>NC_030815.1:94236186-97106186 GCF_001704415.2 Capra hircus | reverse complement strand
AAAAAGCAGGCTGAGACCCCACAGAAAAGGCTGCTGCTGTCATCTCACGCTTGCCAAAGAGTTCAGAGTAAGGATTTGGTTGTCTTTCTAATGATGTTTTAATTACACAAGCTCTACGTCAATATATTCCCAATGCAAACAATCTGACATGACATGCAAAGCAGAATCCCCCTGGATATCCATCCACCATGCTCCCCAGAAGATCACTTTTCTAAATTAATTTTTTGGGAGCACAGCTGGTTTACAGGGCTTCCTGGATGACACTGCGATTAAGAATCCGCCTGCAATGCGGGTTTGATCCCTAGGTCAGGAAGATGCCTTGGAGGAGGGCATGGCCACCCATTCCATGGACAGAATCCCATGGACAGAGGAGCCTGATGGGCTGCCGTCCATGGGTTTCAGAGAGCTGGACATGACTGAAGCGACTGAGCGTGCAGGCATAGTTGATTTACAGTGTCATGTTATTTTCAAGTGTACAGCAAAGTGAGTCAGTTACACATAAACACGAATCTATTCTATTCTTTCTTAGATTCTTTTCCCACATAGATCATTGCAGAGTGTTGGGTAGAGTTCCCTGTGCTAGACATGTAGGTTCCCCACCTACACATGTAGGTCCTTATTAGTTATCTATTCCATGAGGGTCATGCTGATGTGCATGCTTCCCAGCCTTTGTCTATGAGCTTATAATTTTTTTATTTACTGGGTCTTCATTGCTGCATGGGCTGTTTCTCTAGTTGCGGTGAGACGGGGCTACTCTTCGTTGCAGTGAGGCATCTCACTGACATGGCTTCTCTTGTTGCAGCTTAAGGACTGGTGAGCACAGGCTCAATAGCAGTGGCTCAGAGGCTTAGTTGCTCTGCAGCATATGGGAATCTTCCCAGATCAAGGATTGAACTCAAGTCTTTTGCATTGGCAGGCCAATCCTTTACCACTGAGCCACCAGAAATCCCCCGTCTCTGAGTTTATACCCATATATGTTCATGGGGAAGTATGCAGCTGTGCGTGCAGTTTTGTATTCATGAAATCAACCTTACACACTATCCTGAATCTCACTATTGGCACTGATATCACTGTGCACACACACACACATACACGGCAGAGCCACCACATTCCTTGTAAACCACCGCATCTATCCCCACAGTCTGGGGGAGTGACAAAATTATCTGCTCCAATCCCCCCGTTAATGCACACATTAGACTGTTCCTAGTTTCCATTATTGAGCAATGTGCTAATGAACATCCTTTCACAAGCTTGTCACCAGGAAGCAAAGGAAATTGCATTTCACGTATAGTATTTTTTATTTCATATATTCTATTTCATATAAACAGATATATAAGGGTAAAACTTATTTTCAGTGCTGAGTGAGAAAAGTATGCACCTCAACCCACCCACCCCCTCCCCACACACACACACTCCTTGATTTAAAATCATTCTAGGCAAAGAAGTCGAAAGAATACCACCACCAGGAACTGTGGCTGCGTGAACCCAAGACAGCATGGAGAATCATAATAAGTCGTTTCCATCTCCGCTTGCGAGGGCTCTGTACATTTTGTGTCCCCTTAGTCATCATTTGGGTGAGTTCTACATATTTATGCTTGTTCTTTTTTTCATCTGTCCTCATAAATCAATCCCTGCAGTCTCCTAATGAAAGCCAGCTTTTCAAACGAAACCGTAGCCGGGTGTTTAACTAACTAAATATTGTTTTTCCCCCAGCACTGACAGAGAGGGGTGGGATGCGGCCTTGATAATTGTCCTCCCTTCCTCCAGCAACTCCAGGAAGCCACGTGCCGCCCCGGCCCTGACTGACGGGGCCCCAGGTGGGCGGCAGCCGTGGGTTTGGAGGGAGTGGCCGTTGGGAGGTTTTCCTTTGCTCGCTGGACTTCGCCCTCTGCATCCCTGGGGATCCCCAGGATGTCCGTAGGTCACCCTTCCCTGGGCTACCCTTAATAAAGGAAGAAAAAGTGTGAAGCTGCCCGGAGTGGCACCTAGCTGGCCACACACCCTCGAGGCAGCCTGCTCAGCTCTCCTTCCCCGGAGCCTGTCAACCTCCAGGCCCAGCTGTCACTGGAGAACGGAGGACGTCAGCACCTGCTGCTCGGCTTCCAGCAGCCTCCCACGGTGCCCTCAGGTGGCTACCCGTGTGGCCTAAAGGTAACAAGACTGACCCTGAACTTCATTTTGAACTGCCCTCAATCCTTCAACTGCCCTCACCATCTGCAGCGGGGCTTCTCAAAGTGTTGTCCCTGGAAACTTGTCAGAATTTGCAGATTCTCAGCCCCCACCTCAGAATAACTAGATCAGCCTCTCCGGGGGTGGGGCCCAGCCCTTAAGTGTTTGGAGGAGTCCTCCAGACAATGCTGATGAACACTCAGGTTTGAGAAGCACTGACCTGCATGGTGATTTCCAAGCTCCTAACTCAGACTCCCCAGCCCTCCATGCCCTGGCCCTGCCAGCATCCCCAGCCCCCATCTCTTACTACTTTCCAGACAGAACTCAATGTCGCACAGGACAAACACACCCAGGTGGGTCTCTTCATATCCCTGGGCTTGCTGTTCCTTCCACCTACCATGTTCTCACCCATCTGCCTCCACAAAGCAAATCCCAACACTCATTTTTTACATCCCAGTTCTGTGCTCTAGAAAGCCTTCCCTGACCTCTCCAAGAAGACAGGAAAACACCTAACATTTATAAGGTGCTCACTATACGCTGGGTACTGGTCCAGGAACTTGACTTTCATTTCTTTTTATTTTTTAGAACTTGACTTTCAAAAAAAGTTAAGTTTCTGGACTTCCCTGGTTGTCCACTGGTTAAGAATCCTCCCGCCAGTGCAGGGGACACAGGTTCAACCCCTGGTCTGGGAAGATCCTACATGCCATGGGGCAACTAAGCCTGAGAGAGGCAACTACTAAAGCCCAAGGCTAGAGCCTGTGCTTCGCGACAAGAAGCCAGTGCAGTGAGCAAGCCCCTGCTCGTCACAACTAGAGACCGCCTGTGAGCAGCAATGAAGACCCAGCACAGCCGGAAAAGAAAGAGTTAATCATCTCAACAAATCTACCAGGAAGATATGATTATGACTCCCATTTTACAGATGAAGAAACAGAGGCCCAGAAAGCTTAAATAATTGGCTCAAGTTAGTTAAGAGGTGAAATTGACATTTGAACCCCCAGCCTTGTGGCTTTGAACCTTTTGCTCTAGTGCCTCCTGTGATATACCCATCCTGGCAGTTTCAGTGGGTCACACTAGGCCCCCCAGAACACACCTGTCACCCTGCCTCAAAACAGCCCTTCAGGTGTGTGGAGAAAACTCTCAGGTCCCACCCAGAACTGCTCTTCCCCAGGCCAACACCCGCTGTTCCCTCCACTGGCCTCCACGTGACTTGGCTCTGTAATCACAGCCGCCAGTCGGATCGCACAGCTGGCTCCGGGACCGAGGAAGCTTCCACACTGTCCTCTCACTGGCTCCCTTTGATTTCTCCGATTTCCTGTTTCAAATCACAGGACCCAAGCCTTTGCATCAAGAATGATGACATGACATGCATGCTTTCTGAAAAATCTCATTTTCTAAAGGCATTTCCTATTGATTTCCTTCCTTATTGAGGTCCCTCCCAGCCTGACTTGTGTTTAAAAAGAAAAAAAAAAAGGAAGAAAGAGGGGAAAAAAAAAAAAAAGAAATCTATGTTTTTCCAAGCTCAGAACTGGCTGGCAGAGTTGCTGCCTAGGTCACCCTATGGATGAGCTGCTCAACCAGTGTTTCCCCAAACCACAGGCCTTGGAATCATCTATGCAAATCCAACTACCAAAACTCCCTCTAAAAATGCCTCCCTTCACCACCTGAGTGGGCTTTGTGGCAGTCATGTCTCTTGGGGAATTCTCTGGATTGAAAAATCAGCCTTGGAACTGAAAGGACCAATTCTCATCTTTCCTCCACTTAGGAAGCCTAGTTTTCTCATCTTAGGGACCCATTGCTGCATCTTTCAAACACCCCCATGTTTCATTTGAAGGGAGTCTCGGCTTTGGGGTCTGATAAGCCTGCACTTGAACAGCAGTTCCTTGTTATCTGGGCAACTTTGAAGACAGCATGCAACCTCTCTAATCCAGTTTTATCATCTGTAAAGTGGGGGTAAAGATAATGTTGTAATAGTGTCCTAAAGTGAAGTGAAGCAAAAGTTGCTCAGTTGTGTCTGACTGCAACCCCATGGACTAGCCCATGGAATTCTCCAGGCCAGCATACTGGAGTAGGTAGCCTTTCCCTTCTCCAGGGGATCTTCCCAACCCAGCGATCGAACCCAGGTCCCCCACATTGCAGGCAGATTATTTACCCACTGAGCTACAAGCGAAGCCCAATAATGTCCTGCGGCTGCTAAGTCACTTCAGTTGTGTCCAACTCTGTGCGACCCCATAGACTGAAGCCCACCAGGCTCCGCTGTCCCTGGGATTCTCCAGGCAAGAACATTGGAGTTGGTTGCCATTTCCTTCTCCAACGCATGGAAGTGAAAAGTGAAAGTGAAGTCGCTCAGTCATGTCCCACTCTTAGCGACCCCATGGACTGCAGCCTACCAGGCTCCTCTGTCCATGGGATTTTCCAGGCAAGAGTACTGGAGTGGGGTACCATTGCCTTCTCCGAATAATGTCCTAGGGCTGTGGTACACAGAAATGTACTCTCTCGCGGTTCTGGAGGCCAAGAGTCCAAAAGCAAGGCGTTAGCAGGCCTGCACTCCCTCTGAAGTCGCCCGGAGGAAGACCCTTGTTTGCTTCTTCCAGCTTCTGGTGATCCAGGTGTTCCCTGCTTTATAGCGGCATCACCCCAACCTCTGCCTCCATCTTCACTTCTCCTTCCCTTCTCTTCTGCCTGTATCCCACCTACCCACTCCCTGTCCTGGGAAGCTGGTCTCCTGAGCTGACTGCTTGCAGCTGGCCCAAGGCCAGTAACAGTCATATTAACAAACTGTATGCAGTCATGCTCCAGGAAGCCCTCTTAACATAGACAGACCCATTCAACTCACATCAACAGTCTGGTTGGTATTTCACGGCAGGTGCTTCATTTACCCCCACATTACAGATGGGTCCATGCAGGCTGGGAAAGGTTATATCACTTGTTAGGCCCACTTAGCTGGTGTTAGTGTGTTAGTCGCTTAGTTGTGTCTGCCCTCTTTGTGACCTCATGGACTGTAGCCCGCCAGGCTCCTCTGTCCATGGGATTTCCCAGGCAAGAATACTGGAGTGTGTTGCCATTTCCTCCTCCAGGGGATCTTCCCGACCCAGTGATCAAACCCAGGCCTCCTGCATGGCAGGCAGATTACCGTCTGAGCCACTCAGCTGGTCACTGGTACCAAGTGAAGCTCTCAAATTTCCCTGAACTCTAATGTGTGAGCAAAGGGTGATGCTGAGGATGATGCCCGGCTCTGAGTCGTCTGGAGGTGCCAAGAATGCAGGGAGATGACTGCCCAAGAGACACCATCACTGCCAAAGGTCAATATCAGCTTCTGCCTTTGCTGCTTGCCAGAACTTCAGTGTAGACAGTGCAACCATTCGCCCAGGCTGCATTAAGGCACCAGGCCACCTGAACCTTCCATTCATATCTGAATAACTTCATAGCTGATGTTCTTGTTTCAGAGTCTTGCCATGGTCTAAGGAGTCAGGTGGGAAATAATCTCAAAACCACGAGTGCCTGGCCTAGTATCAGTTCAGTTCAGTTCAGTTCAGTTGCTCAGTCGTGTCTGACTCTTTGCGACCCCATGAATCGCAGCACACCAGGCCTCCCTGTCCATCACCAACTCCCGGAGTTCACTCAGACTCACGCCCATCAAGTCAGTGATGCCATCCAGCCCTCTCATCCTCTGTCGTCCCCTTCTCCTCCTGCCCCCAGTCCCTCCCAGCATAGGTGGCCTGATAAACTTTTGCAGGAGGAAAGGAAGAAGGAAGGCCTGCCTGGGTGGCAGGCCCAGTCCAGTTCAGATGCTCAGTCACAAGCTGTGTGGTATTAGGCATGTACCAAGCCCTCTCTGAGCCTCAACCTGGCAACATGTGGGCAGAGTAGGGTTAGGATAAGATGACTGCTCAGCCTTTCAATCTCATCCATTCTAGGAATCCCAGATTCTAACTCCTCTGTACCATCCAGCTTGTCTGAAGAAGATAAATGAACATGAAATAAAGCTGAGTCACGGAGTCCCAAACCTCTTGGTTTCTTCTGCTTTCTAAGCTGAGTTTTGTTGCTTTGGGCTTCCCAGGTGACTCAGTGGTAAAGAATCTGCCTGCCAAGCAGGAGACATGGGTTCTATCCCTGGGTCAGGAAGATTCCCCCAGGGAAAGAAATGGCAACCCACTCCAGTATTCTTGCCTGGGAAATCCCATGGACAGAGGAGCCTGGCGGGCTACAGTCCATGGGGTTGCAAAGTGTCAGACTTGACTAAGCGACTAAACAACAACAACAGTATGTTGCTTCCCATATCGATAAGATGGAAGTAAGGATGTATATTTCCTACTTAGGTTTCCCTGCTTAGCTGCGTGATCTTGATCAAATTATCTAACCTCTTCAAGCCTCAGTTTCCTCATCTACACAAGGAAAAATAGCAATATCTATGTTATTGGGTTCAGCTTCCCAGGTAGATGAGCGGTAAAGAATCCAGAAGATTTGAGATGCAGAAGATTCGGGAGATGCAAGTTTAATCCCTGGGCCAGGAAGATCCCCTAGAGGAGGAAATGGCAACCCATTCCAGTATTCTTTCCAGGATAATCCCATGGACAGAGGAGCCTGGCAGGAGGGTTACTGTCCATGGGGTCACAGAGAATCAGACACAACTGAACGACTGAGCATGCACACGTTATCCTGTTACTACTGCTGCTGCTGCTGCTAAGTCGCTTCTGTCATGTTCGACTCTGCGCGACCCCATAGACGGAAGCCCACCAGGCTCCCCCGTCCCCAGGATTTTCCAGGCAAGAACACCGGAGCAGGTTGCCATTTCCTTCTCCAATGCAGGAAAGTGAAAAGTGAAAGTGAAGTCGCTCAGTCGTGTCCGACTCTTAGCGACCCCATGGACTGCAGCCTACCAGGCTCCTCCATCCATGGGATTTTCCAGGCAAGAGTTACTGTGAGTGTTACATATTCAGAGTCATTGATACAGCGTCAGGTACATGGGAAACACCCAAACAATATCATATCACCCAGGCCACATAGATTGCAACTCAAATGTAGTTTAGCCACCAAATCTTTCTGCAGACCATGTTGCTCGATTTGATCCCCTTCCTCAGTCTCTAAAGCTGGCCTGGGAGCATCCCTCCTGCTACCTTCCTGGGCCTCCCAGGTTGCGGCTGAGGCCAGGAAGAGTCTCGAGGAGCTCGAAGCCCAGAGAAGGAGGTGGAGAGGGAGGGCCTGCACGAACCAACTGCCACAAGGGGACATGCCAGCAAGTTCCTTCTAGAAGTGGCTTTGGGCATTAACCTCCATAATGAGGTAATCGCTAGATCACTTGTGTGTGCATCCATGGATGCATGTGTGTGTGCGTGTGTGCATGTGTGTGTTGTGTGGAATTTGTGGGGAGCTGCGTGTCCAAGTTGACCCGAGCCTGGTGCTTCCTCTTCTGGGCTACATAACCTCTGCTAGTCACTTCCTCTCCCACAGCCTCAACCATCCTCTCATAAGCAGGGAGGGAAACGTTAGGATGATTCAGCGATATAAAGGGAAAGGGAGCTTAGAGTTCAATGAATAACTGCTTTCTCTCCTTAAATCAGGGCAGACTGAGAGTCTTGCAGACTGGGGCTGTGGCGGGGGGTGCGGGGTAGGCGGGGGGCATGTCCCAGGCCCCAGAGCACCCCCACAATCCTATCAGCTAGGCTGATTTCCCTAGAGGGTAGGCTTGCTGGTTCATTCATTCTCTTATTCATTCAACAGTTACAATCCCTCCTTGAGTTGGAGGCTCTACATACAGCTGTGATTCACAGACAAACAAGACCTGACTCTCCCTGGAGGAGCCCACTGGCCAGTGGGGAGACGGGCCCATCCATAGATCATGGTTTGGCATCCAGTGACAACCGCAACGGAATCTGAGCGGAGGGCAAAGCACGCAGGAGGGAGAGGCTGGCTCTGGTGGTTGGGGGGGCAATAGGAAAGCCTTTGGAGAAGAGGAAGCCTTGCATCTGGGCCTCCAGGTTGGGGGAGCTCACACAGCAGTGGAGGGGAGGAGAGGATATTCCCAGCAGAGGGGCAGCTCTAACCGCGTGGCAGGGGTGTCAGTTGAGCAATGGGGACTATTAGTGAGCAAGTGAGGTGAGTTGGGTGAGGAGCAAAAGGGGCCACATGGCCCTTGCCAAGGAATCTGGACAAAGAAAACCAGAGGCATAGAAGGTCTGACTTTGTCCACAGTGCGGTCTACAGGCCTACAGATCAGCATCACCAGGAGCTAGTTAGAAATGCACCTCCTTCAATCCTCATGTCGTATACCTGAAACTTACACAGTGCTGCCTGTCAACTATATCAATATAATCAGGAAGAAAAAAAGTAATTTTTTTAAAGGAAAAAGAATTACAGATCTCCAGGCCCCACCCTGCACGGACTGAATCAGGAGCTACGGGGGGTAGTACCAAGGCATCTGGATTTTACCAAGGCCTCCAGGTGATCCTGAGGCAAGTGTAGCCTGAGAACACTAACATCGAACGTAATAAAGATCTGCCTCTCTTCACAGAGCCTCTACTTCGTGGTAGACACTGGGCTAAGTCCTTTATGCACTTATCTGATTTAATCCTTGCAACAAGCCTATAAGATGGGTCTATCATTATCCCCATTTTATAGGAGGTAAAACTGAGGCTCACAGAAGTAACTTGCTTGAGGTTGTAAAGCCACTGAGTAGCAAATCTGGGATTTTTAACTCAAACTGTGAGATTCTTAGGCACACCCAGAGAAAAGTGGTCCACCTTAGGAGTTTCTGATACTAGGAGGTGAGAAGAAGCATCAGAGAACATGAGATTTTCTGGGGCTAAACAACAGGATCCATTGACCTTGATAGATATGGGAAGAGAGCAAGAATAGACAAGGAAGACCCTCAGCTCCCTAGGCTGAGAAATTGAGGGAGTGGAGATACAGGGGCATCAGGGAAGAGATGAGGCTTCCCACTGATCGTGCAGAGCATAAACATGAACGTGAACGTGAAGTCGCTCAGTCGTGTCCGACTCTTCGCGACCCCATGGACTGTAGCCTACCAGGCTCCTCTGTCCATGGGATTTTCCAGGCAAGAGTACTGGAGTGGATTGCCATTTCCTTCTCCAAAGGATCTTCCCAACCCAGGGATCGAACCCGGCTCAACATCAAAGATGCAAAATGTTCCCATGAAAACTGGAAAACAGGGGTGTTATCTGCCTCTTGGTGGGTGGTATCACCATAGGTATATTGGATCAGACTGAAAAGAATACTCGGCTCAAATTACTACAATATAGGGGTGTCAAATTTTAGGGGGGCTAAGTCACCCCAAGATTTATGAGTGTATAGGGAAAGGTTAGGGACATTGTTCCCACCATGAGCAGCAGTGAGGGGACCCCCCCAAGTCTTTGAGATTCATCCAGTTCCCCAAGGACATAAGGACCTTGATGTGACCTTTCCCTGGGTCTCGAAAAGAGAGGGTGAAAAGCCTGCACTGCCAGTGACAGAGCAATTAACACGGCAGATTCTAAAGCTTCTGAAATGCGAGGACCCAGGTGCTAAATTCATCTGTTCTAAAGATGAGAAAACAGAAAACCCTCTTTTGGTTCCTATTTGGGTAAAGCTGGACATAAATCATTCTTTGAAAAGGTGTCGTGGGTGCCTTTGGTCGGAGGGGCTCAGGCCCTTTCCAAACAGTGCCTCATTAATCCTAGCAAACACCAGGAGAGAAAGTCCGACAGGCGGCACCTTTTGTGTAACTGAACAGATGAGAGCTGGCCTCCAACTTAAAGACCCGGCCAGGTTCCAGGTGGACCTGGAACAAGACCTTGCTCAATGATGTTATGTTAGTTTAGCTACCCTGCCCTGTGGGGCTGGGGGAGGGAGGAGCTGTCAAGGAGTGAATGTATGTGGTGTGTGTGTGCGCGTGTGTGTGCTCTCTGTGTGATTTTAGCCTTCTTGATTATCTCAGTCCAGGGAAAGTAGCGAGGCCACCGCAGCTGAAGGCTGGGTGACTTACTGGGTGACTTACTGGGTGACTTACTGGGAAGTTCATATTCTCTTTTGAAAATCCCGGATTTTTACAAAAATATATATATACATATATAATCCCATTTTCTTGGGGAGCTTGTCCTTGATAAATACCTCTTGTTTATTTTTAGCCCTTCCACATGTGTGGGCTTTATGGCAACGTGTGGTTCTAACCCCCAAAAAGGGGGGGAGAAGGAGACAGGGAAAGAGAGTGAGGGGAAGAGAAAAGTGCAAACCCCAGCAACAGACACCCAAGGGGAGAATTTGCCTCCGCGGGGTCCGTGTGGGGACTGAGTACGGTTTGTTGCTTCAAAGTCAGAAAAAGATCTAAAAGTACCAGGTGTCCTAGAAACGGAAAACATTTGATGTGATCTGTCCTTTTCTTTTAAATGCAGAAGGGAAAGGAAATAAAAGAGAAAGCGAATGCAAATAAAGAGAAAGGGAGAAACAGACAGCGAGAAGGAAGGAAAAAAAAAACAAAGAAAAAGAGAGAAAGAAAGAGAAAAAAGGAGAGAGGAAAAGGCCGGCAGAGAGGCGATGGCGAGCGAGCGCCAGCCGCGCGGCGATCCAGCGCTCCCTACCCGGGATCGCCGAGCGCTTTCCGCCGCGGCCGCGGGCTCGGAGCTTTTAAGGGTTTCTAATCCTGGAAGGCTGTCTGACATCACCCCGTTTCTTGTCGGCTGATGTTTCGTACAAGCCTCTCATTTCCTCAGTGTTTTCAGAGCACCAATTACTGCAACAATCTCGTGTTTATGTTTGCTCTCTCTCCTGCCTCGCTGGCCCTCCGCCTGGAGCCTCTGCTGCTCTCCGACGCGGGGAGCCCAAGGGGGCTGGGGGGCGGGGGCGGGTGAGGGGGGAGACCTGGATCGGGCATTGCAGAAAAAGGGAGGGGTCCCCCTTAATTTTTTTTCATTGACTTCAGCACCATGTGATCAGGAAGTCTGGCCTCCCTCCATTTCCCCTCCCGACTAAAGGGAAACATTGTGTAGCAGCCGCCGCGGCCACTGGTGGGATGGCCTTCGCCGCCTGACGTAGGGAGATAAAAATAACCGGCATATTTAAGGCAGGAGCAGGAATCCCGGCGCTCACACGCGGCCTGGTCAGTTCCCGAGGCCGGCCGGGCGCAGGGCCTGCGGGGAGGTCCGCGCGCGCTCCTCGCGCAGGGGAGCCGCCGCGAGTGCCATCGCTGGTGACCTGGGGGCCCGGGCCCATCACCCGGGCCCGCCGAGCCTCGCAGGGTCCCCGAGAGAGGCCGGCAAGGCGGGCTGGTCGCCGGCAGCCTGGCTTGGGCCGCTGGCCTGGCTTCCTGGAGATGGGAAGATGCTGTGGCAGAGGGAGGGTGACGCGGAGCCTGACGCTGAGCCGGAAGGCACAGACTGAGCTGCCACTAAAACAGCCTGCCAGTCATACACACCATGGTCCACACACCCGCAAGTCCCCCTCTGCAGTCTCTTAAAGGCTGAACTGCTTGTTGCAAAGCAGGACTGGAAACAAACAAGAACCAGCTCAGCAAAGAAAATGGGGCGGATCCTTGCAGAGTTAGCTATTTCAGAGGAAAATACAGACTTCCCAGGAGAGTGCGACCTAGCCACCCACCCACCTAAGGCCCCTACAGGTTTCCTCAGAACTCCTCACCACTGCCCTCCTTCTGACCTGTCCAGGGACCTAGAAGATTGAGGAAGTGTCGCTACCCCCAGATAAGTCCACATCCTGGGTCTCCCCAGGACAAGCCACGGGGAACAGGACTCTACCCTGTATGGCACCTACCACAAAAGACCCCGTATGGGAGGTTCCATTATCCCTATTTTAAATGAAAGGAAACTGAGGCTCCGAAGTGAAATGATTGTGCATGTCCCCTTCGTGGGGAACACTCCCCGCCACCTCAGTCACCTCCCTCAACTGCATGTATATGGCCACATCGATGTATCATGCTGGAAACCACCTTCCATCTGTTCCTCCTAATCCCTAAAGAAATTAATACCAAGCAAAACCGTGTTAGTGGGCTTTCCACTGACCTGTGAAATCAGTTTTGTCCTTGCGCTGGGCCACAAACAAATTTTTATTTCTAATTAATAATGGGAAATCTCTCAGCCTTCTGATGTCTAAAGGAGCAAGATATTTCAAAATTTCTGGCAGCTTTTCACCTAACTAAAGATTCTGAAGAAAAATGAAATGATACCCTTATTATTATTTTTTTTTTTAATTTTGGCATTACAGAGATAACAAGTAGCTATTTTCTGGAAGAGGCAAGCAAGTTTCATTTAGGGGACTTGAGGAATTTGGCCACCCATGGGGATAGAAACCCCACCGTCTGCGTGGTCATTGCCAGACTGAATGCCCAGCACACTGCCTGACAAAGTATTCAACCAGAATCCTTGGGCCAAGTGAAAACTGGGTTGTGCAGAAGTGAGGGGAAGCTCCCAGAGACATGCTCGGGTCATATGTGTTGGTCTTACTTGTGCGACTGTAGAAGCGTGACCACATTTTTTGTAGTAAACCTAGGAGGAAGACAGGGTTATTTATCCTTGCTTGGCTATAGAGAAACTGTAGCACAGAGAGAAATTACCCAAAGAAACACTGTTAGAAAGCAGTAGTGCTGAAATTCGAACCTAAGGAATCTGACTGCAGAAGCCAGGCCCTTAACCACTAGGCTAAAGCCAAAGAGGTGCCATGAGACGTCAGAGAAAGGGGCCACCAGTTACTAAATAACCCTCTGGCTCAAGTTCCATGCTTGCTCCTGGGTTTATGGGGCTCATACCACATGTTCCAGGCCCTCAGACAGGTGAGTCCGGAAGCAGGGCAGGACCATAGGTTCTGTGTAGACAGTCCTACTTCTCATTGTCTTTTCATTTCCAACCTCAACTCTCACAAATGCCTGTTCAACTGTCCCTCCTGAGAGAAGCCTTCTTGGGCCACTGCCAATGCAGCTAGTCAACTTCCCTTCCCATCCTCCACTGGACATTGCTGATGACTGCATTAAATTACCTGTCACCTGTCACAGCTCCTCGCTCACTGGCCAGCTTTCCCACTGGTTGGAGAGCACTGGGAGAACAGAATTAAGGTCTGGTTCAGCTCTGTATTCAGACTTGTATCCCAACACAAGTCCAGGGCGTGGTGGCCACTCACTAAATGTTGGCTAACTAGTGCATGAGTATGCATTACGCCTCCACTAGTCTCGTAACAATACAGGCTGCCATCATCGCCACTCCCCATTTTCTCGACCTCAGCACCCCTCTCTGTTGCACCACGGAATTTGTCACAGTTTGTAGTTCAGTCTGTCTCCTTCCCCTCCCCCGAGTAATCCATACATTCAGGAGCCACTTCTGTTTTCCCACCATAGTACTCCCTACATCTATTAAGAGGCCACACACATTGCGGGCACTCAGTAAACACTTGTGAATAAGTGACTGAACCTGCACTCTTTACAGCGATCCTTACCTTTCCATGTATAATAAGTTTATTCCAGCGTCAATCATAATTGAGCAAAGCCACTTGAAATAATGTCACTGCCCAGATTGTATTCATAAAGTAAGTGCTTTTTGTTCAGTGACCACTTCAAATCCAAGTCTCATCCATATTGATGATAAGACTTAAAAGGGGGGGTTATTGAATGAGGTCCTTCTTCTCACACAATGTGGGCTCCAGTGACCACTATAGTTGGAACTACACACAGACTCCTTTTATGCCCCTCTGTTTTCATTAGCTCGGGTAACTTGCCAGAGAGTGATCCTTTTGGGCTGAAATTTTCCATGCTGGGTCTTGGCAAAAGGTGACTTTTGGGGGAAAGTTTGAATAAAATCCCTTCAGCCATTTTTTAGTTTGATGAGGATTTTTTTTTTAATGACATTTTTTTCTTGCTTTTAATTGGAGACATTTTTAGGACACAGGAAACTCCAAACCAGTTGAACTTTGAAAACTTGAAACTCATGTCTAAGCCCATCTAAGGAAACTGTGGGGTGATTTGGGATTCAAAAAGAAATTTTTTTAATAAAAAAAAACTAAGAAGTAATTGAAAAATCTCTTTACAGCCTTAGCAATCAAGACATTTTTTCCCGCTTGGGCTACATAAGTCTTTCTGTGATTCTAGCAAATTGTAAAAGCTCAGAGCTGTTCAGAAGGGATCATAAAACTTGGATTTCAGTTCCTCTGCCATGACAGATGATATTAGGCCCCTTTTCTCTTTTGTCTCAAGAAGCTTCTCATAGTGTCATACCAGGAATATAGGATTTAAACTGTAGTCTCAGAAAACAAAAAAAACTGAAGTTCCTGGAATGAAAGGACCACTCCTTTGAAGCCAAATCTACAACTTGCTTTCCAAAGCTTTCTTAGACAAATGCTAACCAAAATATTCTATCTTACATTGGACTTTCTCACTACTCACGTCAGTATCAGATTCTTGCTTTCTTATTCACTGGAAACTACCTTAGGCTAGCCATATGCTAGTTCTTACCACAGAATTACTTTCAAAGAACAGCAGTAGGCTGGAAAATCAGGAAGATCTGTGTTTGACTCTCTGCTCTGATATTTACCAAGCAAATACCTTAACCTCTTGAAAACTGAGCTTGCTCGATTGTTGAACAGGGATAATATTTACTCAGTAGTTATCATAGGGATTAATTTAGGTCCAGTGCACCCCATAGTGCATAGTACGTAATATATGCTCAATAAAAGGCACTCTTTCTGCCCCTCCCCCATCAGCTGTTGATTCACATTTATCTTGTCATTATATCACCTAGTTGGCATCTCGTGTCTCTGGTTCTCAGTTCATCCTGGTGTCTAGTACAACCTGAGGCACATGGTCGTTGCTTAGCAGAGACGTTGTTGTTGTTCAGTCATTCAGTCGTGTCCTACTGTTTGCAACCCCATAGACTGCAGCACACTAGGCTTCCCTGTCTTTCGCCATCTCCCGTGACCTGCTCAAACTCATATCCATCGAGTCGGTGATGCCATCCAACCATCTCATCCTCTGTTGTCCCCTTTGCCTCCTGCCTTCAATCTTTCCCAGCATCAGAGTCTATTCTAATGAGTTGGCTCTTAGTGGTCAAAGTATTGGAGCTTCAGCATCAGTCCTTCCAATGGATAGTCAGGACTGATTTCCTTTCAGATTGACTGGTTTGATCTCCTTGCTGTCCAAGCGACTCTCAAGAATCTTCTCCAACACTACAGTTCAAAAGCATCAATTCTTCAGCAGAGACACACAGGACAAAATCAGTGAAGTGCTGGCTGTTTCCATCAATGCTGTGTATTTCCAACAACACAGGCAAATGCTCTGTCTTTACCTGTTTCCTTGTCTTTCTCTCTTACCAGAAGGATCTCGTCCACCTTTGTAAACCCAGGATGTAGCTGGGTAAGTGGCTGAGTGGATAAACACACCAGTCAAGGCCTCTTGTTCCTTTACAGGATCTGTATCCTGAATCTTGGCCTCCATTTTCAAGTAATTTTATTTTAGCTCAGGTATTGCCAGACAGCCCGGATTTGTTGGGCCTGCTCACTGACCTTGGTTGTGTATTCCGAATCAGCCGCATCTCAAATGATCCTCTCTCCTTGCAGTTTGATTTAGCAGAGAGCAGGCAGGGAACCTTCCACTGAAGTACTTTGTTGGGGCTAAAACTGCCCCTGTTTGAATTTCCCTACTCCACAGACATAAAACCGCTTCAAAAGAGGAAAGCACTGTAGGAACTCAAAAGAAAAAAGGAGGGGGACTTGCCTGGTGGCCCAGTGGTTAAGAGTGCACGTGCCAGTGCAGGGTCCGCAGGTGTGATCCCTGGTGTGAGAACTAAGATCCCACATGCCCCGGGGCAGCTAAGCCCACGTGCCACAACCACTGAGCCCGCGCAGCCTAGAGCCTGTGCTCCGTCACAGGAGAAGCCACCTGGAGAGGAGTCCGTGTGACACAACGAAGGCCCAGCACAGACATAAATAAATACATAAGTTTAAAAGGAAGAAGGAGAGAAAGAGGAGGGGAAGGGGGGAGGGCCCAGCTTAAGTCAGCACACCTCCACCACCACCCCAAATAATGTCTATCTGATCATTTGTTTATTTTTTTCTGCAAGATTGGGTGGCCTTCTTGCCTCTTCTTTAATAGTTAATTTTTTTTTAAATTAAAGATAATTGCATTCCAACCCTGTGCCATTTCTTTCGGCACATATTGTATTTCATCCTCATCTCATTTTATAGGTGGGAAGTAAGCTCAGAGAGTTTAGGAAACTTGCCTCCAGTCAGACATCAAGATGCCCTGGTGCATTATAAAAGCCTCTCTGCTTTACAAGGTTTCTCCAGTATTATCCACCACTTCACGTCCTTCCCTTGTAACACCCAACCCTACACATGTGCTCGCACACACGTGCACATACTCAGTTAATTGTGTTTCATAGAGTCGAAGAAGCCTTGAAACCAACAGGGGAGAAGAGTCCCATTATGCAAAGTGAAAGTGAAATCACTCAGTCGTGTCCGACCCTTTGCGACCCCATGGACTGTAGCCTATCTGGCTCCTCCATCCATGGGATTTTCCAGGCAAGAGTGCTGGAGTGGATTGCCATTTCCTCCTCCAGGGGATCTTCCCGACCGAGGAATCGAACCCGATCTCCCGCATTGCAGGCAGACGCTTTACCGTCTGAGCCACCAGGGAAGCCCCATTATGCAAAGGATAACCCCAAATCCACTACAGGATTAACTTTGAGGGTGGAGGGGAATGCAATCAGAAAAGAGTGCATAGAAAGCTTCAGCTGTGGTTTGGTCCAGTTTTACCTCTTAAGCAGGGTGGTATTTATATGGGTGTTTCTTGTTGGATTCTATAAATGTTCATTTGTCTTAAATGTGTCACATTCTTAAATGTGTCACAATATGTTTTTTGAAGATTAAGCAGCATCGCCTGGTGCTTACTCCCAGTTCTGGCCATTCACACACACACACACACACACACACACACACGAGTCATACTTAGTACACACTCATCCACTGACAAGTACACTCAAGCACCTCAAACTCTACACGTAAACAGTCACATGTTCACCTACACATGTTCAGTCATAAGAACCCATACATTCAGGTAGACACACCCACACACATACAGAGCCTGCCACCACTACTCCACTCCCTGAGTCAGGCGCAACATGGTCCACACAGGGACCCTGAAACCTAGGGCACAGAAATGACACCAGCTGAGGGATGGGACCACGGGGCAGAGGGCAGGCTGAGGATGCACGAGGCTGCTTTCGGGGGCTGACTCAGCTGATGCTGCCGAGGCCGGTCCCCGGTCCCTGTTCCCACAGGGACCAGCGTGCAGTGTTCTCCCTCTGCAGCTCAGCTGGGAAGGGACAGAGTTAAAGAGCACGGGGAAGGCGCTGGTCTTTCGCAGTTCAGGGTGGGAAGCAGTGACTTGTGTGGGAAACAACCTCCTCGGAAACCATAGCAACACCCATTTGGCGGCTGGGATTGGACCCTGACCAGACGTTTATTAAGCAGCCTCATAAGCTGTGGTCTCCAGAAGAACAATACCGAACTGATCAAATGTTAATAGCTTCAATCTGTTCCTCCTCCCCGAACTCCCGCCCCTCCCCCCTCTCTCCTGTCTTTGCCTTTCTGCTTCTCTGGCCTCAGCTGAAAACCACCTCTGCCGCTAGCCAGCCCAGAGCTCCAGTTCAAGGCCAGATCGTGAGGTGCAGGTGACTTAAGCAGGTCAACCAGGGAGAGACCCTGAGGGTCCAAAGAGGTGAGCCGGCCCCAGGAACATCTGATCTAGTCGTTCTCAAAGTGGCCGCCCTTGAGAATTACCTGGGAAACATGTTTCTGAAAAAAGGCCATGTGTGGATGCCACCCTAGTCCAGTTAAATCTGAATCTCTAGGGGGTGGTCATTTGGATTTTGTAAAACCCTCTAGAGAATTCTCATGTGCAGTCAGGGTTCAGAGCCCCTGAACTGCTCTGACTGCGCCACCCCCTACAACACCGACTGTAGAGGTAGGAGCGGGGAGCCCAGAGAGAGAGAGGGACTGGCCCAAGGCCCCAGGGCTGGGGAGACACCCCTGAGAATGGAGCCCAGACATCCACAGCCAGCTTAGCTGTCTGTCCACTTGCCTGGGCTACAGCATTCCTTGTGAGTCTGAAAAATGTGTCTCTCCCCTTGACTCACCATGAATCCTGCTCTTTTCTGCCTGGAGCTGGAAAGTTGGGGGGTGTGGTGCGGTACAGGGAGGGGAGGGATAAAATATATCCAAGGAGGATGCAAGGAAATGTAGTTTTAACATAAATATGGGGTCCAGATATTCAAGGAATCCCAACAGCCACACTGATTGCTTTCCAGCGTCTGCCGCGGTCACACAGAATTTATTCAGCAAATGACCTTCACCCAGACACCCAAGTCCCGGGCCCGAACCCCAGGAGACAGCTTCAACTCACTTAGTTCTGTCACTGCCACCTGCACTTGGCCTCCAAGCCAGGAAGAGTTGACCTTGTAAGGCTACAGCCCGCACAGTCCAATTCCCTGGCTGATGCGCCAGTCCATGCCACCTCCAAAGCCCAAAGGCTTCCTAAGCAGTCTCCCTAAATAGGTGTATGTTCTCCAAGCCATCTTCACAGAGCCTTTTAAGTCCTGGAAGATGCTCTGTGTTTAGCCTTTGGGTTTCAGAAGAGTGACCAACCATCCCAGTCCCGTTATACCCAGGACCGAGGGGTTTCCCAGGATACAGGATTTGCAGGGCTAAGATCTGGGGGATGATGAAGAGGGGTGGCTGAGGATGGTTTCCCAGGTCTCTGTCCTGCACTGCCCGTGTGTTTTGGAGCCACAACTTGGAGGGACTGGGATAGGAGGGAGGGTAACAAATTCAGTTGTTGAGCTTGGGAAATTAGGGCAGTATTCAAGTGGAGTTGTTGATAGCTAGGTTCCTGGTTCTACAGTCTGAAGCTAGAGGTCTTCACAGAAAGATGGAGATTTGGGAGCTATCAGCATAGAAATCGCCACTGTATTATGGGAGTGGATAAGGTGCCCAAGGATCAAATTAAAGACAGCTCACAGGAGAACTTGCATTCCAGCCTTGGGGAGTTCCAGTGTTTAAAAATCTGATAGGCATGAGTGAAAGCCACCAGGAGGCTGAGGAAGGGCAGCCACCATGGCAGGAGGAAAACCAAGAGCTTGTGATGTCTCAAAGCCTGAGAAGTACAGGAGTCCAAAAGGACAGAGCGGTCCATCGTGTCCACTGCTGCAGGAAAAGTCAAACCAAATGGCAGGGAAATGCCTACTGACTCAGGAACATGGAGGAAATGATGACCTTCTCAGAAGTGTTGCAATGAGGGTAGAAGCATCAATAGATCAGGCGTGAGTGTAGGGAAGGGAATGGAGGCGGTAGACATAGCATAGGAAACCGATGTGGGGAATTGGCTGGCAAGGAAATTGATGGTGCAGGAGCTGGAGAGAGACATGAGGTGGACGGAGAGTTTGCTCTAAGATGAGTGATCTGATTGTGGCTAAACACTGATGGAGAGGATGCAAGAGAAAGGCTGTCACCACGCCTCGCCTCCGGCTGCACCTGCCCCACCAAGGACTCCTTGCTGCCGGTCTTTGCGGTAATTTTCTGTTGTCCATATCAAAGGGTGACCCCAAGGGGCCTTCCCTGCTCTGTGTTTACGCAGCCGAGTGTGCACACCTCCACCTCTGCACTCAAAGCCAGGTGGTTTCCATGTCGTTGGTTCTCCAAAGACAAGACGCTCGTCTCAATTCTTAGCCCACAGCATTGGCTGCCTAGAGGATGTGCTCAGGAAACATTTGTGGAATGAATAAACGAACAAGCCCTGTTAGGAATGAATAATGATGAACTTCAGGGCGCACATGGGTGACCCTGAGGACAGTCTGGACTGGCACACGGAGGGGTCTCTGTTCTCCAAGAAGTGCAGCCTTGAGAGAATCCAGTTCCCAAGGTCCCCGTTAGGAGCGGGGAGGCTGGGTGGAGTGGACCCCTCTCTGGGCCTGCCTTCCTCCCTTCCATTGTTCCTGACAGCTGCACGTGGAAAGTACAACATCCACCAGGGCCCATGTGTTCCCCCTCCTCCCCGCTCTCAGCAGGAAGGGAACAGATGGGCGTAATTTATGCCCAAGCCCTTCCCTTGGAGCCCTGGCACTGGGAAGAGGGGTTGCAGGGGCCAAGATCCACCCAGGTTCCACAAACTTCTCTCAGAACCTAGACAAGAGGACCGCAGCGGGGGCCAGATGGGGTGGGGTGCAGGAGAGGGCAGGCAGCGGAGGAGGAGGGGAGAAAGAAAGGGGACCTTCATTGTGTGTGACCTTGGCATTCCCACGCAGGAGCCACCCGGGTGCACGTGTCACCTTGGAACAATTCTGCAACAAATGGACTCTTGCACCTGCTTCAAAAGTGAGGAAACTGAGGCTCAGAGAGGCACAGGAAGGGTGTCAGGTTCACCCAGCTGGAAACTGGCTGCATTGCCAGGATTCCAAAAAGGTCTGTCAGTTTGCAAAAACTGTCCTTGCCACCAGATGCCATGTCTTCAGGCCTCCCTTCACCTTCCCTCTCGTGGGCCATCTGGGTGACAGGCGAAAGGGACCTGGAGACAGAGGCTCCTGTACTGAGGGGATAAGAGACACTGTAGAAATCACATAGACGAGCAGAAGCCCAGGCTGGAAAGATGAAGGGGCACCTAGAGGGTCAAGTAGCGAGCCCTCTTGGGATGGGCATTCCTTTGGCTGGCCTTTGAGGTCAGTCCACTGCGGGGGGCTGTCCTGCAGCCAACCCTCATGGCTAGGTTGGGATAGAGGTGAGAGTCTGAGGGTTTTTGAGCTCTGAATCCCCAAAACATACCTCCCAAGCCCCCCTTGCCTCCTCACTCAATTCCACCTGAGTCGTCTGCCATAGAACCCACAAATGTGGGAGTCAGTAAACATGGGTTCATATCCCACATACCAGCCATGTGCCTGGGGACAAACACGTCACCTCCGTGATTCTCAGTTTCTTTTCTCATAGAATGCACTTGTGAGAAGGAGACGACGGCAGAACCCAACCTCCAATTAGTCCATTTGGCTATTTTGGTGTTATTTGATTCCTTTTGCTCCTATTGTATCAGTGGTTACTTGTTAAAAAATGAGAGACTGTCCCTCAAAGTACAAATTTCCAACCTCTTGAACAAATCAGAATGCCTGCAACTTGGGCCTGCATGGCCCATGGCCACAATTTAGAGGGACAGGCACACCTGAGTTTTCCACTGTGCCCACCATCCCATCTCATGTGCCAGTGGGATGGGGCATTTGCTACCCTTGCCATCAAAACCATTTGCCAGAGCTCTGAAACTCTTAGCACCTGGATGGCAGAGTGTCCCGTCAATTATAGTTCATCCGTATCCCCTGGAGCCCAGCACAAGGCCAGCAGACCGCTCAGGCATTCGTTTGCTTAACAAATACCTATGTGTTGAGTTCCTGCTCTGTGCCAGCACCTCATGCAGCGCTGGACCTTGAGCAATACATAAGCCAGATACGAGTCGCATCTCACAAGGATCCATAAGACCAGCTCTGTCATCATCTCCTCCACACAGATGAGAGAGGGAAACTGAGGCACCAAGAAAGGTAGAAACTCACACAAGATTTCATGAAAAAAAAGAGGCAGAGGGAGGATTCAAACTCGGTTCAGCTGATTCAGTGTTCTGAACCAGGTCTCTGCAAACTACAGCTTCTGAGCCAAATCTTGCACACCACCTGTTTTTTGTTGTTGTGGCATTTATTCTGGTTTATGTTTTGGCTGTGCTGGAAAGCCTTTGGGGTGTGGGGGCTTCCTCTAGTTGCGGTAAGTGGGGGTAACTCTTCCTTGCAGTGTGCAGGCTTCTCACTGCTGTGGCTTCCCTTTGTTGCAGAGCTCGAGCACACACAGCTTCAGTAGTTGAGGCGCACGGCCTTAGTTGCCCCACAGCATGAGAAGTCTTCCGGGACCAGGGATCTAACCCATGTCCCCTGCATTGGCGGAAGGATTCTTATCCACTGGACCACCAGGGAAGTCCCCATCTGTTTTCATAAATAAAGTTTTGCTGGAGCACAACCAGGCCCTTTGGATTACTTTCTCTGTAGCTGCTTTCCCAGGATAATGGCAGAGTCGAGCAGGGTGATATGGCCCCTCAAAGTCTAAGATATTCCATTACTTTGTTCAGTCACTCAGTCATGTCTGACTCTTTGCAACTCCATGGACTGCAGCACTCCAGGCTTCCCTGTCCTTCACAGTCTCCCAGAGTTCACTATCTAGCCCTTCACAAAAGAAGTCTGAGCCACTATTCTAAGCATCCTGCCTTCATAAGAGGGTTGTTGTTCTCATAAAATTATACTGGGGATGGGAGTGGGGGTGTCAGATATTTTTTTTTAAATATATTTTAAAGGCACATGCTAAAGAACAAGCTCCTACTGTATAGCACAGGGAACTATATTCAAAATCCTGGGATAAACCCTAACACAAAAGAATAGACTAAAGAATGCAGATGTATGTACAACCGAGTCATTTGCTGCACGGCAGAAATTAGCATGACAGTGTAAATCAACTCTACTTGGATAAAAATAAGTAAGTAAATGGAAAGGTACGTGCTGTGGTTGAGCAGGGCTCGGCAGCGCCTATATCAAGTACCCAGGGAAGGCCTTTGAATAAAGGTCGTGGGGCTGGGATCTGAGTGACGGGGAGCCAGTCACACAGAGAAAGAGAAGAGCCTTGCAGGCAGGGATAAGAGCCAGGCAGAGGCTCCAGGGCCTGAACAAGTGTGGAAGGCTCCAGGAACACCAGGAAAGCTGGCACGCCAGAGCCCAGAGGGTGAGGAAGAGGGCACATGGGTAGAAAAGGGTCTGGCCCGAAGGACGTCCTAAAAGTGCGTGAACACGTGAGCTAAGCGGGGCCTGGAGGAGCCCAGAAAGCCCCATCTGACATGCTCTGGCTTTTGCTTCCAGATCCTCCCTTTAAACTGGCAGGACCTCCTCCCTGGGCTGTAAAATGAGTTCTCACTCTGAGCCGCCCTTCTGGGACTGGTGTGGGCCAGAGGCAATAAAGATATGACGGAAAAGCCCTCAGCAACCACGCAGGGCTGCCCTGAGACCCGACGGCTGCCCCTGCCCCTGACGTGTGTGCTGAAGCGTGCTGGGACACCCCCTGGACCCCCGAGAGCTGCAGACCGGGAGGCCCAGCCTTGTCCCTTCCCAGTCAGGCTGACTCGCAGTATAGCCTTGGCCGACCACCTCCCCTTGACCCCGCCCTCAGCTAAAGGGAAAGGTTTGTGAAAAAGAGAGAGGGCCACTGGAGGGGGCCAAAATGGGGGTGCCTTGTGAAGAAGGCTGAGCACCGAAGAATTGATGCTTTTGAACTGTGGTGTTGGAGAAGACTCTCGAGAGTCCCTTGGACTGCAAGGAGATCCAACCAGTCCATTCTGAAGGAGATCAGCCCTGGGATTTCTTTGGAAGGAATGATGCTGAAGCTGAAACTCCAGTACTTTGGCCACCTCATGCAAAGAGTTGACTCATTGGAAAAGACTCTGATGCTGGGCGGGATTGGGGGCAGGAGAAGGAGACGACAGAGGATGAGATGGCTGGATGGCATCACTTACTCGATGGACGTGAGTCTGAGTGAACTCCGGGAGTTGGTGATGGACAGCGAGGCCTGGCGTGCTGCGATTCATGGGGTCGCAAAGAGTCGGACATGACTGAGCGACTGAACTGAACTGAACTGAATAATATATGACCAGATTAAACCGAGATCTCTGCCATTTACCTAGCTCCCGGGGTTTGCTGGCAAAGGTACCGCTAAGCCCCCATTTCAATGACTGACTTGACAAGTCTATGAGTAGTTAAACACCGATGAATAACCTGAATGATGTCTGGTGAAAAGCCAGTTTGCCATTTCTTAGCTGTGTGACTTGTAGAAAAATCACATCCCGTAGTTAGAGCCTCAGTCTCCTCACCTGTCAAGTGGGAATACCACCTTCTTGAAAGAGTTGTTTGGAGGGTTAAGTGGAATTGGAGTGATTGTGTGAAGCACCTGGCGAATCTTTGGCTTCACTGTAGCTCTCCAAAATGTCAGCAACTATCCTTAGGCTCTTAGACCCCAGGATCTGGCAACACGCCTGGCACAGCTGGGTGGGGGGATCCTGAACAGTGCGAGACAGAGACGGGGCTTCTGAAGCCCCTGTGTGTCCGATAACTGCAGAATGGGTTGGCTGTCTGGGACACATGGATGAGAAAGTCCAGGGTAACAAATGGCCCTGTGACGTCGCCTCATTCATTCATTCACTCAGTAGTAACAATAAGAAAATTGTATTAAAGTATAGTTGATTTACAATGCTTACCTGGCAGGGGCGATATCGTGATTTGAAGGTGATTTTCCCAAAGCAAGGCTCATCGATTTCACTCAACAAAAATTGACAGAGTAGGCCCTATGTGCCGGACCCTGTAGGAAGACCGGGCATGCAGAAGAGGAAGAGAAGAGGTGTCAGGAAGCTATTAGACCTCCAAGCTGAAGAAGAATAAATGGCACGCAGTGGGCACACAAGTTGAAAGCAATGAGTCATGGCCATTCCCTATGTTTTCTGGGTGCTGATGTAGCTCAGAGTGGTCTTTCCTGCTCATGGGAAAATATCACATCAATCAAAAAGCAGGATAAGGGAAAGACTCAGCTTTTATCCTCCAGACAGGTCTAGATTCAAATGCCAGCTCCTCTGACATCCAACTCTGTGACCTGGGCAAGCCATTCACTCTCTGAACCTCTGATTCCTTAAGGAACTCAACTTTAAATAAGACCTTCTCTGGCCCAGAGGCTGGGAAGGGTGGAACAGGAGGAAGGGAAGCTTGCATTTGTGGATCTGACTCTAGTTATCTTCCACTCCCTTCTCCTCTCTCAATAACAGAACCCCTGATGCTGGCTGAGGACATGGATACCCAGAATAAATTTCAGCCTCTCTTGCTGCTATATTTGGCCAACTGACTAAGCTCTGATCAGTGGAATATAATTGGAAATGTTTTCTGCAGCCTCCAGGAAGTATGCTGTCCTAATCTCTATCTTTCTTCCTCCCTGCTTTCTGGAATGCAGATATAATGGCTGGAGCTACAGCTGGCATCTTGAATCAGGAGGTGGTCTTGAGAACAGCAACAAGACGAGGAGCCTAAGCCCCTGACAGTGTCACATGCTGAGGGCTTTGGAGGAAGGGCAATGTTTCAGACCCTCCAACTGAATCCAATTCTGACTAATGAATCACATTCAGGGGGTCGAGGCACCCGTGTTCTCATGAATAGTGAGCTCTCAAAGGGTAAGCGCTACTCTGTAGGTGGTGGTCTCCATTTCCTGCTGGCTGAGGATCCATCGGCCCTGGCACTGAAGTGCCTTCCATGAGCCCCTCCCTTGCTCCCAGTTCTCCTTCAGTGAGATCATAGGCCTCACAGGATGCCCTTCCCAGCTAACAATGGCTCTACTGCAGAGGTCAAGTGGTTGCAAGATTAAAAATACGGGCACATGTTTATAAATGCACCCAGATGAGAGTATTTCCAAAAGTGGGGTCCAAATTCCTACAGAGACCAAGGCCAGCTGGGTGATTCAGCACCAGCGGCCTACAAAGCACTTGTTCAGTGTGTACCAGGGAATGCCTTCTCCAGCCGAGGCACCGTACCAAGCCCTGCAGGCGGAGGGAAGGAGAGGCCCCATCCCCAAGAACCAGGAGCCAATGGCCAAATGAGGACCTAACATTCATCCCACTCAGTCACTCATTTATTCAGGGACTGTTTCTTGAGCACTTACTATGTACCAGGAAAGGGGCCAAGGAGAAAATAGACACAGAAGGGAATCAGGAATCCAGCATGGGGCTGCCCATTGAACATGAAAACATCCATCCTCACCATCTCTGTCCCACAGAAGCCACATGTGCCCCTACACTCCCTCATTTTTGAAGTTCAAATGAAAAGGGCCATGGGGCTTAACAAACAGACTTGAGTTTTTAGGAGCTGACCATGGCTAAGCAGGGGTCAGATGTGCTGGGAAAGGACCAGTGGTTTTCCACAAGGCCAGAGTCGATCTGCATCATGGATCAGCTGCTGCCTCTGGCGGTAAGACCCGCCCTCACCAGCCTCAATGTGCTCATCTGTAAAATGGGATGGTAAAGAGACAGCCTTGTCACTGGACACAACCAAGATGGAATCTGGGTTTAGCCACCACCCAGCCAGCTACGCTGTGTCACCCTGGTGGATTTGTTCAGTGTTTCTGCAGACTTTCCTGGCAGTCCAGTGGTTAGGCCTCTGAGCTGCCACTGCAGGAGTCACAGGTTTGATCCCTGGTTTGGGAACTAAAATCCCACAAGCTGTGAGGCATGATCAAAAAAAACAAAAACAAAAAAGTTAATGTTTCTATAAAATGGGAACAATATGCTACCCACCTCATTTGGTACTAAAAGGATAAACTGCTCTCTGTTTATGGGAAAAAATGAAGGATCAGGAGCAGCCAGGAATAGGGAGGGGGCGGGGGGGGGGGGGTGGGAAGAGTCGAAAGAGCTCCCATCCAGCATAAAGCTGTGTCCTACGTGTTATCTATTCATGTTTTAAATCTTTTTAAAAATTACTCTTGTAAAGTATGTGTCATACGCAAGCTCCTTCTCCTCTGGGTCTCAGTCTCCCCATTCAGAAAGTGAAGTGGCTAGCCTAGCAGGATTCTGCTGCCTGGCCTCTGTTCAGGAGAAGCCTCCTGGAACATTAAACTGTAGGGTTTTCTGGACTTTCCCCCTAGTGTAACTTCACAGCAGAGTTTTATATTTGCAGGGCATTTAACAGTCAGTCATCTCGAAGCAACGTCAGGTAAACATTTCAGCAGGAAGTAAAAGGAGGGGTGGGCAGGGGGCACGTGACCCAGCTGGGATGAGACAGGCATGGAGCACAGTGTGGCAAGCACGCTGGAGGCTGCATTCCAGCCCTGCTTGCCAGACCAGCCAATCCGAGGGCTCCCACTCTATCCAGAAGTCTCGTTAAGTCCATTTTATAAGTCTTTTTTGACAAGTGAGGCCTTTAAAACATGTTCCTCATTGTGCAGAGGGTGAAGTTCAGTCTAAACATTTGTCTGCAGGAGACACTGGGAGGACCCAACTGCCTGGGGACCATCATAAACTGCTCACACTCTGGGGCCCCAGGAAGGAAGAGCTTCTTCAAGACACCCTGTCAGAGGCTCTGCGAAGAAGAATTAAATACAAAGAATAAAAAACTTGGTGCCCATACACCTCCCAGCAAGCTATACTTTCTAAGATCTTTAACCTTTAACAGGTATTTTTATCCTAGTTTATCATCCATACTCACACGGCCGGAGACGGGCTAAGCCAGCATCCAAATTCTGGTGCCCTTGGTACCAAAGTCTTAACTCTGTTTCCCACCATCCACTTGCCAGGACACAAGGACGACACACTGCATGCTGGGAGTGGATTCCACAGCAGCCCAGCCTTTCATGAAGAGTCCTGTGGGAGCCTAAATCATTACACTTTGTGTCGGGCCCCAAAGGAGGACCACTCCCCAGCGTGGCCAGTCTGTTCCGTATGGAGAGCAAAGCTGAGTCAAGGTCAATTTCAGCATCCATGGGATGGGGCGGCCCTGCTGGAAGGAGATGCACCTCGTAGCAGTTGGGGACCAGATTTCAAAGGTCTTGCCTGGGAAGATTCTTGGGGCAGATCAGGTGAGACGGGCCCCTCAGTGACTCCTGAAGACCGCTAGCGTCACAAACATGCACTTGTTAAGAGAAGGTCAAGGTGGGGAAGTTCGACCCTGAGGGAAGCAGGGGACAGGACAGGGGAGGGAAAGCCCACTTCCCAAGAGCCAAGAACTGCCTGGAGAGAGACTTCTCACACCCACCAGGGCAAGTCCCCAGTGCCCGCTTTAGAGGTCAAAGTCCGGCCACCTAGAGCAAGATACACAAGTCCTTCATGGACTGGCCTCTCCTCCCAGGCAGCTGCCTTCTGCCCGCTCCTCGCCATATGTACAGGGCCATTGCTCAGCCACACAGAAAGGCCGAGCACCTCTGATGCTTCAGGCTCTCCTCAGCTTCACACTGTATGTTTCCAAAGTCGACTTCACCCCCTGACAGACCTCTGCTCATCCCTCGAGGCCAATCCAACCGGCATCTCCGCGGGAGGTCTTTCTAAGTCCCTGGTCGCTCCTGTTACCAGGCGCTGTCTGCTCCTGTGTAAACTCTTAGGCGAGTTGATGGCTCAGTTCCCACCTTTGTAAATCAGAAATAAAATAATAATAATAATAATGTATCTCACTGAGTTGATGTGAAGATTCAGTGACATGAAATAAACCCAATGATGAGACACGGCCTGGCCAGCCTCAGTGCTGATCCATCCGGCACTGCCTCTCTGGTACCAAGGAAACTGGTAGGGAACTTTCTAACAGGAGCTGCAACCTCAAAAGCAACCCCCTCAGCCTTTGCCTTTGGTGGGGACTCCTTGTTTCTATCAGAGCTCAAATTAAGCTTTTGGGCTGCAAAGGCATCCTTAGCCATCCTAGCAGAGAAGCCCTCACCTGTCTGAGGTTCCCATTCAGCTGTGTTTGTGCCACTGTGAAGCCCCCAGGCCCCTGTACAGCAACATCTGTTTCCATGCCTCTCTCCCATTGCACTGAGACGGGGACCATTTCTGAATCCAAATGCTCTGTTTCCGTGATGAAAGAATGCCAACAGGAGGACTGTTTTTTCCCACACCCCTGGAGAAATTCCCTACAGGCAGAACGCACGTCCAGTTAGAGAGGAGCAGCAGCAGGTAAACATTTTCTCAGGAAGGAAAAGGAGGAGTGGGCAGGGGGCACAAATAAAATCTGCAATTTTTGCCATAAGCTGTTGTCTGTGGAAGCGGGAAAGAGGCAAGGATTTTGTACACACATTTACTTCACTTTGATCTCAGACTTTCAGAGATTTGCAGCATCGTATTTTGGCAAAAAAACTGAAAGACTCCCATTGGAGGTTTAAACGCCATTCTAAGAGCATACCTCCAGTGACAGGGAGCTTGCTACCTATCAAAATAATCCATTCCACATTTGGTATCTCTGACTACTGGAGTTTCCTTTAATGTTAATCAACAGCTTTTTCCATTAGTCATCCATCTGCCCCTTGAGCCCCACAGAATCCATCTGCTTCCTATTCCCAGGATAGACCTTTCAAGGCAGGGCTCTTATACCCCCAGCCCCATCCTTCCTCCAAAGCAACACCCCAGTTTCCTCTGCCAAGGCTTCAGAGCCCTCCCCAACCTGGTCATCTACTTCCACTTCAATGGATCGCCACCAACTGGTCCCACTCACAATGCAGAACCCAGAGCTGAGGGCAGAACTTGTGGTTGACTCCAGACAGCTCAAAACAACAATTCTGACTCTCAGAACCAGAGGTCCTTAAAGATCATCCCAGAAAGTCCAGCTCCCCTACCTCACAGATGAGACCGAAGGCCATAGACATGCAGGAATTTACCCCAGGGTTCTGATAGCCCAGGAGAACAACAGAATCACCTCTGTCAACAATAAACAATATCATCACTGTTGTTGTTTGCATTGGCAGACACATCACAGGATGAACTTGTATTGGACTTCAGTCTCAGAATTGTGATGTTTTCTTCAATGATGTCAACATTAATCTTGCAATTCCTTCCAGTAAGCAAATCAGTAAAAATAATAATAATAATAATAAATAAATAAATCATAGATAGGTAGGTAGACAGATGGAGGAAATCTTTAGAAACAGGAAGTAGATTAGTGGTTGCTGGAGAGCTGCAAGGAGGAGAAGATGGGGAGGGATTGCTAATTTGTACAAACTCTCCTTGGGGGGTGATTAAAATGTTCTGAAATCTGATAGAGGATGGTTACACAACTCAGTGAACGTACCAAAAGTCTCTGAATTATGCACTTAGAAAGGGCGAATCTTATAGTATGTGACTTTTATCTCAAAAAAGCTGTGATCATCTGAAAAAATATAGGAATAGTTGATGTCAACTTTCTTCAGCCTTTCCTTAGAGCCCTTAGTCAACAGATCCTCAAAGGATTCAGATGACTGATATCACCAGTCAGAACAAACCTTGGAAATTCCTGCTTGGATGTTTTTTAAACTTCTGATTCCAAGTCAGCATTCCAAGAAATGGTCTCGATCACAGTCTGTTTGGGTCTCAGATGTGAACTGCCAGGGTCCAAGTTACGAACACTCCCTGTGTGTCGAAAGCCTTAAATAATCATCTTGCTTAGCCTTCCCAGAAGTCTCTTAGGCAGTGGTTCTCAGACTTGCGAGTGCATCAGAAATGCCCAGAGGGCCTGTTGAAATTCAGATTGTTGGTCTCCACCTCAGAGTTTCTGATTCAGTAGGTCCAGGGTGGGACTCAAGTTTCCAGGTGATGCCGTTGCTTCTGGTGTGGGAATCACACACGACACTTAATTCTCCTGTTTTACAAATGAGGAAATGGAAGCTCAGGGAGAGTCAGGAAGGTGCCCAGAATCACAGGATGTAGCAGAGACTACGGTGAGCTGCCCCAAGAACGTTTCTCACATCTCTCCCCTCTTGCTGTTATCAAGAGACAGTTTGAGGACTTCCTTGGTGGTCCAGTGGTTAAGACTCTGCACTCTCAATGCAGGGGACACAGGTTCGATCCCTGGTTGGGGAACTAAGATCCCACATGCTATAGAGCATGGCCTAAAAAGAAATTAATCAATTAATTTTTAAAAAGGATAGAGGTTGAAAATGTTCATTATCCTTTTCCAACATTTCTTGCAGCTAGAGTTGGCTAGGTGACATGATTCCCACCAGGGTCCCTCCTTCCTGCACCAAATCCTGGCAGGATGCTGGGAGATTTGTTTTCATGTCATGCTAGAGACATGCTAGAGACATTGAGCAGGAGGACAAAACATCCCCAGGTCCTTGAATATTGGCAGCTGACCCAACAATCCGTACACTACTGTACACTTTTTATTATGTATGAAAAATAAACCCCAATTGGTTTAAGCCACTATTAGTCATACATTCCATTATTTATAGCTATCATCCCTAAAGATACATAAGAATGATCAATATGGGGGCAAGGATGTAAGCCCACCAAACTGCTGACTCATTCATTCTACTCTCCATAGTGCCACTAGAAATGGAATTTTTTGGCTCTGAAGTACTCAACACACCTAAGAAATATCTTCACTTCCATCTAATAATGTTCATCAAAGGGAAGTGGCTTGAGGAATTTGCCTCAATTCTCCAGCAAAGGAATTGGATGTGGTTTGAATCTAACCAATGTCCCATAACTGACCCGAGTAAGGGTGCCTTTAGAACCTTATACTCAAAGTGTGGTCCACCCACCAGCAGCAGCAGCATCACCTTGGTGACAGAAGCCGAATTTCTGCCCCAATCCCAGTCGTGGGAATCAGAATCTGCATGTTATCCAGATCCGCAGGAGCTTCGTATGCTCACTGAAGACTGAGAAGTAGAGTACTGGCTCCATGGTTCCCAAGACTGAGGGTTAGAATCACCCGGAAATCTACAACCAAATATACAAACCAAAAAACTGAGTCCCAGACCTCACCCCAGACCTGCTGAATCAAAATTCCGCTTCGGTAGGAACCAGAAGCCACATCATTAGATCTTGATACTGTTTTGTTCACGGACCTTTTTGAGAACTTCATTAAAGCTGTACTCTTTCTTGCAGAGAACTGAGTGACTACATATATGCATTCTACTTCCAATTTCAGGAATTCAGTGAAGTCCACCCAGAGTCTTCCTAGGACGTGTGAACTGCAAAAAAAAAAACAAAACAGGAGCTCTCTTTACATGTCCAGGCAGTTACGGAAGTGCACTCAGGATCCTAATGAGAAGAGGCAGCCTCGCTCCTGTCAGCTGGACCAGCCCGGTCAGTTCTCACCTGAAGATGGTTTATGTAACCAGCGAGAGTCCAAGGTCACCATTCAGTTAGCAGCTTCTGCAGCAAGCACAGCTTTGTGCAGTCCGGGCTTTCCCATCACCGCAGATTACAGAGCTTTTCATTTCATTTTCACCCAATTAACCTAATTCACATGGAGGATGACTTCCTGCTCAACCACGGCCCATGAGGATGCCACAGAGGCAGGTGCCTTGTTCAATTAAGAGGAGATTTTGAAAAACACATGCACAACACACTCTTCAAAACAAGGTGTTCAACAGGCAGGGGCAGAGCACCTCAGCCTCCCCCCACCGACTGGCAGCGCCATCTCCCTCTGCCCACACATTTCTATACCACCTTTATTTCCGCATTTTATCATGCAATTGATTACTGGTGTTTTCAGACCTCAGGCTCCTGGAGGCAAATGATGAGTTTTCATCACTCATCATTTATAGCGTATATAGTAATATATATCTAGACCTGGTAAAAGTAGGCACGGAAAAGATGATGATTGGGTGGATGAGTAAATAGAGAGATGGAAAGATGGAGGTGCTGATCTTCAAGTATAGTAAACTGAAAAGAACAGGAAGGGTCTAGAAAACTCAAAGACAGGCTCTCCTTTGCTCTAGATAGCCATGAAGTCTCAGTCAATGCATTTAACCTTGAGTCCTGGTTTAATCCCCCGCTTCATGGATCACTGTCTTGCCATGGCAAAGGAGCTTGCTATGAACCATGCAGCGCAGGACTACCCAAGATGGACAGGTCATAGTGGAGAGTTCTGACAAAACGTGGCCCACTGGAGGAAGCAATGGCAAACCACTCCAGTATTCTTGCCACGAGAGCCCCATGAACAGTATACAAAGGCAGAAAGATATGACACCAGAAGATGGGCTCCCCAGGTCGGAAGGTGTACAGCATGCTACTAGGCAAGAGAGGAGGGCGATTACTAATGGCTCCAGGCTTGGGCGAACTCCGGGAGATGGTGAGGGACAGGGAGGCCTGGGGTGCTGCCATCCATGGGGTCGCAAACAGTTGGACACAACTTAGCAACTGAACAACAACCACAACTTGGTTTACCCTCTACAAGATGGATGGTGCCGCTAAGAACACACAACTGGATTTCTGATTTCTGCGTTCAGTTTCTGTGACAACTGAATTAGAGACCATGTGTAAGCACGTTTTTGGAGAGAGCAGCCCTCAGACTAGGACGTAGAAAGGGAGGGGTCCCAAACTAGCAGAGCTGGGCTCCAGGTCTGGTTTTACCATTGCCAGGTATTTGACTTTGGGCAAGCAGTCTTAAACTCTCTGTGCTTGCTTCCTGTTTTGAGTAATGAGGATGACAGTGATTCCCTCCCTGGGGCTCTGAAGGAGGCACTAAGACATGGGCAGAGTGCGGTGCTGGCACTTTATGCCACATTGCTGGATGGCATCTACGGTCTTGGAGTTGCCGATGGGATGCCAGTGGGATGTGGTTAGATAAGAAAAATTGCCATTTCATTAAATGTGATCAAATTGTGCGGGAAAGCATAATCCAACAAGGAGATCTTTAATTAGAGGTGGAGAGGGAACAGGGTGTCCTAGGAGAATTCTCACCATGCAGGACTCACAGCTCAGCACTCTACAGAACATAAAGCTTTCAAAGCCAAGTTTCACAATTTTCCACCACATGAGCAAACTTCATTTGCCTTGATGAGGCAATAACTTCACGCTTTTATGTATTTCCCTTTCCACCCCTTTTTCTGGCCTCCTCACTCACCCACTGCTTTCCTCACAGCCCCCTGCTTCATTCTGTTCCCTTCCCAGCCCCCGAGGTGGCCAAGCTGCTCAGCGATTTGGGGCCGGAGTCCTGGGTTCAAATCCGCGTGCATAACCTCCCATTTCAGTTCACCTCCCTGGACCTCAGTTCCCTTCGTATCCAGCATCATCCACTCAGCCTCAGGGGCGGGGGCTGCTGTCAGCGGTTAGCAAAACATCACAGCCGCTATGGTGGGTGCTGGGAGATCATAGTTTCTCTCTTCTGTGTGTGTTTGTGTGTGTGTGTGTGTGTGTACACGGGGATCCAGCTAGAAGAAGCTCCAGTGGATCTGATTCATTTGCTCAGGAAGAAGGGGAAGTGAGAAATCCCCAGACTCAAACCATTCTTGGATGGAAGCCCTCTGCTGCCAAAGCCTATAGAAACATCCTGGTATTTTACAAGCCTCTGGCGCCTTCCACCAGGGCTGGGAGGCTGATTCGGCCGGAAGGGCTAGCAGATCTCCTCTTGACCACCCTGGGGTTCTACCTCTCTCTCTGCCCAGCTGCTGTCTGTCCAGAGGCAGTTAGGCATCAGCCCAGGAAGGGATATTCTTGGCTCAGAATGCTCCTCCCCAAACACCCAACTCAAGAACCCAAACCATGGGCAAGCTTGTGTTTAGGAAGAGCTCTCACAGCAGAAGAGCAGCAAGGAGGCTTGTGAAGGGGCAAGCCTCTGAAGCCCTATTCTGTGGGGCAGTGGTCAACTGCCCATCCATGTTGCCTGAGTGCCCCCTCATCCCAGTGCAGCTCACGTCAGGCTCACACACATGCGGCTCTGGGCAGTGTCTGCTATCGTCTCCAGCCCCATCAGTTCTCGCAACAGGGAGAGGAGGAGAAACTGCTAAGTAGCCCTGGGAGGCTGAGCTGCTCAGTTCTCCGCCTACTACATGCTGGGCTCTTTCGTAGGCACCTCAAGTCACCTCTTCCCTGTGGTGGACCCTACTGGGCCCATTTTACAGATGAAGAAACTGAGGCCCATGGAGGTATAAAGTGCCCAGGTGAACTCAGCTGGACCATAGCAGACTCAGGTTTCAAACATGTATCTGGCTAATATTCTGTGCAGTGGCCTTTCCACTCCCCAGGACATGTCAGACACCCGCATCCTATAATTTTCCAGACTTTCCACCCAAGTTTCTGGGGGCTTCAAGGCCCAGCTTGAAGGGCAAGCAGAAGAGCACAAAGTGCCACACAGCAGAATACACACGCTGGGGGGTGAATCGGGGCTTTCCTTCTGCACAGTCACGGGGCAGGAACACCCAGCCTTCGCCTGGGTGTCATCCCTTAGCAGAATGGGGCACAGAAACCACCCAATCAGTGCCTGGAATACCCCAAAGTTCCAGAGTTCACAAGATGTCCAAGTTTGTAGCCTCCGGCCTACAAAATACTCTTCACACAGCCAACTTGGGCCAAACTAGCACCTCTCAGAGGCTGCACTTATAGCAGGGCAAAATGACTGATTGAGCAAGTGTGGTTTGGGCCTATAGGCTAAGACTCCAGTGGTAAATAATAAGCTGGGGGGGAAGAAAACAATTTATCAGTAGAATGATAGGAAGCCCATGGGTAAAACCAGAACTGCACTTTCTCACCGTGCAGAGTGGATGTGAAATTTCCCCCCATTTCTCTGTAAATAAGGGGCTGGCACTACCGGTGAAATAATTTACGACCCAATGTGTTCCACTGTAAATGGCTGCTCTGTTTACGGGCTGTAAAAACATCTCTGAACACACTGACCTTCAGCAGGTGAGCCCTGGAGTTTATAGCGCTGAGGAATTGCTTTACTGCTCTCGCAGGGGCCACGGTCATGCTGGACACCTGTTAGGGGTCAGAGGTGGGGGACACGGGCCTCCAGAATCTCAGGAAGACAAAACCCACGGAGGAGCAAGGTGCCCCTACGCGAACCAACCAGATAAAACAAACCACCAGTGCCCAGCCAGAGCTTGGCCAGGGGCAGGCATCCAAGTCCAGCACAAGCCGGTTAAACTGACCTAAGTGGGAATTCCCTGGGGATCCATGGATTAGGACACGGCACGTTCACTCCCGAGGGCCCAGGTTCAATCCCTGGTCGGGAAACTGAGATCCTGCAGGCCACGCGGCATGGCCAAATAAACTAGCAAATAAATAGACAGACCTAGGCTAAGGAGTGTGGCCTGGAGGGCACTGCTAGAGTTGGAAGGTCCTGTCAGAGGTTTCCCAGGGGGTGCTAGAGGTAAAGAACCCACCTACCAATTCAGGAAACACAAAAGAGATGTGGGTTCAATCCCTGGGTCACAAAGATCCCCTGCAGGAGAGCATGACCACCCACTCTAGTATTCTTGCTTGGAGGATCCCATGAACAGAGGAGCCTGGTGGGCTGCAGTCCATAGGGTTGCAAAGAATCGGACAGAACTGAAGCAACTTAGCACACAGGCACATCAGAGGTCAAGAGAATGGAATCCTAGACAGGTCCTGAGGAAATGCCATGGGCCAAGCTGGGATAATCTAAGTAAATTGATAATTATGAGGAGCAGGAGCAAGAGAAAGCTTAAAGGTGGTGTATTAGCCAGGATTTCCAGAGAAATAGAGCCAATAAGATGTGAGTGTGTGTGTGTGTGTGTGTGTGTGTACACCCCCAGGCTCCTCTGTTCATGGGATTTCCTATCGCAGGGGATCTTCCTGACCCAGGGATTGAACCCACGTCTCTTGCGTCTCCTGCATTAGCAGGTGGATTCTTAACCACTGAGCGACTTCGGAAGCCCATATATGTATATAATGATATTTATAAAAGGAGATTTATCCTAGGAATTGGGTCATGAAGTTATGGAGGCCAAAAGTTCCACAGTCTGCCACCCGCAAACCAGATAATCTCTGTCAGAGGTGCTGAATGCCTGACACCCGGGAGCACTGAGGTCCAAGGGCAGAAGACAGACGCTTTAGCTTAAGTAGAGAAAGAACTTGTCCCTCCCCCTGCCCCCGCCGGTTTGTTCTGTTGAGGCCCCAGGGGACTGGGTGATGCTCACCAGCACTAATGAGGATGACCTTTACTCAGGTTACCCATTCAAAAGCTCAGCTCTCCTGAAGACACCCTCACAGATACACCCAGAAATCAGGCATTACCAGGCATCTGGGCATCCCTTAGCCCAGTCAAGTTGGCACATCAAATTAACCATTACAGGTAGGGGAATTCCCTGGTGGTCCAGTGGTTAGGATGCTGCCCTTCCACTGCAGAGGGGCACAGGTTCGATCCCTAGTCGGAGGACTAAGATCTCACAAGATGCATGGTGCAGCCAAGAAATAAAAATGAAAACCATCACAGATGGGAACTACAGCCTGACAGCGAACAAATCTAGATTAAAGGCCAACTGAGAAATGTTTTAGAAAGTATTCATGAGTCAAAGAAGCAGAAATGATGCATGGGTGAACTGAACTGACAGAAAAGAGCAGGTTCAGGGCAAATAAAAATACTTTTTCTTCTTGACCCTTCGGCTTGCTCTGAGAAGGTTTCCTTTTGGCTTATCAATGCCTCCATATGGAGATTTCAGAGGGGCCTCAATGTGAAGCTCATATCCCCAAAGCCAGTCGCCAGACTCTCCGGGAAGATGACAAGTACCAGCCTCAGTTGGGCGGATATTCTTTAAGTCTTCACAAGAAAGCTAAGGCAACATTTGGCCAAACCTCTAGCGTTTCACACCATGTTATCAGGCACAGACCCTTTGAGAACAGAGAGATTACACCAGAGACGGAAGATGGCCCAGCTAAAAGCACACTTGGAGGGCTCCGAGCCCTTCAAGGCGGTGATGCAAGCGAGGACTGCGTACAGTTTGTCCACATGAAGAGTCCTGGAAGACGTCTTCCCACTCCACAAGCATCCTGGCCAAATGAGGAAGAGTCAAAAGGGTTGGCTTGAAGTTGCCCAATACTCCAGGCCTCTGGGGAGAAAGAAGGAGGAAGCGGGCCATTGTGTCCAGACCAAGTTAGAAATGTAGTGGCCCCCATTCCTGGTGTTTTTAATACTGTGCCTTTGAAGGGAATTTTCATTTTTTAATTGAAAAAAAAAAATTACGGTTGATGACCTGCCAGTCCTTCACACATACAATTATCATCGAAAGCCAGAGGCCTCCAACCTTCTGTAAATAAACAGGTAGAAAAATATCTGAGAAGACTTGCAGCTTGGGGTTGGTGGGGTTGACGGGGAGTCCTTCATTCCTGCTCTCCCCGTGTGCATATCACATGCCCACTCATGTGCATACACAGACACACACACACATGCACACGCTTACACACATGGGACTCCTCAAGCAAGGCTTCTCCAACCATCATAACCCAACACTGAGCACTGGGCCTGGGCTAGTATGGCTACATAACTAATTGGCAAATACATTATTTAATAAATAAGGGTATAAATGAGAGCTAGAAAACAGACTATGAGGAAGAGGAAGAGGAGAGGATACAAAGCAGATGTAGGTTGAAATCTTGCACCCAGAGTGCTCGGCAGTCTATTGGCAAGAGCAAAATTGCATAACACTTTCAAAACTACAAAGCCCCTCCACAGCCCACATCTCTCGACTCTCATCCCCCTGCAAGAGGTAAGGTCTTTGTGCTGATATTATAGAAGAGGAAGCTAAAGTCCAGGAAGGTCTGCCAGTTTGTCCGAGGTGGAAAAAAACAGAGAAAGGAACTGAAACTTCTGAAGTCAAAGCTCCTGGTTTTCAGGCTTGGGACCCCTGGATTAAATCTACACAGTGTAAGCCTGTGACACCATCACAGTCTAGGAAGACAGGAAAAGCTAACAATGTCCATCTATTCATTCCTTTACTCAACGCTTTTGTAATGGGCACTTGATACATTCCAGGTTGTTGGAGGAGCTAGAGTCACAATAGATGGGATGGTCCCTGTCCTCCCCAAAGACCAAAGGGTGAAAAAGATAAACAAGATAATTAGAGACTGGGAGGAGTGCCATTAAAGACAGAAACAAGGCGATGGAATAGAAAGTAATTGTGGGACTTCCCTGGTGGTCCAGTGGTTAAGAATCTGCCTTGCAATAAGGGGACACGGGTTCAATTCCTGGTCAGGGAACTAAGATCGCACATGCCAAGGGCCAGCTAAGCCCCTGCTCCACAACTACTGAGCCAGCACACTCAGTAAGATCCCACATGTCACAACTAAGACCCAACAGAGCCAAAATAAATAATAAGTAAATAATATCTTAAAGCTAAAGAAGGTTTTTTTTTTTTTAAAGAAAAGAAAAAAGTAATTGCGGGAGTCCACTTGGATGGGTAGCTCTAGAAGCTTCGGAGAAATGTTCATATGAACCAAGAGCTAAAGGATGAGAATGAGCCAGTCTTGCTGAGAGCATTCCCGGCAGAGAAAGGGAGCATGTGTCAAGGGCTGGAGGCAGTAAAGAGGCTGTAGAGACCTAGATGAGGAAGGCGGCCAATGCGACAGGAATATGACTCAGAGAAAAGAGTCTTCCATGGATGTAAATGTCAGTATAGACCTGGATGTTGATGGAGACCATTTGGTTTTGCCTGCCCAACTTCCCACTCCTTTCTTTTGGCTTCAGAATATCATTTTCCTTTGAATAATTACTCTTCCACTATTCTCACGCCATGAGGTTGGGTGGGTTGACCCTGCTCCCAGCACCAGAAGTGAGCAGGAAAAGTATGTTTGGATCATGATTCCCTGCCTCCATCTTCCCCGCATCATCCCACCAACTATCCCACCCATCCACCCCACCAGCCTGGACACCATGTTACTCAACTAGACCAATAAACAGAACTTCCACCAGAACTTCCGGTAAAGAGTTAAGCATGAGCTGGGACTGGGGACCATCACATCACAACAGGAGGACATGCCTTAGAATAAACCACCCCAGAACAGAGCAGAGCTGAGAACAAGCCCTGCAGCTATTGTCTGAGCCCCAGGATCCAGCTGCACCTAAACTTTTCACCTATGTGAGTCATTAGATCCTTTTTTTTTTTTTTCTCAACCAAGTTTGAGACAGAGTTTCTCCAACTTACAACTCATGCATGATCCACCCTTACACAGCCATACTGACTGCCAGGTGGCAAACTGACCGAGAAGGGGCAAAAGTAGACCCCTCGGAAGGCCATCTGGGCATCAGGAGAGCAGGATCCAAACTTCCAGCCAACAGCATCCAGGTTTTTGGAGCAATTGATTACACTGAAATGTCTGGCCATCTGTATACTGCATCCCGCTCGCAGGTCAGGTTCACCTGATGGATAGAGGCACCCACACTTCACGTGGGTTCCCTCCATCAGCCTGGATCACTCTCATATTCTAGGTCTCAGTTCAAAGGACCCTTTCTCAGACTGGTTTCTACCCAAGGGGACTCTATCACTTCTTTTTTAAAAAAAAATATAAATATTTATTTATTTATTTTGGCTGTACCAGGTCTTAGTTGCAGCATGGAAACTCTTAGTTTCAACATGTGGGAGCTAGTTCCCTGACCAGGGATCGAGCCCGGGTCCCCTGCATTGGGAGCACAGAGTCTTTGCTGCTAGACCACCAGGGAAGTCCCCTCACTGGCTCTTTTCCATCCCATCAATTGGCTCATGGGTTCACAGCATATCGCCATGGTCCATAATTATCTTGCTTATTTATTTGTTTGTCCTTTTGGTCTGTGTCTCCCAGGGGAATGAAGGCAAGCTTGAGGAAGACAGGGACATGTCTCTTCTATTCAGCTCCCCTAGCTATTGTGTCTCTTGCTCCTAAACACAGTCGGAATACAGCAGGTGCTCAATAAATACAGTTTGTCCACCTTTTAACCCCAGACCTACTCTCCTGACAATTACTCCAAAAAGGCTACTCAAAAGAAACCGTTTAATAGAAATACAGATAGTCCTTGCAAACAAAACTGTTTCAAAATCAAGGTCCTTAGGTGGATAGTGCCATAGCCACAAAGTGGTTACTGCAGTCTGAGAGAATTATAAAGATTTAGAAAAATGCCCTCAAATAATATCAAGTGATAAAGGAAGGACTAAAACATTATCTGGATTGTGCTCGTATTTAAAGACAAACACCTACCTGTAATCAAAATCTAAACACACGTGGATAAGTACAGGAAGGGAGGGGAGGTACAAAAATAAACAGGTGATGTGGAAGGTGTGTGGATCCAGGTCTTTTTTTTTTTTTTTTTTCAAAGTACTGCTTATCTCCTTCCAAGTGGCTTTAACAGTAAATGGGCAACACGAAATTGTGCAAAACGACCAGATTCAGAATAAAATAGTGTAAGACATGGGGCTGTAGGAATAGTGTCGACCACAGAACTCTTGTGAAGTTTCCATGGGATCCTGGATTTAGAAATACCCAGTACAGATCTGGTATAAATGTTTGTTCCATAAAATTTAGTAATAAAAGAACTACAATAAAAGCATAATGCTGATAAGCATCATCATCTGAAGGTGGGAGGATGGGCTCCACTCCTACCTGTGTGACCTTGGGGGAAATATTTAACATCTAGAAGCCTCCATGTCCCCATGTGTAAAAGGAGATGATGACAGTGCCTGCCTTGTCCAGTTCTTCTGAAGCTTCCTTGGATCCGGCAAGAACTCAGAAGAGATCATCACCATCACCGTCAGCACTGAGCAGTAAGAGTCGTGGGGAACAGAGTTTCAACCAGGCTTCTATTATTCTGTCCCTTGATCTGGCCGAGGCCCGCAATCCCTTACTGTCGTTAACTGGGTGCAGAGAAAAAGGCTTCAATGGACACAGACGTGTAGAAAGAAATGAATCACTGACCCTTCAAGAGAGGGGATTTTTTTTTATATTATTCCTATGTCACATCAAAAGGGCACTTGACTCTTATAAAATGCTTTGCAATCACTTCTTCGCTGCTCGCTGGGAGTCGAGTGGGGGAAGCCTAAGTCATCTGCCCTCTCTTCTGCAGGCCTGCTGTGCTCCTGAGCTCTGAGATCGGGCGAAGAAGCAGACGCTGTCCATGCCCAAGAGGAGCTGTCTCCCAAGGTACAGAGACGCATCAGGAACCACGGAAGGGGCAGGACTGCTTTGCACACGGTCCATCACTGTCTTGAGAAGCAGACAGAGATCTAATCCATCCCGTGCGCCAACGATTCATCCTCTTAGCGTTGCTTCTAGCTGTCTCTGGCTTTCCCTGTCCTCACCCCAAGCACCTTAGAGCAGTCCCTGGGCCTCCCTGACCTCCTTGGAGGAACAGGTTTATAGTCAAACTGCATCTCTATTTAAATTCTAGCTCCGCCTCTTCCTAGCCGTGACTCTGGGCAAGTTATTTCAACTCCCCGAGGCCGTTCTCTGCTGAGGCTATTACGAGGATTAACTAAGTTCTGGACATAGTATGTGTGCAAAAAGTGATAGTTATTAGTAGCAGCAGTAGCAGTAGTACAAAGACTCGAGAGAGAATATCAGAAGCCAGTTAGGAAGTTATTTAAAAAAGAGGACAAAAGAAAGGAAGGGGGGGGGGGGGAATGTGACCACAAGCTTCCCCAGCATAAACCAGCCAGTCAGCCCCCTTCATTTACAGGATGAAGTCCATCCTCTTGACACGCCCCACGTGAGGGGCTCCAGGGTCCAACCTGAGCCTCCCTCCCAGGATACCCTCTTGCTGCTCTCAGCACTTGGACACTCTGCTCCAGCCGCACTGAGCCCCTGGATGCTCTTCCAAAGCATCATGATCTCTCAGGGCTGGGCTAGGGGGTCTCATCTCTTGCTCCCTCAGGGCCTGTGTATTGCCCTCAGGAGACACGTAGACACTAAGCTTTCAGGGGACGCCTAGCTGTCAGTCTACCCAACGAGTTCCTTGAGTCCCCTCTTGCAGAGTCTCATCTGATTGATTTCCCTCTCCCAAGTTATCTCTCGCTGAGCTCAACCTGCCTTGGATTGAATGGATATATGACAAACCGTGCACTGTGTGGCAGAAACAATTCTGGTGGCTTCCCTGGCAGCTCAGCGGTAAAGAATCCATCTCCTGCAATGCAGAAGACACCAGAGATGCAGGCTCAATCTCTGAGTTGGGAAGATCCCTAGAGGAGGAAATGGCAACCCACTCCAGTATTCTTGCCTGGGAAATCCCATGGACAGAGGAGCCTGGCAGGCTATAGTCCATGAGGTCGCAAAGAGTCGGACATGACTGAGCAACTGAACACACACACAGGAGAGAGTGAACAATTGTCAAGAAGACCCCAGTTTAACTGCTGGGTCAAGAAGATCCCCGGAGAAGGGATAGGCTACCCACGTCAGTATTCTTGGGCTTCCCTGGTGGCTCAGCTGGTAAAGAATCCACCTGCAATGCAGGAAATCTGGGTTCAATCCCTGGGTTGGGAAGATCCTCTGGAGAAGGGAAAGGCTACCCACTCCAGTATTCTGGCCTGGAGAATTCCATGGATTGTATAGTTCATGTGGTAGCAAAGAGTCAGACACGACCAATCAACTTTCACTCACTCACTCGATCAAAGACTCTGCATTTACCAAGGAGCCTTGTTCCTTACAACCAGCCCCAGCTCTGCCCAACAGGGTGAATCAGGTCATCTGCCTTCTACCCTCTTGGGTGCCCGCAAGGAGCACCCACAGGCCTCAAGCCACCACTCTACCCTGTTGATTTTCCTCACCCGAGCTTGAAGGAAAGCAGAATGAACAGCATGTCTGCACAGGCTAAAGGTCACAATCACGATTCCCCGTGCTCCAGAGGGCCTTCAACCACTCTTGTCTTTTTCCCAACCACTCTTTCTGAGGCTCAGGGATGGAGGAAGGGGATGAAAGAGAAGGAAAGTGAAAGTGAAAGTCGCTCAGTTGTGTCCAACTCTTTGCAACCCAATGGACTATACAGTCCTTGGAATTATCTAGGCCAGAATAGTGGAGTGAGTAGCCTTTCCCTTCTCCAGGGGATCTTCCCAACCCAGGGATCGAACCCAGGTCTCCCGCATTACAGGTGGATTCTTTACCAGCTGAGCCACCAGGGGAGCCCAAGAATACTGGAGTGGGTAGCCTATCCCTTCTCAGGAGGATCTTCCCAACCCAGGAATCGAACTGGGGTCTCCAGCATTGAAGGCGGATTCTTTACCAACTGAGCTATCAGAGAAAGAAGGACCAGATATTAAAGGGGCACTTCTCTGAGAAGCAAAAACACAAGTTCCAGAGAGTTGGAATCGAAGACCCGTGTCCTGAGAATTACACTATCACAAGAATGCTATTCGCTAGCTCATGACATAAAAACAGATTTATTCCCCCAATTCACATCTTCATTTCTCCCCAGAAATTGATCACAAGTTCAAATCCTTCAGGGCTTGATATGCTTATCCCAATCCACCTGCAAAGAAAGATATTTTCCTGAAGATTAGATTTATTGTTATCTTCTATAAATACAGTGCTTTGCAGATAATGAGGTAGGAGCCAGTTAAAGTACACTAGAACATGTACAGGAGAACTGAAGATTATCACCACTGTTCCTGGGCTGGGTCATAAAGTTGAACAGATGCCCGAATGAACGCCAATAATTATTATGCGTAAATGATCATATATGACTATTTCATACCTCAATGTGAATGTTTTTTTTTTTTTTAACTATGTAAAGGACAAGATGTGGCCGTTAACATTTCCCACTGTGACCAACTCAGTGGACATATCTATTGAAAGCAATGCCATATAAACCTAGATTTTCTAAGACAGTTGGAATAAATCTCTCCTTCCCTGACACACCTCAGAAGACCTGAAAATACTGATGTGCGGTTGCTGAGGTGTTGAGATTCCTGTGAGTTTGTGCATATAGAGCAGCCAGAGTGTTTGTCAATTAGAACACGACTCCTCAGAGTCATGCCTCAGAGGCAGCCTCCCCACCATCCATTGTGTTCCGAGGGGCTGGCATATGCGAGGGAGTCGACAGGTTCGGATGAATGAATGAATGAGTAGGTGGAGTAGATCATTTCAAACATGAGCCTGCTTATCTCTAGGATTCACTGTGAAAATGTAAAGTTGAGTTTTAAAAACATATCCTTTCCTGTCCCTGATCCTAGGGTTGCCCCTATACCCATCGGTCAAGCATTCACAGTTAAAAGAACATATATTAATTAGGGTGTTTTCAACAGCAAAGGATAAGCCACCAAATTTAAAGTGGCTTAAAGAATTAGAACAAGTATGGGGATCCCTGGTGGCTCAGTAGCAAAGAATCCACCCACAGTGCAGGCCACATGGGTTCATTCCCTGGGTTAGGAAGATGCCCCGGAGAAAGAAATGGCAACTGGCTCCAGTACGCTTGCCTGGGAAATCTCACGGATAGAGGAGCCTGGTGAGCTAAAGTCCATGGGATTGCAAAGAGTTGGACAAGACTTACTGACTAAATCTCAAATACACCAACTGCTGGGGCTTCAAAGGTTGTTACAGAAGAGGCCCTTCCCACCCCCACACACTATTAAGCATGAGTGCCCATTAAAGTAAGTTTTCAGTTTCATTATTCAAAGGCAGAGAATCTTATTGAACTCAGAGTAACCACACAAGGCAGGTGTAGATCAGAGCATGTGTCTTAATGAGGCTCCCCTAAACTTACCCGGCTGTGTCACTGACCTTTCTTATCCGTGGCTTGTGTCACTAGACTAGAGGAATTTACTTCTATGGCTTCTGTTCCAAGGGAGTATTCAAACCAATCACGAGTGAGTCCATTTCCTCACCTGCAGAAGAAAGCAGAGCGTGCTTGCTCCTGCTGCTGCTAAGTCGCTTCAGTCGTGTCCGCTCTGTGCTACCCCATAAACGGCAGCCCATCAGGCTCTGCCATCCCTGGGATTCTCCAGACAAGAACACTGGAGTGGGTTGCCATTTCCTTCTCCAATGCATGAAAATGAAAAGTGAAAGTGAAGTCACTGAGTTGTGTCCAACTCTCAGCAACCCCATGGACTGCAGCCTACCAGGCTCCTCCGTCCATGGTGTGCTTAGGAGTCTTCAAACATCACTCTGCCTTCAGTATCACAGGACACCAGAAAACCCATTTTCTCATATTTTACTTAAGAATTTTGATACAGAATGCTAGCCCACTGATAAAGACTCTGATGCTGGGAGGGACTGGGGGAAGGAGGAGAAGATGATGAGGATGAGATGGCTGGATGGCATCACCGACTCGATGGATGTGAGTTTGAGTGAACTCCGGGAGTTGGTGATGGACAGAGAGGCCTGGCGTGCTGCGATTCATGGGGTCGCAAAGATTTAGACACGACTGAGCGACTGAACTGAACTGAACTGATGACAAACCCATTGTTTCCAATTCAGATAACATGAAGATGAAAGAGGCAGGGGCGAGTTTGAGGTTGATTTGACAACTCCATCAAGGTTCTAGAATTTTCCATGTCAAATACATCAGCTTTGTTCCCAGACTGACTCCCTCTATGGCCACAAAATGGATGCCACCATTCCAGGCATCACAGGAGCAGAGAAATATCCAGAGACAGAACAGAGACTTAATCTTCTCGTTTCCCCTTTTGAAGAGCTGAAGAAACCTTTCCAGGGAGCCTCCCAGCAGCTCCCCCATTATTCTATCCCTTAGGCCATTGTAGCTGATACATCTGCCCTAAAACCCATTGCTGAACAAGCAAAGGGTGATTATGGTAACTAAGTAAATGAATGACAATTCACTTGAGGTAGATACCTTCCACTACCAAATTGAGATTCTGTTAGAAATTTCAGGGAAGGAGGCAAAGTCCAGGCAAGCAATAGGACCTGTACAAAATGTTTCCCATGAACCGGGGCCTTTCCGATTTGAAGCTGACTGGGTTCTAGGCATCTCTTCAGGCAGGGAGGCTATGGAAGGGAAGGGCGTGGGCACTTGGGTCACCCATGTTGTCTGCTTCTGGCTCCTCTAAGGGCCTCAGCCAAGTCTGTGGTGGAGGAGTGGAGGGGAGCGCTGGTGTGACAATTTCTGGCAGTGTGGCCACTGCCAGTGGTTCACCTGCTTATAACACTTCCCCAGGCTTCCGCATCTCACAGGATATGTTAGGAAAAAATGCAGTCAGGGTACAAGAGCAAAGGGAGCCACTTTATTGGGTACCTCTGGGACACACGGCATTCTTTTACACACCAAATCATTTAATTCTCACAGTAACTGCCAGTTAAGTTGTCACCAGCATTCTGTCATAAATGAGGAAGCTGAGGCATGATTAAACAACTGCCAACATCCCACAGCTAGAAAGTGGCAGATCCAGGCCTCAAGCCGCCTGACTCTAAAACCTGCAGCCTCTGAATGCAGACGTGTTACCCTCCAGTGGGGGACAGAGTACCAAGCTGCCAGTGATGAGAAAGAGACACACACAGAAACTGTGAAGTCAGTGTAGGAACATTACCAGAAAAGCTGAAGAAAGAGTTAACAATGTTTAGGAACCCAGAGTTGGCATCACATTATGACCCCATAAATTGATCATACACACACAAGGTCCAAACAAGGCACCCTCCACTCCCAAAGCCGCATCCATGGGTCATCACAAGTGGATTTCATAAGACCCCCTAAACCAGTGTCACTCAAAGAATGGTCCACGGACCCACGATGGGCCATAAACTATTTGTTTCCAACTCAAGATAGATACAGAAAGGAAAGCGAGTAGAAACCTTTATAATGCTTTGACACAGCTGTGATGCTGAAGCCTATAATTAGGAGACTCCCAAGGAACGGGGTCTGTTTGAGTATTGAACGCTGGCTGCATCTCCCACAGGCTACATTCTAGCACTGGTGTGTGATGGATTTTTTAAGTGTTTACCGAAAGTAAATTAATAAATATTTTTAAAGCCCACTTCTTTACCACAGAGCATTGGAAAAGCGCCGCCCTAATGTTCTCTGGGTAGACATAATTACTCCCATTTTACAGGCGAAAATAATGAGACTCAAAGAGACTGAGTCACTTGCCCAAGGTCAACACCAAGAGGCAGGAAAGACAAACTCTCTCATTCAGCCAACAAATGAGAACCATGAGATTTCTCAGCTCCTGACAACAGAAAGAGTATTGGCAAGAGGAGCTGTTAAAAGGTAAAAAGGTGGAGGCTTATTTAAAAAAAAAAAAATTTCCTCTACCTCCTCCTTTGCCAAAAGTCCAGCTAAGATGCCTCAGGGAAGAACTGTCTATAGAACAAAAGGGAAATGAGTGTCTTCATTCCTGACAAAGACCAGACTTTTGCATCCTGATGTGCAGATGGGTTTACTAATTGTTACTGCACTTCCACAAATAGGGAAGGACTCTTAAAAATCCTCCCAGGCTGGCTCTAGAACTCACCAGCCCCATTACGGACCCTAGGACCAATCCAACTGAACCACCCACCTCCCCAGAACTTGGCCCTTCCTAGAATGTTCTACCATGACCTCTTCCTGGTCCCCAATTGGAAAAACTCCGCTCTGCCTGAAAAGCATTTTTAGACTAGATTATTGTTAGAGCAACACTCTGGGTTTCAAGAACTTTAAGAAGCCTTCAAGGTCATCTTCCTTTTTTATATTTTTTAAATATTAATCTTTACAGACACTATATTTATTGAAAAAAAATTCACGTAACAGGTAAACTTGTGTAGTTCAAACCTGTGTTAGTCAACGATCAAATGTATTTGTGTGTATATATAATATATTTCTATTTATAGATCAATAAAATAAAATCTCTATTTATATATATATTTGCTCTTGTTAGAAACTCTCAATTCTTATTTTCTTGAGTATTTTTATCTTCCATGGATGTTGTTTTTATTGAAGGCTTTTTCAGCATCTATCAAATTTTCTTAGATTTTTAAAATATTTTTTCTCATGGATTTTTTTTAAAAATTAAAGTATAGTTGATGTACAGTGTTTCGGGCATACAGCAAAGTGATTCAATATTCCCTGATAGCTCAGTCAGTAAAGAGTCTGCCTATAATGCAGGAGACCCTGGTTCGATCCCTGGGTTGGGAAGATCCACTGGAGAAGGGATAGGCTACCCACTCAGTGTTTGGGGGCTTCCCTTGTGGTTCAACTGGTAAAGAATCCACCTGCAATGCAGGAGACCTGGGTTCTATCCCTGGGTTGGGAAGATCCCCTGGAGGAGGGAAAGGCTACCCACTCCAGTAATCTGGCCTGGAGAATTCCATGGACTGTATAGCCTATGGGGTCACAAAGAGTCAAAGATGACTGAGCAACTTTCACTTCATTGCACTTCATAACATATATATATATATATATATATGTATATATATATATATATATCAGGTTGTTTTTCATTATTCAAGTTCATTTTAAAAGAGGGTATACATAGTGGGGCTGCTCAGAGGTCTCCTAAAGATACCCCAAGACAGGGGCAAAAGTAGAGGATCACACTGGGGACTGGAAAACTGTTGCCACCCAGGTACCTCTTGCTCCCTCTCTCGTGGAACCCACCAAGAGAAGGCAGAGTCCCAGGAAACCCTCTTGCACTTATTATCTCAGCTTCTCTCCACCTGTCTGCCCAGTCTCCTTTTTCTCCCATGATCCTCTGCTTATCTATTATTTTCCTGCCAGTCAGAGTTGTCTCCCAACCTCAACTCTACCTTGTAACTTTGTAAATGCAGTACCAGTGCCAACCAGATTCATCTCTATTCCCAAGTCTAACTTCCTGGAAAAGGACTCCGGTTGGCTGAGCACATCTTTGTAAGCTAGGTTGCTAATCAGTGGTCACCGGCCTACCTGAGAATCAGCTGTCCTGGGGTCCAAGGTCAATCTCTGATCTCAACAGCCATCGACAGTAAAGGCCAGGTGTGTGACATGGAGAATGTCTGCTTCTGTGAAGGAAGCTTTAAGAAGGCAAGCCAACACTGCTAGCACGGTCTGTGTAGGAATGAATGAGAAACAAATGCTTTCCTGTTCATCCTTCAGCTCCCAGCTCTGGTGACACCTTCTCTGGGAGGTCTTCCATGATTTCTCCAGGTTGGCTTTTACTCCTTATGTTCCAGCAATTCAGTGTGAATCCCCCTATAGGAACACTCTCCTTGTTAACTAGAAACTGCTTTCCTGGAGCTCTGCCTTCTCCACCAGACAATGAGGATTCTAAAGATTTGGATTATAACCTGTGTTTCCTCAGTGTGTGGCATGGTGTCTGGTGCTGGGTGAAGAAGGAGCTCAATAAATGAGCCGGGAGTAAATGAATAAATGAACACCTGAATCAGCACCTGAATGAAAGACTAGATGGCAAATCATGCTATTCAACTTGACACATTCAAGTCCCTCTGCATCTACTCTAGATAAGGGGGTGAAGGAAGACGAGCAGGAATTAAGACGTCGGAGCATTCTATGAGGACAGGTAAAAAGAAAGAAAATGAGCCCCCAAAAGAAGTGATTAAGAAGCAGGTAAACTGCTGGCTGTGCCGCAACATCTTCTATTTCCAGGCGCTTCATTTCAGGGTTGTTAGATCCCTTGAAATAGCACTTAAGAGTAAAGGATTAAGGCTTGGATTCAGTTTTCCATCTATAAAATGGAGTTAATAGTAGCTGCTACGATGGGTGGCTGAGAGGATAAAAGTGAGGTAACAGGTGAAAAGTGCCCAGCAGTTCACCTGGAAGCAGGTATAAAGGGCTCCTGGGTTCTGGGAAAGGTTTTAGACCTGCTGGGAACATCTGGGCAGTCTCTTAATGCAGAAGCTAGCTTGTACGGGGACTTTCACACAGAAGCACTGAATCTTGATGAAATTGTTCTTCACCATAGGGCTTAGGACACAGGGGAGCTGACAGCAGGGTGTGCTGCCCAATGCCAGCAGGAGGCTGGCGCAGGCCAATAACAGTGTTACGATGTTAATCATTAAAATGCTCTGTCTGTTTTTGTCTGGGGACCAGTCATGTCGATCTTTGTTCTCCCTCTATTAAGATGAAAGGTGAAGTGCTACCAAAGGTGATGACTCCAAGCTGAGCCAAGAGGGTGGCAGGCCTGCCTGGCCACCTGCAGGGCAAGGCTCTGTCTCCCTCAGTCCCCAGCCTTCTTGGGGTCCTTGGAAAGGACAGCTGAGTAGGGAGGAAAAGGAGGAAAGGCAGGTTAGTTCCTCTTCCCAAGAGGCCAGGCTCCACCGAATCAAATGAGAGTCCTCCTTGGCTGGCTGGCAGAAGAGAGCTAAAAAGCAAGAATAAAAAATTTAACAAAGTTAAAAATTAAAATAAATTGTACAATTTTTAATTTTTAAAAACAAAAATAAATTTTTTTATTAAAAAAAATTGAAAGCAGGGTGAAGATCTATACCTAAGAGAAGTGAACCGTATCTTCACGCAAAAACTTGTACACAAACTTTCACAGCAGCATTATTCACAAGAGCCAAAACGTGGAAACAAGCCAAATGCCCATCGACTGATGCGTGGATGACCGACATATAGCATATCCAGATGGTGAAGTATTATTCAACAAGGAAAGGAATGGAATACTGACACTACAAGGGTGAAGTCTGAAAATATAACGCCAAGTGCAAGAAGTCAGTCCCCTCTCCCCCCAAAAAACGCACATATGCTATGATTCCATTTATATGAAATGCCCAGAATCAGCAAATCTATAGAGACAGAATGGAGATTAGAGTTGCCAGGGCTGGGAGACAGGGGGCTGGGGAGCAGACCCTAAAGGGTACATTAGGACCCTAGTCAGGCACCTGTTGACTGATATTCCCGAGAGGCTCTGCTGCGGCCTTCTCCTCTCTTTAAGGGTCTTCCAGCTGGCTCTGAGCTCTGTTTGGCACTGACTGAGTCAGAAGCTTGGTGAAGGAAGAAAACATGATGCTGTTAGTAAGAGCAGAGGCTTTAGGCTGAAGCATATCTGGATTGCAGGCAGACTTACTTCTACTTTTTCCTGGCTAAGTGCCCTGGGGATGGGGCGTCTCACCTCTAAACTCCATTGTCACCCTTTTACAGAAGAGTAATCTGAGGCTCAGACAATTAAAGTCAAGTGCCCACACTGCCAGCTGATGAAAGAACTACTGGAAGACTTGGCTTCCACTGCGGGGGACACAGGTTCATCCCCTGCTTAGGGAACTAAGATCCCACATCACACAGAATGCAGCCCAAAAATATAAATAAATAAACCCAATAAATCTGGCTTCCAGAGCTTATGATCTTTACCACCACACACTACAACATCTCAAGACTCTGAAATTGGACAATAATGTCTGTGCAGTGCATGTTTTGTGAGAGAGCTGACCGAGCTACTGTACATAAAGCATCTTGGTGCTTGAAATACAGCGTCCAACAAACGGCACCAAGCCTACCACCCTTACACCCCTGGCGTTCAAAGCACATTCTGCTGTTGGAAGGGATTTTTTTTTTTTTCAGACTTCCAGGTGAGGTGTGTCTGGGGAAAGATGGACAACACTAACTGTCCAGTATTCCCTAAAGTTCCCGTGGGGTCCTGGGACTCCCCCTACAGAACAGACCCAAGAGAGTTGACTCATGCTTTCAAGGGAAACTGCTGGCATCAACTTCAAGGGGCCTGGACCTGACAAGAGCTCTGAGATAGATGGGGGCTTCAGTGGCTCAGAGGAGGAGTGGGGAGGGCTCCCAGGAGGTAAGCTGAGGGTCCAGTCCGCTTGGCCCTGTCAGCAACAATGGTTCTCAAAGGCAACCTGGAGGCCAAAGGAGACTTTCAGTGAGAAACTTTCAAAGGAGCCTAGAACACCAGCTTGGAAGTGGATGAGAGGATGTGGCACTTAGTCAAAGGAGAGCTGCATTTCCCCCTTTGGGGAGCAGGAGGCAAGAAAGCAGCAGAGAGACACGGAAGGAGCCTAAAAATCATTTCTAGCATTTACGAGGAAGGAACTGTTCCCAGACTCCATTTCTCCATTTTCGACATGAAGCAAATAACGCTGACCTTACAGAGATCAGAACACCAGATACATACAGCAAGTATCCAGCACGGGGCAGGCGCGTAATAATAATAAAACTCATCTGATTACTTGTTTACTGTGCTAAACTTTACAGGTACATTGAATATTCTCATTGAATCCCCACAACCACTCTATGAGGGAGATCTCATTATTAGCTCCATCTCACAGATGAGGAAACAGGTTTAAAGAGTTATGAGATTGCATGTTCAAGATCATACAACTAGGGAGCTGTCAAGCTGGGATTTGAAACTGGGCAGTGAGATCTCCGAGTCTCCATCTGAATTGGTTCCGCTCTCCCTGCCTCTTCTCAAGCGATCACACAATCAACCCAATGCCAGTTCACAATGATGAGGTCATTCGTGGTAACTTGGAAAGTGTGGAGGAATGGCTGAGACCATTTATTGACTTCAGACAAGACCAGCTCCTCCTTTATAGAGGTGATGTAGTATTATCTCATCAAATCCTTGCAACAGTTCTGTGTTGTTGTTCAGTTGCTAAGTCATGTCCAACTCTGCGACGCCATGGACTGCAGCACACGAGGCTTCCCTTGTCCTTCACTATCTCCCAGAGTTGGTTCAAACTCATGTCCATTGAGTTGGTGATACTGGCTCTGTGAGAGATGTAATATATTAACTTCACTGTGCAGGTGAGGAAACAGAGGCAGAGCAGTGAAGTGAATCATTCAAGGTTATGGTCAGGCAGTAAGAAGAGAAATGAGAGCCCACTTCAGCCCTAGGTTGGTTTCCAGGGAAATGTTGCTAGATAATAAGTTATCTCACCTCTGGGAGGCCAAGCAGCCTTGTGTCTACACAGGAAAACAAAAGTAGATAAATGCAGGAATTCACAGCCCTATAAAAAATGAATTAAGATAAAATACATGTACCCTTACTACTTAATGAGGGAGGTTTATGAACACAAATGCATGACAATGACTCAGAGGAGCGTAATTATCTTATCATAAGTTAAAGGCAATCAATTTTCATTTCTAAGTAAACATCATATTTCCTTGATCCTAAAACACACCTTTTTTTTGTTTTTTTGGTCATTTCTGAAGTCCAGGGATAGGCACGTTGAGTTTGTGTCTTTCTTCCCTCCCTTAAAAGCTGGTATTGAATGGAGACTGGGTCAGAGAACAGATGTTGCCTTAGAATTGAAGTTCCTGCTTCTCGCTTCTGTCCTAGGTGAAGGCCCCCCTCCCCCGCCTCTCCTCTTGTCTTCCTTTCCTTCTCTCAAGTCAAAAAAAGGAAAAGTGGGCATCCTTGTTAGGAATAAGAGGTAGGTAGAGGAATCATGGGAGAATTAAGTAGTTGGGGATAGCATAAATAGAAGTCTTCTCTCCCCCAGCCCAGGACGCCCCCTATACCCTGATCCATAATGCAAAGACATGAGAATGGTTGGGTGAGCCTGGATCCACCCATCCTAGGCTGGAGGAGTGTGGTCAGTGGAGAGAGGGTCTTTTTGAATTCAGATGCCGCAGACCCCTCAGCAATGCCACAGTAGAACCTGGTCATCAACCTGAGGTTCTGGGTTCCCAGAATGGATGCTTATTCTCCTGCTTCTGATTGGTTCTCTCGACATCCCTGTGGGGAAGGACCCTCCTGCTGGCCCAGGAGAGGTGACGCTGTCCTCCCCGAGGAAGAACAGGCTGTGTGCCCCCTGGGCAAGTCATTTATCTTTATTATCACTATTGGGGCAAGTCCCAAATGCCCCCAGCCTCACCCTGCCCCAGGCTCTCTCTCTCTGGATTAACAAGGGGCCTCCTTCAAGGGCCTTCAGTCTCAAATGTGGGGTTGACCGTGATCATGGGCTCTCAAGGTTCTCCTCTCTCCTGAACTCTTAAAATATAAAATAAAGAAAAGACTCAAAGAAAGTATCCAGTCAGGAATCAGAAGTGCCGGGCTCAGTCCTGACCCTCACTCTTCCTTGTCTGTGAAATGGGCACAGCCCTGGCCTATCTCTGAACCTGATTTCCTACTTCCTTTTCAGCCTGGCATCCAAGGCCTACAGGCTGTTACCCCAGAGCTCCCGGCAGCCTCTGCCTGGGCAGGGACTTCCAATAAAGCTCCTGGGCTATAAGCTTTATGAGGGCAGCCTCTGGCCTGCCTTGTTAATATGTGTTGAATTGAATCACTCAGAAGCCACACTCTGGCCTCCTTTTAAATACCAGACCCCAAAGACAGGCAGATACAACCTCAGTGCAGGCCTCTTAACAAAACTCTGGCCCAAGGAGCTTTGCCTCCACCCTTGGGTGCAGAGCCAAGTCTCAGCCCAAGCTGTGGGGGATGGTGTGGGACGAGGGCAGGAAAGGGAGAGCAAGGGGGTGGATGAAGTCCCCAGGAGAGCTCAAGGATAGATCTCACCAAGGCAAATGGCTGGTGGCACCCAAATCTGCTGGAAGCCACTGAACCTGGCCAGCGCTCAACAAGCACACAGCTCCCCAGGGCAGTGTGTGCTGGGTGAGAGCCAGGCTACTGGATTCACTCTGCCGCCTACAACCTGTCTGACCTTGGGCCACAACTTCACCTACCTGTAAAATGGGAGTAAGTAGTACCTGGCTTCTAGAGCTGTGGAGTGATCAAAACAATGCTAGCACAGAGCTAATTCTATGGTATTGTTCGCTGCTATTACCTGCCCGGAGGCTCACATACACTATTATCTCATAGAATCTTCAGGACAAGCCTGGGAAGAAATAATTGTTTTCTAGATGAAAAACCTGAGGTTTGAGTCACACTGCAGCTTTGTAGCAAGGCTGGGATTGAAAGGTTCCCTGTTCTTGTTCATTTCAAGTTCCACGGTACCAGGTCCCCTCCCAGGAGGAGAGAAGAGTAAAGTACAATGTCGTGGGAAAAGGGAAAGAAAAATAATGAAAGGAAATTGATGCCACTGAGAAGGGCTCAAGGTGGGAGAAACTGGCTGGTGGGCAGGCGGATGGAGTGTCTTTTCCCACCGTGAGCACTGCCTCCCATGGAGGATGCTGGCTGCAGGCTGAGGGTCTCTCAAGAGACCCTTTTCCAGCAAGGCTGTCTCTGAGGCTCAGGAAAAATCCTGCTGCCGATGATACCACAGACCAGCATCCACAAGGGAGGAAGGAGAACAGGAGGAATGAGGGCCTGTCCTCAGCCCCTTGGACGGCAAGGAGATCCAACCAGTCCATCCTAAAGGAAATCAGTCCTGAATATTCATTGGAAGGACTGATGCTGAAGCTGAAGCTCCAATACTTTGGCCACCTGATGCGAAGAGCCGACACATTGGGAAAGACCCTGATGCTGGGAAAGACTGAGGGCAGGAGGAGAAGGGGATGACAAATAATGAGATGGAATCACCGATTCAATGGGCATGAATTTGAGCAAACTCCGGGAGATGGTGAAGGACAGGGAAATTGGCGTGTTGCAGTCCATGGGGTCGCAAAGAGTTGGACACAACTGAACAATAGCAACAACAACAAAAGGACCGGCCCCAGGCTGGCCCCAGGCTCCTTGGGTCCCAGACATTTCATCTGGAGAGGGGAATAGGGTGGGGCGGCCACATGGGCGGGTGGACAGGCGGCATCCCTTCCCATCCCAGCCAGCAGCAGGCAGGCCTGTGGGGAGGCGAGCAGGAGTCCAGAGGGCTGGCAGCTGTGACCACAAGCCAGGCATCTTTCTGGCCACAGGGTTTGGCAAAGGGCAACCAGACTGCCTTCTCAAGACTGCAAAGAGAAGGCATCTCTTCAGCTCAGAGGAATTCCTGCCTAGAGCCACTGGTCTATTCCCAGACTCGCCAAACACTGGAGCAGGAAGGGGTTTCCTGAGGTCAGCCAACGGGACCTTCTCATGTGTGGGGAGGAGAGGAAGGTCACCCAAGTCGGGAAGGTGTAAATGAGACCAGAACCTGGGTGCTCCAAGGCCAACGCCTAGTCCCGTGGCCTTTGGGGGAAGTAGCAAAGACTCCAGTCAGGTCTCCAAGACTCTGGCTCTGTTCCCGGCTAGCAGTTCTCTAGAAGTGTCCTTCGGCTTGTAGATTCTATAGTTCTGAGATAGAGGGTGATCGGCATGCACCTGGGTATGCATGTGTATCTATTCATTCAACAGTAAATATTTATCGATGGCCTTGGGCCAGGCTCCACTTCAGGCCCTGGAGATAAAGCTGTCCACAAAAGAGATGAAGCCCCTCCTCTTGGGGGTCTGACATTCCAGGGAAGAGACTTACAGTCTGCGGGGGTCTATGTAGAAGGACCCTCGTGTATCACTGGTGCCCAGAGGCTGGTAGTTCGGGAACGTCCCATCCATACCATTAAGAGCCACACCCTTCTCCCGGCTTCCTTGTGCATCTCAGCAAACTTGGACAAATCTTGTGAAAGCATTTCCTGGGCCCTCACCCCACACCCTGACCCCCTGCTCCCACAGCACCCCAGACTGCTTCATCTGACAAGCCTTGCAATCATCGATTCTGTTTGCCAACTGTGTGAACAACCTGAAAAGAGCCTGCATCACTGTATCCTCTGGTCCCCAGTGCCTGGGAGACAGGAGTTCCCTGGAACCTCTTGTTGAATACAAGTCTGATTGAATGAAACCATTGATTCTGAGCTCTGATCGCTCATCTGGAAAAAAACCAGCGATCACTATCTGGATGACTCCTGACTGTCCCACAAATCAGATGAGACAGGAGATGAAAGGACCTTGGAACTAGCAGGCTGTTCTGCCAGTGATAGTTCTTATTATCCCCCATAAAAATGGCACCAGTTAAGTGCCTCTCTCTGGGAAAGGACTCAGAGGTGGTGATCTTGGCACTGGCAGGGAGCGTGTGCTGGTGCAGGAGTGGCCCATGTGCACACAAGGCCCAGGGATGCTATGAGGAGGACCAGCCACCCAGGCCAGCAGGGCCCTGCTGAGTCAGCCCACGGCAGAGGGCAAAGGGGAGGAAGGGAAAGAGAGCAGGCATCGAGTCCCCACGGCCACCCATCCGTCTGTCTGCTGCAGCCAGTAACCTCCAGCAGGACGGAAGCACTGCCCGGCCGTAAATGACTGCTGGCTCCAGGCTGGCCACCCGCCCTGGCTGCCCGCACGGAAGGGCCGGACTTTACCCAGCAAATCGGGAAGGAACTGGAACCTCTGAACTTGGGACTTGGGCTCCGTCGATAAGGCCAGTGGACAAACAGAGGGCAGGGGCCGAGGTTCCCCTTTATACATACAGAAGCCCGGCTCCAGGCTGATACTGCTGAGATCTTTGCCCTTTACTTCAAACAGGAAATCTTAAAATGGAAAATGAGCTGCGTAAGGAAGGGGCGCGGCCACCAGCTCACAGGGAAGACAGAGCAGGTTGTTCCCAATAGAGCTTTGAAAGGGGAGGGATTCAGCCAGCCAGGGGTGTCTGGGGGACAGAGAAAGCGGTGCTGGGCAGGTGAGAGCAGCCTCAGACTGCCTTCCTCTTGGGGTACAAGGCTGCTGGAGGGCCAGGGAGAAGCAGAAGGCTCATCTGAGCCACAGTATACCACTTCTTCCTCATGGGGCTTGTGGGGCTTGAGTTCACCCATAGGAACCTCAGTTTCTCCATCCATAAAGTGGGCTAGTAACGCCATCCCCATCAGAGAGCAAACAAAAGGATCTGAATGAAGGCATGAGTGTGTGCTGCAAACTGCAATGGGCTTGACTGGCATCCTGGCAGAGGCCCCCCCCCGCCCAACACACACACACCCCTGCACCCCACCAGCCCCCAAAGGTATTTCACAATTGAGAGGGGAAATCCCAAATAATATCTACTGCTCCCCAAGCCACCCCCATACACCCCCGTGGTAACAGTTCAAAGAAGAGAAAATTGAGAGAAGATAAATAATTAGAGAACCCCAGCAGTCTCCCTGCTGAGGTTTCCAAGTAATTATTCATCTGTAAATTACCCCCTCTCGCCTTAATTCTATCTCCAGATCCTTTTGACAAGGTAAATTCATTTACTTAAATCTCTCGCTATCCTGCTTTGGTAAACATTCCAACAAGCTTGGATGGCCCATTAAAGAAACAAAAAGTTGGAAGAAGTAAGGTCGACAGGACAGAGAGAGAAATTAACTCGTGGTCATTACTGGCACTTACAGAATTAACCTTGGAGGGTAATTAATGAAGACTCCAAGCCAAGGCAAACCTCATCCCCTGCCAAAAGGGAGCCCGTCACAGCAGGGTGGGAGCTGCCGGAGGCCCCTGTTCCACTTGGCTTATACCTCCCACCAGCAGTAGGGCTGGAGGGGAGATGACTGGAAGGTTCCAGGCACTGGTATAGGCTGCACCTTCATTTTCAGGAAGAACACTCCTTATCTCGTGAAGTCACTTCCTTCTCATTCACTGACCCCCAACCCTGCCAGACCACCCCTCTCCAAGGCCTGGCCACTTCTGGACCTGGCACACTTTAGCTGCTGAATGAATGGTTCATTCTGGTGTCTGAAGGCATGTCAGATGTGTCCAGTTCCACAGCTGCCCCTCTGATGAAGGCCGCCATCCTCCTTTGTCTGGACCAGTCCTCTCAGCCTCCACACAGAATTATCTCTTAAAAAGCAGACCAAAAAAAAAATCAAGCAAGGTAATACACTTCAGTTCTGACCACCAAGGAGAAAGTCATGGTTAAGACAGGGATCCCTGGGTGATTCTCTAGTGCTTAGGTGGTTAGGGTCTTGCAGGAGGTCCAGTGGTAAAGAATCCGCCTACTAATGCAGGAGACACAAGAGACTTGGGTTTGACCTCTGGGTAGGGAAGATCCTCTGGAGAAAGATATGGTGACCCACTCCAGTATCCTTGCCTGGAAAATTCCAGGGACAGAGGAGTTTGGTGAGCTACAGTCCATGGGGTCACAAAGAATTGGACACAACGGAGCATGCATGAACCATACTCAGTGGTTAGGGCTCAGAGCTTTCACTGCTGGGGCCCAGGTTCAATCCCTAGTCAAGGAAGTATGATCCCACAAGCTGTACTGCCAAAAAAAAGACAAAGATCCCTGGGCTTGAAGTCTGGGCCTGAACAGACCACCTGTGAGGCCTTGGGTAAGTTACTTGACACCTTAGCTTCCTCTTCAGAGAAGAAAATAGCAATAGTATCTATTTCTTTACAGCTGTTGTTTGTGTTATGTTAGTGAAGGGGTGCCGAGCACTTAATAAATATTAGCTATCAGCAGCAGCACGATTATTATTGTCATCATCATCATCACTGCTTAAAATGCCTGTTTTCCCACTGTCTTTGGATTAAAAGTCAAGCCCTTTAGCTCAGCACCTAGACCTGCTGGCCTCCCAGCCTCAGTTCTCACTCTTTCCCCACTCTTTCTAGTCCAGCCAACAGAAATCCTTGTTGTTGTTCAGTCACTAAGTCGTGTCTGACTCTTTGCGACCCCTTGGACTGCGGCACACCAAGCCTCCTTGTCCCTCAAGAAGTCTTTGTAATTTCCCAAATGCTCTTTTCTCTCTCCACATCAGCTGTCTGCCTTGGCTGATTTGTCTGCCTCCCAGGACCCAGACACGCACACATAACAAACCTAGAGAAAGAAAAAGGCTCCATCCCACAAAGAGGCTCCATCCTCAGAGACTTGCCCAGATTTGGACAGAGAGTATGTGTGAAGCGCAGTTGGACCTTGAAATCAGCCTTTCTATGTTTGTTGTCTTCTAAAGAGAGCTTTCCAGTTGCTTTGAAATATCCAATAATTCTATGAAAAGAGAAGGTAGATATGACCACCTCCACCTGAAAATGAAGGAACTATGGTCCACAGAAAGCCAGTGCCTTGCCTGCGGTCACAACTTAGCAGCTGCAGGACCAGTATTTTCAGTCATCCCAAACAGCGGAATGGGGAGAAAGAACACCCGCCTGAAGGGAGACCTGAGTTTGCATCCCCAGGAAGACCGTGAACAAACTATCAGCTTCAAGTTTCTTCATCTACAAAGCAGAGATAAGAATGATTCTTTTGCAAGATGCTTTGGAAAAATGATTGAAATACCTGCTCTAAGAGAAAAGGGCTCAGCCTCTTGGAAACAAGAGTAGAGGGATGAGACAAGAGGGGGGCTGCACAGAGGGATGTGGAAGTGGCCAGAGAAAAACAGGAGAAGCAGCCTCTGCCTCCATCCCTGGGCTCAAGGACCTTCACAGCCTTCAGTTCACTCTCAAAGGTCAACGGCAAATGGCGTCCTCAGCAGAGAAGCACAGGGCAGTTAAGACCAGAAGTGGAAGCAAGATTGGGGCTGGGGACACCGGCCAGCATCCATGAGGAAGCCACAGTGATGGGACTGGGTGCAACCTCCTAGGAGAATGCTAAAGACGGGTGCCACAGGCACACCTGGGGCCAGGAGGCAGGAGAGACTTGGAAAGGGCAGGGACCTAAGACACAACAATGATTTGGGGAATTGTTCCCAACGACCACCAGCCCAGAAGTAGCAGCTCTATTTAATCAACATTTTCTTTCTTCCAAGTGTTTTCTAACAGAGTTTTGTTTATTTCCCTAAAAGAACAAATGACCCCACCAATGCTATGATTCATGTTAGGGGAAAGTAAGACAAGTTCACTTCACTGTCCAAGGACATGGATTTCTCAGGGACAAGGTTTAGATCCAGAGCCTGGCCCAATTATCTGGCCCCAGCCTCAATATAGTGAATGAATGAAGAAATTAAAGAAGAATGAACTCTAGGATAAAAAGGGGAAATACCCAGAGAGCCCTTAACTTCATATTTTCTTCATATGAATATTATTGTAGTTCCATAATAACAATAATAATCTGATTGTTATTATTATTTTACCTTATTTTCCAAATTACAGAGTAAGCTATTACATGAACAGAAAAACAGTTTTGAGTTAAACTAACCTGAATTAACTCTTGCCTTTTCTGCTTACTCCACTGAGCCTCAATTTTCTTGTCTGTTCAATAAATATTCTTTTTTATTTGGAATCAGCCTTGGGAAGATTCAAGATTATGTATATAAAGGGCCAGCCATATGTTTTTCACTTAAAACGTGAAAACTTGTCTTCCAAACCATAAGCCAAGTCCAGCAAAATTCACAAGCACAGCATATATGCTGCATTCTTTGACCACAGAGCAATTCAGTTGAAAATAAATAATGAAAAGATAACAAAGAATCTTATGGTTTTGGAAATTTATGAGCATACTTCTACAGAAGTCAAAGATCAAAGAAAGAATTAAAGTAGAAATTAGAACATAGAACTGGTTGTCAGTGAAAATGTTACATATCAAAATGGATTGAACACAGCTAAATCAACACTCAGTGAGGATATGCAACCTTAAATGATTAGTTGAGCAAAGAAGAAAGGTTGAAATGCCATGAGCTAAATACTTAATTTAAGGATTAAAAAAACAACCACAGGATAAACCCAAGGAGAGCAGACATAAGAAAGAAATGAAAATAAGAGCAGAAACTAATGAAGTAAAAGGTAAAAATAAGCTAGCCCCAACAAAGTCAGAAATTGGTACTTTATAATAAATAAGATTAAGAATAATAAAAGGGGAAAATCATGGATAGGTAGAAATTAAAAAGATGAGTCAAAGCTGATGTTTTTCAGTAGTCACGTATGAATGTGAGAGTTGGACTATAAAGAAAGCTGAGAGCCGAAGAATTGATGCTTTTGAACTGTGGTGTTGGAGAAGACTCTTGAGAGTCCCTTGGACTGCAAGGAGATCCAACAAGTCCATCCTAAAGGAAATCAGTCCTGAATATTATTGGAAGGACTGATGCCGAAGGTGAAACTCCAGTATTGGCCACCTGATGCGAAGAACTAACTCATTGGAAAAGACCCTTGGAAAGATTGAAGGCAGAGAGATGACAGAGGATGAGATGGTTGGATGGCATCACCAACTCGACGAACATGTTTGAGCAAGCTCCTGGAGTTGGTGATGGACAGGGAATCCTAGTGTGCTGCAGTCCACGGGGTTGCAAAGAGTTGGAAATGACTGAGGGACTGCACTGAACTGAAAAAGACGAGAAATCCTCTGAACAACTTTCTGCCAATAAATGTAAAATTTAAACAAGCTAGAAAACCATAATCAGGGAATTCCAAAGCAGTCCAGTGGTTAGGACTCAGCATGGGTTCCATCCTGGTTGAAGAACTAAGATCCCTCATGCTGCACAGTGTAGCCAAATAAAAAAAGTATAATCAACCAAAATTGTCTGAAAAATTAGAAAAGCTGGCTTTTCCTTTAACCATTAAAGATATTAAATCTATAATTTAAAACCAACCCATAAAGAACTGACAGGCCCACTGGTTGCAAAAGCAAGCTCTAACTTAATATAGAGAACAGGTAATTACAGGAAATTCCCTGGTGGTCCAGTGGTTAGGACTCTGTGCTTCCACTGCAGGGGGCAAGAATTCCATCCCTGGTCAGGGAACTAAGACCCCTGAACAATATATTAGCAAATAAACTCCAAAAATTATAAAGAAAGATCATGCACATGACCAAATGTGGTTTATCTAAGAAATGCTATGTTGGCTTAAAGTAGATATTTATTCTGCTGCTGCTGCTGCTGCTAAGTCGCTTCAGTCGTGTCCGACTCTGTGCGACCCCATAGACGGCAGCCCACCAGGCTCCGCCGTCCCTGGGATTCTCCAGGCAAGAACACTGGAGTCGGTTGCCATTTCCTTCTCCAATGCAGGAAAGTGAAAAGTGAAAGTGAAGTTGCTCAGTCGTGTCTGACTCTTCACGACCCCATGGACTGCAGCCTACCAGGCTCCTCCGTCCATGGGATTTTTCCAGGTAAGAGTACTGGCGTGGGTGCCATTGATTTATTATGCTACTCATCATCATAATGCATTAAGTGAGAGAAATCACAATATCATATGAGGAGACAGAAAACGCTCTAAAAATTCAACACTAGTAACTGTTTGGAAAAAAAAAAATTAGCAAACTAGAAATAGAAATTTCCTTAACTTGAAAAAAAGTTATTTAACTTGAAAAAAGGATATTTACAAAAATCCAAAATAAATATCATACTTGATGGCAAGTTATTAGAAGAATTTCCTTTATAGTCAGCAAAGAAGCAGCTATTTTGGTTTAAATTTTATTTCTTTTAGAGGTCCTACTTCATGGAATTAGACAATACAAATTTTTTTAAGTATAAAAATTATCTTTATTCCCAAATTATATGAATATCTACCAAAAAATCAATGAAAACTATGAATTATTAGAAATAACAAGAAACTCAGAAAAATTACCAGACAAAACTCAAAAAATTTCATTTAAAATAATTATACTTTTATAACCCAACAGTCATCAGTTGAAAATACAATTTAAAAACTACAATTTATCATGATAGCAAAAATGATTATAACAAAAAATGTGTAAATCTTTATGAATAAAGCTATAAAACTTATTAGATGACATTTTAAAATATTTAAATGGAAAGAGAGAGTTCATAGATAAGAGATCATGTTCACAGATAGAAAGTTTCCATAGATGGATGTCAAACATTGCCAAACTTATCTATAGATTCAATACAATTGAAATCAAAATACCAGCAGAGTTCTCAAGGGACCTTGAACATCTCATTCGAAATGTATGACCACAAGCAAAAGGCCAACAGTGATCCAGACAATTCTGAAGAATAACAAATATCAAAACTTGCCTTTCCAAATATCAGAGCTTATTATAAAATTACGGCCAATTCATATTGATGTATGGCAAAAACCATCACAATCTTGTAAAGTAATTATCCTCCAATTAAGATAAATAAATAAAATTATGAAAGTTAAGATAGGACACTATCCATATGTGGAGAGACAAATATGCCAATTGGGAGATAACAGAGCCTAGAAACAGACCTATGCATTTACAAATACCTAAAATAGGAAAGAATTTCATGGCAGGTCAGCAGATTGACATGGACTATTCAATAAATGGTTATGGAACGATCAGTTATGTATATAGTAGATATAACAAAATTCTTGATCTCTAAGGTGTGCTGCCATTCATGGGGTCGCAAAGAGTCAGACACGACTGAGCGACTGAACTGAACTGAAGTCACCCTTACCAAAAAGTCAGTTTTGGGTATTTTAGTGACTAAAATGAAAAGCAAAACTTTAACATGTTTTACCAAAAAAATATAGAATGTATTATTGATGGTTTCAGGGTAGAGAGGGAATTCTTACATCAGAGATACTAAAAAAGCAGTAACCTTTATCAAATTGATAAGTTCAACAACTTCTGTCCCTCAAAATACAATATAGAAAAGTGAAAAAGCAAAAACTGGGAGAAAATATTTACAACACTAGCCAAGGGATGGTAGTTAGAACATATACAGTACCATTATATGGTAGTTTATGTATCAAAGTTATACAACCACGCTTATCTTTAAATGGCAGATGTCTCTTTCTCTCTGTTTTTCCCAGTTTCTAATTTTCTACAATGAACATGTATGTCTTTTATAATCAAGGAAAGAAAGAATAAATACTTTATTTAACAAGACAGACCCCCTAATTGCGAGGATAAATACCAGGCAGCTGAAAGGAGAAAGAAAAAACAAAACAAAACCCACTAGGTATAAAAATAACTTTCCCTGGGTTTGATCTTCCAGCAACAAGCTACAATCTCAGGAACTCTTTCTCCCCTGAGCTTTTCTGAGTCCCATGCAACAAAATAAGGCAAAATGTGCCCGTTGAATTATATTGTTCTGAGGTAGAAAAGAGAAACCTTTTGTGCATTTAAAGAAAAAAAAGCATACTGGTCCTCCCAAGTCTTATTTTTAGTTTTACTATAATTCGGTCTCCTAAAGGCTCTGCAGCCAAGTGAACTCGGAAAGTTTGTTTTTTTCATTCTTGAAGCGTCACTTGTTGCTCTGCTTCTTGTGGAGGCGAGTGCCATGCAGCCTCACTGCAGGCAGGGACTTCCCTGGAGATTAGCGTGCTCCCTGGCATTCATCTGATTTGGCCCCAGCCCCTCGCTGGCCTCCACAATTGCTTCATTATTTCCTAGGAGGAGATTCAGAACTTGGAGCAGAAGGGGATGAGAGCAGCAGAGAAGCTCAGCTGGGACTGTGGTCCCCCTGAGGCAGCCCTCAAAACTCAAGACACCAAGAGGTGCGTGATCTGCCTTTTGTCACCCACAGGGAACCAGGTATGGAACCAAATGCCGCAGGCTGTGACCAGCTGGGCCACAAGCCTTGCCCTGGCATGCCCAGATGCTGTCTTTTAGCCCCTTGGTAACATCCCACCTACCCAGATGCCAAGAGGCCTTAAAAATCTTCTTCTGGGCAATGTATGGAGAGAGGAGGAAGAGTTGGAGAAGGAAAGGAGAAAGGAGACAAGGAGAGACTTATCTCCGTAATAACAGCCAGTGCCTTCTGCATGCCAGACTTTACCCCCAGACAATTTACTCTACGGTATATCATTTAATCCTCAAAGCAACACAATGGATTCAGTAATTGGTTTTGTTTGTTTGGTTTTGCCTGTTTTTCAGAGAACAAAACTGAACTTCACAATATTTATGCGTCTTGCCCATGCTGTCCAGTCACTCAGTCATGTCTAACTTTTTGCGACCCCACGAACTGCAGCATACCAGGCTTCCCTGCCCTTCACTGTCTCCCGTAGCTTGCTCAAACTCATGTCCAATGTGTTGATGATGCCATCCATCTTGCCCATAGTCGTGTGCTATTAAGAGCAGGAAGTAGGACTTGACCTTAACATTATGTGTTTGGGCTTAACCCCTCCCCAAGTACCCATCGCAGGTGCCTGGAGAGTTGAGGTTTTCCCTCCAAAACAGAAAAAAAATAAAAAGGTGTGTGTGGCCAGTTGTGTCTGACTGCGACACCATGGACTATAGCCCACAAGGCTCCTCTGTCCCCGGGATTTCCCGAAAGAATACTGGAGTGAGTTTCCATTTCCTCCTCCAGGGGATCTTCCCAACACAGGGATCAAACGTACATCTCTGGTGTCTCCTGCATTGGCAGGGGGAATCCTTACCACTGAGCCGCCTGGAAAGCCCACATGCGGCTTGGCTGCCCCCAAATATTCAGGGGCTCCCTGGTCCCTGAACTTATTTATCAGGATTTCATATCTACCTCTACAGTTTCTCCCCAGGATGACCCCTACCGATCTACCCAAATCCCAGGTCTGTGCAGGATGGCTGGTCCCCACCTCGGGCCTCCACCCTTCCAAGTTGAAGGCTGTCTCTGGTTTTAATTGCCAGGTAGCTTCTCTCCTTTCTCCAGTTTCCTGGAATGACTTCTTTTTAGCCCAATAAGTCAAGAAGTCATCATGGATTCCATTAAGTGCATTAACTCCTTCATTACCAGCAAATTGTATTAAGCAGCCACAATGTGACGGACCCTGTGATTTAAATCCTGAATAAATACTCCAGTGAAACTCACAGGGAAGTCGAGAAAGACTGTTCTGAAGAACTGGTGGTTGATCAGGGATCTGAAAGTTGAGCAAGAAAAGTTAAGTAGAACAATTGCAGGAGGGGGATGTTGCTAAGAGGATCAGACCAAAGGAACCACCATGAAACAATAGACAGACCAGAGGCAAAATGTAAACTAGCTGTGGGAACAGGGCCAAGTTATTCTACCAACCATTATGAATCTCAGTTACTAAATGATGTGTGTGTGTTAGTCGCTCAGTTGCGTCTTGCGACCCCATGGGATGTAGCCCACCAGGCTCCTCTGTCCGTGGAATTCTCCAGGCAAGAATACTGGAGTGGGGTGCCATTGCCTTCTCCAGGGGATCTTCCTGACCCAGGGATGGAACCCGGGTCTCCTGCAATGCAGGCAGATCCTTTACCATCTGAGCCACCGGGAAGCCCTACTGAGGAATAGGGTGTCATTATCCAGTCAACTCCAGATCCTCGACATCACCACCATCTGTTATCCCTGCCTAAACCTCCACTGAAGGAAGGGACTTCACTTGTCTTGCTCACTGCTCTATCCACAGCACTGAAAAAAGTGCTAAATTGGGAGTGTTGAATGAATATCCGAAGGCTTTACTCATCTGCCAGACCAATGGTTCTCAAAGCCTGATTCTCTAAGCAGGGGTGGCCTGGATCTTGCTAGAAACACAAATTCTCAGGCCCCATTCTAAGCCTACTAAATCAGGAACTCTAGAGTGGGGGCTAAGGAGTTTATATTTTTCACAAGACCTCTCCCCACCCCCACCCCCGCCATGACTCTGATGCCCACTTGACTTTGAGTCAAGCTCCTAAAGTGCAAAGCCTGGCTTACTGAGTTCTAAGCACAGTGCTGAGCAAGCTTATCAGCTCTAAAAACTGGTTGTCCTTCCCAGAACTCAACTTCCAAGCAAAATTCAAGCCAACCTGAAGAATGTGAGAACCATGCCCGCTCAGGGAACAGGGCCTCCTCCCTCCACCAGCCCCCAGAAAGATGCTCCTCCCTTTGCCAAGGATGCCCTTCCCTTCTGGGTGCGATCAAAAGAAAGAAAGAAAGTGAAGTCACTCAGTCATGCCCAATTCTTTGCAGCCCCATTGACTGTAGCCTACCAGGCTCCTCCACCCATGGGATTTTCCAGGCAAGAGTACTGGAATGGGCTGCCATTTCCTTCTCCAGGGGATCTTCCCAACCCAGGGATTGAACCCAGGTCTCCTGCATCATAGGAAGTCTCCTTCTGGCTTTCCCAATGATCTAGTGGTTAAGAATCTGCTTGCCAATGCAGGGGATTCAGGTTCAATCCCTGTTCCAGGAAGATTCCACGTGCCTCAGGGAAGCTAAGCCCATGCGCCACAACTACTGAGTCCAAGTACCCCAGAAACAAGAAAAGCCACTGCAATGAGAAACCCAGGGACCACAACGAAGAGTAGCCCCCACTCGTCACAACTAGAGAAAGCCCAAGCACAGCAACGAAGACCCAGCACAGTCCAAGACTTAAAATATTTCTATTTTTAAAAGTCTCCTTCTCTGGAAAGACTTTGAAAGCAATTCCTAAAAATGATCCCTTGATGTGTTCCTGGATTACAAGAGTAGACTCCTCATTATGGCCAAATCCCGTGGTGGCACATGAATTAATTTAGAAGCATGTCCCTTTAGACATGCACCCTCCAACATGGAAGCCACACATGTGGGTACTGAGCACTGCCAATGGGATTAGCATAAATCAAGATGTGCTATGGGCATAAAATCTACACCTGATTTGAAAAAAGAAAATTGTAGTAGGAATAAAAGAGTGTAAATTATCTCATCAATAATTTTTATACTGACTGCATGCTGAAATGATAATTTGGGGATATATTGGGTTAAATAAATGTATTCTCAAATTAATTTCACCTGTTTCAGTTTTCAGATGAAGTTATCCTATATGGCTCACTTTTTTTTTTCTTTTTTGGTTGCTCTCGGTCTTGGATCCACGTTGCTGCCTGCGGGCTTTACTCTAGTTGTAGACAGCAGCAGCTACCCTCTAGTTGCAGAGCAGAGGCTTCTCATTGCAGTGGCTTCTCCTGTTACAGAATATAGACTCTAGGATGTGCGGTCTCAGTAGTTGAGGCACATGGTCTTACTTGCCCTGCAGCATGTGGGATCTTCCCAGAGCAGGGATACAACTCATGTCCCCTGCATTTGGCAGGCAGATTCTTAACCACTGGACCACCAAGGAAGTCCTGGCTCACTTTTCTAGCTCTATTGGGCAGTACTCTCTGCTGCTGGTGCTGCTGCTAAGTCGCTTTAGTTGTGTCCGACTCTGTGCGACCCCATAGACAGCAGCCCACCAGGCTCCCCCATCCCTGGGATTCTCCAGGCAAGAACACTGGAGTGGGTTGCCATTTCCTTCTCCAATGGATGATAGTGAAAAGTGAAAGTGAAGTCTCTCAGTCATGTCCAACTCTTAGCGACCCCGTGGACTGCAGCCTACCAGCTCCTCCATCCATGGGATTTTCCAGGCAAGAGTACTGGAGTGGGGTGCCATTGCCTTCTCCAGCAGTACTCTCTAGACATTCAGAATTCCACTGTGGTGAAGGCCAGGGCTCATTCACCTTTGGATCTCGACAACCATCCCCTCTGTGCCATGATCCCCTCTGATCCTTAAGAAATGAGTGTAGAAAAGTGAAAGAATTCAAAACACCTCAAGGCTTAGAAACAACTGTTGATCTTCTTAAACAACGATGCATTGATATCAACATCTGGGACCAATTCAGCTTGTTCCAACTCAAAGTCAAAGAAGGAGGACAAGCTTGGGGAGTTTAAAGGCCCTGGTTTTGGGCTGACCCCTAAGCAGCCAGATGATCTCATGAGCAACTCAGTCTCCTTCTAAACTCCAATAATTGCTGCCTTGCCCATTCCATGAGCTTTATGGGAGCTGAATGAGAAAACGAATGGGAGCCTACTGCAGAGCCTCTCAGCACTGGAGGCGTGTAAGACATTCCCCTCCATGCCTCCAGTTGTTGTCTGGCTTAGATTTTCTAGAAAGCTACAGAGTGTGCAGACATCGTGTTCCCAGGATTTATGGCTGGGTTTACAATGTTTTGGGTGAGGCCAGAAGCTTTACATGCACTATTTTTCTTTGTTTTAAAACTGAAATGCTTTCTCTCAAAGAGAAGCATTTAAGAAGGAGGAGGAGACTACCAAGGTGGGAAAATCTCTGGCTCCCTTCCACTTGATTACCCAGACAGCGTATTTTGGTCTATGCCTAGGGAACTGGAAGGAAAGTTGTCTTCTTCAAGGAGCAGGCTTATCTTACACTGGCCTCGCAAGTATCAGGAAATCCAACAGTCTAGGAACTTCTCTGGTGGTCCAATGGCCAAGAACCCACCTTGTAATGTAGGGGTCGTGGATTCAACCCCTGGTTAGGGAACTAAGATGCCATATGCCGAGGAGCAATTAACCGCTAGTGTGACAACTCCTGAACCCGGGCACCACAACCAGTCTGTGTACCACAGTGAAAGATCCCACACGACACAACTAAGACCAGTGCAGCAAAATGAATACATATTTTAAAAAATTCAACAGTCTAATTCTATAGTTGTAGTTGGTACAACTGCCGTCAACCTTCATGATTCTCAAATTATTCCTCCTTATTTATGAATTCACCTAGCTACTAAAATTGATCTAGAACCCCCAAATCAAGGCTCACAGGAACTATAGAGGTATGTTCACAGATAATTGCAGAGCAGTGAAAAATTTGCGTTCCCTGATATATATGGTTGTGGGCTATCCTGGTTCCCCCCTCCTCCCCGATTCATAAACTGAAGCCCTAATCTGAGAATGTGACTCATTTTGTGACTATTATTTGCAGATTAGGCCTGTAAGAGGTAGTTAAGTTAAAATGAGGTCGTTAGGGTGGCTCCTAATTCAGTCTGACTGGTGTCCTCATATGAACGGGTTCAGGACACACAGACCGACACAGAGGTCATGTAAGGTTGCAGCAAGAAGGCGACCACCTACAAACCAAGGACAGTGGCCTTAGGAGAAACCGAACCTGCCAACACCTTGATCTCAGACTTCCAGCTCCAGGACCGTGAGAAAATGAAACTCTGTTGTTTGAGCCACCCCGTCTTTGCTTGCTGTTGTTATGGCGGCCCTAGCAAACTATTACACAAACATTCCCAGCTGGGGTCGTGTGTCAGCTCTCAGACTGTAAACAAGTATCCTTTTCATGGTCTGTTTAGCCACGTTTTTTTCACATTTTTTTCTGTGCTTTGGGTTATGATGTTGTGCTTATGATTTCACTGTTTAAAATGAGCCCTAAGAGCAGTGCTGAAGTGCTATCTGATGTTCCAAAGCACAGAAAGCTGTGGTGATGTGCCTTATGGAGAAAATACAAGTTAGATAAGCTTCATCCAGGCGTGATTTATGGTGCTTTTGGCTGTGAGTTCGATGTTAATGAATCAGCACTAAATATTAAGTAAGGTGTTTCTGAAGAGAAACACATTACAACAAGGTTGTATATTGATCGATTGATGAAAATGTTGTGACCAGAGGCTTGAAAGAACCGAACCCTGTATTTCCCATAGGAGCAACAGCACAGTTCAGTTCAGTTCAGTCACTCAGTCGTGTCTGACTCTTTGCGACCCCATGAATCGCAGCACGCCAGGCCTCCCTGTCCATCACCAACTCCCAGAGTTCACTCAAACTCACATCCATTGAGTCAATGATGCCATCCAGCCATCTCATCCTCTGTCGTCCCCCTCTCCTCCTCCCCCCAATCTCTCCCAGCATCAGGGTCTTTTCCAATGAGTCAACTCTTCACAGCAGGTGGCCAAAGTATTGGAGTTTCAGCCTCAGCATCAGTCCTTCCAATGAACACCTAGGACTGGTCTCCTTTAGGATGGACTGGTTGGATCGCCTTGCAGTCCAAGGGACTCGCAAGAGTCTTCTCCAACACCACAGTTCAAAAGCATTAATTCTTCAGCGCTCAGCCTTCTTCACAGTCCAACTCTCACATCCACACATGACCACTGGAAAAACCATAGCCTTGACTAGAATGACCATTGTTGGCAAAGTAATATCTCTGCTTTTTAATATGCTATCTAGGTTGGTCATAACTTTCCTTCCAAGGAGTAAGCGTCTTTTAATTCATGACTGCAGTCACCCTCTGCAGTGATTTTGGAGGGCAAAAGAAACAGTCTGACACTGCTTCCACTGTTTCCCCATCTATTTCCCATGAAGTGATGGGACCGGATGCCATGATCTTAGTTTTCTGAATGTACAAGAGTCACTAATTCAGTTTTCATGGTGACTTTATAGACCATTAACAGAGCAAATACTGAAAATCAACTGGATCCAGCAATTCCACTTCTGGGCATTTATCCAAAGGAAATAAAATCACTATCTCAAGAATATATTTTCATCCCTGTGTTCATTGCAGCATTATTTACAAGAGCCAAGATATGAAAACAACATGTCCATCAATAGATTGATGGATTAAAAAGATGTGAGATGTATATATAACGGAATATTATTCAGCCATATAAAAGAAGGAAGTCCTTCCATGTGCTACAACATGAATGGACTTTGAGGGCATTGTGCTAAGTGAAGTAAGTCAGAGAAAGATAAATAAATACCATATGATCTCACTTATATGCTGAATCTTAAAAAGACCAAATTCACTGAAACAGAGAACAGATTGGTGGTTACCAGAGGCAGGGGAAGGGAATGGAAAAAACAAATGAAGGTGGTCAATGGTACAAACTTCCAGTGATATGATGTTATGTACAACAAGACGATTATAGTTAACAATACTATATTGCCTATTTGAAATCTGCAAACAAAATAAATCTTTTTTTAACATTTTTTATCTATTTATTTTGGCTGTGGTTTGTGGCTTGTGAGATCTTAGTTTCCCAATCAGGGATCGAATCCAGGCCCTTGGCAATGAGAGCAGAGTAATAACCACTAGACCACCAGGAAATTCCCAGGAGTAGATCTTAAAAGTTCTTATCATAAGAAAAACAAAATTAGAACTGTGTGGTGATGAATGTTAGCTAAATTTATTGTGGTAATCATTTCACAATATGTACATATATCAAATCATTATGTTACACACCTAAAACTAATACAAGGCTATATATGTCAATTATACTCAATAATTTTAAAAAATGTTTTAATCAGCTATACATGTCTTTAAGTAAGTGATTTCTGAATTCTGCTCTTTTGATGCATTTTTTTTTCTGTGTATCGACCTCTCTGGTCTCATCTCTTTTGAACTGACAATCACCAGCATGTAACTCAGTGAAGTTCAGCAGATGGCTCGGAAAGAGAAGGAATAGCTGATCATTTCTCATTGTTGTGAGTAGGAAATCACCCTGATTTGTTTCATATTGTTCGAGGAGGGGTTATGTTAGTCAGATACAAGCATCAGTCATGCGGTCTGAAGAATGGAAATTAAACCCTTATTTGGGCAAATTGGCTTTAAATGTCCTGTTATTAAAAAGAAATAAAATGCTGCGTCTTTACCACTGTACTGGCACATGGAATCCAATACAAGATATGCAGACAATAATAAATGAGACGGCCTAGCTCGTTTACTAGCTACTTGGTATGAAAGGACACTTGCCTTGAAAGAGGGAAACCTTTGATCCTACTTCCTGAGTCACTCATCTGGCATCTCTCCTGCCCAGTGGAGAGGTCAGGGGTTATGGCGTCAGACAGACACAGGTCAGAATCCTGTCTGCCCCACTCCCTGGCTGTGCAAACTTTAGCCTCAGTATCTTCATCTGTTCAGTTCAGTTCAGTTCAGTTCAGTTCAGTCTCTCAGTTGTGTCCGACTCTGACCCCATGGACTGCAGCACGCCAGGCCTCCCTGTCCATCACCAACCCCCAGAGTTTACCCAACCTCATGTCCATTGAGTCGGTGATGCCATTCAACCATCTCATCCTCTGTCATCCCCTTCTCCCGCCTTCAATCTTTCCCAGCATCAGGGTCTTTTCAAATGAGTCAGTTCTTCGCATCAGGTGGCCAAAGTATTGGAGTTTCAGCTTCAACATCACTCCTTCCAATGAACACCCAGGACTGATGTCCTTTAAGATGGACTGGTTGGATCTCCTTGCAGTCCAAGGGACTCTCAAGAGTCTTCTCCAGCATCTCCTCATCCGTAAACTGTAGCTAATACAGTAAGCCCCCCCTACAGGAACAAATTCCATTCTGAGAGCTCATTTGTTCAGTCCAATTTATTCGTAAGTCCAACAAAGTTAGCCCAGGTACCCAACTAATACAGTAGGCTCTATAGTACTGTACTGTAATAGGTTTATAATATTTTTCACACAAATAATACATTAAAAGCAAAACAGAAAATAAAACGTTCTTAATCTTACAGTACAGTACCCTGAAAACTATAATAGTATGGCACAATGGCTGGCATACAACAGCTGGTATCGCGTTAACAGGCAAGAAGAGTTACTGACTGGAGGAGGGAGAGGGGGTGGCAGATAAACTAAAGGGTCATCAGCAATAAGAGGGCAAGCTGCAGTTCCACTCACCTGACACTGGTGCAAGGCGCATCCAAGTCTGTTCATATGCAAAGGACTTAAGAGCCCCAGGAGAAAGGAATGGCAACCCGCTCCAGTATTCTTACCTGGAGAATTCCACAGCCAAGAGGAGCTTTGAGGGCTGCAGTCCAGGGGATCACAAAGAGTCAGACACGATTGAGCAACTAACACCTTGACTTTACTGTAATACCTAGTCCATGGGTTATTGGATGGATTGAGGAAAATTAAATATGTACTGCAATCCCTAGCACATACTGGTTTATTCAGTAAGTGAGGGTCATTTTGTGAGTGCACGTTTATTTGTGAATATCATCTCTTAGCAACCCTTTCTCCCTGGGAAGGAAGGACTCTGTGTCAAACTTTCAGTCCTTTAGCAAAGTTCTACTGCGTACCTACTGCTTACCAAGCTCTGTATGATACAGAAGAAGAAAAAATGTAAAGTTCATGCAGTCTGGTTTTGAAGGAACTCTCTCTAGTGTCCACGATACTACCTTCATATCTTAAATAATAACATTTTATATAACCCTGACAACACAAACAGCGTGATAAGATAGTCAAGGAATCAGGTCTAAGGCTGTAAACATTCCACAGAAGATATTATTTGCATGGTGGTGGGGGTGGGGAAATCTGAGAAGACTTCCTGGAGGAAGGAATGCTTCATATAAGCCTTTAATAAGAGAAGTACAGCTGAGATGAGAAAGAGGGCAGATGGGAGAAACAGTGAGTCGCTTGATTTTCATAGGAATGTGTATCAGAGCCATGAGTGGAAAACCACACAGTGAAAATACATTGGGTTAAATTTCTTTCTATTGCAAGAAATTCAGCTCAGTTCAATTCCTTATCTGCCATGCCAAAGCCAGTCTTACTTCTTCCCTCTTTCTTTTATTGAAGTGAGAAGAATTTTAGAATTTTATTTTTTACATTATATAAATATTGAATGTTCATTAGCAGATTTGGACAATTCAAACAAACAAAAATAAAATTATGATCATCCACGTTCCTCCTCCATGGAGATAACCACGTTAGAGATAAACCCATTTCAAGAATATTATGTCTCTATTTGTGTGAGAGGGAGAGAAAGAGAGAGATACAGAACAATATTTACAAATTAAGATCTTAGTGTGTTTCTATTTGAGAGATTAATTTTTATCACTTGATTAACATGTTGAATATGTTTTCAGTGTCAGTAAACACAGAATTCTTATCTTTAACAACTATGCAGCATTCCTTTGAATGTATATATACCATCATCTATGTAACTCATCCTTTCTTGAAGAATTCATTATGTGCTGTGGCTTTTTTTTTTTTTTTTGGTCACACCGTGCGGCATGTAGGATCTTATTTCCCCAATCAGGGATCAAATTTGTGTCCTCTGCATTAGGGAGCTCAGAGTCTTAACCACTGCTATTAACTTTCTTATAAAAAATAATTTTCAGTCAATATAAATTATCTAGAATAACAAGGACCTAATCAATAAACTGATTTTACTTCACATCTAAGGCATCCAAGAAATTCAGACCTTGATAGTAATGCCTATCTGATAATGTACACAGCAGTGCTGAGTTTTCCTAGTAGCTGACTTCATCCTCCTTTCTTTTCTTTTCTTAAAGTATTTATTTATTTGGCAGTGTCAGATAGTCACTGGGGCACACAAACTCTAGAGCACACGGGGGCTTAGTTGTTCCATGCCATGTGGGATCTTAGTTCCTTGACCAGGGATTGAACCCAGTCCCCTGCATTGGAAAGTGGATTCTTAATCTCTGGACCACCAGGGAAGTCCCCATCCCCCTTTTTAATTAAAAAAAAAAATCCCGATTCTTTAATGCAGACTATCCCAAAATTGCATTATGTAGAAATCAAGTTGTCTTAGAATACACATGGGCTTCCCTGGTGGCTCAGATGGTAAAGAACTGCCTGCAGTGCAGAAGACCTAGGTTCAATTCCTGGGTCAGGAAGATCTCCTGGAGAAGGGGATGGCAACCCACTCCAGTATTCTTCCTGGAGAATTCCACGGACAGAGGAGCCTGGTGGGGTTTAGTCCATGGGAACACAAAGAGCCGGATACGACTGAGTGGCTAACACTTTCACAGGACTTTCTCCATCACCTATTTCTTTAATGCTTGCAATTTTATTCAATAAATGTGTGTTAAATTTGTATCAGAACAAAGTAAAAAGATTTTAAGACATGGGAAGTTGCAAGAAAAATAAAATCCCTCATCTTCCACCCACTGTTAATATTTTGATGTATTTCTCTCTAATCTTTTTCTATGCCTACTTGGGAAACTAATTTTACACAGCTGGGATCATAGTAACAATATAATCTTATATCCCACTTATTTCAATCATAACATCAGCATTTTCCATTTATGAGCTCTTCATAAACAGTTTTAATGACTGCATAATATTCCATGGAGCTGCTATGTAATCATTTACATAATGCTTCCCCTATGTTTGAATATTTAGTTGTTTCAAGCTTTCCTCTATGATACATAAAGTTTCCATCTTGATGCATAAATCCGGGTCTGCACTTTAGATTATTTCCTTATGAGAAATTCCCAGAAGAGAAATGACTAGCTCTAAGGCAATGAACATTTTTCAGGCCTGTGATACACATTGCCAAATTGCTTTCCCAAAAGGACTGTACCACTTCACACTCCCACTGACACTGTTGCTCATTCCGTTTATAACAGCATCATGTGATTGAAATAGCCAATAGCAAGGTTTAAATAAATGATCATACATCTCACAGGGAATTATATAGCCCATGAACTTGATTATGAGGCCTGCATAACAACATGGAAAAATAGTTATGTTGCAGCGTCAAGCAGAAAAAGCAGGAAAACAGAATTTATGTAATTGCTGCTGCATTAAAAATAAAAAAAAATAATAACTCTGCATAATGATAAGAACTGGAAGGATAAAACAAAACAGGAAACACTGACATATAAGGATCAATGTGGCAGGGTGATGACTTCAAGATTTATCACTGCTCCTCCAGTTTTAATTATTCTCATTTTCTGTGTTAATTTCACAGCACTACTTAATATTTCAAGAACTTAGCACATAGGCAAAATATTCAGGCCTCAAGATGGCACAGGGCAGGACTTCTCAAAAGCAAGCTGCGCCTGCCGACGAATCCTAGCAGTTTCCAAGGCCAGCCTCAGCATTTTCGCGGCTAAAGGATCATGGTGGTCTTTTCTGAATTCCCAGAAATAATGAAATCAATGAATGGAATTTTCTCGAATGTAAATTCTCGCATGATTTTTTCCTCCAACCTCTGGCAACTGCCACCACTCTTCTGCTGGCAGATGACAAGAATGAAGACTTCACAAATAGTAACAGAAAACCGCCGAAACAGCTGGTCACATTCTATGGATCCTGCTCTTGTGGTTGGACCATTTGGCTCTAGTAGGGAAGAGAGTCATATTTTCTGCTAGCAAAATTGTCCCAAATCTTGTGCTGGTGCGAATATCAACATGTTATGACGATCATTCAAGAGCACAGTGATGTCAGTTGCCAGGCCTCACCATCTGAAAGACTTGGGCAAAGCTGGGTTCTGACCTTTTCTCCGCCCTGTTCTGAGTGGGAGAAACACAGAAGATGACTTAACCCAGAGCTGACAGGGTCTGATTCCCAAAGTTGACTGGAGAAGCAACAGCCTTCTTAAAAATCAACTCCCGGTTTCCCAGTGTCTGCTTGAACATTTGCCTGCCTGCAGTCTGTCTCTGGGCTTCCCTGATAGCTTAGTTGGTAAAGAATCTACCTGCAATGCAGGAGACCCCAGTTCAATTCCTGGGTTGGGAAGATACTTTTGGAGAAGAGATAGGCTACCCACTCCAGTATTTTTGGGCTTCCCTTATGGCTCAGCTGGTAAAGAATCCACCTGTAATTTGGGAGACCTGGGTTCAATCCCTGGGCTGGGAAGATCCTCTGAAGAAGGGAAAGGCTACCCACTCCGAATTCGCAGAGTCAGACACAACTAAGCGACTTTCACTTTCACTTTCAGTCTCTCTGCATTGGCCTACAGGGACTTGAAGAACAGCTACTTAACATCTTTCTACTTTAAGGGTGTTCCAGGAACCAGTAGCTTGGTTCCATTGGTAGTAGGAACCATTTCTTGGAACTTGTTAGAAATGCAGAACGACAGGCCATGCCTCAGACATATGGAGTGGGAATCTGCATTTTAACAAGAAACCTAGGTGATTCACGGACACAGTACATTTGAGAACCACTGGGCTAAACCACAGGACTGATGTCATTTCTTCTGCCCAGACACTTTTAGTGGCTCTCTGTGGCCTGAAGGAAACCATCCAAGCTCAACAATTTCATCCCAGCCTACCTACTCAGCCTCTTCTCAATTAATTAATTCCCCATATTCAATACTCTCTGAATACATAAGGCTTTCTCAAGCCCAACACAGCACAACTCTGTATGTGCAGTTTTCGCTGCAAGAATGCCCTTTTCATAAATGGTGAAATCACACTCAGTCTTCAAAACCCAGCTCAAAACCTCTTCAAGGAAGCCTTCTGGGACCCCTCCTCCCAAGACACTCCCTACTCATCCTTCCTCTAATCTCTGAGGCCCTCATGTGTGTGCTTAGTCACCCAGTCGTACCCAACTTTGCAACTCCATGGACTGCAACCCTCCAGGCTCCTCTGTCCATGGGAATCTCCAGACAAGAATACTGGAGTGGGTTGCCATGCCCTCCTCCAGGGAATCTTCCCAACCCAGGGACTGAACCCAGGTCTCCCACACTGCAGGCAGATTTGTTACCATCTTAGCCACCAGGGAAGCCCAAAGCCCTCATAAGCTCAGTCATCTGTGTGCATACGTGTGTGTGGCAATTTCCTATGGGTACCTCAGTAAAGACCCTGATGCTGGGAAAGACTGAAGGCAAGAGAAGTGGGCAACAGAGGATGAGATGGTTGGATGGCATCCTCGACTTGATGGATAGAAGTTTGGGCAAACTCCACGAGACAGTGATAAAAGTGAGAAAGCCTGGCGTGCTGCAGTCCGTGGGGTCTCAATGAATCGGACATGACTTAGCGACTGAACAACAACATCTCAGTAGATGTCTAATCCATGTTCCCAAAATGAAAATGGATGAATGAATGAATGAGTGAATGGTGCTACCTCTGGCTCCACCACAGAAGCACTGATGTGACTTTTCCCTTTGGAAAGTGCCCTATCTCACAGGGACATTGTGAAAATCAACTAAGCTTTGTTCTAAACCCAGCACTTCCCAAGGGCTCTGCCTGGGGTTATAGCCCCATCAGCATGACCCAAAGGGATATTAATACAAACAGATTCCAAGGCCCCACCCACAGAGATTCTGATTTGGGAGGAATTCTGCCTTTTAACAGGCTTCCCAGGTATGTCTGTTGGTAAAGAATCTGCTTGCCAATGCAGGAGACACAAGAGACATGGGTTTGATCCCTGGGTCAGGAAGATCTCCTGGAGTAGGAAGTGACAATCCGCTCCAGTATTCTTGCCTGGAGAATCCCCATGGACAGAGGAGCCTGGCGGGCTACAGTCCATGAGGTCGCAGAGAGTCGAACACAACGGGGCACTTGTGCGCTGTATTTTAACAAACTTTTCTGGTGGTTTCAGTAGAGAGCCCCATCTGGAAACAGCAGGCCCATGAGGCTTGTGAAGTTCAGCTCACACCCCTTGACCCAGGTCAGGAATAGGGTGAAGTAAGAGTGTATAGATTAAGGAGGCCCTCACATTCAAGGTCAGGGAAGTACAGGGTCTGAGCCTGAGAGGGACAGCCTGCGAACCTTAAAACTATGCCCCGTGCCTCTCTGGCTGCACCCAAGGGCTGGTCTTGCCCTGACCACCCAGAAAAGCAGGCCCAGGTCCAAGGTGTACCCTCGCCTGTACCCAGCCCTCAGGAGAATGCAGCCGCATGAGGAGCTCGGCCACTGGCCACAGGCAGACCCAGGGAAGCTGAGGACAAGGTGTTCTCAGGGCTTTGGAATTCCAGGTCCGACCACTGCAGCCCCGTTCACAGTCTGTTTTCCCTGAAGTGAGGAAGAGGCAGGCTGATTCCAGCCTCATGCCCCATGAAGTCTGACCACCTCGGGGCACCAGGGTCCTTTGATGAAGCTGGGGCTTGGCACCTCGAGCAAGATTCCTCGGTTCTTCAGACCAGAAGCCCAGCCTTGAAGATCTCTGCTGGTGGCACACCATCAAGTGGGGATGTCCCCAGGGTGGCCGCACATGGGGGCAGGTGAAGGCTAACTTTCCAGGCTGCTAACCTTCCCTTCGACTCCCCAGAGCACGTAAAGCTTGCCCCCTGATCTCCCTCTTTGTTTCTCACGGCCTGTGTGAGGACTCTGTGTCAAGCTCCATGGAAGGCACATCACACGTGTATTTCTTTTATATCATCACTATGAAACCTCTTTGATGCTGAAGCTGAAGCTCCAATACTTTGGCCACCTGTTGCAAAGAGCCAACTCATTGGGAAAGACCCTGATGCTAAAAAAGATTAAAGGGAAAAGAAGAAGAAGGCAGCACAGGATGAGATGGTTAGATCACATCATGGACTCAGTGGACATGAATTTGAACAAACTCCAGGAAATAGTGAAGGACAGGGAAGCCTGGCATGCTGCAGTCCATGGTATCACAAAGTCAGACATGACTTTGCAACTGAACAACATGAACCCACCGGGTAGAAACTATTTCACGGATGAGGACACTGAGGCTCAGAGAGGTGAGGGAACTTGTCCAAGATCACAGAGCCAGTCCATGGCAGGGGTGAGATGTAAGCCCAGGAGCTCTCCCTGCTCCTCCCCCTGCCTCCCTGAATTTACTTTTTCATCTTTTATGCCCCTGCTTTCTATCTCCAAGCTCCTTCCTCTGTTTTCCTGGATCTGTAGATAACAGCGATCAGTGGCCTTGAGTTTTGGCAGTTTCCTGGAGGGTATTTCCTGGAGTCTAAGGCTGGATTCTTAGGAATTCCGGGCAGTCCCCGGATTAGGACTTGGTGCTTTGCTTTCACTGTAAGGGCCCTGGTTCAATCCCTGGTCAGCGATTAAGATCTTGCAAACTGTGTGGCACGATTAGATTCTTTAGAAGCTGTGGTTGGTATGTGTATGTGCAGGTGTATAAATGAGTGCACTGTGGTCTCTGGATATCTTCTCAAACTAATGTCCTGCCATTGAAGGAGACGTAAGAGATGTGGTGTGGGTTCAGTCCCTGAGTCAGGACGATCCCCTGGAGAAGGAAATGGCAACCCACTCCAGTATTCTTGCCTAGAGAATCCCATGGGCAGAGGAACCTATGGGACTTAAGTTCATGGGGTTGCAGAGAGTCAGACATGACTTCAGTGACTTAAAACGCATGCAGTAAATTACTTTTGATTACAAAGAAAAGCAATTGTGCAAGACCTCAATTATCAAAATATTAAAGAGCAAATTTGTAATGTAACAATACAGGCTTCTTTATTATTGCATTAAATATAAGCTCTAATGCGAATCCAATTTCTAAGTAGTGATACCATAAATGATTTGGAGAAATCTACAATAATTATCATTTGAAATGAAAAATACCTCTTATATCCGGATATAGCACATATACACACTTGTACACAACTACCACACATCAGCAGAGGCCAAAAGGAATGAAATCAACTACCTTCCAGGAGGCTAACAGGAGTACAAAAGGGGCTGCCTTGAGTTCCAGCCCCAAATCCTCCCTCTGATATCACCTTAATGCTTTTTCATTTAAAGTGCTCACACGCAAATTGCCACAAGGTCTCCAGGATTGCCCGGAAGGAGGGGAGCGTGACCCTCTTTCTTGAAAAGGTGGGAAATGAAGGATCTCATTCAAGGTCACAGCTAGTGAAAGAAGGAACCAGTGATTCTGCAGACTTCTCCTGCCCTTTCCAGCATCCCTGCACCTTATCAGCCCAGAGCCAGGAACACAGCATCATGTTTGAGCGGGGAGACGAGAAAGTACATGTAAGTTTCCCAGGGTTATGCATTCTGATTCTCCCAGAACTGTGCAGAGGCTGACACTTACCCAAGCAACCTATTTCACAGGCATCACCGAGAAAAATGAACTTCCAAAAGCAAACTGAATGGGAGTGAATCACGTAACAATCCAAGACGTAGTAAGAGAAGACAGGAATCCCCTGAGTAGCAGGCTGGCTGGCACGGGTGCCAGGGATCAGACAGGACAGCTGAGTGTGAGCTCAGCTAGTGGACAGAGAGCGGAACATCTCAGATAGCAGAGAAAGAGGTTGGCAATTTCTCTGATTCACAAAAAATGGGGAGCCGCTGAAGGCTTTGTGGGAGAGGAGAAATCCATTGAGCACTGTGTTTCAAGTTCACAAAGCTCAGCTCAGGGCACTCAGCACCTACAGGTCCTTCATGGGGCACTGGTTAGGGTTTGAGGAGGGGAGCTGGGCATGGACAGTTGGGGAGTGATAGAGAAAGGAAGAAGACAGAGCCTACATCACCAGAGAGCAAACAATCCCCACAGTACCTCCAGTATAAGGACAGAAAGGAGCTCCAGGAAGGCTTATTGGGAAAGGTGAGGTCTGAATAAAAGCTGCTGCTGCTGCTGCTGCTGCTAAGATCCTTCAGTCGTGTCCGACTCTATGCGACCCCATAGACGGAAGCCCACCAGGCTTCCTAGTCCCTGGGATTATCCAGGCAAGAACACTGGAGTGGGTTGCCATTTCCTTCTCCAATGCATCAAAGTGAAAAGTGAAAGTGAAGTCACTCAGTCGTGTCCGACTCGTAGCGACCCCAAGGACTGCAGCCTACCAGGCTCCTCTGTCCGTGGGATTTTCCAGGCAAGAGAACTGGAGTGGGGTGCCATTGCCTTCTCCACTGGTACTCTCTATAAAGAGCTAAATACACACAGCATGCCATGAGACAATCAATTACTAACCTCCCTCGTTTTTTTCCAGTTCATTCTGCAGTGCTTGTTTTGCTATCTCGACTTCTATGAGCTGTTGCCTCAGTTTCTCATTTTCGTCTTCCATTGTTGTTCGCTTTTCTTCCACATTTTCCAATTCATGGTGAAGTCTCATAGATGCATCCTTTGCAACCTTGTGGTCTTGCTGAATAAGAGATTAGAGAATAAACTGTCATCACTGATTCAATGGGCATGAGTTGAGCAAGCTCAGGGAGATGGTCAAGGACAGGGAAGCCTGGCATGCTGCAGTCCTTGGGGTCGTGAACAGCTGGACACAACTGAGCAACAGACAACAAAGGGTGGGGGGCAGGGCATTGAGAGCAATGGGGGGTCTCTTTGGAGGAGAAAGACCACCAAGCTGCGTAGGGCTGTGGTCCCAGACACTTGCCGTCTGGCCCTCAGACCCACTCTGCATACTTCTTCACCTTACTCTCTGCCCCAGGAGGCTGACCTTTACAGACTACATCAGTGATAACATTGACTCTGACTGCTGTTTGGGTTCAGCCTATAGAAGACACTGGCAGGAGGTTGGAGAAGACAGAGAGAGAGGCTAGTAAACTGCCTTCCTCCTCTTGACCCTTCAGGTCTGGGGGAGTAAGCAAGATGCCCCTGCTATTAGACGTAAAGTACTGCCCTAATAGCTACTGGGTTTCCCCAAACCCTACCCAACTCTTTGTAAAAGTTATTTTTTAAAAATATCCTCCCTGGACTTCCCTGGTGGTCCAGTGATTAAGAATCTGTCTTCCAATGCAGGGGACACAGGTTCGATCCCTAGTCAGGGAAGATCCAACCTGCCCAGGGGAAACTAAGCCCTTGAGTCGCAACTACTTAGCCTGTGTTCTGCAACTACTGAATCCTGCATGCCTAGAGCCCACACACTGCACTGAAGAGTAACCTCTGCTCGTCACAACTAGAGAAAACCCACTTGCAGCAACGAAGACCCAGCACAGTTGTAAATAAATAAATATTTTTAAAATGTATGTGTGTATAAAAAGTAATACTCCCAAATTTATTATGTCCTGCGAGGACCATGTGAGATACAGTAGGCCTGGAGGAGGTCCATTATCTAGGGGCCTTGTGATGGGAGCCTAAGCCAGGGGAGAAGCAAGGTTGTTACTGTATGAACGCTCAGTATTCTATACTTAGCACAGTCCTTTCCCAGTCATGGATTTCATGGTTCACAACCACCCGGTAAGCATCAGACAAGTCTGAGCTACCAACTCCACCTCACAGAGGCAGGAACGAGGCCCAAGAGTATGTGGAGACTTGACCAAGAGGCACAGCTAGTCAGGAGAGAGCCAGAGCCTCGGCTTGATTTTTAAATTGCTAATCCAGTCCATTTCTACCAAGGCAATTGAAAGCAGGCCTCGATGGAGGAAGAAATTCAGGAGACCTTATATACACACACATTCACCAAGAATTAGTGATTCATTCAACAAACATTTATTGACTGAGTTTCCAGACTTGTATTGGAAACTGACAGATAAAAAAGATTAGATACAGGGAGAAGGAGGATGAGTCAGAGCAGAAGAGGTGGCCGTGTGGAGTGCTGGACAGACAGCAGTGGCCCTGGGGTCAGAAGGCCTGGCCTCCAGGCAAGTCTATGAGTTGTGGCCCTGACACTGTCCATTGCTGAACTCTCAGGGAGTTTGCAGGGGGCAACAGCGGCTCCTGGTTTTAGACAAAATGGTCAAATCAATTTCAGATGGCAACTGCAAGGTTGAAATCGCTCCAGATGTCTTAGTATGATACCCATGACCTATGCTGTTGTGTTCAGTCGCTCAGTCATGTCCAACTTTTTGCAACCCCATGGACTGTAGACCACCAGGCTCCTCTGTCCACGGAATTTTCCATGCAAGAATATTGGAGTGAGTTGCCATTCCCTTTTCCAGGGGATCTTCCTGACTCAGAGATCGAACCTGCATCTCTTGCATTGACAGGCAGATGCTTTACCACTGTGCCACCTGGTTCTTGCTTCTCTCTCCAGTCTTGGCTGCTGGAGGCTCTGGGATTCTTGCTACCTTGACACTGGGAGCCCCACACAGTTCCCCATAATTGCACTTCCTCTCTTACCCACAAGCCTTTGCGATAGATGTTCCCTCTGCCTAACAAGCTTTCCCCTATCATCATCCCACTTTCCTTACCTGGAAAATGCTCACGCAAACTTCATGACTCAATTCAGGCAGTTACCATATCCTCAGGAGTAACCAGTACATACCAGGTACCGAGAAAGTCTCCACTTTTTTTTTTTTTTTGAGGGGGGGAGTTAATGATTTATTTGATTAATAAAAATAAAATAGCTAGCATATTGTGAGTATATTCTGTCTCCATGGCATAATAATAGAAATATCATACAAACTTTGTGGAACTAGAATCTTGAAAGTGGTTGAAAAGTGGCTGCATGTTTGGACGGATGAGTGTGTAGATGGATGGATAGGTGAACTGAGGATGGGTGAGGCAGACGGATGGTGAATTACATCAGCGGCTTCATGGATGGATAGTTGGGTGAATGAAATAAGTTGCTTGATTCTGATCAAGTTCAGTCATCTTCAGGCAATGAGAAAAGGCAGAAGTTGAACTGGGAAGACTGGACTATAGAGCTTGGTATTAAAAGAACATTTGGAACCTTGCTAGCCAATGTAAAGTGTGCTTGTGGACAAGGAACCATTTATGCAAAGGCCTTAGGAATCTGCTGTTCCAGGTGAGTCCCTAAGGATGATGCCCATCTTCAAAGAGTGACTGACTGACAGGACTTAACTTAATGGAAGCACAGCAAGGTTAGGTCAAGGAATAGAAACCTGACTTTGAGACTTCCGGGAGCTGACAAAGACATTTCTGTGACTCCTATGACAAGACAACAATGAACAAAGAGATTAAAGTACAGGGAGTATGTATGAGGGGATGTTAAACCAAGGTGGATCAGCACTTTCCTATACACCTGAAACGAACACAACATTGAAAAAAAAAAAAAATTTGTAAAAAAACACTGAAAAAAATTGTAAAAAAAAAAATTGCATAAAAATTTTTTAAAAAAGCAAAAACCCTAAGGTGGCAATTCCTCACCTAGTGTCAGAGTTTCAAGATGAAATCTTTGCCCACAGCATCAGGTCCTAAACCAGCCTGCCTCCTCCTCAATCCCTCGACAAGCTCCCTCTACCAGGGACTTGCTTGAATCCCAGAGGCTTCTGACAGCTGAGTCCCACATTCCGCAGCTCCTTGGAAACCCGCAATTCACATTACTCCCCTCCCCCAACCTTTAAGTCCTCTCCTTTTCCTTCCCCTGGTAAAGGGTAATCAGTAGCTTGTCAAATTCATGCCTCTAGACCTTGCTGTGGGCTGGAGAGAGCTCCCTGGAGACCCATCCAATGCACTTGGCCCAGGATTACTAGGGCGGGGCTGGATTTCCTTTGGAGCCAAAGATGAAGCATCAGCAAGAGTCTGCTTTCTATGATGGCCTGCGTGCTGAAAGAGGAATCTTTTTTTTTCTTTTTTTAAGTATAAGAATGACTTTCCCTTTAAAGTTAAAGGGAATGAGAATTCAGACTTAGCATGGAAAGCCAGTGAGAAGTTTTCTTTCCAAGGTACTTCTGCCTTGATCAAGCCCTTTCCCATAGTTTTTGTTTTGATCTCTTCAGGAGCCTTCTGAGTAGGCTTTCCCCTTTGATTGTGTGATAGGATTACCTGGAGAGTTGTTGTTGTTGTTGTTTTAACCTGGAGTGTTTTTTAAAACCCTGATGCTCTGGTCAGACCCAAGAACAATTACACAGGAATCTGGGGGATGGAATAGGTCCAGGCCCCAGCTAATTCTAACTGGGCCTCCCTGGTGGCTCAAATGGTGAAGAATCTGCCTGCAATGCAGGAGACCCAGGCTCGATTCCTGAGTCAGAAAGATCTCTTGGAGAAGGGAATGGCAACCGACTCTAGTATTCTTGCCTGGAGAATTCCATGAACAGAGGAGCCCAGCAGGCTACAGTCCATGGGGCTGCAAAGAATCAGACACAACTGAGCACCATTTTGCCAAGTCTTGGAAGCCTCCACAGGGGCGAGATAAGCTGGTCTGAGATATCACCACCAGTTGGGGGAGCTTCAAAGCCAGGACCTCTGTTCACTCACAGGCCATCAGTCACTCTGTGTTCTTCGAGGAGTGGCTCTCAGGGTCACGGGAGACATGTAGTTACTGACAAACACAGCTGACCCCTGAACAATGCCAGTTTCCACTGTGCAGATCCACTTATATAGAGATTTGTTTCAGTAAACACATACTAGGGGACTATAACATCCACAGAAACAGCCACTGAAATGATACATTCCACACAATGAACCATAAAAATAATTATAACAAAATTAGGCTGTGTGAAAGTCTTTAAATCTTCTGGTTGTTATCAAATCCCATTAGAGTCATAGAGCAGGGAAGATGAAAGTTTCTTCCATCAACAAAGTGATTGGCAGGCTGTTTCTTTGTTTGTGAGTATTCTATTCTACCAAGTTTTGCCCATTTCCGCAACATTATTATATCTGATAGGTAATTGAATGTATGGTTTTCTGCTTGTCAGCCCTTGCCAAAGACCCAGTGAGACAATTGATACTTGAAACAATCTAAGACAATGCTAACACTTCTTTTCCCTGGGGTCTCTGGAAGCTATTCCTACATCAAACAGAAAACCAGAAAGCCGCACAGCTTAACTCTGACGCTTCAGTTCATCATGGAGGGACTTCCCTGGTGGTCTAGTGACTAAGACACTGTGCTCGCAATTCAGGTGGCCCAGATTCGATCCCTGATCAGGGAACTAGATCCCACACCCTGCAACTAAGGGTCCGAATGCTGCAACTAAAGATCCCTAAATAAACATATGTATTTTTAAAATTCATTGTTTAAGTGCATCTGAATCTGTCATTTCTTGGTGCTGCAGAAAGCCAAAAAACAAAAAAACACTCCTATTTCTTTGGTAACAGTTTTTCTCCAGGGGGTTACTTTTTATTTCAATGCTCCTTAAAGTTTTATCTTATAACTTCTCAGAGTTTACCATTGAAGGAAAAGAAAATGACTACTGATGAGCTGGTTCACTCTTATTTATTGTCCAATGTGACCTATAATTCATCCTTATGCATTTCCCCTTGATTGCTAGGGATCTTGGTTCTAACTTGTATGTAATAATACAACAGATACTGTTACACTATGGATCTGGACCAACTTACTTCCCCACTACATTTCATTACTTTTGATCTGTCTTCCTTATTTTGTCAGCTCTAGCTTATGCCACCTCAAATCTCTTTTAGAAAAAAAAAGCAATAAAGCAGAGCATAATATTGAGTAATTGACAAAGGAGGATACCAGTACCCAGACTTAAATGTAACCGCATCTGCTCTCTGAATTAAATAGAGGATTCAAAACTAATTGCTAATTTTGAGTGCCTGAAACTTAACAAAAGGCTTTTGAAAGCAGATTAATGGCTTTACTCATGTTAGAGATAATTCTCTTCAACAAATACTTTCTCACTCAAAAATTTACAGACTTTAGCACAGTACCTGACATACTGTCAGAACTCAGTAAATATTTGTTGAATAAATGAAGGCAGGGACAAACAGCCTTCAAGGATATCAAAGAAAGCTCAGTTGATAGAAAATTTGAAAAAATAAAAATCTTTCAAAAAGATGATGATTATGATCGTTAGTTGCTGGTGTAGACTGTAGGCTTCCCAGCACCAGTTCTATACAAAGCACTGAGCAAAGCAGCATCTTAGGGCTTCTCTGGTGGTCCAGTGGTTAAGACTCCATGCTTCCACTGCAGGGGGTTCAATCCTGATCACAGACCTTCCCACATGCAATGAAGGGCGGCCAAAAAAAACAGTTAACAAAAATCCAGCATAACTGGGACTTCCCTGGCGGTCTGGTGGTTCAGACTTTGCCTTCCAGCGCAGGGGGCACGAGTTCGATCCCTGGTCAGGAAGCTGAGATCCCACATGCCTCATGGCAAAAAACAAAAACCAAAAAAATGTAAAATAGAAGCAATACTGTAATAAATCCAATAAAGACTTCTTAAAAAAAGAAAAACAGCATATTCGTACTCTACAAAGCCTGTATCATTATACCCCTTTCATGATTCAGAAGCCAAGGCTTAGAGTAGCTAAGCACAGCTAGGAAAGGTTGGTGTTTGGATTCTGGTCTGTCTGATGCCACAGTCCACATTCTTTATCACCATGCTGTACTTCAAATAATTTTGAATACTTTTTACCACCTCTGTAACTTGATCATGCGTCAGGACACGAGATTGTCAACAAAACTTAAATGCAGCTTTTTTTCACCTTGCTGATTTTTTTTTTAGACAGTTTCTTCCATCTGCATCCACAAAACAGGAGAGGGAGTGATAGAAGGGAGGATATATATGTATATGATATGATATATATATGTATGATATGATATATGTGTATATGATATCATTATATATATGAATATGTATGTTACATAAAGCTTGGAAGTCTTCATTCAATCATAAGTTCCTCCTCCCTTCAAGTGTACCAAGTGATATTTCACATCCATTATTTGAAGAAGAGAATAGCAAATCACTTCAGTATTCTTGCCTTGAGAGCCTCATGAGCAGTATGAAAAGGCAAAAAGATACACCAGAAGATGAGCTCCTCCACCCCAGCTCAGTAGGTGTCCAATATGCTACTGGGAAAGTGTGGAGAAATAGCTCCAAAAAAGAATAAAGAGGCTTCACCAAAGCTGAAGTTGTGGTTGTGTCTAGTGATAAAAGTAAAGTCCAGTGCTGTAAAGAACAATATTACATAGGAACCTGGAATGTTAGGTCCATGAATCAAGGAAAATTGGAAGTGGTCAAACAGGAGATGGCAAGAGTGAACATCAACATTTTAGGAATTGGTGAATTTAACTCCGTGAACTAAAGTGGATCATTATATCTATTATTGTGGGCAAGAATCCCTTAGAAGAAATGGAGTGGCCCTCACAGTCAGCAAAAGAGTCCAAAATGCAATACTTGGATGCAATCTCAAACACAAAAGATTGACCTCGGTTCATTTCCAAGGCAAGCCATTCAGCATCACAGTAATCCAAGGCTATGCCCCAACCACTAATGCCAAAGAAGCTGCAGTTGAACAGTTCTATGATGACCTACAAGACATTCTAGAACTAAAATCAAAAAAAGATGTCCTTTTCATCAAAGGGACTGGAATGCAAAAGTAGGAAGTCAAGAGATACCTAGAGTATCAGGCAAGTCTGGCCTTGGAGTACAAAATGAAGCAGGGCAGAGACTAACATAGTTTTGCCAAAAGAACGCACTGGTCATAGCAAACACCCTCTTCCAACAACATGAGAGACAACTCTACACATGGACATAACCAGATGGTGAATACCAAAATCAGAGTGATTATATTCTTTGCAGCTGAATATAGATAAGCTCTATAAAGTCAGCAAAACAAGACCAGGAGCTGACTGTGGCTCAGATCATGAACTTCTTATTGCAAAATTCAGGCTTAAATTGAAGAAAGTAAGGAAAATAAACTTCTAGACTATTCAGGTATGACCTAAATCAAATCTCTTACGATTGTACAGTAGAGGTGAAAAACGGATGCAATGGATTAGATTTGGTAGACAGAGTGCCTGAAGAACTATGGATGGATGTTTGTAATATTGCAATGCTCAAAATTCTCCAAGCCAGGAGTCAGCAATACATGAACCATGAACTTCCAGATGTTCAAGCTGGTTTTAGAAAAGGCAGAGGAACCAGAGATCAAATAGCCAACATCCACTGGATCATGGAAAAAGCAAGAGAGTTCCAGAAAATACATCTATTTCTGCTTTATTGACTATGCCAAAGCCTTTGACTGTGTGGATCACAAGAAACTGTGGAAAATTCTGAAAGAGATGGGAATACCAGACCACTTGACCTGCCTCTTGAGAAACCTATATGCAGGTCAGGAAGCAACAGTTAGAACTGGACATGGAACAACAGACTGGTTCCAAATAGGAAAAGGAGTATGCCAAGGCTGTATACTGTCACTTATTTAACTTATATGCAGAGTACATCATGAGAAACACTGGGCTGGAAGAAGCACAACCTGGAATCAAGATTACCGGGAGAACCTCAGATATGCAGATGACACCACCCTTATGGCAGAAAGTGAAGAGGAACTAAAAAGCCTCTTGATGAAAGGGAAAGAGGAGAGTGAAAAAGCTGGCTTAAAGCTCAACTTTCAGAAAATGAAGATCATGGCATCTGGTCCCATCACTTCATGGGAAATAGATGGGGAAACAGTGGAAATAGTGTCAGACTTTATTTGGGGGAGCTCCAAAATCACTGCAGATGGTGACTGCAGCCATGAAATTAAAAGACGCTTACACCTTGGAAGGAAAGTTATGATCAACCTAGATAGCATATTGAAAAGCAGAGACATTACTTTGCCAACAAAGGCCCATCTAGTCAAGGCTATGGTTTTTCCAGTGGTCATGTATGGATGTGAGGGTTGGACTGTGAAGAAAGCTGAGCACCGAAGAATTGATGCTTTTGAACTGTGGTGTTGGAGAAGACTCTTGAGAGTCCCTTGGACTGCAAGGAGATCCAACCAGTCCATTCTGAAGGAGATCAGTCCTGGGTGTTCCTTGGAAGGACTGATGCTAAAGCTGAAACTCCAGTACTTTGGGCACCTCATGTGAAGAGTTGACTCATTTGAAAAGACTCTGATGCTGGGAGGGATTGGAGGCAGGAGGAGAAGGGGACGACAGAGGATGAGATGGCTGGATGGCATCACCGACTCGATGGATGTGAGTCTGAGTGAACTCCGGGAGTTGGTGATGGACAGGGAGGCCTGGCGTGCTGCGATTCAGAGCGACTGAACTGACTGAACTGAAGTGGATATTGTACAGGAGGTGGTGACCGAAACCATCCCAAAGAAAAAGAAACGCAAAGAGGCAAAATGGTTGTCTGAGGAGGCCTTACAAATAGCCGAGAAAAGAAGAGAAGCAAAAGGCAATGGAGAAAAGGGTAGATATATCCATCTGAATGCAGAGTTCCAGAGAATAGCAAGGAGAGATAAGAAATTTTTTTTAAGTGAACGATGCAAAGAAATCGAGAAAAACAATATGGAAGCGACTATAGATCTCTTCAAAAAATTGGAGATACCAAGGGACTATTTCACGCAAAGATGGGCAAAATAAAGGATAGAAATAAGAACTTAACAGAAGCAGAAGAGCTGAAAAGAGATGTCAATAATACAAAAAAGAACTATACCAAAAAAAAAAAAAAAAGTATTAATGACCCAGATAGCCACGATGGTGTGGTCACTCACCTAGAGTCAGACATCCTGGAGTGTGAAGTCAAGTGGGCCTTAAGAAGCATCACTACAAACATAGCTAGTGGAGGCGATGGAATTCCAACTGAGCTATTTCAGCTTTTAAAAGATGATGTTGTTAAAGTGCTGCACTCAATATGCCAGGAAATTTGGAAAACTCAGCAATGGCCACAGGACTGGAAAAGATCAGTTTTCATTCGGGCACTCAAAGCTGGTGCAGCGGGACAGCCCAGAGGGATGGGATGGGGAAGGAGGTGGGAGGGGGGCTCAGGATGGGGGATTACCTGTATACCTGTGGCTGATTCATGTCAATGTATGGAAAAAACCACCACAAATTGTAAAGTAATTAGCCTCCAATTAAAATAAATAAATTAAGTTTTAAGAAATCAGTTTTCATTCCAATCTCAAAGAAATGCAATGCCAAAGAATGTTTAAATTCCCCTACAATTATGCTCATCTCACATGCTAGCAAGGTAATGCCCAAAATCCTTCAAGCTAGACTTCAACAGTATGTGAACCAAGAACTTCCAGATGTACAAGCTAATTCAGAAAAGGCAGAGGAACGAGAGATCAAATTGCCAACATCCATTGGATCATAGAAAAAGCACAGGAATTCCAAAATACATCTACTTCTGCTTCATTGACTATGCTAAAGGCTTTGGCTGTGTGGATCACAACAAACTGTGGAAAATCCTTAAAGAGATGGGAATACCAGACCACCTTACCTGCCTCCTGCAAAACCTGTATGCACATCCAGAAGCAACAGTTAGAATGGGACATGGAACAATGGACTGGCTCAAAATTGGGAAAAGAGTACATTAAGGCTGTATATGATCAATCTGCTTATTTAACTTCCATGCAGAGTACATCATGCAAGATGCTGGGCCAGGTGAATCACAGGCTGGAATCAAGATTGTCAGGAGAAATAACAACCTCAGATATGCAGATGATACCATTCTAATGGCAGAAAGTGAAGAGGAATGAAAGAGCCTCTTGATGAGGGTGAAACAGGAGAGTGAAAAAGCTGGCTTAAAACACAATGTTCAAAAAACTAACATCATGGAATCTGGTCTCATCATTTCATGGCAAATACATCTGGGGGAAAGTGGAAACAGTGGAAGATTTTATTTTTTTGGTCTCCAAAATCACCACGGACAGTGACTTCACCCATGAAATTAAAGGACGATTGCTCCTTGGAATAAAAGCTATGACACACCTAGACAGTATATGAAAAAGCAGAGACATCACATTGCTGACAAAGGTCCATATAGTCAAAGCTATGTAGTTATGTTTTTTCTAGTTGTCATGTAAAGATGAGAGAGTTGGACCATAAAGAAAGCTGAGCACTGAAGAATTGATGCTTTCGAATTGTGGTGCTGGAGAACAGTCTTGATAATCCCTTGGACAGCAAGAAGATCAAACCAGTAAATCAACCCTAATCAAACCCTGCCACAATCAAACCAGTCAATCAACCCTGAATATTCATTGGAAGGACTGATGCTGAAGCTGAAACTCCAATACTTTGGCCACCTGATGCGAAGAGCTAACTCATTGGAAAAAACCCTGATGCTGGGAAAGATTGAGGGCAAAAGAAGGGGGCAGCAGAGGATGAGATGGTTAGATAGCATCATCAATTCAATGGGCATGAATGTGAACAAACTCTGGGAGATAGTGAAGTACAGGGGAGCCTGGTGTGCTGCAGTCAACGGAGTCACCGACACAGCTTAGCAACTGAACAACAAAATTTCATTTAACTTTGAAAATCTATAGGGTTGGTTCCATCGTTTCTGCCTTCCAAGAGGAACCCAGTCCACGGAGATGAAATGATTGTAATGGCGCCTGGACAGTCCCAAGCCAACCTGGTTCCAGAGCACAGGCGCTAATCCTTTCTCACAGCTTCCTCATGCTCTCAGCCTGGTGCCATAAGGACTCACAAGATGGCATGTGTGCTGTGCTTAGTTACTCAGCCATGTTCGACTTCTGCAAAACATGGACTGTAGCCCAACAGGCTCCTCTGTCCACGAGCAATCTCCAGGCAAGAACACTGGAGTGAGTTGCCACGCCCTCCTCCAGGGGATCTTCTCAACCCAGGAATCAAACCCAGATCTCCTGCACTGCAGGCAGATTCTTTACCACCTGAGCTACCAGGGAAGCCCGGATGGCATGTAAACCATGAGAAATGTATGTGCATCCCAAATGTAGAATCACAGACACATTTTGGGCAGAAGTGGAGGCTTTAGGCATGCAGAGGTCAGGAATATTTTGCAACAGAGATGAGCCGAAAGGAGTTGGGCCTTTTACACTGACCTGGGCTAAGCTGAGGATATGCAGATGTAAGGAAGGAAGGGCCTACATTGAAAAAGCAACTGCGTGTGGATTCAAGCGGAAGGACTATTTTTATACGATATTAACCTGTTAGCTAAATTTCTGTTAACTAAAACCACCAAACTTTGGGACCTCTTTGGCGATCCAGCTATTAGGATTCCACGTTTCCACTGCAAGGGGCCTGGGGTTCGATCCCTGGATGGGGAACCAGACCCCACATGCTGCAACCAAGACTTGGCACAGCCAAATAAATTAATTAATAGAAAAAAAAAAATACCACCAAGCTTTTACTCGCAGCTCACACAGCAGAGCACAGCCACCCCACCTTCAGATTTCTGGCCTTAAGCAGTTGAGTTTAAGATCTGCTGCACACATGTAAAGCCCTCCCATCCTTCCCAGGCTCCTGAGTCTCTCTTTCAACACCTTAAATTCCTCATCTCCCCTTCTCCTCTTAATCACCACCCCAGGGAGGCCTTGAAAAGAGTGAAAAGGGGCAGACCAGGGCTCAGCTTCCCTCACACTTCAGGGGGGTCAGCTGGAGAATTTGGCCATTTCTCTAGATTTTCTGGCAAGTTCTCCAGGGAGCCTGCTGGTCCATGCCCTGAAGCCGTTCTCTCTGCCTGGAAAGCCTTTCTTCCCTCCTCAGCCTGCAATTCACTCTCTCAGAAGTCAGCTCAGTCACCAAACCAGAGTCCACCTTCCTCTTCTTGCGCTCACAACGCTAACCACATTCGAGTGAAATCTCTGCTTCTCACCTCTCCCGCTAGCTGCTTTCAGGTTCTGAGGTTTACACCTTAACTGGTTTTGCCTCCCTAGCCTGGGGCCTTGCACACAGTGGGCAGATTAAACAACCGTGGTCCACAGCTCAGTTCTTGAATGTGTGTCTATACTTAACAGTAGTCCTCGCTCATGAGAATTCATGTTGGCAATGGGTATCGTAATTTGCACATGACTTATGACACCACCTGCCCCGATGCTCAGCGCGGCCTTAGGATCTGGGTATCACCAAGAATGTTTTCAGGTGAGGAAACGGAGGCTCAGAGAATGACGGTGGCCCCAGGTCACACGGTGAGAAGACATAGGACTGGGATCCTGGCCTCCGGGCCTTTCCTGGCCCCCACCCCTGCCCCCACACACCACTGGCCCTCAAGGGACGTTCACAAGTCTGTGCTATGTACTGTTTCTCACATGTTGCCATGGACATCGCTAGTCCAGTCTAGGTAACATATACAGCTCACTCTTACTAGAACAGCCTCGCCCTCCGTCTGCTGTTTCTAACTTGATGTCACCAATAGACTACGTTCCGGGACTGAGCTCATCTCTTTTCATAAAGCAGGACTGTCTGGACAACTGCTCTCTCCTCCCACCCAAGCCCGAAGCAAGTCCTGGGGAGTGAAGGATACCGATCTGCTAGAGGAAGGAGATTCCAGTCCAGAAAAAAAAAAAAAAAAAAAACCTCCCAGGAATTCCCTGGCAGTCCAGAGGTTAGGACTCTGAGCATTCACTGACGAGGGTACAGATTCAATCCCTGGTCCCACAATCCTGGGTTTTTTGGTGTGTGGCATGGCCAAAAAGGAAAGAAAACCACCTTCCTGCACACATTTGAGCCTAAGAACCTCATTCTAATCTGCCACCCAAGGGAAGTGAACTGTCAGAGGGGTCCTGCTTGCTCGTCATGCCCAACAGGTAACCCTGGAACTGGCATGCAGACATTAAAACCCTAACTCAAATGCACAAGGAAGCTTGGTATTTAGAGGACGCCTGCTAGCATTGATTAAACTAAGGAAAGATTTCTGCTATAAGGAGAATCACTGGCCCAGAATAATTCATTTATACCTAATGAGTTTGCGTCAAAAAGACCCACCAGCTCCCACTTCCACGCTCGGAGTACTAGGGCATGCGGTCTGTCTCGGGTCACCACTGCCTGGAATCAGAGCTTCATTTCCTCACCCTGCTTCTTTTTGCTCCCCAAACGTCTGTGCAGATCTGAGGTCTTGGCCTTGGAGTTGAGGAGGGGCCTTGGCGTGGTACCCCTTTGGGAAAAATAAAAACATACGGCTGGCAAAGCCTGTAGCGGATGATACATAGGGAAAGAAAGACGTGTCTACATTTCATCATGGCTCCGTCTCTAAGATCAATTTCATTTTTACATCAGGGACAGAATCCGGTGGCTCTTACTCATGGTTGCATCACTGAGGGCAGTGATTGTGTTCCCTACACTGAGTGGCCCTCGCACATGTGTTGGATGGGGGAGGGTGGTGACGGCTCTGAAACATCACTCAGGACAGCCTCTTCCCCATCCCTGGTTGAAGAAGCTCCCACCCCTATTTCTCTCAGCAGCTGGTTCTAAATCTCTACCCCTTCCTCAAACTCACAGCTGCATCCATCCCAAAAGGCTCCCTCATCCTCAGCAAAGAAGACATCCGTCCTGGATTCTCAGGGTTCCTCAGCTACCCTTCCAGTCCTGTCGCTCTCCTCCCACCTGAGCCTGCCACTGCCCCAACCATCCCCTTGGTGAGTTTTATCCTCTCCCTGAAGTGTCTGGAATGGACTCCTTTCCACTAGCTCTTCCCATCAACAGTCAACCAAGCTCACATCTCTCAAGACAAAAGTAAATATCCCTTCATTCCGATTTCCCTCCAGCTAGTTCCTCAGCTCCTGCTGCAGTTGGTTCAACTCTCCCACAACCCACAAGCTGGTGTCAGACCCATTCTGCTACCGAAACAGTTCTTACCAACGTCACCGTGATCCTCTGTTGGCCAAAGCTAGTGGTCAATCTAAGCACCAACCTCCTCCCTGCTCACAGCCACTACTCCTTCCATCATATTCCCTAACACTTCATCCTCAAATTCCTAATTGCTCCCAAAGATGCCTGGCCTCAGCGGCTCCTTGAGCAAGACCAGCAGATGTTCTGCCTATAGACACACCTGCCCCTGGGAAGGCACAGTAGAATCTTGGAGGGTCCCAGACACAGTCATGTGACCTGAAAGTTTAGCAGAGTTGAGTCACCGTGTCTTTGAGCGTCCATCTTCACATACCCCTAATAGAGCAAGCTGCCAACTCTGATGTTGAGATCCTGGGAGTCTCTGCAGTTCCCACTTTCCAAGATTCCAGGAAGGACACAATCCTCCTTTAGATATGATAAAATTCCAGAAAGCCTTGCCCTGGTCAGCACTTTATCTCTTTTTTGATTTGCATATCTCTGGTCCCATTCCTCTTTTGCTAGTTTGTGTTCTCCTCTTAGAATGTGACTTAATTTACAAGTGCCCATGACACTGGGATGCTGGTGCTCTGGGTATCACCAGCAAGGGATCTGTGACTGGTATGAGCTCATCCACCTAGAGTTAGTGATGTTTTCACCTACTGACTCTCAAAGTGTCCCTTGATCCCTGCTCCATCTCCCTCTTTCAGTTCCTCTCAAAAGCCTCCTCAGCTCTTTTCCCATCCTATTAATACAAGGCGCCAGCCTCAGTTCAGGCAGAAAAAAATGGGTCACCCTCTGGGTTCCCTCCCATACTATAAACTTTATCACATTTGAGTATTGATTACTCTTGACATTCTATTAGGGCCATTTAGGGCTTATTGTCACATTTATTTTCATTTTAAAACAGAGTGTTAAAAAGCAATCTATGACCGACTGATACCTACACAAACATCCAGAGCCATTATGTCAATAACCTGGTAAATGTTTCACTCACTGGTTTCCAGCTGCTATGGGGAGAGCTCTTACCATTTGCCAGATGCTCAGATGCTGCCTGGGAAACAGATCTATAAGACACATTTGACAGGACAGAGGGGTGCAGTTAATCAACAATTTTAGGGCTGTTGAACGTTTCACATTTATTTTTTTAGAAAATAAGAAAAGAAAAGTATGCTGGATAAAGGGTGAATTAAACTTGGATTCATCTTGGACAAACTGGACTCTAGTCATGACAGTACCACTGCCTGGCGCTGTGCAGTCTCTGGGACTCAGTTTACTCATCTGTACAATGGGCACAAATAACAAACTGCCTGTCTCACTGGGGATTGTTGGGCTAATAGATGCGAAAGGCTCATAAGAGCTATAAACTCAGACTGAGAATCAAACACCTTTGCCTTCACCCAACTGGGTCACTTTAGACACAAGATGCCTGCATTATGTCACAGAATTCCTTGGGGTACAGTGATATAGGAAATGGCAAATAACTTTGAAAAGGCAGGAATCAGGGGCAAGTCTTGGGGCACTCAATAGCAGTAACCCTTTATACAGAAGCAAATCGAGAACACATATTCCTACCTCTGCTCCCCAGGAAGATTCACAAACAAGCAAGAAAAAAACTTCACTATATACTTTGAGCCGAGACCATCCCAGCCCACCCTCAACCTCCTGGCCTGGCAGCGCAAGTCTCCTGAAGTATGGATGACCTTGGGGCGGTTACTTAAACACTCCGCCTCATCTCATCTGTCAACTGGATATACTGAGAGAGGCCTTGCCACATGTCAGAGCATTAAGTGAGATCATATATTTGAAAAAATGCTGGTAAACATTTAACTATCTACAGAGCTGTCTGCATGTTAACGATCAGCATATTTACAGTAAGTGTGTGGGATGAATATGAAGGAAACCCCACTAGGCAGAAGCAGAAGTTCTTTTCAAAAAACCTGACTTGGAGTAAATCTCCCTATAATGGATGGAGCTGCAGGGAAGGAACATGGATAAGGGTCAAGAGAACAGTGGCTTTGAGATTTTAGGCTTGAATCCTCTCTGTCAGTAGTGGTGACAATTTGCATAATCTTAGGCAATTTATTTAATCTTTCTGAGCTTTGGGTTTCTCCTCTGTAAAATGAGAATAATAATAGCACTTACCTCACAGGATTGTTGTGATGATTATTCAAGATTATGCGCTTTAAACAATTCACACAATGTCTGGTTCCCTGCAATAGTTAGTTTCAGTTAGTAGGTGGGTTCGAGAAAGGAAGACAGACTTTTAACTGGTAAATTGTTTATATCTTGTTCCTTGCCGTGGCTCACTCTCACCTAATGAAATATATAAACAGGATACATATTGGCAAGAATTAATCCATCATACTGGTCTTCCCTGGTGGAGCAGATGGTAAGGAATCTGCCTCCCATGTGGGAGACCCAGGTTTGATCCCCGGGTCAGGAAGATCCCCTGGAAGAGGAAATGGTAACCCACTCCAGTGTTCGTGCCTGGAGAATCCCATGGATCAAGGAGCCTGGTGGGTTATAGTCCATGGGGTCGCAAAGAGTCAGACATGACTGAGCAACCAACCCTTACCCCCTAAAGAAATATTGTCTTGCTTGTAATGATGGAGAGATGTGGAGTGATTTTTTTTTTCCTTTCTTCAGTTCTTGTCATCATGTTGTTTACAAAAGAATACAATTTTGACATATAGACACCTATATGTATATATATGTGTATTAATATATGTAATGTGCTGTGCTCAGTCGCTCAGTTATGTCCTACTCTTTGTGACTTCATGGGCTGTAGCCCGCCAGGCTTCTCTGTCCATGGGAGGTTTCAGGCAAGGATACTGGAGTGGGTTGCCATTTCCTCCCCCAGGGGATCTTCTTGACCTAGGGATCTAGGTCGTGTCTCCTGTGTCTCCTGAACTGGCAGGTGGATTCTTTACCACTGCACTACCTGAGAAGCCCGTATATATACATATATATATATTTAAATAATTTTATTTATGTATTTTGGGCTGTGCTGGGTCTTCGTTGCTGCATGAGCTTTTCCCTGGTTGCAGTGAGTGGGGGCTACTCTTGGGTGGTAGTGCACAGGCTTCTCGTTGTGATGGTTTCTCTTGTTGCAGAGCTCAGGCTGTAAGGCACATGGGCGTCAGGAGTTGTGGCTCCCAAGAGCACAGGCTCAGTAGTTGCAGAGTACGGGCTCAGTAGTTGCAGAGCAGGGGCTTAGTTGTTCCTTGGCATGTGAGATCTTCCTGGATCAAGGATCGAACCCTTCTCTCCTGCATCAGCAGGTGGATTCTTTACCACTGAGCCACCAGGGAGGACCCTATATATATTCTTTTTTTTTTTTTAATTTAAAAAGAAAAAACAAACCTTACCCTGAAATGTTGTGGCAGTTGGCTCTAAAGATGCCTTCAAGACCATAAGTCTTAAGTAGGTGGAGACAGAAATCTACACCTTGAAGGGAGAAAAGTTAGAAAGTGTTAAAGTATTCGAGTCCCAGTGCATTTGGGAAAGCATCCACAGGGGTCTAAGAGCATCTTCTTGAACACAGAAGGTACTCAAGGACTGGACTGTCTCCTTTCTCCCCCATGAGCACCTCCACCAGCATCACAAGCTAATCAGCAGCTGACTCTCCCGCAGGCTCCTTTCATCCAGGCCAGATCTTAGTCTGTTTGCAGTTCAGATCTCTGATCAACATTATCTCCCTCCAGAGCCCAGCCCGGATCATTCTATCTCATTATCCCTTTTTCTTTTCTTCATAACACTTATACACTATCTAGAATTATCTCATTTGTTTACATGTTTATTATGTGCCTTTCTTTCTCTAGAATATAAACACCACCAGATCAAGGACCTTATCTGTCTCACTTGGCCACTGTATCTCCAGCAGTGGAACACTGGCAAGGCACTCACTCAGTATTTAAGAATAAAGGAGCAAATGAACACGTGTCAATTGCTAATGATGAGGGGATGAGTAAGGGACAGATAAGCAATGCCCCACCTCCCAGCTGACTGACATGCACACATACCTGGGCAGAAATTCAGGCATTTTAGCCAAAGAGCAGATGGGAGCCAAGGCCAAGGTATAGGTAGCAATTGGCACAAGAGGCTCCTGTCATAGTAGAAGCCTGTAAGTTTCAGCAACATCAGCTTTGTGTAACTTTGGACAGAAATCTGCTGGTTAGACACAGCCACATAGATCTGATGTCTGGGCTTTGGTGCAGGCATGGATATGAGGCCAAAAGTCCATGTCCTTCCTTGAATTAAAAAAAAAAACAACAACAACAAAAGACAAAATCTGGCTCAAGGGAAACAAATTCTTGGGAAATAGCACAAGCTTACTTTGATTCAACCCACATTTACTGGGCCAAGTTCTGTAGCAGGAAGAACAAGAGTCAGAGTGTATATCTCATAGGGTGATAGGACTAGAATGGGAATAACTAACAAAGCAGAATAAGGAGAGAGTACTAAAACAGCCCTTACTTCTCCTGGAACACCGACGAAGGATTCAGAAGCTCCATCGAAAGCTAAGTCCAGGCTCTCCATTCTTGTAGGGGTGCAAGTGCCATCAGTAGGCAAATCCACAACAAAAACAGCCCTTGAGAACCTCGGTCATCCTTGCTATCACTGCAGATTGTCCCACAAGTTCTGACATCCTTCTCCAGCTCTGCAAACAGTGGCAGGCCTGGGGGGCAGATTAACAAACCGCTTCCCGCTATAGGCACAAAGCAGGACAAGATCTTGAACCACGCAGTTCCTCGGAAAGAACGGCCAGTTCTTCTGACCACAGCCTGGGCGGTTCTAGGGGCTGCTGCTTAGCCCTGGCAGGTGAAGGCAGGGCTCTGTGCTCCAGGAGAAAAATATCCCGGCATCTCCTTTAGCAACAGGCCTGCTTCCGAAAAGGTTGTACCTAGGGGCCTTTGTGGATCTTTTTTTAAACATTAAACAAAAAAAGAAAGAAAGAAAGAAAAGTCCCTCCCAGCCCATCATCTTGCGGGTACACACCTGGTGCAAAGTTTTTTGGAAAGAACTTTGGGGTCTACACATCTGACTTCAGTTCTGTTTCACCCACCACTATTCTTAAGGAACTACCCTTCCCCTCTCTGTACCTGTCTCCCCATTTTTAATCGGAGGGACCAGTGGTGTTTTTCAAACTACAAGTTTTAATCCAATGATAAGCAATAAAATCAATAGAGTGGGTTACAACCAACATTTTTTTGAAAAGGAAATAGAAGAGTTTAGGATATAAAATATCTGAATGCATTGCAATTAATAGGCAAGTATTGTCTTCTAGAACTTTTATTTCATCTATCGACATGCTTACCCTGAGACCAAAACAAAATGTGTTTCACACTGTGGGTTACTGTTTTGTTTTGTTTCTTAAAAGTTCAAAACATACTATTTGAATTTTCAAGGCTAGGACCAGTAAGTGCAATTCTACTCCTGACCTAATTGCCAATTTCCCATTGTTTGCCTGCAGACCGAGCCCAGCTCCAAGTGAACCTGTGATTTGGCTCATGAATAGATATACCTAATCTCCAAAGTGAACGAGGGTGTGCTGGTAAAAGGCCTGCACCATGACCCATCCTCCCCAAATGACAGGACTTTCCTGACTTCTCACAGTGCACGTTAGCTGGGTTTGTTTTCCGAACTTCATATAAATGGAATCACAGTATGAACCCTAACTGTGGACACGGTGACCTAGAAAGGAGATGCTCAATGCTGCGTTTATTGTCCAGCATGACATCAGCCAGAAAGCATTGCGAAAATAATAATATTATGATTATTGAGTGAAGGCCTGTTGGGTGCCAGACTCTGTGCTAAGGGACTTAAAAACATTCAAGTTCATTCTCACAAGGTCTATGGGATTTGAGGTGTCTGCTATGACCCTCATGTTTCAGAAAGAGAAACTGAGGCACGGGGAAGTTGCAATGCGATATTCTCAAGGTCATGGAACCTGCAAAGGGCCGCACAGGGCTGGAACCCTTATCTGTCGGCCCTTAGATTCCTTTCCATTACACACTTTTCCACAGGGCTGGGGTACTTTGCAACAAAGTATCTTGGAGACTGCTTGGAACCAGTCCTGTGGAGTCCTCTCCTACCTGGCTCTCACCCTCATTTGGTGGAATGGAGTTGGTTTACACTGCTGAGGAGGCAAGCAAGCTACCCTTCAACAGAAGCTGGGGGTTCCAGAAGGCCTGAATTAGCCGAGAGGCTTAATTTGGGGATATTCTTACTACACGAAATTTCTTTCAGAACATTTGGTCCTTTGGGACTTCCTCAAATTGCCAACTGTTAGACAGAAAATTCCATCTCCTTCTCCTTGGTTGCTTCATAGTATCCAGCAGTTCCCCTACCTTAACCTACAAGTGATTGCCTACTTTGGCAGCTCCTTACTAACCACAGAAATTTGACTGCTTTTTTGGATGGGGGTGGGGGTGGGGGTGGGGTGGGGGGGTAGGGGGTGGGGGTGGGGTGGGAAGTGCTTTTGTTTCCTTAACAAATATAATTACATTTCACTACTTCATTGGTGAAGCCACATCTAACCAATGAGATTGGTTGGTAACTTGTTCAGTCTACTCAAAAATAGAGGATGAAAGGATCCATTTTATCAATTTTCCTCATATTAGAGATTTTTAAGAGTCTTTTTTTTTTTTTTTTTTTAGTATTAGCCATCCGGATTACAACATACCTACTACTCCAGAGTTTCAAGGAAATTAGTCAGGCCTTAAAATTAAACTTTAACCTTGATTCAAATTAAAAATACAATTTGCCACATTAGTTTCATATGTTTGTATTTCCTGGCCTCAAAAACACTACTGGCCCCTTGACTACAGTAGTTGAAATCCTACTTAGCACTCAATAACCAACATAACTTCCTCCACCCCCCAGGCAAAGCTAAAAGAGCGGTCCTTTTGCTTCCATAATGTTCTGTAAAATAGAGGCATGTACCTCCAACTCCTAATCACCACCACCACCCCCAAACCATGAACTCCCCTCAGGGCAGTAACCACATTGTATTTATATTTGTCTTGATAATTACCCCCAGCGCTGGCAGGAATCAGGTTTCCTGCACAGAGCAAGACTTCTGTACACATTGTCTTAGAATTCAATCAATTTCTAAGGCAACTTTTTATTGGAATATAAGATGCATATGAAAAGGCCTAAGATCATAAGTGTTTCAGTGTTCACAAAGAGAAAGAACATATATCAAGCCACCCCACCTCCCCAACCCCATCCCCCTCCCCCTCCCCCACCCACCCCAAAAGGCCTTCACTGTGGCCCTTCCTCCAGCAAAGACAAGACTTTCCAGACTCCTAAGGCCCTACAGTAACTTTGCTTGCTTGTTGTTGTTGTTTTGAACTTTGTATAAATAGAATCACAGTGTGAGCTCTCTTGGTTTGGGCTTCTTATATTAAACATCATGCTTGCGAGATTTAACCTCACTGTTTTGTAGCGTGCTGGTTAATTTATTCCCATTTGCTGGCCAGCATTCCACTGTGGCTGTGCAGTTATATATTTATCCATTCTACTGCGGATGGACACTTAGCTTTTTTCTAATTTGGAGCTCTTATGAATAGAGTTACTATGAACATTCTTGGATATTTCTATCTGTTAACCATTTACTTAGGAGTCCTATTGTTCAGCTTTGGTGGATGCTGCCAGCTTTTAAGGGTTTTGAGGTGGTTGTGGAAACTGCTGCTTCTAAAATTTACATGGAAATACAAAAGGCCAAAAATATTCAAGACAATCTCAGACAAAGCTGGAGGTCTTACACTATGACATATTATAAAACTACAGGAATTAAAACAGGGTGGTTTGGGCACAAATAGGCCAGTGGCTTGGAAGAGAGAATTCAGATACAGATGCAAGCATAAATATTACTTGATTTATGATACAGGTAACAAAGCCATGTAGAAAAGACAGTGATGTTTTCAATAAATGGTGCCAGATCAATTGGATAAACACTGAAAAAAAAAGCTTAACCACACATAAAAATCAATTCCAGATGGATTGTAGATCTAAACATTAAAAGGAAAACAATAAGGTTTTGTTAAAAAAATGTATAAAATTCACTAGAATATGAATATGACTGGAAGACTTGAAGTAGGTAAAAAATTCTTATAAATAGGACAGAAAAAAATCTCATCATAAAGGAAAAATTTGCCACACTGCACTACTTCAAAAATAAGAATGGTTCCTCAAAAGATACCATTAGGAATTGAAAACACAGCACTGATTAAGAAAAGATGTTTGCAAACATAGACCCAACAAAGGACTTGTAAACAGAATGTATACTGAACTCCTACATGTCAATCATAAAAGAGAACCAATAAAAACGTGTGCAGGAGAAGGAGGAAAAGGAAAAACTTAAATGGGCACTTAAACACATACGCACACGATGGCCAAGTGGCTAATAAACATATGAAAAGGTGCATAGCGTAAATGTAAATTAAAACCCTCAAGAGACATCTCTGGACTCAGGAAAATTGCTAAAATTGAAAGTCGCGTGATATCTGGTGTTGGCAAGAACGTGGAGTAACCAAGCTCTCCTACACCCCTGAGGTTAAAGGAGCAAATACTGCTCTGTCCATGGAACTTTTGTCAGGACCTGCCCCAATTTTTCCCTCTCCCCAGGTCCCAGGAGAGTGGACTGGAGTGAGCGGGTGGTGGTTGGAAAGCATGTACAAACCTCTCTTTATGCCTTTTCTTCGTTCTGTGCATCGACCCAGGCTTCACACACCCCTGAACTTGCTAGAGCCCACGCAGATGTTAAAACTAAGATCCATTTCGGACCAGGGTGGCCTCCCTCATGAGCTCCTGGAACAAACAGGCACGTGCTACAAACGACGTGTAATTCGCATCTCATCCAAAGACCCAAAGCTTTCTGATGCCGCTTAAATATGTCCCCAAAATGAATTCCTAGAATTCAAAGTTATGCTCATTTCTATTTCCCTACAGGTTCAAGTTGCAAAATCACCCTCCTGAAAGGTTGGATCAACTTTCACTCCCACAAGAGGCGGACACATGCCCCATTTATCAACGTGCTAGGTGAAAAACAGTATATTGTTTCATTTAGCTCTTTGATCACTTAAAAAGTTGAACTTTTAAAATCTGTTTATGGGTCATTTTTATTTCTTCTTTTGTAATTAGAAGTTCACGTATTTTGTCCATGCTGTCAGTAATTTTGTCTTATAATTCTGAAAGAGGGCTCTGTGTAGCAAGGATATAAACTTTTCACTTTTTACATATTGTACATATACTGTGGATATTTTCCCCAATATTTGGAGTTTCCTCCTTTAATTTTATTTATAGGATTTGTTCTTATACAAATGAATTTTAAATGTTTATATAGTTTAAAAAAATCTATCCATTATAAACTTTGTATTTTTGCAAAGTATTTAGGAAATCTCTTTCCATTTCAAAATTATAAAAATGGTTATATATTTTTCTAATATGGTTACATTTGTTATCTTTAAATATTTGAATCACTTGGAGTTCATTTTGTATCAGTTAAGGCTCCAGTCGTGTGTGTGTGTGCTTTTTTTTCCAGAATGGCAGCCAGTAGTTTCAGCACCATTTATTGAAGGATGTATACTTGACCTGATTATTTGTCTATTTTTTGGGTAATACAGTTGAATAGTAAGGTTCACTATCAGAAGGCTCTCCCTGGCCTTCCAGCTGGCAGATTGACCCCAAGCCACCAGAGTGGAGATATGGACTAGTAGGAGGCTCAGTTGCGGCAAAAAGTGAACAGGTGAGTGCTGGAATTACAAGCACAGGGGGGAGGTGAGGAGTGAGGACTGACTGCCCTCGTTCCCTCCCGCTGGTCCCCAATATTCACTTCATCTAGCTGTCTTTCTGCATCTGTAAGCTTCAGCAAGTGTCAGGGGAGGGAATAATTAATCCCGGTAGCTAATTCTGGAGAATCTGGAATCAGCTTACTGTATTTAAATCCTGACTTCACCACTTCCACCAACCTTGTGATCACCACTTCCACCAACCTTGTGATCTCAAGCAAGTGTCTTCATATTTCTGGTCTTCAGTTTACCCCGAGAAATGGGGATCATAGTAACACCTATTGCAGAGCACATGGAGGAGGTTTTAAGGAACTAAGTCATATGCAGCTCTTAGATTGGTGACTGGCACAGAATAAACTCACAGAGTCAACATTGTTTTCAGTTAATTTTTAAGGAAAGTCGTGACCATCTAGTGGAACAAGACATTAGTCCTCCCTTGGCCTGGGTCTGAGCCTGAGCAGAGCAGTTAGAGGAGTAGGTGGAACTTTCAAGCCAATGGGAAGGTTTTCAGGTCAAACGGTTGAAGGCACTGGTCTAGACGATGTTTTTTTTAGGGAGCCTCTATTCTTTGAGGCATAATTATGCAATAAAGCTTACAAATGAAGAACTAGCGTATTAATTAATGTTGCCATGGTTTGGGGCTTCCCTGGTGGCTCTTATGGTAAAGAATCCACCTGCAATGCAAGAGATCTGGGTTTGATCCCTGGGTTGAGAAGATCCCCTGGAGAAGGGAATGGCAACCCACTCCAATCTTCTTGCCTGGAGAATTCCATGGACAGAGGAGCCTGGTGGGCTACAGTCCATGGGGTCGCACAGAGTCAGACACGACTGAAGGGACTTAGCAGCAGCAGCAGCAGCTAATTAGTTTATAAAGTTTTGGTCAGAAGTGGAGCCACTGGTGTTTGTCTTTCCTTCTCATATTTTTCAGAGAATGAGATAATAGCTATAGTTGATTGATTCCCTCATAGGCGGACCTTTAACAATTATTTCATATAATACGCTGTAATATATCCAAGGTTGTCATTATCATCCCCAAGGTCAAGAAGAGGAAAGGGAGCTTCCTCCAAGTGAGGAGGTAACTTGCACGCAGTTGTCATAACTAAGAACCAAGATTCAACCCAGGTCTCTCTAACTCCAGGACTCAAGCGCTAAACTCAATGAAGAACACATGGATATTGAGCTGGAATTTTGGAAGCTGGGAAGTCCAGCTTGGCAGATGGGAGAAATTACTTTCTGAAGGATTTAGTGCCTTCTATTTATTTACAAAATGGTCATGCCTGGAAGGACTTCGGAAGGAATCTATCCAGAGTCTTCATCGTACAGATGGAAAACCTGGAGCCCACAGCAGGATGCGTCTGAGCTGATTACACATGGAGCTCTCCTCTGAGTCTTGATCTCCTCACTCTGTACAGCAACCTCCATGTAACCTTCATGAGGCCTCAAGATAGAAGGGGTATCATGCTTGGTGCTACACAGACTGCTTATCATCCCGGCCCAAAGAAGCTTGCCAATCATCAAGGGAGAAAATTCATGCCGACAAATAACAGTCAAAAAACGAAGATCATGGCATCTAGTCCCATCACTTCATGGCAAATAGATGGGGAAAAAGTGGAAACGGTGAAAGATATTGTTTTCTTGGGCTTCAAAGTCACTGGAGATGGTGACTGCAGCCATGAAATTAAAAGATGCTTTCTCCTTGGAAGAAAAGCTATGACCAACCTAGACAGCATATTAAAAGGCAGAGACATCACTTTGCTGACAAAGGTCTGTATTTTCAAGGCTATTTTTTTTCCAATAGTCATGTATGGTTGTTAGAATTGGACCATAAAGAAGGCTGAGTGCTGAAGAATTGATGTTTTTGAACTGTGATATTGTAGAAGACTCGTAAGAGTCCCTTGAACAGCAAGAAGATCAAGCCAAACAATCCTAAAGGAAATCAGTTATGAATATTCATTGGATGGACTGATGCTGAAGCTGAAGCTCCAATACTTTGGCCACCTGATGTAAAGAACTGACTCATTGGAAAAGACCCTGATGCTGGGAAAGATTGAAGGCAGAAGGAGAAGGGCAAGACAGAGGATGAGATGGTTGGATGGCATCACTGTCTCAATGGACATGAGTTTAAGCAAGCTCCAGGAGATGGTAAAGGACAGGGGAGCCTGGCATGCTGCAGTCCTTGGGGTCGTAAACAGCTGGACACAGCTTAGCGAATGAACAACAACAACAACAACAAGTAAAAAGGTGAAAAGCACTTTGGGGTCTTTGGAGCACTTTGTCCCTCTGACCAGAATCAGGAAAGACTTCTTGGAGGAGTTTGCATAAGAGCTGGGTCTGCAGTAGAAATGACAGGAAGGGCACTCCAGATGGAGAAGGGACTGCTAGTAATGAAAGCTAACATTTATTGAGCCACAGCATGCAGACTCCATGATAAACACTTTATACTTATTAATTCCTTTAAATCCCACAGGACACTGTAAGGTGGGTACCATAATTATCCCCATTTTAGAGAAAGGGAAATTAAGACACATAAAGGATAAATAGTTTGTCCATGGACATATGACTAGGAATTGCGAGGTTCCAGGATGAGAATACTAGCCGGAGTGACTCCTCATTTCTTGATGCCTGAAGGGAGGACCCAGGGAGGAGCACTGGGAAGTGGACACAAGATGAAGGAGTAGGATATAGGTTCTTTTTCTAGGACAAGTCAACTTCTAATTGACCCTTGGGTTTTCCTACCATCTAGGGACTTCCTGAGATAGGCAAGGCATACTCAGTTAATGAGAATCAGGAATCCAGACCCACTGGCCTCTCTGGACCTTCCAGAAGCTACCAAGACTGAGCTCAGAGACTCTGGTCGAAGGCCACAGAAGCCATCTGGCTCACTCTAGGGCCACAATGTCCAAGAACCCATCCTGACTGATTTTATACCAGCTCCAGGGGTTTTCCCAATGCCAACCATGGCTGTGGCTCAGACCCCCTGGAGACAGCGAGGTTTGGAGATAAGAGCACAGAATACAGCCAAAGCCCAAGTCCAGCACTGAGAGCTGTGTGACCAGCTCTGACCCTGGCTGGATTTCCGGGAGCATCTAGCAAGGGGATCAGCCTGACTTCCAGGCTTCTTGGGAGGAATCTATGAAAACACACTGATGAGGGCATGCACAATGCCTGGCTCCCAAAAGTGCTCAGTCAATGCTAACTTCTTGCCCTTGACCTTGAAGCTCCTCATCTTCTCGGAGCAGGCTAAAAATTGGATAAACTCACCTCATTCCTCAGTTTCTTGTTGTCCCTTAAAACAGATCCACAGGTCCTTGGAATGTTGACAATGTGACTGCTAATCACTAGAAACAGGAGACCACAGACACTGACATGGGAGGTACCGAAGGTCTCAGCACCTTTGTACATTCCCCCGTCAGCATCTCCTGCTCCAAAGTGACAGCAGCCTTCCTTGGACAGCACCCACTTCTTCAAGGCAGGAGTGGCTTTCTTCAACTCTCTTCCACCCCAGACCTTCTCAAGTTACCATTAGAGTTCCATTCATCATGAACTGCTCATGAACACCTATCCAATATTCTTGACATGAGCTAACTCAGAGTCAAATGGGAAAGCAACAGCAGTGTCCATAGACAGATGACGGATAAACGAAACATGCTATATACATACAATGGACTGTTAGCCTTAAAAAAAAAAGAATGAAATTCTGACACATGCTGTAATACAAATGAACCTTTATGAAGACAGCAGGCTCCGTGGAATAACCCTAATGCAAGAGGACAGATATTATATGATTTCACTTACGTGTGGCACCTAGAGTAGTCAAATTCATAGAGGTAGAAAGAAGTTACCAAGGGCTGAGAAGAGGGGAGGATGGGGAGTTAGTGTTTAATGGATACAAAGTTTCAGTCTGAGAAGATGAGAAAGACCTGGAGATGGAAGGTGATGGTTTCAAAACAAGGTGGATGAGCTTAATGCTCTTGAACTGCTCACTTAGGAATGGTTAACATAGTTTGACATCAATAAATAAACACTCACAACATCCTTTAAAAAGTGGCTAAAGTGGAAGTTTTATGTTATATATATGCTGTGCTGTGCTTAGTCTCTCAGTCATGTCCGACTCTGCAACCCCATGGACTGTAGCCCGCCAGGCTCCTCTGTCCATGGGGATTCTCCAGGCAGAATACTGGAGTGGGTTGCCATGGCTTTCTCCAGGGGATCTTCCCAACCCAGGGATCAAACCCAGGTCTCCTGAACTGCAGGCAGATCCTTTACCATCTGAGCCACCAGGGAAAAGTGAAAATGAAGTCGCTCAGTCGTGTCCAACTCTTTGCGACACCATGGATTGTAGCCCACGGAATTTTCCAGGTAAGAGTACTGAAGTGGGTTGCCATTTCCTTCTGCATGGAATCCTCCTGATCCAGGGATCAAACCTGGATCTCCCACGTTGCAGGCAGAGGCTTTATCTCTGAGCCATAGGGTTACAATCTGAGCCACCAGGGAAGTCCATTATATACATATTTTACTACAATTTAAAAAATATATGAGCAGATTAACAATGGATTAAAAAACTGTGGTACATCCAAACAATGGAGTGCTGAAAATTATTATTACTGTTATTAAAATTAATATTCAGTGCTGAAAATTAATAAGCTATCAAGCCATGAAAAAGCATGGAGAAAACCTAGATGCATATTACTATGAGAAAGAAGCCAATCTGAAATTTACATACTGTATGACTCCAACTGTATGACATTCTGGAAAAGGCAAAACCGTGGAGATACAGAAAAGGAATCAGTGGTTACCAGGGGTTGGGGAAGGGTGGAGGGATGAACAGGCGGAGCACAGAGGATTTTCAGGGCAGTGAAAACACTCTGTATGATATCATAATGATGGACACGTGTCATCATGTATTTCATTCTGCATATATTCAAACTCACAGAACGTGCAATTCCAAGGGTGAACTCTAATGCCAGCTATGAACTTTGGGCGATTATGATGGGTGAATATTGGTTCATCCATTGTAACATACGTACCCCTAGATGTTGATAATGAAGCAGGCTATGCCTATAGGAAGTATACGGGAAATCTCTGTACCTTACCCTCAAGTTCGCTGTGGCTTCCCTGGTGGCTCAACGGTAAAGAATCTGCCTGCCGATGAGGGAAATGCAGGTTCGATCCCTGGGTCTTGAAGATCCCCTGGAGGAGGAAATGGCAACTCGCTCCAGTATTCTTGCCTGGGATATGCCATGGACAGAGGAATTGTGGGCTACAGTCCATGCGGTTGCAAAGAGTTGGACATAACTTAGCGTCTAGAAAACAACAACAAAATTGCTCTGAAAAAAAAAGTCTCAACAAAACAGGGGCAGAGGGCAAATGGCTGTTTCCTGTCCCTAGAGATCTCCTTGTCTGGTTGAGACACACAGAGATAAGCTATGTGTTAAGAGATCTCGATGATGCAGGCAGCCTCAGATGTCTCAGACGGGCCCTTCTGCTGCTCAGAGTATAGAAGGTTCTCTGGAGGCAGTGAGTCCCTTCTTTTTTTTTTTTTTATTTTTATTTATTTATTTATTTATTTTTTAATTTTTTTAATTTTAAAATCTTTAATTCTTACATGCGTTCCCAAACATAATGGGGTGGCCTGCAGCCTGGGTGTAGCCATCTCAGTGGGTCCCTTAACCCTTCCTGGAGAAGTCCCTTCAAGTTGGGCCATGGGGCCCAAGCAGTCCTGCCATCACAAACCACACTGGCTTCAGGGCTCTATGGGAATTCATTCTGCTAAGTGGGCTTGGCCTTCACAGAAATGGACTCGACACTCCCCAAATGACCCCCCCTGCTGCTCCTGAATTTCTCACCCAGCCCAGCTCCATATTATTCAGCTCTCATCTTTCTACCCCATCTCCCCCACCTTCTTTGAAGAACTCATAACCATCCTGACCTCTCAATACCCACTTCCAGAGCCCTAGGTGGGAAGGGCTGTGTGGGTGCCAGAGGGCAGCTATCCACTCACTCGGGCCAGTCCCAGGACTGGAATTACAGCCGACAGTGAGATGTCCTAAAGCACTGGGACAAAGATATGCAAAGCTGAACAGAGACAGGATGGCTCTTCCAGAGCAAAGCTGAACTGGATTTAGGATAAAGGAAGGAAACTGTCCCTCAGAAGAGGCTGGAGGCAGGAAAGGAAGGCATGTCAGCCTCAAAGTGTTAATCACCCAGTCAACTCTGACTCTTTGGGACCCCAAGGTCTCTAGCCCATCAGGCTCTTCTGTCCATGGGATTTCCCGGGCAAGAATTCTGGAGTGGGCTGCCATTCCCTTCTCCAGGGGATCTTTCCAACTCAGGAATCAAACCCTGGTCTCCTGCATTGCAGGCAGATTCTTTACCATCTGAGCCACCAAGGAAGTGTCAGCCTGCAGGTACAGGAAAAGTAGAGTCATTCATTCATTCATTCATTCATTCAACAAATAACATCTAAGCCCTTATCAGGTGCCGAATGCTGAGAGGTATGGGTATAGATATGAGAACACAGACAGAGTGAAGGAAGGAGCCTGGAGTCCTGCTCTTGTGTAGCTGACAGCTGTGACATTCTAGGGAGACCATAAGAAAGATAACCAAGACAAAGAAAAGATATGTCAGACAGTGACAAGGCCACAAGCTTGGCAAGGGGAATAGAGATTTCCAGGTGCGGGAAGGAAAGATCACAGTATTTTAAAGGCCTGTTTTGCTGAGAAGTTGGTACCTGAGCAATGACTTAAATTGAGAAACTGCTATTTGGGTGCCTAGAAGAACATTCTGGAGACAGGATAGTGCAGGTGCAGAAGACCCGAGCAGGGAGGATGCCAGGAGTTTTGGAGGAGCTCCTAGGAAGCCAGGGTTGGAAGGGAGATCTTTGCAGGTGGGGAGCAGGAGACGAGGTCAAGAAGAAAACAAGGAGCTGGGTTGTCTCAGGCCTCGTAGAGGACGGCAAAGACTTAGTGAGACATAACAGTTGATTCCTGCGCTGTTCAGTGGGGAGGGGGGCCTCACCAATGCATTTTTAGCCTTCCTCTCACAATAGCAGGATGCTTTTTTAATTATCATTATTATAGTTCTTTAATCTGTAAATGAGCAAGTGAGTGAAGTCACTCAGTGGTGTCCAACTCTTTGCAACCCCATGGACTGTAGCCTACCAGTCTCCTCCATCCATGGGTTTTTCCAGGCTAGAATACTGGAGTTGGTTGCCATTTCCTTCTCCAGAAGATCTTCCTGACCCAGGGATTGAACCCAGGTCTCCCGCATTGTAGGCAGACACTTTACCGTCTGAGCTACCAGGGAAGTCCTACAATGGCAGGATGGATGCATGCAGCTGTCATGAGCCTGCTTGAATTCCTTGCCCACAAGGTAACTTTCTGGTCATACCCTGGCTTCCCACAGACAGGTCCTCTAGGGCGAGAGACTGCTGGCAGCCAGGGTGTTGTCCTCACTGTGACACCTCTACTTTTCATTGTAAATCAACATAATATATGGTGTGGTACGGATGGTATGGTACAGTATGGTACAGTATGGTACGGTATGGTGTAAACCAATATGATACAATGCTGCAGCTGCTGCTGTTTTGTCACGCAGTCATGTCCAACTCTTTGCAACCACATGGACTATAGCCCACCAGACTCCTCTGTCCATGGGGGTTCCCAGGCAAGAATACTGGAGTGGGTTTTATGATATAAAACACAAGCATATCTCAGAGCTTGTATAACGTGACTCCAGCCCCCAGAGTTGAAGCCACCCTGGTGGGTGGACTAATCCAGTCTCTAAACCGACCAGGCTCCTGAACTAGGTCCCACGGTCACAGTGTCCTCTCCACGACCGTGCCACTTGGTGAGGCTGCTCGACAGCCAGTCAGCTGCCCTTCTCTTGGCGCTGTCCTGATCTCACCACTCAACTTTTGACCCAAACCACTGAGCCTCAGTTTACTCCGTTGTAGAATGGGCATGATACTTTCAACCTCCAAGGGTGGCTGTAGGAACTGAACGAGATAAAAACCTCTGAGAGCCAGCAAGTCTCCTGGCTTCCCCTCTCACCCTCCCTTCCCTGACACTCATCCCTCTTTTGTTGGGGCACTCTCAGCAGGGTCTCTCCAGCCTCCCAGCTTTCATCCTCATGCCTGTCGGTGCATTGTAGACAAGCAGGATGCTTCAGATTCCCTGCACATCTCCCTCTGGTTAGAACGCCCTTCCTCTTCTCTGCCTGATGAGCAGCCAGAGGTCCTTCAAGCCCTAGCTGCAATGCCACCTCTCCTTTAAAGCCTTCCCAGGCTCTTTCTGGGGCTTCTCAGGTGATGCTTGTGCCAAAGAACCCACCTGCCAAAGCAGGAGATGTAAGAGACATGGGTTCAATCTCTGGGTCAGGAGGATCCCCTGGAATAGAAAGTAGCAACCCATTCCAGTATTCTTGCCTGGAAAAATCCCATGGACAGGGAAGCCTGGTGGGCTACAGTCCATAGGATCACAGAGTCAGACACAACTGAAGAGAATTAGCACGCAGGCCCCCAGGCGCTTTTTGTTCTTCCTGCCTGGTTGATTCTTCCGTCTGCTTACAGCACCCAATGCTTTCCTCTATCACAGCACTTACTGCTGCACTGGTTTAACTACCTGGGTTGTTGGCATTATTTTTTTAATCTAAACTAAAGCTCGAGCTCCCTGTTGACAAAGAGGGATCATCTTCTCTTACACCATGTTTCATTAAGTTTTGCCTGCCAACAAGTTTTTAGATTCACCATTATTTTGTGTACCATTAAGAAAGAAAAATATGCACCACCTACGTCTTGACACCTTGGCGTCTTGGGATTTGTATTTTATGCATCGTGAAAGAATTCTGAACTTACTTAGAAATGGTGTAGATATCATTTATCACTTCTGTGCATATCACATGTATTTGTCATGAAATCGATTGGTTAAGGTATTACCACTTGCATTGTGACTAATAAGTGTCCAATAGCAACTGTAAGAGCCATTGATTGTAACACCTACCCCAGTTTTAAAGATGTAAAAAAATGAAAGAAAAAAACACATGCTACAGATGTGAGAGTTGGACCATAAAGAAGGCTGAGCATTGAAGAACTGATGCCTTCAAACTGTGGTGCTGGAAAAGTCTCTTGAGAGTCCCTTGGGCAGCAAGGGTATCAAACTAGTCAATCCTAAAGGGAAGCAACCCTGAATATTCATTGGAGAACTGATGCTTAAGCTGAAGCTCCAAGACTTTGGCCACGAGAAGCAAAGAGCAAACTCATTGGAAAAGACCCTGATGCTGGGAAAGACTGAGGGCAGGAGAAGGGGGCGACACAGGATGAGATGGTTGGTTGGCATCACAGACTCAGTGGACTTGAGTCTGAGCAAATTCCAGCAGGTAATAAAGGACAGGGAGGCCTGGCCTGCTGCAGTCTATGGGGTCGCAAAGAGTCGGACGTGACTTAGGGACTGAACAACAGCAAAAAACTTGAAATACAGATTATCCCTTTGTCCTAGACTAGTGTCTGGCACCCAGCTGATGTTCAATCAATGTGTGTAGGTTTGCTATAGCTTTGTGACATGATTCAGGCCAATCTACAGCAACAGTGGTCATTTCTATGCAGCCCTGGACCTCTCAAGTGTCCAGGGCTTCTGGAAGGACAGGCTGGCACCAAAGTGTACCAGAGCTCATTTGAGGAGGAGTTGGAGGCAGGGGAACCTCTGAATAGTTCCTGGTTTCCCTGTGGATGATTGGACCAGGAATGGAGTGTTGCTGGGCAGAGAGGAGGTGGATGTGAAGGCCTTCAAACCCCCAGAAGTTCAACAGGGTCAGGCTGAGACTATGAACTTTGGAGCACAAAACCTTAGCTGATAGAAATACATTTTTATCTATGTGTAAAGTTTGGACCCTGTGTCCAGAAACAACAATAAATTTTAGGCTCTTTCTATCTCCTGCTGCCCCACTCTCAGTGATATACAAGCTGGAAAAGATTTTTATTTTTGGATAGTGAGAGACAAAGCAACAGAAAGTTATAACCTAAAGAAAGTAATAACATGTTCTGGCCAGAAATGCCCCACTGTGTCTCCATGTGAATGTCATTGCGTTTGAACAAGTTGAACTGAATTTTATCTGCTGATTTTGAATGTGCAATGCACAGGCACATACAGAAATTACATGAGGGAAGAACAGAAAGACCCCTATTGCTTGGCATCATATTTTAAGCTTAGACAAACTTGGAAGGCTGTTCTCAAGCCTCTGACATTTGGCTGCCCCGAGTCTCACTCTGTGCACAGAGGAGATTGTCAAAACTCAGGTGGGTGCAGTCAGTCCACATGCTTGACGTCACAGAGAATAGGAGAGCCAGGAGGAGGAGGTTTGACTGTGTCCTGGGAAGAGACCCAGAGGCATAGGCAGAACCATCCCATGCCTGCTGGGACACTGGGTTTCTAGTGTAAAATGGGGCCTGTGAAGCCTCCCCTCTGGGCAGGGTTCACCAGGCATTTAATAACCCATGTGGCCGGAGGACTGCAGAGGGTTCCAGGGGGCCCCCACGGCACCTGGAGTCAATCCTTTAGTTGCTGGATCACAGGAAGGACCAGGGGACAGTGTGGTGGGGGACACTAAGGACAACTGCTATTTATTTACAATATTGATAAAATATTGCAACAAGCAACTGGACTGTCTCTGTGTGTGTCATATGAAGAACACCCTATCGGTGAACTTTCTGCGAAGATGAAATGAAATCAGCAGATGAATGAATGAGTGAGTGAATGAATGAATGAGTGATTGGGCATCATGCCCTGTGCTTGTGAATCGAGACTCCAGTTCTCTCATCCGGTAAATATTTATTGAATGTCCATAGCGTGCAGTTTTCATGTCAGATGCTGAGGATGAAAAGTTGATTCAGAAAGAACCCTTCTTTGGAAAGTCCATCTTGAGGCAATAAGTGATGGGTGGGAAGGGCATCTCTTGTGGCACGAACAGTATAAGCAAAGACACAGAGGCAAATGCAAAAAAGAGCAAATCAAGCAAGCAAGCAAATAAAAAGCACCTTATCTTGTTCTGGAAGCAACAATCTGTCATGGTGATCAGTATAAAGTTTGAGGCCAGAAGCAGTAAGAGATAGGGCTCTTGGAAGCGTAAATAATGGCCAGTCTTGGGAGGGGTGAACACTGCTATGTGGGAGTGTCAGGGATGAGCGGCAGCAGGTCACTTTCACACTGAAATAATCACTGCACAGCAGCGTGGGGCCTGGCCTCCAAGGGCTAAGGCTGGAGGCAGGGAGGCCAGAAGGGAGCCACTGCAACAATCCAGGTAAATGAAGTGGCAAAATAAAAATGGGGAGGAGAAACTGAAAATATTAAGTTTGGTTTATTTTTTCTTTTAAGTTGAAGAGTGAGAGAAAGAAATGGGGCCAAAACTTGATCAGCAAACCTAGGGTTGAAAAGAAAGTGACATATGACCAAAATATAGTCAATCCTTTATGATAACTTGGTATGGAGTGAGATCTATCAAACTATCCAATTATTATGTTGCACACCTAATATGGGTTATTCCTGGCGGCTCAGCTGTAAAGAATCCACCAGCAATGCAGGAGATGTGGGTTCCATCCCTGGGTGGGGAATATCCCCTGGAGGAGGAAATGGCCACCCACTCCAGTATTCTCGCCTGGGAAATCCCATGGACAGAGGAGCCTGGGGGGCTACAGTTGCAAAAGAATAGGTTACAACTTAGGACTAAACCATCACCACCACCCGCACCTAATATGCTATTATAATGTTGTATGTTATATAATAAACATTGAAACATAATATATTATAAGTTAACTACACTTCAATTTTAAAAAAGGAGAAGAAAGGAAAGAAACACTTGGAGGGTACATAAAGTAAGACAGGGTTCACAGAGAAGGAGTAGCCGAGGGAATTCCCAGGTTCCTGCACTGAAGACCCAAAGGTGATAGTGTCCCCAAGACCAGAACCGAGGCACAAGTGGGTCTGAGGCGAAGACATGAGAGAGAGTCAAGGTGGAGGAATCTAGAAGGTCCAAGAGGAGGGCTTTGGTGAGCAGGCTTTCCCACAGGCTTTCCCACAGGTTTTCACAAGGTTTGCTTTGACTCACACTCTCCGAGCCTCAGGACAAGAAACAGAAGTCTATGGATTCCAGTCACTTCACCATCATCCTCGACGTTTTGTATTTTAAAAAGTTGGCTAAGGACTCTGCCCAGCATGTCTATTTTCCCCCCTTGATTATTGAGATGTAGCCTACATACAGAACAGTGCATGAATCAGAAGTATACACTTAGACAGGAGGATGGGGTGGGAGGGAAGTTCAAGAGAGAGGCGTCATATCTCTGATTCATGCAGATGCCTGGCAGAAACACACACAATACTGTAAAGCAATTGTTCTCCAGTTAAAAATAGATAATTTTTTAAAGCTAAAAAAAAGTATCCATCTCAACAAGCATGTCATTTGGATTGTATTAAAGAGCTTAAAAATACTCACAAGTGCACACACACAAAGACATATATGAAAATAGAAGCCAGTCTCCTCTCTAAGAATTTTCATTCCAGAGGGAAGGACTCTGCAGTTAATGGGCATGCAAACACCAATAGGCCCAAACACCCTACTTCATATGGAGTGCAAGACCCTCCGGCATCTGACCCCTGCCCACTTCCCCTCCCTCACTTGTTGCCACCACCACCACCATCCCTTCCCCAAATTAAGCTCTGGCCTCACTAAGCCTCAGTGTCCCGGATCCCAACCCCTCATCCATCCATCCACACCCACTAGGATTCTCCTGCCTTTTCCCGCTTACTCAAGGTCCAGCCAGCAAATTCTCTCCTGGGCTTTCAGGCCCTTCCAACGTCTGAAGGCCTCCTCCACTAGTCTCCTATTTCCGTCCCTATTGCAGTTCATTTCCACTGATACTTTTTTTTTTTTTCTTCCTAAATTCTATCAGTACAATTCCAAGGCTGTATCTCCAGACTGACGTTGAACATACCTTAACTCTGTTTGGATGCTGTTACCATCACTGAGCTCTCAAAAGAAACAAGAAACAAGTCTGTTTTGAAATAGACTCACAGCCTTAGAGAATGAATTTATGGTTACCAGGGGGGATGGTGGGAGAGAAGAATAGATTGAGAGTTTGGGGCTGACATGTACACACTGCTAGATTTAAAACAGATAACCAACAAGGACCTACTATAGAGCACAGGGAACTCTGTTCAATATTCTATAACAACCTAAATGGGAAAAGAGTTTGAGAAAGAATAGATACATGTATATGTGTAACTGAATCACTTTGCTGTACACCTAAAACTAACACGACATTGTTAATGCTGATTAACATAACCAATTGTTAACATAACATAATGCTGATTAACATACAGTCCAACACAAAATAAAAATTTTTTTAAAAAAAAAAGTCTATTTTGACTTGTGGTTGCCAAGGAAAGACGAGTGAGGGGAGAAGGACTGGGGGTTGGGGATTAGCAGATGTAAAGTGTATTATGTATAGGATGGATGAAAAGGTCCTAATGTATATCACAGGGAACTATATTTAGTATCCTGCGATGGAGCATGATGGAAAAAAATATGAAAAAAGAATGTATACATAGGTATAACTGAATCACTTTGCTGTACAGCAGAAATTAACATGACATTGTAAGTCAACTATAGATGAATAAAATAATTTTTTTAATGTCTCTTTTAAAGAAAGAAAGGAAAGAAGACAAGGATGGAGGGAGGGGAGAGGGAGGAAGGGAAGAAAGAGAGAAGGAAAGGAAACAAAGGAATGAGGAAGGAAAGAATATACAAGAGAATTCACTTTTATTCTCAGTTCAGAGCCTGGCAAAAATGTGTTGGCTGTGAAAGACCAGGAATCAGAGGCCCAGGCTGGAGTTTGAACTTTACAACTGACCAACTGTGGACGATGCACAAGTCAGTTCACCCCTCTTCCTGATTCCTTCCACTTTGCAAATGTCCGTGATCCTCAAGCCAGGAATTTAAAATCATAATAAACAGTATGTTTAGTGATCTCATTTGTCTGCTTCCACCATTCCTCATTCGGTCTCCACTCGTGTGAACAGAGACTGATGCAAAACATATTTCTTTTCATTTTTACCCCCTGAAATATAAAACTGGGACAGAGAGGGAGAGAAACAAGAGATGCTGAATTCTTTCTACACGCAACACAATAAAGTCAAATAATACACGTTTAGTCATCCCACAGGGAGCCAGATCAACAGCTTGGTTGGCGACACCACGCTGGCCCCTCTCTCTTCACAAGGGCAGGAAATGTGTACATTCTCAAGGGCCAACTGGTCAACCCCCCCACCGCCCCCCCTCCGCCGCCGCCCTGCATCAGTCATTCTCTTTAATGGCGCTCCTCCATCAGACCCCATTCTCTCGAAGACAATTCATTTTATGAAACGGCCGCAGCTGCCATTAGAAGTGGGCGAATCCAGCCATGTGTTTGGGTTCGAGATCTGTCTTGAGCGATGTTTCAAATACTTTAGGTTTGGCAGAAGCCAAGACACATTCTGTCAAGTTCTTTTTTCCCTTCGTTTTTTAAGCCCGTGTGGATTCGAGAGAAATGTGGCCATCTGATTCTCATTCGTTTTTGCCTAACTCAACAACAAAAATTGTCTCAGAAGAACTAGAAAATGTCCAAGTGGCAAATACAACCTCTTTCACGGAAGCCTTCTCAGGATCTCTGTCAGTCCACCCCGACAGCTTGACATTCTCCAAACAGGCCAAGCATTTTCACTTCTTTTTGCCAGTTGCACGTGCTCCCTTTCACCATCTCCTCTGCTCATCGACTCCTGCTCCCCAAGTTCCATGCAAAGACATCTCCTTCATGAAGGTTTTCTCCACCGTCCAACTTGTAGACGCTCCCACGGTCCCCTGAACTCCTGCAGGACTTCACCTGGAGCCCTAACGACCCTCTATTCTGTGCTGCTTCGTGGTACAGTGGTTGTTGAACCACGTGAATCAAGCCCTCACTGATGTTGTCCTGGACGTCAAGCTCTCAACCTTAATTAAAGGCCTTCACGAGAAAAGGCAGACAAGGACTGGCATTTGTGGGAAAGCTGTTGCCAAAAACATTAATTATTGTGTCTATCAATGTCCTTAGGTGGGCTTCCAGGTGAGAAGTGAACTTGAGGCTTAAGGACCAGAAATAACAATGGGCTTCTTCCTCTATGATAATGAGAGCTGTGTTCCCTTTTTCTCCTGGCTGCCAGGAAGCTAAGAAGCAGCTCTGATGTTTGTTCATAGCAACTGTATCTCATGCCAACTTCCTTTTTTTTTTTCTTCGTGGACTTCGTTTTCAATTTCTACATTATTAACGTATAAAGGAAAAGAAAATCTATCGTCCACCATCCATCACTTCAAAGTCTCCATAGAGTGGCCAAGTGAAAATAATAAAGAGCTATTTGTGATGGTTTCATCTAGAAAATAGCTCTAATGCTTAGAGAAGGTTTAGCTTTTAGTTTTAGGGTGGGCCCTTTTTACCAGGTGCAGTCAGTCAGTCAGTTCAGTCGCCCAGTCGTGTCTGACTCTTTGCACGCCAGCCCTCCCTGTCTATCACCAACTCCCGGAGTTCACTCAAACTCATGTCCATTGAGTCAGTGATGCCATCCAGCCATCTCATCCTCTGTCATCCCCTTCTCCTTCTGCCCCCAATCCCTTCCAGCATCAGGGTCTTTTCCAATGAGTCAACTCTTCGCATGAGGTGGCCAAAGTTTTGGAGTTTCAGCTTTAGCATCAGTCCTTCCAAGGAACACCCAGGACTGATCTCCTTTAGAATGGACTGGTTGGATCTCCTTGCAGTCCAAGAGACTCTCAAGAGTCTTCTCCAACACCACAGTTCAAAAGCATCAATTCTTCAGCGCTCAGCTTTCTTTACAGTCCAACTCTCACATTCATGCATGACCACTGGAAAAACCATAGCCTTGACTAGACGGACCTTTGTTGGCAAAGTAATGTCTCTGCTTTTGAATATGCTATCTGGGTTGGTCATAACTTTCCTTCCAAGGAGTAAGCATCTTTTAATTTCATTGCTGCAGTCACCATCTACAGTGATTTTGGAGCCCCCCAAAATAAAGTCAACCACTGTTTCCACTGTTTCCCCATCTATTTCCCATGAAGTGATGGGACCAGATGCCATGATCTTTGTTTTCTGAATGTTGAGCTTTAAGTCAACTTTTTCACTCTTCTCTTTCACTTTCATCAAGAGGCTTTTTAGTTCCTCTTCACTTTCTGCCATAAGAGTGATGTCATCTGCATATCTGAGGTTATTGATAGTAGTTAATAAAAAATCAATTTTTAACTTAAAATTAATTGTTAAAAACATAATCATTTATAATTCTGACTCCCCCAGAACAAAGCCCATGTCATTCATCTCCTCTGACTTCTCCTTCACATCAGAGCACTCTGTATGTAACTGGCATACACCAAATATCTGACAAGGAACAAAGTTCTCCCAAGTGAATTTCTGAAGCCAAAGAGAAAGCCCTGGACTCTGTATCTCTAGATTCTCCTGGTTTCGAAGCCCAGCTCTGGCTGACCACAAAGCCTTGAGACAGACATTTACTTGGATCCATCTGAGCCTGTTCTCTCATTTGTAAAATGAGGCTTCAACTACTTCTGTTTCAGGATTGTTTTGAGGACTGATTGGGAGATGAGCTGCTTAATATTGCTAATTCCCTTCCTTTTATGTACAGGCACTCCTGGGCAAGAAAAACAACATTGTATGTTTTAAACAAGAAACTGGACCACCAGAAGTTGCATTGCTGGGGAACACAAGAGGAGATTATGTGGGCAGTTGTCATTAGCTGGATAATGCATGCACTTCAGTTCAGTTCAGTTGCTCAGTCGTGTCTGACTCTTTGAGACCCCATGGACTGCAGCACGCCAAGCCTCCCTGTCCATCACCAACTGCTAGAGTTTACTCAAACTCATGTCCATTGAGTCAGTGATGTCATCCAACCATCTCATCCTCTGTCGTCCCCTTTTCCTCCTGCTTTCAATCTTTCCCAGCATCAGGGTCTTTTCAGATGAGTCAATTCTTCACATCAGGTGGCCAAAGTATTGGAGTTTCAGCTTCAACATCAGTCCTTCCAATGAACACTCAGGACTGATCTCCTTTAGAATGGACTGGTTGGATCTCCTTATAGTTCAAGGGACTCTCAAGAGTCTTCTCCAACACCACTTCAGAAACACAGAAATGGGAAAAAATGAGATACAAAAGAGAAGCCAAGCCTGTGGGCTTCTTCCAAAGGAGGAAGTGGCCTTGCTAATCATAGAAATCAACAATTTAGACAGAAGAGATTCTGCTCAACCATTAAATGAGAGACAGAAGTGACAGAAGAAATAAATAATCTTTTGGTTTTTAACATCTAAATTGCTCTGATAAATGTCAAGGGCCTACTGTATAGCACAGGGAACTATATTCAATATCCTGTGACAAACCATAAGGAAAGAACACGGAAAAGAATGTATGTATATGTATAACTGAATCACTTTGTTGTATAGCAGAAACTAACACAACATTATAAATCAACTAAACTTCAATAAAATAATTATTTTTATAATACTAAGAAAAAAGAAAGAAATTGCCGTAGAGTTGTGGTACAATGGTTTTCATCAAAATGGAATACAAGTACCATTATGGCATTCAAGATGATTTTATATGGCATGAGAGAAGCATTTATCCTTTTAATCATGTGTTTATTGTATATTTTGTTATAGAACATTGAGCTAGTACAGCCAGACTGTGATATTATACAAATTATTATGGAGTGCATTTTAAAGCTTTACAATATTTTCTAAATAAGTGGATGTACAGAAAAATACTGAACGTGTCAAGGCTGGCAGAACGTATCTATGCTAAACAATTTTGACATAGTTCTAGAATTACTGGAAGTGTTCAGTTCAGTTCAGTTCAGTCGCTCAGTCGTGTCCGACTCTTTGCGACCCCATGAATCACAGCACTCCAGGCCTCCCTGTCCATTACCAACTCCTGGAGTTCACTCAGACTCACGGCCATCGAGTCAGTGATGCCATCCAGCCATCTCATCCTCTGTCGTCCCCTTCTCCTCCTGCCCCTAATCCCTCCCAGCATCAGAGTCTTTTCCAATGAGTCAACTCTTCGCATGACGTGGCCAAAGTACTGGAGCTTCAGCTTCAGCATCATTCGAAGTGTGGAAAATACAACTTTAACCTGTGGGTTTTCTTGAGCAGCTATTTGGGCCCCTCAATTTTTGCCCCCAAATGACTTTCCAAATGTTACCAGTCTCATCTCCCCTCTCCACTTTGACTCAGGACTTCACACCAGTCCATCTACAGACCCTGCAGTCTCCCACCTCCACATTTTTCTCTGCCTCAGTGTGCCTTCTCTTCGCTCCCTAGCAGGCCAGCCTCAAGCAGAATCAGCCTCTGTCTCCTCTGGGCTCCCCTGCAATCTTGTGCACAACCCTTACTGTTGTAACACTCAGCGCTTTGTTTTACAATTTCTTTCAGGGGTGGTCCTAGGCAGTGTCTTGGGTTTTTAAAATTATTTTTTCCTTTATTGCAACATGATTGATGTGCCATATTATGTCAGTTTCAGGTGATTTGACATTTGCATACATTATGAAGTGATCACAATAAGTCTGGTAACCATCTGTCCTCATACAAAGTTATTACAATAGTATTGACCATATTCCTTATGCTGTATATTACATCCCTGTGGCTTATTTATTGATATAACTGGAGGTTTGTCCCTCTTAATGTCTTTCACCTATTTTCCCCAACACGCCCCTCCGGCTTTCTGTATCCGTGAGTCTTTTCAACTTGTTTTGCTTTGTGTTTTAGACTCCACATAGGCTATACCGTTTGTGCCCTGAGACCCTGGCCCAGAACACTAAATAACTCAAAAAATCAATAACTTAGAAACATCATTGAGCTATGCTAGGTTCAGAAATTCAAAGGCATAAGTGCTTGTAATTGTCAGGGATCATGGTCCACAGGAGAACATGACTTTCCTCTCCCCACTGTACTCCTTGTATACCCCAGCTAGGCCAGTTTCCTTTTAAAAGCTTTCCTGTCCCATGCCTCCTCTTTCATAGCAGTGTTTGCACTTTGCTATTATTTTTCCTTGTTATTTGATTAACATCGTTTCCCAACAATAGACTATAACCTTCCTATGGGCAGGATCACATATACCTTTGTTCACCATTAGCCTTCTTCTTTTTTTTAATACTTATTTATTTGGCTGTGTTGGGTCTTAGTTGCTGCATGTGGGACCTTTGTTTCATAATGTGGGGTCTATCACAGCAGTACATGAACTATAAGTGGGCTCAGCAGTTGTGGCCCGTAGGCTCAGTTGCCCAGAGGCATGTGAGATCTTAGTTCCCTGACCACAGATCAAACCCGTATCCCCTGCATTGCAAGGAGGATTCTGAGCCACTGGACCACCAGGGAAGTCCTCCATTGGGCTTTCAGTCAATGCCCAGCACTGAGGCAGACACATAGCTGCTGCTCCCTAAACATCAACTGAATGAATGAATGAATGAGCATTTCTCCCTACATACACACACACAAACACACACACACACACACACACACACACACAGGTTTCTAACACCTACACTGTTGTATAGATCACTGAGTAGGCAGATGGGTGACATAAAGACCAGTGTAAATCCTACTGTTTGTTTTTCAGACAGGTTACAGAGGAAACACAATGTTTGCCAACTAGACGGGGAGAAATTCAAATGGTAAACGGAGCGTTCTCATTCAGAGGGCTCCATGAGGGCTTGACAAACAGCATGAGCCAAAATAAATGTGTCGAAAGTATACTCCAGCAAAAGAGTATTGATCGTGTCTTTTTAAGAATTTTCCCAGCCAGCAAGAAGAAAAACTGTAAGGACAGGACTTTGAAGAGGACCCAGGCAATTAGGGAATATGGTCTCTGCGCTGACAACGTCTCAGAAATGGGAGGACACTGGGGCCACAGGGAAAAGGCAGAAGAAAGAATCGATGTCCTATTAAAATGAAGGCAAAGCCACTCCAAGAATTGCTTTTATCCAAACTGACAACAGATTTTCTAAAAGGATCAAAGTTACTTGACCAGCACAGTTTTCAGCAGAGTTGTGTGGAGGGTGAAGAAGAAATGTCTCAGCTTTGCGAGCCACCAGATTTACTGCTTTTTTTCCTTATCTGAGAATACCTCGGCTGAGACCATCCAGAAAAAGTCAAGAACGGACCCCACCATCCCAATTAATCCTGATACTTCAGAGCCACGGGGGCCTTACTCTGCTCACTCTCTCACGTGCAGCTAAAGAGCTCAACATGCAGACAGAGCCAGTGACTGACCTCAGCCCATGTGCGTGCATAGCAGGGCCTGGACTGGTGAGTGAGTGAGTAAGTGAAAGCTGCTCAGTCGTGTCTGACCCTGCGACCCCATGGACTGTAGACTGCCAGGCTCTTCTGTCCATGGGATTTTCTAGGCAAGAATACTGGAGTGGGTTGCCATTCCCTTCTCCAGGGGATCTTTTCAGCCCAGGATTCAAACGTGGGTCTCCTGCATTGCAGGCAGATTCTTTACCCTCTGAGCCACCAGGGAAGCCTGTGGACTAGAGGGCTAGCCCATCAGTTTTGTGGTCAGGCTCAGGTCCCTCCCCATCCTGTTCTGTGACTACCCCAGACCAAACACCAAGCCTGCACCTGCCCCAACCCTCGTGACTGGCTGCGAAAATCTGCTTTAAGATCAGCCAGTTGAGGGCCAGGTGTTAGCTCATCTGTGGTCTTTGCTGCAGTGCTTTTTCTATCCCAGGACATCCCCACTCAGTGCCACCATGTAAACAAGCAGTGAGCCTCTTGGTAGTATCTTCTCTTAAATAACTACCAGTTTCAGGCAACCTAATCAGATCCCAGCAGTCTAGAATACGAGACAACATATGTTGACTGGTCCTGGAGCTCCTTGAGGGCAGGAACCATGTTTTACTTATCGGTGCAGCCCCAGTGCCCAGGCTAGCGTGTGGCTCATGGCAAGATAGCAAAATGGGAGGATGCCCCCAAATCGCACAGAATCTGAAATTGAAGCCAGTGAGAACCACATTAGAATCCTTGGCCAGAAACTTACAAAGATGCCTAACCTCTGTGGACTTCAATTTTCTCATTCATAAACTAACACGTAAAATGCTAAATACCTAACAGAATTGCTACAAGGACAGAAGATGATGTGTGTAAGTGTGCAGAGCATCAAGCCACGGGATGCTCCGTCAGTAGTCCTTACAATGACGTCCTTCATCATTGTAGGTGCAAGGAAAGGATGAAGTAAGGCAAATTGTAATTGGTTCTTTTCTAGGAGACAAGCAAGTAATAAAGAAAAGGAACCAACAAATGAGTTACTCACCCTGTGAGTGGTCAGACTTTCCTCCGCTATTTATTGTCAGAGCTCAGGGCCCTGCTTTAAAGCCAGCCCTGCCTCATCCCAGCTTCTGCTTCATCTCCACTGAAGTCATAACGCTGGGCTCACTCTCTGTCTATTGACACAGAGAGCCTGTGAGTCACAAATTCAACAGGATGACTTTGCTGCTGTGTGATTGACTGGAAAATGTTCCCTCATCTGAAGGACTTTTTTTTTTTTTTCAAGCAAATGGACATGCTTATTTTTGCAACATGGAGTGCAAGCTCTCTATTTATTTGACATTGGTCTCTGTGACATTCCAGCCGGCCAAGGGAGGACGCAGGACATTCACAACCTGCCTTGCAAAGTGACACATAATTTTTCCCTCTCCCTCTCCTTCTCCCTTCCTGCCGACTAGTATATCTAAAGCAAACAGTCCCAGCACAATAGTTAGATTGCACTTCAATTTGGTGTTTACTTGACATTTACACATGGGCCATGCTGGACAGCTCAGTCATTTCATTCCAGAGGGGACCTGGCCAGCAAGCACTGGGATCCACTTGTGCTCAACCCCTAGCAACACAAGCCCTGAACCAGCTAGATGACGTCTTGAGAGGTGCTTGTGCTGCTGGGTTTTACTCTTACACGGGGATGCAGAAGACTTGGTTTCGATCCCTGGGTCAGGAAGATCCCCTAGAGGAAGAAATGGCAACCCACTCCCTCCTTCTTGCCTGGAAAATCCCATGGACCCAGAAGCCTGGCAGGCTATAGTCCATGCAGTGACACACAGACACACACACAGACACACACACACACACACACACACCCCTGGGGTGAGGTGTCAGAATGTCTTCAGTCATCCCAGGAAACATCTCCATGATCCATTTAGGGCAGATGGGTCTTGCTGATACCACCCTTCCTCGCTTTAAACCCAGCACACACTTTGCCTCCTCATTCACTCTAAGACAAATGTAATCTAGTTCCCTGTGCTAAATCTCCTTAGGACTGGGCACAGGTTACTCATTTGATTAACTTCATCTCCCGTTTGTTCATTTCTTCCTCTGCAGAGTGAAATGAATAATACCTACCTCACAGGATTACGGAGGGCCCATCATAGGCAGGGTACCTGGGGTAGGTGGGAGTGCTTAGAAAGTGAACTGAGGCACTTCCCTGGTAGTCTAGTGGTTAAGACTCCGCCTGCCAATGCAGGGGACAAGAGTTCGATCCCTGGTCTGGGACGATTTCACAGGCCATGGAGGAACTAAGCCCATGCACCACAACCACTGAACCCATGCTCTAGGGCCTGCAGCTGAAACTGCTCAGCCCATGTGCCACAACTACTGAAGCCCACGCGCCTAGAGCCTGCGCTCCACAAGAGACGCCATCTGCAGCGAGAAGCGTGAGTACCGCAACAAGGACCCAGCACAGCCAAAAATTAATTCATTAAAGTTTTTAAAAATTTAAAAAGAAAGCACACTGAAAATGTTGGTTCTCATCCCCTACTGAGGTCCACACTGCTGGTTGCAGAAGGGAAAGGGGCTCAGGGAAGGGCAAGTTTTAGGGGTTCCTGTCAGTGTAGTTTGATGCAAGCAAGGAGCTGGGACTTGGCTGGGAGTCATGACATGTGTTCTGTGTCCCACCTCTGCCAGTGTGTGGCACGAGCATCACCTCTGCTCCCTAGGCCTCTGACTCCGTACGTGCAAAGTGGAAGCCTCTGATTGCATTCTAACATTGTCTGATTTCCACACCCTCAAAGGCTGGAAGCAATCCAAACCAACTGCCCTACAAGGTTGACTAGCCTCAAAGCTGACATATGTAGATGCCTGGATTTCAAAGGAGGAGCAGGGAACTGTACTCAATATTTTGTAATAACCTATAAGGAAAAGGATCTGAAAAAGAATATATATGTATATAACTGAATCACTTTGTTGTATACCTGAAACTAACATAACATTATAAATCATCTATACTTCAATTAAAAATAAATAAATAAAAGCAAATGAACTTATTTTACAAGCAGACACAGACTCATTGTCTCGGAAAATAAATTTATGATTACCGAAGGGGAAACCTGAAATGAGGGTAGGGATAAATTAGGAATCTGGGAATAACATATATACACACTACTATAGGTAAAATAAATAATCAACAAGTACCTACTGTATAGCAGAGGAAACTCTACTCAATATTTTGTAATAACCTATATGGGAAAGAATCTGAAAAAGAATGGACGCATGTATATGCATGACTGAATTATTTTGCCGTACACCTGAAACAAACACAACATTATAAATCAACTATACTCTAATATGGAGAAGGCAATGGCACCCCACTCCAGTACTCTTGCCTGGAAAATCCCATGGATGGAGGAGCCTGGTAGGCTGCAGTCCATGGGGTCGCTAAGAGTCGGACACGACTAAGCGACTTCACTTTCACTTTTCACTTTCATGCATTGGAGAAGGAAATGGCAACCCACTCCAGTATTCTTGCCTAGAGAATCCCAGGGACGGGGGAGCCTGGTGGGCTGCCGTCTACGGGGTTGCACAGAGTCAGACACGACTGAAGTGACTTAGCAGCAGCAGCCAGCAGCATACTCTAATATAAAATAAAAGTTAAATTGCAAAAACAAAAACAAACAAAAAAGCATAATAATAAATCAAAGAGCAGCAAGAGAGTAAGATGCCAATACTCGGTGCTGGGCAGCAGGTAACATTGTCATGTAGCCTGCCCTTTTGTCATCCTTGTTTCTTTCTGTCCTCAGCTGTGCCAGGCTTCCCTTCATCCGAGTTCTTTTAGATCAATTTCTCCAGCAAATAAAGTTCTAACCCTTGGTTCAAGTTGGCAGAAAAGTAGTCATACTGTTGTATGGGGTAGGGGAGGAATCTTAGGGCTTGATTGACTGGATGGATTAGTAGGTGGATGGATGTAATACACCTTGCTAATGGGAATGGAAATGCTGATGGGAATGTAAATTGATAGAAACATAACTTTGAGGGGAGCTATTTGATAATGAGTAATAATATCAACCTAGTAAAGCAACTGCTATAAATCGAGCCTAATGAAACAAGCAAATTTGTCTGAGATTGCAAAAGGAAGTTCTGGAATAGTGAAAAATTGAAACAATCTACATGACCATCAAAAGGCAATTGATTAAATACCAATATTAGGAACTACTATGATATGTTTAAAAATAAGAGGTATATCTATGTATTAACATGTACAGCTATGGTAAATTGCTAAGTGAAAATATAAGCAAATTTGCAAAACTGTATGCAAATGATAATTGGTATTTTAAAAATAAATTTTACTACTTTTATATATGCATAAAAATCTTGAAACTTTGTATACCTTACTGTTAACCACGGTCATATCTGGATAGGTACAATGTGAATTCATTTTTCTTGAATCTGCATTTATTGATTGATTTTGTGAGTAAGCAGGCATTAATTTTTAAAATCAGAAAAAAAAACCTTTAAAAAATGAAACAAAAGGAGCAAAAGGTTTTTTAAGAATCACACATGGTGTATTAAGTGTTTTCTGATGCTCCTTCGGACACCCCATTTAAGTGACAGTAAAGAATTAAAAGACAAAACCTATCAGGACAAAGACCATGGGAGCTGGGAAGCCACCAAAATATAGCCACAAACTTAGATCAGAGGAAGTAGAAAACCAGGCAGATTGATTTCAAGGTGCAGGACCCTTGGAGGGCTCAGGAAGTAGAGACACCCAGGTGTTACTCAGAAGTAGGGAGCATCTGGGGATGGAAACGGGATTACTGATTGAAAGCCCATATAAGTAGTTGCTGGGAAATCCATTCATCTATCCATCCATCCATCCACCTATTCATCCATCCATCCATCCAATCAATCAAGCCCTAAGATTTCTCCCCTACCCCATACAACAGTGTGACTACTTTCCCCCCAACTTGAACCAAAGGTTAGAACTTTATTTGCTGGAGAAATTGATCTAAAAAAACTCTGGATGAAGGGAAGCCTGGCACAGCTGAGGACAGAAAGAAACAAGGATGACAAAAGGGCAGGCCATATAAGAAGTGATACCCCAGGCCTCTTTCCCCATGTGGACTCCAAGAACACTGGCTTCCTCACTCACTTAGCTGTACAAGCCTGGGCTAGTCACTTTGCCCACTCGACTTAGTAGTTTCTTAAACTGTAAAATGGAGTTCACTTATTAAACAAATGTGTGTTGAGCACCTATTACAGGCCAGCAAACTGCATTACATTCTGGAATAACAGTAAGTCGGTCAGGGTCCTTATCTCTTGAAGCCTGCATTCCAGAGCATCAGTGGCACTGCTAACCTCAGGAAGTTTATCAGTGGGGATAACTATGTTAGTTTCCATTGCTAGAGTGGAGAACCTAACACCAGTGGTGCCTTTCACACCCGATGTCTTGGTGTTCATAACAGCTTTGTGAGGTAGGTGCACTCATAGCCCCACTTCACAGGCATGGAAAATAGAGGGCAGCTAGATAACACACCCAAAGTCATCCAACTAAATAAGAGGTAACTCAAGGTCTAGGAATCCAAATTCTTGGGTGGAAGTCCCAGCCATCTTCCCCAGCATGTTTGCACTTTCATCACAAGTCATTCTTTCAGCTCCCATAAGACAAGGACTTCTGTCCAAGACTCCTCCTTTACTGAGTTGAAGCAAGAGGGGGCAAAGAATCAAACTTAGATAATGACACTCTAATCCACATTCACAGAGACCAAAGAGTCTGTCATGTCTTTAAAGAAACTCAAAGGAGTTTCTATTTTAATAGAAAACTGAGTTTGCTGAATGAAACACAGAACACCGAAATTCAACAGTTCAGTATTTCCCATAAACACGTGACTCTGGGAACTCTGTTGGGTGTAGCAACCCGAGGGCTTCCCAGGTGGTGCAGCGGTAAAGAATCCACCTGCCAGTGCAGAATACACTGGTTCGATCCCTGGGTTGGGAATATCCTCTGGAGTAAGAAATGGCAACCCACTCTAGTATTCTTGCCTGGGAAATCCCATGGACAGAGGAGCCTGGAAGCCTACAGTCCATGGGGGTCATAAAGAGTGAAGACATGACTGAGCAAGTGCGCACAACAACAATAATCTGAAAAATTCATCAGTAACTGACAGCATAGACTGAGTGAGTCTCTGAATAGTTTAATTTGTTAAATCTCTATTATAATGCTGGGAATTCCTGTAAGATTAGGGAACTATTCTAGGGCTTTCTCTTTCAAGAAGCTTCTGATCATCCCTGGATCTAAGAAAAGCCTGTGTCTAGATTTGAGCTAGTGACTTTGAAAAACACATCAAGCACACTAAGAGATATACGAGTGCTGCCAGAAATTTATTTTGACCTTTGTTAAAAAAAAAAAAAAAAATACTGACACTGGCCATCCTCCCAGCACTCTTCGCACCAGCCAGGACATTAAAATTGATTAACAAACACAATGTCTGTGAGAAAGAGTCAGCTGCAGGATAATCAAATGTATTGTTATTATTATTTTTTTAATAATTTCTTTGGCCAGGAGTACATAATATCAAATTGGCAAAAATAACTTATCCTCTTGTCCAGCCCACAAACTGAGAAGAAAATTCAGCACAGAATTGTTTCTTGTTTGCATTTCTCAGGGTGTGAAGCATTCGTTTTCAAACCCTCAAAATCTCTACACTTTCCATAGTGCAAAAGATTGCCCTCCCCCTCAAAAAAAAAAAATTGCCCTCCATTCGGATTTAAACCAGGGAATCTTGTTTTCCTCAGAAGGGCGATATTGTATTAGTCTAAGAATCTAAAGTTTAGAGACTTTTTCCCTCAAAGTTGTATTGAGATACAATTGCCATACAGCCCATGAAGGCTTCTAAATTAAGGAGACAGAATCTTCTAGAGTATAATAGGCTTTTCAGGTGGCGCTAGTGGTAAAGAACCCAACTGGCCATGCAGGAGACATGAGACTTGGGTTTGATCCCTGGGTCAGGAAGATCCCCTGAAGAAGGGCATGGCAACCCACTCCAGTAGTCTTGCCTGGAGAATCCCAGGAACAGAGGAGCCTGGTGGACTATGGTCCATGGGGTTGCAAATAAGTGGACACAACTGAAGCTACTTAGCATGCAGAGTATAATAATGTTCTGCTTCTCTTTTCAACGCCAATTCTACATGAGGAAATTGTTTATCGGGCCGGAAAAATTTGGTGAACCAAGTCAAGGAGAAAATTCCAGCAAAGGTTTTCTCTGCTGATTTGCCTTTGTGGGTTCATTTACGCCTTTTTTTTTTTTTTCTTGGCATGCGGGATCTTAATTCCCTGACCAGAGAGTGAATCCGTGCCCTCCGCATTTGGATAACAGAGTCTTAACCACTGGACCACCAGGGAAGTCCCTGATTCGTTTACTTTTAAGTGCTAGATTTATTTCCAAAGGCACACAGTAGCAGAGGATTCTTCTTGTGGCCTTAAAAACAATCATAGTTGATAAAAGATGGTAAATGTTAGACCCTAATTATTTGTTAAGAGAAATAGTACTACTAGGCACCTTGCTCTTAAAAGATATTACTTGCTGTACTTAGGCATTTAAAAATAGCCTAAAAAGAGATTTTGGTTTTTTGTTTGTTTGCATTCTCTTAATATATCAGAACAAGCTGAAGACACTGAAAGGCTGAATTTAACATATTGCTGTCAAAATAGCTCAAGTCTTTTAAGATAATCCCATTAAGTGCAGATTTCTTTTTAAATAGCTTAAACCCAGCCTCACATTTTTGGGCTAAGAATGTAGCTTAAGTGATCAAACCTAAAGGTTCATGAAAATGATTTTAATTAAATTTCTGAGAATTGATTTTTAAATGTCTGTGATTCATTTTCTGCTCTAAAAACTTCAAAACCCAGTGTTTGGGTTTTGAAAGGCAATGGATTTGGCTCCAGAAGAGTGGCCGCTTTCTCTGTTTGGTTTTGGTTTGGCTTTTGGTTATTTGTTTTTGTGTCTTCTAGTTTGCTTTATTACAATGCCTTGGGCCGAGCTGTTCCCTCGCTTTTTGTCCAACTGCTTTGAGAGGACATAATTATGAAGGACTTTATTTTCTCTGTCCTTCATAGAATTTTTCAAAGAAGAGAAACGAGTGGAGGAAGAGAAGGGACTGGAAAGTAGAGGGCTGAGGCAGTGAACTCTCCACCAGAGACAAGTTACTGACAAGATAAGGGCAGGGCTCAAGGCAGGCTCCCAGATGAGTCCTTTCACCAGGGCAGTTTTGCTGGCTCTCTTCATGCTACAGCGAACCCTCACGGGGCATTTGTCCTAAAGATGCCCCAGCAGAACAGGACCCACAAACAAGTAACCAGATCATCGCAGTCCACTGGGAAATGGCATGGCAGAGAGGCCACATGGCTTCATTAGAGCTCAGAGGAAAGAGGATGACTCCAGACAAGGACTCACAGACCAAGGGACAATTAAGAGGGACTAGGGAGTCTGAGCCCGATGAGAGCCTGAGGGGAGAAAAGGCATTTCAGACAGGAAAAACAGATGAGGAAAATACACATTGTGTATTCACAGACTTGAGAGAACATCCAGTTAAAGTTGAGGGAGGGTGGAGTCAGTCTCTGGAGATGATCCTGTTAGCTTGTCTAGGGCCAGGATGAGTTTGCTACTTTAGGCTAAGGAGTTTGGTGTTGCTCTTTTAGGCCAAGGAGGGTAGTTGGGCAGAAGTGATTTGAACAAAATGGATTAGATCTAATTCCAGGGAGACTATGATTTTTTTTTTTTTTTTTTGGCGGCAAGGAATGTGGGATCTAAGCTCCCTGACTAGGGATTGAACCTGTGCCCCTGCAATAGAAGCATGAAGTTTTAACTGCTGGACTGACTGCCAAGTCCCTCCAGGGAGGCTATGGAGGAGGTGGAAGAAGAGGACAGCAGTTTGGAGGCTTACAAAAACAATTAAAAGTGAGAGATGAGCCCATGGGCAACTAAGACCTCATGCAGCCAAATAAAAAAAGAAAAATGTATACATATATATAAATGAATCACTTAGCTGTACAACAAAATACATTGCAAATTAACTATACTTCAACAGAGTAGATTAAAAAACCCTTTTTCTAAAATTAAAAAAAAAAATAAAAGTGATAGATGAGGAGGGCTTGAACCAAGGCAGCAGCACACCCTGACAGTAGGAAAAAAATGACTGAGATATTTAGGAATAGAAAGGGCTGAACTCTGTGCAGATGCCTGAATGCCCAGGTCAAAGAAAATGAGGCATGAGTTGAGGGAAATAAGAGCTTGGGAAGCTGGGGAAGAGTGATGAAATAAAGCAGGAAAAATGATAAGAGTCTGAGTGGATTAAGGTTCTTGACCATGAAGGGGATTAATGAGTATAGAGTTGAGACTTAAAGGGAAGACAGGCTCTCTGTTGATGGACTGCTGACAAAAGTACATTATTTATTCATTCAAGAAACACTTAAAGAGTACTACAGTATCACTGTACTAGAACTTAGGAATATGGTAATGAAAAAACAACAGCTCCTGTCCTCATGAAGTTGAAGGTACCCTGGAGAATCCTGGTGATAGAAACACATACCTGTATTGAGTGTTAATTGCTACACTAAACACCTTACTTGGATGATCCCGTTTATAATCCTTATTATTTTCAGCAGTAGATACTATTAATATACTCATTTTGTAGAAGAAAAAACAGAGAAAGTGAGGTCAAGAAACTTGCCCAGCTAGAAAGCAGCAGAACCAGAACAGAAACCCAGGAAATCTACTGTTACAGCTCACTTTCTTAACCTCTGCACAAGACTGAGGTGAAAATGAGGCTGGGAGTTTACCAGGACACGAGAGTCACTCAGAGGCTGGGAAAAGATCTGCCATGCTGAGAAAATTGCAAGACCTTTTCCCAGTCATTTATCTGTAGGGATTTCATTTCAAAGCGATGGATACTTCAAAGCATCTCTTACTTTCACCTTCTGAAAAAAACAGCTTTTCCTGAATCCTGTGGCATTTACATACAAGCTAGGGTGCTGTCAGATGCCCAGATTCTGGTGCCCAGCTCTGGGTGCCAGGTCCTTCCCTTGAAACACTGATGTAGCCTCTTCAATCTATCACACTCCTCTGTGGCTCCACATTAATCCCTTAGCACTAGTCGTTTCCATCACATCTTCTGCCAACTAATGCAGTTTGTGCTGGAGGAAAAAAAAAAATCTATTTTATAACTCCAAGGACATTAATAATTAACTTCCATACCACAAAACTTGTAATATCAGTTTGCTGAAATAAAGTCACCAGTAAGTATTTAATTCTTCTTTCAAGGGTGTCTTCCATTATTATTTCAGAGTGCAATTTAGTCATCAAACATTTACTCAGCCTCATGTTTATAAATTATATAGGCCAGGGATTTAACTCTTCTGGACCTACCTGTTCTGAAAAGAGGCATGGTCATAACCCTGATGTCACGCCAGGCACCTGCCTTGAAAGGAGATGACTTGTGAACTTGAAGTTCCTTACCTCTTTTAGAAATGCTGGAGCAAATCTAGAGAGTTCCCTTTATGATGCAATCAGAGGAATAACCAGAAAGCTGCCTGCCACAAAGAGGCACTGGCTTTCCTCCTCCAGAAGGCTGTTAGGAAAGTTTGCCTTTTTTAATTGAGTTTCAGATTCCTGTCTTGATTATATGACATAATAATAGTGGCTTTCCTATTCATCTGTGTAATATTGTTTTCTCACTGTGGTGGTTACTTTTGTTGAAGGGGAAGGCCTACTGCCTTAGATAAATAAGAGAAAAGCAGAAAGCTCCTCACGGCACTGGTTCCCCAACTAGAAAATGTCAAGTCCTGACTTACACATCAAGAGGGTGAGGGTTGCCAATCAAGGACTTATCCAAGTTCAATGCAGTTTAAGAATCTTGGCTTTGATGGTAAAGTGGATTAACTTTTCCATGTATCTTCAAGCCCCAGTATCCCAAGAAATGTTTGCCATCACAATGAAAGCTACGGGGGAGGAGGTTGCAGGTATTTCTTTCTTGGTTCCTCCTTTTGAAAAAGGCAATATTTTCAGAGTTAAAGTAAACTGGCTGGCTCCTATGGGGTGGGGTTGAAACTCTCCAGGCCGCGGGAGGAGGGTCGGGGGTTTCCCTGCGAAAACCTGCCCTCCCCTCCGGTTACAGGCCCTGGCAGCCACTGGCCAAAGACTGGCTGGGGGATCCGCAAGGGCTTCTAACTCTCCGAACCGAGCGGGATTCCTGGCCTTGGCATAAAGGGCTGAGTGGATTCATTCGGGGCGCGATGCATTCCAAGAATGCTTCTGTGGTTGGCAAGGAGTAGGAAAATCAAGGATAACAAATATTCTAAGGAAATCTAATAGGTACCAGGAGCATAGGACTCAAATAAACAGGTGACTTAAAGTACGAAGTAACTGAATCTCAGTGAGGGTGACCGCACACTGCCCAGGGCTGGGGCATCTCCTTTTCCTCTCCTGGGCTGACACCCGGCCGCCTTTACAGACAAGGGGGCTTGGTGCAGAGGGCGGGCGGAGCCCAAGGCGCGCCTGAATCCAAACAAAACACCTCGCAAGCCTACGTTTAGAAAGCGATACCGAACACCACACTCACGTTTAAAAAAAAAAAAAAAAAAAAAAAGGGCACTGTTTGCAGAGAAGATGACGGCGAAAACATTTCCCGGCTGGAAAATTACTGATCACAAACTAAGGGGGAGTGGGGGTGGGGAGGCCGAGTTATAAGACTGAAATAACGATTGCCGTTTCCTCTTCTCTTCCTGGTGGGCAGGGACGGCTGGTGCGAGCTCCGTGGGCCCTTTTCCAGAACCCGGGTCCCACCGCATAGTTCCACTTTCTGGCACGGGGCCACTTTCCAGCTGAGCCCCTTTCGGTAGGTTTGACTGCTCTAGAGCCTGAGCCAAGGGAACGAGTTGCCGTTTGACCTTTACCTCGCCACTTCACCTCTTTATGACTCAGTTTTCTCATCCATAAAGTGGAGAGTTGCGTGCTTTGCAAAGTGCTTTGAGATTCCCGGTTGAAAGGTGTCCCCGCACCTCACGCCCCTCCCCTCTCTCCCCACTTCACATAGCGAAATCTCTCTCAGTCCCTTCCTCGCTCCTTCAGCTACCAAAACCGTAGCTCTATTTCCCATTCCGGCCTCTTTCCGCCCTTTTCAGAAGGGGAACACCTCTCTCACTTTCTCAGTCTCCAGGTCCTCGCCACGCACTGGAGGGCACCCACCTCCCTTCTACTCCCAACCCCCGGGCAGACGAGCCCAAGAAGGACCATGCGAGGCCAGGCCAAATGCCCGCACTGGCGCTCGGGGACTACAGCAGGGCTCCTGCGTGCGTATGACGGACCCGAGCTGGATGAGTCACGCGGATAATCGCGCTCTTCTCCAGTGCGCAGACTGCGCGGCAAGCGCGCACCGGAGCGGGGGTGGGGTTGCGGTACCGTCCCTCTCTCCCCTACCGACCCCTCTTGGCCGCGAGCTTCGAACTCAAGGAGCTACCCGTGGCGACGCCGACTGTCCCAGTCGCCCGGCGACCGGACCTGCGCCCCGTACCCAAATCCCCGCTCCCGGCCCGCTGCCTGCACCGCCGCCGGCGTCAGCGCGGCTCCTGCCCGCCAGCTGCCGGGCTGGCGTCACGGCCCGCCGGGCCCCGCCTGCGCCCCTCCCTCCTCCCCGCCCCCACGTGCGCTGAGTTTGTTTATTTAGCTGCCATGGCAACGTGCGGGGGGGCTGCTGGAGGGAGGGGAGAAGAAAGGGAGGGGCGGGGCCTGGCGGCGGGCCCCAGCGCGCAGCGGGTAGGAGGCGGGGGGAGGGCGGGAGCGGAGAAGTTATAAGTAAGGAGCGCGCGGCGGCCGCCGGCAGTTCCCCGGCCTCAGAGAGCGAGCGCGGCTGCGGGCGCGCGGGGAGCAGAGGCGGTGGCGGGCGGCGGCGGCACCGGGAGCCGCCAAGTGCCCCTCCCCGCCCCTCCGGCCCCCCACCCACCCACCCACCCGCCCGCGGCCAGCGCCCATGGCCGCGCGCGCCTCGCGCAGCCCCCCGGACTCCGCGCCTCGCGCCGCCGCCCAGTCCGCAGATCCGCGCCACCGCATCCAGTCTCACCTGGCGGCGCCGCCCGCCCGCCACCCCGGCCACAGCCCCAGCGCTCACGGCGATAGCCGCGGCGACCGCGACAGCGGTGGGGGACGCTGCTGAGTCGAAGAGAGCGCAGCCTGGCCACCGGACCTACTTAACTCGCCTTGCTGATTGTCTATTTTTACGAGTTTACAACTTTTCTAAGAACTTTCGTATACAAAGGAACTTTTTTTTTAAAAAGGCATCTCCCTTTTATATTTAATCCAAAGAAGAAGGATCTCGGGCAATTTGGGGTTTTGGGTTTTGGCTTCGTTTCTAAGTTTTTTTCCTCTTCGTTGGCTTTGGGGTTTGGGTACCCCTTCTGCTTCGGACTCCCGAGGACCTTTTGGGCCCCCACATTAATGAGGTAGGTGCGGCGCGGGGCGCAGGGAGGGGTGAGGGCGGATGGGACGCGCCAGAGCGGCGGTCGAGAGTGGCCCCTGACTTCTGCCTCTGCTCCCCACCCGGTCCGAAGGCAGCCACCTGGCGAGTCTGACATGGCTGTCAGCGACGCGCTGCTCCCGTCCTTCTCCACGTTCGCGTCCGGCCCGGCGGGAAGGGAGAAGACACTGCGTCCAGCAGGTGCCCCGAATAACGTGAGTGTCGGCCCGGGCCTTTGGGGCCTTCCGGTGGGCTTCTGTGGGTGGGATGGGGACGGGCGGAGCCCTGGGGTCACCGAGCACCACTAGACGACGGGCAGGAGTGGCCCCGCACGGGCTCCTCCGCAGGCTACCCGGGATGGCTTCAGCGCCCTTGGCTTAGCTGTACATGCGTGTGGTCCCGACGCGGTGGAGCCGCCGGGGGCGCACACCGGGTCCGCACACGTCCCGGAGCGCGCGAGCGGCAGGGCGGGCGCGCGGGCCACCGGGCGGGAGGTGTCTCTGTCCCCAGACACTGGCTGGGCCAGAGTGAGCTTGGCGCGTAGGCGTCCCCGTGGCGAGGGCGCACCAAGAGAACCTCGGTGTCCCAGTTCCGGGGACGGCGGGAGCGTCCCCGGGATCCGGCGGGGGAGGGACCCAGGCTGGCGAGCCTCGGCGCTCGCTCACACGCAGTCGGGTAGACGCAACCTAACATCCTCCATATATCCACGCACCGCCTTTCCCCAGACCCGGGTGTGGGCCATGATTGCAGCACTGGCACCCACAGACCCCGGGGCCTTTCCTGCCCATCCGGTCCCCGTGTCTAGGCGGGGTAGGCGCGGCGGGCCCACCACTAACATCGAGTGGCAGTTAGGGACAGCACTGCCTGTCTCTCACGCGTCCTGTCCCCACAGCGCTGGCGGGAGGAGCTCTCCCACATGAAGCGACTTCCCCCGGTGCTTCCCGGCCGCCCCTACGACCTGGCGGCGGCGACCGTGGCCACCGACCTGGAGAGTGGAGGAGTCGGCGCGGCTTGCGGCAGCAGCAACCCGGCTCTTCTGCCCCGGAGGGAGACGGAGGAGTTCAATGATCTCCTGGACCTGGACTTTATCCTCTCCAACTCGCTGTCCCATCAGGAGTCCGTGGCCGCCACGGTGTCCTCCTCGGCATCAGCCTCATCCTCGTCCTCCCCGTCGAGCAGCGGTCCAGCCAGTGCGCCCTCCACCTGCAGCTTCAGCTATCCAATCCGGGCCGGGGGCGACCCGGGCGTGGCGGCGCCGGGCGGCGCGGGCGGCGGCCTCCTGTATGGCCGGGAGTCTGCACCCCCTCCGACAGCTCCCTTCAACCTGGCGGACATCAACGATGTGAGCCCTTCCGGCGGCTTCGTGGCCGAGCTCCTGCGGCCCGAATTGGACCCAGTGTACATTCCGCCGCAGCAGCCGCAGCCGCCAGGTGGCGGGCTGATGGGCAAGTTCGTGTTGAAGGCGTCGCTGAGTGCCCCTGGCAGCGAGTACGGCAGCCCGTCGGTCATCAGTGTTAGCAAAGGCAGCCCAGACGGCAGCCACCCGGTGGTGGTGGCGCCCTACAGCGGCGGGCCGCCACGCATGTGCCCGAAGATCAAGCAGGAGGCTGTCTCCTCGTGCACCGTCGGTCGGCCCCTAGAGGCCCACTTGGGCACTGGACCTCCTCTCAGCAATGGCCACCGGCCGCCTGCGCACGACTTTCCCTTGGGGCGGCAGCTCCCCAGCAGGACTACCCCGACCCTGGGTGCCGAGGAACTGCTGAGCAGCCGGGACTGTCATCCTGCCCTGCCGCTCCCCCCGGGCTTCCATCCCCACCCCGGGCCCAACTACCCTCCCTTCCTGCCCGACCAGATGCAGCCGCAGGTCCCACCGCTGCATTACCAAGGTCAGTCCCGGGGATTCCTAGCTGGGGCTGGAGAGCCCTGCGTGTGCAGGCCGTCCGGGGCACACAGGATGACGCTGACCCCACCTTCTTCATCCCTAGAGCTCATGCCACCCGGTTCCTGCATGCCAGAGGAGCCCAAACCAAAGAGGGGAAGGCGGTCGTGGCCCCGGAAAAGGACGGCCACTCACACTTGTGATTATGCAGGCTGCGGCAAAACCTACACGAAGAGTTCTCATCTCAAGGCACACCTGCGCACCCACACAGGTAGGAGGACGGGAAGCCGTGGAGGTGGGGGGTGGGCACCTGGTGTCCAGCCTCAACACTCCTCAGGGCCTCCCTTGGGATGTGGGGTGCAGTCTATCTCCTCCATCTCCTGGATCACAGGAGAGAACAGCAAACTGGCGCCTACTATTTTGCCCAGGAGCCTTTTGCTGGGCGGATGGTATCAGTGCTTGAAAGTGCAGTTTTGTTAGGCCTTTGAAAGGCAGGGAGATTCCAGGCTGCAGGTGGGCCTCTTCTAGCTTGAGCAGAGCATTGCCCTTGTAATCAAGAAATTATGCCTTGCTGTGCAAAATCATGATAAGTTTTTTAAGCAGTTTTGTATTCTCCACTATTTTTATTGGTTGTTCCCTTTCCAGGGTTCACCCCTCCCCCTCTTTGGTCCTAACAATTAGGTTTTATTTAAATCTCAAGGACTTAAGGCTTAGGGAGATTCTGATTTAAGATTGTCACAACAGAGAATCTGTGTAAGTAGGCACAGAAGGTCACTAAAGTATAGCTTTCATAAATAATATTGGTACAGGAAAAGTAGTAATCTCCTGTCACTTTTTAGAACCAGTTGTAGTGGGATAGGATATTATTGCTTGGTTTGGGTTAGGAGAGACACCCTAACAGTCATAATTTCTAAATCCATTTCCTGCCCCATCTTTGCTCAAAAGAATGAAAACATTAGTCCTACAGAAGTATAGTTTTAAGTGGTTTTTGTGTTTTCTGTGATTATCTAATTTCCCTTTAAAAAGGCAAAAAAAAAACCCATAAAATTCCTGTTTATGATCTGAAATGTAATACAGCCTTGAGAAGGTATAAAGACATTTCCTGGATCCTTTCAGAATGGGGTACTTGAGTTGGTTTGATGTCTGGCCTCCAAGTTCTTAAAATTTCATCCTTCAGGAGTAGCTTCCAACAAGTTTATTTTTCTTTTCTAGGTGAGAAACCTTACCACTGTGACTGGGATGGCTGTGGGTGGAAGTTTGCCCGCTCAGATGAACTGACCAGGCACTATCGCAAACACACTGGGCACCGCCCCTTCCAGTGCCAGAAATGCGACCGGGCATTCTCGAGGTCGGACCACCTCGCCTTACATATGAAAAGGCACTTTTAAATCCCCAAACAGTGGATGTGACCCACACTGCCAGAAGAGAATTCAGTATTTTTTACCTTTCACACTGTCTTCCCGGTGAGGGGAGGAACCCAGCTGGAAAGCACTACAATCATGGTCAAGTTCCCAACAAGTCAACTTATGAATGGATAATCAGGAGACACAAGGAAACCAAAAGACAAACTCAAGGAAAAAAAAAAACAAACAGATGGGGTCTGTGACTGGATCTTCTATCATTCCAATTCTAAATCCAACTTGAATATATATATATTCCTGGACTTACAAAACGCCAAGGGGGTGACTGGAAGTTGTGGATATCAGGGTATAAATTAGATCTGAGAGTTGGGGGGAGGGAAGACCAGAACCCCTTGAGAAGTGTTTTAATGCAATATAAGCATAAAGATCACCTTGTATTCTGTTTGCCTTCTAAAAGCCATTATGACGATCTTAGAAGAGGAAGAAATTCAGGTACAGAAAATGGTGTTTAATAGCCTAAACGATGGTGCTTGGTAAGTCTTGGTTCTAAAGGTACCAAATGAGGCCAAAGTTCTCAAACTGCTGCATACTTTGACAAGGAAAATCTATTTTTGTCTTCCGATCTACATTTATGACCTAAGTCAGGTAAATACACCTGGTTTACTTTAATCTTTTTATGCAGACAGTCTGTTATGCACTGTGGTTTCAGATGTGCAATAATTTGTACAATGGTTTATTCCCAAGTATGCCTTAAGCAGAACAAATGTTTTTTTCTATATAGTTCCTTGCCTTAATAAATATGTAATATAAATTTAAGCAAACTTCTATTTTGTATATTTGTAAACTACAAAGTAAAAAAATGAACATTTTGTGGAGTTTGTATTTTGCATACTCAAGGTGAGAATTAAGTTTTAAATAAACCTATAATATTTTATCTGAGCATTGTTTTTGTTTTGCGTTGTTTTTCCCCGGGAAAAGCACATAACAGAAACTGCAGTTTAAACCCAGTGGGTAAGGCACAGGAAAGGCACCCCCAAAAAGCACCCCTTTTTATCTCAACAGATTAAAAGAAGACTTTTAAAAGACTACTTAGCTATACAATGAGTACTGTCTAATGTTGTGGGGTGAAAACTCTGAGGATTTATGATCATAGGATTAAACTTACCTAGTTCAGGTTTCTCTTTCAAATGTTCATTTAAAGATACAGGAAAGCAGTTTCCCTACCTGACTGAACTTCCAGGTAGAAACAGCTCAGTCATTCTTCAGCTTGCTCAGTTTAAAACTATGAGAGTAGTCATTAAACATCCATGTTTCATTTTCACATTTTAAAAGATCTTTATGGTTTGGTCTTTAAAATCAAATGAAAATGTGAAAGTCTCTCTTTCCCAGGCCTGGCCTTGCGCTCGGAACAATTTGTATAACAAAAGAACCTCCCCACAGCGGACAATATCAAGAACAGTTCCACAGTGCCCTCATGAGGATTAAAGGATTCACTTAGGTTTTGTGTGTAACAGATACATTACTTCTAGAGCACCACAAGAGGGTAAAACCAGAGTTTCTAGCAAATTTTTAAAACTTCATCAGTCCTCAGATAAGCCAGCCCCAACAAAAGAGGCAAAGATGACGCAGTCACAAAACCAAGGGTAATGTAAATTTGAGTACATTTTAAACCATGTTTTTGTAAGTTGGTAGCATATTTCTTGAATTATTAAAGCTTAAAACTTTTTTTACGGTGGATACCCAAGAATCTGAAGTTCGTTTGTGGCTGTCACAGAATGGAAAAATAGCATTTGTGACTCTTGTTGACATTATGTATTTGTAATGGTGATGTGGGTGACTAATTAACATTGTCAAGCGGACAGAAGCTGACTGGCATTTTCTTTAGACTGCTTATTACCTGTCCATTATAGCTGGTGTTCAGAGGTGTGTTGGCACTGTGGGTACATTTTATAAATGGAATGAAAAACAGAAGTTCGTAAGAGGCTCATGGTGGATCAACACAAAGTATTTTCCTTGGCTTTTTAAGAGTCCAGCATGGCTGGAAAACGTGGCATGTGTCTTAGCTTAAAAGAAAACAGGTGCATCAATAGGATGGAATTTTATGTGGCCAAGAACATATTCAAAGCATATTTAATGACATGGAAAAATGCTCATGGTATGTTAAGTGGAAAAAGCAGGATATAAGACTATAAACAGAATGATTCCAATTGTGTAAGTTCAAATGTGTGCATTGAAGGAGAAGAAACAAAATTAACAGTAAAGACCGGAAGGAAACATCAAGATACTAATACTGGTTTTCTTGGGTTAAATTTTTTAGTTTCCAGCTATTCCAAAATAAGTACCTATTTTAAATGGAGAAACTTTAAAAAAGGGTATAGGTGCAACTATTTAGGCTTTATTTTTAAAAGAGCAATTAAAGTTATTTAAACAGAAAGTCTACATTCTGTTACCCTTTTCTTTGTATTAAATTATGGCTCCTGCTCTTGGAAGCCACCTTTCTCTTATACGGAGGTTTCTGGCACGTCGTTTGTGCATGAAAAGTGTTTATCAAAAGCTTGTTTTACCATTTTCCTGCTTACTAAGTGCCTATCATCTCAGGTAGAAGAAACACCATAAAGTACCAAAACATATTAAAAAATATGTTTAAATTTTCTTATGTCAAAGGGAGGAAATATTACATTAACTTTTTCTAACCTGAAGAAGAAAGCTTCGGTATCTAAAGTGAGATTTTCTAAAAATGTAACAGAACAAAACTATTCAAGATGCACGAATAGCTAAACTATTTACTTTAGTACCTATCAGTTCTGGGCTCCTAGGTGTACTGTCATTACTGTATTACAGAGCCGTTTATACTGTATAATAAAGAGCACCCAATAATTGAGATGCCTGCTTATTACATTTTCCTCATGACATTTAATTTTATATGTCCTAGATTTTAACTTGTGTGTGTGCGCGCACACAGACACACACACACACAGGATTAACAATAGTGTTTCCTATACATCAACAGACTTTCAGTCTTCCCTTCCAACAAAATGCCTCTTCCAGCAAAATAATTCTTTGAATCTGAGAACCTGTTTGACTCCTACAATCTTGTTTGGGTTTGTTAAAACAGGAAACTTCACCATCTCAAGCAGGACAATCAGGGATTAATGCTTTCTTTTAAAAAAACTGTCCCCGGTTTTTAGAAATAAGCAATGTTGTTTCAGATTTGGAGAATCACAATTTTTACATATAAGGAAGTTGAAGTGAGACAGTCTTTCAGCCATGGAAGCAAGTCTGCAGGGAAAATATTAAAACAAGCAGTGGTGGGACCCATTGTACTTTGATCTATGGGAATATCTAAATTTAGTAGCCTATGTAGCCACCTGTTTTATTATATGTTCTGGCTTCTAAAGCTCCATTCAGCATAATGCCACACACTCAGAAGTGAATTTATAGTCGTTAGTCTCTTTCTCCCCACCTTCGCCTTTCTCTCTGTCTTGTGAAACACACAGACACATCCAGACCTACCCAAACCTTTTTTGTGTGTTTATCATTTTGCCCTTGTATTTATTATTATGTATTAACCTTTTATCTGTTTTATTTCGTCTTTGCTAAGCACATTTTACACACTATTGTATAGTGACATGTTTTTACACCACTAAGCTGAAACTATTTCTGCTTCCTAAAAGTTGTTTAGGAAACTCATTCACTATTCACATGCAGAGCACTCAGTAATATTTCATACAAAACTACCATGAATTCTCTACATATCGAATGCTGTGGAATATATCATGGAATGTTCTATATTCCGTGAAAATGTAAAAAATAGTACTGTTCCAATCAGAATGCTTTTGATTGCATTTGATTGTATAATATCTTTCTTTTTCCCCCCACATTAAGTGAAACTAAAATGCAGGTTGAGAACAGACACCCTTTGGAAAGCTTTAACTTAGACCAAAAAAAAAAATAAATTTTAAGCAAATTTCTCACCATCTCCTAAAAAACTAATAAATTCTTAAATCTTTCTGAAGTACTTAGGGGTTCAATGCCCTGGTCACAGTCAAAATGCAAAGGAAACCATCTGCCAAAATGTTAGCATAAACACATAAAATTTTTCGGGCTGCCCTCTCGGCCACCATAGGCAGCTGACTTAGTTTCGGGGAGGTAGGGCATGGTGTAGGAATATCAGTCAAGTTGCTTCTCTGGAAACACACACATCCGGAGCCCATCTTTCTAATTGTTTTCCCCGATGCCTGTGCTATAATATCACTTTTTTGAACTGTTTCAGTCTTCTCAACACCCTAAATGAGTCAGCATGTTGCAACTCGTCCTCCCAAATGTCATTCACCACTTGTTCTTAAAGGAAAAGGAGGAAATAAATAGAATTCTAATTTAGTAACAACGACAGGAAATAAATTCACACTTCTAGAATCCTTCTGACATTTGGGTATGCCGACTAGAACATTTCTCATTGATACAACACAATAATTATGTTCCAGAGTCTGAGGGCCATTTGCCATCCTTTTTTGTTTCTTTCCACGTGTATGTTACATGTTATCATCTAAACAGAAAAAGAAAGGAGAAACAGCTGTTTATGGAGTGACAGATCAATAGATGGGTGGATGAAGCTACAGGTAGAGATTCAACAATTATCTAAAATCAAATAGGGAAAATAGGCAAGGATGTCCAGTCCAAGGTATCTGAGGCCGAGAGGTTGAGTGGAGTTACAACACATGTCTCAGCTATAATATTTGCATCTGTACTCCTGGGTACTTGATCAACATATTACTGAATGGTGACCAGATTATCAAGGCACAAAGCAAATGCACTCGCGCTCCCTACCTGCATTGTTGTTGTTGTTTAGTCACTAAATCATGTCCAACTCTTTGCAGCCTCATGGACTGTTACCCGCTAGGTTCCTCTGTCCATGGGATTTCTCAGGCAAGAACACTGGAGTGGGTTGCCATTTCCCTCTCCAGGGGGATTGAACTTGCATCTCCTGCATTGGCAGGTGGATTCTTTACCGCTGGGCCACCAGGGAAGTCCTACTCTACCTGCATGACCTCTTAAAAAAGCTAAAATGGATAAGCCACTTTACGGGGAAATTGAAGGAACTCTAGATACACTTGCTGAAAGTCAACGAGAAGCGTGAGTTTGTGAAAACCATAAGCAGAGTCTCTTTGTCATGACGCATGGAAGGAATTTTTCAGTAAAGACAAGCATACCCCTTTTCTGATCCTGGTCACTTTTGCTGATGTATATATATATAGTCACCTCTTATTTCTGCACAACTGTCTGAGTTGTCTGAAGCATTTACATGCTCCATCACCTCAAATAATCCTCAGAACAAAAGGCAGGGGTGGGATTTCCCTCTCTCATCCCCATTTTATGGATGAAGAAACCAAGGTTTCCTTTACAGATGAGTGTTTTATTTTTGCTTCTCATTCTTGCTGACATGCTCAAAGCATTTCTTTTCTAATGCTTTTGTCCTCAATCTGCTGGGCTGTTAGGGCTACAGGCAAAATGGATACACCCCAATTCAGAAGGATTTACTAACATCCAGGTTCTTCCAGTAATCCTGTTGAGGAGTCAAAAGCCCCAGACTTTCTGTCTCCCAGTTAACATGAAACTGCCTTTGTCGAGGTAGACAAGATGTGGAAGTTTCCTGCAGAAGTTTCTGGAGCTGATCACTCTGCCACGAATATGATTTACACTTTTAGTGTGAGGTGGAAGAACAGCACCTGTGTCTGTCTCAGCACACAGCTTTCCCAGTCAAACAGATCTGGTCAAGCCCCTTCTCTACTCATTACCTTCCCAATGTCCTTAGGACCTAGTGGGTAAAGATTTAAACTGTGGCCCCCCTCTACTTGTCAAGCTTCATCTCCTTAAGTGTCCAATCACACTGTAAGTGTACCAGCCAGGCAAAACTACTCTGGACCACTCAGTGCACGATGCTTCAGCCTTTGAGCCTTTGCTGGCGGACGCTGGCCTCTGCTGCTTCTCAAAAGACCCATATTCCCCTGACAAGCACTCATATATCCTTCAAAGGTAATTTTTAAAAAGCCCTCTCACCCCTTCAGTCTAGATCTTTCTTTAAAATCATTTCCTTATAAGTCACAAAATTGTATACATACCACTAAATATAAAATAGATAACCAACAAGACCCTCTCTATATTACTTTTTATTTCTATCTTATAAAAACCTGTAACGGAAAAGAATCTAGAAAAAGAAAAAATACTATATATATCTTCGAGTCATGAGTCATTTGTTGTATATCTGAAACTAACACAGCATTGTAAATCATCTATATTTCAATAAAAACTTAAAACAAACAAAAAAAGATTTTCTGGGCTTGGCTCCCCCAGCAGATATGAGCTCCTGAAGGGTACTGGCAGCTTTCCTTATGTGCCCTTGAATACCTGTAGTTACTGGATTTCATTGAATACAACTAGTCATTTATTGATTATTTAGCCCCAAATACTGGCATTTCTTTTTAAAGGACTCCTCCTTGCTGGGTGTTTTTAAGTACTGATTCTGTAAAGAATGTTGTTCATGGCTGGATGGGAGAGGGGTGGTGTTGATGTGTATTAGGGGAGGCAGATGGGTTCAGGTGACCCACTGGAAGTAGCTAGGAAACTACTGGGCATGGCCTTCAGGAAGTCAGAATTTGGGAAAAGGAAGTACTTTTTTCTTCCCTTGGGATACCCATTGTGCCTCCTCTCAAGGGTGAAAATATAAGTGAACTGTGAACATTCTAGGATCCCGGATAGGCCAGCCTGCCCAAATAAGGGAGGATCACCTATTCTTCAGGTTTGCTGTTCTTCAAGTTTGAGACTCTCCTTGCTGCCTGGATGACAGTAATTTTCTTACTTCTGAACATGTCTAAACTGTTCTAGAAAACTGACTCTAGAAAACAGTGCATAGAATTGACAAATGTTCCTCCCTGCCTTTGAGGCATTGTTACTACCTCTCGGAGGAATGAATAACAGACTGTGAGCACTGAAAGCTATAAAACTACACAGGCGGTCTGAGCAGGAAAGGGTCTTCAAGACCCTTCAACTCAAGGAGAGAACTGAGGCCAGGATAAAAGACTGGAACTTGCCCAAGTGTCTCCCACATCAAGTGTCTCACTTAAAAAGCCACGAGCTGACGGCTCCAGCCTGAGAACCCAAGGGGACATTAGAGGAGGAGGCAGATTTTTTTTTTTTTTTTTACAATATATACATCATTTTTTAAAAAGGAAAGTCTAAATTCAATGTGATATTGTGCTCTGATGTCCCAAAATTGTTTCATTATTCTCTGTTGTGGTTCTATAGTATTTCGTTACCAGCTAAGATGGGGACTATTCACTTATCACCGTGCTCCTCACTGGAGAACATAGGAACCATTTCCTAAAAGTATAAAAATATAATTCTGACTTGTTCTGCTTTCTGTTTCCATGCAACTTCATTCAAACATATATAATCTGTTCAACACCTACCTTACCAGCAACGGTGCAAAAAGTGATGGAACCGAAATTGAATTAGTACATATAAATGTGCATGTCTACAGATATTTTTTCCTAATGCAATTGCTGTATTCACATTGTAACCCAGTAAAAATTTTTACCTTCTTTGGAAAAGTGATTGGATAGTTAGTTCTCTGAGAGACTTAACTACGTTGACTACAACCACATGAGCCATTTTTTCCCTACAATTTTCTTGATTGCTTATTATTTTAGATACCTCCAACTTGTTTATCAAGCACATGTTAAAGCATGTTGAAACGCGTTATTCAGGTTCAGCATGAAGGATTTGGCATTATTCAACAAAATATCATAAACTTCTGTTGAAGTGAATGATTCCAGCAAAATGGAGCTTCATCTGCAAATCCAGGTCCCTTAGGTTTCTAAAGTTTGGAGACTGTATATCTAGACCAGGGGAACAACCTGATTTTGCTCTAAGCACAATTAATTTTATGATTATGCAGCATAACTGACTTCATAGGCTCTCTTGGTACCTGGTGCCAAAGCTTGTAGAAACAGGGGAGGCTTTGCCTAAGGGATTCTTTGCATTAAAGACTTTGTTAGGCAAAGCCAGCCTGGCATGGGAGTCTGATTTGCAATTTGTGTCTTTGTAAAAGGATTAGAAGATCCCTATTGTTTAATGTTTGGATCTCAATTTGCATTTAGAAGCACATGACCTCTTCTAGGTTTAGAGTTTTTTATTTTCATTTTCTTGTTCTGATACACAATCAATACTGCCTGTGAAAAAACTGATAATACGGCACAGCCAAATGTTTGCACTGATTAAGTCAGATCAGTTTTCTCTATGAATGGTGGAGTCTACTCAGGCTCCAGCAATACTGAGCCAGTGATCTATTTAGCAACTGACAAATAACTCATAGGAATAGGTACACACAATTTCATTTATTATTTCCTTAATTAGAATGTGTGGCACTTTGGGCTTTTTAAAGAAATCTTTCTAAAGCACTACAGAGGGCTGATGAGACAGTAAATCTACAAAAAGAACAGAAAGGGAAAAAAAAAAAAAGCCTCTGACCACCTTAGAACCTATTTGAACACTTCCGTCCAGTGTCCTCCTTTATAAAGAAAGGTTTGAGAAAAATTATTGTAGGTTTGCGATAACAAAATTCTCAGCTGTACGTGATATTTAACTACCTGTCCTTTGGTAAACAATTTTTAACTAACATTTGCTTTGACAATGTTCCCAGATTGGCCACACAGAACTTGGAACAGAAATTGCGTGATGAGGAACAATTTCTTAGATGCTAAGCTTAGGACACATGGTTTATTTGTTTGTTTGTTTTCTTTTTAACTCTTTGGTTTCTCCATCCTTGGTCTTTGCCATTAACCACAAAAACACATTTCTTGCATGTTTGGAGGAAGGTCCTGGGAACCTGGAGTTGCTGGTTGAGTGAGCAGGAAGTTGATAGAAAGCATTCACGTTCACGGAGTACCCATGGTATGCCAAGGACTTGGCTCGATGTTTACTGTTTTATGATTATGCCCATTTTGTGGTAGAGAAGACGAAGGCCCAGAGGAGGCGAGTGACTCACCCAAGGTCACACAGCTGTGATGGGAAGTTAGATCTACCTGATTCCTAAGCTCAGGCTTTTTCTGCCACATCACACCACCTCCCAGGTAAACTCAAGCTAACTTCATTTGGAGGTTTTTCTGTTCCTCACCTCCGTGGAATGTGTGTTTTTAAAACTAAACAGGGGTTAATTTGGTGTACAGGAAGCTATAAGGACAGGACTAACCTAATCTACTCTTCTTTCTAATAGACACAAGTAATCTTATCTGTCATTCCATTAAAAATACACCACATTCTTCTGTGCTCCAGTTTGGATAATGACTCAAGAAAAGGCAGTCTGTTTCTGCATCGAGGCACCCCCACAGCTTCTATAAAATCATCAAAAGTAAGTAAGCCATGCTTTTTTCCTGGGTATTTCATTCACTGATTCCAAAAGTACTTGACACATGTCTTCAATCTGTTAGAATAAAGACTAGCATTTGACAGTTAGGCCAGTTGGAGGCTAGCCTAAGAGAGTATCTTGTGCGGAAGATCATACACTCCGTGCCCCCACCCCCCCCCAATGGAGAATGCCCAACAGGAAGTCAGCCAAAAGGAGTGGCACACTGGAGGGTTGTACTTTGAGCCCATATTTCTCAGCCACGTCCCATGGGAAACACTCTCACCGCCATCTTCCAAAATGCTCTGCTAACATTCTCCTAATGCTCCCAATATCTGAAGATAATCCCTTTTCCCCTAACCGGGATCTCAACCTAAAATAGATCTGGGTCTGTGCCTCAGGGCATGGACAGATGACTCATAGAGCCATTTCTGATCTCGGAAGCAGGGGAGGCTCTGCGGAGCAGGGAGCACAGTCTGGGACTAGTTAATATGCAAGGAACACATGGCCGTCAGAGCCAGGAGGAGTTCCAAGAAACGTGTCACCTGAAGAAGCAGAGTCCCCACCTAGAAGCTGAGGCCCCCAAGTTTCCACATTTAACGCTGCTGTAGAATCTCATTCCTGTCTAGGACTGTTTAGACCCTCATCCTCAGTCTACATCAGGCCATAGACTGACTTGCTCAGGAAAACCCAGAGGTCCCTGAACCTTAAGTGTAGGTGGTAAATGGACAGATTTTTAATGTGAGAGTATGATTCAGCATTAGCGGAAGCAGAAAGAAAAAGAGTCCCTCCTAAAAAAATGTACTGATGGAACTTCCCTGGAGGTCAAGTGGTTAATATCGTGCTTCCACTGAAGGAGGTGCAGGTTCCACCCCTGACTGGGGGACTAAGATTTCACATGCCGTAAGATTTCACATGCAGCACAGTCTAAATAAATAAATAAACAAATATATATTTCAAAATTTTTAAAAATTCTTAAAAATGTAAAACGTGCTGATTTGACACGTTTCCTACATTTGAGTTTGGTTTTATTTTTCTCCTTTAGCTCATTCTTATTATCTGAACTAGGTTTGCATCCAGATCTTTCTGTCCAACAGCACAGTGTAGGTTAAGTAAGTCCTAGGGCAGCTTAGGCTTCCCAGGTGGTACAGGGGTAAAGAAAATGCCTGCCAGTACAGGAGATGCTATAGTAGGGAAGAGCCTCTGGAGGAGGAAATCCCAGCTCACTCCAGTATTCTTGCTTGGGAAATCTCATGGACAGAGAAGGCTGGCAGGCTACAGTCCATGAGGTCGCAAAAGAATCAGTCACAACTTAGTGACTAAACAACACAAAACCATTTATTAAGGAGGGCATGTAACATCTATTACATGCCCTCCTCATACTCAGTATTTGACATGTATTTTGCTCATTTGGTCTCCTCAATAACCCTTATGAGGCAGACATAACCATTCATCTCATTTCAAGGCTGAGGGATCTGAGGCCAAGAAAGTTTAGGGAACTTGCCTAGAATCACGAAACCAGTGAGGAGTGAAGGTGGAATTAAACTTCATTCCACCCAGTCCCAAGTTCTCAAGCCATATGCTCTTTAGATGCAGAAGAATGCTCAGGAGAAGTTAACTGGAGGGGAAGACACCTATACAGTGCAATCCAACTTGATAAAAACATATCTACCTTTATGTGTTTTGCATTGTTTATATTTGCATTGGGAAAGTTCTAGAAGGACCACTCAAATGTCAATTCCTTGGAGCAACCTTCCCTGGCCATACTAAAAGAACCCTCCCACTCTGTCCCTGGTATTTTTTATCTTTTATCGTGCTGGATTTTTCCACAGGGCATCAAGCATTAGCTGAGGTGTATCATATACTAGATACATGTATTGTCTAGCTCCCCTGTAGAAGGAGGGGTAACAATGCCTAACAAACTGCTTGGCATGCAGTAAATGCTTAATAAGTATTTGTTGACTGGAGCAAATGTACTAAACCCTTAATGTTGATTTTTTTTCCCCTTTCTCTTGCTGTCAAACAGAAACAATTTAGATTCTTCTTCTTCTTCTTTTTTTTTTTTTTACAATTTAGATTCTTGATCTTAGATGACTTTCTTTTTTTTTTTTATGTTTCCTCCGAAATTCTATAAGGAAAAAAGAAAAAGAACATATGTATCCCTGCGACTGATTCATGTTGATGTTTGTTAGAAGGCAACACAATATCGTAAAGCAATTATCCTTCAATTAAAAATAAATAATTTTTTTTTTTTTTAAGATAAAGAAGCTGGTTCCATCTAAGGACAAGAACCTAGATCAGTTTACCTGAAGATGTAAAAGGATCTCCTCCTTGCAGGACATATACCTTAAGAACAGAAAGTTCCTAGAAGAGGAAACCATTGGAAATCCACTTAAGTTAACTTGCCTTGAGTCAAAAAAGGCTCATTAATGTTTCAACTGCTAATCCATTTAGTGTCCTATTCACCCTGATGACTTTTAGGGGCATGCCTCTGGTGGTTTTAGAAAGATAACCCTTCCAATCACTAGGTTCAATTGAGCGACAGGGAAAGACAATAGACTGCAGAGGAAGGGGCTGATAGAAGTGTTTGGGATGAATGGAAGACTGCCTATCAGGACCATGAGAAAATGAAAGGAACATCTGAAATGAGCTGATATGAGTTGGGCAGGTTTTATCCCAATAATAAACTCTCCTTTCTCCTCTCAAAAGGATTAGGCCTCGCGTGAATGGGAGTGTCTTGTTTTCAAGTCCCATGGCCTTGATCTTCTTTTGTACTGTTCAATTCACTTTAAAACCACTGGTGGTATTTGTTTAATTTTTTTTTTTTTTTCCATTCCTAGCCATGTCCTTCTGAAGGAGGACTTTTACCCCATCAGCAGCTTCAAGATCCATCGACAAGTCAGGAGCACAATATCCTTGAATTCCGGGCAGGGGAGGGGGCTGCTTTGGCTCACTTCCTTCCTTCTTCCCCAAACAGAATCCAGCTCCTATATAAAATTCATAAATTCTTGGCAGGAAAGAAATCCTCCCATTGGAAGGAACAGATGTTCTACGAGTAACTTTTGCCATCATAACTCTGTTCATAATATCATACTTTTAAAGTGTGGGGGGGATGTTAACTTTTTTTTTTTTTTTAATGTCAACATGTTCTGGGCAGCTTTTCCATCTCCATCTGTGGCATACACATCACCAACCCTCCCACCGCCCTTTTTTAAATTTCCAGAGACTAGTTGGGAATTGGAAAGATATTAAAAAGTGAAAGTGGAAAATTCAATTCAAGAAGTATGCTAATGTATAACCTAATGCAAAGTAACATGATATTTCCCTCCCAGTTGTAAATCTCAGGAACATTCTTTTCCTTGTCCTCTTAGAACTTGGAGGGGTCTGCAAGACCTTTACCAGGCAGAATGACCAATTAAATTCAGGGGTGATTACTGGTAACAGAATTCCTTGAGAGTGACCTATTCATAACCCCTTCTAAAGAAAGCCTCAATTGGTGCTTCAAATTCAAGAGGCTACCAGGCCGTTTTCACTTAGTTATCACCTCGTTAAACTGCCCACCTTAAATACCCGTATCCCAGGTGACCGCGGAGAAGGGTCAAGGTCAGTGGATGCCTCTTACCTCGCCTGCATATAACTTTGGAAAGCATGACCCCACTGCTTTGGCGAGGGCCAGAGCGCCTGCTGGCTGTGGCCTGGCCTCAAATACTCCTGCGTACGTTTCGGTTCAAAGTCAGAATTTGGTGAGCAGGCTGGGTGGGGGGTGAAATCTGCAGGGCAGAGGGAGAGAAAGGTGACAGCTTGGGCGGGGTGGGGAAGCAGCGGCCCGATATTCAAATGCGCCGGGGATCCTCCCGGAGTCCCAGCTCTTGGTCTGGGTTTCCCCTCCTCCGTCTGATCGGAGCCAGTGGAGTCCAAATCCCCCGAACCCCAGCGGGGCCCGGGCCGAGCCTGCCGCGTCCACCCCGGAAGACGCGGTCCCTGAAACTTTTCTGTGCCCAAGTGGAGGTGTAAGTGAGAGCGCGCAGGGCGCGGGGGGTTGTCTCTGGGGCTCGGATCGGCGTTCTCTGCATCCCGGCGGGAAGGTTGGTCTGTGCTTAGGGGCCAGCAGGTAGCCGGGGCCGAGGCGGGGGCGAGAGCCGGGGCGCCGGGAGCTGGAGGCGGGCGCAGTGCCGCGCGCGGTCTGCAGTGCCCCCAGCCGGCCGGCCCGGCTGAGGACCGCTGGCGGCCGCAGGGCCGGGTGCCGAGCCGCACCTCTGCGTGCGAGACGCATCCCTCTTCGTCCCTGCGGAGGCTGACCCAGTATTAACGAAATTTACCATCAGTTCGAGGTGGATTCTCATTCTGGTGCTGTCATTTACTGGCTTCTTGCCCCCAGGAGCTCTGGACATCTGCCTCCCTTTGACTAATGTGGATAATACCCCAGACAAAGTTGATGAAATAGTTGAGAATGCACCGTCAAGTGCCTGGTATATAGTAAGTGAAGTGAAAGTCGCTCAGTCGTGTCCGACTCTGCGACTCCATGGACTGTAGCCTGCCAGGCTCTTCTGCCCAAGGAATTCTCCAGGCCAGAATACTGGAATGGGTAGCCTTTCCCTTCTTCAGGCGGTCTTACCAACCCAGGGATCGAACCCAGGTCTCCTGCATTGCAGGCGGTTTCTTTACCAGCTGAGCCCCCAGGGAAGCCCAAGAATACTGGAGTGGGTAGTCTATCCCTTCTCCAGCGGCTCTTCCAGACCCAGGAGTCTAACCCAGATCTTTTGCATTGCAGGTGAATTTTTTACCAGCTGAGCTACTAGGGAAGCCATATAGATACTATATAGTATAGTATATGTATATAAGATATGGGTATATATAGTAAGTACTCATTAAATGGTGACCCTCACCACCACCGCCGTCATCATCATCATTAGCTGGCTAGGCTTTGGAAGGGAGTCTCACCGAAGTCTCTGTTCTTCAATGGTGGGTCTGAGGGGAGGACAGGGAGAGATGGTTTCTGCCTCCCCTCTGAAGTGGAAAAGGAACCTAAGCACCCAGCTGGGGTCCTGCCTTCCTGTGCTTTAGACTCCGCCTCTAGCTGCCGACTCAGCCATCCCCTCTTTGAACTAATATTCTCATTACAAAACTAATAACTCATCTCCAACTCAAGAGTTGTTGCAAGACAAGAAATGCAGAGCTCCTGATACATAATTGATGCTCAGGAAAGTCCCCTCCCACCCCTGTGGCCGCCAGCCAGCAAGTCCCAGAACACCTGTATAGGCAGCACATAGCAGGCACCTTTCCCCTTTGCACTGGCAGTCAGCAGTCCCTCTCCTAACAGGAGGGAGGTGCTCAGTGCAAGCCCCGCCCACCTAACTGTCAGTCAGTGTGCCATTTATTGAGTCCTTACTCTGTACCTCTTCTATCCATCTGACCGGGGACAGCTCGGGGCTGCAGGAGACTTTAACTCTGAGGTCCTTCTACTTCACCTCCCCTGGGGTCTCCTCTCCCCCGGATCCCTTCTGGAAATTAGCAGTGTTGGAAATAGTAAGAACACACACTCCTGATGTTGCAGTAATGGAATGTATAGGAGGACCTGGCTGTCAAGAGCAGCTCTACCAGTTCCTGTCTTTATCTCGCAACCTCTCTGAACCTCAGTTAATTCATCTTTTAAAACGGAGGCAATAATACCTTCTGGGGTGACGAGTGTGAGGGTCAATGTGTACGTGTGTATAAGAGCACCAAGCACACAGTAAGTAGTCAGTAAATACTAACTTTCATTTGTTTCAAGCATAAGGCAGGTGCCCAGTGAATATTAGTTGGACTAAACTGAGCTTTCCCCTTGGCTGTGTTCTATACCTGGGAAAGCTTCCATTCAAACTTTCTCCCTGTCCTTGGCCTTTGCCAAATGTCATGTCCTGTGACTTGCTGCTCGTGACCTTTTTCTAGAGGTTGGTACTTTGCATATAGGAAGAGAAATGGGTCTCTTCAGAGTTCAAAACCTAGTATTACCTCTTTCAAACCTGTTCTGCGATACTTACTTGAAAAGTTTGCCGAGATAAAATTCAACATGGAGACTTCATATTTTTGTTTTGTTTTTCATGACCAGTGTGTCTTTTATCTGAGGGCAGAGGGTTTGTTGTTGTCTAGTCGCTAAGTCATAACTGACTCTTTTTCTACCCCGGACTGCATCTCGCCAGACTCCACTGTCCATGGGGTTTTCCAAGCAAGAATACTGGAGCAGGTTGCCATTTCCTTCTGCAGGGAATCTTCCCACCCCAGAGACTGAACCGTATGTCCTGTGTCTCCCGCGTTAGCAGGCAGGTTCTTTACCACTGAGTCACCAGGGAAGCCCAATGGGGGAGATGCATAGAGCATTATTTTAAAGTCCTAAATGAGCATTTGTGTAACCATGTTTTCTGCCTGCAATTCACATGTGGTTGATTTTGTGGATGTGTGATAGGATATCAGCAACTTCCGGGTCCTGTCCCTTCTCTAGCTCTTGATTAGGACAAACTCTGAATGGGAAAACAAACAGTGTCCAATCTTAAATGGGCCTTCACAGTCTCAGGGTGTTTGTGTGTCTGTTACATGCATGTAATCCTCAGCACAGCCCATTTTCAAGATGAGCCTCATTGAGGCAGATGGCTGACTCAGTGCTCCTTTCCATGTCGCAGACTGGCCTCCGAGTCCTGCCTCATCTCCACACTGCTCTCTCAGGCTATTACACACGGGGCTTTTTTCACTGGCCATCTGAACAAGCGTTGTTAAAGACTCTAGAAATGCTAGGATGTGAGTTTTATTAATACAGAGCACTAAACAAATTAGAGAGTTTCCCATATTATGACAAGGTATGCAACAACTGTTACTTTACCAAAACTATTCATTATGGGGCCATTTGTTTAAAGGTTACCCTGGTGGCTTGGGGACACTGCCTTTTGCTCTCTGACTCACAGGAAGCAAAAATAAGTTACTATCAGGTGATGATCATACTTAGAAACTGAACTAAAAATTAGAAGGTTTGTCATCCTTGGGAGCAAGGCAGTTGGCTTCACTTTTCAAACTGGTAAGTGTTAGGCGGTTCAAAATTAAAGATTTTCTTTGTGTCATATTTGGTTTTTTAAAAAAATCTGTTGAAATATTTGCTGACTAATTCCAGTGTGTCAATTTCTGTGCTTGGCCATACTCAAAGGATATTCTGTGGTCTCCGGCATCCAGTATTTCACAGGTGGGTAGCAGGGATGCATACGTGAAGTGCATCTAATAGTCACCTTATCATAATCACAATAGCTGCTTCCTGGGTTTATGAGGCCAGGCCAGGTGAGAAGCACAGGTGAGACGCAATTGCTGAGACACCCCCACCCCCCACCCCCCCACCCAAGGCAGGCTCTTCCAAACGTAGAGGTTGAATTAGTCAAATTTTTAGACAAAGAAATCGAGGCTCTGAAAAGAGAAGAGGTTTGCTGGTTCACAGCATACCCAGGATTCAAATTAAAAGATTTAATTCAAAGCAACTTTGTTATTTCCCTTTTAGCCCAAGGCAACTCCTCAAAGAACCTTTGAAGAGCCTTCTCTTTGACCAGTCTGTGTATACGGTTGTCCAGGTGTTCACTGGCTCTTTGGCTTGCAAGATTTCTCGATCATGTCAAATGCATTCCCCCATCTTCCACTCTATTTCAGTTTTCCATGGAGAATTATGCCTTCCTGTCTATTTGTATTTATCCTCAAAGTTAATATGCAATGACTTCCTTCACTCCCTTCCAAATGGGTGAATTTTATTTAGCCCACAAATATATCAGGGATCTCAAGTGCTTTGAGGACAAAACAAGTTTTTTTATGCATTTGTTTCTTGTTCGGCTTCATTGAGGTATACTTGTATACCAGAAAAACTGCATTTTTTAATGTATACTATTTGATGAGTTTGGACATAAGCATACACCCATGATTCTACCTCCACAGTGAAAATAAGAACTGTATCCACTACCTCCTGAGATTTCCTTGTATCCCTTTGTGTGTGTGCGTGTGTGTGTGCTTGTTGTTGTAATAAGAACACTAAACATGAGATCTACCCTCTTAACAAATGTTTAAGTATGAGACACTGTATTATTAATTATAGGCACTATGTTATATAACAGAACTCTAGAACTTACTCATCTTGCATAACTGAAATTTTATACCCACTGAGCAATGATTCCCTCTTTCCTCCTCCCCCAGCCCTTGGCAACCACCAACCTGTTTTCTGCTTCTATGAGTTTGACTATTTGGACACCTCATATAAGTGGAATCAAGTAGTACTTGTCCTCCTGTGACTGGCTTACTTCACTTAGCATAATGTCCTCCAGGTTCATCCATTTTGTCACCAATGATAAGGTTTCCTTTTTATTTTTAAGGTTGAATATTATTCCATCAATGTTTTCTTTATCCATTCACCTGTTGATGGACACGGGGTTATTTCCATATCTCGACCACTGTGAATAATGCTATAGTGAACGTGACTGTAGATACCTCTTCAAAATCCTGATTTCAGTTCTTTGAGATTTATATCAACAACTGGGATGCTTGGGTCGTATGGTAGTTTGTTTGTTTGTTTTTTAATATGGTAGTTTTATTTTTAATATTTTGAGGAAACTCTGTACTGTTTTCCTATTAATTGTACCATTTTACATTCTCATCAATAGTATACAAGGGTTCTGATTTCCTCACATCCTTACCAACATTTATTATCTTTTTTAAAAATAATAGCCAATCCTAACAAGTGTCAGGTAACACCTCATTGTGATTCCCATTTGTATTTATCAAGTTTGAGTAGTGATGCTGAGCACCTTTTCATATACCTAGTGACTATATGTCAGAGAAGGCAATGGCACCCACTCCAGTACTCTTGCCTGGAAAATCCCATGGGCGGAGGAGCCTGGTAGGCTGCAGCCCATGGGGTCTCGAAGAGTCGGACATGACTGAGCAACTTGACTTTCACTTTTCACTTTCATGCATTGGAGAAGGAAATGGCAACCCACTCCAGTGTTCTTGCCTGGAGAGTCCCAGGGACAGTGGAACCTGGTAGGCTGCCGTCTCTGGGGTCGCACAGAGTCGGACACGACTGAAGCGACTTAGCAGCAGCAGCAGCAGCAGTGACCATATGTGTCTTCTTTGAAGATCTCTATTCAAGTCCTCTGCTCATTTAAAAAATTGGACTGTTTAGGTTTTCTTGCTATTGGGTTTTATGAGTTCCTTGTATATTTTGGATGTTTACTCCTTATCAGATAAATATATTTTCTCCTTTTTCACCCTGTTGACCATTTCCTTTACTGTGCAGACGTTTTTAATGATGTAATCATGATGTAGTTCCATGTATCTCTTGTTGCCTGAGCTTTTAAGGTCACACCCGAGAAATCACTGCCACGGCCAATGTCAGGAAGCTTTTCCTCTATGTTTTCTTCTAGGAGTATATGGTTTCAGGTCTTACATTTAAGCCTTTAGTCCATTTTGAGTTGATTTTTTGTGGATGGTGTCATATAGGGGCTCTGTTTCATTTCGCATGTTGTTTTCCAGAAGGACTGATGCTGAAACAGAAGCTCCAATTCTTTGCCCACCCGATGTGAAGAGCCGACTCATTGGAAAAAAGCCTGACACTGGGAAAGAATGAGGGCAGGAGGAGAAGGGGCAACAGAGGATGAGATGGTCAGGTGGCATTATTGACTCAATAGACATGAGTTTGGGCAAACTCTGGGAGATAGTGAAGGACAGGGAAGCCTGGCATGCTGCAATCCACAGAGTCACAAAGACTCAGACACAACTTAGAGACTGAACAACAACAACAAAAATACAAAGTTAGTTTTCCCAACATCATTTGTTGAAAAAACTGTCCTTTCCCCATTGTGTATTCTTAGCAACCTTGTCAAAGATCAGCTAATTGTGTATGCACAAATATATTTCTGGTCTCTGTTTTATTCTGTTGGTCTATATGTCTGCCTTAATGCCACTTCCATACAGTTTTAATTATTATACCTTTGTACTATACTTTGAAATTAGAAAGTATAAAAACTCCAGCTCTGTTTTTCTCAAGATTACCATTCTGGGTATTTGTGGTTCCACCGAATTTTATAATTTTTTTAAAATTTCTGTTAAAAACACCACTGGGATTTTGATGGGGACAGCATTGAATCTGCAGATCACTTCGAATAGTATGGAAATTTAATCAATACTGTGGCTCAGATCATGAACTCCTTATTGCCAAATTCAAACTTAATTGAAGAAAGTGGGGAAAACCACTAGACCATTCAGGTATGACCTAAATCAAATCCCTTATGATTATACACTGGAAGTGAGAAATAGATTTAAGGGACTAGAGCTGATAGATAGAGTGCCTGATGAATTATGGAAGGAGGTTCATGACATTGTACAGGAGACAGGGATCAAGACGATCCCCAAGAAAAAGAAATGCAAGAAGAGCAAAATGGCGTCTAGGGGGCCTTACAAATAGCTGTGAAAAGAAGGAAAACGAAAGGCAAAAGAGAAAAGGAAAGATATAAGCATCTGAATGCAGAGTTCCAAAGAATAGCAAAGAGAGATAAGAAAGCCTTCCTCAGCGATCAGTGCAAAGAAATAGAGGAAAACAATAGAATGGGAAAGACTAGAGATCTCTTCAAGAAAATTAGAGATACCAAGGGAACATTTCATGCAAAGGACAGAAATGGTAGGGACCTAACAGAAGCAGAAGATATTAAGAAGAGGAGGCAAGAATACACAGAAAGTGAAAGTGAAGTTGCTCAGTCGTGTCCAACTCTTTGCAACCCTGTGGACTGTAGCCTGGTAGGCTCCTCTGTCCATGGGATTCTCCAGGCAAGAATACTGGAGTGAGTTGCCATTTCCTTCTCCAGGGGATCTTCCCAACCGAGGGATTGAACCCAAGTCTCTTGCATTGCAGGCAGACGCTTTATCCTCTGAGCCACCAGGGAAGCCCCTAAGAATACACAGAAGAACTGTACAAAAAATATCTTCACGACCCAGATAATCATGATGGTGTGATCACTCACCTAGAGCCAGACATCCCGGAATGTGAAGTCAAGTGGGCCTTAGGAAGCATCATTATGAACAAAGCTAGTGGAGGTGATGGAATTCCAGTTGAGCTATTTCAAATTCTAAAAGCTGATGCCGTGAAAGTGCTGCACTCAATATGCCAGCAAATTTGGAAAACTCAACAATGGCCACAGGACTGTAAAAGTCAGTTTCCATTCCAATCCCAAAGAAAAGCAATGCCAAAGAATGCTCAAACTACTGCACAATTGCACTCATCTCACACGCTAGTAAAAATGGCAACCTGCTCCAGTGTTCTTGCCTGGAGAATCCCAGAGACAGTGGGCCCCCGTCCATGGGGTCGCACAGAGTCAGACACGACTGAAGTGACTTAGCAGCAGCAGCAGCACACGCTAGTAAAGTAATGCTCAAAATTCTCCAAGCCAGGAGTCAGCAATACGTAATCTGTGAACTTCCAGATGTTCAAGTTGGTTTTAGAAAAGGCAGAGGAACCAGAGATCAAATTGCCAACATCCGCTGGATCACTGAAAAAGCAAGAGAGTTCCAGAAAAACATCTATTTCTGCTTTACCTTGACTATGCCAAAGCCTTTGACTGTGTGGATCACAAGAAACTGTGGGAAAAACTCTGAAAGAGATGGAAATACCAGACCGCCTGACCTGCCTCTTGAGAAATGTATATGCAGGTCAGGAAGCAACAGTTAGAACTAGACATGGAACAACAGACTGGTTCCAAATAGGAAAAGGAGTACGTCAACGTTGTATATTGTCACCCTGCTTATTTAACTTGTATGCAGAGTACATCATGAGAAACGCTGGGCTGGAGGAAGCACAAGCTGGAATCAAGATTACTGGGAGAAATATCAATAACCTCAGATATGCAGATGATCACGCTCATGGCAGAAAGTGAAGAAGAGCTAAAGAGCCTCTTGATGAAAGTCAAACAGGAGAGTGAAAAAGTTGGCTTAAAGCTCAACATTCAGAAAATGAAGATCATGGCATCCAGTCCCATTATTTCCTAGCAAATAGATGGGGAAACAGCGGCTGACTTTATTTTGGGGGACTCCAAAATCACTGCAGATGATGATTGCAGCCATGAAATTAAAAGACACTTACTCCTTGGAAGGAAAGTTATGACCAACCTAGACAGCATATTCAAAAGCAGAGACATTACTTTGTCAACAAAAGTCTGTCTAGTCAAGGCTATGGTTTTTCCAGTAGTCATGTATGGATGTGAGAGTTGGACTATAAAGAAAGCTGAGCACTGAAGAATTGATGCTTTTGAATTGTGGTGTTGGAGAAGACTCTTGAGAGTCCCTTGGACTATAAGGAGATCCAACCAGTCCATCCTAAAGGAGATCAGCCCTGGGTGTTCATTGGAAAGACTGATGTTGAAGCTGATACTCCAATATGTTAGCCACCTGTTGCAAAGAGCTGACTCATTTGAAAAGACCCTGATGCTGGGAAAGATTGAGGGCAGGAGGAGAAGGGGATGACAGAGGATGAGATGGTTGGATAGCATCACCAACTCAATGGACATGAGTTTGGGTAAACTCCGGGAGTTGTTGATGGACAGGGATGCCTGGTGTGCTGTGGCTCATGGGGTCGCAAAGAGTTGGACACAACCGAGTGACTGAAGTCTTTCAATTTATAAATATAAGATTTCTTTCCATTTTTTCCTTTTTTTGTCTTCTTCCATTAGTGTTTTATAGTTTTCAGTGTACAAGTCTTTAACCTTCTTCGTAAGTTAATTCTTAAGTTTTTTTTTAATTTAATTTTTTTAGTTTTTTTTCTTTTTGATGGTATTGTAAGGGAAATTGTTTTCTTAATTTTTCTTTTAGATAGTTTGTTGTTACTGAACAAAACACAGTTGATTTTTGTATGTTGGTTTTCTTTTTTCCTTTTTTTTTTTTTTTTTTTTGGTATGTTGATTTTCTCCTCTGCAACTGACTTAATTAGTTCTAACAGTTTTTGTAGTGGAGTTTTTAAGGATTTCTATTTATAGAATCTGTCATCTGCAAAGAGACATTTTACCTCTTCCTTTTATATTTGGGTGACTTTTATTCCTTTTTTGTTTCTTCTTTTTTTCCCTAATTGCTCTGATTAGGACACTAAGTACTATGTTAAATAGAAATGACTAACAGTGGGCATCCTTGTCTTATTCCTGATCTTGGAGGAAAAGCTTTCAGTTTTTCCACTGTTAAGTATGGTGTTAGCTGTAGGTTTATCTGCCTCTCATTATGTCGAGGTACATTCCTTCTATACGTAGTTTGTTGAGTACTTTTATCATGAAAAAGTATTGATTTTTTTCAAATGCTTTTACATCTATTGAGATGATTGTATACTTTAATCTCTCATTCTGTTAATATGGTTTATCACACATTGATTTGCATATATTGAAGCATTCTTACATCCCAAGGATAAATTCCACTTGATCTCAGTATATGATCTTTTTAATAAGCTGTTGGATTGGTTTGCTACTATTTCATTGTGGATTTTTGCATCTATGTTTGTTAGGAATATTGGCTTGTAATTTTCTTTTCTTGTTGTATCCTTATCTGACTTTGATAGCAAAGTAATCCTGGCCTTGAACAATGAATTTGGGAGTGTCTCCTCTTTTTCAGTTTCTTGAAAGTGTTTGAGAAATATTGGCATTAAGTCCTTTACTATTTTGTAGAATTCACCAGTGAGGCCATTTGATCCTGGGCTTTTCTTTTATAAGAGGTTTTCGATTACTGCTTCAGTCTTCTTAGTTATTATTGATTTGATCACATTTCCTGTTTCTTCATGAGTTAGTCTTGGCAGGCTGTATGTTTCAAGGAATTTGTATATTTATTCCAGGTTATCCAATTTGTTGGCATGTTCAAGTAGTTGCTCATGATCCTTTGTATTTCTGTGTCATCAGTTGTAATATCATCTATTTTATGTCTATTTTTTGTTTCTATTTTTTAAAATTTGAATCTTCTCTCTTTTTTTTCTTATCTAGCTAAAGATTTGTCAGTTTTGTTTATCTTTTCAAAACATCAGCTCTTAGTTTTGTTGATCTCTTCCAATTGTTTTTTTATACCTTGTTTCCTTTATTTCTGCTCTAATTTTTATGATCTCCTTCCTTCTGCCAACTTTGGGCTCCACAACAAGGGACGTCACTGCCATGAAAAGCCCCATGCACCTCAACTAGAGAGTAAACCCCCACTCACTGCAACAAGAGAAAGCCCAAGCACATCAAAAAAGACTCAGGATGCCAAAAATAAAATGTTTAAAAAAGCATTAGCAGAGGAAAATATTAATAAAGAAACGAATATAAATTGAAGGCCTTCTATCATTTAACTCTCACAAGTCCCTGGAAAGGAGGTATTATTCCAGTTCTAAAACTCAGGAAACTGAGGCTTAGGGAACCTAACAAGCCTGAGATTCTAGTCTCTGCTTTATATCATAATCACCCTGGGAATTTTAAGCAAATATGGACCCCTGGGCTTCCTGGTGCCAAAGAGCATGAACTTTCCTGAAGGTGGGACCTGCTCTCCTGTTCTGTAAGCAAACCTACACCAGTCATTCCAGTTACTGTGGCTCAGATTCTATTCCACTATCCTTCAGTTATTAATGTTAGAATGGAGAAGATGGGAGAATCAGGGACACTACCATTCTTACCTCTATTTGCCTTTTGCAACCATGCGAATCTGGCATTTCGCAAACCCAAACACAAGAGAAACTTGACTTACCTGGATTCATTGCTGTATCAGCGTCTAGAACAGTGCCTGGCATGTAATGGGTGCTTAATACATATTTGGAAAGAATGGGTGAATGACTAAGGACATCAGTGTAGGAGAAAGGTGATTCAGCGCGTTGTCACGCTGATCAAATCAAGTCCTCTCGCTACTGTGCCACACCCTAGGCCACACCTAGAAGGGTGTTCCTTCCTAAAATTAGCCCCCTACTGCTGACTATTGCTGATGGAGGCAACTACTGAATATAAAGGGGATCTGATACACATGAGGTCATATGAAAACTTTAGGATTTGCAGCAGTAACCATTGTCCTGTTCTGCCATTTTAGAAATACTGTTGAAACCAGCAAGTGGCTTTCAGGTTTGTCCAGGCAACATAGTTGTTTGGGCTTTGTTTGCAAAACGCCAAGCAGGCTGATTATCATAAATATGTCCCTTTATGACTTCCCTGGTGGTGCAGAGGTTAAAGCATCTGCCTGCAATGTGGGAGACCCGGGTTCGATCCCTGGGTTGGGAAGATCCTCTGGAGAAGGAAATGGCAACCCACTCCAGTATTCTTGCCTGGAGAATCCCATGGATGGAGGAGCTTGGTGGGCTACATTCCATGGGTCGCAAAGAGTCGGACTCAACTGAGCGACTTCACTTTCACTTTCTTTATGCCTGGTCACATGTTGTCTGCCTGCTTGGGTAGCAGAATAAAAAAGAAAGGTGGCAGAACAAGGACCTCCTGTATAGCACACGGGACTCTGCTCACTGTTGTGTGCCAGCCTGGACGGGAGGGGCGTTCGGGAGAAAACAGGTATGTGTATGGCTGAGTCCCTTCACTGTTCACCTGCAACCACCACAGTGCTGTTAATCTGCTATACCCCAACACAAAGTCAAAAGTTTGAAGTCTGGGGGAAAAAAAGACAGGCCTGGGTCAGATCTCCTCTTACTCAGAATAGCCATGGAACCTGTGGTCACCGAAGCCCTCTGAATCTTATGCTCATGCTTTTCTATACGGGCAGGAAGAGGGGAAAAAGGAGAAAACCAGGGGTGCGTATCAGTGCACGCCAGGCTGTTGTGGCGTGCACTTTGGAGCATATTTGAGAAGCCCTACCTGAGCCTCTCCGACTCCTCCAAAACACTGGCCTTCAAAAGCCCTCGGTGCTCACTCTCTTCTTCATGGTTAAAGAAATTCAGCACTGGAAGCACAGACTCAAGTGCAGACACATTTACTGGCTGAGGATGGGGCCTCGGCTGAGTTACTTAACCTGGCTGAGCCTTAGTTTCATCGTCTGTAAAAAGGGGAAGACAATAGGGCTTATTAACGTAAGACTGTTAATAAGAATTAAATGGGATAATGCAGTGTCTGTCTCATAGCATGCATTCCATGAGTGCTGGCTATTTTAATCATTGTTATTAACTGGGTCACATTTCCTGTGTGTTGGGAGAATGAATGCAAGCTGAGGTTCCGTTACTAAATAATGCTGGTAAAGCCATCTCTAAGAAGAGACTGCTGGAGTTAAATGCGTCAGGCCTCTGACGTTGATGGTTTCTGGCTCTAGCTCATTTACTCTCTGGTCCCATGACCTCAGGGTCTAAGGCAGGCCCTCCTCATCTTTAGCCCTTAGTGCCCCACTGACCACCCCAAAACACATCATTAAAGGAACCGGCCTAGGTCTCTAACCATGCTGAGCATGTTCTCTGCTACAACTGGAAGGACCTCATCAAAAAATTCTTCGTTTCTCTTCTATCCTATTCCAATTCCTTGCCCAGAAAGCAGAAAAGAATCCAAATTAACCTTACCATGACAAGTTGCAACTTCCAAAGACCAAATCTGGCACCTTGAGACAAGAGTAGTACAGTCAAAATATAACATAAATCGACTGACAAAACTTGAATTATTATTATTTATTATTATAGCAGCCTCAGTCCTGTATGTAAATATATGAAATTGATTGCTGAAGCTGAATGGAGCTGGATGTCCCCAGTCTTAGGAAATATGCACTGAAGTACTTAGGGGTAAAAGGCCATCGTGCTTGAAACCTAATCTGAAACAATAAAATTTTAACAATAGATGAATCTGGGTAAAGGGTATATGAGGTTGACCGGTACTTTTTTTATGTACAACTTTTGTAAGTTGGAACTTATTTCCAGATAAAAATTAAAAAATAAAAACCTAATAAAGGGGATATAACATACAACATGGTACATATGTGTGTTATTTATGAAAGTTGTTAGAGTAAATCTTGAGTTCTCATCACAAGAAAAAACTTTTTTTTCTATTTCTTCAATTTTGTATCTATATGAAAAAAAATTTTTTTGTATCTGTGTAAGAGGATGATTGCTCACTAAGCTCATTGTGATAATCATTTCATGATATATGTAAGTCAAATCATGCTGTACAACTTAAACATACAGTGCTGTATGTCAATTATATCTCAATAAAACTGGAAGAAAAACAAAAGCAAACAAAATCTGGCAAGGGGACAAGGAATACCTGAAGATATTGTTAATTCTTTCCCAAATAACCCAAGTGCTCTGAAGCAAACAGGTAAGGTTCTGGAGTAAAGATTTCCCAGCAAACAAAACTTCATTATAAAATACTGAGGTTGAGGAGTATGCAAATACTATTCAAGCCAATCACCAGATGGGTGTTTATGTAATATCTTCTATTTCTGTCACAAGTAGTTCAGGTATGGTTTAATGAACCTCTAGGGGCTCACACAATAAATGGCTTGTTCAAGATCACCCAGACAGTGACCCTGGCTTTGAGTCTGGAGACACATGTCTCAAGATCCATTTCCCTTTTCTTCTCCCCTCTCCCACCATGAGCCAGCATGGGCCAGCCTTGTGGGAATTTACTGTTTCCAGGGCACAGTACATACCAACGTGAGATCTTGCATCTAAATCATGTATAAGGAGGCTTCCTTGGTGGTCTTGTGGCTAAGACTCCACGCTCCATATGGATGGGGGCCCATGTTTGATCCCTGCTCAGGGAACTAGATCCCACAGGCCACAGCTAAGACCACGTGCAGCCAAGTAAATATATAAATAAATATTTTTTTAAAGATCGTGTATGAGGCTGTAGAAAGAGCTATAACAATAAGGGCATCACTACAGAAGGATTCACATGGAATCCAGTTCAGCCACAAAAGAGGCTTTGTAAACTTCTGGCAAGAACTCCACAGATAATCTGCAATTGAGAGGAAACCCCTAGATGTTCGTTAGTGGTGTGTTTCAAAAGCATATAAATATGAGAAGAGGGGTAGGCTAGTGTTTATTTCCACATTTACTATTTTCTCTCTTATCTTTCCAGGTGGCACTAGTAGTGAAGAATTCACCTGCCAATGCAGGAGACATAAGAGACCCTGGTTTGATCCCTGGGACCGGAAGATTCCCTGGAGGAAGGCATGGCAACCCACTCCAGTATTCTTGCCTGGGAAATCCCATGGACAGAGGAGCCTGGTGGGCTACATTCCATAGGGTTGCAAAAGGGTCAGACATGATTTAACGAGTAAACAGCAGCATTTAATAAATTACATAATATATTCAACACTTTGTTATAAAATAGGTTTTGTGTTAGGTGATTTTGCCAAACTGTAGGTTAATGGAAGTGTTCTTAGCACACATTTAAGGTAGGCTAGGCAAAGCTATGATGTTTAAGAGTATTGAGTGTATTTTCAACCTATCGTGGGTTTGTTGGGGCGTAACCCCATCGTGAGTCAAGGAAGCTCTGTAGACAGGCTGAGAGAAATCCGTCTCTTGTATAAAAAGGCACTTACTTCCCCTCCATAATCAGATGTGATAGATGAATCTACTACTGCACAGCCAGATAACAGATGAGGGAAAGTGTCTCCTATGATCTGCCAAATAACATACGAGAACAAAAGGCTGGAATTAGAATATCAGCATTTTGCCACCCCCAGTGAATTAATACATCTAGGCATTGGCATCAATGTCTGCTAACATCAAAAAAAGAATAGAGAACTCTGCTCAAATCTTATAACAACCCATATGGGAAAAGAACTTGAAAAAAAAGGATATATATATATGTGTGTGTGTGTGTGTGTATAAAACAATCACTTTGCTGTACACCTGATGGTGACACAACATTGTAAGTCAACTATACTCCAATATATAATAAGGTAAAAATTAAATTTTAAAAAGGAATGGAAATGAAACAGTGTGTGTCCTCTGATGAAAGAATTCAGTGACACCTATAGGCTTGCCAGAGGGATCACCTCGGTGGCTGATCAAGCCTTTGAGTCCAACTGTCGCTTTGCAGGGAATTCAGGGGACAGAGAGAAATGCTGAGCTGCATCCAGAGCATGCAACCCACCAAATCCAGATGAGAAACTTTACATGTCAACCTGCCACGATCTTCAGTGTACAAAGTGCCTGGAAAGGAAAGGATAAAGGGGAAACCCGTAGATTAAATGGACTTCAGAGATACAGCAAGTTGTCTTTTTAAAAGAAAGAACTTCTATAATGTTTAGATATGCCTCAGCGGATGATAAATTCAAGGAAATAACTCATGTATGGATCGTAACATCTTTTTCTTATTTTTTGGCCAGCCTGTGAGATTTTCGTTCCCTGGCCAGGACCCTTGGCAGCAAAAGCTCAGAGTCTTAACCATTGGACTTCCAGGGAATTCTTGGAAGTAACTACTCTAGAAATCAAGAATTGTGGTTACTTTGGAGGGAGGCCTGGGGCGATGAATGGGATGAGGCACGAGGAAGGCAACTGGGGGTTCCTGGCCAAGTTCTTCTTTTTGACTCGGGTGAAGTTTTGAAAGATGACCGGCTTTATAATAATTCACTAAGTTGTAAGTGTGGTTCACTGTTGCTGAGCTTTATTTTACAGTTAAAAATATCAGAGGCCGCACTCTACAGTTTATATGCAGCAGTCTTCAAGCTTTGGTACCCAAAGCAACAGTCAAGGAGTCAATGACTGCGATCCTTCAAAACCTTCACCATTTCACAGGTGCCATCTTTTCACACAGCATCAACCAGGAAGGAGACCTTGTAGCCCAACACAGGAAGAATAACAAAAGACATTTGAAATGAGATGGACTTAGGCTAAGGCCTGCTGTCTGCACTTTTAACTTGTTGCCTTCTACTTTATAACCCCACTGTTGTGTAAATTCCCCAATCCCAAGGAGCTTCAATGTCCTTGTGTATCAAATCAGGATAAAGTATAGTGAGGATTAGATGTGTGTGCAGTAGTATACAGTAGATGCTCAGTTGATGCTATTACTAAAATTATTCCTATGAGTCAAAGAAGTTGCCGGGGTTCTAGGACCTGGGAAATTTGTGTCAGTCCACTGCCATGCTGGGTCGTCATTCTAATTGTTCTCACACTTGCTCTAAGGCCAGTGGTCTATTCTCCTCCTCCTGTGCTCTTCCTGATCCAGGAGGACAGACCCACACAGGGAAACCCAGGGTCACACCTGGGAGCATCTGACCCTTGGGGTGTCCTTCCCTGGAGATATGATGTAGGAAATCCATGAGTCACTCTGTCAGTGACAAAGTCAATGGCAAACACTTGACTTTCCCCACCTGGGAGGTGTGGGCTTATCAACAGGAAGCCTCCTGCTTGCCAGGTTCCATCTTCAGCCAACACTGCTGAGGCCACCAGGACCTGTCCACCATCCTGACACCCAGGTGACATCCTCCTACTCCAGGGGATAGTTGGAAGTGTCTGGAGATTTCTGTTGCTGTTGTCATAACTGAGAAGAGGCTACCAGCAGCTAGTGGGAAGAGACTAGGGAGGGTGAACATTTCACAGCTCCTCATAGCAAAGAATTATTGGGTCCAAGGTGTCAACAGGGCCAAGGTTGAGAAACCTGATCTAGAGGGAGCCGGGCAAGGGGACTGCAATCTGCAACCTCTAGGGCCTGCCTGGGCACCTTGGCATGTGCCCATTGTATAGACAGCATGCTTGAGGCTATGAGAGGTTACAGTGAAAGTGAAAGTGTTGGCCGCTCAGTCATGTCTGACTCTTTGTGGCGCCATGGGCTGTTGCTTGCCAAGCTCCTTTGTCCATGGAATTCTCCAGGCAAGAATACTGGAGTAGGTTGCCATTTCCTTCCCCAGGGGATCTTTCCCACCCAGGGATGGAACCCGGATCTCTTGCATTGCAGGCAGATTCTTTACCATCTGAGCCACCAGGGAAGACCCAGTGAGAGGTTATAGGACTTGCCCCAAATGGTTTTCAGACACTAAGGTTCATTCTGTGTTTAAAGACCTATCTCAGAACGTCCTGATAATTGGGGTTTGTGGGAACCCTTTAAAATAAGACTTTCAAAGAACAACGTGAGCCACAAAAAGGGGGTGATGGTTTCCCCCTGTTTTGTGAGTTGCTCATAGCACAGACTTTCAGTGGTTGCTCATTCCTGACTCTGAGAATCAGTCCTGCTCCTTGGACAAGCATACAAGCCCTCTCACATCCAGGTCCCATTCAGCCCTCCGATCTCACATCACAGTCCTCTCACCTTGGGCTCACTCTTTCAGAGTGTCCTCCACACCCCACGTTGTTACGGCCATGCCTTTGTTCACGTTTGCCAAATGTGGTAGGTACTCATTCTGCCAGATGATTTCAGGGGGATGAAAGAATGACCACTTTTCACTTGAACATTAGATTTTCATTTTAATATGTATTAGAAAAAAAGAACCTAAAAAGCAACCCCACAATAGTGTGTATCCTTTTTTTTTTTTAATTGTTTACATTTTTAAATTGAGGTATGGTGACTTGGGCTTTCCAGGTGGCGCTAGTGGTAAGGAACCTGCCTGGTAAAGAACCACTGTAGGAGACACAAGCTCTGTCCCTTACTGGGGAAGAACCCCTGAAGGAGGGCATGGCAACCCATTCCAGTATTCTTGCCCAGAGAGTCCCATGGACAGAAGAGCCTGGCAGGTTACAGTCCATAGGGTTGCAAAGAGTCGGACACAACTGAAGCAACTTAGCACACATACATACTTGACTTACAATATTATATTAGTTTCAAGTGTGCAACATGGTGACTCAATACACCGCACAAAGTTGTTATAATATTATTGACTATATACCCTGTGCTGTATATGACATCCCTGTGACTTATTTATTTTATATCTGGTAATTTGTACCTCTCAATCCCCTTCACCTACTCCATCCATCCCCCACCATTCACCCCACCCAGCCCACCTCCCGTCCCCAGCAGCCAGTAGTTGGTTTTCTGTATCTGTGAGTCTGTTTCGTTCGTGTTTTGTTTTTTAGGTTCCACATGTAAGTGAAAACATATAGTATTTGTCTTTCTCTGTTTGACTTATCTCACTTAGCATAATACCCTCCAGGTCCATCCATGTTGCTCCAAATGGCAAGACTCATTCTTTTTTTTTTTTTTTTTTACATTCTGGAAAAATACAGGACAGTTCTTTATTAGGACAGATTAAGAAGACTCATCCTTTTTTACGACTGAGTAATATTCCACTGCCTGTGTATGTGGTGTGCGTGTGTATGTGGTGTGTGTGTGTATGTGGTCTGTGTGTGTATGTGGTGTGTGTGTATGTGGTGTGTGTGTGTGTGTGGTGTGTGTGTGTATGCGGTGTGTGTGTGTATGTGGTCTGTGTGTGTATGTGGTGTGTGTGTGTATGTGGTGTGTGGTGTGTGTGTATGTGGTGTGTGTGTATGTGGTGTGTGTGTATGTGGTGTGTGTGTGTATGTGGTGTGTATGTGGTCTGTGTGTATATGTGGTCTGTGTGTATGTGGTGTGTGTGTGTATGTGGTGTGTGTGTATGTGGTCTGTGTGTGTATGTGGTGTGTGTGTGTATGTGGTGTGTATGTGGTCTGTGTGTGTATGTGGTCTGTGTGTGTATGTGGTCTGTGTGTGTATGTGGTGTGTGTGTGGTGTATATGTGGTGTGTGTGTGTGTGTGTGTGGTGTGTGTGTGTGGTATGTGTGTGTTTATGTGGTGTGTGTGTGTGTGTGTGGTGTGTGTGTGTTTATGTGGTGTGTGTGTGTATGTGGTGTGTGTGTGTGTGTGGTGTGTGTGTGTGGTGTGTGTGTGTTTATGTGGTGTGCGTGTGTATGTGGTGTGTGTGTGTGTGTGGTGTGTGTGTGTATGCCACAACTTCTTTATTCATTCATCTGTCAATGTGGTGTACCCCTTTAAAACAAATGCGTTCAAAGAAATAGTCAATTAAAATATTATCTAAATATTGAATAGGTGGCAGTCAGAGGAAGTACCATTCATGAAAGTGATGTACACTGACCTGAAATATGTTTTTGCCCTTTCTCTGTCTTCATGCCTTTTTCCTGCCTGACCCTCCCCTCTCCCCAGCGGGCCTCCCTGTCTCCTCTTCCTTGGCTGGCATCCCTTGCCCAGCTGAAGCTGACCCCTCCTTGAAAACGCAGCTCAGGCTTTCATTCCTGCAGAAGCTTCTCTCACTCCCACCCACTCCTCGAGTCTAAGCTGGGTCAAGCATTTCCTCTGTGAATTCCAGGAGGTGGGACACCCAGCTCTGTGAACTCTGGAGTGAAACTGCCTGGCGCGGTGCGGGCTGGAGCGGAGGCTCTAAGGAGTCGTAGTCGTTGAACCGCGGGCACAAAGCACTTCTTTTTACCGTGAGGCTCCTGTCTGGGGTTTAGCCTGTCCTGAGAAATGAGCTCCAGACCAAAACAAAACTTTAGTAACAAGCCAGGACTTGAGAGCAATTCGACTTCAGCTCCACATCCACCCTGCACGGACACCGCCACCGTGCAGTTCTGGAGCCCGGGCCATCACTATGGGCCCGGAAGTCTCTGAACTCCTTGCTGGGAGGCCCGGATCTATTGTGTTTGGCCAAATCAGTTTTCCTCTCTGAGCTTCAGTGTCCCCATCTGTAAAGTGGGAGAGGGGAGTAAAACCCACTTCCCAAGGTGACTGGGAGTTTCGCCCTGAGTGAACAGCTGCAGAAGTACTTTGGAATAAAAGGCTTTTGAATGAATGGAAAGGGTTGTTATTTTTAAACTCATAAATGAGGACAGCCAGTGCTCTGGGGTTTTCAGTATGATGCTGTGTAACTAGAAGAACCGGATTGCATGTTCCTGCATCTGTACCTACATGCGTGCACACACGCACACACCCTGATTACCAAAGGCGGCTTTGAGGTCTCTCTGAGATCGAGCATATAGCCAGTAGCTCTCAAAGTATGACTAGGATCCTACAGCTTGGGAGGGGAAAGTCTGAGAGGAGAGACACACGATCACGGCACTTGCTTGAGCAGCTCTTGTGAGCCAGGCCCTGGCAACAGGGAGACACAGGATGGGTCTCTTCCCTCAGTGAGCATCTCTCCTAGCAGGGAGGACCTGCTGTGAATAAGCCATTCTGTACCCAGCGATGGCAGTGGATTCACTGAACCTGGGGAACCACCAGAAGTCCCAGATATAGTCCACAAATCCTAGGGTGCCAGAGCTCCCTACAAGGCAGCTGAGAAAGAGGAAAGAAATGAAATGCTACCTTACTAATCATCTTTTACAAGATTCACAAAAAATACAGAATGTCTTTTATTTTCCAGAGGCATTTGGAACTGCCTAAGTGTTTGGGGAGAACAACAGATTAACAGTGAACAATTATACTGTGCTCAGTTGCTCAATCATGTCCAGCTATTTACGACCCCGTGGATGGTAGCCTGAGAGGCTTCTCTGTCCATGGAATTTTCCAGACAGAAATACTGAAGTGGGTAGCCTTTGCCTACTCCAGGGGATCTTCCCAACCCAGGGATCAAACCTGCATCTCTTGCATCTCCTGCATTGGCAGCTGGATTCTTTATTAGTGCGCCACCTGGGAAGTCTTGGCAGTGAAAGGCACGGCTAAATCTGCGCCCATCTTAAGGCTAGAGCTGCGTCTGGTGCTTTCCAGCATCACCTCAGGTGGAGCAAAGTGTTCTGCACAATGATGTAAGCTACCAGCAAATGCAGGGTCAACAAGAGCACAGTCCAACAGCCAGCAAACACTGCCTGCCAGGTGCTAGGCTGGGCCTGGGGGTCGGAGGAGGGTGAGAGCCTGTATGCAGCAGAGTCAGGAAGGCAGACCGTGATGACGCCTGATGCTGGGATGGCCTCTGCCTGGGCTGGGAGCCACCAGGGAGACCTGCACCGAGGAGGCCATCCAGGCCCATGATGGGACCAGCTCTGTCCCCACCAGCTGTGACCTCCTCTGAAGCACATCCTTGGGGCCATCAACAGAGCCGCAGGAGAGCCAGGGCCTGATTCTAGGACCGTGGGTCCCTACAGTTCACGCTCTTTGAGCCACTCTAGACCAAGAACCAGTTACTCTGTATCTCCAAATGCCTGGCACAATGTAGGGACTCAGAATACTGTTGTTGAATGAAAGATTAGAAGACTATTCCATATTCATAGAAGACCACATACCTTAAACCCTGCATCTCAAGAGTTATGTGTGACTCTAATTTAGAGCTCATTTATTTGAGCATTTCTGTTAGGCACCTCTGTATGCTCTTATTAAAATTATGATTAGCATTTGGAGAAAATATATAATGCATACAAAAGATGTATCCACCATATATGTAAATTATGAAATACAGCTTGAAAATGAATACCCAAGTCAAGAACAGAGCATTTCTACTGTGTCCGCCTGGGTGAGCCTTTCCTAGTGCCCTCTTGCAGACCATCAGACCTCTCATGGCCTTTCTACTGAACTTTATATTTCTTTTTCCCTTTGTTTTTTTTTAATGTCTTCACTTCAAATGAAAAAGAATTAGTCTATTACTTAGTTTATTTTGTTTTCTTTGGTTTGCTCTTCATGAGAAGGTGTCCTACCTACTCCATCAAATTTTACACAGCGTGCTTTCTTTACTCCAGTAGTCATATATGGATGTGAGAGTTGGACCATATGGATGTGAGAGTTGGACCATAAAGAAGGATTGATGCCTTTGAACCGTGGTGTTGGTAAAGACTCTTGAGAGTCCCTTGGGTTGCAAGGAGATCAAACCTGTCAATCCTAAGGGAAATCAATCCGGAATATTTATTGGAAGGACTGATGCTGAAGCTGAGACTCCAATACTTTGGCCACTTGATGCAAAGAACTGACTCATTGGAAAAGACACTGATGCTGGGGAAGATTGAAAGCAGGAGGAGAAGGGGGCAACAGAGGATGAGATGGTTGGATGGTTGGATGGCAAACTCAATGGGCATGGATTTGGTAAAGGACAGGGAAACCTGGCATGCTGCAGTCCACGGGGTCACAAATAGTTGGACATGACTGAGCAACTGAACAACAACTCATTCATGCCCCTTGTGTTAATATATGATCATTGTTATTCATCCACTTGTGAGTGGACATTATACTTGTTTCCAGTTGTTGACCCTTATTTCCAGCGCTGCTGTGAACACTGTGTGGAAATTTTCTGGTGTACACAAGCAGGCTTCATCTAGGGTATATATACCAAGAAGTGGACTGCTCAGTTGTAAGGTTCCAACTTGGCCCAGAATACTCTCAAGTCTTGCCCCTATGAGTGAGTGAGTGAGTGAAGTCGCTCAGTTGTGTCTGAGTCTTTGTGATCCCATGGACTGTAGCCTATTAGGCTTCTCCGTCCATGGGATTCTCCAGGCAAGCGTACTGGAGTGGGTTACCATTTCCTTCTCCAGGGGATCTTCCCGACCCAGGGATTGAACCTGGGTCTCCTGCATTGGAGGCAGACGCTTTAACCTCTGAGCCACCAGGGAAGCCCCTATAGCCCCTATGAAGTCCATCCCTCTGTGCTCCATTTCCAGAACAATGACTTGCCATTACTTCCTGTCTTTAGGACTTAGATCAAACCTGGAATGCCTATCTTCCCCTCTTCCGTCTCCTCTCTTCTCTTTGAAGTCCAGCTCAGAGCTCCACCTCTCAGGCTGACGACCAGTCTCCCCTGCATATTTTGGACTTGGGGAGGAAATAGTGCTAAGCTCCAGTGCTGCTGTCTCCTGGCCTTGTGATTTTAAAATATTTTTTTCATCTATGTGGTCCTCAGATCCGCATCCCTAAAGCAGAAGGGAAAGGCTACCACTCCTGCATGTTTACTGGTGCCAGGCTTACATGATGTACAGTCATGCCGCAGTTAATACAATGGCTGTGGTTAGGATCATACGCTTTGGAATGAGATCATTGTGGGCTTGAGGATTAAATGAGTCAATGTATATAAAAGACTTAGCACAATGCCTGGCACATCGAAAATGTGAAGTAATTTCTGACCATTGTTAACAATCACACCCCTACGAAGGAGTCAGTATTTTTATTTATTTATTTATTGGTCACACCATATGGCGTGCGGGATCTTAGTTCCCCAACCAGGGATTGACCCTATGCCCCTTTCAGTGGAAGCGCAGAATTTAACTGCTGGAGCGTCAGGAAAGTCCCTGTTCCCAATTCACAGATAAGGACACCGAGACACAGAGCGATTATACAGCTTGTCCAAGGTATATGGTCAGTTAACATTTGAACTCTAACAAGAAGCCCAAGCTCCTAATTGCAGTTTGGAGATGTGAGCCCAAAAACAAATACTAATATCACCTGTTGGATATTTGGCCAAATCACTTTGACTTGTGTCTGAATCTCTGTTTTTCTCTCTCTGATGATAAAAACTTTCAGATGCAAAAGCCTGGCCATTTTTGCCTCTGGTACTTTCCTGGTACAGCTGGGGCAAAAGGAGGGGTTTAAAAACGATCGAGATAGTTCATTCAGGGGGAATCTCCTTGCTAGGAACTATTGCCTCTCTCTGTCTTTCTCTCACCTAAAAATCCTCAGTTTTATGAAGTAATAAACCTAAACTGTAAACATGTTTTCAATTTCACCACCATCTGTCTGGTGAGTCATAAAGCTCCCTGAAATGAGGTAGGAATGAGGACCATCCTGTCAATGAAAAGATTAAACTTTAGGTTTTAAAGTGGTAAATGAGTTACCAGAAACCTTCAGACCATTCTGCCCTGGGTTTCTCTGACCCATTTACACAGGTACCCCAAGCACTTGTTAACAGGATTCAGTGTTCTTTCAACTCTGCCCTAAGAGGCAAGGATTTTATTGTATGTACGTTATTTTAAATCATTTTATATATTTATTTATGGCTGTGCTGGGTCTTCGTTGCTGCGTGGGTGCGCGGTTTTTTGGTGGGTTTTTCCCTAGTTTTGAAGTGCAGGGGCTGCTCTCGAGCGTGCGGGCTTCTCATTGCGGTGGCTTCTCTTACTGGGGAGCTGGGCTCTGGGGAGCCACAGCTTCAGTAGTTGTGGCTCGTGGGCTCCAGAGCGCAGGCTCAATAGTTGTGGCGTATGGGCTTAGTTGCTCTGCGGCATGTGGGAACTTCCCAGATCAGGGATTAAACCCGTGTCTCCTGCATTGGCAGGTGGGTTCTTTACCACCTGGGAAACCCATTTTACATGGCAGCTCAGGCAAACTAATATAGAACGGGAGGAAGCAACAGGTTATCCTGATCATTACATAGGATATTTCTTGTTTAAGGAGGATCTATAGCACTGTAATGATCACATTCAAGAAAATTATGTTACTTGAAAAAAAAATACTTGCTTATCAGGAGATTATTCTGATGTGGCAATACACAAATGTTTTCAAACAGCTGGTACCTTGTAAAAGGAGGCTCTTGTAAACAGGATATTCCTGTTGGCATGGGACTGCATATTTGCTTAGAAAAACAGTGCCCTGTTTCTGCAACAGTCAACCAATGCAAACAAGGAAATATTGATGGAGAAATAAGAAAATCTATACATCATAGAAAATCCCCTGGACATGACTGTAGACAAGACCAGCTGAAGAGTGACAAAGGATGTCTGGCAAACAGAGCAGCTTGCCCTTTGAAATGTTTGACATTTTCCTGGAAAAGTCACACTCAGGTGGTTTGTAGAGGAAAAGCATAGAATGTCAAAGCGGGAAGGGAGCTTAGGGATCATTTCATCTATCTACCCAATTGTCCTGGTTCAAGACATGGAAGCCCAGAGAGGGGAAGGGACTTGCCCAGAGTCAACAGCCAGCTAAGATTTCTGAGTTCAGCTTTCCTCATTCCAAGTCCACAAGTCCTTCCTTCTCTGCCGTCCTTTCTTTCATTCTTCTACGTCTCTCTCTTTGCCTGCTTCCTCACTGAGTTGTTTGAGTTCATAAGGAAAAAAAAAAAAAAGGACTTTCTATCTGCCAATGAACCCTCCTCACTGTTCTCACCATCCCTGGGATCTTGGCAGAGTGGGCTTAATGCTCTCTCCCACTGACCTGGGAGTGTCTGAGAATTATTCCAAGTTATGTCTGTGGAGTTGATAGTCAGGGTGATACCCTTCTCCCCCAGCACCTGATTTATTGAACCAGGGTTGAGGATGAATAGAATGCCCAGCAAAATCTTTTCTCCTTGGCTCTCTCCATCACCATGAAGACATCCACGGAAACCCTTTACCTCGGGACAGGTGGGAGGGGAGGGGGGCAAGCACATCACAGCATCCAGCACAAACCACACCGCACACTGAGCCCTTCCAGCACACACAGACACAAGCCCCCGGAGGAATGCGCCAAGCCCCTGAGGAGTCCAGACGCCTGGAAATGTGGAGTGGGAGGGGGAATGCGCTTCACTCCTGCATTGGACTCCAGCTCTGTCCTAACCCTGGGTGGGTTCCTGAACTTCTCTGAGCTTCCATTTCAGCATCTGAACACGGGGTGCTAGGAGGATCTGATGAGATGATGAAACTAAAACGCTGGGTCCGGGGCCTACTACTGATGAGTGGTCATCCATGCTGCTGTTTTTATTTGAACTGCTGCTTGTCTAGGTTTATGATTATTTATACTTTGGACTCTGGGGGCCAAGAAGACCAAGGCTAATGGGATCTGACAGGCTCGCTGTGCCAGCCTCCTGACTAGTCCCTCTGCCTCTATTCCCTCACCCACCCCCACCCCCGACTCCACCTGCCCTCCCAAGGATCTCACTGAAGGGTCAATCTGTTCATATTCCTCCTTGCTGCCCTTCATTTCCAGGATCAAGTCCAAACTCTGAAGCTTGGACACAAGTCCACCATCAGCTGCACCTGGCAACCCACCATGCTCAAGTCTCACAAATATGCTCATCGCTCTCTAAACAATTGTTGCTTTTCCACCCCGCCATGTCTTTGCACAAACTTCCCCTGCCTCCAGGTCCACTCCTCTTGATCTAGCCTCGTGGTTCTCAAAGTGTGGTCCTTGGACCTCAGGGACAATCGCATCATCAGGGAACTTGTCAGAGATGCAAATCCTTGGGCCCCATCCCAGATCTACTGAATCAGAGTATGGGGACCAGCAATGTGGGTTTCAGCAAGTCCTCCTGGGGATTCTGATGCATGCTTCAGTTTGAGAACCGCTAACTAGTGAAAACATACTTCACCTGGGCTTCCCAGGTGGCACAAGTGGTAAAGAACCCACCTGCCAATGCAGGAGACACAAGAGACACAGGTTCAATCCCTGGGTCAGAAAGATCCTATGGAGGAGGGCATGGCAACCCACTTCAATGTTCTTACAGAATCCCATGGACAGAGGAGCCTGGCGGGCTACAGTCCATATGGTTGCAAAGAATCAGACATGACTGAAGCGACTTAGCATGCACAAACGACTAGTGGAAACATACTTTCCAAGCTCATGTGTTGTTGTTGTTTGGCTGAACTGGGTCTTTGTTGCTGTGCACAGGCTTTCTCTAGTTTCAGAGAATGGGGGCTACTCTTCATTGTGGTGTGCAGGCTTCTCATTGTAGTGCCTTGTTTTGTTGCTGAACACAGGTGCACAGGCTCCAGTAGTTGTAGCAGACAGGCTTAGTTGCTCCACAGCATGCAGAATCTTCCAGGACCAGGGATTGAACCTGTGTTCAATTGGCAGGCTGGATTCTCAACCACTGGACCACCAGGGAAGTGTAGTTATTGCTTTTTAAGGATGTTCTTCCAACTCCCTGCTGCCCTTTACAAAGAGAATGCTTCCTTCTCCAAAGCTCTTCAAAGTGTTGCTTGAACTCTGAACATAGCTTCCAGCACTGCTGATCACATCCAGTGGCTGCAAGTGTTCTCTCTTCACATTCATGTCCTGCATCAGCCAGGAGAGCCTTGAGACTGGGGACCTGGTCACACTGAAGCCTGTGTCTGCCCCCGTGCCCAGTATAGGGCCCGAAACATGTGATGAATGTGGCTACGAACCTTCATATCCTGAGGATCTTTACTGTAGAACTTAGATTTGCCTACATTTACAAAGCACATCAAACTCTATAACCTGGCCCAAGTTCAGGAGCATGGGATGACAAGGGTTTATAACACTCATCAATCTATGATTCGTGAACTTTGCCCCTCCCTCCCCGACATTCAGTCCCTATCTCCCCCCTTCACCCCGCACACAGCCAGAAAGTCACTCCTGTAGTTTATTCACATACTTGTGCCTTCTATTTCCTCATATACTTGCGGCAGGTTAGTTTTCTTTTAATGTTTAATTGTGGTAAAATACACATAAAACTGCAGTTCAGTTGAATATACTGTTCAGTGAATATGCTGTTGAGTATATTCACTCTGACATAGTTTAAATGGGGAAAAAGTAATGATTAAAACTATTAGGAAACAAACAAACAAAATTGGTAATCTAAGGATATTCTCACATCCACAATGAGATTTGGAACTCTCTGAGAGGTGTGCACACTCCATTTTGAGAATATTAGTCACAGATAACACTTACTGAATGTTTAGTAAGCTCCAGGCACCATGCTAATTGCTTTCAACCATCTCATTTAATAGTTACACCAAATCTGCTGCTGCTGCTGCTGCTAAGTCGCTTCAGTCATGTCCGACTCTGTGCGACCCCATAGACGGCAGCCCACCAGGCTCCCCCGTCTTATTATCATCCTCATATCACAGAAGAAGCTAATACAGAGAGAAAAAGAGTGATTTTGCAAATGAGCTGTGGCTCTATGGATTCAGACCTGCTGTCCTAAAGCATCTGGCACTGCCCAAATCCTAGGTTGGCCTTCTAGAAATTCCCAAGTCCCTCCAGAGTATAGTTGTGCCCCTTGCTTCATTGTCAGCTAGTTGGTCTTTGCATCTGTGGACCATGAATGACCCATGCAATCTTCTCTCCAGTCAGGCCATTTCCCTGCCATTCAGACTGAGCCTTTGCTTAGCCTCATGGAAGCATAATCCCTTACCTGAAACTGGACCAGAGCTGAAATTCTCCATCTGTCACTTGGCACCTCTGTGGCCTAACACACTTTGCTTCTCCTGCTAAGCCTCAGCTCTTTCCCTTGTAAACTGGGAATAATCTAGCATCACCATCTCTTACCTAAAACCCTCCAGGCCAGCTGTGCCTCAGAGCTCAGCGTGTTTCAGATTTTAGAAAGGTAACAAGCCTACCTACTGAGTATTACATAACATCCCATGGGAGTCGGCAACAGTATTCCCAAATCAAACACTTTACTGTTTTTGCAGCAAAAGTCTAAATAGTCACACTGAGTGGGATAAGGACTCATATTTCAAGTTAGAATTTGACCACTAAAGAAGTTACAAAAGTGTTTTTGCATTTTCTAAGCATTCTGGGATTTGGAATGGAGATTATGGATTAGAACCTGTCTCAGAAGGTGACCTCAAGGACTCCATACACTCAAAGAAGAGGCAGATCCTTTTGAGAGGAGGAACAGATACCACTGGAGGAGCTGAAGATACTTAACAAAACGCAGCTCTTCACTTCTTCCCTTTTCCAAATCCTACATTTTCCCTCAGCTCCTTCCAAACTGTCTCCTTTGACTTTCCTGTTCACGACCCACTTCCTCAAAGTGTTCCTCCCAGACCAAGACTTGCTTTCTTCATAGCCTCCAAACGAAAATCTCTCCAGAAAAGCACTCCTTTGATCTCACCCTTCAGCTTAAAAATGTCAGCTTGTACCTCCTCCAGTCATCTGGCCTGTGCCATCATTTAGGGCTGTCGGAGGTAAGCTACTCCTAAAGTTGCGTGCTTTCTTGCAAAAGCATAGTCATGTGGGACCTACATTTTTCTAGAAAGATAAACAGGACCACTAACCCTAACCCTAACCCTAACCCTTACCCTAACGCTCCCACTGGAAACCCCAAACAGCTCTCTTTTGCTGATAAATGGTTGAGGGAGGGACTTCCCTGGTGGTCAGTGGTTAAGAATTCACCTGCAATGCAGAGGACATGGGTTCGATCCCCAGTCAGGGAGAATCCTGCATGGTGTTGGGTAATAAAGTCTGTGAATCCCACCCGCTCAAGAGACCCTGCTTGGCAACAAGAGAAGTCACCACAATGAGAAGCCCACCCCCGCCCCGCCCCCGCCCCGCCGAGCCTAAGAGTAGCCCCTCCTCTCCACAACTGTTCATCCAGGTGTAGCAACGACCACCCAGTACAGCCAAAAATAAACCGATATGTTTTTTTTAATGGTTGCGGGAGGGTGAACCAAGAGCTGATGAGCCAGCTGGGCTAATCTCTTGGTCTTCTAGGGATAGGCCAATTCTAGGTCCCTTCGGAGTCCAGCACTTGCCAACAGTCAGGGTATGACCACACCAGGGCCAGGGGATACGTGCGGAGTACGTGGAAATGTGGCGAGGGCAGACGCAAGGCCTCCGTTGTGGACCTACGTCAGTTTGTAGAGTGATGTTGTTGCCTGGATGACGATACTGCCCCCATGGGATGGAAAAGGCTCTTCTCTGATCAAAGCCATTATTATGTGGGTCCTATTCTGGCCACAGACACCACGTGGGTAGTCAGGCCTCTGCTGTTATTTCAGCCTCCGGGGTGAAAACATCCGAACAGTGGAATCTTTTCTGTTCCTGGCTCCAGATCATACCGTGCAGACTTCGGACGCACCGTTGTTCGTCTCCACCTAACACCGCACCAAGCAGAAGGGCCTCCTGAGGCACATCCACGCTTCTTCCTGTGTTTCTGGCTGTTCACAGCTGGCACCTTTGCCGCCATTTTGGCAGAGGCCCAAGGCCTAGAAAATGAAGGAACCTAGCAACTGCTGGGGACATAGCCCTGCTGGGCGAGGCTGGTGGAGGGAACACCGTGTTGGTGGGAGGTGGGGCCTGAGTCGAGCTAGCCAGCCTGGGATAACAGAAGTGGGGAAGGAGGGGCTGCCAAGGGGCTGGGTGGCAGCCAGCACCTGCCTCAGCTGCTGCTTGCGCCCCTCGTGGCGGCCTCAGGAACTGCAGGCCGAGGTCCAGGCTGATTGTTGTTGATTTCACAAGCTTTGATGATGCCGGAGTTGGCCTCTTCGGAGGAATGTAGACCTGTCTGCACCCGAAAACCAAAACCAAGTCCAAGGGGGCGTGGCAGAGTTGCTGGCGGAGAGGCCCCATCTCACTTGGGCGGACACGGATGTCTGGAACGAGGCCTGGCAGAAGGGCCCGGGAGGTGGCTTCAGACCCAGGGCCAGCCACGCCGCTTTCCCACGTGTGCAGACGCTGGCTTCTGTAGAGCGAGACTCCAGGGAGGGAAGACGTCTCCCGGAGAGAGAGGAGAGCCGGAAGCTTTCCCCTCTGTGTGCAGCCTCCTGCCCTGGGAGGTGGCAGCTCCGAAGAGCCTAAGCGGGGCTTCTGCCGGGATTCTTAGTATCTGTGTGAGATATTTAGAATCATTAGAACCCATCACCGACTACTGACCTGCCCAGTACTAGCCACGAGGAGGCCGTGGCTGTCGAGTACTTGAAATGTACTCCTAATTCATCAGTTTTCAGAGAATCAGTATGAAAAAGTAATTATTTTACTACTAAAAATGTTTCTGAAAGTGAAAGTCGTTCAGTTGTGTCGGACTCTTTGTGACCCCATGGACTGTAGCCTGCCAGGCTCCTCTGTCCAAGGAATTCTCCAGGCCAGAATACTGGAGTGGGTAGCCATGCCCAGAGAATCTCCCCAGCCCAGGCGTGGAACCCAGGTCTCCACATTATAGATGGATTCTTTATGGAACCCAGGTCTCCACATTATAGATGGATTCTTTAAGGTCTGAGCCACCAGGGAAGCACCCCACCCCCGCCCCCCACCCCCCAAAAAAAAAGTTTGTATACTGAGCTAAATATATTAAAATTAATTTAACTTTTTTTTCCATTAAAAAATGTGGCTACTAGAAAATTGAAAATTACACTTATGGCTCATGTTGTATTTCTATTGTTACACCCAACATGCCATCATTTCCAAGCTTGTTCTTGCTCTTCTCTCTGTCTGGAATGCTTTGCTTCCAGCAGGACATTCCTCTTTCTCTGTATTCAGATCTCAGTTCAAAGTTGTCTTGCTTGACTGCTAAACCGTCCCCCTCCACCTTCCTTTCACCAAATTCAGTTGTATTGTCTTCATAGCACTTTACACTCTTTTCATACAGTTTACTGTCCCCCGTCCCAACATCCCTCTAAAAAAAAAACCCCAGAAACCAACCCAGTCTCTCTTCATCCTTCGAGCATAAGCTCCTTGAGATCTGAGACCTTGAACATCCTGGTCACTGTGGTCTCCTCGGTGCCCACAGTAAATATTTGTTGAGTGAATGTTGAGAGGCTCCCCTGAGGGGGATATCCTTCAAGTGCCTTTGTTTGCCTTCAAGATGGCCAAAGCCAAAATTCTAGTCTGTGTGCGTTAAACGGACATTCTCATGGCTCCTTTGTTTCACCTTTTCTGCTTACTTGTCCTGGGAAATGGAAAAGCAAATTTGGATTTGCATTACTGTCACAGTGCTTTCCTTTGTTGGTTTACCATTGAGCTTCAGGGTTAAGAGTTCAGGCTTTTGTACTAGTCTGGATTCTGCTCCTCAGCTCTGTGATCCTGGCTGGGTCACTGTGTCTCTCAGAGCCCCAGGGACCCCTAAGTACTGATCTCTAAGGGTGCTTCCTGCCCAAACGTGAGGGTTTGGGCGTTTGGATTTCGGGCTCTGCTAAGGGCACTTCCCCGTGTCGTGCGCTGCAAAGCCACTTTGCTGGTACTGCAGTCTCCATTAACCAACTGAAGGTGTCCCGGTTAATTTGACTTCCTGGCTAGGGGTCAACTAACAAAAGCATCCTTATTGAAAATGTGAATAGTATGCGAATTCATTTCCCAGCTCTAGAAAGTTACTTCATCAAATACAATGACACATTCTTAGAAAGTGTTAAGGAGGCGTTGCTGTTTCCCTCTCAAATTTAAAACTAAGCATTGGGAGTAAGTCAGAGACACCTTTGGGGGCCCTGGGTCAGTTAAGCACAGCTGCGTAACTTCAGGCAAGGGATGGCCTTCATCTCCAAGGCATTTGTTTTCTTGTGGGGAAAATAGGGGTGATATTACCTAGCTTCTGGGGGCATTGTAAGGATGAAAGAAGATACATATAAAGTGCTTACCAAAGTGTCTGGCATATAGCAAGTGCTCAATATCTAGCATTATGGTTGGCAGGGTCTCTGAACACTGCAGTGCACTGAACCCCACAATTAAGGGAGGGCCAGTGCCAGGACAGAGCTGCCCCCACAATCCTGACCTGCCTCTGAAACCCTCTGCGTCCTGGACAAGCCCCACCACTCCCTGGCCTGAGTTTCCTCTTAGGTGAGATAAGGCATCTGATTAATCTGTGTTTTTCATGCAGGTGCTGGAAGCAGCCCAGCTCTGGATGCCCAGGGGTCTTTATTTCAGTCAAATTTAAGTCTTAATCCCTGTTCTGGAAGGCCAAGCACCTCCTCTCCTGGACAGCCAGCTCCTTCCAGGGACCTCCCCAGGTGCTGGCGTCCTGCCCAGCTTAACTGCTGTTGTCAACCCGACCGTGTGTTTGCACAGCCGCTCCACGGCGGCCCCCACCCCCGAAAAGCAGTCCTGTGATGCCCTCTGGAGGAAGCAGGGCTCCCTTTCCTTTGCTGTCAAGCATTCAGCCTTGGGGTGGAGGGGGGTGCCCAGGGATTGGACCCAGGTTCGGTCGGGCTGCAGAAACAAGAGAAAAGCGTCGAGCTGGCAAACACATGCCAGCTCCGGGAGAGGTGGCCTGTTCTTTCTACTCCCGCATCTCAGGCCCAGCGTGGGCCTCCTCTCTGGGCTTCCTGCCTCCAGACTTCCCCACTGATGTCCTAGGCCACCCAAGGCTTCCGGTGTGAAGCTCCCCCAGGACGCCCATGACCTATGGGGATGGCAGGTCCCCACACCAGCAGACTCACTTTCACAGCGATCCACTCTCCAGGACAGATATATCAATTAGGTATTGCGGATGCAGCTACAGAAAGATTTACTTCCAGAGCCTCTTTTTCTATATATAGGTACATTCTCCAAAAATGATAAAACAAGAAAGCTGCCAAGTTTAATACATGTGTAATTAAATGTCTCAATGTAACCTTGTATCAACTGTCTTTGCAGCTGGCCCTATAGCTATATATAACTCATATTTAATATGCAATGTGGGTGAATTTTAATATGCATGATATGGTGTGAGGGTGGGGCCTTGGAAAAGAACCCTGCCTGGGGCCTCCAAGGCCTAACACATCCCTGTCCTTCACACCCTCTGCTGTAGCCATTCTGGAACATTTGCTGTTCCTCCCATGAGCTCACTTTCCCTGGATTCCAGGCCTTTGCCCCTGCAGTTCTTCTGTTTGGAATACCCTCTCTTTTTCCTCCCCACCCCGACCCTCTCCGCCTTCACTGGCTGATTCCCATGACTCCCCCAATAGACTCTCAGGAGCCATTGCCTCTGAGAAGTTTTCTGATACCCAGTCAGAAGCCCCTGGTGCAAACTTCCTTTCGTTCATGTCTGTGAGGAAAAGAACACGGTAGGAAGGCCCAATACCAACATCTTTTGCCATCCCACTTGTATTTACATTGACCCTAACCACATTGGGCTTCCCTGGTAGCTCAGAGGTTAAAGCATCTGCCTGCAATGCAGGAGACCTGGGTTCGATCCCTGGGTAGGGAAGATCCCCTGGAGAAAGAATTGGCAGCCCACTTCACTATTCTTGCCTGGAGAATCCCATGGACGGAGGAGCCGGGTGGGCTACAGTCCACAGGGTCGCAGAGTCAGACATGACAGAGTGACTTCACTTTCACTTTGACTACACTGAGGACCCAAACTGGCTCTGATTTACCCCTATGTCCCTAGCACTTGGTTCAGTGCCTGAGTCATTCCTCTCATTGAATGGCTGGTGGATGGCCAGGGAAAAGGGTGATGAATGGATAGATAATGGATAGGTGGATGGATAGACGGGTAGGTGGCTTGATAGATGGGTCGATGGATGAGTGGGTAGGTGGATGGATGGGTGGATGGGATGGGTGGATAGGTGGATATATGGAAAGTTCCAGCACTGTAGAACAGGAAAGGAGATCCATCATCTGGTGTCTGAATTTCTTCCTGGGTGCCCCTGCCAACTGACAGTTTTCGCTCTGCTGGATGTCTTCAGAGGGCAGTAAACACCTGACTCTTAGTCAGATGTCTACTGACTTAGTCTGTGATGTTTTATTATTTTGTAGCTCTGTCGTGTCTGACTCTCTGTGACCCCATGGACTGTAGCCCGCCAGGCTCCTCCGTCCATGGGACTCTCCAGGCGAGAAAACTGGAGTGGGTTGCCACGTCCTCCTCCAGGCCTCATTACATAGAGGTTGGAAAAATGTGATGTTGTGTTTCTTGCAAAGAGTGTAAGAAATGATTAATTTAAAAGTTAAGCAGAAAAAAAATTTGCAAGTGTTATAGAATAAAATATGAGATAATTTTGGGGAGCTAAATCTTAGAGTTGGGGAGGTACAAGGTCACAAAACCAAAAATCATTTTGTTTTTAAATTGGGCTTCATAGATTCAACTATATGAAAACTAATCTTTTTCCTCTGCATGGCAAAAAGTACCACAACAAATTTAAAACAATTGAAGTTGTTTTATTGGAAAAATTATTTGGACACATAAATCAACAAAGGGCTGATTTTAGTAATATACATAATGTAAGCATTCCTAAAATTTAATAAGAAATAGACCAACAATCCAATATAAAACTATGCAAAAAACTTGGACAGAAAATTTAAAGAAAAAGAAAATGTGCTTAGAAACATATGAAAAAATTCTCACCTTTACACAGGAGAGAAATGTGAATTAAAGCCACAATGAGATACTTTGAGATTGCTGTGGACTAAATGGTTTGGTAACACCCCCAGGTGGGCAAACATACAGATTGCTGAAGGGAGTACAAACTGCTCCAGCCTCCTTTGATAGCATCTATCAAAATTTAAAATGCCTGTCTTGTTTGGAGTAATGTCTATCTGACTCCGTTCATTTAAAAATCGTCTTTTACCACTGAGTTGTAAGAGTTATTTATATATTCTGGATAATAGTCTCTTACTAGATATACAGTCTATTCATATTTTGTCCCATTCTGTGTGTTGTCTTTTCACTTTCTTGATAGTGTCCTTTGAAGTAAAAAAGCTTTAAATTTTGATGAAGTCCAACTTAATTTTTCCTCTGGTTGTTTCTGCTCTTCATGTCATATCTAAGAAATTATCTCTTAATCCAAGGTCACAAAGATTTGTATCTACGCTCTCTTCTAAGTATTTTATAATTTTAGCTCTTATAAGTAGGTCTTTGGCTCATTCTGGGTTAATTTTTATATACGGTGTGAGGCAGGGGTCCAAATTCATTCTTTTGCTGTTTGACTTTTTTAACTTTTAGAATCAACCTATCCACGAAATATGGCAGGCTTAAGCATGATCATTGAAACCAGACCAGATGTTTTCAGTTTGAAAATACAAAGTAAAAGCATCCAGGAAGCAAGTAGTATGCCTAGGACCCAGATCTTGGTTTCGAACCCCATACTCCAAGAATAGGAATCAGAGCTCCTTGGAGAAATGGTTATAGGACTGGGGCAAAGCTATACCAGATGAGCCTGGATATCCTGTAGTGCCAGAAAGTAAGGAAGTGCTCAAATAACAATCACCACCACCACTACTACACTGATGGGAGTGTCAAGGGGACATAGGAAGAGACAACTGAAAGAGCTCCCACAGGCAAAGCTGGAACAATCTGAGCAAGAAATAAAATAGCAGTGGGGATTTTCCTGCTGGTCCATTGGTTAAGAATTCACCGGCCAATGCAGGGACAGGGGTTCAATACTTGGTCTAGAAGTTCTGGGCTGGGAAGATCCCAGACATGCTGAGGAGCAATTGAGTCCGTGCGCCACAGCTACGGAAGCTTGTGCTCCCTAGAGCCTCTACTCCACACATTAGAGAAACCACCATAATGAGAAGTCTGAGTGCTGCAGCTAGAGAATAGCCCCCATAAAGTCTAAAATAAATGTCTGAATCCATACCGATATAAATAAATGACTGAATGAACAAATAGGAGAGAAGAGACAAATATCCCATGCAAAAGAATTCCAAATAAATTTCGTAGATGCTCCACACTACAGGAGGGGGAGCATAACTCCCATTCCTTAAGTGTGGGCTTTGTATAGTGACTTCATTCCAAATAGTAAGGTATTGAATCAGGGAAAATACATGTGTGTATACACATTAAAAAAAGGTTTTATACCAGAGCAGTGAATCAAAGTGAAATATTTTTATAGTGCAAAAAGCATAGACTTTGAAGCTAGATAGCTGCTAAGCTGCTAAGTCATTTCAGTCGTGTCCGACTATGCAACCCCATAGGCGGCAGCCCACCAGGCTCCCCTCCCCTGGGATTCTCCAGGCAAGAACATTGGACTGGGTTGCCATTTCCTTCTCCAATGCATGAAAGTGAAAAGTGAAAGTGAAGTCGCTCAGTTGTGTCCAACCCTTAGCGACCCCGTGAACTGCAGCCTGCCAGGCTCCTCCATCCATGGGATTTTCCAGGCAAGAGTACTGGAGTAGGGTGTCATTGCCTTCTCCAGAAGCTAGACAGACTGGGTTCTAATTTTCACTCTTTCCCTTGCTCACCCAGATACCATGAGCCAGTCTTTTAATCTCTAGATGTATCATTTAATCTCTGCTCTAAGCACCACTACATATACTAAGCTCCTTCTATTTGTTCTTTTCATTGATAAATCATTGGTACCTAGGATAGTACCTGTTAGGGAGAACATGATTAAGAAATGTGTTTAAAAGAACTACTCTCTGAGCCCAAGTCTTAGTTTCCTCACTTGTGACAGTATATTTTAAATATATACATTGCAGGGTTTTTGTGAAGACTGAAAGAAATCCTATGTGCCAAAATCCTCTGTGGACTTCACAGCTTTACATAAAATTAAGGGGAGCTGAACTGGATAAGAAATACCTGGGTTCTGACACCACCTTTCTATTGCCCCATAACAAATTATCGCATATGTAGCAGCTTAAAATAACACCCGTATTATTTCATGGTTTCTTTAGGTCAGGAGTCCAGGCATGGAACTTCTTTTCAAGTCTTATTTTTTCAAGGTCTCACAGGCTAAATCAAGGTGTTGTCTTACTTACACTCTTGTCTAATGGCTAGACTAAGGAAGGATCTGTTTCTAAGATCCCTCGGGTGGTTAACGGCATCCACTTCCTTGTGACTACAGAATTCATAGCAACCTGCTTCTTCAAAGCCAGCAATAGAAAAAGAGAAGGAGAGGGAGAGAAACAAAGAAAGAGAGTGAGAGATTGATATTGGGAAAGGCTTTACTGCTTGAAGTGTCTGGGTCAGGCTCACCCAAGGTATTTTTCTTTTTACTTCAAAGTCAACTGATTAGGGACCTTAATTACATCTTCAAAATCTCACACCTTTGCCATATAACATACTGTAATCACAAGAATGCTATCTCATCACCTTTACCATATTCGATTGGTTGGAAACAGATCACAGGTCCTACCCAAATCAAGGAGTGGGATTATACTGGCAATAACAATGTAATGTATCAGAGAGGACCAATAAACCACTTGGGACCCTCAATTGTTATTGTATCTGAGAACAGGTACTAAATACCTTAGACCTGGGCCAACAAAGCATGGTTCTGGTCCCAGCTCCACTGCAGCAACTTGCATGAGTTCCTTCCTCTCTAAGCCTCACTTTCTTATCTGACTTATGGGGATAGTTATTGTCGCACCCACCTCCCAGGGTTGGTGTGAGAATTTCTGGATTGGTGTGCTTGTAAATATGCACCACCACCTCCCCACCACTTCAGCAGTCACATCCTATCCCTCTTAGACACACGGCTGTCTCAGCTCACATGCCCCCATCGCACAGAGCCACACAACAGGCCTCTGCAACTCATTCCATCCCTCAAAGCCACCCAAGGGCCTCGGTTCTCATGTCCCTCCCACTCAGCGGGCCTTGCTCACCCCTGTGCAGTGGTCATGCCACCATATGCTGCTCCACCTTCGCATTAACACAGGCATGTGGATTTAACATATGGCTAACCCCTAAGGAGAGGTGGGAAAAAAGCAAAGGAGAAAAGCATGACCTTTTAAGGAAAATGAGCACAGCATATACCTGTCAAGTTAAAGGTGAATTCCTACCCTCCCGACAGCCTCCAAAGCAAGAACAAAGAGCTGCACTCAACTTGACTGAAGCTTGTGATGCCTTTACTCCCTCTGAATTTATGATGACATTTGGTCCAGAGCGGCATGGAACCAGCTTTAATGCCTGCTGTAAAACTTTGTGCACATGACCCCATCCATTAAAAGGAGGCTGAAGGCTGAACAGCAGTCGATGAAAGCCCAGGGCCTTCTGGGATGACTCTGGTTTCCTCTGCCACACCACTTGGCCACGCAGTGGACTTCTCTGCCCTGGGTATTACTACCCCTCTTCCTTTTTTTATCTCTTTTTATTTTTTCTCTCTCTCTGTGTAATAAAATATATTTAATGTGAAATTTACCATTTTACCACTTTTAAGTGTACAGTCCGGTGACATTAAGAACATCCACATTGCATTGCGACTGTCACATCTATTTATCACCAAACTTTTTCGTCTTCTCAGCTTCCCACACTCAGAACTTATTAAGCAATAACTCCTCCTGATTTCCTCCCTACATTCCCTTGTACTTACTATTGTACTTTCTAGCTCTATAAATTTGATGATCTGAAGCATCTCATATAAGTGAAATCGTATAATATGTCTTGCATATTTTATTTAGCAAAATGTCTTCAAGGTTCTGCCATGCTGTAGCATGCGTCAGAATGTCATCACTTTTTAAGGTTCAATAACATTGTATTGTATGGATACGATACATGTTGTTGATCCGTTCATTGATCATGAACATTATTGTTGCTGTCACCTTTTCACTACTGTTATGAACATTGGTGTATATATATGTATCTGTTCAAGTCTCTGTTTCCAATTTTTTTTTAACTTTTTATTTTGTATTGGAGGATAGTCAAGTAACAATGTTGTAACAGTTTCAGATGAACAGCAAAGGGACTCAATCATACATACACATGTACCCATCTTCCTGAAAACTCCTCTCCCATCCAGGCTATCACATAACATTGAGTAGAGTTCCCTGTGTTATATAGTAGGATTTTGTGGGTTATTCACTTTAAATATATATGTTTTCAATTCTTTTAGGTGTATACCCAGAAGTGGAATTTCTGGGTCTGAAAGAGATGGGAGTACCAGACCACCTGACCTGCCTCTTGAGAAATCTGTATGCAGGACAGGAAGCAACAGTTAGAACTGGACATGGAACAACAGACTGGCTCCAGATAGGAAAAGGGGTATGTAAAGGCTGTATATTGTCAACCTGCTTGTTTAACTTCTATGCAGAGTACATCATGAGAAACGCTGGGCCGGAAGAAGCACAAGCTGGAATAAAGGTTGCTGGGAGAAATATCAATAACCTCAGATATGCAGATGACACCACTCTTTAGGGCAGAAAGTGAAGAGGAACTAAAAAGCCTCTTGATGAAAGTGAAAGAGGAGAGTGAAAAAGTTGGCTTAAAGCTCAACATTCAGAAAACGAAGATCATGGCATCTGGTCCCATCACTTCATGGTAAATAGTTGTGGAAACAGTGGCAGACCTTATTTTTTGGGGCTCCAAAATCACTGTAGATGGTGACTGCAACCATGAAATTAAAAGATGCTTACTCATTGGCAGGAAAGTTATGACCTAGACGGAGCATATTTGAAACCTAGACAGTATATTAAAAGCAGAGACATTACTTTGTCATCAAAGGTCTGTCTAGTCAACACTATGGTTTTTCCAGAGTCATGCATGGATGTATACATTTCTTTCATGTATAAAGAAAGCTGAGTGCCAAAGAACTGATGCTTTTGAACTGTGGTGCTGGAGAGAAGACTCTTGAGAGTCCCTAGGACTGCAAGGAGATCCAACCAGTCCATCCTAAATGAGATCAGTCCTGAGTGTTCACTGGGAGGACTGATGTTGAAGCTGAAACTCCAATACTTCTCGCCACCTGATGCAAAGAGCTGACTCATTTGAAAAGACCCTGATGTGGGAAAGATTGAAGGCAGGAGAAGAAGGGGACGACAGAGGATGAGATGGTTGGATGGCATCACCAACTCAATGAACATGAGTTTGGGTAGACTCCAGGAGTTGGTGATGGACAGGGAGGCCTGGTGTGCTGAAGTCCATGGGGTTGGAAAGAGTCGGACACAACTGAGCAACTGAAATGAACTGATGGTAATTCTATGTTTAAATTTTGAGGAATATTCATACTGTTTTCACAGCAGCTGCACTATTGGAGAAGGCAATGGCACCCCACTCCAGTGTTCTTGCCTGGAGAATCCCAGGGACAGGGGAGCCTGGTGGGCTGCCGTCTATGGGGTCGCACAGAGTCGGACACGACTGAAGCGACTTAGCAGCAGCAGCACTATTCTACATTCCCACTAACAATGCATGCTACTAAGCTGCTAAGTCGCTTCAGTCGTGTCCGACTCTGTGTGACCCCAGACGGCAGCCCACCAGGCTCCCCTGTCCCTGGGATTCTCCAGGCAAGAACAGTGGAGTGGGTTGCCGTTTCCTTCTCCAATGCACGAAAGTGAAAAGTGAAAATGAAGTCGCTCAGTCGTGTCCGACTCCCAGCGACCCCATGGACTGCAGCCCACCAGGCTCCTCCATCCACGGGATTTTCCAGGCAAGAGTACTGGAGTGGGGTGCCACCGAATGCATAAGGGTTCCAGTTTCTCCACATCCTTGCCAACGATCACTACTTCTCAATGTTTTGTTTGTTTTTGTTCTCGCTATTGTTTGTAATTGCCATTCTGCTCCTGCTGCTAAGTTGCTTCAGTCGTGTCCGACTCTGTGCAACCCCATAGATGGCAGCCCACCAGGCTCCCCTGTCCCTGGGATTCTCCAAGCAAGAACACTGGAGTAGGGTGCCATTTCCTTTTCCAATGCATGAAAGTAAAAAGTGAAAGTGAAGTCACTCAGCATGAAAGTGAAAAGTGAAAGTGAAGTCACTCAGCCGTGTCCGACTCTTAGCAACTCCATGGACTGCCGCCTACCAGGCTCCTCTGTCCATGGGATTTTCCAGGCAAGAGTACTGGAGTGGGGTGCCATTGCCTTCTCCCAGTCGCCATTCTAGTGGATGTGAAATGGTATCACCTTGTGGTTTTAATTGGAATTTGTGCTGCCCCTCTTCACCCAAAATCAAGATCGGGTCCCACTCCTTTGCCTGAGCCTCTTCTCTGGGGGCAGCCTGCCCACGGGGCTTGTCTTGACCTGCTAGGGACCCAGGCCTTCTTTAGATGTCAGGCTGCCCTGAAGGCCACGTCTAGCCCAAGGAATCCGTGAGTTTTTGAGCAGCATGTCTGTCCTCTGCAGTCAACTCCAGACACCAAATCCCAGTCTTCTCTTGGACAGCTTGGATCCGAGCCTCCTGCCAGATGTGGGAATACCCGACCAGCCTTTCCCTGGACTTGTCTCACATGGATCCAGACGTCAGGCTAGAGGTGGAGAAGGGCTGGCAGCAGCCAAGCTTTCAGGGCTCAGCTTCTGAAGGAACGTGAGGACCAGCAGGCAGCACAGCTCCACAGGGCAGTGCCCTCTGAGTGCTGTTTCCAGCTGGGCTGTCACTATGCCATTTGGAGCTGAGCCGGAAAACTTGGATGAATTTCCCCCATGCTCTGAGCCCACAAGAATTTATGTTGTCCAGAAGTGACACATATATACAGAGTCCTGTTTGGGGACACAGAGACTTCCAGGGTATAGTTTTGGTAAATGTGATGTATCCTTGATATGTAGTTGCCTAGAAACAGCAATTTGTAGAAGGTATACAGTGGCTCTATTTTCCAAACTGGCAAGAAGGAGTGTATTTATGAGGACACAGCATTTGAAACTGGAACTTGACCAAAACTGCTCAGAGGTGTGACTTCCCTAGGAATGTATAACACACCAAGTTCACAGACAGAATGCGATTCACAGTGATTGATTTCCCCATGGTCACAGACTTGCACTTAGGAATGAGCTTCTGTACAGCGCGAATTGCCTTTTTAATTGTATTTCAACAACCCAAAGAATATATAAATCAACTCTCACGCACAAAAAATCAAAATACTAATAAAGCCGAATTCTTTCTTGACTATTGTCCTCAATTCTAGCCCCATTTCAACATAAGCTTGATGCGTTGCCTTCTAGAGCCTTTCTATTATGTAAATATATATATATATTTGTAAATATGCTGTTTTAAAAAATATAAATGGCATCATACTTTTATTACCCTCCCCAATGGCTCAGCAGTAGAGAATCTGCCTGCAATGCAGAGACAGGTTCGATTCCTGGGTCAGGAAGATCCCCTAGAGGAGGAAATGGCAATACACTCCAGTATTCTTGACTGGAGAATCTCATAAATAGAGGAGGCTGGCAGGCCACGGTCCAAAGGGTCGCAAAGAATCGGACATGAATGAGCACACACACACACAGTGGCTTATTATTTTCAGTTAATATATACTACAGATTTTCCAGAGTTTGAACATATACTGATTTCTTACTATTCACTTATTATTTCTCATTTAATTTAATATCTTCTTCTTATTGTATTTTATGGCTGCATATTACTCACTCTCCAGTGGCAATGCATTTAAGTTATTCCTAGCTATTCATTATTGTAAGCAATGCTGCGATGAAATGCTTAATTAAGCTACATAGAACATGGGCTTCCCTGGTAGCTCAGATGGTAAAGAATCCACCTGCAATGCAGGAGACCCATGTTTTTTCCTTCCTCGTGTAGAGCACATGTGAAAGTGTTTCTTTAAGATGAATGTTTAAAGGCGTTATCCGAAAATGATGAAGGAATTTTCTAGACAATTTTCAAGTTGCCTTTTGGGAGTGTGGTTACCTTGATCTTGGCTGCAAAGGGGGCCCTGCTAAACGAAATTAGTAGTAAACCTATAGGAATCAGGCATTTAATATAAATGAGGTAAGCGAGCTGAGCATAAGACAGTCAGGAGGGGACATCCCTGGTGGTCCAGTGGGTAAGAATCTGCCTACCAATGCACGGGACCAGGTTCAATCCCTGGTCTGAGAGGATCCCACATGCCACCGGGTGACTAAGTCCACATGTGCCAGGACTACTAAATCCATGCTCCAGAGCCCACAAGCTGGCTTGTGAGATTTCAGTTCCTCAACCAGAAATTGAAGCCAGGTCATCAGCAATGAGAGTGTAGAGTTCTAACCACTGGACTGCTAGGGAATTCCTGAACCTGGATTTTTTAAATACAAAATCTTCAGGTTTTAAAATGTCCTCACCAATTCCATTTAAAAAAAAAAAAAAGGCACTGTGAAGGCAAAACTAGAACATAAAACCAACAACCCATGTCTGCAGACCTGATTCAGTGGTCTGTGGGTTTACTGCCTGCATGTGACCCCTAGGGTCCCATGGGGAATGGCTTCTCTGGGCCCAGTTTTGACCAATGGGGATGGATCACTGGGTGCCTTAGCCTTGGCAGAGAGTGACTCCCCTTCAGGGACCAGGGAGGAGTAGAGCTCTGCACAGGGCTCAGAGGTCAGGGGAACAGCGCTCAAGCCGTTCAGAAAACACCACAGACTGGGGAGGAAGTTATCAGGAGCAGATTTCAACTCAGCCCAGAAAAATACCGCAGCAACAGACAGCTGTCTAGAGCCTCAAGAGATGCTTCGGGACATAAAAAGTGTCCCCTCTGGAGAGAGGGCAAAGAGAGGCTGGCGGTCCATTCAAAGGGATATTGCAGGTGATTCTGGCTGAGATGGGGGCTGGACTAGAGGACAATTAAAGTTCTCTTTGGTCTTGAGATCACCATTTAAAGTTAGAGAGTTGCTTACTGAGACCTTACTGGGTGTGAGAGGAAGAGACAGGGCCTTACGTTTGTATAGCGTCCAGTCAGTGCCACAAGGCTGTGCTGGCACTTTACAGACACCATTGAGTCCAGGCCTCCCAACAATCCTTCAAGGCCAACATTGGTACATGCATGCTCAGTCCCTTCAGGTGTCCAACTCTTTACAAGCGCATGGACTGTAGCCTCCCAGGCTCTTCCATGCATGGGATTCTCCAGGCAAGAATACTGGAGTGGGTTGCCATGCCTTCCTCCAGGGGATCTTCCCAACCCAGGGATCAAACCTGTGTCTCCCGACTCTCCTAGATTGCAGGTGGGTTCCTTTCCCACTGAGCCACCTGGGAAGCCCAGGCTGACATTAACCTCCTCTTTCTTGCTGACAAAAAACAATGAGACTTAGAATCTAAGTGACTTGTCCAAGGTCCCCTGGCCAGCAAACTGGGGCCAGGGCTCCCACAGTGGTCCTTCTGGCTCAGGACTAAGTGCTCTTCCCGCATGGCTCTCTATTGACCTTTACCATGTTCAGTTCAGTTCAGTCGCTCAGTCGTGTCCGACTCTTTGTGACCCCATGAATCGCAGCATGCCAGGCCTCCCTGTCCATCACCAACTCCTGAAGTTCACTCAAACTCACGTCCATCCAGTCGGCAATGCCATCCAACCATCTCATCCTCTGTTGTCCCCTTCTCCTCCTGACCCCAATCCCTCCCAGAATCAGAGTCTTTTCCAATGAGTCAGCTCTTTGCATGAGGTGGCCAAAGTATTGGAGTTTCAGCTTCAGCATCAGACCTTCCAATGAACACCCAGGGTTGATCTCCTTTAGGATGGACTGGTTGGATCTCCTTGCAGTCCAAGGGACTCTCAAGAGTCTTCTCCAACACCACAGTTCAAACACATCAATTCTTCGGCACTCAGCTTTCTTCACAGTCCAACTCTCACATGCGTACATGACCACTGGAAAAACCATAGCCTTAACGAGATGGACCTTTGTTGGCCAAGTTTAAAACCATGATAACCAGCCATCCAAGGGCCCAGTGCTCTGTTGATTACAAAGCCCTTCTAACATTAATTGTTGTGCATTCCTGAGGAACACTGTTGAAATCCTCAGACTCAACCGCCTGCATCTCTGTTTTCCTGAAACTTTTGTTCCGAACTATCAGTCAGAAAAACCAGGAGAGTCTAACCCTAACCCTACACTGGTGCCATTTATACTTCTGGGCCAGAGCAAAGATGGTCTAAAAACTGATTCTCAAATTCCCTTGCAGCATAGATCCCAATTTTTTTTTCTTTTTCTAAAGAATTTTTTTCCTTTAAAAAAGTTTAATTTGACTATAATTCTTTTACAATGTTGTATTAATTTCTGCCATACAACAAGGTGAATCAGATATATGTATACATATATCCCCCCACCCTACCCCCGCCCAGGTCATCACAGAGCACCACGCTGAGCTCCTGGTGCCACACAGCAGCTTCCCACCAGCTGCCTGTTTCATACATGGTAGTGTGCACATGTCAGTGACTCTGTCAATTTGTCCCACCCTCACCCTCCTCTGGTGTCCACAGACCCGTTCTCTAGGTCTGCATCTCTATTTCCACCCTGCAAATAGGTTCATCAGTACCACGTTTCTATATTCCATGTTAATATGCTATATTTGTTTTCTCTTTCTCACTTACTTCACTCTGTATGACAGACTCTAGACTCAACCACATCACTGCAAATGATTCAATTTCATTCCTTTTTATGGCTAAGTAATATATGGATCTGAGAGTTGGACTGTGAAGAAAGCTGAGCGCCGAAGAATTGGTGCTTTTGAACTGTGGTGTTGGAGAAGACTCTTGAGAGTCCCTTGGACTGCAAGGAGATCCAACCAGTCCATTCTGAAGGAGATCAGCCCTGGGATTTCTTTGAAGGGAATGATGCTGAAGCTGAAACTCCAGTACTTTGGCCACCTCCTGCGAAGAGTTGACTCATTGGAAAAGACTCTGATGCTGGGAGGGATTGGGGGCAGGAGGAGAAGGGGGCGACAAAGGATGAGATGGCTGGATGGCATCACTGACTTGACGGTCATGAATTTGAGGGAACTCCAGGAGATGGTGATGGACAGGGAGGCCTGGCGTGCTGCAGTTCATGGGGTGGCAAAGCGTCGGATACGACTGAGCAACTGAACTGAACTGAATACTCCAGTATTCTTGCCTGGGAAATCCCAAGGACAGAGGAGCCTGGTGGGCTACAGTCCATGGGATTGCAAAAGAGTCAGCCACAACTTAGCAACTAAACAGCAACAACACTATTCCACTTTATATATGTATATACACACATCTTCTTTACCCATTCATTTGCCAATGGACATCTAGGTTACTTCCATGTCCTGGCTATTGTAAACAGTGCTGCAGTGAACACTGGGGTACATGTATCTTTTTGAATTATGGTTTTTTTCAATGCCCAGTATTGGATTGGTGGGTCATTTGGTAATTCTATTTTTAGGTTTTTAATGAATTTCCATAAAATTCAATATAATATAGCATAGTATAAATTTCAGGTGTGCAACATAATGATTTGATATTTCCTTACATTGTAACATGGACAGGATTGACACAACTAGTCTAAATAAATCCATCATCATATATGGATACAATTTTACTTATTTATTTGCCTTTGAAGTATAAAGGTGACGGTCACAATGTTAATTTCTAGCTTTCAGGGAAACCTCTGCCTTCATTTTGAAACCATTTTATTTCTGCAGGCAAAAGTATTCAATTCTCTGAAACGGTATTTAACTACAGGTAACAGATACGGGCTTCCCAGATAACACTAGTGGTAAAGAATCCACCTGTCAATGCAGGAGACTTAAGAGGTTCAGGTTCAATCGCTGGATTGGGAAGATCCCCTGGAGGAGGGCATGGCAACCCACTCCAGTATTCTTGCCTGGAGAATCCCATGGACAGAGGAGCCTAGAGGGCTAGAGTTCATAGGATTGCAAAGAGTCAGACCAGATTGAAGCAGCTTAGCAAAACAGAAATATAATCACAGAGGTTTAACAACCAGGAGGTCTCATGTCCTTAGCATATTAGGAAATCTAGAAACAGCAGCCTGAGATGGAGCAGTGAGCCTGTGATGCCGTCGGGAATTCAGCCTGCTGTGCCATACCTAGCACCCAGCCCTCCTTCTCAGGCTCAAAGACACTGTAGCACTTCAAGGCCTTCATCCTCATTTCAGGCCAGCAGTGGAGGAGGATCAAAAGACGAAAAGCATAAGCCAGTTGAGCCTGTTATTTTTATCAGAAAAGTAAACAATCGATTCCCTGGAAGTCCCACTCATTGGCCTCACTGCCCATCATTTGTGCATAAGTATCTGAGAAATCCAGTGTATTTTTGCTGGGCATGTTGCTGCCCCTAATAGTTAGGGTTTCATTAGTTAGGAGACTGGGAGACTAGATGGATATTAGAAGGCGTCTAGCAGCATCTGCCATGTTGAATGTGTTTTTTTCCCCAGATTATAGGCATCTGTTTATAAAATATTTTTTGAAATTCAGCAATAATCCAAGGAAATATCAGTTTGAAAACTGAGGCAATTCATGGGCTCAATCTGCCAAAAGCTGCAGAATCCACAGAATATGGCGGGATTAGGACTTCTGGACCTATCCTTCTGGTCCATTATCATGGGTTGTGGAGCAGAGGCTCAGAGAAGCTGAGAGATTTTTCTGGTGGCAGTGGCGAATGGCATTCCAAATCATGACCCCCAATCCAGTCCAGTGCTCTCTCACTCACAGCAGGTCCTCTCTCTGAAACAAGTCCCCTCTCTGCTTTCTGGATTTTATATATATTTATTTATTTCTTTATTACAAGGCATAGGCTTCCGGTGGTTCAGTGGTAAGGAATCTGCCTGCCAATGCAGGAGACTCACGGGACATGGGTTTGATCTCTAGGTCGGAAAGATCCCCTGGAGGAGGAAATGGCAACCCACTCCAGTATTCTTGCCTGGAGGATCCCATGGACAGAGGAGCCTGGTGGGCTACAGTCCATGGGGTGGCAAAGAGTCAGCCACGACCAAACGACTGGGCACACATTACAATGTAAAGCACAGATTCAGGGAACCACATAAATCAAGTTACTGTCTAATTAATTATAAAAAAAGAAGAAGCCCTGTCTGGGTCAAGAAAAAAGAACTTGGTTGCAATCACCTTCCTCTCCCCATAAAAAATGTGTGCGTTGTTTATATCACTCCCAGGTATTTTTTAGAATAGTGCTTTACCACTACATGTGCACCCCAAAATTTAGTTAAGCTGAACCATTTAATAAGTGAGATGCGTCTCTTAAATGTTTTTCCATCTTTATGTTTCTCCTCCATCTCCTTCATTTTATTACAACTTAAAAAGGAAATGGCAGCCCACTCCAGTATTGTTGCCTGGAAAACTCCATGGACAGAGAAGTCTGGCAGGCTACAGTCCATGGGGTCGAAAAGAGTCAGACACGACTGAGCGACTAACACACACACGTCAGTTGATGAACCCAAGCTTCTGATCCATGGAATTTCCACAGAGTTTTGCTACTTGCATCTTCTTGGCATAGTACTCCATGTTTTTCATGAAATCCTTGGTATTTCCTGATCCAGACAAGGGATTGGGTTTAATTCTTTTAGCAAGACTATCAGCAGTGTAGGTCAAGATTATAGGAGGCACATCACATCCAGGGTCTCTTTTTGTGACCTTGGTCGTAGCTAATAAAGCTGTTTCCTCTCAGCAAGTGCAGAGAAGTCAAAGCAAAGGCCAGGGTGAGCAGAGAGGAGAGCAGGTGGTATTATCTGGCTGCGTAAATAAGAGGAAGTGATAGGGAGTAACAAGAACTGAGGTTTGCAAGGCAAGATGGCGTTAGATTGCTGAGGCCTTGAATGCCTGGCTCAACGGTTAGAGCCTCACTCGCTCAGCAGAGGGAAGGACAGTGGAGGGTTTGGAGTGGGAGACTGGTAGGCCAGAGGTCCACAAAAGGACATGGACTCTTGCTTATTTATTTATAGCTTCCCCGGGTCTTTGTTGCTGCACGTGGCTATCCTCTCGATGTGGTACATGCGCTTCTCATTGCAGTGGCTTCTCTTGTTGCAGACCACAGGCTCTAGCGCACAGGCTCAGTAGCTGTGGCTCACGGGGAATTTCTCAGACCAGGGATTAAACTGGTGTCCCCTGCATTGCAAGGTGGATTCTTAACCACTGGACCACCAGGGACGCTCAGGACATGGACTGTGTTGCAGAGTGAAAGATGTATTCATGTGGGAGGCCATTGAAGAAGCTTCTGCGGTAGCCTGGTATATCAGTCAAGTTCCAACCAGGAGATAAACTACAGCTATAATTTGCAAATTTAACAGAAAGAACTTTTTTCAAAATTGTGGTACCTTATTTAATTTGATGTGGACTTTAAGTGTCCAGTCCAGTGGCACCAAGTACATTCACACCGCTGTGTCACTATCACCAGCATCCAACTCCAGAACGTTTTCATCTTCCCAAACAGAAACCCACCCATTAATCACTCCCCTTTCTTCTCCCCTTCCAGCCCCTGGCCATCACTATTCTACTTTCTGTCTCTATGGATTTGACTGCTCTAGAGATCTATATAATTATAAAGGATCTTAACTAGCAAAATATAATTAATAAGAAGGATAAAATGCAACTCTAAAGACTACAGAAGCAGCAAACACAGAGAGAAGTTTCTCCCTTTAAAGCTGCAAGAGAGACTGGACAAGGAAGGAATCCAGAACTCAGAAGTCTTCTTCCCTCCAGCCCTTCTTCAAGTGTTGTCTTTTCAGCTCTATGGACGATAACCTGCCGGGCTCCCCCGTCCATGGGATTTCCCAGGCAGGAATACGGGAGTGGGTTGCCATTTCCTCCTCCAGGGGATCTTCCCGACCCAGGGATCAAACCTGAGCCTCTCACATCTCTGGCTTCGGCAGGCAGGTTCTTTACCACTGGCACCACCTGGGAAGGCCCCTCCTCCCCAAAACCCCTCACTTCCCCTCAAGGCAGAGATTCAAACATTTTTGGAGAGCACATGGCTGTTACAGGATTATGCAGCCTACTGGTGGCAAAGAAACTTGTCAGAAGCTACCGTAAAGGAACAGCCTTCCAGGTGGCAGAGAGAGTTACCAGGAGCTACCGCGCGGTGCAGGCAGGTTGGAGTCAGTAACTTCCCAGCGGAAGACATGATGTACTTTTCCGTAGTGTTTCCACCCACATGTGCACCACAAGAATGAGTTTAGTCAAGCACATTTAAAATTTTGATGTGATTATTTTTAATTTTTATTTATTCAAAAATTTTTATTGGTGTATAGTTGAATGTTAGTTCCAGGTGCACAACCTAATGATTTGATATTTCTATACACTACAAAATGTCAGCATGATAAATCTAGTTACCATCTATCGTCACACAAAGTTATTACAGTATTATTGACTATTCCCCATGCTGTACCTCTCATTCCCATGACTCATTTATTTCATGGCTAGAAGTTTGTACCTCTTCCTCTCCCTCACCTGTTTCACTCATGCCCTCTCCCCTCCTCTTTGGTGACCGTCTATTTATTCTCTGTATCCACGAGTCTGTTTCTGTTTTGTTGCGTTATGTTTGTTCATTTATTTTGTTCTTTGGATCCACACAGAAGTGAAATCGTATGATACTTGTCTTTCTCTGCCCGACTTATTTCACTTAGCATTATGCTATCTTAGCCCTCTCCCTCTTGATGTGATGATTTGATAGATGTATATATTGTGAAATGAGTACCATAATAAGATTAGTTAACACATCCATCACCTCACATAGTTCCTTTTGACTTTTAAGTGTGAACTTTTAAGGTCTACTCTCTATTAGAAGTTTTCTAGGATGGGGTGGGAGGTGGGAGGAAGGTTCAAGAGGGAAGGGACATATGTATACCTATGGTTGATTCATGTTGATGAGTAGAAACGAACACAATACTGTACAGCAATGATCCTTCAATTAAAAATAAACAAATTAAAATGTTAAAAAAGAGAAATATTCAAGTATACAATACAGTATTGTCAACTATAGCCGCATTAGACCCCCATGAAATTTATTCATCTTATAACTGGAAGTTTGTACCTTATGATCACCTTCACCAATTTCACCCCCACCCCCACCCGCTGTCTCTGGAAACCACCCATCTGTTCTTTGTCTCTATGAGTTTGGGTTATTTATTAAGATTCCATATATAAATGGGATCATACAATATTTTTCTTTCCCTGTCCGATTTATTTCACTTAGCATAATGCCTTTGAAGAGAACATTGTTGCAAACTGTAAGCTTTTCCTTTTCGTGGCTGAGAACAAAAACAAGACCAGGAGCTGCCTGTGGCTCAGATCATGAACTCCTTATTACCAAATTCAGACTGAAATTGAAGAAAGTAGGGAAAACCGCTAGACCATTCAGGTATGACCTAAATCAAATCCCTTATGATTATACAGTGGAAGTGAGAAATAGATTTAAGGGCCTAGATCTGATAGATAGAGTGCCTAATGAACTATGGAATGAGGTTCGTGACATTGTACAGGAGACAGGGATCAAGACCATCCCCCTGGAAAAGAAATGCAAAAAAGCAAAATGGCTGATGGGGAGGCCTTACAAATAGCTGTGAAAAGAAGAGACGCAAAAAGCAAAGGAGAAAAGGAAAGATATAAGCATCTAAATGCAGAGTTCCAAAGAATAGCAAGAAGAGATAAGAAAGCCTTCCTCAGCAATCAATGCAAAGAAATAGAGGAAAAGAACAGAATGGGAAAGACTAGAGATCTCTTCAAGAAAATTAGAGATACCAAGGGAACATTTCATGCAAAGATGGGCTCGATAAAGGACAGAAATGGTATGGACCTAATAGAAGCAGAAGATATTAAGAAGAGGTGCCAAGAATACACAGAAGAACTGTACAAAAAAGATCTTCATGACCCGGATAATCACGATGGTGTGATCACTCATCTAGAGCCAGACATCCTGGAATGTGAAGTCAAGTGGGCCTTAGAAAGCATCACTACAAACAAAGCTAGGGAAGGTGATGGAATTCCAGTTGAGCTATTTCAAATCCTGAAAGATGATGCTGTGAAAGTGCTGCACTCAATATGCCAGCAAATTTGGAAAACTCAGCAGTGGCCACAGGACTGGAAAAGGTCAGTTTTCATTCCAATCCCAAAGAAAGGTAATGCCAAAGAATGCTCAAACTACCACACAATTGCACTCATCTCACATGCTAGTAAAGTAATGCTCAAAATTCTCCAAGCCAGGCTTCAGCAATACATGAACCGTGAACTTCCTGATGTTCAAGCTGGTTTCAGAAAAGGCAGAGGAACCAGAGATCAAATTGCCAACATCCACTGGATCATGGAGAAAGCAAGAGAATTCCAGAAAAACATCTATTTCTGCTTTATTGACAATGCCAAAGCCTTTGACTGTGTGGATCACAATAAACTGGAAAATTCTGAGAGAGATGGGAATACCAGACCACCTGACCTGCCTCTTGAGAAGTCTGTATGCAGGTCAGAAAGCAACAGTTAGAACTGGACATGGAACAACAGACTGGTTCCAAATAGGAAAAGGAGGACGTCAAGGCTGTATATTGTCACCCTGTTTATTTAACTTATATGCAGAGACATCATGAGAAACACTGGGCTGGAAGAAACACAAGCTGGAATCAAGATTGCTGGGAGAAATATCAATAACCTCAGATATGCAGATGACATCCACCCTTATGGCAGAAAGTGAAGAGGAACTAAAAAGTCTCTTGATGAAAGTGAAAGAGGAGAGTGAAAAAGTTGGCTTAAATCTCAACATTCAGAAAACTAAGATCATGGCATCTGGTCCCATCACTTCATGGGAAATAGATGGAGAAACAGTGGAAACAGTGTCAGACTTTATTTTGGGGGGCTCCAAAATCACTGCAGATGGTGACTGCAGCCATGAAATTAAAAGACGCTTACTCCTTGGAAGAAAAGTTATGACCAACCTAGATAGCATATTCAAAAACAGAGACATTACTTTGCTGACTAAGGTCCATCTAGTTAGGCTATGGTTTTTCCAGTAGTCATGTATGGATGTGAGAGTTGGACTGTGAAGAAAGCTGAGTGCCAAAGAATTGATGCTTTTGAACTGTGGTGTTGGAGAAGACTCTTGAGAGTCCCTTGGACTGCGAGGAGATCCAACCAGTCCATTCTGAAGGAGATCAACCCTGGTATTTCTTTGGAAGGAATGGTGCTAAAGCTGAAACTCCAGTACTTTGTGCACCTCATGCGAAGCGTTGACTCATTGGAAAAGACTTTGATGCTGGGAGGGATTGGGGTCAGGAGGAGAAGGGGACGACAGAGGATGAGATGGCTGGATGGCATCACTGACTCGATGAACGTGAATCTGGGTGAACTCCAGGAGATGGTGATGGACAGGGAGGCCTGGTGTGCTGCAGTTCATGGGGTCGCAAAGAGTCGGACACGACTGAGCGACTGAACTGAACTGAACTAAATGTTCTATTTTGTTTATATATGTGTGAGTGTGTGCATTTTCCTAGTTTCTATATCCATCCATCCATCCTTTAATGAACATTTAGGTTATTTCCAATTCTTGGCTATTATCAATAATGATGTCACAACATGAAGGTGCAGATATCTCTCTTTGAGATTGTGATTTCATTTATTTTGGATCAATACCCAGAAGTGGGATCGCTGAATCATATGGTGGTTCTATTTTAATTCTTTGAAGAACCTCCATACTGTTCCATTGTGGCTATATCAATTTACATTCCCACCAACAGTGCACAAAGGTTTTCTTTCCCCCACATCTGTTATCACTCGTCTTTTTGATCAGAGCCACTGTAACAGGTGTGAGGTGATATCTCAACTCACACCTGTTTTGCAAACCTGTGGTTTTGATTTGCATTTCCCTGATGATTAGTGATGTTGAGAATGTAACTGTTAGCCATTTGTATATCTTCTTTGGAAAAAAAGATATCTATTCAGGTCCTTTTCCCATTTTAAAATCAGATTATTTGATTTTTCTGCTATTCAATTAAATAAGTTCTGTATAAATTTTGGATATTAACCCTTATAAGATGTTCTATTTGGAAGTACATTCCCTCATTCCTTAGATTACCTTTCCATTTTGTTGACAGTTTTTGCTGTTTGATGTGTCCAAGTTGTGTGTTTGTGCTTTTGTTGCTTCTGCCTGTCACACCCAAAAATTATTGCCAAGACCCACATCAAGGAACTTTTGCCTATGTTTTCTTTTGGGAGTTTTATGGTTTCAGGTCTTATATTTAAGTCTTTAACCCATTTTGAGTTAAGACTTGTAAACGATGTGAGATAGGCGTCTAGTTTCATTCTCCATGTGGATATACAGCGTTTCCAATATTATCTATTGAAGAGACTGTCCTCATTGAGTATTCTTGGCTCCCTTGTTGAGCATTAGTTGACTGCATATGTGTGGGTTTATTTCTGGGCTCTTGATTCTGTTCCACTGGTCTATGTGTGTGTTTTTAAGGCAGTTCCATAGTATTTTATAAACCATGGTATTTATTCATTTACTTATGGCTGTGCTGGGTCTCTGATGCCGTGCGCAGGCCCTTCCTTGCTGTGTGCAGGCTTTCTCTAGTTGCAGCGAGCAAGGGATACTCTGTAGTTGCAGTACATGAGCTCTCATTGCAACGGCTTCTCTTGTAGAGCACAGGCTCTGGGGCACGCCGGCTTCAGTGGTTGTGGCCTGTGGGCTCTTGAGCTCAGGCTCAGCAGCTGTGGTGCATGCATTTAGTTGCCCTGTGGCATGTGGGATCTGGGTTCCCGGATCAGGGATCAAACCTCCCGTCCCCTACTTTGGCAGATGGACTCTTAACCACGGGCACCAGAGAAGTCCCAGTATTTTGATGCCTATAGCTTTATGGTATAGTTTGAAATCAGAAAGTATGATGCTTCCAGCTTTATTCTCCCTTCTCTAGGACGCTTTGGCTATTCAGGGTCTTTTGTACTTTCACACTAATTTTGGGGTTGTTTATTCTACTTCTGTGAAAACAAATGTCATTGGAATTTTGATAGGGACTGAGTCTAATCTATAGATTTGGGTAGTATGGACATTTTAACAACATTAATTATTTTCATCCATGAACAGGAGATATCTTTCCATTGATTTATATCTACTTCAGTTTCTTTTATCAGTCCTATAGCTTTTAAGACAAGGATTAGATTTTAAGTAGCAAGGCTCGTAAGCACCGGTTATTAAACTTGGCTGAACACTGGAATCACCTGGCCAGTTTTCATTTATATACATGCTGAGTCTCACTCTCAGAAATGCCGATTTAATTGGTTCAGGATAAGGCCTGAGAATTGAGATTTCTGAAACCTTCCCCCAGGTAGTTCTAAAGGGTGGCCAGTTGGCCCAGATTAGAAGATAGTGGTGGGTGGCCCAACGGCCAAATCCAGTCAGCACATCTGTTTGCTTTGGCCCACCCATGTTTCAAATTTGTTCCACTGCCAGCATTTAAAAATGGAAATTTCACATACATGCACAAACAAAAACCTATATTTCCAGCTTCTCCTGAAAAATCCGGAAGGCTGGTGCATGGAGCCCAATTCCTACACGGCCACAATGGGTGGGTATTGAGTAGCTGTTACCCACCGTAATGATCCTTGAGAAGCCCAGTCCACCCCACCACTGCCTCACCCCTCCTGCCTCACCCTGTGGACATTTGGGTTTACCAACCCAGACTGGACTCTAGAAGCACCCATTGGACTTTCTCCCTTGAATTCTGTCTTTGGCTGCACTGCTTGGCTGGAAGAGGAACACTGCTTTCCAAAATCTGGTTTTAGATTTTCAAATTGCAAAACCGCCAGTATGTTGTAAATCTGGGTATCATGCCCATATATCTTGATCTTCAATATGTTACATCCTGTACAGCACTGTTTTACAAGTTCTTGGATGTCCCAAGACAAATTATGATCCCTTGTTAGAAAACCATACGAACTACTTGATGAAGCCCATGCCTGGTCAGTTTTGGCATTTGAAATTAATGCCTCCATCTCACGATTCACTGCAGGCATCAACTGTTCGCATCTGCAGATAGAATAGCAAGGCCTTATGCATTCAGAGTTCTGCACAGTTTAAAAAGCACCTTCCCAGACATTCTTTCATAGGATCTTCACAGTAAACTGAACAAAAGCCAATATATTATCCTTGGTTATTGACAAGAAAAATGAGGCTCAAAGAGGGTGACTTTCTCAAGCTGACCTGGCCTGTTATTCAGGACTCTTGCTGTTTCACTGGCTCCTAATCCTGAACTTTCTGCTCCCTCATGCTGACTCTAAAAAAATGCTCCTCTAAGAAATCCCATGAGAACCGTGACCCCTCACTGCAAGACGTTGATCTGGAAGGCTTTGGAAATGTTCACTCCTGAGGTCACATCTGCTTTATGACCTCATGCTGTTCAGATTAGACTGCTCTTGGAAAAGCCTTGATTTGTCAGGAAACTAAAGTTAGTAAAGGGTGCTTGGTACAGCGGGAAGAACATGGACTATGTAGTCTTGCAGACCTGGGTTCCAAGAGTCCCTATGCCTCACCTCCCATCAGCTCAGTCAAAGGAAACCAGATGTATGCAACTGGTTAATCATGAATCAGAGCCAAGAGAAAAATGAGCAGAACCCTGGGAGTGGGAGAGCTAAGATGTTAAATAAACATAAAAACCCAAGAGGACTGTTTGATGGAAAGAGGAGCAAGCAGAGAGAAGAAGACAACCTTGACGTCTAACTTAGGCAGGTTTAGAAGGCCAGGAGGCTACTTGAAAGGGAAACAAAGAACTGTTTTGGACCATCTTTGGCACTTAATTGCATGCACAATGGTTTTCTAGGGCCCCCCTCTGGTATTAGGCTGTCCTTCCTGCCCTCCTTTTCACTAAGAGAACAGTTAAGGTGTTATGCTTGCTTAATCAAGCTCACTCTTGCTGGAAGGATATATGATGAAGTGGGATTAGGAGAAAGGATATCCAATTTTGTATCCAGGAACATTTTTACTAAGGATGCCTCTGGGCTTGAGAGAGAACAAAAGGGTCAGTGGAACTCGCCCTTCTATCTACCCTTATATTTTGCCCATCATCTCACACCTGGACCACTGCACCAGCCTCTCTGCCTCTCTCCATCTTCTATGAGAGAGGAGGTCTCATCCATGCCCATAGACTGTAGTCATCTGAAGTTAAGGTATTGGGAGGCTGTGTCCTAGTTGGGAATGGTTAGGTAAAGCAGGTACACAGTTTAGATTTTACCCTGCAAGTAGTTTCAGAAAGATTAATTTAGCATAGTAGCCCTCAAACTTGGCTTTACATTAGAATCAGCTGACAACATTAAAAACTCTCCATACTGGGCCACACCCCAGACCAATCACGTTGGAGTCCCTGGGGTGGGTGTGCAATCCCAGCATCAGTGGGTTAAAAACCCCCAGATGATCTCAACTGCATCAAGGATGAGAACCATTGCCCTGAGCTCCAGTGTGAAGGATAGACTGAAAGAAGAGATGCTAAGGAAGAAGCAAGAAGGTAGGTTAAGAGGCTGGTACAGTGGTCAAGCAGGTAGGTTAAGAGGCAGGAGAAGAAGGGGATGACAGAAGATGAGATGGATTGGATGGCATCACCGACTCAATGGGCATCAGTTGAGCAAACTCCAGGAAACAGTGAAGGACAGGGAAGCCTGGCATGCTGCAGTCCCTGGGGTTGCAAAGAGTCAGACACAACGGAGTGACTGAACAACAATTTGGGGAAAGAAGCAGGAGCCAGATCAAAAATGGTAGAAACAGGAAAGGAAGGACACGATCTAGGTTAAGGAAGACTGGGATAGGCAGGACAGGAGAGGCACCAAGGGTGATGTCTAGTGTTCTGCTTGGTTAAGTGGTTGAATGTGGCCTCATTACCAATATGGGGAAGACTGGGAGAAGAGCAAGGAGTAGGCAAACCAAGAGTACAAGGTTCTGCCCTGGGCCAGGAGAGTAGCTTGAGAAGCCTCAGCATCTCAGTGGAAGGTGCAGCCATAGGCGTTCATGAGTTGGCCAGGGGAGAAGGTGGCAACAAAGTGAAGCACATGAGGCAAAAGGGAAAGGATAATAGAACCACATTAAGCAAACAAACCAAAGTTATGACTGAGGCTAAGGCCAAGCGTTCTGATCCCTCAGCATCCAGGGCTTTATGACAGAGAAGAGGGGAGGGTACAGTGGCTTCCCTGAATTGGCTCCCAGCTGAAGCTATTACCGTGCCTAGCACACTGCTCAAATACTGTAAGAAACACAGCCCCTGACCCAGCCCCACCCAGTTTACCGAGCCTGAGTTAGGAGTGACATCTGAATTAAGAGAACAGATCTGGATGCAACATCCTCCCATTCTTGTTACGTAAGCATTCAGAATTCCAGTTCATCTCATAGACCTGAAACCATGAAGGAGTTCAGCCTTATCTCACAGATTTGAAGACTGCAGTTCAGAGGATGGAAGAGCCCGGTCAAGGTGCCACAGCTGGCTGGTAGCAGGCTCAGGAGTCAGAATCCAGATCTCCTGGGAACCAGTCCACAGTGCCCTTCATTGCAGTCTTAGACATTGCGCCTCATTGTTGCAAACTTCAGCACAGCACTCGGCATCTACCCAGGCACTCAGTGCTTCAAAGACGATGTATAAGGAATTAACTTATAAGGCAATTATTAGGAAGGCAAGAGGGCGCCCAGGGTCATCAACTTGAAAGCATTCATGTGGGCATGATATTTGCTGAGAGGAGAATAAAGCGTGCTATACATAGTATTTCCTTGGATAATTAACTTTGTCCACAGGCTGCTCTAACAACCATCCATGGATGCTAGCTAAGAAATGTCATCAGAGTCTGGGTTTATGAAGGAGAACGAGCAGCAGAAAGAAAGGAGGTCAGGCCCAGTTCTGCCACGTCTCAGTTTCTTGAGCTAAACGTGCTCCCTTTCTGGGTTGCCCATGAAGGATGAGGTCAGACTAAATAATCCCTGAGATCCTTCAAAACCAATGACTTGGTTTATCTGCTGCCTTTCTCCAGATGCCCATGGGGTAGCTACCGGAGATTCTTTCCCAAACATGGAAGGAGGACTCCTCTCTGCCCAGACCCTGGCTCCTTCCTCCAGGTGGAATTAATTAGCTATCAAGGCTTGATGTGGGGAAAAAAGAATTCCATTCTCATGTTATATTTGTTAAAAACACATTTCCATATAAGCACATACATCTGTCTCCGTGCGTGCACTAAAAGCTCCTTCTGCTGACAGATTCTTGGAGAGTTCAGAGAGCGGGAGGCCCCTTTTTCCAGTACTCACCTCGCTCAGGAGTGAAAGTTTGGAGACCTGATCAGTCTAGACTTTGTGGTATTGGGGTGCACCCATCTCCCTTTTTAGCTTATAAGGTGCTTTACCAGAAATTATGTCACTGGGTTGTCAATGCAGCCCTACAAGCTAGGCAGTGTGGGTATCATTATTACCATAGCATTGATGAGGCATGTGAGGTTAGGAGAGGTTAAGTGGCTTGGTCAAGATCACAGTGGTGGACTTCTCTGGTGCTCCAGTGGTTGACTTCATGCTTCCAATGCAAGGGACGTGGGTTCAATCCCTGGTCAAGGAACTAAGATCCCATATGCAATGCAATGTGGCTAAATAAATAATTTTTCAAAAAGTAAAAATTAAAAAAAAAAAAGATCACACAGCGGTCGCTGGCACCAATCAAGGTATCTTGACCCCACAGCCAACCCTCTTACCATTATGCATTCATTTGTTCATTCATCTGTTTGACATGCTTATTTAGCAGCTCACACGACCCCAATAGTGTGATGGGCTCTGCAGATACAAAGATGAGTATGACACGGTTCCTCCTTGAGGTGCTCATAGCTCATGAGCTAGAAGGTCTGAGAAGCACTGATGGTAACACAAGTTCTGTGTTTTGGGTGCACAGAAGAGAAAGACACTGCCTCTGCCTGGAGACACCTTCGCAGAGAAGCAGAGGTAGGGAGTTTTCAGAGCAATAGAGAGGGAGTGTTCCTTTTGCTGCGAGGAGAAGGGTAAAGGCCCACAGGCATGAAGACTTGCCATGTCCATGGGCACTGAGAAGCTCCATGTGGCTGGAGATCGGGGTGGCTGGTGGGGTGTGGAGGGACATGGCGGGGAAGGCGACCTGGCTTTCTGAGTGGAGCTGAGCTTGATCCAGTAAGTGATGCGTAATTGAGTCGTCAGCAAGCAGACGTTCCCGATTTTCCTGTTTGGTTAATGGTGTGTCGGCTGCCGCCTGAAACACAGTCACCTACGCAGTCCCATTGTCTCCTCCTCCCTACACACGGCTGACTTGACCCAGTTATTCCTGAGCATTGCTTAATCTCAGTACAGTTTCCATAAGAGGCAAAAAAAAGAGGAGGAGGAGGAGGAGGAGGAGGAAGAGAGCTGCTTGAGCAATCCCCGAGGCCCAGCCAGGTTCTGGCCTTGGAGAGGCCCATGTGGGCTCCATGTTCTCAAGGAAGTCTTTGCTGCCCGTTTGCCAGCAAGGGGGAGTGGGTTCTCCATGCACTGTGTGAGCACAGGTCTAGGCCTGGATGGGAGTGAGTCAGTGGCCTGGGCGTTGGTAGGGTTGGCATGGAGCCGGGTAGCTGATGGTGGGCACTGATGGATGTGGTCCTGGGAGAGTACTCTTCCATCAGGGAGGTTTTTTCCTCCTGCTCTTGAGTCTCTCTCTCTTCAATCATTAGAACTGTCTGGATTTCCTCTTGTCCCCACAAAGACAAGGGTAGGAAAATGAAGCCTGGTCAAATATGGAGGGCAAAGAGAAAACCCATCGCAACTCTTGTGTTTCCAGCCTTTGTTTAGTTAGCAACAAGAGCTTCCAACAACAAGTGTCCAATTGAGACTGGACACTTGGGCATCAGATACAAACAGAGATGGTTCTAGACACCCGTGATGATGGATGGTCACCCTAGATATTTCCAAATCCAGTGGCTCATGAAACCCTCAGGGCCTGGAGGTGGATCTCATCATTTCCTTTTTCCAGTTGAGGAGAAGCACGTATTTCCCATTAGCTGACTCTGTCTGGTGGGGTGCTGTCAATGGGATGGAAGAGGCAGGTGGTCCAGCAGAGGTTGGGCGGGGTCAATGGCTCCCTTGCTCAGCTCTTCATGGGCAGAAGGGACTGTGTCGTTAGAGGGTAAGTGCCCAGTGGAACTGGGAAGGAGGCCTCTGAAGGTGAGCCCTGGGAACAAGGCAGGCCTTGCTTTCAGCTGTTGCATATCCATTGCCTCATTTAATTTTGACATTAAGCCTTCAAGGAGATACTATTTAGCTAATAAGGAACACAAGATTCAAACAAATCAAGTAACGTATCTAAGGTCACAGAGGTGTCGGTGCAGAGCTCAGATGCGAATCTAAACTCCCCTCTCATCACATCATGCAGCCACTCATGAGATGTGGATTATCAAAGAGGTTTGTGTGGTGGTATCTATTCCCCAACGTGTTTTTTTGGTTTTGTTTCTTGTTTGCTTTTTTACATTTTCCCTTACCAAAAAAATTTTTCTTTAATGTTTTTGCCTTTCAGCAAGGCATGCAGGATCTTAATTCTGCAACCAGGGACTGAACCCGCATTCCCTTCAGTGTGTAAGTATGGCGTCTTAACCTCTGAACCCCCAAGGAAGCCTCCCCCGCAACAATGTACTTGTCTGCCCCCTTTAGTAATCAAGTACAACTTTGGCCTTCAGGCACTTATCTAAATATGCTTTGAATCCAGCCAGAGTCAAGTCCAATATGAAATGTGCATGGAAAGAGCCCATAAACAAATCATCTTTCACTCAACTTCTCTCCACTGGCAGAGGCTGCTTGAACAGGTAGGTTCTGCAGAACCTGAGTGAGAAGGCAAAGAAGAGAGTCACACAGGTTACCCCTGGTTGATTGATTGCTGTTCCAGAATTACCACTGGGCCTGAGAAAGCTGGAGTTGCCAGTGTAAAGAGTGCAGCCCCCTGGTTCTATCTCTGCTCCTGGGACACTGCAATTTCCCCTTCTCCTGCCCTCATCCCGGCTGACTCCAAGAAGCCTTCTGGCAGCCCATTCACTGCCTCTCTCCCCAGATGACAACGCAAGGGGCCCAGCTGCCATCGGCCTGTCTGCTCACGAACAGCAACTTGCACACCAGGCAATGGGAGGAGGGAGCGTGAATTCTCTTCAAGCTACTCATCTATTTCACAGCATGAGTCTGCATGGCAGTTACATCATCCTGGATTGCTTGTCCAGGTGGCTGAGGATCTTGCCAACTTGTCTCTAGAACACTGTGAGCCCTATTAGGTTCCTGTTTGTCTGAAATTTTCCTCTCCTCTCTTGTGAGTCAACACCTAACGTGGTCTATTGCCTTGCTGCTCAAAGTGTGGACCGCAGCTCAGGTGCCTCAGTACGATCACAGGTCCCACCCTAGAATAGCTACTGACAAATCAGACTCTGCCTTTACCAAGATGATAGTCTGAAAAGAACTGCTTGAGAGGCCCAGGAAAGTTCATTTCCAAAACCCCAGCTCAGTTCAGTTCACTCACTCAGTCGTGTCCAACTCTTTGCAACCCCATGAATTGCACCACACCAGACCTCCCTGTCCATCACCAACTCCTGGAGTTCACTCAGAATCACGCCCATCGAGTCAGTGATGCCATCCAGCCATCTCATCCTCTGTCGTCCCCTTCTCCTCCTGCCCCCAATCCCTCCCAGCATCAGAGTCTTTTCCAATGAGTCAACTCTTCGCATGAGGTGGCCAAAGTACTGGAGTTTCAGCTTTAGCATCATTCCTTCCAAAGAAATCCCAGGGTTAGGTTTCATGTGATGGTGGATTGAAGATGAATGCCAAGCGCTACAAGATATTATTCAAATGTTGCTGAGAACCCCTCTACTCAGGCTGTAAAGTTATTTGAGTACTAGTTAGGGAGGTTGGTAAAACCGGCCTAGCAAAAAAAATATTTACTAAGTCTGTCTTTGGGCTCTCTGGTGGCTGTGGGAGCCCTGGGTTCAGTCCCTGGGTCGGGAAGATCCCCTGGGGAAGGGAATGGCAACCCACTTCAGTATTCTTGCCTGGAGAATTCCATGGACAGAAGAGCCTGGCAGGCTACAGTCCACGGGGTTGTAAAGAGTCAGACATGACTGAGCAACTAAAACTAAGCCTGTCTTGAAAGCCAAGGTTAAATTATTGGTAGTGGCTGCCTGGAGCTCTGTGTTGAGGCTGGTTTGGGTTAGGCTCAGAGGCTGAGTTTAGGTTGAGGAGGAAGGAGCTGTACTGGATTAGCCGTGTCTGCCCTGAGCTGAGGGGGGCACAGTGGCCACATGTGCCCGGTATCTGCCCTCCTTGACCCAGACCCTCTCTGCTTTCCTGGCGCTTAATCTTATTTATATCTGCCAGCAGTTTTCCCACTCAACCCCTGGCGTTTCCAGTACCTCCTGAGAACTGAATGTCCCCAGACCTGACCATCTGGGACAAGGACCCAATCCACCACCTGCTCACAGGCTCGCTGTGACACAAAGTGTCACAAAGTGACTCCTCGCTTTGACCTGCTTCCACGCCGCAATCCCAGCTGCGTTTCTACAGGAAGAAAGCACAAACGTGGCTCTGAAATGGGCTCCCCTGCTCTGTTTGAGCCACGATTCTCCATGCAAAGGCTGGGGGAACCATCGTCTTCTTACCACAGGGTTTGGGACGTCTCACGAGTCCTGGAAACTCATCCAAGTCATTGGAGCGTGACCCTGAGAATGAAGTCTTGAACACACTGTTCAAGGGTTTAGACACAGTCACCTTCGGCCTCAGTCTGTCCTGCTCAGCCCAGAACCTAATAGGAACGAGGATAGTGACTGGCTGGTAGAAAGCTGATGACCTAGGAGTGGATTAGCAAGGATGCCTGAGGCCATGCATGGGGCCCAAAAATCTGCTCTCATTTCCCTCTCGGGCAGAGTCAGCTGCCTCCACTCTCAGGCCTCTGGGTCAATAATCCTTTTCTTTTCTTTGCAAACAAGCACTGCAGAGGTTTCAAAAGCAGAACCTGAGGACACCAGGCCCTCTTCTCTGGGGCCATGCCCAGTTCCCTGCCTTTTCACAACTGCCTAGAGAGTGGGAATCAGTATGTATCAAGTGCTTATTAAGTGCTATGCAATTTCATATACTTTGTATAGTAAATGTCACTATCTAAATTTATAGACAGTACACGACCTGTCCAAGCTCACCCAGCTTATAAGTGGGTAGACCTACAACTCAAACCAAATCCTGTTTGGCTCCCAAACTGGCATGCCTCTCAAGTTCACAATGTCTGCAGGGAGGTTCAACGATCTCCTTTTTGCCAAATCCAGTGGTGACTTTGGTATTCATTGCACTTGATGTTTCAGCTGACCCGTGTCCTCCTTCAAACACTGTCTTCTCTTGGTTTGCGGGAACCCTCACTTGCTGATGTTCCTCCTGCTTCACTGGCTGTTCCTCTTCAATCTCCTTTTCAGATTCTGTGCTTAAGCTCCCTGCTTGAAAGGACCCAGGATTCAATCCTGAGTTCTCTTCTCCATCAACAGTCTGCCTAGATAATGCCACCCATCTCCTGGTTGAAATGCCATCCATGTATGGAGGTGTCCAAACCTGCAATTCTTGTCCTGCCTTCTCTCCAAAGGTCCAGACTCACACAATTGACTCTCTGTTTGACAGTTCGACTTACGTTAGTAATTGCGTCCCTGAAAAATTTGCTTCTCCTCCAATTTCCCTCAACAAAGTAAATAGCAAGAAGTGACCCAAGCCAAAAAAAAAAAAAAAAATCTAGGAATTATTTTTTATTTCTCTGTTCTCCTACAGCCCATGCCCAGTCTTTCAGAAAGTCTACCTCATCCTCCAAAGGATACCTTAATATCTAACTCTCTCCTTCTCCACTGCCAACACCCTAACCTCTGAGCATCTCTTGCCTGGACCACTACAAAAACCTTGAAACCGATGTTCCTGCTTCCGATCTCCCTGCAATCCATTTGCTACACAGCAGCCAGAGGATCTTTCTAAAATCATAAATCAGATGAAATCACTCTGTTACTTAAAAACCTTTCAACGATTTTTCACCTGGTTTTGAATACATTCCAAAATTCTTGTCCTGCCTCATGGAGTCCTGCCTGATCTGCCCTTATCTCATGCTGTTTTCCCCTCAACTGCCACACTCCAGTCATATTAGCCATCCTTCATGTCTCACACCAACCAAACAGGTTTCTGCCTGAAAGCCATTGAACATGCTGTCCACTCTCAGGAGTATTTATTCTTCTTCCAGTCTTCCCAGGTTGGCACCTTCTTCTTCTTTTTCTTAAAGAAATTACCACATATGAATTCATTCCTTTTAAGAAAATATTTATTTCTTTTTGGCTGCGTTGGATCTTAGTTGTGGAGCACAGGCTCAATCATTGAGATGCACAGGCTCTCTAGTTGAGGAACACGGGCTGATTGACCCCAAGGCATGTTGGACCCTAGTTCCCCGACCAGGAGTTGAATACACGTCCCCTTCATTAGAAGGTGGATTCCCAACCACTGGACCACCAGCAAAGTTCCCAGGTTGGTACGTTCTTGCCATCAGCTGAAGTGCCTGCTCCCTGATCACCAGTCTAAAGGAAACACACACTCAGCCACTGTCACAATCCTGGGTTTTAATTCTCTGCAGAGCACTTAGTACTATCTGGTTGTTTCTTGTTTATATATTTGTTGCTTCACTGTCTTCAATTCCTCATTACAAGTCAGGATCCAAGACGTTCCCTGTCTGTTCACCATTGTATCTCCGGTGCCCAGACTGGTGTCTAACACATGGGAAGCTCTCCATAAATACATATGAATGAATGAATGACCAAGAAGACAAAGTGCTGTTGTTTATCATTCAGAGGGAAAAAGCGACCAGGCAGCCTTTAGAGAGATAAAGGCATGGCCAACTAGCCTAGCATGACTCAGGCATATCAGAGCCATGTTCTTTTGAGGTGAGACACTGATCTGGGGGTACTGTGAACCCCCTTCATATCTTCAGGCACAAAGTCCATAGTCAGAGTCTATTCCCTTTCCTTTCTTCTGCTCCATTTTTGTTAATTGTAATAAAACAATTTATTTTTTAAAGCTACCAAACTCCCATTGCCCTAACGAAGAAATCCTTTTTACATGAGGCTATTTCCTTCAGTTCTTTTTTCATGAGCAAAAAGTTTTCACAAATTTGCAATCATAGAATATATAGTATTTTGTGGTGTTTTTTTTTTTTGCATTTTCCATTGTGTCATAAATGTTTTTCCTAGTTATTCCAGATCTTCATTTTTTCTATAATTTTAATAATACCTGACATTTATTGAAGTCTGTGCTATTACGTTACATGATTCAAGCGTTATCAAGGATTACTTCATTTTATCCCCACAATAACCTTATAAGATAGACACTATTTCATCTTACAGATAAGGACATTGTAACACAGAAGTTAAGCAATTTGTCTGCGGTAACACAGCTAAGAAGTGGCATTCTGATTCCAGAGGATGAGCTGTTCCCACTATGTTTTACTGTTAAGTGGAAGTTACTTTATCATTGCCTGGCTATAGGATATTCACTTCTTTATCTGTAAAATAGGGATAATAATAGTACCTCCCTCATAAGGTTGCAGTTTTTAGGATAAAGTAAGAAAAATGTGTTAAGTATATGAACAGACAATTCACAGAATTCAAGCAGCTGACAAAAGAATGAAAGATGTTCCACTTTACTAGAAACTAGCAAAATGAACATCAAAAGAACAATGAAAGAGCAATATTAAATATTGGAAGATTTGGGGAAGGGAGCACTTTCACATGTTGTTGGTGGGAGAAGAAATTGGTGACGATTTTTTGAATTGCAACTTGGCAATTGCAAGAAAAACCATAACCTAGGATCTGGAAATTCTTCTTTGAAACATCTTTCCTTTTTTTTGGCCATGCCATTCACCTTGTGGGATCTCAGTTCACCAACCAAGAATCAAACCTGAGTCCTCTGCAGTAAAAGAATAGAGTCCTGACCACTGGACCACCAGGGAATTCCCATGATGCATCTTTCCTAACAAAATATCTGCCCATGAGCATAATATATATGAATACTCATCAGTTCAGTTCAGTATCTCAGTAATGTTCAACTCTTTGAGACCCCATGGACTGCAGCAAGCCAGGCTTTCCTGTCCATCACCAACTCCCGGAGTTTACCCAAACTCATGTCCATTGAGTTAGTGATGCTATCCAACCATCTCATCCTCTGTCATCCCTTTCTCCTCCTGCCCTCAATCTTTCCCAGCATCAGGGTCTTTTCCAAGGAGTCAGCTCTTTGCATCAGGTGCCCAAAGTATTGGAGTCTCAGCTTCAGCATCAGTCCTTCCAATGAACACCCAGTCCAACCAGATGGACTGGTTGGATCTCCTCGCAGTCCAAGGGACTCTCAAGAGTCTTCTCCAACACCACAGTTCAAAAGCATCAATTCTTTGGCACTCAGCTTTCTTTATAGTCCAACTCTCACATCCATACATGACTACTGGAAAAACCATAGCCTTGACTAGACGGACCTTTGTTGACAAGGTAACATCTCTGCTTTTGAATATGCTATCTAGGTTGGTCATAACTTTCCTTCCAAGGAGTAAGCATCTTTTAATTTCATGGCTGCAATCACCATCTGCAGTGATCATGGAGCCCCAAAAAATAAAGTCAGCCGCTGTTTCCACTGTTTCCCCATCTATTTGCCATGAAGTGATGGGACCGGATGCCATGATCTTAATTTTTTGAATGTTGACTTTCTCACTCTCTTATTTCACTTTCATCAAGAGACTCATTAGTTCTTCTTCGTTTCCTGCCATAAGGGTGGTGTCATCTGCATATCTGAGGTTATTGATATTTCTCCCAGCAATCTTGATTCCAGCTTGTGCTTCATCCAGCCTGGCATTTCTCATGATGTACTCTGCATATAAGTTAAATAAACAGGGTGACAATATACAGCCTTGACGTACTCCTTGCCCAATTTGGAACCAGTCTGTTGTTCCACGTCCAGTTCTAACTGTTGCTTCCTGACCTGCATATAGGTTGCTCAAGAGGCAGGTCAGGTGGTCTGGTATTCCCATCTCTTTCAGAATTTTCTACAGTTTATTGTGATCCACACAGTCAAAGGCTTTGGCATAGTCAATAAAGCAGAAATAGATGTTTTTCTGGAACTCTCTTGCTTTTTCCATGATCCAGCAGATGCTGGCAATTTGATCTCTTGTTCCTCTGCCTTTTCTAAATCCCGCTTGAACATCTGGAAGTTTATGGTTCACGTACTGCTGCAGCCTGGCTTGGAGAATTTTGAGCATTACTTTACTAGCATGTGAGATGAGTGCAATTGTGCGGTAGTTTGAGCATTCTTTGGCATTGCCTTTCTTTGGGATTGGAATGAAAACTGACCTTTTCCAGTCCTGTGGCCACTGCTAAGTTTTCCAAATTTGCTGGCATATTGAGTGCAGCACTTTCACGGCACCAACTTTTAGGATTTGAAAGAGCTCAACTGGAATTCCATCACCTCCGCTAGCTTTGTTTGTAGTGATGCTTTCTAAGGCCCACTTGACTTCACATCCCAGCACCTCTGGCTCTAGGTGAGTGATTAAACCTTCGTGGCTATCTGCATCATGAAGATCTTTTTGTACAGTTCTTCTGTGTATTCTTGCCACCTCTTCTTAATATCTTCTGCTTCTGTTAGGTCCACTGATAATATTCACTGTACATGCTCAGATGCTCAGTCACGTCCAACTCTTTGTGACCCCATGGACTGTAGTCTGCCAGGCTGTCTGTCCATGGGATTCTCCAGGCAAGAATACTGGAATGGGGTGCCATGCCCTCCTCCAGGGAATCTTCCCAACCCAGGGATCAAACCTGTGTCTCTCATATGTCCTGCATGACAGGCAGATTCTTTACCACTAGCACCACCTGGAAAGCCCAATATTCACTATATACCACCTAAATATCTAACAAAAATAGAATGATTAAACCATAACACACAACTGGACAATGTAACAGGCAACCATTTAAAAAGAAGTGCTTCAGTTCAGTTCAGTTCATTTCAGTCGCTCAATCGTGTCCGACTCTTTGCGACCCCATGAATTGCAGCATGCCAGGCCTCCCTGTCCATCACCAACTCCTGGAGTTCACTCAGATTCACGTCCATCGAGTCCGTGATGTCATCCAGCCATCTCATCATCTGTCGTCCCCTTCTCCTCCTGCCCCCAATCCCTCCCAGCATCAGAGTCTTGTCTACATAAGTTATATGAAAACAGGTGTCATTAAGTAAAAAAGCAAGATTCAGAATATTATGTGTATTATGATCCTATTAACTTTTTTTTCATTTTAAAAGTTATATGTGAACAGATCGGCAAAAGATAGTAGATGCATACTATGGAATGTCTTTCAGTCTTTAAAAGGAATTCTGACGTATTCTACATGGATAAACCTTGAGGACATTATCGGTCAATTCAGTTCAGTTCAGTTTAGTTGCTCAGTTGTGTCCAATTCTTTGCAACTCCACGGACTGCAGCAAACCAGGCTTCCCTGTCCATCACCACTCCCAGAACTTGCTCAAACTCATGTCCATCAAGTCGGTGATGCCATCCAACTATCTCATCCTCTGTCATCCCCTTCTCCTCCTGCCTTCAATCTTTCCCAGCATCAGGGTCTTTTCCAAGGAGTCAGTTCTTCGCATCAGGTGGCCAACATATTGGAGTTTCATCTTCAGCATCAGTCCTTCCAATGTATATTCAGGACTGATTTCCTTTAGGATAAACTGGTTGGATCTCCTTGCTGTCTAAGGGACTCTCAGGAGTCTTCACCATCACCACAGTTCAAAAGCATCAATTCTTTGGCACTCAGCCTTCTTTATGGTTCAGCTCTCACATTCATACGTGACTGGCAAAAACATAGCTTTGACTAGATGGACGTTTGTCAGCAAAGTAATGTCTCTGCATTTTAATATGCTGTCTAGATTGGTCATTGCTTTTCTTCCAAGAAGCAAGTGTCTTTTAATTTCATGTCTGCAGTCACCATCTGCAGTGATTTTGAAGCCCAAGAAAATAAAGTCTGTGGACATTATGCTAAGTGAAATAAGGCCATCACAAAAGAAAATGCTTCCACTTATATGGACTGAATATTTGTGTCTCTGGTAAATTTTCATGTTGAAACCTAAACCCCAATGTGATGGTGTTTGGAGATATGGCCTTTGGGAGATGATTGTGGAGCCCTCATGAATGGGCTTAGTACTCTTAATAAAGAGGCCCCAGAAAGTTCCCTTGCCCATTACCCCTTCTCCCTTACCCCTTCCACCACTGAGGACACAGCAAAAAGACAGCCATCTATGAAGCAGGGAGCAAGCTCTCATCAGATGGCTAGTCTGCTGGCCTCTTGATCTTGGACTTCCGGTCTCAAGAACTATGAACAATTAATTTCTGTTCCTATAACCTTCTCAATCTATGATATTTTGTTATAGTAGCCCAAATGGGTACTGAGAATAGTCACAATGACAGAGGAAGAAAATAGAGCTGTGGTTACCATGAGCTAGGTGAGGGAGGAATGGGAAGTTCTTGTTTAATACATGTATGTTCCAGTTCTGCAAGATGACGAGGGTTCTGGAGATGGATGGTGGTGGGAGACGCACAACAATATACATGTACTTACTGCCAGTGAACTGTATTCTGGGTATCATAAGATGGTTAAAATTTTAAAAAATTATACATAAAAATGTATATTCAAAAGACATAACATACACATAACTTTACATGTGAGAATTGGACTATAAAGAAAGCTGAGTGCCGAAGAATTGATGCTTTTGAACTGTGGTGTTGGAGAAGACTCTTGAGAGTCCCTTGGACTGCAAGGAGATCCAACCAGTCCATTCTAAAGGAGAGCAGTCCTGAGTGTTCATTGGAAGGACTGATGTTGAAGCTGAAACTCTAGTAATCTGGCCACCTGATGCGAAGAGCCAACTCATTGGAAAAGACCCTGATGCTGGGAAAGATTGAAGGTGGGAGGAGAAGGGGATGACAGAGGATGAGATGGTTGGATGGCATCACCGACTCAATGGACATGAGTTCGGGTGGACTCTGGGAGTTGGTGATGGACAGGGAGGCCTGGTGTGCTGCAGTTCATAGCAAAGTCGGACACGACTGAGCAACTGACCTGAACTGAACTTTACATGTAAAGAAAGAGGATAAGGAGAATGTACACAAAACTGTTGATGGAGGTTGAGGAGAGAGGGAGGGAACAAATTTTTTTTTTTTCTGTTTTGTGTCGTTCTATTTTTTTTTTTTTTTTTTTTTGCTTTGAGAATGTATTGGAAATGGATAGTCACACAGGGCTTCCTTCTGTCCTGGGCTATGTCGAGTGATCAACTTCAGTGCATTATTTTGTAACTCTGTCCTCTGCCAGTGCCTGGGGGAAGGCACAGTCCACTGTAGATTCCAATGTGGAAATTTGTGATGAGGTTTGAAATTCACACTGTAGGGTAAATGGCTACCTTTTAAACAGTGAACTTGGCACATGAGAAGAGGGGATTATGAATTTGAACTGAAAAGAGGGTGGGGCAATGGAGCATGAAACAGTGCCCAGCCTCTCCTTCCTCTCCTTTCCAGGTCTCTCTGTTGGCCCTTTATTGCACAGGGCAGCTGTGAAACTCTTGGTGGGTGGGTTGGGGATGGGACACCTTGTTACCTAGTGTGCTCACGTCTGCTCAGCCACTAAGTCGTGCCCAACTCTTGGCGGCCCCCTGGGCCTAGCCCACCAGGCTCCTCTGTCCACGGCATTCTCCAGGCAAGAACACTGGAGTGGGTTGTCATGCCCTCCTCCAGGGGATCTTCCCGACCCAGGGATCGAACTCCCATCTCTTATGTCTACTGCGTTGGCAGGTTGGTTCTTTACCATTAGCACCGCCTGGAAAGCCCTTTACATAGTAACTAACGATAAGCGGTTGTTGAATGAAGGACAGAGCAGTGGGGGAAACTGAAGGAATTATTTCAAAGGAACCAAGAGGCACGCAGATCTCTGGGCATGGCAACCACACAACGCCATCCCCTGGGGGTTAAGGATGAGGGTGTTACCTTGGTTACTAGGAAACTGCTGGGCTGTTCTGTCATGATGGGGATGTCATCATGTCAGGTGGGGGAAACCATCGTCCCCTCTCATTCTGAGGGAGGGTATCAAGACAATCAAGATGAGGGTCTCTTGTCTTAGAGTGATGTTGGCGGCCGTTTGGTGCTTTCTGCCTGGTGGTGCACAGTTGGCTTTATTACTAAAGCATTAAACCTCCACCCAAAGCTATAGTGATGACTTAGCCAACTTGTTTGAATCCTCAAAAACCTTCCCACAAGATTGGCTACATCATTTGCAGGTCCTAGCGCAAAGTGAAAATGTGAGGCCCTTTGTTCAAAAAATATTAAGCATTCCAAGAAGGTGACATCAGACATTAAACCAAGGACAGGGGCCTTCTGAGCAAGAGGCCTTGTGAGAATGACCTGGTCTTCAGCCCAGGAAGCTGCCCCATCATTCACATAAACACATACTCAGTCCTGGTCTTTCTCTGACTCAGTCTCTCACTGTCTAAATCTCCCCACACACTCTCCTTAAGCCACGCCTTCAATCCAGTGTCCCCGCCTCCACGACTTAGGGAATTCATCGTCCTCACGTGGTTAGAGTCCTGATTCTTAGTCCTTGCATCTGGTAAACCCTGGAACCACAGTTTCACCAGTTGTTGCCAGAAATACTCTCCTAGCTGTTTTCTGAGTCAGTCCTGTGGACTGGGATGACAAGCAGGATCGGGAGGCTTGGAATGCTCCAAACACACTTTGAAGACCTCAAAGGAGAAAGCTTTCACCAGTTCCTTCTGAATTACCTGAGGGCAGCACCCCTCCACTGAAACTATTAACCTTCTTACAAAGGGAACAGTCTCATCTCATAGGATGAACATATATTTCTTCTATTAAGAAAATAGTAACCCTTTTCCTTGTAACTCTATAGCCCCAGCATTACTGTGCTCAAAGAAACTTCCTTAGCCAATTTTTATTACAAAGAGCCCCATATTAGCTGAATTTTTTTCTGACTGGGGTGTCTGAAACTATTCTAAATAGTTAATCTCTGACTCCCCAGGTTTTTCTTTGATGGAAAGAGGAAGCTGAGTTTCTGTCATTCCACCTCAGCTTGACAGATCAGAGAGATAATTATAATGGACTCTCCATGAGCGACTAAAAATGCATCCACAATACTAGACAGATTCCTTATTTGTGGTTTAGATGAATCCTACTTGAGGGATCCTTTGTTACCACCCCCTGTCCTTCAGCATACCTACACGCCTCTTTCTGGAGGAGCAAGGAACTCCACCTGGCTCTAAACTTACACAGACCGAGTCAATAGGCCCATGATATTGCTCCAAAATTCTTTTATCCAGCCCTTGAATATTGCTGCTTGAGCCTTTCAAAAAAGTTTTCTCTCGTCTCACACCCCAGACTTTCCCCTCTTCCTACAGAACTCTGTCTCCTTCTCTACCCAGGGGATGTCCAACTTTTCTCCATCTCAAAGTATCTCTGGATTTTTGCTTATCCTCTTTCTTTCCCTTCACCTGTGCTCTGAATCCCTTCCATGTCCTCTAACACTTTGTTCCATTGACTTCCCTCTTTTTCTGTCTTAGATCTTTAATTATTTCTTCCCTGGGTCCCTTCTCTGGGTTCAGACATCTTCCACCCTGAAACGACTTTCCCTTGCTCCTGCCTTGCCCTTAAGTCGTCATCACATCTCTTTCCTTCACTTCACAGCCAAATAAATGGAACAAATACCCCTCATGCTCTACGTCTACCTCCTTACATCCTGCACATCCGCAGCCCACAGCCACCAGGTCTCCTCCCGCCCTCTCCACTGAAACTGCTCTGACAAAGGTCAATAGCCTCCTCCTGCCAAGCCCAGTGGGCGTCTACCAGTCCTTATCTCCCTTGACCTCCCTCTGAGAGTCTCCTGTTAATCACCCCATTCTTCAGGAAACTCACTTCCCTGGGTCTCCACACCTTTCTCCCAAAGTTCTCCTACCTTCTTGGCATCTTACTCTTTTTCATGGTTAAATCATCCTCTCGTGATGACAGCAGAGAGACCACACCAGTAATTAGAGGTAGTACATGGTACATGGAGTTCCAGTGATGTTGCTCACTGAGAGTAAGAAAGAATCCCATGGATTGTAAACCAAGATCTTGGCAAACCCAGTACACAGGTGTCTCAGGAGCTAAGGATGATGTGTCCAGGTGCTTAAGCAAGTACTATGGAAAATTATCCCTGTCTTTTCCATCTCCAAACTGTCTTCCAAGTTCCCAGATTCCTTCCTATCAGGGTGGAGATATCCAAAATAGACACATGGCCCTAGCGCTCAAATGCCATCTGGCTTTACGACACTGAATAAATTTAAATAATCCAAACTTACAACTCTGAGGATCAAAGGCAATGAATGATTGAGGTTCAGTGTCTCCCTGTGTGCCCTGCAAGAATATTACTCTAGCAACTCTTGCCCCCTGTCTCCTACATGATCAGTTTTCCACTCTTCCATCAGCATAAGAACATGCTAACCTTCTCCCATCTTTGAAAAAAATTGCCCTATCCCCCTTTCTTTGCTCCCTTTTCCAGGTAAAGTTCCTTACAAAAGTCGGCCATACTTGCCTTCTTTCCTTTCTCTTTCCCCATGTTCTCTCTCTCTCTCTAATTTCTAGTCTGGGCTGTGCTGGGGCTCTATCACTGCGTGTGGTCTCTCACTAGCTGCAGCAAGCGGGGTTCCTCTCTAGTTGTGATGTGCCCGCTCTAGGCGTGTGGGCTTCAGCAGCTGCGGCTCGCAGGCTCTAGAGCTCAGTCTCAGCAGTTGTGGTACACGGGCTTAGTTGCCCCAAGGCATGTGGGATTCTCCTGGACCAGTGATCAAACCTATGTCCTTTGCATTGGCAGCTGGATTCTTGAGCACTGGACCACTAGGGAAGCCCCTCCCTGTCCCATTCTCTCTTAAACCAGCCCTAATTAGACTTCCTCTCCAGCAGCCCCCAGCAGAACATTCTTATCACTATTGTCTTCCGTGCTGTAAAATGCGATGGTCGATTCCCATTCCTTCTGTTAATTAACCTATCAGCAGCATTGGACATAGTTATTTATTCCCTCCTCCTTGATCTTTTTTCACTTGTCTTTTGGGTCATCTTACTCTTGTTTTCCACTTCCTACCTCACTTAGTTCCCTTTGGTTCTCTCTCTCTCTCCCTTGCAATGGCCTCAGGCCTAGTACTTTCTCTTCTCTTTTCTTCTAGCTACACTCACTCCTTAGTGATCTTATTTTCAATATCATTTCTAAGCTAATGACTCCCGCATGTTTATCTTCAGCTCAGATTCCTCTACAAACCTTTGGGCATCTCCCCTTGGACATCTAATAGACTTCTTAAATTCAACATCACCACATGAACTGCTCTTCTTCCAATCTGCTCCACCCACAGATTTTCCCAGTTCAGTTGACAGGAATCTCATCCTTCAATCGCTCAAGCTAAAAGCCTTGGGGTCAACCTGGATGCCTCCCTTCCTCTTCACATTTATGCGTCAGGAACTGCTGTTGGCTCCACCGGAATATGATATCAAGACTTCCACCATGCTCCCCTGCTAGTGCTAACATTTTGGTCCAGGTCTCCATCATCTCTCACTTGAATTATTAAACAGCCTCTCAACCAGTCTCCCTGATAATTCAATTCAGTTCAGTCACTCAGTCGTGTCCGACGCTTTGCAACCCCATGGACTGCAGCACACCAGGTTTCCCTGTCCATCACCAACTCCTGGAGCTTGCTCAAACTCATGTCCATCACATCGGTGATGCCATCCAACCATCTCATCCTCTGTCATCCCCTTCTCCTGCCTTCACTCTTTCTCAGTATGAGGGTCTTTCCCAATGAGTCAGTTCTTTGCATCAGGTGGACAAAGTATTGGAGTTTCAGCTTCAGCATTAGTCCTTCCAGTGCAGATTCAGCACTAATTTCCTTTAGGATTGACTGGTTGGATCTCCTTGCTGTCCGAGGGACTCTCAAAAGTCTTCTCCAAACCACAGTTCAAAAGCATCAATTCCTCGGTGCTCAGCTTTCTTTAAGGTCCAACTCTGACATCCATACAGGACTACTGGAAAAACCATAGATTTAACTAGATGGACTTTGTTGGCAAAGTAATGTCTCTGCTTTTGAATACGCTGTCTAGGTTGGTCATAACTTTTCTTCCAAGGAGCAAACCTCTTTTAATTTCATGCAATCACCATCTACAGTGATTTTGGAGCCCAAGAAAATTAAGTCTCTCATTGTTTTCACTGTTTCCCCATCTATTTGCCATGAACTGATGGGACTGGATGCCATGAACTTCGTTTTCTGAATGTTAGTTTTAAGCCAACTTTTTCACTCTCCTCTTTGACTTTCATCAAGAGGCTCTTTAATTCTTTTGCACTTTCTGCCATAAGGGTGGTGTCATCTGCATATCTGAGGTTATTGATATTTCTCCCAGAAGTCTTGATTCCAACTTGTGTTTCATCCATCACAGCATTTCTCATGATGTACTCTGCATATCGGTTAAATAAGCAGGGTGATGATATACAGCCTTGACGTACTCCTTGCCCAATTTGGAACCAGTCTGTTGTTCCACGTCCAGTTCTAACTGTTGCTTCCTGACCTGCATATAGGTTTCTCAGGAGGCAGGTCAGGTGGTCTGGTATTCCCATCTCTTTCAGAATTTTCCACAGTTTATTGTGATCCACACAGTCAAAGGCTTTGGCATAGTCAATAAAGCAGAAATAGATGTTTTTCTGGAACTCTCTTGCTTTTTTGATGATTCAGCGGATGTTGGCAATTTGATCTCTGGTTCCTCTGCCTTTTCTAAATCCAGCTTGAACATCTGGAATTTCACAGTTGGTGTACTGTTGAAGCATGGCTTGGAGAATTTTGAGCATTATTTTGCTAGCATGTGAGATGAGTGCAATTGTGTGGTAGTTTGAGCATTCTTTGGCATTGCCTTTCTTTGGGATTGGAATGAAAACTGACCTTTTCCAGTCCTGTGGCCACTGCTGAGTTATCCAAATTTGCTGGCATATTGAGTGCAGCACTTTCACAGCATCATCTTTTAGGATTTGAAGTAGGTCAACTGGAATTCCATCACCTCCACTAGCTTTGTTCATAATGATGCTTCCTAAGGCTCACCTGACTTCACACTCTAGGATGTCTGGCTCTAGGTGAATGATCACATCATCGTGGTTATCTGGGTCATGAGGATCTTTTTTGCACAGTTCTTCTGTGTATTCTTGCCACCTCTTCCTAATATCTTCTGCTTCTGTTAGGTCCATACAATTTCTGTCCTTTATTGAGCCCATCTTTGAATGAAATGTTCCCTTGGTATCTCTAATTTTCTTGAAGAGATCTCTAGTTTTCCTGTTCTGTTGTTTTCCTCTATTTCTTTGCATTGATCACTGAGGAAGGCTTTCTTATCTCTCCATGCTATTCTCTGGAACTCTGCATTCAAATGGATATATCTTTCCTTTTCTCCTTTGCCTTTGGCTTCTTTTCTTTTCACAGCTATTTGTAAGGCCTCCTTAGACAACCATTTTGGCTTTTTGTATTTTTTTTCTTGGGGATGGTCTTGATCACTGTCTCCTATACAATGTCATGAACCTCCATCCATAGTTCTTCAGGCACTCTATCAGATCTAATTCCTTGAATCCATTTGTCACTTCCACTGTATAATTGTAAGGGATTTGATTCAGGTCATACCTGAATGGTCTAGTGGTTTTCCCTACTTTCTTCAATTTAAGTCTGAATTTGACAATAAGGGGTTCATGACCAGAGCCACAGTCAGCTCCTGGTCTTGTTTTTGCTGACTGTATAGAGCTTCTCCATCTTTGGCTGCAAAGAATATAATCAATCTGATTTCTGTATTGACCGTCTGGTGATGTCCGTGTGTAGAGTCTTCTCTTGTGTTGTTGGAAGAGGGTGTTTGCTATGACCAGTGCGTTCTCTTGGCAAAACTCTATTAGCCTTTGCCCTGCTTCATTCTGTACTCCAAGGCCAAATTTGCCTGTTACTACCTGTTCTCTATCTTTTCCCTCTTCTGCCCATGTATTCTCAAAACATAATCAGAGTGATACAATGCATCTGTCATTCCTTCACCCCTACCCCATCCCCAAGCTTCTGATAACCAACATTCTACTCTCTTGAGTTCAGCTTATTTAGACTTCACATATAAGTTAAATCATACAGTACTTGTCTTTATCTGATTTATCTTTGCCTTAGCATAATGCCTTGGGATGCATTCACGGTCTTGAAGATGGCAGAATGTCCTTCTTTCTCGTGGGTGAACAATATTCTACTGTATGTGTATACCACATCATCTTTATCCATTCATTCACTGGCGAACACGTGGGTTGTTCCTACCAGTGGGTTGTTTCTATCTTGGCTGTTGTGAATAAGCTGCAATAAACAAGAGAGTGCAGCTATACTTTTTGATATCCTGTTTTCATTTCCTTTGAGTATATAACCAGAATTGGGGTTTCTGAGTCATATGATAGCTCTATACTGTTTTCCACTGTGGCTCTAACCAATTTACTTTCCCACCAACAGCGAACAAGTTTTCTTCTTTCTCGACAGTCTTGCCAGCACCTGTTATCTGTTGTATTTTTTATAACAGACATTCTAACAGGTGTGACATGATAGCTCATTGTGGTTTTGATTTGCATTTTCCTGATGATTAGTGGACGACAGAGGATGAGATGGCTGGATGGCATCACGGACTCGATGGACGTGAGTCTGAGTGAACTCCGGGAGCTGGTGATGGACAGGGAGGCCTGGCGTGCTGCGATTCATGGGGTCGTAAAGAGTTGGACACGACTGAGCCACGGAACTGAACTGAACTGATGATTAGTGATGTTGAACACCTTTTCATGTACCTGTTGGCCAGTTGTATATCTTGGAAAAATGTCTGTTCAGTTTTTCTGCCCATTTTCTTGTTGGATTGCTTTTTGTGTTCTGTTTTCCTTTTGTTATTAAGTTGTGTGAGTTACTTTTATGTTTTGGATATTAATCCCTTATCTGATATGCGATCTTCGAATGTTTCCTCCCATTCTGTATGTTACTTTCTCATTTTGCTTATTTTGCTGTGCAGGAGCTTTTTAGTTTGATGTAGTTCAGCTTGTTGACAGCCAAAGCAAACCTGAAAAAGAACAGCAAAGCCAGAGGCGTTCTACCTCCTGATTTCAAACTATACTACAAATTCAGCGATTAAAACAGTGTGCATGCTTCGTTACTGAGTCGTGTCTGATTCTTTGCAATCTTATGGACGGTAGGCTCCTCTGTCTTTGGGATTCTCCAGGCAAGAATACTGAAGTGGGTAGCCATTCCCTTCTCTAGGGGATCTTCCCAACTCAGGGACTGAACCCATGTCTTCTGCACTGCAGGTGGATTCTTTACCATCTGAGCCACCAGGGAAACCCAATTAAAACAGTATAGTATTGGCATGAAAACAGACACATAGACCAGTGGAACAAAACAGAGAACCAATGACTAAACCTCTACATGTAAGGTCAACTAATATACGACAAGGATTCAAGAATACTCAATAGGGGAAGGATAGTATCATCAATAAATGGTGTTGAGAAAACTGGATAACCACGAACAGAAAATAACACTAGGGCACGATCCAACACCACTCACAAAAATTAACTTGAAATGGATTAAAGACTTCAACTTAACATCTGAGCCATAAAATTCCAAGAAGTAAACAGGGGTGAAAGTTCCTTGACATTGGTCTTGGCGATGATTTTCTGAATATGACACCAAAAGCACAAACACCAAAGCAAAAATCAACAGGTAGGCTAAAAAGCTTGTTCAGAGCAAGAGAATGAGCCTTTAAAATTTTGGAGGGGCTGTACTGGGTCTTTGTTGCTTTGTGCGGGCTTTCTCTAGTTGCAGCGAGTGGGGGCTACTCTCTAGTTGTGGTATGATGGCTTCCCATTCCAGTGGCTTCTCTTATTGCAGAGCGTGGGCTCTAGAGTGCATGGGCTTCAGTTGTTAAAGCTTGCAGGCTCTAGAGTAGGGGCTGAGTAGCTGTGGCTCATGGGCTTAGCTGCCCCACATCATGTGGAATCCTCCCAGGCCAGGGATCAAACTTATGTCCCCCACATTGACAGGCAGACTCAACTGCTGGACCGCCAGGGAAGTCTTGAGAATAAATGTCTTAGAAATGAATTCATTCATCTTCCATCCAGGTTATTTCACACTCAAATCCTCCCCACAGTCTAGAGCAGGACATGTCCGAGAGCAGCAGCAGCACATCCATAAACCTTCACAATACGTGGGTTCGGTTGCCTTTTGATTTGAGGACATAGACCAGGAAATCTGCAGACACAGTTCCCTGAGGCCTGATTGGAGTCAGTCATGAGAGCAGATACGGGCGGCCCTGAGCCCCAGGTCCCAGTGATAGAGGTGCCCGCGTGTTCTTCAGCAAGCGTATCTACCAAATGCCCTCCAAAGCATGAGGTCCAGAGCAGGGCACCCTCTCCAGGGTCTGAGAGTGATGATGGAGCAGTCACCAGGTGCAGGACAACACTGGTCCTCGGCCATTCCTCCTTCCCAGTCTGTACAGCTAAACTGCCTAAGGATGGGCATGGTAGTATCTCACGGGAGCTCTGAGCCTTTAGAAAAATCCCTTCTCTTTGAGGATCGTGAAGAGCGCTGGTGCTTCAAACAAACTCTGGTTACCAGTGGTGGGGGGCAATCTAGGGGTGGGGAAGTGGGAGGTACAAACTACTGAGTGTGAGACAGGCTCAAGGATGTGTTGTACAACATAGAGCAGGACAGGTGCAGGACAATACTGGTAGATCTATCAGCATTTTGTGATAACTGTAAGTGGAGAGCAACTTTTAAAATTGTGTGAAATTTAAATAATTTTTAGAGTGCTGGTGCTTTGGTTTCAAATTATTGTGTTGCCTCTCACCTCCAAACCTACCCTTCTCCATTTTTCTTTATGATGCTGAGGCTGGGAGCCTGCAAACTTCCCTTTTGCTCGGCCAGTTGGTTCTCTTGATGGCAAGTTCTGTCCACAGGGGGCGCTAGAGGGGAGGGATGGCAAGTTCTGTCCACAGGGGGCGCTAGAGGGGAGGGGCGCGCTCCTTCCAGCCTGCCTCCTGCTGGGGTCAATCACCCAGACTTGCTTCTGGAACGCAGGTGTGACTGTTTCTCCTGTTGCTGTTGTTGTTTAGTCCCTAAGACATGTCTGGCTTTTTCTCGGCCCCATGGAATGTAGCCCGCCAGGCTCCTCCGTCCATGGGATTTCCCAGGCAAGAATACTGGAGTGGGTTGCCAATGCCTTCTCCAGGGGATCTTCCCCATCCAGGGACTGAACCTGTGTCGATCTCCTGCATTGCAGGGGGATCCTTTACCACTGAGCCACCAGAGAATTTGGGTTGCAGTTTCCTAACACTCACAGGTAATTGTGTCTACCTCAGATAACTCAGAGAAGGCAATGGCACCCACTCCAGTACTCTTGCCTGGAAAATCCCATGGGCGGAGGAACCTGGTAGGCTGCAGTCCATGGGGTCGTGAAGAGTTGGACACGACTGAGCGACTTCCCTTTCACTTTTCACTTTCATGCATTGGAGAAGGAAATGGCAACCCACTCCAGTGTTCTTGCCTGGAGAATCCCAGGGATGGGGAGCCTGGTGGGCTGCCGTCTATGGGGTCGCACAGAGTCAGACACAACTGAAGCGACTTAGCAGCAGTAGCAGATAACTCAGCACCAGCACTGGCCAGCACTCCCTGCTCAGGGAACAGTGTTGCAGCTCCATGGGGCCCCTCTTTTGAGGTTCTTTAAAAATTTTATTTATCTATTTATTGAGCTGCATGTGAACTTTTCATTGCAGCATCTGGGCTCTACTTCCCTGACCAGGGATCAAACATGGGCCCCCTTCATTGGCAGCATGGAGTTTTAGCCACTGAACCACTAGGGAAGTCCCCCCTCCTCTGAGTTTTTAGGTTTTAATAGTTACAGCATCTTCCTTTTGTTCCCTCCACTCTAGAGGTCCACTCTTGTAATTGCTTCCTGGAATTGCTACCTCTGTAATTTCTTAGTTTTTCTTTTTTAATTGTCTCGTTAACCATTCTTTGTGTTAAATGCAGTCTTCACATAAGGTGTTGTTATGGATTGAATGTGTCCCTCCACCTCCTCAAATTCACATACTGAAATCCTAATTTCCAACATGATGGAATTAAGTGGTGGGCTCTTTGGAAGATGCTTAAGGTCATGAGGGTTGAATCCTTATCTATGGGATTAATGCCCTCATAAAGGAGACCCACAGGGCTCCTTAACCCCTTCTGCCAGGAAACAAGATCTCAGGGGACATGGGATCTGTCAGAACCTTAACTTTGGCCTTCCCAGCCTCCAGAACTGTGAGAAATAAGTATTCGTTTTTCAAGCCACCCAGTCTGTGGCATTCTGTTATAGCAGTCCAGCTGGCTTCTGTCTCCCATCTGGGCCCTGACTGGTGCGGGTTTAAATCTCAGCCTAACTCTTCCTAGCTGTGAGGTTCTGTTAGTTGACTTAAGTTATGCTGCGGTAACAAAATAACCCAAACTGCAGTGGCTGACAACAGAGGTTCGTTTTGTACTCAGGCCCAGGCTGGTCATTCTTGGTCATAGCCCTGGGATCCAGGCTGAAGGAACAGCCCCCATCAGAGACGTTGCCATTTGTGCAGCAAAGCAATAAAGGAAGATGATGGGATCAAGAGAGACTTTGACTTGAATATTGCATGTGCCGTTTCTCCCTGCATTACATTGGCTAAAGCAGGTCACATGGACAAGTCCAACATCAATGGGGTCAAAAGTGCTACCTTCCATAAGGAGGGGCTCTATAAGGGAGGAGTTCAAATATTTTAAACAATAATACATCCAACAGTGAGCATCCCCAGGTGGTAGGGTGGGCTGGTCTAGGAGCACTGAGTACTGTGGGGTCTGTGTGTGTGTGTGTGTGTGTGTGTGAATTAAAGAGCCCGTCTTTAAAGCACTGTCCTCTGGAAGCTGGCTTCTGTAGTGTGTCCCTCCCCCAGGGGTGACACTGAAGGCAGACAGCCTCCCATTCTGAGATATGCCCTGGGAATCTAGTATCAGCAGCAGCAGTTAACGCTGCATCCCTCAACACTTACTGAGAATTTCGACATGGTGCTGGACCGAGAGTCCAGTAGGGGCCACCGCGAGCAGCCAGCCCTCCCCCAAGCACACACACAGAGGCAGGCAACAGTGGCCTGCTCCCCACAGGAGGCAGCAAGGATGCCCCAGGGCTCCCAATGGGGTCAAAACCCCACCTCCGGGATTCTGAGTTGATCAGAATAAGGGAAACCAGGAAGTGGGGGACTTCTTCATAAGCAGCCTTGGAATCATTCCATTTGAATTCTTAAAAGAATTCTGACTTTATTTGTAAATCCAGCTATTAGTTATTTGTTCTGGTTTATCTTTCACATTGAAATTGGATTGTTTTTCTGAGTACATATATAACATGATGATTTTTAATAATTAGAACTATTCATATAAATATCTGGACCAAAAAAAGTCACCTAAAACCTCACACTCTAAGCATTAATGCTGGTGATTAGTTTTCTCGTACCTCTTTACACATTCATATACACACAGGTACATGTAAATTTTCATAAATGAGAAGGTATCACTAATTTTTTAAATTATCAACCAGTTTCACTGCCATCCCCCAGCCCATCCACGCCCCACCGGCGATCCTTGTTCCCCTTCTGGTAGATGGCCTTCCTCTCCCCCACACCCATACAGTCCTGTACAGTGTACTATCTGCGCTCTACTGGTCTTTGTTTTAAAAAATGAGATCACCCATTTCCTTGCGTCTTCTGTCTGTCAGCAGTACCCATGGAAATCCCTGTGGGTCACCGGGAAGGGCTCCAGCTCCTCGTAAACGGCTGCTTACTCTTCTATGGCAAATTGTGTTAAGCTGGAATTTCTCCACCTACTTTCTCCAAGGACGTGGATCCTTGCAGAGGCGGAGGAATTCGGAAGACTCCCTGGGAAGACAGTGTGGTTCAGGGGCAGCCCAGGAACTGTGGAGAACTGAGGACTAGTTTTCTCAGTTCCAGCTGAGGCTAGATTATAGGGAAAGAGCCTTTTGGATAATGATAGTGGTGATGTTGCTGCTGATAGCAATGGCCATCATTTGCATTTATTGATTTTGACTTTATTACTGATTTTATTGGTGTCTTTTTCTAAGCTTATTTTTTCAGCAACGAAAGTCTTTCACGTTCCAAAACATATGCAGGGCACACGGTGAAAAATCCCCTTCCAGCTCCTGTCTCTTAGTCATCCAGTTCCTCACCCCATCGAAGACCACAGTTGCTGGCTTCTTCTATGGGTACTTTACAAATTAGAAATAATTTTGATTTTCTTTATACCATCTACTCCTCCATCACGCAAAGCAGTAGGACAAACCCCATCCAGTGTTACAGATGAGGAAGACAAGGCCAAGATTCGGACAGGACACTACTCAGCCCAGGATCCCAGTGGGTCAGACCCCAGGGCTACTCGGCAGGCGGTCTGCAGGTTGAGTGAGCTCTCCCCATGGCTCAGTGAAAGGGAGCCGATCAGAAACCCTTCTCTAGAGTGAAATGTATCACTGTAGCAAGCCTGGGTTTTTCTACCCGGAGGCTTTTTCCCCTCTTAACACAGAGAGGTGACTCCCCGAGCAGCGGGATGTGGCCGAGCCAAGGCCTGTCCGCCTACGTCCTTGCAGCTGGAGCTCCTGGGAAGGCCCATGCTTGTGCAGCTGGGCCTCTGCGCCTTCACTCTCTCTGCCCGGGAACCTACCTCCAGGGCTTCAGGACAGAGGCTGCCTGTTCCTGCGTCTGTTTTGCTATCTCAGCCGGCAAGCCCCTCCTGCTGCCCCTTGATAAAAATCCCCTGATACTCAGTTGAGAAAGAGCACCTGGGTGCTCCTGGGCATCATCCACCTGGTCCTTTCAACAAGCTCGTGAGACAGGCCCGAGGAAGTGGAATGCGGCTCAGAGACGCCAAGTGACTTGCCCTAGATGCCACAGCATGCAGGTGGCCCCACTGGGACATCAACTGAGGCTTTCTCCAGGCAGTGCTCATGCCTGGTCTGCCATTCCAGGCCACCTCCTGGATGGCCCATGCCCTTGGCTTCTGCCTCCAGTGCCCAAGCAGGATTATGCAGAGGTCTTAGGCATGGGGATCAGCAGACAGGCCTTGAGGGCTGGCTTTGCACTTGCTAACTCTACCATTTAGGGCCTGTTCCTAACTGCTTTAAATTCTGCACAGCTGAAAAGTGGAGATGCTAAGATTTCACTCCTAAGGCCATGAGAGGTCACAGCATGAAACAAGGACATGAGGCCGTGCACACGGCACACTTATCTCAGGACTGCACTGGATGTAAGGAGTAAAGGCTGTTGATGATGATTTTAAAACTCACTTATTGGGGAGTTCTGTGACAGTCTAGTGGCTAGGACTCCACCCCTCCACTGCAGGGTGGCACAGGTTCAGTCCCCACCAAGATCCCACAAGCCACACATCTTGGCCAGAAATAAGAAATAAAAAAAATCAACCAAACAAAAAAGCCCTTCCTCATTAGATCCAGTTCTCCTCCCTTGCTCTCAGCCAAAAGGTCTAGACTTCCCAGTCTTTGAGTGTGGGGCACTGTTCTGCACAGAATTGTCGAAATTTTGAGCTGAGCCTTACAGGAAGACTAGTCAGACAAGCAAGAGAGAGGTTGCCAAGACCAGTAGGTGTGAGAGTGCTGGGTTTTCCAAAAATGATGGCTCTTCCCATGTGTCTGGACCTTGCAGGTGGCCTGAGGGGATACAAGGAGAGATAAGCCTAAAGAGGTAAAGAGGGACCAATGCAGCGAGCAATGGATAATGAAACTGGCTTATGGCTTGGAGGGTCCATGATGGGGGTCAAACCAGACCTCTAAGTCTGAGGCTATTTTAAGCAGGATGGAAAAACCCCCAGAACTTTCTGGGTGCTTCCAGCTACCCCACAACTGATTGGCAGCAAGAACAATATTTTTGTTGTTGGGTGAACTCATCTGTTTTTCTTCCCAATTGTAAGTTCCTTATGGATAATTCTGTTTTCCCTAGATTTACCCATCTACCCTGCCCATTGCTAGCGTGGTTTCAGATGAAGATGATCTTTTCTGAATTTGAGAGCAGAAACACTTAGGAACATGCAATTGTAAAGTCAGAGAGGTTTTGATTACTGGTATGAAAGAAGGATTAGATTAGAATAAGATAAAACAAAACAGATAGCTGCCTCTTAGCTTGGCCTGTCTGCAACACAGCAAAACAGATCAATAAGTTTCCTACTAAAACCAGGGGAGAAAAATTCTCTAAAGTTTATAATGAACAAGAAATAGTACAGGGACTTCCCTGATGGTCCAAGTGGTTAATAAGAGTCCATGCTTCCAATGCATGGGGCATGGTTTTGATCCCTGATAGGGCTTCCCTGGTGCCTCAGATGGTGAAGAATCTGCCTGCAAGGCAGGAGAGCCCGGTTTGATTTCTGGGTCAGGAAGATCCCCTGGAGAAGGGAACAGCTACCCACTCCAGTATTCTTGCGTGGAGAATTCCATGGACAGAGGAACCTGGCAGGCTATAGTCCATGGGGTCGCAAAGAATTGGACACAACTGAGCGACTAACACTTTCAGTTCCTCAGGGAATTAAGATCCACATGCTGCGTGGTGTGCCCAAAACAACAGCAAGAGATGGTCCACAGAAAAGAATAGCATGATATCTGTAATTTCTAACTGTATGTTTATGACATGCACCAACACTTACTTTGACAGACCGTCTTCATTTTATTTTTACGGACATGAATGTATTTCTAAGCATAACCTAGTTTCCCCAGGCCTCGCCAAACTGTGGGTAGTCTTGGGGTTACATTGAACAGTAATAACTTAATTTTTTCAGTTTATGCCAGTAATAAGCAAAATAATGCACCCTTCCCCCCAACCCAGATGTTCACATCCTAATCACCAGATACTGTGAATGTTAGTCATATGGCAAAGGGGAATTAAGGATGCTAATCAGTTGACTGTAGGATAAGGAGCTAATCCAGGCAGGCCCAGTGTAATTAGAGGGTTCAGATAAGAGGGAGACATGAGAGTCAGTTGAAAGGGTAGATGTGACAATGGAAGCAGAGCCCTGAGTGATGTGGCCGCAAGCCAAGGAATGTGGGCAGCCTATGGAAGATGGAAAAGGCGAGGGAAACAGATTCTCCCTCGGCGCCTCCAGAGAGAAACAGAGCCCTGCCAACACCCTGATTTGAGCTCCATGGGACCCCTGGACCTCCAGAACTGTAAGATAATAAATCTGTGTTGTTTTAAGCTGCTAATCTTGTGGGGATCTGCTGCAGCTGAAATGGGAAACTAATCTAATACCTTTGCTTGCTGACCCAGGAGCTGAGCCCTCTCCACCCACCCCAAGTCTCACTGTTTATTCTGGACAGGCATCCCCCGCTGACTCATGAGAACTCGTAAACACGGCCCCCACATTCTTCCACTCCATCTCCTTTGGTGACATGTGATGTCTGTGTTACCTTTGGGCCATGCTCTCCACCGCTGCAGGTGTCCGCTGAGAGCACCCAGGCCCATCACCAGGAATCCCTGCAGGGCACACAGAGCATCAGGGGCTTATACTTCCCAGGCGACACTCTGTCCCTGCTGCCCTCAGCCCTTCACACCCCCTTCAAGCTGACCATGAAGGAGCTGAGAGAATCCTCCTTCCCACAGTCCATCTTTTTCACCCGGGCATCTGGTCTCATGGAGTGTAGCCCATGTCCCTGTGCAATACCGTTCGCTGGCAGCCCAGGCTCTCAGGGGGTGGTCTCCAGGGAAGGCCCAGGATCTAGAGCATCCCACCTCAGCCATCTGTCCCATCATGGCCCTCCCAAGGCTGTCGCTGCCACCTGCCTGGGTCCTTCAGCTGCATCCCCTCCCCTACACACAGACTTTCTGCACACATGCCCACTCTCGCCAGACATATCCAGGTGTATATCCATTCCTGCTAAGGCCACAGAGATCCCCTTCCGTGACCACAGAAGAGTCCCAGTTTTATTTCCCCACCTGGACCCTAACTCCTGCTTCTACAATCCTGAGGTCCTCCACACTGAACTGGGCCACCACAGTGGTTTTTCAGGACCTGCCAGCAGGGTAGAGCCACTGCGAAGCTTTACTCCCAGGGGCACAGGCACCCAATGGTCCCTTTTCCACCTGCAGCAGCTGGGACACCCAGCAGAGAGGCCAGGTGTGTGCCCTCACAGACTCATTTGCCAAGGCAGCCTCTCGGAGTGAGATGCGGATGTGGCTGCAAGTAAACTCCATTGCGGACACGCCCCCACCCCATCTCTAACAGAGCTTGCCCTCACCCCCTGATGGCCAGCGAGAGTGGGCAGGGGTGACCCCTGCTGTCCCAACCCCGGCCTCTCTGGAGGACCCCAGGTGGCCGGCTCCAGCTGACAAAGCAGCGTGGGAGAGGGGGGAGAGGAAGGGGTTTCCTGCAAGCTGGGCCAGGACCCACCAATCAGATCCTGTCTCGGCAGCTGAGTCTCTCGTGGAGCTCATTTGCATAATTTGGTTCAATATTTACCGAGCCAACCTCATTTTCTGGGCTGTCTCCACGGCCGACAGCTGGGAAGGCTGCAATTACGGCATTACAGGCGCACAGGGAAGCCGCCGTGAGCGCACACCGAGACGCAGCTTGCAAACAAATGCGGCCCCGGGGAGCCCCCGCCGCAGCTACCGCACATCTCTGCAGCTGGAGCTCTGCCTGGGCCGCATCTGCAAGCCCGCTCCACCCCGACACAGCCGACAACCACAGCGACTTTGGCCACGGCGACAACAACTGTTACTTTTTATGAAGCTAATCCTAAGAGCTGACCGCGACTGGGGCTTAGGTGCAGGCACTGGGCTAGAGTCCCTCCGTGGAATTTCTCACTTAATCCTCACTGCCGCCCTGGGAGGCAATGAATCTGTGAGGATTGTTTCAGGCCACCGTTCAGACAACATGAGACTTTGTTAGCCCAGGAGGAGCCCCGACTTCAGACATAGCTGGGTTCAAGATGAAGAAGGCATCATCAAGACTCTTTTTCTCCAAGGAACTGCTGACGTCACTCAAGGAGGCTCCCCACGGCGGCAACTCCAGACCTACCCATTACCCAGTCTGGTGCACTGAAGTCTGAGTGCAGCTGCCAGAGTCCCTGAGACTCCCTCGGATTGGACGGGCAGGGAAATTTACCTTTCAAGGGAAGCCTTTTGTGGTCCAGAGTGGAGCAAAGAGAGGACAGGGAAGGATCCAGGGCAGACAGGCAAAGGATGGGCATGTTGGTCCACAACTCACTGAAGCTGCCCTGGAATGCAGGTTCCTTTAGGGCAGGGACCCATCATATTTACTCCCCATCACCTAGAAGTGCCTCTAGACATGAGAGGCTCTCAGTAAAAAGCAACTGATTGAGGTTGATTTCTGTTTCTTGAGGGACTGGAACATATTTGAGGCTTAGACAGCCATTGTGTGGATAAAAATAGCCATTCAAGTCTGACTGCCATGATTAAATGAGAAAATATAAGCAAGCATGCCTAAAAATACGGACACCACATAGGGGCTCCGTAAGAGTGCAGACTTCATAGACTCATCCATTTTCCAGTTGTACTTGGCCATGGTGATCTGACTCAGATGGACAGTGATTTTCTATAGGCTACTTGTGTCTCCTGATACAATCGTTTTAAAAAATAATAGCACTAGGGTTGGGGGGAAGAGAGAAACAGGTTGTGGAGATTAAGAGGCACACACTTTCAGTTACTAAATAAGTGAGTTACAGGAGATGAAATGTGGGAATATAGTTAATAATTATGTGCTAATATTTTTGTATGGTGACAGATGGCAACAAGACTTATCATGACCATTTTGAAATGTACAGAAATATCAGATCACTGTGTCGTGTACCAGGGACGAACATACTGTTGTAGGTCCATGATACTTTGAAAACAACAAACAAACTCATAGAAAAAGTGATCAGATTCATTGTCACCAGAGGTGGAGGTTGGGGTGGGGGAATTGGATGGAGGCAGTCAAAATGTACAGACTTCCATCTATAAGATATATAAGTACTGTGATATTATGAACAGCTCGATAAATATAATTAACACTGCTGTAAGTTATATATGAAAGTTGTTAAGATAGTAAATCCTAATAGTTCTCACCACAAGGAAAAAGATTTTTTGTCTTTCATTTTGTATCTATATGAGATAGTGTTCACTAAACTGATTGTGATAATCATTTCATGATGTATATAAGCCAAATCATCATTATGCTATACACCTTAAACTTGTAAGTTCCGTATGTCACTTATGTCAATAAACTGAAAGAAAAATAATAGCACAAGTCATTTCTAGCATGCTTTGCCGTTTACAATGCACCTTTACAATAATGATCTCATTTGATTCTCTCTACACATTCAGGTTTACATCCTGATGAAGGTGAAAGAGGGGAGTGAAAAAGCTGGTTTAAAACTCAATATTCAAAAAACTTAGGTCCTGGCATCTGGTCCCATCACTTCATGGCAAATAGAAGCGGGAAAAGTGGAAACAGTGACAGACTTTATTTTTTGGGCGCCAAAGTCACTGTGGACAGTGACTGCATCCATGAAATTAAAAAACGTTTGATCCTTGGAAGGAAAGCTATGACAAACCTAGACAGCATATTTAAAAGCAAAGACATCACTTTGCTAACAAAGGTCTGTATTGTCAAAGCTATGGTTTTTCTAGTAGTCATGTATAGATGTCAGAGTTGGACCACAAAGAAGGCTGAGCACCAAAGAACTGATGCTTTCAAACTGTGGTGCTGGAGAAGGACTCTTGAGAGTCACTTGGACTGCAAGGAGATCAAACCAGTCAACACTAAAGGAAATCAACCCTGAATATTCATTGGAAGGACTGATGTTGAAGCTGAAACTCCAATACTTTAGCTACCTGATGCAAAGAGCCAAGTCTTTGGAAAAGACCCTGATGATGGGAAAGATTGAAGGCAAAAGGAGAAGAGGGTGGCAGAGAATGAGATGGTTAGATAGCATAACCAACTCAATGGACATGAATTTGAGCAAACTCTGGGTGATGGTGAAGGACAAGGAAGCCTGGCTTGCTTAGTCCATGGGTTCACAAAGAGTCTGGACACAACTCAGCGACTGAACGACGACAAACAAAACCTCCATGTGACTTAGACGGTAACACCTAGTATTTGTGGAGAGTTGATCCATGCCAGGCATGGTTCTAGACGGTGTGCATTTGTTCACTCCCTTCATCTTCACGACAGCCCTCTAAAGTGGGTGTTATTCTCCCACATCACAGATGAGGAAAGTGAGGCACAGAGGGGTTAAGTAACATGATGATGGTCACACAGCTGATAAACAGCAGATACTCCAATCATCTGGCTTCGGCCCACCATATTTAACCACTAAGCAAGATGCTGTTTTAGTGAGTTCCATGAGAAAACTTGACCTAAAATAATGCAGTGGCCTCACAAGCAGTAAGTAGCCAAGCTTTGGAAGCGAGAGCGAGTAATCTGTACTTTTCCCACTTCCCAGTCAGTAAAGCCCAGTCTCTTTCCTTCCATAGTTCAAAAGTGGGTGCTCAGAGCACCCCAGTTCTCAGGGGGCAGCCACTGTGGGACTCCGGACCCAGAACAGACAGCCAGCAGGCACCTGGGAGGTCCGTGAGCTGGCTGAGTGGTGTGGGCAGGAGAACAGGGATCCCCTTCTTAATTCCTTTTTGGTTCATGCCAGACCTCAGGGCCAGGGAGGCCGGGTGCCGGGCGGTCAGAGAGAGGGGTGTGCTTGCTGGGCGCACCTGGAGCCAAGCCCAAAGCAGCTCTGGGTGCCCCGATAAGACATCCACGCCCACACACACACCGGAGAACACCAGGAACCATCCGAGAGGCAGATCACAACAAGCATCTCACCGAGCTGGGCCTGGTGGGAGTTTTTTCCATTCACCAGCAGAGAGGAGACACTCACCAGGAAAACAGTGGGCTAGTCAGTGCGCCGCACTCTGAGCCTGCCCACACACACCTGGGGCAGCGAGCAGAACCTGAAGGGCTTATGGCCACAAAGCCTCTGTGGGAACAGCAGGCAGGAGGGCCACCGGGTCAAAAGTTTACACCACAGAGTCCCAATCTCTGAATGCAAGGTGGCATTGAGATCTGACCTTGGAGCCGTAAAAGGATATCAGTGGAAATCTGCCTAAAGCCAGTGATTTAATCACCCGTAATGTGCTAATGCCTCAGTTGTGAACAATGTACTGTGGTTGTGTATGATGTTAACGTCAGGGAACACTGAGAGAAGGATAGACAGCAGCTCTCTGAGTTACCATTTTCCGAAAATTTTAAATTATTCCAAAGAAGTTTTGTCAAATTAAAAAAGAAAAACTTCTCCAGAGGGACTCTCAACCCCATCGCATGCCCTGGAGCCTAAGTCATTTCCACTTTTTGTGCCTCGGATTCTTCATGTGGGCACGCAAACATGGGGATAATGATGGTCCCTGCCCTAGAGTATAAAGAGCCCTTAGCCTCATCTGGCCCCGTAAACACAGAACAAACATGGGCTGTTATAATTATCCACACAGTCCACCTTCACCCACAGACAACATCTCCAGGACTGCCCCCAGATTCCCCTCCATGGAAGGACTTGCTGCCGAGCTGCAGAGAGCAGCCCTTCCTGGGGCAGCCAGACCTGCTGACCGAGTGATGTGGCAGGGGACTGTGGCTCAGAGGCCCAGGCACTTGTCAGACGTGGGACAGCTCTGCCCAGGAAGGCTGGCTCCAGGTCTCCCTGCGGACTGGTGGAGGCTTCATCAGGCTGCTTCGCGGTTGCCTCCCTCTGCTGATCCCCTACAAATCTCTTGCCCCTCGAACTCCATTTCAGTGCTTGCTTCCTGGGAACCTTACCTGCGGCAGCTGGTCCTGGGAGTGGTTCAAGAAAGCAGGTAGATAAATGGGGCTTGGGACTGCCTGAGTCCCCACTCCGCTGGCAAGGAAGAGCCCATCACTGGTGGAAGGAGAAGCATTGGCAGGCGCCAACATAAGGTGGCTATCTACTGATGAATGGGTCCTGTACCTGTGGGTGGAGCGTGCGGGCAGGCCTTGAATGTACTGGGCATGTGAGACTGAGGGTGGGGTGGCGAGTAATCGTAGCTTTAAAGATGACAGTATTTGGGCTTCCCTGGTAGTCCAGGAGTTAAGAATCTGCCTGCCGCTGTAGAGACAGGGGTTTGTTCCCTAATCTGGGAAGATCCTACGTGCCACAGAGCAACTAAGACTGTGTGTTGCGACTGTTAAGCCTGTGCTCTAGAGCCAGGGAGCCACAATTACTGAGTCCCATGTGCTGCAGCTACTGAAGCCCGGGTGCCCTAGAGCCCGTGCTCTGCAGTCAGAGTAGCCACTGCAATGAGAAGCCTGCTCGCGACAACAAGAGAAAGCCTGCCTGCAGCAAGGAAGACCCAGTGCAGCCAAAAATAATTATATATAAAAAAACTTAAGGGGAAAAAATGATGACAGTATTAAGCGGCTATCACTGAGTATAGGTTAGCCCAAACGTTGGTTTGGGTTTTTCCGGAACGTCTTTCGGAAAACCTGAATGAACTTTTGGGCCCACCCAACACTATGGATTCCCCCACTGAAAGATAATGAACAGCTCAGGCCTCCTGGCAGCCAGTGGAAAGGCAGGAATGGGAGGGCTTCTGCAGTTGCACACAAGCCGAGGTGCATCTTCTATCCGGGAGAGTCTGAGTGGCTGAAATTCAAAGACATTGCACTGCTCCACCAGGGCAAGTCCAGTTAGGCCAGGGTAAAGTCCTGGGATCCTGACCTTTGGGAGAGGGACACCTGCAGAGAGGCCCTGAATGTTTCAAGTCCCCAGACTCCACGGTACCCTCTGAGCCAGAAGCCTGGTCCAGCCACCTCCTCCACCCAAGACAGTACATTGGATCCCTCCTACAAGGCAACACATGCACCTCTATCCTTCTGGGATTGCCTTGTGAAAACAAGACTCACATTCCTTTTACTAGTTTTTTTTTTTCCTGTCGTAACATCCAAAATCTTTTTCACAACAAGGCTGGATCTGAGGTTAGTTCCTAGAGCCTTAGCTGGTGCATTGGCCTCCGGTGTTCTTGAACTTCTGGCCCCTTGGAGCATTTGCTGGGTTTGGTGTGGCCACGTCGGTTCCCAGGGCCCTTGGGAGGACCAGGGAGTGAAAGGGGGCTGCAATCCAGGGGCACGTGGCGTCACCCCGGCGAGGATGGCGCCCCTCACCAGCCTCTTCCTGGGGGCACGGCTGCCCCCCGTGAGGGTGCCAGCCTTCAGTGTGGGCACCTCTGCACCCACACAGCATCTGTTACAGCGGTCTGTCCTCCCGGCCGGAGAGTCTCGTCTTCTGGATTATCTGCAACCGGGACAGTGGCGGCGAGTTGCTGCCACTTGTGAACAACCTCTAGCACAAGCTGGTTGCAGGTAGAGTTGGTTCCTCTGGGGCAGAAACTGTGTGGATGGATGAGCTTTTTGGTTCTCCTTGGGCAAGTGTTCACTCCCATGATGGCGTCTCTTGCTCGGATAGGTCCCTAAAACATCCTTTAATTCATTTTCAGCTTTCTCTCTTACACTGAGGTCTTAGTTAGCTGAGGATGGCTTCCCAGGTGGTGTTAGTGGTAAAGAGCCCACCTGCCAATGCAGGAGACATGAGACCTCGGTTTGATCCCTGGGTCGAGATCCCCTGGAGGAGGGCATGGCAAGCCACTCCAGTATTCTTGCCTGGAGAATCCCATGGACAGAGGAGCCTGGCAGGCTACAGTCCACAGGGTCACAAAGAGTCCGACACGACTGAAGCAACTGAGCAAGAAAGCAGCTGAAGACAGGCACGCACGCATGTGAGGTGACTTTATTTTTGTTCAGGTAGAAGCCAGTCTCCCCAGCAGCATTCTCTAAAGACTCCAGCCTCTGTGCGCTGATTTCGGCGTCTTCCCTCACGTGTCAAGCTCTCCTCTGTTCCTCGATCTGCTGCAGGATTTCTGGCTTTTTTCCGTTTGTCTACTTTCCCCTGAGTTACTTCTTAGGCCATGGCTTTGTAATACATCTTATCACTGTTAAGTGAGGTCGGTGTAAATAATAATTATTATCATTATAGATGAGGGCACTTAGGCTCGGAATATTTGAGTGAGTTGGCCAAGATCACAGGACTAATTAGTGGCCAAATCAGGATTCAGACCCACGTTTACTTCCTTGGTGGCTCAGCTGGTCAAGAAACTGCCTGCAATGTGGGAGACCTGGTTTTGATCCCTCGGTTGGGGAGATCCCCTGGGGAAGGGAACAGCCAACACTTCAGTATTCTGGCCTGGAGAATTCCACGGCTTCTACAGCCCATGGGGTCACAAAGAGTCAGACATGACTGAGTGGCTTTTATTCACTTGCATTATTTCAAAGACTGGGATCTTTTTACTCCACAAGGCTGTCCTCAGAGTTCCCAGGGAGCAGAAGGGGTTGGTTGGTATGGTGTTTTAACTGCATTGATTTTATGCTCCCTATCTCAGAGAAGGTCATATTTCTTCCCAGAAGCAACTGACATTTCCTTTGGCTCCTGGAACCAGAGAGAAGCCACATTTTCTGCCATTGTCTGCCCTTCAGAGGACCCAGCAGGGCAAAGAGGACCAGTTCCAAGCTCAGGACCCAGGGAAAGCTTCCATGTTAGTGGGCAGTGGGCTTCCGGATTCCTGTATTGTGGCTGTAAGGAAGGGCTGAGAAGCCATATAATTATCTTTATTTCTTTGAAAACAGATCTGACCATAGCTGTCTCCTTTGCTAAAAACAAAAATAAATGACCCTCCCCCCCACCACCCCCATTAAGAAAAAAAACAGAACCTACAGTGGGTCTCCAATGAAGCAATAGGGCACAGGCCTTGGGTTTTCTTTTTCTGTTTCTTTTTAGAAAGATAAACAACTTAAAAGATAAAAAGATAATAACTCTATCTTGTTTCCATAATGGAATCATACAGATTCTATTATGCGCCTCAAATGTAAAACATCAATGTGTAGCTTTAGAGGCAACTGGTCTGTTCAGCCATCTCCTTGTGTCTGGCATACAGTAGGTGCTGAGTAAATACATATGGCTGCAGGGGCATGTGGCTGAAGAATCCCTGTGGTTAAGAGAGGGCCATCAGTTCAGCTGGAAAGTGACACACAGACTGGGTCAGGGCCAGACAGCAGGGAGCAGAGGGCTTCAGGTGGCGTCCCAGGTCAGCCTGGGATGTCTCCGTCACAGCACCTAGGAGAAGGCTGGAAGACCCTGTCTGTGTGTGGCTGGGTTTTGAAGGTGAACAGGCTGATTCTTCTAAAGGGGGTTTTCTCCACCCCCACCTCACTCCATGTACTGACTAACATAAATCTGAAAGAGAAACATAAAAACAAAAAACCCATCTGACTCCAAATCCTAAGAGCTTTCCCTGGGTTCCTCCCTCCCCGCATGCCATAGGAAGGCAAGAGCATCTCAGATGACGACAATCGCACTGTCTCCTCAACCCCGGTGCTCACACAGACAGAAAATCAGCATAAAGGGGGACACAAGGGCGGCCTGGAGACAGGTCCCCATCCTCCCTGGGCTATGTTCTAGTTATGTCAGCTTCTCTGAGCCTCGCTTCTCATCTACATGGCAGGATCAAACGAGTCAATGTGGGTCAAGCCTAGTGCCCATAGTTCCCTTCTGTCCTTTCCCCTACGCAGAGCACCGCAGCGTTCCTCGGGGCAACAGAGGGCCACTAGGGGATGGCTTTTCTGGACCAGCATCTCCCCCCCTCCTTCCCTGAGCTGGATTCCCCACAGAGCCTTCATCTCTTCCAGGACACAGAGATGCTGGTTCCCCCTAACCTGCAGGGTTCATCCCCATCCTCCCACCTGAAACACTGCATAGCTCTCTCTCACCACAAGGGGGCGTGTCAGGGCACGGTGGAGAGCCTGTCCTGGCATTTCCCCATCACTCAACTTGGGCTTGGAGAAGGCAATGGCACCCCACTCCAGTACTCTTGCCAGGAGAATCCCATGGACGGAGGAGCTTGGTGGGCTGCAGTCCATGGGGTTGCTAAGAGTCAGACACGACTGAGCGACTCCCCTTTCACTTTTCACTTTCATGCATTGGAGAAGGAAATGGCAACCCACTCTAGTGTTCTTGCCTGGAGAATCCCAGGGACGGGGGAGCCTATTGGGCTGCTGTCTCTGGGGTCGCACAGAGTCGGACACGACTGAAGCGACCTAGCAGCAGCAGCAGTAGCAACTTGGGCTTTCCAAGTTCCCCCTCCAACGCTAGAGCGGCCTCCCTTCCACCCCAAACCTGCAGCAGGGCTCCAACGCACAGTTCCTTCCAGTTCCCTTATAAGTCTTGGGTGCCGAGCTCTTTCTGCTGATGATTGACTTGGCAAGTTTTGTTTTGGCTTTGATGTGATGTCCATAAAACAAACGTGCAAATGAAGTTATGGTCAGATATGCAGTGAGTGCACTGCACGTTCAGAAAGCAGAACAAGTGAGTAGCCCTCTGCTGGCTCCTGGGCAAGAACGCCTTCTCAGAGCTTGTGATACTGAAGCGGGTTTTAAAGGTGGGAAAGGAATTCAGATGAGAAGAGAGGAACATGGAGAATTTCTAGGCAGAGTGACCAGCACAGGTAAGTGTGTGTACAGGTGTGGAAAGGCCTGGGTAATGGGGTAGTGCTGTGCATGGCGGAGAAGCAGGGAGATGGGCTGAAGGCACTTGCTGAAGCAAGCCTGTAAAGGGCACAGAAAGTCAATCAGAGAAGTTCAGCCTTCATTACCCTGAGAGCAGGAGTGGAAGGCACTTGGCAGCGAGACAGCACACAAGCTCCAGGTATCAGTATCCCCACCCTGTCTGCAGCAGACAGGAGGAAATCTTTCACCAGCGTGCCAGTGACTATCCCATATAGTGTATTTGGGGTCATTTAACAAGACTAAAGTGGAAGAACCATCATCTAACACAACAGTTCTCAAACTTTCTAGTCTTGGGACCTCTTCTCCCTCTTAAAAGTTGAGAAACCCAAGAGTTTTTCTTTGTGTAGGTTAGATCTACCAATACTTAATTAGAAATTAAAATTGAGAAGTTCTAAAAGTTGATTCATTTTTTAACAAGATTTCTTTTGATGTGGGCCATTTTTAGTCTTTGTTGAATTTGTTACAATATTGCTTCTGTTGGTTATGTTTTGTTTTTTTGGCCACAAGGCATGTAGGATCCTAACTCCCTGACAAGGGATCAAATCCACACCTCTTGCATTGGAAGGCAAAGTCTTAACTACTGGGATGCCAGGGAAGTCCCCCCAAGTTAATTCATTTAAAATAAACCTACTACATATTATTTTTAATTTTTGTGAAAAATAACTTGAAGAAATCAGTGACAGGAATGGTGTTGTGTTTGATTTTTGCAAACCTCTCTGTTATCTGGCTTAGTGGAAGGCAGCTGGCTTCCCACAGCTGCTCCCTCTTTCCATCTACTGTTATGCCACATTCTGTGCAACCTCTGGGAAACTCTACGATGTACCTGTGTGTGTGGCGGAGGGAGGGGGGTGAAAATAGCAAGGAGAGTCAGTGTTGTTATGAAAATGGTTCTGATGTCATAGATGCCTCAAAAGCAGTCTTCAAGCCACACTTTAAGAACGGCTAAGCAAATCATCAGAGGAGCAAATAGCTGTTGAAACAGCAAGGAGGAAATTTTTTAAAATCACAGGAAGGAAAGAGACTTAATTCAGGAGATAGGAAGAGGTTGGGATGAAAACAAAGCAACATCACCAAGGGCGACCTGTGTTTGCCTCCTGGCTCTGCCACTTAGTAACTGTGTAGCTTTGGCCTGATTGAAACCTCAGTTAAAGTGAAAGTGAAGTCGCTCAGTCGTGTCGGACTCTTTGTGACCCCATGGACTGTAGCCCACCAGGCTCCTCCATCCATGGAGTTTTCTAGACAAGAGTACTGGAGTGGGTTGCCATTTCCTGCTCCAGGGGATCTTCCCGACCCGGGCATCAAACCTGGGTCTCCTGCATTGCAGGCAGACGCTTTACCATCTGAGCCCCCAGGGAAGCCCTGGACCTCAGTTAATCCATCTGTAAATTGGCGGTAACACTAGTGTAGATAAAGCATGCAGCACAGGGTGGGACACTCGGACTTGTAAAGGTCAGCACCTTCTCTTGGGTCCAGAGAGGGCTCCGCGAGAACAGCCTTGGTTCAGTAGCGAGGAGATATACACACACACACAAGCCTGCGGTAGGCTATTTATGCTTCTGTAACATGGGGCAGATGTGGACTCCAGGCACATGGGTATCTTGAAAACTTCGGTATTATTAGCACAGCTGCTCAACTCAAGGCCTGTCAAACCAGCAAGCTCAAATTCAGGCAGCATTAACAGAGATATCATGCACAGAACAAGGGAGGTAAGATCTCCTCTAGCAGTTTGCACCGCTGACACCCTCCCTCAAGTACTGTATTCATCAGCATAATATTGTCATGTGTTCTGTGCTTAGTCCCTCAGTCATGTCCGATTCTCTGCGGCCCCATGGGCTGTAGCCCGCCAAGCTCCTCTGTCCACGGGGATTCTCCAGGCGAGAATACTGGAGTGGGTTGCCATTCCCTTCTCCAGGGAGATCTTCTCAATCCAGGGATTGAACCCAGGTCTCCCACATTGCAGGCAGATTCTTTAACATTGGTGTAACTCATTCCAAGTGAGGGATTTTTTTTCAGCATGGAGGAGACTTGGCCAAAGAGTAAGGGTGGGAGGTGGCCTGGGAGACACAATCACTCTTCTTAAAGACCTGAGAGGTTGGCACACTGACTTAGGGTAACCCCTAGAAGTGAACCAGGCCCTGAGGATGGCCTAGTATCTGGACAGGTAGAGGGGAGAGGGGAGCTTGACGATCCTGGAGTGTCTGAAATGTAGAAGTCTGAGCTGGTGGTAGTGAAGGCCACATCACTAGAAGTGTTCAAGTGGAGGCTAGAGATGAGGCATGGCGGCACCCACAGGCCCTTTCCAGTCTGAGTTCCCATGCCTCTGGCACACTGGAGACTGTCAGAGGAAATCTAAAGGACACACTGAGTGTCCCGAGGGATGGGTGAAATGGGCAGTGGGCCTTCTGTCAGGCAATTTTGCTGGGTTCTCTGCCAAACTTGATTCAGAGATGAGACATAGCTGCCAATTCCTTGGCCTAGAAACTGACAGGAGAAAAGCCAGCATTGCTCAGAAACAGTGCTGTAGACATGAAAACCTTATGTGCATATGTTGCCAACGTTTGTGCCATGCTGACCAGCTGAATGGGAAGCCCACCAGCCCCCCTGGGAATGCTGAGCTGCTAAAAGTGAAGGAGAGAGGACCAAGGCACCCAGGGATCGAGGAGGGGCACCCAGCACCAAGGCACCCAGGGATCGAGGAGGGGCACCCAGCACTGAGGCACCCAGGGATCGAGGAGGGGGCACCCAGCCCCACTGATATCCAGCCACTCCTCCAGGCGCCACTCACGCTGCAGAAAGGCAAAAACGTCCCAGCCTCCAGGACAGGCAGTCTGCAACCACATCAGACAATCCTGGCCTTGGGAATGATGTTTTCTGATCTACTCTCTCCCTTGACCCCTACTAGCAAGCTCTGAGGTGGGCTCTGCTTTACAGAGGAGACCTGGACACATGGCTGGAGTCGCAGAGCTGGCACGGGGCGTGAAGACAGAAACCCAGGCCCAACTCCAAGCCCAGATCTTCAGGTCCCTCTGACCTGCCCCAGCCTGAGACTCGGGACTGCAGTTGTCGGCGTGCTCTGTTTATGTCTCAGATGCGGACCCATCTGGAATCTGTCAACAGAATCTTGCTGCCCCTACAGCCAGCCCGCTGACAGTATTATGTGTCAGGTCTTCAGGATCTGGTGCCAAGGTCCCTGGGCTGAGGAGAGAAAAAACAGAGCAGACTCTGTTCTTTGCCCCTCAACTTCTTAAAGTTGGCTTTTAGAACTGAAGGGATGACAGACCTGGTAAGGAGAACCTGGAGCCCTGGTAAAAATGACAAAGGTTGTCCCACTTGTACATTGCCTGTTTATCCATGCAGTGCTGACCAGCACCTCCACCCTTCGCTTGTTGAGGACAGAGATGAAAGACACAGGCATTGACTTGAAAGAGCTCGTCAGATGCTTGCTCATTCACTGTATAGTTTAATGGGTGACACAGACGATTTCAATTCAGGATTTCCACCTTCAGAGTAGATACAAGCGGCTGAGGGAATAGGGAGGTCAGGTCTCTGGCTCAAATTGGAGGGAAAGGGGGTCATGGTCAAATGGGGTCTTGCATAGTTTTGAACACTGAGGAATCAGTAAAAGAGGTGGGAACAATGGCAAAACAAATGCTCGCCTGGCCTTGGGCAACTGCTCGTTAGTTGCTGAATGCATGAATGAGGACAGTAGCACGTGCCAAGGCAGAGCCACAACAGAGCGCGTTCCCGGGGGAGCCGTGGACAGCCCGGCCTGTGGCTGCACTCCCCTCCCCTCGTCTGCTCCTCCTGCTGTCTCTCCGACCACCCCCAGCACCTGGAACACCCACTTAGGCAGCTGAGCGGCTCAGCAGATTGACCATATGCAGAGGTGACAGATGAGCACACAGCGAGCATAAGGCAGCTCAGTCTCCGTGTCCAAGAAAAGGTGATGCCATTTGCAGCCACATGGATGGACCAACAGATCATCATACTAAGTGAAGGGAGTCAGGAAGAAAAAGACGTATTATTTACACGTGGAACCTAAAACATGATACAAATGAAGTTATTCACAGAAAAGGAACAGACTCACAGACATAGAAAACAAATTTTTCATTACCAAAAGGGAAGGGGTGGTGGTGGGGGGCAGGGATAAATTAAGAGAGTGGGATTAACAGATACAAAGACTACATTTTGGAAAATAGTAGAATGGGAAATATGAAAAAAGTATATATAAAATATATTACATATATGTGTATACATATACACCTGAATCACTTTGCTGTACATCAGAACATAACACTGTAAATTAACTGTACTTCAATAAAAGATAACTTGTTAAAAAAAAAAAGGGAGGGGAATATCAGTTGTGAGCTCATGTCCAGCATGTGTGTGTAGGCATAGGAGTACAGATGTCATGTTTTCTATATGCATTTATTTTCTCCGTGTCTACTGAAATGCCTAGGAGCAGTGAGACTCCAGTAGCGTTGGTTTCTACATACAATCTGCATGAAAGGGAACCAGAGCTTCCTGCAGAAAGTGGCAAACTCCAGGGCTGGTGCACAGAGACCACCGGGTAGGTCAGAAAAGTTCACTCTGGTTTTCCCAAACTATCTGGCCAACCCAGTCCAAGAGCCTGAAATATATTATTGTGTGAGAAAGTAAGGAAATACTCAAAAGAGTGATAAGGACATGCCAAACACAGACGCTAGCTTTTAACAAAACCAAAGGGACAGTGACTGCCCTTGCAGTCCAGTGGCTGAGATTCACTTTTCAGTGCAGGCGGTGGGGGTTCCATCCCTGGTCGGGGAGCTAAGCCCCCACATGCCTCATGGCCAAAAGCACCAAAACATAAAATAAACAATATTGTAACAAATTAAAAGACTTAAAAAATGGTCTACGTCCAAAAAAATAAATCTTAGAAAAAAACAGGATAATTTGAGCATCAATATAATGATGGATTATATGCTACAGTTCATGAGGTCGCAGAGTCAGACACGACTGAGCGATTTCACTTTCACTTTTCGCTTTCATGCACTGAAGAAGGAAATGGCAACCCACTCCAGTGTTCTTGCCTGGAGAATCCCAGGGACGGGGGAGCCTGGTGGGCTGCCGTCTATGGGGTCACACAGAGTTGGACACGACTGAAGTGACTTGGCAGCAGCATATACTAGTGAATAAAACAGGAATAGAGTCCATACAGGAAGGCAGATTACAAAGGAGGGAAAGAGAATAGGTGAGTGCTAATTCATAAAAGATGAAGAAATCATGTCATTTGGAAAGGGCACAGCAGTACTTTTTCCAAAAATGCATAATTTGAGTCTAGTCATGAGGAAACACCAAACATAAATTGAGGGACATTGCATAAGACAAGCACCTTGTAACCTCAAAAAAAAAGAAAAAAGTTAAGCTCCCAAACATCAAGGAAGGCCTGTGAAACAGTATACACTGGAAACCAACTAAATGCATGTGTTCTTCTCGACTGAAGCCTTCTGCTATGGCAGACATCACTAGGACAACTGCAACACGTAAGTGGGTTTGGGGAAGTAGTGGGTGGGTTTAATTGGGAGCTTTTTGTGCTGTTCCCACAATTTTCTGTAAGTCTGAAACTGTGTAAGGATGAAAAAATTAAGGTTCTTTGCAAAAATGCAAACAGCATAAAATTTATAACCCCAAAATTTAAGATACGAAATTATTTTAAAGTGGAGATAAATATTACCTTAAATGATTATCAAACAAGCAGAAGCAACCTTATTGACCAAAAAGAAATTTGAAAACAAAAACAAAGGAAACCACACAAAATGCCACCATCAACAAATAGGACTGAAATGTGAAAAAGCTGCAAAAAAACCAAAAAAATCACTTCAGGGTTCATAAAAGCATCCCTTGCCACACACAAGTTCTTTCATTCTCATCCAATTTTTAACCAATTTTGAGGTAACTTATTGTGTTCTAATCTCCTATAGTTGGCAAATAAAACCCAGCTGATTTCTGTGATTTACTGCCAGACACTCTAAGAAAGAATTCTGAGACAAATTTGGACTTTGTCATAGAGATGGAAGATGTCAGTAACAAAACTCAGGATCCACATCGAATATCCTTTGAGACTTCAGGTTGCAGTCCATCAAGCAGTCCTGGCAGACGCAGGCTTTAGGTGTGAAAGGCCACTGGCAGGAAGCCCATCTGGAGCCGGTGTAAGGGTGGAAGTGCTCAGCTCTCATCACAGAAACACTGGAGAAAATTGGCGTGGCTCCTTGGGAGGCCAACCTCGCCAGGTACCTGCAGACCACCTCATGGTCTGGAGAGGAACACTATCTACAAACATTTGTAACTCATCCTGAGCCAGGTGAAAAGAGAGGATGAAAGCCTACTAGCGCAACAAGAACAGAAAATAAGTTTGCGTGAGACAGAAGGCAGAGGTCTGTGCTCCAGCTACGCGGTACCTGTTGAAGGATCCATTAGTATCGTCTCTGTGCAAACCGAGCTCAATGGCAAAGATCATCACGTTTCCATTCACTGTGGAATCCACAGCACATGTGAAACAAATTCATCACCAGTGATGTTTCTTTGGTGCTCCTAGCCTCCTCTTCACAGTGTAAACCCTTCCCGAGGGACCACGTTTGTCATATTAACTGTATGATAGGGAAGATCTTTTATAATCAGTTTGTCACTATTTGCTGCGGCTCCCCAAACGTCAGTGCACAACACTCTCTTCCCTAGCGAGTCCAAGCTTAGCTCCCTACCTCCCTGTCACTGTTGCTCCCACCCCCAAACTACCCACACAGTTCAGGTTCAACTGCTCTCCCCCTCCAGGGTTCCATTCACTCTTCCAGCTGTGGTTAAGATCCTGCCTCTTACCGACCCAAGTCTGACCCCAGGGCCCAAGGATTCCCAGATGCATTCATTGGACTTTTCTGTTCTGATTGAGTCATCACTATGCCAAGTGCTTCTGACACCACTTAATGCTGAATTTTGGACTTCTCTGGTGACTCAGATGGTAAAGAATCTGCCTGCATTGCAGACGACTCAGGATTGACCCCCTGGGTCGGGAAGATTTCCCTTGGAGAAGGGAATGGCTACCCACTCCAGTATGCCTGCCTGGAGAATTCCATGGTCAGAGGAAACTAGTGGGCTACAGGCCATGGGGTAGCAAAGGGTTGGACACACTGAGAATAGCACTTTCACTTATTCACTTGGTGCTTTATTTAGTTATCTTACTAAAGCACAACAAATAGTATAGCAATAGCAAAGAATAATTTTAGACATCACATACACGCCAGACTAGCACACCAGGCGCTCCTCCCTTTGATAATGAATACGTGGGGGTGATAGCACAGCTCTGAAAGATCCCATGGTGGTCACAAGCAAAGCAAACTGAAGTTAAGACCTCAAGAGGCCAAGAATGACAAATAAAAGGGGGGAAAAGCGTCAAAATGTAACATGATGGGCCTAAGTGCAATCTAAGGATGGAAAACTTTCTGTAAAGGGCCGTAAGGTATTTAGGTTTTGCTGGCCAGTCTTTGTGGCAACTATTCAACAGCAAACCTCTTCAGCACAAAAGTAGCTGCTTATAGATAATACGTAAATAAAGGAGCATGGCTGTGTCCCAAGAAAACTATGGCCACTGGAATTTGAATCTTTTCACCTTTTTGTAAACGAAACACTGAAAACTGTAAAGGCCATTCTTAGCTCATGGCTCATACAACAGGCAACGAGCCAGATTTGGCTCATGAGACTGCAGTTTGCTGACCCCTGGCTTAGAACAAAGTGGAACAAAATGGACAGTGGGAAGTCAACTGGAAGAACACATTGTACCTGAGCCGCACAGCCAGGCAGTTCAGCAGAACACAGATGTGGTCAGGAAGGACTCCTGGGAACTGCTTGCTTTTGAATACTTTGCAGCTATCTCAGGCTAGCTGATATAAGAGAAATAAAGAGAGGTTTGGAAAAGGGAGAACTCCCTGAAATCTCTAAAGCCCCCATAAACTTTGATATATACGTTCTAGGAAGTGTCCCATCTCTGTGTTGATGTTTTCACTGTGAACACAAACAGGAGACCCAATAAAACCGACCTAGTGCTGGGCATTCCACACTCTAATTCACCACCAACCAAGAAAACAGAAGGATCAGTGACGGGGCACTGTCCATTTCCAATCTAAGATTCTATATAGTAAAATCATTTTAAAAAAATGAGAAATGCCATGTTGGATATATTGAAAATATTTTATAATTAATTCTCTAGAATCCTAGCCATTGAGTACAGGAGAAAAAAAATCATATGGTGGAACACTTCAGTATTTTTAAACAATGTTAAAAATATATTTGACTAGACGGCAGTAAGAATTTAACAAGTATAAACTTAAGCTTCTTCAGGTCTTCCACAGAGCAACTAAACAATCAACAGATTTCAAGAAACAGATGACAGAATACCTCCAATGCAAAAATTCCAAAATCATGGAGCCACTTAGATTAAGAGATTCACCAAAATGTTTGTAAATTAAAAGATAATAGCAAAAGGTCACATAAAGCCTATTACTTTCATGGTGTCATGGCTGATTCTTTCTGCAGATAAACAGAGCACTATAAAGAATGGCCCAAACTTGGCCTGAACTGTCTTCTGGTAATTATTAATCCCACTAGTTGTAGTTTTGCTGTCCAAGGACAAGAGCTCCGTGTGATCGATCACCCCCTGATGTCACTTTCCAGAGAAAAGAAGAGGTGGCTGCTGGTTGTTTTTTCCTCTCCTTTTCTAGTTTTCACTATGCTCTAAGCAATTAAGTAGCAGATAAAATATCGTGAAAATAAATGAATACTGTTATCTCACCAGAAATGCCATCCCTCTTCCCAACTCATTGCTCTACCTTGAAAGATGAACATATTTACAAATCCTCATTTTATTCTGAGACATTTTTGCACAATCCATTATAAAACATACAGGTAATATACAAAGTCCAAAGGTCTTGTTGTGTTTATGGAATAAACACATAAAGATTAAACTACATGATTAACATGGGGAAAAAACCATAATTTTATTTTCATAAGAGAGAGGTTATGAGTGGATGATGTAAAAGCTTAAAAGTCATCACCAAACTGTGCTAAGGATTATTAAGAGATTATGTAGGATGAAATCTGTGCAAATTCATCTTCTTAACTCAGTATAAGATGGTAGAAAAAAATTATTTCTTTAGTCTTTAGTCTTTTTAATATTCAGGAAAAGAGCTGAAAAAAACAAGTAGACACACCTGCCCCCTCTTCATGATCAAATAACAATGCCAACAAAGGAGATTCCAAAGAAAAAAGCTGAGATGAAAAAAATCCAAATAAAAGCCAACATTGCTATTAAGATTTTTCTTTTAATATGCCATGAGATATCTTGATTGTATATTTTCCAAAGTACTATTCCAGCCGCATCTCCCAACCCTTCCAAAAGATTTCGCCAGTCTTTCCAATGCAATAAAAGATGCTGGATTGTAGTTCTGTCCACCTTCTCTTTTCAAAAGCAAAATAATCCTAACAACTTTAATGGTCATACATTCTTATCTAATAAGGAAAAAACATTTACAAATGTCAGAAACCCAGTTTTGAGACATTTGCATTAATCTTGAACTGAATCAGCATTTTGTGGGTTTTAAAAAAGGCAGCAGTTGGAATTCACGACTTGCTGACAAACACATTTCCGCTGAGGGAAGGGGAGACAGGGAGAGTGAATGCTGCATTTCTTCATTGGCCCCAAAGTGCTAACTCCACAAAGGGATACATCAAAAGCAAACATGCAACCGTGGTTTTTATAACTTTTTACTGCAATATAACAATGAAGTAAACAGTAATTAGGCAGCTACCAATTTACCCCCCAAAATAAACCAAAAAAAAAAAAATGTAAACAGAAAAATGACTCTGCCTATACTTGTACAGCTTCGCAAATCATGTTAGAAGGGTCTCACATTCAATGATCAAGAAATTTAAAATAGCAGTTAATTATTTTCATCTTAAGAAAATGTTCCCCATCTCCCCCCTTCAACCCCAAGTATTTATCATGAAAGAATGGGCTTTCTTACACATTAATTTTATACTTATTTGAAGCAGCAACAATAACCATCAATAATTTGGCATTTCTGTTTACAGTCACTCCCATTTTTTTTTCCAATTTCACACAGCCATTATCCAGTGTTGCCATAAAATAGGGACTGTAGATTCTAGGTAGCAAAGATTCTTTCTGAAACCAATGTTAAGTCAAAGAAATATAAAGCAGGGCATTACACTAAATTTCTGGATCTAGTACACTAAAAAGAGTGAAACCTAGGAAAAGTTACCTACTGCTTTATAGAAGAAATAAAGACCTGCAAAAGCTGATTTTTGGTTGTATAATATTGTACACACTGTGTGGATTTGCGGCATCTGCTAGCTGAAGCAGACATGCACTGTATTTATCCCTGCCCTATATCCTAGACCCTCCCTCCCCACCCCCAACAATCTACTACCTTATACCAAGTATTGTGGATATGAGCCCAAGTCATCCCAGACAATCCAGTGAACAAAGTTAGTGTAATGCACTGGTGTGAAGTGAGATTAAAAAAAAAGTCCCTTTCAATCTTCATCAAAGTTTTGCTGTAGAAGAAAATTGGCAGCCAAGTTCTCATTCTTCTCACAAGCAAAATATGCTTGTATCACAAGTCCTTCAGGAAATCCTAATGCCTTTAACTGAAAGAAAAGAAAGAAAACATATTATGGAGTCAGCATTGTTTGAAAACATACTATAAGGGATGCAAAAACTTGAGAATTTTAGACGAATTCATCCCTTTCTGATCATGGAGCTGCTGTCCAATTCAAGGAGCTGGATAGAACTTGGGGCCCTTTCCTGCAACCACTTACAAAATTCTTTGCTCCTAGTTAAAATTTTGATGCTAAATAGATACTTTGATAACACTCACTGGCATTAACACTAAAAGTTAGCTGCTGTGGTAGTTTAAAAATAAATGACCCTACAGAAATCTGTAAATCAGATGGCTTTTAGTACATAAGTGGTGAAACTATGGATGAGGGCAACCGGAGGTGGAGGTGAGTTTAACTACCTAATCCAATTATTTGTTTTTTGTTTGTTTTTTTTAAAAGCCATATCCTTAATAAGGGTCAAATATCACTCTTAACCTCCTTGCTTTATGAAACACCTCATACTACAAAAATGGGTGGTCAATTATTAGTAATATTACATGACATACTTTTGAGGTCAAGACATGCAGTATTCTGTTTTTATCTGCTTAATTTTTATAGCACTTTGAAAGGTGATATGATCCATTTAATTTTATTTTCATAGTCTACTGAAAGTCACTTGCAACTCAATAATCACTGCTTTTAAAAGCCTTTAAACACTCAGGTGAGGAGAAGGCAATGGCACCCCACTCCAGTACTCCTGCCTGGAAAATCCCATGGATGGAGGAGCCTGGAAGGCTGTAGTCCATCGGGTCGCTGAGGGATGCACATGACTGAGTGATTTCACTTTGACTTTTCGCTTTCATGCATTGGAGAAGGAAATGGCAACCCACTCCAGTGTTCTTGCCTGGAGAATCCCAGGGACGGGGAGCCTGGTGGGCTGCCGTCTATGGGGTCGCACAGAGTCAGACACGACTGAAGTGACTTAGCAGTAGCAAACACTCAGGTGAATTAATCTAATTCCCCAGGTGCCATACATTTGTCCCTTGCATTAGACTGTATCAAGAAAGGACCTTTATTTAAAAACCAGGCAAAACTCCTAATTCAGCATGATTATACTCATCCATGAAAGGAGAAGAAACTAAAAAATGATTTTGTTATTTGGGTCTTGTCCACATTAAAGCTGGGCTAGCTGAAGTAAAAGGTAAATAGGGCACAATCCAACTATATATACTTTACAGTAAGACACACAATTTAGATTGAAAGACACAGTATGCTGAAAGTAAAAGGATAGAAAAAGACATAAACCATGCAAATAATTACACAAAAAAAGAGATTAAGCGGCTATATTAATATCAGACAAAACAGACTTCAATTAAAATTGTTACTAAAACAAAGATATTTTATGATGATAAAACAATCAGAAAGACTTCATTATAAACAAACAGAACAACAAAGCCCCCAAATACATTAAGCGAAAACTGACAGACTTGAAGGGAAAAATGCAACAATAGCTGGAGACGTCAATATCCCCAAGTTCTGTAACAGATAAGAGGAGGCAGAAGACAAGCAAGTAGAAAACCTAAAAAAATACTAAACCAACCAGACCTAAGAGACACGTACAGAGCAGCGAACAACGGCAAGTCGCACACCCTTCTCAAGTACACACAGAACAGTCTCCACGGACCAGGTCAGGCCGCAAAACAGGCCCCGGTGAGCTTCTAAGGATTAAAGTTACACAAATTATGTTCTCTGACCACAATGGAACGAACTTAGAAATCAATAAAAGAAGGGTATTTGGACAATTCATAAATGTGGAAATTGATAAAACCCTAAAAAACCTACAGATCAAAAACTGACAAAATTAGAAAATACTGAGATGAATGAAAATAAAATGTCAATACACTAAAATTTATGGCATGTTGCTGTAGCAGTTCTTGCAGAAGTTTCTAGTTGTAAATGTCTACAGGTCCAACTCAGAGATACTGCAAGTTCGGCTACAGAATACTGCTATAAAGCGAATATGGCAATAAAGCAGGTCACAAGAATTTTTGATTTTCTAGTGCACACGAGTCATGTTTACACTATACTGTAGTCTGTTAGGTGTGCAGCAGCATCACGTCTAAAAACCAATGTATATACTTTAATTTAAAAATACTTTATTGTCAAAAGTAACCATCATCTTAACAGTCAAAAACCTTCAATTGGTAAAAAAAGGACAACTGCAAAATGTAATGAAGCGAGGCACAATAAAACAAGGCATGCCTGTGTAATAAGAGATAGTAAATCAGTAATCTAAGTTCACCTTAAAAAACTGGGGGGGGGGGGAGAGGAAACTAAATCTAAAGCAAATAGAAGGAAATAAAATAGAGACTAGAAAAATACAGAATCAACAAAACCAAAAATTCTTGCTTTTTTCCCTTTAAATCAACAACATTAACAAACCTTTACTGAATTGACAAGAAAAGAAAAATCTGAGAATTCAAATGACTAAATCAGAAAATAAATGTGGGAACATTATTATTACTTTTTATAGAAACGAAAGCAACAATAAGGGAATACTAAGAACAGCTTATGCCAACAAATTAGACAACATATATGAAACAAATTTCTAGAAAAACAAAAACCACCCTGACTCAAGGGGAAAAAAAAAAAACAACAGAAAACCTGACCAAGTCCTATGACAAGAGACTTAATTAGTAATCACAAAACTTCCCCAAAAGCCAGGCCCAGAAAACTTCACTGGTGAGCTGTACCAGCAATTTAAAGAAAAATCAACACCAATTCTTCATTAACTGTTCCAAACAAGAGAAGAGGAGGGAACTGACTCCATAAGACCAGTACTAGCCTGACACCAAAACCAGACCAAGACACTGTAAGAAAACTACAGACCAATACTCCTTACGCATGAAGAGGCAGAAATCCTCAACAAATCACTAGCAGGTCAACTCCAGCAACACATAAAGAGCATTAAACACCACGCCCACAGAGGATTCACCTCAGGAACGCAAGGCTGAGCCAACACAGAAAAATCAATCAGCACAACAAAGTATATTGACAGAAAAAGGGACACAATCACATGACCATCTCAATCAACACATAATCGACAAAACCTCACATTCTTTGTGATAAAAACATCCAATGTAATAGAAATAGAAGAGAACTACTTCCTCAACCTGATGAAAGAAATCTAATGAAACCCACAGCTAACATCAAACTTAATGGTGGAAGACAAAACTGAAATTAAGGAAACAATTCTAGGGACTTCCCCGATGGTCCAGTGGTTAAGACTTTGTGCTTCCAATGCAGGGGTCATGGGTTTCATTCCTGGTCAGGGAACTAAAATACCATATGTGTTGGTGTGGCCAAAAATAAATAAATAAAAAGAACACAATTCTATTTATAACAGTGTCAAAGAATAAAAATAAGTATTTTCAATAAACGGTGCTGGGCAACTGGATATTATACAGGCGAAACGTAACAATCTAGACTCCTACACCTCACATTATAAACAAAAAGTTAACTCAAATGGAGCATAGACATTTTTCATTACGTAAATGTAGTAAGAGCTATAAAACTCTTTGGGGAAAACACAGGCTCAAGTCCTCTGACCTTGGGTAAGGCAATGTTCGTATAACACCAAAAGCAAAAGCAACAAAAAGAAAATTTCTCCAACACAGAAATCAAGAACTGACAGTCTCAAAAAAAAAAAAAAAAGTTGCTATTCTAAGTGAGGCAATTGTCTACTGTCATTTCTATTATTTGAGGAGGTAAAACAGCATAATATATAAAGTATCTTTTAAGAAATACTAGTTATAAACCTTGAACACTTATATGGTTATGTCATAAAGACAAATTAAAGCTCAGATGATTTTCTAAGTATTAAGTTATACTGCAATGGCACAACCTGTACGGGTTGACCTGATAAGGGTGAAAAGAGAATTGAAATATCAGGTTCTGATATCCACTATACATATTTTATATAATTCACACACACATTTATATTTAGAGACAACAGTGAAATAAAATTTGAAATATAAATTTAAAAAAGGATAATCTTGAATTGAGCATATACTTTTTTCTTCTTGAATTTTAAAACATCAATGAAATCTTTAGCTTGATTTATTTATAACAATTTCATGCTAGACTGGTATTTAATGCTGGTTCTTGGGGCTTCACAAAGAACATGATGGAGAGTAGGGCTGAGAAGAGACTGTCTCCACTGCAATCCCTTCATGAATAATGCTCTATTTGGCTCTGCTCAATAGGAGCTATCTTCCACGATGGAAATACTCTATATCTAGGCTACCCGATGCAGGAGCCACTAGCCCCAGTGACTACTGAGCATCTGCAACATGGCTAGTGTGACTAGGAACCGAATTTTTAAGTTTCACGTAGACTCACCCTTTCTATAGCTTCTTTTTCCTGAGGCGTTACTTGAATGTAGTTCATATGACCACTTCCAGCTTCTGCGATTCCTCCACTGCCACCTCCTCCCCCTCCTCCTTGACCACCAGCTTCTTGAACTGGTTCATTTAACATCTGAATAAAATGCTCCTGATGTTGGCTAATTTGCTGCAGCGATTTAAAGAACACAACAACAACACATTGTTATAAAGTACCTCCAGGAAAATAAGAACTCTAATACAAATAAAAAGGAAAGCTACAACTCTGCAATTGCATTATTTTAGAATGATTCTGGATTAGTCACCCTTTGGAAGGATGTGATTTCTTGTAAAGAAACTGAGTATTTCTGAAGGAGGTAAACAGTGAAGAATTAAAAGAATTCATATTATTTTTCATAAACACTCCACTCCCCCATTACTATTAAAAAACTACTTGATGGCTAAAAGAAAAATTATATTTACGTCTATATTTTTATCTTCCACAACTAGCAGGCAGTAGAATGCTACACAAAACTCAAACACTTCATGACCTCAACAGCAAAGTGAGCCCACAGGGATGCTTTCTAAGAGGCAGTGCACCTCCAGTAATAAGCTTGAGAAAGAGGGATTTAGAAAATTAGATATTTCTTTTTGCGAAAGTTTCTCATATTCTTTAATAAAGCGTTTCCCAAACTTAGTATTTGACTAAATTAACCCCACCCCATCCCCAATTCTCTTTTTATCAGTACCTCTGTAACATTCTCCTGAGGGTAGCTTGGAAGAACCGTTTATACACCTGGTAGAGCAGAAGGAGTGCCCACTGACTTCTACAAAATGTAATATGTCCTAACCATTTTTGAAACTGATTAAACAGTCACCTGAAGTAACTGAGGATTTTCTCGACCTATCTGTTGTAGCAACGCTGGAAGCAGGGAAGGATTCTGTTGAATAATTTGCCTCATCTGTTGAAACTGAGGCTGATTCCGTAAAAATTCAAGAGGGTGTCCTAAAATAAACATAAACATTTTTAAACAAAAATAACAAACATAATTTAGACAGCAAACACTGTGAAGAAAAAAAATGATTTGAGTTCTAAGATGTATATAAAATGAAGTAAGTAATGACAATCTTCAAATTGTACCAACTTGCAAGTCTTATACTGCAGAAATTATTCCTGCTAGCTCAGGTAGAGTGTGGGCTTCCCAGGTGGTACTAGCAGTAAAGAACCCGCCTGCCAACGCAAGAGACATAAGAGATGCAGGTTCAGCCCTGGGTTGGGAAGGTCCCCTGGAGGAGGGCATGGCAACTTACTCTAGTATTCCTGCCCGGAGAGTCCCACGGACAGAGGCGCCTGGCGTGCTACAGTCCATGGGGCTGCAGAGTCAGACACGACTGAAGCGACTCGGCACGGCACAGCACACAACGCAGAGAACAGACCACTAAAAGGACGTCTTCCTACAACTGCCTGGGGCGCTCAATCTATCAAAGAACACTGAGAATCTGTGCCCTGCATATACTCTATAAAAAGCATTAGAAGCTGTTTCTGATGCTCAAAAGTTCCTAAGAAATATATATACCAAAACCAAGAAACACAAAAAAACCTACCCTCTTTAATTGTATTTACGAAGATTAGTGAGAATTTTGTGGATGTACGTTCTTATCTCCTGCATTATTCAAGACAATCATTCAAATTAAAATGGCCACAGAGCATGGTTATTTACTCTTCTTTGTGTAACACTAGTTTTACAGAAAACGAGACTCAGGAACTAAGTTATTCAATAAGTGCCACTGGACGGGACAGCACCCCAAACCTGAACCAAAGCTCTGCTTCCTCCATTTCCATGCTGAATCTCAGGAAATGAAAGCTTATCCTCTGGGAGACTGTACACAAAGTGCTTAGGGATTTTTATCAACCAGAACTGACTGCCATAATTAGAGCTAGGAAATACATAAAGGAATGATCTCTTCAAAATTAAGTCTGAATTACTTTATCAATTTTACAGAAGAATGAATGAAAGAGAACATTCCCAGGCCTCTCACAGGCTCTAGGCTTTGCTTCCTAGTCAAACCTTTGCCAACTCAAGTGTGGGTGCTCGTCAGTAAAGATACCTGAATTCAAGCTTTGATTTCACCTCTAGATACAAGATATTAAATATACTAGGTTTCATTTTCCTGCTTCTATAATATCCATTAGGATCCTGCTGGCGTTGGAATTATATTTTATGATATTTATAGGGAGAGAAAGAGACAAGGTGCGTAAACCATTCTGAACACTAAATGCAAGCTGGGAAGCATCTTCCTTAGAACGAGCTAAACAGAAATATGTCCTTTACCAAAACTGCAGTGATGAAGTTTAAAATAAGAGTATCTTTTATATCCACGTAGTATAGTTTCTTCTGGGCCCTTCTCTAACACTAAAAGAGATTTTAAGAATTATGATGCTCTGAGAATGAACGTCACCTCAAAAGTGTTTCAGGTTAAATTATTTTAAATCAAGATTCATGGCCATTTCTTCCCATCAAAAGTTTCCACTTTACCTCCAGAACTTGCTGTTGTAGTTGTTGCTGTCGTGGTTGCTGCAGCTGCGGCCACTGAAGACTGCGGAGCCCCAGTACTCGCTGCTGGAGGGGGGTCAACCACAGCCTGGCTCTCTCTATCTCCAGGAATTCCCTGTAACATGATTTCCAAGCTTTAGAATAGCTCATCATTCAAAGTTAGTTAAATATTACACAGAATAAGAAACTTTGTAAGTCTATTCAATATCCCTGTCTAATTTCTAAAAGCATCAAACAGATGTCTGCTTCAGTTCAAAGTAAAGGATAAACACAAACAAAATCTGCACATATTCAAGATCAGAAATGGCCTCAATGTGGTATGGATGAATCCATATTGCTATTATATACAGCAGCACTGCCCAACAGAACTTTCCATTTCAGAACACCTCTATATTTATGTTGTCCAATAAAAATACCCATTAGCCACAAGTAGCTACTGAGACCTTGAAATGTGGCTAATGGTACAAGACACTTAAAAAAAGAGTTAAGTATTAACTTACTTGTACTTAATAGTACTCAATAGCTACCCAACTAGATAGTGTAGATCTAAGACATAAAGGAACTTTATTAATTAAAAAAAATTCATGAAATGATGTTTATATAGCAACACATATTAATATCTAACACCGAAGTATCAGGCAAGATCCGAAACTTGCATATAATACTGTCCAACATTAAAAAGCTAATTTTTTAAATTTTCAAAATATCAACACAAATCTTATTAGGACATATCTGACTTTTTAGTTCAGTGGTTAAGACTCTGCACTTTCACTGCAAAGGGCATAGGTTCAATCCCTGGTCATGAAACTAAAATCCCACAAGCTGTGTGGTATGGCCCAAAGGAAGAAAGAAAGAAAAAAGTAAATGGGTATAAAAAATTCTTCAAGTTTTGGGTGATAATTTTTCTAAGTTTACGACATTTATCTTCTGAAGTTATTATAACTTTAAACTGCACTAAGATTTTTGGAGCACTCTATTTTGAAAAAAAAATGATTTATAAGACTTCTCACATATAGCTATCAAATAATCTTTATAGGTTTTGGAAAGGGAATAGAGAAGGAAATACTGTATATGAATATGAGATGGTACTAGTAATCACTTCCATTTCCCAGTAAGTCAGAAGCTAAAATCATAAACATATAAAGAATGAAGGACAATAAATAGCAGGATAATAATTGCTATATTAGATGTCCCTCTAGGCACTGCAAGCCACCCACCAATTCAAACCCTTAAATGAGGAGCTATCAAGTGAGGACAAACCATATACAGATGGAAGGTCCAAAGCCTCCCTCCAATTCTCAAACAAGTTAGCTCAAGTTAAAAGTTAATCACCATTGCTACAGATCTACCTCAAATCCTCACACACAAGATTTAGCTTTTTGTTAGATTATTACTTCTTCCTATACACTCACTTGCACTTATATAGATTCATCAAAAACTAGCAACAGTTCAAAGCATCAAAACAAGTGCCTGCTTCAATTGAAAGTAAAGGATAAACTGTTTCCATGAACCTCTCATCTATTTATTTGCATTTGATGCTAAATAGTAGCAACTGTGAAAAGAGTAATTCATTTTTTTTAAACCCCCAAATTTCAAATCTACTGGGTCAAAATTTTTGATGACACCATTAAAATTATGCAAATTCCAAAATCAGGTATAGATTAAAGCCATTCTATAAAAGGAAAGGCAATGTTTTTATGTAATACACGTTTTTTGGGGAGGAATGAGGGGCAACCATAAACTGATCCACAATAACTCTCAATCCAGTATGATTCCTCAATTTCAAACTGATAATTAAATGAACTGTCAGTATTTTACAGACTTTCAAGTGGACAATGGGAAAAAGAATTCAAAAGTTAAATGGTATGTTAAGATTTTCTGAACCTCATGCCAGTAAGCAGGAAATGACCGGAGGAGAAGCAATTATCTGCTCATGACGGGGACTCTTCTGAAACTACTCTCTGAAAAGGAGTTTCTACCAGAAGCACACCTAGAAACAAGGGAATGGACTGAACTGTGGACGGTATTCTCCAAGGAGTTAGGATCTGAGACGATGTTTAGGGTAATACAGACTTCTGATAATATTCTAACACACCAACGACAACTGCAGAATAAAATCTTAAAACTAAAAAATTAATCCAACATTACTGCAAACTTTTACAATTTGCTTTTGATCTATGTCACATCTGTAAAATAGACATTCATTGTTGTAAAATATCAAGGGTTTCAGTTCATGCCCATAACAATCTATTTCTCAAAAACTTTTATTAGTAGAGCAGTCTACAACCTAAAATTTCCCCTAAACCCTTGTGAAAATCTGGGATCTGAGTTGTCCAGATAAATCAATTATCTGAACTTTTCAGCAAACTCTCCCAATTTTTAAAAGCTAGCAACTAATTACAAAAATTTACATAGTACAAAATTTTGACTTGGACTTCCAACTTGAAACTTTCACTCTACATAGTACATCCAGGATCGTGTTTGGCAGGCAAAAAAGCTACTGAAGTGTTGGATTCAATTAGTTTGAAAACCTGCCCCACCCTTAGCCCTCTAACACACAGCTCTCACCCTCAGAGGATGATATAACTAGGTTAGACACTAATACCCCAAGTGGATAGCCAATTTTAAAATCCATTTAGTCACATTTTCTGATTCAAAGTCTTATCACAATCTTTTAGAAGAGGTTATACTTTATTAACAGAAAATGATAATGCACTAAGAAAAATACTGGGTTGACCAAAAGGTTTGCTCTGATTTTTCCGTAAGATGTAATGGAAAACCCTAAAAGAACTTTTTGAAAACCCAATAAATGTCAATAAAAGCATTAATTAAATCAACCCAATGAAAGCATTATGCAAATGAGCATACATCACCATTATCTCACGAACTGCTATTGTTTCTTTAAAATTTCTGTTTCTTTGAGATTTCATCCTTAAACAACTAGAACCAAGAAAGCAAAATGTTTCTCACCATTAAGAGATACTCCACTGCTCTGTCAGGGTTGTTGAAACTGGCTCTCAGGGCTGCAATCACTTGCTCTCGTTCATAGCCCATTGACATGATCTCAGTTACCATATTCTCGTAAGACTGACCTGTCACTAAAAAAAGATGTGTGTGTGGATGGAAGAAGGGAAAAAGGAAAAGAGAAAGAAAATTCAATAAACAAACATTCTCCACATAATTTCAGTGTGTGAATATGTATGTATACACTGTCAGGCACTACAGTGTTAGGAACACAACGATGAGTTAACTAAAACACACATACAGCTACTACAACATACATGTAGATCCACCTCCCCCATCCTTAAAAACTCTGAGTAAGTTAGGTTACAAAGCAAAAGGGAATTGAGGTTGCTAATCGGTTGACTTTAAGATAGGGAAATTATCCTGGATTACCTGGGTTGGTCTAATGTAATGGTAAGGGTCCTTAAAAGCAGGAGCGAAGCAGATGAGAGGGTCACAGAAATAAGTGGGGGCAAGTTAGAGAAAAAAGCAGGGGCAGAGATGTTATGTGCTTCTTTGATGACAGAGGAAGGCGGTATGGCCGAGGTATGTGGTCTCTTAAAAGTTAGAAAGGACACCGAACAAATTCTCCCCCAGAGTCTCCAGAAAGGAATGCAGCTCTGATTTTAGCCCAGTGAGTTAGCCTCTTTATTTTAGTCCAGTGAGCTTCATGTCAGACTTCTAGCCTACAGTACTACAGTAAGATAATAAATGTGTTGTGTTACACCACTAAGGTGTGATACCGAGCAGCAACGGGAAACTAATACAGTATGTTAAACACATAATAAAAATATCAAGCACAAAGGTAGCACAAACATATAACAGAATTAGGAAGTCGAGGCTGGCAACCTGGAAGAGGAAACAGATGAACTGATTTTTGAAAGCAAGAAGCGGGGACATTTCAAGCAATCAATTGTGCTGTAATAAGTTGTCTTCCTTTGACACCTTTTATTATCAAAGCCGAGGGGAATAGGGGTTGGAAGCAAGAAAGTCAGAATGTCTCATACCATATAAAATGGTACAATTATCTCTCTAAGTCCTTTCCCAGAGATCTCTCCAACCCCAACTCACTCTTCATGGAAATGTCAGAAAACACTGATTTAAAGCAAGTTTTCCTAACAACTAGTGATGATGAGCATCTTTTTATATTTCTGTTGGACTTTTGTACATCTTCTCTGGAGAAATATCTATTCAATTCCTTTGCCCTTTTTTTTTTTAAACTATTGAGTTGTATGAGTTCTTTATATATCAAGGATGTTAACCTATCATATACATATATTTTCTTGCCATTCTGTAAGTCTTTTTACTTTGTTGATGGCAAAATTTTCAATAAAGTTCTAACAGCTATGAAAATATAGCTTAAAAAACTAAGTATCACTGAGCAAATTCAACATTTGATACCTTGTTTAATGACTTTTCCCTTCCTATTCCATTAAGTACTTAAACAATTTCAACTTTTTAATTACCCACTGATACAATTTAGCACAAAGCACTCAAGAGTCAGTATACTTTCAGTAATCTAGTTCTCAGATAAAGAAAACACTATCAATAATAAAATCAAGTGCTGTGGACTATCAGAACTATACTATTTTAACATAGTGTTTTTCTCACTCAATTCTCACAAGAACTCTATGAGGCTGAGGCTTATTAGAAAGATTAACAATTTGATCAATGGCTATTAAGCCATGGTGCAGAGATACAAACACAAGCTGTCTAGACCCTAGAGCTCCCACACCTAATCCTTAATGCCATGCCTCCTAATTAGTCAAGATATAAAAACTCAAACAGAAGTGTCTACATGCAGGCTGGGTACATTTTAGATCCTAAAGGTACAAGGGAAATGACTCCTAGGAAAATTAGGGACAATGGACAACATCAGACAGAGCTAATGAGACAGAAGAAATAGTGAAGAAAATGTGATTAAGAATGAATTCTGAACTTATCATCTAGAATAGGAGGTGTTATGAAAGGAACAATTACCTCATTAGATCTGCCTTTTAGAAACTCCACTGTGGCAAGGAATAGACTAGTTAAGAGAGTAATACTAGAGTATCAGGAAGGGAGGGACATAAGCTGAGGCAATTAGGTGGTAGTAGAAACACAGATTCCAGAGACTTTAGGAAGGAGATCGGTAGGACTCCTAGTCTCACTGGTCAAGAGAGGAAGAGGTCAAGGTTGACGCTAATACTTTGGTAGAGCATGGATGATGATGGAAGCAAGAAAGGAACAAAAGAGAAGAATCAGATGGAGGAATAAAAAATTTGTCAATTTTGAATCTAAGGAGTTTATGGAGGTTATAGGTTTTCCAGCTGACAGCTTAAAGAATGAGGCTTGGAAGTCAGAGGGATATATGTACTGGAATTTTAACATTGAGAATCCTTAAAAGTACAGCTGACCCTTGAACAATGTAGGTTTGAACTGTGTAGGTCCACAAATAATTGGGTAACTGCATTCCTAGCATACTTCTATATGATCGATGGCTGGCTGAATCTGCAGATGCAGAACCATGGACAGAGGCCTGACCGTAAAGCTATAGATGTATTTCTGACTACACAGAGCTGATGGCCCTAACTCCTGTGTTATTCACAGGTCAACTGTGTATGGGTGGTATTTTACTATTCCCATGGTCTGAACTTTGAACAATGACCTAGAGCAGAACCCTAGAAAAAAACTCATACATTTAAGGACCAGGCAAGATAGAAAGAATTAACCAGGAAGCCTGAGGAAGGAACAATCACAGATACAGTTCAAGAAAGAGAGGTGTCACAGAACCCAAAGAAGAAACATTTAAAGAAGCAGGGTATCACGTAAAGACTGGATAAATTAATGATTAAAGGGTAAAGGGATCCTGAGACCATAACAGCAGTTCTAAGAGATGCAGATGTAAAAGGTAAGACACCACCATCAGAGACCACAGCAGGAGTAACTAGAGCTGTGCATTCCTGGCCTCCTGCCAGGCAGCATCAACGCATTCCAACTGAAGCCTAACAGCGACAGCCAGAGCCTCCAACAGCATCAGGCGGGGGGGAGTGTAGGCTGGTTCCAGCTCTGAGGCTACAGAGCATTTTACACATCCCTGGGTAATCTTGAGCTGTTCCAGAACCTGTGTAACAACTTCCTAAGATTAAGCTTTTACTGCCTGAAATAAGAGTGATTTCTGTTTTCCTGCTTGCTAGACACTAAACCCATACTCGTATGGTAGCAGGGTAATCACAGAAAAAAGTCCTCACAGGTATGAATGTGGGTTTGGTACACCCAGGTGATCTTAGGTTGATTAAACAACTATTTTGCACCTTTGTGCTTTTTACATGGCAATCAGGGCATCACAGAGTTCTAGCTCAGTTAGGTCAGAGGGCCAGCCCGTATCTTATGTGATACTACTGCTGCTGGAACCTTGCTGCTGCAGCAGCTACACAGAGCACCCAGAAGCCCATCCTCCATTGAAGCTGCACCCCGACCTGCTCCAGTCTTCCACCTCCCCACCATTTCCTGTGGTACAGAAGAGCACCAAAGGGCAGGAGCGGGGCTGCCAGCTAACCACCGACAACAAGCACCTACAGCAGGCACGGTTCCAGGGCAGTCACGGTGTAACCCAGCTACAACTGTAACCCAGGGACAGTTACAATGGGAAACAGGCTACTGGTTCTGACAGATGTACATGTGAAGGGAAGACAGAAAGACATTACCCAACAGGTAAAAAGTCAGGATAAAAAGGTATTTTCACTGTAAGTACAATACAAACAACAAGATGCAGATGGGGACCTACAGGGCTACAACCTGGAATAAAGGCTGGAGATGAATGAATAAAGATGAGATGTGAGACAGATTTAGTAACATCTTACACTCATTTCAAAGACACTTCCTAATAAATGTATACACAGATTAAACTTCATTTTAAAACCCATATTTGGAAAATGGAAAATATATCTGCTTTAAGGAAAGAAGTATGCTTAACTCTTAACAGCACGATTTAAATGATTCAACATATAGAGCATTAATTTACAAAGTCTTCAGTAACACCAACTGAATTATTTAAATCATTTAACCACCTGATTATAAGCAACCATGAAAATGATCTAGAGAAATGAAGCCTCTTCCCTCTTATAAAGTAATTCACCATGTAGATACTTACCAAGTGCACTTGTTGCATCTTCAAAAAGGTTTGACCGAGAAGAATCACCTGATGTACTGTAAAATATTTTCAGAAAATCATGTATCAGAAAGTATGTAAAATTTACCTTAAAGCTTAGTAGCTGTCCAATTTGTACAGACTCTCTGGTTTTAATTAAATGCATAAGTTAGCTACAGTGTTTCAAAAGGTTTCCAGATTAAAACCCAGAGCTTTATCCATAACATTTATGGCTTGGGAAGAATTTTAATACTCATTCTGTTCTGAAAATCCATCATTTAAAGAACTTACAAATAATCTGTAAGTCAAATCACAGTCAAAGAAACACCAAAAGCTGTACATGATATAGCACATATAGAAACTGTATTTGGCTAGAAAGGCCTTGGAAGTCTTTATATAGTAGAATTTCACTTATATCTTATAGTTAAGTTCCAAACACAGAAACTGCAAGAAAGTATTCAAGCAAGGAACACAGCATAAAAAAAATGCAGAGGCAGGACAGACTCGAGCTATAACCAAGTTTTAAACCAGTTTAAAAGGACTAAGTTTTCATGGGACTTCCTTGGTAGCCCAGTGGCTAAGACTCCATGCTCCCAATGTAAGGGGCCTGGGTTTGATCCCTGCCGGGGAACAAGATCCTACATGCCACAACCAAGAACTGCTGCAGCCAGATAATATTAAAAAAAAAAAAGGCAGAGGAGGCATCTCCTGATCTCCCAAATATATTAAAAAACAAAAGGATTAAGTTTTTGTTAGGCAACTGAAGATGAGTCTAGAAAACAAAGTAGACACAAATACAATAATGAAAGACCAGGAAGAGGAGGCCAAAGAAAAATGAGGTTAACAAAACTGGTAAAGACAGCAGTTAGCAATTTAAATTACAACATACACAAACACAAGATACAGATATACCTGTGTCCCAAATTTACAAACAAAACTCAGTAGACTTCAATTCTGAGAAAACCCTACAGCACCGCAAGACAACGGAAATACCCAACCTTGAATTCATAAATTACAGTATCCTCAGTATCCCTGCATCCCCAGGTGCTGTGGGCAGGGTTACTGTGGCCAAAGTGCCTAGCATCCTAACACTCAACATGACTGGTAAGCATAAAACAATCATTTGGTATAATTTTTAACGTACCTTCATTAACTAATGTGTGGAAGGCAAAACTTCAAAATGAAGTTTTTGAACTACAGTTCAACACTATATATATATACACACACGTATGTGGAAAAAAGCTCTCCTGCCCTGGACCCCACCCAGAGACAACCGCTACTTCTAGTTTCTATACACTGACTTGTGTTTTAGAATAACTGCATGTCAGAAGAACTACAACTGGCTCAATTTTTCCCAGAGAGGCATGACTTTCCATTTAATTGATCAAATGAAACTAATAAGAATCTGTTTGGCTTCTAATCTTTAAATTCTTTCTGTATGCACATTTATTAATCATTTCTTTCATGACTTTTTTTGCATTAAGACTGTTTTTCCCATGTTCTCCTCTAGTTTATGATTTCACTTCTACATTAAATCTTGCTCTGTTTAAAGTTTATTTACTCTTTTTTCTTTGGGCCACACTGTGCAGCATATGAGATCTTATTCCCCCACCAGTTAATCAAACCCATGCTGCTTGCAGAGCCCTAACAACTAAGCCACAAGGGAAGTCCATAAAACTTACTTTTATAAGATGACCTCCAGGTAGCTAGACATTTACCCCAACAGCATTTCCCAGAGTGGTCTGAAATTATTTTTATCTTATATTAAGTCCCTGTATGTATATTGGTCTGTTTCTAGACTACTATTTCACCAAGTAGCCGTTCTAATAAAAGCCATTCTAAATTTGCAATCACTACCATGCATAACACATTTTATTACCTGGCAGAATTAGACCCTTCATTAATGTTCTTTTATAGAACAATCTGTGCTATTTTTGCACACTTTTTTCTTTTTAAACCTTACAGATAACACGAAGATACCATTTAACCACCATTCAAATCTTGATTCTACCTCAACACTCCTCCCCTTCCCCAGAGGAAACCATTGTATCAGTTAGTGTGATGTCCCTCTGCTACTGTTTCTCTACACATTAACATGCTTACCCACAGAAAATATGAATATTGTCATGTGGTTTTTGTTTGGTTTAGGTTACTGCCTCTACTGTTCTGCAATCTGCTTCTTTTCACTTGACTAACAAAGCCTTGAAGCCACATTTATTTAACATGCATATACACTGCATGCTTTACCTGGCCTTCACTACTGGGTATTAGGGCTTCTTAAACTTTAGGAAGCCTAAGAATGCACCAGTTTCACTGTTCAGCTTTTCAAGCCTTGTCTGACTCTTTGAGACCCCATGGACTGCAGCACACCAGGCTTCTCTCTCAGGGACTCTACTAGAATTCACTAGTAGAGCTTGTTAACAGACTTCTAGGACCCACGAGTCGAGAATTCTGATTTATAGAGGTCTGAGGTGGAGCCTAAGAATTTCAAAGTAACTCCCAGCGATGTTGATGCTGGCTATTTATATTTACTACCACACTGCAGAGAATTCCATGGACAGAGGAGCTTGGCCGGCTATAATCCATGGGGTCGCAAAGAGCTGGGCATGACTAAGCAACTATCACTCAATATGAATAAGCACAGGTCTCTAATACGAACAAATAACAAGTCAAGTCATGCTCTTACTAATGGAATTTAAGTTGGTTCCAATCTGTCCTCAATTACAAGCAGTACAGTCCCTGTGCACAAGTTTGGTCTCTCTACAGTAGATATCAAGGAGTGGAATTTGCACTGTAATAGGCAGTTTTTACTGCCATCCACACTTACAGATGAGGAAAAATCCAAAGATGTTCATTTTTTTTCTAAGGTTGCTGCTGCTGCTGCTTCTAAGGTTAAGACCAAACGAACGTCAGACCCGAACACAATACCATGTAGCAACTGGAAAAACGTACTGATACGGAAAGACATTGATGGCAGATGCGACAACAGCCAAATAATACACAACAAACAATGACTGGGGGGACAACGTCAAGCTGTTTATATGTGAAGCTATAATATACTGTCCGGTTATTTTATATAATCTGCTCATTCTTTCGCGTCATTTGTATTTCCTAACTTCTCTATACATAAGTTTTTTTCCTTTCTCCCTGGGAGAAAAAAAAAAAAAATCCAGATTATGGAAATTTAAAAGACATAAAAAGCATACTATTTTAGTCAGGGTTCAAAGTTTAGATACAAAGTTTGTTGATCCACACAATAATCAAAACAAATACACGCATGAAGTAACTGTTATGAGCACACTCCCATGCAATTTCCTAGAGTCCAGTTCTTACCTGTCAGTCGATGTGGGGGTAGTGGCCACTGGTGTTTCTACGGGCCTCTCTGCAGGCTTCTCTTGTTTTGTTACACTAGCAGGTGTGGGTTCGGAAGATGCTGTTGTTGATGCTGGAGTGACAGAGGCAGGTGCGGGAGCGGGAGCCAAAGTGGGGGCAGGGGCTGGGGCCTGAGTCACAGCCGGTGCTGTGGAGGAACTAACTGTGGTAGTGGTGGCAGAATTTGATTGCTGAGTTGTAGCTGGTGCTGGTGTTGTCACTGCTTTAGGCTAAACACATTACAAAGCAAAATCACGCATTACGATAAAATACTACATTATTACCTGACCTCTGGATGCTATAAACAAACATAACAATACTAATACAAATTTTTAGATTGAAAACAATTTTGTAAGGTGACATAATGAGCGATCAACAGCAGCAATCTGAACCATTATCTATGTTACACATTCAAAGCTGGTAAGAGCATATACATCAACTATCAGTCTCAATTAGTTCTGGCCAATGATTTCAGTTTTAGGATCATTATGAAAAAGAATCAAAAAAGCAAATATTTTAAAACATAAAGAATGTGTATATCCAAAATAAACAAATAAAGAGAAGAAACACATAATTTACGCCCTAAACTTCATAATTGAAGTTTCCTGGTTACAACTTCAAAGTATTTATCATCATTTGAAAGCATTATGAAAATAACTTCCTTGAAATTAAAGTATAAACAGAAGTATGATTAACGAACACGCCAGATAATCTGCTGTATTTTAGAAGAGGGAAGAAAATCCCAATGTTGATCAGAAGCCAATGGGTTTAAGTACAAAGAGACTAACATTACTTCTGAGATGTATATATAGTTAAACAGAGGCCAAATAATGTTATAACTGCATGCTCAGCACTTTCTGAACTAAAATCAGAGCCATAAGTATTCCCACCAAGCAAAAAGCAGTTACATATGAGTAAAAATCATACTATATGAGTTTTATCTTTCTCCGAAGGCCTATCAATGCTCATGACCTACTTAGTTCATAACTTTCCTAAGGTAAAAAGGTAACTGATTTGCTGGAAGATGAGATTAAAATTCAACATAATTGCCCCAGGTATAAATCAATAAACTGTAAATGAGTGGATTTGTGTCTTATTCTAATTGAGCTAGTATAGAGTGTATTAGAAAAAATGTCTTGTGCAAGGTAGGGGGATGGGATGTAGCATCCCTCCTTTGCCTATATTAACAGTCTTGAATTTGGCTCTGTAATTTTTATTGCCAACATAATTTCCTGTAAATCATTAATGTTCTATAACTCCAACTAGATAAGAATGTAATTCAAATGCATTATGCCCATTTACTACTTCCCTTAAGATCAATACTGACTTTACATATATATGTTATATATAGTTATATAATATATATATTGTGATTAATTTAATACTATAATATACCATGTCCTTAAACCTCACTCTAAATAGTACCAAACCCATCTGCTTTTCAAAGGTCCTCTGCTTAACTTTTGATATTAATAGTTTTTTCTCTCTTCTTTGTAATAAGGGAATTTCTCACTGCTTCCAAAATGTTTAACTGTAGCAGTCTTCTTCCCTTTCTAAAAGCTGGCCTATGTAAAATAAGAATCTGCTTGGCTCAAAGTAGCTGTTTTTCAAACACATGCACCTATTCTGAGACCCAGCCTGCTTGCTTAGTTATATTCTTAATACTAAAGGAAATAAGACCATAACAAATACATGCCCAAATGTCTGTGGCTACCAGACATACTATGTATGATAAAATTAAATAAGGGAATATCATTCAGCCCTCAAAAGGACAAATTCTGGCACACGCTACAATATAGACAAACCGTGAAGACATTTTATGAAGGAAAATATTAATAAACAAGTCACAAAAGGAAAAATACTGTATGATTCCACTTATATGAGGTACAAAGTGTAGTCAAATACACAGACAGAAAAGGTAACAGTGGTGTCAGGCTGGGGCACAGCATGAGTATTTACTCCTTAACAGGTACAGAGTTTCAGTTTGGGAAAATGAAGAAGTTTTTGAAATGGATGGTGGTGATGGCTAACAACATGAATGTAGTTAATGCCAAGGAGCCATACACTTAAAAATAATTAAATCTGTACATTTTATGTTGTGCATTTTATCAGTTTTTGAAAAAACTAGTTGAGACAAAGTTTCCTCATATGATTCTGTTCATCTGTATTTAAAGTTTAATATTTTTAAATAATTAAGTGTTTAAATATATATAACAAAATATTTTAAAAATTAACCCCAATACATATGAAATGTTTTAACTGTTTTTTCTTACTATAAAAGTATGCAGTAATTAAAATTCATTTGTTCAACTCTTATTTTCTACTGCATATATTCCTTTGAGACTTTAAGTTTTTGACAAACTGGTTTTCAATTATTTACTTAAATTTAGTTTGGGTGCTACAAGCAACACTATTCTTAGATTACTAGGAGCTCAGAATTCAGATCATAATTCAATCTTAAAAATGAGCGTCGTAAGTACCACCACTCCTCTATCTGTCTCAACACTCCACTGCATATTTATCTCTCTTTCCCCTTTTCTAGTTTCTAAAAATCTATCTCATTGACTAAAAAATATCACGGAAATTTTTAGTCTATATGCCTTTTTGGCCTTGAAGCATTTGTTAGGTCTCGTACATCGTTTAGCCAAGTCCTTTTAAGGCATTCTTAATAAAACTATAAAATATGAAACATTCGAAGAATCACATTCTCCAATTACATAATTTATGATTTTACTAATCCAACAATACCTAATGATGTTTAACAGGACATTTCATATATCAACTGTTTCAACATATTTAAAATTATGCTCAAACTACAAATACATAAAACTATTAACTTTATAGTTGACTCAAAGCAAACTGTTAACACACTTAATAACTAATAAGTGCATGCCACTATGGATGTATATATACCGTTTTCACTTAAAAATTAAGTGTAAAGATAGACTTGGGATCTTTTTCTTTAAACTCCCATGGATAAAGATATATACAAGAGGCTGAAACTTACTTTTGTCACCATAACTACCACGAAGTTTTTCTCATCAATTTTATATTCTTTTAGAGCAGTATCATCATTGAGGATTTTGCCTAGTACATTAAGAAAAAAACATTATTAAAGGCACCATAAACTGTCCTACACTGAGGTTAAAACAATCATAAACATTAATTTTATCAATTAAAACTTTCTGAAAGAAAAACATTAACCAATCTGCCAAGATAAACATAAATGGATACAAACTTAGTTAAGAAGGCATGAGCATCTGACTAACAGCAAACACATACACTGTTTGTAGATATCTGAATCCCAAGCACTTCTTAAAAATTATTGATAATAATAAAAAAAAGACTTGCTGGGTAAGGAGATATTAACTAGGTCCTGAGAAATGGGAGACCAAATAAAACTCAATTTTGAGATGCTCAAAGATACACCCCCAACCCAGCCTAGGAATAACCTATAAACCCTCTTGATGGAAGGAGAAAAGAACTTCTCACTCCCACAAATACTGGATACCTGCAACACAGAAATGTTTCACTGCCATAAAAAGTAAGATACTCATAACGACTTGGCACACAGAAATGGCAAGATACAGAACTGAGTAAGCCACACAGACTATACAAGACTTCGGGCATGCCAAACGACAGACGTAAGGTCAGGATTCTTTCAGGTTGCCTTTTCCTTGAAATTAGTTTTCCATTTTTAAAGTTACTGAATCAAAAGCTGCAAGCATTAAGACAAAAGGGAACAGTGTCTCTGTCTGCAAAGGAATGAAAAAAACAGCCAAGAGTAGGAACCAGAAATTCTAGTTTTATATCTGCCACCAACTACCCATGCCTCTTCAGGCTTCTGAATCCTCATCACAGGGCTGGTGTTTCTCTAAACTACCTCAGTTAAGAAAGTACTACAAAATCTCTATCTCAAAGACAAGAATCCAGGGGTAAGCCAAGATCCATCTTACTGACATCCGCAATCAAAGTGCTCAGTATTTCTTCTAAAGAACACAGAGAAGAATTTTCTCCACAAAATTCACCTATTAAGTCTATTTTTAACACACACTTTCCTGGTTACTAGTGAGGCTAGTTACTGTGCAACTTCCTATTCGTATCCTTTGTTGCTTTTAAATTGGGTCATTCTTTTCCCTATTGATTTGTCAAGAGCTCTTATAATCTGAATAATAATCTTTTTTTCCTGTCATTTATTGTAGTGTCTTTTGACATAAGGTTTTCTATATTCTTCAGTCAATTTTGGTATTTTATTTAAAAACAGATAAACTTGTGGCTTCCCTGGTGGTCCAGTGGTTAAGAATCCACTTTTCAATGCAAGGGACACTGGGTCAATCCCTGGTCCCAGATGACCTGGCGTGCCACGGAGCAGCTAAGCCTGCAAGCCACCCTACTGCGCCCAAGTGCTGCAACTACTGGAGGCCCTGTGCCTCCAGTCTGTACTCCACAGCAAGAGAAGCCACTGCAGTGAGAAGCCCACACCCCACGGGAACAGAAGCCCCTGCTCCCGACAACCGGAGGAAGCCCACACGCCACGATGAGACCTACCAAAGCCAAGAAATAAAATAACATTTCAACAGATTACAGAAGATGCTCAGTTTGATGGGAAAACTAAAGAAAACACACGCAGAACAATAAAATTGGACCCCTATCTCACACCACTCACAATGATTAACTTGAAATGGATCAAAACTTAAACTAAGGACTGTTACTATAAAACTTCTGAAAGAAAACATAGGGAAGAAAGCCAGCAATTGTGGCTTTACCGACAATTTTTTGGGTATCACAAAGAAAGCCCACACACCCAAAATTCGACAAATGGACTACATCAAACTCAAAAGCTTCTGCATAGCAAAATAAACAATTAACAAAATGAAAAGAATTCTACAGAATGGGAGGAAAATTTCAAAAACCATGTGAGTTATGTGGCTAATATCCAAAATACATAAAGAACTCAGTAACAAAAACCCCAAACAATCTGTTTAAAAACTGGCAGATTAAACATAAATCAACATTTCTCCAAAGAAGATGTGGAAATGGTCAAGAGACAGATGAAAAGATGCTCAACACTACTAAGCATCAGGGAAATGTAAATCAAAGCAAGATACTACCTTTCATCCGTTAGAATAGCTTGATGGAGGAGACAAGCGGGGCTGGTGAGGTTATGGTGAAAAAACAATCTTTATTCACGGTTGGTGGGAATGTAAACTGGTCCAACCACTATGGAGAATATGGAGGTTCCTTAAAAAGTTAAAACTAGATCCACCGTGTGACCCACTGTGTGTATGAGCTATGTCTTTCTTATCCATTCGTCCCTTGATGGCCGTCTTGGATTGTTTCCACATCTTAGCTATTGTGAATAGTGCTGCTGTAGACATGGGAGGGTACACGTCTTGTCAGAATCCTGTCCTCACTTCTCTGGGTACATACAGTATTATTCGACCACGAGCAAGACAGTCACTTCCTATCTGCAACATGAATGGACCCCGCGAACATTATGCTAAGCAAGGTAAGTCAAGCACAGTATGCTATCACTTATATGTGGAAATGTATGTGGAATTTAAAACTCTGAACTTAAAAAAAGTTATTTTACCTTGGTGGTTACCAAGGGTTTGGGACATAGGGGAGGTAAGAGCGATTGTGTTTAAAAGTACAGACTTGTAATGAGTATTAAATAAGACATAGAGATCTAATGCACAGTATAATGAATACAGACAATAATATTGTTAATTCTGTAATGTGGTAAATATCACTACAACAGCAATCATATTACAATATGTATCAGAGTTAACACTTTGTACACTTTACACTTAAACAATTTCACACAAAGTAATTCAATAACATTTTTTAATTCAAAAAACAAAGCAAAACAAATACAGCCAGTTACACAATGCTTATGAAAGAAAAAATTAACAAGCAAAACTAACATCACTGGATGGAGAAATACATAAAGCAAATGTGAAAATGAGAGGACTGAATATTAATAAAATAACATTCAAATGACTGTTCAATCTCTGCTTTTATCTCTACAATGTTTCTGACAGAATCGATTTGTATATGCTACAATTCTTAAGATGGCAATTTCTAAAACTAAAAGAATATCACAGTACACATGAAAATGGCATGTTAATTTCAGCACTTAATTCATACCTGCATAAATTAACTTTTGACCTGCTACAGGAAAGGCATCTTTACCCTTTTCGGATTCAATCTTCTCTTTCAGTGCTCTCACCTATGGGAAAAATTTTAAAATATTTGAAAAAAATCTAAACAAAGGAAAATCCAGAATCTGAACAAAGGATGCAATATAAAAAGTTTATACATATTATTGATTCCAAAAACTTAAAAGATCATGTCTTCATAATATTATGTAAAAAAATTCTATTGATAACCCATACTATTAGATATGGTTAAGTATAAACTGTTTTACCATCTGTTACACAGATTTTTTTTCCTTAAAAGACTGTCAGCTGACTTTAAAAATCTATTCAAAATAAATGTTTCAAAAGCAGAAACTATGATTCTCATTATAAAGTTTATGGGTTTATTTCCCACAGAGTAGGAAAGTAAAGAAAAGCTCTCTAATCTAAAAGGTTTAAGAAATAAGGTGGTCTTGTCTACAATGATAAAAAGCAAGTTAAATGTGAATGTCAAAAGCAAATTATTTACCTTAAAAGTGGCTAATGTTTCATTATAATCACTTGAGGGAGCTTAATAAAGATCAATTAAAACAATTTCTGGTGTGGGTCTGGACATCAACATTTTGTAAAAGTTTCACAGCTGATTTCAAAGTCTGGCCAAGGTCGAGAGCCACTGTATTACTTAAATGATCTTGAACAAGTTGCTCAGTTTTTCTCAGCATCAGTCTCATCTATACAGAGGGACTGGAATGGATCATCTTTGTGGTTTCTGATCTCTAAAATTACACGACAACAGGTTCATCATGAAGTACTAAGACAACAAATGTAAATTATTTCCGAAGTAGGGTGGCATAGAAGTTAAAAAAAGAGACATCATAAAACTAAATTTCACTCACTGCCCAAGAATCAAGGGGGAAAATCTCATTTCTTTCAATTCCCAGAATACTTCTGAAAATTGTACAAGTTGATAGTTCTGAGCTTTACATGGAAAATTGTCATGGATACAAAAGGGAGGGCTCCTCCCCAAATCACACTGTTACTATTAATGTAGGTAGTAGCTGAAATCAAAACCCAGACCTTCTGACTCCAAGCTTTAGAGCGGCGCATTCTGCAAATGTCACATAAATCACCCTTGCTATCCTTACCATCTTCCTGAAGTGGGTCAGTAGCATCACTGCTATTCTGTTATTTCCCAAAGTGGAAACCCGTCACAAGAATCTCAACCACTAAATATATATATGAGTACGAGAGGGAAAGTAGGGCAAACAACAACAAAACACCCCTCCAATCACTTTATTACTAAATAACACTGCTTCAAAGAAACCAACACTGTGATTAAAGAATACTAAGAAATAACAATGAGAACTCTATATGCATTAATACCTATATGATGTGATTTAGAAAGTAATCACAGACTAACACTAAACATTTATTATTGAACGAAAATTAACAAACTAAGCATGTAATCACTGCAGATGGTGACTGCAGCCATGAAATTAAAAGACACTTACTCCCTGGAAGGAAAATTATGACCAACCTAGACAGCATCTTAAAGAGCAGAGACATTACTTTGCCAACAAAGGTCCATCTAGTCAAGGCTATGTTTTTCCAGTGGTCATGATGTGAGAGTTGGACTGTGAAGAAAGCTGAGCGCCGAAGAATTGATGCTTTTGAACTGTGGTGTTGGAGACGACTCTTGAGAGTCCCTTGGACTGCAAGGAGATCCAACCAGTCCATCCTAAAGGAGATCAGTCCTGGGTTTCATCGGAAGGACTGATGTTGAAGCTGAAACTCCAATACTCTGGCTACCTGATGCAAAGAGCTGACTCATTTGAAGAGACCCTGATGCTGGGAAAGATTGAGGGCAGGAGGAGAAGGGGATGACAGAGGATGAGATGGTTGGATGGCATCACCGACTCGATGGACATGGGTTTGGGTGGACTCCGGGAGATGGTGATGGACAGGGAGGCCTGGCGTGCTGCAATTCATGGGGTCGCAAAGAGTCGGACACCACTGAGCGACTGAACTGAACTGAAAAAGAAAAGCTCAACCTCATTAACTGCCAGAAGCACAAAGTTCAATGTCAGATTATCATTAATCCAATAATGGTCACACTGGAAAAGACTGTCTTGAATAATTTTTGGTGTTAAGTGTGAAGAGAAGGATATACTTTCAGAATGAGAGTATCGAATGATATAATGTTTTGTGGACAATATGCCAAAATGTCTCATTGGCAGAGGGTGTGTGGGAGGGTGTGTGTAGATTCAACCTGGCTATACCACTTTGGGTCATGCATCAAAGAAAACAGGAGAGCTAAACTTTGGAACCAGGTTCACTGACCCGTCCAAGCTTCTGGCCTTATTCCTTTACCTCAACCCAATGATCTTCACTTCCAATCCATTTAAGTCATCTACTCACAGCCATTCAGAACACAGGTTGAATCTCATCATCCCCAAAATGCTCTTCAAAATTATGGTAACAGTGCTGATCTCTTCCCATCAACTCTCTCAGTAACTGTTCACCACACCTGGTCTTGCATTCCATTCCAACTCTGGTCCCCTGAGCCTCTCCTTTTGTTCCAGCTCTGTTCAGCTTAGACAATAATGCCACTGCTTCTGTCACCTCCTAACACCACACGCTTGTCTTCCTACTGCTCCTGCCAGGCAAATTTCCACATATGGAGCAACACAACTGAATTTTCCAGTACTCAAAACTGACACCAACCACTCTGTGGTGTCATACTCTTCTACGTTACTTAGCTAACAAATTTCACCTGTAATACCTAACCAGCTACCTAGCCACATTCACAGTCTTCTAAATGTTACTCAAGAAGAGGAAAGACATTCCCAATCTTTCTGTTCCCCTGGTTAGCCCTCTCTTCCATCCTCCACGACATTGCTGTTTCAAATCTGTACTCTCCTCTAAATTTGATTCCCAACACTTGCCCCCTCCACACAGATGACTACTTTCCACTTCATTCAAGACACAGACAACACTGCAGGAGCTCACACTCCCAACTTGCTGTTTCCAAACTGACACATGGGGTTTTTTTGCATCCAGATTCACCTAATCTCCGTTTCTTCTCTACTACATGAAAGGTATCCCTCTCTTCAAATCTAATTCCTGTTGTCCCTCCAGTACCTTGCTGAATTCGTTATATTTCCTATCCCCTCATCCACTTTTATTTTCAACCTCTCCCTCAAAGCCAGTTCACTTACATTCACATCTACACAGACCTAATTCTCTATCATCTTAAAAAACCCCCTCCCCCAATCTGTCCCCTGCTAGTTACACTCTCCTCCCTTTAGTCTCAAGCAATTTTCAAAAAAGTTAACTACACATTGCTTTTACTTACTCACAACTGCATACTTCTTACTCAAGAGTGCAATACAATGCAGATAAACTGAAGCATGGACTTTGGTCTCACTTTGCTGTGTATTTTCTGCAGCAGCGCTACTCCTACAATGACAGTAAGGTGGCCTCCCCAGTACCCCTGAATTTAGCAGCATCAGCCCCCGACGCGTCTTAATCCTTCTCCATAGTATTTCTTGACCTCTCTGTCACGGCTGACAGCACTGACCCACTTCTCCCTTTCACACTGTCTTACTTTGGATTCCGTAACACTGAACTGCTCCAGGTCTCCTCCTACCTCTGCTCCCTCCCTTCTGAAACCCCCTCCTGGCCCAGACCTTTAAGGGTTACTCAAGGCCATGCTTTTGACTGAATTTTCTTTTACACACTCTTCCAGGATAATCTATCTCATCTACTTCTAGTTTTAAGAACCAACTGGATGTCACCTGTATCTCTAGCCCAGTTCTCCCTTGACCTTCAGTTTTACATATCCAACTCTACTAGAAACCTTCACCGGATATCCCATAGGCATTTGAACCAGAATGTTATTTGCTGAAGGATGGTTTCTAGACTACTTTAAGTCTTCTCTAACCCAATCAAGCTGAGCACCATTTTGAAACAGCTTATACTTCAGAAAAGCCTTCTTTTCAGTTGTTGTGAAGTAGGAAAAGGTAGCAACTCTTGCACGTGGCTTCTCCGGGAAAGGTTATGTCCAGCAGCCAATGTAGTTACAACTCCTTTAACACAGTCAACAAGAGTCCAAAATGCAGTACTTGAGTGCAACCTCAAAAATGACAGAGTGATCTTTGTTCATTTCCAAGGCAAACTATTCAGTATCACAGTAATCCAAGTCTACGACCCAACCCCTAATGCTGAAGAAGCAGAAGTGGAACGGTTCTATGAAGACCTACAAGACCTTCCAGAACTAACACCAAAAAAAGGTGTCCTTTTCATCACAGGGGACTGGAATGCGAAGTAGGAAGTCAAGAGATACCCAGAGTAACAGCAAGTTTGGCACTGGGGCACAAAATGAAGCAGGGCAAAGGCTAACAGAGTTTTGCCCAGACAACACAGTGGTCATAGAAAACACCCTCTTCCAACAACACAAGAGATGACTCTACACATGGACATCACCAGATGGTCAATGTCGAAACCAGATGGATTATATTCCTTGCAACTGAAGATGGAAAAGCTCTATACAGTCAGCAAAAACAAGATCAGGAGCCGACTGTGCCTCAGATCATGAACTCCTTATTGCAAAATTCAGACTTAGATTGAAGAAAGTAGGGAAAACCACTAGACCGTTCAGGTATAACCTAAATTAATTTTCTTACGATTATACAGTTGAAGTGACAGATTCAAGGGATTAGATGTGATAGACAGGGTGCCTGAAGAACTGTGGACGGAGGGAGGTTCGCAACATTGTATAGGAGACTGTGATTAAAACCATCCCCAAGTAAAAGAAATTCAAAAAGCAAAATGTCTAAGGAGAGCTTACAAATAGCTGAGAGAAGAAGAAAAGCGAAAGACAAAAGAGAAAAGGAAAGATATATCCATCTGAATGCAGAGTTCTAAAGAACAGCAAGGAGAGATAAGAAAACCTTCTGCAGTGGTCAATGAAAAGAAATAGAGAACAGAATGGGAGAGACTTGAGAACTCTTCAAGAAAATTAGAGATACCAAGGGAACATTTCATGCAAAGATGGGCTCAATAAAGGACAGAAATGGTATGGACCTAACAGAAGCAGAAGATACTAATAAGAGGTGCCAAGAATACACAGAAGAACTATACAAAAAAATCATAGTGACCCAGATAATCACGATGGTGTGATCACTGACCTAGAGCCAGATACCCTGGAATGCAAAGTCATGTGGGCCTTAGGAAGCATCATTATGAACAAAGTTCATTATTATGAACAAAGTGGAGGTGATGGAATTCCAGTTGAGCTATTTCAAATCCTAAAAGATGATATTGTGAAAGTGCTGCACTCAATATGTCAGCAAATGTGGAAAACTCAGCAGTGGCCACAGGACTGGAAAAGGTCAGTTTTCATTCCAATCCCAAAGAAAGGCAATGCCAAAGAATGCTCAAACTACTGCACAACTGCACTCATCTCACACGCTAGCAAAGTTATGCTCAAAATTCTCCAAGCCAGGCTTCAACAGTCCATGAACCATGAACTTCCAGATATTCAAGCTGGATTTAGAAAAGGCAGAGGAACCAGAGATCAAATTGCCAACATATATCAGATCATAGAAAAAGCAAAAGAATTCCAGAAAAACATCTACTTCTGCTTCACTGACTACACTAAAGCCTTTGACTGTGTGGATCACAACAAAATGTGGAAAATTCTTCAAGAGATGGGAATACCAGACCACCTGACCTGCCTCCTGAGAAATCTGTACACAGGTCAAGCAGCAACAGTTAGAACTGGACAGGCAACAACAGACTGGTTCCAAACAGGAAAAGAAGTACGGCAAGGCTGTATATTGTCACTCTGCTTATTTAACTGATATGCAGAGTACGTTTTACAAAATGTTGGGTTGGATGAAGTACAAGCTGGAATCAAGATTGTCAGGAGAAATATCAATAACCTCAGATACGCAGGCTATACCACTCTTATGGCAGAAAGTGAAGAGGAAATAAACAGCCTCTTGATGAAAGTGAAAGAGGAAGAGCGAAAAAGCTGGCTTCCGTGCAGTTCAGATCAGTTCAGTCGCTCAGTCGTGTCCGACTCTTTGCGACCCCATGAATTGCAGCACGCCAGGCCTCCCTGTCCATCACCATCTCCTGGAATTCACTCAGACTCATGTCCATCGAGTCCGTGATGCCATCCAGCCATCTCATCCTAGGTCGTCCCCTTCTCCTCCTGCCCCCGAAAGTCAACATTCAAAAAATTAAGATCATGGCATCCAGTTCCATCACTTCATGGCAAATAGATGTGGAGACAATGGGAACAGTGAGAGACTGTATTGTCTTGGGCTCCAAAATCACTGCAGATGGTGACTACAGCCATGAAATTAATAGACACTTGCTTCTTGAAAGAAACGCTATGATCAACCTAGACAGAATATTAAAAAGCAGAGACATTACTTTGCCAGCAAAGGTCCATCTAGTCAAAGCTATGGTTTTTCCAACAGTCACATATGAATGTGAAAGTTGGACCATAAAGAAAGCTGAGTGCCGAAGAATTGATGCTTTTGAACTGTGGTGTTGGAAAAAGACTCTTGAGAGTCCCCTGGACTGCAAAGAGAGCAAACCAGTCCATCCTAAAAGAAGGCAGTCCTGAATATTCATTGGAAGGAATGATGCTGAAATTGAAGCTCCAATACTTTGGCCACCTGATGCAAAGAACTGACTCACTGGGAAAGACCCTGATGCTGGGAAAGACTGAAGACAGGAGAAAGGGACGACAGAGGATGAGATGGTTGGATGGCATCACCGACTCGATGGACATGAATCTGAGCAAGCTCTGGGAGTTAGTGAAGGACAGGAAAGCCTGGCATGCTGCAGTCCATGGGGTCATAAAGAGTAAAACATGACTGAACGACTGAACTGAACTGTGCTGAGCCCCGTGTCAATGCTTCCAATAAGTTGTCTCAAAAGGATGGGCCTAATACTAAGCACTACGATCAGAGTAAACAAGTTTCTCCTGGTTGAAGCAGGGATATGGAACTATACTTTCATTTTGCTGCTTATTTCCCCCTAGATAAAGGATGGTAGTTTATCACTGATTAGAGACAGAATATGGTTAAGACTCAAGAAATCTATTTTTTTTTCTTAGCCACATACTTCTCTTTTATGAAGTTGTACATTTTGAAAGAAAAACATACTCAACACCTTCTACTAAATATAGCTAACATCGCTTTTTTTACCCAAAAGGGAGACAATCGTAATAGTTTATTGAAAAAAGCCAACGCAAAAGCAGATCAGTTATCCTTTTCATCCCATTCTGTTCTGAGGTAGTTGTCTCTCACTTCTCCAATATTCCTTACATTAAATCCAGTAGTTCCAACTTATCATCTAACTACTTTCCAATGTGAAGACTATATTGTATCCCATGACACTATCTTAGTTCAGGCCAACCACCATTAAACGTAGTTATTTCCACGAATTTAAGTTGTATGTTTCAGATATAAAAGTAATGTCTTTTAAATCTTATCTCCATAGTACTATGATGTTTTGCAAGTCAGTCTTCCTACACATCACTTAGTTCATGGGTGCTAATACTTACCATGTGTCAGGCAGTGTACAAAGAGCCTCACAACATTTAACTCATTTACTCTGTGTTAGTTCTCTATTTGAATCCTGGCTGGTTATTCAGACAGACTTAGTATTTGAAAACAACAAATACTGCTGAGATTTGTGAACACTGATGCAGGCATTTTTGAGGCAATCTGCCATCCTTTGACCCAAAAATTTCACGTCTAAGAATCAATACTAAAGGGATGTTCACATAAATACTTCAAAGATACATGAACAAAATATGTGTAGCACACTACTTATTATAATACTGCAAACAACCCTAAATATCCATCAATGATGAAATGGTAAAACACATTATCGCTCATGCATACAGCTGTATAGTTATACAATATAGTAAGAACACTGACTATATAAAGAAATTCACAGAACGCACGTACATTAAAATGACTGGAAGAAATATTTACAATTATCTTTAAGGACAAAAGCAATGGATTTTTAAATACACGGTGTTGTTTTTATGTATTATATGCACACATTTTTCTAGGGGGGCGGGGGGGAAGACAAGCAGCATATACAGAATTCAACAGTGGTTACTTAGACCAGGGACCTAAAGCCTTTTGCTCTTACTTTATACACTTTACTTACCATACAAGTCTCGATTGTTTTTAGTAATGAGGGGAAATTTAAATAGTTTAAAAGAAAAAACACCTTGTGGTACCCTCGTCCAACCATTACTAATATTACACAAGAATACACTGCAATTTATGAGATCTCACTAAAGCAGAAAATTCTGGATAGTAGTTTGAACACTACATAGCTTAGCAAATTAAAAAATTAGTAACAGCAAATAAGTTTTAGCCATTAACCATTATGTATGTGTTAGTCACTCAGTCGAGTCTGACTCTTTGCAACCCCATGAACTGTAGCCTGTCAAGCTCCTCTGTCCATGAATTTTCCGAAAAGAGTATTGGAATGAGTCGCCATTCCCTTCTCCAGGGTATCTTCCCAATCCAGAGATTGAACCTGGGTCTCCCACATTGCAGGCAGATTCTTAACCATCTGAGCCACCAGGGAAGCCCCCATTAGCAAAAGGAAACAGAGACCTAAAGCAAAATATGTTTACAAAAGGATTTCATACATTTACACTATGGGCAAAACTTTTTCCTTTTTGGTTCCTTGGGCAGTATCCTTTCATTTGAGAAACTAGTGCAGGCACCAAAGAGTATTTCCTGGATCTTTCCCACAGAGCAGGTTTCAGGTAATTCTAAGCACAGAACTGATTATGAAGATGTCAGCTGCCATTAATGCAACAGGAAAAATCTTCCCCCTGGACCAAAGGAATGAAAAAATGTGGCACAATCTTTTTTTTTTTTAACTGAAAAAATAATTCAGATTACAGTATTAACAATGTGCGGATAACAGTAAACAAAGGCAGTAACCCTCATTCTCAAATTAGGGTTACGATCTAGAAGTCACTATTTTAAGTATAATTCTAAATTATAATCCTTTCTCCCCCAACAGAATGATGATTTTCCCCCAACTATGATGATTAAGCTCCTAAAGCCAAAGTACTCAAAGTGTTAGTCGCTCAGTTGTGTTCAACTCTATAACCGGGAGTTCTTGAATTGCAGCCCTCCAGGCTCCTCTGTCCATGGAATTCTCCAGGCAAGAATACTGGAGTGGGCAGCCATTCCCTTCTCCAGGGAAATCTTCCCAGTCTGAGTCTCCAGCATTGCAGGCAGACTTTTTACTGTCTGAGCCATCAGGGAAGCCCCTGGTAACCAACAGCAGCTACTAATTTCTTTCTTTTTTTTTTTGTAAATAAAAAAAAAGTCTCTCTATTTATGCCAGTTTAATCTATTCTACAATATTATGAATACATTCCTAACAGTATGGTCTCATCAAGATCAAAACAGACACAGACTTTGAAGACAGTAAAGCAGAAACTCCCAAGTTACCTGTAAATTTTAAAGTTTCTATACAGGCAGAGAACGGATCTAATACACTACAGAAAAAGCCACCCACCTAATACAACCGGACATGCAGAGGGCAGGACAGAGGGAGAAACAACAACTGCTATCCACCTGCTCAAGCATCGAGGACCTAGTCACACATACTAGTCATTTGTAGCTGGTCTACTTCCTCTGCTGGAATAGGTATACATAACGTTAAAGGGTTTATAAAGTTCATTCCACTATAAAATTAGCTGTCAGAGAGCCAAATACAAGGAATGCATTTATCCAAACTTACAGGGAACAGACATGTGGTGTCCTTCAGCAGGATTCACTGTTCTATACCAAGTTTAAATTTATCACATTTCTTTCCAAAAGCAACAGAAATTTTATATACTGTCTATCAAATAATCTCAATTTCCAAGCCTAAAATGGCAGAATACTGCTCTCAACACTGAAGTTGCTTACTACATCAAGCTGAGAAAATAAAGATATCTCACACAAACCATGTTCAAAAAGGACAGTGGAAAAAAACACTGATCACAGTGAATGGAAAACTGATAAAGACAGGATTTGTTTTTTAAAAAATTGCATAGATTTCTGATTTCACAATTTACCCAAATTTTCAGATCCATGATCTCATCTGATTTTTCACACCAACTCTATGAGGAAGGCAGGTAAATTACTATTACTCCCATTTTACCCATGAGAAAACAGATATAAGTACTATACCACACTCAAAAATACAAGGCAACTACAAAGTGGTAAAAAGCTCTCCTCTATCTTAGGAACGGTATGATGTATTTGAAAGAGCAAGATGTTAAAAAGAAAAAAAGGGCAAACAGATTCAAGAGCTACTCTTGGGTTCTGCTGTAAGGAAGAGGGGGAAACGGGACAGCAGACAAATGTGGAGACAAGGGAGGGTTTTATTAAAACAAGGACATGGTTTAGAAAGCTCTAGAAATGGAAAAATCAATGATGAAGAAAAGGAGAACTGATGGAGTGATGTCCTTTATAAATGAGAGTTTAGGATGTTGTGGGAAAGTGAAGGAACTGGCCTTAGGTAGCACTATCCACAAAACAAAGCTATCTCCACAATAAAGAGAGGCTGTCGGGTAGAGAACTCTGCTAGGATCTTGAGTAAGTTCTGTCCTGACAGTTTCTGTGTTCTCAATAAAATCTCAGATCTAGGGTCATCAACTGAAAATAAAGAGTGGAGATGACATGAAATGTGCCTATGACACCAGAAAAATGAATTGACTAGTAAAATGTGCGACTGCCAGTACGAAGGGCTTGACGATAATTATTGTTCAGGAATTTGAGACAAGGAGCCCACGTGTCCAGTTTCCAGTAGCACGGGGCAAGCACGAGCACAGACTTAATCATATCTGGGGTTTTTCAAACAAGAACAACGGAGTGAGAGTGGGGCCGTGCTGTTAAGCACTGTCACCAAGCATACCGTGTATTATCTCAGACCCACACAAGCTTCAAACAATCCTGAGACGTCAGTATTTCTGTGGCTGTACTCTCAACTTTACTGATGAGGAAACAGGCACAAAACTGGGTAACTTGCCAAAGATCACATCACATGGCAAGTGCTATGGCCAGGATTGAAAGCTAGGCAGCCTGGCTCAAGAGACATGCTACACCTGACCCTTGCAAGGGAGTCATTAAAACCACTGGCTCTATTTTAGCTGGGCAAAAGTGGAAGCCCAGAGGGGAGAGCCAGAGAAAAGCAGTATGGATCAAATGGACTGTAAGTCTCATAAGAACTGGAAACAGAGGAAAGTTAAAGTGAGGTACCAAAAACAGATAACTGTGGACAAGAGGAAGAGCTCCAGTTACTTGCTGTGATAAGAGCTAGTTACCACTCCTGGGTCTGAATAAATGAGTTAAGTAGAAGGAAAGCTCACTAGATGTGCAATTAATGAATGGAGATCAGACTGTGGGCAAGACTATCATTCGAAGACAGTGAAACTACCAAGGCCATTGACTGTGACCCCAGGCAAGTTACTAATCATGCTGGTCTCCAAATTTTCTTTTTAAAACACACATCATTACATATTTTTCACAATTCTGGTTTGGTTTTTTTTTTAAACAATGCCCACCACAAGCTATGACACTCAGAATTACTGTGATTGTTTTCACATGTCTCCCATGCATTCCTCAATTCACTGAAACCTAACTTCTGGCCCCACCACTTCAAGCAGACTACTCACCCGGTAGTCACTTATGACCTCCAAGTTGCCAAAACCAGAAGTCATGTTCCTTGTTTTCATCTTACTTTTTTGCAAGTAGCAGATACACTTGACCCTCTCCTTGTCTTTGAAACTTTTCTCTTCTCTTGGATTCTTCCTTCTTCAAAAGCTGCTCCTTGACTGCCTGAACTTTTCACTACTCAGTCTTCACATGGTATATACAATACCCCAGGTTTCAGCCCTAAGCCCCATTCCTTTCCATTCTCACCAAAGTTCCTCAATTCTAGTAGCATATAAGGGATAATTTAGGCACTTGGGCTCAATTTCATCAAGAACGGGCACTGAAAAAGGTTGAGGCAAGATGATCTCATCCATTCCCATGGACTGAGGTCAAACATACATGTGGCTTGTCACGTCTCTGCTGCTGTTGCTAAGTCGCTTCAGTCACATCTGACTCTGTGCGAGCCCACAGACGGCAGCCCACCAGGCTCCCCCGTCCCTGGGATTCTCCAGGCAAGAACACTGGAGTGGGTTGCCATTTCCTTCTCCAATGCATGAAAGTGAAAAGGGAAAGTGAAGTTGCTCAGTCGTGTCCGACTCTTAGCGACCCCATGGACTGCAGCCTACCAGGCTCCTCCGTCCACGGGATTTTCCAGGCAACAGTACTGGAGTGGGTTGCCATTGCCTTCTCCGTGTCATGTCTCTAACCCCAGGCAAATTTCCCTCTGGAGTTGAAATTCATAGCAAATCTTGCCATTTCCACTTGAAAGTTTAGTAGGCGTCTTAAATGTAAGTCTTTGAGTTCCCACCCCAATCCCTAAACCTGCTCCTCTCCCAACCCTCTATGTGTCAGCAAAGAACATGGTGTTCACACAAGTTATACAACTAAAACCTATACTTAATCTTTGATTTCTCAGCTTCCCTCACTACAACCCATCATCAGCTCTACCCTTCCAACCATATCACAAATCCCTTCAACTCCAATCTCTACTCTTACTTCCCTGGTCAAAACTTCAACTCCTGAAACTTTGTGCAAGCCTCACTGCTCTTCGTACTATCTGTTCTCCAGACAGCAAAGCAACCTTTCCAAATCATAAAAGAAATATTTTTTCTGCTCTGCTTAAAAGCCCCCAAAGGCTTCCTATTTTACAATGAAAATCTCCAGCTTATTACAAAGCCCTACAGGCCCTGGCCTCTTGCCTAACTCTAATCCCTCACCTCTCTTTCCCCTCACCTACTAGAACAACAAAACAGGCCTTTTTTGATTCCCACCTACTTTTTGATTCCCTCACCTACAAAACAGGCCTTTTTTAATTCCCAAAGCACACCCCTGAAAGTCTTTCCCTAAAGAAAACACTCTCCCCATCTCTGAGCGCTTATTATTCAGATCTCAGTTTAAATGTCACCTTATTTAGAAAGGGCTTCTGTGACCAGTCAATTTAAAAGTAGCCACCTAGTCATGCACTATCACATTACCTCACCCTATTTCAATTCTCTACATAACTCTTACCATTATCTGGTTTTGAAAACTTGTTTTTCAACTGATTTATCCCACTATAACGTACGCACCATGACAGCAGGACCTGACATTTTTAGTTAGTATTCAACCAATATTAAACAAATTAACATGCAAAGATTGAGGGATCACTGACTTGGCAATTCATCAAAAAATGTATTTAGTTCATTCAAAAGATCTTTACCAAATTCTTGTTGCTGTTGTTTAGTCTCTAAGTCATACCTGACTCTTTGCAACTCAATGGACTGTAGGCTCCTCTGTCCATGGGATTTCCCCAGGCAAGGATACTGAAAGGGGTTGCCATTTCCTTCTCCAGGGGATCTTCCCGACCCAGGGATCGAATCCACATCAGCTTCACTGGCAGATGGATTCTCCACCACTAAGCCACCGGGAAAGCTCCCTTAAATGCTTCCTGTGTGCTAAGCACAGAGACAGCAAAGGTCCGATTCAAGCCTGCCAGGTTCCCCAGGTACTTCCAGTATTGTTTTACCAAAATACCTTAGTTTCACCTCTGTGATATAGCATTTTAATACGTTAACTACTTAAAGGTTTTAATAATCTAGGAAACTTTCATAATAAGGCACCAACTCCAGCACAACTCTATTATAATACAATCAGTCATGATGGGAACAATGTGCTAAAAAATGATAGCTAGTAAATCCTATATACAAAACTAGTACTCAAGCAGTATTTTGCAGCACAAATGTATCACAAAGTGAGATAAGTCTTTGCAGATTACTGTACAGAACATCAAATACACTGTCTATACTAATTAAAACTACTGTACTTTAGCAACTGTCTTATCAAAAACTTCCAACGTATACACTTTGCTTTGTTGTGACTTATGTAGTATTTCAGCTTGTGCATTTAATGTCTCACCTCCAACTTACTGTTGTTTTTCCCCCAGTTATTTTATAAGAGGGGATGAATTATTATTGTAATAACAATAAAGACTTTTGTAATGGTTAACACTAAACGCAGTGCAAGGTAACGGTCAAGTAAATGGTACAAAATGGCAATGTTAAGAAAGTTTCCCTGGTTTAAGAAAAAAAAGGCAGGGGAGGACTTTCAACATTCAAAAACTAAAGCAAATATGAACATCTTAAAAACAGATCCTCCTGCTTTTTCTACTGTGTCCGTCTCCTACGCTATAGCCACCGACTGAGCTAAGACTATGTAATTACGTCTCCCCAAAAGCCCCAGACCATGTCTCCTGTGTCCCTGCATTCCTCTGGTTCTGCCAGTCAAAGCTTACTGAACATTTACTTGTTGAGCAAATGAATCACTCCCATGATTCTTCTTATCTCTTGGTCCTCTTTCACTCATTTTTGCTCCTACTCCTCTCAAGCTCACAAGAGTTTCTACACCAGCCATTTCAAGTTACTTAAGTAATTTAAGGTTCCTTAGTTACTTCTAGGTAAAAAAATCAAACCTCTGAGTGGCCAACATAGAGGTTTCAGAGACCAAAATCTGTTCATTTTATGTGAATCTCCCTAAAAGTCTCACTAAAATCCCATTTTTTCCCCTTTATTTTAGATTTATTTTCCTAATATCCTTGGCTATCTAGTTTTCACAAACAGGATACTTACAGTCTGCCGATAATTATATAATTTTCATTGCTTCTTTTCTCACTGGAATGCTCTCAAATACAGTATTAAAAATAAACGTTAATTTAAAAATCACTATAAAGATGCAATTAAAATAGCTCTAATGTTTTCCCCATTTCTGAAATTTAAGTCCATTAAAGTAAAAACCCACAAGTCATTTTAAAGTAAATGTTCCAGAATATCCTGATTAAATGTTTTCATTTCTTGTCCCAGACTAACAATGTTAGGTTTTACATTTATATAAACAGCAGCACAATTATACTTGGACAAACAGCAACAAAAAACTGAAGAAGCAACTCTGTAACTAAGCTTTCTGAAAATCTACCTCCAGAAGTATATAATTCATATAAATAAACTGGAAAATAGCAACATAGCTAATTATCTATACAAACACAAATAGTAACATAGCTAATTATCTATACAAACACAATATTGGCTCTAAGATAATGAATGCGTAAAATGCCTAAAGAGCCACACAAATCTAGTAGAACATAAATATTTCAGTGGAGCTGTAGAAAGTCACTGCATATCTTCAATAAACCCAGAAATATAAAACACACACACACACAAACCCCAAACTTTTAGGTTTCAATAATTCTGGAACCAATTGTGAATACCAGTTGGTTAAGTTCCTGCAGCACCAACATTACAAAAAACTAAAGTCAATAGCTATTTTATGGAAAATTTTGGCTGAAAACATTACACAGCTGCATTTTCACTTCCATCCTTTAACTTATAAGTACAAAATAAGCAGTAATATTCAGTAATAGCAATCCACAGGTGTTGTCAATTTTGAGGGCAGTGAATTTCTCATTGAAGCTTGGTATCTCTCGCACCTTTTAAGAATTTATCATGTAGCATATTTACACATACAATTAAGTGCCTTGAACTAAAACCATTTTGTGCCACAATTTCAAAAAGCTTGGGAACTACATTTTTAAAACGAAAATTCAAGATGTAGAAAACTTCCTCACTCAAAGGTACCCATTGATTAGTAATGGATTCCATTTACTGACCACCAATTAAATACTATTTAATCTTCACATCTTTGTAAAACAGGTACATAGCAAATTAAGTTAGAGCCAAAAATGGGAGCTCAGGTTTATTTAATTAACCAACACCAAGTAGTCCTGTATGGATGTGAGAGTTGGACTATAAAGAAAGCTGAGCCCAGAAGAATTGATGCTTTTGAAGTGTGGTGTTGGAGAAGATTCTTTAGAGTCCCTTGGACTGCAAGGAGATCCAACCAGTCCATCCTAAAGGAAATGAGTGCTGAATATCAGTGGATGGACTGATGCTGAAGCTCAAACGCCAATACTTGGCCACCTGAAGTGAAGAAATGACTCAATGGAAAAGACCCTGATGCTGGGAAAGATTGAAGGCAGGAGGAGAAGGGGACAACAGAGGATGAGCTGGTTGGATGGCATCACCGACTCAACGGACATGAGTTTAAATAAGTATGCTCCGGACAGGGAGGCCTGGCACGCTGCGGTCCACAGGGTCGCAAAGAGTAGGAAACGACTAAGCGACTGAACTGAAGATTCCCGACATCCACCAAAACTGAATCAATTATTTTGAAAAATACAGACGGGCAGAAAGTTGCTGCTGTAAATACAGCACTGTGACAACCTCAAAGGTGTACAGACTCAAACTTCCAGAACACAAGAAGTAAGTTTACACTGAATGGCAATTTTTAGATCTTGGCGTAAAGTTGTACTGATTTCAACACAGTGGCTTTTTGCAGTCACAAATACAGAGGATGACATGAGAATTTAACAGGTGAAGTTAGAGTCGTTCAAGAGTTTACAGAAGAGATTGAGTTTTTATTTTCTTTATTTCTCCTCTGAAAGGCTATTGTTTGGGGGTTGGGTGCAGACTTCCGATCCTACAATTTCAAGGCTTCTAACACAGGGAACTTGGTAATCTGGAGTTAAGTTTGCGCCTGGATTTATTGGAAGGGCTCTAATGCAACAACCTTCACCACCAAAAAGGCCTCAAAGTGCAATCTACGTATGGGTGTGGGCTGGGTGGCGGGAGAACTGCTGCGAAACGATTCAAGATTTATGCAAATAAAATGGTCACCAATTCTGCGGGGAAGAGGGCAAAAAGGCATTTTCACCACCCCTCGCACTCACACTCTGCGGCTGACGGAACCTGATACCCTTTTATTTAAGGCTCATTATCTCCAGTTACCACCTCCAAGACCTCAGCGCCTAACCAGGTCCACGCAGGGATAGTGGCGACGCCTACCTCTCCCTCCCTAACCTGTGCACCCACACCCCGGAGAGCAGCTCGACCGCCCAGGCCACCCTGACCTCCCCTCCCCCTCTGGCCCCTCCACCGAGAGCGCCCAGGCCGAGGCCTCCGGTGCCCCGCTAACGCGTGCTTCACGCCATATGCCACCCGGGCTTCGGTGTCCGACCACTGCTTCCCCGCACTCCTGCCACAAAGCCCACAGCCCACCCTGAAGGTCCAGTGGGCCGCACGCTGCCGGGTCCCTGGCCCTACCCGCGCCTGGAACCCGCAGGCCTCATAAGCGCCCGGGTCCCTAGACCCCCCGCTCGCCATGCCCTCTCGGGTGCACCGCGGCTCTACCCGCTCAGGCTGCGCTCGAAGCTGAGGTCGGGGCCCGGCACGCGGTCCCGCCGCGCCACCCCCAGCCCAGGCCCTCCCGGCCCCTCGCGCGGACCGCCCCCGCTCCGTGCCGGGCCCAGCGCGCCCCGCCGCACTCACCGTCTCGTCGGGGTCGATGTCGATCTTGAAGGTCTGCTGCTGGAGGGTCTTCAGGGTGACCAGCATGGTGCCGTCGCGCAGCTCGGCTGCCGGGCCTGCTCCGGGTGCTGGCCGCTGGGCGGGGTCTGTGGCCTGGCGGGGCCCCGGGGTCGCCCGCGCTCCTCGCGCACTCGGGAGGAAGGCGGTGGGGGTGGGGGCTTGTCACATTCGCCCTGCAGAGCGGCCTCTCCCCCAGCCCTGGCTCCCGGCCGCGCCGCTGCCTCCGCGACTGCGACCTTCCTCGCGAGCTCGGGCCGCCGTGCTTCCTCACGCGCCCGGTTACCAGCCACTGGGTCTGTAGGAAGCGCGAGGGGCTCTGCGAGAGCAGCAGAGAATCCGCTAGCTCACCACAGGCTGGTGGCCGCCATCATCGTGACTCGCCGAGACGCGCCCTCCCCCCACCACCCTAAAAACCTGGGGGGGATGGGGCCGGGACGGCGGAGCGCGCAGGCGTAGGGTGCGGCGAGGCTGTGCGCAGGCGCAGGCAAGAACTCCGCCCCGGAATTGGGGCGGGGCGGATTGCCGCTCTGGAATGTCGGCCGCCTGGATGGCGCGTGCGCAGGCGCAGTCAGTGGGTGTCTCGTGGGGGCGCTCCGGGCTTCCTCGTCGCGTCTGTTTCTGGGGCCTTCTCCCGCCCGCTGTCGCTCCGCCTACGTGCAGACTCCGCCCGGTTGCCTGAGTTGCGCAATCCGTACCCGGGGAAGCGCTACGTGGAGACAGGACAGAGTGGCTGGCGAGCCTTGGAACTGGGGAGCTAGAGGGCGGTAGGTCGGGGCGAGGTTTAAGTGAAAGGGTTGCGGGCAACCAGCGTAGTGGGCCAGCGCTTGCAGGGCGCTTGCTGTGTGGCTGAATCCTTGTGCTGGGATTCATTTACCCTGAGAACACTGACTTCAGCGCTAGACCACGTTAGTGGACCTTGCGCCTAAATATGAGATCAAATTATATCACTTCCCCAGGCAGATCTGTCCAATGGCACCTCATCTCATGAGTAAAAGTCAAAGTTCCTAGAGCTGGGTACACAGCCCCTACCTCTTACATCTTATTCTCTCGGCTTGCACTAGACGTTGGTGGTGGATGTTCAGCAAATGCTCTCAACCTGAGAGTCTACCTTCACCCTTGCTGTTTCCGCTTCGAGTCCACTTTTCCTCTATACCTGGGTGGCTCGACTTCTCAATTCCTTCCAATCTTTGCTCGGAGTCGCCTTCTCAGGGAGATCGACTCTGGATACCCGACTTAAAACAGCAACTTCCCTAGTTCCGTTACCCTGCTGTGTTTTCTATAGCACTTCAGTTCAGTCGCTCAGTCGTGTCCGACTCTCTGCGACCCCATGGACTGCAGCACGCCAGGCTTCCCTGTCCGTCACCAACTCCCGGAGCCTACTCAAACTCAAGTCTATCGGGTCGGTGATGCGATCCAACCATCTCATCCTCTGTCGTCCCATTAATACATATTTATTGGGTTTATCATCTTTCTCTCTTCAGTAAATCACAGGCAAGCTGCACAGAGACGAAGATTTTGTGTTGGGTGATGCACCCCTAGCACGAAGAAACATGCCTGGCGTGTAATGCAGGCACAGTAAATATTTTTGGAATCCATGAATGTGCGCTCGGTTTCTCATCAGTAAAATGGGAATAATAATAGCACTCAACTTCATTGATTATTGGAGGGGAGTGTTGAATAATGTATGTAAAATCTTTGTACCAGGAACGCACAGAGTTAGCAGCCCATAAGTAGATAGCTATTTGTAGTATGCCCATTTCAGATAAGAAAACTGAAGTAAAGAGATGATGAGTAAGGTACCTGGAGTCACCCTCCTGCAGGTCCAGAATCTGAATCCAAGCAGAATGACTCCAAAGTCCATGCTCCTAGGTGCGTGGCATTCATCTCTTAATTAGGTACCTTGCTGCACATTTAGGGGCTTCCCTGATAGCTCAGGGGGTAAAGAATCAGCCTGCAGTGCAGGAGACCAAGGTTCGATTCCTGGGTCGGGAAGATCCCCTGGAGAAGGGATAGGCTACCCACTCCATTATTCTTGGGCTTCCCTTCTGGCTCAGCTGGTAAAGAATCCGCCGACAATGCAGGAGCCTTGGGTTCGGCTGCACATTTAACTTAAAAGTAATTCAAATGCAAAGTTACAGTTAGGTCACTAGCTGTATGACTAATTGCAAATTACCCCCACTGTACCAGCATCCTCACTGATAAAATGTCACTGCTTGGTTTTCTGTGGATTCTAGGAGCTCAGGTCTAATTCTTCCATGGAACTTTGCGTAACCAACCTCCCTCTCCACTAACCTGTTGTCCTGTTCAGACCACACATCTCCCTGTATTGTAATTCAGCATCTAACCCTCCACCCTCTGTCTTTCCCTATATCTATTGTTAGTCAGAGGGTGATCTCATCTTATCTCTTGTTTTGAAATACCTCTCTCCTGGACTTTGCCCCTTTGCTATCGTTAGCTGATTGCCTGCACAGTGTCTTTTTAAAAAAATTTGTGTATTTAGCTGTGCTGGTTCTTAGCTGCGGCACATGGGATCTTTGGTTGCAGTGCACGGGCTTAGTTGCCGTGTAGCATGTGGGATATAAGTTTCCCAGATCAGAGATGGAACTTGCCCCCTCATTTGCAAGGCAGTTTCTTAACCACTGGACCACCAGGGAAGTCCCAACACAATATCTTGACTTGAAATATAATTAGCCTCTGAGACTTAACATGGCCAAACAGAACCATTGACCCCTTCTGGGCCTCTCTTCCCCCTGAATCCTGTTCTCCCAGTTTCCCCCGATCATAGTTCATGGCACCGCCATCTACCCACATGCTTAAACCAAAAGACTAGTCATTGTGCCTGATAAGTCTCTTCCCTATCTTCTTCCCCGCACCAGTCACCACATCTAATCCATGATCACGTCCTATCAACTTTTTTCTCCAAGTTATATCCCCAAGTCAGCCCTCCCATTTTTCTATCTCTATCCATTTCTTTCAAAAGTGACCTCTTTGTGATGGCTGCAGCGTGAGCCTTTGTCCTCACCTCTGGAGCTTGCTCTAACTCATGCCATCCAACCGTCTCATCCTCTGCTGTCCTCTTCTCCTCCTGCTCTCAACCTTTCCCAGCATCAGGGTCTTTTCAACATCTTTCAGCTGCCTCCAAAGTGGTCTCTCGACTTCTACTCTTTTTCAACCTCCTCAGCAATCAGAGTGGTCTTTTTCAGATACAAATCCTGTCACGTCTATTCTTAATACCTAATTATACTTGAGAATAAAATTCAGACTCGTTACCTGACCTTGCAAATTTACCTGACCTTGAACATTTCATGCAAAAATGGGCTCAAGAAAGGACAGAAATGCTATGGACCTAACAGAAGCAGAAAATATTAAGAAGAGGTGGCAAGAATACACAAAAGAACTGTACAAAAAAGATCTTCATGATCCGAATAATCGTGATGGTGTGATCACTCACCTAGAGCCAAACATCCTGGAATGTGAAGTCAAGTGGGCCTTAGGAGGCATCACTACGAACAAAGCTAGTGGAGGTGATGGAATTCCGGTTGAGCTCTTTCAAATCCTAAAAGATGATGCTGTGAAAGTGCTGCACTCTATGCCAGCAAATTTGGAAAACTCAGCAGTGGCCACAGGATTGGAAAAAGTCAGTTTTCATTCCAATCCCAAAGAAAGGCAATGCCAAAGAATGCTCAAACTACCGCACAATTGTATCATCTCACACGCTAGTAAAGTAATGCTCAAAATTCTCCAAGCCAGGCTTCAGCAATACGTGAACCGTGAAATTCCAGATGTTCAAGCTGGATTTAGAAAAGGCAGAGGACCAGAGATCAAATTGCCAATATCCGCTGGATCATCAAAAAAGCAAGAGAGTTCCAGAAAAACATCTACTTCTGCTTTATTGACTATGCCAAAGCCTTTGACTCTGTGGATCACAATAAACTGTGGAAAATTCTGAGAGAGATGGGAATACCAGACGACCTGACCTACCTCTTGAGAAATCTGTATGCAAGTCAGGAAGCAACAGTTAGAACTGGACATGGAACACCAGACTGGTTCCAAATAAGAAAAGGAGTATGTCAAGGCTGTATATTCACCCTGCTTGTTTAACTTGTATGCAAACTACATCATGAGAAATGCTGGGCTGGATGAAGCATAAGCTGGAATCAAGATTGCTGGGAGAAATATCAATAACCTCAGATATGCAGATGACACCACCCTTATGGCAGAAAGTGAAGAAGAACTAAAAAGCCTCTTGATGAAAGTGAAAGAGGAGAATGAAAAAGTTGGCTTAAAACTAACATTCAGAAAACGAAGTTCATGGCATCCAGTCCTATCAGTTCGTGGCAAATAGATGGAGAAACAGTAGAAACAGTGACAGACTGTATTTTGGGGGGCTCCAAAATCACTGCAGATGGTGACCACAACCACGAAATTAAAAGACACTTACTCCCTGGGATAAAAGTTATGACCAACCTAGACAGCATATTAAAAAGCAGAGACGTTACTTTGCCAACAAAGTTCTGTCTAGTCAAGGCTATGGTTTTTCCAGTAGTCATGTATGGATGTGAGAGTTGGACTATAAAGAAAGCTGAGTGCCAAAGAATTGATGCTTTTGAACTGTGGTGTTGGAGAAGACTCTTGAGAGTCCCTTGAACTGCAAGGAGATCAAACCAGTCAATCCTAAAGGAAATTAATCCTGAATATTCATTGGAAGCACTGATGCTGCATTTGAAGCTCCAATACTTTGGTCACCTGATACAAAGAACTGACTCATTAGAAAAGACCCTGATGCTGGGGAAGATTGAAGGCAGGAGAAGAAGGGGATGACAGGATGAGATGGTTGGATGGCATCACTGACTCAATGGACATGAGTTTGAGCAAGCTCTGGAAGTTGGTAATGGACAAGGAAGCGTGGTGTGCTGCAGTCCCTGGGGTCGCAAAGAGTCGGACAGGACTGAGCGACTGAACTGAACTGACCTGACCTTGGGGAGCTCACATGATCTGCCAAACTCTCTGGCCTTATCTCTTCCCTTCTCCCTCTCATTCATCATCATCCCTCTGCACCACCTTTCTTTCATACCCCGAACAGGGCAGGCTGGTACTAATCTCTTGGCCTTTGCATTTGAGTTTATTTCAGCTTGAAATTCTCTTCCCAGATCTTTGAATGACTAACTTTTCATCATTCAGGGCCCAAGTCATAATTTACTTTCTCAGATTTCTCCAGCAACTTTAATAATATATAATAAACATACATTAACCCTTTAGGCAAGGCACCATTCGAGACACTTGCCATAGAACCTCATATCTGAGCCCCACCCAACTATGTGATACCTGCAGCAGGAGTGCGTACATGCAAAGTCACTTCAGGCATGTCTGACTCTGTGCTACACTATGGACTATAGCCTGCCAGGCTTCTCTGTCCATGGGACTCTCCAGGCAAGAATGCTGGAATGCGTTGCTATGCCATCATACAGGGGATCTTCCCAACCCAGAGATCAACCCTGTGTCTCTTATGTATTCTGTGTTGGCAGGTGGTTTCTTTATCACTAGGGCACCTGGGAAGCCCATCTACAATTCAGTTCAGTTCAATCACTCAGTCCTGTCCGACTCTTGGCAACCCCAGGGACTGCAGCACACCAGGCTTCCTTGTCCATCACCAACTCCTGGAACTTGCTCAAACTCATGTCCATGAGTGATGCCATCCAACCATCTCATCCTCTGTCATCCCCTTCTCCTCCCATCTTCAGTATTTCCCAGCATCAGTCTTTTCCAGTGAGTCAGTGCTTTGTATCAGGTGACCTTGGAGCTTCAGCTTCAGCATCAGTCCCTCTAATGACTATTCAGGATGGATTTCCTTTAGGATTGACTGGTTTGATCTCCTTGCAGTCCAAGGGACTCTCAAGAGTCTTCTTCAACACCACAGTTCAAAAGCATTAGTTCTTTGGAGCTCAGCTTTCTTTATGGTCCAACTCTCACATCCATACACAAGTACTAGAAAAACCATAGGTTTGACTAGATGGAGCTTTGTTGGCAAAGTGATGTCTCTGCTTTTTAATATGCCGTCCAGGTTTGTTGTAGCTTTTCTTCCAAGGAGCAAGTATCTTTTAATTTCATGGCCGCAGTCACCATCTGCAGTGATTTTGGAGCCCAAGAAAATAAAGTCACTGTTTCCATTGTTTCCCCATCTATTTCCAAAGTGATGGGACCAGATGCCCTGATCTTAGTTTTCTGAATGTTAACTTTTAAGCCAGCTTTTTCATTCTCTTCTTTCACTTTCATCAAGTGTCTCTTTAGTTCTTCTTTGCTTTCTGCCATAAGGCTGATGTCATCTGCCTATCTGAGGTTACTGATATTTCTCCCAGCAATCTTGATTCCAGCTTGAGCTTCATCCAGCCCGACATTTTGGACAATGTACTCTGCATATCAGTTAAATAAGCAGGGTGACAATATACAGCCTTGACATACTCGTTTCCCAATTTGGAACCACTCCATTTTTCCATGTCTGGTTCTAACTGTTGCTTCTTGACCTGCATACAGATTTCTCAGGAGGCAGGTGAGATGGTCTGGTATTCCTAACTCTTGAAGAATTTTCCAGTTTGTTGTGATCCACACAGTCAAATTCCATCTACAATAGGACCCTTGTTTAAATTTTGTCATGGCTCTACCTGAAATTACTATTATTTTTTATTATCTTGGCTAAATAGTACAAGTTAGGCAGGCTGTATGCCTCCATGTCTGATATAGGTGTGTGTGCCTAGAGTCCCACAGTTCACATAACAGATGATGGGACCCCGTCCAACTCACCAGTGCAAAGGCCACCAAGGTGAGGGTGCTTATGAGCAAAGCCTCGTAGGATAGGCCTTGAGCTTCTTCAGGAGCTATTGAGCCAAAATATAAAGATGGAAGGGTGTCATTACTTCCAAATACTTAATAACAAGCCAGGGAATTTTACTTGCAGTTTTGGAAGTTGGTCAAATGATTTCAGGGAAGAAGATGAGCAAGCAGAGATGCAACAGCTACTAACAGAAAATACTGGGGTAGAAAATGCCAGAGTCCAAGCCATTCATCCACTCATCAAGTAATTCTTGAGACTTTCTCCATGCCAGAAACTGTTCTAGGTGCTGAGGATACAATAGGGAGCAAAGTCCCTGCCCTCATGGAGTTTGTATTCTAGTGGAATAATAGATAATAAACTAAAAATCAATATTATAACAGATGGGGGTACTGATAAGTACTATTTTTTTTTAAAGAACATGAAGAAGGTCAATAGTGCTGAAAAAAGATATACTTGCTACAGAGAATGTGCCAGCTGTTTTTCATTCCCCTCCCTCACCTTCTTTTTAAAAAATACGTTTTCGGCTGCATCAGGTCTCAACTGCAGCACGCAGGATCGTCATTTCATCATGCAGGATGTTTCACTGTGACACAGGGACCCTCTAGTTGTAGCTCGTGGGTTCAGTAGTTGCAGCCCGCGGGCTTCGTTGTGGCATGTGGGATCTTAGTTCCCCAACCAGGGATCAGACCCACGGCCCCTGCATTGCACGTCAGTCAGTGTCAGTGTTAGTTGTTCAGTCGTGGCTGACTCCTTGGGACCCGTGGGCTATATAGTCCCCTAGGCTCTTCTATCGGAGAAGGCAATGGCACCCCACTCCAGTACTCGCCGGGCAAATCCCATGGGCAGAGGAGCCTGGTAGGCTTCAGTCCATGGGGTTGCAAAGAGTTGGACACAACAGAGTGACTTCACTTTCACTTTTCACTTTCATGCATTGGAGAAGGAAATGGCCACCCACTCCAGTGTTATTGCCTGGAGAATCCCAGGGACGGGGGAGCCTAGTGGGCTGCCGTCTATGGGGTCACACAGAGTCGGACAGGACTGAAGCAACTTAGCAGCAGCAGCAGCAGGCTCTTCTATCCATGGAATTCTCCAGGTAAGAATACTGGAATGGGATGCCATTCCCTTATCCAGGAGATCTTCCTGACCCAGGGATTTAACCCAGGTCTCCCACATTGCAGGCAGATTCTTTGCTATCTGAACCACTTGGGAAGCCCTCCTGCATTGCAAGGCAGATTCTTAACCACTGGACTACCAGGGAAGTCCCCCTCCCCCATCTTCTTTCTTACCCCTTCTTCACCCAGCAATTGGTCCCAAGAGGACTACCCTGTATGGACTTCCACAGTTGGCTTCTCAGGGAGTCCTAGCAGGAGAGGAGTGAGGGAGGAGAGTGAAATTAGGTGTGTAGTTGGCAGTGCTCTTGATACAGGATAATTGCTTCTGTATGGCCTTCCATGTGACTCTGTCCTTCCAGGTTCTGGTAAATGCTCCCTAGAGGGCCGTATTTCTCACTGCAGGGTGCTGGCCTGTCCTTGTAGTGTGCCTGTACACTTCTCTACAGCATTGTGAAGAGTCCCTTTATTGAATCTCCCTGGATTACACCTTGTTAGTTTCATAGGACTGCTAAAACAAAGTACCATGAACTGAGTGGCTTAAAACAACAAAAAGTTATTGTCTCACAGTTTTGGGGGCTAGAAGTCCAAAATTAAGATGTTGGTAAGGCAATGCTCTCTCTGATACCTGACACACGGAATCTTCGTTGCCTCTTCCTAGCTTCTGGTGGCTTGCTGGCAATCATTGGCATTCTGTGGCTTCCTGCACCACCTTGATCTCTGCCTCCATCATCATCTGTTGTTCTCCTCTTGTATGTCTGTCCCTCTGTCTCTTCTTATAAGGACAGGAACAGAATAGGAAAAACTCTTATTGTATCTCCTCTACTCACTGCTCTCTTACTACTTTTAATATTTACTTCTGATCACCAAATTATTATTAGTTAGTTCAGTCTCAGTCGTGTCCGACTCTTTGCGACCCCATGAACCACAGCACGCCAGGCCTTCCTGTCCATCACCAGCTGCCGGAGTCCATCCAAACCCATGTCCATTGAGTCAGTGATGCCATCCAATCATCTCATCCTCTGCCATCCCCTTCTCCTCCTGCCCTCAATCTTTCCCAGCATCAGGGTCTTTTCAAATGAGTCAGCTCTTTGTACCAGGTGGCCAAAGTATTGGAGTTTCAGCTTCAACATCAGTCCATCCAATGAAGACCCAGGACTGATCTCCTTTAGGATGGACTGGTTGGATCTCCTTGCAGTCCAAGGGACTGTCAAGGGTCTTCTCCAACACCACATTTCAAAAGCATCAGTTCTTTGGCCCTCAACCTTCTTCACTGTCCAACTCTCACATCCATACATGACTGCTGGAAAAACCATAGCCTTGACCAGATGGACCTTTGTTGACAAAGTAATGTCTCTGCTTTTTAATATGCTGTCTAGGTTGGTCATAACTTTCCTTCCAAGGAATAAGCATCTTTTAATTTCATGGCTGCAATCACCATCTCCAGTGATTTTGGAGCCCCTAAAAATAAAGTTAGCCACTGTTTCCACTGTTTCCCCATCTATTTGCCATGAAATGATGAGACCGGATGCCATGATCTTAGTTTTCTGAATGTTGAGCTTTAAGCCAAACTTTTCACTCTACTCTTTCACTTTCATCAAGAGGCTCTTTAGTTCCTCTTCACTTTCTGCCAAAAAGGTGGTGTCATCTGCATATATGAGGTGATTACCAAATAGGTGGGTTTTTTTTCTCCACACCAAGTAATTCTCCAGTTCTCTGCAGACACCAGCTGTGTATCCTACAGTGTGATTCAGTCCTGGCACTACCTAGAGTTAGCATCTGATCCCACATGCCTTCCCTGGTTGCTCAGATGGTAAAGAATCTGCCTGTAATGCGGGAGACCTGGGTCGATCCCTGGGTTGGGAAGATCCCCGGAAGAAGGGAATGGCAATTCACTCCAGGATTCTTACCTGGGAAATCCCATGGACAGAGGAGCTGGGAGGACTATAGTCCGTAGGGTCACAAAGAGTCAGACATGACTGAGCAACTGAGCATGCAGGCGTGCATGTAGCAGCTGCAGCTTGTAGTTCATTGGGACCATTGCTGTGTCCCCTCACAGAGTGCTCCCCCTTTGAAGACCAAGACTTCTAACTGCACAGGTTTCAGAGATACGGGACCAGAAAGGTCCTCAGCGGGTCACTGGGAGTGGTAAATGGGCCCATTCCTGCTTTCCTGCCTTGATTTCTGGACCATCTGGTCTTCCTGCTGGGGACACAGTACCCTGTAGGACACTTTTATTCAGTCTGTAGGTTCTACCCTGGAGAATGAGACCCTGTTCTTGCACAGTATTGCCTCGATAGTGAAAATGAAAGTCGCTCAGTCGTGTCTACTCTTTGAGACCCTAAGGACTGTACAGTCCATGGAAGTCTCCAGGACAGAATGCTGGAGTGGGTAGCCTTTCCCTTCTCCAGGGGATCTTCCCAACCCAGGGATCGAACCAAGGTCTCCCGCATTGCAGGCGGATTCTTTACCAGCTGAGCCACCAAGGATTGCCCCTGAGATGGTACTTCATCTGCCCCACCAGCAGCTTGTTCCATCACTGTCAGGTTGGCGCTTCTGGGGGAAGGTGGAGTGTGGTAAGACCAGTAGGTCCCGTGATCATGGGATCACTCTCAAACCTCGGATGCTGTTATGGGTAGGGTTCTGGTCTACGTGTCAGGCACTCTGTGAACTGCAGAATGGTAGAGGCTGAAGCTCTTGTACTTTGTAATACAAACCTGTACTCAGGATAATTATCTGTTCTTGCAGGAACAAATTGCTTGGCCCTCCAGGATACAAAGGACCCTGTGAAGTCTACTTGTTACCATGTGACCAGTAGGTCTCTCAGAGAATAGTACCAGACTGGGAATTCATCTCTGGTCTCTCTTTCTGGCAGGTTGGACATTCAGCGATGATCATGGCTAGACCACCGTTACTGAGAGGTCATCCCGAGAGGCCAAGCGTTGTCTCCACCTCTGCCACCACAGTCGCTCCACTTGAGTGCCTATCCTGTTTCTACTCTTGCTTCCTTATAGTCTATTCTAGATCTAATAGCCATATTCTTTTAAAAATATAGATCAGTTCATTACTGCTCAAAACCCTGTACTAGCTTCCCATTTCAATCAGTAGACTCTCAAATCTTTACATTGCTCCCCTCCCTCCATCTTCTTTGTTACTTTTCTGATGTCATCAGCTATATATTTCCCCAGGTGCAATCCGCTGCAGCCTCGCTGTCCCTTGAGTTCACCAGGTCCACTATAACCTGGTCTTTTGATCTCTTCCCAAGACAGTCTTGTACTGGCTCACTCCCTCACATCCTCCAATCATTGCTCAAATTTTCAGCTTCTCAATGAACCCTGCTCTGACCCCTTGACTTCCCTATTTGCTATGACAATGTCCATTTCCCAGTCAACACTCCGTATACTACTTACCCTGCTCTCCTCCTCTTTTAACACACTATATTGTTTATTTATTTATTGTGTTTCTTTAGTGTCTATCTCCCATGCTAGAAGACAGGGATCTTTGTTTGTTTTACTTGTTCAGATTCTGTAAGCACCAGGAGGAGCGCCGGAACAGAGAAAGAACTCAACAGTGAAAGGAAAATTCAGCCACCCATTAAAAAAAAAAAAGGAACATTAAAACAAGGTGATATCATTATGTGTTAAAATTAACAATTAAGACTCACCTCCAATAATATTATAAATTATTATAATATTATATATTATAAAATTATAAATAATAAAACTATGATAAAAATGTTTTCATAGTTTTCTGGTGACTTTACAGTTTGTTACATTCTTTTGGAAAGCCATTTAGCCTTATGAAAGTGAAAGTGAAGTCGCTCAGTCGTGTACGACTCTGTGACCCCATGGACTGTAGCCCGCCAGTCTCCTCTGCTCATGGGATTTCCCATGGGAGAATACTGGGTTGCCATTTCTTTCTTGACCCTCGAACTGAACCTATGTCTCCTTCATTGGCAGGTGGATTCCTTACCACTGAGTCACCTAGGAAGCCCATTAACTCATACACATTACATGAATACCTCTGAAACTACTTTTCTCGCTTAGCTATCTAACTGTGATTAGAAAGGCTGATGCAGTGGTGCAGTCAGCTGGCCACTGGGTCAAGGGCTCAAGGTTCACATGTTTTATGTTTAAACAGTATCGTTTATGTAACCATTCTCTTTTTTTTTTTTCATTTCAACTGATTTTCTCATTAATTTTGCAAGAGAGTAGAAAAATTGTTAGCAACAAGTTGTGAAATAGACCTTTTCCTAAAGTTTAATATGTTTAAATAGTTTTGGTTCTTTTGTTTTTTCCCCAATTCAACATTCCTTTTCTCATTTAGCAGGTTTTTTCATTACCAGCTAAAGCTGATTTTAATACATGATATATTGCAAGTATACCTGACTTGTCTTTTGAGCTAAAAAGCATAGCTGGCTTTTTGTTGAAATCATGTTTATGTGTTAATTACTTTATTGTCATTTATTCTCCTGTATTTATTGGGAAGCAGTTACATGCCAGGCCCTACCTATGTCTGATGGCTCTCTAAGTCTCTGCCCTCAGGAAGTTACTAAGAGAAATAAACAAGTCAAAGATCTCTGCCATGTGCTGGGACTGAGGCTGATTCCAGGAAGGCGAAAAAGCCTGATTGGCTTTTAATGAGGTAGGAGATGGACACAGGCATCCAACATCTTTTCAGTTCTCTATCTCCCTTTCACAGCTGGCCATCTAATCTCTTTATTGGTCACATGTTCTGAAAATTATATTAGAGTTCTAATAGTATCTTGTCATAAATGGAACTGAATAAATTAATGTAATCTTATGGGCTTCTCTAAAGAAACTTTAGAGCATTTAAAAAGTTTTTTCTTCTTTAAATGGAAAGTATCTGTTCCTTTTCCCAGACCCATGTTTATTATTTGTGCATTTGTAATACATGCAATACGTGCGTTTTGCAGATCTGTTACACTATACATACATATATATATATATTGCAACCCCATGGACTGTAGCCTACCAGGCTCCTCTGTCCATGGGATTTTCCAGGCAATAGTACTGGAGTGGATTGCCATTTCCTTCTCCAGGGGATCTTCCCAAGCCAGGGATCGAACCCGGGTCTCCCACACTGTAGACAGACGCTTAACTGTCTGAGCCACCAGGGAAGTCCAAAGAAACTTTAGAGCATTTAAAAAGTCTTTTTCTACTTTAAATGGAAAGTATCTGTTCCTTTTCCCAGACCCATGTTTATTATTTGTGCTTTTGCAATACATGAAATATATGTGTTTTGCACAGCTGTTACACTATACATACATATATATTTTTAATGTATATATATGTGTAATTTTTATTTAACTATTTTATATTTTGGCTGCACTGGGTCTGATCAGTCCATCCTAAAGGAAATCAGTTCTGAATATTCATTGGAAGGACTGATGCTGAAGCTGAAGCTCCAATATGGCCACCTAATGCAAAGAACCGACTCATTGGAAAAGACCTTGATGCTGGGAAAGATCGAAGGCGGGAGGAGAAGAGGGAGACAGAGGATGAGATTGTTGGATGGCATCACCAACTCAGTGGACATGAGTGTGAGTTCATTTCCTTTAGTCTTAACTGGTTTGATCTTCTTGCAGTCCAAGGGACTCTCAAGAGTCTTCTCCAGCACCACAACTGGTTGAATTGATTAGTAAATATAAAAAATCAGACTACAGAAATGGAATAAATAAGAAGCAAGTGTTTGTCAAATTTCCAATTGGCAGCAAATATTTGAGTTTAAAAAAATACCCATAATGGAATTGACTACATAAAAATTTCATTGTCTCATTATAGTAACAGTGTAAACAGAATAAAAAGCATGCAGCAAACTGAAAAATGTTCCCAACATGTGACAAATTGAATGTCCTTACTATGTAAATTAGTCATACAAATTGAAAAGGAAAGCCTTACAATCCAATTAGGTTTACACAGAAAATTCACAGGAAAATTACATTTAGCCAATAAATAATAATGTGGGTCATCATTTGAAGAGTGCTTATTATGTGTTTAAGTCCTTTCCTAAATGCCTGATATATTAACTTTTAATCTTTATATCCATTATGAAATGACTCTGGTCAAGTTATTTAACCTTTCTGTGCCTCAGTTTCCCTCTTCCGTGAACATGTCTGAGAATTATTCCGCGAAAGCTACAAAGTGAGACTGCTGGGTCAAAAGAGAATGTGGATTTTCAATATAACAAATCCTACCAAAATTCTATCCAAATTGCCACATATATTCTTATCAACTTCCTATCAACACAGTTTGAGAGTACCAGTTTCCCCTGCCCCCCAGCCAACACTAAATAAGTTCTGTACTTTTCTTTTTGTCAATTTGATCAGCATATCACTTTGCCTCTCAAGAATTCAAATCCTTTTCATCCTGAAAGCCAGATTTAATATCCACGTTTTCTTTGAAGAGTCCTGTCAACTGCCCAGTAAAACATTTTTCCTTCCTTTCAATTCCCTCATCATTTTATCTATGCATTCAACAAATATTTGTGAAGCATTTATTATATGTTCTAGTCAGAGCAGATAAAGCAACAGATAAATCAGGCAAAAATTTCTACCTTTATGGAGCTTACATTCTAAGGAGGAAGGCAGACAATAAAAATAAATTTAAATTTATAGAATCTTAAATAGCTAAGAGCAAACAAAGCTGATGTGGGGATTAAGAAAGTATCAGGATCGAAATAGAATTGAAATTTTAGGTACAATGACTGAGGAAATCCTAGCAAAAGGTTGCTTGTGCCTTTCTCACAGCATTTACCGCTCTCTAGTCTATATTTATTAATTTTATTATGGTAAAATATGTAACATACAATTTATCATTTTAATCATTTTTAAATATATAGTTCAATGACAGTAAGTATACATATATTCACATAGTCGTGCAGCCATCACCGCTATTCACCTCCAGAACTTTTTCATCATCCCAAACTGAAACTCTGTATCCCCTTAAACTATAACTCTCCATTCTGCTCCCCCTCCCACCTTTCTGTCTCTGAATTTGACTACTCTCAGTTCAGTTCAGTTTAGTCGCTCAGTTGTGTTCGACTCTTTGCAACCCCATGAATCGCAGCACACCAGGCCTCCCTGTCCATCACCAACTCCCGGAGTCCACCCAGACTCATGTCCATTGAGTCGGTGATGCCATCCAGCCATCTCATCCTCTGTTGTCCCCTTCTCCTCCTGCTCCCAATCCCTCCCAGCATCAGGGTCTTTTCCAATGAGTCAGCTCTTCGCATGAGGTGGCCAAAGTATTGGAGTTTCAGCTTCAGCATCAGTCCTTCCAATGAACACCCAGGACTGATCTCCTTTAGGATGGACTGGTTGGATCTCCTTGCAGTCCAAGGGACTCTCAAGAGTCTTCTCCAACACCACAGTTCAAAAGCATCAATTCTTCAGCACTCAGCCTTCTTCACAGTCCAACTGTCACATCCATACATGACCACAGGAAAAACCATAGCCTTGACTAGATGGACCTTTGTTGGCAAAGTAATGTCTCTGCTTTTTAATACACTATCTAGATTGGTCATAACTTTCCTTCCAAGAAGTAAGCATCTTTTAATTTCATGGCTGCAGTCACCATCTGCAGTGATTTTGGAGCCCCAAAAAATAAAGTCAGCCACTGTTTCCACTGTTTCCCCATCTATTTCCCATGAAGTGATGGGACCAGATGCCATAATCTTAGTTTTCTGAATGTTGAGCTCTAAGCCAACTTTTTCACTCTCCTCTTTCACTTTCATCAAGCAGCTTTTTAGTTGACTACTCTAGGTACCTCATTTAAATGAACCATACAATATTTGTCCTTCTGTGTCTGCATTATTTCACTTAGGATAATTTCTTCAACGTTCATCCATGTTGCAGTATGTATCAGAATTTCCTCCCTTTTAAGTTTGAGTAATATTTCATTGGAAAAGACCCTGATGCTGGAAAAGATTGAAGGCAGGAGGAGAAGGGGACTACAGAGGATGAGACGGTTGGATGGCATCACTGATTCAACGGACATGAGTTTGAGCAAGCTCCAGGAGATGGTGAAGGACAGGGAAGCCTGGTGTGCTGCAGTCCATGGGGTCAAAAATAGTCAGACGTGACTGAGCGACTGAATAACAACAATATTCCATTATTTGTATATACCACATTTTGTTTATCCATTCATCTGCCAAGGGATATTTGGGTTGTTTCTGGGTTTGTCTGTTGTGAATAATGCAGTGAACATAGGTGTGCAAATATCAGTTCAAATCTCTGTTTTGAGTCCTTTAGGGGATAAACCAAAAGTGGAATCACTGGATCAAATGGTAGTTATATGTTTGTTTGTTTGTTTTTTTTTTCAGAACTACATACTGTTTTTCAGTGGATGCACCATTTTACATTTTTATCAGCAGTACACTAGGGTTCCAACTTCTCCACATCCTTGCAAAAACTTTTTCTTTAATAATAGACATCGTAATGGGTTTGAAGTGGTATCACATTGTGGTTTTGAGTTGCATTTCCTTAATGCTTAGTGATGCTGAACATCTTAATCACGTGCTTTCTGGCCATTTGTATGTCTTCTTTGGAAAAATGTCTGTCCAATATGTCTTCACCCATTTTTGAATTGGGTTGTTTGTTTTTTTGTCATTGCATTCTGAGTGTTTCCTATATACTCTGGATGTTAATCCTTTGTCAGATAAATGAGAGCAAATATTTTCTCCTGTGAGTTGTCTTTTTATTCTAGTAATTGTGTCTGTCTGAGTCCATTTGGACTCTTGTAACAAAATTACCATAAACTGAGTAGTTTACAAACAACAGAAATCTGTATTTCACCACTCTGGAGGCTGGGAAGTCCGAGATCAAGGACTTCAAGGGTCAAGCAGCTTCAGTGTCTGGGGAGGGCCCACTTCCTGGTTCATAGATGGCATCTTCTTGCTGTGTCCTCACGTGGGGAGGGAAGGGATCTCTGTAAGGGTACTGATCTGAGTCATGAGGGCATGCCCTCATGACCCCATCACCTCCCAAAAGCCCACCCCCTAGTAATATCATCATCACCTTACAGGTTTGGATCAACATGTGAATTTTGAGGGGACACAGACATTCAGACCATAGCAGTGTCCTTTGATGTACCAAATTTTTAAAATTTTGATGATGTCCAGTTGGTCTATTTTTTGTTTTGTAGACTCTGCTTTTGGTGGCATATCTAAGAAATCATGAAATCCAGTGTCATAAAGCTTTCCCCTGTTCTAAAAGTTTTATAGTTTTAGATCTTACATTTTGGTCTTTGATCCATTTTGAGTTAATTGTATATGGTGTTAGGTAAGAGTCCAGTTTCATTCTTTTGCATGAAGATGTTAGATATTCATTTTTATTACATTTGACGGTTTTCCTAAGACCCTTTGAGGACAGCACTGTCTTATAATCCTTTATATCCCTTATAGTACCAGGCATTTAACAAGAGCTTAATGCACTTTAAAAAAATGCTTTGTGGTTCCTGACTATTGAATTAAGAGTATTATTCTGTCTGCACCTTATTGTAGAACCTAGCACATAATTGGCATTTAAAAAATGTTTATTAAATTAAGGAATTAAATATATACTTATTCTGAAGGATCTCATGGTCAAATAAGTTATTCTTTCAATTAAGTGATACTGAGAGGATTGGAGAATCAGTAAATTATTATAAATGTTGTATTGCATAATATATATATATATAAAAAGAGAATGACATAAATAGCAAAAATAATTTCCATAGCCACCTTCAAAACAAATAGTTAACTTCCATTTTGAAGAAGGTGAACTATAACTAAGAATTCATCATTTTTTTCCTCCTTGAAATCTTTTTTAAATAATTCAGTTTTTTAAAAGAGGCAAACGTAAGAGTTCTGGAAAACCAAGAAGGTGATGTGATAGTTACACAAAAATGTTCCCAGTGAACCGGCTCGTTGGTATTTAGGTCCTTGTATGGTTCCCCTCCCATATTGAAGTTGCACTTCAGCCAACAGAATCCCAAGAGTGGTGCTGGACCATTTTGTATCTAAGCCTGTGATACGTAGATTTTCTATCTATAGGATCTGGAAATGGACTGACAGAAACAAACACAGGTAGAATTTTCTAAGAGTTCCAAGCTCAGAGCAGAGGCAATGCTATCAAGAGTTAGCCTTGGGAAAAAAAAAAAAAACAAGAAAACAAAACGAGTTAGCCTTGAGATGCAAAGAATCGGGTGGGGTTGTGAACTGAAGGACCTCAGGATGTTGGAGCCTTGACTTGGCAAAGGTGTGCTGGCTGAGGGTGGAATTTGCCACCTCCAGCTCCTGGATTGGGCAGTATAGAGTTTCATGGCTGCATTGCCCCTTCAGGTTACCATGGTGAACTGATCATGTCAAGAAAAGTCCAGCATGTCACTTTCACAGTAACCACCTGCAGTATCCCTAAATATCCCAAGAAAGAGGCTGGAATGTTTGGCGATTTTTTAAGGGTGGTGGGGAGGGTGGAGCACCCCATTCTTTGGTGGAGCAAATAATTTGGAGAGCTCCATTTATCTTGAGAGAGTTTCCAAACTGTTTCTAGGGAGGTAAGTAGCTGAAAATATTCAAAGAGCAAAGGCTAAAGCTTCCTGAGTTGATCTCACCAAATGAAGCAGGATGTGAAAACAAACAAAACACACAACAGGAGAGAGCATTTAGCCAGTGTAATAATAACAGCTGTCACTTATGCACCGTTTGCTACATACTGGAGGCCACTGCCCCCATTCGCTCACAACCTCACAGAAAACGATGGCGAAGAGAACAGCAGCCGTCTGATCCCAGGGTTTTCACTATTAACCACTAGTCTATATAAACAGAATGTGATCAAAGTGACCATTTCAGATCAATGGGAGAAGGATGTTTCAATAATAGTAAATTTGTACTGTAGTTATAGAAAGGGGCCAGTGCTCCAGCTGTACTTCATTCTTGAAAAGAGAGAGCAGAATTCAAATGAAGACAAAAAGAAACCATGTGTTCTGTTAATATCTCTAGTTAATAGAACACACTTACAAACTGATAAGAAAAAGTTAAATAGTCTAATAGAAAGTTTGCCAAATGATATGGACAGCAATAAACAAAAGCACAAGTGATACCACTAAAATATGATGCAATGATACATTGTTAGGAAAATATATACATATAATTTATGTATTACCGTCCTGGTTTTGTAAGGAAATAAACAACCGCCATTACCACCACTGCAATAAATACATGCACATAAAGACAGAACAATGACTTGAAGAAAAGAAAAGAACCAGAATGTTCACAGTGGTTAGCCCAGGGTAATAACTTGCAATTTATAAATGTGTTTTCATTTTTCCAAAATTTCAGTAAAGAACCTTTATTTAGAATTAGAAAAATAAACCACGACACAAATTATTTGAACATTTGTGAGTTAAGTTTAAAATGAAAATATTATACTTAGATGCTTGTGGTTAAGCTTAATTTCTTAGAGCACAGTACTTGTTTAAAACCCATAGAGTGTACAACAGAGTGCACCCTGATTTATACCGTGTACTTCAGGTGATAATGATGTGTCCACGTAGTTTTATTGGTCATAACAAGTGTACCTTTGTAGCACAGAATGTCCATAATGGGAAAGTTGTATGTGGGAGAGGACAGGGGCTATATGGGAACTCTGTACTTCCCATTCAATTTTGCTGTGAGCCTACAACTACTCTAAAAAAAAACTAAGTTCACTATTTTATTAAAAAAAGGACATAGCAGCCATAATGATATCAGGCATTGAATTTCTTTAAGGAGGAAATTTTGTAAATACCCTTTATTTAAATTTGGCATAAATTTGGCATGTTTCTATCCCTCAATGCCAAAAGTATGGTTTTTCACACAGTTAGCATATCCATTTATAAGGGGCAAACCATTATTTTGAGGTATGAGACCAATGACTATTTATTATTTAGAATGACAGTTCTGTCACATGGGCTAGAATACATGTATGGACATAAGCAACGTCTTTTCTTTGTGAAGTCATGGGAAAAGGCTGTATTATCAGAAGGTTGCCTGGAGAACCTGAAATTAGGGGAAGTAGGAACTAGTGTTATAACTTGATTATTTGAAATATTTCTCAAAGTATGAGTCCATTGACTACCTATATCAGTCTCACTAAGGATGTTCACTAAGATGGAGGTTTTTAAACACTAACCTAGATTTACTCTATCAAAATCTCCGAGTATGAAGTCAGAGTCTGCACTTTTAACAAGCATCCAAGATGATATTTATGTGCATGGTAGTTTGGGAACCAGGGGTACTTGGTTCCAGTGTAGCAAGGAAAAAGGGTAGTGGTGGCTATAGAAGTCTTTGCCAATAGGAAATTAACAAGTCAAAAGTGTTGCTAAGACTCACTTCACTAAATCTACTGATAGAGCCCTGCTAAACCACAGTTCTGACACTGCTTTTCTGTGATTCCTTGATGTTCTTAACTTCCTTTGATTGCTGTCAAGTCATGGGAGAACGTCATTCTTCTTTCACTGTATATCACTGCCCAGATTTATTATATATTTTTGTATATATTTATAGAAGCATAATTGCATACCAGTGACAATTTCAGGAGTTTTGACAAATGTAGATATCCAGATAACCAGTACTGGAGCTGAGTATACCTTCACCCTACGAGGTTCACTGTGGTCTCTTCCCTTCTCTCCCTGCCCCTGTTCATCCTGGCAACCACTATTATGATTTCTCTCCCTGCAGATCAGTTTTGCTTGTTTTATAATTCCATAAAATGATGTATTGACTATGAGGGAACACCATAATTTTTACAGAAGACAGTGACACTCATTTTTCTAAGTTCTTTCAAGAGAAACCACTCTAGACTCTTACAAAACTCCAAAGCATTTCAATTTGTGTTGGTAAAGGTGGAATACCTTAAGTAAGATTTCTTGGCCTCAAAGTATAAACAGTATCCCGCTAAGGATGTTAGAAACTGTCCTTCTGTAATTAGTTAGCTTGTTTTAAAATCTTGAATTAGATGTATTTTAATAGTTAAGAACACTCTGACAGTGAGAGTATGCAGATGACCCAAATGGAATAAATTCTTCTGATCCAAGACAATAATATATATCCCCAATCTCCTAGAAGAATCTGAAGATCAACTTGCTAACTTAGGAAGAAGAAAGAAAGTATTCAGATAGGCCAAAGAATGCCACTTGATCCACAGACCATAGGCAACCAAGTTTGATCCCAGATCAGATTCCAAAAGGGATCAGTAACATCTTCCCCAAACTTGGATTTCAACATATACTGACCCATTTCTGTCTTTTCAGCCCTACAATTACAATCTTTTTCATGGCCCAAAAGAAAACTTTGAGGAAGAGTACATCCTTTCTGCCACCCGTTATCACAATTCTTTGGTCCCATAACACATTCTGTGGTCCTTATCAGTTTTGGATGCTTTGATTGCTCCAAGACTTTAACATTCTGTTCCTATTTGTGTGGTTCTGTGTCACTCTCGTAGAGTTATCACTTGCCTACATCTTTTTGAATGTTCCTTCCGTATTCTAGTTTGAAGGGTTCTGTGCCATCACTCTAATTTGTTTAAGAATCTCCCCGCCTCTTTTCTCTTCATTGGAATTGCCCCAAGTCATGCTTCAGAGCACTTCCTGGTACTATCTTCTTTTGGAAACTTGTGGAATTTTGCTTATTTTTTAAAAAAATAATTTAAAGTCTAGCTTCCTAAAGTCTGCTATCCACATTTCATCTAGCTCATCCTTGTCTTCCCTTGAAGATGACATGGTCTCCCAAGGTCTCATCCCTTCCTCTCTGACAAATGGCTTCTTCCCACTGGTTGGAATCAGTCAGAGCAGAGTTATTTTTATTCCTTCCTCTACCATCTAGGATGTGAAATTGTTGGGAAGGCAAGTGGAAAACTCTGCTTTTATCTGAATGAAATATCCAGAATGTTATCCCCAGCGTGTGTGCTCTGCCAATTCTGTGGCTTTCCCCCATGGGTCTCAGCTCAGTTTCCATAAAAACCTCACTTCTGTTCCTCTCTCCTTTCATCTTCATCCAAGTGTTCAGGGATTCCTCTGCTTCTATTGTTATTACAGCCTACAATGCTGCTCTGTCTCCTCTCCACGGGTCTCTTGTGCACAGCACACCCTTCTATCACTGTGTTCCCATGGACCGGTTCCACCCCGCCAACTCTCCCGGTATCTGTGAGGTCTTGTTTGTCACGCTGTGCTGTAATCTCAAGGTTACTTACTATGTTCTGGATATGCTATCTGGACATCTGCTGCCTACGTTTTGTTTCTGATGTCCTTCCCAATTGTTTTCTCATTGAATCACTCAGCGCCTCCCTCACTGTTTCCCTCACTGTTGAAATCCTTCCCAGGCCCTCCTTCATGTCATCCATGGAAACCCATTTCATTTCATCTAGGTGTTTTTTTATTTTTTCTCCCTTCCCATCTGTTTTCCATTTACAGCCCTTTTGGCCAGATGAGTTGGTCTCTGACTAAACACATTCTTTTCAGTCTTTGAAAAATGTTCTCCATTCTTAGTCAAATATCCATCATTCCTACATCTGACACTGTAGCCCTGAAATGAAAATTTGCACCAACTGTATACCCAGTCATTCATTTTTTTCTTGTATCATATTTTTATTTTCTGCATCGTGCCCTAAGTCTTTTGTGTTCCAAATTTCACAGCATCTTGAGATGCCTCCATACGCTGTTTTGATGGCTTTTCATTTCCCTGTAACTTGGCAGTTGATAGTTTGACCAGCCTCAGCAGGCTCTGCCATATGCTAGATTCATATTCCATGAAGATAACTCCTCTTCCGGCACTACTTGATTGTGTCAATTCAGACATTACCATATCCCTCGCTGGGAGTCCCAGAATTCCAGTGTATGACTTGTCCTCCATAGCTTTACCATCCTCTGTGGGAATGGAATATCAGAGGTGGTGCAGAGAAGTAAAAAGGAGGCTTGCTCTGCCACTTGTTACTGGGCAGCTAAAGAGGACACTGGGCTTTCCAGGTGGTGCTAGTGGTAAAGAACCCACCTGCCAATGCAGAAGACGTAAGAGGCACAGGTTCGATCCCTGGGTTGGGAAGTTCCCCTGCAGGAGGGCATGGCAATCCACTCCAGTATTCTTGCTTGGAGAATCCCATGGACAGAGGAGCCTGGCAGGCTACAGCCCATAGGATTGCAAAGAGCTGGACACTACTGAAGCGACTTAACGCACAAAGAGGATGGATAACTGGGCTTCCCTGGACAGCCAATGGTTAGGACTCCATGCCACTTCAGGGAGCATGGGTTTGATCTCTGGTCGGGGAACTAGGATCCTGCATGCCACGCAGCATGGCCTAAAAAATTAAAAAGAGTGCAATAACTAAAGCAAGGAGTCAACTTTCCAAGCCTCAGCTTCTTAATCCTTGAAGTGGTAATAGAATACTGACCTTTCTAGGTTATGATGATGATTTAATAAGATACTATTTATGAAAACACTTTGTACATTGAAAGTAACACAAATACAGACTTCAAGAATAATCACTGGGTAATTTCATTTTCCTAGAACCTGCAGAGCATGTGCAGCAGGCTTGAGAGGTTGCTCAGTATTTACTCCAGCCTTGTATTAAGTGAAATATCGAGTGCCTCGTAGAAGCAAGATTCTTTAAGGAGAAGCAGAGGCAGGTGCACACAACTTGGCAGTGGAGTTCTCAGCCAGGAGGAAACTGAATTTAGGCATGCATCCTTTCCCCAGAGGACTGTGGGGGCATTGGGGTGGGCTTTGCACTGCTCACAAACATCTGTGCTGGGCCTTATTCTTTGGATTCTAATACCATCCTGCACACGTGTTCCTGAGCATCCCAGAGGTCATCCCAGAGAAGAATCTGCTCTTTTTCCAGAACCCTGGGCAGTTTGGGCCTCTGGCTCATGCAAGCCCCATCCTCAGCTAACTTCGTCTGGGAACTGGCCGTAATATCTCCTTTTCCACCCTAATCATGATGGAATGGCCTAGCTCTCTAGTTAGCGTGTAGGACCATCATAAGAAAAACCAATTATGATAATAGCACCTATAGTTCTCATGTTCTGAATACCTACCATGTGTCACATAGTCTGCTAGGCTCTGTATAGACATCACTATTTTTCAACCATTAAAAAAAACTATCGCTCCCCTAAGGAGCCATTTAGTGTTTTTCTAAATATCCCCTTCATGAAATTTTAATACCAAAGACATACAGTGTATTTGTTTAAGTTTTATACATATGTAAGTATTATCTATGCATTGTAAGTAAAAAGAGATTTTTTTAATCCCCTCCCTTGAGAACCAATTTTCACTCCCTTGAGGATATTATGCTAATTAAGAATGCATTTAATTAATATATCTAATTTGCATATAGTCTTTCCTCCCCCTTCCCATAATCATTCCCTGAATAATTTCTAAACTGCTCAGTCTCTGAAACTTTTATACAACCATTGGCCCCCGAGAAAGAAACCTTGCTGTGGCGGTAACAGGAAGCAGTCTATTTGAGGAAAGGCCACATTTCCGCAGCGAGCCCAGCCCCCAGGTCAAGCCTGCACAGACCCTGGTTTGACGCAGTGCTGTGGGCCCTCTCGACTCACACTCACTTCTTCGTGATCTCCTCCTCCAGGATCTTGAGCAGGACACTAGCCATTCCTCATGAGAAACCCAAGGCGGACACTCACAAGACAGCCACAGTTTTCCCATTGCCTGCTGCCAAGTTTCTTAAGGGCCCAGCTGTTGGGAAAAGATGTTGTAGAATTTTGATGTATTTATTTATTATTATTATTTAGAATTTATATATAATATACAGCTCATATATATTACATATAAATTCTAAAATTATATGTATGTATAAAAACCTTGGAGAAGGAAATGGCAATCCACTCTAGTACTATTGCCTGGAAAATCCCACAGACAGAGGAGCCTGGTAGGCTATAGTCCATGGGGTCACAAAGAGTCGGACACGACTGAGCCACTTCACTTCACTTCACTTCATAAAAGCCTATGGGATTTCAGATTTTCTGTAGTGTCCAGTAGTGTGGCAGTGGGGGAAGGTAGTGGTGGAAGGATGGGTCAGAGAGAGAAGGAGAGAGAGGAAAGGAGAGGAGGGAAGCCCAGAGGGCTGGGGGTGGGAGGAAAGAGAAAGGAAAGGGGAATGAGGGAAAACGTGCTGGAAAGAGCTCCGGCTTTGGAATCAGACAACTAGCTTGTTACTCTGTGCCCTTGGGAAAGTTGCTTAAACACTCCAGGTCATTAGTACTTGTTTTCCGTGGTCTATGTTGGGTATGTGGACTTCCCTGATGGCTCAGATGATAAAGCGTCTGTCTACAATGCGGCAGACCTGGGTTGGATCCCTGGGTCGGGAAGATCCCCTGGAGAAGGAAATGGCAATCCACTCCAGTACTATTGCCTGGAAAATCCCATGGACAGAGGAGCCTGGTAGGCTGCAGTCCATGGGGTCGCAAAGAGTCGAACACGACTGAGCGACTTCACTTTCACTTTCACTTGTTGGTATGTACAGTATCTGACATGTTGTGCTCACCTGTGTAAGTAATGTCATTCCACATGCACATATAGGTAATAAAAGGAAATCAAATAAATTTGCCAGTCCAGTTTTCTCATCTTTAGAAAAGGCTTATGTGAACCGATACAGATGGGCACAACACCAAGACATTCTGTGAGCATGGCTTCTATCTTTGAGCAAGTAGGGTTCTTAATACCAAACTCCGGAATTTGACCAACTTACTCATCAGCCTCAGGCAATGCCAGGATATGGCAGGCTTCCTTAGGTGGAGGGAGATGCCCCCTGTGGGTGGCTTCTAAGAAGAGGAACAGAAGCAGGAGCTAGGCCGTGCATGATTTCTTTCTCCTCCTAAACTCTCCCCCGAGGGAAGTCAGTTCACCTCCCCTGGGGAGGGATGGGTCAGGAAGCTGAAGAGGCCAGGTATGTTATGCTGATGACATCCGTCCCCCTGGACAAGGTCAATCAGGAAGAGTTGGGGCACGAGCGTCCCACCGTCCAGCTAGTTCTCAAAGTCAGCAGCGGGACATTTGCAGAACTAGCAGAATTAATGGGGCTCTAGAACTGGCCCATTTCAATACTTTGAACAACTCTCCGAATAAAAAATTATCAGTTTATAAACTTTACTGATATAAACGGTGTGTAGCACACAACTTATAGACAATAATAAAATAAACAATACTCTTTATTTTAAATTCCATCTAGCCAGCTGATTCTCACTGAATGCTTTCACTCATTTTTGCTGAACTCTTATATCCACAGCCAACCTATGGTTGCACTTCAATCATGATTTGGTAAGTGGAGTAATTTCCACCATCCAGATAACAATAGATATAAGTAACTCATAAGTGTAGAAAATATTAAAATTTAGTAAGATTATGAAAAAAGTGATGTTTTGAGTATTTATGGCCTTTGTTTTTAATGTAAGTTAATTTTGTCTATACATTATTAAGTTTTAACAATGACAGTGTTTAATAGTCCAATTTGTAAAAAGCCTACAAATTTATCAGTTGGCACACTATTCAGGAATATCCCACAGTTCTAATTATGAGTTTTACAGGTGTGGCAAATTATAGTTTAATCACCATTTGAGGGGGTATTTTGTTACTAAGCTTAGGGAGGGGTCAGCTGGTTGCAGGGATGTTCATGCAGGAAGAATGGTACCCACCAGGGGGCAGTGTGGTTCCAAGTGGTCCCTTAGAGAGCCAGAGCCTTTCCTGCCCTTACTAGAGGAAGAAGGATGTCACGTGTCAGGGAGACTCAGGCTGCCCTCTGGGTGCTGACCAGGGTTCAATTCAGTTCAGTCACTCAGTCATGTCTGACTGTTTGCAGCCCCATGAACTGCAGCACGCCAGGTTTCCCTGTCCGTCACTAACTCCTGGAGCTTGCTCAAATTCGTCATGTCCATCAAGTTGGTGATGCCATCCAACCATCTCATCCTCTGTCGTCCCCTTTTTGTTGACTAGGGTAGCAATCAGGAAACCAAACCAGAAGTCCTGAGGTGATAAGGAGTTGATGCTGAAAGCTCAGTTTCTCTGTACGTCCGTGCTGACTCTCAGAGGCAGCGGTTTGGGTTAAGTAAAAAAGGATAACTTTATTGCTTTGCCAGGTCAAGGGGGACACAGCAAGCTGATGCCCTCAAAACTCCATGTCCCAACTTGGGGAAAATAGATATTTTATAGTAATTGTTCAAAGAGGGTGTGATCAGTTCATAGACATTGTTCTGATGGTTTAGTGGTGAGGTAAGTGGGAGTCAGCGGGGTCTACCGGCTTGTGGGCCGCATACCATTAACTCCTCCCACCTGGAGGAGTTTTAGTATATATGTAGAAAAGCTTCCCTGGTAGTGCAGAGGTTAAAGCGTCTGCCTGCAATGTGGGAGACCTGGGTTCAATCCCTGGGTCGGGAAGATCCCCTGGAGAAGGAAATGGCAATCCACTCCAGTATTCTTGCCTGGAGAATCCCACAGACGGAGGAGCTTGGTGGGCTACAGTCCATGGGTCGCAAAGAGTTGGACATGACTGAGCGACTTCACTTCACTTCAGAAAAGCTCCAAGATATCTTCTTGTGTGCCTGTTGATGGAGAAATAGGACCTTGCCCCAAGGCTGCTCTTGACTGTTTCACCCTGGTCTCGCATCCCTTCCTTTCCCTAATTAACAACTACTTGGGGAGGCTGTTTCCTACAATCAAATAAATGAGGAACACAGAAAAGACTTGTGCCCAGGAACCCACTAAGCCCTGTGCTGTGTCAGAGTGAGGGGAGAAGCCTTCTACCCCTTGCATCCATCTGGAGACAGGACAACAAGGTCCCCTCCAGATCCTTCTCTGGGGCAGGGTTTGGTGGCTGGTGGGGTGGGTGGGGGTGGGACTCACTCGAGTCAGAGGATGAACCTGGGCTCAGGAGCCAGAGCAGGATAGAACTTAATTACCCCAAATGGGGCTCAGGGACCTGTAGTTGAGAGGGTCAGGGAGGAGAGACCAGTACTAGAAGCAAAGCAGAATTTTCTAGTCAGTTAAACAATTTGGAACCTTGGAGAACTCAAGCAGGATCACAAAAATCCAGTTTCCAGACTGCTCCCTTTGCTCCATACAAGGTCTGTGGTTGAGCTTTTAAGCAGAATCAAGTTACACAGCACCACACATCCATCCACAGGGGCTGTGGTACAGGAAGTATGTTAGATGTGATTTTTCCTCATTCCATTTTGTATTCTTACAGTCACTTTCTGGAAAGCCCATTTCAGTCTTAAAGGCCTCTTTCAGGAGCTTGGAAGTGTAATGTCTTGGTGACTTACTTTTTCCTAACTAAGATAAATCCAGCTGCCTTAACAGAGCAAAAGCAAAACTGGTACCTGGAAAAATTGCGTTTTCTTACCAATTTTGGCAGAACTGTCTCTAAAATGTTATAGACTATCCAAATCATTTATATATATATGTAAATATGTAAGTTTTTGTTTGCGTATATATATATAAAACACACATTATATATTTGCAAACTATACATATATGTATATATTTATATATATTGTTTGTTTGTCTACACTCATCTTTTAGGAGATTCAGATTGCTGACTTATTTTGTTTGTGAAGATCTAGCTTTGTATTCAAACTTAAAAGCCCAGGATTTCAAAAGCATTGTGCTCTTCTCTTTGCTTGCTTCAGGCATAAAATGCTCCCAGGCCGTGAGATAAAAGTCACTTCATAACTAGTGTCTGCACCTTAGGTCAATAGAAGGTCAACAAATTTAGTTTGAGACAACTACCTGACTTCATCTTACATGGCTATTTTTAACAGTTTATGAACACAGTGATTTACTAGAAATAATGAGAAAAAAAAAGTTTTTAATGATTAATATCTGTTATAAATTAGTATTGCCAGAGCAGGGGCAGGAGCAAGAGAATATTTCAAGTCTCAGGTGAGCCCCTGGGATGGGCTGCTCACTGAGGGTCCTTGGCTTTGCGTGGGAAAGACTTCAAGAGCAAGTCAAGGTAAAGTGCAAGCAGGTTCCTTAGAGAGACGCACATTCCATAGGCAGAAGGCCGTCTGTCTCTGAAAGCGAGACTGGCCCTAGGGTATGGAGTTGTTAGTTTTTATGGACTGGGTAATTTTATACTCTAAGGAGTGGGAGGATATTCTAACTATTTTGGGGAAGGAGTGGGGATTTCCAGGAATCGGACCACCGCCCACTGCTTGGCCTTTCATGGTGGGCCTTGGAACTGCCATGGCACCTTTTGGTATGCCATTTAGCTGTCTTGTTACAATGATCAGGTGTTGAGGCTAAAGGTCCCCTGAAAGTCAAATCTTCCACCACCATCTTGGCACTAGGGGATTCTTACCAGTCTTTGCTGAATCCTGTTTTTCTCAACGGCTTTTTTCATGGTTGTGCCTGCTGCCTTCCTTCTTGTCTCGTGCATTCAAATTGTTAAATCATATATGACAAGCATTCAAAGGTTATCATGCTTCATATTGAAGAATAAGAAAAACAATAGCTAAAACTAATAAATAGGATCATATATACTGTTGTTGAACTTAAACATGTTTTTACAGTGTGTTGTCTTATTTATTATTATTTTTTGTCTGTGAATTGAGGTTTTCAGGATCTGTTCCCCAACCAGGGATTGAACCTGGGCCACAACAGTGAAATCATGGAGTCCTAACCACTAGGTCAACAGGAAACTCCTTCTGCAATGCTGCTAAGTCGCTTCAGTCGTGTCCGACTCTGTGCGACCCCATAGACGGCAGCCCACCAGGCTCCCCATCCCTGGGATTCTCCAGGCAAGAACACTGGAGTGGGTTGCCATTTCCTTCTCCAATGCATGAAAGTGAAAAGTGAAAGTGAAGTCGCTCAGTCATGTCCAACCCTTAGCATGGACTGCAGCCTACCAGGCTCCTCCATCCATGGGACTTTCCAGGCAAGAGTACTGGAGTGGGGTGCCATTGCCTTCTCCATCTTCTGCAATGCATAATTTTAAACCTGTGCAGACTTAGAGAATGTAATGAACCCTCAAACTTCGTTAACTTGTTTCATCTATAGTCTTATATCCCATCAGCATAGGAGTTCATCTCCAAATATAGAACTTAAAAAATAACATACCACTATTACACTTTAAAAATAGTGATAAAAAGTCCACAGTGACATGTACACCAGTGTTCATCACAGCACTGTTTACAATAGCTAGGACACGAAAGCAACCTAGATGTCCCTCAGCAGATGAATGGATAAGAAAGTTGTGGTGCATACACACAATGGAATATTACTCAGCTATTAAAAATAATCCATCTGAATCAGTTCTAATGAGGTAGATGAAACTGGAGCCTATTATACAGAGTGAAGTAAGTCAGAAAGAAAAACATCAATACAGTATGTTAAGGCATTTTTATGGAATTTAGAAAGATGGTAACGATGACCCTATATGCGAGACAGCAAAAGAGACACAGATATAAAGAACAAACTTTTGGACTCTGTGGAAGAAGGCGAGGTGGAATGATTTGAGAGAATAGCATTGAAACATGTATATTACCATATGTGAAATAGATGACCAGTCCAAGTTCAATGCATGAAACAGGGCACTCAAAGCCGGTGCACTGGGAAAACCCAGAGGGATGGGATGGGAGGGAGGCGGGAGGGGGGTTCGGGATGGGGGGACACGTGTACACCTGTGGCTGATTCAGGTTAATGTATGGCAAAAACCACCAAAATATTGTAAAGTAATTAGCCTGCAATTAAAATAACTAAATTAATTTAAAAATCCATAGTGTCTTTCAAAACTGGTCATTATGCAGATTTCTTCAATCTTACGCCCACAGGTATGTATGATTGGACTTATAAAACAATATAATTCATTGCAATTAATTAATATTTCTCTTGTCTCTTTTAATCTCTAAGTTGTTCCATCTTTTTTTTTCATTTCATTTCTTAAAGATAACATATTCTTTAACATAATATATCACAAACATTTCCCCATCATACTACAAGGCTTCATAATATTCTACTGTGTGGATGTTCCATAGTTTATTGCCAAAATCCTCTAATTGTTGGATAATTAATTGTTTTGAATATTTTTCTAATATTCAACTTCCTGCACTCAACACCCTAACACATATACTTTTGGAGAACTGCTTGATTGCTTATTTAAGAAAAATTACTGATTGAAAGAGTCACACTCTCTCCATCCTAGTCCTTTTCCACATGGCTTGCTTTACTTTTAAAGACCTGCTTTTGAATTTTATGTAAATTTATACTTTCCAAAAACTGAGGTTTCCTGCAACAAATTTTGAAATAATTTCTTACTGTATGGTAAGGCTCAGTATTCGGTAAACAGGGTCTCATTACAAAAGGGTTAGGGAGAGATTTATGACACAATGATTACACAGGTGTTCAGTCAAAGAGCCTGTTGAACTGGAAGGTGTCGTGTGTCCTTAATAGCCCACCCCTCTGGCTGGATGAGTCACTTTAGTTTGATCAGAAAATATCACCTTCTTATATGATTGATGAACAACCCTGAGCCTGCAAACAGAATGCCTTGGAAAAGGTGTTCATTCCTTCTTTGATGGCTATGCTCAAACTGTAAGGTTACAGGAAAGTCTAGTCTTCAGGAAGGAATGAGAATAGTTGTTATCACCACAGGCTAAGATTCCGTGACTTCCTTTGAAAACTCTCAGGAATTCAATGTGGGGTTGGATGAATGAAAAGGGGGTCGGGGCAAAGATGAAACAAGATCAGCCATGAACCGGTAATTATTGTAGCTAGTGATGGGTACCTGGTGACTCATTATCCTATTCTCCCTCCTTTGGGATGTGTGTGAAAGTTCTTGTCTGTAATAAAATTTCAGAAATTCTCTCAGAGCAATACGGTCATCCATGGCCATGGGCACCTACGAGGCTGTTTGTGGGTCCAAGTATGGCCTTTGAAGCAAGCATGAGTGAATGAGATTTCATGATAAATTATTATGATGGAGTGTTTTTAAAGTCATAACAATTGTTAGAGAAATTTCAAACAATATTCCACATGAGTATGTGCCACTCTTCACATTTATTTCTTGGAATAAGTGAATAATATAGGAGTATTTTACAAAGGAAAATTATTGTGGCCCCTTGCTAATGATGCTGGAAGATTCTGTCATACTCTTTGTTAAGCAAACCACTCAAAAAAAGCAAAACAAAACTTCACAATCAGGAAATTCTGATGAATTTGTATAATCTGGTTCATAAAAGGTGCTGAAAATACTTGTTGCTGAGTTGCTAAGTTGTGCCTGACTCTTCTGTGATGCCATGGACAAGAATACTGGATTGAGTTGCCATTTCCTCCTCCAGGGGATATTCCTGACTCAGGGATTCAACCCATGTTTCCTGCACAGCAGGTGGATTCTTTACTGCTGAGTCACCAGGGAAGACACTGAAAATACCTATGGGTGCCAAATTGAGATTCATGAGATAATACTGATTTTTTTCCTCTTAAACCTCTTTAGGAAGTCAGGGATTCCAGAGGACCTGTTGAACAGTAAACAGTCACGAAGAGCAGCTGTAGGAAATAAAGTGTCTAAAATTTTAATTGTACAATTAATCCCAAGTCCTGGTGGAATAAATTTCAGACATTAGAATGCTTACATTAGTTATTCAGATATTTTACCTATCTGAGGCCCCCTCATAGTAGGACTAAGTATTGAAACACAAAATCAAATCACTTAAGCAGCCTCAGTGGTGGTACTCTGATGTACAGAGGAGAGAGAAGTTTTAATTTATGGGCTGGAAACCGCTAGTAAGCAGCAGGTGGTTGATTTTTAGTATCTCCATACCCTGATAATTATAGTAAAGTTGGCGCTAGTGGTAAAGAATCTGCCTGCCAATTCAGGACTCACAGCAGTCGTGGGTTCAGTACCGGAATCAGGAAGATCCCCTACTGGAAATGGCAACCCACTCCAGTATTCTTGCCTGGGAAATCCCATGGACAGAGGAGCCTGGCAGGCTACAGTCCATGGGGTCGCAAAGAGTCGGACACAACGGAGCATGCGTGCACGCACCCTGATAATGAAACTACAAAGCTATAACTCTTAATGGGCATAACTTCAGATCTTGGTTATAAAAGACCTCATTTCATAAAAGAATAAAGATTTTATCCCTTCAGTTCAGTTCAGTTCAGTCGCTCAGTCGTGTCTGACTCTTTGCAACCCTATGAACTGTAGCACGCCAGGCCTCCCTGTCCATTACCAACTCCCAGAATCCACCCAAACCCATGTCTATTGAGTTGGTGATGCCATCCAACCATCTCATCCTCTCTCATCCCCTTCTCCTCCTGCCCTCAATCTTTCCCAGCATCAGGGTCTTTTCAAATGAGTCAGCTCTTCACATCAGGAGGACAAAGTATTGGAGTTTCAGCTTCAACATCAGTCCTACCAATGAACACCCAGGACTGATCACCTTTAGGATGGACTGGTTGGATCTCCTTGCAGTCCAAGGGACTCTCAAGAGTCTTCTCCAACACCACAGTTCAAAAGCATCAATTCTTTGGTGCTCAGCTTTCTTTATAGTCCAACTCTCACATCCATACATGACCAGTGGAAAAAGAATAGCCTTGACTAGACGGACCTTTGTTGACAAAATAATGTCTCTGCTTTTTAATATGCTGTCTAGGTTGGTCATAACTTTCCTTCCAAGTCTATACAGTCAGAAAAAACAAGACCAGGAGCTGACTGTGGCTCAGATCATGAACTCCTTATTGCCAAATTTGGACTGAAATTGAAGAAAGTGGAGAAAACCACTAGACCATTCAGGTATGACCTAAATCAAATCCCTTATGACTATACAGTGGAAGAGAGAAATAGATTTAAGAGACTAGATCTGATAGACAGAGTGCCTGATGAACTATGGACAGAGGTTCGTGACATTGTATAGGAGACAGGGATCAAGACCATCCCAAAGAAAAAGAAATGCAAAAAAGCAAAATGGCTGTCCGAGGAGGCCTTACAAATAGCTGTGAAAAGAAGAGAAGTGAAAAGCAAAGGAGAAAAGGAAAGATATACCCATTTGAATGCAGAGTTCTAAAGAATAGCATGGAGAGATAAGAAAGCCTTCCTCGGTGATCAATGCAAAGAAATAGAGGAACACAATAGAATGGGAAAGACTAGCGATCTCTTTAAGAAAATTAGAGATACCAAGGGAACATTTCATGCAAAGATGGGCTCAATAAAGGACAGAAATGGTATGGACCTAACAGAAGTAGAAGATATTAAGAAGAGATGGCAAGAATACACAGAAGAACTGTACAAAAAAGATCTTCATGACCAAGATAATCACGATGGTGTGATCACTCACCTAGAGCCAGATATCCTGGAATGTGAAGTCAAGTGGGCCTTAGAAAGCATCACTACAAACAAAGCTAGTGGAGGTGATGGAATTCCAGCTGAGCTATTTCAAATCCTAAAAGATGATGCTGTGAAAGTGCTGCACTCAATATGCCAGCAAATTTGGAAAACTGAGCAGTGGCCACAGGTCTGGAAAAGGTCAGTTTTCATTCCAATCCCAAAGAAAGGCAATGCCGAAGAATGTCCAAACTACTGCACAATTGCACTCATCTCACATGCTAGTAAAGGAATGCTCAAAATTCTCCAAGCCAGGCTTCAGCAATACGTGAACCGTGAACTTCCAGATGTTCAAGCTGGTTTTAGAAAAGGCAGAGGAACCAGAGATCAAATTGCCAACATCCGCTGGATCATGGAAAAAGCAAGAGAGTTCCAGAAAAACATCTATTTCTGCTTTATTGACTATGCCAAAGCCTTTGACTGTGTGGATCACAATAAACTGTGGAAGATTCTGAGAGAGATGGGAATATCAGACCACCTGACCTGCCTCTTGAGAAATCTGTATGCAGGTCAGGAAGCAACAGTTAGAACTAGACATGGAACAACAGACTGGTTCCAAATAGGAAAAGGAGTACATCAAGGCTGTATATTGTCACCCTGCTTATTTAACTTATATGCAGAGTACATCATGAGAAACGCTGGGCTGGAAGAAACACAAGCTGGAATCAGGATTGCTGGGAGAAATATCAATAACTTCAGATATGCAGATGACACCACCCTTATGGCAGAAAGTGAAGAGGAACTAAAGAGCCTCTTGATGAAATTAAAAGCAGAGAGTGAAAAAGTTGGCTTAAAGCTCAACATTCAGAAAACGAAGTGGGCCTTAGGACACTACAAACAAAGCTAGTGGAGGTGATGGAATTCAAGTTGAGCTCTTTCAAATCCTGAAAGATGATGCTGTGAAAGTGCTGCACTCAACATGCCAGCAAACTTGGAAAACTCAGCAGTGGACACAGGACTGGAAAAGGTCAGTTTTCATTCCAATCCCAAAGAAAGGCAATACCAAAGAATGCTCAAGCTACCTCACAATTACACTCATCTCACACACTAGTGAAGTAATGCTTAAAATTCTCCAAGCCAGGCTTCCGCAATACATGAAGCATGAACTTCCTGATGTTTAAGCTGGTTTTAGAAAAGGCAGAGGAACCAGAGATCAAATTGCCAACATCCGCTGGATCATCGAAACGACAAGAGAGTTCCAGAAAAACATCTATTTCTGCTTTTATTCCTTCAAAGCATTCCTTATTTTATGCATAGGAAAACAAAGAATGAACAAGGCTTATAAACTCATGGTTAGATTGAAATCATGGTCGGTTCTGATTTACTTAAAGTGACAAAGCCTGAAATTCATCCTGGTGACTTGCTTCATAAAACAAGAGAACACCTTATATTCTGTGAGAAAAAAATGCATTCTGTTCTATCTGCTATCAACAAGTGCTTGTTTCTCACTAATACCAAAGTTAGTGTGTATGTGTGTGTGTGCGTTCAGTTGCTCAGTCATGTTTGACTCTGTGATCCCGTGAATTGTAGCACACCAGGCTTCTCTGTCTATGGAATTTTCCAGGCAAGAATACTGGAGCAGGTTGCTCTTTCCTTTTGCAGGGGATCTTCTTGACCCATGGATTGAACCTGTGTCTCTTGCATCTCCTGCATTGACAGGTGGATTCTTTACCACTGGGCTACCGGGGAAGCCCTAATACCAAAGTGCAGTATCATTTCCATTTAGAGTGTGTCTAGGACTGAGTTATAATACAGCAGTGAACAGAAGCCGGCTTGTATCAGCTCTGTCAATACATTTCTTCTGTAACATCGCAGCAGTGACTTGAAATCAGACACGGCAGGAGTATTAACACCACAGAAATAGGCACTTCAACCAGTACTTTTATTGTTTAAATTTGGAAAGCCAGTTTGCCATTGTAGCACTTGTTATAATATATATGCTTAATCCTCAAGGCTTGAATATTTATAGTTTCAGCCTATTTCCAGGTAACCACAAAGGCTTATTATAATCTGCTAGGGCATTGATCATGTCCAAAATCCTAAAAATGAGTTGGAAAGATTAAATGAGATGATGTAAGTGCACAACATCTGATACAATATATGTGCTTAAAGAGTATTAATTATTTGCATATAGAAGCATTTGTCCAATGAGTATACATTATTTACAGGGGTCTTCATTGGAAGTGGGATCTAATCTAAAAAAATAATTGACAGGAAATCGCCCAATGGGAATAAAGGCCATTACAGAAAAAATTTTATAGATCACATTTCAACATTTCTTTTTCTGATTTGTCATAAGGTAAGGAAGCCAAAGAGAGCACTTTGAACTAATTGGGAGGGCCAAGAAGGCAATTAACTCTAATTAAGCTGGTAGTAGCCACCTTCCATTGGAGCGATCAAAAGCTGGAGAATCACTGCCTGTGAGGACATCTGAAGACAGGCCTCTCGCAGTGATGACAGCCTTGAAGTTTTGAGCTTACAAAGGCTCTGTCTGCTGGGGTCCGAGAAGCGGAAGGTCCAGGTGAATGGAGGACAGTTAACAGTTTGTCCGGAAAGTGGTCACTTGTATTTGGGCATTTGCAGCTACATTTATGATTTTTTTAAGTTTTCATAGGTATAGTAGACCCTTGACTAACGGGGTTAATTTGTATATAACTTAGAGTCAGCCCTCCCTTTCCAAGTTTCCTTGGCACCTGCAGATCCAACCAACCACAGATCATATAGTACTGTAACACTTACTATTGAAAAATATCCACCCAGTTCAAACCCGTGTTGTTCAGGGCTCACCTGTTAACACTTTAAAAAAAAAGTAAAAAGGAACAGGTAGAATTAGTTTTAATAATTTATTTTGTTGAAACCAATGTATATTGAATATTATTACTTTGTTGTTGTTAAATTGCTCAGCTGTATCCAACTCTTTTGTGACCCCATGGACTGTAACCTGCCATGGGATTTCCCAGGCAAGAATGCTAAAGTGGGTTGCCATTTCCTCCAGGGGATCTTCCTGACTGAAGGATCAAACCTGAGTCTCCTGTATTATGGGTAGATACCTTACCCTTGAGCCACTGGGGAAATAGTTATAGATCTGTTACAGCTTTTTTTGGGGGTACAATTCTTTGAAATCTAGCGTGCATGCTACATTTACAGCATACCACAGTTTGGATTAGTCATGTTTTAGTACAGCTTAGCCACACGTGGCAGGGTCTCGTGTTGGATAGTGCAGGGCAGAGGATGAACAACCGGAGGGTAGCTATCTGTCTCTGCACACACACTGCTTTCTGCAGTGCCTGAAACATAAATGCTGTTCCATAAATGAGTGTGGCAGGCAGAATTCCAAGATCACCTCCAAGGATCCTTGTCTTTGTATAATTCATTCTTTTTTAAGGGTGATGGTGAGGCAGACATCAATCTATCGCTTATGTTATATGGCAAAAGGGAAATGATCTCGAGTGGGCCTGCTCTATTCAGGTGAGTCTTTTAAGAACGGAGGGTTTTCTCCGACTGGTAGCAAAGGAAGACAGCAGAGAACATCCCTGATGGCCTGGAAGAAAGCATACAGCGATGTAGTGAACTGTCCCCGGAAGCTGAGACAGATTGCCCAGCCAGCAAGAAAACAGAGACTTCAGGCTTACAACCACACAGAGCTGAATTCTACCAAACACTAGTGAGCTTGTTAAGAGAACTCTGAGCCCTGGATGAGCACTGCAGCTGATACCTGAAGTTTTGCTTTGTGAGACATCAGCAGAGAGCCCTCTGCAGAGAACCCACCCGTGCAGCGCCCTGATTTCAACCCTGTAGAACTGTGAGCTAAGACACAGGTGGTGTTTTAAGCGACTATATTTCCTGTAACTTGTTACACAGCAATAGAAAATTAATACCACGAATAACTGTCACAATTCAGCAATCATCATTCAGTTGGGGACAATATGTTTAAACTTTAGGCATAGTCCCTAAGAGGAAATAGTAGCTTGTGAACATTAGATTTGAAAATCAAGCCAGTATCATGACAGCAACATATGTATCTTAATTATGCCAGGGCATCAGCAGTGTGAGGCATTTGAGTTACTATCTCTTTCCCAGTGCCACTTGCATCAGAGAGAGGAGCTAAGTGAGAGGCAAAAAAAAAGGGGGGGTGAGGGGAAGCCTCTGGAAAAAAGTCTGATATACTCATCCTGTAAAGGAGTGATTATTGATTAAGCAGAGACTCATATAAAAAAAAAACAACGAATGGCAGTAATAAGCACAGCTCACACTTGCTGGGTTTGTACTCTGTGCCGGGCATGTCAGCCATTGCTTTACTATATCTGCACCAAAGCCCTGGAGGCAGAAACTTACTAACTGTTACTAACTTCATTTTATGGATGTGGAAACGAAGCAGTTGAGGTAGGAGGAGATTTAGCTGCATAAGCAGGTAATAAAGGTGATTCGGAAGGAAGCGGATAAAAAGGTAGTCTTGGAGGAAGCACTGTTCAGAGCAGATTAGCCTGACTCCTAGATGCAGCCCATCTCCAGGATGGCAGCTTTATTTCTTCCCTGTTAACAAACTCTTTTTATGCCCCTTTCTTCTAACAAGATGCGCTTCCCAAGTTGTCATTGATCTATCCATTCAGTCTTCCTCCTTTCTCCTTTGGAGACATCATTGAATCCTATGCCTCCCAGTAACATCTCTGGTCCTGACTCTGAAAGGCCCGTTTTGAACTCAGCTGTTCTACTGAGAGCCAGCCCTCTAGTGACTGTACCTGGATGCCTCACTATCCTCTTAAGCTCAGCTTGTTTAACAAAGTAGAGTTCATCATTATGGCCTGAAGACCAGCTCTCCTCTCCAATACTCTAGCCTTACCAACAATTCTGTAATCGTTGACAAGTCCACAGCGCTCCACACCCCAGAGACCATTCAACCCTCTCTCATCTCCATTCCCTTTAGTCAATCAGCTGCTAAAAGTATCTTTCCAGAATGTAAACTCAGCCATTTCTTCTCCATTTTTCAACTTCCTGAATGCTTTAGTCCACCAGCCTCCCTTCAGTTCAGCTCAGTTCAGTCGCTCAGTCGTGTGCGACTCTTTGCGACCCCATGAATCGCAGCACGCCAGGCCTCCCTGTCCATCACCAACTCCTGGAGTTCACTCATACTCACGTCCATTGAGTCAGTGATGCCATCCAGCCAGTTCATCCTCTGTCATCCTCTTCTCCTCCTGCCCCCAATCCCTCCCAGCATCAGAGTCTTTTCCAGTGAGTCAACTCTTCGCACGAGGTGGCCAAAGTACTGGAGTTTCAGCTTTAGCGTCATTCCTTCCAAAGAAATCCCAGGGCTGATCTCCTTCAGAATGGACTGGTTGGATCTCCTTGCAGTCCAAGGGACTCTCAAGAGTCTTCTCCAACCCCACAGTTCAAAAGCATCAATTCTTCAGCGCTCAGCTTTCTTCACAGTCCAGCTCTCACATCCATACATGACTACTGGAAAAACCATAGCCTTGACTAGACGGACCTTTTACTTCCTTCCTATCCAGCTTTGATTCATGCTGCATCAATTCAGTCACTCTTGAAAAGTGAAAAGAAAAAATAAAAGTGTTAGTCACTCAGTCATGTTCGGCTCTTTGTGAACCCATGACCCCATGGAGCCCTCCAGGCTTCTCTGTTCATGGGATTCTCCAGGCAAAAATACTGGAGTGGGTAGCCATTCCCTTCTCCAGGGGATTTTCCCCATCCAGGGATCAAATGCAGGCCTCCTGCATTGCAGCCAGATTCTTTACCATCTGAGCCACCAGGTCAATCACTCTTACCAGAGCCCACAACCCCTTGCCACTCTATTTTTCATCATTTCTATTTGACATAATGTGAATCCAACTATCTTGTTTCTCTTCAACTGGGAGGCCAAGCAGTGCTGAAAAAAATGCACAGAGGGAAGATAAAAGTAAAACAGAACCCTCTGTTCTGGTTTTCACTGAAGCCCCAAGGTTGCCAAATACTATCACATTCCAAAGCAAATTATTTGGTCCGCCTACCCATGACTTGTGAAGAAGGTGGGTGAAAACAGATTTTATGAGTTTTATCTTTGACTTACCTTGAGCTGTGAATTCTTCCTGACACTCCCTCCCCACACCCTAGCCATGTGGAAGCTTCACAGGCATCTTTGATAGGTATCTTTTGAAGCTGGAGGAACACAGACAGGCATTAGATTCATGCCTAAGGAAAAAAGTCTTTAATGAGGGGCTGGCTGAAGTGAACAGTGTCAATATAGCTGAGGGCTGCGTTTAAGAAATTAACCACATTCTGGTGGATTCCAGGCCAAAGCTACATTTTTCCAGGGACCAAATGTGAAACCCACAGAAGGAATGCCAGTCTGGCTTGTTTAGAAAGGAATTCTGACCTAAAGGACTTCCTGTCGTCAAGGAGGTGTCCTCGGCAAAAAGGGTTTGGAGATTCTACTGGGTAGAGAAGCAGAGAGAGATTTAGGTGGCTGGTTAGAAAAGAGGCACTGCCTGAGACGAAGGAATTCCAAGTGGAAGGGTCCAGCAGGAGGGGGTCTGAGGAGGCCACAGATGCTCAAATGAGAGAATAAATGGCAGCTTTGAACATCAGCCAGGGGGCTTCCCTGGTGGTCCATGGGAAGGTTAAGAATCCACCTTCTAATGCAGGGGGACGTGAGGTCAGTCCCTGGTTGGGGAACTAAGATCCCACATGCCGTGAGGCAACTCAGCCCCTGCACCAGAACCAGAGAGCCCACGTGCTCTGGAGCCCCTGTCCACAGCTAAAAACCCACACGCCACCGTGAAAATCCCCGCTGAAAAACACCTTTGGCTGATGCATGCTGATGTTTGACAGAAACAATAAAATTCTGTAAAGCAATTATCCTATAATTAAAAAATAAATTAATTTTTTTTAAAAAAAAAGAGAAGAAGAAAAAAAAGACCATAGTACAGATTGGTTTCAAAAAAACAAACAAACAAAAAATTAAAAACAAACTAACTAAAAACAACATCTACTAGAACCAGAGGGAACTACACCAACTTATATTTGTGTCAGTTGAATAAAGCCTTCCTTCCCCTTACCTTCCTGCTGTCTCTGCTCCCATCCCAGGAGACTCATTGGTAGCCAAGTGGTGGGAGATGAGAGAGGGGTCAGGGGTAGTAGCACTAGTTGGAAAGTAGAGGTGAAATCTGATTCTCCACTTCAGGCTCTTTGTTCTAAAGCATGAAGTTTGGAGTTTTGTTTGCAATAGTTCTGGGCATGTTGTGGCTGTTTAGTTACTATTGCTGTTGCTATTGCTAAGTCACTTCAGTCGTGTCTGACTCTGTGTGACCCCATAGACGGCAGCCCACCAGTCTCCCCCATCCCTGGGATTCTCCAGGCAAGAACATTGCAGTGGGTTGCCATTTCCTTCTCCAATGCATGAAAGAGAAAGGTGAAAGCGAAGTTGCTCAGTCATGTTCGACTTAGCGACCCTACAGACTGCAGCCCACCAGGCTCCTCCGTCCGTGGTATTTTCCAGGCAAGAGTACTGGAGTGGGGTGCCATTGAAGTCATGTCCAACTCTTCTGTGACCTGTGGTCTGTAGCCTGCCAGGCTCCTCTGTCCATGGGATTTCCCAGGCAAGAATACTAGAGTGGGTTTCAATGTCCTTCTCCAGGGGATCTTCCCAACCAAGGGATCAAACCTTCATCTCCTGCATTGACTGGCGGATTCTTTATCACTGGGCCACCAGGGAAGCCCCAGTTCTGGGCATATTAATTTATAAACTGAGGCTGTGATTTGGAGAGGAAATGACCAGAAGACATTTTATCATCTAAGATGATCAGAGAGTTAGAAGACCTTCCTGATATTTCATCTGAAGGGTGAGAAAGAGCTGGCCCAAAAGGGAGGAAAATGGGCAGGTGACGGAGATGGGGGATGAAGAAAAAATTGTTTTCTCTTCGAGCCCAAGGAGTCAGTCTTGTTCAATGAGATAATTCAGTTACATTACTGAAATAATCTCAAATACACAGCTAGGTTGAGACCTTTGAACCATGGCAATATAACACTTTTTTCTTTTTCTGTTGGGACAAAAAAACTCCTATTCTCTGCAGTTACCTTAAGCCTCTCTGTGCTTAGTTGCTCAGTCATGTTGGGCTCCTTACAACCCATGGACTGCAGTCTGCCAGGCTCCTTTGTCCATGGGGATCTAGGCAAGAATACTGGCGTGGCTTGCCATGCTCTCCTCCTAAGCCCCTCTACCTTCCCTGATCCCTGAGCTGCACACTGCCCCCTTCTGTTCAGATGATCTTGCCTCAGTCTGCAGAAAGAGCAGGATTCATCAGAAGGGAGGAAACTCTTTTCTTCTGCATCCCCAAATGAAGCTGAGAACCGTACTTAGAGTATTGTTAATTAACACATATATCTTAAGTATATAAAGGCGGTTCCACTACTTGACAATCATATATTCTCTCAGGCAGGTAGACTCTTTTCTCCATAATTTTATTTTCAGTATTGGTTTGCTTATCATCTCATTTTCATATGTTGCAAAAATAAACTTTTAGCTTAATTTGAAATTTGGAAACTTTTCCTGTTTATACTACAATTTATGAGAATCTAAAGTTAAGTTTTAATTTATATAGATTGCATTCTACAAAATATGTCCACAAGATTACCATTTGTATGACACGTTATAATATTTGAAACAGGGCATTTCACGCTTTTGCCATTACCCTCAGAGAGCTTTTCTAGTCTCAGTTCTCTTCTTCCATCTAATTACAATTTCATTTTAAAACCAGTCAGGAGCGTATATACCCTGAGTGTTTAAATATGTTACATTTAATGTATCTAAGGAGTTTCTAATTCCAATATAACTAACAAAATAATTGAAAAACTGAGTTGCTAATGGAAGCATGCTCCTCTATACAAGTCATTTACATTATCTAAAGGAATTTTAAGTTCATTACAGAAAATTTGAAAATCACAATAAAATATAAAGAAGAAAATAAAAATCAGCCATAATCACACCATTATCTCCCCACTCATTCTTGAGGTCTTTCAGCCTTTTCTATTTTTCAAACTGGGTATAATAACGCACGTGCATTTACAAGCCCTGCAGTTTTCACAGTGAACGTTCTAGTGAGGGCATCTTTGTTTCTGTGCGATTTAATACTATCCAATAGTCTAATGTTGGTGACCAAATTGTATTCCATCATATTATAATCTGTTTACATGTATTATATTATAATGTCTATTATGTACAATTTTGTATTTGTAATATATGAAAGTGAAAGTGAACTCGCTCAGTCGTGTCCGCTGATGAACCAGAATGTCAGTTTTTAAATTTACTCAAATGAGCAGTGGAACTGTCATGTGGTCCCAGATGCTCTAATGTAACTAACACACACTCTTACTGATGATAGACCTTCAAGGAAAGCCGAATCATAGACAGAAGTTTGCTTCATAAGAGTGAAATCAGAGCAAGGAGTTTGGGATTAGATATGTAGAATGTTTGGTGGCCACAGGCTAAGGCAGCCTTGAAGTGAAGTGAAGTGAAGTGAAGTAGCGCAGTTGTGTCCGACTCTTTGCGACCCCATGGACTGTAGCCCACCAGGCTCCTCCGTCCATGGGATTCTCCAGGCCAGAATACTAGAGTGGGTAGCCTTTCCCTTCTCCAGGGGATCTTCCCAACCCAGAGATCGAACCCAGTTCTCTCGCATTGCAGGTGAATTCTTTACCAACTGAGCCACAAGGGAAGCCCAAGAATACTGAAGTGGGTAGCCTATCCCTTCTCCAGCAGATCTTCCTGACCCAGGAATTGAACCGGGGTCTCCTGCATTGCAGGCAGATTCTTTACCAACTGAGCTATCAGGGAAGCCCTGGGGCAGCCAAATAAATAAATATTTTTGAAAAACATGAAAAGAATGAATGAGAAATAAACCTTTGAGGTATTAAGTCACTGAGATCTTGGGATTGTTTGTTCAGCAGCATAATCTGGCTCTACCCTGACTGAAACAGTGTTCTTTTTTTTAAAACTCATCTCATCCCCTGATGAGCTCGTCCAAGATTATGGCTTTATCTTTATCCTCTAGTTAAATGAGTTCCAAATCCACTGAACTGAACATAGTTGATCAGCTGAGCTCAGGTCCTGGTTTTCTGGTTGCCTGGTTGTGCTCTCAGTGTTCACAGGAACTGCAGTCTGAATGTGCCCCAGATATCTCACACTCAGCACCCCCCAAGCAAACCTATCATCTTTCCTTCAGTGGCTGCTTCTCCTCTATTGTGCATTATCTTCCTTGATTTACCCAGATTCTGAACCTTGGAAATGTGCAGATTTCCTCTCCATGAGTGAAGTGGGACTGGTCTTACCTGTGGAAGTTTCAAAAGTCAGTGAGACCAAGTTCAAACACAAAATTTGGGAAGCAGAGGCACAGTGGAGTTGTACCCATTCAAGTTCCTAGAAATCATCTTTATTAAATTCTTCTTAGTAGAAAAGAAAGGGGTTCTCATTTCTCTTTTCAGACCACGTGGGTTGACTTTCTCCCCCACTGGTTTTACTGAAAGCAGAAGTAATCATCTTTTCCATCAGCCATCTAAAAACAATGAGGCTAATTTTTTCTCTTTCTTTTTCCTTTCTTTTTGGTTTTAATTAAAAGAATCTTTGCAACAGGATGATAGTCAGCATCAAGCATATTGGCTGCTGCAGGCTTCAGAAACTACGGTGGACTTTCCGAGCATCACTTTCCTGTCTCCACTGCCTAGCTGATGAGCAGCTGGCATTTAGCCCCTGAACACAGCCAAGAAAGGGAAATCAAGGCTGATGATCGGATGGTGAGGTAATATCAAATCTATGGCCCCTAAATCCGATGTCTCCACCCCAGTTTCATTATGTGTGTCTGCAGCTTTATAGCAATTGCAGATTTGGAAGGCTGCCACTCCAGATGTCACCAGGCCATTTATTTATGCGTCAAACCAAGCCCATGATCCAGTTGTTCCTCCAATCACCAGCAAAACAGGGAATAGTGATGAAATCAGTCTTTGGCAATGCTGCAGGAATCAGGAATATATTTGGGATTGGCTGCTATTATACCACTTTAGGTTATAATCACCCAAGGAGAACAGGGAGCTGAGAATCAAGTACTGTGCAAAGAACAGAGAGTCCAGGGGAGCACTCCATGCTGGTTCTTCCCTTGGCTGAAGCAGTTCTTCATTATCTCTGTAGGTGGAGAACTGAGGCCCTTTCTTTCCAAGAGGGGGCGGGTTGGATGCTTCACCCAGCACTTACAGAGGCAAACACTAATATTTTGTGGGAGCCTCTGTATGAAGTCATAGTTGCAGAAACAAGCATGTGGAGTGAGGTGGGGTGAAACTGAAGGTGAGTTAACTGGGATCAGCTGCTGGTGTTGCTGTTAAGAAGACGATCCCATGCTCATCCTTGCATGCATGCTCAGTCACTTCAGTCATGTCTGACTCTCTGTGACTCCATGGACTGTAGCCCACCATGCTCTTGTGTCCATGGGATCCTCCAGGCAAGAATACTGCAGTGGGTTGCCATGCCTTCCTCCAGGGGGTCTTCCCCACCCAGGGATTGAACCCATGTCTCTTGCAACTCCAGCATTGCAGGTGGACTCTTTACTGCTGACCCATGGGGGAAGCCCCATGCTTATCCTTACCTCCTTGTGACTAGTTTTCTCTCCTCTGTCTGCAATTTTTTTTTCTAAGATATTGAGTATAGGACTTCCCTGGTGCTCCCTGGTTAAGAATCCAGCTGCCAATGCAGGGGTCACAGGTTCGATCCCTGGTTCAGAAGATTCCACATGCCACGGGGGACCTAAGTCCATGCCCACAACTAGCGAGCCTGTGCTGTAGAGCCTGCGAGCCGCAACTACTTGGCCTGCGTGCTGCAACAACTGAAGCCCTTGCGCCTAGACCCCATGCTCCACAAGAGAAGCCACCACAGTGAGAAACCTGAGCACCGCAGCAAGAGAGCAGCCCCCATTCGCTGCAACTAGAGAAAGTCCGTGTGCAGCAACAAAGTCCCAGCAGTCAAAGATACAAATACAATAATAAGATATTGAGTTTATCGATAACCTCCGATATGCAGATGACACCACCCTTATGGCAGAAAGTGAAGAGGGAATAAAGAACCTCTTAATGAAAGTGAAAGAGGAGAGTGAAAAAGTTGGCTTAAAGCTCAACATTCAGAAAACAAAGATCATGGCATCTGGTCCCATCACTTCATGGGAAATAGATGGGGAAACAGTGGAAACAGTGTCAGACTATTTTTCGGGGCTCCAAAATCACTGCGGATGGTGACTGCAGCCATGAAATTAAAAGACGCTTACTCCTTGGAAGGAAAGTTATGACCAACCTAAATAGCATATTGAAAAGCAGAGACATTACTTTGCCAACAAAGGTCCGTCTAGTCAAGGCTATGGTTTTTCCACTGGTCATGTATGGATGTGAGAGTTAGACTATAAAGAAAGCTGAGCACCGAAGAATTGATGCTTTTGAACTGTGGTGTTGGAGATGACTCTTGAAAGTCCCTTGGACTGCAAGGAGATCCAACCAGTCCATCCTAAAGGAGATCAGTCCTGAGTGTTCATTGGAAGGACTGACGTTGAAGCTGAAACTCCAATACTTTGGCCACCTGATGCAAAGAGCTGACTCATTTGAAAAGACCCTGATGATGGGAAAGATTGAGAATAGGAGGAGAAGGAGACGACAGAGGGTGAGATGGTTGGATGGCATCACCAACTCGATGAACATGGGTTTGGGTGGACTCCGGGAGTTGGTGATGGGAGGCCTGGCGTGCCGCAGTTCATGGGGTCGCAAAGAGTCAGACATGACCGAGCGACTGAACTGAACTGAACTGATAGTTCCCAGTGCTGTATAGTAGGTCATTGTTTGGTTATTGCTGCTGTGGCTGCAAAGTTGCTTCAGTCGTGTCTGATTCTGTGCGACCCCATAGACGGCAGCCCACCAGGCTCCCCCGTCCCTGGGATTCTCCAGGCAGGAACACTGGAGTGGGGTGCCATTTCCTTCTCTAGGGCATGAAAGTGAAAAGTGAAAGTGAAGTCGCTCAGTCACGTCCGACTCTTAGTGACCACATGGACTGCAGCCTACCAGGCTCCTCCGCCCATGGGATTTTCCAGGCAAGAGTACTGGAGTGGGTGGCCATTGCCTTCTCCTAGTTCTATTATTTTATTTGACTTTACTTTATTCTGTTCTAGTTTATGCCCTGCCACGTGACTAGCAGGGTCTGAGTTCCCTGACCAGGGATTAAACCTGGGGCACATCAGTGAAAGCCTGAAATCCTAACCCCTAGACCACCAGGGAACTCTCCTCCTGTCTGCAGTTTTAAACTTGAATGGCAATGTTTCTGAGAACTACCTTGAAGAAGGGAGTGCACTGGAGCATCTGTGTCTCATGGGATTGATCACCCAGTCTCCTCGTTTAACTGTGGCGCCTGCTCTGTGCTCAGCTGTGTCTGGCATCCCAAGTCCGGACACCATCGCACATCATATCTGGAGGGACAGGGCAATGATTGTGGCCACCTGGACACAAAGAGCTGGTGAGGGGACCTGGGGGATCACTCACTCCTTACAAAACTTGCCGTCAGTTGTCCTGTTTTCAGACCCATTCAGCATTTCTTCCTTGGGAGGCACCTGGGTACATCCTCAGTTCCTGAGACTTGCTGGTGCTTCTGAGGCATGCACTGGTTTGTTTCCAGTTGAATCCTCCTCCTACACCTCCTTTCCTTTCTCTCTTCGGTTTCCATTTCCAAATAATTGTGGCTGTCTGTCATCTGCTGTCCTTTTCTCTTTGTTTTTGTGGGTTCATGTTTTCTTTTTCTTTTAATTTTTACTGTCATCTTCAGTTCAGTTCAGTCACTCAGTCGCGTCCGACTCTTTGCGACCCCATGAATCGCAGCACGCCAGGCCTCCCTGTCCATCACCAACTCCTGGAGTTCACTCAGACTCACGGCCATCGAGTCCGTGATGCCATCCAGCCAGTTCATCCTCTGTCATCCTCTTCTCCTCCTGCCCCCAATCCCCAAAGCATCAGAGTCTTTTCCAATGAGTCAACTCTTCCCATGAGGTGGCCAAAGTATTGGAGTTTCAGCTTTAGCATCATTCCCTCCAAAGAAATCCCAGGGCTGATCTCCTTCAGAATGGACTGGTTGGATCTCCTTGTAGTCCAAGGGACTCTCAAGAGTCTTCTCCAACATCACAGTTCAAAAGCATCAGTTCTTTGGCGCTCAGCTTTCTTCACAGTCCAACTCTCACATCCATACATGACCACTGGAAAAACCATAGCCTTGACTAGACAGACCTTTGTTGGAAAAGTAATGTCTCTGCTGTTCAATATGCTGTCTAGGTTGGTCATAAGTTTTCTTCCAAGGAGTAAGCGTCTTTTAATTTTATGGCTGCAGTGATTTTGGAGCCCCCCAAAATAAAGTCTGACACTATTTCCACTGTTTCTCCATCTATCTCCCATGAAGTGATGGGACCAGATGCCATGATCTTTGTTTTCTGAATGTTGAGCTTTAAGCCAACTTTTTCACTCTCCGCTTTTACTTTCATCAAGAGGCTTTTTAGTTCCTCTTCACTTCCTGCCATCAGGGTGGTGTCATCTGTGTATCTGAGGTTATTGATATTTCTCCCGGCAATCTTGATTCCAGCTTGTGCTTCTTCTAGCCAAGCATTTCTCATGATGTACTCTGCATATAAGTTAAATAAGCAGGGTGACAATATACAGCCTTGATGTACTCCTTTTCCTATCTGGAGCCAGTCTGTTGTTCCATGTCCAGTTCTAACTGTTGCTTCCTGATCTGCATACAAGTTTCTCAAGAGGCAGGTCAGGTGGTCTGGTATTCCCATCTCTCTCAGAATTTTCCACAGTTTATTGTGATCCACACAGTCAAAGGCTTTGGCATAGTCAAGAAAGCAGAAATAGATGTTTTTCTGGAAATTTCTTGCTTTTTGGATGATCCAGCAGATGTTGGCAATTTGATCTCTGGTTCCTCTGCCTTTTCTAAAACCAGCTTGAACATCTGGGAGTTCACAGTTCATGTATTACTGAAGCCTGGCTTGGAGAATTTTGAGCATTACTTTACTAGCATGTGAGATGAGTGCAATTGTGTGGTAGTTTGAGCATTCTTTGGCATTGCCTTTCTTTGGGCAATGTCATCTTAGAGGGGTTTAACTGACTCATTGGAAAAGACGCTGATGCTGGGAAAGATTGAAGGCAGGAGGAGAAGGGGATGACAGAGGATGAGATGGTTGGATGGCATCACCAACTCAGTGGACATGAGTTTGAGCAAGCACTGGGCAGGAAAGCCTGGTGTGCTGTGGTCCATGGGGTCGCAAAGAGTTGGACATGACTGAGCGACTGAACTAGAGGGGTTTGGCAAGGGAAAGGCAAATTTGTATGTATAGTTTCATGTTTAGTCACTATTCTATTCACTTATTCTTTTAGCCATTTCGTCTATTCACTTATTCACTTAGTCTATTTACTTATTCTTTCTTCTAGTTTTTCTTATGTCTCTTAGAGCACCACTGAATGTGTCTTGAACCCAATAGGTACTTGATACAAGTCAAAGCAGTTATAATATGACAAAGTGGCTTCCAGGGGACAAAAGGCAGGAATGAAAACTACCCTGTAGGAAGATTTCTGAAAATAGCAGATATGCAATATTTATCCAAATTTCTTGTTTTCCATTCATTCAAAGACTCATGAACATCATGCTCAGATTTAGGTGTTGGAACGTGGATAAAAGGATTAGAAATCTTAGAGCATCTCCTGGTGTAGCTTTTGTGTTTCTTCATATGACACATGGTGGTTCAATCATTAGTGTAAGTTGAACTTTTGCTATAGGCTAGAGTGAGAGAGAAGAAACTGTCCTTTTATAGTGAGAAAACAGCTGTGCCATCATTCATTTGCCAGGAAAGAGAGGAAAATTTGTCAGGGGGTCCTGTTTGTTCCTGGCAAAGAACAGTGGGATGCTGGGGCAACACAAATTATTCCAGAGGTGCAGATTCTTCTGTCAGTTTCCCAGAATTGACTTTCCTTTATCCACAAGGATTCTGAAATTTCTCTTCTGATCAGCCAAAGCCTGGCCTTTTACGCAGAACATTTCACGATGCCAACAGATAGTTTCCAGAGAGGAATAGGGAATTAAGCGGAGCTCTGGTTGCAGATGATTCTTTTTCATGCCTAGCTACCCAAACAAAGGGAATGAACCAGAAGCCAGATCTGCAAGTGAACACACACAGTGGAATTGGTGCATGGGAATGTCCAGGGCGCTGCCTGATTAAACTGCTGCCAGAGCGCCAGGGGGCAATTTCTGTAAGCCTCCCTGTCTTGTATTTTGGCAGCTCTGTCTTCTCTCCCCCAACCACCCTCCCCAGGTCCTCAGATCCATTTGCACCATTGTTTGGAAAGCACCCAACACAGATTGGCAGCATTTGATTCACCTGGCCTCTTTTCTCTCTGAATTTGATCTTTCTGTTAATGACAGCTTATTTTCTCCCCTTGTACTATCGGAAAACCAAAAGCAACTCTTGAGAGAGTTGTGGAGTTATATTTGAGTTTTCTGATTGCACACTGTTACGGGAAATAAATTTCACATTTTAAAATATTTTCTCACTTCTGTCCCCTCTTCCTTCCCCCTCATCCAAACAGTCAACATCGATGGGAAACTTTAATGTTGAGAATTGATTTTTTTTTTCCCCTCAGAAGGTGTTGTGATGACAGTGGCAACATCCTTGAGCGCTGACTTGTCAAAATGTTGACAGTCTCATTTAAGACCTTCAACATTGTCATCCTAATTGGTGCCTCCATTTGCTAGACTTTGCTTATTTATGTGCATTTTCTTTCAAGTGATGTTTCTTAGGGTAATATTCACAAGGGTTTGGGGCTCCTGGAGTGAAATGTGTTATATAAACTGAAATGTTTACCCCCTGGCAAAAGGTAATCTCCATTGCACACACCACCTGGTTATAACAGCCCACATTTGCACAGTGCTTTGTAGTTAAGAAAGGATGTCCATGTGTATTGTTTCATGTAATCCCCCTGAGAAGAACACAGAAGGGATGGTGTGATGCCAGGAATCATCCCACCTTGCCCTGCCACCAGGCACGTGTGATTCCAAACCTAGTGGTGTACTGCTTGACTTTTCACAGGTGTTGTCATGAAGCTCTGTAGAAGCTGTGTCCCAGGTGGTTCACTTTTGGAGAAGGGTTGAATTTATAGAGGCACAAATAAGCACAAAATAATTAGAGGATTTTTTCCCCCATTTTCTGATGTCTCCTAAGGAGAAAACAGGGCAGGTGATTAATTACAGGATCTCTTTGGCAGATTGCATGAGAGGGGAAATCTGTGCGTACTGCAAAATTAATAAAGCTGATTCCATCACAGCTGTATAAACATCTCAGTTAAGGATATGTATAGGGACTTCTCTGGTGGTTTGGTTGTTAAGAATCCACCTTCCAATGCAGGGGATGCAGGTTGGATCCCTAGTTGGGGAAGCTAAAATCCCACATGACGAGGGACTGCTAAGACTCTGTGCTACAACTACTGAGCCCGTGCGCCACAACGAAGATCCCGCGTGCTGCAACTAAGACCCAGCACAGTCAAAATAAGTATTTTTAAAAATATAATAATAAAATAAAAAGTACTTTATTGGCTGATCATATAACAGCTGGCCCTTGGTCCAGAATCTGGTTTGTGTGAATGATTGTAGATAGGAATCGGCTTTTCATTTCCCATGCAACCAAGGAAAATGGATTACAGCTTACATTGTTGTAAATCATTTAAATGTCTTTCACCTACGGATTCTGGAATCATTTTTAAGGAATGTGGGGGCAGTGAGTGCCCTTTCTGGAATCTGAAGTGAGACTCACACTTGTCCTGCATTCTTTTCTCTTTTTTAAATATAAATTTATTTATAAGTTAATTTATATTTATATAATTTATATTTATAAAGTTAATTACTTTACTATATATATATACAATATATATATAATTTATATTTATAGTTAATTACTTTACAATATTGTATTGGTTTTGCCATACATCAACATGAATCCGCCACAGGTATACACGTGTTCCCCATCCTGAACCCCCCTCCCTCCTCCCTCCTAGTACCATCCCTCTGGGTGTCTTTTTTCTTTCCACCGTCTGCACCATGGAACCTGGGAAAGGGACCCGTCTCTGTAGATGTTGACTGGCCATCCTCCTTCTGCACATAAACAGACTCAGAAGGAGGAGTTATCACACATATGAGAGTGAGCTAGTATATTGGTTGAACGCTTCTTGGAAAGCAGAAATCTGAACAAGTCAACTTAGGCAACGTAAGAAATTTATTGGCTCAAATGATTTGGAAACTCAGGGATAATGCTGAGTTTAGATGCCAGGTTATCAACCCCAGTGAAAAAGAGGTATTCTGATTACTCTGGCAGAGAAGTCTTTGGGAGGTGTACTTAGATTTGCCTTGCTAGACTAGCAAAGAGAATTGCACTATTGCATGTCATATTCTATTATATATTGTAAAAATCATGTGGAAGCTGATGTTACTTCTATTTTATTGTCTGCTTTCGTAGTCCTTCCCCTCCTTTTTTGTGGTTTGGGTATTGATTCTTCAGCGGTTCCCTGATGGCTCAGATGGTGGGGAGCCCACCTGCAATGCAGGAGACCTGGGTTTGATCCCTGGGTTGGGAAGATCCCCTGGAGGAGGGCATGGCAGCCCTCTCCAGTACTCTTGCCTGGAGAATCCCATGGACAGAGGAGCCTGGTGGGCTACAGCCCGTGGGATCACAAAGAGTTGGACATGACTAAGCGACTAAGCAGAGCACTAGATCCTTAAATATCCTCAAATATGTTACAGGCTTTCTATTTCACTAATCATGGCACTGCGTACGTCACATGCCCATCTTTGAGCCATTCACCATGCCCAGAGGGATAAGCATATTCATTGGTGAGCCTGGGCCACATGACCACTCTTGAGCTGAGAGCAGAGCGGCATCACCATTCACAGTTGTATCAGGACCACATGACCAGGGGAGGGTGCAGGGAGCAAACAATGTGTATCTATTGTACCCATCCTTGTATTGTACCTTTTCTGTTGGGAAATGTAATTGTTATGACTAAACTGATTCCTTCTGGCTAATTCCTTTCCTCTTCGGCCAGCTGGTCAGAATCTTCTCAGGTTTATCCTCCAATAAAAGGGAATAGTCCAACCCTTAAATGTTCTTGAGAAGTTACATTATTTCATAGCCTTTACAAATTTAGCAATGAGAAAAACAATCTCCATTTCCATTAAACTCTTTCCAGGCAGAATTTCTAAATCTTTTTGTTATCTTCCTACATCTGATTGACAGTGTTTCATTTCTTTCCTGCCTTTTTCTAGTTCAGAATTCCAAGTGGAGCTGATGCGAAAGATATAGTGTACGGTACTGGGGAAAAAAATATGAGTTTCTGAGTCAACTGACTTGTATTCAAATCCCACTTCAACCACTAGACCAGCAGTTGTTATTGTTGTTCAGTCGCTAAGTCATGTCTGACTCTTTGTGACCCCGTGCACTGTAGCCTGGCAGACTGCTCTGGCCATGGGCTTCTCCAGGCAAGGATACTGGACTGGGTTGCCATTTCCTTCTCTAGGGTATCTTCCTGGGCCAGGGATTGAACCTGTGTCTCCTTCACTGGCAGGTGAAATCTTTACCACCAGGGGAGCCTGGAACAGGCATGTTTTTATAAAAGCCTGCTACTCTGTCTCTCTAGCAGTGGTTAGAAAAATGCAAATATAAATGCTATTCTTTTCATTTGTGTTGGCAAAATTTTAAAATATTGATGTAATATACATCTTTTTTTTCCCCTGCCTTGCATCAGTTTCTTCTGTTTTATAGCAAAAATATCACATATGTTTTGTATCTATTCCTACCTTAATTCAGATATACCCCTGGACTGCTCAGTTAGATGAGCCAAGAAATTTCCTTTTTAATTTAAACCACTTTGGGTCAGTTATCTATTACTTGAAGTGAAGTGAAATTCACAGAATTGATCATTTCTATTTCTCGTGAAGGTATGGGGAAGGTATCAGTCGGGCAGCTGGTGGCATATTGACTCTAGGGGACCCCTTTCTGCAATGCTCGTTGTATCAGTCAGGTTTATAACTTTTTCCAGGAAGCCTCCTGTGTTAAGTCTGTAGAGACTATAGAAAGTCATCACACTGAAGGCTGTCTGATGAATGGGACTTAATGTTGGGCAAGAGTGGATCTGATCGGTGCAAGAGATGTTCTGGATCAGACACTGTGTGTGTGCCACTTCAAATCCTTGTGTTTTCTCAGCCTACTTTTTACTCCAGCCAGTTTTGCAGCAACTAGCTTTGTGCAAACATACTCTAACAGCATCTCACTTCATCTGCATCATGTCTTCCTGCCCTGGGACTTCCCTAATGCTGCGCTGAGAGATGGCCATGGAAATCCAGTCAGGCACATGGAACCTGAAAGGGCAAGGAAGTTAAAGTCAACGGGCATCTCTTTTCTAATAGGGGGTGAGAGCTGGTGGATAAATAAGGCATATTCCATGTGGCTCCTTGGAGGGGCTAAGTGGGTGAAGCCCTACTAACACAGCAGTGACCAACTTGATAATATACCCTGGAATAGGCGTTCAGTCTTGGCCTCACTTTTCTGAATCACTTCCCAAATAAACTGCTTGCATACCAGCCCTTGTCTCAGGTTCTGTTTTTGAAGGAGAATCCAGAATCACCACAATTTGAATGAGAGTCCCAGATTTAATCCAAATTTCCTCCAGTGTTACCTGCATAAGTAGGTACAATGGAGTACAACATGGGTAATGACCAAAAATTTTTGGCTCTTGTCCCAAACTACATGAGTCTACAAACGTTGATCTCAAATTCTTTTTCTCCAGCTTACACAATCAATGTCCACCGAAGGAAAATTCCCTCAGTGGTCACATTCTAGTCCTGTCAGTGATGGCAGTGCTTGAAGGACAACAGCTGTGTGCTCTCCAAGTGATACCCAAGGTGCAGACCCCAGCTCTCCAGCTCCCAGATAGCTCTGAAGTCCCTTGGCTCTTCTCTCTGTTGGATCTAAACAGCAATGAAGAGAAGATCCTACTTCCTGACTGGATTACACTTAATTCCCAGGTCCAATACCCTGCAAGCAATATTCTCACTTCTCCTTTTGTTTCTGCCTGTGGCCCAGAGACATCAAACCAGACCATAGTTCATGGGCTGGGCCAGGGAGCCATGCACAAGGCATGTCCCAAATCCTTCATTTCATCTGCATCACTCTCAGACACTTCCAAACTTCTCCACTCGCTCCTTCCAAGTAACCTCATAATTCAGGAAGCCCCTTCCTCAGTAGTTCTTCGGTTATGGCCTGTCCCCTTTTTTTATTCATCAGGATGGTCTAAAGCTCAGCAGTGGAAATATCTTAGGCACAAATGGAGTCCTTCCTCTTTCCTGCCACAATATTATCCTCAGAAAATGAACTTCACGCGAAAACACCAACATTAAAATAGAGTAAAACATGAATGAAATCCTTCTAGCTGTAGACGGTGATTCCACGTGCGACCAAGGATTTCCAAAGCCTACTAGCCTCTGATGACCAACTAAGGTCATATTTCCTTTTATAATTTAAAGGAAAATGACCCTGGACTAACCTGGTGGTAGAGTGGATGAGAATCCGCCCGCCATTGCAGGGGACGTGGGTTTGATCCCTAGTTTGGGAAGATTCTACCTGCTGTGGAGAAACTAAGCCTATGCTCCACAACTGCTGAGTCCAAGAGCTGCACTACAGAAGCCCTGATGCTCTACCTGATGCCCTAGAGCCCGTGCTCTGCAAGCAAAGCCCCCCAATGAGCAACCTGAGCTCAGGAAAAGGAGCGGCCCCTACTCCCCACAGCTAGAGAAAAGCCTGCACAGCCATGAAAACCCAGGATAATCCATAATAAATAAATAAATAAAAACCTTGCGGAAATAAAAAAGTAAAATGTTCCCAAGTCCTCACCCTTTGAAGACCCTTCTTCTGCAGAGTCTTCCACACCAACTCAATTCTGGGAGTCAAGGGGTCACTCGCATGCTCAACATATTTGTTCTCTGCTTGTTTTCTTCAGCCGTTCACCTCTGAGCTGACCTTCTCCAGGACGCCTTGTTCTCCATGTAGGATTGCAAGAGGCGAAGGGGCCTATCAACTGGATTTAATCAATTTGGTAACACAGCTCTTTGTTGTTGCTTTTAATGTATATAAGAGAATAGGTGGTCACTCAGAAAAGCTTGAGGTGAGGACAGTTTGCTTCTGCCATGTACCTCACTGCCATATTACAATGAAAGCAAGTCTCAGATCAGGTTCTGCCACACAGCAGACGGTCACTAACAAGTGGGCGTAAAACAGCTCACACTGTCTGTTCTGGAAGCATGATGAAGCCACAGCCTCTGTCTGGCCTTTTGGATGGTCCGATGAGCACCTTGCCTAAACTTTTGTTCACTGGAGACAAAAGCCGAGACTGCAGAGGCAGGGTTCTGCCAGCCTTTCAGTCAATATCTGACATGGGCAGCCCACATCAGTGGAAGCCCGCTGGAGGTACGTGCGGAACCTTTAGCAGTCCAGTCTGCTGAGGGTGGTGGGCTACTTGGCGCTCTGGATCCTGACACCCTGATTGTGAAAAGAGGGTAAAGTTTCTTTTAGCTAGTCCGCATATTAAGAACACTTTTTTTTTTTCAGCATTCTTAGAAACAACTTTACTCTAAATTTTTACATGTTTAAATTGAACTATATTTGACAAAGTGTCCTTTTAATTTCACTAAAAGGAGCCCATTTCTGAAATTCGTTACACCGATCAACAAGACATCATTTTCCACAGTAAAAAAAAACAAACAACTTTTTACATTCCGTGTGCAAATGAGCAAAGCTGTGTATGACTATGGATTGAGAATCAGACAGCAGAGGCACTGGTAGATGGACTTTATGTGAGAATGCTAGGTAACCACCCCAGCTGCTCGTAAAGTTAAAGTTGAAACTAGTTGGCACGTATATAAGACCTCACTGTCTATGTGGAAGTGTTTTAAAGTAAAATACTATCTTCATTATAGATCCCCAAACCTCAAGGTCTAAGGCTCCCAATCTTTTGGATTCCACAGATTGACCACTGGCCCCAAGAGTTGCATGATTTTCCAAACTGTAAATTGAGACCCGTTAACAGGTCATAACATGAATTCAGTGGGATATGACCAAGATTAAAAACAATGGCAAAGACCGTCCCTGGTGGTCCAGTGGTTAAGACTTTGCCTTCCAATGCAGGGGGTGTGGGCTTGATCCCTGGTTGGGGAGCTAAAATCCCACATGCTTTGTGGCCAAAAAAATCAAAACATAACACAGAAGCAACATTGTAACATGTTCAATAAAGACTTTAAAAATGGTCTGCATTAAAAAGATCTTTAAAAAAAATAACAAACAACAAAGATATAGCTGATTCATGTCCTTGTACAGCAGAAACTAAGACAACATTGCCAAGCAATTATACTCCAATAAAAAATAAAAACAATGACATTATATAGAAACATCAGCATAATAAGAATAGGTGTGGCTCTGTGAAACTTGTTTACTAGATATTTGTGGCACGTGTTCACTGGAATACTATGTAAAATTTAAAATATCTTTTTAAGTGTCTTTTTTTAAAAAAAGGTGAAATTATATTTCATAAGGTTTGTGTTATTTACTCTTTGAATTCCAGTGGTCTGCTCTAGCTACACATTTAGGCAAAACATTTCTCACCTCTTCAAGGGCAGGGTTCTGGCCGAAGATACCCACTTACATCACTGGGCGGAATACTTGGCACCTCGATCCGCAGCATCAGCTTTCAGACTTACGGTGACTTCACTGCCGTGGCCAAGGACAATGAGTGGGTACTTGCTTTATATTTATGTAGCTGTAGAGCCGGTCCTGGCAATTTTCCAAAAACAAAAATGAATCAGTTCCAGAAATTCTGAGAGCTTTCTCAGCCCCACTCCCCCACCCAAACTAAAAGCTGTCAGTAACCTTCCAGTGGCAGTTCCAGCAAAGAAAAAAGAGATTCTGTCTTTACTAGGTACCAGTATCATGAGTCTATTCTGAACACATACCCTTAACCAAATGTTTTCCTTTACATCAAATAAATTGAAAAGAATGATTGAAGTTTTTCTGATGATTGCATTGCCTCCTTCTCTGTTTGCAAACGGTGACCAGTGTTGAGGGGGAAATCTGTCTTCGGCAACCAAGTTCTGTCAAGTGTTTTTAAGAACTTTCTGGTGGAAAGGCAGCCCTACCCCAAGGAGAGATTTTTGATTTTCGATAGCACTTCTATTAACTAAGTTATCAATGCTCCAAGATCCTGCAGAATTGAAAAATGGGGTTTGCAGGGATGAGTATGTCTACATGAATCTTTGAATGTAAGTTTCTGTGAACTTAGTAATATGACAAAAATTTACAGTATTGACTGCTAACGTGGTTGTTGTTCAGTTGCTAGGTAGTGTTTGACTCTTTGCAATCGCATGGACTTCCCTGTCCATCACTATCTCCTGGAGTTTGCTTAAACTCGTGTCCGTTGAGTAGATGATGCCATCCAACCATCTCATCCTCTGTCTCCTCCTTCTCCTCCTGCCCTCGATCTTTCCCAGCATCAGGGTCTTTTCCAGTGAGTTGGCTTTTCACATCAGCTGGCCAAAGTGTCGGAGCCTCAGCTTCAGCATCAGTCCTTCCAATGAATAGTCAGGGTTGATTTCCTTTGGGATTGACTGGCTTGATCTCTTTGCAGTCCAGGGGACTCTCAAGAGTCTTCTTTAGCACCACGATTTGAAAGCATCTGTTCTTCAGCTCTCAGTCTTCTTTATGGTCCAGCTGTTACATGACCGCTACGAGACTACTGGAGAAACCATGGCCTTGGCTCCATGGACCCTTGTCAGCAAAGTGATGTCTCTGATGTTTTGTATGCTGTCTACGCTTGCCACGGCTTTCCTTCTAAGAGCGAGCGTATTTTGATTCCATGGCTGCAGTCACCATCTGCACTGATTTCGGAGCCCAAGAAAGTAAAATCTCTCATTGCTTCCACTTTTCCCCCTTCTACTTGCCATGAAGTATTGGCTTCTAATATTGAAACATAAATATATGTATGTATGTGTATTAAAGGTAGTTGGAGAATATAATGTGTTAAAAGGGATAAGTAAGAAGCCAGTTTGTTCTACAGTTCAATGGAAGGATATATGGTTTACTGGGAGGAAAACATGCCTAATAATGAGTGGAAAGTGCTCAGAGAAGGAGCTCCCCAAGGAAGGGAAATAGAGATACTAGAGGGGGAAGGAATCTGTGATGCCTGGGGCAGGAGTCTGGGAGCCAAATGATCTATGGGCTATAGACCATTTGACTCTGGGTTGGGGTAGCTTCCCTAGTGGCTCAGAGGGTAGTCTGCCTACAATGTGGGAGATCCGGGTTCGATCCCTGGGTCAGGAAGATCCTCTGGAGAAGGAAATGGCAACCCACTCCAGTACTCTTGCCTGGAAAATCCCATGGACAGAGAAGCCTGGTAGGCTACAGTCCATGGGGTCGCAAAGAGTTGGACATGACTGAGCGACTTCACTTTCTGGGGTGTACGCAAAGGCCTTTGTCTGAAAGAACCAGAAATTATAATGTAATTTATGATGAGGGAGCCCTGTGAACCAGCGATACAGGAAGGGACTCAGAAGGTGGCAGGGATGAGTCATGCCAAGTTGTGGTTCCAGAAATGAGGAGAAGGCTTGAGAGCCCTAAATAAGCACTTCACGCTTACAGCAGCCAGCGGATAACTAGAGTCCTCGGTGAGTGCATCGCTGCAGTGTAAGAAATAGCCTATTTTTCAAAAGCCCAGTCTCCTGTTCCAGCAAACAAAATAGTCCAACTCTTCCAAAGTTCTCACTACTGACACTTTTCCCCACTGCAAAGTCAGAAAAATGTGAGAAATGATTGTCTTGTATAGTTTGGATTTTTTGATATGTGCCCTGGTGACTCAGATGGTAAAGAATCTGCCTGAAATGAGGGAGACCCCAGTTTGATCCCTGGGTTGAGAAGATCCCCTGGAGAGGGGAATGGCTACCCACTCCAGTATTCTTGCCTAGAGAATCCCATGGACAGAGGAGCCTGGTGGGCTACAGTCCATAGGGTCGCAAAGAATCGGATGTAACTGAAAAACTAGCACTTTCACACTTTCATAAGAGATGAAAGTGAAGTTCCAAAATTAAGTACATTTTAGTTTCTTCAACATACAGTTGCAGCAAATAATACAACGTATTGCCAGCCTGTTTAGTTTACCCTTAGACCAATGTGGTCCCCTGCTGTTGTGTTGGCTGCTGAGTGGGTGGGGCAGAGGGCATGGAAATAGTGTCAGAGAACTGTGGGTCTGCAAGAGGCGTGATGATAGAGGTCAGGGGCAGCCCTAGGCACTGGACCATCTGCCTTCACATCCCAGCTCTGCACTTTTATCCACTGGAAATCTAGGGCAGGCCACCTGGAGTTTAATTATTTAAATTGGCTGGCCTGCGCAGCCCCCCAACCCCCATAGGATTTCTCAGATCTCTGCTAGTTTTATCTAAGAGGCATAGAAATGAAGCTTATAGGCTCTGGGCCTGGGCATAAATTCTGGCTCTGCCCCTCACCAGCATGAGATCTTGGGGGCAGTTAAGCAACCTTTCTATGCCTCAATATCTTGTGAAACTGGAATAATAACAGTTGCAATAATAAGTTGCTTCAGTTATGTCTTCACTCTTTGCAACCCCATGGGCTATAGCCCACCAGGTTCCTCTGTCCGTGGGATTCTCCAGGCAAGAATACTGAAGTGGATGGCCATGCCCTCCTCTAGGGGATCTTCCCGACCCAGGGACTGGACCTGCATCTCATGCGTCTCCTGTATCAGCAGGTGGATTCTTTACCACTGAGCCATCTGGGAAACCATTTGGCCCACCCTAGGTATTCATTATGGAGAAGGAAATGGCAACCCACTCCAGTACTCTTGCCTGGAAAACCCGATGGACGGAGGAGCCTGGTAGGCTACGGTCCATGGGGTTGTGAAGAGTTGGACACGACTGAGCAACTTCACTTTCACTTTTCACTTTCATGCATTGGAGAAGGCAATGACAACCCACTCCAGTGTTCTTGCCTGGAGAATCCCACGGACAGGGGAGCCTGGTAGGCTGCTGTCTGTGGAGTCACACAGAGTTGGACACGACTGAACTGACTTAGCAGCAGCAGCAGGTATTCATTAAGAGGCTGTGGAGGGACTTCGCTGATGGTCCAATGGTTAAGAATCAGCCTTCTAACGCAGCAGACTTGGGTTAGATCCCACATACTTGGGAGCAACTAAGCCCAAGCACTGCAGCTATTAATAGAAGCCAGCTATTAACAACGAAGAGCCCAGCTGCTGCAACTAAGACCCGACACATAAATATTAGTCAACTAAATATAATTTTTAAAAAGAGGCTATTGAGCACATGCGTGAATGAATACCTGTAGTCTAATTCAATGGCTTGCCATAGAGATATTGGATGTCTGTAGCTTTCCAAATTTGCCAAAAGCACTTGTGCTTTTCTGCATCTCACACACCTTAAGATGGGATATAGACATTGTCTCCTACTTCTCGCCTATTCTACCCTGTGGTGCTCACAAATGAAAAGGGCAAGCTTATACAACATGGGACCCTGAGAGCCTCAGGGAGAACCTCTTCACTTCTCCTTCGGTACACTAGGGAGTCATAATATCCCCAAAGTCTGGAAATCCAAGGACCCTAATTAATTATAGACACAAGTCATATCACCCTTCATCCCTTTCTGGGTGAATATTTCTGGTGGAGAGCAGTCCCCACTGTCATTTGCTGTGGAAGTGGGCAGGCCCCAAGAGCAGGCAGGTTCCCTGTTAACCCAGAGCCCGTCTATCTGCTGCCTGGGTGGCAGTGGCAGTTCCGCCCCTTCATAAACATTAAGACACGAAATAATGGAATGTTTAGTCTGAGTAATACATTAAGGAAATCAATTAGGCCCACATGCAACTTTCTAAGATTTTAATTACAGTACTTAGGGTACCACACTAGAGCAGTTTGTCAGGAACATAATTTGTTAATGAATAACAACTGACACAGTGAATTAGCTGGGATTGTAATTAGCTCTTGCTAGCCATCCATTGGAACCCTGATCAAAAGCCAGCCAGTGAACGAGGGAGAAATCAGCTGTAAATGATAACCCCGACAGCTCTATTGGGGCTGTCTCCCTGACGCGGGTGCACCCAGAGGGGCCTGGCTAAGACCACGTGCAGAGTTTAACTCAAGTGAAGTCAAGGAGCAGCCTCTGCCCAACCTGGGAGCCTGTTAGAAATGCAGATTCTCGGGCCCCCACCCCAGACCTGTCCAATTTTAAGAATCTGCATTTTAAGATGCCCAGGTGATTTCTGAACATATTGAAATTTAAGAAGCATTGTCAGAATAAAAAGAGCAGAGGTTCAAAGTCAAACAGATCTTACCGTAACTCTTGACATGCTCACCTGTTCACTAGAGGTATATCTTTGGGCAATTGCTAAGTCACTTTGAGCCTCTGTGTCCTTATCAGAAAGTTGCACCTACTAATACCTATCCTGGGGGTCCTTGTAACTGACTAGCAATAGCATATGCATGTGCCTAGCACATAGCAGGTGGACAGTTAATGAGGGCATAGGAGAAACTCAGAGAGGCTTCCTGAGACCTGGGCCTGACTCCACGTGGTGCCATGTGGTCCTCTGTCCTGGGGTCACTTTTGTGGGTCATGCCTTCATCCCTCCAGTCTTCCATTCCACAATGGGGGAGGACTAGGAGAGAAGAGATGAAATATTACAAGTAAGTTAAATGAGTAGAGAAAATATTTTTAAGGATAAAATAATGAAAATAGAGAAATCAGTCAAAGAATATGCTAAAGTTAGATTGAATTGATTTTGTTTTTTTAAGTGGCCAAATGACCAAATAGGAAAACACTGGTTGGTAATGTGAAACACTTGGGAGGGTGCAAGGCCCAGAGTGTTCTCTGTCTTCCCATGGGAGGGAGAATCCTGAGGAACAAAGCAGTGGTGAGCATTCCTCCCAAGGTGGGGTTCATTCTGCACTCTGGAGATGTGCAATCCATAGTTAAGGAGCAGTGTTTTAGGAAACACCTCTGACTTACCGTGCACAGTGGATATGTTCTTGATAGAGCATGCAAGCTTAAAAATATGTACCTTATCTGTCAATGTACATCTTGCTTGCTTCCATGTCCTGGTTATTGTAAATAGTCCTGCAATGAGCATTGGGGTACATGTGTCTTTTAGAATTATGGTTTTCTTAGGGTATGTGCTGTGAGTGGATAAAGCAGATGTGGTGCATATATGCTGTGGAATATTACTCAGTCATGAAAAAATGAATTTGAGTTAGTTCTAGTGAGGTGGATGAACCTAGAGCCTTGTGATATGGAGAGAAGAAGTCAGAAAGAAAAACAAACATATTCTCTCTATATACGAAATATAGAAAAACGGTATTGATGAACCTATTTGCAGGGAAGGAATGGAGACATAGATGTAGAGATGGGACTTGTGGACACAGTGGGGGAAAGAGTGAGAGGGATAAATGGAGAAAGCAGCATCAACATATATACACTATCAGGTGTAAAATGGACAGTGGGTGGGAAGTTGCTGTATAACACAGGGAGCCCAGCGTGGCCCTCTGTGATGACCTAGAGGGGTGGGAGAGGGGAGGGAAGGTAGGCTTAAGAGGGGGGATGTATGTATAATTACCGCTGATTCATCTTATTGTATGGCAGAAAGCAACACAATATTGTAAAAATTAAAAAACAAACAAAAAATAGGTACATCAAAGCAATTTCCTCGTTAGAGAATTTCCCTCTAAGTTTCCTCACGAAACCCAAGAGTGTTAGAAGGAACTCTTACGTCAGCTGATTATTAGACCATGTGCTCAAACACAAGGATCACCACTGTGTCAAGGCTTATACAGAAAATGGGAATATCCTTACAGCACATTGTGGGTAGACTAAAGGGGTTCTGAGGTCACCTGTGTGGGACAAGGTGGAAGAATAATTTTTTTACATCATGTAATTACAAGAAAAATTAAAAATTGAGAAAGATTTTTGACATACAGTTTGTGATGGCACCCCACTCCAGTACTCTTGCCTGGAAAATCCCATGGACGGAGGAGCCTAGTAGGCTGCAGTCCATGGGGTCATGAAGAGTTGGACACGAGTGAGTGACTTCTCTTTCCCCTTCCCTTTGCATGAAACATCCAAATAGAGTATTGTCAATTTTCAAAATGAGAAAATAAATGAGTTTTCTTCCGGAAATGTTAACTTTTTAACATCAAATTTGATGCTTGTCTATACTCAATTCCTGATCAAAACTTTTAATAACGATCTTTTCAAATTTTGGATATTCACCATCAATGAGAAATTTTGTTTGTGTGAGGAGGTCATACAAATTTATTTAAATCATTGTTTCACAGCTATTTCAAAATTTGTAGTAACTGAAATTATACTTAGGGACTATAGCTGCTGCTGCTAAGCCACTTCAGTCATGTCCGACTCTGTACGACCCCCTAGACGGCAGCCCACTAGGCTCCCCCATCCCTGGGATTCTCCAGGCAAGAACACTGGAATGGGTTGCTATTTCCTTCTCCAATGCACAAAAGTGAAAAGTCAAAGTGAAGTCGCTCAGTCGTGTCTGACCCTCAGCGATGCCATGGACTGCAGCCTACCAGGCTTCTCCATCCATGGGATTTTCCAGGCAAGAGTACTGGAGTGGGGAGGGACTATAGCAGTCCATCCTTTTCTTGAAAAATCTAATGTTGAAATTTCTTGTGATAATGCAAATGATTTTTGAATCTAATTGAACTTTTTCATGTCTAGAACTTCAGAATATTAATGTAGCTCTAATTTGCAAAACTTCCACACATCATGAGAGTAGTCATCACTGACAGGACACATCAGTTGCAAATGGGCAGAAATCTCAAATATATGGGAGGGCCACCACCAGAAGCTCAACCTTCCTGCTTCCCCTTCTCTCATCACAGACATGTGGCATCCTGGGCTCTGCACTGTCCTCCTTGAGCACCAGGAACACGAACACTCCCAGAAGCTCCATGGGCCTCTTGTCCATGAGGGGCAACCTGGCTCCATGCTTAGCTGCTGGCATGGCGGTCGACATGGAAGGGCTCCTGGTTAGTCCTGCTCAGAATGCTGGGGCTGACATATTTGTGCTCAGTACACTTCTGCTTGTAGGGACTGTGGGAGGTACAGACAGGTTTGGCTTATCTGGGACCACCCTCTGTAGAGCCGCAAATAAGGCTGCTCATGGCCAGAGGTTACCAGTCTGGGGTTTTGGGCAGCCCCAAAGGCTTGAGGTTGAAGTTTCTGTTGTGGTACGTGTGGAACCTACTCATGGCATGCAACTGGGCCCATCGGGAATCTCCAGATTACTCATATGCAGGAACCAAGCCATCCTCTTTCTCTTCTACTTCTTGAATCTGTACATGGTAGGCTATCTTGCCCCTTCCTCTTTTACTTCCCACGCCAAGGATTGGTTGAATGATTGGGGTCTTTCTCCACTGTGTTGGAGGAGACTTGGCCAACTCCAGCTGGACTTCATTTATTCCCAGGGACACTCTGACTTTGTCTATCCTTCTCATCCTACAGGAAGATGCCTGGAATACTCAGCACTAGGGTTGGATCAAATGTGGTCCTTTTAGTGCTTTGACTGGCTCCACTGCCTCTGGTAGTTGCGGTTCTCTGTGCTTTTTTTGGCGGGGGAGGGCTGCTCTGGGTCTTAGTTGTAGCATGTGGGATCTAGCTCCCTGACCAGAGATCGAACCTGGGCCCCCTGCACTGGGAGCTCAGAGTCTTAGCCACTGGACCACCAGGGAAGTCCCAGTGAGCTCTGTCTTTACATGACAACAATAACGTCCCATTCTTGGGTTTGAGGAATAGAAGAGGAGGCAGAGTAGGAAGCCTCATCTGCCTCCTTTATTCTCTTACAAAGGCTTTCCTTTGGAGCATCAGGCACTTATGTAGCTTTTAATAAATTCTGTAATTTCTTATCCATTTGGTCACTAAAAATTAAGTAGGATGAGAGATTTCAATTGATGTAAAACCATACGTTCTAAAAGTATGACTAGATCATGTGCAGAAATTACAGAAAAGTTAAGTTGAAAACCACAGCTCACCAACCCCCCCAGTCATATCAAGGATATAATGAGAGGAAGAGAATGGAAAATTAGGGAAAATGGATGAAAGTTTCTTTGGAGAGAGTTGTGGCTTGGAAGAAAAGTTATGACCAACCTAGATAGCATATTCAAAAGCAGAGATATTACTTTGCTGACTAAGGTCCGTCTAGTCAAGGCTATGGTTTTTCCAGTAGTCATGTATGGATGTGAGAGTTGGACTGTGAAGAAGGCCGAGCACTGAAGAATTGATGCTTTTGAACTGTGGTGTTGGAGAAGACTCTTGAGAGTCCCTTGGACTGTAAGGAGATCCAACCAGTCCATTCTGAAGGAGATCAGCCCTGGGATTTCTTTGGAAGGACTGATGCTAAAGCTGAAACTCCAGTACTTTGGCCACCTCATGCGAAGAGTTGACTCATTGGAAAAGACCCTGATGCTGGGAGGGATTGGGGGCAGGAGGAGAAGGGGATGACAGAGGATGAGATGGCTGGATGGCATCACGGACTCCATGGCCGTGAGTCTGAGTGAACTCTGGGAGATGGTGATGGACAGGGAGCCTGGCGTGCTGCGGTTCATGGGGTCGCAAAGAGTCGGACACGACTGAGCGACTGCACTGAACTGTGGCTGTGCTATGAGTCCTCCTTCCTCATCCAAGGAGGCAGGTTAAAGGAGCTTCCTTCCTCATCGTGCCAAGCTAGAGGAGTTTCAATGGGACATGAGAGCATTTAGGGAAACACACAGGCCTGTTGTCTGATCCCACACCCTTGTTCTCACCCAAAATGCCAGAGGGTGAAGCCTGGGCTATTAGCTGATGTATCAGAGGAGAACCGCTCCTTCTTGGGGATTGGTCCTCATTCCTAGAGTGAGTGCAAAGACAGGGTAGTTTTTCTGGCAACTCTGGATAAGGTCATCTTGTATCCTGTCCAATGGAGCCATCCAGGTGGGAAAAGTACCCTTAATAGAGGCTGAGCTGAAGTTGCGCTTCTAGATTTCTAGGGGCAGAGGAGAGAGGGAGCAGTGCTAGACCAGCAGATTTGCTTGGGTCAAGGGCATGGCCTGTGAGAACACATCAGTGAACTCCCCCATAAAACAACTTTAATATCATCCCATCTGCAGGGCTCAACCTGTTAATGATAGTCAGATACAAGCGTTCCTGCCACTCTTCCCTCTCTTTCCATTCCCCGATCCCCACCTGAGCTGTGCTTAATCGCTCAGGCATGTCTGACTCTTTGGGACCCCATGGACTGTGGCCTGCCAGGCTTCTCTGTCTGTGGGGTTTTTCAGGCAAGAATACCCATTCAGTTCAGTTCAGTCGCTCAGTGATGTCCAACTCTTTGCGACCCCATGAACCGCAGCACACCAGGCCTCCCTGTCCATCACCATCTCCCGGAGTTCACTCAGACTCACATCCATTGAGTCAGTGATGCCATCCAGCCAGTTCATCCTCTGTCGTCCCGTTCTCCTCCTGCACCCCAGTCTCTCCCAGCATCAGAGTCTTTTCCAATGAGTCAACTCTTCACATGAGGTGGCCAAAGTACGAGAGTTTCAACTTTAGCATCATTCCTTCCAAAGAAATCCCAGGGCTGATCTCCTTCAGAATGGACTGGTTGGATCTCCTTGCAATCCAAGGGACTCTCAAGAGTCTTCTCCAACATCACAGTTCAAAAGCATCAGTTCTTCAGCTCTCAGCCTTTTTCACAGTCCAACTCTCACATCCATACATGATCACTGGAAAAACCATACCCTTGACTAGATGGACCTTTGTTCGCAAAGTAATATCTCTGCTTTTGAATATGCTATCTAAGTTGGTTAAACTTTTCTTCCAAGGAGTAAGCATCTTTTAATTTCATGGCTGCAGTCACCATCTGCAGTGATTTTGGAGCCCAAACAAATAAAGTCTTACACTGTTTCCACTGTTTCCCCATCTATTTCCCATGGAGTGATGGGACTGGATGCCATGATCTTCATTTTCTGAATGTTGAGCTTTAAGCCAACTTTTTCACTCTCCTCTTTCACTTTCATCAAGAGGCTTTAGCTACTCTTCACTTTCTGCCATAAGGGTGGTGTCATCTGCATATCTGAGGTTATTGATATTTCTCCCAGCAATTTTGATTCCAGCTTGTGTTTCTTCCAGTCCAGCATTTCTCCTGATGTACTCTGCATATAAGTTAAATAAGCAGGGTGACAATATACAGCCTTGATGTACTCCTTTTCCTATTTGGAACCAGTCTGTTGTTCCATGTCCAGTTCTAACTGTTGCTTCCTGACCTGCATACAGATTTCTCAAGAGGCAGGTCAGGTGGTCTGGTATTCCCATCTCTTTCAGAATTTTCCACAGTTTATTGTGATCCACACAGTCAAAGGCTTTGGCATAGTCAATAAAGCAGAAATAGATGTTTTTCTGGAACTCTCTTGTTTTTTCCATGATCCAGCAGATGTTGGCAATTTGATCTCTGGTTCCTCTGCCTTTTCTAAAATCAGCTTGAACATCTGGAAGTTCACGGTTCACGTATTGCTGAAGCCTGGCTTGGAGAAATTTGAGCATTCCTTTACTAGCATGTGAGATGAGTGCAATTGTGCAGTAGTTTGAGCATTCTTTGGCATTGCCTTTCTTTGGGGTTGGAATGAAAACTGACCTTTTCCAGTCCTGTGGCCACTGCTGAGTTTTCCAAATTTGCTGGCATATTGAGTGCAGCACTTTCACAGCATCATCTTTCAGGATTTGAAAGAGCTTAACTGGAATTCCATCACCTCCACTAGCTTTGTTTGTAGTGATGCTTTCTAAGGCCCACTTGACTTCACATTCCAGGATGTCTGGCTTTAGATGAGTGATCACACCATCATGATCATCTGGGTCGTGAAGATCTTTTTTGTACAGTTCTTCTGTGTATTCTTGCCACCTCTTCTTAATATCTTCTGCTTCTGTTAGGTCCATACCATTTCTGTCCTTTATTGAGCCCATCTTTGCATGAAATGTTCCCTTGGTATCTCTAATTTTGTTGAAGAGATCTCTAGTCTTTCCCATTCTGTTCTTTTCCTCTATTTCTTTGCATTGATTGCTGAAGAAGGCTTTCTTATCTCTTCTTGCTATTCTTTGGAACTCTGCATTCAGATGCTTGTATCTTTCTTTTTCTCCTTTGCTTTTTGCTTCTCTTCTTTTCACAGCTATTTGTAAGGCCTCCCCAGACAGCCATTTTGCTTTTTTGCATTTCTTTTCCATGGGGATGGTCTTGATCCCTGTCTCCTGTACAATGTCACGAACCTCCTTCCATAGTTTATCAGGCACTCTATCTATCAGATCTAGGCCCTTAAATCTATTTCTCACTTCCACTGTATAATCATAAGGGATTTGATTTAAGTCATACCTGAATGGTCTAGTGGTTTTCCTTACTTTCTTCAATTTAAGTCTAAATTTGGTAATAAGGAGTTCATGGTCTGAGCCACAGTCAGCTTCTGATCTTGCTTTTGTTGACTGTATAGAGCTTCTCCATCTTTGGCTGCAAAGAATATAATCAATCTGATTTCGGTGTTGACCCTCTGGTGATGTCCATGTGTAGAGTCTTCCTTGTGTTGTTGGAAGAAGGTGTTTGCTATGAGCAGTGCATTTTCTTGGCAAAACTCTACTAGTCTTTGCCCTGCTTCATTCCGCATTCCAAGGCCAAATTTGCCTGTTACTCCAGGTGTTTCTTGACTTCCTACTTTTGCATTCCAGTCCCCTATAATGAAAAGGACAGCTTTTTTCGGTGTTAGTTCTAAAAGGTCTTGTAGGTCTTCATAAAACCGTTCAACTTCAGCTTCTTCAGCGTTACTGGTTGGGGCATAGACTTGGATTACCGTGATATTGAATGGTTTGCCTTGGAAATGAACAGAGATCATTCTGTCGTTTTTGAGATTGCATCCAAGTACTGCATTTTGGACTCTTTTGTTGACCATGATGGCTACTCCATTTCTTCTGAGAGATTCCTGTCCGCAGTAGTAGATACAATGGTCATCTGAGTTAAATTCACCCATTCCAGTCCATTTTAGTTCGCTGATTCCTAGAATGTCGACATCACTCTTGCCATCTCTTGTTTGACCACTTCCAATTTGCCTTGATTCATGGACCTGACATTCCAGGTTCCTATGCAATATTGCTCTTTACAGCATTGGACCTTGCTTCTATCACCAGTCACATCCACAGCTGGGTACTGTTTTTGCTTTGGCTCCATCCCTTCATTCTTTCTGGAGTTATTTCTCCACTGATCTCCAGTAGCATATTGGGCACCTACTGACCTGCGGAGTTCCTCTTTCAGTATCCTATCATTTTGCCTTTTCATACTGTTCATGGGGTTCTCAAGGCAAGAATAGTGAAGCGGTTTGCCATTCCCTTCTCCAGTGGACCACATTCTGTCAGACCTCTCCACCATGACCCACCCTTCTTGGGTTGCCCCACAGGCATGGCTTAGTTTCTTTGAGTTAGACAAGGCTGTGGTCCTAGTGTGATTAGACTGACTAGTTTTCAGTGTGTCTGCCCTCTGATGCCCTCTTGTAACACTTACCATCTTACTTGGGTTTCTCTTACCTTGGGCGTGGTATTAATTTATATATAAATGGTATGTTTACTCAGGTAGCAGAAATTTCCTGGGTCCCCAAACCTCTGCGGCCTCACACGGAATAGGGACTTTTCTACATATACCCTAAGGGCAGGGTTCATCTTATTCACGGTTAAATCCACACACTAAGATCAGTATTTGAAATGAAATGGGTACCACTAGATTAGTTCCCCTCCCCATCACTGCCTAATCTGTAGCTGCCCCTGGCCTCGCTTCTAGGTGTTCCCATTCATCTTACCAGAACTCTCGCCCATCAAACAGACCGGTTATGCTTTCTTTGCTTCAAGCTTGATTCCCAGGTTTGTCTGTCCAATTCTAAAAACACTTTGATTTCTTAAAGTTATACTGAAAAGAGGAAGAAAATTATTTTCTAAGGTCAGGTAGTTGGGCCCTGGGACAACTGGGAAAGAAACAGATGAGTTCTGAGAGATCATCTGAAACTCTGTCCATAAAAAAAAGCAAACCACTCTATTTCTGATATTTCTGCCTCATTCAATGACGTTTTCTTTGGAAAAATTGAATATTTATTATTCATTTTATGGGCAGAGGAGTGAAATGGCCTGGGTCTAGAGATGAGGGGCAATTAACCGCTGGTCAGTGACTGCCCTTGCCATCTAATAAAAACAGGTTTATGTGAAAGCATTGCAGGCCCACTGCTGCCTCTGTTTCAAAAGAGAATTATTTATTTTGAGTCACATTGTTTCCTCTCTTCAATACCGGTTTTGAAAAATGATTTGTACTTTTATCTCGCTGTGTTCTTCTCCTGTTTCTCTGGCCCAGCCTCTGCCTTAGGAGATAAACCGCATGTTAGGTTATTTAATAGCCTCCCACCTGTTCTCTTGACCCTGGGTTTTCCCTCCATCCTTGCAATTCAGGCCTCAGCCCACATAGTTCCCAAGTTTGGCCCTGGCCTGCAGGTCAAGAGCACCCTCGGCTCACTGAGCAAGGACCAAAGGCTTGAGCACGTCCTTCAAGGCCCCCTGCCTTCTGCTCCTTCCTGCCGTGTTCTTTCTGCGCCAGTTTCACCAGCAGCTGCTTTGCGAGTGTGGCCCCACCTTTTCTAGAGCACCCTATGTCCTCCCTTTGAACGTGTTGTCTCTCTAGTTCTACCTGCTCTGCACTGTTCATCCTCCAAAGCCCAGAACCGACCTTACCTTTTCCTTGAAGATATCCCTCGTCCCTCCTGCTGAACGAGTGGATATCCCTCTTCATCAGGTTGTTGAAAGGACTGAACGAGATTGTGTGTAGAAGTAGAATGGTGGTTGCCACAGGCTGAGGGAAGTTGTTGTTCAGTGGGTAAAAAGTTTCAGTTATGCAGAATGAGTAAGTCGTAGACATCTGCTGTACACTGTTGTGCCCATAGCAATACCGTATGGTGGGACCTCCCTGGTGGTCAGTGACTAATTCTCTGCACTCCCAAGGCAGGGGTTTGATGCCTGGTCAGCGAACTAGACCCCACATGCCACAACTAAGGTTTCACATGCTGCGACTGAAATATCCCACATGCTGCAATTAAGACCTAGTGCCGCCAAATAAATAAATATAATAATAAAAACCAAAACAATACTGTACTGTACATCCAAAAGTTTGTTAAGAGGGTAGATCTCATTCTGAGTTGTTACCACAATAAAATGAAAAGATTATCCACATGGATATGTAAAGTGAGATGCCTAGCAAACACTAAAAACACAAGTTTTGTTTTTTACTTTCTACATGGTTTACTTCTTTGAACTCCAAGAGTATTTATTTCTCCTAGGGCAGCAAAGTCATTCTTCTTAACCTTGTGTCATAGTTACTTCGGTGCGCATCTCAATTGTTATGTATCACAGTAAGAAAGAAAAAGGGGCCAATTTTGATGTCTGACAGTTGGTTTGGGGAGCTGTCTCCAAAACTCAGTAATTGTGTGGTCTTGAGTAAGTTGTTCAATTTCTTTATGACTCATGGATGTGAGTCTGAGCAAACTTCAGAAGACGGTGAAGGAGAGGGAAGCCTGGTGTGCTGCAGTCCATGGGGGTCACAAAGAGTTGGACATGACTTAGCAAATGAACAACAACAACAATTTTATAATCTGTTTGAAAAAGGGAGAAAAAAAAAAGAAAAATAATGATTATCTCTCTGGTTCTAGTTCAGTTCAGTCACTCAGTCGTGTCCAACTCTTTGCAACCCTATGAATCACAGCATGCCAGGCCTCCCTGTTCATCACCAACTCCCAGAGTTCACTCAGACTCACGGCCATCAGCCATCAGTGATACCATCCAGCCATTTCATCCTCTGTCGTCTCCTTCTCCTTCTGCCCCCAATCCCTCCCAGCATCAGAGTCTTTTCCAATGAGTCAACTCTTTGCATGAGGTGGCCAAAGTACTGGAGTTTCAGCTTTAGCATCATTCCTTCCAAAGAAATCCCAGGGCTGATCTCCTTCAGAATGGACTGGTTGGATCTCCTTGTAGTCCAAGGGACTCTCAAGAGTCTTCTCCAACACTACAGTTCAAAAGCATCAATTCTTTGGTGCTCAGCTTTCTTCACAGTCCAACTCTCATATCCATATATGACCACTGGAAAAACCATAGCCTTGACTAGACGGACCTTTGTTGGCAAAGTAATGTCTCTGCTTTTCAACATGCTATCTAGGTTGGTCATAACTTTTCTTCCAAGGAGTAAGGGTCTTTTAATTTCATGGCTGCAGTCACCATCTGCAGTGATTTTGGAGCCCCCCCCAAAAATAGTCTGATACTGTTTCCACTGTTTCCCCATCTATTTCCCATGAAGTGATGGGATCAGATGCCATGATCTTTGTTTTCTGAATGTTGAGCTTTAAGCCAGCCTTTTCACTCTCCTCTTTCACTTTCAAGGGTGGCTTAAACATGCCAGTACACGTAACAATGGTGGCAGATACATGGCAGCAGCTTGGAGTCCTGCTGTGGTTTCTTTTCTTCTTTGAAGGCAGTGACTACAACGTCTGCATCTTTATAACCCTAAAGCACACAGCATGAAGCCTTGTGCATAGTCACAGCTCAGTAAATGCTTGCTGAATGAATGAATGAATAAGTGAGTGAAGAAGATTGGAAAGAAGGGAGATGGGAAAGGAAAAGACAAAGAGGGTCAGCTTACTTATGTCTTCTTTGTAATGCAAAGTTGTGATGGTTTCGACTCAAAGACAAGTCTCTCCGATGAGAACAGGGATATGTCCTTGTCATCCTAACCCTGTGCAACACTTTTAGTCAAAGCAGCATCCTTTATACTTGGAAAGAGAGCTGTTTAAAGTTCGCCAACTTTTGGAAGCCAATAGTTGATATACCAGCAATGTCACCTCTGTTAAACAAAAAAAATTATTCTGACACTTGTTAAAATGGTAAGGAAGACTTTATTCAAGGCTAGTACAATAAGGGTGAACTCTGCTGCAGTAGTGGAGAAAGATAAATCTCAGCTTTGAATACAACAAAGACAAATGGGGATTTGTAGCCAAGGAGCAGAATTAAGTGGTGAGTGAATAAAAAATTACTAAGAAGAGACATCATGGGTAGGGAAATTCTTGCTAAACTGACCTAATAGGATTCTTGCTGAAGGAAGGTCAAGCACTTAGACATCCAAGGTGGGGAATGGGGAACTTAATCAGATACCAAGAGTGATCAAATATCAAGGGTGCTGGGATTCTTGGTAAACTGACTTAGCAAGATTCTTGCTAAGAGTGGATAGGCAGACTGAAGGCAGGATGGGGGCTGGGACTGAGGTCTAGTTGAGAACAGGGCTCTGAGGAACCCGGATAAGGTTTGGTTAAGGAGGCCTGGGGAAAGCTCTCTGCCCCACTCCCACTGGGGAGAGCTGGAGTGGACAGGATTGCTGCCCCAGAGGTCATGAGATTTTGGCAAACATTATAAATATTCTTATCTCTGGGTTTTCATTTATGAGAGAGACATGATGTCACTTTTAATCCCAACTATCTCAGTGGGTATATTAGTTTCCTGTAACTGCTGTCACAAATTGCCACAAACGTGGTGATTAGCTAAGAGTAACACAAGTGTACTCTCTCACAGGTCTGTGGGTTTCCCTGGTGGCTCGAATGGTAAAGAATCTGCCTCCAGTGCAGGAGAGGTGGGTTCCATCCCTGGGTCAGGAAGATCCTCTGGAGGAGGGAATGGCTGCCCACTCCAGTGTTCTTTCCTGGAGAATCCCATGAACAGAGGAGCCTGGTGGGCTACAGTCCATGGGTTGCAAAGAGTTGAACACGGCTGAGTAACTAAGTATTCACACACACTCTTTCACAGGTCTCTGGTCTGAAGCCTGAAATCTGTGTCACTGGGTCAAAATCAAAGCCAGAAGGGCTGATCTCCTTCTGAAGGCCCCAGGGGAGAATCTGTTCCCTGCCTCTTCCACCATCTGCTGCCTGCTGGCTTTCCTGGGCTTGTGGCCACATCATTCCAGACTCTGCCTCCGTCTTCACATGGCCTTCTCTTCTTCAGGCTGTTTCTAACCTTTCTCTGCTTTCCATTTATATGAATACATACTGTGATAGTCTGCTCGGGTTGCCATACAAAATATCATAGACGGGTGGCTTAAACAACAGAAATGTATGTCTCATAGCTCTGGATGCTGGAAAATGCAAAATTCAGGTGCTGGCCAATTTTGTGCCTGGTTAGAGTCCTCTTCCTGGCTTGCAGACAGCCACCTTCCCTCTGTGTCATCACACTGTGTGTGGGGGTGGGAGGAGAGAGTGAGAAAACTCTGCATCTTTTATAAGGCCACCAGTCTTCTCAGATTAGGACCCCACCCTTGTGACCTCATTTAACCTTCATTACCTCTTAAAAGCCCTGTCTCCAGATCTAGTCACTTTGGAGGTTATGGCATCAACATATGGATTTGGTGGGTATACAATTCAGTCCATAGTGCATGAAACTGCATTTAGGATTCACCTGGATAATCCAAGATCATTTATCCATCTAAAGATAGTTAACCTAATCACACCTGTAGAAACCCTTTTTCCCTAAGGTAATAAGGGAAGGTAATAGGTAATATTTTTCCTAATAAGGTAATATTCACAGGTGCCAGGATTAGGACCTCATATCTTTGTTCTTCTTTATTTTTATTTCGTGGCTGCACTATAAGGCATGCAGGGTCTTAGTTCCTCTACCAGGGATTGAACCTTCAATGGAAGCGCAGAGTCTTAACCACTGGACCACCTGGGAAGTCCCAGGAGCTCATATCTTTGAAGCCACTGTTGAGCCTACTACCAGCCTGCCAAATGAATCATAAGAGCCTGGGTTTATAAAAGGCTTGGAGGTCCTTCATGGTCTTAATTGAATCCAGAGCATTATAGATTTATTCACAGAAAAATAATCCTCAAGATGATTTCAAAGTTTGATTATTCTAGAGTTTTGTTGCATTGAAGTTTGTGGTGTGCATGGTGACTGGAAACCTTCCCTTGACCTTTAGTCCTTTCCATGTGGATGTTTAATAAGTAATGAAATTTAACAGAATATTGTTTTCCTCCCGCCAGACTTATTCATTGCCTATTCCTCCACATGTCAGCCAACAGCCATGCATCCATCCAACAGCTCAAGCCAGAAGCCTAGGAGTGCTTCATTCCTCTCTTTAGCCTGTATTTTAAATCCAGTTGTGATCTTTAGCAAACAGGGTGGCATGGGAACCACCAATCAGAACAGAATCAGGCAGTAGAGCAGTCTAAGGGGTGTCACTATCATGCCAGGCATTCTTATAGTTTTGATTCTAGGGGAAGTCTGGTGGCATTGGGGTACTGGGGTGGGTCACCACATGGGACTTTTGGCAGTGACTGTTCACCAACTATTATAGAAATATTTCAGTATGGTCGCTGGGATGGCTCTCTCGGGACTTAGCAGCAGGCAGGAACAACAAGAAGTCCTGCTGCCTCTATATCCAAACCGTGTCTTAAGTCCAGACACTTCTGCCCACCTCAGCAGCAACTACTCTAGAACTGAGCACCATCTTCTCCCGCAGACCTGTAGGGCTTCCTGCTCCCAGGTGTGCACTCCCAGAGTCCCTTCTCCAAGCAGTAGCCAGAGGGATCTTTTAAGAATATAAATTATATCATGCCATTCTGCTGAAAGCAGATTCCCTTGTACATAGCACACTATGCAGCCTTCTTATCCTGACCTGTTTGACCTTTGCCCCTCTGCTGTAACCTCATCTTCTCTGCTTTCACTCTCCCCAGCAGCTTTCTTCCCATATCTTGTTTCCTTCCCTCATGACCTTGGCACTGGCAACTCTCTCTTGAATGCTATTCCTGCCTGGATCTTTGCATGGTTGTCTCCTGCTTCAGGGTTCAAGTCAAGAGTCAACTGTCACCCTTCTCCATTTGTGATAATAAAAGTAGCTTTGTGCAATATCTTTTGTTTATTCACTCAAACTTTTATTGAGTTTTATTACTATGACCTTGGCACTCTACTGGGTACAAGGATACACAAATGAATAAGACCAAGTTGTTTTCCTCAAGGGCCTCAGCTGAGTGAGAGAGCCAGAAAAATAATTTCAAAGACCTCGAGATATTTATGGTACAATGCAAAAATGAGCTGTAATTGAAGTCTTGTGGGAGCCCAGAGAAGGACGTAACTATTAATAACCGTGCCTGGGGGAATCAAGGAAGGTTTCAGAGAGTCACTGACTTTACCTGGATAATTACAGTGGAGAATTCTTATTTTAGAATGAATGAAATGGAACTAAATTATACTGCTCAATTTAAGACAGAAGATTAATCTGTGTTTGGTAAATATTTAAACAGGAGGTAGTCCTGATTCTCATACACAATTTTAACAGGCACTAAATAAAGCAGAGTAGATTTCTTCACTTTTTTTGTCCCAAAGGGGGAAAAGTTTAGCTTACTTTATAGTAAAGACGGATAGCAAGTAACATCAGAAGTGGAGACCTTTGAGTTGATGGATTTTTCAGTTGCAGTGAGGTGAGTGGAAAGTCATGGTCACACGGCTGACCTGTTTTTTATCTCTGAAATAAGGCTTGATTAAATTTGTTTGTATTTTCCAGGAAGGTGGATGTCCCTTTCTTTTTATCCAGCTTTACTGAGGTATAATTGACACGTAACACCATGTAAGGTATACAATCTGATGATCACTTATATATTGAACAACCTATATATTGCAATTTATATATTATGAACACTTATATATTGCAAAATGGTTACTACATTTAGGTTCCTAACACAGCTATGCTGCTGCTGCTGCTGCTGCTAAGTCACTTCAGTTGTGTCCGACTCTGTGTGACCCCATAGACGGCAGCCCACTAGGCTCCTCTGTCTCTGGGATTCTCCAGGCAAGAATACTGGAGTGGAGTGCCATTGCCTTCTCCAATGCATGAAAGTGAAAAGCGAAAGTGAAGTCATTCAGTCGTGCCGACTCTTAGCGACCCCATGGACTGTAGCCTACGAGGCTCCTCTGTCCATGGGACTTTCCAGGCAAGCGTACTGGAGTGGGGTGCCATAAGCTCATATAATTAGATGTATTTGTGTATGTGTGGTAAGAACATTTAAGATCTGCTCTTAGCAACTTTGGATATATAATTCAGTATTGTTAACGATAGTCCCCATGCTATGTATCACATTCACAGAACTTACTCATCTTTTAACTGGTAGCTTCTGTGTTAAGTGATAAGTTGCTTCAGTGTGTCTGACTCTTAGAGACTCTATGGACTGTAGCCCGCCAGGCTCCTCTGCCATGTGATTATATATTAATTTCTGAATATTTTGTTCAACATCTGTGTCTCTGCTATATTGAAAACTCAACAAAGGTGGAGATGTCTATGGCCCACTGCTGGATCTTCATACTGTGACCCTGGATCTACGCACTGAGCATATAGTTGGTGCTTAAAAGACATTTATTCAAAAAATGAATAAATGAATAATCCTGATAGTTTGAGTAAAAGCCAAAAAGAAGATAATTGGAGGATTCACACAAATTAAAGGATAATTGGGGTCAAAGGGACACCTCCTCGAGGGCAAATCAACCTGTGGTGGTTCATAGAGATACTTCAATTGGGTGTGAATTCCAGGTCCCCAACCACTCTGATATTTTCTGCCAAAGGGATAATTTAAATTAGACTCATGGGGCAGGAGGTGCTCCAAATGTTAGATAATGAAAATGGTTTTTATTTCCTCACTGAGCAGTTATTCTTTCCTTCTAGTAGGAGAGAAGCACTAGTCATTCTTATATCTAACAGGAAACATTAATATTTATTGAATACACTCGGGAAGAATATTCTTTAGAGTTAACTTGAATAAATGGGTTAAGTTGGTATAGTTTGGGAATATATCATTTAATAAGAAGTTTAAATTTGGTGAATAGATCACTGAACAGAGAAACTTCTTTTTACTCCCCTGGGGATCAAACTCTACCTGCCTTTGGTGAAAGAGGCTACAATGTCAGTACCACTGAAAAAGGGGGATGATCCACCTAAACTGTTTGGGTAAACAAACTGTTTGGGTAAACTGTCTGGGTAAACACCGTGAAGTTTCCTGGCAAGTCTGACCCATGGTCTCCCCCCCAAGGTGTTATGAACTGTCTTGATGGACTCTAATCATGCGCAACTCTTTAGGCTTATTTTGGTGCAAAATGAGAACCGAAAAGTGTTGGTGCCTTTTAACCGAAGGTCACCAGGAACACACTTGTAGTCAAAGTAACTTTCTTGGTGTGGTAGGTAGATGCTAAGATTTCTGCCCCCCTGGTGGATAAGCCCTATGTCATTCCCTCCACCCAACTCTTAAGTGTATGCTCAGTCGTGTTTGACTCTGAGACCCCATGGACTGTAACCCACCAATCTCCTCTGTCCATGGAATTTCCCAGGCAAGAATACTGAAGTGGGTTGCCATTCCTTCTCCAGGGGGTCTTCCCAACCCAGGGATGAACCCACATCTCCTGCATTGACAGGCAGGTTCTTTACCACTGAACCACCTGGGAAGCCCAATACATATGCATAATATATGCCTAATATAATATCCCTAAGATTAAAGGATATAGGCCTCACTGGATTCTCCTACCCTACTCAGGCAAAGGTAGAAAGTGTATCTAAAATATTATTAATTGATACATAGATATCTTATAACTGTAATTTCACCAGTGACAGCCCATTTGTAATACTCTCCATGCTGTTTCATAAAACTCATTTTTGATGTCCAATATGCTAATTTACAAACCATTCATTTTTGATTGAGACAGGATACTCTTGAAAAATGAGTATCTGGATTAGAATGACCACCTGAGAACTTTGCACATTTCAATATAGTATCCTTTCTGGGCTGGAACTTAATCCAGTGGTTCTCATCCTTGCCCATCTATCTATTGGCGAACCCTGGGGGAACTTTTAAAACCAATGATGCTGGTGCCGCACCTTCAGACCGAGTATATCAGGCCATCTGGAGGCAGCATCCAGGCTTTGGTGTTTTTTTAAAGCTCCCAGGGGACTTCAGCATGCAACCCAGGTCAAGAACTACTGGCTTACTCCAAAAATGTGATTAACACCATGCTGTCTGTGCTGAGGTATCTTAAAGTAAATTATGGATATCTTTAGAATATGGTTGCCCATTAGAATTCCCTGGGGAACATTAAAAAAACTAAACAAAAAAGATGCTTGGACCCAACCCCAGATCAATTAAATAAGAATCTGCGGGGGAGGGCCCTGAGCACTGCTGTCTTGAATATTTCCAAGTGACTCTAATATGCAGCTGGGTGCAGGTCCGCTGTGCTGGACGATGAGTGACAACTGCAGACGGCAGGAACCTGTAGGAGCCTCACAAGGAAGCGGCTCCTGAGGCCCCTCCACTTGGTGCGAGGGGCACTCCCCGTGGTTCCCAGGGGCTCTGAAGCTCCTGGACTCTGGACACCAGAGGAAGCCAGCAATCTCCCAATGCCAACTCTGCTTATCTCCCTAAGCCTCCCAATCCCAGTTCCCATCCTCTCGTCCCAGACCTCCTTTAAAGTCACGGGCGTGTCTGCCCCTCCTCACCCCCACCCAGGCTGCCTGAAGTCCTCGGTGTCCTTGTGGGCAGGGAATGAGGTCACCTGGACTTACCTGTGCTGACTGTAGCATCGACTCTGCCCATGTCTCCAATTGACCTGGAACATGGGAGGCGGGTATAAAGCTCACTCTCCCCAGCTGTTGTCCTTTTACATGCTGGCACCAATGCCCTTCAGATGGGCCCCAGCTGTCTGTGCCATCTGCAGAGGATGGCCAAAGGGGGCCTCCTGGACATTGATGCCCCCTCCAGAACTGTCCTGGCCTCCTCTGGTTTGCTCATGTCCCCTTTTGTCAATTCCTCTCAGGTTTGCTTTTTGTTCCACCTCACCCTTTTTTATCCCTCCAATTGGCTCTGGCTTCCGCCTACCCTTTTGAATGGATGACAGGAGGAAACCTGATGTGGTGGTTAAGAAAGATGGATTTTGGAATTACATCCTCCTGGGTTTGGATTCACCACTTACTTCCTTGGCCAGCTGTTTGACCTCCCTGAGCCCAAATTTCATCTGTTTAAAAAAAGGTCAGAGGTACCTTATTGTACAGATTAACTAGAGGATGCCTAAGGAGGCCTAGGGCAGAATCAGACATAATGAATAGCATCTATTTTATCATTATTATTATTGCTGTTATTATTCACCTTGGAACTTCCAAGCTGGATATAGCTCGACTCTAGAAGCATAATTTTCAACCTTGGCTTTACTCTGGAATTTCCTAAGGAATGCTAAAATCTTGGGGCCTTCTGACACAATCATCCAGGGGAAGGGGCCAGATCTTGATTAGTTTAAAAGCTCCCAGCTGGTGGGTCTGATGTGCCACCAAGGCTGAGGACCAGAGCAGTGGTTCTCAAAGTGTCGTCCCAGTAGCAGGAGCATCAGCAGCACCGGGAGCTCGCTAGAAATGCAGATGCTCGGCCCTCCTGAGGCATATCTCGGGGTGTGGAGCCCAGCGATCTGTGTTTTAAGGAGCCTGCCTGTGGATTTAAATACCCTATTGGGTTTGAGATTTGCTGTGGCAGGGGATATGCCCTCATTCACATAAGTCTCCGCTGGCTGGCTTTGGTGGTGAGGGGGAAGACCTCTCTTCGTAGGGGATCTTACCTACCAGGAGTGGCTTTGCTTCTGAGTTCCAGCCTGCTTGATTGAAGATGGAATTTAAAGGTGGCCCATCAGTTGAACATGGAGAAGGAAATGGCAGTCCACTCCGGTATTCTTGCCTGGAGCCTGGTGGGCTTCAGTCCATGGGGTTGCAAAGAGCCGGACACTACCAAGCACGCAGTACATCAGTTGAACTAAAGGGGCACCTGTATAACTGCGTTTCCCAGGGAGAATGCACATATACTCAGTTTCATATTCATCTGGCATGCTTTTCAGTGAACAGTAGCATCAGACAATTTTGCCTTATGCATTGTTTTAAATAAAATAGAGGAACTCACCAGCTTTATTTTCATTGCATGCCATTTTCCTTGGTATTTAAGAGCACTAAAAGGGATGTATGTGTATGCATGCTCAGTTGTGTCCGACTCTTTGGAATCCCATGGACTGTTGCCCACCAGGCTCTTCTGTCCATGGAACTTTCCAGGTAAGAATACTGAAGTGGGCTTTCATTTCATTCTTCAGATCTTCCCGATCCAGGGATCGAACTCGAGTCTCTTAAATCTCATGCATTGGCAGGCAGATTCTTTACCACTGCGCCACCTGGGAAGCCCGCTAAAAGGGATACTAACATGATACAGCAAACTTTAAATTCACCCATTGTTGTGACTTGACCTTGGCTCATTTGCCTGTCCACCACGAGCAGCTTCTTTTCTGCTGAAGTTTCATGGTGTTTAGTGACTAGAGGTCAGTGAAGGCAATAGGTCTCCTCTAAACCTCTCTTCTGGGTGATGTGCTACAAAGCAGGCAAGGTTGGACCAAATTTAACCACATGTAACAACAAAAAATAGTAAAGAAACAAACAAAATTCCCAACACAGTAATGGAAAGCAGACAGACTGGTCCAATCTATTTTAGTGTGGACCCTCCATTCTTGAGGTTCTCCAACCTTAGATGGTTCACCTTGAGGCAAAAATGCCACAAGGTTCTGCTCATTGGCTAAGCTTCTCCAGCATCCCTGGCATTGTGGGTGTTGGACTTTCCCGGGCACTATAGGATATTTAGCAAACCTGGACCCAGGTACTGAATCCTTACTTGCCATTCTCCTCCATCCACTACCTACCCCTTAATCACTGTGATAGCCCCCAAATGCACCCCATTTCCTAACCTCTGATAAATGAAGGAATGATGGGATCAAATGGATCTCTTGACCTAGAGTATTACTCTGAAGGTGTAAAGTGTTACTCCCAAGGTTGCTGGTTTTTGATACCTGATTTTTCAAAGTATCTATTAATGCAAGGCAGAATGATTCTTGAATAGCTTGCGTTTCACTGATGAAACATTATTTCTAATATTCCTTACGCTAATTAACGGGCTCTATCTGCAGCTTCAGATAGTGGTATTTAAAGCAAGCACTTGTCACAGTGCTTGTAGCAGGCACTGAAGCTGGAGTACAGCCTCCTGATTAGGGCCTTTCAAATGCTAACCAGCCACCTCTGAAATATGGATTCATGATTAGGGTACTTCACATATTAATTAACCATTTCTAGGGTGTAGACTACTTTTAATTTACACCTCATATTTCTCCTATCTGTGTTGAAGCATGCTAATGTAAATTACAGATAAGGTTCTATATCTCAGAAGGGAAACCTCTTATGTGGTTGATGGGGAAGTTAGCACGTGTCTGGCAGGCGATCCAGCAGTACACGTCAGAAGGCCTTGGAAAACACATCACTGTTGACCCAGGGATATAGTGACCAGTTGTCCTGATTGGCCAGAACTCCAGGGTTTCCCTGGATGTGATGCTCTCGGTGCAAAAACAGGGCAGTCCAGGGCAAACTGAGCCAGTCTGTCACCCTACCAGCACCTCTGCCTGGAGAAACTTCCAAGGGAAAGAGACTGGAAAGATCGCTTATGTAATATGTGTCACTTGTGAGAAGGGCAAATTTGGAAGTGATTTACAGGAATAGCATAAGGAAATTTGTTGAATACATTTTTGTATATCCATCAGTGGAGAAGGCAATGGCGCCCCACTCTAGTACTCTTGCCTGGAAAATCCCATGGACGGAGGAGCCTGGAAGGCTGCAGTCCATGGGGTCCCTGAGGGTCAGATACAACTGAGCGACTTCACTTTCACTTTTCACTTTCATGCATTGGAGAAGGAAATGGCAACCCACTCCAGTGTTCTTGCCTGGAGAATCCCAGGGACGGGGGAGCCTGGTGGGCTGCTGTCTATGGGGTCGCACAGAGTCGGACAGGACTGAAGTGACTTAGCAGCATATCCATCAGAAAGAGTAACACGGTTCTGAAAAACCCACTCTCTCTGTGCTAGTCAGAGAACTAACTCAGCTCAGTCAGCTCAGGCTGCCATAGCAAAATACGAAGGACTGTGTGGCTTAAGGGGCTTCACAGGTGGTGCTAGCGGTAAAGGAGCTGCCTGCCAACGCATGAGACATAAGAGACTTGGGTTCGATCCTTGGGTTGAGAAGATCCCCTGGAGGAGGGCATGGCAACCCACTCCAGTATTCTAACCCGGAGATCCCATGGACAGAGGAGCCTGACAAGCTACACACCTAGGGTTGCGAAGAGTTGGACACGACTGAAGCGACTTAGCAGGCACACATGCACGTGGCTTAAGCAACAGAAGTTTATTTTCTCACAGTCATGGAGGCTGGAAGTCCCAGACCAAGGGCTAGCAGGGTGGATTTCTGGTGAGGGCTCTCTCCCTGGATTGCTAATGGCTGCCTTCCTGCTGTGTCTTCACAAGGCAGAGGGAGAGAGAGAGCCAGCTCTCTGATGTCTTTTTTTTTTTAAGATTTTTTTTTAAAAATGTGGACCATTTTAAAGTCTTTATCAAATTTGTTACAATATTGATTCTGTTTTATGTTTTGGTTTCTTGGCCCTGAGGCATGTGGGATCCTAGCTCCCCAACCAGGGATCGAACCCTCATTCCCTGCATTGGAAGCCACTGGATCGCCAGGGAAATCTCTTGTGTCTCTTCTATAAAGGCACTGACCACATTGGATTTGGGTCGCAGTTTAGAACCTCCTTTAACCTTAATGTCTTCCTTACTCCAAATATAGACTCATTGAGGGTTAGGGCATCAACATATGAATGTTGCAAGGACAGAATTTAGTCCATAGCATTCTCACAGATCGACTGTGAGGAGATGTTTACAATATTCAGTGTTTATTGAAGCCACGAAACTGTATGGTATGATTCAGATACTATATAAAAAACAAATCAGAAGAACATATGTTTCTATAGGAAGACTGGAAGTCTTTATAGCAAGTTTAAAAAGGAAATTAAGTTGCTTTAAAGTTGTGTTTTTTTTAACTGTCTATAGTTTTCCAGCTATTTTTGGCTTTTGTTTTATATTCCAAAATTTCAAAAGATAAACATGCAGTGCTTTTTACAAAGAAAACGGTAGTTTAAAAATACAGTCTCCGGTTAGGTTACTGTCAAACCAGAGGAGACTGGATGTGACACCAATCAGGGAGGAAGATCGAGCCTAGACTGGGGCAGCTGGAAAGAACAGATGAGAGGGAATCTGTAATGCTGGTGTCCACCTGAGTTGAATATTCCTTGGTTAGTTTGGCAAATTGAACCTTGCTGACTGTGAGAAGGGGTAGTGGTTAAACACCCAGAATCAGGAACAGATCATCATGGCTGGAATCCCAGCCCTTGGGCTTGCTGGCCTGCTGTCCTTGGGCAGATTTCTCTGTTTTGGTTGCATGTGAGACGGGAATCATGGTAATGCCTGGCCCATTGGCTTGTGAGATTAGAGTGAGTTATTACACGAGAGGCCTTGGGAAAGTGCCTGCCAAGTAGAAAGGTGCCTAGTAAATCAGCTATTGTTGGTATTCTTATCTTGCTTCTAAGAATGCTTGGCTTTGCATCTTAAGCAATGCTTAGAAATTAATTTCGTATTATGGCTTTGAACAACAATTCCCCCTGTTTCTTTGGGAGGAGTTTGTTAAATGATGTTAGGTTTGTTAGACAAACAAAAATGCAGGACACTCAGGTAAATCTGAATTTCAGATAAACAACAAATAATTTTTTTGAGTCTAAGTATGTTCAGATATTGCTTAAGGCATACTTATGCTAGAAAATTATTCACTGTTTTCTGAAATTCAGATTTAACAGGGTGGTGTGTATTTTATCTGGCAGTCCTAATTATTATAGATATAACAACAACATTGAAAAGGCACACAACAATGACACTTTCTTATTCAGTCCCCTTTCGGCCAAGCCCATCCCTGCTGAACTCCTGGTGCTAGCTGGCAAGGCCTTTACAGTGAGGAACTTGTGAAACAACCTCTGTGTTGGCCCTCGCTTGGCCTATAGCAAATGGCTTTGTTCAGTCTCTCCGTCATGTCTGACTCTTTGCAGCACCATGGACTGCAGCACGCCAGTCCTCCCTGTCCTTCACTATCTCCCAGAATTTGCTCAGACTCATGCCCATGGAGCTGGTGATGCCATCCAGCCATAGTACGTGCCCAGTAAATCAGGCTGGAGAGCCGGCCCTGGGCTAGCCTGAGACTTTGGGGAAATCACGTACTCTCTTTAAGTGCAAAATGGGGCTGGGAATAAGAAGATCTGCTTCTTTGTGAGAATTTAGTAAAACTAGATAATTCTCAGCCCACAGGAGGCATGGCCTCTGAGGGTGAATGTAAGAGGGGATTTCAGAGCACAGTAGCAAGGTGCTCAGTGGATCCCAGTCCCGCAGTGGAGACGAGGGAGGTGCATTCTCAGTCTCGTATCCCCATGACCTTTCTTGCCTGGAGAAACAGTTCAGATAGAAGGCAAATGGTCTCCACGTGACTTCTCCCACACAGATCTGGCATGAGCACATTTAATTGGTAGGATCTAAATTGTACAGCAAACCCTAGCTGCAAGCGAGCCCTGCCAGACATTTCAGGGAGCTGTAATGTCTATTTCCAGCCTGCTCTGAATGGGAATGTGCACCCCGAGTGGGAATGGATGCTGAGGGCATTGGATGCTGCTCAGCCCAACACAGTATCATGACGTGCAGGCTGCTCTAAAGGTAGCTGCCTGGATCGAGGGCAGTTATCCAACTTCTGTTCTCGAGGACTCAGCATCGTCTCTCTTGCCACCAGGGTACTCTTTGTATTTGAGACCAGCCTTATTTTCTCTCTTCCTCCCCCTTCTACCTTCTTCCTCTCTAGGGGCCAGTCTTGATCCTGACCCCTGTTCTTGAGTAGAAGCCTTGATTATTGGCCAGCAGACTTCTTGGGGTTGCCTTCCTGAATTTCTAAGTAGCACCTCACTGAACCCCTTGTCTTTGTGCTCTACTGATCTTCTACTCTTTGAAGTCTGCTCTCACAGATTGTACTTTCTTATCTCCGCGAGCCCATCTGTGCTGGTCTCTCCAGTCTTTGACATCCCAGGTGAGCCTGGTTCCATATGCCACCCCCATGATTTTCCCCATCTTGCTGTGGTTAAGGGTTACAAGAGAGAAAAAGTCCTCATGGACCAAATCCAAGCCATGGGGCTTGAAAGCCACACAAAGCATGAGCCTGTGAGTTCCAGGGTACCAAAAGCACCAATAGCATCTAGCTCCCAGGTCCACACTGGCAGCCAACCCTCTGCATATGAAACTGCTCCTGAATTCTTCAGGACCTGCGGCTGCACCATTTGTTAAAATCACAATGCCCCCCTTCTGCTGCCAAAGCTAGAACTATAATTCCCCCCTCTTCCCCAAATACATACTTGGCGTGGTTCTAAAAATTTTTAGCAATTAGCTTGTATCATCACTTCTAATTAGCCACTGGCAAATATGATTGAGATAATAAAGCTTAGTGAGGAAGAAGCATGAATAAGCACCAGATTCTGAATCTATTGGGGAAGTGACCCTGATGAATCATTTAATAGTCACTGTAATGTGATTTTGCAGGTTTGTTGTACACACACCACAGAGAACATATTAAGTGGGTCTGAGCCATAAGAGAGTCTTAATGATTAATTTGCCATATGCTCCTGAAAATCTCATTTTTCTGACAAACAATACACATTTACTCTTTTTCTTATTAATAAAACTATCAAGAAAATCCAGTTTTCTTTTCGTCTCACTAATGACTCCCTCTGACTCACATGGATATCCAGGGATTGGTCTTTTTAAAATTATATCTAAATTCCCATGGAAGTTAGTCAAACACAGCTATTTACTTTCTTATTATGTATTTGATTTTAATTGTTGGCAATTGCTTTTTTTTTTTCAGTTGCTTTTTAATCATTTTTATTGGCTAGTCCACAATGACATCATAGGGGGAAATTATTGTTATTCCTTTTTATTTACAGAGTAAATGTTGCTGCTGGGTTAAGTGACATGCCCTGAGACCTCTACAAGGTGGAGGTGGGGATCGAGATTAGAGCCCGGCCTTCAGAGTCTCAGCATGTCTGCTACAGAAAGACTGGAAGCAAAACATCACTACTGTGAATGCAAAACCAGACTAGGAGCAGGGAGTAGGGAGCCCTGCCTCTGAGCAAGACTATCACATCTCTGAAACTCAGTTTCAAAATCTGTAAAATGGGCTTGTCATGGGACATTGTTGTGAGCATCTAATCAAATAGTGGATATAGAAAGTCTTTTGGGTCCAACACACCTAAGAGATTGCAGCATCACCAGAAGGGGATGCTTTTTTCTTTCTGTCCACTTCTGCAGGCTGGGTGACCGACTAGTCTCTGGCACTCTGAGTTGGGGGGTCATTACCTGTGGGTATCTGCTGCTGGACATACAGTTGGCCACAATGAGCATGTCACTGCTTTTCTCCATCTGGCTCGGATGCCACAGCAGTCAGCCTTCTTCAAAGCAAAGGCATGTATTGGGTCTCACTGAATATTCCAGCATATCTTTACTGCAGGGGGCTCTGGTGATTACTTCAGAGTCCTACAGAGTGTGGGAGAGGAGTAGGTGGGTTTGGGGAGGTCTCAGCCTGGCTATGTTGCCCCTCTCCTATCATGTGTTTCCCCATCTATTTGCCTTGAAGTGATGGGACCGGATGCTACGATCTTCGTTTTCTGAATGTTGAGCTTTAAGCCAACTTTTTCACTCTCCTCTTTCACTTTCATCAAGAGGCTCTTTAGTTCTTCTTCACTTTCTGCCATAAGGGTGGTGTCATCTGCATATCTGAGGTTATTGATATTTCTCCCAGCAATCTTGATTCCAGCTTGTGCTCATCCAGCCCAGCGTTTCTCATGATCTGCATAGAAGTTAAATAAGCAGGGTAACAATATACAGCCTTGACGGACTCCTTTTCCTATTTGGAACAATCTGTTGTTCCATGTCCAGTTCTAACTGTTGTTTCCTGACCTGCATACAGGTTTCTCAAGAGGCAGGTCAGGTCGTCTGGTATTCCCATCTCTTTCAGAATTTTCCACAGTTTATTGTGATCCACACAGTCAAAGGCTTTGGCATAGTCAAGAAAGCAGAAATAGATGTTTTTCTGGAACTCTCTTGCTTTTTTGATGATCTGACAGATGTTGGCAATTTGATCTCTGGTTCCTCTGCCTTTTCTAAAACCAGCTTGAACATCTGGAAGTTCACGGTTCATGTATTACTGAAGCCTGGCTTGGAGAATTTTGAGCATTACTTTGCTAGCATGTGAGATGAGTGCAATTGTGTAGTGGTTTGAGCATCCTTTGTCATTGCCTTTCTTTGGGACTGGAATGAAAACTGACCTTTTCCAGTCCTGTGGCCACTGCTGAGTTTTCCAAATTTGCTGGCATACTGAGTGCAGCACTTTCACAGCATCATCTTTCAGGATTTGAAAGAGCTCTACTGGAATTCCATCACCTCCACTAGCTTTGTTCATAGTGATGCTTCCTAAGGCCCACTTGACTTCACATTCCAGGATATCTGGCTCTAGGTGAGTGATCACATCATCATGATTATCTGGGTCGTGAAGATCTTTTTTGTACAGTTCTTCTGTGTACTCTTGCCACCTCTTCTTAATATCTTCTGCTTCTGTTAGGTCCATAGCATTTCTGTGCTTTATCGAGCCCATCTTTGCATGAAATGTTCCCTTGCTATCTCTAATTTTCTTGAAGAGATTTCTAGTCTTTCTCATTCTATTGTTTTCCTCTATTTCTTTGCACTGATCAGCAAGGAAGGCTTTCTTATCTCTCCTTGCTATTCTTTGGAACTCTGCATCCAAATGGGTGTATCTTTCCTTTTATCCTTTGTTTTTTGATTCTCTTCTTTTCAGTTATTTGTAAGGCCTCCTGGGACAGCCATTTTGCTTGTTTGTATTTCTTTTTCTTGGGAATGGTCTTGATCCCTGTCTCCTGTACAATGTCACGAACCTCCTTCCATAGTTTATCAGGCACTCTGTTTATCAGATCTAGTCCCTTAAATCTATTTCTCACTTCCACTGTAAAATCGTAAGGGATTTGATTTAGGTCCTACCTGAATGGCCTAGTGGTTTTCCTTATTTTCTTCAATTTAAGTCTGAATTTGGCAATAAGGAGTTCATGGTCTGAGCCACAGTCAGCTCCCAGTCTTGTTTTTGCTGACTGTATAGAGCTTCTCCATCTTTGGCTGCAAAGAATATAATCAATCTGATTTTGGCGTTGACCATCTAGTGATGTCCACGTGTAGAGTCTTCTCTTGTCTACTTGGCCACTGACACAGTTGAGTTAATGAATGTCAATTGCCCAGGTTCTCCTCTGGCCCAGGTTCTCTACTAGCCCAGGTAACACTTTTGTTCATATCAGAAAAAGGAGTCCACTTTGAGCAGGCATATTTTGAGGGATGTAGGCAGTCCCTTTCCCCAGAAGGAAAAGGGTGGTTCTTTCCCCCAGTGGGTGTCATATGGTATGGCCTGCAGAGAGTAGGCTGTACTTCAGTGCCTCCCTAGCCAGGGGCTTTTGTGCAGTGTACAAATTGGAGAACTGTACATGGAGGCCCTATCAATGGCTTTTATGCTGTTATGTAGCTGGGGCTGAGAGAGGGTGGGCTCTATGTCAGAGCTGGGGGGCTCTCCTTGCTCCTCACAACACACAGGAGGGGGAAATGTTCTTGGATTATATTAATAGAGATGTAGTGGGTTGAATCATGACTCCCAAAAAGATTTTTCCAAATCCTGATTCCTGGAACCTATGAATGTGGCCTTATTTGGGGGGGAAAGAAATCTTTCAGATGTAATCATAACTTCAGGATCTTGAGATGAGATCATCCTGGGTTGCCCGGGGGCGGTGGAGGCTTAATCCAATGACAGTCTTATAAGAGTATTGGAGAGGGAGACTAAACAGAAGAGGAAGACCTGTGGAGAAACACGGGACGAAGGCCAAGTGAGGAGAGAGCCAGAGACTGGAGTTACGCAGCTGCCAGTCAGGGAACCCAAAATGCCACCAGGAGCTGGAAGAGGCAAGGAACACACCCTGACCCCCATCCCCACCCCCACCCCTGGAAGCGCCAGAAGGAGTACGGCTCTGCCAGTGCAGTGATTTTGAATCTGCAGCTCCAGAACTGCGAGAGAGTGGACTACTTCTGTTGTTCGAGGACTGCTAGATTCTCGTCCTTTGTTGGCAGCTCCAGGAAATGGATGGGGCTTCCCTGGCGGCTCAGCTGGTAAAGAATCCGCCTGCAGTGCAGGAGACCTGTGTCCGATCCCTGGGTTGGGAAGATTCCCTGGAGAAGGGAAAGGCTACCCACTCCAGTATTCTGGCCTGGAGAATTCCATGGACTGTATAGTCCACGGGCTCACAAAGAGTCGGACACAACTAAGCGACTTTCACTTTCACTAGGAAACTGATGCAGGGGTAAGAGTAGGGATTGAAGGAGAGACTCAACAAGGGTTTTCCTTTCCAAGCTGTGACTGGTTCTCTTCTATCTTATCTAAAACCGAGCACATTGTACCCTGCATGGACTCTTTCCCTTCCTTCTGACCCTGGCTGTCCACAGCTTTATAAGAGAAATTATTTCTCATTGTAATGCAGCTCTCTTGAAAACTCACACTGCTGTTATTGTGTTAAACAACAGGATAAGCTTAACTCCAGCCCATCTTAACTTTATACAAGAAATATTTCTCCTGGTAACATACTTTCTTATGGACTCAACCTTGTTTTGCTAAAACAAACAAACAAAGTGTTTTCTATCCCTGTTGTTGCTGTTGTTGTTCAGTGGCTCAGTCATGTCTGACTCTTTGCAACACCATGGCTTCCCTGTCCTTCCCCCTCTCCCGGAGTTTGCTCAAACAAATGTCCATTGAGTCGGTGATGCCATCCAACCATCTCTTTCTCCATTGCCCCCTTCTCCTCCTGCCCTCAATCTTTCCCAGCATCAAGGCCTTTTCTATCCCTGACCTAAGTTATATCCAAACCACCTTCCTTTAAATTCTCCTTGGCAGTGGGAAAGAGGAATCTCAACCCACTCTCTGCCAATTTTTAAGTCCTTAATTCCCATTATTTTCCCTCCAGGCTGTGGGGTGTTCAAAAGCCTGCTCTGAGTATTATTAAGCTCCATGCCATCTGACACAGTATGTGGTGTTAACTAGGATGACTAACCAGTTTTCCCAGCACAGAAGGGTTTCTTGGGGCGTTATGCTTTCAGTGTTCAAACCAGAACAATTCTGGGCAGACCAGGGTGACTGTTAACTGAACAAGTAAATGAACTGACCAGAACCCATTGTTCTGGGGACATCAAGACTTGGGCAAGTTGCCCCATATAAGATTACTTGGTGCTTAGTCCCAACCTCCTTCCTGGGTCTCCACGCCACCCACTCAGGGGCCTTCCTTCCTGGGGCTCCCCTTCCTCAGGCTAGTACCCCCACTCAGGCACACGTTTCAGCGAGGTCCCAGGGACCCTCTGCTAATATTCCCATGTGTAGTTCCAGTTCCCCCGCCACTTGACTATTTTGTTCTCTGAATTCTTTCCTAACTATTTTTCCTCCTCTTGCTTCTTAAATGTTGATGCTTCCAGGATTCTGTCCTTGGTTTATTCCCAGAGAGTTTATGGATGACCCCAAGAACTAAAATTAAAATAAAACCAGAAAACCAAACAGATCACCTTGGATGTCATTACCACCTCCTTATTTTTCCACATCCAGCATTCCATCTATCAACAAGTTCTACCAATTCCTTCTTCCAAATAAACGTTAAATTGCTTCTTTTCTCTCCATGCCTATGGTTGCTGCTATATGCCAGAACCTTAACGTTTCTTGTCGTTTGGAATTCCCATTTCCAATCTTAACTTTTCCAGTGGATCCTTTCCACCGCTCCACAGTGATTGTTCTAACATGCAAATATGACTACATTCTTCCTTTGACTAAAAGATGCTAGTGGTTCCCAGAGTGCCACAGGATTAATTCCCAGCTCTCTTAGACTAGCACATGGGGACATTCCTGACCTGCCTTCATCCAACAGTTTGACTTCATCCGTCTCTCTTGCCCATCTCAAATCCCACATTCCTATCTCAATAAACCAGTCCTGCTCATTTGATGATCAGACCCTTGGATGAACGTGCCCTTCCCTCTGTCTGCTGCCCTCCCATCCTCCTCTACCAGGTGCCTCCTGCAAGACCTTCCCAAGTCAGCCCACAAGTTGCCACCATGACCCTTAAGCTGGTGGAAACACGTCCTTCATGCTGCACCAGGAACATGTGCTTACCATTCTCAGGGAGTTCACACACCTGCTGGTCTCCATGGCTGGAGGGTGAGCAACCCAAGTGCAGGGCACATTTATTCACCTACATCTTTCTGTAAGTACTTGGCACAGTACAGTTGCTTATACTGGGTTGAATAGTGTCCCCTCAAATTCATGTCCAACTGAGACCTCAGAATGTGACTTTATTTGAAAATAAAGTCTTTGCAGATATAAATTAGTTGAGGTCATACTGCATTAGAGTGGGTTCCTAATTCTTACAACTAGTGCGCTTATAAGAATAAGAAAGGACACACGGAGAAGCAGAGAAGATGGCAGAGGAAAAGGTCAGAGTCATGCGGCATGAGTTAAGGAACACCAAGGATGTTAAGGAGCATCCACCAGCTGCTAGGAGAGAGGCAAGGAAGGACCCTTCCCTCAAACTTTCACAGGGACCGTGGCCCCTGCTGATATCTTGGTTTTGGACTTCCGGCCTCCCGAACTGTGAGGGAATAAAGCTCTGTTGTTTTTTACCACCCAGTTGGTGGTACTTTGTTTTAGCTGCTACTGCTGCTAAGTTACTTCGGTCGTGTCTGACTCTGTGCGACCCCGAGGACTGCAGCCTACCAAGTTCCTCCGTCCATGGGATTTTCCAGGCAAGAGTACTGGAGTGGTCTGCCATTGCCTTCTCCTTTGTTTTAGCAGCCCTGGGAAACAAATGCAGCACCCAGCAATATTTGGTTGGCTTGGTGAATAATCTAACCCTCCTCCCTTCCTCATAGCTATTGGGAAAGATCTCTGGGTTGAAAGGTTCTGGTCGCCTTCTGATCAGTGCATTAGCTAAATGGAACCGTACCATGGCTTAGGACTCCAAATGGATTCTGTGTTTGTTAGGCTGACTATCAGAGATTATTTTTTTCTCATGATCCAACTGCAAAGTTAGCTGGATCCTGGTGCTAAAAAATGTCGCTTCTGCCCTGAGCAAGGCTTTCATGCAAGGCTCTGCTGGAACACCTGAAACGACCATGGTTCAGGATATCATTGAGTTCACAGAGTAAGCCACATGTGGCTTTTGCACCTGCTTGCTAATAAATGAGGGTCTGAATGGCAGAATTCTACCCAACACTGCTTTCATTATAACACACAGAAACCTGTGGCCCGGAGACCTTGTGCACGTACGTGATGAATGACAATCATTCAGGTCAGTTCTAACCAAGAAGGTCGTAGAAAGAACTCCAGTTTCGAAACAAGACAAATTTGGACTAAAATCCCCGCTCCACTCCGATTGCCCAAATCACCTATGATGTGGCTTCAGATGGTGGTAACAACAGCTGAGCCGCCTCACTGGGTTATCGCTATAATTAAGTGAGATCAAGTGTGTGAAAGGCTTCGGGTGTCGCAAATGTTCCCCGTGATCCAGCAACGTGTGTGCAGTTGCACAGCTAAAGGGTGAGGTGCCGTCTGGGGTCTCGGCCCTGGGGACAAGCTCTTTCCCCTGAAATAGAGACAGCGGCCTCTAATGAGGGCCTGGAGCATTAATTAGGGATCTGGGATGGACCACCTTATGCACTCTCATATACATGTTCCACTTTTATCCCCACAAAAGCCTTTTCTTTAAAAAACTCTTATCCTCATTAAAAATATAGGTTAGTTTTGGAAATGAGGCTCAAAGAAGTGATACAGCACCCTGCAGCACTCAAGAGCAATAGTCCTCAACCTTGGCTGCTTGGGAGAGCTTTGAATACTCCCTATGCCCCAGCCACCACGCAGACCTGTGAAACCAGGACGTCTTATAGTGGAGACCAGGAATCAGGACTTTGTAACTCCTTGAGTACATGCTCTGTCGTGTTCGACTCTTCAAGACCCTGTGAACTGCAGCCCCTCAGGCTCCTCTGTCCAAGGGACTTTTCCCCGGCAAGAATACTAGAGTGGGTTGCCATTTCCTTCTTCAGGGGGATCTTGCTGACCCAGAGATCAAACCCACATCTCCGGAGTCTCCTGCATGGCAGGCGAATTCTTTGCCGCTGAGCCTCTGGGGAAGCCCTATAAAACTACTTGGGTGGCTCTCAAACACAACGATGTTTGAAGATCTATGCTCTTGAGTTTACGGATCACTTTCCCTCAAATGAAGTGCTTTGAACTTTCACTTCCCTGCTCTGCGAGGACAGCAGAGCAGATTTCACTGTCCCCACTAGGAAGGTGGGAAAACCAAGGCTCACCTGAGTCTGCTCCTGTATAGTGTCCCGGTGGTGAGGGAGAGGTTGAGCCATGTTGCAGACCTCATTTACTCCATTTCAGGGCAAATCTGGGCCTGAGAAGAGAAGGCTGACTTGGGTCTGTGAAATAGTTTCCTGCTAACGAGCCAGAGGGGCTTCCTGGGTGGCTCAGTGGGTAAAGAATCCACCTGCCAATGCAGGAAACACAGGTTCAATCCCAGGTCTGGAAGATCCCCTGGAGAAGGAATGGCAACCCACTCCCAGTATTTTGCTGGGAAATCCCATGGACAGAGGAGCCTGGGGGGCTACCGTCCATGGGGTCGCAAAGAGTCGGACACAACTTAGCAACTGAACAACAACACAGGCCAGAGGCGGGGTCCTGGGAGCCCTGGTCTCCCCCAGAGTTCCCGGATTCCCTGTAGCACAGAGCTGACACCCAGGGGTTTTCACTGGGCCTGTCAGATCCATTTCACTCCCGCCTCATCCCAGGGTGTGTGGGGTGGGCTTGTCTCTGCCAAATGCTTCCAAGGCCCTGGGCTGGAGAGAGCGCGGGAGCTGAGTGTTCACACCTTGGGAAAGCTGTTTTTTTTTTTTTTCTCAGATCAGCTCTCTGGGCACCCCCAGGTTCCCATGGCCTACAGGTTCCCTAGCGCCATCAGCAATTAACACACAGTTCTGGAAACCTGAAGGCTCTGACAGTCCCGCAAATCAGGCTTTGGGTCCTCCCTGCCCGTCACCTCCTCCCCCAGTTCCTCAGAGGACAATGCTATCAAGTCATCTTGAGCAGTGGAGCCAGAAAACCCCAGCGCAGTGAAAGAACACCGAGGGCTCTCTTCCTGGCTGCGGGTGAGGTTTCAATAGAAAGCCTTTCTCGACCAGGGAGCAGCAGTTCTGTGTGTCCATCACAAAAGGCTGCCCTCTTCCTTGGTGGCGATTTAGGCCCCGAATCAAGCTGGGGTTATTTCCTCATCCTCGCCATAGTCATAGCAACAGCTTTGATTAATGAGGTGGCCTGTTAGAGGGATAATGTCAGCCTTAATCAGAAACGCCTCAAGTGCCTCTCTTTGCATTTTGGTAAATGGCGTAATCACATTACGACGGTTCCATGTGTCTGGGAGTTGATTGCTGTCGTGAAAAGTCTGCCTGATTTTCCAGGTTAAGGGGTGTCGGGGGGCCCAAGACACAGCTGATCACCGTGCATTGTTGGGAGTGTTTGGACGCCACAGAGGCCGCCTGCTGTGTACGGTCCTTCCTTCTGGGTTGACAGGAGTGCTCCGAGCTGGTGGTCTGCTTGCCGGGAGAGCCTCCCTGAAGGAGGTGGGCTGAGAGTCAGAGAGAGGCGGTGTTGACTGTTGGACTTAAGCATAAAGAAAGCAGAGACATGGCTACAAAGACAGGCAGGCGACTGAGCTGGGCTGGGCCGATCTTGCCCCTGGTCCATCGAGCCTGTGATGGACACTCAGCCTCGGGCCGTGCCACAGGGCTGGAAAACTGGCAGGGAAGCCCCACTCTGGCCTGAAGATAGGAAACGGCAGGGGTGACGTGCGGTGCAAAGGCACGTAATGAGTGTGGACTTGCCTTGTCATAATAGCACTTGGCTGCTGGCAGGTCCCGCTTTGCTGAAGAATCTGTAGAAGCTTCCCATTCAAGGGTAGATTCTCGCTGTACCCTGGGGAGATGGAGACTTCCCTCTCCTTTTGCTAGCAGGGAAACCAAGGCAAGAAGAGGTGACATCTCTCATCCACGGATGTATGCAGTGGATCAGTGCTCGGTTCTACTCAAGGGAGCCTCCTGACACTTTGCTTCTCTGCCTCCCTGCCTCCCTGCTTTTGTCTCTGCAAGTCTGTGGATAACAGTAACAGTAAATCGTCACCACCAATATTGAAAGATTAAGAGGAAGACTTGAGGAAATAGGCATCAAGCCCCCAGAGGCTATTTTTAGGTGCTCTGGGGAGGTTTTAAAAAAACGGCTCACACAGTTAACCGTTTATGACTTCTCGAATGCTGAGGAGGAATAGAAGGCAGCACTTCGCTTTTCCAGGACCAGGAAGTGAAATCCTCTCAGGAGCCTGAAAGCACTTCGGGGCCGTTACGTGTACAGTCTCTCGGGTGACATTTAATATCTTGCGTGACATTTTCATCTTTGGCCATGACACTAGTTTTTCTTCTCAGCTTTGGAAATTATTGCTAGAGTAACCGAGGAAATTGAGTCAGGGAGTGAGAACTATCTCACAGTCCTGGTGGAAGCAAATCTCTTGCTGGTTGGCCTGAAGTTCACTTCAGAGGGTCCATCTAAATGTCCCTGGGCAGACTTGTGGTGTGGAGAGTTCCTCAGGGCATTCCAACCCAACAAAGGAACAAGGCATCATGGCGCCATGAATCTACCAAGCTCTTTCTTCCATCTTTCTATGCTCCAAACCCACTTTCCACCTGGATGAGTCAAGAGTCTTCCCAAGGAAAGGTTAGATTAGATATCTTAAAGGTCACAGGCTCGCTGTGTGTATGTGTGTGTGTGTGTGTTTGACTGAGTCTTGTCTGACTCTCTGTGACATCATGGACTGTAGCCCACCAGGCTCCTCTCTCCATGGAATTCTCCAGGCAAGAATAATGGAGTGGGTTGCCATTCCCTTCTCCAGGGGATCTTCATGATCCAAGGATGGAACCAGTGTCTCTCGCCTTGTAGGCAGATTCTTTACCGTCTGAGCTACCAGGGAAGCCCCACAGGCTCACTACCTGCCCTAAAACCTCACAGACGGATGTTGCATTTCCGAATGAGTTTCCCAGGCTGGGCGGTATCTCTGCTCTGGGGAAGCTGGTAGCGTTCTTCCCCACTGCTCTCTAGAGCACTATGATGTCTTCCCAGCAGCCGACACCTTGATCATCTCTTCCTTTAAACTCAGTGGATCAGGAACTGAGAAATTTAAACAAATGAAGGATGCAGAGCTTTGGCCCCACACACAGCCAATAGCTTTAAACTAAACCCACAAGAGACCGACATTTGTCTGAACAGAAACCAGCAGAGGAGTGAACTTGCATTACGATCAGAGTTTCCATCTGGCCCCAGCTGGCACGCTCACTATAGAAGCCGACTGTGCTGCCTGCCTACCTCCCTGCTGGCTCAGCCTCGCGCCAATCCCTGGACCAATCCTGATGCCGGCAAGATGCGTATTCCTAATCTTGCTCCCTTGACCCCGTCTGCAGGGCCTCTCTGGCCTGGGACTCGGTGGTCCAGCCTCTGTTACTGTCCCCCTCTCCCTTTCTTCTGCTTCTGGTGGCAACCACATCCAGCTCTTGGCATTTCAGAGGTTATCTCCCCATAGCTGGGCAGGTGCAATGGACCATATTGATCTGGTACTCAGTGCCCACTCTCACCTGACTCTTCTGCTTTGGCAGTGCCACCGTTTTACAGTTCCTGGCAGTTACTCTGGGATTCCCCAGTGGTGCTAGTGGTCAAGAACCCACCTGCCAATCGAGGAGATATAAGAGACGTGGGTTCGGTCCCTGGGTCAGGAAGATCCCCTGGAGGAGGAAATGGCAAGCCACTTCAGTATTCTTGCCTGGAAAATCCCATGGAGAGAGGAGCCTGATGGGCTACAGTCCATAGGGTCACAAATAATTGGACATCGCTGAAGTGACTTTGCACGCACGTGTGCAGAGCTACTCTGGCACTGACCACGCTTGGAATTCGGCTCCCTCAGACACTGCTATCACTCCAAGACCAGTGGCTCTCATCAACTCTGTTTCCACTGATAGCTGCCTCCTCCCGCCCTGGCTCCCCCTCCCTGACCACACGTGCAGCATCCTGGTTACCACCTTCCACGCTGCTTGCATATGAGCTTGTCTTTCTCCACCAGGCTGTGAGCTCCAGGAGAGCAGATATCTCATTTGTTTTTTCTTTTCCTTGCATCCCCAGGGCTAGCACAGCACCTAGCACAACACAACAATATTTAATACATATTTGATGAATAAAAGCATAAATGTAAAAATTCTAACCCATTGCAGGCGTCCCCAACCTCTGGGATCTAACTAATGCCTGATGATCTGAGGTGGAGCTGATGTAACAGTCATAGAAATGAAGCACACAGTAGATCCCCCCACCTCATCCCCCCAGTCCGAGGAAGAACTGTCTTCCATGAAACTGGTCCCTGGTGCCAAAAATGTTGAGGACCCCTGCAGTGTAGAGAGAAGTGATAGCTTGATTTTGCTGATGGACATCCATCTCTGTTCCTTTAAACTGAAAGAACAAGCTCAGAATTCAACCCTAGCAGAATTTTGCCGCTTCTGAAAAGACAGTCTTTTTCACAAGACCGTGCTCATTACAAAAGAGGTATCATAATAGATATTTGTCTCCTTTGTTTGCTTTATAATTACAGTGACCCTGGAACAACATGGGGTCAGGAGCACTGGCCCTCTGCACAGCTGAAAATCCACATACAGCTTTTGACTCCTCAAAACTTAACTACTGTTAACCTACTATTGACTGATAACATATACAGCTGCCTATTTTGTATATGTGTTATATACTGCATTCTTGCAATAAAATAAGCTGGAGACAAGAAAATGTTAATAATTAAGCACATCATAAAGTAGAGAAAATACATTTATAGCACTGTAGCATATTTAGCAATACCATAAGTTTATGTCATCTCTTTACAAATCAACTGTCAGTTACGTACGTCAGTATTGTCTTACATGATACAAAATGCTGTAGATCTTACCTGGGTGACTAACAGTTGACATCCAAGGTGAAAAGATAACGTGAAAAAGAAATTGATGTTTATTTACAGATAGAATGATTCAGGAACTGAAAACGAAGAAACAACAGTATGATTGCTTTAGTCTAGCCTACACACTAATAAATGAATCATAAAGTTTTATGCCATACAGTACTGTACTCATATTCAGAATGCAGTATTGGAAACACTGTTACATTTTTTAAAAAATCACTTACCTGTAATAATAGGCTGATATGCAATTTCTCCAATTACAAGAGAGGCATACTGTACAGTAATGTAACTATTTGAAAGCAAAGTTACAAGACAGAAAGCTAACACGTTAAACATGTTATTAATTTTGTAGTAAATATCACTCGCTTTATGCCTATGTAAGGATAGATTCATATCTACATATACTTTATATATTCATGACATACCTAACTTTTTCTTAATTTTTTCAGTATTTCTAAGCCACATGGTTTGTCTGTGAGTGTTTTCAAATTGTTGCAGACCTCCAAAATGTTTTCTAATGTATATATTGAAAACAAATCCGCATATTTAAGTGGGAGTGTGCAGTTTGAACCTGTGTTGCTCGAGAGTCAACTGTATACTTAATTGTTCACTGTTCTGGGACTTCCCTGGCAGTCCAGTGGTTAAGACTCTGCTTTTCCAATGCAGGGAATTCTGGTTCAGTTCCTGGTCAGGGAATTAAGATCCCACATGCCATGAGCCGAAGTCAGAAACAAAATAAAATTGTTCCCAATTGTATCAGTTAAACAAATCTTTAGTTGCCTGAAATAAATAAATAATTATTTTTTAGCATTGAGTTGGGGAGGAAATGGCACTTGATGATGAAGTGGCTCAGGTCGCTTATTGCCTATGTATTTTTGACTGAGTCACAGAGTATCTCTAAGCTTTAGCTTGCTCATCTGGAAATTGTGATGGTTGAACTCAGCAATCACTAATTTTCCTCCCATGTTTACTGTTTTATTAACCCATAATTCTGTTTTACTAATGTAATTCCCAAAGCCTGCCCTTTCTGTCTTGTTGCTGTTCTTGTTCAGTCGCTCAGTCGTGTCCAACTCTTCGACCCCATGGACTGCAGACACCTGGCTTCCCTGTCCTTCATCATCTCCCGGAGTTTGCTCAAACTAATGTCCGTTGAGTCGGTGATGCCATCCAGCAATCTCATTCTCTGTTGCCCACTTCTCCTGCCCTCAATCTTTCCTAGCATCAGGGTCTTTTCCAGTGAGTTGGCTCTTTGCTTCAGGTGGCCAAAGTACTGGAGCTTCAGTTTCAGCATCAGTCCTTTCAATGAAAATTCATTGTTGATTTCCTTTGGGATTGACTGGTTTGATCTCCTTGCTGTACAAGGGATTTCTCCAGAGTCTTCTGTTGTGTGTTTTGGCCAAATCAGAACTTCAAGGTTAAAACCTTTGCACAATTTTCAACTTGCACAAGTGTTGCCACCAGGTGGCAGGAGCGTGCCACAGTCTTGTCCCAAGCACAAAGCATGTGAGCATCTTACCAGAGGCGGAATTAACATAGTGGCTTTAAACTAGGAGGCCAGCGTCTCTGAGTTCTTGAAAGAGCAAAGCAATCTCTTTATGAAAACATTTAGTCTTATGCAAGGCAACAGTATCAGGGTTAGCAATTGCCATATCTAGGAATGCCCAAGGACTCAGATTTCTCTGGTTCGGAGTTTTGAGGACTTTGGCTCCGAGTGGTCTCTCCACCCCTCCTTTCCTCTGAGTGAGCCAATGGGAGCCCAGCAGCTCAGCAACAACCACAGTATTCAGTGTCCCAGGAGGAGAGTCATGTGCTGAACCAGAATTGATGGAGTCTATCCTGTTACTGAGCTTTCCTGTCTCCTTCCAGGAAGGATAAGGCCTGAGCAGGCAAAGTTGGGACACCTCCCAAAGTCCTTAAAATTTTTTTTTTGCCTAATTACAATAAAATTTTACCCAAATACAAAGCCAGCCTGAGAAATTCCATTTCCCCTCCAGCCTCCCCACCTCTACTTTTCCCATGGTTAATTTTATGATATGTCAACCTGACTGGGACATGGAGCACCCTAGATATTTGATCAAACATTATTTTGGATGCACCTGCAAGGATGGTTTTGGATGAGATTTACATTTAAATCCATAGACTTGAGTAAAGCAGATCATTCTCCCCCTCATCCAATCAATCAGTTGAAGCCTTGAATAGAACAAAGACTGACCCTTCCTTGAATATGAGAGAATTCTTCTTGGTTAACTGCTTTCAATCTGTGACATTGGTTTTCTTCCTGCCTTTGGGCTTGAACTGAAACAATGGCTCTTCCTAGATTTTGAGCCTGCCGGACTTCATACTAGAACTAAACCATCATTCTCTGAGGTCTCCAGGCCCTGCAGATCTTGGGACTGGTCAGCCTACACTATCATGTGAACTGATTACTTGTACCGTTTACATATTCAGGGCTTTCCTGGTGGCTCAGATGGTAAAGAATCCACCTGCAATGCAGGAGACGCAAGAGATGCAGGTTCGATCCCTGGGTCAGCAAGATCCCCTGGAGAGAGGAATGACAACCCACTCCAGCATTCTTGCCTAGAGAATTCCATGCATAGAGGAGGCTGGCAGGCTGTAGGCCATGGGGTCACAAAGAGTCGGACATGACTGAGCAATTAACACTTTCACTTACATATATTCATAAATGCATAGTCTAGTATGCGTATATGTTATATTCCTATGTGTATATATGTGCATCTATCTTTCCTACTGGTTCTGTTTTTCTGGAGAACTGTGATGGATACACCGCATAGCTGGCCATTCATCATTTGGGTGTGCACATGTGTGTACTGAGCAGTTATTTCATGCCGGATCCTATACTAGGCCTCAGGAATAGGGAGGTGAACAAGTCAAGCCTGTTTCCTGCCCTCAGGCTGCTTTCAATCTGCTGAGGGAGGTAAATAGTCAAAGGCTCACGCAAGTGCAAACACAGCTCTAGCAAGGGCACTGAGAGGTAGGATCTGTTGATAGAGTCTGGGAGGAGTGGGGAGGAAAGATGTGAGTTGTTCAAAGGAGCTGATGCCCAAGCCACAGTGTGATGGGCAAGGCAATGGCAGCAGCAGACTTGGTGCCACTTGGCATGTCTCTGGCCCTGTCTGCAACCTGCTTCTTGCCTTGCTCACCTGCTCCGCCCCTCCCCTGGCCCCATGCTGAACTCAGAAGGCACTCTGTGAACTCGGAGTGCTCCTTTTGTCTGTTTGCTTTTGCGGTTATTCATCTTGGGATGTTATTCAAGGAACCCCTGATCCTTCTTTCTTGTTCCAGTTAGTGCTCTAATAGTAGCAATATGAGCCAACTTACCAAAAGGGGCATCAGTGGAAAAGAGAGGCTCAGGAGAACCCAAGACAGGAGCCCAGGTTCCTCCAGGCATTGGAATGGGAATAGTGTTGCACAAAAAGGGTTTCTCTCTCTTGATGGCTTCACAACCTCGCCTAAGAGAGCTCGGGTACCCTCTGCGTGTGACCTCTGGTTTCCTGCTCATCAGTGTCTTCCTGCCATCACAAGCAGATGGTCCATAATGGTCAGCCAATTACTTCTATTATGATATGACTCTCGATTAACCTTCTGACTGCTTGTCAATTGAGGTTGGCCTATGTGACTTTTATTAACAGCTCAACATCCTGAAATAGGAATTGTTGTTGTCGTTTTTCAGTTGCTAAGTCATGTCCAGCTCTTTGTGATCCCATGGACTGCAGCATGCCAGGCTTCCCTGTTCTTCACCATGTCCCAGAGTTTGCTCAAACTCATGTCCATTGAGTTGGTGATGCCATCCAACCATCTCATCCTCTGTCACCCTCTTCTCCTCCTGCCTTCAATCTTTCCCAGCATCAGAGTCTTTTCCAGTGAGTTGGTCTTTTGCACCAGGTAGCCAAAGTATTGGAGCTTCAGCTTCAGCATCAGACCTTCCAAAGAATATTCAGGGTTGATTTTCTTTAGGATTGACTGGTTTGATCTCCTTGCTATCCATGGGACTCTCAAGAGTCTTCTCTAGCACTACAATTTGAAAGCATCAATTTTTCTGCGCTCAGCCTTCTTTATGGTCCAACTCTCACATCCATACATGACTAAGGAATGTAATTTGCCTAACGTATCTTCTTTGAGCAAGGCCACATAAGTCACGAGCTCCTGGACTAGCACAGGTCCCACTGGGGGACTGGTATTCACCCTTATGCTGTTCCACTTGGTACAGAGCCTCTGGAATTGATCCAGGTTTCTCTCTTCTCCCATCTGTAATCAGCTCTACTTTCCTCCATCACTAAGTACCTAGCACTTAACACATAAGTGGTGCTCAATAAATATTTGTTGTATCGAAGTACACCAGTCCGAGACCCCCAGGAACAAATGCATAGTTAAAAAATATAAGTTTATTCAACTTGCTGCCATGAGGAAGAGCTCTTGGTGCCTTGGGAAGAGAGCATTTGGAGGGGTTTGTTGAAAGATGTGGGTGATTCTAAGGAATGACTAGAGAAACAGGAACTTGCTTTGTATTGGATGCTATTGTAAAGAGGAGGAATTCAGCAAATTGATGATTCAGAAATCCTTGCTCAGGAATTAGAGAGAGGGCTGGAGATGTCACCAGTAAGAAAGCAACAATCAGAAGTCAGTTTTTCAGCTCCAGTGTGGCCTTGCCGCTGTTTGGTAAGAAACACTATTCATCACAGTCTAACTGACGGTAGGGTTGATTTCCACTTTTTCAGTTAAAAGAAAAAAAAAAAAATGTAATGAACATTTAACTTTCCCCGAATTCAGAAGCAATGGCTGTGGGTTACAGGAAAGACTGAGATGCCATTGTTATACCAACCAGAGTGGCCCTCCGTGTTACCTGTATTCAGGTGCCTGCATTTTACTGACTTTGAACAAAATTGGCCTTTGGTGTAACCATGTGACATAGACTCACCTGAGGTTCCGTCTACTGTTTGGAAATAAATGGTGATGTCTGCTTTCCGTTACTGGTATTTTCACTCCTCTTTATTTTGATTGCTCATTCAAGAATACTCTGCAGTTGGCCGTTGTTCCTCTTCAGGTGTAGTCCCACACGTTCCAAATATCTGCTTGGCACTAAGAACAATGGGTCTGTTGCCTCCTGAGTCTGTAACACCAAACTCACATTGACTCAGTTTTTTTCAGCAGTCACGTTACCCCATCTGTTCACATAAGTTGTTTTTAAGTAAGAGCACCCTGGTCTGGCACATATGCAGTTGGTTTTTGCAATCTGAATAGAAAAGTCATTTTTCCTTACAACATCTTACTCGTTTTCACTCAGCATTCTAGATGGTTAGCAAAAATACCCATCGTGTTGGCTATACCTCAGACTTTTTGGTCATTTGCAGTTTGTTTAACTTCTCCTCTGTAATGCACTCACAAGACTGATCAAAAGTTGATACAGAGACTTGAAAGAATAGAATTTCTCCAGTTTCAGGAAGTCATCAACAACACTCTTTTGATATGGTTGTTGGGTTGTTTCAATATGATTAACCAGTCTACGTTTCACCCTGTACATGCATGGGTAGAATGGGAGCTTTTGGCAATCGTGCATTTTCAGAAGGTGACTGTAACAAATGGAGGTTTAGAGACGGGGGCAAGAGGTGGGGAGAGGGAGTGGGAAGACCAGTGGGGATTGTAAGAAATAATCCAAACTTGAGGTCATCAGTTCTTAAACTAGGGTGGGATGCTTTTGGAAATGGATCAGGAAGTAGTGTTGCTGGAAACATTGAGAAAGGAAAATCCAACAGATCTCTATGAATCTCTATGAATGAATGAATATAGGAAGAAATGAGGTAAAGAAGGGTTGAGAGCCTGAGTGATTCGGATAGTGCTGTCCTTGCTGGAAACATAGAAGCCCTGGGGAGAAGCTGTTTGGGCAGCAGTTGGATGATGGAGGAAATTCTTTTTTTTAAAGGTATTTATTTATTTGATCCTGTCAGCTCTTAGTTGTTGTGTGTGGCTCTCTAGTTGCAGCATGTGACATCTAGTCCCCTGACCAGGGATCGAACCTGAGCCCCCTGCATTGGGAGCACGCAGTCTTAGCCACTGGACAACCAGGGAAGTCCTGGAGGGAATTCTTATTGCAACGCGATGAAGAAAAGTAGTGACCAGCTTTGCATTCCTTTTATGGGCCAGGCTCTGGGCAAGTTTTTAATTGGTTTCTTGTTTATTCATTTTATAGAGCATTTCTCATTTAATCCTCACAGGAGTCATTTGGGGTGGGTAATATTAACTCCCTTTTACAAAAGGACACTTGAGGCTGAGAGGGGCTAACATCTTTGAGCATATACCTTGTAGAAAGTGCTCAGCCCTAGGGGTAGAGAAGTAACAGACAGTTGCCAGTTCTATAAGAAAAATCAGCCTTTGCAGACAAATGTAATTGCTAATCAACTTCAGCTTTGAGAAGACAGAGGAAGGCATTTAATTTAGTCTCCTGGGGGTAGGGAGAGAAGGAGATGGCTTCTAAGAGGATGAGGTGGATCAAGAATGGAAGGCCAAGTCCAAGGGAGAAGGATAAGCCAGACAGAGAGAACATGCAATTGTGGTGTCATTAGGAGATAGCAGAAGATTTTATTTCCGTTGGAGAGAAGGTGATATGAGGATCAGCAGGAGAGGGGGCTGGAAGAGTAGGCAGGGTCTGGATGGTGGAGATTTCTTTAGGTCAGGTTGAGTTTGGACCTGATCTTGAATGGAATGAGGAGCTAGTGAAGATTTCAAATTGGGGGGTGGCAGGATTGGATTTGCACAGAAGAAAGGTAATTCTGGCGTTGAGGTGAAGACTTGATTAAAAGTGAGAGGTGGGAAGCCCTTGGGAAATCCAAAGATGATATTAGTCTGAACCAGGCAGAGGTGAGGGTAATGGGGCAGAGAAGACCAATTCAAGACTTGGAGGGAGAACCCAGAAGACCTGGGGACCACTTAGATGTGGGAATTTGGGAGGAGGCAGAGATGAGGAGGACTCTAGGGTAGTGGCTTGACTCACTGGATATATAGGATTGGAAAAGAGTTAGGGAAACCTGGAAGGTAAACAAGTTAGGTGGGGAGAGAACGGGATAAAGATAATGAGCCCAGTTTTGGACCTGCTAATTATTAAATGGTTTTGTGGCAATTAAGAACTTTCCAAGAGACAACTGAATATTTGTGTTTACTTAAAACAGCCCTCACCCTTATGAAATTATCTTATTTGCTCATCTGTTGTGGGTTTTTTTTTGCATTCTTACCTGCTCACCCAACTGTGAGCTCCATGAGAGCTGGGACCTCTGTGTGTTTTGTTCATGGATATATTTCCAGGGCCAGGTACACCTTTCTTGAACAAATGAATAGCACACAGAAAGTGTGGTGAGAGATTAAGGGACAATATCTTATTCCTCTTCTCACTTGGATGCCTAGTAGAGAGTGGGTGCTCAATGTGAAAATGAAGAATTACCGTATTTCCAGGTACGTGCCTGAGAGAACTGAAACGAAGTGTTCAAAGAGTTGTACCACAATGTCCATAGGAGCATTGTTCATAACAGATAAAAGGTAGAAAATAGACAAAAGGAAACAATCCAAATGTCCATTAACTAAAGGACAGATTAAAATGGTATATCCATCCAATGGAATATTATTTAGTGATAAAAGGAGTGAAATACTGATACCTGTCACAACACGGTTGAACTCTCAGAACTTTAGGCAAAGTGGAAGAAGACAGACACAAAAAGCCACTTAATGTATGATGCCATTTATATAAGATGTCCCTTTATATAAATGCACTTATATAAAATGATAGCTTAAACCCATAGAGACAGAAAGCATGTTAGTGATTGCTGAAGGCTGAAGGAAGTAGGGAGTAGGGATTGCTTAATGGGTACAGATTTCTTTGCTGGGTGATAAACAATGTTCTGAAATTATATAGTGGTGGTGATTGTTCAGTGTCATGAATGTGATGGAAAGCACTAAACTGTATACTTTAAAATCATTACAAGGGTGAATTTTATGTTATATTTCAATGGATTTTACTTTGACAAAAGAAAAAAAATCCAATGGGTCTGCAGGTAGAGGATAACTGAACTCGAAAACCTATAGGACTGCTACTTCTGACTCACCTACAGATGAACTTGAGAACCACAGAAAGCAATACTGGGGCCTGAATCTACTGAACAGATATAATTGTTCAGAGTTATCAAATCACTGCTCATAGGATTCCTTGAAGGATTCTTGAAGGATTCCTTCAGACTGAGCACTCATCTCTACTGCATGAAAAATGACTCTATTCCTATGTAGATCTTTGGGGAAATGTTTATTGCAGGAAGCAGGAAAGAGACCTGCTTATGGTAACTGCAAAGCTACCATTGAAGGTAGCAATGTTTATTTAGTGACCAAAAACTACCTCCTCATCTGTCTACCCTAAAACCATGGGCTTATGACAGCCAGGACTTAAAAGGGGTTGTCCTCCCATGATTTTGCGGGGAAGAGGACCCAACATGAGGTCTCTGGGGGGATCAAAGAAAGCCACAGAAGGAGGACTGGAAGTTGTGATGTGAGCTCTGCATACTCTGGGGGCAGACCCTCTGGCAGGCAGCTCCCCCCAGAGCCCTGAAAAGGCTGCAGGAATAAGGCCTCTTCTTATTTCTAGCTGTGAATAGACCTCTAGTGGCAGCTGCTGAAATTAACCTGCTCTCTCTGGAGCCTGGGCAGTGCCCCCTCTGTAAATGGGCATCATTCCTTTATCTCAGAGCCCATTACTGGTTGCAGCCAGTCCAAAAGAAGAACAAAACATCTCCAGCAATGTTAAACCTCTTGTCAGTCTGGTCTGGCTAAACATGCTCTTTAAAATCTCTGAGCCAATTTTCTTTATTGCCCAACCTCTCTGCAGCTGAACTGTGGACAAGGAAGTTGCCCTGTGCTGACAGCCATAAGCCTTCCTTTCTATTGGGCGCTGGGAAGAAACCCAAAGACAGGATTTCTTCTGTGAAAGGAGTTTGGATGGGAGGCACGCTTGACTCTTTTACCGAAGAAAAGATTGCCTGTGAACGGTGATATTTGAATTGGAATTAGGTTCAAGCCTCAGCGGGCCTAATTCCTATTTTCTTATTGGACAGTCTTTCCCAAACTTGTGCCAAACAGTGTCCCAGGGTCTCATCCAAGGAGGCTGCACTGCCTGCCTCTTCCTCTCCAGACAGATGATCCTGTCCTGTTCTGTGTTCACACTTCTAGTTTGGCACTCCTGGTACTGAAGTCATTCATTCATTCAACAAGTATTTACTGACCTACTTTGAGTCTGGCACTGTTCTAGGTGTTAGGGATAAGGTAGCGAGTATAAAAGGCAAAGTGTCGGTTCTCATGGGAAGACAACAAAATAAACACACAACCACACACAGAGACACACACACACACCGAAGAATGGCTACCCACTCCAGTATTCTTACCTGGAGAATTCCATGGACAGAGAAGCCTGGCAGTCCATGATGTCACAAAGAGTTGGACATGTAATATATATCATGAGTTATATATATATATATATAGGCTATATATATATACATATATAGGTTATATGTGTGTGTGTGTATATATATATATATATAGGCTTCCCAAGTGGCACCAGTGGTAAAGAATCCGCCTGCCAATGCAGGAGACACAAGAGACTTGGGTTCGATCCTGGATCGGGAAGATCTCCTGGAGGAGGGCATGGCAACCCACTCCAGTATTTTTGCCTGGAGAATTCAATGAACAGAGGAGCCTGACAGGCTATGGTCCATGGGGTCACAAAGAGTCTGACATGACTGAAGCAACTTAACACATGCACACACACACACACACACACGTGTGTGTGTGTATATACATAATACTTACATGCGTGTATATATGAAGAAAAATAAAGCTAAGTAAGGGAGACAGGGAATGCAGTGGGTAGGTGGAGATTAGTATTTTAATAGGTTGGTTAGGGAAAGGCTCTCTGATTACCTGACATTTGAACGGAGTTCTGAGAGGCTGATGGAGAAAACCACACAGAGGATATTGTGCAAAGGAAGGGTATGCTGTGGCTATATTTTAACCAGATGACTCTGGCTGCTTGCAAGGAGACAAGAATGACAAGGAGCGCTGGGAAGCAGAGAGACTGGCAGGAGTCTATCGCTGGAATCCACGTGGAGATGAGAGTGTCTCTAACCAGGGTGGATGCGGGGGCCATTCTAGAAGGTGGTGAGATATGGGAAACGTCTCAAAGGCAGACCTCACAGGGTGGGCTGATGCGTTGGAGAGAAGGGGGAGCCAAGGATGATTCCAAGTGTGGCTGCCTGGAAGAATAGGGTCCCCATTTCCAAAACTGGCAAACACGTGGGAGAGAAGTTTTAAATGGGGAAACCAGGAGTTTGGTTTTGGACTTGTTAGGTCTAAGATGTTATTTAGACATCCAAGAGGAGATGTCTAGAAGGCAATTGTAGATAAAAGTGTGGATTTCAGGGAGAGGTCCAGAGCTATAAATCTGAGAATTGTTGAGAGTACAGCTGGCATTTTAAAGCACAGAGCAGAATGAGGTCATCATCCGGGGAGTGAAATTAGATACAAAAGAGAAACATCCCAAGAACTGAGCTCTGGGACAAAGGGGTTTTCACTGTGGGCCAACGAGCGAAGGACACAGAGCATGAATGCTAGGAGAGGCAGGAAGAGAACCACAGAGAGCAATGGCCTGGAAACCAAGTGAAGAAAGTGCTTCGAGAGAGGGAGTGAAATGAGCAGAGAGCTGAGAAGAGAACTGAGGACTGACTGCTGAGGCTTGCAATGTGGAGTCACTGGTGCCCTTGTAAGAGCTCTTCCCGCGGAATAGTGGGACCTAAAACCTGATTCGAGTGACTTCAGGAGAGAAAGGGAAGAGGTGAAAGTGAGCCTTGACAGATCCTTTGAAGAGTTTTTCTGTAAAGAGGACCTGAAAAACCGGCATGAGACAGAGAGAACTGAAGTGCTTGAGGAGATGGGAAGGGATGGGACCCACTGTACAAGCGGAATCGTTAGGCTTTGAAAGGAAGATGGGCATAACAGTTATTTTTCCCCCTCCTTTAAAAAAGAAAGTCTGAGTCATTTTCTTAATTCACACCTACTATTATTCTGAGCTGTAAGCAGGCAAAGATGGACAGGAGAGGCAGTGGGTTAACATCTGTCTCTTGAACTGGACTATTTGTGAAACACCATAAAATATTGATATATGGAGTCTAGAATAGCTAAGTATATAAGACATCATTCAATACTAGATTCTAGCATGGACAAGCACTAAAAGGTGCCATAGGATAAAAAAAAATTATCTTGAAGTATTTCCAACATGAGCTTAATGTATTTCCATGAATTGGCAAAGACCCACTATGCTGGTTTTGCAGCTGACACCTGGTCCCATCTGCAGAACACCAGGGTGCCATAGGTTCAGGGATTGCCTTGGCTGTCTAGAGAACTGTACAGAATTCAGAGGAAACATCTTAGGTGTTGAGGTGATCCCTCCACCAACATCCAGAGACTCTTTGAATCACAGCTGAGATCTCCTAAAACCAATATCACCAGTATTGAGATCACCCAACATTGGCTTGGCAAGGTTGGACCAACTTTGCCACTAGGGTGCCCAGAGGCTGGCTACGTTGGAAGGTGTGGTCATCACAGAGACCTGGGCTTAAATTTTGCTTCTGCAACTAACCAACTGTAGGACGCTGGGAAAATCCATTCACTTCTTTGACCCTCAGTTTTTTTACCAGTGAAATGGGAAAAAATAATGTCTGCTTAAAATGGTTATCATGAAATTTCAATTAGAGAGCACATCTCATGGGCTTCTCTGGTGGTTCAGCAGTAAAGAACCACGTGCAATGCAGGAGACCTGGTTTGGACTCCTGGGTTGGGAAGATCCCCTGGAGAAGGAAATGGCAACCCACTCCACTATTCTTGCCTGAGAAATCCCATAGACAGGGGAGCCTGGTGGGCTACAGTCCATGGGGCTGCAATGAGTGGGGCATGACTTAGTGACAACAATAACATAAAGTGCTTACTGCATTAAAAAGTATTTTAATACACATTAGCTCACTTTGCATCTCTTCTCCTCCATTGGGTTTTTAAATTTTTCTTTACTTATTTGGCTGTGTCAGGTCTTCGATGCAGCTTGTGGGATCTTTTGTTGCAGCTCATGGACTCTATAGTAATGGTGTGCGGGCTCAGTAGCTGCACCTCTTGGGTTTAGCTGTTCTGTGGCATGTGGGATTTTAGTTCCCTTACCAGGGATCAAACCCTCCTCCCTTTCATTGGCAAGCAGATTCTTAACCAATGGACCAGCAGAGTAGTCCCCTCCACTGGATTTTTAGAACTAAAAAAAAAAAAAGGAGCTGGCTTAGTATGGGGGGCAGCAAGTCAGAGAAAGAATTTCTCAATAGGGGTCCATGTCTGATTAAGAGCTAGGATTTCAGATGAGCTCAGAGTGATTTCATCAGAATTCCTGAATCTTGAAGTGCTTTGGTTTTTTCCTCTGTAAAATAGTTTTAATGATTCCTACCTCGATGAGTATCTGCTAGGACCAAATGTTTTCATATATGGAAAACAGTGTCTCAGTTACAAGTTCATCCATTCTCATGTATTGGAACAGCACATATCAGAAATAAATGCTCAATAAAGTGAAAATATTAGTCACCAGTCATGTCCAACTCTTTGTGACTCCATGGACTGTAGCCCATCAGGCTTCTCTGTCCAGGCAAGAATACTGGGGTGGGTTGCCTTGGCTTCCTCCAGGGGATCTTCCTGAACCAGGGATTAAAACCAAGTCTCCCACATTGCAGGCAGATTTTTTTTTTTTTTTTAACCATCTGAGCCACCAGGGAAGCCCATAACTCTCTGCTATTTAGGGAGTACAGGCAGGAACCCCTGTTAGATGCAGGGGGTTCAAATGTGATTGAGGCATGGTCTCTGCCTGCCAGGAGCTTACTGAGGGAGGAGGAGCGGCAGATACATTACCAATCACAGTAGTAAAACTGGAAAGCCCTGGAGTCAGCTGGGGGCCACAGACACTCATATCCTTGCCTGCTGCCTCTTGAGTTTCCTTTCCATGTCACGCTCTCTCCTCAATCCTTCTCTCTTGAATTTCTCCCAGGTTCCTTATTCCTCTCCCTCTAGTATGTGTTATAGCTTTCTCTTTCCTTCACTCGCTGAGTGGCAGTCAATACTGGGATCCTGAGGTTTTGCTTTCTACCCTAGCTGGGCTGATAGGGAAGTTTCCAGCAGAGGTGCTAAGAAAATATATATGAATATTTGGAACATGCCTTAGTAATATGCTGGGGATTGCTGGTATGATCCCACAGACCTGCACACTTAGTCTAGTAAAACCTCTTCATGGCTTTACTGATTGCAGATATTATAACATTAAGAATAAATGCATAACATTGGGTATATCCCTTCAAGATAGCCTTCATAATAACTGCATAGACTGTACTGTAGTAATTTTAAAATTAAATTTTACATTAAAGGATAATCTGTGTGTCAAAAATTGAAATAGTATTAAAAGGTCTATTATAAAACAACAGCTGATCTTTGTCCTACCACTTTGTTCCCCAGTTCCCCTACTTATGTCTTTTGGAATTTACCTCCATATTCTGCTTAGGAATATGTGCTTGTACAACTATGCCGCAATTCATTGGAATTATCTGTTGACTTCCTTTGATAATGGATGAGATTTAGGTTTTCTTAGACAAACACCAACCCACTTCTTTTTCCCTTCATCCTCCCAAAATGGCTACATCACATTTTTTGTTAAATCAGTAATTAGAGTTTACATTATTCCGATTATATGTCACTCCTTGCTGATTCAAGTAATATACTATGATTATGTTTCCTTTCTTATACAGCTGGGCTTATTTTTTAGTCTGGAATTAACATTTTGCTTTCCTGGTGGCTTAGGCGGTAAAGAATCTGCCTGCAATGCAGGAGACCCAAGTTCAATCCCTGGGTCGGGAAGATCCCAAGGAGAAGGAAATGGCAACCTGTTCCAGTATTCTTGCCTGGAGAATCCCATAGACAGAGGAGCCTTGTGGGCTACAGTCCATGGGGTTGCAAAGAGTTGGACACGACTGAGCGACTAACACTTAAACTTAGGTCTTTTCTTAATTTTCTTATTTGGTATCGTTTTCATTTATTTTTAAAATTTGTTTAACTTAAAGATGTTTTATTATTTTAAAAATTATTTGTTTGGCTGCCTTGGGTCTTAGTTGCAGCACATAGAATCTTCGTTGCATCTTATGGAATTTTTTCTGCAGCATGCAGGCTTAGTGGCCCCATGGCATGTGGGATCTTAGTTCCCTGACCAGTGATTGAACTGGCATCCCCTACAATGCAATGTGAATTTTAAACCACTGGACTATCAAGGACATCCCTGGTATTTTTGTATGACTCTCTTCTCCTTTAGGCTTGAGAGCCTCCAGGACAAGGATTATATTTATCAGATATATTTATCTTTGTATTTCCAGACTAGCATAGTAGCCGGCAGTAAAGATACTGAATATATGCGTGGATGATTGATGGGGTGGATATTTTAGTCTACTTGTGTTTCTCCAAAGAGGCACTGTTGGCATTTTGATAGGACAAGTCTTTGTAGGAGGGACTGTCCAGCATGGTGCAGGAAGTGATGGGTTCCTGGCCTCTGCCCACTACAGGGCAGCAGCTGTCCCCAGCCACTGTGTCAGCCCCAAGTCACTCCTACATCTCCCCTGACACCCTTTGCAGTGGTGGTGCCATCTGTGCTTGAGACCAACCACATCCAATGCAGGTGTCAGCACCCAGGGGTCAGTGTGTTTGCCTGATGCCAGAAGCCTTGGAAGTCCAGCATTAAGAGCCGACCAAGAGCTGACAGCTGTTGCAGAGATGGGTAGGGGGAGAGGGGTACAGGTCTAGGATGGTGCAAAAGTTTGAACTGGGCCCCCATCCAGAGAGGCAAAGCAGGGCCAAGCAAGGAACAGTCACTGTAGCAAGACAATTGTAGTATCTATACCTATTAGAATGTTTTGAGATATTTCCCTTTCCCATTCATACATCCCTCCTTGGGAAATCACATTTGCCACCCTCATGGGGAGCAGCCCTATGAACCATGTGATGATGGCTTCTCAGCACCCACCTGACTGCAACAATGATTAGGAGCCTCAAGTAACAAGATAACTCATTGGCTGACTGGTGGCCTTTCAGATTTTCTTTTATTGAGTAATTCAACCAACAGGCCAGAGGCTGTAGTCATTCAGTGGTGAGTATTTGAGCTGAAAGCTCATATAGACTTGAGATGAAGTTTGCAACATGACGAAGGGGAAGCCACAGCACATGTAAGTCAGAGTTTTGGGAGAGCACATAAACTGTGATTGAGAACAAGAGGAAGCCGGCTGTTAGGCCAAGGAGAGCGTGACTCAGCCCTGCAGGAAGGAGGGAGGTGAGAGCACGTGGCGCTGGAGAGAGGGGGAGGGACAGTAGCTTGTTTATTACCCTTGGGTTCCATGAGACTCCCTGCTGACTTCCAATTACTCTTGTTATTTTATGTAGCTGGAGTGGTTTCTGATTCATGCAACCAGTGACATACGCTGACTATAACTCCATGGTTCGATCTGCTATCGAGGTCCAGTCTCATGTCAGTCATAAAAGCCGGGAATCAAGACCCAGAGTCAGGGAAGAGAAGGAGGTCAGTGAGTCGTGGTGAAGTGGCTTTGACAATGCCAGAGCTGATCCAGCTTCCTCTTGGGACTGGGGAGCATGTATGGTGGTAGGAGACAGCTGGGGGATGAGACCTCCCTGCCTGAAGAGCAGTGTGGGCGCAGGAACTGCTGGGAGCTCCCTTCAGCCTCACACAGGGCGCCTGATCCATTTTGCCTTGGTCTACTTGGCTGATAATTTCGTGTTTCAGCCAGAAGCGGAAGAGGCTTGGGGAACTTCTGTTCTGGACCTAATTCTGACCAACTAGGAAAAATTGCCTGGCAAAGTGAATGTGACAGAAACCTTGGGAAAAGGCAACAACGTCATCCTGGGGTTTGTGAAAGCTGAAAAGAATGGAGGCTGGGCAGTTAGAAGTCTAAGTCAGCCACCATTCGTATACTTATTCAGCTTATGGAACACAGGCTGTGCTGGCAACATTCTTGTGCTGGGCTACAAGGTGTAGCAAAGCAACGTTGCTCCTTTCAGGAGGCTTATGTTTTACAGCAGGTAAATGAATGAACAAAATCATTTCGGATACTTTAAAAGTGCTACGCAAACAGTAAAACAGGTAATGGAAGAGTGCTGGGCGTGGCGTGCGTCTAGATCTGATGATCAGGGAACCTACCTGTGAGGAGGGGATATTTGAGCTGAAATTCAAGTGATGAGAAAGAACCAGCCAGCATGTCATGAGAAGGACCAGCAAGCACAAAGGAATCCGGGGTAGATCTGGCTTGGTCTGGTCAACAGGGGTCCACAACCCCTGGGATCTAATGCCTGATGATCTGAAGGGAACTGATGTAATAATAGTAGAAATAAAGTGCACAATAAATGCAATGTACTTGAATCATTCTGAAATCATCCCCCTCTATCTCAGTATGTGGAAAATTTTCTTCCATGAGCTCGGTTCCTGGTACCAAGAAGGTTGGGGACACTGGTTAACAATATAAAAGCATACGCTTTTCCTTAGATTGACAAGCTCTGTGAGTGTGCAGAAGCGTTTTGCCATTATAATTAAACTTGGAAGTGAGCCAGAAAGAAAAACACCAGTACAGTATACTAACACATATATATGGAATTTAGAAAGATGGTAACGATAATCCTGTATGTGAGACAGCAAAAGAGACACAGATGTATAGAACAGTCTTTTGGACTCTGTGGGAGAGGGAGAGGGTGGGATGATTTGGGAGAATGGCATTGAAACATGTATAATATCATATAAGAAATGATTCGTCAGTCCAGGTTTGATGCAGGATACAGGATGCTTGGGACTGGTACACTGGGATGACCCAGAGAGATGGTATGGGGAGGGAGGTGGGAGGGGTGGTTCAGGATTGGGAACACATGTACACTCACGGTGGATTCATGTTGATGTATGGCAAAACCAATACAGTATTGTAAAGTAAAGTAAAGTAAAAAAAAAAATAAATAAACTTGGGCAGCCAAGCTCATCATTTTGGAGAAAATTCTAGGATAGATTTTTTTTTTTTGCTTTACAATATTGTATTGGTTTTGCCATACATTGACATGAATCCATAGGATAGATTTTTAAATAAATAGTTCTTGCTACCTACACAAAAACTAATGGTCATTAGTGTCTGATTTGTGACCACTTATATATCTAGATCCTCTCCATATTTTGCAGGGGTTGGAGGGGGGCGGTTTAATAGAATAATAGGGTAGAGAGAAGCAGACAATGTATTTTGATTTCAGCAAAGTATTTGATGATATCACATGTTATTTTTACGGACAAATTCTTATTTATGAAAAATTCTTATTTAGCCAGCCGAATGCAAAATATGGTCTTATAAAAGAAGGTCCCTTTGATCTGTGATTCCAGAAGCCAAACTAGAACCAAGGGTTGGAAATGACGGGAAAGCATATTTTAACTCAGTGTAAGTTCGACCTTTCAAAGAGTAAGAGACGTCCTGAAGCTGCTTTGGAATTAGGACACAGAGGAGTGAGACTGAAGCAGCAGATGGTGACTGTTTGGGGGCCTGGTCTCAACCACCATGCTAATCTAGGATTATATGATTTGGGAGAAATAAATGAACATGACGTACCATTTTCTCTCTCTGATTTAATAATGCGTGAGTCCATGCTCAGTCGCTTCAGTCATGTCTGACTCTTTGCAACCCCATGGACCATAGCCCACCAGGCGCCTCTGTCCATGGGATTTTCTTGGTAAAAATACTGGAGTGGGTTTCCATGCCCTCCTCTGGGGATCTTCCCGACCCAGGGACTGAACCTGTGTCTCCTGCATCAGAGGCAGATTCTTTACCACTGAGCCACTGGGGACGCCCATGATTTAGTAATGATCTCTCCTATAATAAAGGAGATATCATTCACCCAGAGGAGAAACCTCAAAGCTTTCTCCCCCATCCCTCACCCCTACATTCCATCCAGTCTCCAATGCCTTCTCCTCATTTATATTCCCACTGCCGTTGCCCTACTCAGACTCCCACCAACTTTTGCCTGAACTATCGTGTTGACCTCTTCATTGTTCTTCCAAACTTCTGCTCGTTCCCCTCATGACTTCGCTCCTTGTATGAAGCCAGAATGACACTTTAGAAAACAGAAACTACACCACACCCCTCTATTAAAATCTCCACTGACCCTTATTTCCCTAAGGAGAAGCTCCACAAGTCTTGGTCTATCCCTAGGCTCCAACCTCATTTCCTGCATATCTGTCCTCCTCCAAACACGCCATGCAGGCTTAGGCCTCTTGTTGGTCCAGCCTTTCAAGCTCTCTCAAATGCCACATCTTCAAAGAAACCATCTTGCTTCCCTAAGCAAGAATAATTACTTTTCCACTTTTATTCCAACACAATAACGTCTCTCATTAATTACATAATGAATTTACTCTTTATGTCAATCTTGCACTTTTCATTCTTTACAATTTACTAGTGGTGCCTGCTATGGACCTGCTCTGTGCTTGGTGTTAGCAGAGAAAGGTTAGTACTAGTTTATTATGTGGCTGGTATTTGATATGTGTTTTATATCCATTATTCCAGCCTTAATCCAATGTTGTTGCCAATGAGTTACTGTTATTATGAGATAAGAGACATTATCCCAATGTGATAGGCCTATGATATAGTTACTGTTATTATCCTGCTTTTAAAGATGAGGAAACAGGTTTAGAGAAGCTCACCATGATCATGTGGTTGGCAAGGGCCTGGGCTGGAATTTATATTCTGAGTTCAGATTTCTAATCACTGTGTTAGGACATCTTTTCATGACAGATGAAGAGACACAGAGAAAACTTCGCCCCCAGAGAGTTCAGAGATTGATGGCTTCTAGCTGCTGAATGTCTATACTTAGTGTTCCTATATTTCTGAGACCATATTTAGCCATTTCCATATCAAGTCTGCCCATTGGATTTTAAGCTCTTCAAGGGCAGACATGGCACCATACCATCATGTTCATCTCCCATCTCCCAGGCACAGCGTTATTCTAATTACATTTGCAGACTTGAGTTAACAAATCATTAAATGTGTCAGACCAACTATGCTGCAAGTTTTCCTGGGTAATAGGATTTAATTATATCCAGCTCTGGGCCCTGCACAATGGGGACATTGACAAGCTGGTGCACATTCACTGAGAAAGTGGAGGGGCTGTTTTGAGTGCTATATATAAACACTCCCTTCCTTGGCATTTATTTGGAAAGTATTAAAATAACCTGCGAATGTGTTAGAAGATCTTTCTGTTCCCTACTTTATAAATGATTATTTCAGTCTTGAACAAAGTTTTTTTTTTCTTTTTTGCCTATTGCATAGTGTTTATATTCGGATAATCAGATAATATTAATAATGAGAAAGCACATAACAGCTATAAAATGGCATTATGCGATACACACTTTCAGAGTCAAGAGGACAGTAGACACAGTGGCGTGGAGACACGTGCTCCTGTGCCCAGTAATTAATTCTTCATGGCAACATTGGGCTTCCCTGGTGGCTCAGTGGTAAAAATCCGCCTGCCAGTGCAGAAGGTGTGGGTTTGATCCCTGGGTCAGGAAGATCCCCTGGAGAAAGAAATGGCCACCCACTCCAGTATTCTTGCCTGGGAAATTCTATGGACAGAGAAACCTGGTGGGTTAGAGTCCATGGGGTCACAAAAGAGTTGGATACGACTTAGCAACTAAATAACAACATTTATTGAGAGCTTGCTGCGTGCCTGTCACTGTTTGGAAGTGCTTTCCGTGTATGAACTCATTTATGCCACACAACCCCATTTTACAGCTGAGGAATGCAGAGGCACAAGGTCACTCAACTGCAGATCATTACTGAGCATCTCCTGCATTCTGCTATTGGTCTGCCTGGCTTTCCCATCAACTGCCCCTTCAAAGGCAAGGACAGTGTCTGGTACAGCTCTGTACCTTGGAGCCTGGCAGATTCCTGGTAGGACAGAACCTCACTGCTCTTGTCAGGGAACAGGGCTCCTTCTTATCTGCTCATCTGGGAAAAGCTCAGTGAACACAATGGTTTTGCTATCCAAGGAAGGCCAACACATCCTTCTGGGGCTGACTCAGGGGAAACACTAAGTTAGCAGCATGGATGCCCAGTAGAATAAGCTGAGCTGAGGGTTGGCTCAGCTTGGTTCTGTGGAGCACAGTATCAAGTCGTAAGGTTGCTGCTGCTGCTAAGTCGCTTCAGTCGTGTCCGACTCTGTGCGACCCCATATACGGCAGCCCACCAGGCTCCGCCGTCCCTGGGATTCTCCAGGCAAGAACACTGGAGTGGCTTGCCGTTTCCTTCTCCAATGCATGAAAGTGAAAAGTGAAGGTGAAGTCGCTCAGTCGTGTCCGACTCTTAACGACGTCATGGACTGCAGCCTACGAGGCTCCTCCATCCATGGGATTTTCCAGGCAAGGGTACTGGAGTGTGTTGCCATTGCCTTCTCTGGTTGTAAGGTTAGATGGTTAGAAAATTTCGTAGCCCACCCCTGGCTGTCCTATGCAGCTCGCCAGTGCTTTTCATGCAAATACTGCCCCTCATCTTTTAGTTTTTCTCTGCTTGGCTCTGGGGTCCTTCATACTTGGCCATGTTTTTCTCTGTCCACATAGAAGCTTTCTTGCACACTGCCCCCAACAGTACTTATAATCACCTCTCCTGAGACCAACACCTTAATCTCATATCTAATTCACTGTCTTCCTTTCTCATTTCTCTGTAGCCTTCATTTCACTCTTGCCCTGAGCCCATCTTCCCCTCTCAACACAGACCATTTCTCCAAATAGGCCAGCTTGGCCACGATCCTCTTCCGGCCTCTATAATCTGAACCACCTCTTTCTCTGTCATTTGCTTACTTCTTTATCTGGGAGCACATCCCATTTATTATTAAATTTCATTTACACGGATCTCAGGCCCCTGTGTGTGATTTCCTGGCTCTCAGCTGGTTGGATTCCTTTTTTCTGTCCCCAATTGCAAGCAGACGTTAGCAATCAACACAGAGCCTCTCTGATAATCAAATTAGACAAGTGGGACTCTGCCTGTATTTTCTTCTTAATCACTGGGCGTGTTAGTAATAATGTCAGCTCAAATAATTTGGCGGTGTGAACCTCTCTCCATGTTATTTATTTATTTTTCCCAGATCTACTTCAGTATCGTCCCACAGCCAAAGAATGCAAACTATGTCCTCATCCAGACTGGGTTTAGAATCTTGATTGTGGACAATGTCAACCGCTTCAAGCCTGGGTGAAGCTCATAATTGGCTGGTAGTACATCATGCAGGGGATTTTCTTTTTTTTTTTTTTCCCATCTTTAACGCTAGCTGGTAATGAGTTTGTGCCCTGCAGCTAGAGTCTTGATGGCCCTTGACATTTTCCCTTGCTTCAGGAGAGAGGTTACAGCTGCGCCTCTGCTCTTTGCTAGTGGAGGGGCAGGAGAGAGAGAAGAGAGAGGAGAGCTGGCTGCCAGGGCCTCCAACTCCTCAGGTGACCTTGGCCAAGTCACTTTTCTCAGTTGTAAAGTAAGGGGCTCTGATCTCCAACCCTCTCCACTGGAATGTAAGGGGACAATGAGATAATGTTTCTGGAGCCCTTGAAGCCACTTAGCCTAAGGATGCTGTACAGAGGCTGAAGTGTCTGTAGAAATGCAGATAGATACACAGTGAAATTAACAAATGGGAAGCCTGGAAGAAGAGGTGGGACTTTTCCTGCAGGAGGTACAGAGCGTCAGCTTTGTGACGTGACAGTGAAACCAAGTTCTCCACTGGGGAAGCGGGGGCCCTGAAACATCACTTCTCCTCTGAAGTGGCTGGAAAAGTGGGGTGCCAGAAGCGAAGGTGGGATCTGTGTGCTCTAAATTGGATTTATGCTGCTCTGGTAGAATGAAGACGGCACTCTATTTGAAGATTTTTTTTTAATGTATATGTATGATTTGTTGGCTTTGGGCAAGTCATTTAATCTAAATCTTACATTTCAATCTGTAAAATGGGGATAATACTGCCTCACAGGGGCTTTTCCAGGATATAAGGAAGAGGAAGGGAACTACAGTAAGTCTCCCACATACGAACAAGTTCCATTCCCAGAGTGTCTTTCTAAGTTCAATTTGCTAATAAGTCCAACAAAGTTAGCCTAGGTACCCAACTAACACAGTTGGCTATATAGTATTGTACTATAATAAGCTCATAATACTTTTCACACAAATAATACATAAAAAAACAAACAAGCACACAAAAATGAAGCGTTTTTAATCTTCCAGTATTTGTTGTTCAGTCACTGTCGTGTCCAACTCTTCACGACCCCATGGACTGCAGCACGCCAGGCTGCCCCATGCTTCACCGTCTCCTGGAGCTTGCTCAAACTCATGTCCATTGAATCAGTGATGCCATCCAACCATCTCATTCTCTGGCGCCCCCTTCTCCCCCTGCCCTCAATCTTTCCCAGCATCAGGGTCTTACCGTATAGCACTTTGAAAAGTACAGTAGTATAGTATAACAGCTGGGATACAGGGGCTGGTATCGAGTGAACAGGCAAGAAGAGTTACTGACTGGAGGAGGGAGAGGAGGTGGGAGATCACAGAGCTGAAGAATCATCAGCAATTGGAGAGGCCAGGCAAGCTACAGCTTCACTCATACCTGACACTGATGACACAGGTTCTGGTTCCTTGCTGGATTCAATTCTATCTACTCTGTTTAATAGAAGATCCAGTGATATCTGAGGATAGCTCTTGTCTCCTCATCATAGATGACATCCTGGGCGTGAAATAAAGATACTGTACTCTATACAGTACTGTATAGTACAGGACAGAGAAACAGCCACATGTGGAGGATCCATGTGCGTGACAACGTGTGCCGGACACGTGAACTAACTTATGTGACTGGACATGCGAATGCACACTCACATCTTTCAAAGTTCGCAAATTGAAGGTTTGTATATGGGGCACTTACTGAAACTATGGGGTGCTAGTGACCTGGATCTCCAGAAAAAATAAAAATCCCTGATATGTGGCAACTGTAATTTCTGTGGTGTAAACAATAACACTATGGATGATTTCAGGCTACTAATGGTTTAACCACTGACTGGCAAGATTTCTGATGATTAAGGAACTGGTCTTTGTGAGTCTCTGGTTCTAACACGTGTAGGTACCATTCAGGGAGGGCCTGTGTGCAACAGGCCTCATATATGTTGCATTTCATCTGCACAGCTTGCTCCTCAGGTAGTTATAATGAACCCCAGCTTACTGATGAAGAAATTGAGGTTCTGAGATACCTAGTAGTTTGTACAGGCTCTCAGGTTAAGTGACAGAAGTAAGGCTTGAACCCGCAATTTTAAAGTCGATGTTCCTTCCTCTATTCCAGTTTGGGTAGGCAGGGCAATCCATGGGCAAGTGTGGTGTAATCTGAAACATATTATAGTGAAGTAAATGACTCCCTTATCTGAGATAGGACAGGATAGATTCTCACCTTTTGCAGAGTTCTAGGGCAGCAGTACCTAATCTTTCTGGCACCAGGGACTGGTTGTGTGGAGGACAATTTTCCCACAGACAGCAGGGGTGTGGTGGGGAATGGGATGGTTTCAGGATGACTCAAGTGCATTACATTTATTGCGAACTTAATTTCTATTCTTATTCCATCAGCTCCACCTCAGATCAGGCATTAGATCCCAGAGGTTGGGGACCCTGTTCTAGGATTCACCCTGGATTTTTCAGATTCATAAGGAATGAGGCCCCACCCCTTTCATCTTCCTGGCCAATAAACTGCCAGATGGAAGGAGGGCCTCTGCTTCTGCTTCTCTGCTGGGAACCCATACACATTCCTGTCGAGAACTGTAGAATGGAAATGGCCATTAAAATTAATCCTGGGAGATGAGGCAAGCCAGAGTTTGGCCAGATTCCAGTGTAATGTGCAATCCCCCAAAGAGAAGAAAGAACATTCCTTCTGAGATGCTGCTCCTCTTTGAACACTTGGCCCTGGTCCAGCTAATGGAGGGCAGAACTCCATGGAGGACTGCCTGTTCACGCTTCCTTACAGCTTTTTCCCTTTGCCAGCCTGGCCTTCATGCCCTACTCTTGGATCCGGCCAGCTACTTCCATGTCTCAAACCTATGACATCCACTAACTGGATTATAATTATTTATTTGCCTGCTAGACTGAGCTGCTCTCAGAGCTTGAAAAACCAACTGGCATCACTGCCAGTCCCACATTTCTCCCAGCCAGAGGCCATCCTCCAGTACAGGAAGCACACTTTTTCGCAAGGACTTTGCCCACAAGCAGGGTAGCAGCAGCTCATGTTGACCGCCAAGGTCAGTTTTCCTCTGTCCCGCTGAACCCAGATCCTGGGACATCCTTCTCTTCTAGAGAGCCCAGCCCTCTTAACTTGGGCAGCTAACCAGAGGCAGAGGGACTTGCCAATTTCACCGACTCCTGGACTGTGATTCTACAGCTGGGTGCACACGCTTGCCAACAGCAGAGTTTCTGGTGTGTAGGTGGTGACCAGCATGGATCCTGTGCAGTGGCAAGGGATGGCCACCAGCCAGGGAGGCAGGTGCTGGGAGCAGAGGGTGACCGAGGGCAGAGGGGGATGTGCAGCTTGGTCTCTGCAGCTCACGGGGCAGACTTGGGAGCTCTCAGTAGGCTGTACAAAACAGGCAGTGAGCTGCATTTGGCCGCTGGACTGGGGCTTGCTGCCCTCTGCTCTAGACAATCAATGAAACAATAAATCAAGCCCTGGTATGCAGTTTTTGCCAATTTATGGGGTACAAATATCCCCACTATGGAGGATTTCAAGCTACCAATATGACATCACTGAATCTGGGGTTGGGAAGAGACGCCTGGTAGCATGTCATTGGATAGTATTTCTGCCATAAGGATGCAATAGATATGAATAACTCAAGAACATAGCTTATAGTAAAATGTAAAATGACTAGGAAAGGATGATTTTTGAGTATTACCTTTGTTATTAATATAGTTTATTTACTTGTAAGTTTATAGAATTTTATGTTTAATGACAGTTGTTGGACACCCAGCTTGCAGAATTCCTGGAAAATCAACAAGTTTAGGCTTGGCTGCAGCATAATAGTGCCCTTGGTTCCTCTGACTACACCAAGCCATATGGAAAGGAAGAGAGAAAAGCCACCCACGGCGAGCGGTCTGAGAATCAGCTCTTGACATAGAAGAGTTAACCTCTTCCATTCCTTCTCCTGAAGAGTTCTACACCTGGCGTGATGTCCGGTTTTTTTCTCAATCTTAGAACAAGAGCAAGAAGATTTGTTTCTTGATGATGTGAAGGGAGCACTTGAGCCACCCCTAGTGGTTAAAGGGTGTGGCCAACATGATTCACACAGAAGCAGAGCAAAGAACAAGAACAAAACCAAGTCCAGACAGAAAGTATCCAAGATAACTGAAGGACAGGGAGGAGATAAGAGACAGAGGGGTCAACATGTACCTCAGTTGGGTACTGATTGAGTCAGACCTGTTTAAGACTCAGAGTCAGGGTAGACTTATGGTTGGGCCATTTCTGATCACCACCTCAGTCAATTAGGCCAGGATATGCTACATTAAGGAGAAGGCAATGGCACCCCACTCCAGTACTCTTGCCTAGAAAATCCCATGGATGGAGGAGCCTGGTAGGCTGCAGTCCATGGGGTCGCTAAGAGTCGGACATAGCTGAGCAATTTCACTTTCACTTTTCACTTTCATACACTGGAGAAGGAAATGGCAACCCACTTCAGTGTTCCTGCCTGGAGAATCCCAGGGACGGGGGAGCTTGGTGGGCTGCCATCTATGGGGTTGCGCAGAATCAGACTTAGCAGCAGCAGAAGCATGCTACATTAAGGGGCTTCCCAGGTGGCTCAGATGGTAAAGAATCTGCCTGCAATGTAGGAGACAGGAAGAAATTAAAAGATGCTTGCTCCTTGGAAGAAAAGCTATGACAAACCTAGACAGTGTATTAAAAAGCAATGACATCACTTTGCCAACAAAGGTATGTATAGTCAAAGCTATGGTTTTTCTAAAAGTCGTGTATGGATGTGAGAGTTGGATCATAAGAAAGGCTGAGTGCCAAAGAATCAATGCCTTCAAACTATGGTGCTGGAGAAGACTCTTGAGAGTCCCTTGGACAGCAAGGAGATCAAACCAGTCAATCCTAAAGGATATCAACTTTGAATATTCATTGGAAGGACTGATGCTGGAACTGAAGCTCCAATACTTGGGCCACCTGATGCGAAGAGCCGACTCATTGGAAAAAACTCTGATGCTGGGGAAGAATGAGGGCAAGAGGAGAAGAGGGCAAAAGAGGATGAAACAGTTGGATGGTATCATGTCCCCCAACTCAATGGACATGAGTTTGAGCAAACTCCAGTAGATAGTGAAGGACAGGGAAGCCTGGCACGCTGCAGTCCATGGGGTCACAAAGAATTGGACACGACTTAGCAACTGAACAATAACAACCAGTATTCTTGCCTTGGAAATCCCATGGACAGAGGAACATGGTGGGCTATAGCCCATAGCATTGCAAAAAGTCAGACACGAGTGAACGACTAACGCTTTCACTTTCACTTCATGCTACATTAAAAAATAATCCCCCAGTCTCAGAAGAGGCAATACATCATGAATTGGCAGGGAGAGGAAGTGTTGGCAAGGGTAGGTGCTTTGCTCATCAGAATCACTAGGAGACCAGGCTGATGGAGTAGGCTCATCTCGGATAATTCCCACTAAAGTATCAGAGGGAGCGAGCCCTGGATGGTCTTTCACTGGTGATTAAATTCTCTGTCCACTTCTTGCTTCATTATAGAACTCATTGTCCAGAACTGGAATTAGTTACCAGGCCTCATCTAAGCACAAGAGAAGCAGCTCGTACATTCTGCCAGGTAGTACCATTCTACTAGGGACCCAGAAGGGACTTCGAGGAGGACAGAAACATCTAAAGAGCAGCAGTAGTGGCTGTCACATCTTGAAAAGCACATGATGTACACAAGTAGAAAAGATGCCGAATTCCATTGGAAAGGAAGTCATAACTGAGCTGGATATTGAAAGACAAGGTCCACCACGCCCTGCGAAGGACGTGTGCAGAGGCCAAAGGTGAGGAGGAGGCTGGGGTATTGGTGGGAGTGGCAGGAAACGCTGGTGGCTGCACGGAGGGTTCAGTGGTGGGACAGGATGAGATGAATGGGAAGGACAGGAGGGAGCAACTGGTGCCTAACTTCTGTGCCTCCCTAAGGAATTTAGACTTGACCCTGGGGGCAATGGGAGGGAATGCTTAAGAATTTTAAGCATGGGTAAGACGTGCCCAAATCTACGCTGTAGAAAGAGAGCTCTGACTGAAGGATTGACGTTAGACTGGAGGGGCCAGTCCTGAAAACAGAGGCCAGTTAGGGAAGATTGTTGCTGAGAGCTTGACCTGGGAGCATGACAGGACGATGAAGACTTGAGATACTTCCTAGGGAGGTTTCCCTCTTGTGATCCCTTATTACTCGATCCTATTTTTTTTTCCTTACCTCTTCTTATTTTGACCCCAGCCCCAAAGAGCTGGAAAGAATCAGAATGGGAAGTTGTTCTTTCCCATATGTGCTGTACTCAGTTGCTCAGTTGTGTCTGACTATTTGTCAATCCCTGGACTATAGCCCGCCAGGCTCCTCTGTCCATGGGATTCCCCAGGCAAGAACACTGGAGTGAGTTACCATGCCCTCCTCCAGGGGATCTTCCCAACCTAGCGATTGAACCTGAACTCTTGTGTCTCCTGAATTGCAGGCGGGGTCTTTCCCATGTATTGCAGTCATCAGCATGTACTGTGAACACTTCCTTCCTGGCTTCTGCTCCCACCTCCTTCCAGTGCATTCCTCTCCACTCTCCAACACTGTGTCACTGAGGAGCGAGGTGCTGGATCAGTATCTTCATGGGGCTTCAGTGCACCCTCCAGCCAAGAGGGTAGTGCCTGGGTCCTGCCTGCTGGGCACCGCTGCAGTTTCTCAAATACCTTTCGAGACTTATTGCAGGAGGACCTTTGAGCACTGGTGCAAACACTCAAATCTGTTTTTTTTCCCCAGCCTTGGAGACTGGCCTTCTGTCTCAGTTTCAGCTTCCCATGTGTTTACTGCCTGCAGAAGGTTGGCGTTCAGCCACCCACTCGTGGATTTCACGATGGTCATCAGTTGTCCCTTATTCCAGAGCAGTAGCTCTTGAACATGGAAATACTGAAAAGCAGAGAACGGTGCTTCTAGAAGGTCAACTCTGTGAGGACAGGCAACTCTGCTCTTGCTCGGCTTTGGGTTATCTGGATCCACAGTTCCAAGAATGGTGCCTGGCACACAGGAAATGCTCATCAGGAAGTGCATTCTGAACGAATAGGTGTGAAATGTGAGTGCCTAGAGAAAATAGCCAGGACGTGAAAACAGCACTTGTCTTTGGGTGGTAGGACTGTTCTGGTTTTTCTGTAAGATGGTACAGAGAAACCCAAAGGAACTTTTGGGCCAACCCAATATAATATATAATAAGCAGACAAGCGGCCTGTTTACTCGCAGTCATGTGACCTTGGGTAAGTTGCTTCTCCTCTCCGTGCCTAAGCTTCCCCATCAACATTAATACCTCCCTTGACTGTTAGGAAGGTTAAACGAGATCATGCCTGTAGATAGGGAATGCCTGGCGCTGGGGACACAGGAAGCACTCGGTCAACATCACACTGTCACTTTGTTGCTGTTGCCGTTTGGTCCTGATCGTGATTGGACATTTCCGTGGATACCTGGAGGCTTGCCTGGAAGGCTCCAAGAGAAGAGGTGGTTGTGGGGAGGACAGAGGCCTGGCTTGGAACTAGCTGACCTGCCGTTTCCTGGCCAAGTGACAGTCAGGGGCAGTAACTTCTGAGCCACTGTCCTTTCTGCGCCCCAGAGATGTTTGTGTGAATCAATAAGATGTGATGATGTCAGGTTCCACCCAGGTGTGTGTCATTATTTTTATTACCTAGCAAGTTAAAAAAAATACAAGGAGTCTCCAGGCCTTTCTCCTCTCCTTAATGGAGTCACTGCTCTCCTTCATCGCGGACAGAGAGTTCCTGTCCCCAACAGCCATGAGAGCCCGGTCGTGGGGCAGAGCCTGCAGCCCAGGGTGGCTTTTCTGCAGGGCCCAGCGAGGCTCCTGTCTCTCGATAACCCTGGTCCTCCCTTTCTCCTGCCCCAGCGCTTCCCACACAGCTGCAGCCTCATTATCCGGGGGGACTGAGAGCTTCGGAAAGGAGCTTAACCGGAGCTAGCCTTTCAAGCGTTCATCATAAAGCTTCAAAGATCACACCTTCATTAAGATGTGAAGAGTCAGGCCCTCCCCGCACTTCTCCTGGGGCCATTGTTCCCTTCCCGTCCGGCTGCAGAGTCAAAAGACAAGCGGGATTGGTTTTCTTTGTCCAGACAGCTCTCCTAACCAGAAAGGCTAGACCTGTTTGTGAAGAAGAGAAAGCTTGTAACCTGTAGCCCCCTTCAGACCTGCTGGGAAGGTTTCACGGGTGCTGGGGAATTGGGGCATTTCTCAGGGCTGCAAGGCTGTCCCCAGGAGGCAGGACTGGACTTGTTCTGTGAGGTCTCAAGGGAGGGGCCCGAGGACCAGCAGGTGGAAGCAAAGAAGGGGGCAGGTTTCCAAATCCTAGAAGGGAGAGCTCTCTACCCAGCAGAGGTGTGTGAAGGTGGACCTTGGCCATTGGGGCAGGGTGCTCTCCATGGCAGTGGAGAGAGGAGGGGCCTCACTCTCAGCAGGCAAGCTGTTGAAGATGTGAGGCTTTGGCTGTGAAGTTCAGCCAGTGAACTTTGAGGCCCCTTCCAGCCTTGTCATGCTGGGACCTCCTGACTCTGTGACCTCTGCTTCTGCATACTGGACTACTTCCCAGCATTTCCCTTTAAACAATCCTCTGTCCTCCAGGCTCCCATCTGTAGCTGTCTTCATAAATGCATGGGTGGCCTCCTTGGCTCTTCTGTTTTTCTTTTAGCTATTTTGAGAATGAAGCTATAGAGATATCTCAGAGTCTCCTCCTCTGTTACTGAGAAAGCATTTGCTTCCTTGAAGTACATGTCCAGGTCCTGATGGGTCCTTTTCCTATTCACTGTACCCTCCCCAGAACAGGCTGAGGTCAGAGGAGCCCCAGGCACCAAACTTGGGACAGTTGTGACTGGTTCTCATGGGTAGGAGATAGCTTCACAAATAGATCCCTTTCTCCTCTCCGCTGGGAAAGCATACAAGGGGATTATCTGTGACGGCACCTGCCCTTTGAATGGTCCTCTTGGTTTCATGATGGGGTTTCCCAGGTGATGCTAGTGATAAAGAATCCACCTGTCAATGCAGGAGACATGGGTTCGATCCCTGGGTTGCAAAAATCCCCTGGAGTATGAAATGGCAACCCAAGCCAGTATTCTTACCTAGAAAATTCCATGGACAGAGGAGCCTGGCAGGCTACAGTCTATATATAGGGTTGCAAAGAGTCAGACACAACTGAATGACTGAACGCACAGCCCTCGGTTTCACGATGAGCAACAAAGCAGAGACTGGTTTTCAGGTGAGACAACTTATAAGACTTGGGATGTGTGACTGCAGATTACAAGTTTCACGAGCAAATGTTTTCCTTTCTATTGAGTAGAAAAAGGAAGTTTAAAAAGAAAAAAACGACAGTGTGTTGGAAAGATGATGGACTTTGTAGACAGGCCTGAGTGTGGGTCACAGCTCTGGCACTCAGTAGCTGGGGGTCTTGGCGCATGCCATGGTGACTGTCTGAGCAGCCGTTTCCTCCAGTTTCATGAGGTCAGGCAGTGGAAATACTCGTCCTGTAAAGTGGCCCTAAGATTTAATGGGAGATGGCCATGGAAGGTTCCAGAGGCCCTTATTAAATGTTAATTCTCTTTCCCCTTTATTATAGTTAATAATCTTTTGGAAACTGTGTTATTGGTCTCTTAATAAGAGCATTCTATGTACAATTATTTCCGTTTTTAAATGTCCATGCCTGTCATTGAGTGAGAATGTCCTTTGGTTTTTTTAGGTATCTCTTCTATGAAATATGTATGTGTCTTCCATTGTGTGTGCAGGGACCTTTGTGGTAGTGGTGTTTGTAAAAGCCAAAAATAGGACCTGGGCTATATGTTCCATAAAGCATTCAATAAACAGTGATTATATCTATACTAGGGAATGCCAGGCAGCCACTCTAAGGCTGCAGAGAGTCTAGATGAGCTGCCATGGAAAGACATATTGGGAAGAAAGAGAGTAAGCTGCAGCATAAGGAACAATGTGATACTTCTTTTTAAGGAGATGTATGTGGACCAATGCACAGAAAAGGTCCCGGAGGAAACGCATCAAACCACGGACAGTAGTTTCTAGTGGGGGACTGGGAGAGGTGGATAAAAGAAAGAAGCTCTTATTACTTTCTATCTATTGGGTTGTGTTGGGATGTTTTACAAAGAGAATATATCTACTTCTTAGAAGAGTGGAGAACAAAAAAACTGGAGACAATAGAAAGATCTGTGGTTGCCAGGGTTTGGTGGGAGGGAAAACGGAATAAGGGGATTGCAGAGTCTTAAGGCAATGAAAACGCTCTGTATGTTACCATAATGGTGGGTCCATATCATTCTGCATTTGTCCAGACCACAGAATGTCACCAGCAAGAGTGAACCCTAATGGAAACTATGGGCTTCAGGTGATTATGGGGGGTCAAGTGGGTTCATCGACTGTAACCAGTGTACCTCTCTGGTGGGGGACGCTGATAACAGGCTTGCCGTTGTATGCCTGGGGGCAGGGGAGATACGGCAAATCTCGGAACCTTCCTCTCAATTTTGCTGTGAATCTAAAAATGCTCTAAAAAATATAAAGTCCTAAAAACAAAAAAAGATAATAAGTAAAAGATTGCACCTTTCACTGCCACTCAAAAGCTTAGGTTGATACTGGCAAAAACAGTCCCATGGATCAAATTAAGCAACTTGCCCTTTCCTTTCCTTTTCAGGGAGTCAGGATTGCTAGGATCAGGGACTTAGTGGAAGCCATTTATTTGGAAATGGAGCTGGGCTGGATGAAGTGGGCTAGAAGGAATTTAGGACACTGCTGACCTAGACTGTAGGAAGAACATTTATTTATTCATTCTTTTATTGAACAAAAATTTATGAAGGGAGGGCCTGTACCTTTTAGGTGCTGAGGAAAAGAAAGAAAAGCCCCTGTCTTAACAAAACTTGCAAGTGACTGGGCAGAAGCCAGAGTAGGGGGGTATAGATAATAAACAAGCCTTGTTTACTATGAATTCAGTGTTCTGCAAAGACAGATGCTTCAGAACAAAGGGGTGAGGAGTGAGAGTTGAGGTGAATGCAGGGCTGGAACAGAATCCTCAGGGAGACCTCTCTGTGGAGGTGCCATTTGAGCAAAGACCTGAATCAAATAAGGGAGTAAGTCATACATCAGAATGGAAGCCTTGAACAGAGAATGAGCATGGTGTGGTCTGGAAGCAGCAAGAAGCTGCTGGGAGGTGGTGGCAGGTCACAGAAGCCTCCTAGGGCATGCCAGGAACTTTGGATATTTTTTTGCACACAGAGAAGCCATTGGAGGGTTTCGAGGGAAGGATGACGTGTGGTCTGGCCACATTTTGTAAAAGGCCATTCTGGTGGCTTTGAGAAAAGAGAGGGAGTAGGGAGGCAGGCATCTGAGGTCTATTGCTAAACGCACAGCTCTTGTAATTTTCCAAGAGAGTGAGGATGCCCGTGTGTGTCATGGTGATAGTGGTGGAGGTGGAAAGAAATGCTCAGATTTCTGAAATATTTACTTTAGTTATTTGTTTATATTTTTGGCTGTGTGGGTCTTTGTTGCTGCGTGCAGGCTTTCTCGAGCTGTGGTGCGCAGGCTTCTCATTGTGGCGGCTTTTCTTGTTGAGGAGCGCAGTCTCCAGGGCATGAGGGCTTCAGTAGCTGTGGTGCGTTGACTCAGTAGGTGCAGCTCCAGGGCTCAGTAGTTGTGAACGGGCTCAGTTGCTCCTCAGCATGTGGAATCTTCCTGGACCAGGGGTCAAACGTGTGTCCCCTGCATTGGCAGGTGGATTCTTAACCCCTGGACCACCAGGGAAGTCCCTATACAATATTTAGAAGGTAGAGCTCAGAGGATTTTTGATGCTTTGGATGTGCGTTGTGAAGGAAAGAGGGAAGTTGAGGATGAAATGCTTAACAAGCATTTCCACAATCTGTAGTAACGAGCACTCATGGAAAGCTTTCCAGTTCCCTGCTAGTCTAACTCTGTTTCATCCACCCTCTAGAAGAGAAGTGTTGTCCTTTGACAGATGAAGTGACGGAGGCGCAGTCGTGCTCTGCCGAAGGTCACAAAGCTCCTGCTTACAGGAACCATGTCCTGATTCCCTTAAATCTTGTGCCCAGTTTGCATCCAGTGGATGGTCCTCACTGGGTGTGACTTTTTAGCTGGCAGGTTGTGGGGCACGATTGCCAGGAGCTCACAAAGTAAGGTATTTGTGCGCAGGGCAGCAGAGGAGGAAGTTTTAAAGGAGATGGGGCTTTGGCACCTGTTGTTTGGTCCTTTTCAAATGCTGGTGGAAGATGGCTCAAGCTGCTGCAGCCAGGCTGCACCACTAGCAGCTGGTGGCCGCTGAAACCTCCACAGGGTCAGGCCGAGAGTGACTCCCTACGACCAGGTGCCAGGCACAGTGGGTTACCCTTTAGGTAACTGGCTCGTGTTCCCTAGGTTATTCTCCCCAAAGGCTCAGCTCCTCCCACTACCTCTCTTTCTCTCATCCCTGAACCCACTCAGACTACTTCCCATCCCAGCTGTTCCACTGAAAAGACACTCCACCTCTCTCCTGGCTGAACCAGTGTCCCCTCTGCTCTCTCCTGCCCTCCTTCTGGTCCCATTCCCCTTCCTTCCGCTCTGCGCTCTTGCCCTCCTCTGTGTCACGCCCGACACCAGCGTCTCATTTCCCTTCGGCCTTGCAGCTTCCTCCTTCAGCTCATAGTCCCACCCCAAACCTGGGTCTTCCAGCTCCAGATTTTCAGTTCTTACTTCTACAGAGATGTTCCCAACCTGTATCTCCAGCTGAGACCTCCTGAGCTCCTGAAACCATTGCTGCCCAGATCTCTGTCCTCGCAGGCAGAGATAACGATCATGAAAGCAGCTGGAGCATCCAGGGAATGGAGAGAAGGTCCCTCAACATGGACTGGAGATGCTAAGATTCAGAAGGGAGATGCTGAGACCAGATTGTGAGGGGCCCCGAAAGCCACTCCAAAAAGGCAGTGTGCATCTTGGATTCAGGATTAAAAACAGAGGTTTCTGGTCCCAAAGAAATGACTAATTGCATTTTGGAAGAAGAATCACTAACTGTCCCTGTGGCTGGTGGACCGGCCTGGATTTTACTAGTCTACAAGAGAGGGTGAGGAGAGCTGGGAGTGGGCCAGCTTTGGAAAGCATAAACAGACACAGTCTTCTGAGGAGTGGGTTGGATTTCAGAGGGAGTGGGAAGGAGGTGAGGGAGAAGGCGAGAAGCTTCTGCTGGTCTTCCAGCAGCCATGGCTCCTGCTGTGTTGGTCTCTCTTTCTGGGGCAGGATGCATATCTGGCTCATTTTTTCTTCCCAGTGCTCATTCTTATGGTTCTGAATGGGAAAAAAAAAAAAATTCTTCTGGGAGGCCAGATGAATTCATTAATGCTTCACTCTAACCCACTGGGTGAATCAGCATGTTTTCAGTTTGTTTATAGGCTAACTTTATCGTTTACAGCACACTTTAATTCAAATAATTGTATTTGATTATCACAGTCAGGCAGTTAAGCAGATATTGTGATCGCTATTTTGCAGATGAAAAAACTGAGAATCAGAGAGAGGGGACATGTCCAGGGTCCAACAGCTATCAGTGGCGGAATCAGGCCTTGAACTCCTTGGAGTCTTTTGACTCCTTGACCAGGACTTCGATGGATACTGACTGATTATACCCATCGGGAGGGCTGAAATTTCCAACATCAGACACAAAGAAACTGTTTAGTAGACATAAGCTGCTTTTGTCCACTCAGTTTGCAAATCCCCCCTTTTTGATATTTGCATTTCTGTTAGTTAAGATACTGTGAGCTGCTGAAACAAACAAGTCCCCAAATGCATAATGTTTCAAGCACGACAAAATACCTACCGTGAGTATTCCTGTTTGGTGGGCAGCTTTCCTCCTTTAGGGACCAGGCTCCTTCTATTTTGTGTATCTACCATCTTCTCTTTATGGCTTCGAAAGGTGGTTGGGAGGTTTTGACGGGCTTAGAAGCAATGCATGTTACGTCTCACTTTCCATGAGTTAGAACTCAGTCTGTGGATACAGCCAACTGTTAAGGAGGCTGAAATCATTCGTTAGAATGTGTATCCAGGAGAGAAAACAGATTAGGGAAAGTGAGACAGAGACTGCAAGAGCAGTGGTGAGCCGCTGTTCCCTATCTGTCAGCCCACCAGGCCCAGCGGGATTTCCTGCTTCCTACCCTGCATCCTCCTTAGCTTAGATCCAGGATGGTTCAGCCTGGATAACAGTAAGAAGCAAAGTCACCTTATTTCACTCCTGCACGTGATTATTGGGTCAGGTAGTGACTCAAGACACATGCTGAGGTTCAGTGAAACTCAGTCCTAGGATTTTGCTGGGACTTTTGGCAAAGAGAACCTCTACTGCCGCTGGGGTTGCTGAGATGAGAAGACGTGAACCAGGGCAGCCATTGTGTCAGCATGATGGGAGAGCGGGCTTGAGGATGAAGCCGGCAAATAAGAAAGCAAGGCTGAGAAAGAGAGATACCTTTCAGTGATATCCTTTGAGTATCTACATTCTGGCATGTCAGTCCTGATCAAGTCCTACCCCTGACTTTTTTTTGACTAAAATATCTACTATATCTTTTAAAATTGCTTTTCTTGAACCTAGTTTGAATTGAGTTTCTGTCGCTTATAAGCAAGAGGCCTAACAGAGGCCCATTTGCGAAGCCCTTTCCCACCCCATCCTCCAGCCTGACGGCGGGGACACACCTCCTCAATGCTCCTTGAGGGCACTCCCTCTGCTGGCCAGTGAGTGGCTCTCTGCCTTTCAGTCATCCCATCTCCATATGGCTTCGTTGCTCACTTTCCCACTTGCTTTTTTTTCCTTTATAACACAGGAATTGTTATGAATCAAATGTAACATGTATTGCCTTCTAAAGAGGTCAGAACTATTTATAATCACATTGATGTTTTTTATACCCTACAGAAAAGATAGTAGAAAAACTTTTTTTAAAGGATGTAAGCTTAGTATCAGGTGCATCTCAGGCTCACAATCACTTTTAGGTGTTTTAAAAGTCAGAGTATGATATTTAAAGTGGATAACCAACAGGGACCTACTGTATAGGATAGGGAACTCTGCTCAATGTTATGTGGCACCCTGGATGGGAAAGGAGTTTAGGGGAGAATGGATACACATATACGTATGTTTTCCTGTTCACTTGAAACTATCACAACATTGTTAATTGGCTATATGCCAATATAAAATAAAAGTTTTACAAAAGTCAGAGTGTGGTCTCCATTCAAAAAGGCTTCACTGGTAGAAAATCATGGCAAAAGTCTGATAGAGGGCACTTCCCTGGCAGTCCAGTGGTTAAGACTTCGCCTTCCAATGCAGGGGGTATGGGTTTGATCCCTGGTTTGGCAGCTAGAGTCCCCCATGCCTCAGGGCCAAGAAAACAAAACATAAATCAGAGGCAATATTCAATAACAATTTTTTTTAAATGGTCCACGTCAAAAAAAAAAAAAAAGAATCAAAAAGCAGAGACATTACTTTGCCAACAAAGGTCCGTCTAGTCAAGGCTATGGTTTTTCCAGTAGTCATGTATGGATGTGAGAGTTGGACTGTGAAGAAGGCTGAGCACTGAAGAATTGATGCTTTTGAACTGTGGTGTTGGAGAAGACTCTTGAGAGTCCCTTGGACTGCAAGGAGATCAGCCCTGGGATTTCTTTGAAGGGAAAGATGCTGAAGCTGAAACTCCAGTACTTTGGCCACCTCATGCAAAGAGTTGGCTCATTGGAAAAGACTCTGATGCTGGGAGGGATTGGGGGCAGGAGGAGAAGGGGACGACAGAGGATGAGATGGCTGGATGGCATCACTGACTTGATGGATGTGAGTCTGAGTGAACTCTGGGAGTTGGTGATGGACAGGGAGGCCTGGCATGCTGCAATTCATGGGGTCACAAAGAGTCGGACATGACTGAGCGACTAAACTGAACTGAACTGAACTGAATGATCCTTTTAAAAATAATCTGGTACAATGGGCATGTGATATCACATTTATACACACACATAGACACACATACTTTAAGAAATGGAAACTATAGCATTGTTGTAAAAGAAGTTCAAAGAAAATGTGTTGGAATTTTATAAGAAGTTTGGTGGGCCTGAGAAGTTCTTTAACGAGGAGACAGGGGCTAGAAGACGGCTCGGTGTGGATTTCCGCTGCTGGAGAGGGTTGCACGAACCCAGAGGAGTTTAGAGGCCAACTGCTCTCCCTCTTTCACAACAGGCTCCAGGCACACTCCACGGTGCACAGCTCTTCGCACACTCCACACTCTCAACCTTCCTTAGACTTATACCTAGACGTACTCCCCATACTTCTTAGAAAACATCATTTGAGATGCCTCACATGGTACCACTTCTGTCAAACTTTCTAGAAAAGAATCAGAAGTGCTTCTTTCAGAGCATTTCTGAAAGTAAAAGTGTTAGTTGCTCAGTAGTGTCTGACTCTGCAACTCCATGGACTGTAGCCCACCAGGCTCCTCTGGCCATGGAATTCTCCAGGCATTCCATGGAAGTGGGTAGCCATTCCCTTCTCCAGGAGATCTTCCCGACCTAGGGATCTAACTCAGGTCTCATGCATTTGAGGCAGATTCTTTACCATCTGAGCCACCAGGGAAGCCCAGTCTTAACCATTAAGAAAAGGAAAGTTTATTCCTGCTGCCCTTCTATTGCTTTCTGAATGGGAAGAAGGGATTTTGCTTTCTTTCTCTATTAATTTGTAACCAAAGAAAACATTGGTGTTTTCCATCATTTTAATCCATACAACCCTGCAGTAATATTAATAACTGTTTTAAAGAGAAAGAAGTTAGGGATCAGAGAAGTTAAGTAAATTGCTCAAGAGCACACAGCAAATAAGGATGAGTGCTAATGTTAACCTCATTTTGTGAGACTCTGTTTCATGCTTAGTCCACTTTGCAACATTACTAACTATTTTAAAAACTGTTTCCACAAATAGATTCCCTTATTTTGCAACTCATTTTCCCCTGTCTGAATTATTAAATGTCATATAATTTCTGCCTTTTCAAAGAAGACCCTGTTTGACATCTATTTGTTATGGAAGATCATTCTAGTCTGTGAAGTTCAGTCTGTAGGTTATTGGGTTGTTTCTGATATGAAATAAGGATTGAGTTTTTGTGAACAAGTGACTCTGCTGTAATTAAACTCAGCAATGATCTTTTGACTTAGGGACCATTAATACGTAATTAAGCAGGTTTAACTGGAAAACATTTTAATTATTTACAGTAGGGACAAGCAAGGGATTCGGGAGTGGAGACAGAAATTAGACAGCAGAGCAAATAATGCTTTGCCTTGTGATTATTTCAGCATTGAGGATCACAAGGCTGCTTGCAATAGCAAAATACGGGAAACCACCTATAGTTTATTCCATGCAATGGAATACCATGCAGTTGTTGTAACTGGTTATAGATACTTGCTGCTGCTGCTGCTGCTAAGTCAATTCAGTCATGTCCGACTCCGTGTGACCCCATAGACAGCAGCGCACCAGGCTCCCCTGTCCCTGGGATTCTCCAGGCAAGAGCACTGGAGTGGGTTGCCATTTCCCTCTCCAGTGCGTGAAAGTGAAAAGTGAAAGTGAAAGTGAAAGTGAAAGTGAGCAACTGCTCAAGTCTTATCCGACTCTTAGCGACCCCATGGACTGCAACCTACCAGGCTCCTCCATCCATGGATTTTCCAGGCAAGAGTACTGGAGTGGGGTGCCATGTGGAAAAATAGATCCAAGACACAGTTAAGGGCCAAAAGCAGATTGTGAAGCAATACGCATTATGATACTTAAACAAAAAATTAGGCACACCTAGAAAAAGTTCAGAAAGATGTCTAAGTATCTCTGCTGTCCAAATTATGGGTGATTTCCCTTTTCCCCTTTTTTGGAATTGTTTGTCTAAGTTTCTTAGTTAACATAAATTATATATACAATTTTAAGTCAAAAATTATTAAATATATGAGAAAGTGCGCATTTCTCTCTCAACACTATTAAAAAGCTCAAAAAGAAGGAAATCCTGCCACATTGGAAATGCAGATGTCCCCTACGACATTACGCTATGGCAAGTAAGCCCATCCCAGAAAGATGAATGCTATATGATGCCACTTATATGCAGTATATAAAATAGTCAAATGTAGGATGATGGATGCCAGGAGCTGGGGGTTGGGTGGGGGGAATGGAGAGTTGCTATTCAACGAGCATCAAGTTTCATTTACGGAGGATGATCACATTCTAGAGATCTGCTGCATGACCTCCTGCTGCTAGCTCATGTTACTGTAACAGTGCATCCAGATTTTTGCTGAAGGTAGATCTCACGTTACGTGTTCTTCCCATAGTTAGAAAAGAATAAAGAATAAAAGCTGTGCGTGTCCCACAGGACACTTTCCCCAGCTAAGCCATATGCCACAGTCTACAGGGAACTCACCCGGCCTCCCTTCTGAGAACACCAGACTTGTATCACTTGGTTTCGAGATGCCTGTTATATGCTAGGAACTGTGCCACAGGTTCTCCCCTGTGGGATTTTCTGTAATCCTCCTATAAACCCAGTAAAGTGGAAACCATACTCCCATTTTGCAGATGAGAAGCTGATTCTGAGGGTCCTGAGATTCCTGATGGAGTTTCTATTCCAGAAGAGGTTCTACTCTTTCAGCTGAACAGCCTGCTTGATGCCAAGCCCAGAGCTCTTGAGAAGGATAGCAGCTAGTTATGGGAATAAAACGTAAGCATGAATGTAAACAAGAGAGAGGGAAGCGAGCTGACGAAATGTCCCCCTTGCCTCTGAGGTTGGGACACTGGTCCCACTGTGCCCGAGGCCATTTATACAGTTAACCCCTGGAGAAAGTATTTGTTGGAAAGAATAACCTATTGCACCTTAAAATGAATGGCTGCTTTGGGTTCTCACATTTATTAGCTACTATTCACCAAGCATTTCCAATCTGCCAGACCCCACACGGAGTACGTTGCAGACACCATTTCATTTAAGCCTTATGACCACCCTACGAGGTAGGTACTTTTATCCTCATTTATGCTAATGAGGAGATTGAAGCTTGCTGAGGTGAAGTATGTTGGTCAAGGTCACGCAGCTTGTGAGTGGCAGGGCTCCAAAACTCTATTCTCTTATCCACAGTGCTACTTTGCCTCCAGAATTAAAAAGAAAAAGAAATGGAAGAAGAGATCAGAGGGGCAAACCTAAAGACCTGGAGACTTTGGTGAGGACCTGGGACCAGCCAGAACTTTGCGCTTCTCCCAGTGCCTCTTGTCCGGCCATGCCAGATTCTTTAGGTTCCTTCATGGGAAGGTGCTAAGATGTGCTATGTTGAGGCAGGATAGAAAAGTCATGGGTTTCAGATGCATATTGACTGGCTCAAGTTCCGTCAGTGCATGCACTAGCTACATGAGCTCAGTTCAGCTACACTACGTTTCCAAGTCCTGTTTTTATGGTAGGCTCATTGGGAAGGCTCAGTGAGGAAAGCAGGCGTGAGAGCGGCTGACACAGGCTTTGGCAGCTGTATTAGTCAGGCAATGCTAGGCTATGCCGAGCTAACAAATCCCCAATTATTTTTCAAATTAAAACTCATTTCTCTATAAACATGAAGTCCCATCCAGGTCAGACAGGTCCCCTCATCTTGTAGTTCTGTTGTCTTTCACCTCAAGTCACCCCAGTAGGGAACAGAAAAAGGAAGGAGGCACCCCAGCTCCAAGCTGCCTTGGTCCAGACATGGGACACATCACATCTGCTCATAGTCCGCTGGCCAGATCTTGGCACCCAAGCCTGAGCAATCACAAAGAAAACAGAGAGAGAGGGGAACACGTGGATGGATATTCAGGGCAGAGCGTTGTTCCAAGACATGACTGCTTCCTTCTCTCCTAGTTCCCAATGCATTTCTCAGAGCTGAAATTGACACACACATCTAGAGCTATTAGTCAGAAAGCTCTCTGGTTCTAGGTAAGCAGATTCAGCATCTCTCACAGCTCTTCTTTTACATTGTACATAAGGAGAAAAGCATAAGTGAACTATTCTGATATTGACAATCTTTCATTGTCAGTGGCAAAAATTCCGAATTAATACCATTACTACGTTTTGGGAAACTACCTGAATGGACTGAATGCCTCTTAAAAAAAGAAGTCTTTCTCTCTAACTTTTTTCAAGATCCTATAAGCCACCTCGCATGGCTTATGGTATCTTAATTCCCCTGCCAGGGATTGAACTGGGCCCCCATACAGCGGAAGCCTGGAGTCTTAATCAGTGGACCACCAGGAAAGTCCCTAAAAAAAAATCTCTTAATTTGATGTGTGTACACATATTTTATTTTTGCATCGTATCACAAATAACTAGAACTAATTTACCCTAGTGATTGTGCGTTCTTATCGCTCCTCGTTTCACAGGATTTGAAGCAGTACCTTAGAAATTACAGAACGCTGCAACTGGTTCTTCCTATTTCCTGTCCCCACCCCCCCACCAGTCATTCTCCCCCTTGGCACTGAGGAGATCTTTTAAAATGCAGAACTGATCAAGCCAAATCTACTTAAAAAGAAATTAAAAATTTTCTAAAATTTTACTCCATTCCCCCGAATCCTTAGCCTGACAGCACAGTCTGCCGTGTTCCACCTTTCCAGACTGGGAGAGCTGTGCTTTGTGTCAGTCTAGCTAAGCTGGAATGATGCCCTTCCCTGTATAATTCTGGGTTCAAGTCGTCCACAGATAATTCTGCTGTAAGGGAGATGAAGGTGGGACTCATAATATTGGAAGATTTCTAATGGAAAAATATAAGATGGGAGGCCAAGAATATGTCAGATGTCTGCTACTAACATGTTCAAAGTATGTACTGTCTGCCACATACTGGTCCTGAACCCTTACAGGTACTAACTTTTTATTCCTGGTAAATAAATCCATTGAGTCTGGTCCTATTGTTGTTCCCATTTATCAGACGTAGACAATGAGGTTAAACCCCTTGCCCGAGATCACCCTGTCAGGATCTGGACTCATGCCGGGTGACTCCATAGCCCATGCCTTCCATTACTACTCTAATTATATGCTACAGAAACTTCAACACAGATTCTGGAGATTTTAAATTCTCTATGAAAGAGACAGAGAAAGAGATGATCTCTTTTTGTGGGGATATGATGACTGGAATTTTCAGTCATCTCTTCACGAGCTTGGAATAAAGCTGAACCCCACGAGGACAGAGTTGATAGAAACGGGAAAAAAAATTATTTATACTCCTGTGGTGCTTGTGTGTGTGAATGATTAACAATGCACTCTCCAATTAATTAGAGGTTTCCTTGAGATCAAATGGTCCCATTGGGTATGTCATGGCATGGTCAGGATATCAGAAGTTTTGCTGCAGTAACAAATAACTCCCAAATCTCCTAAAACAATAGAGGGTCATCCCTTGTTCGTGCTCCATGGTCACTGTGAGCTGGCTATGGCTCTGGTTCAGTGGCTTTGTAGCATACAGTCTTTGGTGTCCAGGATGATCTGAACATTGCTGGCCACTGTGATAGAAGGAAAGCGCGAGGCAGAGTATACACTGGCTCTTAAAGGCGTAGCTTGGAAGTGACACGTCATTTCTGCCCACATTTCATCGGCCAAAGCAAGATGCATGTCCATTATGAGTCCCCAAGGTGAATAAGTAACATAATCCTTTTGCTAGGAGAGCTACTAATTTGAGGGAACAGTCAGTCAATTTACCATGAGACATTGATCCCTTAGCCAGACGGTGTATGGACAGAAGCTGGGTTAATCAAAACGCTCTAGAGATATCTTTGGGCACAACCAACCTTCCCTGTTTACCCCCAGAGTCCTGTTCAAATATCCTTTTCTACAGTTCAGTTCAGTTCAGTCGCTCAGTCGTGTCCGACTCTTTGCGACCCCATGAATCATAGCATGCCAGGCCTCCCTGTCCATCACCATCTCCCGGAGTTCACTCAACCTCATGTCCATTGAGTCGGTGATGCCATCCAGTCATCTCATCCTCTGTCATCCCCTTCTCCTCCTGCCCCCAATCCCTCCCAGCATCAGAGTCTTTTCCAATGAGTCAACTCTTTGCATGAGGTGGCCAAAGTACTGGAGCTTCAGCTTTAGCATCATTCCTTCCAAAGAACACCCAGGACTGATCTCCTTTAGGATGGACTGCTTGGATCCTTTTCTACACCATGAAGTAAAAACAATTGAAAATCTTGACCTTGATTGATTATTAATTCTCGTAAGAACCAGGGCACGAGAATGCTGTTAACACAAAGACAGGATTGGAATTTGAGATATTTTTGATTAATTTTTCCTGGAGTGTGTGTATATCTATATTTATATATATATATATCCCCTCGTTTTTAGATTTCTTTCCCATTTAGGTCACCAGAGAGCATTGAACAGGTGGAACCTGGGATTTTACTCTCCATATCCTAAGGTCCTTTTGGCTCTAATAAGGGACACTCTGAGTAGGTGAGCTGAACTGGTGGCCCAAGGAGCCAGCGCCCTGGCCCTTCAGCCCCACTGGCATCCATCCACCTCTTCTCCTGGCTTGAACTGGCCTGTTGACAGTGGTAGCAGTGACCACACAGGCTCACTGATAACCAGGGAGCATGTTAAAAACATATAGGCGACAAACTGTATTTTTTCTTCTTATTAAGGCTCTGGAGACAAGAACATGACAACATTTTGGCAGCTGGGACTATAGCCATGTGCGAGGAGAAAGTGATTTGCATGAGCAATGCAAAACCACCTGGTTTATTGCAACTGACTCTGAACAAGTTAAATGAATCAGACTCCCAGTTGGATAGCAGAGGAAGCTGACTTAAACACACACACACAGCCCCTGCAAAGAACTCTATAAAACACAACCACCCAACACACGTGTTCCATAACAGAGAAGCTGCTAAGGAACCTCTTGGCTTCTTGCTCTCCTTCCCCAGCCTTAATTTTCCTGGTGAGTTTGTATAAATTCTCTTACTTTGGTAGCTTTATGGCTGGGCTTCCTCATCCCAAGCCCACCCACCTCTCTATGGATGCCCTTAGGAAGAATATGCTTAGTGGTGCCAAGGATTCAGAGCAACGGGAGTACCTGTCTTATAACCATTGACAAATAGAACTTCTCTCCAGCCCACCTGACTGAAGAGCCCTAGGTGCCACTCCCTGGCTGATTCTTCTGCACACTGAAGTTTCCAGACCTTGGTCTTGGACTGTCAAATGCTGCTTATGGATCTATTGGGCCTTCACATCCCCTCAGCCCCCCAGCGTTTCTGCTCTCTTCTTGCTGTTGGTGTTCAATCACCAAATCGTGTCCCATTCTTCACTCCCCTGTGGACTGCAGCACACCAGGCTTCCCTGTCCCTCACCATATCCCGGAGTTTGCCCAAGTTCATGTCCATTGAATTGGTGATGCCATCCAGCCATCTCATCCTCTGTCGCCCTCTTCTCCTTCTGCCTTCAATGTTTCCCAGCATCAGGGTCTTTTCCAATGAGTCAGCTGTTTGCATCAGGTGGCCAAAGTATTAGAGCTTCAGCTTCAGCATTAGTCCTTCCAGAATACTCAGGGTTGATTTCCCTTTTGGATTGACTGGTTTGATCTCCTTGCTGTCTAAGGGACTCTCAAGAGTTATCTCTAGCACCACAGTTTGAAAGCATCAATTCTTCAGTGCCTTGCCTTCTTTATTGTCTAGTTCTCACATCCATACTACTGGAAAGCCCATAGCCTTGACTATACCAACCTTTGTCGGCAAGGCTTCCCTGGTGGCTCAGAGGTTAAAGCGTCTGCCTGGAATGCAGGAGACCTGGGTTTGATCCCTGGGTCGGAAAGATCTCCTGGAGAAGGAAATGGCAACCCACTCCAATACTCTTACCTGGAGAATCCCATGGAGGGAGGAGCCTGGTGGGCTATAGTCCGTGGGGTCGCAAAGAGTCGGACACGACTGAGCGAATTCACTTCACTTCAAAGTAAAGACATATCCCAGCAGGGCATTTCTTTTCTGGAAAGGCCTTCATGAGGGTTGGTTACAGGCTGGTCTGGGCTGGGAGAGGTGGTTGTGTGTATGGAAAAGGCAGAACCGTGGTAGGCTGGGTCATAAAGAAGGTCTTGTAATGTAAGGAAAGAGCACTTGGCAGGAGACTGAAGATTTGATTTCAAGACTGAGTTAGGTTCCTAATCCTGATAATTCTAAGTTTACCCGAGCTCTCACCCTTTGTTCATTCTTTGAACAAACATACATTAAGTGCCTACTACTGGCCAATACTGTACTGGCTGCTGAGGGATAGGGTAGTTGTAGCCAGCCTTCAAGATGGCCCACAACAATCCCTGTCTTCTGATATTCACATTCTTGTGAATATCACTCTCCCGCAATGAATAGCTTATCTGTGTAACCAATAAGATAATGTAGAAATGACAATCCATGATTCCCATGACTAGGTCATAAAAGGCACAGTGATTTCTGCTTTGCTTTCTCTTGGAATTCCCATACTGGGGAAGCCGGCCATCATGTCGTGAGGATGCTCAGCGGGGCTTGGAGAGGCCCTTGTAGGAAGGACCTGAGGCCTTCTCCCAATAAGCAGCACCATGTGAGTCAGCCAGTGTGGAATAGATCTATCAGCCCCAACCAAGCCTTCATAACTGCAGCCCACCTGACATATTTCTTGAAACATCAAGAAAGACTTCTGGGGAATTCCCTGGCAATCCAAACCGTTAAGATTCTGGGCTTTCACTGCTGCAACCAGGGTTCAATTGGTGGTCAGGGATCTCCCGAAAGCTACATGTGATGGCCAGATAAATAGATACAAATGTTAAAAAAAAATCATGTAGAGAAGGACTTTTGTCCAGAATCATCTGTCAGAGCTGCTTCTGAGTTCCTAACCCACAGAAGCTGGATAATCATTGTTGATTATTTTAAACTACGCTGTTTGGGGGCACTTTGCTAAGCAGTAGCAGAGAGCTAATAATGTAGCAACCAGGACATAGAGATCCTTACCCCTACCATCATGGAGATAACAATCTAGTGAAGTGGGGCTGAAGAAGAATAGACAAAGGAATCAAATCAAGTGAATAAGTGTAATTCGTGGTAAGGGCTGTGAAAGAAGCAAGCAGGGGGTTGGGCTGAGATGTGATGGGCAAGTGCCTCTAGATAGGGTGGGCAGGGAATGCCTCCCCAGGGAGCTGACATTTAAGCAGACACTGAAAGGTGAAGGCTCCTAAGGGCAGCCCCCTGCTCCCAGATACAGAAACTCCACTTAAAGGATGACAGAGCCTCCCAGCCTGCCCTTGGCTGCTCATCTCTGACTTTTTTTCGTCCTTTAAAGTTTTTATTTATAACAAAATTTAACAATCTTAAAAAAAAAAAAAAAAGCTGTTTATCTGGCCGCACCGGGCCTTAGTTTCAGCATGTGGGCTCTTAGCTGTGGCATACAGGATTTAGTTCTCTGACCAGGGCTCAAACCTGGGCCCCCTGCATTGCAGGGGGCAGTCTTAACCGCTGGACCACCAGGGAAGTCTCAAAATTTAACAGTCTTCAAAATGTATCACACATCACTTCATGCATTAATTAGCATTATTCTTGCTCCCTGTAAGATGAGCTGCATCCTCACTCCAGCCGTTTGCAACCCTCCAATTTCTGGTTCAGTCTCCTCTCGTTTCTCTTCTCCAGGTAGGCAAAGTAGGCATCTTTTTTTTTTTTTTTTTTTTTCCATTCATGGATATGTTCCTAGAGATTCAGCCGATAGCTTTTGCTAACTGGCTCCTACTGAAGCCTGGGCTGGTCTGCAACTTGTAGTGCTATTTATAATAGGTTAAAGAAATGAACTCCTACCTTGTCTAAGCCATTGTATTAGGGGTCTCTAGATTGTAGCTTCTTAGGTGCCCTGCTATGTAGTACCAGGGGGCCAGCACCGTTATGTGGGGTCTTGGAGGCTATGGTTTGTGGTTGGCCCTTTATTCTAACAGCAGTGAGAGAGTCATTGGTGGGTTTTAAGCAGTAAAGCAAAATGATCTCATTTGTTCTTTAAAAAGTTCACTCTGCTTATTCCATAGGTCTGTACTCTCCAAGTCTCAGGTTTCTAATTTTTAAAACAGGAGTCTGAGATAGAATTTTCCACCCTGCTTACCCTGCTACAGGTCTCCTTTCCAGGCTAAACATGCCAGTTCTTTTAACCTTCTTTCACACAGTTTGGTCTCTTCACAAGCCTGCTTGTTCTCTGTGGAGTATACATGTATCCAGTCTTCTGGAACTAGATTACTTCAAACCCATCTCAACATTCCACCCATTGTCTGTCCAACCTGGGGTGGAGCAGGACCACCAGCCTTACTATGAGATCAGTTTTGAGATGTGTTAACTGACAGTTTCATTGCAAAATCTCTTTGCTGTTGCTCTTAAAGGTGAATTGTATGAAACCATTCCTTGCTACCCTGAGGCTGTCTCTGACCCCAGCCCCTCATCCTGCATTCTCTCTGCAGTTGGCAACACTAGGGCAGAAAAAACCAGGGGGTCCTTGCAGGACATTTCCTCTGCGATGGCTGGGGGCAAGAGATGGCTTGATTGGGGTTCCAAGAATCTTCTCTGCAAGCATGATATAATTCAGTCCCTCAGTTGTGTCCGACTCTTTGCAACTGCATGAATTGCAGCACACCAGGCCTCCCTGTCCATCACCAACTCCCAGAGTTCACCCAAACTCATGTCCATCGAGTGGGTGATGCCATCCAACCATCTCATCCTCTGTCGTCCCCTTCTCCTCCTGCCTTCAATCTTTCCCAGCATCAGGGTCTTTTCCAATAAGTCAGTTCTTCAAATCAGGTGGCCAAATTTGGCTTCAACATCAGTCCTTCCAATGAATAGTCTGGGCTGATTTCTTTTAGGATGAACTGGTCAGATCTCCTTGCAGTCCAAGGGATTCTCAAGAGTCTTCTCCAACACCACAGTTCAAAAGCATCAGTTCTTCAGCTCTCAGCTTTCTTTATAGTCCAACTCTCACATCCATATATGACTACTGGAAAAACCATAGCTTTGACTACATGGACCTTTGTTGACAAAGTAATGTCTCTGGTTTTTAATATGCTGTCTAGGTTGGTTATAACTTTTCTTCCAAGGAGCAAGGCTCTTTTAATTTCATGGCTGCAATCACCATCTGCAGTGATTTTAGAGCCCCCCAAAATAAAATCTGTCACTGTTTCCATATTCTTTAGAAAAAGTGGCTAAAAGACATGATCTTTGCATTGAAAACATTTGGATCTTAGTTCCAAAGAGAATCATCTGAGAATGATGCTGTGGATGGGTCTGAAGTCTGATGGAGAGTTCTCATACAAAGGATCAGATCGGCCTGGAGTTCAGATGAAAGATCACAGTAGCTAATTTAGATAGGAATGATAGCTTTCCAACTGGAGTAACAGATAAGTGTGTCCAGAAACAGCTTCTTTAGGCAGTGAAGCCACAAATGGCTGCCTTCAGAGAGAAGTGGGAAATGGTAGAAGACAGAAGAATTTATGTCAGCCAGAATGGGGCCCCAAAAAGTCAAGTCCAGAAATAATTGAACAGATAGGAATCCAAAGAATATGTGGTTTGCCTGACAAATGACATTCACTTTGAAAGTGAAAATGAAATTGGAGAAAGCAAAATTGCTGCATAATGGGCCCTGGAGATTAAAGGGACATGATACCAGGGGAGAAGGGAGTTGTAAAGCCTTCCTAGTTAAGCATGGAAATGCAGTGAATGGATCTTGGCCCCTAAAGGGTCAGGTGAAGCACACACAGATAATGGCTTAATCCCAAGCAGCTCCAGAACAATGTTCATTAGCAGAGGGTCTCAAGCTCTTGACAAATATGCCTGGCCAGGCTCATGCCACCTCCTCTCCAACTGCTCATTCTCAGAGGAACTCTCACAGCACAGGGCCACTTAATCCAACAGTTGAGCCAAGGAAAAATGGAAAACTGCTTTTGCCTTGAATGCAAAGGGACCTCCAAAGAGCTGGATGGCATGGAACGGGGAAGAAATGATGCCCATTGAAACTGAAGAAGGACCGTGGGGCTGGCAGAACCTTGCCCTGGCAACATAACATCCCTGGCCGCCTTGCAGGAGACACACGGACTTCTGCCCAGGGACATCTGGGCTTTATTCCTGGTCTGATGAATGGATTCTCCGTGAGATTGGTAGACCAGACACCCGATCTTTACAAGACTCATTTCATCCACTCCTAGGACAAGCGCAATCACATCTATTGATCCCTTTCTTCTTCACAAAAATAAAGGCTTGCACAGCATTTTTGTCAGCACCAACTCCTCATTGAACCCTCACAGTCATTCTACAAAGGGTATGATTGGCACTATTTTATGGAAGAGGAAAAAGGTCCAGAAATGTGAAATGACTTGCCCAAGGGGTAGACCTATGTGGAATAAACAAGACTAGAACACAAATAATCTGATTTCCGATGCAGGGCTCTTTGTCTGACCCCACGACCATCTGTTGAACAAGAGAGAAGCTCTGAGCACTGCGGCTAGGTTATAGCATATTATGGTAAAGAGCATGAGTTTTGGAATAAGCCAACTCAGTTTCACGTTCCAACTTTGTGACTTTCTAGTAGTGTCACTTGGTCACGTGAGCTTTAGCATCTTGTTTATAAAATGAGGATCAAGAGGACACCTTGGGCACAAGCTTACTGTGGATTCAACGTCCAGGAGTGTTTGGTGCATCACACAGCAAGTGCTTAATGAATGGAAACTTGTTTTCGGAGTCAGCCATGGGAATGTGTTGCTGGAAAACCTGATGGGAGTGATTAAGAGGGATGGCTCTGAAGTCAGATGACATGGGTTTGAATTCCAACTCTGCCATTTGGAAGATGAGTGACCTTAAGAGAATTGTTTCACTTTTCTAAGTTTTATTTTCCTCATCTTAAAATGGGGTCAATACTTGTCTCCTATTATAGTTGTGAGAATTAAATGAGATACTTGAAGAATGCACGGCACACTGTGAGTACAACAGAATTATTCTCCATTACTGCATTGTTTGATTGCGACTGTTTATTAATGATCAGGAAGAAGAGTCAGGGCCTCGTTAAAGCGAACAGTTCCGGAAAACTAGTACCTACATCCACATGCAGAGAAGCCAAAGTTGTTGGTCTTATAATATGGGGTTGTTGAGACCTGAAGAGTATTTTTTTCCAGTTCCCAGACCTGGGGCTGTATTTGCATTTCAGCATCATGTCAGTCTCAGCATTTTTCTTCTCTTTATCAGGCTTTGTAGTGAATAGTATCTCAGCACTGCCTGTAATGGCTATTTGGGGTTCCTCCCATCAACAAAGCTTCCCTGGTGGCTCAGATGGTAAAGCGTCCCTTTGCCTGTAAGGCGGGAGACCCAGGTTCGATCCGTGTGTGGGGAAGATCTCTTAGAGAAGGACATAGCAAACCACTCCAATACTCTTGCCTGGAAAACTCCATGGACGGAGGAGCCTGGAAGGCTGTACAGTCCATGGAGTTGCAAAGGGTCGGACACCACTGAGCTACTTCACTTTCACTTTCCCATCAACAATGGGTTCTCATTTTCAATTCAGTCCATAAGTTCATCCACTCAGTCCTTCCTTTCCTCTTCCATCCATTCATTTGCCCATCTATATGTTTATCCTTCTATTCCACAAACATTTCTTGTACGTCTTCTTGGGTGCCAGGCTATGAATCAGATATGGCCATACCATTCTGGAGCCGGTATTGTACTGGAGGACCTAAGGCTTCTGCATAAATCCCATAGTACAAGGAAGGATGAGGTAAGGGTCACTGTAGCATTAGTGTTAGTTACTCAGTCATGTCCAACTCTTTGCGACCCCGTGGACTGTAAGAATGCCAGGCTCCTTTTGTTCATGGAATTCTCCAAGAATACTGGAGTAGGTAGCCATTTCCTTCTTCAAGGAATCTTCCCAACCCAGAGATCAAACCCGGGTCTCCTGCATAGCAGGCAGATTCCTTACCAGGAGAGATGGTTAAAGTGTCAGGGAAAGAGAGCACACTGAGGGAACATCTTCAGCAGTGTCGATCAACTCCAAGAGCCTCCCCTTGGTTAAATGCCAGAGATCATTTCACAGTTTATCTTTCTTTCTCTCTTCAAGATCCCAGAAATCCCTACCTCCTAGTCAATTTCTTAGTAACAACCTCTTTTCTTTTTTAAAAATAGTTGTGTTTATTTATTTATTGAGGTGTTATGGGTCCTCGTGGCTGGGCAGGCTTTTCTCTAGTTTCAGCAAGCAGGGGCTACTCTCTAGCGGTGGTGTGCGGGCTTCTCATTGCGATGACTTCTCTTGTTGCAGAGAACAGACTCTGGGGTGCGAGAGCTCCAGCAGTTGCAGCTCCTGGACTCTAGAAGATAGGCTCAGTAGATGTGGCTCATAGGCTTAGCTGCTCTGAGGCATGTGGGAGCTTCCCGGATCAGGGATTGAACCTGTGTCTCCCACATGGGCGGACAGATCCTTTACCACTGAGCCACCAGAGAAGCCCTTTCTTTTTTTAATTTGTATTAAAGTATAGCTGATTTACAGTGTTGTGTTAGTTTCAGGTATACAGTAAAATATACATACGTACATATGTATAACTGAATATAGTTAGTACAGTTATACATACATACATATTAGTCACTCAGTCATGTCCAACTCTTTGCAATCTCATGGACTGTAGCCTGTCAGGCTTCCCTGTCCATGGGATTCTCCAAGTGAGAATACTGGAGTGGGTTGCCATTCCCTTCTCCATGGTATCTTCCTATTATATATATAAGTTCTTTTTTAACATTTAGTTGACTCATTGGAAAAGACTCTGATGCTGGGAGGGATTGGGGGCAGGAGGAGAAGGGGACGACCGAGGATGAGATGGCTGGATGGCATCATGGGCTCAATGGCCGTGAGTCTGAGTGAACTCCGGGAGTTGGTGATGGACAGGGAGGCCTGGCGTGCGTGCTGCGATTCATGGGGTCGCAAAGAGTCGGACACGACTGAGCGACTGAACTGAATTGAACATTCTCTTCTATTATAGGTTATTATAAGATGTCGAGTTTAGTTCTCTGTGCTATATAGTAGGTCTTTGTTAGTTATCTACTTTATATACAGTAGTGTGTATATGTTAATCTCAAACTCCTAATTGATCCCTCTCCCCCCTCCCCTTCAGTAACCATAAATTTGTTTTCTAGGCCTGTGAGTCTGTTTCTGTTTTGTACATACATTTCTTTGTATCCTTTTTCTTAGATTCCACACATAAATAATATGATATGATATTTGTCTTTCTCTGTCTAGCTTGCTTCATTCAGTATGATAGTTTCTAAGCCCATTCATGTTGCTGCGAATGGCGTTACTTCATTCTTTTTTCTGGCTGAGTGGCATTCTGTTGTATATGTGCACCACGTCTTCTTTATCCATTCATCTATCGATGGACACTTGGGTGTAACAACCTCTCTTCTATCCTGGCAGAAAGTGCTTCCTTTTTCAGGTCAAAGCTAACTGTTGCAGTCACTCCATGGTGGGCCCAGCCTTTTCTTATCCAGTCTCAGTGAGAGAAAGAAAAACACTAGACCAGATCATGGGCTAGACACTCACATGTCTGAGCCTTGGCCAGAGGGGTGATGGGACCACTAAGTGAGATGGGGAATTCAGGAGCAGAGCGGGTTCGATGAGTGTGATGGCGGAAGAGACAGCGGAGTCATGAGTCTGTTGAGGTTCTGAGAGACATCCAGGTGGAGGTCTCCATGCAGAGTTGGATATTTGGGTCTGAAGCTCGAGGGAGATACTGATTTGCAAGTCATGATATGGGTACAGATATAATAGAAGCCATGTGAGCAGGTCCATAACCCAAGAAGAGGGTCCACAGTGAGAAGAGAAGGAAATCCATGATGAATTCCCCAGGAACATGAGGACTGAAAGAGTGGGCAAAGGCAAAGCTTCCAGAGAAAGCTGCCAGCATGGGTGAATGTAACCAGTGAGACAAAAAGCCAAGATGGATGAATGCTGGTTCAGATGACCAAGAAGAGGATTCTAAGAAGAATGTGGTCAGCCTCATCAAACGCTTTGGGTAGATCAACTAAGGTTAAGAACTAAAAGTTCATTGGGTTTGACAAATAGGTGGTGACTTCGGCGGTGGAGTGACAGAAGAAAGAGGTTGCGAAATGTGCACTGTTTCAAGAAGATAATGATAGGATGCAAGCATAGAGGGATTCGCTTTGAAAAGACGCTTCCCTTCCTAGGTGACAACAAGAGAGGAAATTACAATAGGAGAAAATACAGTTAATTTTGGAAGTGGCTGGAAGGAATCTGGGGGAATTTATATGTGGTGGCCTTTACTTTGGGAAGTAAGAGATGCTTGGGATAGTGTGAGAATGGATGTAGGAGAGGACTTGAGGGGTTGGTGGTTTGGATGAAGTTTGTGAAGAACGGAAGAGGGGAAGGAATAAACATTGAGGTCAGATGGGTGGTTTTTCAAGGCCAGGATTTTAGAGGTAGATGTTGTTCTTTGCTGTTTAGTCACTAAGTCATGTCTGACTCTTTTGCGATCTCATGGGCTGTAGTCTGCCAGGCTCCTCTGTCCATGGGATTTCCCAGGCAAGAATAATCGAGTGGGTTGCCATTTCCTTCTCCAGAGGATCTTCCTGACCCAGGGATCCAACCCACATCTCCTGCATTGGCAGGCAGGTTCTTTACTGCTGAGCCACCAGGGAAACCCAGAGGTAGATGTTGGCAAGTCATAAAGGTAAGCTCCTGGAATGGAAGAGAAGGGTATGGAAACAGGTAAAACAAGACTTTGGAAGATGAGGTGCTTTACGCCTCTTGAGGGCATCTGAAATGGTGGCAAGGGTGGGGGTGGAGAGTGAGGCTGTGAACCAATGCCAACAGACACCAAATCTGCATAGTGAGGGTCTGCTTCATGCCAGGCACTGGACACCCAGTAGGCACAGGTGATAAATTTGAAAATAGTCAGTGTGTGAGAGAGGTGGATATAGGAGACATATAGCATAGGGCATAGTCTATGCAATGGTATCATTGTGACTTGTGGAGACACATGTCTTTGAACCACATGGAAATAGAAATTCCGATAAATGTCTCTGGGGGATGAGGAGAATACTAACCACCTGGGTTGTGTGATCTGTGTGTTTTAAGGGCATGGTGGTAACAATCATGAACAGATGAACAGACGCCCCTGGAGAAGGCTGCAGAGAAGCAGATCATTAGGGACACCACGTGCCTAGCCATGTGTTAACTGCTTGAGTAACAACAGCGTTTGGCCCTGCTCTGAGGGTCCCTGGAACCTTTTTGAGCGCCCATCTGTGCTGCCAGACCTCGATGGGTTTACTGTTTCTCTCTGCCCTGTTGGCTAAGCCCTGCTCACACAGGGATAATGAAGGTCTCATTTGCCTCCAACAATATGGTGCCTTTCTGCATAATTTACATGTTTTCTTCAAGGCTCAGACACTAAGTAATGAAGTAACAAATTCTGGTGCAGGGTCTTGCTACTGATACATGGAAACCCAGACTCTGTTTCTTTATTCTTCTGTGGCTCCTCCCCAGCACAAGCCTGGGAAGATGTATCTCAGTCCCTGTCTTGGCAGGCACGTGTCAAAGAGAGAACTTGGACTTCTCAGGATGACTGGCTGCATCTAAATGCTAGCTTTATGTGGCTGTCACCTCTTGAAATTCAGTAGCAGTCGGTTGATTTATAAATACTTCTCTGAGATGAGATTTTGTTTCTAATTTGTAATAACATTAACGACCACTTATTGAGCACTTATAGGGGTCAGCCACTGTGCTAAGGATTTATGTGAAGCATTTTTTAAAAATCTGCACAGCAGCAGATAAAATAGGTGCTTTTTTCACTTTTCTTTTTCAGGGAAGCTGAGGGAAAATCGGTTATCCATGGACACAGCTCCTGATGGAGCAGGATCGCACCCAGGGCTTGTGCTCTTGGTCACCGCCTCACGTCTTCCTTAGACTTTCTAGCCCCCTGTCATCTGCCATCAGCGTATTCATAGTGTTTCAGGTCTCACGTTTATTCATTTGGCCATCTTTCACTGGGCACCAAATCTGTTCTAGAGGTCATGGGAAGTCATGACCTCAAGGAGTTGAGGATTGCTAGAGTGTAAACTAAGGCAAGAGGACTTCCCTGGTGGCTCAGTGGTAAAGAATCTGCTTGCAATGCAGGAGACTCTTGTTTAATCCCTGGGTTGGGAAGATGCCCTGGAGGCAGGCACGGCAACCCACTGCAGTATTCTTGCCTGGAGAATCCCCATGGACAGAGGAGCCTGGTGGGCCACAATCCATAGGGTTGCAAAGAGTCAGACACGCCTGAAGTGACTGAGCGTGTATGCACACAAACTAAGGCAAAGAGCAGGGGGTCTCTGATACTCAGGGTGAGGACAGGAGCCAGTTCACAGAGGGCCGTGTGGCCACATTCAAGAGTCTGGGCTCACAGGTAACGGGAAGACAATTTGAGGAATTCAAGTAGTGGAGTGAACATCATTCAGACAAATACTCATCACTCACCTCCTGCTTGTCAGATATTAAGGGGGGCGATGGTGTAGGACATAGGGTGAGGCATATCAGGTGCCTAGAATTTAACTCAGAGTAAGTGCTTCCTTAAATTTTGTGCCCTAGATGCCTGGCTCTCTCACCCTAGTCCGGGCCTTGGAGGGAGCTACCGGGGACTGAAGGATGAACATAACTTGGATCTGCACCCTTAAAATGTGATGAACTATGGGGAGGAGAGAGGACTGGACAAAGTTCCAACTGACCACTCACATAGGGCGTTGCATGAGTGCCTACACCACATACTCCTACACTGCAACTACAGGAGTATTGCACGTCATCAGTGTTCCTGTTGGAGACAAGTCCTGATGACATCCATGTCCTTCTGTCACCCTTTCAATCACAATCAGCAGTTTGCATTCCTAAAAGCATTTTGCAAGTCTCCTCAAATAAGTGGTGGGTGTTGACTACTTCCACTGACTTTTTCCTGTTGTCTGGGTACCAACCTCTGGTACACTAGGCCTAGAAACTCCTGCAGTATAGATTCATCTTGGAGACTTCCCTCGTGGTCCAGTGGCTGAGATTCTGCGCTCCCAATGCAGGGGACCTAGATTCAATCCCTGGTCAGGGAACTAGACCCCACATGCCACAGTTAAGAGTTCACATGCTGTGACTAACGATCCTGCGTGCTGCAACAAAGATTGACGATCCCACGTGCTACAGCTGAGACCCAGTGCAGCCAAAAAAATGAGTATTAGATATAGGTTCATCTTGTATCACCAAGATCCAGGATTCAAAGTCAAGCTAGATAACTGTTCAACTGAGTGAGGTGAGAGTAGGATGGTGGAGCAGCCCCTATATTTTTCTAAGTTTTAGAATCCAAGACTGGGGATCCTTCAGATCTCCCCATTCTTTTGACTTGGACTCTGTGAGTTCAAAATCTAGTCCATTGCTCTTTCACAGTTCACACACAGTTCAGTCGCTTAGTCATGCCTGACTCTTTGCGACCCCATGAACCGCAGCACTCCAGGCCTGCCTGTCTGTCACCAACTCCCAGAGTTTACCCAAACTCATGTCCATTGAGTCGGTGATGCCATCCAACCATCTCATCCTCTGTCGTCCCCTTCTCCTCCCGCCTTCAATCTTTTCCAGCATCAGGGTCTTTTCCAATGAGTCAGCTCTTCGCATCAGGTGGCCAGAGTATTGGAGTTTTAGCTTCAACATCAGTCCTTCCAGTGAACACTCAGGACTGATCTCCTTTAGAATGGACTGGTTGGATCTCCTTGCAGTCCAAGGGACTCTCAAGAGTCTTTTCCAACACCACAGTTCAAAAGCATCAATTCTTCAGCGCTCAGTTTTCTTTATAGTCCAGCTCTCACATCCATACATGACCACTGGAAAAACCATAGCCTTGACTAGACGGACCTTTGCTGACAATGTAATGTCTCTGCTTTTTAATATGCTGTCTAATTTGGTCATAACTTTCCTTCCAAGGAGTAAGCATTTTTTAATTTCATGGCTGCAATCACCATCTGCAGTGATTTTTGAGCCCAAAAATATAAAGTCAGCCACTGTTTCCCCATCTATTTGCCATGAATTGATGGGGCCAGATGCCATGATCTTAGTTTTCTGAATGTTGAGCTTTAAGCCAACTCTTTCACTCTCCTCTTTCACTTTCATCAAGAGGTTCTTTAGTTCTTCTTCACTTTCAGCCATAAGGGTGGTGTCATCTGCTCTTTAGGAATTATAAACAAGTTTATCCTAAATAAAGAGGAGCTGTCACTCCAGGTCACCTCTGCCTCCACGTCTTCAACTCCAGTAATTCCTAATGGTTTGGCCTTCTATTATTACTATGGTTGTCGTTCAGTTGCTAAGTTGTGTCCGACTCTTTGCAGCCCCATGAACTGCAGCACACCTGGCTTCCCTGTCCGTCACCATCTCCCGGAGTTTGCTCAAACTCCTGTCCATTGAGTTGATGATGTCATCAGACCATCTCATCCTCTGTCATCCCCTTCTCCTTTTGCCTTCAGTCTTTCCCAGCATCAGGTTAGTTTTTTTGTTTTTTTGTTTTTTCCCCAATGAGTCAGCTCTTTGCATCAGGTGACCAAAGTATTGGAGCTTGAGCATCAGTCCTTCCAATGAATATTCAGCTTAGATTTCTTTTAGGATCGACAGGTTTGATCTCCTTGCTCTTCAAGGGACTCACAAGGGTCTTCTCCAGCACCACAGTTTGAAAGCATCAGTTATTTGGAGTGTGGATTAAATGGCCAAAGAGAAAAACTGCATTAAGTTCCTAGAGGGGAGGGGACACTTGGCACAAAACAGGAGTCGCTGAGGAGTGGAATGTGAAATACAGTCCTTGCAGACTGTATACGCTAAGGCTGACCCAGAGAGACAGAGACTGTTCTGGCACAATCTGCCTGAGAAAAGTCAGCTCAGTGGGGACACAAGAGGGTGCTCACCTAGGCTAAGACAACAGACCCATGAGGGCCGGGGTTCTCTTGGGAAGGGGGTCAGTTTTACTGTCAACTGGATGATGGGAAGCAGCACAGTTCAGCAGAAAGGGTGCTGGTCTCTGGGACTTCCCTGGTGGTCCAGTGGTTAAGACTCTATGCCCAATGCAGGGGGCACGGGTTCAATTCCTGTGGGGAAATAAGATCCCACATGCCCCCTGGTACAGCCTAAAAAAGGGTGAGAGGAGCACTGGTCTGGGAGACGAGAAGCTTACTTCAAGGCTAGCTCTCCTCCCATCCCAGGGCAAGTAACTTGGCTGCCCTGGATTTTTCTTCACTTCAGAATGACTAGCTGATCACTCATATTGCTTCCAGCTCATAGATTTCCCATTCTATGAATGCTCGGGAAAAAAAGGAAAACATCACCCCATCTGGCTCCCACCTTCCAGAGAATGACTTGCAGAGCTCTCGCTCTTTGGGGACAGATGGCAGGCAGGTATCTGTTTCCATATTTGGTGTGATGTAAGGAGGAAGCAAAGAAAATAATGATGTCTGAGCCAACTTACCCGGGCAGGCTGGCTCCTTACCCAGCCACCCTGACCAGCTGTTTACCCTGTGTGGTTTGTCCTGGGGCCCCTCAGCGTCTGGTACCTGACCCACCCTCCCCAATCAAACTGGCTATTTCCAAAATTATTCCCCAGAGGACCCTACCTGTTTGAGGACTCTCTCTCTCTCTCTTTTTTTTTTTTTTTTTTTTTTTGATGCTTTCAACTGTTGCTCTCACGGTCCTCAGTCCTAGAGGTCTTCATTGAAACCAACCAAGCATGTAACACTTCAGAAGAAATGTTGCCACAAGATATTTAACACTGCAAATCCTCTCTCTGGGCACAGCTTCTGTCTTTCCACTGCACTCCGAGTCTGCAGGGCCCAGTAATAAAAAGAGCAGGGGCTTCGGAGCACAGTACGTATATGGGGCCCTGGGCAGAGCCTCTGTTTTCTTCGCAGTACAGAGAGGGTAATAGCACATACCTGGATGAGTGTGGATGAGAGAATGAAAGAGAGGATGGTAGAGAAACACCCAGGGTCTTAGAAAGAACGTGCGAGTTCCTTCCTTTTCTGCTTGCGGTGGCCACTTAGTTGAGTCCTCGAAATTATTCCACGCTAGATGATGTCAGTTGTGAGAACACTTACCTTCTGCTGTGTCTGGTTTAAGCATGGGTAAGTGACCTAATTCTGGCTGATGCATGAGGGGAAGTCTGTTGAGAAGGCTTGTGGGAAAGGTTTCCTTTCTCCGAATGAGAGACCTAAGAAGGAGAGAGCCCCTGTTTTCCTCTGGATAAGGTGCTCTTTGAGGGTGGCCTCTGTAATCCCTGCAGCCATTTTGCTGCCAGCTGGAGGATAACGCCAATATGGATCGTATAGGGCAGAGCCCCTGGGGTGTAAGAGCGCCCTCTCAGCTTTCCTCTGGTGATACTCTACCTCTGGACTTCTCGTTACGTGGTGGGTTAACTCACATATTTCTCACCATTTAAGCTAATTTGATTTAGGCTGTTCTGTTCCTCTCAGCTGAGGGCATCCAAATTGCTAAACCTCTCATCGTGGGCCCCTCCTCTTAATTATCAATTCTTCAAATTCCCATGGCCCATTTCAATTTCCCCCTACCATTCCTCTTGCACTATAGCCCAGCTGGGCTCCTGAGCCAGCTTTTCCAAGAGTAGGACCCTTCCTGCCCACCCTTATGAATTGACATGTGGCTGTTTCTACCTAAACAAGCCCTGGTGCTGTTTTTTTTTTTTGCCCCTAATCTCCAAGGCTGCAAAGTATTGCTGGAAAGATATATTAATATTCAGCAGCCATATTCTAGGTCTATGCTTGCTTTCTTTCTGGGGCCTTGGCTTCCAGTCAGTCTAAGTGCCCAGGGACTGAACCGGGATTTCCTGCATGACAGGCAGATTCTTTACCATTTGAGCCACCAAGGAAGCCCCTTGCTATTTCCACCTCTGCACAATTGCTCATCATGTTCCTCCCAGATGATATACCCTCTCTCTCTCTCCTAGAGCAAGGTTTCCCATCCTTCCAGGCCAATCCCAAATGCTTACAGTGAGATGCAAATGCAACCCCCTCAGAACCCCTGTAATGTTGCATCTCTCTTCAAATCCAGGTCAATGTCCAATATGGATTTTTGTCGATTTCCTTTATATTCCCTAGCAGGCCCTGGTCTCCTTAGACAAGCTTTGCTTCATATGAAGAGCCACACAAACCTAAATTAAGAGAGAAACAAAGAATAAAGATAAAAGGTTCAGGTTTTAAATCAGCCAGACTCTAGTTTGAAGATGAGCTGTGCTACTTAATAAGTAAGGGAAATAAGGAAAATTATTAAACTCTGTGCCACAATGTTTATCTGAAGTTGGGCTTAATAATACCTACCTAAGGCAGTGGAAACAGTGTCAGACTTTATTTTGAGGGGCTCCAAAATCACTGCAGATGGTGATTGCAGCCATGAAATTAAAAGATGCTTACTCCTTGGAAGGAAAGTTATGACCAACCTAGATAGCATATTGAAAAGCAGAGACATTACTTTGCCAACAAAGGTCCATCTAGTCAAGGCTATGGTATTTCCAGTAGTCATGTATGGATGTGAGAGTTGGACCATGAAGAAAGCTGAGCACCAGAGAATTGATGGTTTTGAACTGTGGTGTTGGAGAAGACTCTTGAGAGTCCCATGGACTGCAAGGAGATCCAACTAGTCCATCCTAAAGGAGATCAGTCCCAGGTGTTCATTGGAAGGACTGATGCTAAAGCTGAAACTGCAATACTTTGGCCACCTCATGTGAAGAACTGACTCGTTGGAAAAGACTCTGATGCTGGGAGGAGTTGGGGGCAGGAGGAGAAGGGGACGACAGAGGATGAAATGGCTGGATGGCATCACAGACTCGACGGACGTGAGTTTGAGTGAACTCCAGGAGTTGGCAATGGACAGGGAGGCTTGGTGTGCTGTGATTCATGGAGTCACAAAGAGTCGGACATAACTGAGCAACTGAACTGAACTGAAGGCAATTAAAATCACTATATAATTATATTAAAATGCTGGACACGTAGTAGGCCCTCAATATTACTTCTTTTCACCATAAATTAGAGAGAATATGTCCTTATTTTGCTAGCCAAATATGTGTGAGTACACAAATTCTTTTTCCTTTGATATCAAGTAATCTATAATATTGCGCCTCCCAGGTGGTGCTAGTGATAGCACCCAGCTGCCAGTGCAGGAGACATAAGAGATGCAGGTTTGATCTCTGGGTTGGGAAGATCCCCTGGAGGAAGAAATACAACTCTATCCAGAATTCAGAATTCCAGAATTACACGGACAGAGGAGGCTACCCGTTTACAGTCCATAGGGTCACAAAGAGTCAGACAAGACTGAGCAACTTAGTACATACATGCAATCTATATTTTAAAAAACTAAATTCATATTGGCAACACTCAAATAAAAATAAAATGCTTCTGGACTTCCCTGGTAGTCCAGTGGTTAAGAATCTGCCTGCCCATGCAGGGGACACAGGTTTGATTTCCTGCTCTGGGAAGATTCCACATGCTTTGGGGCCTCTAATCCTTGTGTGCCACAACTACTGAGCCCAAGCTTTAGAGCCTCTGCTCTCCAACAAGAGAAGTCACCACAGCTGGGGAGTAGCCGCTGCTCTCTGCAGCTAGAGAAAGCCCACGCACAGCAATGAAGACCCAGCACAGTCATAAATAAAATTCAGTAAAATAAATAAATTAAATACTTCTATATGCTTACTCCTTGGAAGAAAAGTTATGACTAACCTAGATAGCATATAGGAGGAGAAGGGGACGACAGAGGATGAAATGGCTGGATGGCATCACGGACTCAATGGATGTGAGTCTGAGTGAACTCCGGGAGTTGGTGATGGACAGGGAGGCCTGGTGTGCTGCGATTCATGGGGTCGCAAAGAGTCAGACACGACTGAGCGACTGAACTGAACTGAACTGATACCCTCTGCCCATCACATGGAGGTTGACATAAACTCAGTATTCATTTCACATGTTCTGCTGGCCAGCTCTGTTAGTTCAGTCACTCAGTCGTATCTGACTCTTTGTGACCCCATGGACTGCAGCAGGCCAGTCTTCCCTGTCCATTACCAACTCCCATTACTCAAACTCAGGTCCATCACATCAGTGATACCATCCAACCATCTCATCCTCTGCCCTCCCCTTCTCCCACCTTCAGTCTTTCCCAGCATCAGGGTCTTTTCCAATGAGTCAGTTCTTCACATCAGGTGGCCAGAGTACTGGAGTTTCAGCTTCAGCATCAGTCCTTCCAATGAATATTCAGGACTGATTTCCTTTAGGATGAACTGGTTGGATCTCCTCGCAGTCCAAGGGACTGTCAAGAGTCTTCTCCAACACCACAATTCAAAAGCATCAATTCTTCAGTGCTTAGCTTTCTTTATAGTCCAACTCTCACATCCATGCATGACTACTGGAAAAACCATAGCTTTGATTAGATGGACCTTTGCTGGTAAAGTAATGTCTCTGCTTTTTAAGATGCTGTCTAACTTTTCTTCCAAGGAGCAAGTGTCTTTTAATTTCAAGGCTGCAGTCACCATCTGCAGTGATTTTGGAGCCCCCAAAATGGTCTGACACTGTTTCCATTGTTTCCCCATCTATTTGCCACGAAGTGATGGGACCGGGTGCCATGATCTTAGTTTTCTGAATGTTGAGTTTAAGCCAATGTTTTCACTCTCCTCTTTCACTTTCATCAGCTGAATATGGAACTGGTCTTTTGCCCTACCATTCCTCATCATAATTCTCTGAACATGAGGGCGCTCATAGATAGTAAATGCTTCCACATGGTGGATTGCCTCACTCAGATGTTTATATCTTCTTTCCAACAGATAAAACAGAAGGGACTAAGACATTTTAAGAATCCTTCCTGTTACTATACTTGAGTGGTTCTTAAACTTTTGTGGGAATAATAATGAATTAGGGTTTCTATTTGGGCAGATTCCTAACGTCACCCTGAGAGAGTCTGCTTGGTAGGCATAGATGTGGCCCAGGACCCTGCGTCTTTAACAAGCATCCAATCTGATCACGATTTAGATGAGAAACACTGAATTCTGGGTTAGAAACTGCGGCAGGGAACTGGATTCTCAAAGGAGAGGGCACAAGATGACATTAAAGCAGGCATGACTAATAACCCAGGCAATTCACTGGATCTCAGTAGATGGACCCAATAGTCTTACAAGTAAGGTGGGAACCAGGTATCTTATGCCAAAAGAAGCATTCCTGTGGTGTGGAAGATTCCAAAGGGAATGGGTCAAAAATAATAAAAGCTTTGGCCCCAATCTCAGGATACGCTAAATCTCTAGTTCTATTCTGAAGACCAGAATGGTCTATGGACTACCTAGAGGTGAAATGAGCAGGTAAGCTTGGTGGGAAAGAAGGTGATCTCAGCTACCAAGGTCTGGAAACGTAACAGTTTTCTATGTCAAAAAAGATAGTTCTTTGTTCATTTCCTTTTTGACCTCCCTTATTATTTTGTATAGTTCCTGTTGAAAATATCAACCTAGTTTGGGAGAATAGCCTTAGGTGATATCAGTTACCGGAGAGGTGGGAATTGAGTAACCACCACTATTCCTTTTATCCAGTGCCTTTATACACATTGGGGCTTCCCTGATAGCTCAGTTGGTAAAGAATCCACCTGCAATGCAGGACACCCCGGTTCGACTCCTGGGTTGGGAAGATCCGTTGGAGAAGGGATTGACTACCCACTCCAGTATTCTTGGGATTCCCTTGTGGCTTAGCTGGCAAAGAATCCGCTTGCAATGTGGGAGACCTGTGTTCGATCCCTGGGTTGGGAAGATCCCTTGGAGAAGGGAAAGGCTACCCACTCTAGTATTCTGGCCTAAAGAGTTTCATGGACTATATAATACAGTCCATGGGGTCACAAAGAGTCCAACAGGACTGAGCAACTTTCACTTTCACCTTATACACATTACCTCCAATTTTCACAAGCATATGATAAAATAGATGTTCACAGTCGATGAGGAGTGAAAGGATCAGAGAGGTTAAGCAATTTGCCTGGGACCACACAGCAAAGAAGGTGAAACTCCACATGCACAGGGTGAGCGCTTCTTACCAAAGGTTCTCCTGATGCCTCCTCATGCCTGCTCCCTGGAAGGCGTCATCCTTCAGTGGCCAGGAACACCTCTCCTAGGACCCACCATTCCAGCCTTGCCAGGCACCTGGCAGAGAAAGTGATTTCTGAAGCAGAGGAAAACCCAGGAAGATTGCTCAGTTCCTGGGCGGGCTGCTTCCCAGCCAGGGATGACAGTTAATCTTGAAAATCAATTCCGTGCCTGCTCTCTCTCCACAGACACTCCCCAGGGTAGGCCACGGCTCCTCTCACTGCTGTTAAACAGCACGAGACGTGGTTGCCAGCATGAGGAGGTCAGGGGCAACTGTGTGCTGGGCCTCGCGACGTGCACAGAGCACTCGCTGCGGGGCTCGTAGGTGCCACCTTCAGATGCAGTGGCAGGCAGGGGGTGGGCAGACAAGACGTGAGCCCAGCCCTTCCACCTGTGCATGAGCAGAACTGGCTCCCTCCGTCAACCTCGCTCTCTCACAGCCCAGGCACTGGGTCTTTTGGCTTTGTGACAAAGCTGTCCTTCTTCAGATGCTTTCTGGACTGTGGTCCTTTGACTTCCGAGACTTCTCCAAATATGGACAAGGCTGACCCATGGGTGATGGCCCACCATGGATCTGGGGTCCTCTGAGTGTGGTCCTGTGGTTTCTGATGTCTCACCGTCATGTCTTTTCAAGACCACAGTCGTACTACACTGCTCCAGGATGAGTGGCCTGCACTAACTAGATCATGCTAGAATCTTCTGCTAAACTCCAAAAGGCAGACAGGATATACCACTTTTTGAAAGAATTGGTTTTTACCACCTAAGGCCCAGGAGTGGGGTTGTATGAGGACTATTTCCCTAAATGGCAGAGTGGGCACTGCCAAAATGTCTTCACATGTGAGTTGGGCAGTGGGGAGGGGCCGATAGAGCCCTGGTGCCATGCTTCCCCAAGGTTCTGGTGAGAAGGATGGTTTCTTTAAGCCTGAGTTATCTGGGGATCTCAGCCACCCTAGAGGGAAAAAACACACAGTCCCTTCTTTCTAAGAATCCCAGAATGGTAGAGGGAGTGGGGCACTGTGCTCAGGTCTAGAAAATTTGGACTGAAGTGAAGTTTCTGGAGAGAGGCTACATGCGGTGGAATCCCAGTTCTGCCGTTTCATAAATGTGTGATCTTAGGCAACTCACTTGATTTCCCTGAGCCTCGATTTTCTCATCTGAAAAGTGGGTAATGACTCATGAATCCAAAAAGTTTGTACTAAGCAGTGAGCAAGTACTGTTCTAGATATGAGGGGTACGGTGGTAAATGAGATAGACGAGGTCTTAGAGGCTGATGATAACTCTGGGGACCAATGAGACAGTGAAGGAAACAGATGGCTAACAAAGGAGATGTGGCCTGTGTATACAGCAGGGGATTACTCAGCCATAAAAAGGAACAAAATTGTGTCATTTGCAGAGATGTGGATGGACTTAGAGCCTGTCATACAAAGCGAAGTCAGAAAGAGACACACTAACATCATATATTAACACATATAGGTGGAATCTAGGAAAATGGTACAGATGAACCTATTTGCAAAGCAGAAATAGAGACACAGAGGTAGAGAACAAGTGTATGGACACCAAGTGGGGAAAGATGGGGGTGGAATGAACTGGGAGGTTAGAATGGACATATATACACTGCTATGCCTAAAACAGCTAACTAATGAGAACCTACTGTATGGCTCAGGGTACTCTACTCAGTGCCTGTGGTGACTTAAATGGGAAGGAAATCTGAAAAATAGGGAGTATATGTATATGTACAGCTGATTCACTTTGCTGTATAGCAGAAAATAACACAACATGTAAAGCAACTATACTCCAGGAACGTTTTTGTAAAAAGAATTATACAAGAAATTTTTATGTAGTTTTGAGTATCCTAAAGGAAAAATATAGTATAATGTGATGACTAAGGGGGCTACTTTAGATTGGGGTGAGTTAGGAATGACCTGTCTGAAAAGGTGACATCTGAGTGACATCTGAATGACAAGCATGAACGGCTATGCCAGCACCTGAAGTTGGGCAGTGAGAGGGTAGAACTTCAGGCGGATGGGACAGTCTTGGCAAAGGCTCAGAAGTAGGTACATGTTTGATCAACTCAGGGAGCTAGAGGTCTGAAAGATGCCCAGTGTGCTGAGAGAAACAAGAAATGGGGAAAGTGGTAGAGGAGGTCAGAAAGTAAGCAGGGGCCAAATCTTTGGGGGATCTCACAGGCTGCGGTAAGGAACATATATCTCATTACCGCATGATGGAAAACTAGAGGGTTTTAAGCAAATGAATGGCATGGCCTCTCCAGCAGTAGCAATATCCCTCTGACAGCTGGTGGAGAATAAGTTGGTGAGGCAGGGGCAAGAGTAGAAGTGGAAGATCAGCTTGTGCTGTTGCAGGAGTCTGGGTAATCAGTTGCTCTGATTTAGATTATGGTGGAGATAAAGAGATGATGTCAGATTCAGATGATTTTGTGGGTAGTGCTGGTAGAATTTAAGGATTAGCTGAGAGAGAGCAGGAAAGAGGGAATCCAGGATGGCACCCGGTTTTTGGAGCTGCCTCATCGTCATCTGATGAGGACTGACCTAGATAACGGATGGCTAGTACTTAGCACAGTGCCAGGAGCTTAGTAAAGTGTCCGTGCCTTCTCATCATCTTCATTATTCCTGGTCTTGGCTCTGGGACTGATGCTCAGCTGAACTCTGGGTCAGTGCCTCTCTGGTGCTCAGGTTCTGTATCTGTAGAGTAGATGGCCAAATGTCCATTCATCCACTTCACAGATATTTATTGGACTTCTATGAAGCACCAGGATTCATGCTCAGTATCTGGCTTGGAGAATTTTGAGCATTACTTTACTAGCATGTGAGATGAGTGCAATTGTGTGGTAGTTTGAACATTTTTGGCATTGCCTTTCTTTGGGATTGGAATGAAAACTGACCTTTTCCAGTCCTGTGGCCACTGCTGAGTTTTCCAAATTTGCTGGCATATTGAGTGCAGCACTTTCACAGCATCATCTTTCACGATTTGAAACAGCTCAACTGGAATTCCATCACCTCCACTAGCTTTGTTCGTAGCGATGCTTTCCAAGTCCCACTTGACTTCACATTCCAAGATGTCTGGCTCTAGATGAGTGATCACACCATCATGATTATCTGGGTCATGAAGATCTTTTTTGTACAGTTCTTCTGTGTATTCTTGCCACCTCTTCTTAATATCTTCTGCTTCTGTTAGGTCCATACCATTTCTGTCCTTTATCGAGCCCATCTTTGCATGAAATGTTCCCTTGGTATCTCTAATTTTCTTGAAGAGCTCTCTAGTCTTTCCCATTCTGTTCTTTTCCTCTATTTCTTTGCATTGATCGCTGAAGAAGGCTTTCTTATCTCTTCTTGCTTTTCTTTGGAACTCTGCATTCAGATGCTTATATCTTTCCTTTTCTCCTTTGGTTTTCGCCTCTCTTCTTTTCACAGCTATTTGTAAGGCCTCTCCAGACAGCCATTTTGCTTTTTTGCATTTCTTTCCCATGGGGATGGTCTTGATCCCTGTCTCCTGTACAATGTCACGAACCTCATTCCATAGTTCATCAGGCACTCTATCTATCAGATCTAGGCCCTTAAATCTATTTCTCACTTCCATTGTATATCATAAGGGATTTGATTTTTAGGTCATACCTGAATGTTCTAGTGGTTTTCCCTACTTTCTTCAATTTGAGTCTGAATTTGGTAATAACGAGTTCATGATCTGAGCCACAGTCAGCTCCTGGTCTTGTTTTTGCTGACTCTATAGAGCTTCTCCATCTTTGGCTGCAAAGAATATAATCAATCTGATTTCAGTGTTGACCATCTGGTGATGTCCATGTGTAGAGTCTTCTCTTCCTGATGCTCAAGCTGGTTTTAGAAAAGGCAGAGGAACTAGAGATCAAATCGCCAACATCTGCTGGATCATGGAAAAAGCAAGAGTTCCAGAAAAATATCTATTCCTGCTTTATTGACTTTGCCAAAGCCTTTGACTGTGTGGATCACAATAAACTGTGGAAAATTCTGAAAGAGATGGGAATACCAGACCACCTGACCTGCCTCTTGAGAAATCTGTACACAGGTCAGGAAGCAGCAATTAGAACTGGACATGGAACAACAGACTGGTCCCAAATAGGAAAAGGAGTACGTCAAGGCTGTATATTGTCCTCCTGCTTATTTAACTTATATGCAGAGAACATCATGAGAAATGCTGGACTGGAAGAAACACAAGCTGGAGTCAAGATTGCCGGGAGAAATATCAATAACCTCAGATATGCAGATGACACCACCCTTATGGCAGAAAGTGAAGAGGAGCTAAAAAGCCTCTTGATGAAAGTGAAAGAGCAGAGCAAAAAAGTTGGCTTAAAGCTCAACATTCAGAAAACTAAGATCATGGCATCTGGTCCCATCACTTCATAGGAAATAGATGGGGAAACAGTGGAAACAGTGTCAGACTTTATTTTGGGGGGCCCCAAAATCACTGCAGATGGTGACTGCAGCCATGAAATTAAAAGACGCTTACTCCTTGGAAGAAAAGTTATGACCAACCTAGATAGTATATTCAAAAGCAGAGACATTACTTTGCCGACTAAGGTCGTCTAGTTAAGGCTATGGTTTTTCCAGTGGTCATGTACGGATGTGAGAGTTGGACTGTGAAGAAGGCTGAGCACCGAAGAATTGATGCTTTTGAACTGTGGTGTTGGAGAAGACTCTTGAGAGTCCCATGGATTGCAAGGAGATCCAACCAGCCCATTCTGAAGGAGATCAACCCTGGGGTTTCTTTGAAAGGAATGATGCTAAAGCTGAAACTCCAGTACTTTGGCCACCTCATGTGAAGAAGTTGACTCATTGGAAAAGACTCTGATGCTGGGAGGGACTGGGGGCAGGAGGAGAAGGGGACGACAGAGGATGAGATGGCTGGATGGCATCACTGACTCGATGGACGTGAGTGTGAGTGAACTCTGGGAGTTGGTGATGGACAGGGAGGCCTGGCGTGCTCCAATTCATGGGGTTGCAAAGAGTCAGACACGACTGAGCGAATGAATTGAACTGAACTGAACTGAACTGAACTGAACCAGTGATATAGGGTGAAGAAGACCAAACAGTATCTGTCTTGTAGAACTTGCAGTAGAGTGGTGAAGGCACTATGAACAGGAGTTGGCAGTCCTTGGAAAGGTCAGGAAGGAGCTGATGGCAGCCAGGCCTTGTCCAGTTATGTGTCCAGGGAAGTCTTCCTGGAGCTCTCTCAAAGCTTTGTAGTCACTGATTTGAGTGCCATCCTGTGGGCTCTTCTTGCCTTAATAAAGAATGAGGTTGAAACTTCTCTTTGCTCTGGAGACTTTAGTGTCCAAGAAGTCTGTGCCAGGTCTTCTTTCTTGCAGCAGAGAAATTGGAATAGGACTTGAGTTCCCTTCCTCCCATCATTCAAGTACCGCTTTCTAAACCTTTCAGCTACAGAAATTGTCTCCAATGAATTCCTGTGGATTCCTCTATTTTTTCCTTTGCATTTAGACTGACCTGTTTGGAGCCATGTTCCTTCTCAAACTGTCTTCTGTCCTGACCGCCTTATTGTTCTGTTCTATGGAGAGTCTATTCAGGACATATCCCACAGTCCCTGTGGTTCTCAGCACCCACCACTTTCTTTGGGAGCCTTGGTGCAAAGGAGGGTCTGATGATCTGGTACTTGGTAGGCATCCTACCAATCTGATGACCAAGCTGAATCTTGAGAAAGTGTTTCCCATTCCTGAGTAAAAATTGGCCAGTGGTTGGCCAAAGAACAGAGTTCAGTCATGACCCCCTTCAGAGCCTTGGTTTCTTGAACTGTGAAATTATTGAGTTGGACTGAAGGAGCTCTTCAGCTTTCTTTTTTTTTTTTTTTAAGTTAAGCTTTCAATTTTGACATAATTGTGGTCAGGTACGGTTGGGAGGTGGGAGGGGGGTTCATGTTTGGGAACGCATGTAAGAATTAAAGATTTTAAAATTAAAAAAAAAAAAAAAATTTAAAGAATAAAAAAATAAAAAAAAAAGAAAATACAGAAAGATTCTGTGTACTTTTTCTCTAATTTCCTCCAATAATAAAACCTATTGAACTATAGTAGAATATTATAACAAGGATATTCACATTAGTTTAGTCAAGATGTGGAATATTTCCATCACCACATGAATCTCTCATGTTGCCCTATTATAGAGATGCACACATCTTTCTCAATCAGCCCTGACTCCTAGAAAACACTGATCTGTTTTCTGTTTCTATAATTTTGTCATTTCAGGAATACTATGTAAGTGAAATCGTACAATATATAACCTTTTAAGTTGGCTTTTCCATAATTTAGCATAATTGTCTGGAGACTTATCAAGACTGTAGCATGTATTGACAGTTTTTTAAAAAAGTTATTTTTGAACAATATTCCACAGTATGAATATACTATAATTCACTTACTCATTCAACCATTGAAGGACATCTAGGTCATTTCTGGCTTTGGGCTATTACGAATAAAACTGCTCTAAACATTCACGAGTGATGGTACAGGGAGGGAGGTGGGAGGGGGGTTCTGGATGGGGAACACGTGTGCACCCGTGGGGGATTCATGTTGATGTGTGGCAGAACCAATACAATATTGTAAAGTAATTAGCCTCCAATTAAATAAATTTAAATTAAAAAAAAGAAGTACACTGAGATAAAAGAAGAAAAAGGGTGACTAAAAAAACCCCAAATTACTTCTTAATCTCTGAAATTAAAAAGATTGTTAAATAAACACAGTACACAAACAAGAAAAATAAATTAATAAAAATAAACATTCACGAGTGGCTTTTGTGTTGATGTAAGTCTTCATTTCTCTGGGACAAATGCTCATGAGGATAATTATTGGGTCATATGGCAGTTACAGGTATTGTTGTTTTAAGAAACTGTGAGAGAAACTTAACTGTTTTAAGAAACGTATCCACAGTGGCTATACCACTTTACATTCACACCAGCAATTCTCCATATTCTTGGTGTTGTTGCTAATCTTTTGTGTTAGCCATTCTGATAGGTATGCAATGATATCACACTGTAGCTTTCATTTGTACTTCCCCAGTGGCTAAAAATGTTGAACATCTTTTCATGTGCTTATTTTCTGTCTATCCTCTCCTGTAAAATGTCTCTTCATGTACCTTGCCAATTTTCTAATTGATGATTTGTTCTTCTAATATTGTCTTAAGTATTCTTCTGGATACTAGCCCTTTGTCAGATATGTGATTTGCAAGTTTATTCTTATGCTTTCATCCTAACTGAATCTTTTACAGAGCAAATTTTTAATTTTGACGAAGTTCAACTGAATCACTTTTCTCTCTACGGATTGTGCTTTTGGTGTCATATCTAAGAGCTTTGTCTAGCTCTACATTATGAAGATTTTCCCATTTTGTTTCCTAAAAATTTTCTATCTTTGTTTACTTTTGTTTTTGGTGTCATATCCAAAAAAATACTCGCTAAGACTAATGTCAAGGAGCTTTTTTGATATATACAGTCTTACATTTAAGTCACTAATCCAATTCAGGTTAGTTTTTTAAGTAGTGTAAATAGGGTCCAATTTTATTCTTATGCATGTGGTAATCCTCTCTTCCTAGCACTATTTATTGAAGAGATTATTCTTTACCCATTGAATATAATATTCTGGACTTCCTTGTCAAATATTAGTTGGCTGTATACATGAAGGTTTATTTCTGGGCTCTTGAATCTGTTCTGTTGGTGATGTGTCTATTTTTATGCCAATACTATACAGTTGATTACTATAGCTTTGTAGTACAGTTTGAAATCAGGAAGTGTGGAATCTCGGGCTTTGTTTTTTATTATCAGGATTGCTTTGGCTATTTGGCATCTTTTGTGGTTCCGTACACATATCAGGATTGTTCCTATTTCTGTTAAAAAAAATGCCCTTTGAGTTTTGGTAGGAATGCATAGAATTTATAGATGGCTTTCAGTAGTATGGAGATTATAACAATAATGAGTCTTCTGATCTATGAACTCTGGCTATATTTTCATTTATTTGAGTCTTCTTAAAATACTCTAATCCTTGCTATTTCCTTTCTTCTGCTAATTTTAGGCTTAGTATGTTCTTATTTTTCAGTTCTTTGAGTATAAAGTGAGGTTTTTTATTTGATTTTTTTAAATTGTAGGCACTTATTGCTGTAAACCTCTTTCTCAAGACTGTTTTTGAAGCATCCCATAGGTTTTTATTTATGCATTTCCATTTTCATTTGTTTCAAGATATTTTTATTTCTTTTTTGATTTGCTTTTTGACACATTGCTTGTTCAGAATGTATTGTTTAGTTTCCATATTTGTAAATTTTCCAGCTTTATTTCTGTTTTTTTTTTTTTTATCTCTAGTTTCATACTATTGTGGTCAGAAAAGATACTTGGTATGATTTAAGTCTTAAATTTGCTAAGACTTGTTGTGTGACCTATCATATGATCTATCCTGAAGAATGTTCTGTGTGCACTTAAGAAGAATGTTTATTCTGCTGCTGTTGAGTGGAATGTTTTAATATATGGCTATTAGATTCATCTGGTCTAAAGTATAGTCCAAGTTCAACATCTTATGATTTTATGAAGGTTACAGGGCCAGAAAATGGAAAATGTTGACACTGTAGATAGGAAGAAACTCAATTATTTCTTACAAGGTCAAAGCATTACTGTACCTTAACTAGATATAGGAAAAATAATCCTTTTCTCTAACTTCTTCTTCCCATCCCTAAACTGTCCTTGAAAGACTCAAACATTTTATCTTTAGATGACTCACTTTTATATGATCACAGGGGCAGAAACTGATTATCCATTGTAGGAACCTATGCTTGACTCTAGTTCATGGCACATATGTTGCCTCTTTCCCCTCCTATGTACTTGTCAGACATTATTAATTGAAAGTAGCCCTCTCTCCACTGAGCATGGTCAAAAGTTAACAGTTTTCTACACATGTTTTCAGGGAAGGAGGGCAAATTGTTACCAGTAGAGTCAACATAACAGATAAACTCCATTAGCCATCCCTGCTGGAGACTCTGAAAGGATCACATGAAGTAACCTATTCTTAGAGTAGAGCTGTTCTTAGGGTTCTCTGGTGATAAACCCTCATTTTACAGATTTCTATCAGCCCTCACAAAGGTGATTCACCTCCTATTTCGCAAGTTTCCAGCACAAGCAGTGAGGGATGGATGATACTGTAAAACCTTGGAGCAATTATTTGCTAGCTTTTAATAAGAACAAGCACACAACTAGGGAAATGAAACCTTGCCCAGCTGCAAGGACATCAACCCCCTGAGGACAACTGCAACTGACAGAGGTTCATCCTTATTTTGAGATTGATGTTTTGCTGAAATGGTATCAGTCTTGCCTTTCTGTCATACCAGGAAATGGCAGTAATAAGGGCCACAGTTTGACACAGCAAGCCTGGGAAGAGGCCTCAGCACAATAATTGTTAATAAAGAAGTTGCTGGTATCATGACTCCATTTTTCCAGCAGATCTTTATTTTCTTCTTTGCATCTGCTATGGTAACAGGATAGAATCTGAGCTCCTTAGCCTGGCATGTAAGGCCCTTGGTGATCTTATTGCAGAACTGCAGATGGTTCATGCTGGAAGGCCCCTAACACACAAGCTTTTTAGTTTGTCTGATGCCCAAGGGTTGTAGTGCCAATTACACATTCAGCTAGGAAAAAAAAAAAAAATCCATGTCCCTACAAAGACCAATATAAGGAACTACAGATAACTACTGAAGGCCCATCATTCACAGACAGCCTGTCAACCAATAGTTTTTTATGTTTCCTGTGTTTCTTAGTCTCCTGGGGTTCCAAAGTATCGTAACTGACTTAAGCTACTTCCAGAAATGTAAATTCAATGAAAACATACATATGACAAAAAAGACTCACAGGAAATCAAGAACTGTTTCCAACATGGAAACTGTCTGGAAGCTCATTGAGAATTCTAGGCTGCAAGGATCATTGCTGTCATTATTTGTCTGGCCCACGTACATCTGGGCAATTGCTTCTACCTGCAAACTCTGTAACCCCTTGCTCTGCATGTCTCCTTCCACCTCATTTATTTGTTCCATTCATACCTTGGCCCCATTCATGGCACCTAGTACTTTAGTTCTTTGGAACTTTTTAGCTTTAGCTTCTTTTGCCAGTTGGGTGAATCTCTTTGCATTTCCTGCTTTGAATTTTTTCAGGCTCTGATTAGCAATGTTTGTCCCTGTTTTGGCAACTAGACGAACTCATAAATTGTTGGCATGGATTGGCTTTTCATATGTCAAGCTCGAAGAGAGAGATGATCATAGAGACATAAGGAAGATGATCTTTCTGTTTGCCATGTGAGGATATAGCAAGAAGACTGCTATCTGAAAACCAGGAAGAGGATTCTCACCAGGAACTAAATTGGTTAGTCCCTTGATACCAGACTTTTTCTGCCTCCAGAACTGTGAAAAGTGAAAGTGAAAGTCATTCAGTCGAGTCCGACTCTTTGCAACCCCATGGAATAGTCCACGGAATTCTCCAGGCCAGAATACTACCAGGAGTGGGTAGTTGCTCCCTTCTCCAGAGGATCTTCCCAACCCAGGGATCAAACCCAGGTCTTATGCATTTCAGGTGGATTTTTTACCAGCTGAGTTATCAGGGAAGCCCAGAACAGTGAGGAGTGATTTCCATTAAGTCAAAATAAGTAAATAGATAAAAGTGAGAGGATCATATCATAGAACATAATTGCTTCAGGCTGAACCCCAGCAGGGGCTGTGGAAGGTCCAGGAGCCATCAGGAAGGGCTCAAGGATATGACTGTCCCTGTGGTTTCCTTGTTGAGTACACTTGTGCTAAGCTTTGCAGATAGAGCTAAGTTAAGAGAGCCTCTGAGGGACAGTTGGTGGATGTGGACACTAGATTAGAATTAAGAGGAGATCTTCTGTGTGGCTGTTTCAAACTAGCTGTTTTTAATCAACACATGAACATAAACAGGATTAGCAGAAAACTGTTCAAAGTAATGAGAGTGGGGCTGTGTACTGTAACCTAGAATAGAAACCTGAATATTAGTTGAATTAAATGGAATCAAATTGTGGAAAGCAGACATAATTCAAAGAAATTGGGAGGTATGCATTTAAAGGAAAATGAGTAGTAAAACTGTGATACAGCCTTATATTATAAACAAGGACGTCAGAGCCAGACAGATCTGGCTTCTAGGTCTTGTGTATCTCAAGCTGATTTTCTGACTTTGAGCAAGCTACTTAGGTTCCTTGAGCCTGGGTTTCTTTGTTGGAAAACGAACTAGTAACATTTAAGTTGGGCTTATTATGAAGATTAAATATGAAATGCCTGTAACATATTTGTCACAGAGCTTAGAACATAGATGTTCAATAATGTTCATGGATGTTTGCTATTATAGTATTATTATCACATTAATTTTAGTGAGTTCCCTGGTGGTACAGTGGATAACAATCTGCCTGCCAGTGCCAGGGACATGGGTTCGATCCCTGTTCTGGGAAGACTCCGCATGCCGTGGAGCAACTAAAGCCCACACGTCACAACTATTGGAGCCCACGTGTTCTAAGGCCCAGGAGCCGCAACTAGTGAGCCCGTGTGCCACGACTACTGAAGCCTGAACACCTAGAGCCTGCGCTCCGCAACAGAAGCCGCTGCCATAGCAAACCCATGCACTGCCACTAGGGAGAAGCCCCCGCTTGTTGTAATTAGAGAAAGCCCATGAGCATCAGTGAAAACTCAGCGCAACCAAGAAATAAATAAAAATCGTAAAGATACATGCATGGTCTCAAAGAATCTTGGTTTCCTGTGCCTGAGAAGTCTAGAAAAGGTCAGCCCAGTGGGCTAAGAGAGAAAGTCAACCCGGTATCCACGAAGAAGCCCCATTTGGGTACAAGAGCTGAAGAAGTTTTAGCAACTTTAGTCTTTGAATTCACACTAGGATTTCCCCCTAGACACAACATACCTCAAGCCACATATGTGCGTAATAGCAGGAGCTCAATTAGTGGTTATGAAGTCAGAAAGTCACGAAGATCTGAAACTTTTATGAAAAAGAGGTGTGTGATAGCTCCTCTTCATTAAATGAAACAGTCTCTGAACTGTGATTGTATCTCAGCTCCATCTTATGACTGCACTTTCAGAAAATTCTCTTCCAATAGATTGGAGTGGTTGAAAGTTTACGGGAGGAAATATGCCTAAAATATGGCCCTCTACATAATTTGCCAATGCCCTCCAAGGGCTCAAAGCTAGAATTTCTTATGTTCACAGTCATATCTATTTAGCCATTTTAGGCACTATGGGCTGCAAGATATTTGTTGCAACTACTCAGCCCTACCAGCATAGCACAAAAAGAGCCATAGGCAATACATAAATGAATGAGCATGGCTGTGCTCCAATAAAACTTTGGTAACTATGTGAGGTGGAAAAAAACTTTATTTATAGACACTGAAATTTGAATTTCATATGATTTACACGTGTCATGAAATCTTCTGATTTTTTTCAATTATTTAAAAATGTAAAGCCATTCTTAGCTCTTAGACCTTACAGAAACAGGTGGGGAGCTGGATTTGGCTGACCCTTGGTCTATGGCCTTAAAAAGAAGAAAAGTCTTGCAAAATGTTTGGCAGCTGCAGAAATTCCCTTAGCCCTTCTTGTGCTTACGCTGCAATTAGAAAGAGTGCCATAAGCTTGGAGGAATGAAGTTCCAAAGCTTACTTCAGCTGTAATCTGTTCTTTTCACTTGTTTAAGGTCTATCTTTTTAGGATCAGGCTAATTTCAAAGTGATTCTGTGGTTTGCACAGTACTGAAAACACCAAAGTGCCGAATAATGGGATTAGTTGACTGTTTGTACACCCATACAACATAATAATATGCAGCCCCCAGAATGATAATGGTCTTGATGTCAACTGATAAAGGAAAGTTGTTCATAATTATGTGGGAATAAGCAAGCTTTTAAGCATGATGTCTAGTTTAATCCCATTGATGTAAATGTAATTCTACGTGAATACATAACAAAAATTACAAGCAAATATGATTTGTTAAGCAAACAACATTATAAGAGAATATGATGTTTTGTTTGTGTTTTCTTCTCTCTTTTCTTATTTTTTCTATAGTTCATAATGGTGAGTTCTATAACAATTTAAAAAGTGCATGCAACAGAACCTTGAAAAGATAAACCACTCTGGTGCTAGATGAAGTCGTTAATAGCTGATCTTGAAGTAAATTGCACAAGTGGCCAGAGTCCGCTCAAGCTAATGACGTTGACTTAGATCCCTCCTACTCTGCATGTTTCCCCGCATATCACCCTAATTCAAAGGGCAGGTGCAGCCATGCACAGCCAAGTCTCTGTCTTCTCCTTCTCCTTCCTCTTCTTCTGCTCTTCCTCCTCATTCTCCATTATCTCCTCCTCCAATCTTCCTCCTCCTATTTCTTCTAAATCTATGAACATTTTCACCTTACAGACAAAGCTCATTGGGTGCAAAGAGCACTAACTTTTATTTTAAGCAAATCCAATTCACATGTTAAGTGTATTTACTCAAAAATAGTTCAGAAATATTGTCTCTTTTGCTTTTGTATATCCTGAAACTGGATGTAGATAAAAAGAGGAAAGCAGCAAAGACATAATGATTTGTGGACTGCCTCTAGGTGCTGGGCACTTCACCCATCTTTCCCCCTTGATACCTCCAACAACCCCATAAAGAGGTTCATAGTCTCTCTTTCAAATGAGGGATGCAGAGCTCAGAGACGTGAAATAATCTGCTCAGTGTTACATAGCTAGTATGGAGAGAGGCGGGATTAAAAGCACAATTCTACCTGGCTTCAAAGACCATATGCTTTCAATTACACAGTGGTTATTAACTTAGTTTTACAGATGTAAACAGGGATGTATTCTGAAATATCTCACTTATTTTGCTTTTAGGAAAAAGTTAAGACAAAAAATTTAGTCAATGACTTCAAGTTTCAGGGAAAAAAAATATTAATTAAAAATGTAACAACCATAGCTATCAGACACTAGTTTTTATAGAATTAGAGCATGCATCCCTGCAACAAAGCAGTCTGAAAACTGTTCAATACTCAGATTTTTAAGGACAAGAGAGACTTTGGTGATTCTGTAGTCCAATTGCCTCATTTTCTAGATGAGAACACTGAGGTTCTAAGAGAGGAAATGGTTTGTCTAATGACCTAGCAACTGGTGAGAGAGCTAGGATGAACCCCCGGGTCTTCCATCTCCTCCTTGCTTCTACTTGGTTATAGGGTTCTATGTTTCTCAGTTCAGCAAATTAGTCAGCTAAGCTCTGTGAGACATGTCTGGGATGTTTTGGAAACTTGACTTGGGGAAAGAAAGAGGAGTAAGGAAATTTTCCTGCTCTCAAAGAGCAATCAGTCCACTGCAGGAATATCCCTAGGAAACAAACACAGCATGTTCAGTGTTATCATAGAAGGAGGTGTAGCTTGACGAAGACTGCAGTTGCAAGGGGTGAATTTTGCTTTTTGTTTCTCTGTATGTGTTCTTTTTTGTATTTATTTATTTTATTTGCCTGCGCCAGGTCCCAGCTGCAGCATGCGGGGTCTTTTGTGGCATGTGGGGTCTTTTGTTGCAGGCATGTGGGATCTAATTTCCTGACCATGAATCGAACCTGTATCCCCTGCGTTGCAAGGCAGATTCTTCACCACTGCACCACCAGGGAAGTCCCCCTAGATGTTCTTTTAAATTTTGAATTAAATTCTGTTTTGAGTAACATACACCAAATTTTAAGAATGTCCCTAAGCTTAACTCCTTGAGATATAAAAGTTGACTTGATAGCTGATTGGCTCCTTAGCCCTTTTATTCATATCCACGTAGCCTGAAGAAGCAACTTGAGTTCAAGAAAAAGAAGCTGACGGTTTACAGCAGAGTGTTGTTCCCCAAGCAAAATGCAAGTGTTTGAAAAACCTCACTGCCTGGCCAAACTTCTGGCAAACAAGGAGTGTGTCATCTCTTGGGCCCTTGCCAGAAGTCTTTGCTACATAACCTCTCAGCTCTTAATAAACCTTCTCAAGACAGAGACTTGTGATGCTACCCTCTTGCCAGCATCTGAAGGTCTTCACAAAGAAAGACAGCGTTTAGCCAAGGAACTGGTCTCTGTTGATCCAGTTTTGTTTTTTTCTTCTCTGGATTTCAGGTTCTCTCCCCTTAAAAGGCAAGTGTAGGATTATCTCATGGACAGCAAATACAGGTCATTTATTTTAGTTCACAGCTTACTGATTGCTTGAAATTGGCCACGGTGGGAAATGTTTACATCATGTAAATTGGTAAATGCTACAAATCTGGATACCAGCCCTAGCTCCAATTCCCAGAACTAGTTATTAGACCTTTATCAGCATACCACTGCCTTTGTGACACCTTTGTTATTGTTCAACCTTCACGGCAGACATTGCTAATTGACCGCAGAATTCTGGTCCAATTGAACCTAGATATGACTTAACAGTCTTCCTTCCTTTGTTTCATCACTCTTTCCCCCCTTGCTCCCTCCCTTTCTTCTCCCTTCTCTCTTACATTCGATCTGTTATGCAGCAAATAGTCTTTGATAAAATCCCACAGGCCATAAAGACAATTTTTTTTCTCTCTCTCTCATTAGCTATGTTAGTCGCTCAGTCGTGTTTGACTTTTCTGTGACCACGTGAAACTAATGTAGCCTTCCTGGCTCCTCTGTCCATGGAATCTTCCAGGCAAGAATACTGGAGGGGGTTGCCATTCCCTTCTCCAGGGGATCTTCCTGACCCAGGAATGGAACCTGGGCCTCCTGCATTGCAGGCAGGTTCTTTACTGTCTAAGCCACTAAGGATATAGAGAGTTGCAAAAACCATTAGTTAAACTAAGGACTACAAATCACTGATTCACTAGGTTTGGAGTATGGAATCTTGATCCGGTTTAATTTTTCCTAATGTGCCTATTCTTGGTAGTCTATATACATCTCCATCTTGCCGACTTTTGATGCACTACTAAACACAACATAAACATAGGAACGCAGTATAAAGGGCATAGGAATTGGAGATTGGACCATTAATCTTTATGTGTTCTTCAGTTCAATCGCTCAGGCATGTCTGATTCTTTGCGACCCCATGGACTGCAGCACGCCAGGCTTCCCTGTCCATCACCAACTCCCAGTGATGTATTCTTACCTATCCCTTAATTTCAGATAATCTTATTCCAAAACCATTGAGAATGTTGTGGCTTTTATGTATGTTGCTCTCCCCGCCATGTCACAGTGATAGAGAAAAAATGGATGGATGTTAGTGCAATTCACTAAGATAAAACAACACACACACACACACACACACACACACACATACACACATGCCTTATGGTATGAAGAGGTTTGGCCAGTGGGAGATAGGTAACTTTTAGACATGCTCAAGGAATATGCCAGCAGAATATCTAGGTGAAAATGTCTGTAAGGCAGTTGGATCTGTGCTTCTGAAGTTGAGGAATGAAGCCTGTGTTGGTAACTTAAATGTTGGAGTCATCAGGTTTTTGTAAATGATAATTAAAGTCACAGGATTATATGAGATGGTCCAAGGAGATAATATAAAGTGATCATGGAAAAGACCCAGAACAGAATATCGACATTTAAGAACAGGCAGAAAAAGAGTAAATTCAGGATGTCCAGGAGCTTCCTAGAAAAGAGTGCCCTACATTCTTCTGGGCAATATACTTCGATGAAGGAATACAATTACTCCTCAACCAGGATGAGCTGCCGAAGCACCAGATGCGGCTCTCCTGGGGAATGATAGTCGCCAGATGTTCTGTGCCACTGTCAGCTAATTGCTCGCAAACTGTCTTTCCAACACAGAACTCCCCTGGACTTTTTTCTAGTGTTTCTTTGACACCCATGAGCACTTCATCCTTCCTTGCAAAGATGACTCTCAAAAAAAAAATGTTTAAAAGGTAGAATACCAGGGATCAGAGACAGACTAAGTGGAGGAGTAAAGAAGAGGAAGGTTGAAAGATTGCAGCATCTTTAAAAATATATATATTTTAAGCGTAGAAAGGCAGGATGCATTTTTTTTTAAATACCAGATATTTCCTGCTATTAAACTATGGACCTGAGCTTTTGAGAGCTGGGATGTGTTATTTATTTCCGTGCCCCAGTGCTTTGAGTAGTGTCTAACACAGCTAAGAGCTATGAACAAATATTTGTAGCGTTGATTTGAATCCACTTTTAAATGGGGCCAGTATCACCTTCCCATGAGGGTTTACAACAAATATCCTCAAGGGGCCCAAGTCACTTTTGCTTAGGCAATAATTTCATCAGTCAAATGAGGGAATTGGGTCACATTCTGGGACAAGCAGTGTAAAACTTTTCTCAGTTGCACCAGACTACTTATTATGCCTTTCCACAATAGAGACTTTCTCACCAGAATCATTGCTTTCAGTTCTGATCAACATATGTGTGTATACATATGCATACATAGACACATATATAAGTATGTATATAATACAAAATAGGAGATCAGTCCTGGGTGTTCTTTGGAAAGAATGATGCTAAAGCTGAAACTGCAGTACTTTGGCCACCTCACATGAAGAGCGGACTCATTGGAAAAGACTCTGATGCTGGGAGGGATTGGGGGCAGGAGGAAAAGGGGATGACAGAGGATGACATGGCTAGATGGCATCACCGACTCGATGGACGTGAGCGTGAGTGAACTCCGGGAGTTGGTGATGGACAGGGAGGCCTGGCGTGCTGCGATTCATGGGGTTCCAAAGAGTCAGACACAACTGAGCGACTGAACTGAACTGAACTGAATACAAAATAAAATAAAAACTTTGGTTTAGAACAACTCAATTATTATCCATTCATGATAAATTCCATATTTAAAAGAGCCGTCAAGGGGAAGGGAAAGGAGGGTTAGTGTTTAATGGGTACAAAGTTTTAGTTTTGCAGAACAGGAGTTCTGAAGGTGGATGGTGGTGATGGTCACACAGTGGTGTGAATGTACTAATGCCGCTGACCCGTACACTAAGCAGATGGTTGAGAGAGTAAATTTTATGTTATATATGTTTTACCACAATTAAAAAATCATAGCTCAACTATTTTTTTCAAAGGAATCATTGTTTCTTCTTTGGGGGTTTTGGGGTTACAGTTGTCTCTGCTGGAGAGAGGAGGGAAAGAAGTTTAATCTTCTCCGCAGTGTGTGGACGATGATGTTATGTAATTTTCTAGTAAGCTGTACACAGAGGGCTTTGGATGCTGTTGTGGGTTGAAGACTGTCCTCCCCCTGCCCCAAAAGAGATATTCAAGTCCTAACCCCTAGTACCTGGGAACGTGAACTTATTTGGAAATAGGGTCACTGCAGATGTAATCAAGTTAAGATGATTAGTTTTAATCCAATATGACCGGTGTCCTTATAAAAAAGAAGAGACACTGAGACAGGAGGTTTGTAGGGAGCATGCCCTGTGAAGAGGGAGGGGTGCAGCCATGCGTCTACAAGACGAGGAATGCTAAGGATGGATGGCAGCCACCAAAAACCAGGCGAGGCAAGGAAGGATCCCCTACAGCCTTCACACAGAGCATGTAAACAGCTTGATTTTGGACTTTTGGCCTTCTGAACTATAAAAGAGTACATTACTATTTTTTAAAGCCACCTAGCTTGGTTAACAAAGTAATGAATCTGCTTTTGAATATGCTGTCTAGGTTGGTCATAACTCTCCTTCCAAGGAGTAAGTGTATTTTAATTTCTTGGCTGCAATCACCATGCACAGTGATTTTGGAGCCCAGAAAAATAAAATCAGCCACTGTTTCCACTGTTTCCCCATCTATTTGCCATGAAGTGATGGGACCGGATGTCATGATCTTCGTTTTCTGAATGTTGAGCTTTAAGCCAACATTTTTACTCTCCGCTTTCACTTTCATCAAGAGGCTCTTTAGTTCTTCACTTTCTGCCATAAGGGCGGTGGCATCTGCATATCTGAGGTTATTGATATTTCTCCCGGCAATCTTGATTCCAGCTTGTGCTTCATCCAGCCTAGTGTTTCTCATGATGTACTCTGCATAGAAGTTCAATAAGCAGGGTGACAATACGTGCCTTGATGTACATCTTTCGCAATTTGGAGTCAGTCTGTTGGTCCATGTCCAGTTCTAACTGTTGCTTCCTGACCTGCATATAGGTTTCTCAAGGGGCAGGTCAGGTCGTCTGGCATGCCCATCTCTTGAAGAATTTTCCAGTTTATTGTGATCCACACAGTCAAAGCCTTTGGCATTGTCAATAAAGCAGAAAGAGATGGTTTTCTGGAACTCTCTTGCTTTTTTGATGATCCATTGGATGTTGGCAATTTGATCTCTGGTTCCTCTGCCTTTTTTAAAACCAGCTTGAACATCTAGAAGTTCACGGTTCATGTATTGCTGAAGCCTGGCTTGGAGAATTTTAAGCATCACTTTACTAGCATGTGAGATGAGTGCAATCATGTGGTAGTTTGAGCGTTCTCTGGCATTGCCTTTCTTTGGGATTGGAATGAAAACTGACTTTTCCTGTGGCCACTCTGGTGCCCACTGCTGAGTTTTCCAAATTTACTGGCATATTGAGTGCAGCACTTTCACAGCATCATCTTTCAGGATTTGAAATAGCTCCACTGGAATTCCATCACCTCCACTAGCCTTGTTCATAATGATGCTTTCTAAGGCCCACTTGACAACAGCCACAGGAAACTAATATAGGTGCCAAGAAGGAGATTCCCCTTCACCTTTCCTGGCTACCAAATGAATTTGCTAAGGAGGATGGGCTGATGAAGCCAGTCTTTACTGAGTGTTCCTGGGATGCACTGGTCTCATTAAGGGGTGGGGAGGAGAGGGAGGGATCTTACCACTCTGATTCACAGTCCTTCTTTAATAGGTGACAGGAGACAGAATTAAGGGCTAGGTGATTGGACACCATCACCAAATCAATGGACATGAACTTGGGCAATTTGGGAGATAGCGAGAGACAGGGAGGCCTGGCATGCTGCAGTCCATGGGATCGCAAAGAGTCAGATACGACTTAGGAACTGAACAACAACAAACCCATAGAATGTACAACACTGAGAGTGAGCCCTAATGTAAACTATGCTTTCTGGGTAATAATGATTCATCAGTGTAGATTCATCAGATCTGCCATTCTGGTGGGGGATGTTGATAGTGGGGGCAGCCATGATGTTGGGGGCAGGAGGTAAATGAGAAATCTCTGCACCTTCTGTTCAGTTTTGTTATGAACCTAAAACTGCTCTAAAAAATAAACTCTCTCTCTGCAAGAGCAGCCTGTACCTTTACCCTGCTTCATTTTCTTACATACCTTTCACCACTGAATGAATGGCTATTTTTATTCTTATCGTTACCATTATCTGGTTTATTTATCTCCCCCCCCCCCATTAGGATTTAGGGGAGAGAGTTCGTCTTCTTTACTTTTCCAGCACTTTGAAAGTGTCTGGTGTTTAGTTCATGCTCCATAAATATTTGTTGACCAAACAATATGAAGGCGATAAATATGCAGGATCCCAAATGAATGATCTTTGGTAGAATTCAGTAATGTGATTACGCATATGACCACAGCCAGATCACTTCACGTTTCTGGTACTCATTTTCTATGTGTCCAAGATAGTTGTTTTTTTTTGTTTGTTGTTAAGTCACTAAGTCGTGTAAGTCACTAAGTCGTGTCCGACTCTTTGCGACCACATGGACTATGGCCTGCCAAACTTCTCTGTCCATAGGATTTTCCAGGCAAGAATACTGGAGTGGTTGCCACTTCCTTCTTCAGGGCATCTTCCTGATCCAGGGATCAAACCCACATCTTGTGCATTGGCAGGAGGATTCTTTACCATTGAGCCACTAGGGAAGTCCAAGATAGCGCTCTTTCTAAGTCAGCAATGAACAACCCTCAGCCTGAAGAATGCACATGGCTTACCTCGTTACACACAGAATCTAATTTATGTGTTAATTTATGATAAATAATATCATCTTTGATCTAATTTAAGCATGAAGTTAAAATCTAGGAAGCTGTTTCCTTGCTGCAGTTTCTCCAATATGCAAAAAATTAACATTTTAGTGACTGAAAAGCAGTGCCAAATTTTTCATTAGCGTTTTTCTATTTAATAAGTAGATAAATTATTAGAATACACATTTCTCCATATAAATCAATAAAGCTTTTTTTCATTTTGACTTACAGAAAATTTACATGTACTTTTTTTCCCCTCAAGTGGCCCAGATGCAAAAATAAAAGGGTTGCTGATACTGGGTAGATGATCTCTCTTTTAGAGAGAAATGACTAAGGTTCATCAAAGTCAACTTGTTGGTGGTATGTACACAGTTAATCTCAATGTGTCTATAGTAATTCTTTCTGTAGCTAGAAATCAGGGCCTCATTCATAAGTTAATCTCCCAAATATTTGTGCCTATTACATGTTGTTAACTTTCAGTTCAGTTCAATTCAGCTCAGTCGCTCAGTTGTGTCCAACTCTTTGCAACCCCATGAATTGCAGCACGCCAGGCCTCCCTGTCCATCATCAACTCCCAGAGTTTACCCAAACTCATGTCCATCGAGTCGGTGATGCCATCCAGCCATCTCATCCTCGGTCGTCCCCTTCTCCTCCTGCTCCCAATCCCTCCCAGCATCAGGGTCTTTTCCAATGAGTCAACTGCTCACATGAGGTGGCCAAAGTATTGGAGTTTCAGCTTCAGCATCAGTTCTTCCAGTGAACACCCAGGACTGATCTCCTTTAGGATGGACTTTAAAGCAATGCAAAACATTAGTAAATAATTTTTTTTCAAAAGGGAAAATGGTAAAATGAATCACCAGCTTCTCTGACGTTCACTGATTATTATTTAGGGTGATAGGAAGACGGATAATGGAGGCAGTTGGCAGGGACATGCTTCTTTGTTCTAATTGCATTTTCGAAGGCTCTCTCTTGCTCTGTGAACTTAATGGATTCTGAACTTCATGTGTAATTAAATCTCCAAAGAATTGGAGACAATTTTCTAGTTGCCACTTTAGAAAATATAATTGATTTAACCACACATTTCCAATTGCTCTCCCTGCTTCCACACTTTTCCTCTTCCAACTCATAATAAACACAACCACCACGATATTCTACCCAGAGCTGGGCTCTGATTGTGTTGCTCTCCTGCTCAGAAACCTATGATGTCTCCCCAGTACCTGGAAAATCCAAACTGAAGATTCAGCACAGTGTTTAATGACTCTGGTTAGCACAGAATAAATGGGCTCTGCAGACTTTAACAGGTCCTAGATTTTCCTCCCATCTTTCCTGGGCTGAATGGATCTCTCTACCCACCCTATGCCCCAGAAATTCACTGCAGTGCCCCTCTTTTCTGGACCTATCATCACACACAGGGGTATTTTCTATGTCTCAGATTGATGTTGCATCATTCTTCCTTATAATAGATTTTTGAGTGAATAGCAAATTTGTATCTTATTGCCCTTTTGAGCTATAAACTTCCTAAGTCTCATTCATCCAACTCCAAAAATATATTCTTTCCACAACTCCAAACTGTTTCTTTCCTTTGAAGGAACAGCCGAACCACTTGATGATAATGCGTCTGTCTTCTTGAAATGGGAGGCATTCAATTGGTGCTGTTACAGCTTTTTAACACTGTTTGTTGTTCTTCAGTCACCAAGTCATGTCCAGCTCTTTGCAACCCCATGGACTGCAACACGCCAGGCTTACCTGTTCTTCATTATCTACCGGAGTTTGCTCAAACTCATGTCCATTGAGTCGATGATGCCATCCAACTATCTCATCCTTTGTTGCCCTCTTCTCCTGCCTTCAATCTTTCCCAGCATTAGGGTCCTTTCCAAGGAGCTGGCTCTTTGCATCAGGTGGCCAAAGTATTGGAGCTTCAGCTTCAGCATCAGTCCTTCCAATGAATATTCACGGTTGCTTTCCTTTAGGATGGACTGGTTTAATCTCCTTGATGTTCAAGGGACTCTCAATAGTCTTCTTCAGCCCCACAATTCAGAAGCATCGATTCTTTGGTGCTCAGCCTTCTTTATGGTCCAACACAAATTTATCATTTTATTTATATTTTTCTTCTAACACTTTCACTGTGAAATAGATCTTTCTCTTGAGTTGCATAGGGAGGAATTTGGTGTCAGTTCTCTGTCATTCACCTCTGGAAAGCAGCACATCATTCACAATTTTTCACTCATTTGTAAGCCTGTGGATTTGGGGGCTGGTGTCACTACTTGTATTGAGAATATAACCAGGACACCAGGTCTTCCTTGTTCTCTGCCATGCACCCCCCATGGGATTAATTTGTACAGTAGCATTTGTGAGTGATGTGGACTGGAGATTGTGTAAGGAACAGAGCGGGATTGCACCCCACATGAAACCACCTTGGGCTTGGAATCCCAAGTTCACCTATCTCCCTGTTCCTCAGTTCCTTGTCGATTGCCCAACCACAAGGAGTCCTACTTTTCTATCCCGCTGTACCAATGGGCTGGTCACCGTCCTTTCCCTTTCCCCATAGGTCAGCGCTGCACCACATGCTGTTTCCAAACGACACCCTGGAGCTCAGTGAAAGAACAGGCTGGCCAGTTCACAGACCCACCAGCTTACAAGGCAAGTCGGGAACCCCCTTCTACACTTGAGCATGACCCCTGTTCTCTTACTCTTGAATACGTAGAGGTCACCACACATTCCCATGAAGTATGGAAATGCTCTATGGAGAATTTCTGTTTTTCACTCATCATTGGGGTGATATGTGACTAAAGAAGATGATGCACCTCATATGTTCTGGATGAAAACACAGTGTTATGTAATGGGGAGTAGGAAGAAGCACCCCCAAAGTCACTGGTTGTGCTTTGGTGTACTCTTCTCTGCTCAAGGTTGACTGTTTGATTAAGACCTTCTGGCTCATTCAGCAGTAGCTAACACAAGGAAACACTTCAAGGACTGGTTTTCTGATATTAAATATAACTTTTGAAACCCAAAGGGTTCTTCTTATTAAGCCTGAGATCAAAGGAGAACTTCATTAGCTTTAGGACTAGAACTGTAAATAGAAAAGGTGCTCACAAACAAACACGTTATCCCTCCTGACAGATTAGCTTACACATCATGGACCTCTTCGTGATGATGGGAAAATATACTGCATTTGAGGAAAAATATTAGCGTACCGCCATTAAGGGGATTTGCCTGATGTAAATGTAACATGCCTCTGTATACATTTATATATGAGAAAACTTACCTTATAACAATTTCATTACCTCTCTCCACCTCTTTCATTATGAATCATTTTGAAGCCCTTTGCTTCGATGTTCTTTCTAAGATTTTTCTCACCACCAGACATTCAAAATTTTTTCTTGAAAGACCCCTTAGAATAAACTAATACTGCTATATTAAGACTCTTAAATCCTTTAATAATTCTTTGGATAATTCCTCAATTACTCTAAGAACTGTATCCTTGGAAATAAATCCTAAGAACAAAATGAATATGGTTTTGTTGGAAGGACCAGCGCAAGAAAATAGGCATCTTAAAATGCACTAGAAAAGTGGCAAGAGCTTTTTAGACAGTCATTAGCTATCCTCATGGAGGAATAGATTGAAATGTCTAAAAGAAATAGAAATGTTAAATGCTCTAATTTCACATCGAGTATGTAATTTCTTTTTTGTTTTGTTTTATATCCAACCAGTTGGAACCTACAAAATAATACAGCACAGATTTCTTTTTGTTGGTCCTATAATACTTCCCCTGGAACAATTGTGCGTGTGATTCTGGGACTGTCACAGCCAAACTGATGTCTTCCCTTGGGACGACGAGGAACAATTGACCTTCCCCGTGGGGTGGCTCTAAAAGCCGAGTCTAAAAGCCTGGTGGATGAATGGCAGCTGCTCTCTGGAGTGTGCCTCCCACCCCCTTTGTGGGTGAGGCAGAGAGGCTGCCCACTTACACCAAAATACTTTCTCCTGAATGGTCAACTGCTAATTGTGTGCGACTGCTGTGGAGCCCTATAAAACCAAAGATGAGAAACCATGATAATTTTTTTTTTAATTGGCGGAAAACATGCTCTTACTTTTTAAAAAATCCCCTAAGGGCCCTATTTTTGTTTATTTCTTAATTGTCCCAGTTTGTTTGAGTCCTTTTTAGGCTTTCATGTCATTAAATGACGGAGGCATGGACATTTTGTTTGCAACCAAGTAACACACTCTGTATTTTTATGTTCTGACTCCTACATGGTATAACTTCAGATCCATCACACATGTGGAAAATAAATATTCCGTTAATTCCATTGTTCCCTAAATATCCATTTTCTTTTCTCCCTCTGAGCTTCTTTCCCACCTCCTCCCTTTGTTTCTCTTCCTCATGGGTTTCAAAACTTCTGGAAAAGTGAACCAATTGAGTGTACTGTATGGGGGGAAGTGGAGGCCTTAGAGACAGTGACTGAAATGCCTATTTGGCTACCATGTGATTTTTGGAAATTACTTAACCTCCCTGAAACTCACTTACTTATTTATGAAACGGGACTAGAAAAGCTCTAGGGTATCTAGGAACGTTAGATGAGAGAATGCGAAATGTAGTTCTAGCCGGGGGTGTATCCAGAAGAAGGGGCGTAAGAGTCAGTAGCCTGGGGTCAATTCTCCAGGTGGGCCACTTACTATGTGCAAATTCCTTCAGCTCTTTGTGATTCACTTTTATTATATATAAATTAAAAACAAAAACAGTACGGGCTTGTCTCATTGCTGGCAGGCTTAAATGACTTCATCCCCCTTTCAAAGTGCTTAGACACTTTGTGCCATGTGGTCAATCCTTGACCAGTATTTGCCATTATTTTAAGCCAGCAGAACTTCCTGCTCTCTGCCTACACTCTTTTGTTAATAATGTTTCCAAGGTGAGTCCACCCCTCTGCCTTGAGCTCAAGGGCACTTGAGTGAACCTGTTCAACTGTAAAACTTAGCTTCTTTCCCACACCAAGAAGCTCTGGAAGTTAAGAGCGTGTGGTGGTATAGCTGGAAGATACCCTCAAGGATTGACTAGATTTTTGTGATGCAAGGTCTAGGATCATAGACTGGATGTTGATGGCTCTCATTCAATGGAAAGGCAAAGTTACAAAGCTCAGTGATGACCCCACTCACACAAAGGACTCTTCTGCCCTGGCCAGTTGCTGGGTTGTGATCAATGTTCTAGTCTAGCAGAGCTCTTGCTTGTGACTCTCATTCAGGTTATGATCCCAAGCTAAGGCACCAAGAGCCCCCAGAAGGGGAACTAATGCCCTGCAGAGCTAAGGGTTACACAGGAAGCACAGAAGAGCTGACCACTGGAGGACCACTCCCGAACCCTTGCATGTGTTCAAAGTACATGCAACGAGTGGCAAGTCTGTGAAACAGATTGTCCAGAGAGCTGGTTAGGACAGCCGCCTGCCCCCAGATAGCCCAACACAACTGAGTCTGCCAAGCAGAAGCCAGGAACTCAGCAAGAGGAACTTGAGATATCTGCCACTTAGCTCATTTAGGGCACAGGAACGGCCCATGCACAATCTCCACTTTGAAGTTTAATTGGACTTCTGCTAGGTTCAGACCTTCTCACAGTAAGTTCATTTCAGAATTTCCCCTTCATTTGGCAAGTTCTGGTGGAGAAGCCACAAATAATGATCTCTCTCCTATAACCTAGGTGACTTTGGATGGTAAACTAAGCTTGGCACAGTGGGCAAAGAGATTGTCAACACTGATGTATTTCCTGCGTGTTGGCTCCTTGCTGCCACGGCCAGTAAATGTGCAAGCTGGAGTTTCTTGGCTCATCTTGGAACAGGTGGACCAACCTAGTCCTCACTTCAAACTGTCGTACAAGTGACACTCTACACATATTCCGCAAACTTGTGTATGATTGCTTATTTGAACTCTTATTGCCTATTGAAGAGTTCTGATCTGTGAATTGGGTACCTGGTCTCTCATATATGAAGTCCTTTGATAGAGTTGTAGACTTCCCTCTTTATTTAAAAAAAAATGTAAATAATTGCTTTATAATATTGTGTTGGTTTCTGCCACACATCAACATGAATCAGCCATAGGTATACATATGTCCCCTTCTTCTTGAACCTTCCTCCCACCTCCCGTTTTGTCCCACCCCTCTAGGTTGTTACAGAGCCCTAGTTTGAGTCCCCTGAGTCATACAGCAAATTCCCTTTGGGAATCTATTTTATGCATGATGGTGTGTATGCTTCCTTTCATCCCACCTTCTCCTTCCTGCCCCTCCCACTCCTCTTCATCTTTGCCCTAATGCAACATAACTCCAGGCCCTCAAAGCTGACCTCTCTGTAGACAATAAGGACTTGGCAGAATTTTGTGAAGGAATACTGGAGTTGGTAGCCTATCCCTTCTCCAGTGGATCTTCCTGACCCAGGAATCAGACCGGGGTCTCCTGCATTGCAGGAGGATTCTTCACCAACTGAGCTATCAGGGAAGCCCTAATATTTTGTGAAGGCAGGTTATAATATATGGTCTAATAGGCAGAATTCAAATGCTAGGCCTTCACCAGCTCTCAGAAGGTTTGAGAGGTTGGTGGTGGTGCTGGTGGGAGTGTCTGGGTTACTGTTATTCCTGGAGCTTTCTTCTATCAGGTAGTGTCCTGGTCTTAACCGGATAATCTCAAAGTAGGTCAATAAGTGGTTTAGCAATTCAGAAATAATCCTTTACAAATGTCCTATAATACCTCTAACTCCTGGAGCCTTGTGATTCCGAGGACTACCCAAATAAACATGTCCTGTCAGCCAAGGTCCCTTCCTTAAAGATGAACAAAAGGATTCTTGCTATAGCAGAAAGTAAATGAATCCTCTATAGGTCACAAAGTAGCCAAGGGTTACTAGCTAGATAATTAGCTATAGTCACAGTGTCTTACACAGATTCCATTTTATTCAAAGTCTCAATCACATTCTCCACCCCAGGATAGTCATTTTAAAGTTTGCTATTAGGATGTTAAAATATGAGGTCCTAGACTGTAAGATCCTTAGGGACTCGGCAACTTGTGATTTTTCAACTAAAATATTAGGCCATCAGAATACTGAACATGTTATTCTGAGGGAATTAGAAGTACTTCTCATGATGGCTTTCCTAAGATAATTTTAAAACCTTTGGAGTTGTCCAGTCTCAAGTTATTTGATCCATATGAGGCTTAATTCTAAAAAGAACTCATAAAATCAAAAGCTATAAATAGGTGACCTTGGAGAAGTCTGACCTATGGCCTCCCTTAGTAACATCATCTGCAGAGGATTTTTGCAGAACCTAAGGAAGCCACTTTACCTGAATAAAATGTAGCGGTATGGGAGGAGCAGAGTTGTTGTACTGGAAGACTCCGCACTTAAATGACTAATTTGGTTTCATTATAGCCTGGAGCTAACAATTTGGATCTCACACCAGCACTAAAACACATTTCCTCTCCAAGGAAATTGAGTAAGAATGTAGAACCAGAAAGACAATGGAGAAGTATACTTACCAGGAACCTCAGCTGATCAGTAGAGTCAGGTTCAAGATTGCTTTCTGGGAGGGAAATGTGTAGAGAAAAGTTAATATAGGCAGTAACAGTGGGTGTGGTTGCTCTAGAGGCCTGTGTTAAGATAGTGAATCACTCTGAAGGTGGCCTCCTGGGTCAAAGTAGACATTCAAAATCAAAACTCATTTAATTCGTGTATAAATTTGTAATGCCCAGTAATTGTCATCGTCTGGTTTAGCTACTAAGATCTCCCCATGGAATGCCTTCTGACTCAGTTGCCTGTCTTATCCACAGACATTACAGTCTTAATTTGGGCCAGTCCCTGAAGATGATGCCAACATCTTGCTTTCATTGTTGGAGAGTGATTCTTTGTTTTGATGTCTGTAGAGTGTGCTGGAACACAGACCCTGCCAAGGTTACTTCCTCTTTCAGCCTGGCTTGGCTTGTCTCTTGAGTGATTTAAGATCTGTTTTGGAACTAAGTGTGGGAGTTGGACCAATGTGGAAGTCAAGGTCAGATAAATAACCATTGTCATGAAGAAACCCAGGCAGAAATGGGTCTGCAGATCCACAGGGAATGCTCTTGGTGGGCCCTGTCCTGTTGGTTCTAAATGATCTGATTCATTTGTCTTGGAAGGGAGGAGAAAAGTTGTCCCTGGGAATGTTCCACCTAACTCAAGTCCCCTAATTCATGCAGGAAAATATGAGATAGTAGTCTTGAGGGTGGGGGGAGGGGAAACATCTCTTTCCAGGAATTCCTCACTTGAGAAAAGAGATGGTGTTCGAGATTCATCTGAGAAGAATCTTGCATGTCAAAGTCAGAAGATGGTGACTGGCTAGGTGGGTTTGCCCGGTTGAAGAGAGTCCCCTCCACTGCAGCCAATTAACCTTTATAAGGCACAGATTAGATCATCTCACTCCCTTGCCTGAAACCCTTTGATGGTTCACCTTTGATTACAGAATCAAGTCCGAAATCCTCCACCTGAATATCAGGCAATCTGCCTACCTCATCAGCCTTTCACCCACAGTGGTCCTCACCCACTTAGCTTTTGCGGCAGCGGCTGACAACTACAATCCATGAGCTAGATCTGCCTCTCACAGATGAGACCACAGGCTTAGAATGGTTTTTGTATTTCTAAACAGGTGTTTATTAAAAGAGTAAAGATTAAAAGTTCTAACACACTATCTTCAGTTTTGCCTCTTGGCCAGCAAAGCCTAAAATATTTACTATCTGATTCTTTTCAGGGAAAGTATGATGTCCCCTCTTTACACTGTCACAATACTTTCTGCCATTCAGAACCCCCCAGTGCACCATTGTTGCACTCCATCATGCTGTTACGCAACCTATTTCTGCTACCTGAAATTGCCTCTCTCAATTACTAGACGGCCTCCATGTGCCAGGTGCTTGGAATTCAGAGCAAATAGACTCCTCCCTTCTAGAAGCTTACAGACTAGTGAGAAAGACATGCAGCTGGAGCACTGAGTACAGAACGGTAAGGGCTCACAGCATGCAGTGGGGATATGTCCATCAGAGCAGCACATCAGGGAGGGCTTCCTGGAGGAGATGGGTGTCTGAGCTAAGTTTCAAAGAAAGAGTAGACGTTTGCAAGGGAAAGAAGAGGATTCCACTAATGCCTACTTTTCCAGGCACGTGAAGTGCCATAGAAGTATCAAGATACTTCTAAAGCCATAGAAGTATCAAGACCTTCATATCAGGAAAAAGCTGTGTGAAGTCACAGGAGGATTTTTAACAGGGAAAAGCAGAGGCATATTTGCCCAATATAAAGATGGCACAGGCAGAAAGGGCAGGGAACAGATTGTGGCAGAGAGGCAGGCAGGAAGTGGTTTTACACATCTGCTTAATAAGTCATGATATAAAAACCAAGGCAGAGCGGGACTAGGGGAGAGGTGAGGAAGCCTAGTGACTCCCCAGGGACAGGTGGGTTGCTGGAGGTGGGATGAAGGAGGAAAGTCTGGCCTTGGCCCCCTCTTCTATGTGCCCAGCTCCAGGCACTAAGTGGATGATGGAGCCACTCCCCTACCCCCAGCTAGGGAAGATCAGGTGAGGGTGTGCAGGGAGAATGAGGGGCTCTTGTTCAAATGTGAACACGTTTGCCTCCTCCAGGAAGCCCTCAGGCTGAGTTGGGGGTTCTCATTCGTACCCTAATGGCATTGTTTAGTTGTATCAGAACATTTACAGAGCGACACTGAACTGATCTATATTTTCTGTGTGTGTGTGTGTTTTTTTTTTAAGTAGGGTGAGCTCATTGGAGAAGGAAATGGCAATCCACTCCAGTGTTCTTGCCTGGAGAATCCCAGGGATGGGGGAGCCTGGTGGGCTGCCATCTATGGGGTCGCACAGAGTCGGATACGACTCAAGCGACTTAGCAGCAGCAGCAGCCGCAGCAGGGTGAGCTCGCTGAAAGTTGGTATAGTGTCCAATCTTTGTATCACCAGGGCCTAGCACAGTGGCCAGATGCTCAGTAAATGATCACCGAGCTGAACTGAATCGCGGTGGGACCCTTGCCCCCAGGGTGGCGTGGCTGGCGCAGCACCCTTTTTGTCCTCAAGCCGACCTGGATTGGAATACTTCTACTTTCTGGCTTGGTGAGTTTTGCTGTCACGTTGTCTACCTATCACATCTGATACTTTTCCTGCCCGTGCTTTAGGGCCACGGTGAGAATAAAATGGAGGCAAAGGCAGCAGGTATAGACAGTGGGAAAAGATGGGTGTTGGAAGTGAGAAGCCCAGGGTTCCAGTTCTAGCTCTGCCATGACTGCACTTTACTGCCTGGAGTAAATTATTCCTCCTTTCTTGGCCTCAGTTCCTCCGTTTATGAAATGAGGTTGAGGGACTTCCCTGGCAGTCTGGGGGTTAAAATGCCATGCTTCCACTGCGGGGGCAGGGCTGGGGGGGGGGCGGGGGGAGGATGGGCTGATGGGGTTGGGGGAGGGGGTGCTATCTTCGCCTCCCTAGGTAGCTCCTCCCCAAGGACAGCCTCCATCCAATCACTGTTCAGTGTGGGATGCAAAGGCCCAGCCCCACCAGCTCTGCCTTGGACCTCTATGAAGAGTCACCTCAGCTTCAGAGCTCCCCTGGGACCCACAGGAACTGCGTCCCAGGTCATATTCCCTGTGGTCTTCTACCCAATCCTGCTTCCTTCACTTCCTTCCCGAGAAAACAGAGCACACAAGCTGCCTTATCTGAATGTTGCCTGGAGAACTTGACTTTTGACTTCTTATCCCCTGGCTTCTTGTCCTCCAGGGACTTCAGTCAGGCATGGCATGACAACTCCATTGAGGGCTCGATGCAAGGGCTTGGCTCCTCCATGGTTCTTACTCAATAATTATTACAGACATGCAGGGTGGAACTGATTCCTCTAAACGCAGCATCCACTGTGTGTCCCACCACACTTCAAAACAGCAGACAAGAATTTTTTTTTCCCCCAGGGAAGCTATTCTAATGCCCAAAGTCAGAGAAAGTTGTAGGTCAGAGAAGGACTAGGTTAGTAATCACTGAAAACGATACCATGGGAAAAAATAACAAAGACTCTTAGGAGACTAAGTCATAACTCATGAAGGTCCGTTGTTGTTGTTCAGTTGCTCAGTGGTGTCCAACTCTTTGCAACCCCAGGACTGCATCAAGCCAGGCTTTCCTGTCCTTCTCAGAGTTTGCTCAAACTCATGTCCATTGAGTTGGTGATGTCATCTGACCATCTCATCCTCTGTCATCCCCTTCTCCTGGTGACCTCAATCTTTCCCAGCATCAGGGTCATTTTCAATGACTCAGCTCTTCGACTCAGGTAGCCAAAGTATTACAGATTCAGCTTCAGCTTCAGCATCAGTCTTTCCAATGGATATTCAGGGTTGATTTGCTTTAGGATTGACTGGTTTGATCTCCTTGCTGTCCAAGGGACTCTCAAGAGTCTTCTCCAGCACCACAGTTTGAAAACATCAATTCTTTCGTGCTCAGCCTTCTTCATGGTCCAACTCTAATTCCTCTTTAAATCAACACCCAAAAGAAGGGGGCATAAGCCTCATTTTTCACAGATCTTGCACCAACTGTCTGAGGTTCACAATTTGGTCATCCTTCAGCCAGAGGTTTTATTTCTGATATCTTGAGATCTGCAGTGAAAGGGCTGAGACTTCCTTCTGCGGTCCACGTTCAGTGTACCCCGAAGAGGCAGAGAAATATGACAAAAAGGAAAAAGAGATAAATGATTAGTTATAACTCTTTGAATTGCTAGATAAATATTGACTAAGAGTGCCTGTGAAAAAGAAGCATTCAGATCTGCCTGGAAAAATTAGCTTTCCTCCTCGCCTCCCTCCCGCTACTGTTGAGCAGCTCTGCTGTGAGAATCTGGCTCCGTTATTTCTCTCAGTGGGAGCTGCCATTTGAATGACTCAGCACAGCACTTTTTCAGCAGGAGACTCTGCCTCAGGTGGCTGATCAGGCTTGGGAGAATGGAGGTCTCATTTAAATGAAGTCAGAAATTTCCCAACTTGTTTTAAAGTGAAATAGATTTGTAAAAATAACAATAATCATTATTTGACAGTGCTGTTACAGCTCCCAGATCGAAATTTAACCTTTAAAGTGGAATCTATCCTTTTCTTTTCCCAATGAAATGAATTTTCTACTTCTCTGTCAGGCATTTCCAACCTGAGCTGAGACAGTCACCAGCTCAGATAAGCCTAATGTGAGTGAAACAACAGTGGGATCATTTGTTCCATTGAGTTTTGGTATTTCTTAAATAGTCATTATTGCTCGTGTATTAGCCATTTATGTCCAATTTTATAAACATTTTAAAAATGTATTAATTTTTTTTGGCCAGGCCAGGTCTTAGTTATGGTGTGTGGGATCTACTTCCCTGACCAGGGATTCAGCCCAGGCCCCCTGCATTGGGAACCCCAAGTCTTAACCCTGGACCACCAGGGAAGTCCCCATATGTCCATTTTAAAAAGTGATTTTATCTTCTTCCTACTCCATGCCTTAAAAAATGTATATGTGACACAAATCTCTTCCTTTGCCTGAGATGGTTGATATTTTTCTGTGTAATTTACATCATTTGCCCCTATGGGGTTCATTCCATTTTTTAATAAATGTGGGTATGATTTACGTACTGTGAAATGCACTGATCATAACAGGGGGTTCTCTTCCCCCCCCCACGGTCCCTCCGATCAGCTGCCCTCTCCCGTTTTCTCAAAGCCCCACCCAGGTCAGCCCTGGCCCCTCTGCCCTGGGCATCTCTAGAAGACTCCTTTCCACCCTCCAGGCTTCCCTGCTGTGCGCCCTCCGCCACTTCACCTGAGCTGGGATCGGGTCGCACCAACCCTCTGTGCCCGTCAGGGCCCTCTCACACCCTCCTCCTCAGGCCCAGCTGTGGGGGTCAGCCCCTCCTGCCTCCCACTCACCTGTCCAGAAAATCATCTTTCTCTCTTTCCTTCTGCACCTCCTCCTTCCTCAAGGCAATCCTGCTTCTCTTTCCCTACCCCCGGTGATGGTACTTAACCAGCCTCCATGCCACTTCCCCTCACTCACAGAGGATTTTTGTATCTCGTTCACAGACCTCTTCTCCTCCCACATGTCTGTTGTCTTCCTCAAAGACTTAGAAATAGGCCAAAAGGAGCTAAGTAAATTCCTGGCTTTATCTCGAAGCTCGTCCCGCTGTCTGTGTGGTGGGCCTTCCCGACGGCCATTTCTGCCCAGAGCTGTCACCGCTGCCCTGGGCCTCTGCGGCCTCAGCCCCATGTCCAGCTCACCAGCTCATATGGGTCCGGCCGGCAGCGTTTCCAGAGCCAGAGCGTCAGTCTCCCTCACCGGGTGGTTTTCCACTGGTTTCACTGGGCTCTGCAGGTGCTACTGGCCTCCTCCAACGCCTCCCCTCTGCCTCTCACAGAACCTTCCACGATCTGGACCTCGAAGACCCATATCATGGCAACTGAGGAGCTGCTCAGCAAAGCTAGTGACTCCCATGCCTGCTGCTGAAGCACCACATCCCTACCTTCCTCACTTTTACCTGGGACCTCAGGACCAGATTCTCATCAGGGATTTCCTTCAGGGCCTGGCCCCCAACAGTCTCTCACACTTGATTCCTCATGATCTTCCCCACTTTGCAGACTGGATGCTGAACCCCAGGGTGAGACTGAAAGGTGCCTGATGAAGATGGCAGAGCCTGTCGCCTTGAATTCCTGGAGGGAACACAAGCTGCTTTATCTTAGCTGGGGCAGCTGTAACACAGATACCGTAGACCTGTGAATTACACAACAGAAATTCACTACTCATGGTTCTGGGAAATCCAAGATGAAGGTGCTGGCCAGTTCAGTTCCTGGTGAGGGCCTTCTTCCTGGTTGGCAGACTGATGCCTCCATTGCTGTGTCCTCAAGTGATGAAGAGAGAGACCATCTCTTTTCTAATGAGCCCATGTTGGTCACTTCAGTCATGTCCAACTCTTTGTGACCCCATGGATTGCATGTGGCCCACCAGGCTCCTCTGTCCATTGCATTCTCCAGGCAACAGTACTGGAGAGGGTGGCCATACCCTCCTGCAGGGGATCTTCCCCACCCAGGGATCAAACCCATATATCTTATGTCTCCTGCAGTGCAGGTGAGTTCTTTACCGCTTCTTTTCTAAAGGTACTGATATGATTCTCGAGGGCTCCACCCTCATGACCTAACCGCCTCCCCAAAGTCCACCTCCCAATACATCACACTGGAGATTAGAGCTTCAGCATGTGAATCTAGGGGAGGGGGACACAAACATTGGGTCCAGAGCACTCTCTCCACACCCCCTGCCCCACTCTCCATGACTGAAGAAAAACATACACATTGATCACAAATTTTTTAAATCAACTTTTTTTCAAAGTTGAGCCTCTGAAATTTTGGAGTTCTTCTGTTACAGCAGTTAATTTCATCCTAACTAATATATAGGGGAAGGAATTCTAAGATGGATTATGTTCAAATAGTCATCAGGGACATAAAAGTGGGTCCCTGGGAAGGGGTGCAGGCTTTGGGGGAGGGGATAAGGAGAATTAAAGTTCCCTCTTCTTTATGGATGCTTTCCTTTACTGTTTCACCCTTTTGGATGCTCTCCAGAATGCTTCATTCATGGGACCGGAGCTTCTCCTGTGTCTGTGTGTATTGATGGCTAGGAATAAGAAAGTGATCCAGGAAGAGGAGGCGCTGAGCAGGGTGAGAGGGGTGAATGATGCACTCACCTCTCACATATGTAGCCCAGTCCTCACCGCCCCCCCCGCCCCCGCCACCATCCTGTTGGTGCTGTGCTTAGTTGCTCAGTCATGTCCAACTCTTTGCGACCCCATGGACTGTAGCCCACCAGGCTCCATGGGGATTCTCCAGGCAAGAATACTGGAGTAAGTTGCCATGCCCTCCTCCAGGGGATCTTCCCAACCTAGGGACTGAACCCAGGGCTTCCGCATTGTGGGAAATTCTTTACCGTCTGTGCCACGAGGGAAGCCCAAGAATACTGGAATGCGTGGCCTATCCCTTCTCCAAGGGATCTTCCTGACCCAGAAGTCGAACCAGGATCTCACTGCACTGCAGACAGAGTCTCTACCAGCTGAGCTACCAGGGAAGCCCATCCTGTTGCTAGCAAAGGATGGATATTCTTTCTGTGGTGTGCGCCCATGAGGGGCCTATAAGCAGATACTCAGGAATTTGGAACTCTGGATCCTGATCCTCTTTGCCTCTGTCACAACTGGCAGTCTGAGTTAGGTTGGAAAATTGGGCAGTAGCTCAGTGAGAGAGAAAGGTTCAGGACCAAGGCTGTGTGCAGGGTCCAGAACCCACGTGGCTGGTGTGTTGTGGGTCATGGTGGGAACCGTGGGTTCTTCCCTGGTGCCGTGGAAGCCTGAGTGTCTGGATCTTACTCCCCTAACCGGCATTTCTTTGTTCCTGCTGTAATGGATGGTTCTGGCTGTGATGCTGATAAAGAAACTACTTAAGGAGCAAGTCTTTCCCCTCCATTCCTCAGTCTAGCGTCTCTACTTAGAAACATTATCTCCCCGGATCTCCCAGTCCCCGAGCAGGAGCAGCAGCATATCACCTCTGGGAGACCAAAGTGCTTTATGGATATTATCTCATTAAATCCCCCAACCTTTCCCCTCGGAGTCCAGACACACCCTTCACCCCCCACCCCCGACTCAACATCTCTGCTCTGTTCAAACCAGATTGTGAATAATAAATGCTATGATTTATTGAGAGTCATTTGAAAAGAACTGTAAACGGACCCTCAACCTCTGAGGTCCACCTGAAAGACACCATCTTAACGTGTGTACAGGAGAGATAATGGCTCTTCTGACACCCACTTACCTGGGGCGCCAGTGATTTATGGTTACTGGGCAGGGTTTCCCAGTTGCCCTGTACTGCCATTGGACAGAGAAGTCCTAGGATCCTTGTTCTTTCCCTGAATGTTGGCATTTCATACCTTTATTCTCCCAGCGCTGTTCCACCCACATGCCAGGCATCTAGACATATGTGCCGCTCTGTAAGTGTACCAGTTTTCTCTGGGTTTTCAAAGCTCTGAATAAACTGTTCCCTCTGTCAGAATGCTCTCCTCTTAGACTGGCTACACTGTGATCTCCCGCTCATCCCCAAGAACTGGCTCCATTCTCATCTCTTCCATCAGAACTTTTTTGACTTCTAAAGAATGAATTGGTTTTTTCCTCTGATCTTTGACAGTCTCAAACAGAATTGCTACCATTTGTGCCAGGCTCTAGCTATGTGCTGTTCATATATGTTATCATTTAATTCACACAACCTCTCGATGAGGTTGGTGATATTATTATAGCTAATTTCACTGATAAGGGAAAAAGAGGCCTGAGAAGATTAATAACACTCTTGATATTTGTATGGTAATTAAGAGGTGGAACCAGAATTCAGTGCTGGTGCCGGGTCAGACTCCAAACCTCAGGATCTCTTTCTCCACAAGCTGCCTTCATTTTTTTTTTTAAATCACTTGTTGGTCTCTCCATAGGCTTAAGCATCTTAAGCATCTTATACCTATTTCCTAGTACATAGCACAGTATCTGATATTGAAGAGGTGCTTGAGAAATGCTTGTAGAATGAATGACTTAAAGAAAGAATGAATATATAGCTTTGCTGCTTCAGAGAAATTTGTTGTGTTTTCATTTGGAAAAAATATTGCCGGATTTCCCTTCTGGTGACAATGTTGGGAAGAAGGATCACTGTGAGGAGAAGAGGGTTATAGCTCCAATTAGGCAAATCCAAGGGTCAGTAAAATTAGGCTGTAAAATAAAATCTCAGGAAAGGTTTGGGTTTTTTTTTTGGTTTGTTTTTTGTTTTTTTTTTGTTTTTGCTGCATTAGGTCTCAGTTGCAGCACTTGGGATCTTTGTTGCACTATACGGGACCTTTTATTGTGGAACACAAACTCGCTAGTTGTGATGCCCATGGGCTTCCCCAGCCAGGGATCAAACCTACATCCCCTGCACTGCAAGGTGGATTCTTAACCACTAGCCCACCAGGGAAGTCCCTCAGGGAAGCCTTTGAAGAGTTCATCTTTCCATTGGGCTTCCCCATAGAGTGATTGGAATAGATAATCTCAGTTCATTCACTTATTTACTCACTCATTCAACACAGTGATAGAGCATGCCCTATGTGGCAGGCATTGGACTTAGCTCCGGGGCCACACCATTCAGCACAAACAGTCATGATTGTTAGAGTGAACTTCTATGGTTTGCCCAGCTACCATCTCTTCTGCTAACAGAATCAGTCTTTTCTCTTGGGAGAAACATCTTTCTGAAGCTCAGATTTTGTGTTTTAGGTTTAATTTTCACTTGTTGGCTCTAAGTGTGGGCACGTGCTCAATCATTGCATCACATCCTCTCTAGCCATGGTGATTGGTTTAGGGATGGGACTGTGACCCACTTTGGGCTAACGAGAGTCAGCAGTAGGACTCCGGAACTATTAGAAAAGTGGTACTTTCTTTTTGCTGGGGCTCCTGACAGTGAGATCAATACAAAGGAAGACAGAGCTGAGATTTTTGAGAGAGCAAGAGAGAGTAGGCTGATGGTACAATTTCACGCCTTAGATACAAGCACATCTAAAGAAAGGAGAAACCATGAACTACCCATTTGGGTGAGCCAGTGTATTCCCCCTGTTTGCTTAAGCCCTCTTAAGGTGGGTTTCTTTCATTTGCCATAGAGTAGGTCTTAAATGATAACAACAGCAGCTTTTGGAAGTGGGGCTTTATAAGTGACATCCTAAAAACTAGAACTGGCTGAATCATAGTGGCATGCAGAGCACCAAGAATTCCTCTGTTCTTGGCTGGGAAGTTGGAAATCCCAGTAATGTCTCACATAGCAGCTGGGTTGAACTGTCACATGCACTATCTTGAGACTCGAACTGTGTTTTAGAGATAGAAAAAGGAAATATATTGGAGAGGATTGGCTGCTTCGTAAGGCCTTAAGTAACATCCTATAAGGATGAAGCAAGCTAAGTGGGAAGGAGACAGAGCCCACCCTGTCTCGGTCAGCTGTCCAGGCCGACAGAGAGGAGTGTGGTGGTTTGGCAAAGCTGAACTCTCTATTCCAAGCTAAACTTAGCTGAAGTGAGGTGAGGGAAGCTCAAGACAGAGAGAGAGAAAAGATTGGAACCTAGAGGTAGAATGATATTCACACACTTTACAACATCTTCTTTCTTTCACAGCCTAGAAAGTTATCCTCTGGGATGCAGCCAGGAAGCAAAAGGAATTTTAGCCTTGCCCCTCCCCACACCCATCCCAGTGTACCATCAGGAAGATGGATAGAATTGGAAGGCCTGCTGCTAAGAGACTGGAGCCTTTAGACAGTGGTCTAGATTCAAGAACCCATAATTCCGACTTTGGATTTGACTGGCTGCAAATCAACCAAGAGCTTATTAAGGTTTTAGAAAATTGTAATGCCTGAAAAACACAAAGCCTGACAAATGATTATCTGCAAAAAAGCGATTGAGGGCATGTCCAGCCCCATGAACTCTAGGAAGAAATGAACAGCCCTGAGGAGGGCAGAGCACCCAGTGGGCCTCTTAGCAATGGCTGCAGGGTCAACAGACAAGTCTGTTTGGGGAGAACCAGGGGAGGCCAGGCTGGTCAGCCTCCATCACAGGGTGGAAGTGTCCCGGTTATCTCTGCCCACTGTCCTGTTATCCCCATCCATACATGTGTTAGTGTTAATGCTCCACCTCATGATCAGAAGATACTGCTCCCCACTCTCTGTTTTTCTAAGAGGGAGCTCTTCATTGCAACTCTCTTGTTCTTTCTTCACCACCATGTATGATGTGTTGGGGTGCGGGTGGGGATTTAACATGTCATTTAGCCTTGAGTTTCTAGACAAAGGAAACAACTTATAATGGTATCACTGAGGGCAGCAGTGGGCTTCCCTGGTGGCTCAGCTGGTAAAGAATCTGCCTGCAATGCAGGAGACCCCAGGTTCGATTCCTGGGTCAGGAAGATTCCCTGGAGAAGGGATAGGCTACCCATTCCAGTTTTCACGGGCTTCCCTGGTGGCTCAGACAGTAAAGAATCTTCCTGCAGTGTGGGAGACCTGGGTTTGATCCCTAGGTTGGGAAGATCCCCTGCAGGAGGGCGTGACAACCCACTCCAGGATTCTTGCCTGGAAAATCCCCGTGAACAGAGGAGCCTGGTGGGCTACAGTCCATGGGGTCACACAAGAATTGGACACGACTGAGCGACTAAGCATGGCATAGCGCAGGGCGTCAGTCCCCAGCCTTCTTTAGAGCCAGAGACCAGCTTCATGAAAGACAGTTTTTCCAGGAGGGTGGGTGGGGGTGGAGGAGTGGAGAGTAGGTCAGGCAGTAATTCACGTGGTATGGGGGGTTGTTCAGACAGTGATGCTTAGTGATGAGGGGCTCCACCAGGAGGCTGGAGACCCCTGACCCAGAGGGCTCATGAAAGCCCCAGTGGCTGAACCCCACCTCCCAGAGTGTCTGACTCTGAGTCTGGGTCTCATTCTGGGTCTGAGTTGGTCTGGAGTTCCAAGGTGATGTGGATGCTGTCATTGTTTTGTCTTGTTTTATTTTTAATTCCTTGGGTAATTCTAGTTTGCTAGAATTTCTCAGGGACTTCCCTGGTGGCTCAGATGGTAAAGCATCTGTCTACAATGTGGGAGACCTGGGTTCGATCCCTGGGTTGGGGAGATTCCCTGGAGAAGGAAACAACAACCCGCTCCAGTACTCTGAGTTTAAGACCCTCTAATCTATGAGCATTTATTGAACACTTAGTATATGCCAGTCCCTGAACTAGGTCCATGTTCACGTCAATTCATATGTATATGTGTATATATCTATCTGCATGTGTACATGAACAAGACAAAGTCCCTGCCCCTGAGACAATCATCACCTAATAGAGGGAAAATCATATAAATTGATAAATTTCCTACAGGATAATGTCCTACAGGGAAATGATTCACTTTGTGGTACAGCAGAAACCAACACAGCATTATAAAGCCATTATCCTCCAATTAAAAATAAATTTAAACAAATTTTAAAAATAAATCAGAAACATAATAGCAGAAAGAAAGAGTGTTCAGTGTGCCAAGCCTTGGTGGCAATGTTGGTCAAACTCTCAGTGCCTAGTGAAAGCGGCTACTCACAGAGAGTGTGTTAAGTCACTTCGGTTGTGTCCGACTCTTTGCAACCCCATGGACTGCAGTCTGTCAGGCTCCTCTGTCCGTGGGATTCTCCAGGTAAGAACACTGGAGTGGGTTGCCATTTCCTCCTCCAGGGGATCTTCCCCGTCCAGGGGTAGAACCCACGTCTCTTAGGTCGCCTGCATTGGCAGGTGGGTTCTTTACCACTAGCACCACCTGGGAAGCTATGAGGCGCAAACAGAAAGCTCCAGCAGAAGATGGAGAACCAGTGGCTGAGGTTCCAGGAGGTTCCACACACACTTTCAGGGTCCCTTGTCTTCGAGGGAGAGCTCTACATCCAAGTGTATAATTACCCACAGACACACCTGGGCTGAAGGCAGCTGGCTCAGGGTTCCCCAGGAACAAACAACCAGTGTCCCCACCCCAGCTCAGAGGCTCCCTGCTCAGCCTGTGGGCCCGCCTGCCAGGGGAGGCTGGCAGAGGCCACCCTGGGCTTGCAGCCGGGGAGCCAACGTGCCGACACACAGCTGCTGACTTTCTCCCCCTCCCCTCCCGTTAAGCTGGGAACATTTTGCACTTTTCTTCTCCAACTCTTTCAAAGCAAGTCATTTTCCTCCTCTGGAAGGTTGCCCATTGTTCGTTTGACATTAAAGATAGGTCTTCACTGTTTTCTCTTAAGGCACCAATTGGTGAAGTTCAGCCGTATTATGCGGACTTGTCAGAAGGATACAACATTATACAAAGGAATGATGTGAAACAAAAATTGCTCTCTCCAACCTTCCCAACCTCTGCCGCATACAGATTTCAAAGCATTTTCTGCCCTATGTGTGCTTGGCATAGCCTGGGATCTGAGTGGGGTTGGGGGTGGGGGGCGGTAATTGAATGGAGGGGTGGGGTTTGTGGTTCTTCCGGCTGCCAGGGAGGCTCGTGCTGCTGGGAATCGCTCAGTGGACTAGGGGTGGGGGGTGAGGGCGGGTGCTGAAGAGGATGGAACGGGGCAGGTGGAAAGGAAAACAAATGAGGAAAACCTCTCTCCCCTCATTTTCGTCAGGAATATGGTGACTTCAGGCCTCCAGAATTGTGGGATGGCTGGTTAGTTTCAAAGAGTTGTGAAATCAAAGTGTTAGTTGTGTCTGACTCTGCAACCCCATGGACCGTAGCCCACCAGGCTCCTCTCTCCATGGAATTCTCCAGGCAGAAATACTGGAGTGGGTTGCCATTTCCTCCTGCAGGGGATCTTCCTGAGCCAGGGATTAAACATGGATCCCTGCATTACAGGGACATTCTTCACTTGTCATGAGCCCTGGTGGTCTTCCAGTTCCCGTGGTGAATTCAGAGTTCATTTCCTGCAACTTTTGCTCAGAATCACATGGTCCCTGTTGCCACTGGAACGTAGTCCCATTATAATTCTGGGTAGAAGCTTGAGTCACTCTGCCTCCTGGATTCACAATTTCCTCATTCATTGCTTCATTCGTGAATTAGCTGTGAGCTCTATTCCCCACTGATGAAACATTTGACCCTTCACATTCCCATGCATCAGTTTCCTTACCTATAAAATGGGAATATGAATTAGTTACTACCTAGGGTTGTTGTATGGGTTAAATGATGTAATGTGCATACCTAGCATGGTGCCTGGCTGTCTAAGTCCTCAGTAAATGTTTGGTGTGTGTTATTACTTTTACCATATCAGTCCACAGACACTGATTAAGGACCATGGGCACTGTTCTGGGCCCTGGAGAGTGGAAGTTGGAGGAGACGAGATGCTGCTTGTATTCTGGTAGGAGAGGAAACCAGGCAGTAATGGTCCAGGACTGGTGGTCAGTGCTGGGAAAGAGGTGGGCACGAGCCATGGCAGGGGCGGGGGGCACCCACCTGAAGCCAGTTGGGCGGACAGGGCTTCTGGGGGAAGTGCCTCTCAAGGGAGACTTAAAGGATAAACGTAGAGGGGATAGTCTCCCTGCCAGAGGGAAGAGCAGTACAAAGACATGAAAACACTCAGAAGGTTTCCCAGAACTGAGTGCAGACCTAAGTGCCTGGAGCATAGATAGGGCTGCTGGGTGGGCAGCTGCAGGAGAGGAGGCTGGAAAGTGAAGTCTGGCCCCTCAAGAAGTGCTCTGGGAGGGAGATAAAAGGCTGGGATTTGGTGCTGAAGGTCAGAGGGAAATACTTAATGGGTTTTTAGTAGGGAAGTGGGATGGCCTGATTGAATGGCTCTGGGCGGAGGGTGAGTTGGGTGGATGAGAACCTGGTCAGGAAGACACCGCAGTAACGTTGGCAGAGCCCTGACGGGAGGAGAACTGGGACGTGGCCAAGCAGAGGGAGAGCTGGGTGCTTCTTGGAGATTTAGAAGCTAGAATCTCTACAGCTTGGAAAGATCAGGACCCAGGAGGATTTGGGGAATGTAGCCTCACTCTACGCACCACCAGGTGCATGCCTTCAGTGACCCATGAACGATCCTTTCCAGAGATGAAGATGCTGCGTCCTGTTATGGACCTGCTGCCATATTTGAGGTGGCACAGTCAGGTGGACGTGATCAAGAGGCATTTGGGGACTTCCCTGGTGCTGATGGTAAAGAACCTGCCTGCTAGTGCAGGAGACAGACATGGGTTCGATCCCCTAGGCGGGGAAGGTACTCTGGAGGAGGGCATGGCAACCCACTCCAGTATTCTTGCCTGGAGAATCCCGCGGACAGAAGAGCCTGGCAGGCTACAGTCCGCAGGGTCGCAAAGAGTCAGACGTGACTGAAGCAACTTAGCACGCATGTGCTGGTGACGCAGTGGATAAGAACCCACCTGCCAGCACAGGGGCCATGGGTTTGATCCCTGGTCTGGGAAAATTCCACTGCCTCAGAGCAACTAAGCCTGAATGCCCCAACTATTAAACCCCTGTGCCTCGCAACAAAAGAAGCCACCGCAACGAGAAACCGTTTGCACTGCAACTAGAGGAAGCCCACGTGCAACAACAAAGAGCCAGCACAGCCATAAGTAAATAAACACAGCAGTGTGTACACGTCAACAATTTTTTTAATAAATTTAAAAAAATTTTTTTTAAAGAGACATTTGGGCCTCCCCTCTCCCCGGTCACCACTCCTGTCCATACATGCTGTCCTGCTGGGCACTGAAGCGGCAGGATGGGCCCCTTTGGGATGAGAATCACAGATGAGAAACTGTCAGCGTGAGCAGTATTCACCTGGCGCTCTGCCGTTTACAGCGCACTTTCCCTGGGGTTGGAGCATTTGATTCTGCTAACTGCACAGGGCAGGAGGCCCGGCGGAGATGAGCATCCCCACTTCACAGATGGGCAAACAGCAGCACTGAGACCTACACGTGCCTCTGTGGCAGGGTCTGGATTCCAGTCTAAGAACGTCTAGCTCCAAAGCCAGTGCTCTTCCCACTGGCCCAGGAGTGGCTTGACACTTGGAAGCCCTGGACTGAGACACGGAGACCTGGTTCCTTACCACAACGTGGCCTCAGCTTTGCTCTGTGGTCTGAGACAAGTCACTTACCTTGCTCTGGGCTTGAGTCAATGACTCTGACAAATACAGAGCTTGGAGTGAAGAGCCAAGGCAATCCCTTCCACGTGGACCAGCTGGGTCTTTGGGCTGAAGGCGCTCTGAGCCCACAGTTGTGCCAGGGTGAACCTTGGAAGGGTTAGTTACGGCCCTGGACCCTAGCCTCCACCCAGCACCCTAGGGAAAGATATATGATCAGAGAACCCTTTAGTGCGCCCTGGGAAGCCAAGAGGAACCGCCTGTGGAGAGTGTGATTAAAATCCGCAGACATCACCGCTCACCAGCAGGGCAGCGCCATCCTCTTGGCTCAGCTACTACTCAAACACTACTCCCTGGGCCCTCTTTGCGCTTCCCGGGCTCTTCGGTGAGGTTTTAGGCTGAATAGATCACCCTTGTTCCACTGTTTTGCCGCAGGTCCCCAGGGATGGTACCAAAGTGGGAACGAAGTACCATTTGTAGAATGAATCGAAAACAGAATTACTGATCTCCCCTGGCTTTTATGCCCACCAGACTCCACTGAGCGGGGTCTTCACTCCCCAGAGGGACCCATTCTTTTCCTCCTGGGCATCATTTTTCCCTTGGGAGACTGACTTTGGATTCTGCAGTTTACAGTCACAGAAAATCCAAGATAATTTTTTTATTTTTATTTTTTTTTTAGGAGAAGAATAAAAGCCCTCTCCCAGAGGTCACCTATGTCAGGCTCTTCTCTGGGTGGATAGACAGAGCAGGGGCTCAGCCTGGCTTCCTCTGCACTTGCGGGAAGCGTGTCTGACTTTCTGGGAGCCTGGGTGGTCTTCCCAGCTCTGCCAAGCAGAAGGAAGACTGAACTTTTCCCAGGATCCATACCTGGGGCCAGAGACCACTTCTTTTCATTTCTTTTCATTCCTTCACCCTCTCAGCTTAACGTGCAGTTTAAACAGAGGAGTCTAAGGAACACAGTCTCTCCAGTGGCCACATGGATGACTCTGGAATTAGGCCACTGCTATCAATTTTATTTGGCGATCCCAGTTGGACCTCCAAATTACACCTGTAATTTGGTGCACTCCACGTATTACAGAGTCTGTCAGAGAAATCCTATAATTATTTTTCAAGTGACAAAGTTTTAAGGAATAGCTAAATAAATGGAGCTAAATTAGACCACTATCTCTGCACAATGGAACGAGGCAGGAGTCAGAGATGCGGTCAGTCACTGGAAGAAGGAGAATTTTGTCACCATACAAGAGGTGGCAGCAAAAATTACCGCAATTAACTTAACAAGAAGCCCGTCCTCCTCTGCCAGCCTGCCCAGGAGCCCTGGCACTCACCTTGCCCCTCCTCTGCCAGGATTCTGTGCCTCCCTTACCAAGCTGTCCCAGGCTCCATCTGCTGCTCCCGTCTGGGGCTGATGCCCAGGCCCCAGCCACGTCCTGCCTCCTCCCCAAGAGCCTCCAGTTTGGCATTCCAGAAGGAACAGGGTCAGGAGTTCACGCCTCAAAGAAATCTCACCACAGATCAGTGCCTCACAGGGAGGCCAGAGGGAAAAGCAAAGGCCTGTTTTCATCCTGTGCAAACTCCATGAGAAATGAGATTTTTCCACAAACCCTAAAATGGAAGATCTCAGGAGAAACTGGATACATATCTTCTCTATTTGTCCAAGCTTTTTTTTTTTTTTTTTTGGCTCTGCCACGGGTCATATGGGACCTTAATTCCCTGAACAAGGATCAAAGTGTGCCCCCTGCATTGGAGGCACAGGGTCTTAACCACTGGGCGACCGAGGATGTCCCTAGGCTCTTATTTTTGAGACTCTCCTCTGTGCTAGATGTTCATGGATGACTGAATGAAAGAACATGGATAGGTGCAAGAGGTGCATGAATAGATTGATAAAATACTTATTTAGCTCTTACTAGGATACATATGGGAGAAGGCAAAGGCAGCCCACTCCAGTACTCTTGCCTGGAAAATTCCATGGACGGAGGAGCCTAGTAGGCTGCCGTCCACGGGGTCACTAAGAGTCGGATACGACTGAGTGACTTCACTTTCACTTTTCACCTTCATGCATTGGAGAAGGAAATGGCAACCCACTCCAGTGTTCTTGCCTGGAGAATCCCAGGGGCGGCGGAGCCTGGTGGGCTGCCATCTATGGGGTCGCACGGGGTTGGACACGACTGAAGCGACTTAGGAGCAGGATACATATCCTTCTAGGTTCTGGGCTTCCATTTGTGAACAGAACAGAAGGCCCTGCCTGCTTGTAGCTCACATTCTAATGGAGGTAAGAGAGTAAACAGGGTAAGTGGGGAAGGTGTGTGGTTGGATGGAGGGTAGTGAGTGCTAAGGAGAAAGATGAAGCAGGATGAAGGAGGAAAGGAGTGATGAAGCTGTGACAGCTTCGCAGCTGTGACAGCCAGGGATGTGCTCGCTGACAAAGCCTCATTTGGGAAGCGACCTGAGGAAGAAGCCCTGTTGCTCTATGGAGGACGCACGTTCCAGGCCAGGGAATAACGGGTTAATAGACCAGTGGGAAATGTTAAGAAGGCTGTTGGAGACATGGAATGACAATTATGGGACAGGAGGTATTGGAGAAGTGAAATATCTCGAACAAATATTTACTATTGAAGTTGCAGTTGTTTAGGCCAGGGATCAGCAAACGAGGTGTTATTGTGCAGCCTGTGAGCTTGGAATGGTTTTTACATTTTTAAGTGGTTGGAAAGAAAAATCAGGAGGAGAACATTTTGTGACACGTTGAAAACTATATGAAATTCAGATTCTGGAGTCCATAAATCAAGCTGTATCTATTCATGTATGTACTGTCTGTGGCTGCTTGCTTTTGCATACAGTGGCAGGGCTAAATAGTTATGACAGAGAAGGTAAGGCCCAGGGAGTTCAAAATATTGTCTATCAGTCCCTATACAGAAACATTCACCAAGTGGTGGTCTAGGCAGTATGGGAGAGTGGTTAAATCCTAGCTGCGGGGTCAGCAGCCCCAGTTCCAGGCTTGAGGTCACCTATAGTTTTGGGCACTTGGAAACTGTTTTTTTTTTTTTTCATTCCTAAAATGGGGACAAAAGTACCACCCTCTTGGTACAGTGTGAAAATTAAATGAAATAAAGAATATGAAGTCTATAGCAAGTGCTAGATATTCATAGCCATTATAAGGATTACATAGTAAAACGTGCAGGTAGGGTAGGGGTGGGGCCCTCATGATGGGATGAAAAGCATTGGTGGTCTTGAACAAGATGGGGTGTTTGGGGAGCAAGGAAAATTCCTGGTACTGAGCACAGTGGTGGATGTGGGTGAAGAGTGTAGGATTTGGGGGGAGCTGAGCCTGCAGAAGCACAATTGTGAGGGGCCTTACATCCCATCCTCAGGGTGACAGGATTTGTTAAGTTTTGCCATTTGGCTTTTGAAGTGTTCCTCTCTCCACCCCTCAAGGGGTGAAAGGGAAAAGGGGTGAACAGCCAGCTAACAGAAACGCCTTCTTGTTCTTTCGCGTCCCAGCTCAGTGGATAGTTCCTCAGCTCCTTCTCTGGGGTTGGGGTTGCTGTGCAGTCCCTAGCCATGTCTGTCTCTCTGTTGTTGGCAGCCGGATAATCATGGGGTTAATCAGCGGTGAACAAGAAAGACAACAGCTTCTGGCATCAGGGAGTAAGGAGGGTTCTGAAGAATAAGGAATTTTGTTTGAAAAAGAAGAGGAAGGAATACAAGGTGCTAAGAAAAAGGTATAACCAGGTGTAACACGGTCAGTTAAGAATTTTCCCCTGAGGACACTGGGAAGTTTTGTTTATTTATTTTGGACCGAGCGGGCTGCCTGGGCTTTTTCTCTGGCTGTGGCGAGCAGAGGCTGCTCTCTAGTCTCAGGCTGAGGGCTTCTCACTGCAGTGGTGTCTCTCGTTGCAGAGCTCAGGTTCTGGGGCCTGACGGCTTCAGCAGTTTTGGCTCCCAGGCTCTAGAGCACAGGTCCAAACAATTGTGGCACACAGGCTTCGATGCTCCTGGGCATGTGGGATCTTCTGGGACCAGCGACCGTTCCCGTGTCTCCTGCATTGGCAGGTGCATTCTTTGCCACTGAGCCACCAGGGAAGCCTCCTGGAAAGTTTTTGAAGGGTTTTCAATATGGCGCTGATGGTATCAGGCTTGAGTTTTTAATAGATGGCTCTGCTCCTGTGGCCTGGAGGGAGCTCAAATAGAAGAGGCTATTGCTATATCCATGGAAGAAATAATGGAAGTGTAGACCAAGAGGTGACCATGGAAATGAGGGAGCACCCACTGACAAAAAAAAGGAGCAGAAGGAGGAATTGATCGAGCTTGGTGATTGGGTGTAAGCATGAGGGAATTAGAGGCCATGTGGACGATGACCAGAGGCTCTGTGGCTGCCTGGATGGTGGTGTCTACTGAGATGGGGAGAGGAGAGGACAGGTCTGGGGTGTGGATGCAGTGGGGATTGGAAATTTAGTATCAGGGACTAATACTGGTTGGAGATGCTCATGGAGCAAGCCAAGCAAGGGTGGCGGCTACCTTGAGGTGTTTGGCTATCTCGTTCCGAAGTTCCTGAGACACGTAGGGCTGGAGCTGTAAATCAGGAGTCATTAACAAATGGATTCTGGTATTTCCCTGGTGGGCTAGTGGATAAGACTCCACACTTCCAGTGCAGGGGATATGGGTTCCATCCCTGGCCAGGGAAGTAACGTTCCAGATGACATGTGGTACCGTCAAAAAAAAGGATGGTAATTTTGGCCCTGCAGTGATTGAGATCATGAGATCTGTTTGCCCCTGTGCTGCCCCCCAGCTGGCAGGATAGTACCCAGCCTCAGGATTAAACCCCCTGTAATATGCTGCCTTTTGCAAACACACACACATACACACAAACAAACAAACAAATGCTTCAGTTCCTGATGACTCAAGTGGCATGTGTCTGGCCCTGATTGTGCAGACAATTTTACAGGAAGTTGCCAACACAATGAACCATCTGAAGCCTCTAATGAAGCAATTATAGAATGTGAAATGAACAATCAATCAACTGTAAACTCAGTAGTGAGAATTTTACAGGGATCTAGGGTAAATAACGGGCTCCCTGCGGTTACGTCAGAGCAAACTGATCTCTTATTGGAGATGAAATATACATGATAGAGGAACCTCTCCGGCCCCTCCCACAACACAGCACGCAGCAAGAAAAAAAACTTCCTGTGGAATACTTCCCCTGTCCTCCCATCAGTGCGGCGCTCTCTCCACATTTTGGGAAGTGATGATTACAAAAGCTCTCTTTACCCTGCAGGGATCTCTACAGGTAATATATTTCAGGGCTCCACTCTTGCTGTTGGATTCTTGAATCTAAAACAGCTAAGAAAGATGTCCAATCTATGGCAACCATTATCATAGTATTATTTCCATTGCTCTGTGGCAGCTCTGAATATGTATTAACCTCTAATTCTCACAAGCCTGCAGAATAGGTATTATTAAGATATTAATATATAATGAGGACGGAGACAGGAAGTGTAAATCATCTGTCCTAGGCTGCAGAGCTCAGATGTGGCAGAGTTGGACCAACCCCAGTCTGTCTGAGACCAGAGCACTTCCTCTTCCCCACGAACTGCCACCTGGATCCGAACTCCTTAGATCACCAGCTTGCTGTTGAGCCCATTCTCTTGATCACTGGTCTTAGAAGATTCTTATTGAATTCTCCACCGCTGTCCTAAGTTTACCTCCTAAAGCAGGGGTCCGCAGCCCCCAGGATCTAATGCCTGGTGATCTGAGGTGGAACTGATGTAATATTAATAGAAACAAAGTGCGCAGTAACTGTAATGCACTTGAATCATCCTGAAGCCACCTCTCACCCCCTGGTCTGTGGAAGATCTTTCTTCCACAAAACCGGTTCCTGGTGCCAAAGAGGTTGGGGACCACTGTTCTAAAGTACTCAAGTGAGGGACTTGGGATGTTTGGGGAAGAGTCATCATGCCCTTTCTCCCCTCAGGAGTAAATGCACCCAGTATCTTCAGCCTTGTCCCATGTGGCTCACTGGGGCAACCTTCCAAACGGCTATTCCCTCTCTTCTTTCAGACTTCTTTGCTGAAAGATCACCTTCTACTGTAGACACTGAAAGAGCCAGAAGCTCACTTGCCCGGAAGCAAACACTGAGGGTGGATTTGGAACTACTAATAAGGGAATTGGAGAGACAGAGAGATGAGTGTAGCGGAAAGGTAACACCTGGATTCCCATCCTGACTTCTGCTAGCTGCAGGCAAATTATTTAAATACCCTGGGGCCTCAGTTTTTTCATCTCTAAAATGGGATGACTATAATTACCACAGGGTTGTTTTAACAACAGAATTGGGTCAAGCATATAACCACACAGAGCTGGACACAGAGAAGTTACGTAGTAAGTGAATGCCATTCTTTTATTACTGTTTTACTGAACACAGGACTGCTGCTCCTCACTGAGTTTTACTTTAAAAAAAAAAAAAACCTCTTTTATTTTTGGGCTGCATTATTTGGCATGTGGGATCTTAGTTCCCCAACCAGGGATCAATCCATACCCCCTGCACCGGGAGTGTGGAGTCTTAACCACTGGACCACCAGAGAAGTCTCAAGTATTACTTTATGCAGTACAAGACATAGGTTTACACATGAATTAGGCAAAGGGGCATTAACATCTTAATATTCATCAATGTGTATAATGCTGCCCTCCCCAGAATACTCTAAGCAGTAATATTGATGTATATGTATTCCTTACCCATCGATTCTTCATTTGTGGGTGCCAAGGAGAAACATTATCCCAACCCAGGTGCCATCATTTGTTTAAAGAAAGGCATTCCCTTATTTTAGAAAGAATACTTAGATAAATTGTTTAGTCCTCCTTTCAAGAAGCATATTGGTATTGAAAGCAAAGGATATAGGATTAAAGTTTCTTAAGCTTATTTCCATAGGGTGAGTGTGATGAGTCACTGTATAAAGTTTTTGAAAAAATCTGCTTCAATGAAGGATCAACATTGGGATTTGTCAGATACCAATAGATGGGTACTCTTTAAAGCAGGGATTCTTGTGCATGTTTAGAATCATCTGGACAGTATGATGCAAGTGCAATTGTATCAATTATCTCAACATTCCAAAGACAGGCCTTGTTCTTTCACGGCGTTGCGTGCAACATACTCTCTGGTGCACCCAGCTCTCCTATGATTCCGGCATTATTGGAAATGCCTAAAACTGAGAGCAAACTAGCTTACACAGAAAGATTTATTGGCCAAAGTAGCTGAAAGTTCCAGGAATCTTTTAGCTAGTAATGCCATCAGATATCATATATGAATGCATATATATATCCCTCTCTTTCTCTCCCCAGGATTCTTTGTATATCTATTATATCCGCTTATTACATTGCGTTGTATTTTGTTTACATGTCTGATGCCCTCCCCACCTCCCATCCAAGAAAGTGAGCTTCCTGAGTTCAGAAAAAAAATGTCATCTCTTCCTTCGTGTCCCCAGGACCCAACACAGAGCTTGGCCCCTTCATGGGAACTCGGTAATTATGGAGTTAATAAACAAGTGAAAGAGGATGTCTAAGAGAAGACGGCCAGAATGAAGAAGTAAACTTTATTTCTCATTCCCTTGAAAGATCAGACATCAAATAACACGGACTGTATTGACCCAGAGGGCTTCCCAGGTGGCGCAGGGGTGGGAAATCCACTGCCAGTGCAGGAGAGGAAAGAGACTCGTGTTCCATCCCTGGGTCGGGGAGATCCCCTGGAGAAGGAAGTGGAGACCCACTCCAGGATTCTTGCCTGGGAAATCCCATGGACCGAGGAGCCTGGTGGGCCATGGGGGTCACAAACATTTGGACACAACTGAGCAACTGAGCACACATATTGACCCAGAACCTTCCAGAATAGGCCAGAAATTGTTGAATTCCAATTCTTCCCAGAATGCCCTGTAGCAAATGCAGCTGAACACCTGGGAACGGGAAACCTGCCGCTGCCTCATCCATTTGATTTCAAGACAAGAAACCCTAGACAGATTCCCTCGCCTGCAATTATCCAGGCAGAGCACAGACAAGTTAATGTCAACACTCACCTCGATGCCTACACCATCCCCAGAACCCAGAGCAAGGTGTTCTTCCCTCTAATCCTCTGTGGCAGGACAGATGGCACTTACAACCCAGTCGAGCACCTGGGAAATGTTTTTCACGCTACCAATTAAGACGCACTTCCTCCTCTGTGTCCATCACTTGTACCCGTAGGAGCTTCGCCAGGAGCGTATTCCATCCAGTTGCTCCCTTTGTCCATTGTGGTGTTTTGCTACAGATTCAAAAAGTGCTTCAGAGGAAGAAAGTGAGAGTTGCATCTGAGCTGTAAGCTTCCTAGTATACTCATGGAGGCCCCAGAAAATTTTAATTTTTTTCAGGCAACTGACAATGACTATGAACCTACTATGTACCAGTAGACATCAGAGGAAAATAAAAAGTCTAATTATTCTACCCTTGAGGAACTCATAATCCAGTGGGATAGATTAGTAAACAGCTAATTAAAATTCATTGTGAAAATACTTTAAGCGGATACGCTTTGAGTTACTGATAAGCACAGAGGAGAAAAAGGCTCACTAATTTGGAGGAAGGGCCAAAATATAGCCTTTGTCATTGAGAGGGCATGGGTGTTAGCCTGTATTTATATAAATGTAGTAATTCACATTTTTATAATACAATATGGTTTTCAAAGCATTTTCACATATTTATTTCATTTTACTCCCCTTCCTCCTTTATGTAGAAATTACCCTTCTCTGTTTTCAGCTTGGGCTTCTCTGGTGGCTCGGTGGTAAAGAATCTATCTGCCAATGCAGGAGACTCAAGTTCGATCCCTGGGTCAGGAAGATGTCCTAGAGAAGGAAATGGCAACTCACTCCAGTGTTCTTGCCAGGGAAATTCCATGGACAAAGGAGCCTCGCGGCTACAGTCCATGGGGTGGCAAAAGAAATGATTTATCTACTAAACATTTTCAGTTTAAGAGCTCATGGCTTGGAGAGGCTAAGAGATTTGTTCAAAGTGACTAAAAAATGAAAGAGCAGAACTCAAAGTTAGTTTTTTTGATTTAAGAGTTAATTTGGAACATACTCTGAGTTGCACAGGGTTCTTAACTGGGAGCAAAAGTTATAAAATAAAAACAGACAAGATGTCCCCACCCCCCGCCATCCCTCTGACACCAGGCTGCAGCCAGCAGGCACAGCACTGGCCTGGCAGAGGCACCAGTGCAGCCTTCCCTAGGTATTGGGTACCACGGTTCACATACCTGAAACCACCTGTATCCTTGTGAGGTTTCTTGGACTGCTGCCCCAGATGCTTCTAGAAACTCAGTGTTGTTGTCCTGCCTATTGGCAGGTGGATTCTTGGTGATGCCTGCTTCTTGGGTCCTTAACTTCTAGGGGAGTCTGAAGTTAGTGCACACCAGGACAGAGTCTCCATCAGGTCCCGTAAATGCCAGGAAGGGCCAGGAGGCAAGTGCCTGGCAGTTTCCGTCTCTTTTGTGGGAGTTGGACTCAAGTTTATAAGTCTGGCAACTCCCAAGTATGAGAAGGAGGTTTAGAAACCAACCCTTAGCAACACTTTATAGTCCCTCACCATTACCTCTCAGTAGGGCTGGTTTCCTTCTTTAAAAATTATTTTTATTCTGTCTGGCCCAGTTTCTGACTCCCTGAAGCCCTTTTGAACCCAGCATGAACAAGCAAAACCGCTCCTAACTGCCTCCTTCACTGGGCGGCCTGACCACGGCTTCACCATCACAATCATGCTAGAAACAGCTCATTTAATTATTGATCAAACCCATTCATTTAGGTGTGTGGTTAAACCCTCTTCCCTGGACCACTGGCCAAGCCAGCTCTCAAGCTGAATCACTAAGAGCCAGTGACTTTCACTTCTGACCACTGATTGGGAAAGAAGGGCGAAGGGTCCTTACTAATCTCTGAAACGCAGACTGTCTTCCTCTGCTAGCAAGGAGCAGAGCTGGTGTCTCTGCAAGAGAGGCCACGTGGGGAGCCACACCTGGCATCAGGGCTGTGATTATTTTTGATCAGTGATGATTCTCAAAGTATGAGCTCCTGAACCAAAGCAGCAGCACCTGGCAACTTGCTATCTGTGGAAATTCTTGAGCTCCACCCTGGGTACTGATTGAGAAATTCTGGAGGAGGAACGTGGCCATCTTGCTTAACCAGCCTTCCAGGTGCCTGTGAAGCCTGGTAAGCTTGAGAACCATGGCCACCGACCCAGGAGCTGCTTCCGACATGGGCAGCAAGCTTCGTGGACTCCACTGTACTTCAGTTTTCCTCAGTAGACCTGAATGGGACCTGAAGGAACTTCCTTTAGAGCAGTGAGTAAGCCTCTCCCAGATCATCCTCCAGGGAAGTCTGCTCTTTAAAAAAAAATCAGCCTTCAAGTAATCTGGAATGGTAGGACACTTACTTCCACCAAGTAATTAGTGACTAACCCTTGCAAGATTTCATATCCGTTGTCTCATTCTGCCCACACGACAGCCCTGGAAGGGAAGTCATTTTCAAGGTTAGGAAATAGGCTCAGGAAAGTTGATTCAAATGCCCTAGGTCACATAGCTAGGAGGGGCTGAGCTAGTGGCCCCAACGCTATGCGAGGGCTATGGACATGACTGGGGACCATTAGGGAGATTTCTCCCACCACTGACGTATGAGAGTCATATCACAGATACCTCAAGTAATCATCTCTCTCTTCTAAGGAAATGTGTCTTTTTCAGTCGGTGAAATTCTCAATTATTCTTTCTTGAGGCACCTGTCTTTATAAATACAATTTCATACAAATTTCCCATCATCTCTATGGGTTTGTAACAAAAATGATCCAGCGGATGAATGTGCGAGCGAGGCAGTCCATCCTAGGAAAGAAAGACACCAAGCCTGAAAGGTAACCAAACCGCTACCAAACCCAGCTTTGCAGGTTTAGACGCAAATAGAATCATTAACCTTCCTGAGTCCTAGGGAAATGAGAGGCTATTTTTCAGATACTCCTAAGCCCTCTCTTTACTTTGATCCCAGATTTTCTGATTCCATCTCATTTTTGCTCCTTTCCTAACCTAGCCTGGAGCCCATGAACATTTAACCCCCTCATTCCATCCCCAACTCCAGACATTCACACACCCACACCCACATATCTACCCACACCCCTTCTCTCCTCTCCTCTCCTTCCTTTTCTCCTACCTGGGATAAATCCACTGCTTTTTTTCCCCCTCTGTGTTCCTGTTCCTGAACCCCTGATGGCTCTCAAATTAAAATGCTTCCCCATGCTCTGGGTTAGCTTCATTTCACATCCATGCCTTCACCTGTAATAGGGCTTTCAATCCTCCACGCCAAGGTTTCCACTGTCCTGTCTCCTCCTTCCTTTACTCTTTTCTAAAGCTTTGTGCTTTTCCTCTGGTCTCCACTATCTCCATATCCCACTCATTATCAACAGATGATCTTGTATCCTAGGTCACAGAAAGTAAACAGCCACTAGACAGGCACTTCCTCCACTTCCTTCCCTGTTGCTTTCTAACTGATGTGTATCTTTGCCTGTTGTTATGGACTGAATGTTCCTGTCTCCCCAAAAGTTGTATGTGGAGAAGCCAGAGCCCCCAGTGTCAGCGTATCTGGAGACAGGGCCTATAAGCAGATGACTGAGATTGTAAAGCAGGGCCCTAATCCGATAGGATTAGTGTCCTTACGAGAAGCGACATCAGAGAGCATGTGCTCTCTCTGCACGCACACATTGAGGAAAGGCCTTGCGAGGACATAGTGGGAAGTCAGCCCTCTGCAAGCCAGGAAGAAGGTTCTCACCAGTCTTGCCCTAGTGCCTTCTTTCCCTGAAGTCAGAGCGGCATGGCTGGGCAGGAGCTCAGGGTCAGGGATGGGTTGGAAAGTGGTTGGGTGATCCAGGAATTAGCACAGAGGGAGTAAGGTGAATTGAATGGGCAATAACAACCACAGAACTTAGCAACTTAAAACAGAAGTGGTTATATGTTATGTTGTTTCTCATACATCTTCAAAATGAACTGGGCTCAGCAGGACAGTTCTTCTACTGGCCTGACCGGAGGTCACTCATGTGGCCCTTTTCAGTTGGCAGGTCAGCAAGGGATCAGCTCAGCTGGAATGCTGGGATGACTGGGCCTTCTCCCTTTCCATATAATCTCAGGCCCTCTCTCTCCATGGCTTTTCGATACAGACTCTTCAGCAGTGTTGGCAGTCTTCTAACATGTGGGCTCGGAGTTCCCAAGAGCATAAAGGTGGAAGCAGATAGGTCTTCTTAAGCCTTATGCCCCCAAACCACACAGCATCACTTCCTCTGCAGTCTGTTGGTTAATGTGTGTCGGAGGACCAGTCTGGATTCTAAGGGAGGGACTGAACAGATTGTGACTCACTGAGTCACCACTGTAACAGAATAAACACTGCGCATTCCTCAACCTACACAAAAGTAAGGACTTTCCAGTAGGACTGTCTGCATCAGCTTCTGGGACTCCCTTCTTTTCTTAATGTTTGTTTTTATTTATTTATTTGGCCGTGCTGGGTCTTATTTGCAGCATGCAGGATCTAGTTCTTCCTGCATTGGGAAAGCAGAGTCTTAGCCACTGGATCACCGGGGAAGTCCCCTTTAAAAAAAAAAAAATTATTGGAGCTCTTTGTTTTGATATAGCTTGAACGTTTCTAAGTCCATCTTCTAAAGGATGTATCTACTGAGCTGTAAGAGAGCCCATCTGTTTTTGAGGAGAAAAGTTATTTCCAAGTCCTCAATAGAACCTCATTTAGCTTTTAAGTAATGCAATTATGATTTTAGGGAACTCTCACCTCAATAGCTTCACCTCCCATGTCTGGATTTCAGAACCAGCACAGACCGGAGCTTCAGTTGTTTTCAGTGGCATTTAAAAGGCTATGGGTATTTAGCAAATAAGCTAGCATAAGATTTTGAGTTAGATCAAGTATTTTCCATATTCCACACACACCCACCTCCACATTTCTAATATACCATGGGAACTTTCTATCATTCCAGACAGAAGGTCTAAGCTCATTGCCTCAAGGAAGGGAGGCTACAGTCACACAAAGAGAACAAAGGCATCAGTTCTCAATCTTGAGTTTCAAAGAGACTTTTCAAAGTCCTGGCAAAGAAAACAGGTTGATAGAAAAGGTTTCTGAGTTTCAAAAACTTGGCTTTTCTTGTGCCAAGAGCCATATGCTATGATGTTTATAATAGATTTGGGGAGATTATAAGATGATATATAAAAAATGTGAAAATATTTTTAAAAGTTCATGGTCTAGTTGAGTACAGTCTATAGAGCTTTCACAAGCTACATGTAGGGAGACCCAGGTGTCCTAGGAGAAGCAGCAGAGTAGCAGTATTTCTGAGAGGGCTAGAATAATCTGAGTATCTCTGAGAGGGACCCCTAAACGTGCTTCAGCTCAGCAATGTTCCTGGATCGGTTCTCTGCAAGCAAACTCAGGTGAAGTTAGAAGTGCAAATTGCTGACGTGGAATTAGCATGGAAGAAATTAAGGATGAGAAAGCAGCACTGGGCCGAGGGGGCAGTAAGCTGGGATGCAAGCCTGACAGAGCCGTGGAGCAAGTCTCACTCACCCATGGACTCTGGTTCAGTGAAATGGCTGAACCTTGATATCTCCACCTTAGTCTTCAGCACAAGATGCTCTGGGAAGGGCATGACCTTGAGAGAGGTGGCTGTCTGCATTGCAGAGGAGCTGGCAGCTGGAGGCCATCTGCTGACTCGCTCACTCCCTGCAGCTGGGCTGCAGGTCCTTCCATGACAAGGGATCCGGGCTGCAGCGTGTCTGCACGTTTACCACGCTAATCCTCTCCTCTCTGAGCTTGATCCCAGGCCAGGAGCTGATCAAATGCTTGGATAGTTTTGGAAAGCCTGCAGTAAGGGCCTGGTCAGAATTCCCCAAACACAAGCCCAGAGAGGCAGTGCGGGGACTGAAGTGGAAGTGGAATGGCAGCAGGACACAGGACTGAGCGTGGCCCCCACGGCCATGGAGGACTGTCTGCAAGCTCCCTGCATCCCCAAGAGCCCCAGTGACGCTTGACCTCTGTTGGGGGTCAGACATGGGCTGCTTGGATCCACAGACATCTGGCGTTTCTGGTGGGTAGGGGACATCTCAGCTGAAAAAGAGGATAAAACACAAATTTATTCTCAGTAGATTCCAGCCAGGACAGATGACAGCTGTACACCGTATCCCACTCCCCCTTTTCTGTCTGAGGCCATGATTCTATAAAGTCCCTCCTATCATGCTATGTCTATCAACTTAGATAAATCTCAGGTCATGAGCTGAAGGAAGGGGTAGGGAAAATCCAAATTGACTGAGTTTAAACTAGAAGTAGCAGAGAAAACCCCTAAGTGATTGAGTGTATTTAGAATTAAATAGGTTTGAGTTCGGGGCTTCCCTGGTGGCTCAGTTGGTAAAGAATCTGCCTGCTGTGTAGGAGCCTCAGGTTCAATCCCTGGGTTGGGAAGCTCCCCTGGAGAAAGGAATGGCCAAGTTCACTATGCTTGCCTGGAAAATTCCAAGGACAGAGGAGCCTGGCAGGCTACAGTCCATGGGGTCACAAGAGTCAAGACACTTCAGTGACTAAACCACTAGCATTAGACAACATGGGGCTTCCAGATAGATACTAAGCTCAATTATAAGGAAATATTGTTAATTATATTTTTGATTCATTTGTGCCAAAGACTGAAAATTCATGCTGCGTATATAGATATGAAAAGATCAAAGAAGGAATCATTGCTTCAGTCAATTGCAGAGATAGGAATGTAAGCCAATGATGAAAAGATGTAGGGTTGCTCTTGGCCAAGTGTGTGGTGCAACTGGGGATGCTGTCTCAGAACCAGATGCTCAGACACTGCTGGGACGGGCTATTAGGAGATGATTTCTGGAAATCGACTTGGATACATGTACATATAATCAAGACATTAAATTATTTGTGTTTTGCAATTCTACTTTTGGGTATCTGGCTTAAGAAAATAGCCAGCTATCATTCTGACTGCTGTACAAAGAAGAGAGAAAGCCAGGAAATGGGTTAGGAAATGGTCTTATGAAATTCCAGGCAACAGGGCTTCCCTGGTGGCTCAGTGGTAAAGAATCCACCTGCCAATGCAGGAGACACAGGTTCGATCCCTGGGCTGGGAAGCTCCTACATGCCACGAAGCAACTGAGCTCTTGCACCACAGCTATTGAGCTTGTGCTCTAAAGCCCAGGAACTGCAACCACTGAGCTCACATGTCCCAGTGGCCGTGCTCCATAACAAGAGAGGCCACTGCAACTAGAAGCCCCCAAACGCCACAACTAGAGGAAAACCCATGCAGCAATGGAGACCCAGCACAGCCAAAAACAAATAAAATTATTTTTAACAATTCCAGGCAAGATATCGGCTTCTTTCACTTGGGGTATGGCAGTAAAGATGGAGGATGTATAGGAAACTGGGATTTTTTTGGAGGTAAGGTTAAGACTTGCTGATGGATAATGTGTGGGAAGGTTAGGTCATGATGTCTTCTAATTTTGGGTTTAGTAACTGGGTGACTAACAGCGGTGTTTATTGGGGAAGATCCAAGGGGGAGACAGTTCTGTGAGGAGAGGGTAGAAAGCAAGAGGTTTACTGTGGCCACAGTGAGTTTCTGATGCTATTAAATACCCACAGGGCTTTATCCCTTGACACCTAGTCTGGAACTTGGTGGACAGGAGGAGGCTGGAGATACTAACTTGAGAACCATGTGCATAAAGACAACATTTAAAGCCCTGGGACTAGATGCAAGCTTTTACTAGATGCCAGCTTTTACTGAGTGAATTACTGACTACAGAGAGAGTGAATCAAATGGGTGATAGGATCAAGTGTGTGATAAGATTATTATAGATTTTTATTTTCTTCTTTATTGTTCTCTATACTTTCCAGGGTGTTTACAATGAAAAGATATTACTTTCATAATCAGAAAACAAGTCCTAATAAACCTGCTTCTGCCACTCAGAGACATAGCCTTACTACCTCCCTGCTCCTTTTCTCAGAAAAAGTATTTCGCCCAGGTAAGGCCTTAAACACATTAATGTGTGTGTTTAATTGGGAATCTTAGAGACAGTGTTTGTATGAAAATCAACATCCTCATCTCTTCCGAGTGCAAATGAGCCACTCATACCCTGGCGCGCCCCCCTCACTGCATCGTGCTGCTGATTGAAACTGTGCCTAATTACGTGTCGCTGCTCGAGTTCTGGAGTGTGTAATAGCAGCGTTTATTTGCCAAGGTTGACAGTGATGACTGTGTCATTTCCCTCTTCATGGTTTTTCTTTTTTAATTTTTTAAAAATATTTATTTGGCTGTGTTGGGTCTTAGTTGCGGCATGCGGGCTTAGTTGCTCCAAGGCATGTGGGGTCTTAGTTCCCCAACCAGGGATCAAACACGAGTCTCCTGCATGGGAAGGCGGATTCTTGACTGCTGGACCACCTGGGAAGTCCCCTTTCTTTCCTTTCTGAAGCAAAGGAGTCACCCTGTCCGGCTACTAATATCATGGGTTGATGGGGTTGCCTCTGGTCAGGAAGTGCTGGGGCAGAAGCCCAGACATCTCAGGATGTTTTGTCAGAAGCCTGGGGAGATGCGAGATCTTGGTTCCCCAACCAGGGATCAAACCCGCGCCCCTGGCAGCAGAAGTGTGGAGTCCTAACCCCTGGATGGTCAGGGAAGTCCAGAAGAAGAAGTTTCTGTGACTCACCTGGGATGACTTCCAGGTGGTGGTAAAGGAGTTCTTGACTTGAATCTTTATTCATTTAACTAGCATTCACTGTAGCCCTTCAGTGCTCCCGGCCCTACTCCAAGCACAGAGATAAATATGACCTGGCTAGGCTCTCCAGTGGACTTCCCAGGTGCCTCTAGTGGTAATGAACCCACCTGCCAATGCAGGAGACCTAAGAGTCGAGGGTTCAGTCCCTGGGTGGGAAAGATCCCCTGGAGGAGGGCATGGCAACCCACTCCAGTGTTCTTGTCTGGAGAATCCCATGGACGGAGGAGTCTTGTGGGCTGCAGCCCATAGGGTTGCAGAGAGTCGGACATGACCGAAATGACTTAGCACACGTGCAAAGTTTCTCAAGGAATGCAGTCGAGTGATTCCACCTGAGTCCAGTATGGGAAGGGTTGTGATGAGGGAGGCGTGGGGCAGTGTGGAAGCACCTCATCTGGGGAGTATGGTCCAGGGTCAGATCTACCTGGAGAGGATACTAGTAACTAACATTTATCCAACTGCCAGGCACAATGCTTATTGCTCATTGATTCCTTCCAACCACCTATGAGGTAGGCCCTATTATTATGCTTATTTTATAAAACTGAGGCAGAGTGCTTCCATCTGAGCTGAGTATTTAAGGGCAAAGACAGGTTAGGTGGATTGGGGTAGAGGGAAATGTTTCAAGCAATTGGATCCACATGTAGAAAAGCATGGGGCACCCACAGAGTGTGAGGAATAATTAGGGGACTGCAGGGTGTTCTTCATTGACTGCTGTCTATGGGGCCGGGGCCTGGGAGAGTGGAACTAGAGAGTCCTGAGCGGCTGGAAGAAAGGGAGCGACAGAATCCGATCTGTCTCCATACTGGCTGCCTTGCATAGCTAGGCTGGCCTGGGGGAAGCCAGATAGATTGCAGCTGTAAGTAATGATAAGCAATGAAAGCTAAGCTATAGCACCTGGAATGAGCGTGGTCAGAGGCTGATGGACTCAGGGGTGCTGTGCTGTGGATGGACTGGGCCTGAGGAGCTCGGGTGAGAGGGAAGTCAGGGCCAGTGCCCAGATTTCTCCTCGGGTGGCTGGGGAAGTGGCTGTGTTTCCCAGAGACTGGGAGCCCCAGGGGAGGAGCAGACCCAGTGTAGACAGAGGGTGCATAGGGTTTGTTCTCAGCAGTGCCTGGAACCTGGGTCTCTGGGGAATGGGAGAAAACAATACCCAAGCAAACCAACAGAAAGACAATGAGTATATGGATGGAGCCTTGAAAGCGAGAACAAGCCAACCAACAACCTCCTCTTAATCTGCTTACCTACAGTCTGACATTCCAGCACTTTCCTGTAAACATAAGGCAGTGGTGGGGAGGGGCAGTGGGACATGGGGGGAGATGTTGAAAATGTTCTTACAAGCAAAGGACGGTAAATAGAAGTTAATTGGATAGCACTTGCTATTCGTGTTTTAATGTGTTAAATGTCATGCCATTTTGTCCTTCTTTAAAACTATTTTAGGAAAACTTTAAAACATATATTCGTGAGACCTTTTATAGGCTTATTGCTGATGTTGCCCCCTCCTTTCCTCCAATTCTCTGTAATGTCTTAATTGCCTCAAATCCAGATTCTGCTACTCTGGGGACTTTTCCTGGTAGTCCAGTGGTTAAGACTCCATGTCCCCAGTGCAGGGAGCATGGGCTCAACCCCTGGCCAGGGAATAAGATGCCTCATGCCACATGGCATGGCCCCCCAAACAAAACAAAAAAATAGACAAATTCTCCTACTCTGGCAGTTTGCAGAAGCTCATTCTTTAAGGTAGGGGAGATGGTACTTTATTTATAAGACCCTATTACACAGGAAAGGGAAAAAGGGCTCAGAGAGAGTAAGTGATCTTCCAGTCATCCCCTTCTCGGTTGGTGGTGGAGGTGGTGTTCCAAGACAGACCCATCAGATCCCAAAGGCCCTTATTACCAGCCGCCCCCACCTTCTCCTGAGAAGTGGATTGGGTAGGCTATAGGATACAGGCTGGGGAAGAAAGACTGTAACTCTTTGTCTCCAAAGAGCGGCTTCTGGTTCCTGAAAACTGATGAGGCCTGAAGAGGTTGGGTCATAAGGGCAGCAGGTCTGCTACGCACCTCGCCAGAATCAAGGGGGCGGCCTAAGATGGGGAGACGTGGATACTGCCTGCTAAACTCTTAATGCTTTTGCGCAGCTGGACAAGTTTACCAGTATTTTCTCTGAGCAAGAGGATGGCTGAGGAGTAGAAGCATCAGGCTGGAAAGGAGCCAGGAGTCAGGTGTTCCTAGATCAGCAAAAGGTTCCCCAAACCAAGGGCATTCCGATGCCTCAGCCACTCTGACTTTGTTCTGCCTTGGAACAACTCCTAGGAGCATCAGGCCAGGCTCTCATTTTTATTATATCAACCACCAAATTATTATTTAGCACCTGGTGGCTCAGATGGTAAAGAATCTACCTGTAATGCAGGAGACCGGGGTTCGATCCCTGGGTTGGGAAGATCTCCTGGAGAAGGAAATGGCAACCCACTCCAGTATTCTTGCCTGGAAAATCCCATGGACGGGGGAGCCTGGTGGGCTACAGTCCGTGGGGTTATAAAGATCGGACATGACTGATCGACTAATACTTTCACTTTTTCATGGAAGGGGTACTGCTGCTTGCAGAGCCAACATCTAGCTTCCTTTTCCTCCTTCCTAACTGAGCCCAGGTTTTCCCCCCACCCTACCCCTGCTCCATATGGAAATCACGATTAACCTAAGACAATCAGATGATGGTGATGGCCTGGCAGGGGTCCAGGACTCTATGCGTGAGCCAAGCTCCATCGACTCAACCAGATTACGAGAAACTTACAGACTATGCTCGGGAAGAGGTTTCCCTTCTACATGCGAACAATGAAGTATGCGGCACTGAAAGCCGAGCCGTGACTCAAGGGGAACCAGCTTTCAGGCGGAGCTGACATGAACGGTGGTCCGAGAAAAGAATCAGAGCTGAGCCTGATGTCATTGAGCCGTTGGTCCGAGTGCACCTGTTTCCACTGTGAGTCTGGACTTCTGATTTTGGGAAATGATACGTTTCCTCAATGTTTTCTTTACACCCATTGGAGTTTGCGTTGGGATTTGCTATTACTTGGAGCACAAAGCGTCTTGACTGAATCAACCTCCTTTGTTCCAGACACAATGCCAAGCACTGGGGATGCAGCCAGTTGGTGAGGGGGAGAGGCTCACAGTGAGCAGACATTTCCATTCTGAGTCCTTAGTGCAATGAGCTCAGTGAGTTCTGAAGGCTATGGAGGACCTCACCTGACCTTGAAGACTGGAGCGTGCTTCCCAAGGAGACAGCACATTGGCCCCGATTTGAAGGATGAGCAGGAATTTGCTAGAAAAAGGAGATATACAGTGAGCCTGTGATGTGCTCAGATTAAAATTTCAAAAAGTTCCAGCCAGCAGGCTATGGAATAGAAAATGTTTTGCTCTCAAATGCTGATGCTTATTGGTTCCCTAAAGACTAAGGACCAGACAGCTGAGTGTGCACTTGGTTAGTAAACTGTGAGGAGAGAGAAGCCCTTTCTCTAATTGTATACACGTTATGAGGATTAAATACAATTATCCGTGGGAAGTGTTTAACCCAGTGCCTCTCCTGTAGTCTGTGTTCAGTTGATACTAACATCATTATCATCATCACTGCTGTTGCTTTCAATTCTTTAATGACCTGGAACCTTTGTTTCCAAGGGCTCTGCATGTGTGCTGTGGAAGCCAGTCAGGATCTTCCAGCATCTTCACCAGGTCCATAAGCCAGAGTCCTGTATGGCTTATGTTTAAACCAGGACAGCCACTATATTTCTGTCTCTGCCAGACTGAATAACTGACTTAGGATAATGAATAACTGATTTAGGATAATGAATAACTGATTTAGGGTAATGAATAGAAACCAGACATCGCTTCACACCGCTTCCACCAAAGCATGATGAGCTATTGTGTGAGTTCTGGGGAAGGTGCTTTTTTTCTGGCTGTGGCGGGGGTGTTGAGGTGGGTGAATGAGTAAAACTTTAAAAGAGCCCTCTGAATACCTGCAGAGGAGCATTTTGCAGAGCAATGCTTCTGTGTTTTGAAGACTCAAGTATTATGCTAAAAAAATTAAGAGATATCTACAAGGGTGATACCTGCTCCTCTGACATGAAGGCTTTGAGGACATGAGCACCAGCTTGACCCAGCTGAGCTGCTGGTGAAATCATGAGGTCCCTTTGGACCACGCCTCTTCTCAGAAGTTGATACTGAAGTTCTCCTGCCTCATGTGTCAGGCAATCGGGGGGCAGATACTTACTGAGCATTTTTAGGATGAGCAGGCTTCCCAAGTGGTGCTAGTGGTAAAGGACCTGCCTGCCAACGCAGGAGATGTAAAAGACGTGGGTTCAATCCCTGGGTCAGGAAGACCCCCTGGAGAAGGGTATGGCAACCCACTCCAATATTCTTACCTGGAGAACCCCATGGACCCCAGAGGAGCTACAGTCCATAGGGTCACTAAGAGTCAGACACAACTGAAGCGTCTTAGCACATTTCCACGCATGGTGGGCACGTGTGCTCATAGGCATGCAAACATCATAGGAAGCCAAAGAGAACCTCCCCCAGGAAGCATGCATCTCACACTCTGTGGCTCTCCTCTGGTCCACAACCTGCTGTATCTCACTGCATTTTCACAGTAGATACTATTCTTCGTTTTATGAAGAATCGAAAGGCTAAAAAGCTGTATAAGCTTGTAAGGCAAAGAAGAGGACCTGGCACTCAAACCCAAATTTCTTTGACCCCAGAGCCCATACTGGAAGCTAAATCTCTTCTGTGACTACACATTATACTTGAAGAAGCCAAGTCCTCTGCCTTTTTGCAGGGCCGAGCACAAAGGTGATCAGTAGATGTATAAGTTCAGTGACCATCTATCACGGACCCGCCAGGGGCCAAACACATCCTATTCTCTCTTACCTGCTGTTATCAGAGGCCGTTCTAAGAGCAACAAAGTGTTTTCTCTGCAGATAGGAAAATGAAGGTCCTGAGAAGTTAGTGAACCACCGTGACAAGGATAAGGATGGATTACTTGAGCTGGGCACAGATCATGGAGAAGCACAGGCCTAAGTGCTTTGTGTATTTCATCCTTATGCCAAGTATATGGTGGTTGTAGGGAAGGGAATGTCATGTCCTGGGACCCAGAGAGTCCTTAGGACTAGGTGCCAGATGAGGTCCTTGGCTTCGTGCAGGAAAGAATTCAAGAGCAGGCAAAGGAAAGGGAAAGCGAGTCTATTTAGAGAGAGACACACTTCACAGGCAGAATGTGGATGGGCTCAGAAAGTGAGAGTGGCCCCAGGGCCTGGGGTTTTTGGTTTTGATGGGCTGAGTAATTTCATACACTAACAAGTGGGAGGAATATTCTTTCTATTTAGGAGAAGGGCAGGGATTTCCTAGGAATTGGGCCACTCGTCTTTTATGGTCCATCTCAGAAATGCTATGGCCTAAGGGGGAGTGAAATGGTGTATTATAATCAAGGCATAATGAGCCAAAGGTCAGTGACTAGACTCTCCTCAAAACCACCTTGGTTTCAGCCAGTTTTTATCACAGCCCAACAGCTGTGCCCCCTCTTCACTGATCTTGCAGCTGTATTTTGTCCCTTTCCCCCTGTCTCATGCTTCCTCAGAGATTTCACTCCTATGTTCTCATGAGAAGCAGAGGGACAATGGGTTAATCTTCTGTAGCTGCTTCAGGGCTGGGCAGAGGTGTGGACACTGCCTTTCAGAGAGTGAAAATCTCTGGCTACCTGGTCTAGGGGTGCCAGGGGCAGGACAGCTTCTTGTTTTGAGTGCAGGGTGGTATAGGCTAGAATCCTTACATAGCTATCATATTGACATGGAACTGTTGTAACCTGGAAGTCATAAGCTTTACCAAGAAGTTAGAGGTCGCGTCTAACTCCTAAGAGGAGGAGGAGGAGCGTGACCATGTCTAGGCTGAGGAGGACAGGAGCCAAGTAAGGCCAGGCAGGCACTCTTAATGGAGGACCAGATGGCATTAGGGTCTGAACCCTGGTTGTAGGGTGTAACCATGGGTGCCTACTCATAAATCTTTTTGATGTCCCTCTCAGTTTGGCCCAAATTATTCACATAGGTATAATATATCTTTTTGTTTATGACTGCACTAATACCACTTTGCTAGGCCAGCAAGTAATCCAAGGCCAATCTGTTGCCCGTGATCACATTGGCCAGTGAGTTTAAAGAAGTGGAAAGTCTGCCTAGGGTATTTCCAGTGGTCAGGGCTAGGCTCTCTAAAGTATTGGTTAGATTTTCTAGGATTGCCTCGTGGTAGGCTAAGTCTCCCCATGGAGCTGCCAACCCCCCTGCCATTCCCATTCCTGCCATTAATCCGACGGCCTTCCTGGAATGATCCTGGGCATTATTATGTACCATGAACATGAATGGTACCAAATGTTCTAATGGACAGGCTCTCTCCGGCCACACATTATTCATAGAAGGATAAGCATTTATATAGGGGCCATATGACGCTGGGGTGCACTTGTCTTTGGACCATTGTTGTAGGCAGTGCCACATATCCAGACACATTCTGAGGATGCAATAAGAGATCTGGGAACAGAAGAATTTAACAAGGAAGCAACGGTCCAGCCACATGAAAGCAACAAATTAAGAAAACAATGCGGGAACAGAAGCCCATTAATATATGCAAAATAGTTTAAGTCCAGGAGTATTCCATGCCCTCAGCTTAGATGAAATGGTGAATTCAGAGGGTTTTTACCCACCTTTTCATGTTGTTTAGTTGCTAAGTTGTGTCCAACTCTTTGTGACCCCATAGACTGAAGCACATTAGGCTTCCCTGTCCTTCATCATCTCCTGGAGTTTGCTCAAACTCAAGTTCATTGAGTTGGACATGATGCTATCTCATCCATCCTCTGTTTCCATAGGGCCCAACAATTTTTTGCCCAATTTTTAGTGCATTCCATCCCTGTCCTGTAGGCATCCTCAACCTGGATTTCATTCTAAGCACACAGAATGGAAGTAATGATGGGAATGCCAGGTTCCAAAATACTATGGTGATATTACCATCAGGTGGCCAGGGATTATTCCAAAGAGGCTCACAGTAGCCAAGAGAACATTAGAGCTACAGTGGCATTGGAAGCATGACTGGTTTTCTGGATGACAAAAGTCATCTGCACTGTAGCCCGCCAGGCTCCTCCATTCTTGGGATTTTCCAGGCAAGAATACTGGAATGGGTTGCCATTTCCTTCTCCAGGGGATCTTCCCAACCCAGGGATAGAACTCAGGTCTCCTGCATTGCAGGCAGACTCTTTACTGTGAACCACCAGGGAAGCCCTATGACAAAATTAGCCTTTATGAATGGAAAAGGCATAAGTCACATTTTAAAAAGAATTAAACTTAGGCAAGACATTGGGCCTAACAGGAGTGTTGTATCTCCTGACTGTATGGTGAGGAGGTGGTTCTACGTGTACCTATTTGTACCTGTAATGATTGTTGTAAGCCAGGGTTTTTGCGGCAGACCCAATAAGTAACTAGTTTTTCTCCCCAGATGACTATTTTAGTTATGTTTCAGTTCAGTTCTGTTGCGTCTGACTCTCCGCGACCCCATGAATCGCAGCACGACAGGCCTCCCTGTCCATCACCAACTCCCGGAGTTCACTCAGACTTGCGTCCATCGAGTCAGTGATGCCATCCAGCCATCTCACCCTCGGTCGTCCCCTTCTTCTCCTGCCCCTAATCCCTCCCAGCATCAGAGTCTTTTCCAATGAGTCAACTCTTCGCCTGAGGTGGCCAAAGTACTGGAGTTTCAACATCATTCCTTCCAAAGAAATCCCAGGGCTGATCTCCTTCAGAATGGACTGGTTGGATCTCCTTGCAGTCCAAGGGACTCTCAACAGTCTTCTCCAACACCACAGTTCAAAAGCATCAATTCTTCGGCACTCAGCCTTCTTCACAGTCCAACTCTCACATCCATACGTGACCACAGGAAAAACCATAGCCTTGACTAGATGGACCTTAGTCGGCAAAGTAATGTCTCTGCTTTTGAATATACTATCTAGGTTGCTCATATCTTTCCTTCCAAGGAGTAAGTGTCTTTTAATCTCATGGCTGCAATCACCATCTGCAGTGATTTTGGAGCCCCCCAAAATAAAGTCTGACACTGTTTCCCCATCTATTTCCCATGGAGTGATGGGACCAGATGCCATGATCTTTGTTTTCTGAATGTTGAGCTTTAAGCCAACTTTCTCATTCTCCTCTTTCACTTTCATCAAGAGGCTTTTTAGTTCCTCTTCACTTTCTGCCATAGCATTATTTTCCCATTCTCCTTGAGCTGTGACCATTGTTGGAAGTCCAACTAGAAGGATCATGACTTTGGATATCATATTACTGTATTTTTTCTCTTAGACCCAGCCAGAACAAAGATGTTTACCAGGAGGAGGGGTTCTGAAAAGTGGCAGAATAAAAAGCATGATAGTGAGAAACACAAGGGTGACTAGGCCAACCCATCATAGTCACATGAAGTCACTTATCTATGGCCCTGAACAGGTATCCCAGGGCTCGTGCTTCCATAGGTCTCTTCTTGTTCTTGTTGGGACTTATAAGACACATGTTTTAGTCTAGACAGATGGGCTTCCCAGCTGGCTCAGGGGGTAAAAAATCCGACTGCAATGCAGGAGACACAGGAGATGCAGGTTCGATCCCTGGGTTGGGAAGACCCCTGGAGGAAGGCATGGCAATCCATTCCAGTATTCTTGCCTGGAGAATCCCATGGACAGAGGAGCCTGGTGGGCTACAGTCCATGGGGTCGCAAAGATTCAGGCACAATTGAAGCGACTTTGTGTGTGCACACACACTCACTCAACTAGTAATTCCCTACAGATGAAGAGCAGTTGGACACTTGGTAACATTCGATATGTCCTTTCCATTTTGGTTGTAGCTGGTCCTCAGGGGACGGGTTCTTCCAAGCTTTTAGTAGGACAAAGTCCCCTGACTGGATGGAGACCTCGACCTTTTCTTTCATAGGGGTGGGCAGCACTTTGTTTCCATATTCTTCGAGGGCCCTTTGAAATTGGCTCAGGTCTGGGAGTTGGTGATGGACAGCGAGGCCTGGCATGCTGCGATTCATGGGGTCACAGAGAGTCGGACACGACTGAGCAACTGAACTGAAGGGTCGGATGTGACTGAGCGACTTCACTTTCACTTTTCACTTTCATGCATTGGAGAAGGAAATGGCAACCCACTCCAGTGTTCTTGCCTGGAGAATCCCAGGGACGGTGGGAGCCTGGTGGGCTGCCATCTATGGGGTCGCACAGAGTCGGACATGACTGAAGCGACTTAGCAGCAGCAGCAATGTGGGAGACCACTTTATGGGTTTCCTTATCAGAGATCTGAAGTCAAGAAAAACCTCCTGTAGTCATTTTTTATGGGCTAAGTTTAAAATCCCCTGTAGGGTCATCCTGGTCCTTGGAAGGGCTAGAGGAAAGAGGGAGACCCAGTTTTTTGAAGTCTCTGGGCACAACCTAGCAAGTGTTCTTTTCAGAACATGATTTGCTTCTTTTAACATGCCTGGGGACTGGGCCCTCCAGGAAGAGTGGAGGCAGCAGTTAATACCCAGAGCTGGGGAAAGCTCTTGGGTGAGCGTGGCTGTGAGGGAAGGTCCATTATCACCCTGTACGTTATTTGGTAATCCATCTCAGAATTATCTCTCTAAATGCTCAACATCACTCATTATCAGAGATGCAAATCAAAACCACAATGAGGTAGCATCTCAAGCTGCTCAGAATGGCTGCCATCAAAAAGCCTACGAACAATAAATGCTGGAGAGGGTGTGGAGAAAGGGCACCCTCTTACACTCACCGTTGGTGGGAATGCAAAGTAGTACAGCCACTATGGAGAACAGTGTCAGTTCAGTTCAGTCGCTCAGTCGTGTCTGACTCTTTGTGAACCCATGGACTGCACACCAGGCCTCCCTGTCCATCACCAACTCCCGGAGTTTACTTGGACTCATGCCCATTGAGTTGGTGATGCCATCCAACCATCTCATCCTCTGTCATCCCCTTCTCCTCCTGCCTTCAATCTTTCCCAGCATCAGGATCTTTTCCAATGAGTCAGCTCTTCACATCAGGTGGCCAAAGGATTGGAGTTTCAGCTTCAACATCAGTCCTTCCAACGAATATTCAAGACTGATTTTCTTTAGAATGGACTGATTGGATCTCCTTGCAGTCCAAGGGACTCTCAAGAGTCTTCTCCAACACCACATTTCAAAAGCATCAATTCTTTGGTGCTCAGCTTTCTTTATAGTCCAACTCTCATATCCCTACATGACTACCGGCCAAAACCATAGCCTTGACCAGACAGACCTTTGTTGGCAAAGTAATATCTCTGCTTTTTAATTTACTGTCTAGGTTTAGGTTGGTCATAACTTTTCTTCCAAGGAGAAAGCATCTTTTAATTTCATGGCAGAACAGTGTGGAGAGTCCTTTAAAAACTTGAGATAGAACTGCCATATGGCCCAGCAATCCCACTGCTGGGCATACACACTGAGGAAATCAGAATTGAAAGAGACACGTGTACCCTAATGTTCATTGCAACACTGTTTACAATAGCTAGGGCGTGGAAGCAACCTAGATGTCCATCGGCAGACAAATGGATAAGAAAGTTGTGGTACATACACACAATGGAATATTACTCAGCTATTAAAAAGAATGCATTTGAATCAGTTCTAATGAGGTGGATAAAACTGGAGCCTATTATACAGAGTGAAGTAAGTCAGAAAGAAAAACATCAATACAGTATGTTAAGGCATTTTTATGGAATTTAGAAAGATGGTAATGATGACCCTATATGTGAGACAGCAAAAGAGACACAGATATAAAGAACAGACTTTTGGACTCTGTGGGAGAAGGTGAGGGTGGGATGCTTTGAGAGAATAACATTGAAACATGTATATTACCACATATGAAATAGATGACTAGTCCCATGAAACAGGGCACTCATAGCTGGTGCCCTGGGACAACCCAGAGGGATGGGATGGGGAGGGAGGTGGGACCAGGGGTCAGGATGGGGGACACATGTACACCCATGCCTGATTCATGTCAATGTATGGCAAAAACCACCACAATATTGTAAAGTAATTAGCTTTCAATTAAAATAAATTAATTAAAAATTATCTCTTTAAGCAGAAATTGGGATGCTTCTGTTGCCTTTTCATTCCCAGGAAGGAAAGCTCTTCACCCTGTAAAGGTGTCTATAAATCAGTTGCTAAGTCATGTCTGACTCTTTGTGACCCCATGGACTGCAGCACACCAGGCTTCCCTGTCCTTCACTATCGCCCAGAGTTTGCTCAAACTCATGTCCGTTTAGTAGGTGTTGCCAGTGGGCATTTCCCTCTGCTACACAGGGGTGTTTGTGTCAAGTCCATCAGCCAGTCTTCCCCTGGATGGGTTCCCCACTCTTGTGTGGGCTGAGTTAGGGGTGGAGGAATGGGGTGGCTTCCTGAGTCACTGTTGGAACAAAGCTCGCAAGCCCTGGTGACATTTTAAAGTTTGGGACAATCCCTTACACAGAACACCTCAGTAAACCAGTTTGAGTAGAGAGAGTCCTGCCCTTAGTGGGAGGATAAGTGGAAGTGCTTAATCGTTTTCCATTACTTGGCCTGGGGAGTGAGAAGCTTGTTATCTTTTATCAGCTACCCCGACAGGCCTCTTCCAATCCCCATGATTAAGTCACTTGAGTTCTTCAGGGTGTAAGATGGCATCACTGGGGAGGGTAGGCTGTTGAGTCTGAAAGCTGCAGCTTGTAAAGCTTGCTTTTTATATATATGTTTATTTATTTGACAGCTCTGGGTCTTATTTTCAGCATATAGAATTGTTTTTTTTCTTTAGTTGTGCAAAATGGAGTCTTTAACTGCAGCATGTGAACTCTTAGTTGCAGCATGTGGGATCTAGTTCCCTGACCAAGTATCGAACCTGGGCCCCCTGCATTGGGAGCGTGGAGTCTTAGCCACTGGGCCAAGCCCCAAGGGAAGTCCCAGCCTGGCTGTTCTTGGGCTGTTGTCTCAGCATCCTTGTTGACCAGGGTTTTTCCTCTTGTAAGGGATGTGTAGCTCCTTTGGTGACCCCTGCAGTGAATCCCTGCAACCTCCTTTGGAAGCTGAACCACTTCTAAGAGTTCTAGAATTTCCGCCTGGTGTCTTGTAGGGGGCTCTTTGTCTATTAGTAACCCCCTTCCTTTCCATATGGCAGCATGGACATGAAGCACCAGGAATCCATTCTTGGAATCAGTGTATATATTGATTTGCAATCTCTTTCCTAACTGGAGTGCTCAGGTCAAGGTGATCAATTTGGTCTTTGGGGCAGAAATGTGAGAGGGTAGAACTCCAGACTCAACAACTGTCTGCATGCTGACTGTGGCATAGCTGGTCTTTCTTACCCCTTCTTGTATGAAACTGCTTCCCTCAGTGAACCATTTTGCACTGGGATTGGTCAGGGGCTCATCCCTGAGGTTGGGTCTTCTGGAGTAAACTTGCTCAGTAGCCTTCACACAGGAGTGAACAGGGGACCCTGGGGGTGAGGGGGGTCAGGCATTAGAGGGGCTGGGTTCAGGTCTTGACAAAGCTTAAGAGTTAAGCCTGGGGTATCAAGTAGGAGGACTTGGTGATGTTGATGACAATTACATGGAAAAAGTTCTCTTCAGGTTGTGGCCTTTATAATGATTAGCATAATAGAGTTGAATCAGTGGGGCAAAAATCAGCCGGGAACTCAGGGTAACACTGTCTTAGCCAAAAAGTTCATTCTGTTTTTTTCTGTACCATCTTATGGAGAAACCTCAATGAATTTTTTTTGCCAACCCAGTAGAGGTCTTGATATCCTTGTATGTGAAACAGAGATGACACCTGACCTGCTGGCAAAATTGGCAGGTGGGTTTGAGGACCAGTAGACAGCCTAAGAAGTGGGGATGGGGGTGAGAAAAGGAGGAGACTCCACTCTTAACCAGCTGTGCTCTCTTTATCCACTATTTTCCATGACGAAATTCTGTGAATTTTTATGTCACAGAATAAAAATTCAGTCATGTTCATCAAGTTCCAAGTTCTATAGCCAACCTCCTGCCCCAGGATGCCTCAAACATTTTGGCACCTGGATTAGCTCCAAAAGCCCATCTGGGTGCAGTCCCCTCCCTGACCTGCACCTGTAAAGGCAGCGGATGGGCACAGACCTGGACCCACGCAGTGTAGAGCAGGTTTCCCTCTTCTCTTTGCTCTTTGATGACCCCTCTCCTCTTCTGGCCTCCGCAACCGTTCCCTCAGCAGCACCTCCCCTTCCAAGGTGCCCTGCAGCTTTCAGGCTGATGTCCTGCAGGAGACAGAGAACACAGAGGTAGGGCTTCCTTGCTACACGGGCCCCTGAGAGCCGGAGGCCTGCAGAGTCTCGGAGGGGCCCAGACCTGCAGCTGCAGTGCTCCAAACAGCCCCCTGGAGTAGGTTCTTTCAACTTCAAGGAGAGGTCAGCATTTCGATCTCATGTTTTCACACGTCTTAAATGGATTTCAGAGGCACTGGTGCGGCCTCTGCTCCACTCTTTAAACAATGTGGTGAAGCCGCTGTAGCGTAGCTAGAGGCTGCATTCCTCCCGCATTGTGATGTGGTTTTTGGAAGTCATGCATGCAGTTAGCTAAACCAGACTAAGCTGCTTCATTAATGGGAGCAAACTCAAGAGGGAAATTCTGAATAGAAAGGAGGCAAGTTTGCTTTCCACCCCTAATTCAAAAAGCCAGATAATTGAGTGGGCGGAGAAAGGAAGTGTCCCTTCTGATTCCAAGAGCTGACTCTCTCTCTCTCCTTTTCCTTTCTTTAGGGGTGTGTGTGTGTGTGTGTTGGCTGGGGGTGGGGGCAGGGGGGCTCCCTGGTGGCTCAGCAGTAAAGAATCTGCCTGCCAATGCAGGAGACGCAGGCTCGATCCCCAGATCAGGAAGATCCCCTGGAGAAGGGAATGGAACCCACTTTAGTATTCTTGCCTTAAGAATCCCATGGACAGAGGAGTCTGGTGGGCTACAGTCCATGAGGTAGCAAAGAGCTGGACGTGACTGAGCGAGTAAACAACAACAACGTGGGGGCCGGGGGTGGGTATTCAGGGAAATTCTTGCAGAAGGTCTAAGGATCCTCTGTGTAAGGGCCTTGGATCCTCTGAGTAAGCTTTTTCCCTATCATACAGAGAACATAACTGTTTCCAGTCCCGTTCAGCTTCCTCCTGTCTCAGTTCTCTTCTATCCGGTCCTCAAATACAGCTCCGAATCCTAACCTCTCTGTGGACTGGCCACCCGCCCCCACTTCGGTATTCTGCCTCCGAGCCTAGATTCCAGGTGCTGAACTCAGTGGCCCCTGAGCCTCCCACCCGCATGTGCAGATAGCACATTCCCTTTCCTTTCCTTTCTCCTCCCAGGGATAGAAAGAGCCCCTCTTCTTTGCAAAGTCGTTTCCTCTACTGTGTCCTGGATCTCATCATGAGCTTGCTTCACAGTTCCCATGCAGCTGCCATAACTCAGTGTAACGCACACATCCCAATCACTCGAACTCCAAAAAGAACTCTTCCCTCAAACCTCCCTCGACGGCTCCCATTCTCACTCTTGCCTGCTTGCTTCCGCCCATACGCAACTCAACACAGTCATCTACCCGGCTTGCCACAGCCACACATCGCCACCGCAGCCACCACAACCACTGCCAATTCTTCTGGCTTCTGCTCCCCCATTCCCCAGCTGGCCAGCACGGCTGTCTAACCTTCAGACCCAGTAGACCTCCCCATCCATTTTCTACTCAGCTCTGGACAAGAGAGGAGGAGGATGGCCAAAGTGAGCTCTTAAGGAGCTGGAGGGCTGGGGTTGGTTCTCTGATGCTTTCTCCGCGAGAGCCTAGAGTTTCAGACAAAGATATTTTTCATCTACCAAGCTGCATATTTTTACTTAGATATTTAAAAAAGCAATCTCAAGCTCTGAAGGAAAATGTAACATTGATGCCAAATCAGATGAGAGCTAACACTTGGTATCAACAGGAATATATTTGAATTTAAAAAGGCTAGCTGCATCTAGCATCTGACAGCAATGTGTCTCTGAGACTTTTGTCAGAGTTGGGGGTGGGGAAAAAAGGCGAAGACTCTCCAATAAATGTTTATTAAGACAGGGGACAGGTGATAAGTAGGGTGACTGTCTATGACCTGTAGGAATTCAGGGAAGGAGAAGGCTTCACATCAGAAGTTACACTTAGGCTGAGTCATAAAGGGATAGGTAATTTCCAGTAAAGAAAAGTTCAATACTGAAGGCAGAGGGAAGGCTATGTGCTGGGCAGGATGTTTGGAGAAAAAACTGACACTTCCAGGAAATGATGAGCACAATACTTTGAAGGGTCTCATTATTAGTCCCTACCATCTAGTATTGTCCCCTATCAGACCCTTTGGCCCTGAAATTTGGATAGTTACAAAGAAACAGCATATCCTGTAGGAATCTTTGTTATGGCTAGGGACGAAGACTCACCAAATATATGTGTGTTTAGTCACTCAGTCATGTCTGACTTTGCGACCCCATGGACTGTAGCCCACCAGACTCCACTCCATGGTTCTCCAGGCAAGAATACTGGAGTGGGTTGCCATTCCCTTCTCCAGGGGATCTTTCCTGGGTTCGAACCCAGGTCTGCTGCATTGCAGGCAGATTCTTTACTGTCTGAGCCAACTGAGTAACCAATTCCTTATATGCCTCCCTGAACCAAATTGTGTGCTTCTGAATATAGACAGCGTATTCAGTTGAGGCTATCTTTCCCCTCAAATCCTTCCCAATGGGAGCCTAACAGTCCTGCGTGTCCTAACACCTTCAGTGGCAGGCATTTCTCTCACATTGCATCTCTGTCCTCACCATTTGTGAGCTCTTGGAAGACAAGCGCCACCTCTGTTTTGTTTGTTGCTACCCAGTGGCTAGCACCAAACATTTGCTCAAAAATACAGGTGAAGTGCATGGGTGATGGGACCAGCATCCCATGTTTTCCTTCTTTAAAAAAAATATTTGACCACCCTTGGTCTTAGTTATGGCATGTAAACTTTAGCAACTTTCTATTCAATAAATAGAGGGTGTCTATCTTCCCTTCTGTTTCCAAAGGAACGCTTCTGTAAGCTCCTGATTACTATAGAGGTTGCCAGCTTGAGTCTTTCCTGGGCACGTTGGTAGACAAACCACACACTTTCTAGCCCCTTTGGGTAGGTGGGGTCAGTTGCATGACCAGGGCTAGCCCAGGAAGCAAGACTGGAAGTGGGTGCTACTTCCTGGATGAGGCATTTGAGTGGGTAGACCATCTCCAAGCTCTCAGCAATGACTCCAGGATTCAAGGGTTGAGATGGCAGCAACATCAGATGGAGGAGCTTGGATTCCTGAGACACTAGATGGAAAGGCATTCCCACTGACCCTCACTGGAAATGTGTGTTAAAAACTAACTTAACTAACTCTATAGAGCTAGGCAGTTGTCTTGTTACAGGTCCTACCATGATTAATTTTTCAGTATATTCCACTTCCTCTACATAAAACCAAGTGGGAGTATGGATTAGACATGAACTTAATAAAAACAATGTTCATTAAATATTTGATGGAGGCTACGAATGGGCTTCCCTCATAGCTCAATTGGTAAAGCATCCATCTGTAATGTAGGAGACCCCGGTTTGATTCCTGGGTCTGGAAGATCTCCTGGAGAAGGGACAGGCTACCCACTCCAGTATTCTTGAGCTTCCCTTGTGGCTCAGCTGGTAAAGAATCCTCCTGCAATGTGGGAGACCTGGGTTTGATCCCTGGGTTGGGAAGATCCCCTGGAGAAGGGAAAGGCTACCCACTCCAGTATTTGGGCCTGGAGAATTCCAGGGACTGTACAGTCTGTGGGGTCACAAAGAGTCGGATGTGACTTTCACTTTCACAAAAGGAATAACTATATTTTACAACGAACAAGTCCATTAGATCACTTTCTCTCCTGTAGGAAAACACATAGAAGAAACTTTTTTACCTGAAATCCTAGAAAAGGTTGAATTGTTTCTTGAACATTCAATGTTACTAAAATTGCTTCTGGATTAGCCTTTTATGCCATGCCTCCCAGGAAGCTCAGAGCCAAGTACATAGCATATGTATGGTCTCATGGAGTGCATTTTTGCCAATTCTCTACATGGTTTTGCTATTCAGTCATTTCCCCTGTGGGTCTTGATTTACCTAACTTTGTTTTCTCTAACTGGGTTTTATGCTCTCTTGTAAGTCTCCTAAAATCTTTGTGAAGATGATAAAGAAGGAAGGGTGAAAATCAGACGTTTACAATGGGCTCTGGATGTAAGCCATTCTTAACACTGATGAGGGCAGACGGTGTACAACAGCTTTGAGATTAGAAATCAGTGCTGTTGATTTTAATTTACTCTTCTAGGTTTCATGACTATTAATTTTTCCTTTGATTTATAACAGGGTAGTTCAAAGAATAAGTTAATGATGATAATTACTGGTGCGGGATGCATAGTAAGATAGTTTGTGGCAATGGTTGTGACTTGCAGTTAGAGGAAAATAACTGTGCTCACGGGTTCAGGGTCCCCAGATGATGTTCAGTCACTGGCATTTCCTCCTCCTGAAAGTTCATGCTGCTGCTGCTGCTGCTGCTAAGTTGCTTCAGTCGTGTCCGACTCTGTGCGACCCCATAGGCGGCAGCCCATCAGGCTCCTCCGTCCCTGGGATTCTCCAGGCAAGAACACTGGAGTGGGTTGCCAGTCATACACCACTTTGATTCACACTTTTCTTTTTGGCCATGCCGTGCAGTTTGTGGGCTCTTAGCTCCTCAATCAGGGATCAAACCCATGTGCCCACGGCCCCCGCATTGGGAGCTTGGAGTCTTTATCGCTGGACTGCCAGGGAAGTCCCTGATTCCCATTTTTGACAGAAAACATCCCCTTCATAAAATTCCCCCAGTTGGTTATAAATATCTGATGCAGAAATCTTAACACTTAAAAATCCCAGCTCATACCTCACCTTAAAGTCACCTTTGCTTTTCATAATGGTTTTGATTCAATGGTTTGAAATAGCTCTCATGCACATGTATTGGAAAAGCAATGCTGTATAATTTCTACATTTCATATGTGTAGTCATATCTGTAAATGATTTCCAACAGATGCACATAGACACATGTGAAAAAAATTCTTTATTAATTTCTCACATTTCATTACAAAATGTATGTTGCAAACAACTTGAATAACCTACTTGTGTGTTTTTTGTTGGTTTTTTTTTTTTTTATTTTTTTTAAACCCTTGGCTTCAAGAACTCAGGATCTCCCTATCTTTTATCAAGTTTTGGGAAACACTGATTATCGGAGTCAATAGGTTATCATTTGCTATTTATTTTCTTCTCTCAAGCTCTGAAAAAAAAATGTCCTCTGTATAAATTAAACAAAAAAAATGTTGTAAATTCTATGTCATTACAGTCAACAGAATTATAATAATGCATCCAAAATGTGCGGCCACAAAATATCAGGTATATGTTTGAAAAAAAGAAAAAAAAATGACATTCTAGCCTTGTTAAAAGGATAATGGTCCCATATTTTTATTAACAGGTTAGCAAAACAAAATCCAATGGATTACAATATTTACATGTTATTTGAAAAATAAAGTAGTGATAAAAGCATGTCACAATTATTTTCTTTTTTTCCTTTTTTCTTTCCTTTTTTCTTCCTTTTTTTTTTTTTTTTTTTTTTTTGCTTTTTTGGTAACCATTACAAACACCCAATCCAGGTATGGAACTGTTTAGCACATTTGAAATGAGGCCAATTAAAAACAAATATGGACACAAAATGAATCTTTGTCTAGATAGTTCACACTTTCCCATATTCTGGTTTCCACATGATGGCCCCCATCCCTAAAAAAAAAAAAAATTAAAACAAACACCCACAAAGAAAAATTCTTAACAGCAAGAAAATAAAAGAAGAACATGCTTTTCAAGTAAGCACTTATTCCACAAATGCAGTATCTTTCCATGGATTTTATTTGAAGCTGTGTGGGACACTGTCATCTCAGCAATTCCCTTCCCTTTCTCCCCCCTCCCCCAACCCTTCCAAGTTAAAAAAACAAACAAACAAAAAAACCCATGAAAACCAAAGGACTCACACACACACACACACACACACACACACACACACACATGTCCACATACACACATCCAAGCTCTCTCACACACAGGCTTCTAAAACCTAGGATTCAAGGAAAGTTCTACTTTTTTGGAACAAAACCCTTTGTTCACAATCAGAACGTATTATAAATGTAGACTGAGATTTAGTCTAAGCTGCTCCCTCCTGAAAAAGCTAATATGGGGAAACAGAGCAGCTGGCAGCTAGATTAAAAAAAAAAAAGTAGTTCTCCAGGCTCCTTGTAGGATATAAGTATTTCTTGAACACTCTCACCAAAGGGATGGAATTTGACACATCCCCTTGTCCTGAAAAATAAATGAGAATCCTCCCTCCCACCCCCCCAAAAAAACCCCACGATGCCAACAAAAACAGAACACAGATTTAGAAATCGCACACAAAAGCCAGCCCATCCTAACAGAGATTATTTGTGTGAGACGGAAAATGTGTAAATTGGACAGCAACAAAAGGGTGAAGAGGACTTCCTCGTCTGGCCCACAAGCTGCATAGAGGTGCCGAAGAGTTTGGTTCTTTAGTTAAATTAAAAAAACGTTAACTTCTTTGTTATTTCCATGTTTAAAATAAAAACATTCCTATTCACAAAAAACTAAATCTCCCTTGCCCCCCAATCAAAACAACAATAACAACACACACACAAAAACCAATTGATATGAAAACTGAATTGTGCTGTGTTTGTAACACTCAAACTGATAGAAAATAAACATGTGGCAAACAAAACTCCAAAGTCACCTTAAAATTAGCTCACATGAAATCTACCAAAGTCTAAATTATAGTGGAACACTAATAAACAGCTTACCTGGAATAAAGGATGACAATTCACAAACATTTATCTAATAATTAAAGTCTGTTTCTTTTTTTTTGTCTTGTTTTTTACTAAAATAATTAAAAAAATCACAGTATTTTAAGAAATAAAACCCACGTGGGGATTTTAAGCACAATTTGTGTTCCTTTCTTTAAAACTCTTTTTTTTTTTTTTCTCCATTCACCATCTTGCCCAGCAGTTCTCTCTACATTTAACCACAATGACGACAGGTAGTACGTACAAATGCAGAGAATTCCCTTGGTTAAGTTTGAGGTACTAGGAAACAGGTGACTGTTTTATGCAAAGCAGTTTTTTTTTTGTTTTCTGTTTTTTTTTTTTGTTTTTGTTTTTTTCTGTTTGTTTTTTCCCAAAGCGGCTGCAGTTAGGTCTTGAAAAAGCTTAAGGTATTAAAACTATAAAAACGCACCAAAACTTGTGCGTCAAAAAGTTGTTCCCCTAAGAGAAGTCTTCTACTGTCACGGAGCTTCTGCTTCCACATACTGTCCAAGACCACCATAGTGCACAGGTGTGCAAGGGAGGTGCTTCCGGTGCTTCCAAAACAAACGAAACTTCCACGATGAAGATCCGGAAGGAAAGATGTAGTGATGGAAAAGGAGCCACATATTCCAACCATTTAAATAACTTTAATTTACATACTCACTCACACAGGTACCAGTGCTTTGAAAATAGATTGTTCAGTCCTAAAAAGCAGCTTTGTTCTGTCTTCTCTTTTCTGTCCCCCCCTTCTCAGCCCAAGCTGGCCCTCCCACTTTTCTTTTTCATCATGGTTCAAGTAAGGGGTGATTAAGAATTTCACCAAATGCTTATTCTTTTTTGGCCTCTGCATTCTCCAGGAGAGATTTGTCAGCAGCTACGACACAGATGGCTACTGGTTCGTTCTTTAAGGAAAAGTCTATCCCGATTGTTCCATCATCTTCCTTTTCCTCTATAGAGGGCATCTTAATACTGTCCTCCATGTTACCCTTCAGGTGGGTTTCTTCTCGGCTCACCTGCTTGGTGTCATTCAATGCCCTGGGAAAACATTCATGGGAGTGACAGGTGAGTATATGTATTTTTTCCTAGCTAAAAAAAATTATTTTTTTATATTCCTATATCTCTGATCCTAAAAAGGTCTTGGGGGTCTTACAAGTGCCACAGACAAATTGACTGGACTGTGAGTGACTTATCCCTGCTATCTGTTATATTCAGCTCATATATTTCTGGTATCTTATTAAAAATCTGAACCTATAAAAATGAAAAGAAAGTGAAAACGTTGGTCGCTTAGTCATGTCTGACTCTCTGCGACCTCGTGGACTGTAGCCTGCCAGGCTCCTCTGTCCATGGGATTCTCCAGGCAAGAGTACTGGAGTGGGTTGCCATTTCCTTCTCCAGGGGATCTTCCCAACCCAGGGATCAAACCTGGGTCTCCTGCATTGCAGACAGAGGATTCTTTAACATCTGAGCCAGCAGGGAAGCCCTATCCATTATTATACCATGTTTTGATTACATCATTCTTTGCTTCTAGAGCAACATAATGATCTTAAGTTCCCTCCTATACTGGGAACAATACAGTCGTAAGTGGTCATGGCAAGAACTGTCTTATGCTCAGATCTATCAGAGGAACCTAGAAAATGCAGATTTGCTATACCTATCAGGACTAAAAGCGCAACTCGGGGATTAAAGAGGTAACGGAAAGACCCACAGAAATGAACAAAAAGCAAGAACCTGAAGATGAGACCCATGTCTCATCCTCGTTATATTCTGGGAAGCTTAGTTACATTCTCTGAAGTTTAGATACTACCTATTTCTGGGGCATTTTCTGCTTAAGGGACCAACTCCTAGGCTATCCCAGCGTCTGCTGGCCTGGAAGTGCCTTGTCTAGGGGACAGTGTTATGTTCAAGGGTCTTAGGAGTGTTCTGCAGGTGTGCTCCCACCTACCTGGGAGGCAGGCAGAAGCGGGCTCTGTCCCCGAGGCAGAGCATTGAAGGCACCAAGAGGTGCGTGGGAAGGTTCAAGGCCACTCGGGGAGTGAGTCATCACAGAGGCAGGAACAGAAGCCAGATCTCTGGACCCCGGTCCACGCTCTACAGAGAACGTCATGCTAACGAAAGCTGAAGGGACACGGGCTGGAGAGAGCGCTATACTTCTACACGAGGGCTTGAGCAGGATCTGTCATTCGTAAAGACGATCTCTCCTCCTGTGACTCGTGTCTGGGTGACCATTTTAAAAACCAGCGGAAAGGGAGAAACCCAGTTCGTGACCAACTGCCTCTCCTCCCGGACCCGGAAGTGTGACACAGAGGGGTCTACGCATTGTCGGGAGCCACCGCCACCTCGCACGATGAGCGAAGGCCTTCACGGGACTTACATGCCGTGTCTCAGCACGTGCCTTTCCCACTCAGAGCCCTGGGAAAACGCCCGTCCGCAAAATTCACACGGAAAACGCTTCTCAGTGTTGATAGCAGCCCCGTGGTCAGAAAATCTCAAGAGATCTGTGAGGAGAAAGCAGGCGTATTACCTGTGAGCTGGAGGGGCAGAAGAGACGTCAACGTTCATTAGGAGCCTCCTCCCATTTCCAGATTCCTTACTCTTTCTCCTGCTGGCCTTTCACCAAAGGATTGTTTCTTGAAACTCTCGAGAACTGTTCCCACGCCCTAGGCACCCCCACCTCTGTTCACCTCTCAACTGTTTCAAACTGTTTCACCAATAACCCGAGTTTGTCTTAAGAACCCCTTCTGTTCATTGCAATGGCGTCTGAGCGTTTTCTTCTATCACACCTCTCCCTCCTGTGGCGCTGTCTTGGTGCCTCACAGTTTAGCACCTATTCATTTCCTATTTAACACAGTTTTTCTCCACTCACTAATAAGAACATAGGCTCCTGAAAGCCCCAAGGCCAGGTCACGTTGTAGGAAGACCTCAAGGTTTCCACACATTCCAGGGAAAGCCGAGGGCTCACCACTTGTGGCCCTCTGCCATGGATATCTTAATCTGCACCTCCCAGGGTGGCTGCAAGCACTAAATGACACCCAAAAGCAGGAACGCGGATCCCGGACGACGGGGAGACGGGAATGTGAAAGCACGTCCTCAGCTAGTAAGGGGTTCTGGCCAGCTGCCCTCCATCGGTGTATTCTTGAACATGGGGATGTGCAGACGCCTTTCTGGACAGGTCTGTTGTAACCAAGTGCCGACTATCATTTTACTTCCTCACGGCCCTGAGGGGCCTGCTAAATGGGGACTGACTGGCTAATTGTTTGGAGGCCCCGCCTCCTGGCAACCTCAAAGAGGAGAGCTTATATGGCCTTTGTGTTATCCTGGGTCCCAAGCCCATATGTCTTTCATTATAGCACAGAGGGCCAGATCTTCACGTGGGTAATAAACAGCAGGACCTAGACGGCTCTGCAGCCATGCTGAAGAGTGAGGGCTCACAGACAAACGCTGCTCATCTCTGCCCCTCTGATCACCATGTGCCTGGACTCACGAGGTGTTACAGGAAGGTGTCTCCTGGTTGAAATATTCCATCTAATAGAAAAATAAAATCCTCAGGATGATGTTAACAGGCTAGGTGTCTCTGAGCTGCCTTCATCTGCAGCACAAAAAGCACTGTGAATGGGGCCAGTTCGAACAAAAGATGAAACATTTTCTCACAAATTAAGAAGATCACCACACAAGCCATTAAAAATAATTGCACAGACTATCTTCCTTGATTCTTTTCATTGGAAATGAGACAGCACCATCTGCTCTGCGCATTAATTCCTTAGCAGGGATTATCTTGGGCAAGAAATCAACAGAATGCCTTCCTGACTCCTCCCAACTGCATAATGAGAGGGGGTGGGGAGGACACTGCTTGGGCGCATTTTGATTTCTTCAGGCCTGGATTCCTCCCTTTCAAAGTCCCTCCGAGCTGCCTTCTGAAGCAGGACCTGCCGTGTGGCCTTGGTCAGGCTTGACCAGGCCTTCCTGTGTTGGGAAGGCACGCTGGCAACGGGGTAGCCCCAAGGACATGAGCCCCCGGAACGGAGCGCCTGACGAGGGTCTCTGCTGCCAACGAGGGGGCCTGCTCCTGGCACACTCACTTGCTTACCCTGAGGAAACATGAAACCAACCATCTATTCTCTCCAACGGCTCATGCTGTTTCATCCTCAAAGGAGGAGGCCAATCATTACCTGTCACACAGCAAACGGCTTCCATTAGCCCCAGAGCTGTGCTAACGCCACCTCCCGCTCTCTCTACTCCTGGAAGACAGAACGTCTGGCAAAAACACCCCGAGGCTACTGTGTGCCGTTTCTTCTTGTTGGCAAGAATACACCTAGATGGTGGAAAACTGATTCCAAGGCCATGAGACAAAGGAGGCTGTTCTTTCAAGAATCGACGAGGGGGTCGGGAAGGTTTCCCCCAGTAACGTGACTGGAAGTTACTCATGTAAATCCCCCACCCTCAGAGAGGAACACGGGCTTCTCCACCCCCCAGTCTTTTCTCCCCATGCGGTTAAGGCTCATGAATGTGGAGGCTGTGCTTTCTAGGGAGAAGCGATCAGACACCATGAAGTTCTTCTCAGGCAAACTGAGCTGAGCTGGTCTGATGCCACAGTGCCCGTGCGAGGGGGCAGCTGGGCGGCCAAGGAAACGTGGCTGGTGCCATGCACATTTAGGTGCCCTCTCTTCCTTCTCATCGTCTATGCTATTATTTTGGACGTGGCACTGGGAAGGGGAGGACTAACAGGGCTTCTTGCCTCTGCAATGCTTATAACCTGTAAAACCATGCATGCTTGGTTCTAGAGATTAAAAAGTCATGGTCTCCAATGAGGGATAATTCATTTCCTGGGGAGGAATGATGGGGCACAGAGCCCTGTGGAGACAAGGAGCCCATGCGCCCTCTGCCACGTGCTTCCTCTTTGAGAACTCCGGTAACAGTGCACAGACGACGCTAAAGCATTCATCACTAAGGACATACTTGTGAAATGCTTTTTAAGAAAGAAGGAAGAGAAAATTTAAAACCCATGCTTCTTGAATCACAGCCGTTGTAAGAAATAGATCACTGTGCCCCCTACTAATAAAAGTCATAACTTTACAAGGGCAATCAGTCTATATGGTGTGGGTGCTCTATTTACCCATTGACCACAGGCACGGGGGTTCAGAAGCCAAACTGGATCATCACTTAGCTGTGGTTTCCTGCTATAGCAGAGATAAAACATGGAGGGATGGGGTGGAAGTCAGGAAACATCAGGAAAACGAAGAGGGAGAACCTTGGAAGAAAATGACCAAGTCGGCTTTCTAGGCTGGCAGACTAACTAGGAAGAAAAACCAAGAAATTCCACAAAAGGAAGCCTTACAATGAGGCTCCAAAGACCACTGAATTGACAGAATTCAGGGCCAGGTTCCCATCAGTGAAGAATATCCACAAAGGGTAGGGGACGTGGTATAGTATGTAAAGACATTTTCCTTTGGAGCCAGAAGACTTAAACCCAACCTCCAGTGTTTTCGTTTTAACTTTGAACACGCTCTTACATATTCTGAGCTTCTACTTCCCTACTTGTAAAATGTCAATTAATGCCATCTACACTGCAGGGTTTTATCATTAAGCGGTGACTGTGTTCCAGTAACTGGACTAATAATATTTGTGTGCCATCTCATTTAAGATTTACGTGACCCTAAGGAAGTGACCCTAGGAAGTTGTTATTATTAGGATGATGAATGGGCAGGAAATAAAATAATTTACCCAAAGTCATATAACTAAAAAGCAGCAGAACTGGGAGCCAAATCCATAGAGACCAACTGCAGAGCCCTCTAACCGTATATAAGATTAAATAAAAGCCGCTGACACTGGGCTTGGCCCATAATGATGTTCCGCAATGGCAACTGATACCATTCTCCTCTTCAGTGGGATGACATCGTATTTATTTCTCAGGTTTAGGTTATCCATGTGCTTTTGACAGGTCTGCAATAACTACAGTAAGATAGCCCAACCTATATTCTTTATGTAGCATCTTGGTTTTTCCACAATATTCTATGTTCAACAATACAGAATACCAACTCTAGATCATGTAAATGTATGTCTACAACTAAATATACTTCAAAAAACTTCATTTTGAAAATAATTATGGAATCACAGAAAGTTGAAAAAAGTACGAAAAGTCCCTCAAAACTTTGCCTACTATCCCCTGTAAAGACTGTCAAATGCCACCGGTCTCCTCTCTCTCTCTTTACAAAGCAAAAGCAGGAAGCCAGAGGGTTAAGAGGAAGGCCATGCAGAAGGACACGTGGAGGGGTTCGGACCTCAGGCTCAAGCCGTCTGTGGCTCCCTCCCCCCATCCCCAGCAAAATCCACCCCAGCAGCAGCAATTTTAAATATGCATTCAACTGGAAATTCATTTACATTCCTCGATAGCTTTTACAGGGCCATCCATCTTGCTGTCTGTCCTTACTCTGCAGATTCCCCAGATAACAGTTTTCCTGAATAAAAACAAATCATCGCCATGTATTTTTTAACAAATGTATATCTACAGTTAAAGAGAAAACGTCTGTTTTCCTTGGAGTTTCTCTAGCTGGTAATAGTTTACAAAGACATGGCCCCTGACGTGTTGCAGCCAGTCTGTTCTGCTACTTAACGAAGAAGGATCATTCCTTCTGTTCCTCCTCCAACAACCTTCTGCCTCCCTTCTGTCTCCCCACGGCCAGGCTGGATGCCATCTGGGGCTCAGGGGGCAGGGACGGGACCAACCTCTGTCATCAGCCTTGCTGTTCATCTCTTCTTCCTTGTCTTCATCGTCACTGCTAGAGCTCTCCATCTTCTCCTTCATCTGCTCCAGCTGATCCAAGTTAACCCGTCCAACCAGCTCAAAGTTTCGGCTTACCTGAAAAAGACCCAGAAACAGTGGAATCACAAACCTCAACCGAACGCCATTCTCCCTGGAGGACAGAGCTGTCCAGTGTCCTTTTCCTATGGCTGTGTTTTTAGAACCAGGACCAAATTACACCAGTGCCTAAGTGGTCCTTATCTTCATTTTGACCCTCTTACAGGCACATCTGTCTTCTGCTCCCATGTTCATTTTCACTGGCACTGTCAATACTGGACCTTCCTGACCAAATTTAGTTAGAAATGTGAAGTGTAGTTAGCCGGAAATCAAGTCTCATGAAGCCTGAGGTATAGAATAGATGTCCAATAAACGTTTTTTGGCTTTATTTCAAGGATGTACCTTTCATGTGTGTGTGTGAGTTGCTCAGTCGTGTCTGACTCTCTGTGACCCCCACGGACTGTGACCTGCCAGGCTCCTCTGTCCATGGAATTCTCCAGGTCAAAATACAGGCATGGGTTGCCATCTCCTCCTCCAGGAGATCTTCCTGACCCAGTGAGTGAACTCATGTGTCCTGCACAGGCAGACAGATTCTTTACCATCAGAGCCACCAGGGAAGCCCAAATTTCAAATATATCTAGACGGAAAGTGGCTCTGTAAGTAACCTGAAAACCGGCAGGGAGAGTCCCAACATTTCCACCACAACCTGGAGGGCTGTGGGGCTGTCCCAGCTTTGACCAAATGACAGTTGCTCAATTCCTAACTCCAGTTTAAGTGTCAGACAGTATTGTTATTATTTAGTGTTCTACTGTTTCTGAGGCTGACCACAGCCTGTTCATCACAGCTGGCATTATCTGAGAAAAATCTAGATGACAAATCCCTAAAAACTCTTTTAAAGTGTTAACTGTGGCTGATTTGTGTTTACATAAAATGCGGTTAGAATAATGTGGGACTCCAAACTGGCTTCAAAAATATCATCCAAGAGAAATAAAAACTCACCCCGTGAAAACTCCGTGGGGATATTCTATTTGGGGTTCTCATAACAATGGTAGCACACAAAGTCCCCCTCTTCAATTAATCTGTTTTCCAAACTTCTTCAGTTGCATGCACAGAAGCCAAGCCAACAAGATGACTCAGACCAGCACGGTGATGGGTTCCATGCTTTCCCTGGTGGGGGCCAAGGGAGGGGCCCATGAAGATAAATGAGACCCACTTCTGGCCTCCAGAGGCATAGAGTTTTGAGTTGAAGAGGGAAGACAGACTTCATTAATTAGACTCCAAGGCAGATTTCCATAGCTGCTACAGTCGAGATAGCACGTAATGAGGGTGCAGGAGATGATAAGGAGAATTTACAAGACGGTTCCAAAATGTTCCCTGGGACCAGCCTGGAACAAAGATGTGCTGAGCACCACCAATTCCATATGCCTGGCAGATGGAAACATCATCAACTGGGACAAATGCCCGACAGAGAGCCTCAGAGTATAAGGGCCGGCAGACAGTCCTGTGAGAAAGCGTAATACGTGTCCCCACAACGCCATGCGTGTGCGCGGGGGGTGAGGGTGGGGGTCGGGTCGGCAGCGTTGCAAACGAGGAAGAAAACTCGAGATATAAAGCTCTCTTAGAGAAACAATCCACTGATACAACTCTAAGAATGAAATCAGTTGACTTGGAAAACAGCTCAGCATGAGGGTGGAAAAGAGGTCTTCACTGATCACAGCACGAAACCCTGAGGGAAGGCAAATTCCTGTTTGCTCATGAAAAAAAGTTTTAAAAATGATTAGATTAAGATTGAACGGCATCACTGACTCAATGGACATGAGTTTGAGCAAACTCCAGGAGATAGTAAAGGGCAGGGAAACCTGGCGTGCTGCAGTTCACGGGGTCGCAAAGAGTCAGACACGACTGAGCAATTGAACAGACTACGGTGAAGAGTATGGTGAAGAGGAGGAAGCCCAGTTAGAATCTTTCTTCCTCTTCCTTCCCTCTAAGAGTTCACGGTACCAGTCAAGCAAAGGACTTTTGCTTAGATTGCCTTTCTAATTAGGGTTTTATCTACTGTCCTCATGCCTACAGACCTATATAGATTTTTAAAATATTTATTTTTATAACAAGCAAAAAGGGAGGGCACAAGGAGCAGGAGCTTTGAAGTCAGACAGAGCTGAGTTCAAGTTTAGGGTTTGCCATGAACCACAGGACTCTGAACATACATGGCCTCAGTGTCCTTGTCTGTGTCGATAAAGAGGGTCAGCATAGTATCCGAAACACAACAGTTCACCAAATTGTGGTTTCCCTTTCCCTTTCTGGGAATGTGGCCTTTTCCAATTCTGGCTTTTGGAAATGTGTATAAGAAGCATCATAAATGCATATTTATGAAGTTATGTTTTACCACAAAGTCTACATTTTAATCAAATAGCATTTATGACAAATATCTGAATAAAAGTTTTCTGGGTTGCCAGTTTTTTTTTTTTAGGAAAAGGAGGCAAGATTCCAACTGGCCTAATTCTGAATTACGCAAAGAAAAAATATTTTGAAATGATTGGTACTTAAAGGGGCAGCCTTTTCCAATCACTTTCTCCCCACTTTCAGCCAGGTCAGCTACAGGCATGTGGAATGGGCAGGAGAGGTGGGCACTGCCAGGAAACAACAATAATGAGACTGAGAAAGGCCAAAAACAATCACCAAGTGCCTTCCTTAATCCAGCAGTTTGGGCTCATTCATTCACTGATTCATTCATTCAGGACTCCCAGCGGCCCTGCCGTGTGCCAGGCCCTGTGCCTATCAAGGAACTCAGAGTGACAGAAGGAGATCTGTCACCAAACCAAATGTTATTTTTTCTTTTCCGCCTTCCTCTTTCTTCTCCTTTTACAGGAAAACTGTTAGCATTTTGGATTTTGCACAATTTTAGGAGTGCGTGACATTTTCACGGTATAACATTCACCCAAGGGGCTCACCTAGGATGTATTTGTCCTAAAGATTTCTAAAATCTTTGTTTAAAAATAAAAATGATTTTTTTTTGCTATGTAATTAGAAGATTTTAAATTAAAAATTCTTTATAGGGTTGAGTTCTTACTATACCTTTAATCTCCAAACTAGCAATCTAGGATTCATCTTCATACAAAAGGAAGCCTTCCGGCTGCATTTCTGAGCCTCTGTCCCTTCCCTCCCTCCTGCCAGATTCCCTGTGTACATTCTTACCACCTCTTATATCTATCCGTCCAGTGCGGTTGAATGGAGAATTTTTTTTTTTTTTTAATTAAACCTGCTCATGTCAATCTCTGCTTGCCCTGAGGATAAACCCCCAATTTCTTATTATGGTTTATGTGTCTGATTATCATCTTACATTCTGGCCCACCCTCTCTCTTAAGCTGACTCCCCTTTGCTCCCACAATCCCAAACTTATTGAGATTCCTGGAACAGGCCAATCTCTTGATTTTGGGCCTCTTTCTACACAGGCCGTAACTTCCGGGTGAAACTCTGTCCAGCCTGCCTCCCTGATGTGGTTCCTCCTCAGCCTAACATACCAGTCTCGCTCCAAGGTCACTGCATCTGGTGGACATTCCCTCAATTCCTCCTTGGTTAAATATCCTTGCTCAAGGCTTCCACAACAGCCTCCCCTACCCTCCCCTTTTACATAGCCCAGGGAACTGTAGTCAGTATCCTGTAATAACCTATGATAGCAAAGAATATATATATGTGTAACTGAATCACTTTGCTGTACATCTGAAACTAACACAATGTTGTAAATTAACTACATTTCAATTAAAAATAAACTCAGTAATTAACATCTTCTGGCCTGTCTCCCCAACAGAACAAACTCCATGAAGACAGACACCCCGCGGCTGAGCCAGATCTGCACTGGCCAGCGAGGTGTCCAGACTGAAGTGGGCACGGTTCTCACCTCCTAATTACTAGGTGTCTGCATTTTCATTTAATATAGTTTTCTTTCCCATAAATATATACAATGAAAAATTAGCAAACAGAAAAAAACTCATTTAAAATCCAACAACCTATACATAGTACCTGTGAAGAAGCTGTCATATTTCTGTATCTCTGTTCTCTATTCACAGATGATCATTCAATATCACGGTAATCCAGGTCTATACCCCGACCAGTAGCTGAAGAAGCTGAAGTTGAACAATTCTATGAAGATCTAGAAGACCTTCTAGAACTAACAAACACCCAAAAAAGATGTCCTTTTCATTACAGGGGACTGAAACGCAAAAGTAGCAAATCAAGAGATACCTGAGGTAACAGGCAAATTTGGCCTTGGAGCACAAAAGAAGCAGGGCAAAGACTAACAGAGTTTTGCCAAGAGAATGCACTGGTTATAGGAAACACCCTCTTCCAACAACACAAGAGAAGACTCTCCACATGGACATCACCAGACGGTCAATACTGAAATCAGACTGATTATATTCTTTGCAGCCAAAGATGGAGAAGCTCTGGATAGTCAGCAAAAACAGAGGAGCTGACTGTGGCTCAGATCATGAACTCCTTATTACCAAATTGAGACTTAAATTGAAGAAAGTAGGAAAACCACTAGAGTATTCAGGTATGACCTAAATCAAATCCCTTATAATTATGCAATGGAAGTGAAAAATAGATTCAAAGGATTAGATTTGACAGAGTGGCTGAAGAACTATGGATGGAGGTTTGTAACACTGTACAGGAGGCAGTGATCAAGACCATTCCCAAGAAAAGAAATGCAAAAAGGCAAAATGGTTGTCTGAGGAGGCCTTACAAATAGCTGAAAATAGAAGAGAAGTGAAAGGCAATGGAGAAGAGGAAAGATACAATCATTTGAATGCACAGCTCCAAAGAATAGCAGGGAGAGATAACAACAGAATCAGAAAGACTAGAAATTTCTTCAAGAAAATCAGTGATACCAAGAGAACTTTTCATGCAAAGACAGGCACAATAAAGGACAGAAATGGTATGGACCTAACAGAAGTAAAAGATACTAACAAGAGGTGGCAAGAATACACAGAAAAACTATACAAAAAGATCTTCATGACCCAGATAACCACAATGGTGTGATCACTTTCCTAGAAACGGACATCCTGGAATCCGAAGTCAAGTGGGCCTTAGGAAGCATCACTACGAACAAAGCTTGTGGAGGTGATGGAATTCCAGTTGAGCTATTTCAAATCCTAAAAGATGATGCTGTGAAAGTGCTGCACTCAATATGCCAGCAAATTTGGAAAACTCAGCAGTGGGCACAGGACTAGAAAAGGTCAGTTTTTATTCCAATCCCAAAGAAAGGCAACGACAAAGAATGTTCAAACTATCACACAACAATTGCACTCATCTCACATGCTAGCAAAGTAATGCTCAAAATTCTCCAAGCCAGGCTTCAACAGTACATGAACTGTGAACTCCCAGATGTTAAAGCAGGATTTAGAAAAGGCAGAAGAACCAGAGATCAAATTGCCAACATCCGTTGGATCATCAAAAGAGGAAGAGAGTTCTGAAAGAAAAAGCATGAAGTAAAGCAAGTACTTCTGCTTTACTGACTACACGAAAACCTTTGATTGTATGGATCACAACAAATTGGAAAATTTATCTGCCTCCTGAGAAACCTGTATGCAGGTCAAGAAGCAACAGTAAGAATGGGACATGGAACAACAGACTGTTTCCAAATCGGGAAAGGAGTACATCAAGGTGGTATATTTTCACCCTGATTATTTAACTTATATGCAGAGTATATCATGAGAAATGCTGGGCTTGATGGAGCAGAAGCTGGAATGAAGACTGCCAGGAGAAATATCAGTAACTTCAGATACGCAGGCGATACCACTTTTAAGACAGAAAGTGAATAAGAACTGAAGGGCCTCTTGATGAAAGTGAAAGAAGAGAGGAAAAAGTTGGCTTAAAACTCAACATTCAGAAAACTACGTTCATGGCATCTGGTCCCATCACTTCATGGCAAATAGATGGGAAAACAATAGAAATAGTAAGAGACTTTATTTGGGGGAGGAGGCTCCAAAATCACTGCAGGTGGTGAGTGCCGCCATAAAATTAAAAGATGCTAGCTCCTTGGAAGAAAACCTATGACCAACCAAGACAGTGTACTAAAAATCAGAGACATTGCTTTGCTGACAAAGGTCCATCCAGTCAAAGCTATGATTTTTCCAATAGTCATGTATGGATGTGAGAGTTGGACTGTGAAGAAAGCTGAGCACAGAAGAATTGATGCTTTTGAACTGTGGTGTTGGAGAAGACTCTTGAGAGTCCCTTGGACTTCAAGGAGATCAAACCAGTCAATGCTACAGGAGATCAGTCCAGAATATTCACTGGAAGGACTGATGCTGAAGCTGAAACTCCAGTACTTTGGCCACCTGATGTGAAGAACTGACTCACTGGCAAAGACCCTGATGCTGGGAAAGATAGAAGGCAGGAGCAGAAGGGTATGACAGAGGATGAGGTGGTTGGATGGCCTCACCAACTCGATGGACATGAGTTTGAGCGAGCTCTGGGAGCTGGTGATGGACAGGGAAGCCTGGTGTGCTTGCAGTCCATGGGATCGCAAAGAGCTGGACATGACTAAGGGACTGAACTGAACTGAGTCAATAAGTAGTACTGGGAAAACTGGACAGCTATACGTAAAAGAATGAAATTAGAACATTCTCTAACATCATACACAAAAATAAACTCAGTTCAGTTCAGTCGCTCAGTCGTGTCTGACTCTTTGAGACCCCATGAATCACAGCACACCAGGCCTCCCTGTTCATCACCATCTCCTGGAGTTCACTCAGACTCACGTCCATCGAGTCTGTGATGCCATCCAGCCACCTCATCCTCGGTCATCCCCTTCTCCTTCTGCCCCCAATCCCTCCCAGCATCAGAGTCTTTTCCAATGAGTCAACTCTTAAACTCAAAATGGATTAAAAACCTAAATATAAGACTGGATACTATAAAACTCTAAGATTAAAACATAGGCAAAATACTCTTCGACATAAATCACAGCAGTATTTTTCTATCCAAGGGAAATTAAAAAAAAAAAGGGACCTAATGAAACTCAAAATGTTTTGTACAGCAAAGGAAATCATCAATGATATGAAAAGACAACCCACAGAATGGGAGAAAATATTTGAAAACGATGTGACCAATGAGGGAGTAATGCCTAAAATATATAAACAGCTCATACAGCTCAATATCAAGAAACCAAAAAACCCAAGTGGACACAAGATCTAAATAGACATTTCTCCAAAGAAGACATATGGCCAATAAATATATTAGAAGATGCTCAACATTGCTAATTATTAGAGAAATGCAAATTGTAACAATAATTATGTATCACTTCATACTGGTCAGAATGGTCATCATTAAAGAGTTTACAAGTCGGGACTTCCCTGGCAGTCTGGTGGTTAAGACTCCCTAAGTTTCCACAGTAGGAGACACAGGTTTGAGCTCTGGTTGGGAAACTAAGATCTCACATGCTGCATGGTGTGGGCTCCCACCAAAAATGTCTATAAACAACATGTGCGGGAGAAGGAGTAGAGAAAAGGGAAACTTCCTACACTGTTGGTGAGGATGTAAATTGGTACAACCACTATAGAGAACAATATCAGTCAGTTCAGTTCAGTCGCTCAGTCGTATCCAACTCTTTGCCACCCTATGGACTGCAAGCACACCAGGCTTCCCTGTCCACCACCAGCTCCTGAAGCTTGCTCAAACTCATGTCCATCGAGTTGGTGATGCCATTCAACCATCTCATCCTCTGTGGTCCCATTCTCCTTCTGCCTTCTATCTTTCCCAGCATCAGGGTCTTTGCCAGTGAGTCAGTTCTTCGCATCAGGTGTCCAAAGTATTGGAGCTCCAGTTTCAGCATCAGTCTTTCCAATGAATATTTAGGACTGATTTCCTTTAGGATGGACTGGTTGGATCTCCTTGTAAGTCCAAGGGACTCAGGAGTCTTCTCCAACACCACAGTTCAAAAGCATTAATTCTTCAGCGTTCAGCTTTCTTTATAGTCCACTTTCACATCCATACATGACTACTGGAAAAACCATAGCTTTGACTAGACGGACATCTGTCAGCAAAGTAATGTCTTTGCTTTTGAATATGCTGTCGAGGTTGATCACAACTTTCCTTCCAAGGAGCAAGTGTCTTTTAATCTCATGGCTGCACTCACTATCTGCAGTGATTTTGGAGCCCAAGCAAATAAAGTCTGTCACTATTTCCAGTGTTTCCCCATCTACATGCCATGAAGTGATGGGACCAGATGCCATGATCTTAGTTTTTTGAATGCTGAGTTTTAAGCCATCTTTTTCACTCTCCTCTGTCACTTTCATCAAGAGGCTCTCCAGTTCCTCTTCACTTTCTGCCATAAGGGTGGTGTCATCTGCATATCTGAGGTTATTGATGTTTCTCCCGGCAATCCTGATTTCATTTTGTGCTTCATCCAGCCCAGCATTTCACATGATGCACTCGGCATATAAGTTAAACAAGCAGGGTGACAATATACAGCCTTGACGTACTCCTTTCCCGATTTGGAACCAATCTGTTGTTCCATGTCCAATTCTAACTGTTGCTTCTTGACCTGAATACAGATTTCTCAGGAGGCAGGTAAGGTGGTCTGGTATTCCGATCTCTTTCAGAATTTTCCACAGTTTGTTGTGATCTACACAGTCAAAGGCTTTGGTGTAATCAATAAAGCAGAAGTAGATGTTTTTCTGGAACTCTCTTGCTTTTTCTATGATCCAGTGGATGTTGGCAATTTGATCTCTGGTTCCTCTGTCTTTTCTAATTCCAGCTTGAACTCCTGGAAATTCATGGTTCACGTACAGTTGAAGCCTGGCTTGGAGAATTTTAAGCATTACTTTTCTAGCATGTGAGATGAGTGCGATTGTTGTGTGATAGTTTGAATAGTCTTTGTCATTGCCCTTCTTTGGGATTGGAATGAAAACTGACCTTTTCCAGTCCTGTGCCCACTGCTGAGTTTACCAAATTTGCTGGCATGTTGAATGCAGCACTTTCACAGCATCATCTTTTAGGATTTGAAAATAGCTCAACTGGAATTCCATCACCTACACTAGCTTTGTTCAGAGTGATGCTTCCTAAGGCCCACTTGACTCTGCATTCCAGGATGTCTGGTTCTAGGAAAGTGATCACACCATTGTGGTTATCTGGGTCATGAAGATCTTTTTGTATAGTTTTTCTGTGTATTTCTTAATATCTTCTGCTTCTGTTAGGTTCATACTATTAAATGGTATAGACCTAACAGAAGAGAACACTATAGAGGTTCCTTAAAGCTAAAAATGACTCAGCAACCCCACTCCTGGGCATAAATCTGAAGAAAATCATAATTTGAAAAGATACATGTACCTCAACGTTCAGTGCAGTACTGTTTACAATAACCAAGAAATGGAAGCAGGCTAAATGTCCACTGACAGAGAAATGAACACAGAATATGCGATACATATATACTACTTGGGCTTCCCTCATAGCTCAGTCGGTAAAGTATTTGCCTGCAATGATGGAGACCCAGGATCAATTCCTGGGTTGGGAAGATCCCCTGGAGAAGGAAATGGCAACCCACTTCAGTATTCTTGCCTGGAGAATCCCACGGACAGGGGAGCCTGGCAGGCTACAGTCCATGGGGTCACTAGAGTAGGACACGACTTAGCAACTAAACCACCATGTACTACTTAGCCATAGAAAAATGAAGGAAAATGCCATTTGTAACAACATGGATGGACCCACAAATCATCACACTCAGTGAAGTAAGTCAGAGGAAGACATTTATCATACGGTATCGCTTATATGTGGAATCTTAAAAAAATGGCACAAATGAACATATTTACAAAACAGAAATAGGGTTATAGATGTATAATACAAACTTCAGTAATGGGGGGGAGAGGGGTAGGGATAATGGGGAGATTGGGATTGATATATACACACTACTATATAGAAAGCAGATAACTAATAAGGACCTACTGTATATCACAGGGGATATTCTGTAATAACCTATGTGGGGAAATAATCTGAAAAATAATGGATATATATGTATATATGTGTGTATATATATATATATATATTTGAACCACTCTGCTATACACCTGAAATTAATACATTGTAATTCAACTACACTCCAATATAAATTTTTAAAAAATAGATTAATCTAAAAAAAACACAGTAGTAAGACTTACAGTATATAAACGTTTCTTTCATGTTTAGATTTTATAGGCTAAATTCTTAGACATGAAATTGTGTCAAAGTCAAATGATATATAGATTTTGTATTACAGTTCCAATATATTTCTAAGTTGGCTTCTAAAACGTTCATACTGGTACATGATCAGTACTTTCTGGACCCAAAAACTAGTGGGTATCTGACCAACTTCTTAATGGGCCAGAAGACCTATGGAGGGACATTCACTTTTTTTCTTTGGAGATGAGAAGCAATTTATCACCTTGTTTCCCAAAAGGGCCACAACAGAGGGAGAAAGAGAGCAAGGCTGAGTGTGCGTTCTAGAACCTGGCTGCTTGGAGCCTTCTGAAGGCAGAAGAAGCTATCCACGCTTTTGAAGGGTAGACTGTTCAAATACATAATCACTCAAGACAGTAAAGGGATTTGTGAATGTCCATGAACCCAAAGTCACCTGTGAGGGCTACTCACGCAGAACTGTGTGAAAACTTGTCTAGTAAGGAAGTGAGATGAAGTGCCAATGAGCAGCAAAACCTGTTCCCCTTCACACTGAAGTGGGGACACTGCACACCCTTCCACGCTCACGCTGGATGCTCAAGCTGCAGCACTACATTTGTCTGTTAGTTGCTTGTTAGCCAGTCAGCAAAATGGTTTTGATCTGTCCTTAGCAGAGGAATTTCCATACTAATTCTTACTTCTAAGAATTCTTCTAAGAATTTGAGTTCTTACTTCTAAGAGGAGAGGAGTGTTATGCGATTTACAAATATAACCAAGTTGCACGTGCATTTTCATACTGTCCTGGGGGACAAACCAGTTTTGCAGGAAAGACTGATATAAACTTGCTTGTAAAGGGAAGAATGACACTGGGCGCTCTCATCTACAGGTTGCCTAGCAGACATCAAGTGGAGGAGATGATGATGAAGAAAAATCTACTTAACCTTGCCAGAGGCCCCCTCCTAGCGACTTTTAACACTTGTACATTGAAAAAGAGACACCCGAGCAGGGTGCGCACATTACCTAACGGTGCGTGCTCATGTTAAGGAGAAAGGCCAAGCGAACTTCTTACTTCTAGAAGAAGTGACAGCAGAGAACATGGAAAAACTGCCTCTGACATCAGAAATGACCATGTCAGTCACAAACTGAGAATATGTAGTTACAAAGACTTTAAAGGACTTATGGCCCAGGCCAGAAAATTTTTCTGCCAAAGGCCAGTTGAGCAAGTCTTCTTAGGCTTTCTGGACCACACAGCCTTGTCACAACTACTCAATTATCCTCTATCTTGAAAGCAGTCACAGATAATACGGAAATGGATGAGCGTGACTGTGTTCCCAGGAAACTGTACTTAGGGACATTGAAATTTGAATTTCATGTAATTTCACATGTCACGAAATATTACTCTTTTGATTTTTGTCAACCTATTAAAAAATATCAAAACCATTCTTGGCTGTCAGACCATATAAATAGGCAGTGGTTCTGATTTTGGTCCACGGGCCAGCGTTCGCCCACCCCTGACTTAGGCTTTCAGGTGGCTTCCCCAGTGGATCTTCTTTGCCTGTCTCTGAAAGTCAGAATGGGAATGAGGGAAAGGAAGCAGTGGGACAAAGGTTCAGCAAAGTGTTGTCTCTACGAATCTTACCAGGAGATGGTCAAAGACGCAGGTAAAAGTCGTGAATTCTCAATGAGCCTTTCAATCAGAGCTCTTGGAAAAGCTTCTAGAAAGCAGCCTGGTATATTAAGGTTCTATGAAAGATGAGTCATGGCACACTTGCTAAGCAAGTATGCTGCCCTTCTATTTGATAGAAACTTTTATCCAGTACTTACCATGCTGGCTGTGACTCTGTTTAAGCTCATCTCACTTGCTTGCTTATAAACTCTTCCAGGGTAGCAACCATTTCTTATTTAGTTTTATAGGCTCAGTGCAGAGTATAAGGCCAGTCATCTAGTTGACACATGTTACTGAATTTACCAGAGGCAATCATAAAGTATAAAGTATAAAGGACTTCATAATATTGTATGCCAAGGTATAAATTTGCTTGCTAATAAAACTGGACATTTTTCTAAAAGATTTTGTTCTCAGTTTAGTTCAGTCGCTCAGTCGTGTCCGACTCTTTGCGACCCCATGAATTGCAGCATGCCAGGCCTCCCTGTCCATCACCAACTCCCAGAGTTTACTCAGACTCACGTCCATCGAGTCGGTGATGCCATCCAGCCATCTCATCCTCTGTCGTCCCCTTCTCTTCCTGCCCCCAATCCCTCCCAGCATCAGAGTCTTTTCCAATGAGTCAACTCTTCGCATGAGGTGGCCAAAGTACTGGAGTTTCAGCTTTAGCATCATTCCTTCCAAAGAAACCCCAGGGCTGTATTCTAATCCTTACCAAATAATTGTATGCTAAAAATTAATACAGTCATTTTTACACATATCACGTAACCCTTATGATCATTCTGCAAGCTATGTGTCATCTTCCATATTTGTAGATGAGGCAAACAGAACACAAAATGAGTTAAGTGATAGGCCAGGTTTGAACTCACACCTTCAGGTGACACAGCTCCCGCTTTCCCCATTAGAATACAGATCATCTGTTGAAATGCAAAACTGCTTACAAAACATGTACAAATTATCCATGGGACACTGGCTGAACACAAGAATAAGGGAGAAAAAAGTACTGCGACAATAATGTTCATTCCAAAGTTTGATGGGATGAAGCAGGAAGAATCTTTTGAGAATATTTTCTTCAAAAGTAAAAACCATTTTAAGGACAAGGACAGTAAGAATGAAGGCTGGTAAAGGACCGGAAGGGTATGGCGCATAGACGTCAAGGAGAGTACCTACTTTCTTTTGCGATCATTGAGTTAGAACAGAAAACACGCTGTTGCCAGACCTGACTTAGCAAAAGTTCAGACGAAATCAATCATTTTGAGAGTCTCAGCACAACCCCAGTCACAAGCACTCAAGAAAGCCAAGTGAAAGGCATCGTTAAAAGTCAAAGAACTTTGTTGTTGGCCAACTGAGCTGTTGCCAATCTCCAGAACTCGAAATCCAGAGGCCAAGATGCTGCTGCTGCCATGTTCTGGTTATTTGGACAAACAGGATACTTCAAATTTCTCATCTGAAAAGTGATTTCACTTATTGATTTATTTAGCAACCAGCTAGTGGAGACTTAATTATATGCAGGGCACCATGGTGAGATTTGAGAAGGAAAGAGACGTAAACACTGTGGCTTTCATTTTAAGAATGTTGCACCCAGTGGCAAGACAGAATCATGTTAAGAGTTAATTACAAGCTGAGGCTGCATGAACACATGCCTGAATAGACGAAGAAGGAAAGTTCTACGCAAGTTTGGAAGCAGAGGCCATTCATTTTGGCTGGATACTTTATTTTTTATGTACGTATGTAAGTATATTGTCCTCTGCTCATCCCCAATAGCATATTGGACACCGTCCAACCTGGGAAACTCATCTTTCGGTGCTTATCTTTTTGTGTTTTATACAGTTAATGAGGTTCTCATGGCAAGTATACTGGGGTGGTTTGCCATTCCCTTCGAACTGTGTTGCAGGAAAGACTGAGTCCCTTGGACAGCAAGGAGATCAAACCAGTCAATACGAAAGGAAATGAACCCTGAATACTCATTGGGAGGACTGAAGCTGAAGCTCCAATATTTTGGTCATCTGATGAGAACAGCTGACTCATTGGAAAAGTCCCTGATGACTGGGAAAGATTGAGGGCAGAAGGAGAAGAGGGCATCAGAGGATGAGATGGCTGGATGGCGTCACCGAGGCAATGGACAAGAACTTGGGCAACCTTTGGGAGATGGTGAGGGACAGGGAGGTCTGGTGTGCTGCAGTCCATGGGGTTGCAAAGAGTCAGACATGACTGGGAGACTGAACAGCAACAAATGTATGCATTTTTAAGATTTTTTTTTTTGATGTGTCCCATTTTTAAAGTCTTTCTTGAATTTGTTACAATATGGTTTCTGGTGTTTATATTCTACTTTTTTGGTCATAAGGCATGTGGTATCTTAGCTCAAGGATCAAGGATCAAACCCTTACCCCTTACATTGGAAGGTCAAGTCTTAACCACTGGATCATTAGGGAAGTCCCACTGGCAGGAGACTTTAGTGGACTATTCCAAAGGTTACAGGCTAAGAACATTTCCAAATACCTACTTGAGAAATACCATCTATGGTTCTGCCAGGCACATCCCTCTGAAAAATTACCACACCTTTTGCTCATCTACCTCTGATATTTTTGGTCTTCTAAAATACATGAAAGAAGCAGGTCTAGAGTTGACAAATTCAGAAGCAACTAACACGAGGGAGAGCAGAGATGAAATGACAATCTTTTGAAAAGACTTCAGCTTGCAGGAACCCATGGAGGTGATAAAGCTAGAATGCTAGTACTTAGTTCAGAAAGTAAACCCAGTCCAAAAAAGCATGGCCTAAAGTGTATTTTATGGTTTGGAGTCAGCGAAGGTTCTTCTTTTATTTCTTATTTCCTTTGCTGGAAACAAATATTCGATGTAACTTTTTTTTGCCATCATGGATTTCACTGGTCCAGAGAGTGGAACAATTTTACTGGAATAAGTAAAACATTGGCTATTCCTCCTAAGCTGAATGTTCTGCCGCTTCCTTCAAAATGACAAAAAGTAAGAGATACGAGTTCCTTAGAGTTCAGCCGCCTGAGGCTCCATTTGTATAAAAAATTAAAAACATTTCAAAGTAAATTCAATTAGTGAATGTGTATTGCCTGAATAGACTATCCTTCTAAATTTAATATAGCTAACATGACAATTTTACGAGCAAACCATGTTAGAGATAATATATTTTTATGTTCCTTAAACTAGCAAAGAGACTTCAGAATCATAAAGAACACTAACAAGGTATTGCAGATACTTAAACTTTCTTCAAAGAAAAAATATATGTGTGGTTTTCCAAATGTGAGAAGTGTGAGGTTTGGCTTTTTTCACAACTTCAAGGTTCCTAGAAATGCTACATCTTCATCTTGCACCAGCATTGCTAATAGACGGCATTACTGACACATAATTTCATTCGTGTGTGTGTGTGTGAGAGAGAGGGAGGAACATAGAGAGAGATTGAAAGGACAGAATAGTCCACCTCGAGAAGACTTTATGAGATAGAAAAAAAAAAAGGGGGAGTTGAAGGATGAAAAACTAAAATTCCAAATAGCCTCTACTGTTTACTTTAGATTCCAAGAGATTCTAAGTAAGATTCTTTGTTCACTGGTGCAAAGAAAAAGATCGAGGAAGACAAGATTCTGTGACACCTGAAAAATGAAGGTGCTAAAACAAATAAAAAGAGAAAAAATGAAAGTATTGATGTCACTCCTTTTCTATTTCACCTTCACATTCTGAGGATAAACACAGCAGTGTAAATCCAGGGCACTTGAGAGTTTCGTTCTTCAGTGGAATGGTTTATTTGATTTTAGGGATCCTTTCTGCTGAACTAGTATTCTGTCCAGTCCATGAAATGATAACAGTCTGACATCTTCAGAGACATTCCTGAAGTTTACAAGCTTTGCAGGCAGAATTTAGGAGTCCAGTTTTGTTTAATGAACTTCTGTGACTGAAAATACATCCCATAGTCTTTTAGTTTCTTGTATATATTCTCTCCACCACACAAAATCACCTAAAGCTACTCGTGGAAGAATGTAATGAGCAACACACTCAACACATCATTTTACTAGAAAAGCAAGTAAACCTCAGTTTAGAACCAATTGCTACGTCTTTTGCACGTTTTATTTTTGACAGTATACACATTCATCTGGATCTCTGTATCTTTATACATCTATCTGTTCTCAAGATCCACCTTGTAAGAAGACTGCAGAAAATTAACATGTACTGAAGGCTGACCATGTGTCAGTTCATGGGGAACTTGCATCTTTTAGGTATAATTACCATAAAATTAACCTATTTCAAATGAACATTTCCATGAGTTTTAGTAAATGTATGCATTGGTACAACTCTCCACCATCTTCTATGACTCTAAGAAGCTCCCTCAAACCATCTGCCATCGATCTCTGCTCCAAACCTCCAGTCCCAAACAGCTTCTGATCTGCTTTGTCTCCTTAATTCTGCCTTTTCTAGAAATTGCACATCTAGTATTTTGTGTCTGGCTTTGGGCTTCTGTGGTGGCTCAGATGGTAAAGAATCTGCCTGCAATGTGGGAGACCTGGATTCCTTCCCTGGGTTGGGAAGATCCGCTGGAGAAGGGAACGGCTACCCACTCCAGTATTCTGGCTTGGAGAATCCCATGGACAGAGGAGCCTGGCAGGCTACAGTTCATGGGGGTCGCAAAGAGTCAGACACGACTGAATGACTTTCACTTTGTCCGTTGAAACGTGATGATTCTGAGATTTAGCCACACTGTTACATGTGTCAATAGCTCATTTCTTTCATTGATCAGTAGTATTCCACTGTCCGGATACAGCACATTTTGTTTATGCAGCCACTTTATGTGACAGCAGACTTGCTGGATCAGATGGTAAAGTGTGGGTTTCACTTTTATTTTTTTTTGACACCATGACAGGCTTTATTATTATTATTATTATTATTGATTACAATATCACTACAGATGGTGACTGAAGCCAAGAAATTAAAAGATGCTTGCTCCTTGGAAGAAAAGCTATGACCAACCTAGACAGCATATTAAAAAGCAGGGACATTACTTTGCCAACAAAGGTCTGTCTAGTCAAAGCTATGGTTTTTTCTTTTCTTTTCTTTCTTTCTTTCTTTTTTTTTTTAACAGTGATAGATTTTATTTTACTTTATTTTTAATTTATTTTTAATTTTTTAAATTTTAAAATCTTTAATTCTTACATGCGTTCCCAAACATGAACCCCCCTCCCACCTCCCTCCCCACAGCATCTCTCTGGGTCATCCCCATGCACCAGCCCCAAGCATGCTGCACCCTGCGTCAGACATAGACTGGCGATTCAATTCTTACATGATAGTATACATGTTAGAATGCCATTCTCCCAAATCATCCCACCCTCTCCCTCTCCCTCTGAGTCCAAAAGTCCGTTATACACATCTGTGTCCTTTTTCCTGTCTTGCATACAGGGTCGTCATTGCCATCTTCCTAAATTCCATATATATGTGTTAGTATACTGTACTGGTGCTTTTCTTTCTGGCTTACTTCACTCTGTATAATTGGCTCCAGTTTCATCCATCTCATCAGAACTGATTCAAATGAATTCTTTTTAACGGCTGAGTAATACTCCATTGTGTATATGTACCACAGCTTTCTTATCCATTCATCTGCTGATAGACATCTAGGTTGTTTCCATGTCCTGGCTATTATAAACAGTGCTGCGATGAACATTGGGGTACATGTGTCTCTTTCAATTCTGGTTTCCTCGGTGTGTATGCCCAGCAGTGGGATTGCTGGGTCATAAGGTAGTTCTATTTGCAATTTTTTAAGGAATCTCCACACTGTTCTCCATAGTGGCTGTACTAGTTTGCATTCCCACCAACAGTGTAGGAGGGTTCCCTTTTCTCCACACCCTCTCCAGCATTTATTGCTTGCAGATTTTTGGATTGCAGCCATTCTGACTGGTGTGAAGTGGTACCTCATTGTGGTTTTGATTTGCATTTCTCTAATAATGAGTGATGTTGAGCATCTTTTCATGTGTTTGTTAGCCATCCGTATGTCTTCTTTGGAGAAATGTCTATTTAGTTCTTTGGCCCATTTTTTGATTGGGTCGTTTATTTTTCTGGAATTGAGCTGCATAAGTTGCTTGTATATTTTTGAGATTAGTTGTTTGTCAGTTGCTTCATTCGCTATTATTTTCTCCCATTCTGAAGGCTGTCTTTTCACCTTGCTTATATTTTCCTTTGTTGTGCAGAAGCTTTCAATTTTAATTAGATCCCATTTGTTTATTTTTGCTTTTTTTTCCAGAATTCTGGGAGGTGGATCATAGAGGATCCTGCTGTGATTTATGTCTGAGAGTGTTTTGCCTATGTTCTCCTCTAGGAGTTTCATAGTTTCTGATCTTACATTTAGATCTTTAATCCATTTTGAGTTTATTTTTGTGTGCGGTGTTAGAAAGTGATCTAGTTTCATTCTTTTACAAGTGGTTGACCAGTTTTCCCAGCACCACTTGTTAAAGAGATTGTCTTTACTCCATTGTATATTCTTGCCTCCTTTGTCAAAGATAAGGTGTCCATAGGGTTTCACTTTTAAACAAATTGACAAAATGCTCCAAAGCAGATGTGCCAGATAACATTCCGTTCAGCCATGTGTGAGATTTTCAGTAGTCTCTTCACATCCTCATCAACACTTGGTGCTGTCGGTCTTCTTAGTTTTAGCCGTTCTAGTGGATGGGTCTTATTAATGGTGAGTCTTATTAAGCATCTTTTCATGAGCTTATTTGCATATCCTCCTACATAAAGTGCCTATTCAGAACTTTCCCTCATTTTTAATTGAACTGTTAATCTTCTTATTACTGAGTTGCAAAAGTTCTTTATATATATTTTGGTTGAAATCTTTTGTTAGACAGTTATTTTTGCAAATATTTGCCTCCAATCTGTTGCTTGCCTTTTCATTTGCTTAATGGTGTCTTCTGAAGAGCACCAATTTAATTTTGATGACACCTGATTTATTGATTTTTTTAATGATCACAGCTATTATATCATATCTAAGAATTTTTCCCCAAGAGAAATTTGAGCGACATTGTGTTTCTTGTTCGGTTTCTAAGTGGTGTATGACGCTTTGCGACCCCATGGACTGCAGCACACCAAGCTTCCCTGTCCTTCATTATCTCCTGAAGTTCGCTCAAATTTATGTCCATTGAGTGACATAAGGGTCAACAATCTCTATTTTCCACATGGAAATCCAACTGGAACAACACTACTTGTTGAAAAACTATCGTTTCCTTATTACCTTGGCACCTCTGATAAACATCAACTGTCCACATATATCAGGATTTATTACTGAACTTTTTCTTCTGCACCACTGATCATATATCTGTCCTTATATCAATACCATACTTTCTGGATCGCTGTAGCTTTACAGTAAAAGTTGCAATCAGGAAGGATGAGTCTTCCAATTTTGTTCTTTTTTCATACTGCTTATGCTATTCTAGGTCCTTTGCATTTCTATATACATGTTTGTGTGAGTTTATCAATTTCTACCAAAGAAAAAAGCCTACTGAGATTCTGATAGACTACACTGAATCTGTAGATCAGTTTGGGAAGCATTCCCAATATTGAGGCTTCTAATCCATGAGTATGGTATATATCACATTAATTTAGTTCTTTTGTTTCTCAATAGCATTTGTAGTTTTCAGCAGATAGCTTTCACAGTTTCGCTTATTCTTAAGCATTTTATTCTTTTTGACATTATAAATGAAATTGATCTTAAAATTTCATTTTCAGATTGTCCATTACTAGTGTATAGAAATTTATTATTGATTGTATCCTGCAATTTTGATAAACTCATGAATATTCTAGTATCTTTTTAAATGGATTATTTAGGATTTTCTACCTACAAAGATCACATTGTGAACAAAAACAGTTTTATTTCTTCCTTTCCAATTCTTTGGCTTTAATTTCTCATTCTTACCTTATGGTTCTTGACTTTAGTACACTGTATATTGACACTCTTATAGCCTTTTCAGGGATGCTGAAATCAGGTCTGTATATCCTTTACCCCAAGGAATGACCATTTTTAAGTAATGCATAATGTCACTGTCTATCAGTCAAAAATTCACTTTCAGCAGCTGTCTTTGTTTATAAAACAGTGTTTGGGTAATTATTTCAAAAATTCAAACTGCATTTTGTATTCATCATTTAGAAAAGAAGGAATCATTAATAAGCACAAGTCTCACACACTTAACAACAACTGAGACAAAGATGGAGATCATTAGGCATGCTGAGAGTGGCGATTCTTTAGCCTCAATTAGGTGCTCATTGGACTTAATAAGCTGGTCAACCATGAGAGAGTAAGATTAAAGAACCAAGCACAGCGCAGTGAAAGTACAACATATCAAAGCCCATGTCTAAAATGCAAAGTATAGTCGGTGATTTTATAGTCTATTTTAGGTCTTTAGGAACTGTAACTACCTTTCTGATGGGTGGTTCTCAAACCTGAGCACAGTTCAACTCACAGACGGACTGAGACATGGTTCTCAAAGTGTGGGAGATACCAGGACTTCGTTTAACCTTACAAAATTTCTGAGTAAAGTATGCAAGGATATGCAATTCCCATTTACAGATCAGGAAACAGATACAAGAAATTGAAGTAACTTGCTGAAGCAGTTATAGTTAAGCGGTGAAGACAGAATTCAATCCTAGGTCTGTTTGGCTCCAGAAGTTCTTAACTGGGCTCCTAGTTTCCTGAGTAACCTATTTGCCCGATGCTTATTCTAAAGCCCGCACAGTCCCACCTGCTTCCATATCTGGTATGGTTTCTAGTCTTGTCTGGAGTTCCCCAGTGACTCACAGCTACCATGCAACCACTGGGGAAGAATCTACTTTCCAGGTTTGCTCTGTCCCAAAATACTAGTCTGACGGCTTCAACACTGTAATAAAAAGACCTGAGGTGGTAACATAAATAAGACACAAGCACATAAATGTAAACAGCTTAGCTTGACATAGATGAGTGACTTTCCTTTCAGTGTGGGGGCAGAAATGCCAAGGAAGTTTGAATATGAAAGGGCATTAAAATTTGTTTTTTTTTTTTTTCTGGTATTAAAAGCTTTTAAGTGAGGTAATTCAGGCTTTTCTCTGCTTTCATTTTGGGGAGACACATTAGAAAATGAATGCATTCCAAAGCAGAGAAGTTAGCAATAATGCCATTATATGGTAAGTGGGTGATAAAGTTCAGCCTTCTCTCAACACCCTACAGAAAAATTCTAACCCTTGGGTGCAGATGACTCAGACAGGAATCTTTCTAACTTGGGTTTGTAAGTCCAGAAAAGAGGAACTGTATTTCCACAGACAGTACACAGCAAGAAAAAGGAAACAATACCAAAAGCGCTTCTCATTGTGCCTTAAGTAAACATTCGCTAGATGTTTGGGATTTGTTGGTTAATTACAAAACATTTCAACAGGCTCTTTTCATGAAACAAATACTATACTAATCATACGCCCCGCCCTGCTTCCACACACACACACACACACACACACACTCCCCGAACTCTGGACAATATACAAAACCAGAAACAATGGTCTTAATCCGTGCTATGCTATCCTCCGAGAAGTGAGGAAGCCGCCTGGGATATCTTACCCTCTGATCAGGAGACTTTTGGAAGAGAATTTTTTTCATAAATCCCATATTTTGTCTCTTGTACCAATTTGTTCCCTCCCACAAATATAACACACATTTTACAGTCCTTATAATTAATGCTTAGACATGAATAGCAATGCCGTGGGAAATTTCTGTAGCCAGCAATATACTGGGAAACAACCTACACGATTGAGGCACACTTGCTGGCAGAGCCAGCAGAGAGAAAAGGGGGCCAGTAACTATGGGTCCACAGCCTGTTGCCTAATTTTATAAATAAAATTTTTTTTGAAACACAGCCATGTCCATTCATTGATGTCTTCTCTAGGGCTCCTTTCTTGCTACAAGGGCAGAGCTGAATTGTTGCCACTGAGACCATCTGGCCTGCAAAGCCTAAAATATTTTCTACCTAGCCCTTTACAGAAAAAAATTATCAAGTTAGTGATAATACATTTAAAATAATATGGTAAAGTACTCTAGTTAGGGTAAGATGAAAACAAGAAAGAGAAGATACACTCTTTCATAGAAGGGATCACATATACTCAGAATGAAATAAAACAAAGCAAAGTGGGTACAGAAGAGACCAAAACCATTAAGCAGTCAGATGTCGGGGGGTGGCATTACGGATGGCTTTCTTTCCCTCATCTGTGCTCCAATTTTCTAAAATGACCTTACAGTTCACTGACAATAGAATAAACTGAACCTCACTTCAAACATTATTTTAGCACGTGCGTCTGTCCTGCACAGAGCAGTACAGCTAGATTCGGCCCGGCCCTCCCAACGCTGTGCCGAGGGTGGGAACGGGGAGGCCAGGCCCCTACCTTATGCTCATCCCGAAGGTGGCTGTCCAGTTCTTCCGTGTGCTTGGTCTCATAGTAGCAGAGCTGGCATTTGTAAGGTTTCAGTTCATTGTGCTTTTCTATGTGTTGCTGGAGGCTCTCGTCACTGGAGCAGGTGAAGGTACACTTATCACAGCGGAAAACTACTCCCTGCAAGTATTTGGACAGTTTGGATCGGCACACTTCAATGGGGACAACCCGCTCTTCTGTGGAAACAAATTGAATACAAAGATGGGAACTTTTACTGATGGAAAGCAGACGGTCTTTCTCGGGAGCATAAGGAAAAATTCCCCCATCTACTGTGGAAACTTCTCATGGCTGCAGGTCTGTGAACCGTGCACACATGCCACTGTCCCTCCTCCCAACCCCCCAAGTCCACAGCCCACTGGGACACGTGGGTGCTTCTCAGGCCAAAAGCTCTGTGTACTTGATACCCAGAAAGACCTATAAATAGGAGTGGGCGGGCTGAAAGGTGCTGCGGATTTCTGAATGGAGGTGATTAAAGGAGGAGACAAGAATAGAAGTTTCACTAACATGAATGATTATCAACAGCAACCACCAGCGCATCTTACTTCCCCAGCAAGTGGCATTTAGGCTTACAGAGATGTCCTTAACCACTCCTGTGTTCTTGCCTGGGAAATGCCATGGACAGAGGTGCCTGGAGGGTTAAATACAGTCTGCGGGGTCATAAAAGAGTTGGATATGACTTAGCAACTAAACAACAACAACAGCAAGATGTCCGTAAGGGGGAAGGATAATGACATTCTTGGAGCGCCTATGCGCCACCATTGTATACCTCCCTAGCAACTGTTAGGCCGAAGTTAGTCCCATTTCTACAAAGAGGTAAAACAAGGAACTGAGCTTTCAAGGCCGTCTCCCAAGGTCACAGACGCTGAAACTGCCTAACCTGGGACCCCACCCATGTCTGCCTACCGAACCGCAAATCGGCTCTCTTCCATCATTTCTAATTCCATTCCTGTTTCCCCTTCCAAGAAGTTCTCAAGGAGACTGTTTGCCTTTTCTTGAAACCAAAAGAATCTCTAAGATCAAATCTGAAAACAAAGAATCCTGGACACTTTCATTCACTGAAACTCCAACCCCAACTCAGGAAGAGCTCTGGCAGATGAAATGTCTGCAGGCAATCTTCCAGGAGAGGTGGGGTGGGGGTGGCGTGGGAGATGTGGAGGATTTGTGCCTTTTCAGACAATCTGTAATGTGATTGTCACCAAGGGAGAAAATAAAAGAGAGAGGATTTGGGTGCTTTTCCCGTTAACATACCAAATGCTGTAGGGCTGGAAGTGTGTGTGTGTGTGTGTGTGTGCTTGTTTATTTTGTACTCTCTCACCCTTGTGTTTAACTGCTCAAATTAAATTTCACACCAGTCTGCCCAGAGTATCGGCACACGCGCCAGATATCCATAACTGGGATAAAATTAAAATCTGTGCTATTTATGCAAGGATCAAATATAGCATGTGTTTTCATGCTGTGTCTGGATTTCAGAAGACTCTGAAAGTTTACAAATGGACGCACACAACATACACTTATATTATTTAGAAACAGCAATGTATTATTAAGTCAGGAAGGCGCGCTATATCCTCGGTCACCAGGAGCAACATTCACAGAGCATCAGGATGCTGTGTGCTGAAGTAGCTCGCTCTGGGAGCCCTCCCTCTTGGGCTGGCCTGTGTCTGCCCCTTGGGGAGTTTCTCCCACCCAAAGGCCTGCCTGCCTCTTAACCAGCACATGCTCCTTGCAGGGCAGTCCCTGCCTTGGGAGTCCCTGAATGCAGCGATTAATTGGCCAGCGAGAATGTGGGCAGAGGAAGCGTGGAAGGTTGGTGTCTGCACCATACTCCCAGGAGCTCTAATGCATATGTTATTTTCCCTATACAAAGAGTCAGTCGCTTATTTAGAAATATAAATATTTTTAAACCAAAGTCGCGCAGACAGCTAAGAAACACATGATTATAATGGAATCCACACATTTTCTTAGAATAGCAAATGTTGTAACAGTCTTCTAACCATTCAGTTAGTTCCATGGTTTGGTGTAAATGGGAGGAAAAAAAAATGCTTTGGTTTAAACTAATGAGCCTGAAGGAAGCCAGGGCTATGATGGTTGTTCTATGCCTCTAATCCAGGATTTCTCAATCGCAACGCTACTGATGTTTTGATGCCAGATAATTCTTTCCTCTGCGAGGTTTCCTATGCATTGTAGGATGTGTATCAGCACCCCAGGCCCCTGCCCACCAAAGCCAGGAGTGCCCCCTCCTCCTCATCGTGACAACAGAAGATGGCTCTAGACAGCTGCATCATGAGAAGGCAAGATAAGATGGACCCTGGTTCAGACACTGGTCCAAGTCAAGGGCCAAGTATTCAGTCCAGCCACCCCGGACTTGTAGACTGGAGCAGGCTGGCGCCCATGGCAAGAGATGGGGGTCCAGGCTGAAGCCAGGAGATCGGCCCCCACACCCAACACCTCAGGAGGTCATGGCGAACTATTGATGTGAACTTTTCTGGCACCTTCTTTGAGACTTGCACCCTCCCTCCACTGCTCTGTGTTTGTTCCTGATTTATACAATTTTGGCATTTCTACTGCTTCCCTGCTCTTTCTTTGGCTCTGGCCTGTCCCGCCTGCCCTGGTTCTGTCCGCCTCGGTGGAGACGGAGAACAGCTGGCTATAAGTTTCCGCGTAACGATGCCTCCAACACCTTGAAGACAGTCATTGCTCTCCAGCCTTCCCTTCTCCGCTGTAAATAATTGCTTCTTTCAAACTTGTTTTTTCTTATAGGTCTCCTTTCTCAATTCCTTTGGTTAGTTTTCTTCGCAGTTTCAATTTCACTATGTGTGTCTCAGTGCATTTTGCACAGTCGGGAGCGTTCAGAATAATACCTTGGAGGTGAAACTCTAACACTGAATGGAAACAGCCACTCCCACTTATTAAGAGCTCACTAGGTTTTAAGCATGGTTATGTGTTGGACTCTCTTGGCTACTTTTTATTCGCACAACACCCTGCAAAGTCAGTTTTGAGAGTCTTCAGTGGAAACTGAGAACGGCTCAGTTGAGCTACTTCCTCAAAGTCAGTGCTCTAATTCAGCACAAAGTTGTGGCCTGGGAGCCCGGGTCTGCTGACCTTTGCCTGCATGCACCCTCCTCCGTCTCTCCTATAAAGAACTCTCCAGTCACGTCCAATCTGTATGCCGTGCACTTCTCAGCCTTTTATTCCTAAGAGTTCAAAATCGCAAAAGCTCTCAGTGTCTAAGGCAACCATTTTTATCTGAATTTCTTTCAAGTATCTCCTGGATTTCATAAAAGGTCATTTCCCTGATGACTTATTCTGAAAGGTATGACTTCCTCATTTCCAAACTAAAACATTAACTGTAATAACTCCCAAGTCTCTTAGTTATAATGGGTTATGGGTATTAATTTTAGAAAACAAAGTTACCTTTTCCCCACCCCTCTTTCTACAAACATGGCTAACAGGACCAAGATAAAAAAACAAGACAGACTCTGAAAGGCGGGCAAAGGACCGACAGCGTTTTCTGAATGAGGTTATTCATGGTGGAGGCCAGTGAAGAACATAAGCCGGGAGACTGGACTGTTTCCAGGTAGGGCCTGAGCCCTGTTTTGGCTATGGAAGCTCAGCCACTTGGGGCTTTTCCTACAGGGGGCAGCGACAACTGTGGGTCTTTTCTTGACTTCACACGTCTCAAAATTACCTTGGGTAAGAAATCAAGGCCTGAATCACACTCGCTGTGACTCAGCTTCCAGCACTGACTGCAATAATACTATGACTTCACCAGTTTTGACTACAAGACAGATCATGTCTCTCATCTGAAGTGAAGTGAAGTTGCTCAGTCGTGTCCGACTCTTTGTGACCCCATGGACTGTAGCCTACCAGCTTCCTCCGTCCATGGGATTTTCCAGGCAAGAGGACTGGAGCGGGATGCCATCAGAGACTCATACTTAAAAGATATTGAGTGCTGCGGTTCATCAAGAGCCCAGAAGTATCTGCCGGGTGGGCAAATAATCTGTAAAATCGCCACTACTAAAGGGGGGTCGGGGGAGAGGGGGTCACTTCTACTCAAAACAGTAAAAAAAAAATCACATCACCATGGAGCCCAGAATCACCAAGTAACAATTCTTCCTGAAAGGCAGCCCACAACACATGTGGGTTTCCTCCCCACAATGTGCCAGGCCAGGGGTAGCGGGGGGTGGGGGCTGAGGGGTGGGTGAGGTGGGTGGGGATTTGAAAGTCACTCACTCCAACCAACTCTGAACGTAGATCGTCATGGTAGAAGGCCGAGACCCCCGCTGACCCAAACCAAAGATCCATCTGTTACTCTAACTCACAAACCAGGGACAAATGCTGAGGACCAGAAAGCCACCATCCCCAAATACAACCATAAAGAGACACATGTAAACATAAGCACAACAGTTCCTGTAAAAAGTTAAGTTTTGACATTAGCCAAGCTACCCTCTTCAAGCCAGACAAGAGCTGGGAACTGTACCTTTAACAGGAAGAAGTATGTGATGGGGACGAAGGGAACATGTAATTTCACTGAGTAAGATGAAAGACTGACAATCTCACTGTAGTATCTTTTTTTTCCTCCCTCAAGAAAAAATGATACTGATCAGATAAATTAGGGGAGATTAGTTTTGTTCCAAAAACATACCCACCTGCAGGGTTCAGTTATATTTAGCATTTATGTGTGTATAGAGATTACAGGCTGCAAAACAGAAACTGTAAGTTTATAAGCCAAATGGAGACCCATCTCAATGATTACACAGCTCTGTAATTATAAATATTTGATGAAACTGTTTCATGCCTATAATTCAATTTTTGCCCAATTTCTCAGGTCCGCTATAGGTATATAAGGGACATCCAGGCCAAGCAATGCGTGAGGCATCCATTGTGCTTCCAACGGTTATAAGAACTCAGGAGAAATGCACTCTGGCTTCCCTGGTGGCTCAGATGGTAAAGAATCTGCCTACAATGCAGGAAACCTGGGTTTGATCCCTGGGCTGGGAAGATCTCCTAGAGAAGGAAATGGCAACCCACACTTGCCTGGAGAGATCCCACGGACAGAGGGCCCTGGTGGGCTACAGTCCATGGGGCTGCAAAGAGTTGGACACGACCGAGCAACCAAAAGCATTCATGTACTCTGAAACTATTTCTTCCCTTGTTCACTGTCCCTCTTCTTACTAAAGTTCACGCTCCTTCAGTGCCCAAACCTTGCCTGACTCTTCCTGGCAGTATCCCTAGAGCTTAAAGCAATGCTAGCATGTGGTGGGTGTTCATTTGTAACATGAATGAAAACCCATCCAACATCATACCACTTTCTCCTTGAACCAGAAGACTCAGGTTTAATTTTTCCCTGGTTACACTGGTCCCATCATGGTGAACCTCATCAAATGTTGATCTGACCTAAGTGCATGGTTCCTCAAAGAGATGGGTCTGTAATCCTTGGCTTTAGTCTCTGCTAAATTAGAACTCACCAGGTATCTCATCAGTACCCCAGCTTCCCATCTGTCTAGAGAGTAGCATTCTACTCCTGCGATGGGATCCAAGCCCTCTTTCATTTGACCGGAATATACCTTTCTAGCCTTGCCTCCAGCTGCTGCTATTGCTGCTAAGTCACTTTAGTCGTGTCGGACTCTGTGCGACCCCATAGACGGCAGCCCACCAGGCTCCCCCGTCCCTGGGATTCTCAAGGCAAGAACATTGGAGTGGGTTGCCATTGCCTTCTCCAATGCATGAGAGTGAAAAGTGAAAGTGAAGTCGCTCAGTCATGTCCGACTCTTAGCAACCCCATGGACTGTAGCCCACCAGGCTCCTCCATCCATGGGATTTTCCAGGCACGAGTACTGAAGCGGGGTGCCATTGCCTTCTCTAAGCCTTGCCTCCTAGTACCTTCTAATTTCACTCTGTAAACACATCTTCCCTCTACTCACCTGAGTGGTTTGTTAAAATTTTCCTTACACTCTGTAATGAGTCAAATGGAGTCCCCAGAAATTTATGTCCACCTGGCCCCTTAGAATGCAACCTTATTGAGACCTGAGGTCTTCACATGTTAGTGAAGATAAGATCGTATGGGATTGGGGTGCACTCTAAAGTCAGGGTAAGAAGAAGAGAGAACAGACACACACACACACACACACACACACACACACACACACAAAGAAGGCCATGTGCAAAGGGAGGGAGAGACTGGAGTGATATAGCTATAAGGCAAGGGATGCCAAGCAAAGTCGGAGCCAGGAGAAGCTGGGAAGAATCTACGAAGGATTCTCTCCTAGAGTCTTCAGGGGGAACACAGCCTTACAAACAACTGCATTTCAGACTTCTAGGCTCCAAAATGGAAAAAAAAGATCCATTTCTGTTAAGTCCCCTACATAACGAATACACCCACCTCAAGTCCTCTCTGACTGCTGAAACGTTATCATGGATCAGTTTGAAAGCCACCCCCCTACCACCACCTCTTTCTACTCCAAACAGAAATACATCTGCCACTGTCAATCTCCTAGGTACTTATCACTCACTATCTTAAACATACTTATGCACACAGTTCATCTTTTTGAGGACAGCAGACTGGCTCTCAGGTATCCCATCTTAACCCAAAGAACCCAGCACGGTACAGCAAGGAACAAGCAAATAATACATGTCTACTGAACGCATGGACCAACAGAACGCTCTCTTTTGTAGCAGCCAATGTGATTCCACAGTTATTTCTCATTCAGATCACCCAGGAGTGGAATGAATTCCTTTTTCCTTCCTCCCTATTCAAATACAGCAATTTGTCTGGACAAAAAGCTAAGGAGACTGTATTCCTACAAACAGCAGCTTATTCTCAGGGCCAGTTCAGAAGTTGTTTTTCTTGCCATTCATTCCAAGTATTTTAATTAACCAAAGTCTCAGAAAGATCTCTTACTGCAGGCCCCAGAGACCAAAGATGTTTATTCATCCACAGAGTAAGGAGAGCACAGGTGCAGAGAAAGCCACGTCTTGTTACTCTGAGATCAGCCCCAGCTCAAAACTGCCAGGCAGACACCCACCCAACCCTGTCTTCTTTGTCAAGACTAGCTCCCACTGAGCCGCCATCTTGACTGAGATGGACCCCAAAGCCAGGCCAGGATGCAGATGGCAGACATGCTACCCCAAAGTGCCCTGCCTACCTGCGGCTCAGTGGTCCCCATCTGACCCCCAACCTTCAGACAACTCTATCCCGAGACCCAGATACCACAGCCACTGCAATGCTCAACGGGGTGACGCCAACCACCTTCCCAAGGGTGAGGCAGTGATGCCTGGTGGCGTGGACCGGGGGTGAGGCAGGCCTGGGATCAGATCCCAGCTGGGTCACTTATTAGTCATTTGACCTTGGGTAAGATGTTCAATCTTTCTGAACCTGTTTTCTCCCTTGTTATCAGGGATAACAGTTAACACCTACCACTTAGGGTTTCGTGAAAATTCCATGAAATGACTCATTGGAGAGCACTCAGCACAGCACCTGCTACCTAAAAAGTCCTCAGTAACAGTAACTATTGCTGTGGATGTTGTCACTATTACAACAGTCCTCAAATACTCACGTTCATTCCAGATTGTGCCCTTTCTGACCCCAATGAGGACAAACTCTACACATGCTGATGCTTCTTCTAATATAAATTATGTCTATAAATAAACAGAAAAGACTCTAAATAACCACTGACAGGCAATACGATGGATGGATCATGGGATCAGAAAACTGGGGTTGACACACAGCTTCCCTGCTCACTGGTTGAGTGACTCTGGTTGAACTACTTCTACCCTCACGGGTCCAGCGAGGGGCTGGGGGGAGTTCACCACTGTTTTCTGGCTGGGGGCAGCATGCACTACTTCATACACAGCGGCCCCCTCAGGAGAACCCCCCTGGAGAAACTCCTTTCAGGTTTCAGCACCTCAGATTCTTGAACATTCAAAAGTCTAATGAACACCCCAAATCAAATTGATTCTGTTATCGTCTCCCCCACAGTGGGCTGGAGTCCCAGGGCTGAGACAGTAGCCCGCTGCTAACAAGTGCACAGGATCCTGCGGCAGACACCAAAACTCTAGGTGAGTGTTCTCATACCTTCACGTGAACTTTTAACTGCTTTTTCCTTATTCTGCAATTGCCCCAATCTCCTCTCTTGTTTTTAATCCTACAGTTCTGCACAACTATCTTTAACATATCTTCAATTCTTTGTGAAATGACAAAACACTACACTAAAACAAAGAAAAAACAGTTTTTGCCAGCTTCAAGCCTCACATACATAAAACAGGACTACAGGTCAAAGTATCGTCCCTCCCAGTGTGGCTGGATGATGAAGTGACCACGTGTGAGAAGCACTGGGTCAGGTGTGGCGTGCTCCAGGCAGTAAGTGTTTCTCTCTGCCTTCTCGTTTCCTGGACTCTTAGCTCAGGGAAGCAAAATCAGCGAGCTTGCATTAGCCATCAAGACTCTGATCCCAGCAGGCATGTATGGGTGTAAGTCTCTGCTGCTGCTGCTGCTAAGTCGCTTCAGTCGTGTCTGACTGTGCAACCCCACAGACGACAGCCCACCAGGCTCCCTCGTCCCTGGGATTCTCCAGGCAAGAACACTGGAGTGGGTTGCCATTTCCTTTTCCAATACATGCAAGTGAAAAGTGAAAGGGAAGTCGCTCAGTCATGTCCGCAGTCACGTCCAATTCTTTGTGACCCCACAGACCGTAGCCCACCAGGCTTCTCTGTCCATGGGATTCTCTAGGCAAGAATATTGGAGTGGATTGCTATGTCCTCCTCCAGGGGATCTTTCCAACCCAGGAATCAAACTCGAGTCTCCTGCATCTGCTGCACTGGCTAACAGGTTCTTTACCACTAGCGCCACCTTGGAAGCTTGATTCCAGCAGGCAGCAAATGGAAACGATACTCCACCACTGAGGTGGGGTCTTACTGCTCCTGTCTGCTCCACAGTAGCATGACTCATGGCCTTGTTCCAAGCAATGGAGGACATGGAGCCATTGACAGATACATGGGCCCAGGGACCAAAAGCCAGGTGACTGAGGGAGCACACCACAAGGGATCCCAGGGGTTCCTGCCTAAGCGTCCCTGCACGGCTTGCAGGCGGACGTCCTCGCCAGCAGGCATCTCACGTCTCGAGTCTGCCTGGCGAGAAAGGAGACCTAAGGGTGCTGAAGGTTGATCTTCTGTGGGGTCGGCAGCAGACATGGATGACATGCCACAAAAGGCACCGGCCAAAGGCAGTGGCTCTGGGGAAATGCTGCAAACACTGGAAATGCCCCCTGAATACCCAGCATTTCAGAGTAACATCTCCGCAGCAGCGGAAGACACTTAATGCATTTGAGTCACAGGTGGCAAATACTGAAAAGCATTCCCAGGTTAGAGGCAAAGGAAGGAAGACAGGCAGGAAGAGGAAGGAAAGTAGGGAGGGAGGAGGGAGGGAGAGACAGAAAGGTCAGTAGGTGGAAATAGTAACGGGTACTCTAGTCATCTTTTTCCATCCACCTCTGGCTGGAATCTCTTCCGGACAAAGTATAGTTGTTACATATTTTTCCTTCCAATGCAGAGGGCGTATGTTGTCTAATGGCATTTTAATTGGCCAGCAGTAAACTCAGTTCAAAGAAAAAACCAAAAAGAAGTATCCCAATACATCACTAAAAGTATCCCAGTGTACCAAAGGAATCAGTGTTTACAAACAGCCAAGATGCATCCACATGGAAGACACCAGACACGCAACATGCCAGCTCGGAGGCATAATCATCACCTCTTTATGGGGAAGAGGTAAAACACAAGAGGCTTTAAAACCAGAATGTAAACCCACGGTCTGTGGCATTTAATATGTATCAGGCTGGGATCTCCTGGCAGTCCAGGGGTTAAGACTCTGCACTTCCAATGCAGGGGATGTGGGTTTAGCCTCTGGCTGGGAAACGAAGATGCCACATGCTGTGCGGCACAAAATATTAAAAAAAATAAAAATCAACATGTATCAGGCTACTGTAAGTTTTAAGAATGTTCTCCATCCACGACAAGGGAAATCCCACGTTCTGCTTCGGAGATCATCATTTTGGTCTTCCCTCAACCACAGGGATCTTCACCTTTCACCATGAGTTCACCCACCCACTCTGCTTCTCATTCACTCCCTGCTTAGCAAGGTCGTGACAGCAGAAGACTCGGGGTGCAAAATCTCTCTCTCACGGGGAAGCCCCGCAGAAGTGTTCACTGCGGACTCCATCACCTTTGCCTCCCTCCAGGTGGAGGAAATTCTCTCAGCAGGCAGATGCTCTTACCCTGCTGGCTGTCACTGGGGTGACCGCTGTGATTTCTTTTGGGGAGATAAGGGGATGAACAAGGGACCGGGGCAAAGGTGTTGCTGCCACCTTGAGACAGCTTCCCTCTAATGCCACCCGAGCCACCCTCCCCACACCCCCTGCATCCCAAGAATACCAAGCTCAGAAGGTTACCTCGGTGCAGCACAATGTGGTCGATCATGTTGCGTTTGTATTTGGTGTGATAGAGGCAGAGAGGACAGCGGAGATCTTTGGGGCCCTCCTCGGGGACCGCCGAATGCCCGGCTTCCACGTGCATAGTAAAAGCAGATCTGGAAGGGAGCGGGGAGAGAGGCGATGAGTGGGACCCAGAAGCATCACACTCACTCCCCTTGCCAGCAGTCCTATGGAGACACCCTGCTGCGGGGGTGGGTTACCCAAAACTACAGTGGCTCATCGTGCTCGCTGAGCATAAGTTCCTCAGTTATTCAGGCAATGACTGAGCACTCTTCTGCAGTGCTAACTTCTTTGGGGGAAATTCTGCTACTTGGCTGGGCTCAGGGCAAGTTAAAAAAAAAAAAGAAACAGACTCCCCATTTTATTTTTGAAAATGAGCAGTTGCCTGTTAAAAATATAAAACAAAATCCCTATGAGAATGGATTTCTCATCACACTCGGAAGGAGAAGCTGGGATGATTCATCTGCTGCCTCGGTGACTCTTCCCAGGGAAGGAGGGAGGGCGGGTTGGTTGGGAAAGCAGGAAGGTTGATGACCACGTAAAGATGCTCAGAGCTGTTGTACCAGCTCGAATGTAGAGGGTACCACTCCCTCCCTCGCTCCATCCTTTTCAAAACTTCAACTTTTACAAAGCCTTAAATGTCTCATAAAAATGGATGAAACCCAAAGTTTAATGGGCAAAGTCCTCTTCTTGTTAACCCGAGTGCCTCTCTCTGGGGAAACATGTACACCTGTCAATGGGCCCTTGTTATCTGAGTCCTTCTCGACTTCTCTCAGTTCTAAGGTCACATACATATTTATCTATAAAACAACTGAACCACATTAACAGTCAGAGATGTTATACATTTTCCATCAAATCCCAGTGACTAAGATGTTGCTGGAAAAGAGACTTGTTTTCCTATCAATTCAAGTTTGGAGGGGTTATGAAGCCCACCCTCGCCAGCCTCTCCTTGTGGAGTATGTATTGAAATATTGGAGTGATCTAAAGCCCAGGCCCTGACTGCAACAGGAGCAGATAATAATAGCTTCACACCTGTAATACAGCATCTAATCTCATTATAATAGCTTTCTATGATACAGTAACATTTTGCATTTCCTTTGTGTTTCCTTTGTGCCAAGCACTATGCTAAGCACTTTATGGCTTCACTTATTATTATTTTACTCCTCACAAGAGTCCTATCAGGTAGGTACTATTATTATCTTTATTTTACAGATATGGAACCAGAGACACAGACAGGTTTAGTAACTTGTCCAAAGTCACACCATCAGTAAGTGGCAAAGCTAGGGTTCAAACCCAGGCAGCCAGGCTCCATATTCTACACTCCTAACTATCAGCCTAAGTGGAATCCCCCAGGATGAGATGAAATCACAGGAGCTTAGATTAAATGAGAGGAAGGACTCCAATCTTTGTCATACTCAGGAGCAAAAATGACTGTAGATTATCTTTTTCTATGTGGGGACAATCTTTCTGTGATTGTTCAAGTTTAGTCTTCCCAGTGTGAAGTCTTGGTTCTCTTTCAATAATATGATCTTAAGAAATAAGAATTCTTTACAAGGGTAGCAGAGTGCACCATCGCTGGATGTCTCTCTTGACTTTGACTCTGCTTCTGAGAAGACTATTTTTCCCCAAAGACAAAATAAAAAGTGGGGAGGTGGAGGGCATAGATTTCCAAAAGGGAAAACACTCACTGCTTCACGCACTGGGTCAGGGAAATCCTTTACACTTCTTGGGCACCCATTTGCTCTGATTTTTAAACTCATTTGTTCTCACATAGCTCTTCACCCCTTCCCCAAACCTAAAAGCAGTCTCTGGAATTAGCCTCCTTTTGTGAAGACTGGACCCCACCTGTTCATCATCCCTTGGGCAGGCCTCCCTTGAGCTCCAGATAGAGGAGTGTAAGGGAAGCGTGTAGTGAGGGGTGGAGCAGGAGCAGCCACCTTGTTTCTCAAGGCAGTTCTTTACATCACTTACTTAAAGCCTGTGTAAAAGGAGCAGTCTTTGCACTTGAAGAGCTTCTTCCCACCGTGCTTGTCCCTGTAATGGCGCCTGATGCTCTGGATATAGCCAGAGGAGAATTCACAGAATTCGCAGTGGAGAATGGCTTCCGTTTTCTGCTCAGCGCCCCCCGCGGTCCCAGAAAGAGGCACGGGGCTCACACGGCTGTTGTTTCTCGCCAGAGCAGCGGACTGATAGTGGTTCAACTGCTGCTGAACATCTGGAGGCTCAGAGTAGGATGAGTCTGTGGACAGACAGGGGAAAATGACACCAGACACAGAGAACACAGTGGAGGTCTGATACTTGAAAACCCCTGAAAGAAGTTTTGAGTCCTTTTTCTTTTCAGGGGGCTGACTGTGATCCCAGCTTTCATCTTCATTTACATTCTACAACGCATCTCTGGGGAAAGGCAGGAAGGGAGGAAGCGTCACTTCTTTTAATCTGACTTTGAGGGTTCATGGCATTTAAAAATAAAATTCTGAGGTTAAAGGTTTCAAAGTGAAGGAAGAAAGTAAACTGTTTTTTAAAGGAAATTGCAGTGTGGCAACAGGCTGCCACAGAATACCCGTCCCTGTAGGTGAGATAAATGAACCCGCATAATGTACACAGGCATCCTCACGAGAAAGGAAAGTAGGGGGTGCAGTATCTCCAACTCTGCAGAACAGAATTATTCAAGCCAACCGGAAAAAAAAAAGAAAAAAAAAAGGGTCTTCAACAGAAATGCTCAAGCACATGGCACTCACAAATATAAAAATGTTTTATGCCTTCACTGTCAAGCGATTTAAATTTTAAAATATAAAAATCCAATAGTGTTCTCCAGGAATGGATGTTTAAAGCTTAGTCAGCATTAAGATGGAGATTTATTCATAAATCCCATTAAAATGAAATTCCAAACAAGTCTCCCTGAAAGGTATTTGAAAGTTTTGCAATTCGGAAGAAAATGTCGGAAGTGACAGGCACAAATCTTAAGCCTGTGAAGCTCTACTGGCATGCGGTGGGGAAATCTGATGTAAAAGGTAGGTGAGAAAAATCTCAGTTTCCTCTTTAAATAATTTTTTTTTTTAAGTTTTAAAAAGAGAAAGAAAGTGAAAAATAAAAGGTCTTCAGCCTTTTCCCACCACACCGATCTGACGTTGGGGTCAGGAATTCACCAGCACCATCATCAACATTGTCCTGTATAACTATGGCTACCCATGAATGACCAAATGGGCTCTGTGAATCCCATACAGATGAATTTCAGTGTGACTTTCCATGAAAAGGAAACAAAGGGCTCCTTTCTTAATGCTTTTCAAAAAAGCAGGGGTGAAATGGGACAGAAACTGTACCAGCCTCCTCCTGATTTGATGGACACTTAATTTTCCAAAGTGTGACTCCCCCAGGTGGGACACGTGGGGGCTCTGTAAAAACCCACATTTGATGAAACTGGTACCATCCATCCCGTCGGCCTCTTTGAAAGGAAAAACAAAAACAGCAGCTTCCTGTATTGTGGGGCCACCTCCTGTCTTCAAAATACTAAAATACCTCCCCTTCTTGTTTTCTCCTCCCCCTCCTCAATTTGTATTCCTCCGGATTGAGGAAAAGAAAAAAAAAAAAAAACCCTTTGGAAATTGTAAACAAACCTGCCATACACACACACAAATAAAACAAAAGGAAACTTGAACAATATCTCCGAGCCTCCATGGGTTCATTACCAGGTGTAAACCAAAGACAAAGGAAGAAAGAAATGACACAACTGAATTCATTTCACCCGATTCTTTTTATCTCCTTTTTCTTTATTTCTCGACCCTAGCTGATGAACCCACTCAGGATGAGAATAATGCAATTGTCAACTCCTCTTTCTTTCCCTCAATAGCAGGTTTGTTTACCATTTCATGGATTGTTTGAGATGTTTTCTATTTAAGCTCTCAACACTAGTTTCTGTTTAACACACACACACAATGAAGCAAAAGGCACTGTCTGCCCGCCTCTCTTGTTAACAGGAACGTGAGCTCCTGGGTAAGCACCACCACCCCAGGACCCTGGTCAGCCCTAACATCGGGGCAGCACCGGTTCTGGCTTGCCCTCAGTTCTGTAGGAAAGAAATTCTGCAACTGACAAGGCCAAAGTCAGGTCCAACTGCCCTGAGCTGTCAACCATTCACAAATCTACCTAGAGACCAAATCAAAGGAGTCGTCCATTTCTCAGTAAGCAGCCACCACTGCCTCCAAGGTGGGCTTCCCAGGTGGCTCAGTGGTAAAAGTTCTGCCTGTCAATGCAGGAGATGCAGGAGAATTGGGCTCTATCCCTGGGTGGGGAAGATCCCCTGGAGAAGGAAATGGCAACCCGCTCCAGTATTCCTGGAGAATCCCATAGACGGAGGAGCCTGGTGCGTTCATGGGGTTACAGAGAGTTGGATACGACTGAGCGCCTAAACAATAACTGCTTCCAAGACTCAGCACCCGCTTGAGTGAGGCCCGCAAGCTAGCACGGATGCTGGCATTCACCTCGGATGCAAGACACTGGACAGCTTCAATCCCTTTATACCAAAATCACAAAGGGGCTCCTAATGTGATGATAAACCAGGTCAATCTGTCTCCCCTACCTTCCACCACCCCTAGTCTAGCACACGCAACTCTCCTGGGTAAACTTTCCCAAGGGGAAGGTATTTGACAATACATTTTTTCTCGTTTCTAGGGTCTAAGGCACATTAACTACTCCATCGCAAAAAACCAAATTCTTCGATTTTCACACCGGTACTTCTATGATATGAAACTTGGAGAAATAAAAATGCAAGAAGTCGTGGAGAAAGCATTCCAAGAGAGGAAATTCATCACCTGTCTCAAGTGGCGGTGTGAAAAGAACAACTCTACGTACTCTGTGTCATAAAATCCTTCTTTCCTGGTTAGAATCAGGTGGACAGGTTTACTTACAAAAATACGCAGATCCCACCACTTGGGATATGTTTGAAAGAATGCCAAGGTAACAATTTTTGGGTCTCCTGAGAGCTTTATTGTCCTCTATCGTGCCAAGACACACTCTTCCTCGCTCTCACCTGGAGTTTGTGAATAATACAAACTTTAACACTTCAGGCACTAAAGTGACAAAGATGTGAGTATATCTGATTTCACTTATCCCAAAAAAGTCTACCCGCTGAGCTACATAAAATCCCAGTTTGTTTGCAAGGCCCGGCTAGAAGAGCAGAAGAGGGTGGTATTGTGCCCAGTTAGAAAGACAAACAGATTGTTAGCAGTGAAGGGTATGTCACATAAGTTAAAAATCATCAAGGCTATTTTCTTTCATTCCAAGCTTAAGAAAGGAAAGTAAAAAAAGAAACCCTGTGCTTGGTCGAGGGCCCGACTTGTGGTCACGGGGACATATGGCAGGTGAAGTACAGGAGAGTGAATCCAGAGAAAAGCCCTGTACCCCACTGCCGGCCACACAAGCTCCCTCTTTACCCCGGGCAGGGCCAGATGTATCTACAGTGGAACCAACAGCCAAGAGGGTGTCAGTCCATCCATCCTTAATCCAACCCTGAGATGGGCAGTTCAGCAAAGAATGTTGGTCTCTGACTTGGGACCACCTATACACAGAGTCTGTAAGGCCTCCGCAGATGACCATTTTGCCTTTTTGAGGTCTTACAAGTAGCTGAGAAAAGAAAGGAAGCCAAAGGCAAAGGAGAAAAGAAAAGATATATCCATTTGAATGCAGAGTTCCAAAGATTAGCAAGGAGAGATAAGGAAGCCTTCCTGTGTGATCAATGTAAAGAAATAGAGGAAAACAACAGAATGGGAAATACTAGAGATCTCTTCAAGAAAATCAGAGATACCAAGGGAACATTTCATGCAAGGATGGGTACAATTAAGGACGGAAATGGTATGGACCTAACAGAAGCACAAAATATTAAGAAGAGGTGGCAAGAATATACAGAAGAACTATACAAAAGGATCTTCATGACCCAGATAACCACGATGGTGTGATCACTCATCTAGAGCCAGACATCCTGGAATGCGAAGTCAAGTGGATCTTAGCTTCCTAAGACATCACTATGAACAAAGCCAGTGGAGGTGATGGAATTCCAGTAGAGCTCTTTCAAATCCTAAAAGATGATGCTGTGAAAGTGCTGCACTCAATATGCCAGCAAATTTGGAAACTTAGCAGTGGCCACAGGACTGGAAAAGGTCAATTTTCATTCTAATCCCAAAGAAAGGCAATGACAAAGAATGTTCAAACTAAGATACAATTGCACTCATCTCACAAGCCGGCGAAGTAATGCTCAAAATTCTCCAAGCCAGGCTTCATCAGTATGTGAACAGAGAACTTCCAGATGTTCAAGGTGGACTTAGAAGAGGAACCAGAGATCAAATTACCAACATCCACTGGATCACAGAAAAAACAAGAGAATTCAAGAAAAACATCTACTTCTGCTTCACTGATTACACCAAAGCCTTTGACTGTGTGGATCACAACAAACTGTGGAAAATTCTGCAAGAGATGGGAATACCAGACCACCTTACCTGCCTCCTGAGAAATCTGTACACAGGTCAGGAAGCAACAGTTCAAACTGGACATGGAACAAAGGACTGGTTCCAAATAGGAAAAGGAGTACATCAAGGCTGCATATTATCACCCTGCTTATTTAACTTATATGCAGAGTACATCATGTGAAATGCTGGGCTGGATAAAGCACAAGCTGGAATCAAGATTGCTGGGAGAAATATCAATAACCTCAGATATGCAGATGACACCACCCTTATGGCAGAAAGAGAAGAGGAACTAAAGAGCCTCGATGAAAGTCAAAGAGAAGAGTGAAAAAGCTGGCTTAAAATTCAACATTTAAAAAACGAAGATCATGGCTTCTGGTCCCAACACTTCATCGCAAATAGATGGGGAAACAATGGAAACCGTGAGACTTTATTTTTTGGGGCTCCAAAATCACTGCAGATGGTGACTGCAGCCATGAAATTAAGACGCTTGCTCCTTAGAAGAAAAGCTATGACCAACCTAGATAGCACATTAAAAATCAGAGACATTACTTTGCCAACAAAGGACCATCTAGTCAAAGCCATGGTTTTTCCAATAGTCATGTATGGATGTGACAGTTGGACTATAAAGAAAGCTTAGTGCCAAAGAATTGATGCTTTTGAACTGCAGTGTTGGAGAAGACTCTTGAAAGTCCCTTGGACTGACTGCAAAGAGATCAAACCAGTGAATCCTAAAGGAAATCAGACCTGAATATTCACTGGAAGGACTGATGCTGAAGCTGAAGCTCCAATACTTAGGGTCACCTGATGCAAAGAGCTGACTCTTTGGAAAAGACCCTGATGCTGGGAGAGGTTGAAGGCAGGAGTAGAAGGAAACGACAGAGGATGAGATGGTTGGATAGCATCACTGACTCGATGGACATGAGTTTGAGCAAGTTCTGAGAGTTGGTGACGGACAGAGAAGCCTGGTGTGCTGCAGTCCATTGGGTCGCAGAGTCGGACACAACTGAGTAACTGAACTGAACTGATACACAGAGTTTAGGAAATTAAATTATGATTTATAATTGCAGTTATAAAATAAATTTAACTAAGTTATATAGAGCTATTCATTCTGTAAGCTGTCTATAATAGGAAAATGATTTTGTAAAAGCAGGCTCACACTAGAACTTTAGCATGGACAGCCACAGCGTTTCTAGGTGTGGGTTTGAAAGTTACCAAGAGCCAGCACTGGATTCCCACAACTACTGCGTATGGCATAGGTTCTCATCCCAGTTTCATCGATGAGGTGTCTGGAGCTGAGAATGGTTGGCTACACAGCTACCGAGAGGCAGAGGTAGGATTTGAACAAAGATCTGTCTGACTTTAAAATATGAGTCTTGTCTATTACACATCTGTACTCAACAGGTTGACCTCTGGGGTCCCACGATGCAAGTCAGAAGAACACCAAGGAACACCTGAGTGTTCCATTAGCAACACACTCATAGCAGAGAGGAGAAAGAGAAGGTGGCAGAAAGACAGAAAGTTAACATCCAAATGGATAGAAATTAGAGAGAAAATAACATTCAACTGAATACCAAGAGAACACTAAAATGAGCATTTCAGAGCACATGGGAAAGAAAAGAATCAACAAGGTAAGATTCCTGGGAAAGAAAAAGAATATCCAACATTTCAAAATGCTTTATAAAAACACAAAAACCCAGCAGGTATTTGCATACACGTGCTGCACAGGTAAGCACGGTCAAGCACCCAGAACTGGAGATGTGCTGGCCCACATGTCATGCTTCGATTAGATGCCGCATAAACTGCCCTCAAATAATAACGCTCTAACATGCCTTCGGGGGAACCTCACTGGGAAAGAAAGGTATCCGAATACCAATGGGAGACGGGTGCTTCTGTGGCTCTTGGACAGCTCAGGACTTCAAACCAGAGAAAGCGCTAAGTTCCAGATGAGACCTCCTGCCACTCTCATTCAGTCAGGTTCCTGGAGAAATGGGAAAGTTCTGACTCTCATTCCAGCTCCCCAGAATTCTGGCCAAACCAATGTTAAGTATCCATCCAAAGAGTTTTTTCCTTTTTTCTCCAAAAACGCACCAGCACAGAAACAATCACTGGAAACCTACTGAACTCTGGAAGAACAATAAACCATGACAGAATGAAGCTCGCTTGAATATTCTGATTCTACAAACACTTGGTGGACACCCTCTTCGTGCCAGGCCATGAGCAGGCTCTAGGGACTCAAAGTCAAAGAAGGTGTGAGGTGGGACTTCCCTGGTACAGTGGTTAGGACTCCACACTTTTACTGCTGGAGTCCCAGGTTCAATCCCTGGTCAGGGGATCCCACAAACCACGTGGTCAAGGCACAGGGGGTGGGGGTTTGATATCCGGTCAGGGGATCCCACCAGTCATGAGGCACAGCCAAAAAAAAGAAAAAAGCACTAGAGATGCCTTCTAGAAGCCCAGATCTAGAGACACAGAGCAGCTGGCTGTTATGAAAATACATGCCTGCTCCACATCTAACACACTTCCTCCACTGATTAAAGGAGTAAAAGAAGCAAAGAGAACAAATGATCAGTAACAGGGGAGTTTAACTATTGCAACATTAAGGAAGACACAGGGAAGAGTTAAGAGTCAATTGAGCAGTAAATTGTGGGAGGACAGCCCCCTAATGCGCTGAGTGACCTAAAAAGGAGGCTGTACAAGAGGATCAATTCTCAATTTTCTACAGCTCTGCAGAGAAGGTGTGAGTGAGGGTGAAAAAGTGGTAGAAGTACCTTGGTGCCAGCAACCACATTTTATTTGAGCTAGATTTTCAAGCAGACGTAGAAGAGAGGCTCTTTCATCAGGGAGAAAGTACCAGGGGGAAATAAAAGACAAGAAGATTTCAGGCAAGCAAATGTTAGATGTGGACGTGGAGGGTAGGGGATGGTTAAATGACACCCATTCATTCAGTAAACATTTACTGAGTATCTAAGTCCATGTGAGACCCTGTTCTGGAACAGATGGATGTGGTCGCTGCCCTCAAGCAACTCACCATCTCGGGCAGACATGTAAATAATTGATGGTGACACCCTGCATCCCCAGAAAAGTCTCAAGGGAGCACTTATCTCCATGGTCCTAGTGGAGAAGACAAAATCAGCCATACATGGTGACTGATGGAAACTGGGAGTGAGAGAGACAGAAGGAGGATGTCAAGAAAACCTTGATTGCCACTAATAAATGGAACTAGATCAGCTACTGTGTCAATGAAAGCAGCACCAAACATGGAGATACCTAAGTGTTCAACTCACCACACCTCCATCTTTAGTCATAAACAGAAATTAAAACAACTACATTCTTTTCACAACAGGGAAAAAAGGGACGTAATGCCTACAGGGAAAAGAAATAAAGATCAGAGGATGAGTCTGAGTGGGAAACTATGTACACTGGAGGCTGAAAGAGATCGCTTAGGGGAAGATTAAGTCTTCAGATCCTAAAATAGCATAGTGTTCAAAATGATGAACGGATTATGACTGTCTTCAGAAAAGCAGGTGATTTGGCAACTAAAGGTTGGCAGTATAAGAAAACAGAAACAGAAATATTACCTGCAGATAATTTAACAACAAATTTTGTAAATGCCCAAAGTTAGGAGGTTGGAAAGTGTGCAAGTATTAGTCTCAGTCATGTCTGACTCTCTGTGACCCCATGCACTATAGTCCTCCAGGCTTCTCTGTCCATCGAATTCTCTAGGCAAGAATACTGGAGTGAGTTTCCATTTCCTTCTCCAGGGGATCTTCCCAACTCAGGGATTGAACCCAAGTTCCCTTCACTGCAGGCAGACTCCTTACCATCTGAGACACTAGGGAAGCCCGTGGGGGTGGGACCTAAATGTGCTGGAAATACATCCTGTTTCTGGAAAAAAAAACTGACAAAGGCACACTAACAATGGCAAGAGAGCAGGCTGAAGACATACTTCAGTTAATAGCCAGGAAGCTTCTGGAACAGCATCAGCTCCCATCATACAACGGCTAAGAAACTCAGGCAAAGGACAAGAGGGTCCAAGTATTTCCATGGACATGATAGCAACCCAGGTATCTGCTGGTAATGAGATAAGAGGATCTTCTTACTTTATTGGCGAACTTAGACATGACCTGAGTCTTCATCTAAAGCTGAAAAATGGTGTCTGGCAGACGCCTTAAACTCAGCATGCTGCACACAGCCACCATCTTTGCTCAAACATCTCCGGTGCTCTGAATGTGCGGCAGTGACTCAACGCTTCATTCAAGCCCAAATTGTGGGACTCCTCCTTCCAACTGTCAGGCATTTCTTGTGGTAGCACATTTCCCAGAGACACAGATCACTTCTCACTTCCAATCACCTTCCTCTCCAGGCCCCTGCCTTCCTTTCTCACTGTTCGTTCAGGTCCACAGAACCCATATGGGCAGCTCTAACACCCTATGAGCTGGTCTTTCTTCCTTCTAGATCTGTGCTACTTTGGCAAATGTACATATCACAGAGATATAATGTATATCACTTTTTACAGGAATATGATAATGATGCCCCAGGGCTCAAGGATAAAGTCTGCTCCTTGGTACACATAGCTCGGTGCTTCCAGCCTCACTTTTAGCTAATTTCCAATTCCTTGCACTTTCTACATACATCGTCATTGGCAATCAGTGGTCAAAGGCTATCCGAGGCTCTTCTTCTTCATGCCCAGTAAACCCCTACCCATCCTTCAAAGCCCAGCCCAATGCCTTCCCTCCCAAACCCAGACAGAAACCTTCTCTCCTCTGTGCTTTGCCAACACACACTGTGATCCTCACATGGATTTTATTAGACTTCAGCTTATACTTATAAGTTCTCTTAAGCAACCTCCACCAACAAACTTGGGCATTTATCAATGCCTTGATCTTAAAGCAGCCATTGCAATGGCAAACGGGCTGGTTGTTGGGACTTCCTCTAGCAGGCCTACCCATTTTTGTTTTCAGCAGTTGTGTTAATGCTAACAGAAATCAGTCTTATTTTCTCTTAAAATTTTTTGTACTTGTTATATTTATATTTGTTACTGAGCTTGTTCAATTTACTTAATATTACCAAAAAGGATGAAAGATGGGTATAAAAATCGCCATTTCTATGAAAGCTATGTTAAATGCTTTGAAAAGATTTGAGAAAGTAGCTAAAAAAAATTATTGTCAAATTACATTTTGGCAAGATAAAAGAGAACATAAGTCTAGAAGGACCCTGCTCTAAGACTCTTTCATAAATGTCTAAATTATCATTCAACTTAAAAAAAACTTGAAACCAGAGCTAGTATAGGTGATTGTGGTTTATGCAAGAGAGAAAAATGGGGAATGCAATCAAAAGACCCAGACATAAGTTTGATCCTACAACACAATCCAGATGAATGAATTTTTTTTATTTTTTGGCTGAACCACATGCGGGATCTTAGTTTCCGACCAGATTGAATCCACGCCCCCTGCAGCGGAAGCGCAGAGTCTTAGCCACTGGACTGCCAAGGAAGTCCCTGAATGAATGCACTTTTAAATGAAAATAAAACATGTAAGGCATTTTCAAAAAGATTCCCTGCATTATGAAATTTTCAAATATTACTGGGAAACCAGGTCTGATTATATCAAATAAGTTTCAACTGTATCTGTCCATATGTTTGACCCGATGCTCAGTTGCTCAGTAGTATCCAAGTCTTTGCGACCCCACAGACTGTAGCCCACCAGGCTCCTTGGTCCCTGGGGTTTTTCAGGCAAGAAAACTGAAGTGGGTTGCTGTTTCCTTCTCCAATGTTTGACTCTATTTTATATTAATTCAGAAAATATTTATTGAGAGGCTTTTATTTCTAAGGCACTTGGGGCACCTTTCAGTGGAAAAAAAAAAAACAGCAAGGATCCTTGCCCTCGTGGGACTTACATTTTAGATGGACAGGAATAGTATCTGGTGTGCTTTCATAGCCAGAGACTGGCCATCCTTTCATTAAAAAACGGTACTTAAGAAAATGTTTGTTGGATTGAATTTGTGAGCAATTTTCTTACATTCTACCCTATACCTCTGTCTATCTAAGTTACAAAAAACTGTATGTCACATACAGCTGTCAAGATGATTCACAGATTCAAAAGATTTATTTAAGATTTCTTAGGTTCTATCTGAATTCGTTTGAAACTCAGTTTCGTTCTCAAGATACCTGCTGTTTGCTCCATGTTAACGGGGGACAGAACGTGGTACCCACAACACGACCAACTACAAATCACCAATGCAACTTCCCAAGTATTTCCTTGGAAGATTCTCAAAAAGGCTCTCCAGATAAAAGACTGGGCCATTCTGAAGGAAAACTATTAGAAACTAAGCTTTGGAACACAAGCCACTTCAGCTCCTCCTGGATAGTATCGAAAGGGGGAACATAAATCTCTAGAGGCAGCCATGTGACTTTATTTCCTTCTTTTGATTATGCCTTGAAAATCTCCAGGCCAAGGACTCTGGCACCTCCTTCTTCTGTCATCAGGAGAGTTCTCTGGCCTGGGTGCACAAGATTATGATACAATGGCCAGGAGGACAATGGGCGCTGGATGACTATATATAGGAATTCTGGGCTTGGTTGTCATGGAGGCAAACGGAAAAACAAATGTCTAATCCTGAAAATAAAGTTGAGGCCAAACTTGAAGGAAACACACACTGAAAACTTCCTGTCATTCTGATGAGTAAAAACAAAACCTTGAAATATGATCAGGGAAAACAAAACAAAAAGTTAAGTCTTCAAAATGACAAAAACAGCATTAAAAAAAAAAAAAAAAGAGCCACTGTCCCTTGTTGAGATTTAGTATCTCATAATCCGTAAGGTCACTGAAAGGGTCTCTCAAAGGCCTTATTGGCAAGAAGCTTCATGTTCTCATTTTCTCTATATTTTGGCAGCGAATTCAGGCAAGTCTGATCTAAGACAGAAGATTCCAGGACTTACAAGTCACTAGGTCCTATCGTGGGGGACAACACAATCTGTCTCTGTATCATTTTTCCACAGTGGCATCACAATCCACCCAATCAAATCAAAACGAACCTTTGATTCATTTCTCTTTCATTGAAGGACTGAGAAAGCCCTATTGGTTCAACCTCCTATAAAGCCGGTTATCTGTGACCCACTCACGGTTGCACAGCTCCTGCTTCTGGTTGAGGTCCCTGTGGTTGCTTGTGTAAACTTGCATTGCAGGATGTTCCTAATTGGCTTTCTATATTCAAGCGTCTTCTCCCCCTAAGATCCCTTCATTTTCTAAAAGTAAGTATGATCAAGGTATTCATGCCTTCTTACAAGGAAAATGTCCAACCTCTGAACGTCGGTGTCCCAGCCCACCTTCATCTTCTCAGACCTACCTCAGTCCACACCCACCTTGCTCCCACTCAGTGCTACTCTCAGCCACATAGAAGGTTTCTAACACTCACTCCGTGTGCTCTTTTCAACCGTTTCCTTGAATATCCCTGCAATATCCTTCTTCCACTTCTCAGCCTGGCAAATTCATTTTTCAAGACTGAATTCAGTTCAAATTTACCATCACTATGAAGATCTTCCTTGATCTTTCTAGATACACTTATTCAATTCACCCTTTCCATGCTGCATGCAGGTTAGTTTATTTTTGCCTCCAGCAGACTATGATCTCTTTGCAAGCAGGATATCTGTGCATGCACACATCCATCCATCCATCACATTTTTTTAAAGTTCATTATCTCCCAGAGCTTAGTTCAGGGCCTGAGCCAAAAGAGGTGCTCAATAAACATGGTATAAAGATCCAAAAAGAGTTCAAACTGGGAAAACTGCTCTGGAAAACCAAGATTTAACAGGAAAATCCAATTAACCAAATGTCACTCTCTCTTTGAACACTGAAGTTAATAGAGCCGGTCCACTGAAACAGTGATCCACTTTTATTGAAATATGTCTGGGTCTTTTTTTTTTTTAATTAGCTGAAGAATGACTTCTGGAACATTTGAAAATTTGAATGGCAGGAAATTCATGATCCATGGCCATCCCAAAAAGTCACAGGCATAATTTCTGGTCTTCACCCTAAATCAGCAATAAGTCTAAACTCTGAAATAAATGGTATCAGGACATGCGGGAGCCACTTCAGATGAATCAGCATGCAGCTCTCTCTCCTTTCTTGTACCCACTGGCAGGAACAGATCTGTGGTAGGTACAGATGTTCGTGAAATGCGCAGGTGTAAGAGGTACCATGTATTTAAATGCACCATGACTTTGCTACCACCGTCAGTTCCTAAGGCCATGAGAATAGACGCCTCTGCAAGCCAGGATGTGTTCATGGATGACATTCAGCAGTGCATCCTCACTGCATGAAATATTTTACCAATTCTCTTCCACCATGGATGCACTCTCCTCCCAGATACGTTGGGTAAGGTTATTTATTTTGCGGAAGGATTTCTGGTAGCTCAGAAAAGCAGAGACGGTTTCATGTCACCCAGACAGTAAATGGAGAGACAGGAACATAACCCAGAGCTCCTGCATGCCCCAGTTTCGAAAACATGTTCTTTTTCTGCCACATCCATTAGCAGACATTGCAGGTATTCCTCTGTACTAAGTGATATTTGTAACTCAAAGCGTGTGTTCTTGAGAAACCCGCCTTGAAACCGGCTGGAAATCTGTCAGGAAGCAAATGAACACGTGGCGAAGGAGCCTCTTTCTCTTATTTTTTCGGGAGAAGCTCTGGGTGGCATCTGCCATTGTTCACTGAGATGCTCTCACAATATCGAATGCATAATTCACCTGTGACTCTTTGGAATTGTGTGATGAGGAAGTAATGCTTCCCGCTGTTCGTTTAGATCGTATAGATGTCTTTACCACACAGAAAATCCAATGAACAACGTAGAGGACAAAAGCCTCTTTGTATCAGTGACTTGGCCGCCACTGTCCAGAGCTTGCTAGCAACTTCAGATGGTATTTAGAGCTCACAGGCTGTGGGCAAGGCCACCGTGCTTCCTCCTCAAGGTTCAACTGGAGGGAAGATACCTACTGACTTCAAGGAGGCAGTCACAGCATACAGCTTGTGACGATCAGGCCAGGGAGAGCCCGCCCAGGGAACAAGGCAGAGACTTCTCAAAAGCTCAGTGAAATCAAGAGGGAAGAACACATCTGAGGAGAAGCGTATATATTTAGATACATGTCGAGTTCTAAGCGATGGTATGGAAATTGGGTGAGAACAACCAGAGCGGATCAAGAACAAGAGGAAGCAGCCACACTTTAAAGTGCACAGTTATTCTAAAATTGTCTCCCAGCAGCGGGCATCTCTGAACCAACACACCCAGTGGGTTTCTTACCCTTTTCTTCTTTTCTTTTCACTTATTCCCAAGCAGGGGAAGAAAATCCTGGCTCTAGATAAAGTTATATATTTTAATCATCATTAAAGCAGTTAGTTCCTCTATTAGGACACACACTTCTCCACTCACTCCAAATTCCTCTTCAGGACAAGTGCTAGTGATGCTGGGCTCAAGTGGAGGGCATGAGCCTCCCAGATGCAGAGGGACCAGGCAGTGAGATCCAGGCTCATCTGTCACTGGCCTCGCGGCTCTCGGTCAGCAATTCTGTCAGGTGCTTCTTCACAAAGTCTCTCCTTGATCTGTACCATGGCCTTGTAACATAAGCCGTGTTGTTACTTCCCACTTTACAGATGGGAAAGCCAAGGGAGCACCTGGGAAACAGGCCACCTCTCCGCTCCCCAGGGCGTGCACGCACGCCTCCTCGTAACCCTGGGGACTCTCCATTAAGCAGACTTCCGGTTCCTCATTTGTAAAATGGAGCTGGTGACACCGACGGCTGCATAGGGTGCCGTGGACAGAGGACAGCAGGGTGTGAACTACAATGCCTGGCATGGGTGAAGTAGGAGCTCTTTAAGGGCCTCAGTCCCATAGCAACTAAAGTTGATGTGGTATATTTTGCACTAAATGATTAATTGCCTCTTGCTGTTTATGGAGAGCTTTCTGTAGACAGAAGAATTTGATCTCCTTATCTGGACTGCGGGATAGAGTGGAACAGGCATCTCTTACACCGCTCTACACAGATGTAACTGACATTCATCCCAGCTCTGGGCACATGGCAGGTGTTCAGCTGCTCCTTTCTGACTGACTGATTCTGGGCAAAGCTGACTGCACTGCCCCTCCTGCGTGAAGAGCTTTATTCTGTAGGTGAGGATGGCTGCCACAGGGAGGGGACTGACCAAGGAGCTTGGATCCAGCCCAGAGGCAGGGCTCAACCTGAATAACACACCAAGTTACCCCCATTTTGTTAGACAGCTCGGCACACAGGATGGTCACAATTGCTATGAAGAGGCACATCAGAGTAAATTTAATTCCCAAACTTTAGAGGCTTTCCTGGCAACCATTCTGGGGTCTATTTCATCCTAACATCACTTCTAGCTTTCTTTTTTTTATATATATATTTATATTTATTTGATTGCACTAGGTCTTAGCTGCAGCATGCAGGATCATGAGGTGTGGCATGCAGGATCTAGTTCCCTGATCAGGGACTGAACCCAGGTCCCCCGCATTGGGAGTGTGGAGCCTTAGCCACTAGACCACCAGGGAGGTCGCTCACCTCCAGCTCTGAGCAAGGTCCTTGGGAATCCGGTAGGTGTGGTGATCATCCCCACCATCAGTGACGGTCTCATGAACGTCTCTCCCTGACACTGCTGCTCCTGTCCTCTTCTGCCTGTTAATGGTGTTTTCTTTCTCTTGATTGCACTTTTTCCCATCTGATGAATAGTACGTATGTATTGGTCGATTGGTTGGCTTACCCCACTATCTCTTGAGGGGTTTTGTCTCAAACATCTTAACCTGCATGGACTTTTGGATTTTATTTCATTACCCATGCTCTCTGATCTTTCTTGGGAACTGCTGGCTCAGCTGGGCACAGAGTACCTGCCCAAGACCCAACATGAGAAACTCAAGGGTCTGTACCAAGAGGCAACCCTACCATCGCACCACTACATACCTCAGCCTCCAGAGGGTCATGGCCAGTGTGCAGCACCATGAACGTCAACCCTCAAGACTAGAGTCATTCACTGACACAGCTCATTTCCTTCCCTGCGTATGTGTGCAAGGCAATCTGCCACCTTCTGGGAACTCAAAATAAAATGATGGCCTCTGCCTTCAAGAAGCAGGTAGCCCTTATGTGTGGCATCTAAAACACGATACAAATGAACTTTTCTATGAAACAGAGAATAGATTGGTGGTTGCCAAGGACGCGGGGAGAGGGACGGAGTGGGAGTGCAGGATTAGCAAATGCAAACGATTACATACAGAATGGGGAAACAACAAGGCCCTACTGTACGGCACAGGAATTATGCTGTAATAAACTATAATGGAAAAAAGTATGAAAAAGAATGCATATACACGTGTAACTGGATCACTTTACTGTACAGAAGAAATTAATACAACACTGTAAATCAACTAGACATTGAGAAAAACACGTGGACGGTCTAAGGTGGTGGAAAGTCAGACATTTATTAATACAACAAGAGTATGATCAGCTCTGACACTAAAGAGTGCTCAGAGACGTGAACAGTGAGGAGGCCCTCAGTCATACAAGAAGCGTTAGGAAGGCTTCTGGAGAAGCCAAGATTGAAGTTTTCAAGGATGAGTGGGAATTAGCCAAATGAATGAAACAAAGACGAGGTCAGGAGAAAGTAAATGGAGAAGGACACTCCAGGAAAGGCTAGCAAGGCCTGGAGGGTGAGAGCAGGATCCCACGCAGGCAAGGCATTCAGAACGGCTGCAGTGAGGGACACAGCAGAGAGAATGGATGAGAGTGACTGAGAGAAACGGGGTCCAAATACTGGCTTTCCATGCTGAGCTTGGAATCTGTTCTAAAGGCAGAGCAGCCAGCCACTGGAGGGTTTGAAGCAGGAACCAGGTGAGATAAAGGCTTCGCCTTTTTTCACCTTTTCTGTGTCTATAAATTGCACCCAGAGTCCTGCCCCAACTCTCAGATGAGGAAAGCAGCTAGGCATAAACGCATGCCCACTGGGAGGGAAAACCAACAAGCAGCGTGCTCCTCATTGATGAAGTTGCCTGTAACTCCACACTTGGTCTTTCCAAGTAGAAAACACCAATGGGCTAACTTTTCCCCTCTGGATTTTACTAGCAGCTTGGAATTGTTCATTTGAAATTCAGTTCCTACTGTTTCTACTGAACACGTTACATTTACATCTGGAATCGATTATGGCCCTACCTAGGGAAGGAAAACTGGAAACCAAGTAGGCTACCTTTTCTGCTCCTTAACAACCCGTCACCTGTAAGAAAATAATAAGCCAGCACAGGAAACCAAGCAGTATGTCCACACATTGGCAAACATCAAAAATGCGCAAGCATCAGCCAAGATCTTGTGGTCTGCTTTTCAAATACAGTGTCTCAGGGACATCCAAAATGTTTCTATATCTGTATTTTGCTCCTTAATTTTAGCACCCAGGTGTCAACCCAAGGACTCATTTAGACTCAACTCAATAGACAAAGTGCTATTTTGTAAAGTGTTTCAGTGGGCTTCCCAGGCACTAGTGGTAAAGAGCAGGCCTGACAATGCAGGAGATGTAAGAGACTTGGGTTCAATCCCTGGGTCAGGAAGATCCCCTGGAGAAGGGCATAGCAACCCACTCCAGTATTCCTGCCTGGAGAATCCTATGGACAGAGGAGCCTGGTGGGCTACGGTCCATAGAATCGCAAAGAGTCGGACATGACTGATCGACTTAGCACACAGTACACAAAGTGATTTAATATTCTTCTGGGTTCATTAGCTTTTTATAAATGGTTTGTTTCTTCATAACAAATATTGTATCTATTATACGTTAGGTATTTGACAGATACCAAGACCATCAGAGCTCAAATTTCAAGCGCTCTCCAGTTGTCAGGAAGATGACTGAAATAAATGAAAATGAGTGCGGACTCAAAGAACGGGGCCAACACCCATGGGATTGCTATCTATTGTGAGCAGAGAAGCCAGAAGACGATGTGTCTCGGGTGTCAGAAAAAAAAATCCAGATCTTGATTTACCACTTTAAACTACCGTCATGATGATTTACAGGACCCAACCAACTTTCACTACTCTAGAAAGTGAGGTTTAGAATATGCTGGGTGTTTCGAATAGAAAGATGGGTAGGACACAGCTGGTGTCCCTGACGAGCTCCCTTTCCTGTCCTGTCATAGAGGTGTCAGAACGGACCACTTGTCGGCAGGAGAGGCTGGCCACAGACCCGAGGGGTTTCACAGGAGGAAGAGCCGACTCACGCAGGGCATCATAGGAAACACCATGAAAGCGAAGGTATGTGCACCTGGCTTTGAAGGACGAGCAGGGTCTGGGCTTGTGGAAGCGGAGGGCGGGACAGCTGGGGGGTGAGCATGGGGTATGCTGAGTGGGAATTTTTTTTTGGTAGGCCAGGTAGAGCTGTTGGAGAATCTTGCATAGGAAGATTGATCTGATCCTTGCTAAGAGTAGACTGATGAGAGGTGTCTGTCGGTTAGGTGGCTATGCTAACGGCTTAGGTAAGAGATGGGGACAGGAGGGAGGAGGTGGGTGTAAGAGGAGGTAAAGAGATGGAACTACACGACTGAGTAGGCAACAGACGGGACTTGGTCCAGGGAGACCTGGAGACGTGGTAGATTCTAGCTGGGTGCCAAGAGCCCTGGCAGAGGGACAGGTTTGGGTGAAAGCTCATGAGTTCCTACAGGCTGAGTGAGATGCCCAAGTGGATAAAGTGAGGAGTGGATAGAAAAAGACAGCCTGGGGCTTAACCTGATGATGGCTGGATGCAGAGCTTTTGATGGCATCCTCAGAAAAGTGAGAGTCGATCACAAGTGTCTGTGAATGGGGAGAGGGCAGAGGAAAGGGCTGAGGACCAGACCGGGGTCCACGTGATGGCAGCTGTCGATGTAAACAGAGGAAAGAGACAGTATCATCAGAGAGGCCAGCGGAGAGCCTGAAACATACAGGAGGACCCAAACCATGGGAGGAGTCTCCCGGGGAGGAAGGTCAGCAGTTTTAAATGCCACGGACACAAAAAAAGGATGAGGCAGGGGCAGAGGCTGGGGACTTGTTTGTCTGGAGTCGCTGCCCATCCTTGTAAAAGCCATTTCATTAACGAGCTAGGGCCAAAGTCACATGGCAAGGGATTCCGGAGAGGCCAGGGGAGGATGGGGGGGGGGGGGCGGGGGGGCTGGTAGCGGGTGTAAACAAGGGAAGAATGACTCTTTCCCAGAGGGCCAGTCTCTGGAGCCAGCCAGCAGGAGGTCACTTCATGAGTGGCTTCAATAAAATGCTGAAGGCACAGATTCTAGCCGTTCGAGAAAAGAAGGCATGGAGAGGAAAACTAAGTTGGGAGTAATTGGTTCTTTCAAGAGATTTGGAGGCTAAGATCCCAACTGCGGGAATAAAACTGCAGAAGGTCTTATCCAAGAATGGTTTTAGTATGTAAAAGAGCCCCAGCACTTTCCTGGGGCTCAAGGGGCTCCTTTTTTCAGTCTCCCAGGGAAAATTAACACATCTGAGAACTGACATTAGGGACACAATGTGCCACAGTAGACAGTGCTGTGGAGTCAGGCCGACCCCAACCCTTAACCCAAGCCTGCCAGGCGGAAACTGTGACCATGCTTAAGATGATTTTCCTCCTTCCAAAAACAGAAGGAGGCGGTTATGGAAGTTCCTGTTTAATGGAAATGCTGTATGCATTAAACCAATGTTCATAAAGTATTTAATAGACATGCAATAAATGATAGTCATCATTAATTTAAGAAATATATATTAATGCCAATAATAATAATAACAATGTCTAACTTAGGGTCTTCTCCGGAGAAGGCAATGGCACCCCACTCCAGTACTCCTGCCTGGAAAATCCCATGGACGGAGGAGCCTGGTGGGCTGCAGTCCATGGAGTCGCTGAGGGTTGGACACAACTGAGGGACTTCACTTTCACTTTTCACTTTCATGCATTGGAGAAGGAAATGGCAACCCACTCCAGTGTTCTTGCCTGGAGAATCCCAGGAATGGGGGAGCCTGGTGGGCTGCCGTCTATGGGGTCGCACAGAGTCGGACGCGACTGAAGTGACTTAGCAGCAGCAGTAGCAGTAGGGTCTTCTCAATGCATTACATCTACCTATTAGGACATCAAGTGCCAAAGAGGTTCTTCTGTGGCTGGTTTCAGTTAAACCACAAAGTTCAAAAAATTCAAATCAATAGGACTCTCATTTAAGCACCACTTTCCAAACTCGGGATTAAACTCCGAAGAAACAGTTAATGATGTTAAGAGATTTCATTACGCTTCCAAGACAAGATGTGAAAGTTTTCTTTTTCCTTTGCCATTGAAAAAAAAACAACCCTCATTCATCCCTGGTTGCTGACAAATGACCATAAATTGACAAGGAATTTACTTCTACTATGCTATTTTAATAGTGTCTAAGATTTCTACAGTAATTTAGAATGTGAAAGCATTTTCATATGTTATCTCATTTGAGCCACAAATTAACCCCATCAAATAGGCATCATTATCTTATGTATAAGAAATAAGAGAAGGTCAGTGATTTATCTCAGCCACACGTGTGAGACGGAGGCAGTCAGACCCTCTGCCCCAGGCAGAGGTGATCCCTGGCCTCCAACTCCGGTGGTACTTTCTGGATTTGGACTTTAAACTCAGGGGTCCAACAACCCTGCACAGGTTATTACAGACAGATGATCTATATGGAGAACTGGCTTTGCAAACACCATTTGCTCCTCATTTTCACTAGCTACATTTGAGTCAAAACGGGTCCTCCTGGCATCGGCTCAATCAAAATGCACTTAGCGACACGCAGGATGAGTTGTGTTCCACGCCAGTACTGCAGCGTGACTCCAAAATTACACTGGACAAAAAATCATTCTTGTTTGACCAAGAGGTTCTGTGGAACCCTTGGATGCTTCCCCTGAGTGCGGATGCCCAAGGCGGGGGCCACAGCTACCAGACTCTCTAGAGCAGGACCTCTTCTGAATCACATGCTGCTGTCCATCACCTTCCACCCCTTCCAGGTACAGGAAGCCCAGGGGCCAGATGAAAGATGCTCCACCTGGTCCACACGGAGAGTTAGGGCTGTGGATGGAGCTGGCCTCAGCATCGCTTAACTTTCCATGGCTTTATGTTACCATCACTCCCTTTACTGAGTGATGATGATTAGCACAAAAACCACCAATTTATTCAGTATATAGGAAAGCTGCTTTCTCACACACTGTTGTTGCCTTCTCTCTATTGAGAAAATGGTAAATAAGTAAATAAAATATTAAACCTGCCCTTGACTTACCACAGAGCCACCATCCCTTCATCCTGTAGTTCTCAGACACTCTTTCCTGCCCTGGCAACATACAGTGGGTGGATATCTATGTACCCAACATTCTTCCCTAGGGATACTGTGATTTAGATAATATCCCAGAAAGTTAGAAGAGGAAGAAATGTACTGAAAAGGACTATACACCTACTTGTTAAGCTACAGGGATAGACGCACGTAAGAGTGAAACCACTGGGGGAAAAAACAAAACTGGAAAAAATAAATCTTTCTAGCCTATATTTTATTTATTTATATTTGGCCACACCACACAGCATACAGGATCATAGTTCTCCATCAAGAGCTAGAACCTGTTCCCTCGGTAGTGGAAGCACGCAGTCTAAACCACTGGTCTGCGAGGGAAGTCCCTCCACTTTGTATTTTAACACTGAACTTAATTTTTTAGGGAGTTTTCCCCCTAGTCTTTCATTATGTAGATAACATAACCAAGACACAAAAGTATACTATAGATATATTCGCAAAAATGGTCTTATTTTATTGTTAACAATATACAGAACCTAAGGATTTTAATGTGTTAGCTGGGAAGCTTGTGCGCACGCTCAGCACTAACCTGTGTCTGACTCTATGTCCCCACGGAATGTAGCCCACCAGGCTTCTCTATCCCTGGGATTCTCCAGACAAGAATACTGGTGCAGGCTGCTATTTCCTCCTCCAGGGGACCTTCCCAAGCCAGGGATCGAACCCGTCTCTCCTGCATTGGCAGGCAGGATTCTCTACCACTGAGCCACCTGGGAAGCCTCAGTTTGGACTTTACTATGTGCCTTTAATTGAGTTATCACAACTGTTCCTTCTAACAGACATGTTGGTGGCATTACTCTTGCTTGCATGCAAGTTAGACGTGGATTTCTTCATCTTTTTTCCTCTGTATTCCTAATTAAAAACTTACCCATGGGCAATATTTTAAAATACTATTAAATCTGAGTAACAGGAAAATCACAACTCACAAGTACAATGTAAAAATTTGTGATACCACAGCTACTAACGCTCTAGCTGCTCACTCCGTTTATTCACGTTCACTTTGGGGCAGGCTAGGTAAACAGTGCGGCTACTTGCAACTTCTATCACCTTGGTTCTGACCACAAGCCTCTCTCTTTCATTCAACAAAAGTACTCTGAAAAACTTCCAAGTAGACTGATGTTATACAGGAATACATCTCAAACATTTTTAAAAGTAAATCAAGAACTCAAAAAAAGATACATGCACCCCTACACTCAAGCCAGCACTATTCACAACAGCTAAGACATGGAAGCCACCTAAATCTCCATCAACAGACGAATAAAGGACATGGCACATATATACAACAGTGGAACAGACTGGTTCCAAATAAGAAAAGGAGTACGTCAAGGCTGTATATTGTCACCCTGCCTCTTTAACTCGTATGCAGAGTACATCATGAGAAACGGTGGGCTGGATGAAGCACAAGCTGGAACCAAGATTGCCAGAAGAAATATTAATAACCTCAGATATGCAGATGACACCACCCTTATGGCAGAAAGTGAAGAACTAAAAAGCCTCTTGATGACAGTGAAAGAGGAGAGTGAGAAAGCTGGCTTAAAGCTCAACATTCAAAAAACGAAGATCATGGCATCTGGTCCCATCTGCTGCTGCTGCTGTCGCTTCAGTCGTGTTCGACTCATAGACGGCAGCCCACCAGGCTCCCCCGTCCCTAGGATTCTCCAGGCAAGAATACTGGAGCGGGTTGCCATTTCCTTCTCCAATGTATGAAAGTGAAAAGTGAAAGTGAAGTCGCTCAGTCGTGTCCGACTCTTTGCGACCCCATGGACTGCAGCGTACCAGGCTCCTCCGTCCATAGGATTTTCCAGGCAAGAGTACTGGAGTGGGGTGCCCTGGTCCCATCAGTTCATGGCAAATAGATGGGGAAACAATGGAAACAGTGTCAGACTTTATGTTGGGGGGCTCCAAAATCACTGCAGATGGCGATGGCAGCCATGAAATTAAAAGATGCTTACTCCTTGGAAGGAAAGTTATGACCAACCTAGATAGCATATTCAAAAGCAGACATTACTTTGCTAACAAAGGTCCGTCTAGTCAAGGCTATGGTTTTTCCAGTGGTCATGTATGGATGTGAGAGTTGGACTGTGAAGAAAGCTGAGTGCCGAAGAATGCTTTTGAACTGTGGTGTTGGAGAAGACTCTTGAGGGTCCCTTGGACTGTAAGGAGTTCCACCAGTGCATCCTAAAGATCAGTTCTGAGTGTTCATTGGAAGGACTGATGTTGAAGGTGAAACTCCAATATTTTGGCCACCTCATGCAAAAAACTGACTAATTGGAAAAGACCCTGATGCTGGGAAAGACTGAAGGTGGAAAAAGGGGATGACAGAAGATGAGATGGTTGGATGGCATTGCCAACTCAATGAACTGGGAGTTGCTGCAGCCCATGGGGTCGCAAGGAATCGGACATGGCTGAGCAACTGAACTGAACTGAACTGATTACCAGTCATAGAAAAGAATGGGAAAATGCCATTTGCAGCAACATGGATTCAACTGTAAATTACCATACTAAGTCAGAAAGAGAAAAACAAATACTGTATGATATCACTTATATGTGAAATCTAAAATATGACACAAATGAACTTATTTATGAAATGGACTCACAGACACAGAGAACAAACCTGTGGTTGCCCAGGGGAAGAGGGAGGGGGACAGATGGAGCAGGAGGTTGGGGTTAGTGGGTATAAACTATGGCACACAGAATGAATAAACTGGTCATACTGCATAGCACAGGGAACTATATTCAATATCTTGTGATAAACCATAATAAAAAGAACATTAAAAAAGAATGTATATATGTGTGTGTGTATAAATCAATTTGCTGTACAGCAGAAATGAACACAACACTGTAAATCAACTATACTTCAATTTTAAAAAAGGTAAGCCAGACTTGTGGTTAACAAAGATAACCCTGAAAACTGATTTGCAAAGTGTGAGATCAGAGCCATGAGGACTGGCAGAAATCAGAGGAGTACAGGAGTGAGAGGGCTATTCAGGGTTGGGATCTGACAGGTTGGAAACCAGACAAGAACAAAGGAGGCAGAGCCACAAGGATACAGGACAAAGTCCTTTTGAGATGGCTAAGCCTAGGGTCTGGGTTGGGTAGACAAGGGGTGGGTAATGGTCAGAGAGAATGGAGGAGTCTGAGATGCTGGAGGCAGAGTGTGCCTGGTGAGTCCAGCCACAGATGAAGGGTGGTGGAATATAGCTGGGAAGGAAGCGAATCTCCCTACCAGAAGAGACTAAATATTCACTGGGTCATATCATTGAGTCTAGCATATTGAAATTCCAAAGCACGATGCTCATAGCTAGGATATAAAGGCAGGTTGTGAACCTGGCGCTGAGTTCACTGAGGAAGATGAAGGAACATTCCAGAAGGAGAAGGAAATAAGCAGAGAGCAGACATTCAAAAGTGAAAGAAGCAGAAATATTCTGAATGGGTAGCAGAAAGTAAGGGTTGCCCTCACTGCCCCTCTTGGCTGCTGGGAGGAAAGGGATTAGTGACTTTGGCTGCAGAGAACTGAAAGGGAGGTGAGGCTGCCATTTTGGGGGGCGGGCACAAAGCTAGTTAACCGGAGGAGAGAAGTGTGCCCAAGGAAACCAAGTGTGATGGAGCGTCATGATACTCACGCAGCCCAATACCGCTGGATTTTTCCAAACACCATGTGACACAGGTGAGCCTGAAGTCACTAGAATTCCCAGGCTTTTGCACACATAAACTCTTAGTTTCATCCATTTTCCTTTTGCTGCGCTAATTCAAATCAAGAAATACTTATTGAATGGCCTGCCAAGCGCTAAGGCTCTTGAAATAGTCCTTGACCTCAGAGAGCACACAGTTTACCTGGGGAGACAGATGTGATAACTGACAATTATAATCTGGCAAGTCTAGTAATGGAAGTGAATACAAAGGTCAGAAGCTACCCAACATGTTTTATATTTATATCCTAACAGAATCTCATTTTCAGCTCATTACTCTGAACAGTCTAGACAGTCTGTGATCTTCATATTGTCATTTAACTTATGGACCGTTTGCCAATATTTCAAATGTATTGAGTCTTAAGCAGTAGGAAAAGAGACTTAAGTAATTTTTTAGGAGACGACTGAACCTTAAACTAGACGAATGAAGTTTTGATTGGCTAAACCTCAGAGGCTTTATATAATTCTGAGACTCCCATCTTAAACACATATATCACATACATGGGAAAATACTGGAAGCCTTTAGGTACTCAGTATTTATTATCTGAAGGGGAATCATTTCTGTTGGTTTGTTTTGAGATATGGATGCTCACATTTTAAAACTACAGTGAGTCAAACAGTGAATCTTTCAAGTAAAGACAAAAACATAAATAAAAGTAGTTTGTATACTGTAGTATCAGTTTTAAAAAGAATTAAAATAACAAAACAGAGCCTGTTTGTATATGCAAAGAACCAATGTCTAAGTGATTCCACAGCTGACTGTTATTAAGACTCTTTTGGGTACAGAGAGGCTGGCATTATGGGTGACCCTCACATCTCATGTTATACATTGCCATAAGGCTGTTCTCTAATCTAGTAGGTATTACTCTTGTAATCCGCAGGAAAAAGTCTATGAAGGTGATGGCACCCCACTCCAGTACTCTTGCCTGGAAAATCCCATGGACGAAGGAGCCTGGTAGGCTGCAGTCCATGGGGTCGCGAAGAGCCAGACACAACTGAGCGACTTCACTTTCACTTTTCACTTTCATGCACTGGAGAAGGCAATGGCAACCCACTCCAGTGTTCTTGCCTGGAGAACCCCAGGGACGGGGGAGCCTGGTGGGCTGCTGTCTATGGGGTCGCACAGAGTCGGACACGACTGAAGCGACTTAGCAGCAGGCATCTTAAAAAGGGATAATTTGACTTAAAAAGGGATAAACTGACTACTTTTAAAGCACACTCATTCTTGAAGATACCTACAGGTATCAGCACCCATAGTTTAAAAGTACCCTCCACTTTTGAAGGGGACAAGTACCTTTATGCTGGTCTTTCTTGTTTAGCCTGTCCCTTAACAATTCAAAGGCCTCTTCCTGGTGTTAATTACCCTTACAGTCTGGTTCTACCTCTCATCACCTTGCCAACTATCCACCCAACAACTTCCCTACAAGCCCCTACTCCAGCTAGACTGGTCTCCTGGCTGTCCCAGGATCCCTTCTTCTGAAAGTTTGCTTGCTTCTGATACTCCTCCTACCAGAATGGACTTCCATTTGGCTGTAAAATTCCTACTCACCCTTCAAGGCTCAGCCTGAGCCCCCACATCTGTCAAGAAGCCCTCCAGGACTTGTCAATGCCTCCTCTTCTCTATGGAGAGAGAAGGAATAGACACTTCTCTACGTGTCTATTAACTTAGGCTCTAAATATCAATCAACAATAAAATCTGGCTTCATCTTCCTTTGGAAACTTCCAGCGCCCCCAGACACGTAAGTTGCATCTTCAGCGCTCTGGCTCATTTATGGCTATGTGTTTCTGCTGCAAGTCTTTGATGAAATGGCACGGTTAAGGGTATGAGCTTTGGATTCAGACAAGGTCCACCACAAAAGGGTTTTGTGACTTTGGGACTCATCATTTCAGCCCTCAGGGTCTCAGGTCCCTTCTCTATAAAATAAGACTAATAATTTGTACCTCTGACTCATTAGACATATTAAATCTGATGGTAAATTTAAGGCAATCAGCAGAATAAAAATTATAATAATTTTATCACTTCAAAACAAAGGAACAGGCAGAATCCTTATAAAAAACCAGAAGGGTTGACTTTAAAACTAGTGGGGGGGGGGTTGTGGGGGAGGGGGCCGGGTAGTGGACAACCAGCAGGGCTAAAAATCAAGGACTACAGAGAAGGTTTAGAAGGAAGGTCCTGCCTTGCTCATTGTAGTCATCACGGAGCTATGCTGAAGAGCTCACAGAACACGAACATAAAAGATACAAGGAGGGTAGCTTACACAAGGCACCTAAGAATATTCTCTGTTCCTAAGGAGCTGGAGAGCCTCACTCTGGAATGACTTCTCCAAGAGCAGTGAACAGGTAAATAATACCTTAGCTGGGCTCTGTTCTCTTAGCCAAACACCTCCTTTGGGTTGAGCCTGATGACTCTGAAACTAGTTACAAAGTAGAAGAGCCCTCGGACAGGAACATGGCCCTTCCTGGGCGAAAACAGCAAGGGACTGACTTCAGGAAAAGGCAAGCAGAATTGTTCACACCTGAACCTCTCCCATCATTCTGGCCATGCTTTATCTCACTATTTCTAAGTACCATCACTGGGATTTTTCTATAGGATATTATTATTTAGGATTATGCATGGATGAAAAAACATGGGCAGCATTTGGACATGCTGGGCCATACAATCAAAACTCACACAGTTTAGAAGATACATAATAGTTGTTTGGAGAAGGTTATTTCTGGCATCTTCTTCTCATCTCAGCTCTGAGAATTATTTTGCACATGCCCATCTTGGTCAGGACATACCCTCTGTTCCAGCAAAGCTGTCCCAGGATTTCTACCGCTTGAATCATGGCTCACACATACTCGTCCTCCCAGATCCAAAACTTGTGTAAAATTCTCTAGCGCAGAACAGAATTTGGAAGAGAGGAGAGGATCTATGAATCACAAGAAGTCTCAAAAGAGTTTGAGGGATTTTATATTCAATATAATTGCACTAAAACATTTAGCTCTGGTTCCAGGGGGGGAAAAACCTGAAGTGGGCAACGATAAGACAAAGAAACATTCTTTCTTTCAAAAAAGAACTGAGATTAATAATTTCAGATGATTTGACTAACAACTGAATGCATTTTCTGCCAAAGAATAAATTTCTTCTTCCTTTTAGATATTTCCCACACTGAGGTTCTGGAGGACCTTAAGGTAATCTCCAACCAACAGTAAGCTGCGGAATTATGCAGCAAATTCTGGAGCTGCTGGGAACTAGCTCTGAATGAGTTGGGTAGTATATGCTTGTATTTCTGATGAACAAATGTTTTTCTTGGCATGGGAAGAGGGAGATGGGCAAGTTGACTGAGTTCCCAGGACATGGAAAGCTTTCACTTGAAATGTTTTTTCCATCCTTGGCACATGAAACTGTGGCTAATTCAAAAAGTCACAGAAATCTCAGGCAGGTGGGTTTCTTGGGAAGGGTCTATCACATGATATTCAACTTTAGGGCAGTGATAAAGCCAGTGGAGGCTTTCTCTTTGCTGATGGGGACAAGGTCTAATAATTTAACCACCAAAGACTGTTGGATATCAAACAGAAGATGCGGAATCACCTGTACTGCTCTGCACCCCGGGATTTACAGATGTCTTAGGTCTTTATCGTAGAAATGCCACTCTTCATAATAAGCATTAAAGTAAACTGGAGATCACATTTTAATGTAGAAATTCTGATGTCAAAAATGGAAGGTTAGTATTCTCTGGCCAGATAATTTTGAGACCAGCAGAACCTATTAAAAATTATGGCCAAGCCATTAAAATTATGTCTCATATCCCATGTGCTAAAAATGATGTAAATCTTGGTACTTCACAATTATTCACTGGAGAGTCTCCATTACATTACTGTCATTTTTAAAGAAACCACCTCTTCTTTCTTTCACCCCAAGAGAAATCTGATTGCAACTGGAACCTGTGTGGAAGGTTCTGATGTCCTAGCAACTAATTGGATCCTCTTAAAGGTTGAATTTTATGTCTTACCTATTTAGAAATGTGAAAAGCTTCTCTTCAAAAAGCAGGCATCTCAGATCTTAATTTTTAAGTGTTAAGTATTGCTGCAGTCAAGGTTAAATGAATTGATGGTTTGGCGCTAGACTCAATACAATTTTTAAAGAAGATTTTATTTTGAGCTTAAGTGTAATTCACACACTAATATTTTAAAACTCTACTTAATGTCTTACATATCATATATGAAACAAAGCATGTATTTAGGTCAAGTTATATTTTAAGCGACCTCTAGGAATAGCCTATATGTTAACTATAAAGGTCTATAATGACATTTATTAAAGATGGGATTAATTTCATGGTAGGGGTGAGTGACAAACTGCCCACAGGGCAAATCCATGTCCATGCTCATGCCTTTGCATATAAAGTTTTACTGGAACACAGCCATGTCCATTTGTTTACATATTATCTAAGGCTGCTTTCCCATTACAATGGCACTGTTGAATGGTTGTAACAGAGACTCTGTGGCCCACAAACTTGAAAGTATTTTCTATCTGGCCCTTTACAGAAAAAGTCTGCCAAATTCTTGATTTATAGCTTGTAGAAATCAAGCAAAACAAGCCTCCTCTAACTCATATATTACGTTAAAAGACTGGCAGGCAAAATTTTCAAGCAGAATAAAAATTTACTAATCTATGAGTTTTGTTGGTTAGTTTCACTCTGTAGCATCTCTGAATTGGATTTAACTGCAACCAAACACTCTATGCTTTTGGACAAAGACACAGAAAAAAAAAGCTACTCCATTCCAGGGTCAAATGATTATGTGTGCTTGCTCTAAGGGGCTCTGCTACCAGGGGACTACACTTGTAATGCCCATGTCCCCAGCACCACCACTCTTTCTGCCTCCTCCTGAGGACTGGAAAGGCTTACAACTTGTCTCAACCTGCAGTTTCCCACTTCTACAGAAGGTCTTGTTATCCAGTGAACAACAATAAAGTTGAAAATACTCTTTGTCAGGGAAGATTGTTTCCTCTTGGCAGACTGATGCGTCAGAAAGTTTCTGTTACAGCAATCCCTAAGGTTACATCTTTGGATCATTGATCTTTTGAACTTGCCTCTTAAATGCAAATGAAATAAACTTACCCTTGTACAGCCTGGTTCTGTGGAGTCTGTCAGACATGTTAGAAGTACAATTAACTGAATTGCAAACTGTGATGCCTACAAGAAATCCTTAGCCAATTAAAAGAAGTCAGTATAAGTATCTAACTATTTCCACTGGAAAATTAGGGGACGGAACCAAAAGCATATCCACAAGTACAATTGAACACCAAGAAGATCATCAATGGATGAGTAATCAGAGTACCCAATGGCTGGTAAATGTCAGTCTTTAGCAGAAGTTACAGTCAGAGACTGGCAGACAGAAGCACACAGGAAATTCTTCCAAGCTCCCAGCAGAGCTGCTTCGAATGCACAGAAATGGAAATGATGACCTCAGGTGCTGGGGGCAGTTAGTACAGAGATGGTTGGAAACATAAGGATTTGTTGGCGAGAACACACAGGATGGAGAACGTGTGACCAAGTGGTAAAGTTTGTATGCAATGCAGACAACTTGGATTTTGATACGACATAAGAAGTGCCTGTGGTTTTTTGAGGAGAGATGCCCTGATAAAAATGCTGCTGATCAAATATCATTCTAGAGTTTACAACCGAAAAGCCAACTGAAACGTTGTAACAGAAAACCCTTTGCTTTATTAAAAAAAAAAAATCATGAAGCTCCTTATGTTTTTCTACCAATTCATACTAGCAAAGACGTCTCTTGTTGGGTGGACTATATGGAGATCTGTCTTACACGGAGAAGGATTTCATGACCAAAAGTTCTGGGTGTTTTCCCTAGGTTGCCATTATGGCACACGCTAAAAACTATCTTAATTCTCATATACCTTATGTATTTTGCACATGGTCTTAGTGTCTGATTTTTGTTTTAAGCGCACCGCAGTAGCTGCTTCCTAAAGCAGCCCATTCTGTGCAGCATAACTGGACGGAGCAAAGAAAGAAACTGAACGTAGGAAAAAGATGGAATGTCATGGCCTGACCTCTTACAAAGGATAGAGCTGAATTTCACATTCTGTATCCACCACCCAGGCCCTGGAGAACTACTCAGACCTAAACAAATCTCATCATGAAACGACACTAAGTTTCTCTCTTGTTTTATAGGTATATGGGTATGTGTGTTTTTCTGTACTGAAAGCAGTCTAAGAAAAAGCCTGATAGAACCCAGTCCTCTACTTTATATGGCAGGAGGAACCCAGTAAACACAAACACAGCAGAACACTTCCTCTTGTTGACAACCTTATGATTTCAACTTAATGCATTGTTTAGAATAGCAATTACGTGTCATTTCCCATTATCTTACACACAGAAGCAGCACTGCTTTTCTTTCCAACCACACATCATGGAGAATACAGAGAGACCACATGCTGGTGAGACATGTCAAGACTGACAGCCTGGAGTCTAAGAGTTCTGTTTATGTCCAGAGCAAGTGTGTGGCCAGGCAGGGGGAATGAGATCAGCCCCCCGCCCCACCCCCCACCTTCTCACGTCTGCCTTCTTGGCTTCCCTCGCTCTCTTGGAGGGCTCCCTTCTCTCCCTTGTAGAGCTCCCCTCTGGATTGGGAGGCAAAGCAGCTTAGGAAGAACCTTCTTGCTCAGCCAGTTTCCTTCTGCCGGAAAAGACTGGCTCACTCTCAAGACTGCAAACATTTGACCACTGTAAAGAGCAGCGAGCATGTCAAGTCATTTTATTCACATGTCTCACTAGGGGATCAGAAAGCCAAGGACACAGGGGTGATTTCCCTGGTTTTATGGATCTCTACTCCCCCCAAGCCTGCAACACATTTTTGGTTCTTGTGTTCAGAGCGACCTGGCAGTGTGGGAAACCTTAACTGAGAGCCAACGGCCCCACAGCTTCTCCCTATTAAAATGTGCAATTGGATTTCACATGCGTGTTTCAAACACCATTCAAAGCATGATTTACAGGCTACTGTCTAGCCCCACAGCTGTTTTTTCTTCCCCCAGATGTAACCATTTCTAGGAATCCACCAGTCGGTTCCCCAGCAAATAGCCTGCCCATTTTCAACCTCTTCTGTCATTCTTAGGCATTTTGAATCACACAACACCTACATATGAAAGGATTCAAGAAAATATTGACTGAATGGACAAACTGTTAATTTTTCTTTCCATATTATCCATTAATGAGAAGAGCCCATTTGAAACCTTTTTTCTGTTTACCCCACCTTAAACCTTTAGGTTCATCCCACTTAAACAATCACTCCTGACCCACTGATCCAGATTATTTACATACATTGAAATCAGCACAGATCCGATGAGTTCTGTGTAAGCCTCACTAGAGTGGCCACCCAGAGTGTTTACATTCATCATCCTTTCTTCTATAGAAAGAGAAAAACACTTTTAAATACTGCAACTTATCTCCCTGTGGCTAACAGACTACCTGTGTTACACAGAGAGTTAGCCAATATCATTTCATCATGTTTCTGCAACCACCCTTCTCCCAAGGTCCTAACCTTGTCTAGCTTCCAAGAACCAGAAATCACCCCTCAAAAAGGTGAGGCTTCAGGCTATGAGCTGCGGTTAGTTCAATACCATGCTGATAATATCTTCTAAACATTTGATTCTGAACTTCTGGGCATTCAGAATGACACTGTATTAATTTATGATTCTTCTGTGCATCACATAGCTCCTGGCAGAGAGTACAGGCTCAGGAAGTTGACTGAGCTTGACTCTTTTTTAGCCTGTGTAGAGGATGGCAGTGCTTCCCAGGTGGTACTAGTGGTAAGAACCCGCCTGCCCATGCAGAAAACATAATGAGACACGGGTTTGATCCCTGAGTCGGGAAGATCCCCTGAGGAGGCATGGCAACCCACTCCAGGACTCCTGCCTGAAGAATCCAATGGACAAAGGAGCCTGGTGGGCTACAGTCCATAGGGTCACAAAGAGTCAGACGTGACTGCTAGCGCGCGGCAGAGGAAGGTGAGCCATGCCCTGAGTGGTCTGTAGGATGTCCACGTGCTGGACACTAAGACCCACCTTCCAAGGGAGGAGGACAAAGGGGAAAGAAGGGAAAACACGGAGACAAATGTGCCAAGAAAAGCCTTTGTGAGGAATGGTGCTTGCATGGATCTATTTCACCCCAGTGTGAAAGTGTTAGTTGCTTAGTCATGTCTGACTCTTTGTGATGCCATGGATTGTAGCCCACCAGGCTCCTCAGTCCACGGAATTCTCCAGGCAAGAATACTGGAGTGGGTAGCTTTTCCTTTTTTCAGGGGATCTTCTCAACCCAGGGATTGAACCCAGGTCTCCTGCATTATAGACAGATTCTTTACCACCTGAGCCACCAGGGAAGCCCCATTTTACCCAAATGGCTACACAAACGTAGCTTCCATTTCCGATAAAAGCAACTCATTAACAATCATGTGAAGACCTTACAATTACATAAAATTCTATTTTGCCCTTTGTTGCAATATACCAATATCTTCCATGGAACAGAATCTCAAGGTGCAAAGGGGACACTTTCTGTGGTGTTTCACATGTGTTCCCCGCACCCATCTCCCAACCCCACCCCCCTTAGCTTTGAGACTCTAAGTTTTCCTGGAAAACAACAACAACAACAAACAGGCTAAATTGCCACACATCGGCAGAGGAGGTAAGTGTGCTCACTTCATTAGGAGCCACCATCATAACAAACCTTCATTGTTAAACAGAAGTCCTTTAAGACAGGAATACCAGCAAGGAGTTACTATGTTTAACCTGGTGTTTACTGATTGGCAAAGGAAAGGCCACCAAATTCTGCAACTCAACAAAGGGAGCTTTTAGTCCCAGGACTTACCTTTCCTTTTCCTCCCAGTTTTCTCTGCTCAGACCTTGTGAATGAAGGTTCATCACTTACTCTTTTGCTAATCAGACAGTCAGACCACGTGGACATGCTGGGGCTGTCAGATCTTCAGGTAACCTAAGAAGTCTATCTTTTTAAACCCTTACATTAAACATAACCCCAAATTCATACTTCGGCCTCAAAGACCAAAACTGCAACCCAAGGATGTAAACTACTGAATAAAATGACCATTTATTAAATGTATATCTTTTTTTCATTAATCTCTCAAGGCCATCAAGGGATAGGTATCATCATCCAATTTGACCTTTGAGTGTAGGAAGCTAAGATTGCCCAGGAAAACACAACTGGCATTGAGCAAAGTAAGACTCAAAGCCAAGCCTTTGTTCCGAAGAGCCCATGAACTTTCTTGCCAGCCCTCTAAGCTCCTACCAAGGACATAACGATAGGCCTTGCTTGGGAAACAGCCCGTTCCCTGACCTGGGAAGTATTCAGGCTGGCGGCAGATAACTGGTTACCAGAGATGCTGCAGAAGGCAGTCAACACCAGAAGATCACGGAAGAGAGCGGCTCCTAGGTCTCCTACGGCAACAAGAATCTACAGACTTCTTCCTCTCCTAAGCATGTGACTCTGCAGTCATCTGAGGTGAGCAATCAACACCCTTCTGTTTCTTGGGCTGATCAAAACAAACCATCCTTTGCTCGGCTCTGCCACATCGGCCATCTCGCTCTCCTCTCTGGCGTACAGCTTTGATTACACCACTAATGAGGAAACTCCCTCCAGGGCTTCCGGGATGTAGCCTGAAGCTCCGAAAGTGGGCAGTTACTCCCTCCCTTCAACTGATGGTTCCTCATCATTCTTCAGCCATAAGAAAAAAAAAAAATCACAAGGTGACCCCGAAATAACACATCCCCTTCATTCACCCTTTCCATTCCCACTCTGAACTGTGTTAACGTATACATCTGGTACCCTCAAACACTTCACAGCATACATACCAATAAGTAAACAAAGAAATACGCCCAGCATTCCTCACCTTCCTGCGCTCAACCACTGCGGAAGAACTCAACACGAACCCAGCACACACGTGCTCTCTCCACAAGCTGCGCACACACAGCCGTGCAGACAGGTCTTGTCTCGGAACCAAACAGATGCTCACCCAGTTCACTTCACCCTCCACCTCCAATGTCTATACTGTTCCAACCTTTGCACGTTTCTTCCTTCACCTGAACCATCACGTGTTCATGTACGATTTTCTTCTAAAAAGAAGGCCTGGCTGTTAATCCCCGTCCACCCCCACCCCAATGGTCGATGCCCGCTTGGAAGCCCGGTTTTACCATTGGAATCTTCCACTTCTTCGGCCGGGGTGGCTTTTTGGGAGGAGTGGTGGGCATGCGAGGAGAGGAGACTGACAATCCGTGGCCTGGGGAGGGTCAGGGCTTTTCCGTGGACCTTGAGGGAGTGTTCCTTCAGCTGGCTGATTGTCATGGTGGAAAAGGAGCACCAAGAACACTTGTAGGCATGCTCACCTGGAGGAAGACAGCGGGGGCAGCAGAGGAGAAGCAGGGGAGAAGCGGGGAGGCGGGGGGAAACAACGCGGTTAGTTCACTCCAGAGAGCACGCCTCAAGCTGCCTGGTCTGAGAACCTCTCAGACCAACCCCTCGGCAACACCCCCTGACCCCCACCCTCCGGCATCAAGTGACCTGGTCCCTCTTCATCCCATGCTCAGTTTATGGCAAGGAGCCTATAATTGATTCTCCAGCAGAGCCTGAAATCAAATGTTTAGCTAGCTCCTTCAGAAAGTCTTCCCCTCTCTCTCCCTCTGTCTGTACAACAGCAGTGACTCTTTCAGTTTTCATTTCAGCCTTTGCATCATCCACAGAAAATAATACACTTCATTCTTATTCCAAGGGTGGCTTATTGATGGGTGGCTTTCCCAGCACCAAGTCACTCAGTGCAAACTATTGTGCCATCCTCATTAACTCACTTCCTCGATGACTCTAGGCCTCCTGGATTTTACACATCCTATGTGTGGGGTTTTCTTTGGACCAGGTCACAAACTTGAGAACAAAACTCTATTTCCCTAGCTGATCAACAGTACAGAAAGGGGTCAAAGTGATTTCTTAAACAACAGAGGTGTATAAATATATAAATATGTGTGCATCTGTGTGCAGCTCATATATTTTTATATTTATTTTATATTTTTATAAAATAAATATTGTATATTTTCAATATAAAGGGCATTTAAATAGAAATAGCTCAGTTGGTAAAGAATCTGCCTGCCACGCAGGAGACCCCGGTTCAATTCCTGGGTCAGGAAGACCCACTGGAGAAGGGATAGGCTACCCACTTCAGTATTCTTGGGCTTCCCTTGTGGCTCAACTGGTAAAGAATCTGCCTGTAATAAGGGAGATCTGGGTTCAATCCCTGGGTTGGGAAGATCCCTTGGAGAAGGGAAAGGCGACCCATTCCAGTATTCTGGCCTGGAGAATTCTATGGACTGTACAGTCCTTGGAGTTACAAACAGTCAGACACAACTGAGCGACTTTCACTTCCCTAAGTAGAAATAAGTATTTTTGCTTTATTCAAATTAATTTTAATTGGAATATAGTTGATTTACAATGTTGTGTTTCTGTTGTACAGTGAAGTGAATCAGTTATACATATACACATATACACTCTTTCTTAGATTCTTTTCCCACATAGGTCATTATAGGGTACTGAGTAGGGCTCCCTGCACTAAACAGTAGGAGGCTCTTATTAGTTATCTAATATAGTAGTGTGTATGTCAATCCCAATCTCCAATTTATCCCCCCTCTTTCCTTGGTAACCATAAGTTTGTTTTCTAAAAGTACTTTCCTTTTAATTGTTTTTAATACCACTGAAATACAGCACAGATCATATGATCAAGTTAAATGAGAATATGATTTACTTTTGCCCTAAGCCAGCTTTTAAATGAACTGCAGGGTGTAAAATGGCCATGCATACGTCACTGGACAGAAAAACATTGGTACAATCAACTCAGAAAGCAATTTTGCTTTTAACAACAATAAATTTAGAAAGCTCAGGCTTGAAATTCAATAATTCTACTTCTGAGAGTTTATATTAAGGAAATATCCTTTAATACTTAGAAATCTCTATTTAGAAATATACATTATTTATGCTTAAAAAAGGGATGAAACAACCTAAGTCTCCAACCCCAGGGAAATGATTAAGTAAATGTGGGTATATCTTCTTGATAAATTACTATTCATTAAAATTAATTCTTAAAGTGTTGGTCATACATAGGAAAATAAAATTCTGATACTCAGAAAAATAAATAGAAAGGCATAATACATTAAATTATAATCACAAGTATAAGAAATAATTACAGAGGAAATGGCTGAAAGGAAATATTGTCAAATATTAATAACAGTGTCTTTACATAATAGGTTGTGAATGGCTACTGCATGTCTTCTTTCATTTTCAAATTTTCTCTAATGAACACGTATTTTTAAAATTTATTTTTAAGGTAAAATGTAAAATCCAGAGGAAAGGACCTGTGAATGAGAACTGAGGACGATGCTGCTGATATGCTACAGACAAACGCTCACTGTAGCAAGGCAAGGAAGAGCAGGTAAACGTCCATCCTCGCTTTCACCCTGTTGTGATGGTTACCTTCCTGCCACCTAATTACTAAGTGGAAAATTACTGAGTGGTTTCATGTAAGACGAGCCCAGCATCCAAAGTCCTGCATTCAGCCTCCTTTTTACAACTGATGACCCCACAGCATGCATTTCCAAGAAAGCCTTGAAGAGACCCACACAAAACCATGAATGAAGCAACATGCTATAGCCCAAAGCAGAAGGGAAGCTCAAAGAAGTCAGAGGACCCAAACAATTCCACGCTCCTCAAACCATGACTGGGAGCTACAGGATAATGCTCGGCATGAACAATGATATTTACTAACATAAGAAATACAGGGACCTCCCTGGTAGGGCCCAAGTTTGATCCCTGGTCAGAGAACTAGATCCCACAGGCTGCAACTAAAGATTCCTCATGCTGCAACTAAGACCAGGCACTGCCAAATAAATAAACATTTTAATAAACAGTTAAAATAATAAGTATATATGTCATTTTATATACTACTGCTCTTCTTATTTCACTTCTCAATTTTTCAGTGCAAAGATGGCTACATGAACCTTGGCGGGTGGTCATAAGTGGCATAACTTGAGAGAGAATTCCAATCCAAGTATCTAGTTAGTACACACTACTTTTTACCCTTTAAAATAAAATAGTCTACTGAGTAGAACAGACAAGTCAAGAGTCTTTTTGGAAAATGATTTGACTCGAGCCGTGTCATAGATACCAGTGGTCCAAGGTGTGTGGAGAACCAGATAACATTGCTCCCACTCTCTCTGGACGCTTTCTTCTTGCCAACAAGTGAGCACAGAAGGCCAGTCTGCTTGGTCAGCTCCAAGAATATACGCTTCAGCTCTGTGCTCTAGAGTCAGTGTGTAGCCTTTGGCACTTTATTTTTAAGTCCTTTCCACAGGCCAAATCACTTACCCAACTCCCATTGGTAAAATGTTTTTGACAAGGCTGAGATCTATCGGAAAAACTTCTGAAGATAGTGTCCCAGCTGAATAATTTACAATATACACCAGGTAGAAAAGAGTGGTTTGATCCCCAAAGCCTCTTACTCCTTGGACTTTAGTAAAATGTTCTGGGAGATATAAAAATACTAACAGAGAAGAGCCTGTACAGCTGATCTGCTGACCACCCCCCCACGCCACCCCGCAACTGCTGTGAACTTAAGGCTTCAGCAGATTTACTCCATTAAGACAGTTCAACAGAACCCAACATTCAGGAAATAACAGAGAGATGGTCTTATTTCCACAAGGGATGAAGAGACGAGTTTTTATAACCATACAATAGAATTTAATAAATGAGACGGAAAAGTTCTAGCTGACTGAAAAATTTAAAGCTAGAATTCGTGGTGGGGAGGGGTGGAAGGGAGGTTCAAAAGGGAAGAGATATATGTTTATATAGGGCTGGTTCACTTCATTGTACAGCAGAAACTAATGCAACATTGTCAAGCAATTATACGCCAATAAAAAAGTAAAAAATATAAAACTAGAATTCAACTACCTCATGGACTGTAGCCTACCAGGCTCCTCCATCCATGGGATTTTCCAGGCAAGAGTACTGGAGTGGGTTGCCATTGCCTTCTCCAAGAATTCAACTAGTATTCTAAATACCTTAGCTGAAGAAACCCATGGAGGAGTCTTGATCTCTAGAAGAATCTCTGATAGTATCGGTAGCTCTTCTAAAGTGTTTTGATTCCCCCATTTCCCTCTGTGTTTGAAGCAAGTTCCTGAAGGGCTGTCAACACCTCTGGGAGGGCGCCACAGGCCACTGTACAGTCAGGCTCCTCAGAGGACTGAGGAATCATGGGAAATGCCCCCGGGCCCCCTCGCCACTGCCTTTCCTACTCAGGCCTCTTTCCTCTCTCGGCTGAGTTCTGATTAGCTATCTGTGGGCATCTCCATCGTATGCCAAATAGAGAAGAGCAAAACAGAAAGGTAGCACCATGTGAGTGCAAGGATGTTTGGTTTTTGTTCTGCAGTCAAATTCTTAGTGAACGGGCTCTGTGGCTGACAAAGTGTTAAGTGTCAGTCGCTCAGTCGTGTCCGACTCTTTGCGACCCCACGGACCATATAGCCCGCCAGGTTCCTCTGGCCATGGAATTCTTCAGGCAAGAATAATGGAGTGGCTAGCCATTCCCTTCTCCAGGGTATCTTCCTGACCCAGGGATCAAACCAGGGGCTCCTGCACTGCAGGTGGATTCTTTACCATCTGAGTCACGAGGGTGGACATGAGCAGGACACTTAATTTTGAGTCTCTGTAGCGTCTCCTGAAGAGTGAAGAGTGACAACAGCATCCACCCTTTAGGGCTGTTTTGAGGATTAAATCAGATGATGAATATCACATCTTATTAGAGCAGATCCTAGCAGTTAAGGGATGTTCATGAAACCAGCACGATGAGAAGACAGAGTAAGAGATCAGCACAGCTCCTGGACACTCAGGACCCAAAGTCTCTTCTTATCTGGGGCATGGAAATGCATCTAAGGGCATCTCAGGAGAAATCTCAGATATCCTGATTTCTCTCTGCCCCTTCCAACATGTCTAAGATTATAACTTTATTTTAGTTGGAAATTACTTTTAGTAGATGTACCAATTCTTGCACTTCCATTAGAAAGTCTATAGAATTTAGAAATTTCTCTTAAAAAAAAAAAAAACAGAACCCGTGAGTAGCAAAAGTCTGTTAGTGGATACCTATTAGTTGAATCAATCGACTATGACATGGGTGACATGGGGCTCGGTATTATTTTGCCTTTGGGCCATTCTTTAATTTTTATTAGATTGAGATAAAACTGAATACATGACGATTTCAAAGAAAACTTATTTTCGTGTGTATGGGAGCAAGAGACTTAAAACTTCCCTCACTAAAGACTACTGGGTTTCAAATTCAGAGAACTAGTGTACAACGAACAACAACTCACCCGCATGAGCTTTGAGGATGTGTGTCTTCAGCCGGCTGTTGTAGGAGGACTTAAAGGAGCAAAGCTTGCATCGGAATGGTTTATGGTGTCCGTGGTGGGTTTGCATATGGCGATCCAAACTTGATGTAGAAGGAAAAAAAAAAAAAGGAAATGACAGGATTAAAAACAGCATCCAACATTTTCTCATTGCCCTTTTCCAGAAATCCCATTTCTAAGCTGTTCAAAGTAATTTTGTTACTTTCCAAGGATGGCACTTAACCGGAAAAAAAAAGATTGGCAAGAGTTGGGGAAGCTAAAGGAAGGAAGAAATCAAAAATATTTTTGGATTGAGAGACATGGCAGGGGAAACAGGTCTTGGTAGACTTATTTTCCCTTCTCTAAAGCATTGCAAAGTAGAAGAGGACATCCAAAAACAAAAGGTGAAATACAGACAAATTTAAGTTTTCTGCAGTCAGTGAGGAGTGTCTATCAAAGACGCCTTGAACTTATTCCCCACCTCCTCCCAAAAAATGAGATTTAGAGAAATTTTGTATGTAAAAAGGGCTGACTTTCTTTTTAAATCTTAACTCCACCATGAACCACCTGTGCAGGGCAAGGAGCTTTCGAAGTAGCTGAACTATCTGCGATGGGCTGTCTGTTCCCAAAGCCTTTATAAATATGGAGGCCCAGGGCAGGTATGTTTACAGGAAGCTGTGTGATCCAAAGGCTGGTCTTGCCTTCTGATAGAACAATGTTTGCTGTATACCAGTCTTTCAGAAGCAACTTATACAGAAATTATTATAATGAACTCCCAGTATTTCATAATAATTACTACTGTTAAAAAAAATAATAAATCTACCAAACAAGGTATGGGAAGACATTCTAATTTGTATCAGTGCCCCAGAGAACTAGATTCCATTCTAAATGACTCATATGGGAATGGTGCTTCCTAGCATTTAAATATATAATGTTCTCCCAAGCTCCCAAGCAGCACTTTTCCCTTGCCTCAGGACACCTCCTTCTGGATGTCCTTCAGCTATCTTAAACTCAACCAACCCGAAACAGAAGTGTCGGTTTTGTTTTTTTTTTTAAATCCAAAACACATTCTCTTCATTTCCTTGTATTTAGAAAGAACACTTCCATGCTGTCAGCCAACCAGACTGGAAACCTTCATGTCATTTGTACTGTACTCTGTCCCATCTTCCCTCCAAGAAGTCAATTTTTCCAAGCCATCAAGATCATCCTTCCCTTAACTGTTTCCAAAGTTCCATTCTAACCCGGTGGCTCAGCTATCTATCATGACCCTCCCAATTGGTCTCCCCCATTTTTTTTTCCCAACTCAAAAGCGCCTGGGATCAAACACCAGCTATTACTCATAAGCCGAGTGGCCTTGGGCACGTTACACAACTTTTCTACATTAAAAGGCCTCACTTCTCTTGTCCGTAAATGGAGATAATAATGGGACCATACTTCATAGGGCTGTTCTGACAATAAAATGAGATAATGCTTGAAGGCACTTAGCACAACGCCTGGCACACAGTGAGGCTTGATAAATGTCAGTGATTAAGATGTCCTACTCATTACAGTCTTCCTTTTACCAGTAATGTAAATTACAAAGCACGCACTCCGCATTCAAAGACCCCAAATATGGTCTCAAGTACCTTCCACTGTATCACTTAAAAGTTAGTCCAACCAAGGACTTCCCTGGCGGTCCAGTGGTTAGGACTGCATGCTTCCACTGCAGGAGGCATGGGTTTGATACCTGGTCAGGGAACTAAGATCCTGTGCATCTTGTGGCCTCCACCCAAGAAAGTCCAACAGCTGAGTGCCTCTGAACATCACCTTCTTCCTCAGGACCCTGGCCTCTCATCTTTCCTTTCATACTGTATGTTCTTTCCAAACTCTTCAAGTCCCACCTTCCTATTTGAAGACTGGACTCCCAAACTCCCTGTTCCATAAAATCTTCCTGATTCTTCAAAAGTGGATGTACCATCTCTCTTCCTTGAAACTTTGTACATTTTATTGATACATTTTTTAAAGACATGTGCCTCAGGTCATTTGTATGCTTGCTTTACTTATAACCCAACTAGACCCTGAGTTCCCTTAGACCACTGACCATGTCCTATTCATCTTTATATTCCCCCCAAAGCATTTACAACAGAGCATATTCATTTATTCACAACAACTTACTGAGGTTCTGTGTGTCAGAAAAGAGAGTCACTGTTCAACAAACATTTATTCAACAGGTGAGAACTACACTAGTTTGAGGCCAGGGCATGAATCTGATGACAAAGATTAGATACTACTAGGTCCTGTTTAATCATCAAAGCCATTTCAACCCTCCCTAACCTCCGTAGAAGCATCGCCTCTTCTTGCCTTTCAACAACCACTAACTAGCACTTTATCTTTTTGAAGAAGCAAACAGCCCATCAGTTATTTTCAATTATGATAAAAATAAACAGCATGTCAGCCTCACAATCAGCCACCTTCATCCAAGACTGTAGAACATGTTATTGAATATTTCTCTCTTATACAGTTGTGAGAGAAAGGCAACAAAAGGTTGTTGCATCTCAGAACCATCCCTCTTCCTGTCACTCTGAACGGCCTCACACAAAAACCCAATGTGCAATTTCAAAGCTGTGCCAAGGAGTGGAAAGCTCCCTCTCCCAACCCCACTGCATTTCAAGCATCTCTCCAGCATCGATAAACTTCTTTACCATTCCAGGTTTGTTTTGTTTTTAAATGCCAAGCAATGACTCTCTGGTCACATGGGTTACCAGTCCTAATTTTACCTCCCTGGCCACTTAATTTCCCAAATGGAAACTTACTTCCTCTTATGATGACTAGGTCCTGGATGAATGTTTGACAGACGCACCAGTAAATTCATGTACTCTCTGGTCTTTCCTGGTGCAGATCATAGCAATTCCTCCCAAACCGTCATTTTTTTTTTTTTTAATGCCCAATTTAGAAAACTCTGATTAGAAATGATACATGCACCCCAATGATCACAACAGCCAAGACACAGAAGCAACCTAGATTTCCACTGACAGATAAATGGATACAGCAGATGTGGCATATGCCATAAAAAAGAATGAAATGGCGACACGCAGCAGCATGGATGCAACCAGAGATGGCCATACGAAGCCAAGTAAGCCAGACAAAAACATCATGTGATATTACTCATATGTGGAATATTAAAAAATGGTATAAATGAATTTTTTACAAAACAGAAATAGATTCATGGACATAGAAAACAGACTTATTTTTACCAAAGGGGATAGTTGGGGGTGGGGTAGGGAGATTAACAAGTACACACTATTATATATAAAATACGTAAACGAGGACTTATTGCATAGCACAAGGAACTATACTCAGTATCTTATAATAATAATAACCTATTCTGAAAAAGAATATGTGTACTTATTTGGGTATGTGTGTGTGTGTGTAACTGAATCATTTTGCTATGTACCTGAAACTTAACACAAACTTGTAAATTAAGTACACTCCAGTTTTTCAAAAAATGCTTGATTTTGCCAAGTCTGGTATCAAGTGAACAGTTTCCTGTTCTCAGCCCCATTTGACAGATGAGGTCACTGAGGCTCAAGGTAACACAGCCAACTAAACAGTGGGCGTGAACCACGAAAGGGGTCTTGCGACTCCTCCAACCCCTCGGGCCTTCTGCGCCCCTCCCCAGTTGCCACTTGCGGACCCTCGGTGAGCACTTACTTGTGCCTGAAAGCAGAGACAAAGGAGCAATACTGGCAGCTGTACTTGTCCTCGCGGGTGAACATGGCCAGGGCCAGATGGCTCCTCTCGTGAGAACGCAGCCCCTGCATGGACATCAGCACTCTGTCACATTGACTACAATGGTATCCCCCCGGCCGGGTTTCATCCTCCAACATTCCATCAAGCAAGCAGTGTTCACCATCCACCCGGTCCACCAGGGCGCCAGCGGCATCTGTGGCTGCTTCCAGTCCATCCAGGAACAAGTGGGAAGGGTCTTCAGCCTCCTGCTAAGAGAACCACACACACACACATGCCCCACCAACAAAATAAATATCCAACATCATTGCCCCCAGCTCTCCTCCTCTCCCTTCATTCTCCCAAACTCATCGGCATTTCCTGGCGAGGCTTCCTCCCCTGCCTCTCTGGCTCCCCCTAGAGGAAGGGCACAGCCACATGCCATCCTCATGTGGTGGTGGTGATATGAGGGCAACATCTGGACATAGGTTGCTACTGTCTGAGAACTGTGAGGGAGGGGCTCTCCCACTTTTGAAGACAGTTCACTCCCTTATCTCCCATCTGACAAAGAAAATTCTAATTGGGATCCTACTGAAACTGATACAAAGCAGGTTAGGGTTATGGCTCTGAGGAAGGAAGAGAGGCAGGAAGAAGGAAAAACAGAATGGTTTGGGCATTTAGGAGGCTTGGAACACCCTCAGGAGAGGAAGGAAACTGAAAGATCCAGCTCTTTGCCACCATGCTCAACTCCAGCCCACAGATGGTGATGTCATCCCTTGACCAAAGGCTGCTATAAAGTCAACACAAAAATTAAGGAGAAGCCTGGGTTTAAGTTGCTTATGTTTTGAGGTGGTTCCTTGGATTACTGATTACCCAGGAAGAGGTGCTTTGTCTCCCTGGAGCGATTCGGGGACGCAAGGCTGGGACACACCACGATGGCGGTGTCCTATCCTGGGACACACCGGGATGGCCTGGCCACTGCTGGTCCCTGCACCACTCACGGCTGTGTCGCCAGCAGGAAGGCTCCAAGTCTTCAATGGGAAAAGCGGAAGCTTTACCTCCAGGCCACGATGGCAAAACAGGACGCAAGATCGAGAAGGGCCGAAGACAAAAACACATTCATGTATCCAAAGAGATAGGGCAGAGCCCTGAACTAACTTTTCTGCTTGAAACTGATCGGTGGCTAACAATATCCTAGAAAGCAGGGATGGCGGCTTGGTTATTACAACAGTGGCTAGTATTTAAGATTGTGATGTTCAAAACAGGTGACCTGATAACACGTCGGAGGCAGAGGGGAGGCGCTTGTCAGCAACATATAGGGAAAGGGGACAAATCAGGCCAAAGGGCTCACAGGGCCACCTGTGACTTGAAGGCTTTCAGTTTTAGGTTTAACGTTTCTTAATGCTCCTCCGAGGACCCAGAATAAGAAGTTAAAAGACAGATTCTCCTGGGCTCTCTGTACCATTACCATGGGAGAAAGACAGACAAGAAGTTAGGCAGTGGGAGGAGCAGAAGAGGATGGGGAGAGAACCCACGGGGCTCCTCTGAAGAGCTCGAAACACTTGGAAGCGCAGACAAACACAGCACAGAAAGATGACCCAAAGCCTCCTGTATCCTGAGGCCCGGATCTTCTGTTTCCACTGAACTATCCGCGTGGAAGGGAACCAGATCGAAACGCAACCACAGATGAGGAAGATCCATCCTGTAAAGAAATCAAAACAAGCCAGACCGACCCCAGTGTAACTCAGGAATGCCCACGTCTGGGACTCCCTTTCCTGAGTGTCTCTGAGCAGCGGCGTGGATTAGGAATGCAAATGGCTCACACACAAGACTTCTCATCCAGACCTTCCCAGTGCTCACCTTCACGGCGGCGGACACAGCGGGGACACTGCCGTACTGGACGTGCTTGCGGAGGTGGTTGCAGATGGCTCGGAGCGTCGGATGCACTTCCACACAGAATTTACACTTGTAGCCCACCACCTTCCTCTCCTTGATCTTTGGCACCTCTTCTAAGTGACCAAAAGGCTGGTAAAATACAGTGGTAGCCATCAGTACTCCAAGCCCTCCCTCAATGGCCGGCATTTATTCTTGCAGCTTACTAGATTTTACGTTACAGCAGATTAGCAGGTTAAAAACCAAGGGAGATATATGCGAGCATTTTTACATAATGAATTCATCAGAGGCGAGGCGCGCTGCCGACTACGCAAAGTCTCCGGAACCCCAATAGGTGATGACTTGTAAGGAGAGAAGTTCTCGGTGCAGAAGCCTCATCGTCACTGCCACCCAGTTATCTGGCTTTCAAACCCATTGTTCAACTACGCAGGTGAAACGTTGCATGAGCTATGCCATGAGTGAACTTCTTGACCAAAAAAAATTAAAGAAAAACAAAAATCTACTCCTGGAGATGTCTGGTTCGTGGAGCCGACATTGCAAACCAAGGCGTGGCTGAGAAGCACTAAGGACACGAGAGATGGCCCACAACTGCCTTGGTTAAGAGAGCGAGCCGTTGTCGTGAACTAGGCCTCGGATAATACAGGAAAACCACCCGACCCTCCCCTGGGGAGCCTTGGGAGGGACCACAGGGAGGGGGGCCGGGGCCGTGGAGAAGGGTGAGCAGAGAATGGGGGAGATAATCAAGCTCGAAATGTTTAATTGACTTATTGAGCTCTCTGGCAAGCTAAGTCACTAGGAAGCCCGGAGCGGTTTGGCTGGCAGCGAAGAAGTGCATGTGGGCACCAGTGATGAGAGGCCTCCTGGGGGAAGGGAAATCAAAACATATCCTTACCCTCTCTTGTTTGAAATCTGCAAAAGCACCATCTGCATATTTCTGCTTGCTCAAAAGCTGTTTCCTCCTCTCCTGACGTTTGGCACGCTTCTGGAATTCCTCATTGTGAATGTTCAAGTGCGAGGTCAGCTCGGCGGTGCTCTGCAGTTTGCTCTCGCAGTGCTTGCACTGGTAGGCGGAGCCCTGCAGCCGGGGGCCGCCGGCCAGGATGACGAAGTCCCTCTTGAGGTCCCGGCTGTGGTGGTCCGTGTAGTGCATGCTCAGCAGCTCAGCCGTGCTAAAGGACAGCTTGAAGCACTTGATGCAGCGGAACGGGAGCCACTCGATGTCCTGCCCTTCGTTTCCCTCCACCTCGGCTTTCTCGAAGCCACCTCTCTCTTCCGAATCTTCCAGCAGCATCGGCTTCTCGTGCTCGTCGGCGTAGACCGCGGTGAAGTAGCCCCCCAGCTTGCTGGCGTGCTGCTTCTTGGGAAAGACCCCCGGGTGGCGCTTCATGTAATGGGACACGATGCCCTTCTTGCTAAAGGACTGGAAGGCGCACAGGGAGCACTTCTTCTTCTCCACGGCGCGCCGCAGCTCTTCGCTGAGTGGCGGGGAGTCATCCTTGGGTGGGGACGGGATGATCACCTTGTTGGGCTTGTCGCTGATGGTTCTGGAGGCCGCCAGGCAATGGGTGTAGTAGGCGTCGATGTCGTGGCGCTTCTGGTAGTGGGCAGCCAGCCCTTTGCGGATGGGGTTGGTGTAGGCACACAGCGCGCACTTGAAGAGGTTGTTCTTGCCCTCGGGCTGGGCGCGCACGTTGTTGTGCTTGATACGGTAGTGCCGGGCGATGCCCTTCCGCGTGGAGCAGAAGTACTTGCAGAGCTGGCACCGGAACACAGTGTGGGACACGAGGTGCGAGGTAGCGAAGTGAGACGTGGACACGGGCTCCTCTCCCACCTCGTCCTCCAACACCGAGACCTGGGAGGGGCTCACTTCAGTGGTTATCTCGGGCTCGAGGGACATGGGCAGCTTCGGGGGCGACTGGGAAAAGACATCGAACTCCGGCTGGTTGTGGTACTTCTCATAGTGGATTTTGAGTTTCTCCAAAGTGCCGTGTGTGTAAGGACACAGTTTGCAGCGGTAGGCGCCGTACCCTTGCTTGAAGATCCTGCTCGTCTCCTCTACGTCGTTCTGGGCTATGTCGGTGGACTGCTCCACGTCGTGCACGAAGTCCTCTGCGGTCACCTTGATGGACGGATGTCGCTTCTGGTAGTGGGTCAGGACCCCGTGGATGCGGGTGTTGATATAAGGGCAGTGCCTGCATTTGTAGACAGCGCCGGGGTTGATATCGATGTCCTGGGCAAAGTCGGCAGCCTTCACCTTCATGCCTGGGTGCTTCTTCCCATAGTGGGTCAGAAGGCCGTGCAGGTTGTTATATTCAGACTGACACACTGTACACTGGTATGGGGTGGAGGAGATGGCGGGGTTCGCTGAGGCAAGCTGGATCGTCTTCTCAGGGGAAAGCCTGGCATCCTCGGGGCATTCGGCTTCCTGCTCAGGGAGCGGGCCGGGCATACTGTTTTCACAACTCACAGGGCCCACCAGGTCTTCAGAGGAAGACATGGGATTCTCCACGGCATCTTTCTCCTTGATGATATCCAGCAGCACCGACTCATCCCCGTTCATGGCCCAAGGGTGGAATGCTTGGTAGTGATTGGTGATGTCCCAGATGGAGAGGGCTTCGAAAACACAGTCTCTGCATCTGTATGTTTTGGCTTCAGCTGGCATAGTGAGAGAGGGAGGGGACGGGTCTGGCCCTGCCCAGAGCTTGGTGGCCATGTAGGTATAATCCACGTAATGCTCGGGGTGCCTCCTTTGGTAATGCAGGAGCAAGCCACTTGGCTCTGTGTGGGAATAGATGCACCACTCGCAGTGGTAGCCAGCTTCTATCAAGCCATCTAGAAATGCCCATCGCATGATGGACGTGACCGTGGCCTTCAGGGCAGGGTGGTCTTTCTTGATATGCTTCCTTAGGGCATAAAAGTAAGGGGAGGTGTACGAGCACTGCCTACACTTGAGGGCTCGCAGTTTTGTTTTGTCCCGCTCCACACCCGAGGGGGAGATCAGCATGCAGCTGGCAGGCTTCTTCTGGTTGCGGTCGCAGAGGCTTCGGATGGTGGCTGTGTGCTGCCGGATCACGTCCGCGTTGGCCTTGAAGTCTCGGTGCTTCTTCTGATAATGAATGAGGACACCTTTGACCGTCCGGTTCCCATAATCACAGTGCTGGCAAAAAAACATCTCATTTTCCACGGGAGGGCCATCTCTCTCGGAGCTGCTCCGGTTGAGCTGTTGCATAGGGGCGGGTGGCCGGGGGGAGCCATGGGGCCCCTCCGGCCCTCTCATCATTGCAGCTGTGGGAGGAGCCTGTCTGATATATTTGGCAGTAACCTTTATTTCTGGGTGTCTTTTCTGGTAGTGGACAAGGACTCCCACAACTGACCGATTGCTGTAGGAACAGTGTTTGCAGTAGTAAAGCTCAGTACTGAGGTCTGGTGGCGGGGGTTGTGGGGGGGGTGGGGAACCCATGGTGGACATTTTGGGAGACATTGGAGCACCCACCTCAAATGATAACTGAGAAAGGGCAGAGCCCCTGTCCACAGACACCATTCGCATGGTTTTCTGGATCCTAAAGTAGGAAGCCTTTTCTTCTGGGTGTTTCTTCTGATAATGAACCAACACAGAGTGCATGTTGGGGCTCGCGAAGGAGCAAACGTCACAGTCGTACACGACAACGGTGTTGACCGAGGGGTCCTTCTGATTTTCACATTCTGGAGGAAAGGTCTTGGAAGGAGTGTTTTTGGGGAACGGAGCTGGCATACCGCCACCACGGGCCACAGGAGTGGACGTGGCCATGTTCTTCGGAGCCGAATTCAGGATCTCCCGCAGCGTCTGGGATTCTGTGCCTAGCCCCTCCTGCTGCTCCACCACGTAGCTCGAAAATATCATGGCATTGTTAATCTTCACGGTGGGATGCATTCTTTGGTAATGTGGCATCAGGCTTCGGACATTCGGGCTTGTGTAGGAACAAAACCGACACCGGTAGATCAGGTCCGAGTGGTCAAAGTTGAGGACATTCATGGCTTCTGGGTGGTGTTCACCGTAATGCTGCTGCAGGTCTTCAAAGTTGGTGTAATCGATGTAGCATTCCAGGCACCGGTACACTGCACTGTGATCATTGGGGTCCAAGATGTACCTGAAGCTGAACTTAATGTATGGGTGCATGCGCTGGTAGTGGGTGCTGACACTCCGGGCAGATTTGTTGTTAAAGTCACAGTGTTTGCAATAATAAAGCCTTCCCGAGTCACTAAAGTCGGTATTTTCATTATTGTGCTCAGTTGCGTAGATCGGAGTCTGGGTGTTGAGCAGAGTCGTATTGGAAACCTGGTGATCTTTCATGTTGGTGGAGGAGCCGTAATAATCCTCTTCATCTTCAGAAAGGGTGAGCTCTATTTCAGCTCCATTGGTGGCATTGTAGTCATGAGCAACAGTTCTGAAGTTGGGCTCCTTCGGGGGCTCAGGGGCATCTCTCGCCCAGATCTGCTGGGCAGAAAAGGGCGTGGGCACCTCCAGGACAGGCTCCGGTGGGTCTTCCTCCCTGTCCAGCTCCACCTCGATCTCCACTTCATTGTCCTCCTCTTCCTCCTCATCATCTTCCACGTTGATCACCGCATCTTCCTGCTGTTTTGTTTGGTTAATTTTGCTCTGCAGGTTGCTTGCTATCTCGTCAATTCTGGTCCTCTTCTTCACGGGCGATAAGTCAAGTGGAAAGTCGTTAGCGAGCTTCCTAGAGGCCTTGGCGACAAAATTGTTCTTGGAGGACAACCCAAGAATTGAGGTCTGACTTTTCTTCACAGTGTTGCTGGAAGAGGGGTGGCTGTCTGTCTCGCTGTCCAATGGCAGGCTTGAGGTCTGCCCCTCAAATTTTGGCAAGTTGTCGCAGAAAGAGTGTTTGTGTTGCTGATGAACTCGCAGCCCTTTCAGAGTCGTGGTGGAGTAATTACACATGGTGCACTTGTAGGGGTGCAGGGGTGGGGCTTGCGCGGGCGGCGGGGGAGGCGGCGGGGGCAGCTGGGGCTGGGCTGGCACCTGATGGGGTGACTGTAGCTGCGGCGGCTGCGGCTGTGACGGAGGTGGTGGTGGCGGTGGAGGCGGAGGCGGGGGCGGCTGTTGCTGCTGCAAGGGATCCAACAGGACCCCCGACTTTCTGCCATTGATGCTTGAGCTCTCGTAAGACACGACACCTTCATTCAGCGAGGAGGAAATGCTTTCACTCTGGGAATTCACAGCATCCCAATCTGATGTGGTACCCGTGTGACACTGTTTGTGAGCCCCAAGTTTTAACGAGCTCTTGCAAGTAAACGGACACTCATCACATTTGTAGACGGCTGTCTTTCCAGATAAGTGGATGTTTTCTATGTGACGGGAAATACTACGTCGATGCATGGTGAGGAAAGGACAAAAGGGGCACTGGAACCTATTCATGAATCTTCTAAATGGGATCCCCTTGGTCTCCAATAATTTGTTGCCATCTGAGCCCATCAGCTGTTCTGCAGACATGCCTACTGTCTGGTGATCCATAGCATTTAAGCCATTTTCACTGTCTATTTCATTTAACTCTTCATCAGAACTGGAGTCATTCAGCATGCTGTTAGTTTCCAGGTCAGCAGAAGAATTGGTCATCTCGGGCATTCCGTAACGGGATCTCTCCGCCAAGTTAACGAGGCCAGAATTGTGAGGTGACTTCGGCTTCATCTGAGAGTAAGACATGGGCGAAAACTTGGAAGTGGAAGAAGAATTGGGTCTCATGATGGAGTTGCCGATGGAGCCCCTGAAGTTGGAGACGTTAGTGTTGGGTAACTCCCGGCTGGCAGCATTCATGGACAAATAGGTGGAGTTAGAAGTGGGGCTGAGGTCGTTCTTGTTCTGCGCCTCAGGCACGTTTGTCCCTTCTTGCTGCTGCCTGAGACTGGACAGGATCTTGACCATGCTGCGGTGCTTCTTCATCATGTGGTCACACCAGCGTTCTCGGCGGGGAGTCTGATAAGTGCACCACTCGCAGCAAAAGTTGCCTCGAGACTTGGTCAGTGGCTTGACCATTGATTCTAAGATGCTGCGCTCCACAACCTCTGCTGGCAGTTCCTTGCAGGGGTCCTGCAGGGACATGGGTGGGACCACCGGGTCTGGCATTGGAGCAGGGGCAGGGGGGGGAGCAGTGGTCTCCTTCAAATTGTTTTTGTGATACATCTTCTGATGCTTAATTATTCTTGCCCTCCTTGGTGACTTGTATGTGCAAAACTGGCAAGAGAAGACCTTTCCAAATCCCTCATGCATCATGATATTATAATTTAAGGATCCTGGAATAGGGGGTCCGGCTGAACTCCCTTCAGCTTGAGCTCCGTGGACCTTCCTAGTGTGTTCAATGAGGAGGTTTTTTGACCTGAAGTAGCGTACACAGAACTTGCATTGAAAAAACTTGTTTGTTGGTTTGGGATTAGGGGCAATATGCTGACTGTAATATCCTGGACTATGGCCATAGTAACTTCCAGTCCCCAGTGCAGCTGCATTTTGACCTAAAGAGAAAGCATAAGGTAAGTGGGAAGAGAAGAGCAAAGCAAAAGCAAATCAAGAAACTCAATCATGCAAATCCAGTTTGCTTTTCAATTATTCTTCATTAATAAACATCACATTCAAAAGGCCTAACATCTCAAGATGAGGCCCTGAAGAGTAGTAACGGTGTTAATGAACATCCACATGTTGCCTCTCATGGATGGAAGGCAGTGCTCGGCTTCAGGTGCAAGACTCCCCTCATCTCTATGCACCACAGAGCTCTGCAAGTTTCACAAACTGCGATATTCATTCTAGAACTTTCCAAGATACTACCTTATGCTCCAAGTTGAAAGGAAGCGAAGAGACATAAGGAAGCTGAAAGGACTATTGCCTGGGCTACTCAATAAGAGAAACATGATGCCCAAATCACAAACATGGCTCACAAAGGGGGACTCCAGGGCTTAGGACTCTATACTTTCCCTGCCATGGCCCAGGTTCAATCTCCGGTCAGGGAACCAAGATCCCTCAAGTTGCATGGTGCAGCGAAAGAAAAAAGAAAAATGGCTCACAAGGAGCAAGAAACTTTGTAGGAGCTGTGCATGTCAAGAACCATGGCTACAGCTGCCTCAGTAGGGTACACAGCCTTTGCCTATACAGGTTGCTCTAAGGAACTTGAGGACAGTCCCCTCCAGGGGACATTCCTGACTGGCATGCCAACCCCAAGCCAGGCTCCATACAGGGTATGTGCTGGGACTTTAGAAAGCCCCAAGACACAGTGGCCAGGGTTCACATTGGCCAAGTCATAATATCCATTCATACCAAGTTGTAGAACAAGGAGTATGTGATTGAGGCCCTCCACAGGGCCAAGTTCAAGTTCCCAGGCCACTAGAAGAGCCACTCCTCCAGGAAGTGGGGGTTTACTAAGTTTCCTGCAGACGAATCTGGAAATATGGTGCAGAAAAGTGGCTCATCCCAGATGGTGGTGGGGTCAAATACACCCCTTATCGTGGCCCTCTGGACAAATGGCGGGCTCTGCACTCATTAGAGTCTTGATGCTGTCGCCTCCTTACTCATGCCCACCAGTAAACCCTACTTTCCTGTCAAAACATTTTAAAAAAGAACTACAGCTATAGGCTCAAAATAGATGAGGGTAGTGAAATACACCAGACGCATCAATCCTAGGACAGATTTACCTGTTAAGTCCTCTGCGATTGCAAATTCATCCTTTATAGATGAAAACTCCACCTCTGTCTGGTTACTGGCATTCATGGACCCAGATCGTGACTCATTCGCATTATCTTCAGCAACGTCCGTCGGCTGCAGAAATGCCGTATGGACATCCTGGATGTGTGCCTTGAGATCTTCATAAGATGGGGCTCTGAAGTCACAGCCATCACACTGAAGCACCTCCATCATCTGGGTCTACTCTCTCACATTAGGAACCTGGGGCAGAAGGCAGAACAAAACGTCTTAAGGCCTGCACTCATTGCATACCCCCAAGCTGGTGGGGCTACGAGTCCACTAATGGAGGAATTCCAGTATCAGCCAATTTCTCTCACTGGACTTTGCCAGATGCAACAGTGGTCAAAGAAAGGAAATCAGACATAATAGGAATGGTGTCCTTGACATCATAACTTCAAAGAAAGGAGGAAAAAAAAAAAGATAAACTTTTTCTAGCTTGATATATCTTCAAATGCCATTTGTCACAAAAACCCTTAATATTTCAAAAGTTGTTGTAGTTTCTCAATGTCTTGACTGATTTCAGATTTCTCGGTAAGTTAATACTGACTTTGATTCTGGCTGAGACCTATTTTCTTTTTGAACCGGAATCTTCTCAGAAGTAAAGAGACTTCCCATAAAGAGTAAACTTCAATCTTCATTAGCAGTTTTAATACAAGAACATCAATGTTTTACCAGCCAATGGTGAAACAGTGTGGAACCTCAGAGTAGCAGTGGAAAAAGCTTTTACTGTACTTTTCATTCTTCTACTATCTTAACTGATATTAAGATACACCTCCTTCTTCCTTCCCTTTCCTACACAGGGTTTTTATTTTTTTTCATGAGCTAAATGGTTATTTGCTTTTTACTACCTACCAATTATAACCTAACAGCTTCTCCAATCTAATTAGGTCATAAAATATTTCTCATGAGATTCTCAAACAACCAACTCTAGATGACAATCCAGTTTCTAGTTTCAAGTTGCACCTTGGTACCTCAATTCACACTAAGGCAACAGAAACACATGTGGTTTGGAAGAAGGGCTTCTAAGGCAGGACCTCCTCTTTTTCCACTTTTCCCCTTTATGAATGTGAAGTACATACTTGGGCATAAAAAGCTGGGAAGCTGATTTCGAATAAGGCAAAACTTGCCCTGGCCACTTTTGCCCTGCTATTTACTGTGTGACTGAAAGATACACAGAGCTTCCCATAAACTCAATGGAGAGACTCACCATTAAGAAGTTAAAAATGTATTAGAAGGCATGCCCTTCCTATCTTCATGTATATCCTGAATCGAGATACCCTGTTATTATCCTAATGATGGAGTTACTTCACTGAGCTCATGGCAGACTCTACGAAGCCAATGAAATCTAGAACCAGATGTCCAAGCACAAAAGCCACAGCCAAACCTTTCACTACTTTGATCGTATTTAGCACCTTCCTATACTTTTATTGTAAAAGATCAATTATTTCTGCAAGGGGAATAAAGTTGAGGACTCTGTCAATGTAGTGAAAGGCGCTATGACAGGAGGATTTTCTCTGAAAGAATGCTCCTGCTGATAGCCTGTGAAAATAACTCCTGGCAAGTCCAGCTCTGGACAGCCTGAGCTCGTAGGGCGAGAGGCACTTATTTACCTTCTCTCACCCAGCAGTTTCTCCTTTTTCAATAAACCCTGAACTGTGCACCAGACTTCTTTTCAGCTAACTCAGCCTCCATGTTCCAGGCCACACCAGCTTTTTTCTGTCTCAGCACCAACCCAAATTGTGTGGAAGAGGTTGCTATCAGCTCTGGATCAAATTACAGCCGACAGGGACGCCCCACCCCACTTCTCCTTTTCGCACAGCCCATTAGACCTGAAAACAAATTTTTCCATAGTGCAGACGACTCCTGCATTTAGAACACTTCACAGCAAAAAGGCGGATCATCCAGGGTGCGCTCCCCATCCCCCCAGCTTAGTCCTTTCATCTCAGCCAAACAAGCCACAGCTCTGCTGAATGTGTTTATCACACTTTCAAGAGATAGGAGCTCCTGCGTCACTGAAGCTCTAAGACTCACTAAGCTGCCCTAGTCCTCTGAGCTTTAGGAGCGGCCATTTTAGCTCAGAGCTTCCCCTCCGAGCACAACATGGCTTCTCTGGGATGGATGCTGCCAGGCTGACAGGCAGAGGAAACAGGAGAGGAGCAGTCTGGGCCCCTCCTCTGCCCTCCTCCTCTCAACAAAGAAGGAACTGTTTTCACTCCTTCCCGAAAAAGCAGCACCTTTCTCCTCCTCACATGTCATTCACCAAGGATCTCCCGAAGGTTCTTTTATCCCATGATTGATGGGCTGGTACGTTCATCCCAGCACAGCCCTGGTTACTGCAGGACGTTCCTGGACATGACCCTGTTCTCCAGCAGCCTTTGGGGGTGTGCTGGAGGGGGGGAACCTCCAGAATGCCTTGGCTTCTTGGGAGTCGTCCTTCCACACACAGAAGACATACCATCCGACTCTGCTTGCCGGATTCCAAAGTCTAATGACCTTTGTTAATCACCAGCCAGTCTGTCTGCATCAGCAGACCCTGCCAACAGGCACACCCTTCAACACAAAGGCTGTAGCTATTCCTTTTAAAAGAGGTTCTCTGAAAGCTCCATTGTGTAGCCGAGAGGAAAACAAAATCTCTTCCCTTCAAAACTTCAAGCCTTTAGACATAATGTAACAGAAGGCTTTCTGCTGTGTGTCTTTTGGAAAGTTTGAGCCTCATTCTCACTACATCCACCCAAAAAATGACAGTTCTGCTCAAGGAAAGCAGGACACCTTCGGCATTAAGTCCTCCACCCAGAGATGAAACTCATCTCTCCACATGGGTCTCTAATATCTTGGTGTCTTCCAAAGCTGTTATCAAGGATTCAGACTTCACTGGATGCAAACACAAATCAACAGCCTTCTTGTTCTGCTACAAAGGAGATTAAAGGGTTAGGAGATCAGGAAAAAAAAAAAAGGCCCTGATTTGGAAAAAGAAGAGATGATGAAAGTGATTTCCTAATGGGTTCTAGCTTTAATGTTGTTGCAGACTCTACCTCAAAAATAGCGCAGAGCCTTGGAAGAGGTTAATCTCCAGGCTGCCGATAGAACCAGCGTCAGGTACGGCTGAACGGCCTTCAATTTGATGTCTTGAAATGAGGATGTAGCCTCCTCTGAAAGGCATTTTGTCTTTGTGCACATATTGCTCCTGGAGACGTTGACAGAAGAAGAAAACAGAAATTGCCAGCATGGCCTCAACAATCAAAGACACAGAGACTTGATGTGTTTATGAGACTGAGGACGGACACATGGGCAAGAAGCGAGAGGAGGAGGAGGCGGAAGAGGGGAGGAGAGAGACAAGGAAAGCTGGACCTGAGGATGACCCATTCATCAACCCAAGGATGTTTTTGCAGCAGATGGTAATCCTCTGAGAAGCCAACAACAAAGATGGGAACAAAGATGAGAAATACGCTCCTGCATATTTGACTGTTTCATCAACCCAGAAAGAACAGCAACCCTAAAAGGCTAAACCAGACACTGATAGCTACCAAATGATGATTTAAAGTTAACAGCCTTGATCTCCTATCTACTTTATTTAAAAATACAGCTGCGATAGTGAGATTATTAGCAATATTTTTTTTTCCTACTGACCAAATCAGCAAAATCAAAAGCAGAAGAGAAAGCTTCTGAACTAACTAGAAAGAAATGCTATTTCAAAAGGTCATGAGATAAATCTACAAATCAAACAAGTACCCCCCACCCCCATCTCCTAGTCCCAATACAATATCTCCAGACCATTCAAGGTCAAACAGGCCTCGGAAGACTAGACTCTCAACACCATCCAGGATGATGCCTTGGCAGGCAGATGAATATGGGTTTGTTCCCAAATAAGCTAACACCTAATGTGATTAGTCCTCCTAATGTGAAACCTCTCAGTTCAGTCAGTCAGTTCAGTCGCTCAGTCGTGTCTGACTATTTGCAACCCCATGAATTGCAGCACGCCAGGCCTTCCTGTCCATCACCAACTCCCAGAGTTCACTCAAACTCAGGTCTATAGAGTCGGTGATGCCATCCAGCCATCTCATCCTCTGTCGTCCCCTTCTCCTCCTGCCCCCAATCCCTCCCAGCATCAGCGTCTTTTCCAATGAGTCAACTCTTCGCGTGAGGTGGCCAAAGTACTGGAGTTTCAGCTTTAGTATCAGTCCTTCCAAAGAACACCCAGGACTGATCTCCTTTAGAATGCACTGGTTGGCTCTCCTTGCAGTCTAAGGGACTCGCAAGTCTTCTCTAACACCACAGTTCAAAAGCATCAATTCTTCGGCACTCAGCTTTCTTCACAGTCCAACTCTCATAACCATACATGACTCCTGGAAAAACCACAGCTTTGACTAGACGGACCTTTGTTGGCAAAGTAATGTCTCTGCTTTTGAATATGCTATCTAGGTTGGTCATAACTTTTCTTCCAAGGAGTAAGCGTCTTTTAATGTCATGGCTGCAGTCACCATCTGCAGTGATTTTGGAGACCAAAAAATAAAGTCTGACACTGTTTCCACTGTTTCCCCATCTATTTCCCATGAAGTGATAGGACCAGATGCCATGATCTTAGTTTTCTGAATGTTGAGCTTTAAGCTAACTTTTTCACTCTCCTCTTTCACTTTCATCAAGAGGCTTTTTAAGGTCCTCTTCACTTTCTGCCATAAGGGTGGTGTCATCTGCATATCTGAGGTGATTGATATTTCTCCCGGCAATCTTGATTCCAGCTTGTGCTTCCTCCAGCCCAGCGTTTCTCATGATATACTCTGCATAGAAGTTAAATAAGCAGGGTGACAATATACAGCCTTGACGGACTCCTTTTCCTATTTGGAACCAGTCTGTTGTTCCATGTCCAGTTCTATCTGTTGCTTCCTGACCTGCATACAGATTTCTCAAGAGGCAGGTCAGGTGGTCTGGTATTCCCATCTCTCTCAGAATTTTCCACAGTTTATTGTAATCCACACAGTCAAAGGCTTTGGCATAGTCAATAAAGCAGAAATAGATGTTTTTCTGGAACTCTCTTGCTTTTTCCATGAGCCAGCAGATGTTGGCAATTTGATCTCTGGTTCCTCTGCCTTTTCTAATACCAGCTTGAACATCAGGAAGTTCACGGTTTACATATTGCTGAAGCCTGGCTTGGAGAATTTTGAGCATTACTTTACTAGTATGTGAGATGAGTGCAGTTGTGCAGTAGTTTGAGCATTCTTTGGCATTGCCTTTCTTTGGAATTGGAATGAAAACTGACCTTTTCCAGTCCTGTGGCCACTGGTGAGTTTTCCAAATTTGCTGGCATACTGAGTGCAGCACTTTCACAGCATCATCTTTCAGGATTTGAAATAGCTCCACTGGAATTCCATCACCTCCACTAGCTTTGTTTGTAGTGATGCTTTCTAAGGCCCACTAGACTTCACACTCCAGGATGTCTGGCTCTAGGCGAGTGATCACACCATTGTGATTATCTTGGTCATGAAGATCTTTTTTGTACAGTTATTCTGTGTATTCTTGTCACCTCTTCTTAATATCTTTTGCTTCTGTTAGGTCCATCCATACCATTTCTGTCCTTTATCGAGCCCATCTTTGCATGAAGTGTTCCCTTGGTATCTCTAATTTTCTTGAAGACATCTCTGCTGCCGCTGCTGCTGCTAAGTCACTTCAGTTGTGTCCAACTCTGTGCGACCCCATAGACGGCAGCCCACCAGGCTCCCTCGTCCCTGGGATTCTCCAGGCAAGAACACTGGAGTGGGTTGCTGTTTCCTTCTCCAATGCATGAAAGTGAAAAGTGAAAGGGAAGTTGCTCAGTCGTGTCCGACTCTTAGTGACCTCATGGACTACAGCCTACCAGGCTCCTCCATCTATGGGATTTTCCAGGCAAGAGTACTAGAGTGGGGTGCCATTACCTTCTCCTTTCCCATTCTGCTGTTTTCCTCTATTTCTTTGCATTGATCGCTGAGGAAGGCTTTCTTATCTCTTCTTGGTATTCTTTGGAACTCTGCACTCAGATGCTTATATCTTTCCTCTTCTCCTTTGCTTTTCGCTTCTCTTCTTTTCACAGCTATTTGTAATGCCTTCCCAGACAGCCATTTTGCTTTTTTGCATTTCTTTTCCATGGGGATGGTCTTCATCCCTGTCTCCTGCACAATGTCACGAACCTCCATTCATAGTTCATCAGGTACTCTATCTATCAGATCTAGTCCCTTAAATCTATTTCTCACTTCCACTGTATAATCATAAGGGATTTGATTTAGGTCATACCTGAATGATATAGGCTATTCCAATTTTCCATGACTCTGCAGTACTACTGATTACCACTGGTTGGTTTGTTCACTTTACATTTATAGGCTGGGTGTTTCATGAGGTGGGGTTTTGATGGAAAACCCAAAACCTAACTTTCATGTTATATAAACTCTTGAAGACATTTTTAAGGAAAATCCAGAGATCTTGTGAAAGGCTGGGAATATACACTTGACAACAGGGAAATGGAAAGAATGGCCACTGGCTGCTCTTTCTCAATCTTAAAAACAGCAATTGTCAATTTATTTACCAAACAAACTGACTCAAAGACATAGTAAATAAAGTTATGGTTACCAAAAGGGAAAGGGGAGTGGGGGGAAGGATAAATTAGGAGTTTGAGATTAGCAAATTACTACATATGAAATAACAAGGTCCTACTGTACAGCACAAGGAAATATGTTCAATATCTTATAATAAACTCTAACGGAAAAGAATCTGAAAAGGAATATATTATACATATATATGTATAACTGAATCACTTTCTGTATATCAGAAAGTAACACAACATTGTAAATCAACTATACTTCAATTCTTTAAAATCACCAATTTTAATTTCTACCATCTGCCCACCATGTTCTGTGTTTAGAATTTCCAGGGGCCCATTATGCCTCTGTTTTCCTCCTGTGAAAGTGAAAGGTTACATTCCAGGGTTCATGCTGTGTCTTCCCCACTCACTGCCCAGACCCAACAGGAGAAGGGAGGCACCCTGGGTTGCTGGAGGGTGCTTCCACAATCCTGCCACCACCAACCTGCACCCAGGTTAGCCAGAGGAGCACTGTTCTCCAAGCTTGCTTGCAGCATGAGTATTTTCAATCAAAATCCCAACTGTCTCCAGGAAGTGTCCACGTGAAAACGTGCAGGCCTTGTCTGGACCTACACTGTTCCCTGACTGAAGGACTGCAGACCAGAAATAAAGCCGTGAAGCACTGCAGCCACAGGGATTCAGGAGCAACTAATTATATGCTTCAAAGCCTTTGAGAAATAGAACCAGAAACACTGTAAGATGCCTTTCCTCTGTCCACTCCAGAAACCCAGTTTCATTTATAAGACTCTGAACTTCCCAGTTCTCCTGAATCATAACTCTGAGAAAAGGCTTTAGTGACCACCTGTTGTCTGTGCTTTCACTTTCTCCTTTTCTATGAATGGAAAAACCAATTACCCAAGGTCAGGTAGTGGAATGCATAAACTGTGGAACTGTTCAGCTGGAAAGACAGAAAAATCAGAAACTTAAAAGATCATGCTACAATGCAAATGTATTTGAGATCAGAAACTGTTGCTATGATGAGGTCAAAGAGCTGCGGGATGTTTTGGGAGGTTAGCACCTTTCATGTCAAGCCCCAGGAACGTGATTTGGGAAGAAAGAAGAATTTTCATGCTTAGGCTGAAAAATGAGGGGAAAAAAATCACGAATCCACTTGCATGTGTGGGTTGCTACTTTCAGCAACAAGGTGTGTTGTGTATCACTACTTATCATTTACTCTTGTCATAGTCCAAGTGGCAGTGCTAATAACTTAAAAATCATTTAAAGCATGTTTCCAACCAGGAGTGTTCCAAGAAATGGAGGTAAAACCTCCTTTCGGGAAAAGGAACAGTTGTTATAGAATCATACTTACAAATGTAAATACAGAATATGCACACACAGACACACACACACACACACACCCCAGAGCCCATGCATGCCCACATACACACACATGTATCATAGGGTGCTTGTTCTCTACACACACATATATACATATGTGTATGTAGATATAAAATAACTTTCTTGATTTAATTTGAACTCAGACATGGGCATGTGCCCTCCAAATTTAGCAGGAGTTCTGTTATAACACTTCTGAATAATTACCAATGACATACATATTCTTCCTATGGTATAGTGATTTAACCAAATAATAAGCCAGCAAAATAAACCAACAAAGAACTTTCAACAAGCTACCTCCATCAATCCCACATTTGGTACAACTATAGATCCTGGCTCACCATGTGGTGTCTTCAAATATCCTATCCAATGTTTATACTGCTTGCTACATGATCTAAGCAGTTCTGTGTACTCTTGGCAATTCACCACACTAATGAAAGGTTTAACATATCAGGAAGGATAAATAATTAAGGAATTCAGAAGGGAGACACAGCTGTTCCTCAAAACCAAATTTTCAGAAGAGAAAGGATTAATTTGCAATCACATATGTAACCCTCAAGATGAGACAGAATTTAAATAGCAGCAAAGAAATACCAGGTGACCCTGAGTGCTGCCAATGCCCATGGATGGCCTCTGTTTTATGTGGTTGGCCTGGTATATCTCCAGGACAGAGTCTGAAGCAGACAGTCTGCAGGTTAATAACCCCAGCCCCCTTCCCACCAAGGATGCTAGTCTTCAGGTTCTCTCTTATTTTAGCTTTGTTCTCCTGAATCAAGTTTTCAAGTTTTACAGAGCATGCTGGAGTAATATTTCATAACAGGTACCTTGGGGATCATTATTCAAATAAGATGATTTAATCCAAGTGACCCCCCCGCCGAAAAGTATCAGATATGTAAACAAGAAGCCATTCTGAGTGATCTATTATGAAAGCAGGTAGTGAGTGTCTAATACAGAAAGAGATAGTACATACCTTCTGGAGAATTCATGCATTCCTTTGCAATGATATAAGGCTAATTGAGGCCAACAGGCCAATAGGCAGCCTGCCAGCTCTCCTGTCCTTAGAAAAGGAAGCGTGTGATTTGAACAAGAAGATAAAAGAGGAGAGAAGGGACTAGAAAAAGGGAGGAAGCAGGGTGGTATCTCAGGAGCTTTAGACTTCATTGTCTGGGAAGGGGAACCTGCAGTTCGCCAGATAAATCCTGTTCTGAGAAGCGTCTCAACAATATTCTCCTTAAGAAACAAAACAAATGAAGACGCCTCCACATGCTAAAATTCTCAAAAGGCAACCATGACAAATGAGATCCCAGCTCATTTTGTTCTTCCAAATGACAGAAAACTATTCTCTGGATTGAATGAATTCTCTGAAATGTCATGGGTCCATCTGGAAGTTCCTTGGAAACTCTGAAGACATTCTTGTCTGAGCCTGGAGACCAAGAAAGACCCAATTTCTCTCCTCTAAAGCCAAACCTCGCCCCAATGGCGGAGACAGAGAATCACGGTGTTCCTTCATAGACTCTTCAGAATGCTGGCTGCATTTCCACAGGCACTTTGCACACTACAAGAACTCTCATTATAAAAATTGTAAAATTAAAGGGAAGTTGCAGATATGCTGCTGGGTCTTCATTACAGAACTGATTAAGACGCAGAGTAAGCACAAGCTGCATTCAAAGACATCTTCCACAACGTGAAAGACCAAACCATGCTCTGAGCAGCTCCTCTGTGGGTTTGAAGGTCTCCGTGACCGCAGGCCTTGGGCCTGTCTTCAGGGCCAGATCTGTGCCTGGGCCAGGAAGTCAGGCCAACTCCACCAAGTCTAAATTCTACAGTTTCAGTGAGTGAAATGGAAAGGGAAATGGCAACCCATTCCAGTGTTCTTGCTGGGAAAATGCCATGGACAGAGGAGCCTGGCAGGTTACAGTCCATGGGGTCACAAAGAGTCAGACACGACTGAGAGATGAGCACACACACAGAGTGAATGAATCCAGAAACCATTTGAACAACTTACCTTGCTCCCTATTACTTTTGGAGAAAAAGAAAACAAAATGAAAGGATCTATGGCTTTTGAAAGTATACGGAAGTATAAGGAAGAACCTCTTGTATTTGAGGAAAAGCCCACAAAAATCCCAATTTAATCCCTGCAAGACTTATTCATGGCTTTGTGCTCATGGTTCGCTCAGAAGATTCAGACAAGTCACTTCCTTTAAATGAGAATTGCCCCAAGAATGCCTCTATCTGTGGTACACAAAGCCCTGACTCAGGCAAGGCAATGACCTTTCCAGTCTTTCTTATATTTGACAAAATATAATCACACCATAGTTCCTGATCTAACTACCCTGTCAGGATGAAAGCCTTAAGCAGATTGCTTTCTAGAAAGGTAAACAGTGGCTGGGCTTGTGTGAATCGTGAACTGTGAACACTCTGAAGTCCTCCTGTTCATGAAGATTGTGACTTTTTATTTTCTCCCCTTGGTTTCCACCTCAATTAGAAATCATTGGAAGGCTGTCTTCCCTCTTATTAAACTAACCAACTAGCCCATTCAGATCCACTGGTTCTCCCACCCCTATTCCAGGAAAATAGGAAAAACACACTATGTGTTTATGTACGGATTTGGCAGATACCCAAGAATTAGGAATATATATATTTTTAATGATAGCTAAGGAATTTAAATAGATGGGAAAACAATGGAAACAGTGAGACACTTTATATTTTGGGGCTTGAAAATCACTGCAGATTGTGACTGCAGTCATGAATTTAAAAGATGCTTGCTCCTTGGAAGGAAAGCTATGATCAACCTAGACAGCATATTAAAAAGCAGAGACATTACTTTACCAACAAAGGTCCGTCTAGTCAAGGCTATGGTTTTTCCAGTAGTCATGTATGGATGTGAGAGTTGGACTATAAAGAAAGCTGAGCACCAAAGAATTGATGCTTTTGAACTGTGGTGTTGGAAAAAACTTTTGAGAGTCCCTTGAACTGCAAGGAGATCCAACCAGTCTATCCTAAAGGAAATCAGTCCTGAATATTCATTGTAAGGACCGATGCTGAACCTGAAACTCTAATACTTTGGTCACCCTGATGCGAAGAACTGACTCACTGGCAAAGACCCCAATGCTGGGAAAGACTGAAGGTGGGAGGAGAAGGGGACGACAGAGGATGAGATGGTTGGATGGCATCACCAACTTAATGGACATGAGTTCAAGTAAGCTCCAGAAGTTGGTGATAGACAGAGAAGCCTGGCATGCTGCAGTCCATGGGGTTGCAAAGAGTTAGACACAACTAAGCGACTGAGCTAAACTGAAGGAATTTCTTTTCTCTTGCAATCTTCAATCTATTCTCAGCAACTAAGTTTACTTGCTGCACCTCAAGAACTTCTAAGCAGAAAGTTAAGACATTTGTCTGCCAACACAACAGAGTTTTCTTTTTTATCACCATGTGAAAACACTACAGTGGCTCAGGAACTTGACCAAGCCCCACATTCCATAAATCCTTAATGATAAATCTCACTTTGCAACCAACTTTTCAGCTTATTCACTATCGAGCTGCTTAAAAAAAAAAAATGACAAGGATACAGAAATGCTTCTCCAAGTAAAAGAATTTGTTCTCAGCAGGTGTGACAACCTCTCCTGCCACCTTCACCTTGAACAAGTCTTTGGAAGCCTTTACTTGGACTATTTGCTAAATAAAGAGATTAGATTATGATAGTCAACCTTTTTTGTAAAATGGGAGGGTTTTATGAAATTTTCTTCTCACAGTTTGAAAGATTTTTTTTTTCTGACTTAATTCATCCTTCACTTTTTATTATACTCAGAGGCAAATAAATGCCCTGTTTTATATGGCTGCCTGCTCCTCATGCAGTTCTGGGCTCAAAGTGCTAGGAGCTTCCTCACAACTCCATCTAACTCGCCTGCTTTCCCTACTCCCATGAAACTGAGTCCCCATACACGTCCCTGACCGTACTCACGTCCTCTCTACCATGGTAAGTACCTTGTAAGTTGCTTCACTGCGGCTAGGACACCTGTGGGTGTCTCCCTCTGCAAGAAGAGAGGCACCCTGAAACCAGGCCTGTCTATTTACATGGGTGTTTTCAGCACTGGAGACAATTCACACCACGGGTACTCTGCAAATGTGTTGAATGAATGAACAAATGAATGAATGAATCAGACCTTAGGAATGACTGGATTCCAAATGAACATAAAAAGATTGGTCGTGAGACTTAGATTCTTCTACCATCCTATGCTGTCATAGAGCAGTGATCGCAAGAAGGGGCAATCTTGCCCCCACAGACTCCAGCCCAGGATTATTTCAAGACATTTTTGGTTCTCACAGCTGGTTGAGGAGGTGGTGTTACTGGCATCTAATGGGGAGAGGCCAGGGATGTTGCTAAACATCCTACAACGCACAGGACAAACCCCGTAAGAAAGAATGATCTGGTCCAAAATGACAAAAATGGGGAGGCTGGAAACCCTGTCACGAGTGGTCTTGAGGTTATTTTCAGTTTCTGAATATAAGCCACCTGCCTTCATAAGCCTTTCATGTAGTCCTGGCCTGGGAAACTCTGGACTAGATGATCAGCAAGCTCAAATATTCTGATTCAAAATGATTTTAGCAGCCTTCCTGTCCTATGATATCATGAGTTTTTTAGTTTTATTTTTCTGATTTGGGCATTTTACTATAAATGTTTCAAGAAAAATCCAACATTAAGGCATGCTACTGGTCCATCTTTCTTTAGTGATAAGCCCCGTGCACTGATGATGACCCTATGGGCTTTGTGGATAAGGGCTTAACATCATTAAAAATTGTCAAGTCCTACAGTTAGCACATGGCCTCCAACTAAAATTTCTATGAAAAATGTCATGCACACTTTCTCTTCTCCAACATAAAAAATTATCTTCCCTCAAAGTGACGGGGCCCCAGGCTAATCAAAATCACTCTTCAAAGGATGAGTACTGTGTTCCTTCTGGTTCTTATATCCCCAGGGTCCAGCATAGATCTGGCCCTCCCTGACATGATCTGTGGGATGAATGAGTGTATGCAAGCCTGCATTCCAGGAGGAAATTAAACCAGTGGTACTAACACAAACTAAACATTTAGGAACCTAAGCAATTCCAGAGAGCTTCCATGACCAAAAAAGGAAAATAAAATTTAGCACTATATGATCCTGCCCCTAGTCAACTAATAAAGTTCATGTAGCCACATCACAGCGCTTGGCTAACGACTGAGATAGTAAGACTTCTAAGTTCCCACTTGTTCGTCATATGTGAACTGGCCAACTTACTTTTCCTCACTATCTGAGGGGAAAGGGACTTCCCTGGTGGTCCAGTGGTTAAGAATCCACCTGCCAATGCAGGGGACACAGGTTCTATCCCTGGTCTGGAAAGATTCCACATGCCTTAGGGCAGCTAAGCCCATGTGCCACAACTACTGCGCTCACGCTCTAGAGTCTGCTCTGCAACAAGAGAGGCCACTGCAACGAGAAGCCTGCGGACCACAACTAGAGCGTAGCCCCTGCTCACCGCAACTGGAGAAAGCCCACATGCAGCAACAAAGACCCCGTGCAGCCAAATAAGGAAACAAAAAGGATCAAGAGGGAGAAGGTACTCTGGTGACACCATTCCACCACATTAGTTCGAACTGCTCAGCTCCCCTGAATCATCTGGAATCATCACCTGGGTCTTCACTAGACTGTCTGGTTGCCTGCTGCTGCTGCTGCTGCTGCTGCTGCTGCTGCTAAGTCGCTTCAGTCGTGTCCGACTCTGTGCGACCCCATGGACTGCAGCCTACCAGGCTCCCCCATCCATGGGATTTTCCAGGGAAGAGTACTGGAGTGGGGTGCCATTGCCTTCTCCAGTCTTGTTGCCTACACTCCACCAAAAAACCTTTCAATTCTTGTTTGCAAAGATTCTGGAAACCCGGAGGAATGATTCTCCCCTGTAGCTCAAAACTGTACAAACCTTTTCAGTAGAGGGAACTATCGTGTCGGTCAAAACAATCATTCAGGATTTTTCTGTAAGGTGGGACAGAAAAATCCAAATGAACTTTTTGGCCAAAACAATGTAACAACATTAGACAGAAGCAGAGTTTTCTCAAGCTCTTCCCTGGTGGCTCAGAGGGTAAAGAATCTGCCTGCAATGCAGGAGACCCAGGTTTGATTCCTGGTTCAGGAAGATCCCCTGGGAGGAAGGAAATGGCAACCCACTCCAGTATTCTTGCCTGGATAATTTCATGAACAGAGGAGCCTGGCGGGTGATAGTCCCTGGCGTCCCAAAGAGTTGGACATGACTGAGTGGACTAAAACTTTAGAGTTTTCTCTCCTTGCCTTCCCTAAAAATACTGAAACAATAAATTATGAGAGGCGATCTCAAAGACCATTTAGTCCAACATGACCCAATATTTTCATTTTTCCGCTTGTGAAACTGAAGGCCTCAGGAAAATTAGTCTGCCTAAGGTTTCTGGAACATATTCTCTGGAGCAGGGGAAAAAAAATCTGTTGAATTCCATAATTTGGGAAAGGAAATCAGCAGTGAAAATGCTCTATAAATGTTATTCAGTTCATTAATGGCTATTCACACTTGAAGTCCTTGCTCCATATATTCTCACTAACAGGAGTGTTTCTTCACTGAGGAGGCAGATTCTAGCATAACCCCCAGTGTCTCCTCCACTCTGAATTCTATACTCAGGAGCTTAACTGAAAAGGTGCAAAATCCATCTTCTGCAGTTTGACTGTTCAAAGATCTTCTTAGGCATGCAAGCAGTGTGCCCCTGCTTTGGAAACACATTTGGAAGACTGAAAGTTGCTGACAAAGGTATACACAGAAGGACGTGAGCTATAACACTGAATTATCTTCCCTCAGAATCCAACCTCGTGGAATCAGAACAAGGTTATGTAGTAGCTTTATGCCCGCCAAATCTACCCCATGAGAAACATCGTCTTGTTTCTTATGGAAAATGTGCTCTGCCAACAAAGTCACTGAAGAGGCTGGCTGAATGAGTCTTACGGGTATCTGGAAATATCAGGGTCAGTTCATTTAAACAAAGGGGAAGAGAAGTCAGTCCTCCAAACGACTGGCAGGAAAGCTTTCTCCTTGTGGCACAACGAGTAAGTGTCTCAGACCAATAATTCCAGAATATTGGTAAAGCCATCACTTCAAAATCATGTTATCATGTCCTAGAACCAACCACAACTTAGAATATTTCACCATGTTTACTAATACTATATATATTAAGTATGCAGATTTAGCTATATTCCTAATAGATTTCTCTATCCATTTGTTGGATATGAAAACCTAAATGTGGGCTTCCCTGTTGGCTCAGTGGTAAAGAATCTGCCTGCCAACGCAGGAGACACAGATTTGATCCCTGATCCAGTAAAAGCCCACATGCCACGGAGCAACTAAGCCCAGGAGCCACAACTACTGAGCCCACGTGCTACAACTACAGATGCCCGTGGGCTTCTGTCTAGAGCCCATGTTCCACAACAAGAGAAGCCACTGCAATGAGAGGTCCGCGCACCGCAACTAGAGAGTGGCCCCCATTCGCCGCAAATAGAGAAAGCCCATGTGCAGCAACAAAGACTCAGAACAGCCAAAAATAAATAATTTTTTTTAAAAAGCTAAATGTATCCAAAAGGCCAGAAATCATCTTTAACTTTTCAAATATTCCCTGTAAAATCTCTTAGGAAAGGGTCCCTTATCATAATGAAAAGAATGACTTAGAAATCAGGAAGATGCTGAGATGGAAAAGAGATCTCCATGTTTGTCCATGTTTTCCTTCCCATAGAATACTTGCACTGACATTTTGAAGATCCACATAATTTTCATCCTTTAAGTAAATGATTCTCAAAGAGAGGTCCCTAGACCAGCAATATCATCATCCGCCAAGAATTCATTAAGAATGGAATTTCTCATGTTCCACTCCAGACTCAGTGAATCAGAAACTCTGGGGTAGGGCCCACAATCCATATTTTTAACAAGCCCTCAGGGTGATTTTGATGTTCACTCCAGTTTTAAGATCAAGCTCAGCTTTTCCTTCCAGTCCCTGAGACCACCAGCTAAAATGCTGAGTTTCCTTCTCTTCGCACTGGGAATCCTACTTACAAGGGCTGTTGAGTAAATATGATAATAGCTATGCAGTTTTTAAAAAGCCTAGGAGAGGACTAATGTTTGCAAATATTTCACTTCTTATTTAGCAATAACTGGGAAAATACTAAGTTGTAGACTCTAGCATCAGAAGTTAGTACGAGCACACCCATAAAAGACAGTGTTAATATCTGTGAAAGAGTGGCCAAGACGATGCTGATACTGGTATTCATCTCGCTTAATAATTTCAAACTGTTCATGACATGCTGTCCTTAATATTTCTAAAGTGGAATGTGGCAATCCACAAAGGAAAGAATTGGAGTATTTCATCCAAAAAATACAAAAAGTTGGGTAAATCCTGAGGACCCTGGACTCTTCCATAACAGAAAGCTTTCTTAGTAAACAAATCTTATTAGAAAACACTTTCAAACTTGGAGTGGTTATTTGATTATCACACTAAAGCTGCAGTTCTGAGTTAAATCCATTGTAAGAATCAACATTTGAAAACATAAATGTGTTTGGAAATCCCTCAAAAGAAGGGTATGTGCTTTCAGCTGACCAAGGGACTTCCAGAAAAAAAATGGTGGCTAACTGTCTCAAATTACAAACAAAGGCTAGAGTAAAGGAAAAGAAAGAGGAAAATGTAAACAAAGAAAAAAAATTGCCCACCCCAAACCAGCAGATCTATGGGACCCTCAAATCAAAAGCAGGATTTAAAACTTAGAATCACAGAGTTCATCAACTGTGTCGTACCAGTGCATCTAACCAGGACCTTTGTAGATTGCTGAAGGCTACAGAAGAAAGACAAGCCATCAACACCCAGATTCAGGTTGTGAAAGCAGAATTAAGCAGGACTTCAGGAGGAAATTTAAGATATTACCCTCCTTACTTGGAAGGCAAAAGAAGGTTCTCAGAGGTATATCCTAATTAAAGATGAGTTAGGAAAAAATGAACTGAGGTCAAAAAAAGTGAAAGAAGCATGGCATGGAAAAGACCAATGAACAATCTATTTTGAAAGAACAGGACACAGAAGAATATTATATAAAACAACAGATAATATAAAAGAAGATATCAAAGATAGGGTGATAAAACATCAGAATGAGATAAAAGAGAAGCTGGCAGTTGAAGAAAGAAACTGACAACAAAAATAATATCACTGCAGAACCAACAAATACATTAAAGTAATAAGAGGCAAAATCCACAAACCAAAAACAGAGTTGATGACATGGAAAACAGTCTTCAAAACGCTGCACAAAATGCAGAGGAAAAGGACAAGTAGATGAAAGCAAACAAAGAAGATGACAGATAAGAGGGCTTGAAAACAGAGATCCAACATACAGATAAAAGGTATTCTCGAAGTAGACAGAAAAACAAAATATGCTCAAATCCATGATGGAAACTACCTTCCTTGAAATAAAGGAATATCTGACGTTCCAAAGAAAAGTAACAGAATCATCAAAATTGAGACATTCTGATAAAGTTACAGTTTTCTAGAATAAACACTGATTTCCATAAAGTCAAGATTTTTAGTCAATTGCAGGGAGAAAAGTCAAGACAGCCACAGAGTTCTTCCCAGTAACTTTCAATGATGGAAAAAAGTGAGTGGATGTCTACACAGAAAGAGCATGATCAGAGTATTCATTTCCCAACTGAATTCACAACCATGTATAAAAGTAATAATAATAAAAAAACCCACATTTTCCAATCAGCGTGGTAAGAGAATGTAGCACTTGGTGAGTTTTCTTCAGAATCTATTTCTATTCAATGATGTAGTATATCAAGGGAAAGTTCAAAATCAAGATCTCAAGAACGGGGAATTTAGAAGTAAGGAAAGGATGTGAACACTGAATCCACTTACATTTAAAACAAAGACTGATCAATTTATAATAATTACAAAACAAAATTACAGTCCCTTCAGGGGAACAATTATAATAACAGTAGATTATTCCATATAATAATAACAATAAAATTATATAGAATTGGGAATCCTCAAGCATAACAACAAAAATAAAGATGTGGGGGTGAAGAGGCATTAGAAGATAAACAGAAGTGGGAGAACATTCTCAAATCTCACATTAGAATATATACAAATATGTGATAGTATTCTTTCTAGAGTTTATAAACAGAGGTATTAAAGTTAAAAATTTAATTAATAATAAAAATAAAAATTGACTAGATAGCTTTTAATTTCTTTTTGATAAAAGAAAACACAGCCCATGGAGTTAAAAACAGCAAAGAAAGTGCATAGAAATATACAAGCACTTGCAAAAAATTAATTAGAATCAAGTACAGAAGATAAACCATAAATGTGAACTGGACAAGTACTATGGAAAAGACTCCAAGACTAGATTCAAAAACAAACTCCAAATGCATTTTTTCTACAAAGGACACATATACAGCAAAATGACACAAATGCTTTGAAATTATGGTCAAAGTATATCAAGAAAAGTAGAGATATTGATAAATATTAATCATGGTTAAATTCAAGATAAAAAAGCCTACAGCTTAGCTTCAAATTTTTGCAAAAGTAGAAAGATAAAATAACAACAAATGTAAAGGAAATTTTTTAAAAGTTTAAAAGTGGACATTTAGGGAATTCCCTGGCTGTCTCATGGTTAGAACTTCACCCTTTCACTGTAGGGGGTACAAGTTCGATCCCTGGTCAGGGAACTAAGATCCCACATACCACATGGCATGGCCAAAAAAAAAAACCCAAATGTGAATATTTAATAATGTAAAAAATTATGTAAAAAACTCACAATGAAGATTGATCATGAGTATTTATGCCTCCAACAGCACCAACTGGAGAAAGAAAAAAAGGTGATACAAGAAGAAACAGATACAAGTTCTTAATATGTTAAATGGAGAGAGAAAACTAAGGATAGAATTAACAGAATTAATAAAATTGAATTGCGCTACATTTCAAATTCCGTATCATGGAAACAGGAAGCACATCTTCATTTCACACAAGTATGACACATTTACCCCACTCCAGTACTCTTGCCTGGAAAATCCATGGATGGAGGGAGGAGTCTGGTAGGCTGCAGTCCATGGGGTTGCTAAGAGTCGGACACGACTGAGCGACTTCACTTTCACTTTTCTCTTTCATGCATTGGAGAAGGAAATGGCAGCCCACTCCAGTGTTCTTGCCTGCAGAATCCCAGGGATGGGGGAGCTTGGTGGGCTGCTGTCTATGGGGTCGCACAGAGTTGGACACAACTGAAGCGATTTAGCAGCAGCAGCAGCAGCATGACACATTTACAAAGGTTTTCAAATGCCCATGGAGGCTTACAAGTGTCTATAATGCCAGAATTAAGAGATAATAAATTACAAATAGAAAAAAAATAGTCTATCATTTCTGTTTACACTGCAGCAAAACCTGGGGAAAAAAGAAAACTAGGAATTTTTGCCTGGAGAATCCCAGGGATCGGGGAGCGTGGTGGGCTGCTGTCTGTGAGGTCACACAGAGTCGGAAAGGACTGAAGCGACTTAGCAGCAGCAGCAGAAATTCCAAACACTTGGAAAAAAATCGTTAACATTCTTTTAAACAATCAGGATAACCAGAAACAAAAACTCAACTACAGAATGTGACTTTAAAAATCTTATTATGTAAAACGTGGAATTTAGAAAAGCTGTACTTAGAGGAAATTTCATAGCTCTATGAAAATTATGAACAAATAATAGTTCTTGTAAATCAAGAAGTAAGACTAAATGAATTAAACACCTAACTCAAGAAAAAGAAAAAGAGCAAGAAAGAATTAAGATAAAGATAAAAAATCAGGAGTCAAAGAAAAACCCAATAAAACTGAGTAACCACTTATTTTTTAAAAATGCAATTCTGTGCAAAATTAAATAAAAACCACTATCTAGCCTAATAAGAGGAGGTAAGGCAAAACACAGATATAAAAAAAATTAATAATAAGCAGAAAACATCCATGAATGTAAATGAAAATAAAATATAATTTAAAAATTACTATGTACAACTCATAATAATATTTGTAAACCTAAGTGTCGGAGGTGATTGTCTCTAAACACATACACTACCAAAATTAATCCAAGAAAAGAAACCCAACCAGAGAAGGGTTTTCAAAAATTCAGTATATCAGATGATTTTTAAATTGGTCCAAAATCTAAAGCATAAGAGTTTCACCTATTTATTTCCAAACACACTGCAGTGTAGCATAAATATCAAAGCTCACTGCCAGAACAATAAATAGTAATATAAAAATAATAAAAGACCAATGCACTTATAAACATCGGGGAAAAAATTCACAATAAAATCCAGGTGCACATTAGAGGAATATCACTCCATGATCCAGTGGGGTTCACTACAGGAAGGCAATATTTCAGTACAAGAAAATCTAGGGAACTCTCCAGTGGTCTAGTGGTTAAGACTGTTACTGCTGAGGGCACAGTTCAACCCCTGGTTGGGGAACTAAGATCCCGGAAGCCACGCACAGCCAAGAAAGAAAATCTATATTCTACCATATTAGGAAGTCAAAGAAGAAAAAAGCGATTTCATCAACAAAGAGAGACTAGATAGCATTTAATGAAATTCCAAAACTATTTATTATTAAAATGTTTTAATAAGATATATATAAACATTTTAATGTATATATATAAAACTCAGCAGCATGCTTAATAATAATATATTATAAAAATTCAAATAAAAAATCAGACAAGGATCATCGCTATTACTTAGCATCGTGGAAATCCTAGCCAATGCACTTGTACAAGAAAACAGAGACATAACAATTGGAAAAAATGAGATAAAGTCTCTAATATTTACCAGATAATTCACCTGAGTGTGGGCCCAAGTGAACGACACTTTCTACTTAATAATTTAACATATTTTTCTTTCAACAAGACGTTATTACTTAAACATTTAAAACCACCATGAAATGTCAAGCACTAGCATGAGCTGGCAAGGTATTGTTAGTTATCAGTGGTTTGTACCTCAGTTCACCAAGAATATTGACTCTTCTGCCAACCATGGCATCCCACTGTCTACCCAATTGGACTCTTTAATGCCTCTTTAAGTCAATAATGTCAGATGATCCCTATCCAGTAATTTCAGGAACTCCAGCTTTAAGGTCAGAAAGACAATTTTTAATGGATTAGATCTGCATATAATCAAGTCTGAAGCAACAGGTTTCTCCACCCATGTATTGAAGCTATACTCTATCTCCTCCTTAAACGAATTTTAAGTAGGTGGAAAACTGTAAGGATGACCTCCTGAAATCAAATTAAGAGGCCCAAACCAATGCCTTTCCCTCATAGCCCTCTAGAAGAATCTCAGCCTTGGATCTGTGTGAATCAGTGTTGTCTCCCTACTCTGCAGTGGTATCCCTGCAAATTCATGGTTTCAAACTTACCCACAGTCTACAGTCTGAGAAGTGGAAGGGCTTCCAGCTTCTGTCTCCCTTCCCCTTTCTCTTGCCCATGGGTACCTATCGTCTCCGTCCTCTCTTGCCACAAAGGCAGGCTCCACTCCCTTCTATCTAAGACTTGGGCTCTGACCAATCCTTTCCTGCCTCACCTGGGAGCCCACCTGGTCTGCATTTTCAGTTTCTCTCTGATTACAGCTAAGTCATTCCCATCTTACAGTCTCCTATCCAGGAAGAACTCTGCTGCTGCTGCTGCTGCTAAGTCGCTTCAGTCGTGTCCGACTCTGTGCGACCCCACAGACGGCAGCCCACCAGGCTCCCTCATCTCTGGGATTCTCCAGGCAAGAACACTGGCGTGGGTTGCCATTTCCTTCTCCAATGCATGAAAGAGAAAAGTGAAAGTGAAGTCGCTCAGTCGTGCCCGACTTTGCAACCTTATGGACTGCAGCCTACCAGGCTCCTCCATCCATGGGATTTTCCAGGCAAGAGTACTAGAGTGGGTTGCCATTGCCTTCTCCGAGGAGGAACTCACCCCTCCTCAAAACACATACAAACACACTTATACATTCCACGTCCCTCTGACCTATATTCTCCCCTGGGAAAACAACACAAGTACAGTCAAAACCACCTAGGGTTGAATCTCAACTCTATGCCTTATGAGCTATATGAATTCTTGACAAATATATAAATTCTCCAAACCTTTATTTCCTCATCCACACACAGAAATCCACATTTCATAGGGTTGGTGTGTCGAATAATCTGGATAATGACCACAAAGCATTTGGCATAGTAGCTGGCATATAGGAAGATGTAACTGTAATTGCCATAATTACCAAGAATTCCCCCTTTTCACAGACAAGCTGCTTTCATGCTCCTTACTTCTCCCTCAGTCCTCTCCATCTGGTATTTGTAACTATCATTCTGCAGAAACAAACGCACCATGGTCAGGAATGACCTTCTTTGGACCAATGAAAGAATACTTCTACTCCTTATGTAACTTAACCTTCACTTCTGCACCATTCTCCACCATAACCTGCTTTCTCCTTTAAAATAACTCTTTCCCCTGCATACAGAAGAATTGTCTCCCCCAGAACTACCTGTCTCCCCCAGAACTGAATTCATCTTTCAGTCTCACTTGGGACCAGGGCCTCTCAACCTCAGCATCACTGACATCTGGGGCCAGATTTTGTTGTTGGAGGGCTGGCCTGGGCACTGAAGGATGCTTGGCATCACCCCTGGCCTGCACCCAATAGATTTCAGTGGCATCTCCTTCCCTTCCCCCATTCACCCCCAGTAGTGACAACCAAAGCGTTTCTGCTGGTCTCACTGGAGACACTTGGGGGAAATCATCCCCACTGAGAACCACTCTCTCCAGGAAACCCTGTCCAGCATGCAGGGCTGAGCTGAGACCCTTCCTAGGTGTTCCGAACCCTCCCAAGCATTTCCCACACAGCACTGTCTGCCTAACTGCCTGTCTCCTCACACTGCAGTATAAATTCCTTGGCAGCCAGGACTGTTTGGTTCAACCTCAGCCCATGCCAGTGTCTGGAACCCACATACTATTCTTCCTACCGCTGAAAACAAACTGATTATAAGATACACTCTAATAGGCTTCCCTGGGGGCTCAGTGGTAAAGAATCTGCCTACCAACACAGAAGACATGGATTTGAACCCTGGGTTGGGAAGATCCCCTGGAGAAGGCAACCCACTCCAGTATTCCTGGAGAATTCCATGGACAGAGGAGCCTGGCAGGCTACAGTCCAGCTGGTCCCAAAAGAACTGGACATGACTTAGCGACTAAACAACACCCCAAACTTTAACATAGATTTTCAAGGTTAGAAAACCCCATGCAAAAAATGTAAACTTGGATTGTAACATGCATCCTTCTTGTAAAAATGTGGGGGCAAGTGTCTCAGTAGCTAGAAAATAAGGCGTCAGGCTGGACTGAAGGGCGGCATGTGTCTGGCGGGGGCAGGTGGAATGTTAATGCATGAGCTGAGCATCAGAATGAGAGATGGGCTTTAGCCTCAGTCCTCCATGGCCATGAATTAGGGGCCTGTTCTACCAGGAGATCAGCAGGACCCTTCTGCTGGTTTCCCTCTGTAGTCTCAAGTTTAAGCCATCTCCTTCCTAATCTTAATGCTGTCCTTGTCTTAAGACTTCCTGGCTGCTTTGGAAATTTTGAAACTTACTGATACGTTTCTACCTTCATCCTCCTCCCTTCACATCCTTGTGCGCATTACTATGTTCCTTATACTGTCCCTGCCTCTGGCAATGAAATTTCAGACAAAGAAGAGTGTCCTTACAAAATACCATTTTCACTCATAAAACATTGCTGTATTCCAGGAAGCTGATGTATTGGAGGGATGGGAAATGTCAGGATTGAAAAGAACTAACTGGTCTGCAAACAGTTTATTTCTATGGAATTTCTCAAAAAAAAAAAAAAAAGTCTTTGAAGACCCACATACTAAACAGAAATGAGGTCACTGATGGTCAAGGTTCAGTACAGAGTAGGCAAAGCTCTCTTGTCTCCAAAGCTAAGTACCCCAGGCATCCAGCTCCTTGGCCTGCATTACAAAGCCAGTGCTTCTCCTTAAGGAATTCTTAGGGGGAAATTCTAAGGAATTTTCACAGGTATCAATCAATGAAAAAATTAGCTGCACAACAGAATGCACTGTCTCTTGCTAGTTACATAATGATGGTAATAACAATGATGTTAGTATATAAATATAGCAAAACAATGAGAAAATATATTCCCCAAAGCCTCCACAGTGAAGTTTTCGTTGGGAGTGGAGTTAAAAAGGACTTTCACTTTCCCTGAATTCCAGCTTCTAGAATGTTTGTATATTTGTTATTAGTATGTCAGTTTTACGAGCTGCAGATGATTTTTTAAAAGGTTGAGTGTTTTTCAGAGAAAGAAACAAGCAAAACAGTCCCCCTTAAAAAAAAAATCCCCAGGTCCAACATATTAGGGAACATGTGGGTTTGTGATCACTTTGGTGTGTAAATACTTAATATGTGTCCACATAATAATGTGGGCACGTAAACAAAAGCAGCACAGCCAAGACTGACCACAGAATGTTAACTGCCTATTAGCAGATGGGCCTAGTGGCAATGCTTAGCTAGCTCTCTACAGGAGCCTCACACAGGAGCAGGTGCATCCTCTACTACTTGAGAAAGCAAGGTTCAGCTGGAACACAAACTTTAATCAATCAGCGAACCCAGTTAACAAACCACTCCATCTAATGTTCAGTTTTGTTCCATGAGGCCCAAGAAAGACAAAAGACTGTAGTGACTGCACCCTTTATCTTATACCTCAAAACAGGTAGATCTTAAATGTCCCTCCAGGAAATATTAGAGGCAACATAATCCATCAGCCCCCTGGAGACACATGGGACACCAGTCATGACCACTTCATCCCACAACTGAGATAAGGTGAGAAATCTGAGACTCAGTGAAGTAAAGTCTGGCTTAGAAGTATCTTCTCATTGCCAAGACCATTACATCACACATCTAGGCGGGTGAAAAGGGAGTCGTTGACCTGGAGCTCTCTGCCCTCATTTAAAAGAAAAATCATTTTCAACTGAGTCCAAAACACATTTATTGACCAGCTACCATGTGCCAACACCAAACATTTATTGAACACTTGAGTGCCTCCTAGATAGCTAGTACGGTTCTAGACCTGGGGAGAAAAAAGAAAGAAATGTGGGGGGTGGGGTATGAAAGGCGGTATATGGGGAGACAAAAGGTAGGTGTAAGCCATGCTCCATCTCATGTAAATTAAAATATAGTTGGGACAAGACTAACAGAAAAGAAATTAGAGAATAAAGAATTCTAAACACTTGATAATGAGCCATGGATTGTTATGGTACAGTTTCCAAGTACAAAGATGATGAGAACAGCTGGGAAAGCAAAGGACACAGTGGATCCATGGGTTTGATAATGAATGTTCTTGATAGCTAAGCAGCCAGCTGGGTCAGTAGAACTCGCCCAGGTATGAGCAAAGAGAGATAAAAGGATCTCGCCCTAGAAGTTAGGATCTAGCTTTATTGCCTACCACCTGACCTCAGGCAAGATATTCAACTGCTTCCTCACCTGTATAATGGGACTAAAAATATCCATCTCATAGGGATGAAATAAGATAATGTCCATGGAGTCTCAAACGTCAGGTTCCTTCCTCCCTCCCTCCCTTCAGTGGGAGAGCATCAGGGAACTCTTACCATCCTTAATCAGGGGAATGTGATATAATGAAAGCTACATCCTCTCAAGATTATTTTGGCAGCACTAGGAAGGACTCCTAGGGGAGCGAGGAGGGGAGGAAGCAAGGATGGTGAGACACACGCTGCTAAAGCAGCTGCTGAGATGGTCCAGGGATGAGACAAAGTAGGACTGGCCAGGAAGATGTTCTGGAGGGGAGGAGAAGGTGGTCAAACCTACACAACATTTAGAAGGGAGACATGACAAAAGCTAAGGCTCTGAGGGCTGATCTAACCACCTGGTCAACACTTTGTGACCCAGCTGGAGTAACTATCAAGATGTGGTCCCAGTTGATTTTTACTCAATATTGTCAAGAAGAGTTAGTTCTTCAATGATTGATGAAAAATTGTATTTTTTAACTGCATTTTTAAAAAGAACAGTTCCAGTGAAGGTGTAGACTATCATCCAAGAACTTTAAGAAGCAACCGTCTTTAGGGTGGAATACTTAACTGGATGGTACTCAGAGATACTTCATCAAGCTATAATACTTTCCATCAACATATGATAATGGCATTTTCATGTATTTTCCAAGATAGCAAGGAAATTACCTAGACTAGCACTGTCAGAAAGAAATAAATGCAAGCCACGGATATAGAAATTTTACATTTTTTGGCAGCTAGGAACAGGTGTCATTAGTTTCAGTAATATAGTCTATTTAACCTAATACATCCAAACGTATTATTTCAACATATAACAAAAACACATTCGTGAGATATTTTACATTTTTCTTCCATTAAGTCTCAAAAATTTAGTCTATTTGAGACTTACAGCAACATCTCCATTCAGACCAGGCACATTTCAAATGCTCAAAATAGCTCAGGGCTACTGTATTGGACAATGGGGGGTCCAAAAACAAAGCACTTATTCAATTGGGTTTTCACTGTAATTCACCTTGAGGTAGCCTCTACTGCAGCTGAACATCTGGAGTATAAAAGATTTTTAAATGCTAATCTAATCACATCACTTCCGTGACTTACAGCCCTACAATATCTTTACATTTTCCTGAAGACTAACCAGTTAGGGATCTCTTCCATTCAAGGAGAGTCTGTCATATTAAGTTTTATGGATTACCGAAATAACATCTTGACATCTTCTATAAGAATAGAGATACAAAGATCTGCCTTAAAGCACACTCTTCTCTACCTATATAGTCAAGCTGGCTTTGTAATGCACCAACCCCAGAGCTGATGCAGCTGAAAAACACCTTGGGCCAACGAGGGCTGTTTTGAACCTAGCAAATGGCCTACCCAGCAGCATCCAGCATGGCAGTTTATAGCATGGGCTCAGAGCACACTTGCCTGAGTTTGTACCCACTTACTTATTGTCTGGTCTTAGTAAATTGTATAATCTCTCTATGCCTCCATTTCCTCACCTGCAAAAAGAAATGTTTTAAAAAAGACAGTACTATTCATAGAATTATAGTATTAAATGAGGATCAAGTGAGGTAATACATAAAAACTACTTGGGCACGTAGTCTGTCGCCAGGAATTCTTAGCCATTATTTTCAAGGACTCCTTGATCCTCCAGAAACACCAGAACCATGTTTTTCAACAATCTCAGAGGTCTGTACCAGCACTGCCCAAGGGCAAGAGCACAGCTGACCTTCCCTGCATTGACACCTAACACAGATGTGACCACGTGACAATTACTTAACCTCTCCGAGCCTCCGTTTTCTCACCTGCTAAATAGGATCCACTGAATAATAATGGTGAAGATTACACAACAGAGTGGGTCATCTGGCCCTTAGAAGCGATAGGGCCTCTCTTGAGTACCACTTACATTTCCCTTCCCCTCCTCCATCAGAGCCTAACTAACAAAACACATTAATTTGGGAATGAATTAGGGTGCACCTCTTCTGAGTGAAGGCAAAGGGAAACCGTTATGACAGGACTGTTTACTATTTCAGTGGGCATCTGCTGTCTTATCAAATCTTTACCTGTCTTTAATCATCACCAAAATCCATTCCACATAAGCCACAGCAAGCCATCAGAGAGAGTCACTGGCTGCAAGAAGGACTATTCTATGAAGAGCATGGCAATTTCCTTCCACAATGATACATTCTCACAAGGTTAGAGGATGTCTCCTGAATATCCTCAACTTCCTTTAAAAGCCTACAAAGCATTTGTCATTCATGGGTGAGTCATCCATGGTGTCCTGGAAAGGACTGGTCAGAAGGCAAGGTTTGGGACTTTGTCCTGGCTTTCCACCAACTGTGACTTTGGGCAAGTCACTTGACCTTTGTGGGTAAGAGAGCACATGTGCTTCATAGCGTTGTGCCCTCGATCTCACTGACAAAGGGTTCAGCAAATCAACACACAAGGCAACATGAACTTGACTTCCATACCTCACTGCCTTGGTAGCGTATTTTGGAAATTTGTTCTAAGATAAGGAATAGCCTTATGTCAGCTGTATCATCTTCTACCTCTTTTCCCAGTTCCAGAGTTAAGAACTGGAGATCCAGACCTCTGACTCTGAGAACAGGAATAGGATGAGGCCAACAGGCAAGAAGCCTGAGGCCAGGGTGACTCATGGCTGTGGAATTCCTAAGCCGGTGGAATGCTCTCTGTATTTCTCTTCCCTGTCAAGTCTCTGGGTTAGCAAGGTACAGATGACACAGGGGGGAAACAGGTGTTATTTCTCTGCAGACCAAATTTTTATATAGGCACACATACATGAATGCATGTGTGTGCACCTGCCTGCAGCTACAAAGGTCAAGATCTATTCGGTTGTATAAAACCAGAAATCAACACTGTGTTTTAAGAAAAGGGTTGTAGAAAGTATAGCGTCTCTTCAGGTGTCTTCTTCACTGCCTCGGAGCTTGGCAAATTAAACACCATAAATCCTTTTACACAAATTAAATATTTTTAATAAAAAATGTTAGGTAAAAGGAAGAGAACTCCTCTGACAAGCCATTACAATTCTCAAATGTTGTGAGCCTCTGAAGTCATGGTTTAGTGTGTGGGACACAGGGATATATGGGGTTGTGTGAGAGGCTTAATAATGCCAGAATTTTTTTTTCAGTTAAAATTAAAAAAATACAAAGATGGTCCAAAATCTAAAGCAAATAAAGCCTATATTACATACTCATGCATAAAGCTACTTAATCTTCTATTGAAGCTGCGCTTTTGTTAAATGGATGCCAGGATCATTCTAGAACAATAGGAAAGGACCTCAAAGGGGATATTCCAGATAGCTTGTGCATGGATTTTCTCACACAGCTGTAGTTATTACAACTCTATTAAACCAGCTGCTAATAATTTTCAAATGGTCCATTCGTTCTACCAATGACCTTGGGCCACCACCAATTTCAGACCTTATCTTCATGTCTTAATCAACAGCCTCAAATGGAATCCCCTCCTCTTTCAACAGAGAAATGCATTCTGAAGAAAGACTGTTGATCGCATGGCTTCTTTGTCATCAGGGAATTTGTGTAATGTGGAATTTAACCTACAAACCCCAATTTTCCTGAAAGGAAAATGATTCCTCTGAGATTGCCTTCTCTACAGCAAGGTGAAAATGAAAACTTTTTTTTTCCCCCCTTTTTCTTCCTTGTTTAACAGAACAAAATTCACGGATGGGTCTCTCAGGGCTCTGGAAAACTCTGAATGTGCTTGATCAACAATGGGAACTGATCCAGGGTTTAAAAAAAAAAAAGGCCAGGAAAATGTATCTTAAGCAACTTCAGATAAATCTAAGAAAACATCACCTTGTCTATAATCAAGGGTGTGGTGAGGAAAAGAACTTACACAAGTGATTTCATTTTCAGATGTGATGTATTAACGGGACCAAAGATGATTCGCAGAGAAATCAACACCATGAAAACAAGAGTGCCAAGACGGAAAGGAATGTCCTTTTCTTAGGCTTGGAACCGAAAATATTTTTCTCTCTCGTGACCATCTTAACTTCAAAAGCAGAAGCAAGGAATGTCAATCCGTATGGAGCTCCGCTGGCGGCTGACTCTGTTTCCATTCTTACACAGAGAAGAGGAAAGGCAGCCCATTGTGTGTCTCCGCCAAGAGAGAAAAGAAAGGGAAAAAAAAAAATACCACTTGTTTTTAAACTTTCCAAGGACACAGATAACTCAGGGAGGATGAAAACACAGAGATGAAGAAAGATGATTTGGGAATTCAACGTTAGAATTAAAAAATCAAGAAAGTGGGAGAAGTCAAGAAATGTCAGAATTTCCAGTACCAAAAAGGATGGGTTTCATAGTTTGTGTGCTAGCAAAAAATGCTTTCTTTTGCCTCTTTTTGTTACTTCTTCAGTACTCTTATTCCAGCAAGAACTTTTCTTCAATATGGTAATTATCTCCATCTCCCACTTCCTAGAAATCCATCATCTCCTTTTCGAGCCAGTGAATTCTCTGTCCCACCTTTTTTACTTTTTAAACTAATTCTCATCAAATTAGCTTAAAAAAAAAAATCTTGGTTTCCTGCACTAGCCTCATTCTTTGTCCCCCAACCCCCCCCCCCCAAAAAAAGGCCTCATTCTTCTACTTAACTAGAAAGGTACAGAGGATATTAGGAATGCCATTTAGTCTTCAGGAATAAAGATGAGAAAGTGGCTTGGGGCATCTCTCTGTTCACTCTTGCTGGCAAGTTTCCAGGCAAAAGTATTTGGTAATCTCATGATAATTGGACAACACAGCCCCATTATGCACTCCCTACGATGCAATATTGTTTCATGTCACAGCATGATGCAAGTGACATGAGCTTTGGTGTCGAGGACAAAGGCAGAGAGTGACCTCTGGAATTCCATAGCAAAGCACATGCCCTCTGACCTGGACACATTGGGCCAGCCTGAGACACTCACCCATACAATGAAGGTAAGCCAAAATGTAGCCCCGTGAGCGGAGGCAAGTCTCGGCTATTTCTCATAATCACATAATAAAACAATGTATACCCATTGTGGTTGTGGACACAGAGAACTGTGGGATATAGATCTAGATTACTGAACTCAACTGTTTCATGTGCTATACAGTGTCCAGCTTTTTCTATGCCTGAAAAGGGACTCTAGATGGACAAATTTTCCTAAAGATGTTTGGGAAACTCTTTCAAAGCAAGAAACCAGAAAAACCTCCATTGTTCCTGAAAGAGGTACTTCAGGGGTTGCTGGGGTGATGACTGGAATTTCTGAGGTACATACATGCAAATAAGGCTGGAACACAGACTGACAACAAACTTGAAGAGGAAGGTCATCCACAGCCTACTCAGAGCCAGGGAAGCCTTATATATGGCTTTAATTGCCTAAAGAACTGCATGCCATCACCAGATTTTTATCAACTTTTAGCACAATGTCAAGCAATGACATGTACATGGGTTGCCCTCTACAGAAAGAGCCTAGCCTAAGATTACTGGTGGGCTACAGTCCATGGGGGGCAAAAGATTCAGACACGACTCAGCAGCTTAACAACAAAGAATCCTACAGGCATATGAGAAGAGGGCAGAAGGAACACAGTCAATGCAGAAATCGGTCTAGAGCATAAAGCATTCAAGGAGAGAATGATGTCCACTCACTGGTAGGGATATACCTCTACATCAATACCACATGCAGCTTCTTAATAAAGGGATCCTGCATTCTGATCACCTGGCTGTCCTGACATATCTGAAAGAACAGATCACAAGAAAGACATCCAATCTCTTTATTGAGGGGGCTGATCTTCAGCAAGGGGAGAGAGCACAGAAGCCCAAGAAAATTCATGACAGTGCACCCTACGAGGTGTGGCGATGCGTTATACCTGCTGACTAAGGGAGATAGCAACACTAGATTATGAGCTTCTAGAAGACAGGAGCTGGTCTTTCTGTCCATCTCCAACGTTAGCACAAACGTTCAGTAAATGCTTGAATGAATGACAAAATGAATCAGTAAAATACAAGTCAGTCTGGTGTCTGGCCTTCAAAGTCAGGTTACCAGGTTTTCTTTCTTCAACAAACCAAGAGTCTGAGCCAGGAAAGACTATGCTAGCACCAAGGGTGGAGAAGGCAATGGCACCCCACTCCAGTACTTTTGCCTGGAAAATCCCATGGACAGAGGAGCCTGGTGGGCTGCAGTCCATGGGGTCGCTAGAGCCGGCCATGACTGAGCGACTTCACTTTCACTTTTCACTTTCATGCATTGGAGAAGGAAATGGCAACCCACTCCAATGTTCTTGCCTGGAGAATCCCAGGGACAGGGGAGCCTGGTGGGCTGCCATCTATGGGATTGCAGAGTTGGACACGACTGAAGTGACTTAGCAGCAGCAGCAGCACCAAGGGCAACCCCAAATCAAAGAGCAGGGCAGGGGCTACACAAGCTGACGAAGAAGGGCTCACCAGCCCTGTTCCCTTTTAACCAGACTGTCCTCTCCACATACCATATCCCATCATGGGCATGACTTTCAAATCCAAAAGACAGCAACGGGGATGGCAGCAACCTGAGCTTGTTAACAATCCCAACAGGGAGCAAAGAGACAGGCAAGTTTTACAAGACAAATGGCAGGGAGGCTCAGTTTCTGAGCCCTCTCTTTTAAAGGGGGTGCGGAGGAAGGGTGTGTATGGAGGGAGGGGAAGTACTGACTTCCACCTAGGTGCCCCATTAGGCCAATATTTTGCAAAACCAGGTGTGTGCAATTTGCTTATTAAAGTTCTCACCCTGGGGCAACTGACAAGACTCATCAGTCCTGGAAGACAAGTGCTATGACCCCAAGGCAAGTTAAAGCATATCCGGAATATTTTAAGCTAGAAAGGGAATCTTTTTGTTAAAGTGAAAGGGGATCATTTTGCTGAAACAACTGACTGGGAGGGAAAGAAATTAAGAGTGGTTTGTTTCCCAGGTTTGTGCAGAAATTAGACCATTATCTTCCAAAACAAAGGCTCAAGGTTAGATGGCTGTTCCAGAAGGAGCTAAAGAAACGTTTTTTTATTGATGATTCTAAAAGTGGCAAGGCTTCTAAAGGAAATGTTAAAGCGGAGGGCAAAAGCACCAAGGTGGGCTACCTCATCTACTTGCCAAGAGGTCTGGGAGTCAACATTCTTTTGAATATCAAGATCTGGATGACTTTCCCTATTCACTGGCTAACACGGTAGGAACAGGGATAGATGTGAGATGGCCAATGGGAACAGCTGGCAGCAGCATTGCTTAAGAGGAGCTACTGGCCGCTGAAGATGCTGAAATATAGGAACGCCTCAATTCTGTTTTCCGGACAGCCAAGAGGGGCCGATGGAGGCACCTGCATGAGAAATCACAGAGCCCTTACTATGCTGTTATCAACAGCGGTGATCTCAAATTACACTTTAACAGATTGCTCTGCCTGTGAAACAGAGCTCCCTCCCTGCCAAATGCTGACCCGGTTCCGGGCAAAGAATTATCACACTTTGTTCATACATAGGAAAACGATGGCAGAGTTCTGGTGGTCGATGATCCACACCCTGCAGATAAACAAAGCTGCATCCATACACCGCCACTCCCCTGCCTGCCTAGAGTTGGGCTTGACAGCCACAAACTCACAATGCTCTTGAAATTCCCAGGCACATGTATACCTACCACTGGTCCTAATGACAGCTCATCTTTGGCAGTAAGGGTTCTAAACTTACATCTAAAACCTCATGAGGGGTCACATCACAAGAAAATTTATGACCAAAGTTTTTCCTTCCAAATTTACTAGGTCAATTACCGAAGAATAACTTCTAAAAGTCCTCTTTAACCACAGTTTGGTCATTCTAATGGTATAACATCTACAGGTTCCAATATGAGGCAAGGCAATCACACCCCCAGTGGATTCTGTGATAAACAGTTCATTTTTCTCATTAAAATAAAGGAAAGAGAGAAACAAAGTGTACACTGTGGGTTTGGCTTTGTTCCTCAAGATCTAGAGGGTTTTTGTGCTTCTCAACAACTTAGTTATTACATTGGGCAAGTGCTCAATCTTGGATTCACTTTCTCTGGCATAAAATGAGATTAAATAAATGATCTCCACAGTTCCACCTACTTTCAAAATCTCATGTAACAGGTAGGAAGACTATCAGGTAATATCTTGGCCCCATGATGGTCAGGACCCAGGGATCTCAGCTTGGCTGTCTTCTGCAACTTAACTGTTTGACCCTGGACAAGTTTACAACTTTCCTGAACCATCTACAGAGGAAGGGATTTAATGTAGATGTTCTGGGAGGTCCCTTCCAGCAGGTTGGCAATGAAAGGCAAGCTGTGGACAACATGTAAGAACAAAGAAGAAGACAGCATTGATGCACAGATATATGGAATCTGGGGCTTTTCTGGTGGCACAATGGTAAAGAAATCCATCTGCCAATTCAACAGACACAACACACTCAGGTTCTACCCCTGGGTTGGAAGATCCTATGCAGTAGGAAATAGCAACCCATTCTAATATTCCTGGCTGGAAAATTCCATGGACAGAGAGTCTGGCGGGCTACAGTTCATGGGGTCACAAAGAGTCAGACTAGACTGAACACAAGTATGATATAGCATCTAGAAAAATGGGACTCATGAACCTATATGCGGGGGCAGGAATAGAGACACAGACACAGAGACAGGACTAAGGGGAGGGTGGGATGAATTGAGAGAGTAGGCATTTGGGAGGGAGTGAGTCTGTGACTTTAAAACACATACTTGCAACTATGGGGAAGTGCCCCCACCAAGGATTTCCCCTCTCCTGCAAGCTTCTCCTTCTCTGCTTCATCTCCACACTCTTTCCCAACTAGCCTAGACAAGGCACAGACTCCTCCAAGTGGAGCTCCAGGCGGTCTCCACCAATCATTTAAAATTGGCACAAGAACTAGAAGCTCTTTGGCAGCACTATGGTAGGGGAATATGCATAGATGGTCTAGACAGCAAAGTGAAATTCCATCTCAGGCTTCTTAACTAACCTTACATTGTGGACTTTGGACAAATCACCATAGCCTCTCCAGAAATGCACAATAAGGGGGTTGGCCACAATGATTTTATGGGCCTCTTCTAGCCTGAGATGTTGTCCCTTTGAATATAACCAGTGACTTGACATTCAAGGCAGAAAGACAGGAACTCCTTTTCCCTTTTGGACCCTATCTCCTCCTGTTTTTTGTAGTTGACACCTGCTGTGTACCCATGGGTCAAGATTTAGAATGTGCTCACAGACTATGTCTGGATCCTGCAGGCGGCACCCCAGCATTTTATTTATAAAACTGGGATCCAATGTCACTGCCAACATGCAGTGGCTTGAATTCTGAGAGCTGGAAACCCTTGAGTCATTATCAACTTTCGAAACAGGCACACATTTACTCGGCTCAACAGAAAGATGTTTCAAGCTTCAAAATAATTTCAGATTTACACACACATACTGGAGTCATCATGAAAAGGCAGAGAAAGTTTCAAGGGTGGTCTGGTGAGTAAACCACCTCAGCTACCTTCTTGCCACCCCACCCCCCATTCTGTCTTTTGTACAAAATCGAAGACGTTCCATGAGTCATCTCTCCTGAGAAGACCAACACGCCAGCACCTTGGGTATGAGTTGATTAGTATTTAGTAAAAGCCAAACGGTTCAAGGCTGTTATCTGATCCCAAACAGGCATCGCACATTTGTCAGGCGACCTTGAACATGCTTTACCTTCTCCGGGGCAAACACAAGCCTCCGTCTAGCTAGATGAGGAGACATCCAAAGAGCAAAGCACTGTGAGGACTCCTGACTCTGCCTGGCATCTTCCCTGTGTCTTCAGGTGGTGTGTGTGAGGGGAGAGGGTCAGGGATGGAGGAAGGAACTGGAAACACTGAGGAATCAGATGGGTCCCAAGCACCAAGCGGTCCTCAACAGCAGTCCCTCGTGCAGAAGAGCCAATTCAGGTTGTCTTGGTTCTAAAGTCCTGATGGGGGCATGAGCTCTGTACCATATGCCTGAAGGGTGACCTCATGCTGATTTCTGCTGGGGCAGCTGGAATGGGCCAGGATCGCTTGCCACAGTGATCTGAGTCACTGCTCAGCAACATCTCGGGGTTAACAAGATCACATGTTCAGCTGCTACTTAAAGCCTTGGAGGCACTTCAACCTCTTAACTTGGGTAAGCGTTAGAAGCCTGGTAGGTAGTGTCCAACTCCTCAAAATAACTTTGAAGAGACTCTCTTCCATTCTTGGAGCTTCTGAGCATGCCAAGGACACGACCATGAGTTCTGAGGCCACGATCACTGTTCTCGGTTCCTAACAGACGACCGTCAAGAAGAGACACTCAACTTTTCTCTTTCTGCTCAATTGTTTCTTCTCTGCTGCTTCTAAAACAACCTGCTTCTCACTCCCTACGAGAAGACCTTCAAAGTTCAGAGGAAGAATGGAGAAAGAACATCAAACATCTTTAAAATATTTGTTCTGTAGCCACTCTTTTAAGTGTGGGGGGATTTTCTGCCATAATGTTGATGGTTATTTGGGGGACAAACACTATAAAGAAAAAAAATAATTTTCTTGAACAATAAGGTCCTACTGTTTAGCACAGGGAACTATATTTAATAGCCTGTTATAAGCCATGATGCAAAAGAACATGAAAAAGAATATGCATATATGTATACTTGAATCACTTTGCTGTACAGCAGAAATTAACACAACATTGTAAATCAGCTACTCTTCAATACAATTTTGAAAAAGAAAAATAATTGCCTTGCTTTTTCTCAGGAAGCCAAAGTGTCTGATCAGTCAAATTCTGCAACAGGAGCATCTTCCTTTTTGTTGAGATTAATGAAGAAACACCCTGAAAGGGTTACACTGACCAAACACATTGCTTTGAAGCAGAATCTTCTCTCCAAGCTACCTCTTCTCTGTTGGGGGCAATGTTTACTTAACTGGTTCATTCATTCATTTGTCCACCAACCAACCACTGAAGATCTATCACTTATCAAGCACATTACTAGAGGGTGATCCTGTAGTCAAGGTCATTCGGATTCACAAATGGGTCAGTGAGCTGTGGCCCAATATCAGAGGGAACAGGACAGGCAGGCAGTCATATGGAGCAAATCCTTGGTCAACAGGTGCATCTCTTTATTGTTAACAGAAACACACACAGCTAATTGGATGGCTCAGCAGCAATTTCTTTGTATACAGAAATCAGCACAATGTAACTTCCGTTTGTTTCTGCCAAAGACACTAATATGAAAAAAAAAAACCATCCAATTTAATTGATGAATGACAGATATTCTGCTAACATGGCCTCCATGGTGAAGGGAGGGGAAGGGGGATGGGGGATAACAGTGGTGGTGAAGCATAGTAAGTAGCCTGCCACTAAGATGACATTTCCCCAAACCTAAAGCACTTGGTATACTGTACCCTTAAGGTGCCCTGGAGGTACTGAATTCCTGGGGAAGGAAAGACGAAAGCGTATTCCATAGCTCAAATTATCGGCAGCTACAAATACCAAGTTATGACAGCATCTCTTTTCCTTTTCCTACATCCTGCATGTGAGATTGTAAAGCACCAGGGGCTGCTTCTCTCCTCGTGCCAACATAATGATTTCTGAGACCAGTGGTTCCTAAACCTGACTTCAAAGAACACACATTCCGGGGGCCCACCCTAGACCTATAAATCCCTCTCCGATGGTAGAAACTGAAAATCTATTTTTAATAATCTTTTTTGTTTCCAAGTTCTTCAAATGATTCTGAAGATCAGCCCAGTTTGTAGGAATCACCGCTCTATACAATTTATGGTGACTCAAAAACCAAAAAACAAATTTAAAAGGACCTGTCCACCCGCTCCCACCTGATTTCCCACATTTGTGGTTCCTCAAACATTTGCTTTCTGAGCAACGAAGAGAACAGCAGTCGCCTCCACCACCACCCAAATATCCAGCACTCAGCACATGAGACCCACAGATTCTTCACATTCTGAAGCTGTTAAAACAAACACTGTGTCTGGTGCAAAGTTTGCTCAGCAGCCCCCGGGGTTGTGTGGGCTCCCTTATCCATCTAAATGAACCAACCAAGGCTGCTGAGTCCAGGTAAAATGAAAAAAAAAAAAAAAAAATCAAAGGAGTCTCAGACTTAGACTGGATTCCAACCAAATTTCAGACCAAAAGATGGACTAATCCCTTGCTGGCCATACAGAAACAGAAATAAGAATACAAGAATAAAATCAACTGTCCTTAGGCACATCAAATCACATCTTCCCTTGAAGTAACAACTTTTCTCAGGGTACTTCAACATCAAACTTGCATGGGAAATAACTAAGGACACAGATGCAGAGCTTCTGTACGAGGTACCCTGGGAAAATGCAACTCCTGAGAACAGACTGGGATGCAATAGGGGGATTAAAACCAGAATCAGAAAATAAGACCATGAAGAGAAGTCTTTTCATTTTCTGTTCATACACTCTTCTGCCTTCACTGGGCCAACATTCACAGGGTCTCTGCTTCAGAAAGGCTTTGACTTTCCTGCTATTATCCTAGTCTTGCTTTAACACATACTTTATATTAGAATGCGTTCCAGGAAGCATATGGCAATAGAACTAGGTCAACCATTAACCAAATAACAGGAAACTGCTCTGCAGCGCACACCCTTCAAAAGCTTGCTTAATGAGCTGGCTCTTCAGAATATGTCCTTCAGTGAGGTTGGAACTAACAGGATCCATGGGTTTCTCTAATGGTGCAAGGTCACCTCATACCTAGAAGGCTTCTGCACATCCTAGACTTCCAGTGGTTTAAACATTCTACTGAAGTGTCCAGGAACCAAAGACAAAGGTGAGGAAACATGTTTTCTGAACCTGCTTGACCATCTTCAAGGGGCATGACTACTATCCTGGTTCCCCTGCTTCATTCTTCCAATTCTGTTAAACAATAGGAAACACTGCATGCTCATCTTTTCTCTGTATAACTTTTCTATATTCCTTGAGCTTCCATGAAATACATGCCATGATCCACTTAGGCTTGATAAGCCAAATAAAGTCTTGGGAAAATTTCTGTCTTCTTTTTTCATATAAAACAACAAATGAATTTCCTCTAGAACCACTGGCCTTGAATCATTGAGTACTCCTGAGTTTGAACGTTTCGTCTCCAATGTTTCAGGCTCAACTCTAAGAAGTCTAACTTTACAATGGCCTGCAGAGTCATTTAAGACCCTACCAGTAAACCGTCATGCTCAAATTAGCAGTCTTCAGAAACTACCAACAATCAAACTCTCTTCGGCTTCTTTGACCTAGACTGCAATCTACACATTCTTACTTCCAAAACATATTTAATACAGATCGTAGAGTTGGGCAGTTTCCCTTGATTAAGCATTTATATTAATTCTCACTTTTCAATTAAAATGTCAATGCCAAATCTCCATTTAAAAAAAACTCCAGTTACTAAAATTGAATGCTGGATGTCTAGGAGGTTTTCAGTAGCCACCACGGCTTAAAAGCAACTAAGAGAAAATGATTGTTTTCAGAAAGCTAGATGTGTTTGGGGAACAAGACATTTAGGAGCAATACAACCTTTTGAAAAGTGCTAGACTTGGTTAACAACTTGGTTAAACTCAACCCATACTCACTAATTATATCTGGCCAGGCCCTCGGCAAGGCACTGACATACAGACATGAAACCCTGCACCTACCCTTCTGCAGCTTCTGGCTGGTTCCATTCAGTAACTGACCATGAGACAAACCAGTGGTTGGCCTTCCGAACTGATACAGCTAAATTTTAACTAAGTAAGGTTTTTTCCCTGGAAACAGTCAATAAGGTTCCTTGAGCACCAACCTAAGGAATGACACTCTAGGCTGGAGATTAAAGAAAAGAAGCCCATAAGAGTCACCTGTGTTGGGCCATCTTTTGAATTCTGGACACCCAAATCTCTTCCATCAGTGCTCTTCTTAGGAAATGTCAGGTTTATCTTTTCAAGGACTCAGTCAAAACGAAAACACCAGAACTTCATCAAAGGAATTTAATAAATAATCTGTTACATAGAATGCTCAAGATGGTGCAAACAAAGGTTAAGGTTACTTTTCTTCCCCTTTACCAGATTTTGGAGTCCTGTTTCACTGAGGAGCACTCTGGCTCTCAAAAGTCACCATGTAATAAAAGATACTGCTCAGCTCCTGTAGCCAAGAAGCTAAATGTTTATCAGTCCCACCAGGACAAGCTTCAGGGAGCCCCTTCACAGGGATCTCATGTGGATTCAAGTGTGTTCTGACTCCTAATCAGTCACTGTTCAACAGTGCCCAACCTACAATCAGTGTTCTATAGAAACTTGAGGGTAGAAGAGGGAATTAGTATTTTTATGTGCCCACAATGTATCAGGCTGTGCAGAGGCTGACATTTGTGATCTTATTTATTCCCCAGAAAAAGCTTACAAAATGAGTTTTTCTTTCTAGATCAGGAAGCTGAGGATCAGAGATTACATCATTCACTCAAGGTCACACAGCTACTCACTGGCTCTGTGGCCTAAGTTCTTCCCACTACATATCATGGCCCTCACTGCCAAGGTCTTCAGGGGCCTCCAAACACTGATAGCAAAGGGTTCCCTTCTGCTGGATCTCTGCATTAGAGTCAGATGTTCCTTCCCAGGATGAGAGCACACTGCTCCCAACACAATCTCCAGGACTCTTCAAAGAGGGTCCAGTGTTTCTCAAAGTACCCAAACACTGATGATGGAACAAGGTCAGGCCAGTTCCTAAGATATGAAGCAAGATGAACTCAGCAGGTCCTCCTGCCAATTGCCCTCGTCCTTACTCATCTGCTGGAGCATGCCAAGGCCTGCCAGGAATGACGCAGACGAGGGTCACCATGGGTGATTCTATACCCTTCCAGACTGCTACAAAATAAAAGCTCGGTGCTGCAACAGGCTGGCTCCTTGAAAACCCACCAGCATTGTTCACAGGGTTCAAACCTCTGAGAGAAACTCTTTGCATCCGTCAACCTCAGCATTCAACCCGGGGGGTACAGAGTCAAGCAGCAGTCTAAAGGTAAAAGGTCTAGGAATCTATGGACCTAAACCATGTTGGAAGTCCAAGTCCTTATACTGCTTGCTGGCTATTCTTTAATTCACAAAGGAGTTGTAATGTACAATTTTCCCTTGCACTGAAGTTCTAACTATAAACACACTGAAATAGAAAACTATAGATGAGTATCACAGTTATGAAAGGCCTAGCTTCTGCCATTAATAAAAATGTGCCCCAACAACCCCTCTTTCTACTCTACCAGCCCCACAAAACTGACCCTAGAAAGGCAGGTTTGGTGAAATTTAGAGCTACTTAACATAAATAAACATGAAACCCACACTTGGGTTAGGAGGTGTGGCTAATTTTAGGAGACTGCTCCATGTATCTGATGAAATCTGGAGCCTGGGCTTTCTGACTGGTTTAATGCAACCCTCGAGCCTACATCTAAGTAACTCCACCTCAGTATTTTCTCCACAGGGGAAAACAAGTGGTAAGGTGGCTGAAAGAAGGAATTCATTTCTGACTGTGAGGTCTTCCCAGGCAAACTGTCGGGTCTGCTCCAGCCCCCAGGCTGCCGAGCGCTGTACCAGGAGTTGACACCCAAGAGGGCTGCAGCATTTAGGAACAGCTGATGAGAGGCAGGTCTCACAGGCCTTCTGCTGATCTGCATTTGGGAGTATTCATTCAAGAGAGGCTGTGAGATCCTTCTGAGAAGCAGGCAGCAGAAATTGAGAGGGCTCTTGGTGATCAAGTGCAACTCTGCTGGTCCCATTCCTGGGAACGGGAGCTTGGAATATACTTCAAATGCATACAGAAGGGAGTCCCAGATATGAGAAGCGAGTTCAGCTGATATGAGAATCCACTTTTCAAAGCGTCAGTGACTTCACCCCCCCCCTCCTTTAACACAGCTGCGAAGTCCACTGAGTGTCCAGCCAAGTGCACTTGTGCGTTTCGTGCCCTCTCATGCCCATGAGAGGACCCCGTTCCAGCCTGGTGGCTTGCTGTACTTGCTCATCAGCTTTCAGGTTTCACAAGGGAAAACAATCTCCCCCTCGAACTGTAGAAGCTTTCTTTTCCAGAAGAACTAGACAACCCTGATGGCTCTCTCCAGTTACATAGCAATTATGTAATTGCCGAGCTTCTGCAGAATCATTCTGGAACCATTCTGCAGCCTTCTCCTGACTACAGCTGCAGCACGATGCTCCGAGATGGTTGCAGCCTTTGAACGGATGGCCGGTCTCAAAGCTGAGCACAAAGGGATGTACAATGGGATTCCATCTCAAGCGCAAAGATGCTCTGGCCTCATGAAGCCCTTTCTCTTCCTCCTGGGCTGTGTGGCGAACTCCTGCCTCTGCCCGCCCTACATGTGTGTGGAATGTGCTTCACTCTGTTTATGCTGACAGATTCCAAAAGAGGCAGAAAATCAGCTGAAGTTGTGCCATGGACCATACACAAGGTAGTCATTTAACACATCATAGGAAAGCTCCAGAAGAGGACAAGATGCAAAGGGGAGGTGGGGGTGGGGGCGGGAGGCATCTCTCTAGGCTTCCTGCACTGGCATGAAATGAGTGCTTCCCTTCCTTCTGCCAGCTCCAATCCTTCATGTTGACATTACACATCCTGTACTGTAGATCCACCCCCATGCTGCCGCTTGCCCAGCTGAATTATCTCCTGCGTCACAGCGGTGGTAACAGAACTGCTGGCTCGGCAGACTTGAAAGCACCATTTCAATGCTTTATGCGTTCAGCAACTGGACATATTACCAGTGCGTCGGTCAGGGCTGCTTTGTGGCCCTCTCAGCAGCCATGCAATACTCAACCTAACCCTTCTGCTAACCAGATGGTCTGTTTGCCTCTTGGGACCAAACCATTCAACTTTACTTTATTAAATTCTACCAAAATGTGGGGACAGTTTACAGCAGTGTGTCTGGTTCATCTCCAACAGGGTTGCTAAGATGAAAATGACCTAAAAATAACTGGAAACTCGACTTCACACCAACAGAGAACAAGATATTTTGGAGTAAATATTTAAATGATCTGCCAGATTCCACACCCCAGCAGCATTAACGACAAGGTTAGCAAATTATATTGTAAATACATACACACACAGATTCAGAAATAAACACATCTAAATAGGAATCCAGCCTCCAGCCTAGGGTTTACCACCCTCTGGTGCAGTTAAATGTGGTTAAGGACAGCCATCTCCACCATAATCACTCCAATTACCAAAACAAAGAAGCTAACACAACTGGTTAAGAGATCCCACCTCCCCTGGGTTTGACCACCTTGGCACTCTTGCAGGCATGCCAGGTACTCCCAGGGCCCTCAGTAAATGGCTGATGAATGAATAGAGATGAATGGGCACGTAGTTCTTAAATATAACAGCATCAATAAAACACATTTTATGAGAGTGAAGACACTAAATTCTTTCCAGCTCTATCATCATCCCACAACTACTAACTAGGAGCGCAAAGCCAGGCAGCGGATAAATGGCAAGAAGCAAGCCATCTGTGCCAAAGGCAGTGGATGGCCAGTGATTGATCACTGCAAATGAACTGCAGAGGTGGCTGGCCGTCCACTGAGTACCTGGCAGGATGTTGCGTATTTTACATACATTATGCCTCTGAGCCTTCACCAGAGAGGGAATTCCACTCTAAAGATAAACTAGAGGCCAGGAGCAAATGAGGAACCTGACCCAAGTGAAGTACATCACTTTTCTACTACTTGGTTGTCACAGATGAGTAAGGATCTTACAACTTGGAAAGAACTGGCACAGATGAAGGTGGCAAACCGCAACCCCCGCCCCGCCCCCGCCCCTCCCCCCCCCCCCAAACTATCCCTGCCTGAGGTCTCCAGGAAAATGGAAAGATCGTTCCAGTCCCAGAGCTTTTCTGCCAGCCCAGGAAGGCCTAGTTACAACCCCTCCTGTGTCTTCCCACATTTCTTACTTTCCTAAGGGCATTCCACATTATTACAACCAAAGATTACACCCACAGAGTCACCACTACTTCTTTAATTTGGGGGTCCACCCCTTGAGACCAAAAAGCTCTCATTTGAGATCATCCTAAAGATCTGAACACCAGTAAACAGTAATGAATGGTCACTTTTTTTTTTCCTCCTCCTCAAAAGTCTCTGCACACAATTTTAAAGCAGCAACTATAATTTTTTTTAAAGAATTAAACATTTCTTTATGTCTCTGTAAATGTTCAAAATGTAAAAGTAAATACATAAGGCTCCATGGGTAATCCACTTTGAAAGGTGAAGAATCACAAGTGACCTACCCAAGAACCACTTACATGTTCTCCATCTCTGCCACCATCACCACCAGACTGCCACCAAGGAGCTACCAATGAATGGTCTTGTGACTTGGAGCAGACCAGGTTAGGTAAGTCCTATTAGGCCCTACCAACACCCTTCCACATTTTGAAATATCATCTACCCTGAAGGCACTCTAAAATTAGCCTCCTTACCCCTGAGATCTCTAAGCATCTGATATTACAGGACATAAGTAAGACAAAGTGGACATGGGCTATTAAAATAAACATTTGCACAGAGAGGACCAAAGCAATTCAAAGCAAGGCCACAGGATAGCCCTCCAGCCGGCTCAGAGCTACCTACCCCAGCGAAGCCATACAGAAGCAATCAACCTTTATAAAAGACAGCACGGCCCAGTATTCTCATTGAACAAATATGGTATTCTTAGATCATTTTTGCAAGAATGATGCCAAAAAAGAGGAATGACACCTTTCTCCTAAAAAGCTCGAAGAAGTTCACATTGATTAAAAATCGTTCCCACAACTCTGCAGGGAATATTTCTGTAAGGTGAGACAGTAAGTACACTTTTCCAAGAGGACGTGGCGTCATCCTCGGGTGGCTGACAAAATCCCTACTGAGCACATGGGCACATGTGGAGTGTGGCGGGGTCCACAGCCAGCCAGACCAGAGGTTCACAATCTGGAAAAGTCTACCTGTGAATGGACCACAGCAATGAGGACCACTCATCACATAAGACAGAAATGGTGCAAAATTAATCCAAACATGGAGTCTAAGACCAAGGACAAAACAATTCACACCTGAAAAACCCTCAGAGCAGACCTCTACCTCCGTTTCTCTATCCATGAGGAAGACACTATCATTTTCCTAGGGCCCATTATAAACGAGAATCCTTACACACATAATACATTATAGCCCTTATGTCAGTTCTACAGATTCATAATATTATCCCCATTTTACTGGATAGGCAATTGCAGGAACAGAGAGGTTAAGTGATTATTAAAGGTCACACAGCTAGGAAGGAACATAGACACATTTTATCCTGCGACTGTGCAAGATTCAAAGAGCATGCTCCACCCACTACACACCACTTTTCATAACGAAGATGCCAGCACAGAGAACTGCATGTTCACATAGAAAACCTGAGAAATTTGCATTCCTGATGCTTCAGCAAAAAATAAGCACCTTATCCCAAAAAGAGTATCCTATCTATGTAAAATATATCTACATACTTACACATATTTATATATTAATACACACACACACACACACACCCATATACCCATAGACATGGTAGCCAAGTTCCTACTTGTTCTTCAGACAGTTCAATGCAATGAAGTTCAGACATAGTGTGCAAATTTTAATTGCATGACTTCCCCATAAAACTGCATGTCAGAAAGGGAAGGCTGCCAAGTGACAATCTGGCCCAGTGATTCACAGTGTCACACTGACATACCCACTTCAGATACAGGTTGTTGTTTGTATTTCCTAGAAATCATTGACTTCATGTAAGAGGTAACAGTAAAGGACGTCCCCTAGCAATGACATGTTCTTTTTCTCTTGGAATACACTGGCAGCAAATGTCATGAATTTGCAAAAAAGGAGGGGGAGGATCCTGTAAAGTTAAAAGCCCTTGCTCGATACTCCTCAGACTTTCATGATCCTGTGGATAAGGCAGCATCTTAAACACAGATAACTCTCTTCTTCACTTTAAGACTGTGCCCTATAAAATAAAAGATCTATTCAAATGAATCACTTCAAATCCACTGAAAAGGTATCATGGCCTGAGGGGAAAATCTAGCCAGTTTTTTTATTTTTTTATGCTTCAAGAGTCCCATGTGCTGATTTATTAATGTTTTTCAGCCATGTTTGACTCTTAAAAACTGAAGAGTTTAGTTTTCTGTAGACATCAGTTCAAGCCATATAATGTATGCACGGGCACACAGACAAGATGATGATGCCACCAACTTCTTTACTAAAGTAGGGGAAAAGATGATGGGAAGTTGGCAACGAGGGAAAAAGGACCAGGAGGAAAATACTGGAAACATCCGAAATTCACCCTTTAGAAGCTGCTTCAGAGAAGACTGCTAACACTTACCTGAGCTGGGGTCAATTTTGATAACTGTAGTTGACGTCTAGAAACGGGGTTATGAATATAATTATCATGAAGCAGTAATTGGGCAATCACAACCTAATTAAGCTCACTGACTATATTATCTTGTTTTTCCCCTAATAATCACATAACATTTAACACTTGCTCATTTTAGGACCTATGGGTGATGTTCATTCACTATTAACAAGCAATAGCCACTGGTCAGAGAGACTGGATGAGGGATTCAAACATGAGAAGCAACCAAGGGGTGGGGACTAAATTCAGGGACGGCTGAAATCTGTTCTTCAATTCCACTTCGCTGCTCAGCACACCCAAAATTACTGAGAGGCAAGACCATGGGAGAAGATGGAATGAATGATGGGGATTCACACCAGTGGAAGGATGCAGGTCTGTTCTCTTAAGCACGTGCTATTTTATGTGATCTATACAACGTGTATTTTTTTTTTCACATTATAATGCAATCTGTGTTAAGATGAGTGATTTTTGTCTTATTTTTCAGGATAATGGAAGATTTCTCCACCAGCCCGAAATACATAAACTTTATACGTTTACTTCCTCAAACACATTCTAAAGCTCCCTTTCCTCCCTAGCTCTTGGGTATTCTCAAATGCAATGTCCTGTTCCCAAGTGGATGTCACTGCACCCATAGAGAGACCTTGACTCAATTTACCTACACTTTCTGCAATGCTCCTGAGGGTAGCCTAGGGAGATGACTGTTTAAAGAATTAAGAGGAAGATTGAAGAAATATTTGAAGGTCTGGTCCTTGAGACAGGCTGGTGTGAGGGAGCATCTTAGATATCTAGGCACTATGGTGAAGGCTAAAGAGAGTCTTTGTGATTCTTGCGTTAGAAATTCCACCCAGAGAATCCCATGCTTTGGTACAGGTCGATTTTAGTCTCTTCAACTTTGTGATCTGTTGGGGTTTTGTTTGGGGTTTGTTGTTGTTGTTGTTGTTGTTGTTTTTGAGCCTTTTTCCCATTACAAGCTTTTATCTAAGAAAACAATGGTTCTGAAAAGTTTGGTAGATAACGATACAGATGACAGGTTAAAAACGAATGGCTGTGTGACTCCTCTGGGACACTTTATAAACAGGACACATGCTTATCCTCCTAGCCAGGTTTTGGGTCGAAGTCTGTCTAAGGACAGACGATCACCTGAAAAGATCCATGGCAAAGTTAAAAAGGTTTTAGAAAACCACCATGAGCTGCCTGGAGGTTAAAGAGTCTACTCAGCAATTAATGCCCAACTGTCTGTCCTACAGAAAAGCTACTGTCCTAGATATCTGAGGGATTTTTGGACCTGCTCCATGGCCCTTAGCACAGCTTGTTACTCTATTAAGGGCATTTGTGGTCATCCCTGAACAACAGCTTCCTTACTGTACTGTGATGTTTCAGGGAGAGGCAAATAAAACCAAAACACCCATCATGTCTCCAGGATCTAAGCAGAGCACATGGTGATCACCAAAGGCTTGGAGGATACTAGCACCCATGCTTTGAAGAGTACCGGCATTATTTTCCAAAAATCACTCTTAGACAGTGGAACTAATTTTCAAATATGTCTGTGTGGCTTTTGAAAAACATTTCTTGTGCTTCCAGTAAACAGAGCCAACATAGGGCACTGAAACTTTCAAAGGGGGCCTTCACAAGGAAAAACCATCATCTCTTCCTAAAAAAAAAAAAGTCACACAGCATTATCCTTCTGCTTGTAACAGGGAGGGGCACCTTTTAAACAGCCAGGTGTATAATTACATTATAATACTGAGTTCAATACAGTACAATTTTTAAATATTTATTCTCTAAATTTCCACCCACATGGTCTCTTGGGTTTTTTGGTGTTTTTTTTTTTTTTTCCCCACCATCTCCTCTGTAACTCAGAAGAACAAAGAGAGGGCACTCTAGTTAAACACACTTTGTCAAGCTATTACAATAAGTTATATCTCTCACATCAACTAATATATTACAATTAATTTTCCATTAAGCTCAGATTTCCTTCCAGAACACCAGGATATACTCCTGGCATAAGCAACTGTAAGAGATAAACCATCAGGAACATAAGCTATTAGCATACTAAGTAATAACCAAGGCCAGTTCCCAGCAGCTGAGAGTCAGGAGGTGGTCCCCCTGTGTGTGCATCCTGGCTCCCCCTATCTCCATGAAACTTGCGTAAATTACTTTACTTCCCCAAACCTCAGCCTTCTCTACCATTTGAACAGCTCCTGGTTCATATTCAATGTTAAACAAATGTTACCTCGTATTAAATATTAACTGTGAGCGTTTTGTTAACGGTTGATGTGATATTCCCACTCTACAGAGAAGTTGGCCGAAATTTTTGATGAAGCAATCATATTTAATCTCCTTTTGGAAGGTCTTCTTGCCCAGCATCAGAAGGGACAATATTCAGTTGACAGCAGAAGGGGGAGAAATTTGTTTTCCAATGGAAGTATAGTAATTGTATTAATTTCTGCTTTAGAGCAAAGTGACTCAGTTGTACACACATTTGCTTTTTTTATATTCTTTTCCATTATGGTTTCTCCCAGGAGATTGGGTATAGCTCCCCATGCTATACTGTAGGACCTTGTTGTTTATCCATTCTAAATAGAACAGTTTACATCTGCTAACCCCTGACTGCCCATCCACCTCCGCTTCCTCCCTCCCCCCACCCACCCCCAACCCCCACCAGCCCAGAAGTTCTTGTAGCTGAACTCTGACATTCAAATGGAAACGGTCTCTTCCATTCAGACCCCTTCCCCAGTTATCATTATGAAATACTAATTAACAGTCTTCAGAGAAGACCACTTAAGATAGAAACCATTGAAGAGAAAAATTTCTGGGTGACAAGTACCTTCTTATAGAAATCTTTACATAATCTCTAGCTGGTATCTACATTTTGGCCATCTTCAGCCTATGACTCAGTGTTCAAGTTTTACCCCACAGGTAGGACCCCCAGATCGGGTACAGTCTGGGTTGGTTGATCTGATGCTCGGCTGCAAACTTACTGGTCATGACACAGAGGATGACGTAATTAAGGATTAGAATAGCTGAACATTCTGGACCATGGTGGCCTTGTTTTGGACGTTAAAATACCAGGATTGGATTGACAGACCAGTCTGTGATGCCTGGCTCCAGCAAACAGCTTAATCCCAAGCTGGACACAGGTAGTCAGCATGCTCCATGCCTTTCGCCTCTGAAATAAGCACTTCTTTGTTCCTCACGTCTTCTCACATCCAGAATGCAGGTAGAGAAGCTCTATGGATAACCTTAGCGAGGACTATCACATGTTCTGCCCATTAATAATGCAGCTGCTTTCTGCTGTGCTCTATTCTCGACTTCAGTCCTTTTCCAGGAAAATCTCCACCAACATCTACTTAACCAGCTCCATCAACCTTCCATCTGTCCTTTACCAGCAACGCTGTATTTTTAACCCCAAAGTCATAAATTGTCTCCCAAGACCAATTCTATTTTTTTACAATAAGGACTGATCAAAGAATGTGGATCTGAGCCCTGGTCTTCATATTTCACGTGCAATAGGTACCAAATTACAAGGTCTTTTTCCACTTGCTTTATTGTTTTTTTAAAAGCAATGTCTTTCTTCCTGTAGGCTCTTCCCAGTGGACAGCCCTGTCTCCTCTGACTTGTCAATCATTCTCCCACCTCTCTTTTTCTCCTCCTCTTATCCAAGCAGTCTCTCCTCCCCAGCAAATATCCACCACGTAATTACGGCAACGCTTTAGCCTACTTTTCTGTTAGCTTAACAACCCTGTCTATTTTCTACTTGTGCTGATGCCACTGTTTGCTTTTCTGACGGGCTAATCCGTGTATCCTTTCAAGGCCTAACTTCCCCTACCATGAAAGCAGCTGGAGTTCTGATTCACAGGTGCTTTCCAAAGCTTTTCATTAGCAAGAGAAATGAGATGGTTTAGAAACCCATTTCTTAATCTGCAGGTGAGTATGGGAACCTTTGTGCAGCAAACATCTTTCAAGTATCCCACATTGTGCCACCGCACAATTATTGTCTGACTAATAAGTACAACGTTAGAGGCACATTTGTCACGTTAAAAAGGGAGAATGTTCCCTCAGAGCAGATCACTACCGCCGCCCTCCCCCCGCCCCGCCCCCCACCAGCCTCTGGTATTTCCCAGTTCAAGAGAAGAGCGCTCAGCTGATGGGGACCAAAACTGAAGGACTTTCCTAGTCTTAAGTCTGAACAGGGAAGAGAAGAATTCCAAAATATGAAGGCTTTAGCTCGTGTTCTGGTTCAACTGGCCAGACGAGGGCTTAGGGAGCGAGTTTGGCCTTCCCCAGCTGGGCTCTGCGGCAGCTAAGCCTCTCCACAGATCCTGGGCTTAATTACTTCTGACACAGTTGTCTCGCCTGGGCTTCCAGCTCCTTTTGTGTTCAAACCAATCTCAATCCAAAGGTAAGTCTTGGCCTCCTCATCTTAGACAAATGCTTCATTTCCCACTAAGTGATCCTAAAACATTTTCATCAGGACCCATGGGTTTGCTAGTGGAATGTTCATCTTTTCTTGCACGGTCTTGGGGGAAAACCTACTAGAAAGCCTGGCAAGTCACTTTTCGAATTAAGAAGCCTTCAAAGATTTTTTTTTTTTTTTTTTTTTGACAAATAAGTACTGTCCCTCCCCTCATCTTCCTTTTACCCTCTGGAGTAGGCTCTGCTCTCTGAATGAAGTTGGAGGGGGATAAGCTGTGGTCAGACCCAACAGAAGTGCTTTCTTAATATTCAGAAGCAACATGCAGTGAACTACACAAGCAAATACATGAAAGCAAGGAAATCAATACCAAAATACCCATGACCTGGCACAAAAAGAAACCTTCTCTCCAAGAATAACCCAAGAAGAAAAAAACTGTCTCCAGCTAGGAATTAGGCAAGAATGCTTTGAAGACACCAAGTCATCTGCTCACCAGAATTAAAAAACACAATGCTTTTGCAGGTGAACCATACGAGGAACCTCTCACCCCAAACTACTCTACCTCCTGTCCTTCCAAGCCCTGAAAAATCCAATCTGGTGTTGGAGCCACGCAGCCCAAGGCTACAAATCCTAGGCGTGGGTCAACTGATAAGGACAGGATCCCTTAGAAAATAGAGACATTTGACAACAGCATTTCAGAGCAGAAAACATCCATCCAGATTCCCAGTATGTGCAGTTTTCCCGATACAAAGTTCAAGGGGACAAAAGACTCCGAAGAGCTTCCTAATAAACTGTCAATGCAACCTAAATTCATAAAAATGCCTTTTCCCCTCACTTGGAAACTTCTCCTCCTTTTATAAATCTCAGAGACAGTTCCACTTAGAATTTCTTCTCTCCAATCCCCCCCCACCTCCCCACAACCAACCCAACCCCACACTTTTTTTCTTCCTTCAGTACTGGCATGCAAACCATGCTGTTTTAACTTCTTTCCTGTTCTCCCAGTTCTTCTGGAACATTTTATTTTCGACAGTCAACTCATCTGGAGGAGTGCCACACTGAGGTCCAACTGTTTATAGCGTTAACTGTGTTTCTGCCAGAAGTCCACATACAGCCCTACCTTCTCCAGACTGCCTCCTGGATTAAGAATTTATGCTTTCGTTTGGAAGAAGCTTAGAAAATGTGGAAACTTCCAAACATCCCTCTTCTTCTTTACAAAGTTACTCTCACTTGTCCAAGTGGAATGGAGAATGGAAACCCATGATCACCCTTCAAGCACTATCCCATCCCTCTCTCATGGTTAAATGTGGCACGTGCCTTTCAAACAGCATTTTAAGGAAGACGCTGTGTCTACTGGGGCACAGGAAATAGCTGGTCACAGGTCTTCAGGAGAGAACTGGGTCTCGACAAGATACATGGAGGACACATTTTTAGATCAGTCTGGAACTCTGGGAAGCCACCAGTCACCACTAAAGACTGGATTTCACCCTCCTGGCCATTCATCAGTATTACAAAATGGCATCTCAGCAAGAAGCCAGTTGAAATCTGTACCAGGTTGCAAAACAGATCCTCAGAGTCCAATTGTGGGCACTTTGGGAAGCTGCAATAGACCCAGACAAACTTCCAAAGAAGGGCATTTGAAAAGGACTCCCCATCCCTGGATGACAGAAGTACAGGGAGGAGGACAATCAGAAGAAAGGCACAGCTTCAAACCCAAGAGTTACAAGTCCCATGAACAAAACAGGCCTCTGGAGCGTATTACTCCTGTGAATGACCACGCTCGGCCTCAGGCTCCCCAACATGCTAGACTACCTAAAATAAAAAAAAAAATCAATACTCCTGCCCCACTAGCATATGGTTCAGAGTTTCTGAGACAGCCTTGCACTCTGGAGAGCAGAGCTGATGTTTCACAAACTGCTACACTCACAGGCAGTAGAAAGGGCACTGGGGTGGGAGTCAGCAGACCTGAGTTCTAGGCCTGGCTTTGTTACAAATGAACTTTCTGACCTGTGCAAGGTCTCTGTGCCAGTTTCCTCCTCCTTACAATGCAGGGGGAGGGGCAGGGGTGAAGGAGAAGATCTCTCTAAGGCACAAAGCAACTCAATGAGAAGTTCTGACTTCATATTCATTGTTTAGGGTGTTATCAAGCAGTCAGCTTTGACATGATTTTTAGTGTTAATTTCTACTTGGGAAATAATGCATTTGTCCACCACCCCCAAAATCTCAGTTTAATCCCCATGTTCCCCAGCCTTCTTTTATCTTTATAAATGCCTCTTTTCCTTTCTTTTTTTAAGCAACCTTCCCCAAACTAAGACTTGTGCTATTAAAAGAGCTTAGAACTTCCCATTTCCTTGCTAGCGCTAAAATTAAACTGTCCATTCCTTAGGGTCCAACATAACATCTGCCAGATGTCTTGGCATATCACACAAAAAGAGGAATTTTCTTCTAACATTATCTACTTTCCTCTCTGTTTTCTCATAATCAATTAACAGGTCACCAACACCCACCTAATGTTTCTCTCAAAGCCACCAACTTCCTAAGTATGTGAACTTCACAAGATACTTGCTTACACACACACACACTCATGGATAATAACTTTTATTTTTTCAGTTCACTAGATTTTAGTAATAGACACTGGAAATATTTCCCCCCATTTCCTCTCAATTTACTTAGTTTCCATGTACCAACCATCCAATCATCCACCCATGTCAGATCCTTTGCAATTTGAGTTCATTCTTATTTCCTAATTTATGAGTATGGCATTGAGAAATAGCTTGTTTCCTAGCCTTCAACTCGAAACACTCAATGCAGCTTTGTCAATGTTCTGTCCCAAGAGGCAGTAAACTGTAAGACTGATAAAGGCACATACCAGAGAAGATAAGTAAGGTTACCTTAACCAAGAAATCTCAACACTAGGAAGAATCCAGGACAGACTAGACCTTATTAAACTCCATCACACAGAAAATGGGACTCTTTCCCAAGGCAACGTTACCCTTCTTTCCTTTCAGGAAAACTACCCCAAGTTCTTTAAAGTCCACTAGCAGAGCTGGATTTCTTTTTCCCCTATTGTCTTACAGAAGACTCATTAGAAGAAAAGAGTATATATATATATATTATATTACTGTATATATGTGTATATATATAATGTTTTCATCTAAAAGTTATCTCCAAAAAAATAAATAAATAGATAAAAGTTATCTCCAATTCCAAAGATTAAGGGAAAAAACCAAGTCCTGGGAGAATGTAATCAATGAATTAGGCGGACATAAATCAAATATGAGGAAAATTATGGAATCCGAAGACCCAGCAAGAATATTTTTATGGCAGGTACATCACAATTCACAGTCTCCAGAATGACTTCTCTCTGTGACTATATCAGAGCAAATTAGGTAACAGCTTGCCTACCAAGCCTCATCAACTTGGTGTCTCTAAAACAAAAAGGATCTCTGAGTTTTGACATCAAATGAGAAGGTTCCATTGGACACTTTCTTTATTTCTCTCATGGTGGTTTATCCAAAGTAACTGTCCCATTTCGAACGTACATATCTAGAAAGAAGCAAGATACCATGTCTCGAATATAATGGTGCTTCTCTTGCTGATGAGCATCAGAGATGGATGAGTCTCAGGTTGGAATACATTCGGAAACTCCAAAATGCCTCTTAGATACCTAATTTTTCTCCCCCAGAAAAGCTTAGCTCTAAGGCTGTCTACATACAAAAACACCAAAATATTTGGTTGCAAAGTAAAAAATACGAATCAAACTGCTAGACTGGCAACCAGTTTGTCAGATTCTTCCCCCCACTGAGAGAAGTAATTAACTGGTTGTCCTGGTATCAACAACAACAACAAAGATATCATAGAAGTTTGCTTCAAGATCAACAAATAATTTATTTATGTTTACATAATCATATATGGTTAATTAGGTGCAAAATTATCTGGTAATTACTTCCCCAAATAACTCTCTTTATCCCATCGCATTTGAACTTGAGTTTGAACATGTAGCATGCCTATATATACATATATACATTAGCAAATTTAAATCTAACATTGATGACATTCTACTTAAGAGCAAAAGTTATGATATCAAAAATAACATTCAAAAATGAGTAATTAAAGGGATAATTGCAAGTAAGATTTTTTTTTTAAGTGCTCTTGGAGAGCCCTAGGTTATTAATAAAGAAGCAGAGTTCTGAAGAGTATTTTTAAATGAGTACACACATCAACTGAGAATCCTGAAAACCATACATCTATGTCTGCAAAAGCAGGATTTTACTTCATTGGCCATGGACAATTATCAGCTAAAGAACCATGTATTTCTTCTCTCCTTTCACACCTCTCAGAAGAACAATAACCCTCAATTAATGACACAACAGTTTGGTTAGAAAAATGTGATGTTGTCATATACAGCACGGTGCATTTACTGAATGACACTGCTCCCAGTTACTCAACAGAATATAATTACATCTGGAATCTAAAACCACCTCGATCTGTACAAAAATACTGTAGACATAAAGAACTTTATATACACACACAAATCTGACATATAATGAGAAAGCAAAGCCAGAAAAAAGCTGGTATAAGTCGCTCACCAATGTGTTCCTTATTTCTGTTGAAGCTGGTACCTTTCTATATTCCTCCTTAGTTGAAAACAAGGTCCAATCAGCCTCCTTCCAATAAATTAACTGGTTCTGAATCTCCTCCATTCCACTGTGGAGCATTTCTCGCCTATCTTCAAGAGTCCATCTAATATTCTTCCAACATCTTCCCTCATCCTCAAGATGGCTACCTTACCTAATGGAAAAGCAACATCTTCATGGTTGGCTTTTATAAATTCCTCAAGCATTTCAGGATTTAGTTCTTTACTGCGATTGATTACATACATTCTCTAGAACTAATCCGTGAAGAACTCCAATCAGTGTGTGTGTGGACTGGGTAGATTTGGGTCCTTTCTTCAAATCATCCTCACAAAATGTCTTCCTCTAAGACTAATAAATTCCTCCCAATTAGAAAGGTGAAGCTACCTGGACAGAAGGTTTTCTCAACTGACATAATATTTTAAAATTTTGTTTCCATAGTGACATTGTTAAGAAGACATCTGATATTACTTGAGAACACAGAAAAGGGAAGAGAAAAAAAAAAAAAAACCAAACAGCAGAATGGAAGGGAAGAGGGAAAACAAAGGAACGAAAAGAAGGCCTAACACACAAATGGAGCATCCTGAAAAGAAATGTAGACCTTCCAGAAACTGGTGTCAGCCAGTCTTAAAGAGTTCCTCTGAGATCTTGCAAGATTTGCTGTTGCTGCTGTTGTTTTGCAGACATCAACCTCAACCAGACAATAAAGTCTTGCAGTGCATCAAAACATGATGATAATCAAGCCTCAGAACTCCAAAAATCTCAGCTCAGGGCCACCACCATCTTCACAATGAGGAAATCACATTTCCTGGTGACTTGCAGGAGACCTGGAGCAGCTTAAAAGTTCTGTGAAGGACCTCAGTGGGAAAATGTTTAAGGTTTTGCCTTGCCTTTCCCAAAGGAGGTCAAAACCCTACAGGTCCACTCAAAAGGAGAAAAAAATTCCAAAAGTTTACTTTAAAATGGAAACAAATGCCTCCATAACTTGTGAAAGTACTCCTTGGGTGGGAGAAATATCTGAGAAGCCCTTCCAAGCCCCTCATTTCCTTGCATAATGAACAGATAGCGAGGAACCACCACAAGATTCGCCCCCTAGAAAGGGAGAAGGAGAAGGCAGGCAAGCCTCCTCTACCAGCCATCACCAACAGAGCTTCAAAATGGAGACATCCATAATTTTATAAACACTTCTCAGCTTTGTCTCCTGGAAACCAGCTCTCCTCCATTTTCTGGTGGAGTTACAACATGACACGGGCTTACCTGACTCAGTTCCCAGCTCTCAACCAAACTAGTTACTTCCTCAAAAATCCTGCAAGCCACCTCCAGAAACAAAACCAAAGCAAACCAAACAGCCAACACAGACACTCAGACACAGCCCCCGGGAGCCCTGGGAGAAAGCCCCAACTGGTTGGTCTTTTCCCATCCCAGACGCGTGCTTAAAAATGAAACTTTTTTTTTTTTTTTAAAGTAGGGGAGGAATATAAAAGGAACTCCAGGCAGCCTCCCTCCCTCTCTGTAGGTTAGAAGCTACAATGAAAAGAAAATGAGGGTTCCTCCAGGAATGGTGAAAAGCCTGGAGAATGAACGTGAGAAGAAGCTTTGTGTTTTGGAGTCTGGACTGGAACCAAAGCAGACAGCTTGCAAATGGAGGACAGGGAGATAAAGAAAGGGAAAGAGAGGGGCTGCTCCAATGGGGGGGCGGCTGCGGCTTCCCCTCGCGCCTGGAAGGAGGGCAGACCCCTGGGAACTGCACCAGGAGTCAGGCGACCCCCGGGCCTCTGCCTGGGGGTCCTTTCTCCCTTCCTCAGAGGAGAGCCAAGCGTGTGTAATGGCTTCTCCTCTCCAGAAACCGTTGTCTCCTCCACCAGACGCTTCTGAACCCCCAGCCTGGAGACAGCTCCTCAGTGGCTCCTGAACCTGCGCCCCCCCCCCAACTCCCACCGCCCCGCCACCGGGCCGGCGCCCCCCGCTCCTCGCCTCTCTGCTCACCACCGCCGCCGCCGCCACCCCCCGACACATCCCGACCCCGCATCCCAACTTCGGGGAGAGAGAGAGAGAGAGCCAAATACCTGAGGAAGAGGGGGGTTGCCAATCCGCACGGCTTTGCCATCGGGCTGGGGACAGGCAGACAGAGAGGGGGAAAGGAGAGGGACAGAAAGAAAGAGGTCAACCCGCTCAGGTCGGGGCGGCCGGGAGCGCTCCCTCCTCTGCCCCTCGCTCGCTCCCTCTGGCTCTCTCGGCTCAGGTCTCCTCGACTCCCGCCCTCCGCCCCCCTCTCTGTCCCTACTCCTGTCCCCACACCCGGAGCATCCGTCCTAAGCCTCCGGCTCTCTTCTCACTCATCTTTCATTTTCTCTTCTCTCCCTAGAACTACACGAAATTAATTAAGCCACAGCGCTCCGCTCCCCCCCACCCCCAGCAGAAGGAGCAGCCAGCAGGAAAAGCACAGCCACCTCCACTGCCACCACCGCCACCTTCTCCTCCTCTTCCTCCCTCGCTTCTCCTCCTCCTCCTCTTCCTCCTCCCCCTCCAGCTCTCTCTCCCTCCTCCTCCTCCCCCTCTTCTCTCTTGCTTCTTCTCCTCTTCCAACAGCCAGTCCATGCAGGGGACTTCCTCTCCTCCCGGCTCCACCAACCCTCCTCGGCCGAATGAATGAGCGCGTTTGTGCCTCCACCACCCCGCGCTCTCCTCCCCGCAGCACTCGGACCACCCCGAGGTGCTGGTTAATTGCAGTAACTTACAGAAGAAGCGTCCCGGCGCCGGGAGGTGTTTCGGGTTCTCCAGCCCCACCGCCTCCTTATCCTCTTTCTCTTTCTCCTCTTCCTGCTCGGGTTATTGTTGTGGAAGTTGTTTGGGAGTCTCATGTGCTTCTGCCGGGTCTCAGCAATGGAGGATCGCCATCTTCCCTGCCTTCCTCGGCTCCTCAGACTCGCTGCAGCGGCAGATGACCCGAGATATCCGTCTCTCTCTCTCCCTCTCTCTCCCTCCCTCCCTCTCCCTCTCACTCTCTCCCTCTCTCTCTCTCCTCTTCTCTCTCCTCTCCCTTTCCCTCGCGCGCTCTCTCTCTCCCTCCCTCCCTCTGTGTCTCTCTCTGAATAATGAGCAACCAGAGGGAGAGAGAAAGCAAGACAGAAAGAGAGAAGGCAGACAATCTTCTGCCACACAAAACGCCGGAGCACCAGGGGGTGCGCGAAGCCTTTCTAATAACAACAACAACGTGCGGGAGAGAAGAAGAAGAAAAAAAAAGGAAGAAATGAGGAAAGGGCTGGAGGTGGGGGGGAACGGGAAGAATTATCCAAGAGCTGGAGAAGAGGAGAAGGAGAAGGTGGAGGAGATGCTGAGGCTGCGGCTGCTGTCCCCCCCTCCCCCTCGCTGAACCCCAGAAGGAGGCAAGGTGGTTGCAAAGTTAAGGCTGGGACATTGTCTTTGTCACTCAGAGCAACACAGAGCCAGGCCAGTGAGATGCAAGAGGAGGCGGTGGCGGCGGCGGAGGAGGAGGTGGTGGAGGAGGAGGAGGAAGAGGAGGAGAAGGAGGCAGAGGAGGAGGAGAAGGGGAAGAGGCAGATGAGATGAATAAAGACCTGCGGAGAAGGCGGTGCGAGGAGCGCGGCGACCGGACTGAGGCGTGCGCGCTCGCGTCCCGGAGGCACCCGGCCGCCCCGGCCGGCAGAGGAAGCCCCCAGTGAGGACCCTGCCCGGCCGCTCATAGCGCTCCCACCATCAGCCCTGCCCGAGGAGCCGAGTCTTGGCCCCAGAGAGTCCCTCACACGCATCCATCTAGAGGCCAATCTTTGCAAAAGAACATACACGGGGAACTAGAGGTTGCAAGTCTAAACCCAGATCAACCACGTGGGGCTTTTTAATCCCTTTCCAGCTTGCGGTGTGAGTATCTCCAGTGAAAAGCTCAAATTGTCCATTACTGGCACGTATTTTGAAGTCTTCTCCTCCGAAATAAAGACTCATTGTGCATTTTATTTCTTTTCTGATATGGGAGGGGGGCTGGGGGAGCGAAAGAACCCATCATTCTGAGCCTCGGAACCACCACTTTCTTTTCCTAACTTGTTAAGTGTTTTGACGGCGCACCAAAAGGGGGGAAAAGCCTACTTAAATAACTTTACACCCTCCAGCCCGGCGTTGTTTGCACTTTCTGGCTGATCATCTAAAAGCTCAGAAAGTAACAATCAGAGCTCCTAATGATAAGGTGTCATGGTGTTGAAGACAAGAGAACCAAGATGAAGCTTTCACACCTTGAATTTTTATTTCGTGTATTTCCCCACAAATCGTTCTGAACTATTTATTTTGCAAAGGAGTGCGTTTACCCTCCTCTCTAAGTCCAACGTCTCCTAAGGCTTTAATTTGATGGCGGGAGGGGGCGGGAGGTGGTGCCTACAGTATAAAAAAATCAATACAGCAAGTCAGAAGCAATTGAAGTTCAAGGGCATGGGCTGCTTGTACCACTTCTATTCCTCGCATCCTCGAGTTGGACATCAACAGTCTCGAGAGAGAGAGAAACACGCAGCGCGAGGGGCAGAGACCTTAATTAAAGTTTCTTTTGTCCGCGTCTGAATTGGGGGATGTTGCTGGATTCCTTTGCATTGGGGAGCGCGCATCCGGTGGAGAAGGCGCGGTGTAGAGGATCCAAGGCAAGACTGTCCTCTGTAATACTCACTACTTCCCCCCGACCCCACCCACCCCCCGAACAACAGTCCGGGCAGACATCCCCATAAGCCCATACAATAAAGGGGAGGAGGAGACGCGCGCGGAGTTGGTTCCCACCAGATAGCGGGGTTTTATAAACAGATCTGACTCCTTTTCCCAGCTTTTCCCCAATCGTTTATTCCGGGGCAGAATCTCTCACCCAGAGGCACGATTTCAACCCCTTCCAGTCAACACTTCCTGCCCTTTTCTCCTCCCACTCACATTGAAAAGCTTGGGAGCCCTAAAAGGGTGTTGATGGCGGGGGTGATAAATAAATAAATAAATGACACTCTACGCGTGCGGTGGAGAAGAAAGGAGGGGGGAGGGAGAGGGAAGAGAAAAAGTAGGGAGAGGAAAACCTGGAGGAGAAAGCTCCGAGGCGAAAGGGAAACGGGAATCCGAGAAAGAAGAAAGGAGAGAGGAGGACGGGAAGACTCGGCAGTGAAGTGACCCTGGCTTTGTACAGACTTGGGAGGACTCCCCCTTCCAGGTGCCTGGAGGGACCTGGGGAAGTCCTTCTGCCCCGAGCTCCTCCCCCACAGGACCCCAGGGATGTCTGAGCGTTGGCCGCCGCTCCCCCATAAATTCCTCGTGGCACCGAGAGGAAGCGCGCCAGGTCTCCATCGTCCCTCCACTGCCCCGGCTGATAATTTACCTCTTTGTCTTTAATAAAAAGCTGACTTTTTCTGTCAAGCTCTGCACCGGGAAAATAACAATCGTATTTCAGGTTGAAAGCTCCTATCACTGTCGGGTTTTGGAGGCTGTGATAAAATCTTCATCGACGTGAAGGTACCTTCTGGGATGGCTTGGGTCGGAAGTCCTAAGATGGGGGCCGCTCTTCCCTGGGGGCAGGGGGGCAGGGGCGCGGGGAACCCGGCGGTGCGGAGAGAGGAGGAAGCGACGAGGTCAGAGGAAACGCAGGGCTCCTGGGGCACCAAAGGGCTTCCCGCAGTCGGGGAATGAGCCCTGGGGAGGAGCCTTTCGCGAGAACGTGAGCGCGCCCCAACACGCCTCAGACCTCATAAACCCACTTGGCAAAGACCGGGGAAGCGGCTGGCGGACCGACTGCGGTGAACTCAAGAAATTAACCTGCCCTGCAATTAAACGGGCTGCCGCCCTTTCAGACTCACCTCGAGCGACCGAGATAGCTCCCGAACCGGCCGCGGGGGGACCTGGCTCCTCCCTCCCGTCCCAGGAGAAGAGGACAAAAAGGGGAGATGGACTTGGAGATGGCCCCGCCCTTCAAACGCTCCAATCCTTGGAAACTAAACCTCCTCTCCAAGCCTCCACGTCTAGAAGGGACAAAGGCAGCGAGGAGATCCAGAGACCGATGGAGAGATAGGTGGCTTTTCGGGCTTCTCAAATGGGCGCTTTGGGCGAAAGGGACAATGGCTCAGTTTCCATTCCAAATACAGGATACTCTTGAGAAGACCATCTTCTGGTTTAGAAGCAAATTGACTTCCCAAAGCCGTGAAGCAAGCTACTGGAAAACTCTTGCATACCCTGGTTTTTGAATGTGAGAAGGCTAAAAATTCAATTCATGACACCATACACAAATTATTCGACATTTTTTGAAGTCACGAGTGCCTGAACTATCCATCTAAAAATAGTCGAAAGAAATTAACATGAAAGAAAGAAACACGGTGGGGGAATGTGCTTTTTGTTGCTTGCTTGTTTTTATTGGGGGTGGTTTTCTTTCAAATGATAAGAAAGTTATTTGGATAAATAAAAGCTAGGTCACTCAAGTAAAGTGTTGAAGCTGAAGGTTTTAGTGAAAACCTTGACAGACTTGGCGCTTAAGTAACTGTAATTATGCTTTGCCATTAGCGGACCATTAAGATAAACAGGAGAAAGTTCACACCTCCTGCTATTTCATTCCCTAAGAATATTCACAAAGATAATAGAAGGCTCATTGGTGGGCTCTCTCCTCCACCAGGAGGGTTAATTTATAAAATTCTTAATTAAAATGGAAAAGCTTAGATTTTGTACACAGGCAACAATGTGAAGCAAGTCTCCTGAGGACATGTTGACTCCGTGAAATTTGCCTTTTGTTACTGTACCCTATGCCATTATTCCCCTGGAGTCATATGGTATTTCAGGACTCTGTTTATGTTCCAGGAAATAGGAATATGTGGGAAGCCCGGACCTTCTTCTCCCTTATCATGGGTGACTAGCATACACACTCCTCATAAAGGGAAATTATGGCTCATCAGAAGAGTGCCTTTATGAGCATTAATAGAATAATAAATCTTGCAATTTTAGTTCAAGAAATAGTAGAGTCCTATAATCAAAGTGACCCATGCAAATATGATCCACTTACTTGCCCGACCCTAGCAGGATAGAGATAAACTATAAATCATTTTGGTTTTTAAAGGTTAGGAAAGGAAAGCACCCAAACCTCTCAAAAAAAAGTGTTTATGAAGGGAAAGGGTATGTCTATCTGCTGTAGGAAGGAATCATGGAAAGAAGGAAGAGTTGGTCCAGAAGCTCCATTAAAAAGATAGAATTTCAACCGAAACAAGAGTGAATAAATGTTTTAATGTCATTGGTTCAATACTGACATTATATCGTTAAAAAAAAAGCCCTGCTTCCTGAAAACTATGCAAAAAAAATTCCAGTTTATAAATCCCACTTTCTAAATTTCAGCTGGAAAACTGTTCAAGCTGATGATTTTAGCAAAACAATATTTCATCTTTAAACGTTTGACCACACACCTCTTGAACTTGGAGGTATTTTCTTTCCTGCCCTATGTAAAACTACTTTTCCATTCAATTCAATATAGTCATTTTACTATTTGCATTTATTATTTTCAATGGGCTATTTATTTTGAATTTTCAAAATCTTTTACTCTTGTTGAAAATTAGTCTTTAAAAAGTTTTTTTTAAGACTTCAAATTGGATAACTATGGACTTCAGATATCATATAAGTGAAGTCACTAACACATCTTTCTGATCTCTTACAGAAAAATCAGTATTTTCTCATAAACCCAAATCTAAACACATGTAACTAGTTGACTGGTGTCCATGCCTAGCAAGAAGTGACTGGAAGAAGACAAACGTAGATAATTCATGATTCTGAATATCTCTCAAAGGAAGAGAAATTGCAATAACTAATATTAAACTTACCCTATGTGAATCTTTGCATATATACCTGTAGATAACAAAGATGTTTCAATACCAATGTTCTAATTTTTCTTTTTTTTAAAGTCTTTTCCCCAAATGGTAGAAGTTAAATTTACAGTCCTACCAAACTAGGTTCTGTAGTATGAAACATTCGGTGGAATACCCATCAACAATTGAATATTTGTTTAGCATTTACGATATGCCATACTCAACTGAATACTAGTGGTACAAAGATGAATAAGAGACAATAAGTCAAAGTCTAAATGCATGATGTTCTTTAGGAACCATTGGCTTTAAAATCCCATTATGAGGACTTATACAGAACTTTAGATTTTTACTCACTCGAAAACAATACAGGACATTGGCCAATAAGGAAACATTAATTCAAACATTTTTGTTTATACTACAGAGTTATTAGGCAGTAATATTCTGTTAAAATTTGAGGATTTTATTTTAAAACCAATGACTTGCTTTAACTTATTATTTAACATGAAATTCTAACTAGAGAAGATCTTTTTAGGAAGAAGGAGCTGTGTTAGACCATCTATGATTGTATTAACTGAAATTCATAAGAAAAAGACACAGCTGAAAGATTGGCCATTTTTTGAGGCATCCCATCCAGTAGACACACCAGTATTTCCAGATTCCTACCACTCACACTCAAACTGAAGCTCAGAGAAGGGATGTAACCTGGTCAGGAACACAGCATCCTAAAAGTTATCGTTTTGATTTCTTTCTTTCTTTTGTTTTGACATGCTTCCATACTACTTGTACTGTTATTTACTTAACATATATCATTTTAAAATAAACTTTAAATAATACAAAAATAATAATACTCATGAAATCACAGATCTGGTGGGCTATTTATATATAAAATGTCAATACACATCAAAAGAAATTTATTATTAAAACTAGAATAAAGAAAGAAAAGATTTTGGATGAAAAAATTAGTCTAAAAGTATACCTGCCGAACTCTTAATCGTAAGGAATGAGAAAGGTGTAAGGGAAACTGTTTCAATTACTTTTTGGTGTACAAACAGGAATCATTTTTATAATTTAAAAAATAAGAAAAAGATTGCACGGTCTAGTGGTCGCTAGTATAACCCCAGAGTAAGCCTTTGCATTACACATTCTCAGAGGAGTTAAACATTAGCACAAGGCTTTTCAGTACAATTTTAACAATACATATTTAAAGTCTTAAAATGTTCACTTTTTTTATTCCCTTAATTCCATCTCTTAGAACCTACCCTAAGGAAACAGTCAAAAATGTAGAAAAGATTTATGTTAAAAACAATGATAGCAGTAAAACAAACAATTGAGAATAACTTGTGATTAAGAGAAGAGGAATCATTAGTCAATAAATCCTCACTCTGATGTATTAAGCAGCTTAAAATTATTTATGGAGATTTTGTAATTAAACAGAAAAATGGTCTCATGTTAAAAAACTAGATATAAAATTAAGATCACTGAATATTTTTTCATAAGGCATGCACTCAGAAATCACCTGGAAAGGATGTCAATAGTAAATTGACTTATAAAAATTTTAGAAACTGTAGAAATTCTAAATGATCTCTATAAATTCTATAAATATGAAACCATATATACATATATATGTGTATATATACATATGCATGCATGGTATTACTGTTTGAACTGAATTATCAATTATCTGTTCAAATATTTCAAAACATTTTAAAGTTAAATGGTGGAACCCATTTTCGTGTATCTAGTAATATTAATGTGTCTAATTAATACTGCTAATAGAACAGTGTCGCCGTATCTGGTTTTCACAAAGATAATTTAATTTGCTTTTTACAGGGACAATAGGAACATTTGAGAGAGTATTCTGAGTACATTTTATATATAAAAGGAAATTTAGGACCAGTGATTTAACTTAAGACCTTCTCAACCCTAATAATGTCAGTTCAGTTCAGTTCAGTCGCTCAGTCATTTCCGACTCTTTGTGACCCTGTGAATTGCAGCACGCCAGGCCTCCCTGTCCATTACCAACTCCTAGAGTTCACCCAGACTCACGGCCATCGAGTCAGTGATGCCATCCAGCCATCTCATCCTCTGTCATCCCCTTCTTCTCCTGCCCCCAATCCCTCCCAGCATCAGGGTCTTTTCCAACGAGTCAGCTCTTCCCATGAGGTGGCCAAAGTACTGGAGCTTCAGCTTTAGCATCATTCCTTCCAAAGAAATTCCAGGGCTGATCTCCTTCAGAATGGACTGGTTGGATCTCCTTGCAGTTCAAGGGACTCTCAAGAGTCTTCTCCAACACCACAGTTCAAAAGCATCAATTCTTCGGGGCTCAGCTTTCTTCATAGTCCAACTCTCACATCCACACATGACCACTGGAAAAACCATAGCCTTGACTAGATGGACCTTTGTTGGCAAAGTAATGTCTCTGCTTTTGAATATGCTATCTAGGTTGGTCATAACTTTTCTTCCAAGGAGTAAGCGTCTTTTGATTTCATGGCTGCAGTCACCATCTGCAGTGATTTTGGAGCCCCCCAAAATAAAGTCTGACACTATTTCCACTGTTTCTCCATCTATTTCCCATGAAGTGATGGGACCAGATGCCATGATCTTCGTTTTCTGAATGTTGAGCTTTAAGCCAACTTTTTCACTCTCCACTTTCACTTACATCAAGAGGCTTTTTAGTTCCTCTTCACTTTCTGTCATAATGGTGGTGTCATCTGCATATCTGAGGTTATTGATATTTCTCCCGGCAATCTTGGTTCTAGCTTGTGTTTCTTCCAGTCCAGCGTTTCTCATGATGTACACTGCATATAAGTTAAATAAGCAGTGTGACAATATACAGCCCTTTTCCTATTTGGAACCAGTCTGTTGTTCCATGTCCAGTTCTAACTGTGGCTTCCTGACTTGCATATAGGTTTCTCAATAGAGTTTTGCCAAGAAAATGCGCTGGTCATAGCAAACACCTTCTTCCAACAACGCAAGAGAAGATTCTACACATGGACATCACCAGATGGTCAACACCAAAATCAGATTGATTATATTCTTTGCAGCCAGAGATGGAGAAGCTCTATACAGTCAACAAAAACAAGACCAGGAGCTGACTGTGGCTCAGATCATGAACTCCTTATTGCCAAATTCAGACTTAAATTGAAGAAAATAGGGGAAACCACTAGATCATTCAGGTATGACCTAAATCAAATCCCTTATGATTATACAGTGGAAGTGAGAAATAGATTTAAGGGACTAGATCTGATAGAGTGCCTGATGAACTATGGACTGAGGTTCGTGACATTGTACAGGAGAGAGGAATCAAGACCATCCCTATGGAAAAGAAATGCAAAAAAGCAAAATGGCTGTCTGGGGAGGCCTTACAAATTGCTGTCAAAGGAAGAGAAGCAAAAAGCAAAGGAGAAAAGGAAAGATATAAGCATCTGAATGCAGAGTTCCAGAGAATAGCAAGAAGAGATAAGAAAGCCTTCCTCAGCGATCAATGCAAAGAAATAGTGGAAAACAACAGAATGGGGAAGACTAGAGATCTCTTCAAGAAAATTAGAGATACCAAGGTAACATTTCATGCAAAGATGGGCTTGATAAAGGACAGAAATGGTATGGACCTAACAGAGCAGAAAATATTAAGAAGAGGTGGCAAGAATACACAGAAGAACTGTACAAAAAAGAGCTTCATGACCAAGATAATCACGATGGTGTGATCACTCACCTAGAGCCAAACATCCTGGAATGTGAAGTCAAGAGGGCCTTAGAAAGAATCACTACGAACAAAGCTAGTGGAGGTGATGGAATTCCAGTTGAGTTATTTCAAATCCTGAAAGATGATGCTGTGAAAGTGCTGCACTCAATATGCCAGCAAATTTGGAAAACTCAGCAGTGGCCATGGGACTGGAAAAGGTCAGTTTTCATTCCAATCCCAAAGAAAGGCAATGCCAAAGAATGCTCAAACTACTGCACAACTGCACTCATCTCACACACTAGTAAAGTAATGCTCAAAATTCTCCAAGCCCAACTTCAGCAATACGTGAACCGTGAACTTCCTGATGTTCAAGCTGGTATTAGAAAAGGCAGAGGAACCAGAAATCAAATTGCCAACATCCACTGGATCAAGGAAAAAGCAAGAGAGTTCCAGAAAAACATCTATTTCTGCTTTATTGACTTTGCCAAAGCCTTTGACTTTGTGGATCACAATAAACTGTGGAAAATTCTGAAAGAGATGGGAATAGCAGACCACCTGACCTGCCTCTTGAGAAACCTAATAACGTAAAGAAGGCTAAAATCCAGTTCTCCCAATTTCTACTCTTATATTTTGAAATCTAGACTTCCATATAATCTCAAAAGTATTACCAAATATTATCAAAGGAAATTTTCTAATGACCTATATGATAAAAGATTAACTTTATCAGTTGTGTGAATGAAAGCTCTGCTGCTCTTTTATATCTAAAAATTGGAATATATACTGTGTGTATATATATATATATGTCTATTTACATTTTCCATTTGTTAAGCATGGATATAATTCCCAGTTCCAGAAGATATGGAAAAATAGATCCTCTAGTTCACTGTTAGTAGGAATATGAAAAATTTCAATCTTTCTCGATGTATTCAGTTCAGTTCAGTTCAGTTCAGGTGCTCAGTCATGTCTGACTCTTTGCAACCCCGTGAATCGCAGTACGCCAGGCCTCCCTGTCCATCACCAACTCCCAGAGTTCATCCAAACTCATGTCCATCGAGTCAGTGATGCCATCCAGCCATCTCATCCTCTGTCGTCCCCTTCTCCTCCTGCCCCCATCTGGGTCTTTTCCAATGAGTCAGCTCTTCCCATGAGGTGGCCAAATTACTGGAGCTTCAGCTTCAGCATCAGTCCTTCCAATGAACACCCAGGACTGATCTCCTATAGAATGGACTGTTTGGATCTCTTTGCAGTCCAAGGGACTCTCAAGGGTCTTCTCTACCACCACAGTTCAAAAAGCACTAATTCTTCGGTGCTCAGCTTTCTTTATAGTCCAACTCTCACATCCATACATGACCACTGGAAAAACCATAGCCTTGACTAGATGGACCTTTGTTGGCAAAGTAATGTCTCTGCTTTTGAATATGCTATAGGTTGGTCATAACTTTCCTTCCAAGGAGTAAGCGTCTTTTAATTTCATGGCTACAGTCACCATCTGCAGTGATTTTGGAGTCCAAGGAAATAAAATCTCACACTGTTTCCACTGTTTCCCCATCTATTTCCCATGAAGTGATGGGACCAGGTGCCATGATCTTAGTTTTCTGAATGTTGAGTTTTAAACCAACTTTTTCACTCTCCTCTTTCACTTTCATCAAGAGGCTTTTTAGTTCCTCTTTACTTTCTGCCATAAGGGTGGTGTCATCTGCATATCTAAGCTTATTGATAGAGGTCTTTAACCCAGGAATTATCTTTTAAAAATTGACCTAGGAAAACTCATAACTATCATCAAAATTTTTTGTACAAAGGAGTTAATTATGGCATTAATACCCAATGACAAGTGATTGTTAAATTATGTTCATTCACGTAACAGGAAGATTTATTTATTTATTGGCTGTACCCCGAAGCATGTGGGATCTTAGTTCCCTGATCAGAGATCAAACCTGTACTTCCTACATGGGAAGTGCTGAGTCCCAACCACTGGACTACCAGATAAGTCCCTGTATGAAATTATATATCTATTAATTCTGTATGAAAAATTATAGTTACATGATTTTTGATAAGGAGAAAAATAGATTTTGAAACAGTATAATAACATTGCCCCATATTTGTAAATATGTGTGTATATCTAGGCATTGAAGAATTATTAGAAAAGTGTAATTAAAATGTTAACTAGTTTTTTTCCAGGTGATGTAATTGTTTCTAGGTGATGTAATTTTTTCTAGGTGATGTAATTATGAGTACATTATATATCATTTTCTGCTGTGGCTTCTTAGATTTTTAAACATTTGTACAATGAATCTCTTTTTCAATTAGAAAGATAAAACTTTAGAACTTCCAAATAAAGTTTGCTAGCTTTACAAGATTGCTCTCCCTCTCCCTCTCTCTTTTTTAAAATATTTATTGATTTGGCTGAGTCAGCTCTTAGTTGCAGCACATGGGATCGTTAGTTTTCATATGCGAGATCTAATTCCCCAACCAGGGATTGAACCTGAGACCCCTGCACTGGGAGCGCAGACTCTTAGCTACTGGATCACCAGGGAAGTCCCACCAGATTTCTCTTCTACCACAAAGACTGACAAAATCAAATGTTTGTCTAGTTTGTAAATATACGTATATATGATTTTCAGTTCAGTTTAGTTCAGTTGCTCAGTCATGTCCGACTCTTTGTGACTCCATGAATCTCAGCACGCCAGGCCTCCCTGTCCATCACCAACTCCCGGAGTTCATTCAGACTCACGTGCTTTGAGTCAGTGATGCCATCCAGCCATCTCATCCTCTGTCGTCCCCTTCTCCTCCTGCCTCCAATCCCTCCCAGCATCAGACTCTTATCTAATGAGTCAACTCTTTGCATGAGGTGGCCAAAGTACTGGAGTTTCAGCTTCAGCATCATTCCTTCCAAAGAAATCTCAGGGCTGATCTCCTTCAGAATGGACTGGTTGGATCTCCTTGCAGTCCAAGAGTCTTCTCCGACACCACAGTTCAAAACCATCAATTCTTCGGTGCTCAGCTTTCTTCACAGTCCAACTCTCACATCCATACATGACTACTGGAAAAACCATAGCCATGACTAGATGGACCTTTGTTGGCAAAGTAGTCTCTGCTTTTCAATATGCTATCTAGGTTGGTCATAACTTTTCTTCCAAGGAGTAAGCGTCTTTTAATTTCATGGCTGCAATCACCATCTGCAGTGATTTTGGAGCCCCCCAAAATGAAGTCTGACACTATCTCCACTGTTTCCCCATCTATTTGCCATGAAGTGATGGGACCAGATGCCGTGATCTTCGTTTTCTGAATGTTGAGCTTTAAGCCAACTATTTCACTCTCCACTTTTGCTTTCATCAAGAGGCTTTTGAGTTCTTCTTCACTTTCTGCCATAAGGGTGGTGTCATCTGCATATCTGATGTTATGGTATTTCTCCCGGCAATCTTGATTCCAGCTTGTGTTTCTTCCAGTCTAGCATTTCTCATGATGTACTCTGCATATAAGTTAAATAAGCGGGGTGACAATATACAGCCTTGACCTACTCCTTTTCCTATTTGGAACCAGTCTGTTGTTCCATGTCCAGTTCTAACTGTTGCTTCCTGACCTGCATACAGATTTCTCAAGAGGCAGGTCAGGTGGTCTGGTATTCCCTTCTCTTTCAGAATTTACCACAGTTTATTGTGATCCACACAGTCAAAGGCTTTGGCATAGTCAATAAAGCAGAAATAGATGTTTTTCTGGAACTCCCTTGCTTTTTCCATGATTCAGCGGATGTTGGCAATTTGATCTCTGGTTCCTCTGCCTTTTCTAAAAGCAGCTTGAGCATCAGGAAGTTCATGGTTCACATATTGCTGAAGCCTGGCTTGGAGAATTTTGAGCATTACTTTACTAGCATATGAGTTTATTAATCATTAATTAAAATGCACACACCTAGAAATTTTTGCATCCGTTCATTTAGCTTCCCAAACAGCCTTTACGGAGAGTCCCATGCTTCCAGAACAGATTTTGGATAACTGTCAGCACCAAGGTAACTTGACCTTGCATCTACCACCCACCACTTGGTGACTGACCCTTGTAGATTTCATACACTTTGCTATTTCAGGATAAAGTGGAATCTGCACACATTCTCTCCTGTCTACCACGTTGAGGTTTAATTTCCCAGCAAGTGCTAAAAACAGTATTTCACAAAAGTTAGTCATTGGATACACGTTCTTTTAAGTGTCTCGAATGCAGAACAAGTTTATTTTTTAGTATCTTTCTGATGTTTTCCAAGGTGCAGATTTTAAGTGAGTGTTTATTGATTTAATATTTATACTAAAGACAGATCCAGCTCTGACAATGAACATCTACTCACTGGTTTCCAACTCCTGGTGTTACAAGTGTTAACCCTGGGCTCTGTGTGTCAGTTTCCACATCTGTAAGAGAAGTATAATTAAATACTTATAGAACTGCTATCAGGATTTTTTTTAATTAATTTCATTGGTGTTGATTTACAATGTTATAGTTATGAGGATTTTTTTAATGCATGTAAAGAATATGAAGATCTGTAACTGGAAGCTAATATGAACTGTGTTATCAAAGTTTTAATGTGAGATGGCATAGGTGAATAGCCTTAAATTTGGAGTCAAGAGTTAGTTATCTAGCCCAGGAAATCAAAAGCAGAATATGAACACATAATGAAAGAAATTCATTACTCTGTAAACAAATCTTAAAAATCAACAGCAGTCATTTGAAATAGAAAACCTAAGTATGATTAATTGTATCTAAGTTCTTCTCTCACTATTTATTTCTTTTCATTAGGTTACTTTGTCATTTGCTAAAGCTCAGCCACCAGACATGCGACAGTAGGGTCACAGTTTTTTTGAAAGTGGAAAAGAAAAATCTTAAAATCATGAAAAATATTTTTTTATTGATATCTGAAATCCAAGAAATGGTTGTGTATGCTCAGAAAAGTCCACACAATGCAGGTATTGTTATAATAAATGTAAATGAGTAAACTATAGCAGATGGGGAGCATTTTCTTTTACTTCACTTTTCTGTGAGTTGTATAGAGATCACCATTGTTCATTAGTCTAGCTTCTGGATCAGCACAGTTTTGTGGGAGCACATTGAAAACCACTGATCTATTGCAGATGAGAAAATGGTTTCAAGGAAAAGTGATTTGCCCATGATTACAGACCAAGTGATTAAAGATCCAGACCTACCCAGATCCTCTTCATGGCAATTTCCATCACATCTAATTTATCTCTCCTAGCAAAAGAGACTTCCTGGAGCTTATTGAACTTTTCCATCCCTTCTTCCCACCCTTCTCCTTCTCTCTCTTCCTTTCTAAGGTTTCCCAGACATGAGAAACTGTATAACCAGCAGTAATTAACAGCTTAGTCAACCAATAAATAATTTAATGCTTTCTGTGAATTATTTTGATGACTTTCAATTCATTTCATCCTTTTTTTCTAACCTCACAGGATTAGCAGAACAGCTAATTGTGTTCTCCATAGATCACATCTGCTGTTCCTTGGTGATGTTTAGGGATTTCCCTTCACCTTTTTCTTTTCATCTTTCACTCTAAAAGGGTTCTTATAGGCTTCGGACCAAGAGGGGGGAAAAAAAAGACAAAGGTGGTGTAAGGTTTTTCACCGGGACAATTATAATTCTGCTTTTATTTCTCGTAGAGATATAAATGTAGAAAGATAGCACTGTTCTGCTTATTGAGGATCATATGAAAGAAGAAAAGTTGATTGTTCTGGCCGTTTTGTGCTCAGGCGATATCATGCAGCATTCACAAAGGAATTGTGAATTAGTTCTACCATTGGAAAAGGAGATTGGCCGGTGGTCTCATTTGACTTACAACAGTGCCCTGAATTTGAAATTAGTGTGGACTTTTTAAACGTCATGAACTTGGAATTATAGTATCAACTTGGTTGTCAGATTAATTCTGTGGATACTAGAGCTAAATGGTAAAACATATAACATGGAAGAAGAACAGCAACAGTGATTGTTATTACAGCTTCATTTGACTATTGCGAAGATCTAGTGGATGCTCCTGTCCCATCCACTGAGATGACTACAGAATCCAAGACATCTCAGGTGAGCTGTCACCTGAAACATAAGCCCTCATCCAGCAAAGGGACACGGTATTTATGAGAAGATGCACAGATTTTGCCCAAAGCTGGGAAAAGCCCCAGTGCACTAGATCAGAAATAGCAATCTTTGACATCTCTAAATGATCTCACAAAGCATTTCCCACATACATTTTAAAAATCTGTTCTTCACAACAATTCATGACATGAAGATTATTTCTTCTGTTTTCTGTTTGGAGAAACCAAGGCTCAAATCAGTCCAGTAACTTTGCCCAAGATCATTCAACGAACACTTGGACTTGAACTCAGGACTTCTGATTCCAGATAGCATCATCCTTCCACACTGTCAAGTGTTAAACTCCCAATATGACATAGTAGTATGTTTTTTCTATTTATAGATGTATTTCCTGATTATAAAAGTAACATATTTTAGCAAATGTAGGAAACACAGAAAAAATTTTAAAATCTAGTTCCAAAACTTAGAGAGAATTATTATTATTTTCTGTGTTTCTCTATATTTCTCCTGTTGCAGTTTCTGTTCTTGCTTTTTTTTATGTGTTTTTTTTTGTTTATGTATATTTTGTGTATGTATCTTTCATTGACTTGTGGTGTTCACTTTATAGATTACAAATGTTAATTTGTTCTAATATGTAGTAAAATATTTTTCTTAGTTTTTATTTACTTTTAATTTTAATAATGCTTTTAGATAACTAAAAGTTTAAAAATGTGTGCTTAAGTTTATTGATCATTTTCTTTATGGTGTCTCTAGTTGGTATAGTATAAGAAAGGTTTTCACTCCCCGTAATAGGACAACAATTCTTTTGCATGATTTGTTGTGTTTTCACTAATTCCAAGATTTTTATTTTCCAATTTAATTCTACAATTGATATAGAATTTAATTTTTAATATGTGATATGAGGTAGATATTAAATGTAATTGTTTTCCAAATCATTAACTAAATTGTCTCAGAACTATTTCAAAAAATATTCTTTCTTTACCCAATTAATTGGAAGGTCACCTTTGTTGCTCACTATAATTTTGTATGTAGTGACATTAGGTTTTAGATTATCCATCTGTTTCCATTTATCTATCTACTTTAGGAGATGTTGTTGGCAATTTGATCTCTGGTTCTTCTGCCTTTTCTAAAAAAAGCAAGAGAGTTCCAGAAAAATCATCTATTTCTGCTTTATTGACCATGCCAAAGCCTTTGACTGTGTGGATCACAATAAACTGTGGAAAATTCTGAAAGAGATGGGCATACCAGACCACCTCACCTGTCTCTTGAGAAATTTGTATGCAGGTCAGGAAGCAATAGTTAGAACTGGACATGGAATGACAGACTAGTTCCAAATAGGAAATGGAGTATGTCAAGGTTGTATATTGTCACCCTGTTTATTTAACTTACATGCAGAGCACATCATGAGAAACGCTGGGCTGGAGGAAGCACAAGCTGGAATCAAGATTGCCGGGAGAAATATTAATAACCTCAGATATGCAAATGACACCACCCTTATGGCAGAAAGTGAAGAACTAAAGAGCCTCTTGATGAAAGTGAAAGAGGAGAATGAAAAAGTTGGCTTAAAACTCAACATTCAGAAAACGAAGATCATGGCATCTGGTCCCATCACTTCATGGCAAATAGATGGGGAAACAGTGGAAACAGTGTCAGATTTTATTTTGGGGGGCTCCAAAATCACTGCAGTTGGTGACTGCAGCCATGAAATTAAAAGACGCTTACTCCTTGGAAGGAAAGTTATGACCAACCTAGATAGTATATTCAAAAGCAGAGACATTACTTTGCCAACAAAGGTCCGTCTAGTCAAGGCTATGGTTTTTCCACTGGTCATGTATGGATGTGAGAGTTGGACTATAAAGAAAGCTGAGCACTGAAGAATTGATGCTTTTGAACTGTGGTGTTGGAGAAGACTCCTGAGAGTCCCTTGGACTGCAAGGAGGTCCAACCAGTCCATCCTAAAGGAGCTCAGTCCTGGGTGTTCATTGGAAGGACTCATGTTAAAGCTGAAGCTCCAATACTTTGGCCACCTGATGCGAAGAGCTGACTGATTGGAAAAGACCCTTATGCTGGGAAAGATTGAGGGCAGGAGGAGAAGGGGACGACAGAGGATGAGATGGCTGTATGGCATCACCGACTCAATGGACATGGGTTTGGGTGGACTCCAGGAGTTGGTGATGGACAGGGAGGCCTGGCGTGCTGCAATTCATGGGGTCACAAAGAGTCGGACACGACTGAGCGACTGAACTGAACTGAACTGAACTGAACTTAGGAGATGTGTGTCAGTTTTATTCTTGGCTTTTATTTACTCTTTTATTTTCAGATTTATTCCTTTAAACTGAAAAGATCACAGTATTCTTTAGATATTATTAATTTCTTAAGCAAAATTTCCCTCTGTATAACTCGGTCCCAATTCCCTCAAGAAGAACATAGGATATTGTTTAGCTCATGCCCCTAAATGGTGGCTTTATCATTTCACAAAATTATAGGCACATTAGTGGCACATTATAGGCACATTCAAACTTTACATCAGTTTTTTTTTTTCTTTTTCTTTTTTTTTTGGCCATGTCCCAAAGCATGTGGAATCTTAGTTTTCCAAACAGGGATCGAACCTGTGCTTGTTGCAATTATCACAGAGTCCCACCTACTGGACCACCAGAGAATTCTCAGCTTTTGCTTAATATAGTTAGGTTCAGGACTCTGAATCTAATCCCTTACACTGTCCTTCACTGTTCAACTTTATTTCATCTCAATACGAAGTCAGCTAAAGTAATAGAGAATCAAAATTCATAAAGGAAAAAGGAAGAAGAAAATTCAATCAATGCAGTAAAAGAAAAAAGATGTAAACAAACAAGAAGAAATTAAAAGAGAAAACACAAATACAATGTCAGAATAAGAATAAGATGTCAGAAATAAAACTGTTTGGTTAATATGCTCATGTCAATTTTCAGAATAAATCTTAATGGATGAAATTTCTCTATTAAGATATAGAAACTCTCATACCAATAAATCAAAGTAGCCTTGAACTTTAATCAAATTTATTAAGTGGGTTGTATAATTCTTCTATATCCCTTTTAAAATCTGAAGTTCACAGAATCTGTCAGTTTTTAGATTTTAAACAACATGGTAGTCCTAGAAATAGAATAAGGTAAACAGCTATTTAAATAGGTCATAAATAAGAGTAAATAACCAGAAATTTTTGAAGATAAACGTTAAAGTAAAGTAAAAGTAAAAGTGAAGTCGCTCAGTCGTGTCTGACTCTTTGTGACTCCATGGACTGTAGCCTACCAGGCTCTGAGGAGCCTCTCAGTCCATGGAATTTTCCAGGCAAGAGTACTGGAGTGGGTTGCCATTTCCTTCTCCAGGGAATCTTCCCAACCCAGGGATCCAACCTGGGTCTCCCGCACTGCAGGCAGATGCTTTAATGTCTGAACCACAATCAAGGCAGTAAAAGAAGAAAGATGTAAACAAACAAGAAGAAATTAAAAGAGAAAACACAAATACAATGTCAGAATAAGAATAAGATGTCAGAAATAAAACTGGTTAATATGCTCATGTCAATTTTCAGAATAAATCTTAATGGATGAAATTTCTCTATTAAGACATAGAAACTCTCATACCAATAAATCAAAGTAGCCTTGAACTTTAATCAAATTTATTAAATGGGTTGTATAATTCTTCTATATCCCTTCTTAAATCTGAAGTTCACAGAATATGTCAGTTTTTAGATGTTAAGCAACATGGTAGTCCTAGAAATAGAATGGGTAAACAGCTACTTAAATAGGTCATAAATAAAAGTAAATGACCAGAAATTTTTGAAGATAACAGGTAGTAATCAGAAATCAGGTAAGTTTTACCACAAAGAAAGCAGGAGAAAATATGATTATGATAACAGACAAAATAAAATTCAAGACCAAAAACATCAGACCAAAAAAACATTTTAGTTGATAAAAGGAATAATTACCATTTTTGTATCTAATAATACAACTTTAAAATATATGCAGTCTGTTATATCCACCAGAAAGTTTACAAAACTATAACAATAATTGTAGCTCTTTGACATGTCTCAACAAGTGCCCCCAAATATGAAAGGATATAGAAGAACTGAATAACAAAATCATTAAAATTCATCATAGATATATGTATAGAACAATGTGCCTGATACTCTTTTTCTAATACTCATGGAACATTTACAAAAATTGGCTATTCATTCAGCCACAAAAATAAAAGCTCTAAAAACTCAATAAATATTGAAATCAGGAATTTCCTGGTTTCCCAGTGGTTAGGACTCTACACTTCCACGGCCAGAGAGGCCTGGGTTCCATCCTTGGTTGGGGACCTAATATATTACAAGCTGAGTGGTGTACCCAAAAAAAAACTATTGAAAGCAGTACACATATATCAGTAATAAAACTATAAACAACTGCCAAAGGATGGAAACATCACCATACACAAACTATATAGTAGGAAACTTCAAAATAACCTTTAGTCAAAGGGAAAAGCAAACTGAAGCATAAACTATTTAAATATGAACAATAGAGAGAATACTAAATATTGAAGCTTATGTGATACTACCTGCTGCTGCTACTGCTAAGTCGCTTCCGTCATGCCCGACTCTGTGTGACCTCATAGATGCCAGCCCGCCAGGCTCCCCCGTCCCTGGGATTCTCCAGGCAAGAACACTGGAGTGGGTTGCCATTTCCTTCTCCAATGCATGAAAGTGAAAAGTGAAAGTAAAGTTACTCAGTCATGTCCGACTCTTAGCGACCTCAGGGACTGCAGCCTTCCAGGCTCCTCTGTCCATGGGATTTTCCAGGCAAGAGTACTGGAGTGGGTCGCTATTGCCTTCTCCGATTGCCTTCCCCTAGTTGTAGTCAAATAAAAGTTAATATCATTAACTGTAGTAGTTGGAAAGCAAAATATTTAAAATATACTCCTTTCAACTGAAGGAGTTAAAAATTATTTTGATAAGTAGAAAACACTGATGTTCAAGCAAAATTTATGAAAACTAACAAGTAAACATCCATTAAACTCTCCACAAAAATGAGATGTGTCAAAAAAAGAAAACACAAATATATAATATTAAGGGAAGGAAGGAGACATAACTATTGATATAGAGGAGATTTTAAAGCTATAAAATATTGTATTCATAAAATTAAAATTCTCAAGTGAAAAGGATAATTTTCCAAATATCTACAAAATAATGAAAATTGACTCAAGAGGAAGAAAATAAGAAAAATGAACCAATTATCAAAGGAAAAGAGAAAACATAAATAAATCCCAAACCCCACACCAGAGCTGCTGCTGCTGCTAAGTCGCTTCAGTCATGTCCGACTCTGTGCAACCCCATAGACGGCAGCCCACCAGGCTCCCCCGTCCCTGGGATTCTCCAGGCAAGAACACTGGAGTAGGTTGCCATTTCCTTCTCCAATGCATGAAAGTGAAAAGTGAAAGTGAAGTCGCTCAGGTGTGTCTGACTCTTAGCAGCCCCATGGACTGCAGCCTACCAGGCTCCTCTGTCCATGGGATTTTCCAGGCAAGAGTACTGGAGCTGGGTGCCATTGCCTTCTCCACCACATCACAGGGTACTAGGTAAATTCTAGTATACATTGTAGAAACTGATAAGTCCTCTTTATAAATATATGCATATATTTATGTATTTATTTTTAAACTCTTATTGTAAAGTAATAGATATTCACAGAAAATTTTTTTAAAATACAGAAACTTTTAAATAGAAGTCCTATGCTATTGAAACAGTTTATGCTCATTCTTTATGTTGTTATTCTGTCATCCCACCATCCAACAAAGAAAACCAAATACACCAAACTTAATAAGAATGCGACCTGTAAATATAGATACAAAAGTCACTATAAATTATTTTATATAAAAATCCAACAGCGTATGAATGAAAATAAATAAGGTTATCCCCAGAAAGCAAGGATGTTCAAAACCAGGATATCTATAGTTCATCACATTAACTGAACACTGTAGAATTACTATGTGATAAACTTGATTGACATTAAACAAGTAGTTGATAAAATGTAATACCTATTTCTGATTTAAAAAAAAAACAAAATTGAATTTTTAGTGCTCAATGACTTGAAGGATATTTTTTAAAATTATTACCAGGATATTTTTCAAAAATGATAGCAATATCTTATTACTGAAGTATGAGAAGCATTCCCATTAAAGTCAGGAACTAAAAAGGAAAATATCTGTTATCCATAGATACAACTGAACATTTCAGTAAAGTCTCAACCTTCAAAATAATTCAAGAAATGTAAGAATAAGTATCAGAAATATTGGGGCCAAACTGTCATTATTTGCAAAAGCAAATTAGAAACTCTCAAACAAACCTCTTAAAAATTAGCAGAACTCAGAATTTTGTAAGAACACCGAAGACAAGGGAAACACACAGAAATCAATAAAATTCCCATGTTCCAGTAATATTTAAATAGGTTTGGTTGCATTCAGCTTCAGTTAGAGGATGCTGAAATACTCGAGGTTTAACTTTTGCTTACCAGAGTCAGACATGACTTAGCAACTAAGCAACCACTAGAACTGAAAAGGGAATGTGGAAGAAGGCAGTTGACTGGTATGTTCAGCGGCCCCATAGCGCCTTCAAGAGCCTAGGCAGTTTGTATCTTTCTGCCCATCATCTCAAGTTGTTGCCTTTCTTTCTTCGTGTCTGGGGCCTCATGGTCACATTACGGCTATCCCAGTCAGGTGTCATGCCTGCTCATTGGCAGTGAGAGTAGGAAGACAGGAGGGCAGAAACAAAGGGGTTTTACTTAGGTCAAGGAGGAATAAGTATCATAATTCGCATAATGCTAGGTAATACGGCCAGCCTTGGTAGCAAGTGCGCCAGGAAATGTGAGCAAGTAGCAGAAGTCACAATCATTTGGATTGCCATGACTGGCTTAGACCGAAGCTGGATGATTCATCCTCTGGGAATGGGCCCACTGCTGACCTCAAATAGAATTAAGATTTCGTTAGCAACAGACAAGTAATCAGAGAACTACTTGGTAGATGACTCCCACAGTATGTCGCTATGCCAAGCAGAAAACATGAAAAGAATAGACGATCCCAATTACTTATATGAAAATCATAACAGGGGACAGATAGGGAGTTTAGGATTAGCAAATGAAAACTGTTATCTTTAGAATGGATAAACAACAAGGTCCTACTGTATAGCACAGGGGAAAATATTCACCATCCTTTGATAAATCATAACAAAAGAGTATGAAAAAAGAACATATATATGTATAGCTGAATCACTTTGCTGTATAGTAGAATTAACACAGCATTATAAAGCAACAATACTTCAATAAAGTTTTAAAATTCATAACATTTCTAAAATAAATAAGCAATGAAATATGTAAAACCTATGTGATGATACAAAGAAATTTTACTGAAATACTTTATAAGACTTGGGAAAAATGGAGACACATCATGCTCTCATACAAAAATCCTCAATATATGGTAAAAATTTTATTTTTATTCTTCTTATATAATAATCCTACAAACCTAGTAGTGCGTCCGACAATCAAAAAATGGCCCTTTTCTTTTTTTAAACTGGTCCGGATAACTGATTCCAAAGTTTAATTTTTTAAAGATAAGAATAGTGTGAAGCCTAACTCCTCATCATATATCAAAACTATTATACAGATACAGTGACAAATACAGTGTGGTACTGGCACAAGAATAGAATATAAATAGCAAAGTAAGAGTGGAGCACGATGAAGAATACAAACTCAAAGCCACCTATGTACACACGAAGATTAGTGTATAGTGAATTTAGTATTTCAAATCAGTTGGAAATAATTGATTATTTTAGATTTAATTTTGGAAAAATGTCTCCACTTGGGAAGAAATAATCATATTCCTTTCTCACACCATGTACAAAAATAAATTCCAGATGGATTAAAATTATAAGAACAGAAACACAAAACTGTAGCATACTGGAGTCATTGAGAAATATTTTTATAATCTTGGGTGTGAAAAGATTTTCTAAAATGACATAGCTTGACCAATTAATCTACATAATAAATTTTATAGGTGAAGAAAGTGAAAAGCCAGATGATAGACCTGGAGAAGATATTTACCACATATTTAACAAAGGGTAAATATTATTATTCTTATTCAATAAGAAAAAGACAATCTACAATTTTTAAATGAACATAGGGTATCATCAAGCCCAGGAGGCCTTCGAAAAGGGCAAAATATGTATTAGGAAGAAATCTTATCTATAATAATTGTGGAAGTGAAAGTTATAATAATGGTAAAATATGATGATAAAATAATATAAATAAAATAATGTAATAAAATATAATGAAATACTATAAAGTGAAAAAAATCATTCATCAGATCATCAATATTTTTTGAAAATTGATACTATTTAGTGTTGATGTGGATATACAAGTTTTAGGTTTATGGAAATGTAAACCTGTGTAGTGGTTTGGTGGACAATAGGATGGTATCTATCAAAATTAAAAATATTCAGGGACTTCCCTGATGATCTGGTGGTAGGGACTCCACAGGGGTATGATCTTTGGTTAGAGAACTAGAATCGTGTTTATTCTATGGCTAAAAAACAAGTTAAAAAATACTTTTAATAATTTAAAATATTCATTGTTTTCTGACCCAAAAACTATACTTCTAAGAATCCAACTTATAGAAATATTTACATTTGTGCACAAAATTATTTATTGTAGTATTGTTTCTAATAGAAGAAAATCTGAAGCTACTTAAATACCCAACAATAGTAGAACTATTTCATAAATTATAGCATGTAAATTTATGCTATTAACAAATTTTTGTGTTTCCATTACAATTTAGATGGATCTGTTTGTATTGACATAGCAAGATCTTCAAGATATATCATGAAATGAAAAAAATTACCATATATTTTTAAAGCTACATTTTAATATTGTATTATACTATATTTATTATTATATTATAAATTTAATATATTTATCTTAAAATTTTTATGTTTATATATTATATCATGTAAGTATTCAAATGCATACAATAGTATCTAATAGGATGTCTTCACAAATGATTTCTTATAGATTGGAGGATATTAATATAATGCATGGGGTTGGGGAAAATTATCTATAAGGGGGCTTTAATATTGTAGTCTGTGCATTTCTAACTGCTCCAGTTTTTCAAAATAAGCATGTATCATGTTGCCTTTGCAATTAAAAATGTTTAAAAAGGGACAGCTGATTATTTGGATTAAACAGACTGCGGTTCAAATCCCATATTTATCACTTCATAGTTGTGTGACTTGAATATTTTTAAGTTCTCAGAGACTCACCTTCTTTATCTACAAAGTAGGTAAAATAATATTTCTGTCATAACTTCATGAACAGATTAAATGAAACTACATATGAAAAACACCTGGTTCGTAGTGGGTGCTCAACAAGTATGTGTTGGTTTCTTAAATGGCTGAGGTTAGAGTTAAGTCATTGGAAAAGACCCTGATGCTGAGAAAGATTGAAGGCAGGAGGAGATGGGGATGACAGAGGATGAGATGGTTGGATGAAGATGGACAAGAGATAGCCTTTTCTATTGAGGAACTTGAGGTTAGGTTTAATTTAGTGCTTTCAGTTTAGTGAGATGAGTTCAATTCTGAAGGCATTTGTAAGGATGTAATAAAGAACAGTGGGATTTCCCTGGCAGTTCAGTCGCTAAGAGTCTGCGCTCCCAATGCAGGGGACCCAGGATCGATCCTTGGTCAGAGAACTAGATCCCATATGCCACAGCGAAGAGTTCACATGCTGCAGCTAAAAATCCCACATCCTGAGTGCTGCAACTAAGACCTGGTAAAGCCAAAAAAATAAATATTAAAAGAAGAATCGTGCTGAGAAATCACAGAACTAGAGAATCTCTGAATTGAGCAAGACCAAGACATTATTTATTTAACTTTCCATCTAATGCAAGAATCCCTTCCACAACATTCTTGGAAGACTGTAAAATAGTTTCTGCCAGTATAATAATTATGATTTATTAAATGTTTACTACTGTTGCTGACACTGCCTGACTTTTCACATAGATTTTCTCAACTTAAGCATTACAACAAAACTGAAAGCTAGTTACCACTATTCATGATTTATGGGCAGAAACCAAGACTCTGAGAGGTTAAGTAATTTTATGAGGTCACACAGCTAATTCACAGGGCTAAAATTCAAACTCACGTCGGCCTCATCCCAGAGCCTATGTTCTTAATCTGAACTCACCTTTCTAATGATATGAAACTCAATATATTGAAAGACTGTTGCTTCATGTCTTGCACAGGTGTTTCCTATACAGTGCAGGCATCTGCCTTTTTGGAGCATCAGTTCCATACCTCAGTGAGCATCAGAAAACACCTCCAATGTAACTGGACTTACCACTAGTACAACAATGTTGAAGACATGGTTTCCACCCTCAAATAGTTTATACTCTTGCTTTTTCTCCTTGGAAGAGCACAGAATGTCACCTGCTTTTCTATCAGAGAGCTCTCCAATAGTCTGAAAAAAAAAAAAAATCCATCCTCCACCCCTTTCAAAAAACCCTCTACCTTTGGCTGAAATTTTTGTTCTTTCACGTTGGCTAGCCTCAGTTCTTTCATCTGGTGCTATATTTCCAGAGCTCCACAATCTCAGTATTCTTTTTCCAGATGTGTACCTGATGCTGTCCTTAAGAGACAGGGTTTTGAACTAAAACAATGAAGTTAATGCTATAGTAGTACAGGGAGGTTTAACTGACTTTCATTTAAATGTCAACTTCAATTAATATTTGCACGAGTGGCTCTAGCTTTTGATTGCAGTCATGTTATTTACTTATATTAAGTCAACATAATGCCACTCAGAGCCCCCTCATTTTTTTTTTCCAGTTCCCCAACCAGGGATCCATCCCATATCCCCTGCATTTGAAGCCCATGTCCTAACCACTGGACCACCAGGGAGTCCCACCTCACTTTTTTTTTTTTTTTAACAAATATTAGTCTGTTTCATATGTCTTGATTTTCTCCTCCACTTTACTTGGGAGACCAAGTTCTTAATTCTTAAACTGAGACTATAGTATTATTTTTATTAAATACAATCTTTTAATTTGGCTTAGCATTTCAGACTGCCTAATGTTTTTTCAGTCTTGATATTGTTTTCCATTTTATTAAGTATCTCTCCCAGCTTTACAGAATCCTCAATCCACAAAGCCCAATGTTTTTGTGACTCTTCGAAAGACCAAGGCAAAGGAGGAGTTTTGAACTGTACTATCAATGACCTCTTCCACGCTGGAATAGATTCATTAATCAATCCTCCTTTATTATTATTGTTCAATCAGAGATGCAGTCACATAGCTAAGTTAGTATCTGACCTACATAGTATGAGAGACAGATGGTTATATATGCTCAGATAGCATGCAGACATGCCTGGTATAGGCTCCTGTGTCTAGGAAAGGTCCATACAGGTAGGACACATGATTAGTGACATGACATTCAGCAGATAAAGGCAAAACAAGCCTTTGTTTGTTTTTATTTTCAAAACACTTAAGAGAACCATTGCATCTGTGGATTCATCTGCAGCCTCTGACTAGGCTGGTGGGACAATGCCAAATCTAGATTAGTTGACAGTGGTTCTAGAAAAGGAAAAGTAATGTCCCTATATGGACATGTTTCTCATGGTCTGACCTCCTCCAGGACAACCCAGAGAACAGGATATACTGCTTGCGCTTTAGTCAATCCTCTATTAATATAATTGCTTGCCACTATGGGATTTTTTTTTTGGCTGTGCCTTGCAGTGTGTGGGATCGAACCCGGGGCCACAGCACTGAGGACACCAAGTCCTAATCATTGGACTGGAAGGGAATTCTGCCACTATGTGTTTTGTTTGTTTCAAATAGCTGAGCTCCTGAATAAGAAACAGAACTTTAGATGATCTGTGTTGCCAATTACAGGAATATCTGTGGGGATAAGCTCCCTGTGGAAAGTAAAGAAACATTACAAAGACTTGGATCTAGCATCTATTTAATAAAGACATATTGGTTATCAGGGGGAAATATAGCTCCTTGAGATAATGGTAGTAGTTCACTGGACAAATATATGTATAATTTCACTTTAGTGATACTCACATAGACATCTGCACCATAAAAACATTAAACAGTATTAATATTTTTTTAGTTGGACTGTAAAGAAGGCTGAACACCGAAGAACTGATGCTTTCAAATTGTGGTGCTGGAGAAGGCTCTTGAGAGTCCCTTGGAATGCAAGAAGATCAAACCAGTCAATCATAAAGGAAATCAACCCTGAATATTCATTGGAAAGACTGATGCTGAAGCTGAAGCTCCAATGCTTTGGCCACCTGATGCAAAGAGCTGATTCATTGAAAAAGACCCTGATGCTAGGAAAGATTGAAGGCAAAAGGAGAAGGGGACAGCAGAGGATGAGATGGTTAGGTAGCATCACCAACTCAATGGACATGAGTTTGAGCAGACTCAGGGAGGTAGTGAGCACAGGGAAGCCTGGCATACTGCAGTCCATGTGTTGCAAAGAGTTGGACACAACTGAGCGACTGAACGACAACATTTATTTTAGCTGGATGAAATCGTTTTTGGTACTAGGTGGAATGAAATAATTAATTTTAAAATGAAAAGAAGAAAAGAATGCTATTTATAGTATTTATATTTCAGCAGATTTTCTGTCATTTTCTACACAGCAGAAACTTGAAGATTTTCCAGATATTTTAAGATACAAACAGAGTGTTATACTTTCTTATATTAATCAAGCCACATTTTATTACTCAAAAGATGTGTTACCTATTGTTGAAGAATAATCTCCCACTCAGTGTATATTTGTGGGATCTTAGTTCAGTGACAAGGGATGGAATCTCTGCCCCCTGCAGTGAAAGCATGGAGTCCTAACCACTGGACTGGACTACCAGGGAATTCCCTTGAGTGGCTCTTTTAAAACATTGTCAGATCTAGTGACTGATAAGCTAAGGTATCCCAGCTCATACAAAATAAAATCCAAAGTGCATTGGATTATCTTGGACTCTAGGGTCTGAGTCTACCCTTTCAGCTGTATTTTTACTACCCTCTTTCTTGCTCAGGCTGCTTTAACCACACTGGCCTACTTTCTCTTACTTGATTCTTGGTGTTTGCTATTCCCTCTCCCTGGAATTTTCTGCAGTCATGTATCCTCAGGGACGCTCTTCACCACAATCTCTACTCAAATGTCCCCTTATTGAGATGCTTTCCCTCACCTCACTAGCACATCTACTTCACACACAAATACACACCTGTGCCTGCAAGCACACGCATACGTACAGACTGTCCATCTCTGTCAGTGCCATCTGACCTATTACACATTGCTCCATTTGTACGTTACCCTCCTCTCCCAACTAGAACATGAGTTCTTTGAGATCAGCGATTCTGATTTGTTCCCTGTTGAATCCCCAGCACCCACCACAGTTTTGGGGGCAGAAACCAGGCACCCAAACCATGTACTGTGAATGATTTAACAGGCCAGCTAGAGATCAGGGAAGGCTCGTCGACAAGATCTCCTGTCTCCCTCTCAATCAATTACTACATGATCTTAGTTGATGATGAAAGTATAGAGTATGTGCTGCTGCTGCTGCTGCTAAGTCACTTCAGTCGTGTCCGACTCTGTGCGACCCCAGAGACAGCAGCCCACCAGGCTCCCCCGTCCCTGGGATTCTCCAGGCAAGAACACTGGAGTGGGTTGCCATTTCCTTCTCCAATGCATGAAAGTGAAAAGTCAAAATGAAGTCGCTCCGTCATGTCCGACTATTTGCGACCCCATGGACTGCAGCCTACCAGGCTCCCCTGTCCATGGGATTTTCCAGGCAAGAGTACTGGAGTGGGATGCCATTGCCTTCTCTGAGAATATGTGCTATAACTTATTTAATCAGTCAAAAGACTTGATTTTCATTTTCATTATTAATCTCTAAAAGTTGCCTGTTACATTTTTCCATTCACTGGGGAATGTAAAATATTTAAATGACATTGATTTTATAAGTTTATATACCTATCTTTTTAAAAAAATATTTATTTGGCTCTTCTCAGTCTTAGTTGTGGCATGTGGGATCTAGTTCACTGACCAGGGATTAAACCTGGGCCCCATGCGTTAGGAACTTAGATTCTTGGCCACTGGACCACCAAGGAACTCCCAATATATACCTATCTAAAAGGACTTTAGGCCAACACAGTGGGGGTTTTTCCTTCCCACTTTGATTATATTTTCTATAAGCATCCCATTTTCCCCCAGGTGTATTGTATTTCCAACAGGATTTGGATTTCAAAGTAAAAGGACTAAGAATTCCCCTTCTAGTCATGAACTGGCTCTCTTCCTAAACACTTTCACTCACCCATATGCTATGTTTAGAAAATCAAGAGAAAAAGAGGAGAGGACAGTAATACCAATTTTGCATTTATCCAATTAGTCCAAGACATGGAATCTCATTCTTTCTTCTTTTCTATCTAAATTGATATGTGTTCATTGCCTTGTATTTTCTCCACCTATCTTAACTAATAATTGTGCCATTTCTGAGAAATGGTTTAGAAAATTATAAAACATCTATAAAGATTATAGACATGTAGTTGTCTTCTTTTAATTCTTTGTCTAAAGCTGAAATCCAGTTGTTTTTTTCATATTTATCAAATCAGTGAAATCTGATATTTCTTTGCAACCTGCCAAGATTAAGACTGGATTTCAGGGAATTCCCTAGCAGTTACAGTTACAGTTACAAGTTCCAGTTTTAGGACTTTGTGCAGGGGACACGGGTTTGATCCCTGGTCAGGGAACTAAGATCCTGCATGTTTTGAGGCCAAAAAAAAGCGGGTAGAGGGACTGGATTTGAGTTTTCTATAAACCCTAGTCAATCTTAAGTACAACTGGTGACTGGTAAATCTTACTTTTTAGGTTTTTCCCTTCCTCAGTGTGATTTTGACCTAGTCATTTCTGTTGTCATCTTCCTCATTCCTTTTTTGTTAGTTCAGAAATGCTTTAAAATTATTTGCCAAACTAGACTGAAACCTTCTCTTTTTTTGGCCATGCCTCGGGGCATGAGGGAGCTTAGTTCCCCAACCAGGGGTTGAACCCATGCCCCTGTAGTGGAAGCGTGAAATCCTAACCACTGGACCACCAGGCAAGTTCATCCTTACATTTTCTAAATATTTCTCTCTTCGTTGACCATTTAAAATGCAGACAGGTGAAGGACAGGGAAGCCTGGCGTGCTGCAGTCCATGGGATAGCAGAGAGTTGGACACTACTGAGCAACTGAGCAAAAACGACAATGCAAATTAAATATGTGTTAAAAATGATGAAACGCTGAATAATGACAATGCGTGTTGCAGATCTCTTGTGGAAATGGTGGTTTCCTTTTTTTTTTTTTCTTTTGAGGCTCTTAAGTGACTCCTATTCCCAGTGTAATTTTGGTGTAAAAAGTCAATTTTTGAGTCTTCTTGATAGGTTTAAGTAGTCTTTGTGTGTGGACTATCAGCAGTGGAAACGGTGAGAGAATAATAACAATGACAAAAAGGAAGATTAGACTCCTTCATTGATTTGTAAATACTTATTAAGTGGTTGTTCTGAGCTAGGCACTGTGTGAGACAATGGGAATACGATGGTAAGCAAATCCAGACAAGGTCACTGACCTTCTGAAATTTACAGATTCTAGTGAGTAGACTAGAAGAGGCTGGGCCAGTAAAATGAAAAGTGACTTTTACTGGGCCAGTAAAAGTGAAAACTGTGATACTTGTTAAATAAGGACAGGTTGGGCCTCACCTGGAAGCTGCAGACCAATGGGTGAGTGATGCCTGAACATCAGCCAGAGCTCTGTCTGCTATTTCCAGCTATCATCAGGAAGAGGGACAAATTTCTGAATTCCCACAAAGGTGGGACAACAGGGGCCCTGACAGAAAGGTTAGGAGAGCCTGGAATATTTGGGGAGGTCATGGAAGGTTTCTTTGAGGAGGAAACAACAGCAAAGTGAGATTTGAAATGAAAGATTAAAAAAAAAAATGTAAGAAGGAGGGAGATGATGGTGGGTGGGGAGGACAGGGAGAAGTCCATTCACTGCGCTGGGAGCAGCTTCTGCAAACAGCATGTGCCTCGTGAGCTGGAGAAGCTGAAGGAAGGGTGCCAGGCTCAAGCTAGAGGTGGGGAAACTCACAGAGGCGTTGAGCGACCAACCTTGTACACTTGAACATGAAGGCCGTATTAAGGGCTGAGTATTTAAGAGTGCTGAGTGTATGGTGCTGCACCAAGGAGGGGCAAGGGAAACAGAACAATGAGAAGGCTACTGAAGTGATGTACAAGAGATAAAACAGCACAATATGGGGTCATGGCAATATCTATAGAAACTTTGAACAAAAACACATTAAAAGGGTGACGAATTTAGTTTTTATTGGAAATGTACAAGGAAAGACTGTATATGGTGTGAAGAAATAGAATTCAGAACCAAAGAGCATGATCTGGGGCCTTAGTAAACAGAGGAACACTGTTAGAATTTGCTTTGTTTTTGATAATGAAGGCTGTTAGTTCTACGGTCATGCCACTCAAGACAATTGTTCTAGGAACTTCCCTGGTGGTCCAGTGGTTAAGAATCTGCCTTGCAATGCAGGGGATGCAGGTTTGATCCTTCATTGGGGAACCAAGATCCCACCTGCCACAGAGCAACGAGGCCAGAGCACCGCTACAACTGAATGCGAGTGATTGCTCTGGAGCCGAGTCCCTGCGCTGCAAGGAAAGATCTCTCCAATGGCAATTAAAATCCAACGCAGCCAAATAAATACATATTTTAAACCAACAACAACAAAAGGATGACTGTTCTCTTGCTCTTTGTGCACCCCCTGCCAGACCAGTGTCTGCTTCACCTACACCCTACTCACTTCACAGACCTGCTAGTGACTCTCCTTTTCAAGAGGGGCTGTGAGGGGCGTGCCCCTCAGCTGGTTTCCCTGGTAACTGAGTCCACCTAATATTAATTCCCCTAAAACTGGCGACCCCTCCCCCTACACCCCCCAGGGAAGGATAGCCCGCGCCATATACTGCCCTGCCCGCCGCTGACCCTGGAGAGTCGCTCTAGGACATTGCTTCAGACCTGTAAGCATCGCCAAACCCCTGATGTCTCTTTTGCTGACTTTGAGCTCTTTCTTTGGTCTTAAAACTGGGCAAGAACAGGCCCTGTAGGCTTTCAGGGTGCAACCCAATGATAGTTAAGATGCATAATATTAATTTTTAGGTGTATGAGGATTTCAGTTGTGCCCCTAACTTTGTTCCCTAAAAGTCTTGCCATCAGACTTATTACTTGACCTTTGCCTTGTTTGCTTAAATGTGAAATGCTGTATGAAACGCCCAATGCAATGTAGCTGCTTTAACAGAAAATTAATAATCTAATTTACTTTAGCAACCTAATACTGTTGAATAATTAGTTTTTTCAAAACTCTGGTTATTCTCTTAGGATAAAGTACTGGAGAGAGGATTTCTGAGGGTTTTGATACACTGTTAATTTCTCCAGAAAATTTTAAGTTCTCACTAGCAGTATAGGAATGTTTGTTTCTCTGTACTTGCACCAACATTGGATGTTTTTATTAAGAAATTAAGCTTTGCCAATCTTATAGATAAAAGAAATCTTAGTTTTTAAAATATTTGCGTATCATGATATGTAAATTTTTTTCAAAATTAGTCTGTATTACTTTTCTTACTGATTTTCAAGGATTCTTTACATCGTAAATCTTAAAAAATTTTTTTTAAGTTGGAATTTAAAAACAATTTATTTGTTGGGCTGCAGCTGGCCTTAGTTTGTAGCACGAGAGGTCTCTGTTGCTGCGTGTGGGATCTTCAGCTGCAGTATGGGAACTCTTACAGCTGAGTCACGCGAGATCTAGTTTCCGGACAAGAGGTCGAACCCAGGCCCCTGCACTGGGACTGTGGAGTTTTAGCCATTGGACCACCAGCTAAGCACCATCTTTAATCTTTTCAATAGCATTTAAAACATTGTCCTTTCAGCATGTAGAATTGTTTTGCTCACGTTTAGTGAGGCAACTTTTTTGTTTTAAAATTTTAGAAAATGGTTATTAATGATAATTAATGGGGCTTCCCAGGCGGCTCAGTGGTAAGAATCCACCTGCCTATGCAGGAGACACAGGAGACTCAGGTTCAATCCCTAGGTCAGGAAGATCCCCTGGAGAAGGAAATGGCAACCTACTCCAGTATTGTTGCCTGGAAAATTTCATGGACAGGGGAGCTTGGCAGATTGCAGTCCAGGAGGTTGCAGAGTCAGACAAGACTGAATGAGCATGCAATCATAGTTAAAATCACGCTACATTTTTGCAACTTTTAGCATGAGCAAAACTTGCAGACTTTGGTTACTTATTTAGTCTCTATTTATTCTACTTTTTTGCAGCACAGTTGAGGGTATAGATTTTTGAATTAGAATTTTATAGGTATTTGGTCATTATATTTGTTTCAGTGACAGAGAAGCCCAATGGTACATTACTAAATATTTAACAACTGGGTCTTTCTGTAGAAGAATTTACTGCTTACTGTGACGGAGAATCTCAGGGACAGAGGAGCCTGATGGGCTGCCGTCTATGGGGTTGCACAGAGTCGGACACGACTGAAGTGACTTAGCAGCAGCAGCGATGTAAATACTCCCGTCAAGGTTGGTTTCAGGTTATCAACGTAAGTTACATAATGGACTCTCAAAAACCGTTTTTGAAGTAATTTAGGATTTGTAAATGCCATCTGAATCATCAGAGTGGTTAAATTCTGTTGTATATAATTTTAGACTTAGGTGAAAGTGAAAAGTGAAAGTGAAGTCACTCAGTCGTGTCCTACTCTTTGCGACCCCATGGAATGTAGCCTACCAGGCTCCTTCCTCCATGGGATTCTCCAGGCAAGAATACTGGAGTGGGTTGCCATTTCCTTCTCCAGGGTATCTTCCCAACCCAGGGATCGAACCGGGTCTCCCAAATTGCAGGCAGACGCTTTAACCTCTGAGCCACCAGGGAAGCCCTAGACTTAGGTATATTTCAACATTTTTGAATATTGATATATGGAGAATATTTGATTAATCAAAAAAACCCATTCACAAAATTAGTCCATTAAATTAAATTTACTTGTTATTTCTTCATTTAAACCAACATATCATGGGACATTCTAGGAGTCTTTGAATTAACTAAGAAATGATAAAATATTTTAAAGTTATTTTCTAACATATCAAGCAAGATGGGGGAAAGGTGAAATTATCAGAATTTGGAGTAATTCATCTAGAAAAGAAGAAGTTAAGGATTGTATGAATAGTTGTCTTCAAATGCCTGAGTAATGATGGTTAAAATAAAACTGCCACACACACACACACCTCTGCACATGTGCACACATGTCCTTTCTCTCTCTCTCTTCCCTATTTCCATAGAGTTAAGAACAAGAGAATTTAAATTCTAAAAGAAGAAGGATTTAGCTTGAGGAAAGAAGACTCACCTAGTTGCAAAGATTATCAAGAATGACCTAGTTTTGTATTCTCTTTTTCTATATATCTATTGAAATAATGTTATTTTTGTCTCTCAAATCATTTTAGTGTGATTTTACAAAAGCTCTAATGAGTTTCCTACACTGATTATACCACTTTTGTTTTTTTCAGTAAGATAAAGGGAATGTATTAAGCAGAAGCAACTTAGAATCTTGAGCAACATGGAGCTCAAGAAATCCAAAAGTTTCAAGTGATTCTGAGCCATGATCACCCTTGTAAGGGGGAGAACTCTGATTCAGGGAAGAAAGCCTCCAGACTGGGGGGGTGGGGCAGATAGTAACTGGAAAATTCATTCGGTTGCTTTAAAAGATCAGCTTTACCCTGGCTCAAGATTCACATTTCCCACTTGTGTCTTGTCTTCAAAAATAAAAAAGAGGAAACCACCAATGAGAACATGTGGTATTATAAATCATCCTGGCTGTTGTTAGGAAAATGAGTAAGGGTTCTAAACAGTTTCAAAAGGTCCTGACTAGCCCTTTTCACTCACCTTGAGAAGAACCATAAAAGTAAGGAAACAAAAGTAATTCTTTTTCTTTCCATACACCACTCACCAGCAGTGTTCTCTCTGGGCTCCTGGCATCTGGGCCCAGTTGCCGGGTTACAGGCAAATATAATCAAAACAAATACTAAAAGGTACTCTTTGGCTCTTCACATGTTGGAAAGGTCTTCTGCCTTCCAGCCTCCAGGCTGGCCAGTTCTCAGTGCAAAAGTGACTTTCCCCTGTGCTGTTGCCCTCTCCTTTTCTTCCTGTGGGACAATTCCTGATTATAAACTTGCTGTGGACTAGAAGTCCTTAATTAGGAGGCCATTAGACCCTTAGACCTTTCTCCAACTTCCTGTTCAATAGCCCCAGGAATTCCAGTCCCTACCACCCTTCCCTGTCCTCTGAGAGCTAGTAGGCTGGAAAGACTTCCAATGGCAGCGTTAACCCTTTGCTCCCCGATTGGCCAGTTACCAAGGATAGATTTTCAAGGAAACAAATGGTATTTTCCACTCAGGACTACAGTGCCAGATCCAGTGATGGACTTCCTGCTTCTCAGCACTTGTGATGTGTTATACTATATTTGAACTTGGACAGGAAAGCTACAGGCATGTTTAGAAGTTTGGGAAATAAGATCTATGGCCAAAGTCAACCTGTTAGCCAGTCTGTCCAGAGTTGTTTTATTAAGGTTAACGGGGTGCCACACACTTGAATAGAATCAGGGCATTCCAGCAAGCACTGCAGAGGTTAAAGACACTCAGATGACTTGTCCTGGAGAAGTGTGAGAGGAAGCTATTATAAATCCTCCAATATTTAAAGAGGTATTCTTGAGAAGGTGGCAACCAATTGTACATGAAGTCTGCTAAGGCTTAAACCTTAGGAAATACATTTGAGACGTAGATATTTTGTTCATTTTCAAGGAAAATTTTCCCAATAGTGTAAATTGATAAATATCTTAATGGGTTCCCTAGAAAGGAAATAATAGCCACGTTTCCTTTCTGAAAACCTAGACCCAAAAGGCTTATCTGTCTGAAATGGTTTCGTTTTGTATACCTGATGATAAAAGTGTATGTGTTTATCTGAAGACAAGCGCTGGACTGGCTTCTGTTAGAGGAAACTTCTAACCCTGTCTGATCTTTCAAAAGCAAATATTCACTGTTTCTAGAAAGGTCAGAAGTAAGTGGTTTTATCCTGGTGTTTTGCAAAATCTGAGCCAAAGAAGATAAGGTGTCTTTTTCATGCTTACCCAAAATATGAGTGTTAGAACCAAACATATATTCACAAGTATTGGTTGTGTTTTATTAAAAGATTGAAACCTCTAGCAAGAATTTTGTTGTAGTGACCTAAAAATTACTACTTTTTTTTTTTTTTTTAAAGCTGGTGTATACAGTTGGTTTTTTCTTCATTCTTTTTCATCATCATAGTGACTGTTCCTTGAGCTTCTGGTATGTCAGGCATTGGACTCAGGGCTTTATATACACTCATATCTCTTTTAATCCTTACATCCATATGTAGGGTCAGTATTATTATTTTTATTTACCAGATGAAACTGAGGCCCAGATAAATTATGCTATAACTTGTCCAACTGCAGTCAGCACACTAGTAGGTGATAAACCCAGAATTAAAATCCTAGCTTCCCTGAATCCAAAGTTCTTCTTTCTCCACAGCACTGGTTACCAGGAAAGTCTGACTCAGCTGTTTTTACATCAAAAGGATTAAGCAAATTGTTAATACAAACATCATTCATACATACTAACCTATCTGAAATGGCTAAAACATATATGGCTTAGGTCAATTAGCATGCTTGCAAAATGGTTGAAAACTTTTTTCTGCCTAAGAAAATACAAGAGTATTCAAAGCAAAAAAAAAAAAATTAATTCCCTTTCTAGTCTTTTTCTGAAATGATTTTTCTGAGTGATTCTAAAGCTGTAAGGTGGATTTCACTGGGTCTGAATTTCATAACTAGCATCAAATTATGAAGATGTTTCTAATGGCCTAGATTTTATGTTCAACTATTTTATTCTATCTTACAGTCTGAATAAGGCATGTCTTTTAATTCTGACTTCTGGAATATTCCAAATTCCTTTTAGAGATGACTTTGGCACTTGGACCTCTTCAGCTGGTACTTCCCCCTCTCTTCTTATGGTCAAATTCACACACTCCCTGTTTAAAAAGAGGGGGCTGCAGGATAGAGCAGGCAGTGGTAAAAAATGCCAGAACTACATGTGATTTCAGACAAGCCTCTTAAAATCTTTGTGTCTAGGCTTTTCATCTACAAATTGCAAGTAATAACCCCTGAATTTCCCAGTTGTTGGGAGCTTTGTAAGTGAACAGGTAACAAGAAAACTTGGTTAAGTGTCAAAGTATTGCTGTTTGCATCTGACATGTGCAGTAGGTGATATCTTAGCTCACTCTAAGTCCAAAAATGTGTAATAATAATAAATTGATTTATTATCTGCTTCCTTCCGTAAAAATAGGGATACTTCAAGAGAGGAGAATATAATACCTTTGTTCCTTTGCTTTGAATTTTCCTTGACATGAAACTCTACCCAAAACAACTTATTACTTTCTCCATAAAGCCTCCTCCTCTTCCCATATTTCTATCCTTGTTAATGTCAGAATACACCCAGTTTCCATCTCAGTCTCCCAAACTGAAAACCTTGGAGCTAATCCCTGGCAAATCTATACCCTCACCACCACTTTCTCTTTCCTCTCTTCTGTCATTCCTCCCCTCCCTCAATCCAACTTGCCTTGCAATCTAGCGGATTCTTTTACAGAGAAGTTTTGATTTTCCCTCTACTTGCCATCCCCACAGACTCTGTTCCTGGGTAAGGCCTGAATCACCTTTCACTAAGACAATTGAATCCTCTGTCAGGATAGATGAAAACACAACTTCTACCCATAGTCACTGCCTATGAATTTGTGTCCAAAGGAAAGTGATACCAACAGCAGCCTACCGATTTACCATATTTTTCTGATGGCTTGGGCTTTTGTTCCAAATTCCTATGTTAGAAATTGGGTTGGATGACAGGCCAGCTGGAAGGACTGCTTGTGTCTGTGTTCGATGCTTATTTGCCAGGCTTCTTTCTTCTGGGCTAAGCTGAGTTTGCTGATGGACTTCTGTGGAGTAGGTTGGCAGAGAGTGAAGACAAGGACCAAGGCTTCTTAATCTCACTGGCTAGAGGGGAACTGATTTACAGGCCAGAGCAGCATTTCAAAGAAGAAGGGGACGCCAAGGAACAAGATCCCTTTGAGTATTTCTCAACTTGGGGTCAAAAACTGTTTCTCCCTTGGCTCTTTCTCTGGAAAGCTCCAGCTCCTGTATCACGGCCCGGCAGTGGCTTCTTGGTCTTAACCCATGATTGGAGCTTGCTCTGCTCCCCAGGAGTGGGACTGGGGAGAGGGGAGGGGGACTGAGATTTCTCCCAGAGTAGTGTTGTCACATCGTAAGTCATGAAATCGTTTTTGGGTGTTAAGACCAGCATTAAAAAAAAAATAAAACGCAGTGGTATAGCGTAGAAAGGAAAAATATATAACAGAAGAGAAAGCAGTAGAATAGGTTTCACAAGATAAGGGTATGACTTTTTCATGAAACTTTAGTTTTAGTCATATTTAAGGATAATTGTGTGTGTGTGTGTGCGTGTGTGTGTGCGTGTGTGTGTGTGTATGAATGTACTAGTCTCAGGATGAAACATATTGCTTACTGTGTGGGTTAAGGTCTAAAAAGTTTGGAAGCCACTGCTAGGTTAGAATAGAAACAATCTCTTTGACTCTAGTTTTCTCCTTTTGATCCATCCTGTATCCCCCAATTTGTCATTTAAATAACCTCCCTACAAACCAACATGATCACACAATCGCTCGTATCTTCACTACATATAGGCCTGATTCATGAGCATAGCAGTCAAGGTCTTAGTAATCCAATTCCAGCTGTTTTTCCAGTGGCACTTTACTGCTATATTCCTTTTCGGTCTATTCTATCTTTTCCAAAAGCGTCTTTCACATTGTCTTTTTGTCTTTACTCACATTGTTCTTTGACATGGCCTAAAATGTCATTTTCACTTCTCTACTTATCTAAATCTGAGTCATTAAAAACTTGTTTTTAAATAGTGTTATTTTTCTGATTAAAACTTTGGATTATTATGGAAGTTATTAAGTATAAAATCAAATCACATAATTTCATAATCCAGAAGTAGAATTATATCTTTGTATATACTTCTAGTCTGTTCTTAAAAACATACACATATTTCATTTATAGATACATTTATTTAGAACTTTTTTACTTACTGTATATAGAAAAGTTTCTAATATCATTAAATAAAATTCTAAAATATACTTAATGGATACATCATATTATACAAATATTATTGAACATTTAAGTGTTTTCTGGAGAAGGAAATAGCAACCCACTTACTCTTGCCTGGAAAATCCCATGGATGGAGGAGCCTGGTTGGCTACAGTCCATGGGGTCGCAAAGAGTCAGACATGACTGAGTGACTTCACTTCAAGTGTTTTCTAATATTTTCTTTTTATAAATAATGCCTTGATACTTGTCTTTACATGTCTCACTGATTTCTTTTGCCCCTCTGAATATTAGATTTGGATTTACTGGGTTAAATTGTATTTGCACATTTAAGGACTTCAATATATATTGCTTGATGTCTCATAAAAATTACACACATCATATCCCTATTTGTGCCAATACTGAGTATTATCATTTACAAAATGTTTGCCAATCAGATAGATGAAAAAGAATTTGGCATTATTTTCATGTGCATTTTTGAGCATAAGTGAGATTAGTCTTTTTTTTTTTCCATGTTTATTGGTTATTTACATTGCATTTTGGAGAAAATTGCTTGTCCCTGGCCTTTGCCCTTTTTTTTTTTTTTTTAATTAGGGAGGTTATTTTTGTGTGTTTTTCCTCCTCATTATAAATCCCGCTTATTCTTCAAAACTTAAAACTCACTTTCTCCATGGAACTGTCTTCTAGTTTCTTAGTTTGAAAACTTTGTTTTCCCATAGCACATTATTTGTACCTCTGTTTAGTGATCAGTTTACTCTGCCATGATGGTTGCTATCTTCCTCCACTTGGTTACAAAATATTTGGGGATAGAAACCTTTTCTTATTTGTTTTTTGTATCTCTCTAGTAAAAGACACAGATCAGATATTCAGTACGCTGCTAATGTTCTTTGTCAGGCTAGAGAGCAGAGCCTTCTCTTTTCGATGTGAAATTTGATAGGTTATTTTTCCTGTATGCTTTTAGAATAGTCTATCTGAGGCTGCACTCACATGTATTTAGGAACACTCAGTGAGCCCAGAAAGCCTTCCTGGGGTGCTGGGGAGAGGGAGAGCACAGTGCCTTTTCTGAAGTCGGTTTGGCTCTGCTTCCTAGTTCCATTCAAAACAATTTAATCAGCTTTAGAGCTCCTGCACTCTGGGTGACATAAATTTTCTCTTTTCATCTCTTTCCCTCAACACCAGGGTGTTGTACCTTGATACACTTATAAGCCATTTGAGATCACTTAAATTACTTTTGCAAATTGGTCAGAAGTTAGAATATGTAACTACTGGATTGAATCTCGAAGCCGTCCAGTCCCATGTCTTGAACCCTCTACCAGCTTCTACTCCAGAGACTTCCCCTACCAGAGATGACACTGACCTCTGACCACAGAGCTCAGGCTCCGTGTCAGGGGGCAATTCTCCCTTTCCACGCTTCATACTGAGTATCTTTCCCGGAGAAGAGTATACATTCGTGGTTATTGTTCAGTTGTTCAGTCCTGTCTGACTCTGGGACCCCACGGACTGCAGCACACCAGGCTTCCCTATCCTTCACTATCTCCTGGAGTTGCTCAAACTCATGTCCATTGAGTCAGTGGTGCCATCCAACTATCTCATCCTCTGTCACCCCCTTCTCCTCCTGCCCTCAGTCTTTCCCAGCATCGGGGTCTTTTCATTTGACGGTCAGTCGACCAGGGCCTGCCACAGAGTTGCCCAGGCTACCTCTCCTGCCTGCCTCCTTGGTGGTGTTCTCCAGAAGGGGCATAACCACTACACATTAGTGTTTTCATCTGTCCTGGTTGTTCGAGTAGTTTGTATCCTTTTAACGTGTTCTCCGAAGGAATCTGATATTTATTGAGCGTCTCATATGTCATACTGTACTAGGAACTTGGCAGATACTCTATCACCATTTCCTCTAATTGTTCCCATTTTAGGTTTGAAGAGTTGAGCCTTGCATAGTCAAACTAAGAAGGTCACGCAGCTGGTAAAGTAACGGGGTGAGGAGGACTTGAGCCCAGATTGGCCTTACTGGGTGCTTGAGTTCCTTTTACTACATTCGATTTCAATACACAGAGGAGTGATTTGAGTTACTGAAAACATACGTGCATCCCTGTGCGGCTCTCTGCTTTTTTGGGATGCAAATGTTGAATTTGGGCGTGGAAGGGAGAAGACTTTTTTAAGATACATTTATTTTGAAAGTTAATTATAGGTGTTCTGCATAAAGTCTGAATTAGTGTTTATAGCGGGATGGGATGAAAAAAGTAAGAACCATAGTAGGTAATCAAATCGATTTATCAAATGAAAGAGAATTGTATGCTTATTTTAATCAAGAGTATGCTTACATTTCCTTGGAAGGAAAACTATGACAAACCTAGACAGAATATTAAAAAGCAGGGACATCATTTTGCCAACAAAGGTCCATATAGTCAAAACTATGTTTCTTTTTAGCAGTCATGTGCGGATGTGAGAGTTAGACCATAAATATGGTTGAACATTGAAGAACTGATGCTTCAGAATTGTGGTGCTGGAGAAGACTCTTGAGAGTCCCTTGGACTGCAAATAGATCAAACCAGTCAATCCTAAAGGAAATCAATCCTGAATATTCACTGAAAGCACTAATGCTGAAGCTCCAATACTTTGGCCAACTGATGCAAAAAGCCAGCTAATTAGAAAAGACCCTGATGCTGGGAAAGATTGAAGGCAAAAGGAGAAGGGGATGGCAGAGTATAAGGTAGTTAGGTAGTACCACTGACTCAATGTACAAGAATTTGAGCAAACTCCGGGAGATAGTAAGGACAGGAAAACCTGGAGTTTTATAGTCCATAGGGTCATAAAGACTTATACAGAACTTAGTGACTGAACAATAACAACAACAAAATGTTTAATTCAATGAAAAAGTGAGAATTATGGGTCCTAATAATTCTGCATAGTAGTTATGATCACAGGTCTTGCTGTCCCTTAGAAGTGGAGTTAAGGGAGTTCCCTGGCAATCCAGTGGTTAAGACTCTGGTCTTTCAATTCAGGGGGCACAAGTTCGATCCCTGGGCAGGGAACCAAGATCCCACATGCTGCACAGCACTGCCACAACCAAACACCCGAAGAACCGGAGTTACATTCTAATTTTGCCATGCATACTTCAGCTCTGTCATGTGTACCTAAGTTTACTCATCTGTAAAGATAGGTAATAATACGTATCGCTTAGGCATTTAATGAAGTAATAGATTCATTCATTCATCTATTCACTCTTTTGACAAAAGTACTTTTTGAATATTTACAATTTGCCTGACAGTGGAGAGGTAGCCATGAACAAAACACGTATTTCCTCCCCTAAGAGAACTGACTGTCTAGTGGTTAAATGTAAAGTGTTTGTCATGGTGTCAAGCACGTGTGAAGCACTAATAAGTGGTAGATGTTACTATTATTATCATATTATTCCTATCATTATTATTAGGAGTGTGCATTTCTACAACTACTTGTGATTTTGACATATCTTACATTTGATAATAGGTGCGAGACCTAGTTAACATTTTCCTGTATTGGCATTTCTAATTAAAGGATAGCGTTGTAAGGTAACAAGCAATTATTGTTAACAAAGGAGGTACTGTATAATCAGTGCCTTGCTTCAAGAATGAAGGATTTCTTCTGTGTTCCTTACTTGACTGTTATTCTGTCTTTAGCCACATGAAACACTCAGAACAGTGTCTGGCACAATGAATACCTATTAGCTGAAAAAAGGATATATGAATGAATGAGGGTTGCACAAGCTCTGAACATGGCATCTGGCTGGTACCCTACAGAAAAGGATGCTATCTGTTTATAAACTGTACAATGAGAGTCTCCATGTCATAGGACCCTAGGACTTTCTTTTTGTAAATGCAAGCACCTAGGGGAAAAATCCAAGGTGGGAGACTCTAAGCAAGAAAGTTATTTTTTATGTCCCTAGACTACAAAGGGAGAAAGAAAAACAAAACAACCGAATGGGCAATACTCATCTTCTGCAACTGAAGGATTCTAAGCTTAATTAGAGTGAAATGCTGAAATAGTTATTCAGGGATTTTTCCATGCACCTGTATATTTCACAATGGCTGTCTATAAACGTAATCGTTTGAGTTAGTATTTTATGATTTATCACCTTTTGAGATTCATATAGTATTTAATGCTTTATTTAATGGAAATAACTTTTACATGCACTTAGAATATATCCTTAAAGGTCCTTAACAATGGAAAGAACATGTGACATGGAACTTTGAAAAGGTTTCTGCCATATCGGATTCACATCCATAAAGATAAGTTTGTTCTTGTGGGTCACATTCCATTTCAACAAATACCTGTTTGCAGAAGATAAGAAAGCCTCAGGTAATAATCTATTCATTTTATATCATAAAATCTGTTCATTTAATAGTATATTTAATCTATTCATGTAATATAAGAAATAGCATAACAAAAAATACACTTTTACTGAATTTAAGATTATGGAATTTGACCCATATGTTATTTAACTTTGATTTAACAGGCATAATTTCTAGACCATCCGGAGAAATCTTCTATTCTTAATAACCTTGCAAGAGTATTAGTGGTTATTTAGTTTCAATATTTTTACCTTGTCATTCAAACTGATTACCACCATAAGAAAATTAATGTGATCAGTATAAGCATACTTTTACCTTTAAAGACATAATCATCATTATTTTAATAGGTAGGCCAAGTGATGTTGATAATAAAGTCTCAAGAAAGTTACGGCTTTCTCTTCCCGCTGGCCTCTTTTCCCCAACAGACACTATCATTTTTGATAAACATTGCACATTACAAGTAAAATACTCAAGTATAATACTGAAATATTCAGGGAATTAATATTTGACCCATAAATTCTGAACTACATCAGCTACCTTTTTAAAATTTCCCTTCTAAAAGAAATACGCTTTCATTCGGAATGTATTGAATGTAAAAACAGAGAACCAAGGCATCAGGGATGAACATTACCTTTCAAAATCTATCTGTACACAAATGCTCATGTAGCCAAAGCTATAATTGTATGCATGTGTGTATGAGGATTACACACAGTGTGTAAAAACATGGTTATGGTGGGTGAGCACTTATGAAAATAGCAGTCAGTCAGCACTAGTTTAAGCCAGACATGGCGTGGGTTGGTAATATAAAAGTTTCTTTCTGCAGACCTGAGTTGGCTATAGCATTCCAATTTTGAGCTAACACCTTCATTGCTATTCTAGTCATTGAATTCAAAGATGGAAAACACCTATTAGGTTACTTAGTTTATCCTCCCAGGGCCAGTACCGAAGATGACTTTGATTGCATATTTTATTTTTGATTCTACTTCTTTAGTATTTGGTCCATTCTGTTCTCAAATGTCTGTATTAAGAGACATTCAGTTTGTTTCCTTGGGTAAGGATATTCTCTTGGCTTTCCTTACATTTCTTCAACATTTAGAACACAATTTCTAGTTTGCAAATACTCTTGTGTGCTGATAACCGGATCTAAGCTAATGCTTTTTCACTTTTCAGAGCATCAATCATCTGCTCACGGATCATAGCCTCCAAAGCCATGCAGGGATAATAATAATAATAGTTGTGATGCATTTTTTACTTCTATGCATATATGTATGTATGTACCTCATTGGTTACCAATTTCTTTCTCAGATTGCTCATCAATAGAGGCTGAAGAAAAGACAAGCAGATCATCTGAGTTATGTAACACTCTGCAGGCTGAATGAACCACAAAATAGAATCACTCCAAATCTCATTATTGGAGCAAATAGGGTTTGCAAGGAGTCCTTGATTCAGTTCAGCTGAAGATATCTGGACCTTGAGAGCTTTCTAAGTTGCTAGTACTTCTCAAACCCAGGAATCCCAATGGGATATACCAAGACAGTGACGCTGCCTTTAAGTTGTATTAGGGATTTTTCTAAGCACTTTACATATTTAAACCCACTTAATCCTTCTAACATTTTAGAGATAGTTAGATAGCATCACTGACTCAATGGATGAATTTGAGCAAATGCTGGGAGATAGCAAAGGACGGGGAAGCGTGGCGTGCTGCAGTCCATGGGGTCTCAAAGATTTGGGCATGACTTAGCCACTGAACAACAATGAGAGAATCCTTTTAACAGCCTTTGGAATAGGTTCTAAATAACTCATTTTACTGAGGAATCTGAAGCACAGATTCATTTGCCTCCATCACAGGACCCGCCAAGGATAGATGGAGGTGGGTAGGAATTTAGCAGTTTAGTTTCAGAGTTCATGTCCATTACCACTATGCTGATTCAAGTGAGGGAGGGAAATGAATGAGCATGTCCTTTGAAGTCAGATGGATCCCGATGTGAGTACTGGCTCTACACAGGTTTTGAACTTTCTGTGAGGTGGTTGTCTGAGTCTCAGTTCCTTTGTCTGGATAGAGGGGTTAATAATAGCCACCTCTTAGGATTTTTTGTGATTAAATAAGAAAATGCCTGTCCAGCCCTTGGTATGGTCTCTGGTATATGACTGACATCAAACGAAGGTTAGGTTCCTTCTTTTGAAGTTCTCACTAATGTCTTGGAGGAAGCATGGCCATCTTACCTTCTCAGCACTCATCTGCCATTCAAAAGTAAATTCTTTTTTTTTTTTTTAAAGTAAATTCTTTTCTAAGTGATTACTTTTTGTTCTCCACATAAAGGCAGAGGTTTCTGCTCCAGAGTGTTAAAGATTTTGTGGTGTGAAGGAATGTCTTTGTTGAATCAAGATGAAACACAGTTTGACCAATGCCTTCATTTCATGTCCTGTTTAGTTCGTAGACATTGTATAGAAATGGCCCCCAAATTAAAAATATATTTCCCCAAAACACTGTTGCAATTTGGAACTTGAGTATATTTCCTTTAAAACATTATGTTATAGATGATAAGTAATTAAGTTAGTCCATGTAATCTTCTTTAGCCCATAAGATGTCTAAGTTATAGTAAAAGCTGGTAGCAAAGACAGTAATTGACTTGCTTGTCATAGCTAAATTTTTCTTCTGGCTTAACTTATTCCACTCATAGAAGAGCCAGAATTAGATATTCCATGTTTTATTGACCTCTGATAATTAGAGGAGAATTTATGAATTGATCAGCTGGCCAGTGGTCAATCAGAGGCTCTCCTTAAAATTTGAAATGAGTCTTCAAAACTGTATCCTAAGTGTTGGACTCTGAGATGCTACACTGATCAGTTAGAGAGAACCCATGCTACGGTCCTGGGGTGAATGGGACAAGAATAACCAAGGTGGTGTGCAGAAAGAAGAGAGTGAAGTTTGATGCATAGCAAAGAAACCATATGGCTCAGAGAGTGAGAAGGAATAAGCAGATGCCTGATGACATTCTAGATCATGTAACACCTGATTATCAAGTTCTACAATTAGATCCCGTAGCATCCTTCTGTATTATTTCAATAAATCCTTCCCTACTTCAACTAGTTTGAACTAGTTTCTGTCACAAGCAACAGAATTGTTCCGACAAAGCTTAAGTCCTCAGAACAGTCTAGATGGTTGTTGAGGTATGGCTGGGTTCTTATTTCTAGGTCTGCTAGTATTAAGGGGCTTCCCTGGTGGCTCAGATGGTAAAGAATCTGCCTGTAGTGCAGGAGACTTAGGTTCAATCCCTGGATCAGGAAGAAACCCCTGGAGGAGGGAATGGTTACCCACTCCAGTATTCTTGCCTGGAGAATCCCATGGACAGAGGAGCCTGGCAGGCTACAGTTCATGGGGTCACAAAGAGTTGGACAGGCTGAGAGGCTAACACACTGGCTTGGGAGAGGAGAGCCAATGGGAGGCCTGGCCTGACAATAGTCTATTTTTGTTTACTCTCAATCCAGAAGGCACCACTGTCATTGCCTTAGGGTCTTCCCTGCTGTACACAATCCGTCACTCTCTTGGACCACATTGTTCCCATCCTGAATGCCCTTTTGTTCCTCTCTACTTATACAATGTTTATTTCACCTTCATGTAACTCAAGATGAGTCATGGAAAGTTGTAGAGTTTTATGGCAGGAAAAGGACAAAGCCATCTAGTTCAAAGGCTCAACCAAGTTGCCCAAGGTCACTCAACTAGAAAGTAGTGCTGCCAGGACTTGAACTTAGGTTCTGACTTCAGTATGTTTTCCATTAGATGGCTCTGCCTATAGCCCTCAGGGTCTTATCTTCCTCTAGGACATCAACGTAACCACCTCACCAAGTAGTGTTTAATTGTATATTCCTCTGATATATATCTGGCTGTTGTGTTATTTCTACCTATCTTAACAGGCTGCAAACTTGTCGAGAGCAGAAAGAATAAACTTTAAGTTTCTTGTTCCTCCTGGCACTTCATACTAAGCTTGGTGTATATGGGATCGATACATTTCTGCATGTTCTGTAAGTAATTGAAAGTACCATGCAGGGATAAATGACAATCCTCAGAGGTTTCCAAACCTGACATCTACGAAAGATGAACACTGTTCCCAACACAGACAAATCCCATGAAAAATAGTTTTTTGATTTTTATAACCACTGGTGAGAGAGAAGTTTAGCTGTGAAGGGTAGAGATTGGCTCCTTTACTTATTATGAATGGGAACAAGATCCTGGAGCTGAAAGCTTCATTAACTGTCAAAGTGATGCCTAGTGGTAGCAGAAGCACAGAGATGGGGCATGTGTAATAATCCTTTCCATCCAGGCATAATGGGGGGCATTGTATTTCCAGCTGGGGTAGCTGAGATGATTCATGGTTAACTTGTTTATTTCAAATGGTAATCATGTTCTTTTCAGAATGTTATTTTGGGTGATCCTTGCTTAAGGTTTTGTCTTTTACAGGAAGCACAGACGAGAAGGCAAGTTAGTTTTTCTCTTTTCTGATCCTAAGAATGTTCTTCTGGTCTGTGACTTCCCTACTGGCCACTATCTTAGGGCTGAGAACCAGCTTCACAGTTCTAGAGCTCATTGTTCACGTTTGTATCTTAACATGTTTTGACCCTATGTTTTTGGCAATGTAGGTTAGCATTCAGATTAGGACATGGGGACCAGCAAGTAGTAGCAATGCCCTTTGGGTCTTAGATTCATGAAATGAGTCCATCCTTTCTGGGCCCAAAGAGCTGTGATTTTCCTATTAGAACATATCTCAAAGTGATATCCTTTCTATTCACTCTGGTATGTCCAGTTGGGGTTTCTGGGTTTGAACAATATAAATATGCTCTCAAGGTTCAGATATCTTCTGTTGAACTAGGTCAACACTTCCTTGCTATATTCTTGTATTTGCTCCAATAGCGAGACTTAGAGAAATCCTGGCAATCCTATTTTGGGACTTGTTCAGCATGAAGTGTTTTACATAATTCAGATAGTCTGCCTGTCTTCTCTTCCACCTCTGTAGATGAGCAATCTGAGAAATAAACTGGTGGCCCATGAGGTACATGTATACAGCAAACATCAATACATAGAAACAAAAAATGCTTCAAAATATTAACAGATGATTTGATTAAAGTGAGATTTTCCTCCTCAAATTTTATAAAATGAGTACAAATTACTTTGTAGTCAAGAAAGCAATACTCTTAAATATAAAATGAATAATTTGAAATTTAGAGAAATGTTACCATTTCCATTCAAGGTACACTCACAATGTTTCTGTTTTTTCCTTGGAAAAGTATAATTTTGGAGAATATAAGCTAGAAAAAAGAAGAAGTTCTATTACCCCAGTTTCTTGATTTACTCAGTAATTGTCTTGTGTTCATTGGCATTAGCATAAACATGCAAGTTAATTTCCCCATGATGGTTAGTTTATGAGATGCTCAAGGGGAGATGCTCTGCTTTTGCTAAAGGAGAGATGGAAAGAGCATTTTATGTAAAGTTTAAGCTGAGTATTTGCTGTGTGGTTATCAGCAAGATATTTAACCTTTCTGAAGTATAGAATAAATAATGAGTCATTGTAAATGACAACTTAGATAATATATGCAAAATTTCTTTTGAAGTATGGAGTGTATTATGTATCTCAGGATAATAATTATCAGATAGTCTGCCTGTCTTCTCTTCCACCTCTGTAGATGTATTTCTATCTTAAAGTTCATAGATAATCTTACAAGGTTCTCTTCTCCTTGTTGTTGGGCGTGGTCTGGCTGACACATTCTCTTAGTACAAGCAGTGCTCACAATCACAGGTCCACCCCCTCTTCTGTGACTGCAAGAGGAAATGTCACGCCACCGTGACTGCCCAGTTTATTCCCGTCACTTCTGCTCCACATTCCTCCAAACTTGCCTTCTCAGGTAGGCATAACTCTACTCATCTCTCAAGGTCCAGCTGGAAATTTCACATCTCTGTGAAGCATGCTCTGGTAACCCCTTAAGAAGACTGAATTGTTCCTTCCTCTGCACTGGCCTCTCTTTCTGGAATCCCTTAGACTATGCTGTAATTAGTTGTTTACAAATCTGTCTCTTGAAACAGGTCAGTGATTCTTGGCTGTTGTGTTAAGATTGACAGCTAGATCCTGAATCTCCCCCAGATGTACTACCAACATTGGGTTCAAGTGTGAGGCTAATTTTTGCTACAACCGAGTACACATATTTATTATGGTGACTTCTGTCAGAAGGCATGATGAGCTGAGCAAGCTGTGCAATGTGGTATAAAACAGGGCGGTGTTTGCTGCAGGGAAAGATAAGAGTTGTCAATGGAAGGCTAGGGATGAATAGAGATCAGAAATTTATATGAAGCCAGTCCACAGTTCTACTCCAACCATGAAACAGTGCTTTGTAATTGATGAGGGAAAGTTAAACCCTTCAAATTCACACCCAAATTCTGGTATTTAAAAGTGTATTACAGAGGATTCCCTGGTGGTCTAATGGTTAGGACCCCATGCTTCCAGGGCTACAGGGTCCGGGTTCAATCTCTGGCTGAGGAACTAAGATCCCACAAGCTGTGCAATGTGGCTTACAGATACAAAAAGACTCGGGCACCACTGTACTCAATATTGAGTTCCTTGAGGATATGAATCTGTATTTGAATGAAAAAAAAAGTAATAATAAGAAACAGAACTGGAAGTTCTAAATAAGAACTTGGTCAAGTAATTTATTGATAACTGTTAGCTAAGTCACTTTTCTGATGTGAAGTAAAGAGATTTTTTGGTAAAGTGATTGTCAATGCCCAAGTCACTTGAGCAAATGAGTCCAGTTTGTTTTGTGGTTAAGGTCTTGAGCTTTGACATCAGATGGTTATGTGTTCAAATCCCAAGTTTGCTACTTATTGTCTGTGTGATTTCATTGCTTAACATCTCCAAGCCCCAGTCTTCTTGCTTTTAAATGAGGTTAATAGATTATATCAGTTGGGATAATTTTGGCTACAAGTAATAGACTTTTTAATAGTAAGATAATTGACTATTTCACATTTCCAGAAGTTCAAAGGCACAGTGGATTCCATTGTGAGATTCAATGACTCAGTAATGTTCTTTCATCTTTCAGCATCATCATCTTCAGGTGCACTACTTTCTGAGGACTAGAGCCTACATATTCCAATGTCTCTGGCTTAAGAGCAAGGGAAATTTTATCTGAAGATGATTGTGTTAGCAGCTTATTCCCAAAGTAATGACTGGTAGCAAGGATGGAATTATCATGACTGGCACAGACCAATCATCTCAGGACAAATAATACTGAAGAGTCAATTGCAGTCACTACAATTTGGACTTTTTTTTTTTTTTTAAAGCAAGCTGTTTGTAAAACTCTTAGCTCATTGTTTGAAATATGGTAATGGGGTAGCACTACTTACCAACCAGCCACAAATTCAGACCTAAAATGATTAACTCAAAGTTTAGATTTGTAACAATATTTCTTGCCCCTTTGTTCTTCCTATTACTTAAAAGTCTTTTTTTTTTTTTTTTCTCCTAAATCTCTCTCCTTAATGCTCATCAAAATTTGCCAGGGCTGTGTCCCACATACAATGGACTCAGCAGTGAGTATCTTAATGTCTTGGTGCTTCTTTGCTCACCTGCCAGTTAGATATTGTAGTCTGAAAATTCTCTTTTGGCCTGATGAGTTTGGATTTTCTTATGTGTATGTGTTTTCAAGGAAGGCGGGATGCAGTTTCTAAGGCCAAGAGTCAGACCTTGGGTTAGGTGCTTTCGTATAGGATATGGCTGAAGGAAACCTGGGCTACCCTTCTCTTCTACTCACAAGCTGAATAACCTTGTGCAGATTACCCTCTGTTGTGAATCTCAATTGTCTCTTCTGCAAAATAAGGATGATCTAGTGATTAAGGAAATAAAGGTTTAGAAAGGTTTCCTAAATAATTTTACTCTGTGAAGATATTAGTTATTTTTCCTCCACTTGGTAGCTTTTTTGTGCAACACAGAACTGTAATTGTCAATGGGGATAGCCTCTTCAAGGGGAAGGTAGAAAACAAACAGTGCAAATGACTTGATCTGGGAGCAGCTTCCTATGTTTAAAAAAAAAAAGAAAGCATGTTCCTTCTTGTTTTTCTGCAGGAACTTCCCCACCCGTGATATTTTTAGTGACCTCTATGGACTCTATGGGGAGACTCTACCAGTGTTCAGAAAATGTCTATGACAGAACCGGAACAATGTGGGCTGGTTTGTTTAGTCTCAGTTTGAACCTATGGTCTAGATGGAGAGTTCCTTATCTCACCAATGAGAAGTAAAGTCATCTGCTTTTCTAGATTGATGGACAAAGTGCTACAAACATTTACATATTTGGTAAATCAGTGAAATACACTCAAGGATAAGTGTCATCTTCTGAAGTGTTCTTTTCTGGGATTTAAGATTGAATTCGTCAGAGTTTTCCTTCAGATAATGAAAGCTATCATTTCTTGGGAAGTAGTATCAAATAAAGTGACTTTTGGGGATATTCCTTGGCCCAATCTAAACTGAAACAGACACTGCACATGGCTTTATTTAGGAGCCTGGAAGTTGAACATGGAAGACGTTCTTAGCTCAACATTCTTCCAGATTGTAGAAACTAGTTGATATTTCCTGACAAGGCCTTTTGCCAATCTAACCTCTCCTAGCTAAGCTATTTTAACTCTGGTCTTAGGCCGATATATCTCCTAGCAACACATCTTCTCCTAAATAAAAACAGATCTCCCAGATGGTCTCATTCACTCTTTCTTTCTGTTGACCAACGTTGTTATCCATTCACATCACTTTCTCAACCTTCATCATTATCTTTCTCTTCTTTTATATCCACCTCATTCTTTTATTGCTTTCTCTTCATCCTTCTAAGATGGTGATCTAGGTTAGCACTGCCCAATGTGGGAGCCATTAGTCACATGTATCTATTTTAGAATTTTAATTAGAATTAAAGAAAATTTTAAAAATTCAGTTTCTCTTCAGTTGTATTAGCCACATTGTGAGTCTATAGTCACCAGGTGTGGCTAGTGGCCACCATATTGATTGGACAGTGCAGATACAGAAGATTTCCATCCTCATGGAAGATCCTGTAGATAGTACTGATCTAGGTTTTCAATCTTTCTACTTCCTTTAGTGCTCTTCCCCCCTACTTTTGGCTAATTTCTACCAATTTTTACCCTAATTCCTACAAAACAGTCAAAGATACTCATTTGAAGCAAAAGAAATACTTTTTTTTTTTGCCTCGAGACATGTGGGATCTTAGTTCCTCCACTAGCTATCAAACTTGCATCCCTTACATTGGAATACAGATTCTTAATCCCTGGACCACCAGGGAAGCCCCCTTGCCCTTTGCTTTTTGTCAATCTTTTGGTTAGGGTTATCTTTTTCACTGGAGTAGATTCTGATCTCAGCCTGTTCTCTTTCCTTTTTTTTCCCCCTGCTAATCTTGCGAAGTTTGATGACCCATCTGCACTGTTGCTCATATGTAATCTCCCCGCAGCCAGATTTTGCCTTGCCCTTTAAAATTTGAGGGCACACTTGAAGCCTGAGGACACTCTACCTAGTTCTCCATTAACAAGCATGAGTTTTGACTTCTATTTGCTTTGCACTCAGCTTGTAGAGACTGAAAAGAGGAGTAAGAATTGTTTAGCTTCAAGGAATGCACATATTTGCTGGGAATGAGACAAGGAATAAGAGCAGATGATTAGCAGAGCTCATGAGTGGTGTAGACACAAGAACTGTTAGAAATAAGAGAAAGGCTTAGACCATTTTATTAAAGAGGTAGAACCTAGCTGTCCAAGAAAGTCTGGGCAAGATTTGGATTGGCCAAAGGATGGCATCACAGTAGGTGGACTAGGGCAGATGACATGGGGTGAGACTCACTAAGGACTTGACTTTCCTCTACATCATTTGCTTTCCTTCTTCATTTTCTGTTGACATCCACATCCACATCTGGGTGCTTGGGGTCATCATCCTTCATTCTGATGCTTTCTTTAATGTGGTTTCCTTCGACTGCCTGTGCTAGCGACTATCCCAGGGAGCTTAAAATTCATTTACCTTTCATTCTTATTTGTTGGCCACATATTAAGACAGTTTAGATATTTCACTGGGGATCATAGTCACTCATTCTAAGAGCTAAGATTTAGTCTGTGGTGACTGTGCCTGCATCTTCCACCAAGATGAGAAAAAGAAAAACTGTTTGTGGGTTTCTTTTCTGGGGGTTTCTGAGATCTTAACTATTCGAAACCCTTCTACTGAACTCATATTTTCATGCATCTTTTTGGGCATAGGTAGGTATCAAGAGTTTATAAACCTTATTTTTCAGATGGGAAATCTGAATTGCCATGATAGGAAAAGAGGAACTCAGGGTGTGAGCTCCTCTAGGGGTTCAGGCTGTTCCTTTTGAGTCTCCAGTGCCTGTTGTTGTGCCTGGAACATATCAAGTTCTTAGTAAATGTTTTCTGGGTGAATATTTAATGAATGTCTCAAAAAAAATCAACAATAATAATGCAGGGTGTGAGCAGAGCACAGCTAAGCTGAGTGTGCAGAACTTCATCCTTCTGCAATGATTTCAAGTTCTTTTACTTTTTTAAAATTTTCTCAAGTTTGTATTTTTCCATTTTATTTATTTATTTTTGGCTGCCCTGGGTCTTTGTTGCTTTGCGTGGGCTTTTTCAAGTAGCGGCGAGTAGGAGCTACTCTTTGTTGTGGTCCGTGGTCTTCTCATTGCAGGGCCTTCTCTTGTTGTAGAGCGCAGGTTCTAGGTATGTGGCACCCAGGCTCAGCAGTTGTGGTTCACAGGCCATAGAGGCTTCCATAGTTGCAGCACATGAACTCATTAGTTGCGACGTGTAGGCCCCTAAAGCGTGGGCTCAGTAGTTGTGGGGCATGGGCTTAGTTGCTCCTTGGCACGTGAAATCTTCCCAGACCAGAAATTGAACCCATGTCCCCTGTGATGGCAGGTGGATTCTTATCCACTGGGTCACCAAGGAGGTCCTCAAGTTCTTCTACTTGTTTGAAATGTTTTAAATTACGTCCTCCCTGAAGTTTTGCAGGGATATCTCCCTTGACTGTTAGGCACCGATTCATTGTGGTTTCATAGCACTTTTATCCTTGAAAGCACCAAACACATGATACTTTGTGACCTCTTCCCCTGCCCATTCCTCTAGCTGTTGAACTTTCTCAGGAGATCACTTCTTCTTTATGTTTCTAAGTCCAGTACCTAGCACACTGAGGGCACTCAGTGACTGCTTTGAGAATAAGTAAATGGTGCCCTTGGATACCACCCTTGAGCTACTGTGTGTTTTGCTCCTAGCAGTTCCACACCATAAACTTTCTTGAGAGGACTAGCCCTGGGCCATTGGACACTGTGTGCTCTGACCTCCCAAGATCCATAAGTGCTTGGTAGTTTACATTCCTCAGAGGCATCCTGGAGCTAATGGTTTACTGGCTCCGGAGTCCGAAATTCCAGTTGCCTTGCCTCAAAGTGGAAAAACCTCTGTAGCATTACTTATCCTCCAGAGCTCCCCATAGTTTCAGATCAACGTTGGGACTCCACTGCAGCCCACACCATGCTTGGTTGCTTTCCCTGTATTGTCCTATTTCCCTGCCCTTCCCCGTTTCTCCTGAGCTCACGTCTTCAGTAAGTCTCCCCTGCAAGAATCCTCATCTCAAGTGTTTGCTTTGGAGAACCTCAAACTAAGACTTATGCTGACTTTTGAATGTTGGGATTATGCGTGCCAGTTTCTCTGCAACTGATCCCAAAGTAAGAAACACATTTCAAACACTCCAGCAACTTCAAGAAGTATTTGAGATAGACTCCATGTAATAATTTCCTATATAATTTTTATGATGTAAAATACCTTTCACAGGGAAGCAGGCCCATTGATAAACCTATTGCTAAAGAGGATTGGCTTTCTTCCTCACTGAGTGTGTATTTCTAAGAAGGAAAAATAACCAGGAAGCCAGCCCTGATGTTAATTGGACCACTCATGTATTAGAGCTGAAAAGATGAGACCCTATTGTATGAGTCACAGATAAAATACAGCTGTAATGAAGCAAGGCATAGCAGCACATTCAAGAATGTCACTAATTCATTGCCGAATATGGGGTGGTGGTGAGGGTTTGGTGAGAAATGTAGTCACCTGTGTAACACTCACCTCTCTGTTTGCTGTTCCCCATTGAACCTCTTCGTGTCTCCTTTTCTACAGGTTTCCAGGTCTGTTTCACTCACTGTGCCCACATAACTGGTCAAATTTCCTTCCATCACCTGGTGAGTTGCCGCTGTAGGACCCCAGGTGCCAATGGAAAGAGCAACGTGGCTGAAAACTCTGGCTTTCTTAATGGTTGTGTGTATATTTCCAAGAAGTGTAGATCACTGGGATTTTAAAGGGACCATAAATATGCCATTAATGAAACTGGAAGTCATCACTTCAGCAGGCAGATTAGTGTCAGGAGTTGACACTGTTCCTAGGAGGGGAAAGCACAAAAATGAAATTCCCCGAGTCCAAATGCCTGCGCACTGCACAGGCGTTGGGTGAATGACACCTGGAGAAACATGTGCATCAGTATCTTTTAAGTGCAAACTGCCCCTCCTTAAACCCTTGGGCTGGTGACAACTTGACACAGGATGTGTCACTCTGCATAGGGTATTTACCCAAGGAAAGATGACTGTCAGTTTTCTCCAGCGTTCGTTAATAGTCTATAAACAGGGATGCTCCTATTAGACACAGCTCCTTTTCTTTATTTGAAATCGCCATTCAATTACTCTCCAAAAATACTGTAGCACAGCCACAGACCTCACTGAACATAAACTTTATAAGCTCGTCCTCTCTCTTTCGAGCTTTTCCCCGCTTAGCTGCCCGTCCTCCGGCTCCGAGTGTGTCATCAGCCCGTTCTCCTGCTGAGCGTCGTCAGTAAAACGGCAGCTCCCACGGAGAGACAGCAGAGCCATCCACAGTCATGGAGCTATTGAAACACTGACAGATATGACAGACATTTCCAAAGCTGTGCGAAGCATTAATTTTAATGTATGCTGTGTGTCCTTACTTAGTAAATATTTATTTGGCTGTGAAAGATAGGCGAGGTAATCACTGCTTTCCTTCAAATACCATTCCTGGAGGAGTTCTATCCCCCTTTTCTTGAGGGAGCTCAGAACTCAGTGGTAGAGTCTGGAAACAGAACATGGCTAAAGGAAAAATCTCCAGAGTCAGACTTGAATAGTCTTCTGTGTTTTGTCCAGAGTGTTCCTTTTGGCCACATGGACAAAGCCTAACCATGTTGTTTTACAACCAATCAGAATCTTGTTTAGCTAGAAAATAATTTCTAGGAGGTCTCAGTTGCCAATGAGATCTTATCTGAAGACATTCTAAAGCTACCTAACACTCTCTTTCACTCCATGTTTCCCGTCTGAATCTCCTATTACAGACTTTTCAGTTAACCTCTATAGTCATTGGTTATCAAATCTACACAGATGTCTGTCTGGGGTCCATCTCTTCAGAGGTGCAGTGGACCATTTAAGCTAAACGGATGGAGAAGCTGGAAGGCAGTAGATTTGGTTATAATGATAATCACTGAGCACCTGCAAAGGCATATTTACTTTCACTTGTGCTATCTCAGTTAATCCAAACAACTTCCCTCTACTATGAATGCAGGCATTTCATAGTAGAGGAAACTGAGACACAAAGAGGACCGAAAGCTTCTCCCAATGTCACCTCGTGGCCTAATTGTAATTTAGACTCGGGACTTCCAAACCCAAGGTCTGGTGCTCTGTCAGCTATAATGCCGCAGAGAACACTGCATACATAAGAGCATCTTGTAAACCATGAATCTTTATGAAAATGTTAGTTACTGCTACTGTGGATGGTTAGCAACATGTGCTTGTTAGTTTTGTGTCAGCCATCTAGGGCTTTTCTAATGAGGCAATGAAGCCAACAGGGGTAAGGGGATGAGCTGCCAAGCCTTTCACATCAGCTTTGTGTGGATTAATTAAATATCATGCCTGGATAAATGGCCCAGGATGACAAAGTCCACAGCTTCTCACAGATGGTTCCAGGAAGTCCCATGGTTGGCTGGAGAGAATTTGGTCATGAATAAGATGCAACTTCAAACCTCCTCCACTGGCCCTGTATGACAAAAACATAAATCTTTCTTTGTATCAGTAGCAAGCTATGGGGTGAATGGCAGGTGGGTTCCAGAAGTCAATTTTCCTGTTGATGAGTATCTGCTAAGTATATGCTGATTTTCAGTATAATATATAAGGAGAGTGACATATATTGGGCTTTGAGATTGAGCTCTAAAATACTAATTCATTATAAGCGCTTTGTTTTCTTTGAGCCTATGTTGTTTATCTTGGCAACTTTCCTTAAGTGCCCTTTCACCTTTTACAAGCTGGTTTATTTGTCAAGTTTGCTGTCTTCATTTCTTTGTATTCAGTGGAACTTCTTTGGAATTTTCCTCCAACAAAAATTTACACGGGAGAGGGAAATACAGATAGTCTAATTCCCTAGGGAACAGACACAAATTTACAACTTATGCAAGAGAATAGTTATGCATGCCGTGTTTTAAAACATATTGACAACTCTACTTTGGAGTCTCAGAGGCAGCTAGCTATCTGAAACTTTACTGAATCTGAGATATGCTCTGCGCTTTCTGTTTCAAGCTCTACAAGCATAGAAAAAAGTTTTTCTTTACTTCAATAGTTGTGTGACCAGTTGATTATAGCTTTTGTGTGTGCGTGTTGTGGGAAAGATAGGTTTTCTTGTGGAGTACCCAAAAAATCAGTCAGAGAAACTACTTAAGAGTCTTGAATCTTTTTGTCACCCAAATGGGCATGAACTTGCTGATGGTTAATATAAAGATGGGTCATCTACACCCTCCATCTAATGTTATCCAAGATCTGTGACTTCAATAGTTCCACCCCACTGAGTCACTGAAGCAGAGATTCAGCGCTTGATGGAAGCAGACCATAATCTTATTTAGACCCCAAGCCTCTTATCCAGATCCAGTACTGATACTTGGGGCAAGTTTGACACCATGCTATTTTTTTTTTTTTTTGGCTGTATCAGGTCTTAGTTGTGGCATGCAAGCCTAGTTGCTCCATAGCATGTGGGATCTTCAGCTTCCTGACTGGGGATCAAATCTATGATCCCAACATTGAAGATGGATTCTTAACCACTGGACTACCACCAGGGAAGTCCCTGGTTTTTACAAAATATTTATTATTATGCTTAAAAAATACTCCAAAGATGGTTCATTTGTTTTCCAAATAGCGACCTGCTAGAAAATTTAATTGATTTGTTTGAGATGGGAGTTGGGATGTGAATCCATCATTTCTAAATTTTAATTCTATGTTCTTTCATTGGTGATTTGGTGTAACAGGCTCTTATTGTTAACAAGATACGGTCTGTTGAGCAATGGGGAGACCACCAAGCCATTCTGGTTGATCTTACCCATCAGTTGGCTGGCAGGCATCCTTGGTAGTCTGCACCCTGATTTTTTGCCCAACATTTAGCTTGAGGGTGATGAGGCATGATGGTTCTCTAATAATTCTCCTGCCCATAAATTCTCTACACTCAACCAGGGTTAATGGTGAACTGTTTTACAAAATGATAGTGTTTGGTCATTGATTTGCTTCAAATAACTGGCCTAGGGCTGTTACCTGAGGTGGAACTAGGCACCACTCCAGTCTGTAAGCCCTTTAGAGACATCTATAATCAAAGTTTCTTGTCCTAGAGGAGTCGTACAAAGTCATATGGAACTAGAACACAACAAAGAATTTAGACTCATCCTTAGAGAAGAATCTCCCCCAAAGCCTTAAGAGGCAGACAAAGGTAAAGGGGTGGTAACCTTGATTTCTGTAATGAAAAGATGAGCTTTCTGGTCAATGTGTATTCAGCTAATTTCTGAAGATCAGTTTATTCTTGCCTTGTTAAAAAAAAAATGAGCAGTTTACTTTTCCTGGCATGTTGTGGCTGAGCAAAGTTGAGGTGAATTATTCATGGTAAGAAGCCAGTTTCTGTCCATCATCAAGAAGTAAGAAAGCCTCAAAAATCCAAGATGTGTGGTTTTTGGTTAATTCAGTGCCATCGGTCACTTCCTCTGCATTAGAAAGGGAGGTGTTCTTACCATGGTTGCATTTTGGGAATAAAAATGTGGTAAAAGTTGAATAGCTCTAGGATGGCTTGAAGACCTTGCTTTTGGAGACCATGTGGCCTAGATTATGCTTCACTTCATTTCAGAAGAGTGAACACCAGGGAAGGTAATACAATAGACAAAGAAGATAGCACGTTGAACCTCTCTTCCTGGAATCATTCCCAGAGCGTTCACTGCTTAGTATTTTCTGATGATCCCCAAATTTATATCTTTAGCTCAAGTCTTTGCGAAAGAACTCCAGACCCAGTTTTCAACTGCCTGTTCAGCACTCTACTAGCACATCTTGCATCCACACATATTAACTTCTCTGACCAACACAACCACCGTGCCTCTGTCTTCTTGTCTTCCTTAATTCTAGCAAGAGTCATCATAGACTTTTTCTTTCCTTTTGTTGCCCACATTTGATGAATCACTATGTTATATTAATCCTACATTAATAATAGCCCTCAAATTCAATTCTACTTCATTTACCATTCATTCCCACCATCCTGGATTTTTCTTGCCAGGATTATTGCAGACATTTCCTACCCATATCCCTGCCTTCATCTCTCCTCTTTCCAATCTCTTATATGCTTTGCTGCCAGTTTTCATCCTAAAAAAAAAAAAAAAAGCCAACGTGTTGCTTCCGTGCTTAAAGATCTCCATTGTCTTCTCCTTGGCAGCAGGATAAAGTTCAAACTCATATGGTTCATATGGTTTACAAGGTCTTTCACAATCTGCACCCAATTTATCTTTCCAATCTCATCACTCGGCACTCCCCTCAATCACACCCGCTTCATAATCACCAAACTGAACTGTCTTGTTCCCTTAACACATGGTGTGCTTTCTTCATTGCGTTTGTTTGCATGAGTTTTTCCCTTGGCTTCAAATGCCCTCTACTTTTCCCCAGAGAGCCCCTGCAGCTGCTGCTGCTGCTGCTGCTGCTGCTGCTGCTGCTGCTGCTAAGTCGCTTCAGTCGTGTCCGACTCTGTGCGACCCCATAGACGGCAGCCCACCAGGCTCCCCCGTCCCTGGGATTCTCCAGGCAAGAACACTGGAGTGGGTTGCCATTTCCTTCTCCAATGCATGAAAGTGAAAAGTCAAAATGAAGTCGCTCCGTCATGTCCGACTCTTAGCGACCCCATGGACTGCAGCCTACCAGGCTCCTCCGTCCATGGGATTTTCCAGGCAAGAGTACTGGAGTGGTGCCATTGCCTTCTCCAAGAGAGCCCCTAGTCATCTTTAAAATCAGCACAGTTACTGATAACAGGCATATTTATGGACCATATATTCTGATCTAGGGACTATGTTAAGGATTTTGCATGTATCATCTCAATTAACTTTTTTAAGAAATCCCAAGATATGGGAACTATTCACATTTTAAAGAGGATGTAATGAGATTTACAGAGCTTGGGTAATTGCCAAATCCATACACAATATCCAGGCTGAGAGACTTCAGAACCCACCTTCTAATCTCTGCAGCATAGTGCTTGAAAATTTTAGAGATTAAATATATGAACAGATGAACTAATAATAGGAAGATTGCAAACTTTGTTTTGGGAGAAAACATGAATAATATATTCTTTTATCTTTAGAGTAGGAGCTACGAGCCCCACTTTTTGCATTGAGAATTGTAAATGCATCATCAATGAGCCTCTTTTCTGAAGTTGCTATGATTTCTATCATAACTCATTCCAGGCGAAGTTCATAAGACTTCCCACTACACTCCCATAAATTCATACTGCTGTTTTATTATCAGAATTGATAAGTGGGTCAGTTTTGATTAAAATTGATCAGTTATCAATATCAGCTCAAGTGTTTGTCTCTCACCAGACAGTGAGCTCCTAGAGAATCAAGAAAATGTGTCTTTGGTACCCGACTGCTCTGCTAACTGCTTTATTAACTGCTGTGGCACCCAACCCAATAATTGGTACAGAGTAGGCATATAGTATGTGTTTCTGGAATAAATGAATGAATGAATATTTTAGGAGTTAATACTGAAGACTTATACCCAAGTCTAGGAGTAGATATAACTACTCTGATGCATAGATATTTCTGTTTATATTTCCACTCAGTGATCTTATATCAGAATGACTGTGAATTGGAAGCTATAATTCTGGTGTTCCTAAGTGTCTCTCTAAGTTGCCATGTGCCTCTTCTGGTGGGAGCACCTTGCCATGCTGATTCTATATCTAGAGTTTAAGACATAGTTTATGTTTTTCTCTGTAAGCTGGCCTCTAAACACATGCCAACGATTTTCTTTGGTGCTCAAGTGAAACACTGGTGATCCATTCTTATCCTAGAAGGAAAACTGGGTATTTTTGGCTTCTACAATTGGCTCCTACAATAAAGCCCATACTAGGAAGAATTATATGAAAAAATGAAAAAAAAAAAACAACAGATGACTTAAGGAGTTTTCAAGAGTAGTATTTATTTTCTTCTGTTTTGAATTTTTACCTAAAATGAACGCTAGAACCTAACCCTCAAATAAGATGTGACTCTTCTCCTATTGAGTGGTAGGTAGAATATTAATGCAAAACTTAAGAAGATGATATTGAAGTTGCAGCTTGACTTCTAGATTTCTGCCTCTGATGTGTAATTTGTCAAAATGATATATGACAACCAGAAGTCTTTTCATGAATTTATTTTCCCTTGTTTGTGTGGTTGGTAAGCTATTCTTGCTGTGTAGACTATTGATAGCTGCCTAGGCCAAGTGAAAGTATAGAGTTAAATACTAGCAATCAGGCCAGGGGGAAATGCCATGGAGTGCATGTAGGGTAGATAGGAGAGTAAAGCCCATACTAGGAAGAGACATGAAAATGGGGGTGAAAGTTGGGAGCTGTGGTCAAGGCTGAAATCAACAGCAGGGGGGTGAAAGAGAGATTATAAGTTTCACAAGTGAAATTCATAACCTTGGGGTTACTAATGGGAAGAGAGAGGTGCATGTTGACAGGAGCAAATCAGCTTATAAAGTATTAATATGTGAACTTTGGTGAAGGCCCAGCTCATATAGAGTGGTTTTCTTGAGAAACAGTCATTTAATTTAAATACAGGTGAGTCACCAGGAGACCTGCTCTTGCCAGGTGACACATAAAACAGCCCAATAAATTCAACTCACTGCCAACACCCCAGTTCAGTTCAGTTCAGTCACTCAGTCATGTTTGACTCTTTGTGACCCCGTGGACTGCAGCACACCAGGCCTCCTGTCCATCATCAACTCCCAGAGTTTACTCAAACTCATGTCCATTGAGTCAGTAATGCAATCCAACCATCTCATCCTCTGTCATCCCCTTCTCCTCCTGACTTCAGTCTTCCCAGCTTCCGGGTTTTTTCAAATGAGTCAGTTCTTCACCTCAGGTGGCCAAATTATTGGAGTTTCAGCTTCAGAATCAGTCCTTCCAATGAGTATTCAGAACTGATTTCCTTTGGGATGGACTGGTTGGATCTCCTTGCAGACCAAGGGACTCTCAAGAGTCTTGTCCAACACCACAGTTCAAAAGCATCAGTTCTTCAGCGCTCAGCCTTCTTTATAGTCCAACACTCATATCCATACATGACCACTGGAAAAACCAAAGCTTTGACTAGATAGACCTTTGTTGGCAAAGCAATGTCTCTGCTTTTTAATAAGCTGTATAAGTTGGTCATAACTTCTCTTCCAAGGAGCAAGCATCTTTTAATTTCATGGCTGTAATCACCATCTGCAGTGATTTTGGAGACCCCAAAAATAAAGTCTGACACTCTTTCCACTGTTTCCCCATCTATTTGCCATGAAGTAATGGGACAAGTTGCTATGATCTTAGTTTTCTGAATGTTGAGTTTTAAGCCAACTTTTTCACTCTCCTCTTTCACTTTCATCAAGAGGCTCTTTAGTTCTTCACTTTCTGCCATAAGGGTGGTGGTGCTGTCTGTATATGAGGTTATTGGTATTTCTCCCAGCAATCTTGATTCTAGTTTGTGCTTCATCCAGTCCAGCATTTCTCATGATGTACTACTCTGCATATAAGTTAAATAAGCAGGGTGACAGTATACAGCCTTGATGTACTCCTTTCCCTATTTGGAACCAGTCTGTTGTTCCATGTCCAGTTCTAACTGTTGCTTCTTGACCTGCATAGAGGTTTCTCAAGAGGCATGCCAGGTGCTCTGGTATTCCCATCTCTTGAAGAATTTTCCACAGTTCGTTGTGATCCACACAGTCAAAAGCTTTGGCATAGTCAATAAAGCAGATGTTTTTCTGGAACTCTCTTGCTTTTTCGATGATCCAACGGATTTTGGCAATTTGATCTCTGGTTCCTTTGCCATTTCTAAATCCAGCTTGAACATCTGGAAGTTCACGGTTCACGTACTGTTGAAGCCTGGCTTAGAAGATTGTGAGCATTACTTTGCTAGCGTGTGAGATGAGTGCAATGTGGAGTAGTCTGAGCATTCTTTGGCATTGCCTTTCTTCAGGATTAGAATGAAAACTGACCTTTTCCAGTCCTGTGGCCACTGCTGAGTTTTCCAAATTTGCTGGCATATTGAGTGCAGCACTTTTAGGATTTGGAATAGCTCAACAGGAATTCCATCACCTCCACTACCTTTGTTTGTAGTGATGCTTCCTAAGGCCCACTTGGCTTCACATTCCAGGATGTCTGGCTCTAAGTGAGTGATCACACCATAATGATTATCTGGGTCGTGAAGATCTTTTTTGTATAGTTCTCCTGTGTATTCTTGCCACCTCTTCTTAATATCTTCTGCTTCTGTTAGGTCCATGCCATTTCTGTCCTTTATTGCGCCCATCTTTGCATGAAAAGTTCTCATGTTATCTCTAATTTTCTTGACGAGATCTCTAATCTTTCCCATTCTGTTGTTTTCCTCTATTTCTTTGCATCGATCACTGAGGAATGCTTTCTTATCTCTCCTTGCTATTCTTTGGAATTCTGCATTCAAGTGGGTATATATTTCCTTTTCTCCTTTGCCTTTCACTTCTCTTTTCACAGCTATTTGTAAGGCTTCTGCAGACAACCATTTTGCCTTTTTGCATTTCTTTTTCACCACCCCAAACCACTATCAATTTAACTCTAAAGACTGGCAAGTGATGTGGATGTTTAATATCTTTTCTTGAAGGACTACCCCAGGGGTTTACACTATATATCATTTAGCAAAATATGTTATTTTTTTCTTCATTCATCATCCAATAATATAAAATTTCCCCTTCTTTCCATTTCCAATTCAATCTACCATTCTCTGTCTCTGCCCCTCTCTCTGTGTTCCTCGCCCCTTCATCTTTCCATTCCTCTTTCTTTGTCCTGGGATTATTCCTCCAACTCCCCAGCCCAGAGCAGGATTCTGGTGAATAAAGTTTTCTATGCTTTCAGAGATCAGTCCTCCTTTTTGAAGACTCACTGTAGCCCCAACTCATTTCTTTTAAGGTATAGTTCCCTGGTGGCTCAGACAGTAAAGCGTCTGCCTGCAATGCAGGAGACCCAGGTTCGATTCCTGGGTCGGGAAGATCCCCTGGAGAAGGAAATGGCAATCCACTCCAGCACTTTTGCCTGGAAAATCCCATGGACAGAGAAGCCTGATAGGCTACAGTCCATGGGGTTGCAAAGAGTCGGACACGACTGAGCAACTTCACTTTCCCTTTCTTCCAAGATATCCTGACATTGGAAAATTTTATGGGGAAAAGAAATTTCAAAGTGAAGGCTTGTAACCTGAAATGGCCTTTCCTGAGTGACAGGTGCTTCATGGAAGATCAGATATTGATCCACTTGGACAAGGCAAGGCTTTGCAACATCCCCACCACCAGCAAGAACACACAGAACCAGAATGTCAAAAAATATTGTATCTGGGTTTATGCTTAAGAGTTTGTAGATACAGCTGCATTTTCCACAGTGCCAACTATTAGGCGATAATGAAGGGAAGGACATGGCCAAAAGAGTAGCACCGCTTTGAGAACACATTGGAAAGTCTGTTGGAAAGTCTTCAGTTTTTTTCTTTGGGGCCATAGATGATTTCTAGTACAAGAATTAATTGGTGCAACGGCTAAATTCATAATGAGTAAGATAGGCTCATAGTTTTGCAGAGAATATTTTGGGAAATTTTCTGTCAACTTGTTTTAATTGGGATATTCAAAAGATATGACATTGCACGTGGGAAATACATTTAGAGAAAATTTTTTTCTATTTTTTAAATTGTAAAAATATAATACATTAATGGGGGGCTTGGAAAATACAGAACAAAGTTACATATAGTTCTACTATATATTATAATTATTTTCTAAGTAGATAAACTAAGATTTTTAGTTGGAGTTTCAATATCAAACCCTCAAAAATTAATAGAATGAATAAACAGGGAAGTAGAAGGATACAGTAGACTTGAAAAGCTCTATGAACCTATTCATCATAATTAAGATTTATACAATTTTCACACACCAGTAGGATACAAATTCTATTCAAGTTCCCATAAACTATAAACTAGGAAACATATCCACGGACATAAGACCAGGTGTAAAAATTTCATGGTCTAAAGGTACTGAAATCATACAAAGTGTTCATTTAGAGAAATGATTTGACAACATCTACTAAGAGTCTTAAAACTGATCATTAATTCCATTACTGAGTTCGCAATGAAATAAGCCTAAATATTGAAAAAATAAAACTCTGTGCATAAAGATGCCCATTGCCATAGCCTTTTTTTTATTTTTCAGTTTTAATATTTTTATTGAAGAATAATTGATTTACAATGTTTTGTTAATTTATACTGTACAGCAAAGTGATTCATTTATACATATATGTATTTATCTACATTATTTTAAATCTTTTCTATTAAATTTTATCATTGGATATTGAATATAGTTCTCTGTACTGTACAGTGGGACCTTGTAGTTTATTCATTCTATATATGAAAGCTTGCGTCTGTTAACCTCAACCTTCCACTTAACGTACCTCCTCCCCAAGCTCCTTCCCTTTGGCAATCGCCAGTCAGCTGTTCTCTGAGTTCATGATTTCCTTTTCACTTCATAGATTCATCTGTGTCACTTTTTAGACCCCATGTATAAGTTACACATAGTATTTATTTTTCTGACTTACTTCCCTTAGGAGTCGGACATGACTGAGTGACTTCACTTTCACTCTTCACTTTCATGCATTGGAGAAGGAAATGGCAACCCACTCCAGTGTTCTTGCCTGGAGAACCCCAGGGACAGGGGAGCCTGGTGGGCTGCCATCTCCGGGGTCGCATAGAGTGGACATGACTGAAGCAATTTAGCAGCAGCAGCAGCAGCAGCAGCAGAGAAGGGAATGGCAATCCACTCCAGTGTTTTTGCCTGGAGAATTCCGTGGACAGAGAAGCCTGGTGGGCTCTAATCCGTGGGGGTTGCAAAGAGTTGAACACAACTGAACGACTAACATACACACACACACACACACACACACACACACACACACACACTTGTCTGGATACATGTCCAGGAGTGGGCTTGCTGTACCATACAGTAATTCTATTTTTATATTCTGAGGAACCTCCATGTAGCTTTCCACAGTGATTGTACCTACTGACACTCCCACAAACAGTACAGGAGCGTTCCCTTTCCTCCACACTCTCTACAGCATTTGTTATTTGTAGAGTTTTTAATGGTGGCCATTCTGACCAGTGTGCGGTGGTACCTCACTGCAGTTTTGATTTGCATTTCTCTAAAAGCTAGTACTATTGAGCCTCTTTTCATGTGCCTGTTGGCCATTTGTATTTCTTCTTTGGAGAAAAGTCTGCTTAGGTCTTCTGCCTAGTTTTTGATTGAGTGCTTTGTTTTTTGCTGTTAAGTTGTATAAGCTATTTATATATTTTGGAGATTAAGCTCTTGTCAGTGGAATTGTTTGCAAAAATTTTCTCCTGCTCTATAGGTTGTCATTTCATTTTGATTATGGTTTCCTTTGGTGTGCAAAACTTGTTAGTTTGATTAGGCTGTGATATATTTTAAAATCACTCCAGAGTCATAGCTAATGGCAGCAATAGGAGTTGCCCCAAATGCTCTTTATAACAGAGATCAGTTGGTAAAAGCTGAAAGACTATTCTGTTGAGAAAAATATTACACAAATCATGGTAACCATGCTCAATGGATACTTTATCAGCCATTAACCTTGCATGGTTTATGCCCATGTTATAATGTAAGATGTCAGGTTATAAGTCCAGTATAATCACATTTATAAGATATATAAAATTATATATACATATTAAAAACAGCATAAAAAAGAAAACCCAACCCTAAATTGATATTGTAGGTGACTTGGGATGCTGGAACTATGAGCTTCCTGCATTTTTTCTACTCTTTTATATTTCTTTCTATAAAGACCATGCACTTTTAAAATAATAATAATAATAATAATAGTAAAGATTGGTAAAAATATTTGTTTTTTAAATGTATTTTTATTGATGTACAGTTGATTTATTATAATACAATTCAATGCTGTGTTAGTTTCAGGTATACAGTAAAGTGATTCAGTTATACATATATATATATTTCTATCTTTCTATTTGTATTGTCTTTTTCAAATTCTTTTCCCATATAGGTTATTATAAAAGGTAAAAACATTTAAATACAATTCCAAATGGAACAGTGGCCTTGGGTGCTAAAGCTTATTGGTAAACTAAATTTTCTTTTTCTTTTTTTTTTGGTTTCACTCCCCGTGTAATGACACCTCACAATGCAATTTCTAGCATCGTCAGCTGTGAGATTGTTGTAATCTCAAGGAATGCATGCTAGTCTTAACAACCATGGCAACAGACTTTGAAAAAAGTTAAATGGAATGTGTCTGATTAAGGATCTACCACAACTCAGTTCTATCTGAATCTTACTCTCTTGGTTGGTGATGGAGTTCTGTTGGTAATTCTAGCACAGGTACACTGTGGTACCATTGGAAGACAATTGCCACTTACTATCTATGTGACATTTAGGCGTCCCTCATCTTCTTGAACCTTAGCTTCCCTCTTTGAAACAAAGACATTAATACTTACATCAGAGAACTATTGACTGAAGTCAAGGAGGCAATTGCTATACAGACAAACACCATGCAAACACTGGGGAAGCGGTTCAGTAGGTAGAAAAGTAAGCACAGTTTGGCATGGAACACACCTGAGTTTTCCTGGTTCTGCCAGCTGCTATGTCTTAGGCCTTCAGAGGATGACCCAATACCCCTAACCTTTACTTGTTCCACTTGGAGATAATGGCACTCACTTGACAAAGTTATCATGAGGTTGGATATAATATCTGTTTTTAAAAATGCCTGATATGAAGCCTTTAGAATTAGTAGCCACTATTTTTAAGCATTTATCAAAAGCAACTTGACCTATATTCCCTGAATATCTTCCAACCTAACACATTCACTGTTTCTGATAATCAAGAACTCTTGATGACAGGTTATGGGCACTGGATTCCAGTCTAATGGATTCTGAAAAGCATGCGTGGCTAATAATGTCCTTTCTTTTGGGGAATTTGCACTTCACGTTGCTTGATTTGTGAGCACAGTTTTAATGTGAGTCTCTGCAGTTTGCTTGGATTTGTTATATCTGAAATTAATTATGGAATCCTGGTCCCAGTACTTTTCTTGATCTGGCAAATCAGTTATTTAAAGTTTTTTGTCTGTGCATTGTAGGAAGTACTGCTTGTGGAGGCTATGCCCTTGTTTTCTGGGATACTTAATCATGCAGCCATATTGATGATGTAGAGATTTTTTCCTTGGGCCATCAAAAATGACCTCATTGTTTCAATTCAGTGAGACCTTACAGAAGTGAATTCACTGCAGTCTTTTGCAAAAGGAGAGTCTAGAAATGTACACATCATGTGTGTGCTAAGTTGCTTCATTCGTGTCCGACTCTTTGAGACCCTATAGAACTTAGCGCACCAGGCTCCTCTGTCCATGGGTTTCTCCAGGCAAGAATACTGGAGTGGGTTGCCATTCCCTCTTCCAGAGGATCTTCCCAACCCAGGGATCAAACCAATGTCTCTTATGTCTCCTGCATTGACAGGCAGGTTCTTTACCACTAGCGCCACCACAGAAGCCCAAAATATCTACATCAGTAAATCCCCAAATCTGCAGTCATGAGACAAAAGAGACACCTCTGCAGTGCAAATAGCTATGCTCTCAGCAAGGTATTGACTGGATTTGTAATACGTCCATCTCTAAACAAGGACTCATAATCAGAAGATAAGTGCTGCTTTAATAATTTGGCCATTTAATTTCATACCCTTGCCTTAGGTAAAAGAGAATCTGTGAGAATCCTTACCATCTGGTTGGTGGGGGATTGACTGAAAGCCTCCTAGCACATGAGTTCTCCAAAGAAGCATGGTGGTTAAGGACTTTTAAGTATCGCCCAGAGTAATCATTTAAGCACAGAATGTACTCAGTTTCAGGGCGATGTCAGGATTAATTTGCTTACTGAGAGAATCTTTAAATGGAATTGCAATGCATCTTGTTCCATTTTCTTCATTTTAATAAGAACTCCTGAGGAGTGACAGGATTCAAAGCCATAGAAAAAAGCTCTGACCATGATTCCAGCATTAAAATATATTACTTTGGAGAACTACATAACTACACATAATTGCACCCTTCTGAAACAAATGCATAAAGGACCCCCAGATAGCAGCAATAGTAGAAAATATTAAGCATTTTCCTCTAGGGTTTCTCCTCCTTATCTAGCATACACTGGAACAGTCCATGAGTTCTGGATGCCTTGCTGGCTTCAAAACAGGGATTTTCATCCAACTAGAAGCAAATGTTCTATTTTGAAATGTGGATGAAAAGTTGCTGGTATGAAAGTGTTCGGAAAGGAAGAATGACATCAGCCTCCTTGATGAGCAATGCAAGGCTTCTGAATGTTTTTAAGGTGGCAGAGAAGATGACGGTCATGGAGATGGTTTCAGAGCACTATAGAATAATGATGCCTTTCTTTCCATTATTTGCATTAGGAACAATGCTATAATAAAACAACAACACGAATGATGATAATAATAGTAATTGTTGTTGTTGTTTAGTCGCTAAATTTGTGTCCAGCTCTTTGCAAACCTATGGACTGTAGCCAGCCAGGTTCTTCTATCCATGGAATTTTTTTCAGGCAAGAATACTGGAGTGGGTGGCCATTTCCTGCTCCACGAGATCTTCATGACCCAGAGATTGAACCCACATCTTCTGCATTGTGGGCAGATTCTTTATCACTGACTCACCAGGGAAGCCCAATAATAATAATAGCTAACATTTATTAATAAATTAGTTAGTGCCTGACAATGGCTGATATGGACTTCTCTGGTGGCTCAGTGGTAAAGAAACTCTCTGCCAGTGCAGGGGACGTGGATTTGATCCCTGGGTTGGGAGGATCCCCTGGAGAAGAAAATGGCAACCTCCTCTTGCATTCCTGCCTGGGAAATCCCATGGACAGAGGAGTCTGGTGGGCTATAGTCCATGGAGTTTCAAGAGTCAGATAAGATGTAGAGACTAAGCAACAACAACAACAATGCCTGATATATACTGAAAGCAGAAGTGAAGGAAAATGTTCGTCACTCAATCCTGTCCAGCTTTTTGTGACCCCATGGACTGTAGCTCACCAGGCTCCTCCGGTGGAATTCTCCAGGCATGAATCCTGCAGTGGGTAGCCATTCCCTTCTCCAAGGGATCTTCCTAACCAAGGGATTGAACCTGGGTCTCCTGCACTGCAGGCAGATTCTTTTACTATCTGAGCTACCAGGGAAGCATGTTAGCTATTATTAATATTGGTATTATTTCATTGTCATAAATGTTCCTGATGATAGAGCTATTCCTAATGCTTATAATATATAATGTGTTTATTTGTGTGTGTATATGTACTCATTTAATTCTCAAATCCAACCCCATGAAATCGTGCTATAAGAATCCCAGTTTTACAGGTGAGAAAACTCAGGAACTGAGAGGTTAAATAACTTTCTCAAGGAAGAACACAGTTTATGAGTAGTGAAACAGAAGTGTGAACCCAAGCAAAATGGCTCCAAAGCCTGAATTCCTACTTCCATGACTACTTGTTCATGAAAGAACAAATGTAAACAAAGAAAAGCTAAGTGCAGACTATTGCTTATTTTCTCTATTAACATTTACTTGCAACTTATAATTTTGTTGTTAATATTTGAGTGGATACTTGAGTAAAAGGACTAAAATGTAGAGAAGAAAAACTCAAAAGGGAAAGAAAGTTTATTCACTAATGTTTTTCCTCAACAATTAGAAAAAGACCAGGCTTTAGATGCAGAACTCATTAGTCCAACTCATGATAGATGATCATTTTGTGGGATCACCATTTGAAAATTACTGGGGTATGATAAAGTCTAATCAAGGCTATGGTTTTCCAGTAGTATGTATGGATGTGAGACTTGGACTGTGAAGAAAGCTGAGCGCCGAAGAATTGATGCTTTCTAACTGTGGTGTTGGAGAAGACTCTTGAGAGTCCCTTGGACTGCAAGGAGATCCAACCAGTCCATTCTAAAGGAGATCAGCCCTGGGTGTTCTTTGGAAGGAATGATGCTGAAGCTGAAACTCTAGTACTTTGGCCACCTCATGCGAAGAGTTGACTCATTGGAAAAGGCTCTGATGCTGGGAGGGATTGAGGGCAGGAGGAGAAGGGGATGACAGAGAATGAGATGGCTGGATGGCATCACTGACTCAATGGACGTGAGTCTGAGTGAACTCCACGAGTTGGTGATGGACAGGGAGGCCTGGTGTGCTGCGATTCATGGGGTCGTAAAGAGTCAGACACGACTAAGCAACTGAACTGAACTGATAAGGACTCTTGAGCTTGAGGTAGAAACATGTGGTCTGATACATGTTTTCTGGGATTTTCTAGGGTTCTCAGCGTGGTGCACTAGAAAGACGTTGGCAAATGTGGCAAAGTGTCACCAGTGTACAGCAATATTTCTTCTAGCAGCTTGTCTTGACTTAGATGTTCTCTCACTTACATGCTCCCCACTGCCTGATGGAAGCTTCCATCTTGTGTATCTTTCAACCCTTGTACACCCACTGAATCCTTCCTCAAGTCCCAACTTCTCTTGAGACCTTACTTGACCACATCAGCTCTTCACTGAACTCAGAATTGCTACCTTTCCAGTAACAACATGAGAGGTTTTTGAGATGTTCTGTGTGATAATTACCATAGAGCTTCAGCTTGAAAGTACACATCTTGAAGTCAGGGGCTGGATGTTTTTCTCCTCTTACCTTCCCTGGCACAGATCTCAAGACATGTCTGCTGGTGGATGGTGCTGAGTGAGGGAATTGAATAGCATCACTTTAAAGCTGTTCTATGTTGGTATCTGAAAGGGCTATCCATAACATCAAAAAAGATAGAAAACAAGGACTTTTAAAGTTTGTATAATAGAAAAAGTACTTTTAAAAATAGCCACAGTGGACTGTTGGAGAGAGGAGTTTCTGTCAAATGGAATACTGAAACTCTTGCTGATTTTGACCATCCAAGTTGGGATATGAAAATAAGGGAAAGCTGACTTGTTCTGAAGGGCAGAGGGAGAGGAAGGTGGGAGGAGGGGGAGGAAAAAGGAGCCAGGAGCAGGTGGGGGCACAGCTCACAAAAGAAACTCTCCTGGAGGTGGGGTGGCCTGAAAGGACTTTTAAAGACCAGAAACATCTAAAATGAGATATTCAATTGTCTGATCTAAGTATGTTGTCAGGCCTCTTCACCTGGTCTGTGTGTGTGTGTGTGTGTGTGTGTGTGTGTGTGTGTGTGTGTGTGAATGTGTGTGTTGTTGGTAGATTTTGTCTTTTTAGAAATTGGCAAAGGGGCTTGGTTTCACATTTTGTAAATGTGGAATAAGGAGTCAGGATTGTAGGAAGCTGACACAGGTTTGGTCTCAGAAGACCTCTGAGAATTTGTAAAACTCTCAGAGAAGGATTTGACTTTCTATAAAGCATTGAAATGGGATTCAAGTCAAGCATCTAGGTCTTGAGGTCCAAGCCTCAGGTGATAGCTGAGTTACATTTGGCAGGAAAACATCCTGCCCTAGAAATAACTAATAGAAGTGACAGTGAAAGTATTAGTTGCTCAGTTGTGTCTAACTCTTTTTGACCCCGAAGTAGACCGCCAGGCTCCTCTGTCCATGGGATTCTCCAAGCAAGAATACTAGAGTGGGTAGCCGTTCTCTTCTCCAGGGGATCTTCCTGATCAAGGGATCAAACCTGGGTGTTCTGCATTGCAGACAGGTTCTTTATCATCTGAGCCACCAGGGAAGCCTGAAGTATAGTGAAAGGGAGGTCAAACTTGGACTAGGAGGACAGAGTTTGTATTGTGACTCTGTGACTTACTGTTTGGAGCCTCAATTTCATCATTTTCAAAAGACACCTACCTAGATTATGGTAGATAAGGCTAGATTATACCTAGTAACAAACAATCCCCAATTTTTATTGGTTTTGCACAATGAAGTTTATTTCTCACTTACTGTGTATATATGTCACAAAGTGGCTTGAGATCTGCTTCTGGATATTCCATTCCAGAGCCAGGCTGATGAAACAGCTGTGATCATTGGCCATCATGAGAGCGGAAAAAGGTTTGGAAAATCTACAATAAGTTCTTTTCAGAAAAAAATTAAATTTTATATTGGAGAACAGTTGATTTACAATCTTATGTTAATTCAGGTGTACAGCAAAGTGATTCAGTTATATCTATTGTTTTCAGATTCTTTTCACATTTAGGTTATTATAGAGTGTTGAGTAGAGTTCTGTGCTATACAGTAAGTCCTTGTTGGTTATCTATTTATATATCTATATTAGTGTATATATGTCAGGCTTCCCCAGTATCTCAGCGATAAGAATCCGCCTGCAATGCAGGAGATGCCTCTTGTGTAGGAGACGTGGGTTCAATCCCTGGGTCAGGAAAATCCAGTGGAGAAGGAAATGGCAATCGACTCCAGAATTCTTCCCTGGGAAATTCCATGGATAGAGAAGCCTGGAGGGCTTCAGTCCATGGGGTCGCAAAAGAGTCAGACATGACTTAGCTACTAAACAACAGCAACAACACTGTGTATATGTTAATCCCAAACTCGTAATATATCTTCTTCCCAACCTTTCTCTTCTGGTAACCTTAAATTCATTCTCTAAGTCTGTGAGTCTGTTTCTGTTTTGTAAATAAGTCCATTTGTATCTTTTTTTTTTTAATATTCCAGGTGTAAACAATGTCACATAATATTTGCCTTTCTCTTTCTGATTTACCTCACTAAGTATGGTAATCTCTAGCTGTATCCATGATGCTCTAAGTGGTATCATTTCATTCTGTTTTGTGGCTGAGTAATATTCCATTGTCTACACATGTGCCATATATTTTTAATCTATCCTTCTGTTCATGGACGTTTAGGTTGCTTCCATGTTTTGACTATTGTCAACAGTGCTGCAGTGAGCATTGGGGTGCATGTATCTTTTCAAAGTATGGTTGTCTCCAGATAGATGCCCAGGAATGGGATTGCAGTGTTGTAAGGTAGGCGATGGCACCCCACTCCAATACTCTTGCCTGGAAAATCCCATGGAGGAGGAGCCTGGTAGGCTGCAGTCCATGGGGTTGCAAATAGTCGGGACACAACTGAGCGACTTCACTTTGACTTTTTACTTTCATGCTTTGGAGAAGGAAATGGCAACCCACTCCAGTGTTCTTGCCTGGAGAATCCCAGGGATGGGGGAGCCTGGTGGGCTGCAGTCTCTGGGGTTGCACAGAGTCGGACACGGCTGAAGTGACTTAGCAGCAGCAGCAGCAGCAAGGTAGCTCCGTTTTTAGTCTTTTAAGGAATACAATAAACTCTTGAAGAAAATGTAACATTCCCATGCCTGGGAAGTAGAAAGTTGCAATCATGTAACAAATAGCCTTAAGGCTGACACAACAACATGTTTATGCTTTACTGTTTCTACAATATCTTCCTGAAGGCTGGGTCATAGTGCTGTTGGGCAGCAGTTTTCTGAGTGAGTGGTAGGAAGTTTCCTTACAGAACTGTTCCCTCTCAGAGTCCATTACCCTCTGGCTAATGGCAGAGGATTGCTTTTAATCTATCGTAATGATTTTGAAGCAGTGGATTTTAAACATCATTTAGTAGAGTCAAAGATTTTGACAGCGCATGTACAGGATTTCCTGATGTAAGTTCTCATATCCTCAATTTTATGGCATTGGAGGCTAATTCTTCTGTCTCAGTAGGTGGTAAAGATACTTTATATTCCAAGTCAAATTTAATAACTATTGGTACCAGCATATCATCCAAATTGAGTATGAAGTATCTCAGTACTATTATATCTCATTATGATATATTTACAGGCTAATACATATATATATTAAAAAAATATATGTCTGTATACATGTCTGCCTGCATGTACACTCTGTGAATAGAAGCATTTATAGAGGTTGTCCTCCAGTTGTGCCACTAAAATATGAGGATGTGGGAACTGATAGAGATGGGTTTCGAAAATAATCACAGAAATGGAGACAAATCTCTGGCCAGCTTGTGTTCTTGACACTTTGTCCCACCTGCCTAAAATCATCATCAGCTATGCTGATTTTTTGCGCAATATTCCCCAATTGCTGTGTACTTTTACTCATCTCGAAGAAAAGACCCACCTCTTTCTTTACCTAGAAGATTCTTACTCCTTAATTACTTAGCTCAAATATTTAATTTCTTCTGTGACATGGTCTATATTTTACTCTGAGATCAAACTGCTCCCGCCTCTATAATTCGAAAGCACTTTGACGGTGATTCTTTTATAGCACTTAGCACATTGCATTGTGATGGTCTGTCTCTCCCCCTCTAGTCATTTCTATATTGTTAGCACCAAGCATAATTCCTGGTACATAGTGGATGTTACATGAATAAATAAAAGACATGAAGCTAGGGCTTGAAACCTGGTCTCTAATCATGACTGCAAATCATGTTCGATTTTTTTCACGCTGATCGTGACTGGCTTAGCAGTGGCAATGTTCTCCTTAAGATGAAGGTTAAGAACCTCATCATAGTATAAATTTCCTACTAGAACATGCGTGCTTTGAGGACAAGGATCTTTTCTGTCTTATTCTATCTTATAATTCTGGTGCCTAGGGTATTACCTGATCTATGATAAGGAGGCAACAAACATCTGTCGAATGAATCAGTGAAACACAAATAGAAGACATTTTAGCCATTATGACCACTGGGCATTTAAAAAATTATTATTTCCCCATAGCATACCAGGTAGAGGGAAGAGGATGCCAGACAAATACATTGAGATGTCAGGGGGAAAGAGGAGAGGTTGGGAGCATGGGGTCACCCAGGATGACCGGGTCTGTTTGTGGTAATAAAAGGGAACTTTGTGATCCCCATAGCTAATTTGATATTTCTCTGTGTTGAAAGAAACGGGATGATTTTGAACCACAGGCTCCCCACTTTGCCACCAGAAATGCCAAACTCTTAGAGACTCCAGAGTCTAGACTATAATATTTCTTCTTTATTGGAAGTATGTAGGTGAAATTGTCATCTCATGTTGAACCTCAGACCTAGAACCTCCATGTTTGGCAATGGAGGGTGAAGCCCTGGTGGGGAGAGTGGGCAGAACCTGCTTGCCATGACTGAATACACTCTTCCTAAGATTTCCCTTCTCCTGTAAATTACTCTGCCACCACTCAACCTGCTCCCCCAGGCATATGCTGGCCAAAGTGTCCACATACTAATTAATTAAGTGTCCACACACATTAATTCACTACAGTGGGATAGATGGAGGGAGGTAAAGGTGTGTTTCTTCCATTGAAAATCTTGGGCTCAGGACTTGCCTTTTTGGCTCTGACAGAGCTACTTTCCTCCTCTAAGCCTCAGCGTCCTCAGGTGCAAAATAGGGAACATAATTGTGTGAGGAACTGAATTGTATCTCTCCGAAATTCCTATGTTGAAGTTCTAACCCTAACTATATTTGGAGATGCCTTTAGGGATGTTGCTGTTTAGTTGCTAAGTTGTGTCCGACTCTTTTGTGTCCCCATGGACTATATAGCCCATCAGGCTCTTCTGTGCATGGGGATTCTACAGGCAAGAATACTGGAGTGGGTTCCTTCCTTCACCAGGGGATCTTCCCAACCCAGGGACTGAACCTGTGTCTCCTGCATTGGTAGGCAGATTCTTTACCACTGAGCCACCTGGGAAGCCCCACTTTAGGGATGTAATTAAGGTTAAATGAAGTCATAAGTACAGGGCCTTAATTTGATAGGATTGGTGTCCTTATAAGAAAAGGAAGAGACACCAGATTTCTCTGTCTCTCTCTCTTTCCCCCTCTGCACAGGCCCAGAGGGAAGGCCACATAAGGACACATGAAAAGGCAGCGGTCTGTAAGTCAGGAGGAGAACCTTCATCAGAAACTGAATCTACCTGTCTTGATCATGGACTTCTGGTCTCTAGAAGTGTGGACCAATAAGTGTCTGTTGTTGAAGCCACCTAGTCTGTGGTATTTTGTGATGGTAGCCCAAGCAGGGAGAAGGCAATGGCACCCCACTCCAGTACTCTTGCCTGGAAAATCCCATGGATGGAGGAGCCTGGTAGGCTGCAGTCCATGGGGTCGCTAAGAGTCAGGCACGACTGAGCGACTTCACTTTCACTTTTCACTTTCATGCATTGGAGAAGGAAATGGCAACCCACTCCAGTATTGTTGCCTGGAGAATCCCAGGGATGGAGGAGCCTAGTGGGCTGCCATCTCTGAGGTAGCACAGAGTCGGACACGACTGAAGCGACTTAGCAGTAGCAGCAGCAGCAGCCCAAGCAGGCTAATGCAAACAGTACCTCATAAAGCTCTTGTGGAGAGCAGGTGGGGACTCAACAAATGTAACTTAAATTTGTTGTTGTGGTGATTCAACCAGCTGAGAGGAGGATGACTCACAAATAAGACTTCAGTGAAGGTTTGGGATAACCCAGGGAACACAGTCACATACAAATGGGCCCCGGGAACGTTCTGCTGTTCTTCTCTTCTTTGCAAGTAGATAGGACAGAATGGCACAAATGACTCTAGACAGAATCGCTGGGACATTTGGATGGAAATTATGATGCCGCTACTTATAAGCTGAGTGCTTTGGAAAAAAAAAAATCTTTCTGAGGCTTGTTTTCTTGCTAACACAATGGGAGTGATAACAGCTATGAGCCAGGGTGATTGTGAGCTTTACGTTCATGTAAATGGAGTTAGAAGCCTGACAGCCCAGAACTATCCAACAAAGCCCGGGTCCTATTGTAAAGCTCTGTGTTGTAGCCTTTCATGGACTGAACAGTACAAGGCAGGGTCTTGTTTTTAAGAGAGAAGTTTATGGCAGTTGAATATTTATTCCCAAGAGTCAAAAATAAACAGTGTCAAGCATTATCCCCTGTTCCCTTGTCTAGGGCTTGGTGGGGGAAGATGTCTGAAGGTCTTGGTTTTGGTGAGAAGGTTTGTCGCTGTGGTGGTTTTTTTTTTTTTAAATTTCATGACATAACCATGAGAAGCCATATCACCCATTTCCACCAAGATGGACTGGGACATCTTGTAGTCAAAAACCTTTAGCTCCAGTCCGTGGGCTGCCTCGTGCCTCCCTGACCATGCTGACCACTGCTGTGCTTGATTGCTCTGCTTAGAACGTCCTCTGCGGGTGTCTGGTCAGGCATTAGTTTGTCCCTGCGGTCCTCTCTGGCCACTTGGTATAAAATTGTGGCCCTTCGTCTCCTGACACTCCTGTCTCATGTGCTCTGTTAGATATTTACTTCCTTAAATTGTCTCCCTGCATCCATGAGGGTGAGGACTTGGACTGCTCTATTTCCTGCTGTGTCCTTAACACTCAGAACACTGTCAGGAACATTGCGGAGACTCAAGACAGGAGCGTGAAGAGTGAGTGAGTATTGTTCTTAGTATTAGCATCATCAGTATTATGGAAATGAATGCATTTCTGGAAAAGTTTGGATTGTTTCTACCCCTCTGATGCTCACCCTGAACTTGGTCATCCCTGGTTTATCTAACCAACACTGCCCCGGTGAAAGACTTGGCCTGGTCACATTTCTCCATGGCCACTGTGCCCACCCGCCCCCACCCCAGGCCTTCTCCAGTAGGAGCCAGTTTAGAACCCCGTGAACTGTTTGGTGACTTTGTGCTCCTTGTTGTAAATAGAAGGCAGGAATGCACTGAGAAAGATGAAGCTCAGCGTTTAAGGCAGTAATTCATTCTTATTTAACACATTTATGTAGTGCTCGGGGAAGACCAGGATCTGTTAGCATCTGTTAAGTGGAGCAGATTAGCAGACAGTCTCAATACAGGATGTGTGACAGTACAGTGGTAGGGTGAATTCAGGGGTCTCAGAGAGTACAGAGGAAATGACCCCACTTCACCTGGGTGCCAGTCTGTTTGTTAGAACTGGGCTTACCATGCGACATGTGGTTATAGAGGTGAGTCACCCATGCTGCTGAAATAAACAGGCAACACCAAAATGCTGAAGTCAGTTAAATGTAATGGATTTTTCATCAGACATATTGGAGGTATACCACTGTTGTGGCTTCCGGTGGTTTCCAGAGGTTATTCAAGGTTTCTTCTTATTTTGTAGAAGCAACAGACGTTGTGTTTTTTCTTTTCTTCATGGTCATGTGGCCCTTTAAAATCCACATTGGACACGGGGGTGAGACTTCTCTTTTTGCATATTATATCCAGCGTTATATTCAAGAACAGGACGGCCTCCCTGAATTTGGGGGTGATCTTCACACAACCTATATGAGAACACAAGCTGTATCTAGAAAGACCAGGTCATGTGAGTGTCTTCAGAAGGCCAAGGACTGAAATACTAACCCCGATTTTAGTGCCAAAGCCTAAAAATAATCCAAGCCCAGAGCACAGCACATCACAGAGGTCTCCTCCTCAGCTGCAAAACTGTCTTATTTTCCTTCACTCTCTAGTGTTTTTCCACAAGCCTCCTTTATTTCAGCTCCTTGGTTTATACTTCATGCAGGCAAGATCAGATGCAAAATTTCTTAGTTTTTAAATTGGAGAAATTACTTAACTAAACTGCTCCTCCTCACTCATGTAAGGACAGCATATGTTCTCGGAGAACTTTAACTTCGGGTGTTAGGAAAACTTTGGGAGTTAATAGATAGGTTTGGACGTCATGCCTGAGACAAGTTTGGGGTTGAGGTTGTACCTCATCATATTTCAGAGGCTGTTTGGTACTGAGAGATTGAAGGCGACAGCCAGGAGTTTCCTTAAAAACATTCAGCCCTGCATATGGTTCTGACTATAGTCATGTCCTCTAGGGCCTGGGAGACAGAGCTCTCCAAGAACGCTTCTTACGTCCAGATTGAAAATTGGCTGTGGCTAGCTTGGCTTGAGGACACACTCCATACTTTGAAAGTTTTCCTCCAAAACCTCTCTGCTTCTCCTCCCTGCTCTCTTGGCTTTGTCTTCCAGCCCAGGATTCTGAGCTGGGTGTGAATTCATCTGAGGGAGGTGTCTTGATGCCTTATCTCTGCCAGTGGCATTTGAGGGAAAGATGCACAGCATTATGTGATGCCTACAGTTCTGTCTGACTTTGTGATCCCGTGAACTGCAACACGGCAGGCTTCCCTGTCCTTCACCATCTCCTAGAGTTTGCTCAAACTCATGTCCATTGAGTCAGTGATGCCATCCAACCATCTTATCCTCTGTCACCTACTTCTCCTCCTGCCCTCAATCTTTCCAAGCATCAGGGTCATTTCCACTGAGTCAGCTTTTCACATCAGATGGCCATTGTATTGGACTAGCTTCAGCCTCAGTCCTTCCAATGAATATTCAGGATTGATTTCCTTTAAGACTGACTGATTGGACTTCTTGCTGTCCAAGGGACTCTTTTCTTTCTTTCTTTTGTTTTTATTTTAATAGAATTTAGGGTTAGGGTTAGGGTTAGTCTAGGTTCGTTTCTTACATGATAGTATATATGTAAGTATAGTATAGTATATACATATAGTATATATGTAATCCCATGCTCCCAAATCATCCCCCGCTCCCCACCTCCCACAGAGTCCAAAAGTCTGTTCTATGCATCTGTGTCTCTTTTGCTGTCTTGCATACAGGGTTATCATTACCATCTTTCTAAATTCCATATATATGTGTTAGTATACTGTATTGGTGTTTTTCTTTCTGGCTTACTTCACTCTGTATAATTGGCTCCAGTTTCATCCACCTCATTAGAACTGATTCAAATGTATTCTTTTTAATGGCCGAGTAATACTCCATTGTGTATTTGTACCACAGCTTTCTTATCCATTCGTCTGCTGATGGACATCTAGGTTGCTTCCATGTCCTGGCTATTATAAACAGTGCTGCGATGAACATTGGGTCTCTTTCAATTCTGGTTTCCTTGGTGTGTATGCCCAGTAGTGGGATTGCTGGGTCATAAGGCAGTTCTATTTCCAATTTTTTAAGGAATCTCCACATTGTTCTCCATAGTGGCTATACTAGTTTGCATTCCCACCAACAGTGTAGGAGGGTTCCCTTTTCTCCACACCCTCTCCAGCATTTATTGCTTGCAGACTTTTGGATTGCAGCCATTCTGACTGGTGTGAAATGGTACCTCATTGTGGTTTTGATTTGCATTTCTCTGATAATGAGTGATGTTGAGCGTCTTTTCATGTGTTTGTTAGCCATCTGTATGTCTTCTTTTGAGAAATGTCTGTTTAGTTCTTTGGCCCATTTTTTGATTGGGTCATTTATTTTTCTGGAATTGAACTGCATAAGTTGCTTGTATATTTTTGAGATTAGTTGTCAGTTGCTTCATTTGCTATTATTTTCTCCCATTCAGAAGGCTGTCTTTTCACCTTGCTTATAGTTTCCTTTGTTGTGCAGAAGCTTTTAATTTTAATTAGATCCCATTTGTTTATTTTTGCTTTTATTTCCAGAATTCTGAGAGGTGGATCATAGAGGATCCTGCTGTGATTTATGTTGGAGAGTGTTTTGCCTATGTTCTCCTCTAGAAGTTTTATAGTTTCTGGTCTTACGTTTAGCTCTTTAATCCATTTTGAGTTTATTTTTGTGTATGGTGTTAGAAAGTGTTCCAGTTTCATTCTTTTACAAGTGGTTGACCAGTTTTCCCAGCACCACTCGGTAAAGATATTGTCTTTTCTCCATTGTATATTCTTGCCTCCTTTGTCAAAGATAAGGTGTCCACAGGTGCATGGATTTATCTCTGGGCTTTCTATTTTGTTCCATTGATCTATAATTCTGTCTTTGTGCCAGTACCATACTGTCTTGATGACTGTGGCTTTGTAGTAGAGCCTGAAGTCAGGCAAGTTGATTCCTCCAGTTCTATTCTTCTTTCTCAAGATTGCTTTGGCTATTCAGGGTTTTTTGTATTTCCATACCAATTGTGAAATTATTTGTTCTAGCTCTGTGAAAAATACTGCTGGTAGTTTGATAGGGATTGCATTGAATCTGTAGATTGCTTTGGGCAGTATACTCATTTTCACTATATTGATTCTTCTGATCCATGAACATGGTATATTTCTCCATCTATTAGTGTCCTCTTTGATTTCTTTCATCAGTGTTTTATAGTTTTCTATATATAGGTCTTTAGTTTCTTTAGGTAGATATATTCCTAAGTGTTTTATTCTTTTCATTGCAATGGTGAATGGAATTATTTCCTTAATTTCTTTTTCTACTTTCTCCTTATTAGTGTATAGGAATGCAAGGGATTTCTGTGTGTTGATTTTATATCCTGCAACTTTACTATAGTCACTAATTAGCTCTAGTAATTTTCTGGTAGAGTCTTTAGGGTTTTCTATGTAGAGGATCATGTCATCAGCAAACAGTGAGAGTTTTACTTCTTCTTATCCAATCTGGATTCCTTTTATTTCTTTTTCTGCTCTGATTGCTGTGGCCAAAACTTCCAGAACTATGTTGAATAGTAGTCGTGAAAGTGGGCACCCTTGTCTTGTTCCTGACTTTAGGGGAAATGCTTTCAATTTTTCACCATTGAGGATAATGTTTACTGTGGGTTTGTCATATATAGTTTTTGTTATGTTGAGGTATCTTCCTTCTATTCCTGCTTTCTGGAGAGTTTTTTTTTTTTAATCACAAATGGATGCTGAATTTTGTCAAAGGCTTTCTCTGTATTTATTGAGATAATCATATGGCTTTTATTTTTCAATTTGTTAATGTGGTGAATTACATTGATTGATTTGCGGATATTGGAGAATCCTTGCATCCCTGGGATAAAGCCCACTTGGTCATGGTGTATGATCTTTTTAATGTGTTGTTGGATTCTGATTGCTAGAATTTTGTTGAGGATTTTTGCATCTATGTTCATCAGTGATATTGGTCTGTAGTTTTCTTTTTTTGTGGCATCTTTGTCAGGTTTTGGTATTAGGGTGATGGTGGCCTCATAGAATGAGTTTGGAAGTTTCCCTTCCTCTGAATTTTCTGGAAGAGTTTGAATAGGATAGGTGTTAACTCTTCTCTAAATTTTTGGTAGAATTCAGCTGTGAAGCCATCTGGACCTGGGCTTTTGTTTGCTGGAAGATTTCTGATTACAGTTTCAATTTACATGCTTGTGATGGGTCTATTAAGTTTTCCTGTTTCTTCCTGGTTCAGTTTTGGGACGTTGTACTTTTCCAAGAATTTGTCCATTCCTTCCACGTTGTCCATTTTATTGGCATATAATTGCTGATAGTAGTCTCTTATAATCCTTTGTATTTCTGTGTTGTCTGTTGTGATCTCTCCATTTTCATTTCTAATTTTATTGATTTGATTTTTCTCTCTTTGTTTCTTGATGAGTCTGGCTAATGGTTTGTCAGTTTTATTTATCCTTTCAAAGAACCAGCTTTTGGCTTTGTTGATTTTTGCTATGACCTCTTTTGTTTCTTTTGCATTTATTTCTGCCCTAATTTTTAAGATTTCTTTCCTTCTACTAACCCTGGGGTTCTCCATTTCTTCCTTTTCTAGTTGCTTTAGGTGTAGAGTTAGGTTATTTATTTGACTTTTTTCTTGTTTCTTGAGGTATGCCTGTATTGCTATGAACTTTCCCCTTAGCACTGCTTTTATAGTGTCCCACAGGTTTTGGGTTGCTGTGTTTTCATTTTCATTCATTTCTATGCATATTTTGATTTCTTTTTTGATTTGTTGGTTATTCAGAAGCGTGTTTTTCAGCCTCCATATGTTGGAATTTTTAATAGTTTTTCTCCTGTAATTGACATCTAATCTTAATGCATTATGGACAGAAAAGATGCTTGGAATGATTTCGATTTTTTAAAATTTATCAAGGGTAGATTTATGGCCCAGGATGTGATCTATCCTGGAGAAGGTTCCGTGAGCACTTGAGAAAAAGATGAAATTCATTGTTTTAGGGTGAAATGTCCTACAGATATCAGTTAGGTCTAACTGGTCTATTGTATCATTTAAAGTTTGTGTTTCTTTGTTAATTTTATGTTTAGTTGATCTGTCCATAGGTATGAGTGGGGCATTAAAGTCTCCCACTATTATTGTGCTATTGTTAATTTCCCCTTTCATACTTGTTAGCATTTGTCTTACATATTGCTGTGCTCCTATGTTGGGTGCATATATATTTATAATTGTTATATCTTCTTCTTGGATTGATCCTTGATCATTATGTAGTGGCCTTCCTTGTCTCTTTTCACAGCCTTTGTTTTAAAGTCTATTTTATCTGATACGAGTATAGCTACTCCTGCTTTCTTTTGGTCTCTATTTGCGTGGAATATCTTTTTCCAGCCCTTCACTTTCTATCCCTTGTTTTGAGGTGGGTCTCTTGTAGACAACATATATAGGGGTCTTGTTTTTATATCCATTCAGCCAGTCTTTGTCTTTTGGTTGGGGCATTCAACCCATTTATGTTTAAGGTAATTATTGATAAGTATGATCCCATTGCCATTTACTTTATTGTTTTGGGTTTGGGTTTATACACCCTTTTTGTGTTTCCTGTCTAGAGAATATCCTTTAGCAATTGTTGGAGAGCTGGTTTGGTCGTGCTGAATTCTCTCAGCTTTTGCTTGTCTGTAAAGCTTTTGATTTCTCCTTCATATTTGAATGAGATCCTTGCTGGGTAGAGTAATCTGGGCTGTAGGTTATTTTCTTTCATCACTTTAAGTATGTCTTGCCATTCCCTCCTGGCCTGAAGAGTTTCTATTGAAAGATCAGCTGTTATCCTTATGGGAATCCCCTTGTGTGTTATTTGTTGTTTTTCCCTTGCTGCTTTTAATATTTGTTCTTTGTGTTTGATCTTTGTTAATTTGATTAATATGTGTCTTGGGGTGTTTCGCCTTGGGTTTATCCTGTTTGGGACTCTGGGTTTCTTGGACTTGGGTGATTATTTCCATCCCCATTTTAGGGAAGTTTTCAACTATTATCTCCTCAAGTATTTTCTCATTGTCTTTCTTTTTGTCTTCTTCTTCTGGGACTCCTATAATTCGAATGTTGGAGCATTTCATATTGTCCTGGAGGTCTCTGAGATTGTCCTTATTTCTTTTAATTCGTTTTTCTTTTTTCCTCTCTGATTCATTTCATTCTACCATTCTATCTTCTATTTCACTAATCCTATCTTCTGCCTCATTATTCTACTATTTGTTGCCTCCAGACTGTTTTTGATCTCATTTATTGCATTATTCATTATATATTGACTCTTTTTTATTTCTTCTAGGTCCTTGTTAAACTTTTCTTGCATCTTCTCAATCCTTGTCTCCAGGCTATTTATCTGTGATTCCATTTTGATTTCAAGATTTTGGATCATTTTCACTATCATTATTTGGAATTCTTTATCAGGTAGATTCCCTATCTCTTCCTCTTTGGTTTGGTTTGGTTTGATGGGCATTTATCTTGTTCCTTTACCTGCTGGGTATTCCTCTGTCTCTTCATCTTGGTTATATTGTTGCACTTGGGGTGGCCTTTCTGTATTCTGGCAGTTTGTGGAGTTCTCTTTATTATGGAGTTTCCTCGCTGTGGTGGGGTTGTATCAGTGGCTTGTCAAGGTTTCTTGGTTAGGGAAGCTTGTGTTGGAGTTCTGGTGGCTGGAGCCGGATTTCTTCTCTCTGGAGTGCAATGAAGTGTCCAGTAATAAGTTATGAGATGTCAATAGATTTGGAGTAACTTTGAGCTGCCTGTATATTGAAGCTCAGGGGTGTGCTCCTGTGTTGCTGAAGACTTTGCGTGGTATGTCTTGCTCTGGAACTTGTTGGCCCTTGGGTGGTGCTCGTTTTCAGTGTAGGTATGGAGGCATTTGATGACCTCCTATCAATTAATGTTCCCTGGATTCAGGAGTTCTCTGATGTTCTCAGGATTTGGACTTAAGCCTCCTGCTTCTGGTTTTCAGTTTTATTTTTACAGTAGCCTCAAGACTTCTCCATCTATATAGCACCGATGATAAAACATCTAGGTTAGAGATGAAAAGTTTCTCCACATTGAGGGACACCCAGAGAGGTTCACTGTCTTTGAAGACAATGATCTGCTGTTCTGGGTGCCTGATGTCCTCTACCAGCATTCAGAAGTTTTTTTGTGAGGTTTACTCAGCATTGAAATGTTCTTTTGATGAATTTGTGAGGGAGAAAGTGGTCTCCCCATCCTATTCTTCCACCATCTTAGGACCGCCCCCTCTCAAATTTGCCCATTCTCTTTCTCTGCATCAAACACCCTCTGTTCTTTTCCCATCTCTCTCGAGCAATGGTTCTTCAAGTGCTGTATCTCTGGTGTGCATATTAAAGCAGCGACTCTTCAAGGGTGGTCCCCAGACCAGCAGCAACAGCCCCTTCAGGGGAGTTGTCAGGAAGGTCAGCTTCTGGGCTCTGTAGCAGACCAACTGCGTCCCAATTTTAGAACCTTTTTGAGAACATTCTTGTATTGCCATGAGAAACTCACTTTTGAAGTTGTGTCTTGGTTGAACTATTTCTTTAAAGCCAGGCAGAATCTTCCGGAAGGTCCTGGTTGCAGCAGTCCTCTGTCGGCACACCACCTTCACTTGGAGAGTTCTAACTAGTCCAAGGGACTCTTAAGAGTCTTCTTACGCACTACATTTGGAAAACATCAGTTCTTTGATGCTCAGCCAAAGAATGCTCATGGTTCAGCTCTCACATCCATATATGACAACTGGAAAAACCATAGCTTTGACTATATAGACTTTTGTTGGCAAAGTGATGTCTCTGCTTTTTAATACACTGCCTAGGTTTGTCATAGCTTTCTTCCAAGGACCAAGTGTCTTTTAATTTTGTGGCTGCAGTCACTGTCTCTAGTGATTTTGGAGTGCAATAAAATAAAGCCTGTTACTCTTTCCATTTTCCCTCCATCTATTAGCCATGAAGTGATGGCCCTACCTGTTACCAGATTTATAAACGATCCCAAATATGTAACTCTCTGCCCAGTGCAGGTCCTGAAGCTCACAGCTCCATCTCACTCAGTCATAGAGCCAGCCCTGTGCAGAGCTGGCCCTTTGACAGAGGCTTCTTCCCCATCAGGAGATGGGTCTGATACATGTCTTACTGTCATTATCATCACCTCTTTTAACAGGGGACCTGGGCCTGGACTGTGTGCTAGTTCAGACCTTACCTGCCTTGGTTTCCCGATGATGCTCCATTTCCCCTAATACTGGAGTTGGATCTTGGCTAGAACACTTGTTCAGTAGAAAGCTAATGTGAGCTATGTATGCAAGCCACATTGGAAAAAGTAAAAAGGTGGGAATTTCCTGGTGGTCCAGTGGTCCATACTTCCACAGCAGGGGGCATGTTCAATTCCTGGTTGGGGAACTAGGACCCTGCATGCCATGTGGTGTAACCAAAAAGAAAAAAAACAAAACAAAACAAAGGAAAAAGCCCAACAACAAAAACAAAAAGGTAAGAAACAAATAGATGAAATTAATCTTAATGATATATTTTATTTAACTCAATATAACCAAAGAATTACCATGGCAACATGAAGGCAATATAATAAAGAGTATTAACGAGCTATTCAACTAATTTTTTTTCATACTAAATCTTTCAAATCCCAAGCAAATTGGACACTTATGACACTTATGACTTGTACGATCATGACTTATCTTGACAGTCCAGCCACACTTCACTTGCTTAATAGCTGCATGTAACTGTGGCCATCATGTTGGATGATACACACCCTGACCCTACACTGGTTAATTTGGACATTGTTGCAGCCTAGAAGGAGAACCTGGAGTGAGGGAGAGTTCAGCCTCTGGGCATTTCTGATGGGTGGTCACTGTTCACCAGCCCAGGGCCCACCTTCCTCTGGAGACTGGAATCAACCTGCAAAGAACATTAATTATAGTTTATCCTGGGCCAGACTGTTGTGTGCTAAGAGCTTTGCAAGCATTATCTCATTCTATCCTCAGGACAGTCTGGAGGTTCTTTTTATTACCTCTGGGGAATAAGAGGTTATGTGAGTTGCCTAAGGTCAGAGAGTTGCTAAGTGGCAGTGCCAGGATTCAGAACCAGTTCTGTCTGCCTGTGGAGTTTGCACTCCTACATGATGTACTGTATCCCCTCTCTTTCTCCCCACACTCGCCCCCGCCCTGTGGACCTCGGGACTGGATGGCTGCCCTCTTTCCCTCTCAGAACCCGTCCAGCAGCCCAGTCTGTGCCTTTCCTCCATGGCCTTTCCTGCTTATTCACCTGGCCCGACTCACTCGGCATGAATATCCAGGCATGTTCTGTAGACAAGCTTCTCTGGCACGGGGTCCCAGGAAAAACAGACTTATAGGGCAATCCGTGTGACACATTACTCTCTCCTCCGTTTGGAAAGCTGGTGAGCCCTGAGTTCCTGGCAGGCTTGCTTGCAGCTAATGAACTCAGGAATATGGAATTAGAAAACACCCTGAGCTGGTTGCTTGGCTAATGGAGACATATTGCATGTCTCAGGAGCTTGTCTCAGGTCTCTGGGGACCTGGAGCCTCTCGTGTTAAACAGCTGCTTTAGCACATTGTCTGCCCTGGGAGCGGGTGCAGTGAAGAGCTCTTATGAGGAATCCTTGGGGACTGGAGGAATGTTTGCTATGAGATGGATTTTTCTGGGTGCAAACACTCCCTATTGGTCTGGTTTTCTCCTGGGAGGAAAGAAGGATTGGACTGAGTGCACTGAGGATGCAGACAGCAATGAATGGCTTACTGACCTTCATGACCTCTGTGGGCATTCAACCTGATGGGACATTCAGCTGTGTCCTAAGAGCATTTTGTCCACACCAGGGGTATAAAATACAATCTCCATTCTGAGCTAGCTCACTTTGTTCTCAGGGAGCAGAAGGGGCCTAGGACTGTACCAAGTCCCTGAATACAGGAAGCACATGCATCAAAGCATCATGCTTGACCTTTGGGGCCAGACTGAAGACGCTGTGTGTTCTGAGTCATTTTATCCACTTCTAAGATCAGGATTCCACTTTTGAGGAATTTCTGGGTACGTGAAGGTAACAAGCACATTTTTGGTTCATAGAAGACCTTCGATGTATGCTAGTGTTCATTCTTTTAATAAGGCGAAGCCAGGGAAATGCAGAGAAAGGCATGATTAATTCCAAGAGAGAGAAATCAGAAAAAGTTTCATGGAGGAGGTAGGTTTGGGGCTTGACTTTGACAAACAAAGAGTTAAAGCTATGGAAAGAGGAATTTCAGGTGGATGTGTTTGGGGAGAAGCCTCCAGGTTGTCCCACTAGACATGATCTCTGGGTTTACACATTCACCATCTCACCATCTTCCCAGTTTCTGATCTTCTCCTGATTTGCTTGAGTCTGAATTAGATCTTAATCCATGTGCTTCCATAGCCAGGATGTGTTTCTCTATCTGGCACTTGCTGAGTTTTGTTGATTGTGGGTATACTGGATTGAATAATGTTCCTTCAAAATTTGTGTCCACTCGGATCCTCAGAATATGACTTTATTAGGAAATAGGTTTTGGTAGATCTAATTAAGGTCAAAGGATGGGCCTGAAATCCATTGACTGGTGTCCTTGTAAGAAAGGCATAGGAAGACCCAGAGAGAAGAAGGTGATGCGAAGATGCCCAGGAAAGAAGCCAGGTGAGGAGAGAGGCAGAGGTTGGAGTGATAGAGCAACAAGGGACACCAAGGATTGCTGGTAGCCACTGGAAGCTAGGAAAAAGCAAGGAAAGATTCTTTCTTTAGAGCCTTCAGAGAGAGCATGACCCCATCAGCACCTTGATTTTGGATGTCTAGCATCCAGAACTACAAGAGAATACATTTCTGTTGTCTTAAGCCATCTAGTATGTGGAGATTTCTTGTGGCAGCTCTAGGAAATTAAGAATACTGTGGCAATGGTTCTTTCTCTATTAGACTGTGAGTTTCCTTATATGGTTGTGATTTCCGTGTCCAGTACAGTTCCTCTCCTGGAGTAGATGTCCAATATCTGCTTGTTGAGTGAATGAATGAATAGCACTTGGCCATTTAAAGCCTGATCATTCTGTGTGGCATAATTTTCACTCTCCCTTACCCCCAGCATATCTAGAGTACTCTGTGTATCAATTATGTGACATTTTAATAGTTTGATTTGTGTCTAGGTTCCATTTCTCTCTCTACGATTGTACTTTCTCAAGGGTACATTTGGATCCTGCCATATGGTCTAATGTGGTGTCCAGCACTGGGCTGGGATAGACCCTGTACAGTCCAGGCCTCCGCAGCCTCAGAGAAGAGTTCTAGAGATGATCAGAAATGGACAAGCTTCAGCTGTCACCTTCAAAGTGGACAAAATAATATTCTACTTCCAGGACTATAGTACTAAATGAGGGAACTAGCACAAGTACCAGAGAAGGCGATGGCACCCCACTCCAGTACTCTCGCTTGGAAAATCCCATGGATGGAGGAGCCTGGTAGGCTGCAGTCCATGGGGTCGCTAAGAGTTGGATACGACTGAGCATCTTCATTTTCACTTTTCACTTTCATGCATTGGAGAAGGAAATGGCAACCCACTCCAGTGTTCTTGCCTGGAGAATCCCAGGGACGGGGGAGCCTGGTGGGCTGCCGTCTATGGGGTCGCACAGAGTCGGACACGACTGAAGCGACTTAGCAGCAGTAGCAGCAGCACAAGTACGCGAAGGTGCTTGTTAAGCAGTGTGTATTGTAAAGACAGTTTGAGTCAAATCTGGTTCCCCCTAAGATCCAGACACGGCTGGTTGGTTTGGAAGTCTGATGGGATAGACTCATCTTTGTTTTATGAACCAGCATAAGTGCCTTCATTCTACAGTTACACATGGTTATTCCCATACCAAAGCTTTGAATGTATAGATAAGGATGGGTCCACCCACCTTCACCCATGGTGTCTGCCATTCAGAATTCTCCCCTGGTCTAGCCCTCTGTCGATTCCTCTTTGAACTCCAGAGAAAGAGGGAGCTACAAATAAGCATAGGTGCAGCACTACACTTGTCACAATACTTTTCCTTGCAAAGGAACTTGTAAGACTTTCCCTCCACTTCAGCACAAAGATAGGTTGACTTAAGCACATTAAAGACAGAATGCAGCAAAGCTCTTCTTTGGCATCTTAGAACTGTAGCACATTAGTTGTATTTTTGGAGGGTCCATGGGAGCTGTTTCAAAGGTGTGCCCTAGCAACTGTGTTGGGGTGCCTTTACACAGCACTGAAGGTGATGGACATCGGGAACGAATTCTGGACCAGGAAGGGAGGACAAAGTAGGTGATGAGAGCAGGCAGAAGGAGGAAGTGAGCACACGTGAGACTGCCCTTAGAGGCCTCCTGGGAATCAATGGGGGAATGATGAGGATGATGCTAGAGTCCAAATAGAGTCAGACCTGCTTAAATACTGTCTTAATGAGGATCCGTATCTATCTCCCAGGCTAGTTTGTCCTGGAAACACGTAGGCTACATTGAAAACAGGAGCCTGGCAATGCCACCGAGCCTGAATTTATTTGTAGGAGTGAATGGAATAAAGAAAAGCATACATATGAGGACGAAGTTTTGAGTAGAAGTTTCAAAAGAAAATAAGAGAGATAACATTGGGTCTTGTCATTCGTACATCCATATGCACTGGGTCTGGACTCTGTGGGAGAGGCCTGTTCTTCCTGTTTGTGCATAGAAATCAGCAAGGTCTTAATGCATTAAAGACTAAAGGAAAACTTTTGGCACCTCTGAGGATGACAGCTTTGGATGTCATCCCTTGGTGTCACCACCCTGGAATAACCATTATTCACCCACAGAACAGTAGGAAAGTACTAGAAGGACCTGATGCCCAGTGATAGCTCCAGAGTTTCCATCTTTTATACATAATCTCCAGTGTGGCTTAGTCATATCAGCATCTTGGTACTGTGACCCAGTGAAATGTCATAGTATTTGGACGACTCTTGAGATAAAAATGGAGGTTGGTACGTGTGTTCCCAGTCATCTCTGACTCCTTGCGATCCCATGGACTGTAGCCTGCTAGGCTCCTCTGTCCATGAGATTTCCTAGGCAAGAACTAGAGTGGGTTGCCCTTTCCTCCTCCAGGGGATCTTGCTGACCTAGGGACTGAACCTGCGTCTCCCATGCCCCCTGCATTGGAGGCAGATTGTTTACCACTTGAGCCAGTAGGGAAGTCTGAAGCAGGTACAGGGAGAGACAATTTTAACATCTTTCATTTAGAGTTAACATTTAACAGATGAGATGGTTTTGTTATCATAGATCAGGAGTGGATTTAAGAAACAGTTACTTCTAAGAGAAAGAATACCTCCCAATCAATCCTTCCAAAACCAATGTCACTGTTTAGAAAGATAAGTCAATTTTAAACTTATTTATGGTGAATAATCCTATTTAAAAACTGGGTCAGTCATTAGGTTATAGACATTTTTCAGTTAGTTTCTCTTGGTGAGTGTGCCAGGAAGTTGTTTAAAACTCTTTATAGATTCATGCATACCAGAGTATATATATGTGTGTGTGTGTATGTATCTATGTATACATGGCTAATGGGAGCATTCCATGTGCTTTGGATTTTTCCTTGTATGTAGATCTCATTGTTTTGATGCTCCTCCTCCTGTTCCTGTTAATTTATTTTTTTCAAATGGGTTTTGGGGTGATGAAATTGATCTTCATCGAAGGGCAGGGATTCTACTCATTGCTGACCTGTTACATTTTAAGAATAGTCCTGAAGGCACATTTTAAGAATAGGTCTAATGTAAACTAATTACATTATGTAGTTTCTTCTTTGTGTAGATTAAAGTGTGAAAGTCTTCCCTGGTTTCAGCAGCAGGAATAGAGGAGGTTCCTTACTTATTTTGGGGGTGTATCTGATTTGATTCTGCTTTGTGAACAAAGTGAATCTTCTGACTTGCTAATCTTGTTTCCTTTTTAGCATTGGTTGCTAGGAAGCTCAGAGTCAAAATTTGTTTTTATTTCTATTGTGTTATATAGGATTTACTGTCTTGCATTTGATAAACTAGCTTTACCCTTGAGCCTACTATCCTTATTTCTTTGATGTCTTCTCAAATGATTTATCTTTAGTTCAGTTTATCTGACAATCCTATATTCATCTTTATAAGCTACCATAAGTACCTTTTTGGAGTCAGGCAGAGTTATAAATACACATGTATTACAATATTGCTTTTTGACTTATGGATGGAGGAAAAGGCAAGGATTTAGAATCTTGGCATCAGTTCAGTTCAGCTCAGTCGCTCAGTCGTGTCCGACTCTTTGCAACCCCATGAATCGCAGCACGCCAGGCCTCCCTGTCCATCACCATCTCCCGGAGTTCACTCAGACTCATGTCCATCGAGTCTGTGATGCCATCGAGCCATCTCATCCTCTGTCGTCCCCTTCTCCTCCTGCCCCCAATCCCTCCCACCATCAGAGTCTTTTCCAATAAGTCAACTCTTCGCATGAGGTGGCCAAAGTACTGGAGCTTCAGCTTTAGCATCATTCCTTCCAAAGAAATCCCAGGGCTGATCTCCTTCAGAATAGACTGGTTGGATCTCCTTGCAGTCCAGGGGACTCTCAAGAGTCTTCTCCAACACCACAGTTCAAAAGCATCAATTCTTCGGCACTCAGCCTTCTTCACAGTCCAACTCTCACATCCATACATGACGACAGGAAAAACCATAGCCTTGACTAGACGGACCTTAGTCGGCAAAGTAATGTCTCTGCTTTTGAATATACTATCTAGGTTGGTCATAACTTTTCTTCCAAGGAGTAAGTGTCTTTTAATTTCATGGCTGCAGTCACCATCTGCAGTGATTTTGGAGCCCCCCAAAATAAAATCTGACACTGTTTCCCCATCTATTTCCCATGAAGTGATGGGACCGGATGCCATGATCTTCATTTTCTGAATGTTGAGCTTTAAGCCAACTTTTTCACTCTCCTCTTTCACTTCCATCAAGAGGCTTTTTAATTCCTCTTCACTTTCTGCCATAAGGGTGGTGTCATCTGCATACCTGAGGTTATTGATATTTCTCCTGGCAATCTTGATTCCAGCGTTTCTCTTGAATCTTGTGTTTCTTCCAGTCCAGCGTTTCTCATGATGTCCTCTGCATAGAAGTTAAATAAGCAGGGTGACAATATACAGCCTTGATGCACTCCTTTTCCTATTTGGAACCAGTCTGTTGTTCCATGTCCAGTTCTAACTGTTGCTTCCTGACCTGCATACAGATTTCTCAAGAGGCAGGTCAGGCAGTCTGGTATTCCCATCTCTTTCAGAATTTTCCACAGTTTATTGTGATCCACACAGTCAAAGGCTTTGGCATAGTCAATAAAGCAGAAATAGATGTTTTTCTGGAACTCTCTTCCTTTTTCCATGATCCAGCGGATGTTGGCAATTTGATCTCTGGCTCCTCTGCCTTTTCTAAAACCAGCTTGAACATCAGGGAGTTCACGGTTCACATATTGCTGAAGCCTGGCTTGGAGAATTTTGAGCATTACTTTACTAGTGTGTGAGATGAGTGCAATTGTGCAGTAGTTTGAACATTCTTTGGCATTGCCTTTCTTTGGGATTGGAATGAAAACTGACCTTTTCCAGTCCCATGGCCACTGCTGAGTTTTCCAAATTTGCTGGCATATTGAGTGAAGCACTTTCACAGCATCATCTTTCAGGATTTGAAACAGCTCCACTGGAATTCCATCACCTCCACTAGCTTTGTTCATAGTGATGCTTTCCAAGGCCCACTTGACTTCACATTCCAAGATGTCTGGCTCTAGAGTAGTGATCACATCATCATGATTATCTTGGTCATGAAGATCTTTTTTGTACAGTTCTTCCGTGTATTCTTACCACCTCTTCTTAATATCTTCTGCTTCTGTTAGGTCCATACCATTTCTGTCCTTTATCGAGCCCATCTTTGCATGAAATATTCCCTTGGTATCTCTAATTTTCTTAAAGAGATCTCTAGTCTTTCCCATTCTGTTGTTTTCCTCTATTTCTTTGCATTGATAGCTGAAGACTCTGATTCTCAGCTTCCTTATCTATAATATGGGGTGAACAGTAAATTCTAGACTAGTGGACTCTTGTGAAAATCAAATGAGACAGTTGGCGCTAAAGTCTTCTGTAATATTACTTGTAATAGCAAAAGTATGAGACCACTTTTCCCTTCTATTAAAAATTATGTGTGTAGTACACATAGTTTGAACATAAAGTAGTACCAACATCTTACATCAATCAGTTCAGTCACACGGTCATGTCCGACTCTTTGCAACCCCGTGGAGTGCAGCAAGCCAGGCTTCCCTGTCCAGCATGAACTCCCAGAGCTTGCTCAAACTCATGTCTAATGAGTCAGTGATGTCATCCAACCATCTCGTCCTCTGTCATTCCCTTCTCCTCTTGCCTTCAATCTTTCCCAGAATCAGGGTGTTTTCTAATGAGTCAGTTCTTCTCATCAGGTGGCCAAAGTATTGGAGCTTCAGCTTCAGCATCAGTCCTTCCAGTGAATATTCAGGACTGATTTCCTTTAGAATTGACTGGTTTGATTTCTTTGCAGTCTTCTCCAACAAGAGTCTTCTCCAACACTACAGTTCAAAAGCATCAGTTCTTCAGTGCTCAGCTCTCTTTATGGTCCAGCTCTCCTATCCTTATATGACTACTAGTAAAACCATATCTTTGACTAGATGGACCTTGGTCGGCCAAGTAATGTCTCTGCTTTTTAATATGCTGTCTAGGTTGGTCATAGCTTTTCTTCCAAGGAGCAAGCGTCTTTTAATTTTATAGCTGCAGTCACCATCTGCAATGATTTTGGAACCCAAGAAAATAAGGTCTGTCACTATTTCTGTTGTTTCCCCATCTATTTGCCATGAAGTGATGGGACTGGATGCCATGATCTTCATTTTCTGAATGTTGAATTTTAAGCCAGCTTTTTCACTCTCCTCTTTCATCAAGAGGTTCTTTAGTTCCTCTTTGCTTTCTCCCATAAGGATGGTGTCTCTGCATATCTGAGGTTATTGATATTTCTCCCAGCTATCTTGATTCCAGCTTGTGCTTCATCCAGCCCGGTATTTTGCATGATGTACTCTGCATGTGTGTTAAATAAGCAGGGTGACAATATATAGCCTTGATGTACTCCTTCCCCAGTTTGGAACCAGTCCGTTGTTCCATGCCCAATTCTAACTGTTGCTTCTTGACCTACATACATATTTCTCAGGAGGCAGGTAAGGTGGTCTGGTGTTCCCATCTCTTAAAGAATTTTCCACAGTTTGTTGTGATCCACACAGTCAAAGGCTTTGGCGTAGTAAATAAAGCAGAAGTAGATGTTTTTCTGGAACTCTCTTGCTTTTTGATGATCCAACGGATGTTGGCAATTTGATTTTTTTTACCTATTTATAGATAGGCTATTACTGTCACAACTGCTTAAATAGTTCACTACCTGGCTAAGTAGTATGGATTCTTTACTATATTATTTTTGGGTTTTTGTGTGCTTCATAATCACCTCAATTTTTTTCTTTTTATTTAATTTTCTATTTACATATGACACTAATTTTTTTCCCTAAATATAGCAATAGACATATTGAACACAAAGCAGTAATTTTTCCAAATGTTTAAATACATAAGGTAAAACCTATTAATTCTATATTTTTTTTCCTGGGAAATTCTTTCCTATAGTTCTCAGTACCCCTTATCTGAACTGGGTTGGGTTTTCTTTAGGCTTGACACACATCATAAATTCTGTTAGCTACTTTCCTTTATTCCTAAATCTTTTAACTTCCATTTTCTCAACCCAGCCCTCCTTCTGCTGAATCAAATCCTTTAGTAGTTTCTAAGGAAAGGTGTAAGGGGTAAACATTTTTGAGGCTTGGTATATAAAACATTGCTGTAATTTTCCTTCTTACCTGAATGGTAGTTTAGCTTGATATAAAATTCTAAGTTAAAAAATGTCTCACAAACTTAAAGGACATGCTTCACTGTCTAAAAATCAGTGTTGAAACTGAGAAGATTAATACCTTCTTAGATGTATTCCATGTGTGTAACTTTCATTTTGTTTCTAGAAGCTTTTTGCATTTTCTATTTATCTCTGGTATCTTAAAATTTCACAATGATTTGCATTTATATGAGTATGTTTGTTTTTGTGTATGTACACATAAACCCCTTTAATTAAAGATTTGTGTAAAGCAACTATACTCCAAAAAAAATTTAAATGATTTGTATCCTTCATTTTTTGATAATTTCTTTTCATTCTTTTCTTCATTCTGGTTTTCTTTAATTTTTATTATTGAGATGTAATTACTCCTGGTTGATTCTCTTATTCATCTCTGTGTCTTTTTGTTCCTGCTATATGTTAAGATTTTTTCTACTTCAGTATTTCTGATGGATTTTACTTAGATTAACATACTTTAATATCTGAGAGCTCTCTCTTGTTCTCTAATTATTTCCTTTTTATACCACCCATTTCTTCTTTTATGGATGCGATAGTATCTCTTATTACTTTAAAGACATGTTCCTTTTTTCAAAAGCTTTCTTATGCTCCCTATGTTGTTTCTATTTCTTCCAAATTTCTTTTTTTTTTTCAAATATTTATTTCAACTCTTTGAAAAAATCATGTTGATGATATTTCTTAAATGACAAATCATGCTCCACAGTCTGTTCTCATTTAAAACTTAGTCATTTCATGGAAGCTGTGTTTGTGTGTGTGTGTTGATTGAATGTTTATGAACTGGTAAGCTTCAGTCTAGGCACATTGTGGACTGAGAATATCTCACCATTGGTAAAGCCCTGGAAGGTCTGTGCATGGTATTTTCTCTAGAAATGTTTGATTTTTCTAGAGACAGATCTTCAAAATCTCTGCTTTGAACTTTTTAGATTACTGCAGCCTCTTGGGATTGCAGTTCATAGGTCAACTTACTTGTAAAAGTCTTGTTTCAGCCTTGCCCCTGCCCACCCCACCCCCCATTAGGCCCAGTGCTTTCCATTGGGCCTGGTGCCTCTGAGCCTGTCTAGATTCTGTCTGAAATACACCTCTGTCATACCACCATGGAGGCTGAGAAAGGGGTAATGATGGGGCTTCCTATAGTGAAGGAGGAGTTGGGGAGGGGCTGTTCCTCTCCATACAGACCTTCAGCTAATACCTCTTTTATATTTCAACCCCCTCCCTCTGTTCTAAGAGTCCCCCTCTTTTTTTTTTTTCAGGGCTCCCGCAGGGAAAATTGCCCACCAAATTCTCATGATTTTATTCATCCATCTGTAGGCACTGAGTTTGTAACTTACTCTGCTCTGCTAAGTTCTGATATCTGTTGAATTTTCATCTTCTGAAGACTTTTTCTCTGTTCTCCCTGTCCTTGGATGTCTTGTATCTCTTCCTTTATTATCATTTTAGTGAGGTTATGAGAAGGGGAAAAGTAAAACAAATCTACTGTATTTAACCTGGAGCCTTATTTGAATTTCATAATGAATATATCATTATTTAACTTTATTGAAGTATAGTTTATATACAATAAAATGTACTCAGTTTGAATATATCAGATAGTGACTTTTGACAAATGAAAATAGCCATGTAACCACCATGATCAAGGTATAATTTTTTTTGAAAGAAATACTTCCATTTGCAAAAACATGGATGAAACATGAGGGCATTATAATAAGGTAAATAAGTCAGACAGAGATACATAAATATATTATGATCTTACTTATATGTAGAATCTAAAAATGCTCTCAAATTTGTAGAAAGAGTAGATTGGTGGTTCCAGGGGTGAAAGGGTGGGGGAAACAGATGAAAGTGGTCAAAGGGTATAAGATGAATAAATTCTGGGGATCTAATGTACAGCACATGTGCTGTGCTCAGTCACTTCGGTCGTGTCCGACTCTGCGACCCCATGGACTGTAGCCCACTAGGCTCCTCTATCCATGGGATTTTCCAGGCAAGAATATCGGAGTGGGTTGCCATTTCTTTCTCCAGGGGCTTTTCCTGCCCAGGGATTAACCCACATCTCCTGTATCTATCTCCTGCATTGGCAGGCAGATTCTTTACCACTAGTGCCACCTGGAAAGTCCATATATAGCATGGTGACTAAGTCAAAACATTGTATTACACACTTAAAAGTTCTCACCCCATACACAAAATGGTAACTATGTTAGTGATAGCTATGTCAAATTATTGTAGTAATCATTTTACTATATATATATATGTACATACATATCAAAACATCACACTGTATACATTAAACTCACACTATGTTATATGACAATTATATTTCAATAGAGCTGGGAAAAATATGCTGTTATTACCCCCCAAAATTCCTTATTGCCCCTTATAGTTAGTCCCCTTACTCCTGCCCCCAGACAATTGTTGGTCTGGTTTCCATCACTGTGGATTATAAATGTATTATTTTGTTTAAGAAATGATAAGAGGAGTTATGCAGTTTGTGAGATTGCAAAAAATTTTCAAAAATTGTCTTTGTAATGAAGAACTAATATATTTTAGAAAAACACAAAACACAGATCTAATTTAAGAAAGTGTACTATCAACTGTAAAGTGCTTGCCAAACATTAACATATTTTTAAATCAACATATACCTTACTGGAAACTGTTGGGAGGAGAGGGACTTTGCTAGGGGAAGGTGGCTTGAGGCTGGGCTGGGGAGAAGGAGCTGAGACATTCAATGGGACCAGCTGGAATCCCACGTAGAAATTTACCCCATGTTTCCTTTTGGAGAAATCAGTAATTGGAGAAAAATTATTATTAGATTCTGTGAAGTGAGTGGTCGATTAAATGTCTGTGAACCCTTTCATCTTTGGAGCTGAAAGGAAGAATTGTGCTCTTAAAGAATATAGGAAATAGAGTCTGCAAAGCAACTTGTTCAGATGGTGTTTCTCTTATCTGTGAGCAGTGAACACCCAGGGAACATAACATAGTCATTCAAAAGGAAGACAGAAGGAAGAAAATACAGATCCAAATGAGGAGAACTTAAATTAAGAGCCAGTGTTTCTCTCAGATATAAACAGAGTAGGGGGTTGAGATGTCCCTGGAGTCAGGAAGGATTTTCTTCCTTAAAAAAAAAAAATTTATTGGAATATAGTTGATTTACAAGGATGTGCTATTTTCAAGTGATACAGATACACATTGTTTTCAGTCGCTTAGTTGTGTCTGACTCTTTGTGACCCCACAGACTGCAGCACACCAGTCTTCCCTGTCCTTCACCATCTCCTGGAATTCACTCAAACTCATGTTGGATGGTGATACCATCCAGCCATCTCATCCTCTGTCATTCCCTTCTCCTCCTGCCTTCAATCTTTCCCAACATCAGGGTCTTTACCAATGAGTCAGCTCTTTGCATCAGGTGGCCAAATTATTGGAGCTTCAGCTTCAGCATCAGTTCTTCCAGTGAATATTAAAGACTGATTTTCTTTAGGATGGACTGGTTGGATCCCCTTGCAGTCCAAGGGACTCAAGAGTCTTCTGCAACATCACAGTTCAAAAGCATCAATTCTTCTCCACTCAGCCTTCTTTCTGGTCCAACTCTCACATCCTTACATGACTACTGGAAAAACCATAGCTTTGACTAGACGGACCTTTGTTGGCCAAGTAATGTCTCTGCTTTTTAATACGCTGTCTACATTGGTCATAGATTTTCTTCCAAGTGGCAAGTGTCTTTTAATTTCATGGCTGTGGTCACCATCTGCAGTGATTTTGGAACCCAAGAAAATAAAGTCCGTCACTGATTCCATTGTTTCCCCATCTATTAGCCATGAAACGATGGGGCCAGATGCCATGATCTTCAATTTTTTGAATGTTAAATTTTAAGCCAGGTTTTTCACGCTCTTCTTTCACCTTCATCAAGATGTTTTCATTCTTTTTCAGATTCTTTTCTCATACAGGTTATTACAGAGTATTGAGTAGAGTTCCTTGTGTTATACAGTAGGTCCTGTTGGCTATCTATCTTATATATAGTAGTGTATATATGTTAATCCCAAGATCCTGATTTATCTCCCCCTGCCTCTGATGTTTCCTTTTGGTAGTCATAAGTTTGTTTTCAATATGTGTAAGTCTGTTTCTGTTTTGTAATTATGTTCATTTGCATCATTTAAAAAAAATTAGATTCCCTAAATGAGTGATTGCAGAAGATATCCATCTTTATCTAACTTACTTCATACTTAGTATGATTATCTCTAGGTCAAAGGAGGAATTTTCAAGTCCTTGAACTTCAGTGTTTTAAAAGGGCAGAAGAGCACACATCTTTAGGATGAAGGTGATTAATAGCTGATTGGAACTGTTTGATATATAGAAGTTTCTTTTTTTTTCAGTTCCAATCAAAAAGCCTTGAAGTTAAAAAAAATCAAGGTTGTTTGTAGAAAAAATTTGAACTTCGATACCATAAATGTTTTTCATAGTTAACATGGGTTCTTAATGGACAAAAAGGATTAAAAGACTAAGTGGGAAGGGGAGAGGAGGAACAATTCTGTCACTTGGAACACTTCAACCCAGTTGAAGAAAAATCAATAACCACAGTCAAGTTGTTGTGGGAAAATGGCATAATTAAAATTTACTCATGAGGCTACATCTGAGTTCTTTGTTGTTGTTTTAGGTTGAAAGGGAAATATAGTTGGGAATTTAGTATATAAATTTGTTGAAAGTATGTCTGTCAGAGCTGGGATTTCTGTTAACTCTGAACATTAATATGGAGACAAATCCATCGTAACAGCAAGGGTTTTGCTGAAAGCACTACTTGATGGCATAGGGCAAAAGAATATATGTTCTTTTAAAATTATTTGATTGGAGTTAGTGATATAATTTTTGCTGTCATCCTACTCAACAAACCTTAGCATTTTTCTTGCTCTTTTCTCTTTCCTAACCCTTGAGCAAGCGAAGTTAAGTCCTGGCCGAGTGGTCAAAGAGCTGTGACAAATGACATCCAGAAGAGTCTTATTGGTCTTGGAAGGACAGATTCTAGTGTGACATCAGTAGTTTCTTCAGTTGCCCAACAAGAGTCAGCCTGACAGCAGGAAGAAAAAAAGGAACAGGAGAAAAAGGAGGCCAACTCAGCTTCAGCTCAGAAATTTTAAATGTTTTCAGGTAGTTTTTTGATCTTCCTGTGTTATACATTTTCATAAAGAGACCTTAAGAGTAAAACCACAATTAACTGGGAGATTAGAGTTTCTGATTCATTGAGTTTCTGTATTGGCCTTTCTTGAAAGTGAAAGTGAAGTTGCTCCCTCGTGTCTGACTTTTTGCGACCCCGTGGACTGTAGCCTTCCAGGCTCCTCTGTCCATGGGATTTTCCAGGCAATAGGGTTTCCAGGGCAATTGGAGTGGGTTGCCATTTCCTTCTCCAGGGGATCTTCCCAACCCAGGGATCTTCCCAACCCATTGGCCTTTCTTACTAAGGTAAAAGTAAAGCCCAAGTTTGTTGAGGAAGGGTCTTGGAGTGTTTTCATAGAGTATAGGATTCAGGGAGTTGGAGTTAAATGCACATTGGCCCAGGCCTCAGGGCATGGAGGATTTGTTTGAATCACCATCCCCACCAATAATATGTTCTGGTTCTCAGTTTCATCTTTTATTTGGAGAATCTGAGGAAAATAATATGTGAGGGGTTTGGTTCATTTTGTTCATTTTATCTGACATTTAACTGTGTTTGCAAATGCTCTGTAATTGTAAGTCCTATTTTTGTTTAAAGCAAAGATAAGAATAGCACAGGGCTTCCCTGGTGGTCCAGTGGTCAAGGATCTACCTGCTAATGCAGGGGACCTGGGTTTGATCCCTGGTCCAGGCATCCACATACCATGGGGTCACTAAACCCTTGCACCACAGCTATGAGCCCCGACTCTTGAGCCTGCAAGCCACAACTACTAAGCCCACACGCTGAGAGCCCATGCTCTTCATCAAGAGAAGCCACTGCAATGAGGAGCCTTCCTACCGCAGCCAGGGAGTAGCCCCCATTGGCCACAACTAGAGAAAGCCCATGTGCAGCCAAGGAAAAAGAATAGAGCAACTTGGGCTTTGGGAAACTGGGAATTCTAGTGTATTCTGTGCTCCCTGTGTGATCTTGGCAAGTCTTCTCATCTTGGTTTCATATTTTTCTATGTGGTAAAATATATACAGCATGAAACTGACCGATTGGGCCCTTTTTTAAAGTGTAAATTTCAGTGACACTAAATACATTCCCGGTGTTGTGCCACCGTCACCATTATCCATCTCCACAACTTTTTCATCATCCCAAACTAAAACCCTGCATCCTTCAGTCAACAGCTTCCCATTCTCCTCTCCCCTCAGGCCCTGACAATAGCATTATACTTTCTTTCTTTATGACTTTGACTATTCTAGGTACCTCATATAAGTAAAATCATATGAGATTTATCTTTTGTGTCTGGGGTATTTCATTTAGGATACTGTCTTCAGGTTTCATCCATACTGTAGTATGTATCAGAATTCCACTGCATTTGAAATCTGAATAGCCTTCCGTTGCAGATATTCTGCATATTGTTTAGCCATTCATCTGCTGATGGACATTTGGGTTGTTTCCACCTTTTAGCTATTGAAATAATGCTGCTATGAACATAGGTATACAAGTATCTGTTTGAGTCCCTGCCTTCAATTCTTTCGGGTTTATATCAAGAAGTGGAATTGCTGGATCGTATGATAACTCTGGCTTGAGTGTTTGACTAACTACCGTATTGTTTTTCACGGCTACTGCACCTGTCTAGAGTCTTTCACCATTGAGTGTAATGTTAGCTGTGGGCTCTTCATTTGTGGCCTTTAGTATGTTGAGATAGTTGCCTTATATGCCTAGTGTCTTGAGTGTTTTTATTGGTTTCAGTTTTTTAGTTATAGAAGTAGCAGGTTGAATGAGGTGACTCACTCAGCATGATAAACGGGAAGTGTATCATTAGGTGACCTTTGATACTTGACTCAAACTTTTTGAATCTTGATTTTTCATTCATAAAATAGAGATAATAGTTTCTACTACACATCGTTATCAGAAAGATTACATGAAATGATGTATGTCAATGGCATAGAACACATAGCAGTTGCTTAATAATTGTTCATTTCCCTGTCCATTCTGTTTTGTCATTCAACAAACATTCATTTAACACCTACTTCTGGGCAAGTTGCTGGGAATATACAACTGACCAACATATAGAACTAGTTGTCAATATACTTACAGTTTATGGGTCTCTGTACTCTTTTTCAAGTTTCAATAATCTTTTCTCATTCATGGACAGAAAATACTTTGTATGTCTGCTATAGACCAGATGCAGAGCTAAGCACAAAGTTAGGTGCTAATAGTCAGTGCTGATCTCCTCCTCCTTCCCCAACAAACACACATAAAACAGAGGAGGTCTTTTGTCTTCGCAAGCTTACAAACTTGTGGGGGAAGATAGAGAATAAATTAAAAAAGGAAATATATAATTTTGAATTGTGCCTGGTAAGAGCTATGGAAGTAATAGAATTCTATGAGAGAGAGTGAGCAATGGAAAATGGAGAAGTTGATGGAAAGATCAGAGGAAAAAACCTTGGTCAGGAGGTTGAAGCCAGAAAAAGGAAAATGGAACCAGGAATGAGAAGAGCTGAGGGAGGAGAACCCAGCCAGGGAGAATTGTAGGTACAAGGTCCTAGGCAGGGGAGGACATAGCTTGTTAGATGCTAAGAAGTGGGGAAGTGGTTAAAAATGGTGGTAGTGGAAAGAAGAGGCCAAAGTGAGAAGTTTGTATTTCACTCAAATTTCAATGAGGAGCCAGGGAAGTTTTTCCAGTAGGGCATATGGCATGATCTGATTTCTAGTTCAGGAGGCATGAAGGATGAAGGATGTGTTATAGAAGCCAAAATCAGAAGCAAGGAGTTAAGATGGGAAGAACTAGTATTGTTTCAGTGGAGAGATGATGATAGCTTGGTTAAGGTGTGGGAATAGGGTTTCAGGTGTTGGTTTGAGCAACTGGAAAGATGGTAGCCCTTTGAGCTCTGTTCTTGAAAATAAACATTTAGGTCAGATGGACATATCTGTGGTACTTATGATTGGAAAAGCTACTTCTTATTACTTTGGATCAGTTGTTGCCTGCTATAGGATTTGTTCTTAGAAATGTCATAAATCTCTCCTCCTGCAAACTACTGAAGCTTCCTAACGTGTGTTTCATTCAGCTAAAGTAAATTCAGCTGTTCATTCATTCAGCAAGTATCTACCAAGATTGTTCTAGCTGCTGGGAATACAGGAGAGGATGAAAAAGCCAAAAATCCCTGTTCACATGGACTTAATGTTCTACAGATGTGTGGCAAAGATGTTACGTGTGACTTTCTCTAGGGCACTGAAAAGATTTCAGATATTAACATATCACTTTCTTTACTTTTCCTTTCTTTTCCCTCTTTTTCCTTTTCTTCTTCTTTTGCTTTAAGAGAAAAGGACAATCAATAAACACTTGTCCTTAGGAACCAGAACTTCGGCTTACACTTAAGTGCCGTTGACCTTGGTCAAGTCACTTCACTTCTCTGAGCCTCAGTTTTCCTTTCTGATTCATAGGGAAAATGAAGAAAAACCTGAGTTACAGGGGTTTGTGAGGATTAAACTTATGTCTCGGAGAAGGCAATGGCACCCTGCTCCAGTCCTCTTGCCTGGAAAATCCCATGGACGGAGGAGCCTGGTGAGCTGCAGTCCATGGGGTTGCTAAGGGTCGGACACGACTGAGCAACTTCACTTTCACTTTTCACTTTCATACGTTGGAGAAGGAAATGGTGACCCACTCCAGTGTTTTTGCCTGGAGAATCCCAGGGACGAGGGAGCCTGGTGGGCCGCCGTCTATGGGGTCACATAGAGTTGGACACGACTGAAGTGACTTAGCAGCAGCAGCAGCAGCAGCAACAAACTTATGTCTAAGGGAGGGGTTCTCAAAATGCAAGTGCTCAGTAAATGGTAACTGTTAATAATAATCTTATTGTTATGACTGATTTGTTATTGGCACTCTGAGCTAGAGCCCATGGAGAAAGCATAGCCCAGATCACAATGAAGGATCAGGCTGCGGTAAAAAGTGAGTTAATCCATTCACATTTCTTATCCTCATGACCTTGAACATATTACTTCATACCTCTCAGCTACAGCTGGCCCACTTGAAAATTGGGGACAATAATGTCCAATTCATAGCATTTCCATATGGATCAGAATAAAAGTGTGTTGTGACCAAATCCAGCACAGTGAGGCAATTATTACCATAGGTTGTGATGAAGGTCAGGTACCTGCAGCTAGACTTGCCAGGCTTAAAGCTTGACCCCTGCACTTACCCACTGGTAAATTCGGGAAGGTTACTTATCTCCCATGTACTTCAATTTCCCCATCTGTATAGTGGAGATTATGGTAGTGTCTACCTTGCAGTGTTGTTTGAGAACTAAATGATATAAGGGCTCAGGGCTGGCATATAGAAGTATTACCCAATGGCCAGTGTTATGATCATTATAACGACCATAATCATCTTGGCTGCCCTCTTTCAGAGTCTATAGAATGCCTTATAAAACATTTATAATCTCTCTCCCCATCCTGTCCTCACATTAAGTGAATGAGGTCTTAAAGAAAAAAAACAGCCTCCACCCACAAACTGAAATTCCTCTGTTGGGAGTGCGTCCCCGTCTCCTGCTTGCCGCAACGCCACCTGGAGGGGACCCCTTCCCACCCCCGTGGATTCAGCAGTAGGCCTGCCGGAGATCTGAGCAGATGTTTCTGCTTTCCAGACCCAGGCATTTCCTCTCTTTTAGGAGCACATGCCAGCACAGTCAATATCTGGAAACCCGCTGCTTCACAGTAGGGCTGAGAACTAAACTGGTACTTTACTAGAAAATGGTAATAAAGCAATTTAAATTGCTTTTCATCCTCCTTGCTCTTAACAGCTTTTAGGTTCATACGAGACCAATCAATTAATCCTGCTTCAGAGCTGCAGGAATGGGGTGTTTTCCAGCCCCTGAATAAAAGATGGGCCCATAACAGAGATTTTCCAGAGCTGTCCCCTGGATCCTGAGTCTGGTGTCCAGAGCAGTGGGCGGGTGGAAGTGCCCAACTGGGTGATGCCATCTTCCTACAACCTGGCCAGCTCTCCAGGTCCTCACGAATCACCTCTGTCCCCAGGGCAAACCATGACTGTGATTCTGCTTTGCACACTCTGCTCCTCACCCTGCTCACCTCCTTCAATCCCCAGGTTCTGTCTGGGAGGATGAAGATAAGATGATTTACCTGGATGGAAAGAAATGCACAAATATAAAAAGGAGTTGCCTTTTCTTTCCTGACCAAGTACAAGATAGTTTGTTTGAAAGCTTCTTCTCTTCCCTTGAGGAAATTCTCATGATTCCTAGCATCCCCAGGGCTGTGCCTGGCATACAGTAACTCTCAGAGAATAATGGATGATGTGAATTAAAACAGAAACGAAGTGAAAATTTTGAAAGAAGGGAGGTTAGGGCAGGAATTTTTCCCTTCTCTTCATGACCAAGTATTGACTAGTCTACTTTTAGAAATGTAATTTCCTTAAAAAATTCTTAATACCAAAAGATAAATGATTAATCTGCAAGTGGAAGGTAACAGATTGAAAGTGATCAATGCAAGGAGACCGTCTCATTGGTTCTCCTGCAGACAAATTGGTGATGGGATGAAGTGATGCTTTTCCCTTGATGAGGAATCAGTGTGGGGTATTGCTCCACCGCAGCACAGGTTTTACCAGAAGTTATCTTGAGACCTCAAGCGCAACTTGTTTAGACACTTTCCAGTTGTATTTTTTTTCTAGGCTGTTAAAAATATTGACTTTGACAGCTTTAAAATGATGGCCTCAAAATTGGAATAATTTACATTCTGGAATTAAGATAATTCAGGCATTTCTGCTGGCAATGACAGAGGGTAGGTAGGAGCCAGTTATATAAATCCCAGATTGGAAGGAGACTGAGCATAGATTAGCATAGATTGGTCTGCCTTGGGTATTCGGAGCAGTCACCTTCCCATGTAAATGGATCTTTCTGTCTCTCCCAGGCAGGCCCAGATTCTGAGCTATTTTTGGAACTCCTTTTGGATCAGGTGATGTAGAACAGGGTGGGAGAAGGCCGCCAACTCAGGCCACATGCCTGTTGCTAGCCTCTTGGTGTTCTGCAAGAGACTCGGAAAGCCTGAGGAAAAATTCTAGCCACTGTCTGGCTGTTGTGTGTTTACCCTAGACGTTCTCCCCTTTAAATCCTGGGTCTCAGTCCCAGGGAGTCAACATAGAAAGCATTCAGAGCAGCTCAGTGGTCCTGGCCCAGGCCCAGAGCTCTCTGCCAGATTCCAAACACACCTGCTAAACAGATTCCTCTCTCCCAGCACTCTGCTGACATTTTCAGCAGGAACCCAAGTCCCTCTCCTGGTCCATAGCCTTCTTCTGAATGCTGACTGGATCATCTGCCTGCTCCTTCCTCCAGAAGCTGCTCCTCCATTCTGGCTGAAAACACCTGCATCAAAAGTAAACCTGGTTCCAACCCCAAGGCTATGGCTGGGAAACGGTCAAGTGGTGATTAGTTTCTGTGGGAAAAAATGAAAGCAAAATCTTCCCATTTGGAGTTTTTCCTTCTTCTCTTTGGTACCAGATACATCTGCTCCAAATTGCTCTGAGATGTCATCCACATTTGACATATGAAAAAAACAAAAGCAAAACAAAACAAAACAAAACAGAAAAGCTATAAGAATTGGACCAAGGACACTTGACTAGTGACTGGGTCAGACGGACCCCAAGCCTGTGGTTGGGATATTTTAGCTGTCATCTCTAGCAAAGATGCTGCGAACTGAATCAGTCTTCTTTGTGGCATTCACCTGGTAAAAGAGACACTAGAAATGACAAGGACGTCTTTCAAATATGTGGCTTGTAGGAGGGTTCAAGTTCAAACCAGTCACAGCCTTATTGGCCTGTGGAGTTTTATGACTGGAAGGGATATTCACTGAGTCGAGCTCTTTAACATTCGATGCCTGAAACCCCTAAGTATACCGTAAGGAGTTCTCAATCGGACAGGATGATTTTGACCCTCAGGGGGTGTTTGGCAACGTCTAGAGATATTTGTAGCTCTCCCAAATTGGGTGGGGGTGCCCCCTGGTAGTAGAGACCAAGGGAACCTCTAAACATCCTCCAATGCTCAGGCCAGTCACCCCTCCTCAGCAAAACAAAACATTACCTGGCTCAAAGTATCAGTAGTGCCATGGTTGACAGATCCTGATGTATGAGAAGGCAAGATGATAGAATCATAGCTATTGGAGGTAATCTGGGCTAAGATCCTCATTGTCACAAATAGGAAAAAGAGGCCCAGAATGGTGAAGTCACTTACCCTAGTTGTTATTTTTCAGGCGCTCAGGCATATCTGACTCTGTGACCCATGGACTGCAGCATGCCAGGCTTCCCTGCCCATCTCCTGGAGCTTGCTCAAACTCATGTCCATTAAGTTGGTGATGCCATCCAACCATCTTGTCCCCTTCTCCTCCTGCCTTCAATCTTTCCCAGCATCAGGGTCTTTTCTAATGAGTCAGCTCTTTGCATCAGGTGGCCAAAGTATTGGAGCTTCAGCTTCAGCATCAGTCCTTCCAATGAATATTCAGGGTTGATTTTCTTTAGAATTGACTGGTTTGATCTCCTTTCAGCCCAAGGAACTCTCAAGAGTCTTCACCAACACCACAGCTCAGAAGCACCAAGTCTTCAGCACTCAGCTTTCTTTATGGTCCAATTCTCACATCCATACATGACTACTGATTTCATAGCAAATTTTGGTAAAGGTGGGTCTACACTCCATTTGATACTGGCACACACAATATCTAAAAAATAGTGAAAAAATTTGGCACACACAATATCTATATAATATTAAAGTGAAAAATTATTGGTAAATATGAGTCACTTATAGAAAAAAGTACAAAAAATTATTGCTATTATCACCAGGCATATTACTTTGCATATGAAATTACAACAAATATGAGTGAAATATACTACTTGGGTATAATTTCTATCAAAAAAAAAACTGTTGAAAAGCTAAGGCACTGAGAAGGAAATAAACTAGCTTAAAATCTTGCAGCCAGTCAGTGGCAGAGCTTGGAATTAAGCCTGTCTTCTCTAACTCTTAAATCAAAGGCCTTTGGGATGATCAGTCTGGGCCTTGGTTATTCCCATGGCTGTAGAGGATTGAAAAAAAAAAAGAAAGTTTATGTCCTTATATGTGAGAACTGAAGGATGTTCAGACATCTTTTATTGTATCATAGTCATCTGCATTTGATATATCTTTTGAGTCCACTGCTCTGAAGGATGCTGCATTTACTTCTGTTGGGTGTATAAATTACTCTGAAACTTCTGGAAGATAATTAAGCACTATGTATGAAGAGCCACCCTTTGATACAGTGATTTTACTCATTGGAACCAGTCCTAAGAAAACAATCAGAGTGCAGATAGATTTATGCACCAAGATATTATGATAATAATAATGGCTGGGATTTATCCAGCTCACGCCATATGCCAGACTCTGTGTTAAGTGCTTTACATGCTTCGTCTTATTTACTCCGTATAACAACGTAGTGAGGTGTGTATTATTCTCATCCCCATTTAAACACGGGAAGCTGAGGCTTAGAGGACTTCAGTCATTTGGCCAAAGTTACTTGGCTATGACGTGATAAAAGGGATTCAAAGCCAGGCAGCCTGATAACACAGGTTTCTTTATTTTCATGACACTGTGGTACTGACTGATAGCAGTAAATCACAACTTTATTGGGAAAGATTGGAAAGAACCTGAACGTCTAACATTGGAGCTCTTGGTTAGGTGAATTATGATCTGTTTACCTCTTTTTGTACCTTGGCCTGAAGTAACCTTTGCTGTGCCTTCCTTGGTAACAAAGACACCAGGTGTAGACACCCATTACACTTGAGTGTAATGTTATTTAGAGCTGAACTCTGGCCACAGGAAGGAGAACACAGTTGACTGGAAATCAGACCAACGTCAGGTTGAATCCCAGTTTGGCACCTCCTAGAAATTCAGTCTGTGATGAGTCACCTTTCCTTTACCAAATCTCACATGAAAATAGTGTTGTTGGGTCCACCTTGTGGGGTTGCTGTGTGGAGTCCTTGACTTGGGGAAGTGCATGGTGAGGATATAAAAGGCGCTTATTGAGACGCAGGCATCTGGCAACAGACAGAGGTGGCGCCCTCTACTGGTTTGGGCACTGAGGAGCCGGGTTTGCTCTTGTCCAGAGAAGTGGATTTCTGACTGTGCTGTGGGAAGAGGAAGTGAGGAAGGCCACCTGAGAACCCTGCATTCTTGTGGTAAAGTGCTGGGAGCAGCTTTAGAACAATGGAAACAGGATAATTGGCTGTGGGAGTTGACACAAGCAGGAAAAACCGATTAGGAGCAATCCAGACACCTGAAACAGAGGGCTCTTTCTTCTGTGGAAGCCTTAGCAGATCTCTTGGATCATTGGAAGGGGAGAAGCTGGGAGAGGCTTGGGTGATTAGGGAGTTGCCTCTGACATCTGCCTTGGACCTGACCTGCTGGGCCTCGACTCCAAGAATTGACCTTGAGGAGTTACTGCAGTGATTGAACTCACATTTCCTGGTTAAGCCCAGAACAGTCTTTGTTTTAGAGATGACTCAGCTTGGAAAGGCCAGGACTGGGGTGGCCCTTATCACAAGGGTTTGACTCACAGAGTGTGACACCAAGAGAAGGACTGGGAGAGAAATCATGCATAACCTCCTCCATTTGGGACACAAGAGTGGCTCAGAGAGACAACGGGACTTGTCTACCATCTAGCCAGTGACAGGGCCAGAATGCCATCCCAAGCGCTACCAACTCAGACCTCGGATAAGCTGCTTTCCTCTAGTACCTTTTTCTTATTTTTTTTTTTAAAGGAGACATTGTTTTTGTAATTTTTATTTATTTATTTTTGGCTGTGCTGGGTCTTCATTGCTGTGCAGGCTTTTCTCTAGTTGTGGCGAGTGGGGGCTACCCTCTTGTTGTGGCGCATGGGCTTCTGGTGGCTTCTCTTGTTCTGGAGCATGACCCCTAGGGCATACAGCCTTCCGTAGTTGGGCACGTGAGCTCACTAGTTGCAGTTCCCAGACTAGAGCCCAGGCTCAATAGCTGTGGAGCACAGGCTTAGTTACTCCACGGCGTGTGGGAACTTCCAGGACAGGTATCAGACCTGTATCTCCTGCATTGGCAGGCAGATCCTTTACCACTGAGCCACCAGGGAAGCCCTCCCCTAGCACCTTAACTTTGTTTTTGTGTCATCTTTGTGGGTCTATTTATTGGATTATGGATCTTCCCTCAAGCATTTAAGGAACTCACAGACTTTTATAAACTCAAAATGTATATGGTGAACACAAAGAAGTATATATGTCTCCTGTTCACAAGTGCTTGCAATTTTAATCCAAAAATCTCTCTTGACTCTGTTTCCATCTCTCTAGTACAGACCTCTTTTCTGGATCTTTGTAAGTATCTAACTTGTCCTATTTTATTTTATTTTTAATATAAATTTATTTATTTTAATTGGAGGCTACTTACTTTAAATATTGTATTGGTTTTGCCATACATCAACATGAATCTGCCACAGGTGTACATGTGTTCCCCATCCTGAACCCTCCTCCCACCTCCCTCCCCATACCATCCCTCTGGGTCATCCCAGTGCACCAGCCCCAAGCATCCTGTATCCTGCATCGAACCTGGACTGGCGATTCGTTTCATATATGATATTATACATGTTTCAATCCTGTTCTCCCAAATCATCCCACCCTCTCCCTCTCCCACAGAGTCCAAAAGTCTGTTCTATACATCTGTGTCTCTTTTGCTGTCTTGCATACAGGGTTATCATTACCATCTTTCTAAATTCCATATATATGTGTTAGTATACTGTACTGGTGTTTTTCTTTCTGCCTTACTTCACTCTGTATAATAAGCTCCAGTTTAACCCACCTCATTAGAATGGATTCAAATGTATTCTTTCTAATGGCCGAGTAATACTCTATTGTGTGTATGTACCACAGCTTTCTTATCCATTTGTCTGCTGATGGACATCTAGGTTGCTTCCATGTCCTGGCTATTATAAACAGTGCTGCGATGAATATTGGGGTACATGTGTCTCTTTCAATTCTGGTTTCCTTGGTGTGTATGCCCAGTAGTGGGATTGCTGGGTCATAAGGCAGTTCTATTTCCAGTTTTTTAAGGAATCTCCACACTGTTCTCCATAGTGGCTGTACTAGTTTGCATTCCCACCAACAGTGTAGGAGGGTTCCCTTTTCTCCACACCCTCTCCAGCATTTATTGCTTGCAGACTTTTGGATCGCAGCCATTCTGACTTGTGTGAAATGGTACCTTATTGTGGTTTTGATTTGCATTTCTCTAATAATGAGTGATGTTGAGCATCTTTTCATGTGTTTGTTAGCCATCTGTATGTCTTCTTTGGAGAAATGTCTATTTAGTTCTTTGGCCCATTTTTTGATTGCGTCATTTATTTTTCTGGAATTAAGCTGCAGGATTTGCTTGTATATTTTTGAGATTAGTTGTTTGTCAGTTGCTTCATTTGCTATTATTTTCTCCCATTCTGAAGGCTAGCTTTTCACCTTGCTTATAGTTTCCTTTGTTGTGCAGAAGCATTTAATTTTAATTAGATCCCATTTGTTTATTTTTGTTTTTATTTCCAATATTTTTGGAAGTGGGTCGTAGAGGATCCTGCTGTGATTTATGTCGGAGAGTGTTTTGCCTATGTTCTCCTCTAGGAGTTTTACAGTTTTTGGTCTTACTTTTAGATCTTTAATCCATTTTGAGTTTATTTTTGTGTATGGTGTTAGAAAGTGTTCTAGTTTCATTCTTTTACAAGTGGTTGACCAGTTTTCCCAGCACCACTTGTTAAAGATATTGTCTTTTCTCCATTGTATATTCTTGCCTCCTTTGTCAAAGATAAGGTGTCCACAGGTGCATGGATTTATCTCTGGGCTTTCTATTTTGTTCCATTGATCTATAATTCTGTCTTTGTGCCAGTACCATACTGTCTTGATGACTGTGGCTTTGTAGTAGAGACTAAAGTCAGGCAGGTTGATTCCTCCAGTTCCATTCTTCTTTCTCAAGATTGCTTTGGCTATTCAAGGTTTTTTGTATTTTCATACAAATTGTGAAATTGTTTGTTCTAGCTCTGTGAAAAATACCATTGGTAGTTTGATAGGGATTGTGACTGAAGTGACTTAGCAGCAGCAGCAGCAGCATTGAATCTGTAGATTGCTTTGGGTAGTATATTCATTTTCATTATATTGATTCTTCTGATCCATGAACATGGTATATTTCTCCATCTATTAGTGTCCTCTTTGATTTCTTTCACCAGTGTTTTATAGTTTTCTATATATAGGTCTTTAGTTTCTTTAGGTAGATACATTCCTAAGTATTTTATTCTTTTCATTGCAATGGTGAATGGAATTGTTTCCTTAATTTCTCTATTTTCTCATTATTAGTGTATAGGAACACAAGGGATTTCTGTGTGTTGATTTTATATCCTGCAACTTTACTATATTCATTGATGAGCTCTAGTAATTTTCTGGTGGAATCTTTAGTTTTCTATGTAGAGGATCATGTCATCTGCAAACAGTGAGAGTTTTACTTCTTCTTTTCCAATCTGGATTCCTTTTATTTCTTTTTCTGCTCTGATTGCTGTGGCCAAAACTTCCAAAACTATGTTGAATAGTAGTGGTGAAAGTGGGCACCTTTGTCTTGTTCCAGACTTTAAGGGAAATGCTTTCAATTTTTCACCATTGAGGATAATGTTTGCTGTGGGTTTGTCATATATAGTTTTTATTATGTTGAGTTATGTTCCTTTCCTTCTATTCCTGCTCTCTGGAGAGTTTTTTTTTTTTTTATCATAAATGGATGTTGAATTTTGTCAAAGGCTTTCTCTGCATTTATTGAGATAATCATATGGCTTTTATTTTTCTATTTGTTAATGTGGTTTATTACATTGACTGATTTGTGGATATTGAAGAATCCTTGCATCCCTGGGATAAAGCCCACCTGGTCATGGTGTATGATCTTTTAAATATGTTGTTGGATTCTGATTGCTAGAATTTTGTTAAGGATTTTTGCATCTATGTTCATCAGTGATATTGGCCTGTAGTTTTCTTTTTTTGTGGCATCTTTGTCAGGTTTTGGTATTAGGGTGATGGTGGCCTCATAGAATGAGTTTGGAAATTTCCCTTCCTCTGCAATTTTCTGGAAGAGTTTGAGTAGGATAGGTGTTAGCTCTTCTCTAAATTTTTGGTAGAATCCAGCTGTGAAGCTGTCTGGACCTGGGCTTTTGTTTGCTGGAAGATTTCTGATTAAAAACAGTGGTTAGATGCCATGAAGTAAGTGGCAATGCCTTAACTGTATGCGTGTTGTCTGGCCTGAGAGCTTCTTCCATCCTTGTAAAGGGGAGTGCTAACCTTCTCTCCTTTCATACAACACTGTCCTATTTTATTAACTGCTTTTCTCCTTGAACTTTTTTTATCAATCCAACCACCAGAATCATTTTTCAAGGAAATCTTTCCACGGTTTTGTTGTTTACTGGACAAACTAAACATCTTCGGAGGGCACATTCAAGGCCTTTTGTAACCTGAGCCCAGCCTCCATTATCAGGTTCTTGTCTAACACTGCTGCCCACCCAGACATAATATACTCCTGCCACACTGAACAGTTCACAGTAGCTGCTTCATGTCTTCCTGGCTTCATCTTCTTCTTCCTGGCTTCATCTTCTTCTTCCTGGCTGCCTCATATATTCACTTTGCCTAGAAGACCCATCTTCTGTGCCCTAACTCAGAAAGCTTTTTCTCCTACTTTCAGCAGAGACCAGACATCATCATATTCATAAAGCCCCCATCATCATTCTCCAGCCAAACCCATTGCCTGCTCTGCTCTGTTTCTCCAGGCCTCTGCACACACTTGCATTACAACTCTTGTATCATATGGAAAGGGGTTAATTATTTGCCTGATTCTTCAAGGAGGCTGTGAGTGAGCATTTTCATTCCATCTCATCCACTTCCAGGTTCTAGTATATAAGGCCTAACAGAATGTATTCCACAGTGTTTTCTGATTTAATGAATAAATTATTGAATTCACTTAAATAATTGTTTATTGCTTATTTGTTATCTTGTTAGGCAAAATATCTAGATAGATGGCCACCAAACTTGAAGGTCAGTTTGAGACGGTCCGAATTATATTATAGCCTATGTAGGACAGAGAGATTTACTGGGATAGAGAAAATAACATTGATTTTAAGTGTACACCGCACATAAAAACTATAAGGAAAGATGCTTTGAAATGTAGATGTGGAAGAGAAATGGAGCTGCTTCATCTCTGGGCAACTCTACGCTGCATACATGGGGGGTTGACATGCATTCACGTAGATAATGAATATATGATGTTTCTTAAATGCAGTACCAGGGAGGCCAACTGAAATATGGTGAAGTGTTTGAGTCTGATGAATGCCAAAGTCTTGGTTGCAACATCAAGTGCTTTAGGCAGTCACCATGGGAGAGTTTGTCCCATATTAAGGACACCTCCTTGGAGGAGATAAGCCTTGAGAAAGACTCCCCTTTGCCCCTACCCCCACCAAACATGGCCCTATTTTAATCCCTCATGGCTTCAGATACAATCTTTTGATTTATGTGTGGTGGATCTGACTGCCTGTGTTTTGAACTTTTATGTTTAAGACAGTACCTTTTAGAAGGATTTGAAGTTCTTGAGTCAGACTATATTCAGAAAAGAATTGAAAAGCTAGAAACTTTCAACCAGCATTTTCTTAGACCTTAACTGACCCTCAGGTGACTTAGTTGATAATGAACTCTTTCAAGTTTTTATCCTTGTCATCTACTAATATTTTATATTTACCCATCAGATATGTGGAAAGGGTTTAGAAGACATAGATGAGAAATGACTCCTTCAAATAAAAAAATCCATAATTAAAAAAAGTATGATACTGTGTTGTGAGAGTGATATCCTTTGCTAAAAAGATTTGGATTAATCATGATTTTTATCTGACGAGTTAACTTATTTTTTATTTGCACACATAAGCAAAAGCAGCTTGTGTTAAAAGATACTTCCTCGTAGTAATAGGATACTTCTGCATTTGCCGTCTTCCTGTACCTTCCCAGCAGTCTTGGATGTGGGACTTAATATACCTATTTTACAGATGAGGACTCTGAACTGCTGAGATGTTCAGCAGTTTTCTAAAAGAAGAAAGTGGCCTGAATGAAACTTAAACCTATGATTTTATGACTCCTATTTTAATGCTCTTCAGTGGCATCAGTTCAGCTGAGTTGTTCAGTTGTGTCCAACTCTGTGATACCATGGACTGCAGCACACCATGCTTCCCTGTCCATCACCAACTTGCAGAGCATGCTCAAACTCATATCCATAGCTCCTGGATTTTCATCCAGCCTCCATCATATCTACTTACAAATATGATTTGGAGTAAGTTGCTATCCTCTGAGCTTCAGTTTTATTTTTTTTTATCAGTAAGATGGTCATGATGGTATCTCTCTCTCTGGGTGCTCTTAACTTCATTCAGGAAGCACAGAATGTAAGGAAGTAGGTAAAACTAGCAAATATAAATAAATGTAATTGATTCCCTTTATGTGGCTGGAATGTAGGATGGGGAGCTGGAATGCTGGAACTTGACAAACCTACTTGAGATCTCATGAAATTTTCATTTAATCCCGAGGGCAATGGAGACCACAGAAGGTTTATGCAGGTCAGAAAGCAACAGTTAGAACTGGACATGGAACAACAGACTGGTTTTAAATAGGAAAAGGAGTACGTCAAGGTTGTATATTGTCACCCTGCTTATTTAACTTCTATGCAGAGGACATCATGAGAAACGCTGGACTGGAAGAAACACAAGCTGGAATCAAGATTGCCAGGAGAAATATCAATAACCCCAGATATGCAGATGACACCACCCTTATGGCAGAAAGTGAAGAGGAATTAAAAAGCCTCTTGATGAAAGTGAAAGAGGAGAGTGAAAAAGTTGGCTTAAAGCTCAACATTCAGAAAAAGAAGATCATGGCATCTGGTCCCATCACTTCATGGGAAATCAATGGAGAAACAGTGGAAACAGTGTCAGACTTTATTTTTTTGGCCTCCAAAGTCACTGTGGATGGTGACTGCAGCCATGAAATTAAAAGATGCTTGCTCCTTGGAAGAAAAGTTATGACCAACCTAGATAGCATATTGAAAAGCAGAGACATTACTTTGCCAACTAAGGTCCGTCTAGTCAAGGCTATGGTTTTTCCAGTGGTCATGTATGGATGTGAGAGTTGAACTGTGAAGAAGGCTGAGCACTGAAGAATTGATGCTTTTGAACTGTGATGTTGGAGAAGACTCTTGGGAGTCCCTTGGACTGCAAGGAGACCAACCAATCCATTCTGAAGGAGATCAGCCCTGGGATTTCTTTGGAGGGAATGATGCTGAAGCTGAAACTCCAGTACTTTGGCCACCTCATGCAAAGAGTTGACTCATTGGAAAAGACTCTGATGCTGGGAGGGATTGAGGGCAGGAGGAGAAGGGGATGACAGAGGATGAGATGGCTGGATGGCATCACTGACTTGATGCATGTGAGTCTGAGTGAACTCTGGGAGTTGGTGATGGACAGGGAGGCCTGGTGTGCTGCGATTCATGGGGTCGCAAAGAGTTGGACACAACTGAGCGACTGAACTGAACTGAACTGAAGGTTTAAGATTATTTAAGAAAATGAAGAGTTATGTATTTCTATATTCTTTTATATTTTCTTGATCTTACACACAGCATGTGGGATCTAATTCCCCTACCAGGGTTTGAACCTGTGCCTTGCATTGGAAGTGTGGAGTCTTAACCATTGGACTGCCAGGGAAGTCCCAAGAGATATGTATTCTTTAGCAATGTCTCTTTGGCATGGGCTCCTACAGGAGTGTCATAACTCGTTTCCTTCCTATACGCTTTCCTTTTCCAGTCTACTTCACAGTGATACTTCTGTACCACATCCCAGCATCTCAATTGCCTACAAACCATCACCAGCTCTGCGTATCTTGTTGGATGAAAGTACACAGCATGTATGCTGGCATTCAAGGCTCTTCACCTTTTGCCTCTGCCAACCCTTCCGGCTTCATGTTGCTCCTTCTGCTCCCAGCAGTAGCTCATCTTCATGGAAACCCAACAGCTGTCACAGCTGTTTCTTGCTTTTGTACCTGGAGGTGCAATGCTATATTCTGGCATCCATCAAGGGATACAATCCTAATCACTATCAAAACCCAGCTCAGCAAGCACTGTCTTGCCTTGCTAGAATTAGGTGTCTGCCTCTACCATCAGACTGTGAACTCCTCAAGAGCAGAGTCCTCATTCCGTGGCTTGGTCATCTTAGAGGCTTGAACATGCAACACAGTGCTCAGCCCAGTCTGGGCACAGCAGATGTGCAATGAGTCAGCATGGGCTCTGCAGTCAAACTGCCTGAGTCCTAATTTGAGCTTTGTTACTCACTGGCTGTTCAGGTCAACACAACCTCACTGTGCCTTGCTTTTCTCATTTGGAAAGTGTATAGCCTCCTAGGACTGACTGATTATATGTATGTATTGGATTGGCCAAAAAGTTTGTTGAGGTTTTCCCAAACAATCTTCTGGAAAAACCCGAATGGATATTTTGACCAACCCAGTACATGCGTGCATGTATGATCCGTCACCTAATCATGTCTAACTCTGTAACTCCATGGACTATAGTCTACCAGGCTCCTCTGTCCACAGGATTTCCCAGGCAAGAATACTGTAGTGAGTTGTCATTTCCTACTCCAGGGGATCTTCCTGACCTAGGGATGGAAACTGTCTTTCTTGCATCTCTTCCATTGGCAGGTGGATTCTTTACCACCATGCCACCTGGGAAGCCCCCATAGCATATATAGTGATAATAAAAGGGCTTGACACATAGTCAGTCCTCATCAAACATCATAGTTGGTGTTGTTAGCATCTTGATTTCAGCCTATGAATTGATAGCCATAAAATCTTCAGTGATTTTCCTCTCCTTTGGATTTACTGTTAGTAATGGAGATACAACAGGATTTGAGATAGAGCAATCTGTGAAGTCAGAGGTTAAGCTTGTCATAAATTCCTACTTTGACTGGACAAATACCAGTATTTCTCCAGTCTGCAAAGAAGGAATCCCATCTAGACAGGTCAGTGGAAGCTGAAACAGAACCTTGGAATGGGACATGGGCTCTATTTCCCCTGAGTTACTATTGATGAAGGCACTCAAGCTGGGGCATGCTGATGGCATGTGGGAGTAGAATCCAGACTGAGTGGGCCCAATAGTGAAGAAGTGAAAGTTTGTCTTTGCAAACCCTTTCTCTTACCCTTTGCTTACTTACAGATCTCAGAGCTCTACCTTCAGATGATGCTCGGCCCTCCTTACTTTTCTCAATCAAAGCTGACTGTTTGTGTACTCAGTCTTTCAAGATCCTGCTTAATTTCTGCAGTGGTGTGATTGTGGCAAATGGCTTTTCAGATAAATATGTTCTAGTACTAATTCAGAATCTTTCTAGGTAAAAATAACCCTTTAGAAAGACATAGCAGACTATAAAATGGGACCAAAAAATGTTTAAACACTTAGACTCTCAGCTGCAGGTAGTTTATGGGGGTATCTGTGTCCAGACCTATGTTGATTGTTTTTTTCTGTTTTAAAATTTTTATTTATTTTTAATTGAAGGATAATTGGTTTACAATATTGTGTTGGTTTGTGCCATACATCAACATAAATTAGCCATAGGTATACGTATGTCCCCTTCCTCTTGAACCTTACTCCCACCTCCCACCCCTGATATTTTTGATGATATAGAGACTGGTTCTTTTGTAGTGATACCACATCCCATAAATGACCACTCAATTCAGGAATATGTGAGAATATCTTTATCCCTAGGACTAGACCCATTCCATATTTCTGAAGGTCCAGATAATCAACAGATGTTATAGATGGGCTCAAGAGTGTGTGGGAAAAAAGCTCATTTGTGATGACAGTGGTAGTGGGTAGCAGTGAGGAATAGGCAAAAATAAGAAAGGAAACCTAGCAGAACCTCCAAGAAAGATGCTCCTACTCCATTTGGCTGACTTCCATTGCAGGAAGAGCTCTAGATAGGAAATAAGGGAGAGAATGTATTATATTGTGAAACTAATGGTCCAGTCTTTAATAAAGTGAATGATTGCCTTATAAATAATATATAACGTGTAAAGGCAGAAATGCTTGTTCTTTATATTTGTTTATTCAGCTGCTAAGATATATATCCTGGGCCACTTTCTCTTTTTCCCATTGAAAAAATCTATTTTATTGAAAAAACACAAAATCCTTCTGACATAGGTTCTGATACAATTTTTCAGAAATATGAAATGATGAAAATAGTGTACTTCTCTACCAAGGCCTTGCAAACCAGCTGTTTAATATTTATCTGGAAGAACAAACAAGGATGCATTGCGAGACTGTGCATATTTGGGGTGGGGTGGAATCAGCAGGTGTGGATTCCAGTTCTCCATCTTTCACAACTGGCTGTTGTTGCCTTGGGTAAGTTACCACCAAACTCCTCTGACCCAGACTCACCCCATTTGAAAACTGTGCTGACTTCAAGGATCATTGATTTCCCTTCTTGATCTCTGGTGAAAACATATAGTAGTGCCCAAGGGCTGTAATCTCTTCAGAATTCATCTTTTATGACCTCTTGTCCAAAATGAGCACCAAATGCCCACTGTGTTGCCTAGAGCTTTCCTTGGTGCTTTTCTTAAATGATTGCCAAGGGGAGAGATTCTACAAGTTGCCTTCGTAACTCAGTCCACTGTTTAGCAAACCCTCTCATCTATCAGAGTTCTTCCTTTTACATTGACTGTTGTAGAATGCTTTAAAGAACACACACCACACACACACACACACACACACACACTCACTCACTCACACACACTCACACACTCCTGACTGCAGAGGACTATTCAGATGCAACAGGTGCAGTGAGTTATAGATCTTACAAAGGACACAAAGAAGCACCCAGTCGGCAGGAACAGCGGTTGCCAAGAATTTAATTCATCAGTACAAATCCAAAATTACAAAGAACTAATCCCACATAATGGATAAAGGACAAAAAAGAAGGATTAATGGGGAAAAGGGAGTTTCTGAAAATTCACATCTCAAGTCTACTAAACTCCTAATTTGGCCTGCTTCATTTTCCTTCGTTTCCCAGCAGACCTTAATTTATTTTTCTTAAGGAAAATGAAGTTGACTGATGAATAGTGGTAGCCTAAGAACATGGATGTGCCCAGTTGCTCTGATGTTGGTTTGAATGTGTCTGGGTGTGGAAGGACGCCTGTGTTGGGAACGTGGGAAGATCGCAGTGGGAAATAATGAATCCCTTCATCTGAACTGGTGTGGCTCTTGCAGAGTCAGAGCAAAAAGCTATTTCTTCTCAAATGAAAAGAAACCCTCTTTCTCCCAGCTGTGGAAAGAATATTCTCCTGGTGACAATCCAAGATGAGATGTTGGCCATCCAACAATATTCTCTGCAAGAGTCACTATCAGCTCTTTCCTGGGGAACAATTCCTGCCCAGGTTGGATATCACCTCTGTCCTGTTGGTTTAGAGTTCTTAGCCCCCATGCTCCCCTGCTTTTATTTCAAGCATGTACCTTGGGGAAGATCTAATTTAAGAGCAATGAAAAGAAAATGACTTCTCCATCAGTGCCCCTGCCTTAGCCTTGGACTTGGGTCTTTCCTTCCTTTCCCAATGTTCATTTTTAGTTTGTTTTTATTTATTTGGCTGCACTGGGTATTAGTTGCAGCATGCACACTCTGAGTTGCAGAATGTGACATCTAGTTCTCTGACTAGGGATCGAACCTGGGCCCCTTGCATTGGGAACCTGGAGTCTTAGCCACAGGACCACTAGGGAAGTCCTTACTCCTAATACTCTTGTATTGTTCCTTTTGCTGGATTTTCTTATTCTCCACCTGTTCCTAAATGCTTCTCTCCCAGAATATGAGCCCTGTTCTGTACTGTTGATCTCATTCACATGCATGACTTAAAAAATATATTTTTAATTGGAGGAAAATTGTTTTACAATATTGTGCTAGTTTCTGCCATATATCAACTTGAGTCAGCCATAGGTATACACATGTCTCCTCGCTCTTGAACCTCCTTCCCACCTCCCACCCTATCCCACCCTCTAGAATGTCACAGAACGCGGGGTTTGAGATCCCTGTGTCACACAGCAAATTCCCTCTGGCTATCTACTTTACATGCGGTAATGTATATGCTTTACACATGCATGATTTTAAACAATATGCCTCTGTAGTTGACCCCAAGCCCTCATCTCTCATTTTTATTTTTGTTTTAAATTTCCACCTCTGTATATGAAATTGGGTAATTCAACATTGTTTTCTAGATGTTTCATGGTCACATCAAGTGTAGCTTATTCTAAACAGAGCACATTATATTTCTCCTGAATCAAAAATTGCTCTCCTGTTCAGTTACCCATTCCTGATAGGTATTAAAGTTTTTCTATCAGGATTGGGGATTCATCTCAATTCCTGACAATTACTGCGATCACATTCAAACTTTAGTGAGAACCCATTCCTGTCTTCACAGGCAGTTCACCTCTTCACATGCAGTCCAAGAGCTCTAACTGTTGAAAAGATCCTCCTCATATTCAGTTGAAACTGATTAAAGATCACTATTGGGTACTAACCTAAGTACTGTGTAGTACAGTGCAGACTTTTGGTTGGAGGAGCTAGAGATCACATCACTTTGGAAAGGTCAAGGGATCACAAATGGTTCTTTAAAATCAGAGACACTTATAATGAGCACTGAAAAAATGTTAGGATTTTGCCAGGGGTTGGGGGACGGGGTGTACAAAGAACACTATTCAAGGAAGTAAATGGTAATAAAAAACACAGAGGTGTGGTAAGTCTGGGGTACACTGGTAACACCTTGGTGGTCCAGCTGGGCTGATGTATGGTTAGGAATAGGGGACAGCAGAGGGAATAGAGCCTAGAGGGCCAGTGGGTTGGACAGTTCTAAGGAGGGTTTCAACTGCATCAGGCCCTTCTTTCAACTCTTACTAATTGCTCATTTCCAACATTTCTCCTAACTCAGCTCTCCACTGACTCAGTTTCCAGTTTCAGTTGCCTCCCTTGTAAAGTACCAGTGCAGCTTCTATGGTTCATCCTGATCGTGTATTGTATGGACCAAAATCTTACAGAAAAACCCAAGTGAACTTTCTGGCCAACCTAGTATTTTCTTTTTCCCGAATAAAGCATCTAGCCCATAAAGACCAATTGTTATTGTTCAGTCGCTAAATAGTGTCCAGCTCTTTGCGACCCCATGGGCTGTAGCATGCCAACATTCTCTGTCCTCCACTATCTCTCAGAGTTTGCTCAAATTCATGTCCATTGAGTCAGTGGCGCTATCTAACCAGTTCATCCTCTGCCACCCCCTTCTCCTTTTGCCTTCAATCTTTCTCAGCATCAGGTTCTTTTCCAGTAAGTCAGCTCTTCACTTCAGGTGGCCAAAGTATTGGAGCTTTAGCATCAATGCCTCCAGTGAATATTTAGGATTGATTTCCTTTTGGATTGACTGGTTTCATTTCTTTGTAGTCTAAGTGACTCTCAAGAGTCTTCTCTGGCACCACAATTTGAAGGACTAGTTCAATCTTCCTGAGATAAAATTCGGATTAGGTATTAGGTAATTCTATTGTCAAAGGCACCTGCTTTTTTGTTTTGTCTAATTTTAAACCCCTTTCCCTGAGTTTCAGTGATGGAAACCTGTGGTGTCTGCATAAACTTATTTTCTGCTAGTCCCTACACCTGCCTAACTGTCACTAAGTCGGAACCCTGGTTATTGGATACATGCGCACACACAGTGAATGAAGCTCAGGCATTCCAGTCAGAAAACCTGGGTGTAAAATTTGTTTTCATCTCTTATTAGCTGAATGGCCTTGTGTAAGTTCCTTAACTGAGCCTCAGTTTTCAAATATTTTTAAAAAAATGAGCTTAATGCAGCCAATCTGAGATTTTTGAGACAGTTGAGGTCAGTTGGTTTCTGTTCTGCTCTCCCCAACACCTGAGCATTCCTCCTCTCAGCCTCTGCCCTGTCCAGAACTTCCACCTATCTCTGATCAGACTGTATCCCAATTGTTTGATAACAACAACTAACCTTTCTAAACATTAATTTTCATGTGTCTGGCATGGTGATAAACACTTTATATAAATCTTTTCCCTTATAAAAAGTGAAAGTGTTAGTCGCTCAGTTGTGTCCAACTCTTTGTGACCCCATGGACTGTTGCCTGCCGGGCTCCTCTGGTCATGGAATTCTCCAGGCAAGAATACTGGAGTGGGTAGTCATTCCCTTCTCCAGGGGATTTTCCCAAATCAGGGATTGAACCCTGTTCTTCCACATTGCCAGTGGATTCTTTACCATCTGAGTCACCAGGGAAGCCCCCTTTCCCAAATAATCCTATCTATCTAGTCCTATGAGGTAGAGCCAATTTAAAACTCTTTGAAGGTAAAGAACACATCAAATTCTCTTTTGTATCCCTTTTGAAAAGCAAATGATGGATGCTTGCGGTAGGCAGAATCCTACTATGGACCCCAAGAACCCTGCCTCTTGGTGTCCATGCCTATATAATCTCCTCCCCTTGAGTGTTGGGTGGGAACTGCTAATATGATGGATGTCACTTCTATGATTAGGTTACATTATAGGGTAAAAGTGAAGGGATTTTAATGGTCTCATGACTCCCTAGCCTGCAGGGTAGGTTTGTGAACCATTTGTCTACAGTTGATAGTGGAAATGATGGTGGAGCTGAGCGTGACAAGAGAAAGAGTGTAAAGGGAAAAGAGGCATAGGACAGAGCACTGACCGTCACATTTACCCTCGTACAAGAGAGGAAGGATTCCTGAATAAAAAGAAATAGAGAAACCGCCTGGAATAATGCATTAACCACAAATTAATAAAGTAGCTTTAAGTGGCAAATTACTTATCACCCAGTTGGCCCTAAATTCATATTAATTTTCTGTCCTCCTTCTCTACTGTCATTCCTGGTAATGAGAGTATTTTTTTGAAGAATGTCATATTTTGCAAAGTATTTTCATGTGATCTTATCACAAGTTATGGAGACAGGTATTATTATTTTATCATTTCATAAATGTGTATGCCAAGATGTGGTGATATGAAATGGTAATAAGACCTATATCGTACATTTTCTAAAAAAACAAAAAACAACTCTTTCTTAAAACAATCAAGTAGGATTGTAGATGTCTGAATAAAACACTGCACACAGCAGTGGAAATGAGATAAGGTGATTAAATGTCCCAAGGCTGGTAAAAGAGAATTTAGAGGAGAATATGCTATGTCTTCCCCAATTCTTCAACTTGGATGTCAGTGAACTTCTCCCCAGAAGGCTGGAGATGCCATTCTTGCCCCTTGGGGCTTCTATGTCCTATAGAAGATAGGACAGAGCTAACATTTACTCATCTATTATTGCAGAAAATTGAGTAAAAGCTTTTCCAGTTCCAAATCAAGCATGGGTTATCAGCAAATTGCCTTTTCTGCTGTTGATGATTCTGTGTTTAACCTGAGAGGCTTCTGCTTTTCTTGTTAGGGACGTGTAATAATAGTAATAAGAATGCTCAAGATGATGGTGATAGTGATTGAATGCTAAGTGCCAGGCTTTGTGCTATGTGGTTTACAGATTCGATTTCATTAAATCAGCACAGTAGTCCTGAGAGATTTAAAATTTTTCAATCTCTGTTTTGCAAAGGAGGAAACTGAGGCTTGGGAAGGATCAATGATAGTCTACAGGACACATGACTCAAGAGAGTAGAACAGAGTTTTGGGTGAAGACCTGACCCCACAGCCCTCTGACTCTTACCCACTGAGTTATACGACTCCTGAGCTGCGTGCCAAAATGCTGCTCCACGCAGGTAGTTTGGGGTATAAGAGTAAACATATTCCTAACCTAGCTGTTTCGCTTTGCATCTTTTTCCCTTTCCTTCTGTGAGCTGTCAGTTACAGTAGGTAAAAAAAACACCATTAGGGCTTTCACAGAACATGTGATGCAGGGTCTGACATCTTGTTGCAGTGCCCTACTAGCTGTGGGAACATTATCAGTTTTATTTGCGTGATGGTTGTTGAGCACACACTGCGTGCTAGAGATGGTCCTAGGTCCCTGCTTCCATGAAGCTTTGAGGGGAAGAGAGGTGTTGAGTAATCAGGCATGTCGGTTTTGTTTTAGTCACTAAGTCGTGTCTGACTCTTTGCGGCCCCATGGATTGGAGCCCACCAAGCTCCTCTGTCCATGGGATTTTCCAGGCAAGAATACTGGAGTGGGTTGCCATTTTCTTCTCCAGTCAGACATGAGTGGGTCTTAAAGATTGGTACTCTGGAAACATCCAGCAAAGAGACTACCTTTCATCACTTAATGGTTTGAACAACTTCAGTTTACATATCTAAAAAATGGAGATGGTAGTAATACCATTCTCCTTGTTTCATAAAAAACAAAGTATTGTGTATGACTGTATCATGCAAAATGTAAATGTTAATTATCCTATTATCTGGAATTGTTATCATGAGCTTTATAATGTCCCATGTCAGTTATTAATGTCCACATTTCATATTACTTGTCCGTAGGTGACATACCCCCAACTTGTGATTTTACCAAGTAGGTTCTTAGAAGGTGTGTATTCAATGCTACTCATTAGCCAGAATGGACATTAGGCAGCCTAAGGACCCTGAAACTTCCTTGTGCTTGAAATGCAACTTATTTGTGCTTGAAATACATGAACAGCAGAAATAATTAGCATTTGGTATCTTGAATTCATGTAAGTGCTGAATAATTGGTAGGGTGGGAAAGATAGGAATTCATACCAAGACATAGAGTCAACTAGAAGATTACCCAAAAAATGTAGCTATGACCTGGTATTGATACATTTGGAGGGAGATTTTACTTTTTTCTCCCCTCTTCTATTTTCTTCTGTCCTTTTAAGTGTTTGCCTCAAGGAAAGGGAGTAGTTTCATTTACTCAAACTCATATGCATAAACCATAAACTCTGTAGTCATGATCTTGAAGTGAAATCTCAAAGCTGAATTTCAAAGAGGATCAGTTGGAAACTGATGCTTGATATAGAGATGGAAAGGCTTTTACTCAATTATCTACAATAACAGCAGGGGAAATGCTGAAAATTACTGACACAGTAAATGGATTTTTTGCATAAATGCTCTCTATTTTCAAGTTTACCTTAGTGTGAAAGACCTTTATTATGAAGGGGTCCTTCCAGCTTATCTGTTATACTTCAAAGAATAGATCATGTTTTGTTTTGGTTTTTGGTCAGGGATAATGAATAGATCACCCTGGTAGATTGTTTAGTCTTAAACATCTGAAAGCTCCTAAGATTTGAATGTTCACAGATAGGCAGACAATATTTGGTGGTCACAGGATAATGCGATCTTAAATGTAGTGGTTGTCTCTATTTTTTTCCTTTTTTAAAAAGCAGCTTTATTGAGATATAATTTATATACCACAAAGTTCAGTTGTTGAAAGTATATAATTCAATGGTCTTTAGTATATTTACGGAGTTGTGGAGCCACTGTCATAGTCTAAATTTAGAACAATTTCATCACCTCAAATTAACATTAATAGTCAATCCATTTCCCTCCAACTCTGCCAGCCCCTTTAAACCACTGAACTTCTTTCTGTCTCTATAGATTTGCCCATAGTGGCCAAAACATAAGAGTTGTATCATACAATATATATAGTCTTTTGTGATTGGTTTCTTTTACTTAGCCTACTGTTTTTGAGGTTCATCTATGCTGAAACATGTATTGATACTTGACTCTCTTCCATTGCTGAATAACGTGTGATTGTATAGCTGTGGCACATTTTGTTTATCCAAGTCCTACTTTTCAAAAAATTGAAGAATAGTTGATTTACAGTGTTGTTAGTTTCAGGTGTAGAGTAAAAATGATTGAGTTATAGATGTTCTTTCAGAATATATATTCAAAAATATTTCACAATTTCAGACTTTTTCATTATAGGTTATTGCAAGACATTGAATATACTTCCTTGTGCTGTACAGTAGGTCCTTTTTGGTTATTTACTTTGTATATTGTAAGTGTGTGTACGTTAATTGCAAACTCCTAATTTATCCCTTCCCCCACCTCATTTCCCCTTTGGTAACCATTCGTTTATTTTCTGTGCCTGTCAGTCTATTTCTGTTTTGTAAAGAAGTTCATCTGTATCATCTTTTTTAAGATTCCACATAGAAGTGATACCATGATATTTGTCTTTTTCTGTCAAGTCCTACAGTTTTCCCTCCCCCTCACTTCTTTGCAACCCTTGTCTCTATTCCCAGTTCCTTGGAAATCCTTTTTCCCTTGATTTCTGTAATAGCACTTATTTGTTTAATTGGAGAGTAAGTGCAGCCATGAAATTAAAAGACGCTTACTCCTTGGAAGAAAAGTTATGACCAACCTAGATAGCATATTCAAAAGCAGAGACATTACTTTGCCGACTAAGGTCCGTCTAGTCAAGGCTATGGCTTTTCCTGTGGTCGTGTATGGATGTGAGAGTTGGACTGTGAAGAAGTCTGAGTGCCGAAGAATTGATGCTTTTGAACTGTGGTGTTGGAGAAGACTCTTGAGAGTCCCTTGGACTGCAAGGAGATCCAACCAATCCATTCTAAAGGAGATCAGCCCTGGGATTTCTTTGGAAGGAATGATGCTGAAGCTGAAACTCCAGTACTTTGGCCACCTCATGCGAAGAGCTGACTCATTGGAAAAGACTCTGATGGTGGGAGGGATTGGGGGCAGGAGGAGAAGGGGACAACAGAGGAAGAGATGGCTGGATGGCATCACTGACTCGATGGATGTGAGTCTGAGTGAACTCCGGGAGATGGTGATGGACAGGGAGGCCTGGCGTGCTGGGATTCATGGGGTTGCAAAGAATCGGACACGACTGAGCGACTGAAATGAACTGAACTGAACTGAACTGAACTGAAGTGCTTTACAATACTATGTTGGATTCTGCCATACATCAGCATGAGTCAGCCACGGGTATAGATATGTCCCCTCCCTCCTGCAATACCACTTTTGATTTTCCTTTTATTCTTCTGGCCATCTCCCCTCAAACTCCTTCATGGGATTCTCTCTTCCACTTTTCAGCTCTTGATTCTCTTCAGACGTTTCCATCCTTCAAACTCAGTAATAGCGAGCCCTGGCCTGGACAGCACCCTTTAGAAGGTCCTACATATCACACCCTCCCAATACATTTAGTGAGGGATAAAAGGGCACCTCTGTGGTTTGGTATCCACTGCTCAGCAGGGCAATAATGTGCCTCATGTGGAAGTGAAATTGGTAGTTGCTCAGTTGTGTCCAACACTTTGCAACTCCATGGACTGTAGCCCGCCAGGCTCCTCTGTCCATGGGATTCTCCATGGACAGAATACTGGAGTGGGTAGCCATTCCTTTCTCTAGGGGATCTCCCTGACCCAGGGATCGAACCTGGGTCTCCCACATTGCAGGCAGATTCTTTACCATCTGGGCCACCAGGGAAGCCCCAGTGTGCCTCATAACTCTAACCAATTACTTTCACCACTAACATTGTTCAAGTCCCAAGGACCTCCTTCTCTACATCTTTCACCCAGGACTTCTAAGCAAAAGACCTCTAAGTTCAAGTCCCATAAGGGTGTGTAGGTCATGCTGCTGAGGAAGCTAGAGATGGACACTGCTTTGGAGTACAGGGAGGATTTGAGTGGCGGAAGTGTTTAGATAAGAGAAAACTCAAATTAATGAACGCACCAAGTCTTTCCTCTCAGATCACATGAAAGCAATACATTCTTAAAGAATGAAGTATCATTTCTCCCAAGTAACAAGTGTCCATTCTCTTGCTTCTCTTCACTTTCTGATTCAGAGTTCTAGAAATATTCTTGAATTAATATGAAATTTACAGTAGTGTCACACAGAAGCAGAGAAACATTTTGTATTATTAGCTCGTATTTCCCTTAAACTTATATGCATGCAAGTGTAGATGTAATGAGTGTGAAATATGACACTGAATTTTTATATTGCTCTATAGATCTAGACACTACTCTAAGAGATAATAAAGTATTCTGTAATATTTTTATATATTCTATATATTATACTGTTTGAACATAATGTGTAAAATTAATGATTCATTTCTGAATTGAAACATTACTTTAACAATATTTTGGACATTCCCAATTGCTACTTTTCTATTTTGGCACTACTGGGAAAAGAACATGAATTATTTGAGACTCTTGGTCATAACAAGGTAATCGATGATTTTGTTGAAATGAAGACAAGAATATAAATTTCAAGGAATAAATTGACAATTCATGAAGTGTGTATGACTTTTTCTTAATCCCTAATTTGCACATTTTTGGCCTACCAACAGAACATGCAGACCTTTGAAATAATAGCTAACCTCAGTCATCTTATTAGTATTTTGCCAAATTTAGCCATCTAAAATCATTATTTTACATATTTAAAATGGTATTGTTACAAAGATATAATTTTAAAAGTAAGAGGATTAAGCATTTTCACAGCCTGTTCATTTGATGTTTCACTTTCAAATATTTAAGCATATGCAGGGGGACTTCCATTGGTACACTTGCCCAAGGTCTCACAAATATAGACTGTCTTCCCAAATATAGATCGTCCTCGGGGATCCTTTCTCTGATATCCATTTCCACTTTCTGGTGACACCTATTTGCTATGGAACTCAGTTTTCTTTTTCCCATGGTATTTTTCTTTTGATCCTCAGACTTGTATATCTTAATGTCTACCTTGGATCCTCCTCCTTGGACACAATATATCCCTAACAAAAAATGCACTCTAATTCCACTCCTACTCAAATTGACTCCCCCTGAAACCTGGGAATCACCTCTGCCTCTTCATGCTTCTCCCACACCTCTTCCTCTAACAGCATTGGGCTGTTACCTTCTGTGATCCCATGTCTGTTTTCCGTTCCCATTGCCTTGACCTTTGTTAAGTCATTCTTCACTTTATGTTTGTTTTTCTGCTAGTCTTCCTGATTCCTAGTTTCGCCCTTTCAGCAAAAGTCTGGTCAGTTTACTATTCTGCTTAAAAATTTCCAGTGTCCTATCAGGACCTTTAGGAAAAGGTTCAAACTCCTTAATATGGTATAAAGGGCACTTCATGACCTAGGGTTTTCTCCTGCCTCTCCAGTCACATCCTTTTTGCCCCCAGTTTTTAAATTTTGTTAGTTTAATGTTTATTTTAGATTGGAATATAGTTGATTTACAATGCTCCATCAATTTCAGGTATATAGTAAAGTGATTCAGTTATACACATATGCACTCCTATCCTTTTTCAGATTCTTTGCCCATACAGTTTGTTACAGTGTAATGAGTAGAGTTCCCTGTACTATATAGTAGGCCCTTGTTGATTTATCTGTGTTATATGTAGTAGTGTGATAGGTTAATCTCAACATCCTAATTTATCCCTCTGCCCCAACCTTTCCCCTTTAGAAGCAATAAGTTTGAAGTCTGTGAGCCTGTTTCTGTTGTATAAGTAAGTTTATTTGTATCATTTTTTCAGAGTCTATGTATAAGTGATATCATGTGATATTCCATCTCTGTCTAACTTACTTCACCTAGTATGATAATCTCTAGGTCCATCCGTGTTGCTGCCAAGACATTATCTCATTGCTTTTTTAAGGCTGAGTAATTTGTCGTTGTACATACATGTACGACATTGTCTTCATTCATTCTTCTGTTGGTGGACGTTTAGGTTGCTCCCATGTCTTGACTGTCATAAAGTGTCTGACTACACCTTGAAACAGTTTCCCCCTTGCTCACTCTGCTCCAATGACATTGGCTTTGATTTTCTGAATTACCCCTTCAGCCTCAATGCCTTTGTACCTGCCATTCCCTTTGCCTAGAATATTCTCTATTGCCATATTCTTCCCCTTCGCCCAGTATTCACGTGAATATATGATAAATGTCTATCCTTACCATAGACAATCCTTTTGGAAAAATTTCACATATTCTTTTCATCACAATATTATCCCTAGTAGCTGGCTGGTACAAAGTAAACACTCATTTGTTGAGTGAATCAAAGACTCATTAATGTATCCCCAGGGACTAGCATAGACTAGGTTAACTGCTCATGAAGTGTTGAACAAATGAAATAGATAGATGGATGCATTCTATAGGAACACCTAGGTAATTTTTGAAAAATAGCTTTTTAGAACTTGAAGTCACCTGGAGGCCAGGTAACTTGTCCCTTTAATTCATTAAGAGCTTAACCAAGTGTTGGCTGTGTCCAGGAACTTAATAAACGGAATAGGTGGACATGGCAATGAGCCTGTATTTATTCTGCCTCTACCTGCATACAGTCTAGATTCCCTTTTCTCTAAGAGACATCAGAGGGCTGATTTAGCAAGAGTGTTCTGTAAGTCTAAGGGAGAAGAGAAGGAGTGGAATATAGGCAATTTGGGCATACAGTTAAGGGGTATATAGACTCGATATGGGGCTTCCTAGGTGGTGCTAGTGGTAAAGAACCCACCTGCCACTGCAGGAGACGTAAGAAACATGGGTTTGATCCCTGGGCCAGGAAGATCCCCTGGAGGAGGGCATGGCAGCCCACTCCAGCATTCATGCTTGGAGAACCCCATGGATAGAGGAGCCTGGCGGGCTGCAGTGCGTGGGGTCACAAGGAACCAGACAGGGCTGAAGTGAGAACACACGTAGCCTTGATAGTTCAGTGTAGCCCATTTAATCAGTGGGCCACCCAGCTGAGTATGCAGGCCAACAGCACTGCCCATAGCAGGGCTGCAGAACCAGGGCTATGAGGGGGAACTGACCCAAGCAGGGATAGGGCTCACCTGTTAGCTATGATGAAGCATGTACAAGAGCTATGCTTTAAAAACAATCTTCAAAAGTTTCAACTAATTCAATAAACCAAAGATATTCAGGTGTTTTGGCCTCAAGTAACAAAGGATACTCATTTTGAGTGGCTTACCCTATTAAGAAACTTACTATGTCATATTATAAGAAAGTTAGTTGTATGACAGAAACCAACACAACATTGTAAGGCACTTTTCTCCAATTAAAAAATAAATTAAAAAAAAAAGAAGGTTAGAGATAAGGCTGCACCAGTGTTGGTTAGTCAGCAGCAAGGTATCAGGAATTTGGGGTCTTGTTTCTTTCACCTCTGCTGTCTTTGTCCTTGTCCTCAGGTTAGCTTCTCTCTTGGTTGCAAGACAGCTGCTGCAGTTGTAGATATCATAGCTTGGCATGGCAAGGTCCAGAGGGAAAAGAGATATTAGGTTTTCCTATGTATCTTTTTTTTTTTTTTTTAAGGAAAGCTTTTCCCCAAAATCCTCCTTCAGATTTTCTCTCATACTTCATTGGCTTGAATTACATCTATGCCATCACCTAAACCCGTTGCTGTCAAGGGGGAATAGGTTCATGACCCATCCCTGGGGCTGGAACTAAGGGCGTGCATAGGCAACCAACAGTATCAGCTTCCCTCAGGCAGACTCTGTCCTGAACTCCTGACTCCAAAGTTTTGCCAAGGAAAATACATCCTCTTCCCTCCAAGCTCCTACTCCATTGGAAAAGAAGGGCTGAATTTCAAAAGAATGAGTGAATTTTTGTGTGTAGTCTCCATTCCACATTGGAAGCATAGTCAATGGGCCCCTCTCTGTGGATTGGGTGTAAGTTACGGAGTCTGGAGAGCAGTCCTAGGTTGCTAGAGATTAATTGCACAGTGCATAAGAATGATTAAGTTTAATCACTGCATTTTCTCCGCCTTCTTACAGAGAGGAGCATAGGTGGGGTTTGCCAATTGTATCAATCTGTTCCAGCATCTAGGCCAGTAGTATTTGCAGTTATGTGGCCCTAGAGTCACATTTTCTGTCACCATTAGCCAAAGGAGCCACATGAGCCTAATAGAATATTCTAATACCGAAATGAAAGGTCTTACAGGTTACAGCAGGACCCACACTCAGTCTATTAGCTTTTGCCTGAGACTGGATTTCCTCAGACAAACTTCCAAGCTTGGCTTTGTATCCAGAGGGAAAGAAACTGGTCAAACCAGTTTAATTTTAATCCTTTGTTTTTCCTCCACCATCTTTTCCCATTGACAATATTTTTAGATTACCATGCAGACAAAGTTATATCAGAAAAAAAAAAAGAAAAATTCAATCAAGATGAATGTTTCAAAGATACTTAATTCAATTCCAAGCATACTTTTTGGAACACCTACTATGAGCAAAACGCAGCACCAGATATTGTGGGGAAGACACAAGCTAGCAAACATGTCATCAGAGGCACATGTTTTGAGCTTTGTCAAATAATGTACCTTTGGCTAAGTACTTGGATAAATTTGGAGGTGTAAGATGAATGAGAGATTTCTCTGTTTTCAAGGTATACATGTGTTTGGAGGGAGACAATATTAAAAACCTACTGATGTAAACTGAATATTTGTGTCCCCTTCAAATTCACATACTAAAACCTAATCCCCAATGTGTAACTACCCATCAAACACATTCAGATTTTTGGTATTTGGAGGCGAGGCCTTTGGAAGATGGTTAGGTCATGAGGGTGAAGCTCTTATGGCCAAGGTTAGTGCCCTTATAAAAGAGATCTACAGAGAGCTTGCTTACTCCTACCAGGTGGACACACAGCAAGAAGATAACTATTAATATCTATGAACCAGGTAAGACAGCTCCCACCAGACCCTGAAGTTTCCAGAGCCTTGATACTGGACTTCCCAGCCTCCAGAACTGTGAAAAATAACTTTCTGTTGTTTATAAGCTCTCTAGTCCATAGTAATGTGTTATAGCAGCCTGAACAGATGAAGATAATCCACTGACATCCACTGTGATTTGTCAAGTTATTACTGGTTTCTGTGGCATCAAAGAAATGGTCAAGGATTTCCCTGGTGGTCCAGTGGTTAAGAATCTGCCTTCTACTGCAGGGGGTGCAGATTCGATCCCTGGTCAGGGAACCAAGATCCCACGCGTCACAGGGCACCTAAGCTGCACACCTCAATTAGAGACCCTGTGCACAGCAACCACTGAGCCCACACGCTCTAGAGCCCACGCTCCACAAGAGCAGCCTGCTCACTGCAACTAGAGAAAGTCTGATTCTCAACAAAGAGCCTGAGAGCTGCAAGAAAGGCCCAGCACAGCCAACACAAAACCAAAATGAAACAAAACCCTCCAACCAAACAAACACAAAAAGAGGTGGTCAAACCAAGGATGTAAAGAAAGGGAGGAAACTCGTCTCCCAGGAAGTGATACTGAGGTGGGTACTGAAAGGCAAATAGTCACAGTTTTCGAAAGCAGAAATAAGAGATTGACACCAAAAGCTAACAGTAAGAACATTGTGTGCAAAGTTCTCTAAGAGGACATCATCAAATCTTCAAGGAGGAAGGACCTTTTGTACTGGACTGTGGGGGTTGAGTTGGGCGGTAACAACTAGAAATGGGCATAGAGCATTCCAGGCAGCGTGTGCATTGTCAGTGTGACAGAAAGAAGACAAAGTCTCAGAAAAAAAATTTCAGTCTTTTCTTCTTTCCCTGTCTTCTAATGAAAAGAATCCATGCATGTTGGATTAGCTCTGGGGCTTTCACTGGAAATTTCAAAGAAGCCAGGGAGGCTGACATGCTATGGATATGAAGAGCTTAGTCAAGCCAGGAGACAAAGGAACCTGAGGTGGCTTGAAGGCAGCCTTAGAGTAGGAGCTGAGTGCTGGGGAGGAGAGAGAATCTGAGTCAGCCTTGGAGCAGGAGGGTGAAAATGAGAGAAAGGCAAGGGGAAAGATAGGTTTTAGGACGTTTTTCTGTGTGTTCTGAGCATGTTCTTCCTTTTGGTGTGTTTATGAAAGACTGCCATAGAGATTAAAATAATTTTACATTTTTGTGTCTGGGTTTAGGCTGCATCGACACAGCGCTGTACCAAGATGACGTGACGTGGCATCTGGGCTTCATGTGGAGTGAATAAGCCAAGGTATAAAGGTGAAAGAGCACAAGCAGACTTGGGAAGGGAGGGTCACACCGGATGATGAAAGACATCATCCTGTGTGATGAAAGGCTGTGTGAAGTAGAACCCTGGGGCAGAACTGGTTATTGCAGACAGTGACGAGCTTACACCTGAAGGCTAGGAAGTCAGTGTTGCTCCTGGGCAAGGCAGAGCTTCTGAGCTTTCTAACAGGGTGGCTCAGTATCAGAGACAGGTCTTAGAACCATTGCACTGATGGTAGAACCAGCGGGAAAGGGACAGTGGAGTAAGAGAGACAATTAAAGAGTGATTAGGAAACCTGATGCCCAAATATGAAGTAATAGATTCAGAAGATTTTTCCTGGAATTGATGTATTTCTTTGACTCAACCAAGGGTTTGGGTTCAGCCACACACGGCCTTCACCAGGGCCACAAGACAAAAACGTTGCCCACCAAACTCATTCCCATCTTTTCTTTCTATCCTTTAGGAGTGACGGAAGGCTTACAGATGCTCAGGGTGGCTCTGGAGCACATACAATAGAGCAAGGTTTTTATTGATCCCCTACCAGGTGGCTGGCACAAGGGCCTTGAGCACCGGGCTTACCATATAATTAGAGTTACCAGATCAACACAGAAACCAGCCCCCCGATACAGAGGGAGACTGGGGGCTGTAATCTAATGAGAGGCAGATGTCAACAGGGAGCAGATGTTTGCAGCTCTTCAGTTATATCAAATTAATCATCTCCTGACTTCAAGGTGCTTTTTGGAGTCCAGGAAATTTCCCTGTAATAAATTGCCCCTGGGACTGATTTTTAAAGTGAGAATGTATATGCCACTGTCTTGAATGTTTTCGAAGAGTTCTACCCAGAAGCAGAGCAGGCTTTTTTTTTTTTTTTAATATGGACAAGTTTCGGTGGAGGTCAAAAGACCAAATCCAAACTCCCAGATCTATTTCCAAAAGACAAAGAGGCTGACTTTTTATTAATAAAATTAGCTGCTGCCCAACCAGTCTGCCCAGCCTCCCATTTATTTAGCAAATAATTTTTATAGACACACTGTGTACTCAAACCACAATAGTGTGTGAAAACACAGATGCTGACCTCATGGAGCCTGCAACATTGTAGTAAATAATCCTGCAAATACATCTAAAATTACCAAAGTGGTAAGTGCTATGAAAGAGTTATGTGATTTTTAAAAAGTGTTAATGCAGGGGTTGGGTCTTAAATCTGCAAGATCAGAACAAGGAGCAAGAGCACAGCTTTCTCATCTCCGTTTCCTTTTCCTTTCTTTTCTCCTTCTTCTTCTCTCCATCCACTCCCATCTCCTCCTTTCCCCCTCCCAGCTTTCCTCCCTCCTTAATGCTCTTTTTCCCCTCCCTTCACTTGCCCTCCTTCCCTCCCTCCCTGTTACCTTCCTTTCCTGCTTCGATTTTCTTTCTTTTCTCGTCTTTGTCACCTTTCTTCTCTACTTGCCCTCTATTCTTTTCCCAAATAGGTCTTGAACGCTTGTTAGGGACCCAAGCCCTGCTCTGGGTCTGAGAGGCAGTTGAGGGGCTGAAAAAGGAACTGTGTTCAAAGTGCTCAGAGACAATGCAAAACTGGTTGAAATTCAGGATGAGAGGGGCAGGTGTTACACTGGCCGTGGGCACAGGGGCTTTGGCGAGTCCACAATAGGGGCACCAGACTCAGGCTGAGGGCTGGACAAAGGGTGAGAACGTGGTGGATGTTTGAGATGAGTCTTGGAGAATGCTGGGGGTTAAATGAGAAGCATGGTGGAGGAACTTGCAGGCAGAAGAAAGTTCCTGTTAAATAAATAAGAGAGGAAACATGAGAGGAGAGTTATATCCTGGGGAAGACAAAAATACAGGGCAACTGGGGTAAAATCCAGGAGAGGATACAATTGGAGAGATGGGTAAGAGGCAGGTCAGAGGGCAACAGCACAGTATTTTTTCTCCCCAAAATTATTTATTTTTAATTGAAGGAAAATTGGTTTACAATATTGTGTTGGCCTGTATAAACATGAGTCAGCCATAGACATGCATGTGTCCCCTTCCTCTTTAATCCCCTCCCCCCGCGACCACCGCCACCTTCTCACCCCTCTAGGTTGTTACAGAGCCCTGGTCTGAGTTCCCTGAGTGATACAGCAAACTCCCATTGGTTATCTATTTTTACCCATGGTAGTGTATGTGTTTCCATGTTCCTCTCTCTATTCACCCTACCCTCTCCTTCCTCCCCTTTGCCTGTGTCCACAAGTTTGCTGTCTATGTCTGCATTCTCTCTTGTTTCCTTGCAAATAGGTTCATCAGTACCATCTTTCTAGATTCCATATATGCGTTCATATAAAATATTTGTTTTTCTCTTTCTGACTTACTTCACTCTGTATAATAGTGTCTAGGTTTATCCTCATTGGAACTGACTCAAATGCACTCCTTTTTATGGCTAAGTAATATTCTATTGTATATGTGTACTTCAGATTCTTTATCCATTCATCTGATGATGGACATCTAGGTTGCTTCCATGTCCTAGCGATTATAAATAGTGCTGCAATGAACATTAGGGTACACGTGGCACAGTATTTTGTCCATGTACAGTGGGGAGCTGTTGAAGGTTGTAAGAAGAGAATTACGTAATCCCATCTACCGAGATCTTTTCAGCCAGTAGTGTGGTCCTGCCCACTGCCAGCAAGCAGGGTATTACATATCCTTACATGTGGTTTTTCCAAAGCATTTTTTTTTCAGGCTATGAGGCCTTGAACGTGTCTGGTAAGTCCTTGGGTGGCCTCAAGCTCAGGAACAAAGTGAAATCTCAAAATACTTGACTTTGACTGTGTTGCAGAAGCTCCTTCTGCACCCCCAAGCTCTCCATTATTTAGGGCCCGTTAATGAAGATGAATAAATGTCTTCTTAATTGCTGGGACTTTTTCATTACTATAATGATGGTAAGGTAAACCGTTTCCTTTTGTTTTAAATGGCTGTTGCCTTTTAAGGTACAAACATAAAAGAAATTAGATAAAATAAGCCTATAAAGGATGAAAGATCAGAAAACATCCATTATTCAAAATTGGGACTATTGATATTTGGGCTAAATAATTCTTTCTTGTGTTTTGCATCATGGCATGTTGAGCAGCCTCCCTTTGCCCATTGTATGCAGCCCTGACAAGCAAAAATGTGTCCAGACAACAAAATCAAGAGCCCAGAAATAAACCTGTGCATATATGGACAGTTTTGTTACCACAAAGGAGCAAAGAACATACAATGGAGAAAGGACAGTTTCTTAAATACATGGTATTGGGAAAACTCGATAGCTACATGCCAAAAAATGTTTCACACCATTCACAAAAATTAACTGAAAATGGATTAAAGACTTGAGTATAAGACCTTAAACCATAAAACTTCTAGAAGGAAAACATAGGCAATATCTTATTTGACATTCTTAGTAATATGTTTCAAGCTATGTCTCTTCAGGCTAGGGAAACAAAAGCAACAATAAACAAAAGGGACTACAACGAGCTCTAAATCTTCTGCACAGCAAAGGAAGTCACCATTAAAACAAAAAGACAACCTATAAATGGGAGAAGACATTTACAAATGATACATCCAAAAAGAGGTTAATATCAAAAATATATAAAGAACTCGTACAACTTAACAACAATGACAAGATCCAAACAACCATATTCAAAAAAGGGCAGAGGAGCTGAATAGACATTTTTCCAAGGAAGACATTCAGGCACATGAAAATATGTTCAATATCACTAATTATTAGAAAAATGCAAATCAAAACCACCTCACACTTGTCAGAATGGCTATTATCAAAATGATAAGAACTAAGCGTTGGCCAGGATGTGGAGAAAATTCTTATACACTGTTGCTAGAAATGTAAATTGGTGCAGCCACCACAGAAATTAGCATGAAGATTCCTTAGGAAATTAAGAATAGGATTAGCATATGATCCAGCAATTCCATGTTTGAGTATTTATCCCAAGAACATGAAAACAGTAAGTTGAAAAGATATTTGTACTCCTGTGTTCATTGCATCATTGTTTACAATAGCCAAGACACGAAAACAACCCAAGTGCCCACAGATGGATGAATGGTTACAGATGTGGTGTAAGTATATATATACTTGCACATAATGGCATACAACTTGGCCATAAAAAAGATGAGAACTTGTCGTTTGTGATCTGGATAGACCATGAAGGTATTATGCTAAGTGCAATAAATCAGATGAAGAAAGACAAATTCTGTATGGCTTCATTCATCTGTGGAATATAAAAACTAATAAACAAACAAAAATAAATAAAACAAATGACCAAACCAAACACCTAGACACAGAGAACAGAGTAGTCACTGCCGGAGGGAGAGAGGTGATAAGGAAGGTAAATGGGATATGGTGACAGGGAGAAACTAAATTTTTGGCAGTGAACATGCTGTAGGGGATAGAGAAGTAGAAATAGAATATTGTACACATGAAACTACCCACTCCAGTGTTCTTGCCTGGAGAATCCCAGGGACGGGGGTGCCTTGTGGGCTGCCGTCTATGGGGTCACACAGAGTTGGACACGACTGAAGCTACTTAGCAGCTTAGCAGCTTAGCAGCAGCACACATGAAACTTACATTATGTTATATAAATCATTATCTCAATTAAAAAAAAAACTCCACTGGATGCCTGTATCACTTTTTCGTTGTCCACTCATCCATCGATGGACTCTTAAATAAAAAAGAATGTCTCTAGACATTGCCAAATGTCCCCTGGGGGCAAAAGTTCACCCTGCTGAGAATCATTCTTCTAAAGAGTACAGTAGGGAATTTTGTAGCTACGATGAAATTCAGATGAGATTTAGCCAAGGCATGTTTGGCGAATTCTCCCTGTGTTTAGAGTCACATGAGCAAAGACCTTGGTGGTATCTGATGCTAAATGAATTCCGGCATTGCCTCCCGAAGCACATCTCCCCGCTCTCAGGCCCCCGCTAATTATTAGACCACCTCTTCCTTTCATCTCCAAATGCCTCTAATGTGTTATCATGGCACGGATCCTACTTTCTCTCCAATTACATGATCAGATGGACCTTTTTCAATTTGGCTTTCAAAGCTGGTTACTCCTAGGAGACAGCTTTGCTAAAAGCATTTAATGATCCAAAAGGTAGCCAAGCCATAGAGGTGCTTATCTGTGGGGATGGGCAGAGTGGGGACTGTCTGGGGTTCTGTCCACCTTCGAGGGCGGCCACAACTTCCATGCCTCTGTCCTCCCCGATGGGGGTCCGCTGGCTTTCTTTAGGTTTTGCATTTCAGATTCCTGTTTGATATGATGCCAGCAGCGACATTTCAGGCGTTCCCCGGCACTATTCGAGGCTGCTTTTCTCCAGCTAGTTTCTGCATGCTGCAGTCTGGCCTCACATATAAAAATGACCATGTTTTGGAGCCACCACTGGGCTGATGACACTGTCCTTTTTCTCTTTGTTTTCCCAGTGCTTCTATCTATTCTCACACCTTAAGGATGCTAAGAGGCACCCCGCTGGGTGCTTAACATGGATGTCTTCCAGAACACGCATGAGCCTTGAACTCCTTTGAACATATTTGGCAGCCGTGTGGGGCGTCTCAGTATTTTGAGCCTACATTACGATGTGAACCCATATTTTACCTAGAATCTTCAGCTGGGAGATTGTATGCTATTTTTAACAGTATCCTTTTTTTTTCCCCCCCAACATGGTTCTTTAACAAGGTCGTGTCATTATCAGTTATTTAATATTTCTAAAATTGGAAGCAGTTTCACCGCTGTGGCAGCTCATGCTTTAGGCCAGAGTCTTTGAGCCTCCTCACACTGGGGCTATTGATACAAGCTCATGGTGAGGCTTCCTATGCCTTCTTTTTCTAGCATATAGTGGGTTCGAAATTCAGCCAGGCTAAACTTTTTGCTCTCCTTTGGACAAGCTTCTCACTTGTTTAAGGAATTGCAGTCACCACACTTAAGCCAGAGGACTGGAGTTTGGCTGTCGGGTGGATAGTCAATGCTCTGTACTTAGTGGTCTCATCTGAATAGCTCAAGATAGCCTGCTGACCGGCCCAGAGAAAAGGCAAGGCAGAGAAAGCGGTAGAATAATGACTCCTTTGCAAGCAGCTGCTGCCTAATAAAGCAACCAAGAGTTAAGGGGGTCGTCAACGGGAGATGGAGTGACGAGCAAGTAGAAGAAAGGGAAGGGGACATGCAGGCTATTGTTTAACAAAAACCTATTCATCACCTGCCCAGGTGGTGCTAGTGGTAAAGAATCCTCCTGCCAATGCAGGAGATACAAGAGATGTGGGTTCCATCCCTGGGTTGGGAAAGTCCCCTGGAGTAGGAAATGGCAACCCACTCCAGTATTCTTGCTTGGGAAATCCCATGGACAGAGGAGCCTGGCGGGCTACACTCCATGTGATCGCAGAGTCGGACGTGACTGAGCACAGCGCACAGCATGTTCATCACCTGCAGTGTGCTAGCTAGTCCCTGTGCTAACGACGAGAGAGACCATTACAAGTGACCTGGGCCTGCCCTCGCCAAATCCCTGGTCTATATGCAAGGGAGAGATGGGCCAGGAAAGCTGGAGTGTGATTTACACCTATCTGAAATAGTTCCCAAAGCACTTCCTGGAATATAAAGAATTTTGACTACCTTATGTAATCTCTACATTGCATGGGTACCATTGGCATCCCGATTTTATAGAGGAGAAAACTGAGGCTCTGACAGGTTAAGTAACTTGTCAAAGGTTACTTTACTGACAAAGTCAGGGCTGGAATGCAGATCTTCCAAGTCCAAGGAAAAGTTTTGTGCACAGCTTCTGTCTTCCACCCAATAAGTCCTTGGCGAAATCTCACTATTGATCGCATGGCAGAGTCTATGGGTTGTTGTGCCATATTGAAAGATAATAATTACTCCTCTTTCTGCAAGGCTCTGTATAGCTTGAAGAATCATTAATTAGATGTGCTGGAAGTCCACCTTCAAGGGCAGCCTGAAAGTAGAGTCCTCAGGACAGTTATTGATTAGCCTGTTTCCATTTCCCATTGTGGAGTACCGTTCTCAATACACCCACAACCTGGATGAATACTTTAACCTAATTTAGAGAGGTAAAAGAAAACCCGTCCACCATCAACTGGGATACAAATGTGAGCTGTGATTCATGTAATTAGTATCATGCCTATAACAGTGTAGATAGTTAGAAAAATCGTGGTTTTATATGGGATAAATAAATAGAACACTTACTGCCAGGATATCAACTCGAAGTGGAAAGCCTCAGTGGCTCAACTAGGTATATTGTTCACATCATACCAAAAGCACGTCCTCACTGACTTTTTTTTCCCCCAGTGGAACTGGGCCAGTGTTGAGTGTGTATTTGGGACAATTAGAGATTATGTGGGATTTTAAATTTGGTACATGTGCCAATTTATGCACATGACCTTTAATTACTGAGTGGGATAGTGAGAAAAAAATCCAAGGGTTATAGACCAGAAGATTTGGGTTAATTCCTAGTTCTGCTTCCGACTTGAGCCAATAATGAGCCAATAATTTAATTTCTTGAAGCTCCAGTTTCCTCCTCAGTAGGTGGAGGTAATGTCACAGAGAACCTGGGTGTCTGTTGGTGAGTGCGTGCTGGCAGTGACTGTGGAAATGCTCCGTCCACCATCACCTGGGATGCAAGTGTGGGTTGTGATTTGTGTCATTAATCACCAGTGTCCTCATCAGTGTTGAGTGAGTGCAATGACAACCAGCTTTCTGTTAATGGTGCTAACAATCATGAATATTAATTAGAAGTGGCCTGGGTCCTTGTTCAGATACGTTACCTATCAAAACCAGAGAAGAAACTCCCCTGAGGGCTGTGGGAAGGCCATATGGATTCTGCTCCAACTTTGGGGTCCCCATGGTTGTTTTGGAATCATCACTGGCTAAAAGCATCTGAGTGAGGAGCTTTGATATTTTCCCTGACAATGTGCTCAATCAGAGGATATGGGACAACTGACTTCACTGAAGCCAAACCCGAGCTGTGTGCTGAGTTGCAGTTTGCCCGTGTATGCAGATTCCTTTCTACAATCACCTCCAAATGGGAGATGAGATAGAAGCTTCTGACCCTTAACAGAACCCTACTTGTCAAAGGGTAACCAGGAAATGAGAAGGAGCTCTCATCCTCCCAGGGTTTTTTCTAACACCCTTTTCTCCCAGCAGAATATGGTTGAAGAACTCTGTCCCAAAGACTACCACAGGGCAAGGTTGGAAAGTAGAGACAGGGTTTGACCAAATTCCTCCCTCTCCACCCACTTCTCATTTTTAAAAAACTGGGCATTGAAATGGATAAGAACAGAAGCAGACATATTTCAAGATGTAAGCCCCTTCCTAATTTCTATTTAAAAAGTTAACCTTTAGTTTTCTTTGTGCCTCAATTTTTCCTTTCCATAGAAGCTTTTTCTTTGCTATCATTTCAGTAATTTTTATTCCTGCTAGCTGCTCACTCTGCTCCACTTGATCAAACTAACCTGGATAATGTGTGAGCTATTAAGAGAACACACTGTTTCCTTGGGGAGTCATTTATTCCCATGATCACTGATAATAGAAAGTCCTTTTCTGGGCTTGATGCTAATGACATCTCAATCCAGACTGAGTGCATTTCCTCCAGTTGTTGGTTATTCTGGAGCTGTGACCCACAGCCTGTGGTAGCAAGGACGGAATGTGCTTTGTGGACCTATTCTGTGCTCTGTTCTGATTATTTCCAACAATGGGGACAAATCAATAGAAGTGAATGAGTGTTGGATAATTCATGATTAGACAGAGAAAACATGAAGTGCTTCTGTTTTCCTTCTTGCTTGGAATTTGGCATTTATAAACAAACAATGAGAAGGTGTCACTAGGCTTTACCAGAAAATCCCATGGATGGAGGAGCCTGGTAGGCTGCGGTCCATGGGGTCACCAAGAGTCGGACATGACTGAGCGACTTCACTTTCACTTTTCACTTTCATGCATTGGAGAAGGAAATGGCAACCCACTCCAGTGTTCTTGCCTGGAGAATCCCAGGGACGGGGGAGCCTGGTGGGCTGCTGTCTATGGGGTTGCACAGAGTCTGACATGACTGAAGCGACTTAGCAGCAGCAGCAGCTCAAACGAAGTTTGAAAAGTAAGATTTCTCATAGGCACAGTGACAAATATTTTTTAACTCCTTAAGCATTAAAAATTTTTTTAACTTTTTATTTTATGTCAGAGTAGAGTCAATTAACAATGTCATGATAGTTTCAGGTGTACAGCAAAATGATTCACTGATACATTAAATGCCTAAAATTGAGTTAATATTATCACTCATATACTGTTCATCCCTAGGGGAGCCACATTGTTTCTGTCATCCGAGTTAAGAATTCTAGAATTTTTTAGAATTCTCTTATTCTGCATGGTGGTGGTTTAGTTGCTAAGTCATGTACAATTCTTTGTGACCCTGTGGACTGTAGCCCATCAGGCTCCTCTCTCCATGGAATTCTCCAGGCAAGAATACTAGAGTGGGTAGCCATTCTCTTTGCCATGGAGTCTTCCTGATCCAGGGATTGAACCTGGGTCTCCCACATTGCAGGTAGATTCTTTACTGTGTGAGCCACTAAGGAAGCCCTTTCTGCATATATAGTGTCTAATTCTTCCATCCATGTTCTTGTAGTTCTTAATTATTACCTACATAGGTGTGGTCATTATTATCTTGCATTGAGTCAACTGAAAGTCCTGTAACTGATCACGATGGCCCCAACCTCACTGACTTCATCAGTCCTACATCCAATTTTGAGATCAGTGTTCTGAAAGCAACATAGCATTCCCTGTTCCAAACCACCATTGACTGCTTGTTTCTAGTAAATAAAGGCCAGACTTGTCGGTGTGAGATTTAAGTCATTCATAACTTGCCCCAGCATACTCAGACCTTTCCAAGTTTTTCCCTGCTACTCCCTCTATATCCAGCTACACTGATCCAGTCATCCCCTAAAATATCTTTGTACTTTTTGTCTCCACCTGTTCCCATGCTGTTCCTTCTTCCTGGGATTTCATTCCTTTACATCTTAACATGTACTTTTGAATGCCTCTTCTTTAATGAATTCTGTAATAGTGAATGCAGAGTGATGTATTATAGTCATACGCATATGATTTTGTCTCCCCTCTGGACAATGAGATTGTTAAGTGCAGAGCTATGCCTTGTATATCTTTACACTCTCCAAATGTTTAATGTGATGCCTTATACAGAATACAGTCAATAAATACATTTACTGAATGAATGAACGTGTAAATAGAGACAGAATCAACATATTGTTTGACTTTGGATTAAATCAGATCCTGGAATACAGTGAACAGAAACTTTTGGAAAATGAATTAATGCTTTAAATACACCATAGAATGGAGAATTTTAAATCTTTTTAATCTTGTCAAGGCCAGATCTTCCTACTCTTCTGAATCCTTTCTTTGTTTTCATTTCCTTTGACCCCCTACCCCTTCACTGTCTCATAAATATGGCATGTTATATGGAAAATAATTGTAAAAGCTGTTATCATTTAAAGATCTTAAGCAATGAAATCCCTTCTCCTTAACTCTACCAAAACTGTCTCATCTATTTAATATAGCCTGTAAGTAAAAATGACTCTTTGTGATCAGATCATGGGCAAAACCATGCAGTGGGTGACTCAAGCCAAAGCCATCGCTGAGACAAGTCGGTAGTCTCTCCTGGTGACCTTATTCTTTTAGCTACTTTTACACTGACATCATCACATTCTAGTAAACTGGCCTCCTCTTGATGTTTTGGAAGAGTTCAGCATTCTACAATGCAGTTCCAGTGGTCACTGGGACATGTATGGATAACAGTACAAGGGTATATTATACATGAGGGGGTGGCTCTTTTCATGTATGGGTTAGTTTTACCCCCAAAGTTTTTGAGGCATTTTGAAGCAGAGAGAAAATGCAATTCTCAATTTATTCCTGCTTACAAAAAGGGATTGAGTCCAAGGACTCCGAGGTTTGGCTTGGATGAACACCCAGAAGTTGGGATAGCTATCTGAAGCTCTTGCATGTGCAAATTTGGGCTGGATCAACTGAGGACAGGCGTTGTCATGACATTTCCATACTCCCCAGTGCCGTTTAGGCTGGAAAGGAGCTTCTCCTTCACCATAATACTTTCATAATTGGGAAACTTGAAGAACAGACAGGAAAAGTGGGGAGAGAAGAAAGAAAAGTTTGTTCACTTTCTTTAAGTCCTGACAGTCTTTCCTTGCCTCCAAAGTTGTGAATATACTGCTATTAGCTGAGTCAGGCTCTGACACATAAATGTTATAGGTTAATAATGGGAAACTTTACAATAGATATGTAGTTCCACAGAACTTGAGAGCTAAAGAGAACCTTGAGGACAGTCTAGTCAAATATCATTTTATACAGATTATAAAGCTGAAGTTGGGAGAAAAGAAATGGCTTGCCAAGGACACAGAGACTAGAAGTACGATTCATTCTAGAGTCCTGACATTTAGTCAACATGGTTATTCTAAATCATCACCCAGTCCTAATGTATCACATCTAGATGGATTCAATGGGCTATCATCAGACTGAGGCTGAGTTTTATTGACATTCTCATTTTTATTTAAACTGACTTGATTTTTATCAACTCAGTTGTTGAATGAGGGCTTATAAAGTGGGATGGATTGATCAGTATGAGGGGTTTCAGCAAGGGACTGTAGGACAGTCATTGGTGACATTCATTTGCTAAGAAAGAGCATCCTTGAGAGTTCTGAGCCTGGAGAGGACATACTTTCCTTCATGGTAGAAAGTGAGTGAGTGAAAGTCACTCGGTCATGTTCACCTCTTTGTGACTCCATGGACTGTACAGTCCATGGAATTCTCCAGGCCAGAATACTGGAGTGGGTAGCCTTCCCAACCAGGGATTGAACCCAGGTCTCCTGCATTGCAGGCGGATTCTTTACCAGTGGAGCCACAAGGGAAGCCCAAGAATATTGGAGTGGGTAGCCTGTCCCTTCTCCAGGGCATCTTCATGACCCAGGAATCAAATCAGGGTCTCCTGCATGGCAGGTGGATTCTTTACCAACTGAGCTATGAGGGAAGCCCAAAGATAGGAGGAGAAAAGCTAACTTCATGAGAATCCGGTTTAGGAACACACATGTCACCAACCAGAGAACCAACCAACCAACCAACCAACCAGGAAATGAAGCAAATGGCACAGGGTGCCAAGAACTTCTAACCCAGCAAGAGCATGAAAGATGGGAAGTCTTGAGTTCAGGAAGAGAGTTGCAGGCAAAAGAGTTGGCTAGAGGGTCCCCAAAGGCAATTTGATTCTGCCCATAAGTCTGCAGTGATAGCCATGTTTTAAAGCCCCTTCCTGCACTTCATTTTTGGTTTCTAATAATTTCAGAATCTTCCTGATGGAAGAAATTTTATGTGTTTGTGAAACTCAGTTTTCTAATTTACTGATGCAATAAATCTTTCAGATCTTACTAGCCAGAAAAATTAGATTTATACACAGGATTATTAGTGATGTTTAAGTCTATCATGATCAAATCACAGAGCAGAAGGAGCAAACTTAAACACATCTAGACAAGTGCTTTGAAGCCCACTTGAGACAAAGACTCTTTAACTATAGACCTTGGACAAGAAGGGAATCAGGGTTAATTAGTTTTGTTATTTGCTTTCAGGTAAGGCATCTTTACCTCTTGCTCTCAAGAAGTCTCAAGTCTGAAGCTAGGAACAGAGATGTTAGTTAACACAAAGACATGAAGCAGTATGTCCTTTCATCATATGTCCATTTAATCAAGGTTATAATACATTGCATGATTTAATTGTGCAAAGTCAAACTATACACTAGTTAATCCACCTATGACTTGAATAGAAAGTAGACATGTATTTATGGAAAAGAAGGCAAATGTTACTAATTACAGACTTAAAAGTATGTTCCTAGGCAAAAGTCTCTATAGTTCATGAACAAGATAGATTGTAAAATTTAGGGGCCAGAATGGGTCCATTGGGACCTAATCAGGCTGGACTAACTTCTTTTTCAAAACAAGTTAACAAGGAAAATGCTATAGACATAATATGTCTGGATTTCAGTTTTTCTGACTTGCTCAGTTCAGTTCAGTAGTTCAGGCATGTCCAACTCTTTGCAACTACATGAATTGCAACATACCAGGCCTCCCTGTCCATCACCAATTCCCAGAGTTCTCCCAAACGCATGTCAATCGAGTCGGTGATGCCATCCAGCCATCTCATCCTTTGTTGTCCCCTTCTCCTACTGCCTCCAATCCCTCCCAGCATCAGAGTTTTTTCCAATGAGTCAACTCTTCACATGTGGTGGCCAGTGTATGGGAGTTTCAGCTTTAGCATCATTCCTTCCAAAGAACACCGAGGACTGATCTCCTTTAGAATGGACTGGCTGGATCTCCTTGCAGTCCAAGGGACTCTCAAGAGTCTTCTCCAACACCACAGTTCAAAAGCATCAATTCTTTGGCGCTCAGCTTTCTTCACAGTCCAACTCTCACATCCATACATGACTATTGGAAAAACCATAGCCTTGACTAGATGGACCTTTGTTGGCAAAGTAATGTCTCTGCTTTTTAATATGCTATGTAGGGTGGTCATAACTTTTCTTCCAAGGAGTAAGCATCTTTTAATTTCATGGCTGCAATCACCATCTGCAGTGATTTTGGAGCACCAAATTATAAAGTCTGACACTGTTTCCACTGTTTCTCCATCTATTTCCCATGAAGTGATGGGACCAGACAGGAAAAGGAGTACATCAAGGCTGTATATTGTCACCCTGCTTATTTAACTTATATGCAGAGTACATCATGAGAAACACTGGGCTGGAAGAAGCACAAGCTGGAATCAAGATTGCTGGGAGAAATATCAATAACCTCAGATATGCAGATGACACTACCCTTCTGGCAGAAAGTGAAGAGGAACTAAAAAGCCTCTTGATGAAAGTGAAAGAGGAGAGTGAAGAAGTTGGCTTAAAGCTCAACATTCAGAAAACGAAGATCATGGCATCTGGTCCCATCACTTCATGGGAAATAGATGGGGAAACAGTGGAAAAAGTGTCAGACTTTATTTGTTTGGGCTCCAAAATCACTGCAGATGGTGACTGTAGCCATGAAATTTTTTTTTTTAAATTTTATTGGTTTTGCCATACATTGACATGAATCCACCACGGGTGTACATGCGTTCCCAAATATGAACTCCCCTCCCACCTCCCTCCCTATAACATCTCTCTGGATCATCCCCATGCACCAGCCCCAAGCATCCTGCATCCTGCATCGGACATAGACTGGTGATTCATTTCTTACATGATGGTATACATGTTTCAATGCCATTCTCCCAAATCATCCCACCCTCTCCCTCTCCCTCTCCCTCAGAGTCCAAAAGTCCACTCTACACATCTGTGTCTCTTTTGCTGTCACGCATACAGGGTCATCATTACCATCTTTCTAAATTCAATATATATGTGTCAGTATACTGTATTAGTGTTTTTCTATCTGGTTTACTTCAGTCTGTATAATCGGCTCCAGTTTCATCCATCTCATTAGAACTGATTCAAATGTACTCTTTTTAATGGCTGAGTAATACTCCATTGTGTATATGTACCACAGCTTTCTTATCCATTCATCTGCTGATGGACATCTAGGTTGCTTCCATGTCCTGGCTATTATAAACTGCGATGAACACTGGGGTACATGTGTCTCTTTCTATTCTGGTTTCCTCGGTGTGTATGCCCAGCAGTGGGATTTGCAATTTTTAAAGGAATCTCCACACTGTTCTCCGTAGTGGCTGTACTAGTGGCTCTCAGCCACTACGGAGAACAGTGTGGAGATTCCTTTAAAAAATTGCAAATAGAACTGTAGCCATGAAATTAAAAGATGCTTACTCCTTGGAAGGAAAGTTATAGGCATAATGAAATATTCCAAACTTTTCTGTTCTTAGGAAGATAATGGCAGCTGATGTGACAGGTAAATTAGACGATAGTTAACCAATGACTACTCTCAGAACAACTGCTTAATGCATGGATGGAAACCTGGCACTCTGTATGATGGTCTTCTTGGTATTTTCCAGTTTAACGTTTTGTATTAGAAGATTTGTTGACAATATACATGGCATTTTGGGGCTGATATCCAGTATGATGATATCATGCATGCTCTGTCACGTCTGACTCTTTGTGACCCCATGGACTGTAGCCCACCAGGCTCCTCAGTCCATGGATTTTCCAGGCAAGAATTCTGGAATGAGTTGCCATTTCCTCCTCCAGGGGATCTTCTGTACTCAGGGATTGAAATCAAGTCTCGTATGTCTTCTACATTGGCAGGCAAAGTTTTTTTTTTAACCACTGAGCCACCTAAGAAGTCCCATAAGATGATAAGGGAATCAGTATCTGAGATTTCACAAATCTGAAACTATGGGGAAAATACTGAAAGAAATGTAATAGGGATCGATGTAAAGTTCAGGGAGAAATGTTCAAGGTAGGAGATGGGAAAGAAAAGACTGACACACTAAACAGCACTCTGTGATGGTTCATTTTATGAGTCAACCTGACTGAGCAGTGGAATGACCACGTATCTAGTGAAATATTATTTCTAAGTATGTCTCTGACGGAGATTCTGGTTGAGATTAACATTTGAATCAATAGACTGAATAAAGCAGATTTCTTTCCCCAATTGGTAAAGAATCTGCCTGCAATGCAGAAGACACTGGTTTGATTCCTGGGTTGGGCAGATCCACTGGAGAAGGGATAGGCAACCCACTCCAGTATTCTTGGGCTTCCCCTGTGGCTCAGCTGGTAAAGAATCTGCCTGCAATTTGGAAGACCTGGTTTGATCCCTGGGTTGGGAAGATCCCCTGGAGAATAGAAAGGCTACCCACTCCAGTATTCTGGCCTAGAGAATTCCGTGGGTCCATGGGATTGCAGATGGTTGCAAAATCACTGCAGATGGTGACTGTAGCCATGAAATTAAAAGATGCTTCCTCATTGGGAAAAAAAGCTATGACCCACCTAGACAGCATATTAAAAAGCAGAGACATTACTTTGCCGACAAAATTCTGTCTAGTCAAAGCTATGTTTTTTTTTCCCATTAGCCATGTATAGATGTGAGTTGGACTATGAAGAAGGCTGAGCACCAAAGAATTGATGCTTTTGAACTGTGGTGTTGAAGAAGACTCTTGAGAGCCCCTTGGACTGCAAGGAGATTCAACCAGTCCAGCCTAAAGGAAGTAAGTCCTGAATACTCATTGGAAGGACTGATGCTGATGCTGAAACTCCAATACTCTGGCCACCTGAGGCGAAGAACTGACTTATTTGAAAAGACCGTGAAGCTGGGAAAGATTGAAGGCAGGAGGAGAAGGGGACGACAGAGGATGAGATGGTTGGATAGCATCACCAACTCGATGGACATGAGTTTGAGTAAGCTTCAAGAATTGGTGGTGGACAGGGGGGCCTGGCGTGCTGCAGTCCATGGGGTCGCAAAGAGTTAGACACAACTAAGTGACTTTCACTTCACTAATCCAATTCATTAAAGGTGTGAACAGAATAAAATACTGAGTAACAAAGTATTTACTCCCTCTGCTTGGCTGTCTTTGAGCTGGGACGTCAGTCTTCTACTGGATTTAGAATGGAACTTAGGCCAGTGGCTCTCCTGTTTCTGAGGGCTTAGAACTTCCACAAGAACTGTGCCATCACTGTTCTTGGGTCTGTTTTTCTCAGGCTTCCTAATCAAATGAAATCTTTTGGTGAATCAGTCTCTCTCTCTCCCCTGACTAATACAGCTTCCTCCCTCCCTTCAAAGAATAAAAGAAAGGAAGGACGAGGTGGAATATGCTAGACTTGTTGTCAGTCAGGAGAGTCAGTGACTAGAGCACGTCTTGGGTCTAGAAAAAGCAAGGCAGTATCTTACTTATTACTCTGCTCTGATCAGATTACACTTAGAGTATCTTGTTCAGTCCTGGTAATCCCAATATAGTAGGAGGAAAAAATGTCAAGTGGAGGAAGTCTAGAAGGAAGCAACCAAACCAAAAGTCATGCCAGTGAAAAATAGTCCAAAGAACTGAGGATGTTCTTTCAGGGAAAACATTTCAGGGAAGGATAGCACAGCTGTCTGCGAATTCTCAAACTGCTATAAAACAAGAAAAGGAATGAGACTCCTTTAGTGTGACTCCAGGGAGCAGTGCCATAGCATGAACATTTTAAGGAGAAAGAATTTAACCCAATCTAAGGAGTCACTTTTTAAAGATGGACTGGACTGAAATGAGAGTATAAGCTTTCTTCAAGGAATCCATGTGACCTTAAGTGCTGAGTAGTTTGGGTTTCCTGGTAAGAGTAAGATATGCATCAGTTATCTTGATGATTTTCATTGCTTTCTTAATCTATGAAATTGCTTTTTGAAGGGAAAATGATGGTTAGCCAAGCAAATAGTATGATGTAATAAAATACTTATACTATTTAATGGAAGACACTTTTCAAAGGACTTAATTCATTTATAAGCAAACTGTTAACATCTATTTTCTGGAGAAGGTCCCCTATGAAACTTCCTCTGTTAAAGCTTTTTAGTTACTTTACTTTAAATGCCTGTATCTTTTTGAAAGTAACATAAAGAATCTATTTAAAAATGTGTAACATATATTTTTGACTAATTCAAGCATTTTAAAAATTAGTCTGAATGACTCACATTGTTCTAAACATGTGATGACATGTACTAAAGAAAAAGAAATGATAAAAACAGCAGCTTACTTTGGTTGAAACTGCTTACCATGTGCTGGATATAGTTTAAAGCATGGATTCACTCATCTACATGAATTTAATCTCTTAATCTTCACAGCAGCTACATGAAGTAGCTACAATTATTATTATTTCCCTTTCTACAGATAAAGAAACTAAGCTATATACCAAGCTTAAGCAATTTGTCCCAGGACTGGTTTTCTTTAAAAAAATTATTTTATTGCAGTATTGTTGATTTACAATGTTGTGTTAGTTTCTGGTGTACAGCAATGTGGCCCAGTTTATGAATACATATATATGTGTGTGTGTGTATATACTTTTTAATATTCTCTTCCAATATGGTTTATTATAGGATAATGAATATCATTCACTATGCCATGTAGTAGGAACTTATTGTTTATCCATTCTATGTGTTCAGTTCAGTTCAGTCACTCAGTCGTGTCCAACTCTTTGCAACCCCATGAATCGCAGCACACCAGGCCTCCCTGTCCATCACCAACTCCCGGAGTTCACTCAGACTCACGGCCATTGAGTCAGTGATGCCATCCAGCCATCTCATCCTCAGTCGTCCCCTTCTCCTCCTGCCTCCAATCCCTCCCAGCATCAGAGTCTTTTCCAATGAGTCAACTCTTTGCATGAGGTGGCCAAAGTACTGGGGTTTTAGCTTCAGCATCATTCCTTCCAAAGAAATCCCAGGGCTGATCTCCTTCAGAATGGACTGGTTGGATCTCCTTGCAGTCCAAGGGACTCTCAAGAGTCTTCTCCAACACCACAGTTCAAAAGCATCAATTCTTCAGCGCTCAGCCTTCTTCACAGTCCAACTTTCACAGCCATACATGACCACTGGAAAAACCATAGCCTTGACTGGACGGACCTTAATCGGCAAAGTAATGTCTCTGCTTTTGAATATGCTATCTAGGTTGGTCATAACTTTTCTTCCAAGGAGTAAGCATCTTTTAATTTCATGGCTGCAGTCACCATCTGCAGTGATTTTGGAGCCCCGAAAAATAAAGTCTGACACTGTTTCCACTGTTTCCCCATGTATTTCCCATGAAGTGATGGGACCGGATTCTGTGTGTAATAGTCTGCTAATCCCAAACTCCCAGTCCATCCCTCCCCATGGAACCACCAGTCTCTTCTCAATGCCTGTGAGTCTGTTTCTGTTTAGTAGATATGTTCACTTGTGCCATATTTTAGACACTACATTTAAGTGGTATCACATGGTGTTTGTCTTTCCCTTTCTGACTTAACTTCACTTGGTGTGATAATCTCTAGGTGGATTCATGTTGCTGCAAATGGCATTATCTCATTTTGTATGGCTAAGTAGTATTCCATTTTATATATCAGGGTATGTTGTTAATCAGAAGCAAAACTAGAAGTCTGACTCCAGAGTTTACATTCTTATTACAATATTTCATTTTAGGAACATTTTGATATTATAGCATTCCATGTAGAAATAAAAGCAAAACTTGGAGTCTCTACATGTGGTCCTTGGACACCCTACTCTTGGACAGTCTCATAAAAAGAATCTAACCTGAGATGGCAGATAAATATTTTCATTGCTTGAGATCACACTTTCATTGAGACAGGTTTGCAGGCCAAACATATCTATGATCTATTAATCCTTCCAAATAATCCCCAAAGGATGTTGCCCTTGCAGGCTGGAACTTGAATGTTTTGGTTGTTTTTCTTCTAATATTGCACCAATTAGAACTGCATGAACAGCATTTGTCTTCTGAAAATTGACTTCATTAGACCTGACCTCAGATCCAGACTCTGCCTCTTACAGGAAGTAGGCATTGGGCCAATGACTGTACCAGGTGACAGCTTCCAGCTTTTGAAATGAATTCCCACTTTGTAGAGTTTTGGTGAGCAACCAATGAGATATTACATAATGTCTCAACCAATGAGATATTGCCAATGAGATATCACATCTTTGTAAAGATGGGACACATAAAGTATTTGAGAAGTGGGACTTCTTTTTTTATTTGATAAATGCTATATATTCTACTTAAATTTTTTTGATACTGCTGGTTGAGGGAAAAGTTTCTCCTTGTAATCGGAGCTTCTGTTTGAGATAAAAAAGAATCACATTGAGAATGGCTTCCAAATAGTCCATCAAGTTGAAATAGCCGCCTATGTGCCTCCAGTGGGGAGTTGCATCCCAATGCCATGTGTAACTGGGGATTTTTCACGCTTTGCACAAATATTGCAGTGTATCTTCAATTTCCCCATATTGGTATCAATGATATGATTATATTTTAGACACGGCCATGTGAAATACACTTTCCTTGAGGTGCCCAGTCTTTCCATAAACACATTTGGCACCTATTATGTTCTTGCTTCAAGCAATATGACAGTGCTTATGGGGTAAGTGGAAGCTCTAGAATACAATGTAAAAAATGATTACATTATAGAGTGCTTTGCTAACATGGAGAATAAATAAGGGCAGAAGAAGGGAAATCCTTCTACCTGCCACTGACTCAAGTATTTAGACTCAGAAAAGACCTGCACAAATGAACAGGTTTATGAGTTATGGGTGGATCTTGTCATATAATTTCTTTCTTTTTCAGATTACCACAGATGGATTATTTTTGCTTCTCTGGGCAATTGGGATCATGATTAATTCTTTGTATTTCTTGATAAGAGTATTTTGATAAGGTTGTCTATTGAGACTTCTTTTTCTTTTTTAAAAAAACAAGTTTATATTGTCTTAAGGTAAGACATCCATATGCAGCAAATTAGCAAAATGCAGAAAAATACAAACAGAAAAAAAAGTGAAAAGTATCTGCAACTCATTATGATGGCTCACATGGTAAAGAATCTGCTTCCAATGTAGGAGATGTGTGTTTGATCCCTGAGTAAAGAAGATCCTCTGGAGAAAGAAATGGCTACCCACTCTAGTTTTCTTGCTTGGAGAATTCCATGGACAGAGGAGCCTGGCAGTCTATAGTCAGTAGAATTCTGAAGAGTGGCACATTACTGAGTGACTAATACTTTCATTTTCACATGCAGAGGTTATTTCTATTAACATTTGAAAGAATTGCTTTCCATTTTTTTCCTATAAACATATATGATACATGACTAGGTTATACTATAGATACAGTTTTATATACCACTCTTTATTTTTTTGTATAACTGAATAGTATACTGTGAACATTTTCCTGTGTTGTTATAAAAGAAGAGTGGCTACAACCACTTTGGAGAAAGATCTGGAAGTTGCTTATTAACCTCCACGTATACCTGCCCTATGAATCAGCAGCTCTATCCTTAAGTGTAACATCCAAGAGAAAGTAAAGCATTTGTTTACAAGAATGTTCAGAATAGTGTTATTTGTAATAGTAAAAATAATCTAGAAACATCTCAAGTATCCATGAATAGGAGAATGGATAAACTAGTTAACAATAGAAAGGAACGTACTATTGATACATGCAACGATGTGAGTGAATCCCCAATACCTTTTGCTAAGTGAAAAAAATCAGAATTAAAAAAAAGCATATATTGAATCATTCCATTTATTTGAAGTTCTGGAAGCAACAAAATTTATCTAGGATCTAGGATTAAAAAAAAAAAGTCCCCCAGAGTGGGGGATGTTGATAATATCTGCTTGCTATAGTCCATGAGCCTACAGTGACATGTGGTTATCATCCTAAGTCCATAGTTTAATATATTAGAGTTCATTCTTGATGTTTTACATCCCATAGGTTTGGACAAATCATCACAGCATGATTTGCAATAACCAAGATAGAGAAATAATCTAAGTGTTCATCAATGGATGAATGCATAAAGAAGATATGAAAAAATATATATAAAATACTGCTCAGCAGTTTTTAAAAGAAGATGAAATATCGCCATTTGTAACAACATGGATGGACCTTGAGTGCATTCCGTTCAGTTCAGTTCAATCGCTCAGTCGTGTCTGACCCTTTGCGAGCCCATGGACTGCAGCATGCCAGGCCTTCCTGTCCATCACCAACTCCCAGAGCTTACTCAACTCATGTTCATCAAGTCAGTGATGTCATCCAACCATCTCACCCTCTGTCACCCCCTTCTCCTCCTGCCTTCAATCTTTCCCAGCATCGGGGTCTTTTCCAACGAGTCTGTTCTTTGCATCAGGTGGCCAAAGTACTGGAGCTTCAGCTTCAGCATCAGTCCTTCCAATGAATATTCAGGACTGATTTCCTTTAGGATGGACTGGTTGGATCTCCTTGCAGTCCAAGGGGCTCTCATACTGAGTGCATTATGCTAAATGAAATAAGTCAGACAGAGAAGGAAAGCAGTATGATTTCACTCATGTGGAATATAAAAAATAAGCAAACAAAATCAATGACCAAACCCCAAAGAAGAGAAAACGTGCAGCTACAGAGAACAGAGTAGTGGTTACCAGAAGGGGAGGGGGTGGAGGAGGGTTGAAATGAGTAAAGGGAGTCAAGTGCATGGTGATGGATGGAAACTAAACTTTTAGTGGTAAGCCTGTTATAATGTGTACAGAATTAGAAATCTAATGTTGTGCACATGATATTTATATAATGCTATAAATCAATGTTACTTCCAAAAAATTAATAAAATTTAACCTTTGAAACAAAAGAGAGAAAACACTGAATTTTAAGCTTCTCTTTCCTCGTCAGTGAAACCAAAACAGGGAGTTATATTTGTAAAGCATAATGCCTGCATATAGCATTGTTCTGTTATGGACAGCAATCCTTCAAAATAGGAAAACTGCTTCAAAACAAAGAGTTAATTTTAACAATAATATATAAAAAGCTCATGCAACTCACTTGTAAGAAACCACTTAAACGTCAATAGAGAAATGGGGAAAAATAAATGAAGCTAAAAATTTAGGAAATATATATAGCCTGTAACCATGAAATAATTTTCAAACTCATTTCTAAAAAATTGATCAAATAATCTCTCTTTTGTGCATTTCTGAGGGATAGAAATGTCTTGCAAGGAGAAAGGCCAATGGTTAGGTAGCCATGTTTTCATGTATCTCATTCAGGAGACCCTTTCTCTTTTCCCTCTTCTGTCATCCTTCCCATTGCCACTTCCTCTCCCATCTTTCTCCTTTCCAGGCTTTCTGGGCCCTCAATGAATCCTAGGGCTCCTGAAAAGGCGCTTGGTCCACGTTTGCATGAGGAAAGCATACGGGTTATTGCAAATGCTGTTACGACCTCTTCTCTGGGCTCCTGCCCACCCTCATACATAGTTATCTCATCTATTACGGTATTGCACTACTGTTCGTTGTTGTTCAGTGGCTCAGTCACGTCTGACTCTCTGCAACCCCATGGGGTGCTGCACGCCAAGCTTCCCTATCCTTCACCATTTCCTGGAGCTTGCTCAAACTCATGTCCAGAACCAAGGAGATGGAGTCAAGGGATTTGGCTTTAAGCTGGACTCTGCCACTTAGTAGCTGTGTGACTTCAGACAACTCATCCAACTGCTTTGATCCTCAGTGTTCTCCTTTGTAAGATAGGGTTAATAACTCCTACCTCCCAGAGCAGTCATTTTGTTGTTATTGTTGTCTCATGTTGTTTTTGGTTTGTGTTTTGTGTGCATAGTCTTTATTTCAAATATTTGTTAAAATACCATTGGTTTATTCCTCAGCACAAGTGCAATGTCCATGCCCTGAAGAAACTTAGGAAATATTATAGAACGTTATATCATGTGAAATGCTGGAGTGGGTGAATCACAACCTGGACTCAAGATTGCTGGGAGAAATATCAACAGCCTCAGGTACAGAGATGATACCACGCTAATGGCAGAAAGTGAAGAGAAATTAAAGAGCTTCTTGATATCAGTGAAAGAGGAGACCAAGAAAGTTGACTTTAAAATCAACATTCAAACAACTAAGATCATGGCATCTGGTCTCATCACTTCAAGGCAAATAGAAGGGGAACAATTGGATACAGCCACAGATCTTATTTTCCTGGGCTCCACAATCATTGTGGATGGTGACTTTAAATAAAGAAATTAAAAGCCACAAAATTAAAAGATGCTTGCTCTTTGGAAGGAAAGTCGTGACAAATATGCTGCTGCTAAGTTGCTTCAGTCGTGTCTGACTCTGTGCAATGCCATAGACCTAGACAGCATATTAAAAACCAGAAACATCACTTTGCTGACAAAGGTCTGTATAGTCAAAGCTATGTTCTTTTCCATTAGTCATGTATGGATGTGACAGCTGGACCATAAGGAAGGCTGAGCACCAAAGAATTGATGCTTCTGAACTGTGGGTTGGAGAAGACTCTTGTGAGTCCTTTGGACAGCAAGGAGATCAAATCAGTCAATCCTACTAGGAAATCAGTCCTGAATATTCTTTGGAAGGACTGATGTTGAAACTGAAACTTCAATACTTTGGCCACTAGATGCGAAGAGCTGACTTACTGGAAAAGATCCTGATGCTGGGAAAGATGGAGGGCAGGAAGAGAAGAGGGTGACAGAGGATGAGATGGCTGGATCGCATTCTTGAGTCAATGGACATGAGTTTGAGAAAACTCCGGGAGATAGAGAAGGGCAGAGACGCCTGCCATCCTGCAGTCTATGGGGTCACAAAGAATCAGATTCAACTTAGCAACTGAACAACAGCAACAGAAAAGAGGACAACACTTTAGCTGAAGCCTGATCATATTTTGCCCAGAGAGCTAAATAAGATCAGGTAGGTTGATCACTTTCTATAGTGTATTATAGATACTTTTATTTTGGACTAGTTTATGTTGGTTCACAGGCTCAGTGATGAGGTTCCTGAAATGTAGTTTTCTGTCTTGTAAACAGTGAAAGTTGGTGGCCATGAAGCTCTCAGAGGTGACATGGTAACTAAGAACAGGGAGGTTACTCAAATTAGGTCAGTTATTGAATATTAACACAGAAAGAAAATTTGTTACATATGGATTTAATGGAAAGTATGCCTTAATTTATGTTAAGCTGATCCATGAAACTGCTCCTGAGACTCTGTCTGGAATAATCTGTGTGATGCATTATATCAAAGATTGTATTCTGATTACATTTCTTTAATTCAATCAGAGGGATTGCCTTGGGCTGACCTATAGTAGACTGTGACATCAAATCATTACATGGAGCTAATGCACAGAATACAAATGGAGGTTTTGTCTATTGCCTTGAGAAGCAAAATACTGAGACTATCAGGAAGTAGGTTGTTATCTAGAATTGTTTGGCTATTTGGAGTGTCCAGGGTTGTGTAGACAGGATTTCAGGATTTCAATTTGCAGTTTTTGCTTTCATCGAACACTTCTATGAGCACTCACTATGTTCCAGGCACTGTGTGAGGTGCTAGGGACCCAAAGGCGAGCAGTATACAGTTGGATACTGGCTTGAAGGAATTCACTCTTGTGGAGGAGACAAATGTAGTTTTTAAAAATATAGTTTATATCCATGTTCTAGCACTTATCCATGTGGGGAAAGTACTATGAGGGCATGGAGTGTAAGCAATTAATTCATCCTGGGAGAATCACAGAGAGGGTGGGACTTTGGGTGGGTCTTGAAGGGCAAAAGCGGCGGTTCCCCTGAGAAATAAGAGAGGGATGGTCATTCTTGAGGAAAAGGACACTGGCTGAAGTTGCATGGATTGGAGACAGTCACCGTGTGGGTGGCAGGGAGCCCAGAACACATGGTGGAACAGTGAGAGGTTGGTGAGGCCACATCGTTGAAGACCTGAGCGGGTGACTTTCTACAAACTGAAGAAATATGACTCCAAAATGATATAAGTAATCAAAGTTATGCTTACTGCAAAATCTTAAAAACACTACCAAATTGCCTGAAGTGAAATGGTAAGGTTTTGGTTCTCCTCCCCCTCCAGGCTCCAAATTCTACTCTAGAGAGACCCATGACTGACAATATTTTTTGTGAATTCATCCCTAGATTGTCCATGCATCTATAACACATACGTGTGCAGGTCTGTGTGCATTCAAAAATACATGTTTATACAAATTGAATCAATGTTTAGGTACAACTTGTTGTATTGTCCATGAAAAATTAGTTTTTATACATTATTCCAAATCAGTCCATATATTTCTATCTTACTATTTTGAATGGCTGTGTGGTATTCCAGTGCCTAGAGAATCCCAGGGATGGGGGAGCCTGGTGGGCTTCCGTGTATGGGGAAGAGTCAGACATGACTGAAGCGACTTAGCAGCAGCAGCAGAGGCATTCCATCATCTAGATGGGCTACAATTTGACTAAGGTTCTTCTCAACTTTTAACTTTGGAAATGTCCACTGACCTTCTCAGATCTCAAGTTAAGATAGCAGTAAGATAATATGATAATCATTCAAAATATACTTTTGGGTTAAAAGCATCCTGCTAGCAGAAGGGGATAACTGTCTTTTCAGGTCTCCTTGAGTTATTTGTCTCCACAGAAGTACTGCGCTAGTTAGTTTGATCAGAAGTTTTCAGCACTTTTCTGTTCCTGGGGCTGCTGCAGAGGAGTTGGCACCGAGGGCTAGCTGCTGAAGCGTCAACAGAGGTTCAGGGGCCAGGAACGCTTAAATCTGCCCTGAGTAGAATGCTGCTGAGCTGGATTCACGTGGGTGGGTGACTGTTTTCTCATTTTAATCGGTCAATCAACAAACAGTATTTGAATACTTGTACCCAGTATCAAGCAGTAGGGCAAACATGATTCCTGCCTTTGTGTAACTTATAATCTGATTAGAGAAATGAGATTCATGAAGCAGTTAGTACCATTCACTAGGCAATATGTAAGTGGTCTGGAATTATGTCCTATAGAGAAGCACTGTAGCCACTGTTAAGAAGGATGAGGCAAATTTGGCTAGGGTAATCAGGAAGGTCTCTCTGGGTAGAGTGAGATGTGAATAGGTTTAGGAAGATGAGTAGGATTCCAACAAATAGGACACTAAAGAGAGGCTTTCCAGCCAAACCCAGGGTACAGTCATAACCATTCAGTGGATTGATAGGAATATTCAATCCAGCTGTTTGGTTAAATAAAAGAAAAGATCTAAATTTTCTGTCTGTAGTCTCAGACACCAACGCATCCTACAATTCTCCTTTGCTCATGAGTCACAAATTTTTCCTGGCAAATAAAGAAAGTAATGGTTACTTCCAATCATGAAAATAAGTTGTAGGGCTTTGATACTGTTGAGGTTTATGCCCCAACCCTCCTATTTTCAGCCATGTCATCACTCATTTCCCGGCTGTCTGGAGAAGTTTGATTGGCTACTGCTTCTAAAACCAGGGCAAGACATTATGTTTGACTTTCAGATATATTGAACCATAATCAGAAGATAGCCCAAGATTTATGAAAGAACTCAAATGGATAGGCTGCTGTCATGAAATCTGTTCCATTGAAAAACCATGGTATGGGTGGCTTGGGGAAAGCCTTTGAGGATAACTTTAAGTAGTTTCTTAGTATATATTCCCAGAGTATACCTCAATCTCCCATATGGTTTCCCTAGATGGGTGTTAGGAAGAGTTCTCTTTTAACCTGGGTTATGGGAAACCAAAGGAGGTTTTAAAATCTAAGTGAACAAAGGATATGACGGAGTGAAGACTATCCCAGGAGTTTGAAGACCTTATCTGTATCCTGGATCTGCCATTTAATTTACCTTATCTTGGTTGAGTTATGTCACTCATTTGTAAGGACTAACTTTGGGAAAATAAGAAACATTGTTCAAGCAGGCAGAATGTTGCATCTTGCTCTAAAACCCTCTCAGAAGCACAAAGTTGAAGTAGGTCAGGTGTTCTGTGTGGTTGTTCGGTCACTACGTTGTGTATGACTCTTTGCTACCCCATGGACTACAGCATGCCAGGTTTCCCTGTCCTTCACTGTCTCCTGGAGTTTGTTCAGATTCATATCACTAGCTTCCCTGGTGGCTCAGAGGTTAAAGCGTCTGCCTGCAATGTGGGAGACCTGGGTTCGATCCCTGGGTCGGGAAGATCCCCTGGAGAAGGAAATGGCAACCCATTCCAGTATTCTTGCCTGGAGAATCCCATGGACTGAGGAGCCTGGTGGGCTACAGTCCACAGGGTCGCAAAGAGTCGGACACGACTGAACAACTTCACTTTCAAGTCAGTGATACCATCCAATCATCTCATCCTCTGTCACTCCCTTCTCTTGCCCTCAGTCTTTCCAATGAAAGTCTTTTCCAATGAGTTGGCTTTTTACATCAGGTGGCCAAAGTATTGGAGCTACAGGATCAGTCCTTCCAATGAATATTCAGGGTTGATTTCCTTCAGGATTGACTGGTTTGATTTCCTTGCAGGTGTTCTAGTTGTAGGGAATTATGGATGCACGGGAGGGCAGTCCTAAACTTCTTAAACTGTATGCAAAATGTGGGGTATATGTGTATGTTTCTGGGGAAAGACTCCATGGCTTTCATTTGATTTCTAAAGAAGTTCACGGCTTCCCCACAGTTAATCATCTCTGGATGATAGAAACTAAAGACATTTTAACTTTGAAAATGTTATCGTCCTTTGATTTGCTATCTTTGTAGTAAGACTTACAGAGTAAATATTTTTATAGGCAGAAGGACTGGAAGAAATCCTTTAAAATCATACTTTCTTCACTTTGATCTGAGGCTAATTTCATATATGGAGGAATATATTTTACTGGAGAATTCTTTGCAGATCAAAGTCTTATCATTTTTGTTCTATTAAACTTGGAGTTGTTTATATGCCAACTGTGTTTATTGAAGTATTAACATTGACTTCTCTAAAATGACCTTGGGAAGAAAACATTGCTCTTTAGATACAAGAGTGTTCCCCAAGGTTTTCTATGATCTAGCCTTGAATTATGAGGTTGGGTATTCCAGGCGAAACATTTGTTCACTGTCTTACTTCCCTGAGAAAAAATGTCTTTTCTGAGTTATTTACTCTTATTTCCTCAGTGTTTACTTTTTTAGATGGTCACTATAAGGCTGTGCATTTGAACTGAGTTTCTGAGTCTTCCACAGAAGCAGAATGAAGACACTGCTCTATGTTACCCAATGTCTACTGTATAAAATAGTCAATAAAGTCCTCTCCTTTATAAATATAGTCAGTAAGATCCTTGGGGGAAAAGTCTTTGTAAAACGAATTGCAATCTTTCTATTAAAAAATGACCTGTGCAATTTATTTCCCCTTTTGCTTTATCTGGCAGCACTCTCAGAGCCAGTTCATGCTAAAGGATAATTTGCAAGTGGTTATTCATTATAGGTATTTTCATGCCTCTGTTTATTTTTTTACTGTATTTCCTCCACTATTACAATTTCTCATTTTTTTGGATTATAAAAGAATACATTTTCATTGAAAAAGAATGTACAGAAGAAGGTAAGAATCACGAGAACTCTCATCATTAGGAGAAACACTTGTTAAATTTCTGGCGTCCAGGGTTTCTTTTATGCATAGACACTCTTTTCACGAATCAGTGCCTAAGGGGCTTGCATGACTCAATGAAGCTGTGAGCCATGCCATGCAGAGTCACCCAAGACAGACAGGTCATAGTGGAGAATTCTGACAAAACGTGATCCACCGGAGGAGGGAACGGCAAACCATCCCAGTATACTTGCCAAGAATGCACTGGTCATAGCAAACACCCTTTTCCAACAACACAAGAGACGACTTTACATATGGACATTACCAAGTGGTGAATACCGAAATCAAACTGATCACATTCTTTGTAGCCTAAGATGGAGAAGCTGTAAATAGTCAGCAAAAACAAGACCTGGAGTTGACTGTGGCTCAGATCATCAGCTTCTCATAGCAAAATTTAGGCTTAAACTAAAGAAAGCAGGGGAAACCATTAGGCCAGTCAGGTATGACTTAAATCAAATCCCCTATGAATATGCAGTGGAGGTGATGAATAGATTCAAGGGATTACAACTAGTAAACAGTGTGCCTGAAAAACTATGGACAGAGCTTCATAATATTGTACAGGAGGCAGCAAACAATGCCATCCCAAAGAAAAAGATAAGCAAGAAGGCGAAGTGGTTATCTGAGGAGGTTTTACAAATAGATGAAGAAAGAAAAGAAGCGAAAAGCAAGGGAGAAAGGGAAAAATACACCCAACTAAATGCAGAGTTCCAAAGAATAGCAAGGAAAGACAAGAAGGCCTTCTTCAATTAACACTGCATAAAAATAGGGGAAAACAGCAGACAGGGAAAGACTAGAGATCTCTTCAGGAAAACTGGAAATATCAAGGGAATGTTTCACCCAAAGACGGGCACAATAAAGGACAGAAATAGTAGAGACCTAGTAGAAGCAGGAGAGAGCAAGAAGAGATGGAGAGAATACGAGGAAGAATTGTACAAAAAAGGTCTTAATGAACCAGATAACCACAAGAGTGTGGTCAGTCACCTGGAGCCAGACACTCTGGAGTGTGAAGTCAAGAGGGCCTTAGGAAGCACTGCTGTCAATAAAGCTAGTGGATGCAATGGAATTCCAGTAGAGCTCTTCAAAACCCTAAAAGAGGATGCTGTGAAAATGTTGCACTCAGTACGTCAGCAAATTTGGAAGACCCAGTAGTGGCCTCAGGCTGGAAAATGTCAATCCCCATCCAGATTCCCAAGAGGGGTAGTATGAAAGAATGTTCCAGCCATCGGACAATTGCACTCAACTCCCATGCTAATAAGGTCATGCTTAACATCTTGCATGCTAGGCTTCAGCATTATGTAAACCAAAACTTCCAGATGTCCAAGCTGGGTTTAGAAAAGGCAGAGGAACCAGATCAAATTGCCAACATTCTCTGGATCACAGAAAAAGCAAGGGAATTCCAGAAAAACATCTACCTCTGTTTCATTGATTTCACTAAAGCCTTTGACTGTGTGAATAAAAACAAACTGTGGAAAGCTAGTTTTAAAGAGATGGGGATACCAGACCATCTTATCTGTCTCCTGAGAAACCTGTATGCACCTCAAGAGGCAACAGTTAGAACAACTGATTGGTTCAATATGGAAAAAGGAGTACAAGAAGGCTGTCTGTTATCATCCTGTTTATTTAACTTATATGCTAAGAAGAAGTGGTAAGAATACACAGAAGAGCTGTACAAAAAAGATCTTCATGACCCAAATAATCACGACGGTGTGATCACTCATCTAAAGCCAGACATCCTGGAATATGAAGTCAAGTGGGCCTTAGAAAGCATCACTACGAACAAAGCTAGCAGAGGTGATGGAATTCCAGGGGAGCTATTTCAAATCCTAGAAGATGGTTCTGTGAAAGTGCTGCACTCAATAAGCCAGCAAATTTGGAAAACTCAGCAGTGGCCACAGGACTGGAAAAGGTCAGTTTTCATTCCAATCCCAAAGAGAGGCAATGCCAAAGAATGCTCAAACTACCACACAGTTGCACTCATCTCACATGCTAGTAAAGTAATGCTCAAAATTCTCCAAGCCAGGCTTCAGGAATACGTGAACCGTGAACTTCCTGATGTTCAAGCTGGTTTTAGAAAAGGGAGAGGAACCAGAGATCAAATTGCCAACATCCGCTGGATCATGGAAGAAGCAAGAGAGTTCCAGAAAAACATCTATTCCTGCTTTTTGACTCTGCCAAATCCTTTGACTGTGTGGATCACAATAAACTGTGGAAAATTCTGAGAGAGATGGGAATACCAGACCATCTGACCTGCCTCTTGAGAAATCTGTATGCAGGTCAGGAAGCAACAGTTAGAACTAGACATGGAACAACAGACTGGTTCCAAATAGGAAAAGGAGTCCGTCAAGGCTGTATATTGTCACCCTGCTTATTTAACTTCTATGCAGAGTACATCATAAGAAACGCTGGACTGGAAGAAACACAAGCTGGAATCAAGATTGCTGGGAGAAATCTCAATAACCTCAGATATGCAGATGACACCACCCTTCTGGCAGAAAGTGAAGAGGAACTAAAAAGCCTCTTGATGAAAGTGAAAGAGGAGAGTGAAAAAGTTGGCTGAAAGCTCAACATTCAGAAAACGAAGATCATGGCATCTGGTCCCATCACTTCATGGGAAATAGAGGGGGAAACAGTGGAAACAGTGTCAGACTTTATTTGTTTGGGCTCCAAAATCACTGCAGATGGTGACTGCAGCCATGAAATTAAAAGATGCTTACTCCTTGGAAGAAAAGTTATGACCAACCTAGATAGCATATTCAAAAGCAAAGATATTACTTTGCTGACTAAGGTCCATCTAGTCAAGGCTATGGTTTTTCCAGTAGTCATGTATGGATGTGAGAGTTGGACTGTGAAGAAGGCTGAGCACCAAAGAATTGATGCGTTTGAACTGTGGTGTTGAAGAAGACTCTTGAGAGTCCCTTGGACTACAAGGAGATCCAACCAGTCCATTCTGAAGGAGATCAGCCCTGGGATTTCTTTGGAAGGAATGATGCTAAAGCTGAAACTCCAGTACTTTGGCCACCTCATGCAAAGAGTCGACTCATTGGAAAAGACTCTGATGCTGGGAGGGATTGGGGGCAGGAGGAGAAGGGGATGACAGAGGATGAGATGGCCGGATGGTATCACTGACTCGATGGCCATGAGTCTGAGTGAACTCCGGGAGTTGGTGATGGACAGGGAGGCCTGGCGTGCTGCGATTCATGGGGTCACAAAGAGTCGGACATGATTGAGTGACTGAACTGAACTGAACTGAAGCACATCATGTGAAATGCCAGGATGAATGAGATACAAGCTGGAATCAGGATAGGTGGGAGAAGCATCAACAACCTCAGATATGCAGATGATATCACTCTAATGGCAGAAAGCAAAGAGGGACTAAAAAACCCCTCGATCAGAGTGAAGGAGAAAAGTGAAAAAGCCAGCTTAAAACTAAATATTAAAAAACCCAGGATCATGGCATCTGGTCCCATTACTTCACGGAAAATAGAAAGGGAAAAGGTGGAAGCAGTGACAGATTTCCTCTTCTTGGACTCTAAAATCATTGCGGATGGTGACTGAAGCCATGAAATCAGAACTCAGTTGCTTCTTTGAAGGAAAGTTATGACAAATCTAGTCAGTGTGTTGAAAAGCAGAGACATCACTCTGCCAACAAAGGTCCGTATCATCAAGCTATGTTCTTCCCAGTGGTCATGTATGGTTGTGAGAGCTGGATCATAAAGAGGGCAGAGAGCCAAAGAATTGATGCTTTTGAACTGTGATGTTGGAAAAGACTCCTGAGAATCCCTTGGACAGCAAAAAGATCAAACCAGTCAATCTTGAGGGACATCAACCCCAAAAACTCATTGGAAAGACTAATGTTGAAGATGAATCGCGAGTATTTTGGTCACTGATGTAAATATTCGACTCATTAGAAAAGTCCCTGATGCTGGGAAAGATTGAGGGCAGAAGGAGAAGAGGACATTAGAGGATGAGATGGCTGGATGTCATCACTGATGTAATGGACATGACCTTGGACAAACTCCAAGAGATACTGAGGGATAGGGAGGCCTGGCATACTGTAGTCCATGGGTCACAAAATGTCAGACATGGCTGCACAACTGAACAATAACAACTCTTTTCGTAAGGCTGCTAATTGTACAGGCTGTTATATAAACTCACTTTTATTTTGCTATTATTTATAATAATATATTATGAGCATTTCTCATTTATATTAATTTTCTTTATGAGCATGAGTTCTGATGATAGTATGGTATTCTATAATAAAGATCTACCATTGTTTTGAAGAATTCTAAGGTTGATATCTTTATGCATAAATGTTTGTTTTCCTTTTTATTTACTTAGAATAAATACCCAGAAGTGAAATTACTAAACTTATTTTACAGATTTTCATTACTATTGAAAATTTTCTTTCTATAAATGTTATGTAACACTTTACATTTCACACCAGCGGTGTTTGAGGGTAGCTATTTCCTCACACCATTTTTGACGCTAAGGAGCATTTTTTTTTTCCCTTAGCTCTTCCAATAAAAAAGATATAGTTTGTTTGAGTTTGCATGTCTTTGATTTTAAAATGACTTAGTATCTTAAACATTTTATTAACTATTTGGAGGTTTCTATATGTTTGAACTGTCTGTTGTTATCCTTTGCCTATTTTTCCATGGGGCACTGGCTTCTTTCCTTATTGTTTTACAAAAGTTCTTTATATATTAAGAAGCATATCCTTTTGCCGTCTATCTTGCATATGTTTCTCCCATTTATCTGTTGGTCATCTATTGCTGTGAGAGCCATATAATATGGGGAGTACAAATAAAGACACCAGAGCTGGATTTTCTGGATTCATAGCACAACTCTGAAATTATTTAATACCTGTGTTCATCTCTTTCCTTGTTTCTCAATTTGGATAACAGTGCCATCTTCCTGATAAGTCAATACTTGGAGTGGTGCCTGGCATATAATGTGTACTCAATTAATACTAACTAGTTTTATCAATTACAAATTTATTTTCAAATACTGTGTTTTATATTCGACTGATTTCATAGCTATCTTTTATCTGTTTTAGTAGGGGTGTGGACAAGGATGGTGGGAGAATCAAAAGAAGGATAAGTGTATGAGTCAATTCCATTAGCACTTTGTGTCCCCTTTGTAAAGAAATAATACTTCTCCAATTCCAGGTTTGATTTCCACCCAAAATAAATGTAGGTGCTTAGAAAAAAGGTAACTTGATAGGTTTGGAACATGCTGATCATCAAACACATGGGCTCTTGCATCTATTTAATTGTTCTGTTTTAAATGACAGATGATGTTCCAGTTAACTTTTCCTATGAGGATCTCAGGACATCCCACAGGTCTTTAATTTAAGCTTCATCCTTTCCATCCAGGAAGTAATCCAAGTAGGGCTCTCTTGTTTAAAGGGGGAGAAAATGACAGGCCTACTGGGAGGTTTATTCATGAAGGAGCTGCCAGTTAGCCATCTATCCCAGAAGGACATAGAATAATTTGGCTTGAGACTGGAGACCCCACCAGCTGAAAATAAAACAAATTCTGTTCCAAATCTGATCCAGAAATGAGAAGTTAAGAGCCTCCAATTTGAAAATAATCGTATCCGCTGTATCTTCATCCTCCAAATGAGGACTGTCTTCCATTTTAGTTAGTGTGAAATGTTCCTTTTATTTCTGTTCTCCAAGTCTTGACATCACTAAAAATAAGTGACTCAATTACACTTGTGCATAAGCAGCTGGAAAACTACCAAAAATCTTCCCAGCTCTAAACGGTGTAAACAGAGACCCCAGAGGAGGGAAGGAGGAAAAAAGGAAACAAAGTGAAGCGCACAAGAGAATTTTAAAAATAAAAAGTCACACAAAAGAAGGTCCCAGGGAAGAGCTGTGGAGTGTTAATTCCATGTCTTGGTTCCTGATAGCATGTCGCAGTCCATAAACCTCTGGGTCTACAAAGCAAACCAGGTGGAAAAAAGGATCAGGAAACTTTATAAACACCTTGCAAATCAATGTGCCCAGCCAAGACACATTCCAACGCTCATCCTGGGAAAATGTTGGCAGACGCCTCTGGTCCGATGCCCCAAGGATCTTGGGGGCCTCATCTACAACTTGAGGACTAATGGGAAAAATGGAAACAGAATCCTGGCTGGCCAGCCAGCCCCAAAATACAACCACAAACCCCCATCAGTTTCCAAAGACTGGTCTTTTGTGGTAGCTCTTAGCTCAGAAGGCACAATTACAAAAATGAAATGTTCCAAGCGTCCTATACACCCACAGCATTCTTTCGTTTACTGTCTTGGGTGGAAGAATATTCTTTGTCTCCTAGAGTCCTCTTGCCAGGAAAGAAAAGCAGGTTTGGCCAGCAGAAACCTGATTGTCTTTATTCCTTCCTCTCTGTTACTTGGGAGAGGAAGGGAAAGGTCAGATCAGCTGAGCGGTTCGGCCATATCGCCCTGTGTTGAGCTGCGTGTTATCTATATGCTTTCGGGGAGAACCTCACTGGAGATGAAAGTAGGTCACCAGGCGGTGAAAGGGGCAGGAGCCTTGACCGAGAATAAAGAGACGCGAGAGCTGGGTTAAACCCGGGGCCTGGCGCGCTCAGTGCTTCCTCTACAAAGTTGGCCAGAGAGGAAAAGGCGAGCGTTTCTCTGGGTGACCTCTCTCTCCTTCTCCCGCTGTCTCTGCCCCTGCTCTGCTCTCGTTTCAATCAGTAAATGAAGTGTCTGTGGGAGCCCAGGAATCTGTGAAGGGACCCGCAAGGGCAGTGGCAGAGAGCTTTCCTCTCTTTCCACACAAAGACAGGCCAAAGGGGAATGGTTTAAATTGCTTCCAGCAGGATTTAGGTTCGCAGGAGGAAAATCTCTCTGAGTACGATGAGCCTCTGGAATGCATTACTAAGGGAGGCAATGGAATCCACTTCAGAGATCTCCGAGGACGCCTTGGAATGCTAATCTTTCCTTAATGGCTAATATTTTGGTGTAATCAGAGGCGGAGGCATGGATGAGCTTTTAAGTCCCTTTCACTCCTGAGATTTGAGTCTATGCTGGCAGGAAGATGAAATATCAATCGTCCTGTGACATCTTTAGTATCCAAACCCAGCTTCATGTAGACTGCCTGAGGCTCCTCGGGCATTTGCTCCCCGACTGGTGATCAGGTTTGGGACTTGAGTGTGTAGAGCTGGTGGTGGTGGGGTGGGGGTAGGGGTGGGATGGGGGAGGGAGGACTGGGAAGAAAAGAATCACATTGAAAACAACAGGAGTAAAAGGACCAGCAAGGGAGTTGGAGCCAAAATTTTTAGGAAGTGCTGAAATTTGAGTGAGGGAAATGACAATAATCTATCAAATATTCTAAGGGGTAAGAACCCTGCCAGACTGGAAAGCAGAGCCAAGGCTCCCATGCTGGGTAGAAGGAAGATGAAAAGGGGGAATATTAAGAGCAGGATTCTTAACTTACGGGACCCCTGAGATGCCCAAGCTCATCATAGGTGTGTCGGAGGAGTTGAGGAGGGAGTAAATGAATGAATGAGAAAATGTATTAAAAATGCAATATTAACCATAGTTAACATTCAGAAATTTACAAATGGATTGAAGAATGGCTTCAAAGAGATCTTTATAATAATGATCACTAGTTCAGTTCAGTTCAGTCGCTTAGTCATGTCCAACTCTTTGGGAACCCATGGACTGCAGCACGCCAGGCCTCCCTGTCCATCACCAACTCCCAGAGTTTACTCAAACTCATGTCCATTGAGTTGGTGATGCCATCCAACCAGCTCATCCTCTGTCATCCCCTTCTCCTCCCACCTTCAATCTTTCCCAGCATCAGGGTCTTTTCAAATGAGTCAGTAAGCCCTTTTAATGTTGGGGGTGAAACCTACTGTATACGGATTTGAGGGTAAACTTGTGTTTGCTCCTGGAGGGGCTTCACATGGGCAAATGAGGGCCCGGTATTTGAAAGTTAAGGCTTGGCTCTCAGTGAAGATCTCATAGATGGATCTAACTGGCAAGACAAGCAGGGGAGTCTGTCTGATCCCTTGGAGGTCCACAGCTTAGTTCTAAGATATGCTTATTGGCGCCCCTGCATTGTGAGGATACTTATCTGTGCAGAGAGTCAGCACCTTTCTTCCTCCCAAGCAATTTTGTTGTATAAGAGTGCTCATTTCTCCTGATTACTTTGGTAGAAGCAACCTGTATGTTTATATGATGGGAGTTTGGGCTAGCCAACATATTGCTTTCCAGTTGTTTTTTTAAACACTTTGCCTTTCCTTTATTATTTTTTAATTTCTTTTTATGGAAGGAAAATTGCTTTACAGAATTTTGTTGTTTTCTGTCAAACCTCAACATGAATCAGCCATGGGTATACATATATCCCCTCCCTTTTGAAACTCCTTCCCATCTCCCTCCCCATCCCACCCCTCTAGGTTGATACAGAGCCTCTGTTTAAATTTCCTTAGCCATACAGCAGATTCCTGTTGGCTATCTATGTTACATATGGTAATGTAAGTTTCCATGTTACTCTTTCTTAACATCTCACCCTCTCCTCATGTCTCACCGTCTCCCCATGTCCATAAGCCTATTCTCTATGTCTGTTTCTCCATTGCTGCCCTAAAAATAAATTCTTCAGTACCATTTTTCTATATTCCGTATATGTGCATTAGAATATGATATTTCTCTTTCTCTTTCTGACTCACTTCACTCTGTATAATAGGTTCTAGGTTCATCCACCTCATCAGAACTGACTCAAATGCATTCCTTATTGTGGCTGAGTGATATTCCATTGTGTATCTGTACCACAACTTCTTTATCCGTTCATCTGTCGATGGACATCTAGGTTGCTTCCGTGTTCTAGCTATCGTAAATAGTGCTGCAATGAACAATGGGATACATGTGTCTTTTTCAACCCTGGTTTCCTCAGGTTTATGCCTAGGAGTGGGATTCCTGGGTCATATGTTGGTTTTATTCCTAGTTTTTTAAGGAATCTCCATACCATCTTCCACAGTGGCTGTATCAATTTACATTCCCACCAACAGTGCGAGAGTGTTCCCTTTTCTCCAGAACCTCTCTAGCATTTATTGTTTGTAGACTTTTTGATGGTCATTCTGACTGGTGTGAGGTGATATCTCATTGTGGTTTTGATTTGCATTTCTCTAGTAATGAGCAATGTTGAGCATCTTTTCATGTGTTTGTTAGCCATCTGTATGTCTTCTTTCGAGAAGTGTCTGTTTAGGTCTTTTTCCTTCTTTTGATTGGGTTGTTTGTTTTTCTAGTATTAAATTGTATGAGTTGCTTGTACATTTTAGAAATTAATCCTTTGTCAGTTTTATTTGCTATTATTTTGTTCGCATTCTGAGGGTTGTCTTTTCACCTTGATTATAGTTTCCTTTGTTGTACAAAAGCTTTTAAGTTTAATCAGGTCCTACTTGTTTGCTTTTTTTTTTTTTTTCCATTACTCTAGGAGGTGGGTCACAGAGGATCTTGCTTTGATTTATGTCATCGAGTGTTCTGCCTATGTTTTCCTCTAAGAGTTTTATAGTTTCTGGTCTTACGTTTAGGTCTTTAATCCATTTTGAGTTTATCTGTGTGTATGGTGTTAGGAAGTGTTCTGATTTCATTCTTTTACATGTAGCTGTCCAGTTTTCCCAGCACCATTTATTGAAGAGGCTTTCTTTGCCCCATTGTATAATTCTTGCCTCTTTTGTCAAAAATAAGGTACCCATAGATGTATGGGTTTATTTCTGGGCTTTCCATCTTGTTCCATTAGTCTATCTTTCTGTTTTTGTGCCAGTACCATACCATTTTGATAACTGTAGCTTTGTAGTATAATCTGAAGTCAGGAAGGTTGATTCCTGCAGCTCCATTCTTCTTTCTCAAGACTGCTTTGGCTATTTGGGGTCTTTTGTGTTTCCATATGAATTTTGAATTTTTTTGTTCTAGTTCTGTGAAAAATGCTATTGGTAATTTGTTGGGGATCACATTGAATCCATAGATTGCATTTGGTAGTATAGTCATTTTCACAATATTGATTCTTCCTACCCAGGAACATGGACTATCTCTCCATCTGTTTATGTCATCTTTGACTTCTTTCATCAATGTCTTATAGTCTTCTGGGTACAGTTCTTTTTTCTCCTTAGGTAAGTTTATTCCTAGATATTTAATTCTTTTTGTTGCAGTGGTGAGTGGGATTGATTTCTTAATTTCACTTTCTGATTTTTCATTGTTAGTATACAGAAATGCAAGTGATTTCTGTGAACTAATTTTGTATCCTGCAACCTTGCTATATTTACTGACTAGCTCTAGTAATTTTCTGATACTATGTTTAGGGTTTTCTATGTACAGTATCATGTTATCTACAAACAGTGAGAGCTTTAATTCTTTATCGATCTGGATTCTTTTTATATCTTTTTCTTCTCTGATTTCTGTAGCTTGGGCTTCCAGAACTATGTTGAATAATAGTGGCGAAAGTGGACACCCTTGTCTTGTTCCTGATCTTAGGGGGAATGCTTTCAGTTTTTTACCATTGAGAATGTTTGCTGTAAGCTTGTCATATATGGCCTGTAGTATGTTGAGGTAGGTTCCTTCTGCGCCCATTTCTTGAAGAGTTTTAGTCATAAACGGGTGCTGAATTTTGTCAGAGGCCTTTTCAGCATCCATTGAGATTATCATATGGTTTTTATCTTTCAGTTGGTTAATATGGTGTATCACATTGATTTGCATATATTGAAGAATCCTTGCATTTCTGGAATAAACCCAACTTTATCATGGTGTATGAGCAGTTCATCAGTGATATTGGCCTGCAGTTTTCTTTTTTCGTGTTATCTTTGTCTGGTTTTTGTATTGGGGTGATGGTGGCCTCGTAGAATGAATTTGGAAGTGTTCCTTCCTCTGCAATTTTTTGAAAGAGTTTTAGAAGAATAGGCATTCAGTTCAGTTCAATTGCTCAGTCGTGTCCGACTCTTTTTGACCCCACGGACTTCAGTATGCCAGGCTTCCCTGTCCATCACCAAATCCTGGAGCCTACTTAAACTCATGTCCATTTTGTTGGTGATGCCATCCAACCATCTCATCCTCTGTCGTCCCCCTCTTCTCCTGTTTTCAATCTTTTCCAGCATCAGGGTCTTTTCACAGTTCTTTGCATCAGGTGGCCAAAGTATTGGAGTTGCAGCTTCAGCATCAGTCCTTCCAATGAATATTCAGGCCTGATTTCCTTTAGGATGGACTGGTTGGATCTCCTTGCAGTCCAAGGGACTCTCAAGAGTCTTCTCCAACACCACAGTTCAAAAGTATCAATTCTTCAGTGCTCAGCTTTCTTTATAGTCCAACTCTCCCATCCATACATGACTACTGGAAAAACCATAGCTTTGACTAGATGGACCTTTGTTGGTAAAGTAGTGTCTCTGCTTTTTAATATGCTGTCTAGGTTGGTCATAGCTTTTCTTCCAAGGAGCAAACGTTTTTTAATTTCATATGCAGTGATTTTGGCATTAGCTCTTACCTAAATGTTTGATAGAATTCTCCTATAAAGCCATCTGGTCCTGGGCTTTTGTTTTTTGGGAGATTTTTTTATCACAGCTTCAATTTCATTGCTTGTAATTGGGTCATTCATAATTTCTATTTCTTCCTGGTTCAGTCTTGGAAGATTGAACTTTTCTAATATCCTGTCCATTTCTTCCATATAGTTTATTTATTGCCATATAGTTGTTCATAATAGTCTCTTATAATCCTGTGTATTTCTGCATTGTCTGTTGTCCTTTTTCATTTCTAAATTTGGTGATTTGATTCTTCTCTCTTTTTTTTCTTGATGAGTCTGGCTAAAGGTTTGTCAATTTTGTTTATCTTCTCAAAGAACCATCTTTTAGTTCTATTAATCTTTCCTATTGTTTCTTTCATTTCTTTTTCATTTATTTCTGTTTGGATCTTTATGATTTCTTTCCTTCTACTAATTTTTTTTTGTTCTTCTTTTTCCAGTTATTTTAGGTGTAAAGTTAGATTATCTATTCAATGTTTTTCTTGTTTCTTGCAGTAGGATTGTATTGCTATAAACTTCCCTCTTAGGACTGCTTTTGCTGCATCCCATAGGTTTTGAGTTGTCCTGTTTTCATTGTCATTTGTTTCTAGAAATTTTTGATTTACTTTTTTCTTCAGTAATCTGTTGGTTATTTAGAAATATGTTGTTTAATCTCCATGTGTTTGTGTTTCTTACAGCATTTTCTTGTACTTGATATTGAGTCTCATAGCCTTGTGGTCAGAGAAAATGCTTGATATGATTTCAATTTTCTTAAATTTACTGAGGTTTGATCTTTAACCCAAGATATGGTCTAACCTGGAGAATGTTTTATGTGCACCTGAGAAGAAGGTGTATTCTTCTGCATTTAGATGGAATGCCCTGAAGATATCAATGAGATCCATCTCAACTAATGTATCATTTAAGACTTGTCTTTCCTTATTAATTTTCTGTTTTGATGACTGTCCATTGGTGTGAGTGGGGTGTTAAAGTCTCCTACTATTATTGTGTTACTGTCAATTTCTCTTTTTATGTATATTCCTGTTGCCATTTTGCCAATTTCTCTTTTTATGTCTATTCCTGTTGCCATTTTATTAATTGTTTGGGGTTGATTTTGTAGATCTTTTTTCTTCTTTTGTATTTCTTGGCTATATAAGTCCGTTTAACATTTGGTGTTGAAGCTGGTTTGGAGGTACTGAATTCTCTTAACTTTTGCTTGTCTGAAAGGTTTTTATTTCTCCATCAATTTGAATGAGATCCTTGCCGGGTACAGTAATCTTGGTTGTAGATTTTTCCCTTTCAGTCCTTTAAATATATCCTGACATTCCCTTCTGACCTGCAGAATTTCTGCTGAAAGATCAGCTGTTAAGTGTATGGGGTTTCCCTTGTATGTTACTTGTTGCTTCTCCTTTGCTACTTTTAATATTCTTTCTTTGTGTTTAGTCTTTGTTAGTTTGATTAGTATGTGTCTTGATGTGTTTCTTCTTGGGTTTATCCTGTATGGGATTCTTTGTGCCTCTTGGACTTGATTGACTATTTCCTTTTCCATGTTGGGGAAATTTCCATCTATAATCTCTTCAAAAATTTTCTCACACCCTTTCTTTTTCTCTTCTTCTTCTAGGACCCCTATAATTTGAATGTTGGTCTATTTGATATTGTCCCAGAGGTCTCTGAGACTATCCTCAGTTCTTTTCATTCTTTTTACTTTGTTCTGCTCTTCAGAAGTTATTTCCACCATTTTCTCTTTCAGCTCACTGGTTCATTCTTCTGCTCCAGATATTCTGCTATTGATTCCTTCTAGAGTGTTTTTAATTTCAGTAATTGTGTTGTCTCTGTATGTTTATTCTTGCATTCTTCTAGGTCTCTGTTAATTGATTCTTGCATTTTCTCCATTTTGCTTTCAAGGTTTTTGATCATTTTTACTATCAATAATTGGTATTCTTTTTCAGGGAGTTTGCTCCTCTTCATTTATTTGGACTTCTGTGTTTCTAGCTTGTTCCTTCCTTTGTGTAGTATTTCTCTGCCTTTTCATTATTATTTTTTTGTTAACTTATTTTGAGATATTTAACTCATTCGAGGTCTCCTTTTCCCAAGCTTCAAGGCTGAATTCTTTCTTTCTTTTTGTTTCTGCCCTCCTAAGTTTGGTCCGGTGGTTTGTGTAAGCTTCTTATCAGGTGAGATTTGTGCTGAGGTTTTGTTTGTTTGATTGATTTTCCTCTGATGGGCAAGGCTGAGTGAGGTGGTAATCCTGTCTGCTGATGATTGGGTTTGTATTTTTGTTTTGTTTGTTGTTTAGATGAGGTGTCCTATACAAGGTGCTGCTGGTGGTTGGGTGATGCTGGGTCTTGTATTCCAGTGGTTTCCTTTGTGTGACTTCTCACTATTTGATACCCACTAGGGTTAGTTCTTGGCAGTCTAGGGTCTTGGAGTCAGTGCTCTCACTCCAAAGGCTCGGGGCTTGATCTCTGGATGCAAGCACACCCTACAGATGATCTCCTCCATTGCAGTGTGGTTTCCAAACAGAATTTGCTCATGGGTTCACTAGATGGGTCATTTCAGAAGCTCCTGGTCACTGGAAAGTCCCATGGGCAGGGGAGCCTGGTAGGCTATAGTCCATGGGGTCACAAAAGAGTTGGACATGCCTTAGCGACTGAGCACAGTAGATGGAACAAGTTAAAATGATGTCATATTGGATTACAATGGGTCCTAAATCCCATGACTGTGTTTGAAAAATTCAGAAGACTTCCAGTTCAGTGGCTTTCAAACTATTTTGGCCACATCTTCTATTAAAAAATGTAATTTGCATTATGACTACAGTAGGCTGAATAATGCCACTCCCGCCAAAGACATTTGAATCCTAACTTCCAGAACCTGTGAATGCCACTTCCAGGCCCCTTAGGTCTAGGTCACATGGGTCTCCTCCTCTTGAGGGGGCACTCAGAAACTCATGATCTGCAGAATACTCGGGACAGTAAGGAGCAAGGGAGAAGGCTACCTTACTTTTTCTGGACTTGGGAACCCTAAGGGACCGGTTCTGCATACACTCCGAGGCTGGGAGGCATGTCCTCTATTATTATTTTTAAATTGAGTTGTTTTAATTGAAGCATAGTTGATTTACAATATCATGTTCCTTTCAGATGTACGACATAGTGATTCAACATTTTTATAGAGTATACTCCATATAACATTATTATGTGATATTGGTTATTTTCCCTATGTTGTATATTACTTCTTTGTATCATTTATTTTATGCCTTGTAGTTTATAACTCTTAATTCTCTCCCCCTATTGTGTTTTTGCTCCATCTCTCTCCCCACTTCCGGTTTGTGAGTTTTTGAGTCAACAAGCAAAGAGAGGTGATTAGCCACCTTTTCCCTTGTATTTCACAGTGACATTCATGCACAATTGTCCTTGTTCCATGAACTAGGCTGAGGAAAGGGGAGCTGAGGATAAATAAGACAGGGTTCCTGCCATCAAAGCAATCTATTTGGGAATAGCCATTTGTTTGCTTCAGGCTTCACTGTGGTGAAACCCAGGCAGAGAGGACAGAGGGAATGAAGCCACTGGTGATGAGCAACATGACTCCTGGCATCCCACTTTGTTTGACTAAGACACTGATGTAATGAGAGAATGTAGTTGATGGAGGTTAGCAGAAGTCAGAACCCTTGGAGAGAGAGAGTTAATATTAATACACCATACCATTTGCTTTCTTTACCCACAGGCAGACTTTTAACTGGAATATTTGAAACCCCATCATTCTCTAAGATGAAGAACTAGCTGTGTAAAACCAGTTTGAGACCACAGCAGCCAAGGAGCTCTAAGACACTACGTAAGTATTTAAACTTGGGCTTTTTCCCTTGATGCCTCTCATCAGAACGACTTTAAAAATTTCTTAGCTGTGTTGGGTCTTAGTTGCAGCATGCAGGATTTTTAGTTCTGGTATGTGAACTCTTAGTTGTGGCATGTGGGATCTAGTTCCCTTACCAGGGATCTCACCCGGGCCCCTGGCATTGGGAGCATGGAGTCTTAGCCTCTGGACTGCCAGGTCCCCAGAAAGGCTTTAAAACAAGAGGCTCTGTGATTTTTCTGCTCCTTGGGAATGGGTGGAGTGACATTATGGTTGAACGGCAGGGATGATGTTAATGACCCAGGGCTGGGAGTTGTTGAACTAGTGGTAATTGTCTGAATCCCACCACTGACATTTCTAGGAAGGAATTTTGGCCCTAATGATTTTGGCTGCAAAAAGTTGGTAAGATAACCTTCTCTTCCCCCTTCCCATTTTCAGCTCCTCTGGGGAAGAGGAAAACCCCAGACACCAGCTTTCTGGTAACACAAGAAGCTTCCCATAACAGTGTACTATAAATTATAATGAGCACGACCCTTCTCTTTCTCTTCCTCTTTGTTTCGCTCCCTGAGCAATATTGTAAGAGTCTACACAGTCTCATAAGGGACTTGGCTGGCAATCAGTGGAAGAGACTGTTCCTTTGGCAGCAGCTCCAAGTGACTAGACTAGACTAATGTATTCCTTTTTGCTTCGTTTCTACAAAATCATATTGTGGTTCTATGCAGCTGAGGGGCTGGAGGAAGAAACCCAGGAGTAGAGAAAGTTAAGGCACAAACTGCCAAAGCCACTCAGCTAGTATTATTTCACCCATGTTAAATCACGGGGCCAGACTCAAGAAGCAGAGTTGCTGTCCCCTTGGGACATGGTCTCTGCGCAGAAGGTGAGATTCAGGGTCTCTGCCTGACCCAGAGCCAGCTGGGGCTGTGATGAGAGTCTCCAGAGATAAAATATTCTGTGTGGCACATCCCTCATCAATGCCACCTTTTGTCTCTCAAAATCCGACTCTGTTGGGACTGAAGGATACACTTTGCACAAACACCCTTGGAAACAAAGACCACCCAGCAATTTGCTCAAGTGAACTTCTTTGTGAAAGCCATTTTTGCCTATCTTGGAGTCATAAGAAGTGAATTTTCTTAATTCCAACACTTGCTACCCATGTGATCTAGGGCACGTTGTTAGCTTTTCTGCTCCCCAGTCTCTTCTTTGTAACAGGATGGGGGAATATCAATGATCTCCAAGTTCCCTTGTTGCTCCTTTAGAAAGAGCCGATGAAAGAAAGTCTTATTTTCTGGAAGGTGCATTATTAGCAGATGGAAATATTTCCCCTACCTCCTGAAAACCAAATAAATACACAGACTTTTATCAAAACTTAATTGAGGTTTCTAATCATGATCTTAAATTTTATTCTGTAGAAAGTGAAACAAATTCAAGCCAAATGTATTCTCACATGAAAGAAGTCAAGCTTAGTAAATTGTAGTGAGAGGGGTCAGCCTGGGTGGGTCCCCCTCAGAGGCTGGACCATATCCACAGACACTGCAGAACAGTTCAGTCCAGCATAAAAGCAAGGCTCACAGCATGCGCATGTCTGGCTCTAATGGCCTCTCGAAAGCTTTTTGCCTGCTCCATGTACTAGGTAGTTCATTAAGAGGATAGCTTCCACCCATATCCACAGTTTTAGCTCTCAACAGCCTACGCTGAATTGTTCATTGATGCCATTGTGTTGTGGCTCCATCCTGTTACTAACCTTGGTGTTTATTCTTTTGTTTCTCTACTTGCTTTGCCCTTTGGACTTGATGGTAGGTATTGTGGTCCCGACTGAGTTTCCTTCCATAAGACTTTATTTCACCCAGATATTCTGTTTTAGGCCTCCTTGATTGAACCTGGCCTTAATCTCTCCCCATGTGAATTCTGCCACCATGGACATGACACCAGTTTTGGTTAACCTCCTTGAGCAGCTCTTGAACATGGTCATATTTAATAGATAAGTGAAGTGCAAATAGAATTAAGAGTCTAACAAGATTTTAACAAAGTTTATGATGGATGCACAGAGAACATACAGCAGGTGGTACTCCAAGAACCAAGGTATATACTGGGAATCAAGGATGGACAGTAGGGACCCAGCTACTGAACTGGAGTTCAGGGTTTTGTCTCTAGTTCACCATGGTTGTGATGGTGAGGGTTCAAACAGAATCAGCTTTCTAATGGCTCCAGAGATCTTACAGGTCTATAATAATGATACCTTTTAGAAAACCTTAACACATAAGCATTTTTACTTATTGATCCATAATAATTACATTTCAAGTAAGGAATTCTAGCAATGGTGAGGTATTCTGCAGATAGTCTGCAATCTCTGAAGACATAGAATCATGACAGTCAGTCTGGCTTGGTACCTCCTGGGGCTCTGCTCCTTTTACCTAGCTTTTCACTGCAGGTGGCAAGTCTAACTCACATGGTCCAAATACAAGTCTAAGTCAGTTGGTCCATATTAAACTAGGTCTTAGAAATTGTGATGCTTTCAGGCTTTCTGGACCAGGTCGTCAACATGCAATCAAGGTTTCCTCTTGTGAAACAGCCAATAGAAGGGTTGTCATTGAGGGAAGTGAGTTGGACTATAGGTGAGAGAGTTGGACAGCGTGGGGGAGTAGGGAAGGGGTCTAGTGCATGGGCCAGGAATGAGTTAGGGAAGATGGCACTTGCTGGGGCCCCAAAAAAGTATTTGGGAATTAATACATGAATAAACTATTGTTTCCAATTTCTCCCAGACTTAGCGTGTAGGATTAAGGTTAATGCTTCAAACTGATGTATCCAGTTATGACTGAACCGTCCACAGAGGTGATTCACCATTGAGTCCTATGAATCCTACTTTTCTCTCTAACTCCAGTTTTGGTTGATCTTTGGGGGCAAGTTGAGTTGTAGGGAGAGGTGTGAGGAGGCAGAGGTATACCCTGGGTAGGGCTTTGCAGGGCAATGTTTTTCAGAGCCAGTGTATTTCTGGCAAAAACTATTACTTTCTAGAAAAGTGTCTATTTGCAATGTTGTTTTTTTTTTTTAAATTTGCAATGTTGATCTAATACAACATTAACTTCTGAAGCATTTGTACTAATTTTTCCAATTTTCCAAACTTAAGAATGGAGTTAATAAAGTAACAGAGACATTTTAGATGGGGAAATTCTACTTAAACAATGGCCACATATGTTTAATTTTCCACTTGCTTCCTAAATTTCTATGCCTGAAAAGAGCCTTGAAAATCACAACCTCTTGTTTATGGACAAGAAAACTTAGGTTGTAAGAAGGAGAGAATTTGCTCAAGGTCGTATGGGTATCAAGGGAAATGGCAGGATCAGGATCCAAGGCCTCAGACTTCCAGAAAGTGCCATTTTAACCCTATTCCAATCTTCTAATTCACGAGTGGATGCCATTGAGGGATTTTCAGAAACTGCCAATCTGCCCCACCGATCAGCTTTGCTCCAGCTCATACCATGACTTTGCCTCAGTGGGCAAGTGCAGCCATGTAGAATCATGGTCTTTTTTCTTTTTTAGGGGAATTTCAAAAGGTTGGATGAAGCAGTGCATGCATGCTAAGTCCCTTTAGCTATGTCCAGCGTTTTGCGACCTATGGGCTGTAGCCCATCAGGCTTCTCTGTCCATGGGACTCTCCAGCCAAGAATACTGCAGTGGGTTGCCTTTCCCTCCTCTTTGCATGTATGACTGAGCATGCATACAATTCCATATAATATGTGTCTTATAAGCTGATATTTCATCTTATATCAACTATTTTGTGCTGTGCTGTCATTTATCATAATAAGCTGATTCATTCACAAGTGCATTCCACAAATACTTGTGAACATTGTCAATCAGCACCATTTTAGGGACCAGAGGGTTTAATGGTAATGAACAAGGCATCCTAAATCTTTGTTCTTACAGAGCCTGCAACCTACTAAAGGATTTGGAAAGCTATTTTTAAAGTCCCACTTCATTGTTCCTATCCAAAGTCCCCTGTAGACTATATCCTTGTCCAGCTCCCTGCTGTGACATTCTATTAGATAAAACACACTTCAGCAGAGTGAAAACATACTTCAGAAGAGTGAAACACTTTCCCCCAATTTAACCCTTGGTCAAATATTTCTTGGAGAAGCAGCTCTATAAACTCAGAAATCAAAGTGAGAGGAGGTGGAAAAGCCTTAAGTATCAGGAAAGTATGGAAACTGCCCAGAGCAGAAAAGTGACTTGGTCAAGACCTCAAATATTGGTAAAGTCAGGAAGGGAACCAGATCCCTCGGCTCTTACTTTATTTCTCTTTTACAAGAATGGAATCTTCTAAAATTCAGAAACATCCCTAAAGATTTGAGCACTGCCTTTACACAAAAGGAAAACCATTTGAGCACTGCCTTTACACAAAAGGAAAACCTTGGGACAGTACCCCATCACTCACCCCCAGCCTTGAGTCTATTTGCTTCCTGCTCTCATCCTGTGGTGGTGGTTTAGTCACTAAGTCGTGTCCAACTCTTGTGATCCCATGGACTGTAGACCACCAGGCTCCTCTGTCCGTGGGATTTCCCAGGCAGGAATGGTGGAATGGGTTGCCATTTCCTTCTCCAAGGGATCTTCCCAACCCAGGGATCTAACCTTCATCTCTTGCACCTTCTGCATTGCAGTTAGTTTATGCACTGCTGAGCCACCATCTTATATCACCTATTTTGTGCTATGCTATTATTTATCATAATAAACTGGTTCATTCACAAATATATTCCACAAATACTTGTGAATGTCAATCAGCACCACTTTAGGGACCAGAGTGTTTAACGGTGATGAATAAGGCATCCACAATCCTTGTTCTTATGGATCCTTCAGCCTAGCAAAGGGTTTAGAAAGTTGTTTTTACCAAGTCAAAGTAGGCATTCAATACACTTGTTACAATTAAACAAATGAATGAGTGTTGTGGACATTAATATAAAGTATGAACTTAAGTTGATCATTCTCAGACACATATGATGAACAATTTGAAAATTCACCCATGATGCTCCTACATGAGCTTTGGGTAGGTTTTTTTTTTTTTTTAATTCTGTTAAACTACACAAGAAAGGAAAATAAAAGCTATTTCTATGTAGTCTCTCTCTCCATAGGTGAAACGGAAAATAGGTTTTTGATATAGAGTGTCAGGCTGGTCTCCGAGACTTTATAAGATCACCTTCAAACTGACTATCAGTTTCTGAAAAGAGGGTAGATATGAATGATTAATCCCTTCTTTTAAACACTGGTCAGTCTGGAAGAAACAGAAAGACATTTGAAGGGAATGAGGAGATATAGAAAAAAGAAATATATTGGTATATTACTGTTTACAAAACATTTTAATAGCCATTGTCTCATATGAGACAATCAATTCTGTAAATGCTATTGTTATTCCCATTTTACAGATGAAGACACTGAGGCTAAGAGTATAAGCTAGGAAATGTCACAGCCTACACTCAAAGAGAGTTCTCCCGACTTTAGAGTTGGTGCTTTTTTAAGAGTCTCACCCTTCTTTGTACACATGGCAATATCACAGCCACCTGCATGTGTACAGCCTTTCATCCATGAATCACGACGTGGGAGATTTGCGGTGAATCTGTCTTAAAAATGATGGATGCTGTACGTCAGTGCACATTCCCTATTTTAGTTGACAGCATCACCTTGTGGATGAAAATACATCTGGTGTGTGTTTTTATTTGTAAATATATGTATACTCTGTCGATTAGGGATAATGAGCCAAGCTATTATGCTGTCAGTCAGAAGTGTTTTGGGGTTGAACTTCTTTACCAGAATTTATTTTTTAGTAATCAACTAATAAAGAAAGGTCAAATAATAATAGTTGACTGATGAAAGAACAGAATGAAAGCTGGTTTGCTTCTGGCCTCTTTGGTTAAAACTTACCGCCGTTTTGCTCTCTTAATTAATATTTTTTTGAAAAGTGGGGATTAGACTTATAGTATTTGTCGCTTTGTGATGAGAATTAAAAGGGCAAAATAAAATAACAGCAGCTTAGCAGAATCTCATTGTTTAAAACAAAAGAATGATAGGGCCTCAAGTCCAAAAATCTTGAAGTTTTGCATTTCAACTCTATGTGATTTTTTTTTTAATTATTTTTACTTTATTTTGCTTTACAATACTGTATTGGTTTTGCCATACATTGACATAAATCAGCCACAGGTGTACATGAGTTCCCAATCCTGAACCCCCTCCCCCTCCCACCCATATCATCTCTCTGGATCATCCCGTGCACCAGCCCAAGCATCCTGTATCCTGTATCGAACATAGACTGGCAATTCATTTCTTACATGATAGCATACATGTTTCAATGCCATTCTCCCAAACCATCCACCCTCTCCCTCTCCCACAAAGTCCAAAAGTCCTATGACATCTCTTATATGTGGAACTTAAAATATGACCTAAATGAACTTATTCATGAAACAGAAATATATTTGCAGACCTAAAGCACAGATCTGTAACTGTCAAGAGGGAGTGGGGTGGGGTGGGTGGATTGGGAATTTGAGATTAGCAGATGCAAAGTATCAGGGAGTACTATATATATATCTCAGATGGCAAGTATAAGATGTTATAAAGAGATGCATTTTTAAAATATTCTATGTGATTTTAAAACTCTCTTTATCTCTAACATAGAGAAAACAATGCCAAGCTTGTGGAATGGTCATCAAATATTGGGTAAGATTATAAGAGAAAGAGTCCTCATGCATTGAAAGACAGGGGGTAAAAACTCCAGGACATTCATCCAGTGTTGCCAGAGTCCTCACCACTTAAGCAAAAATATAGATATATTTTAGCAGGCATCTTAGCTGGTTTGGGTTCTTTTGCTGCAGTTTCTGGTAGACAAACAGGCTTATAGAAAATATTTTTATTATCTACAGTGAGAAATGACAAATGCCCTATTTTTTCCTAAAAGGTTTTACAAATGAGAACAGAAAACTAACATCCCAACTTCTCAGTAGCAAGTGAGGACAGTTTATTCCAATGAATAGATTATTAACAATTATCATCGATTATAATTAATTCCTAAATTTAATAATTTGGCAATTACTAACTTCAATGCTTATTTGATAGAGGATTTGGCAATCTGAATTCCACGTGCTGTCCTGATTAAATGTTTCCTGCACAAGTTTCCTTGGAACAAAGTTTTGCTTTTTTAAAAAAAATTACCCTTGTCTTGTAAGAGAAAGTCTTATTGGGCAATCCATGTACAGTGGGAATGGAGTGTAAGTAATGGCTCGTGGTCATAGAGCGAAAAGAGCCGGCCTCCTTAGCTGCACCACGCTAGCATCTCTGCAGACTGCCAGCCTCCATCCCTGCATCACCGCATCCCCCTATCCCCTCCTGTATCCCCCATCTGCCCACAGCCCTGCCCTCAGAGCTGGGGGTCTTCAGGGCAAATTTTCAGTTTGAATTTCCCGGCTTTTGTCAGTTTCTGTCAGAGCCCTAGCCACCTTCTCCCACTGCCTGCGGTGGCTTTGTTTTCCCCTCTCCTGAGTTCGCTCCTCGTTAGCCTGCGTCCCGTCGGCGCGTTTACCGTCGGCAGAGCGCTGCTGACAGATGGTCGGGGGGCTGGGAGTGGGGCTGCCGTGGCTACGGGCCAAAGGATGTGCCTCCCGCCGGAATGCACGGCCCGCAGACTCCTCCCTGAAGCCTCGTCCCTTCGGTCTGGTTCTGTGGGCGTGTTTGTGTGTGCCGGTCCCCACGTGGCATGTTTTGTTGTGGTGGTGGCGGTGGCTGTGGCTGTTTTTGTTGTTATTTGGGCCAATGACAACAGAGGCCTCACTGGCTGGCGGCTGCTTTCCACTCTTGGCAGTTAACAGACTCCCAGACAGGAAATTCTCCTAACGATTGCAGCTGTGAATTGGCCCATTTTTCTGGAAAGGGGATAAAGAAAAGAGTTCTGTGGGATCTTTTGCTTCTCTCGCACAAGCAGGGACACGTTGAACACAAACAGGGACCTGCAAGGAGATGGGGTGAACTGCAGTGGGGCTGGGAGGAGAGACTGTGCCCTTGCAGCGTGGAGGGTGGAGCTCCCCGCCTCCTGATGTCAGGCTGCCCCGCAAGTGACACTGCTCTGGGTCCCGCTGGGGATTCAGCAGTTTGAACCCATTTGACAGCCAAGAGAGACTCACTTCCATTCATTTTTTTTTTTTCAGCGAAAATCCCAGTGCTCGCTCTGTAGCTGGTGGTTTCCTGGGGAGTGAGGATGAGCCAGAAAACAAAACTGGCAAGGTGTACGCCTCATGGCACTAACAACTGGCCAGACAAAGTACAAGTAAGCAAACACATATCACAGTCACGCCCTCTTGGCAGTGTTTTCCATGCAACTTGACAGGCTGCCATGAGAGAGATGGATGGTGATGGTGATGATGGTTCCCAATTTTTAATGTGTTCTTCTTATGTGCCAAGCACTGTTCTGAAGGCATTTCTCACTTCATAATATCTCTTTGGGATGAATACTATGCAAAAGGACATTTGGAGTGATCAGGAAAGGCCTCTCTAAGGAGAAGAAATCTGAATTGCGATGTGGAGGACACAAAAGAACCAGCCATTTAAAGAGCCAAGGGGAAGGGAGTGCAAGGACGAAGGTCCTGAGGTGAAGCAGAACTTAGGTGTATCTAAGTCATTGACAAAGACCTATAGGACAGGGGTGACCTGACCTGTGGGACAGGGTGTAGAGGTAAGATGGTGACCAGAGCGGGAATTGGGGAGATTAGAATGGTATGGGGTGAACTTTTGAAGTAGTCAGGGCCCTTGTGAGGACCAGGTCCTAGAAAGGAATATGAGAATGGGAAGCATCATTGGATTTAGAGCTGAGAAGAGACATGATTGGAATTACTTTTTTTTTTTTTTTGGTTGTTTGTTTCAATTGTTTATTAACTGACCAGATTACAAAAATAATCCTGGTAGATACCTTAGTTCATCCTTCTAAAAAGCCTGTTGATCTGGTCTTCCCTATTGCCAGCATCTCCACCTTCTACAAAATGGGTGGTCTTTTTCTTCATTCCAGCTTGTGGAGAAGACAATTTAGAGGGCCACAGGAAGTTGTTTGCTTCTTTGAAACATTTTCCAGTGGTCTAGATCTCATGAATCAGATCCTCCATGCAGATGATTCCGTATTTCCCAAGAGATTGAGCAATCAATGCATTGTCTGTCAGGGCAATTCGCTTTTTGTTGATTTTGCCATAACCACACTTGTAGATCAATTCATTTACAGACTTCAGATTTGGGTACCCCCAGCTCAACATTCAGAAAATGAAGATCATGGCTTCTGGTCCCATCACTTCATGGGAAATAGATGGGGAAACAGTGGAAGCAGTGTCAGACTTTATTTTTGGGGGGCTCCAAAATCACTGCAGATGGTGATTGCAGCCATGAAATTAAAAGATGCTTACTCCTTGGAAGGAAAGTTATGACTAACCTAGATAGCATATTAAAAAACAGAGACATTACTTTGCCAACAAAGTTCTGTCTAGTCAAGGCTATGGTTTTCACAGTAGTCATGTATGGATGTGAGAGTTGGACTGTGAAGAAAGCTGAGTGCCAAAGAATTGATGCTTTTGAACTGTGGTGTTATAGAAGACTCGAGAGTCCCTTGGACTGCAAGGAGATCCAACCAGTCCATTCTAAAGGTGATCAATTCTGGGTGTTCTTTAGAATGAATAATGCTAAAGCTGAAACTCCAGTACTTTGGCCACCTCATGCGAAGAGTTGACTCATTGGAAAAGACTCTGATGCTGGAAGGGATTGGGGATAGTAGGAGAAGGGGACGACAGAGGATGAGATGGCTGGCTGGATGGCATCACCAACTCGATGGATGTGAGTCTGAAGGAACTCTGGAAGTTGGTGACGGACAGGGAGGCCTGGTGTGCTGCAGCTCATGGGGTCGCAAAGAGTCGGACACAACTGAGCGACTGAACTGAACTGAACTGATGCAATGTATGGCTCCACAGTTCTCAGCATGTTAACTGATGCCTTGTTGAGCTTCACAATGGTGCCACTGAAGATCTGCTGGAGGCGAAGGAGCTGCAGCACCTTTTGAACCTTTGGGCTCACACCACTGATGCCTCTGATCCTGATGACAAATGCCAGTTTGGGTTCCGCGGGTGCATAGAAGTTGCCAGCTTTTCGTGCCATCCTAGCCATTCGAATTTCAGTTCTGTACATCTGCCTGTATTCCTTGTGGTAGTGCTTAGCTTTTTCATAGATAAGCTTCCTCCTTCCTTTTTGAAGCATCTTTTGGGCAAACTTCTTTCTCAGGCGCTTGATCTTAAGCTCTGTGAAATTCTTTTGCTTTTTCTTAAGGGTTTCTGGCACAGCAGGAACCTTCTTTTTCTTCTCTTCTGCACCCTCCATGGTTCCAGCCGGGAAAGAGGCTGGAATTATATTTTTAAAAGATTTGTTCATCTGTATTGGGGAAAATGAAATGAATTGGATCATACAATGTGGAAGTGGAAGCATGGAAGGCTGGCAAGAAATGATGGCGACATGACTGAGGATGGTAACTGTAGACATGGAGAAATGGACGATTAGGTCTCCGTTGGAGGTGGACACAAGAAGAAAGGTTGCTCAGCTAAGTTGATGAGGTCTTGAGACTGAGTAGTCATGGGAACACCCCACTTTCTGACTCTGGACATTTGATGGTGGCAGGTGTGACATTCACTGGGATGGAAAGGACTGGCGATGGACCAAGGATTACCCCATAGACAGAGTGTATCTGCTTTGTACACCGGAAAGGTCAGTGTCCAGGGAGGAAATCTGAGGCCTGGGATGAAGAAGAAATACCTTCCAGTGAGGGGGGAAAAAGAATGACTGTATGATAGCAGGAGAATAATCACCTTACCTTTGTGAGATGCTGTTGTATACTTTAACATCTGTATCTTGTCTTATTTGTTCTTCACTCTAATATTGTGCCAGCATTATGATTATTTCAATTTAAGGGAAGGAGAAAATGAGACAGAAGTGAACTGACTTCTCATGGTCATGTAGTTAGTAATATTAGTTATTGTCAACATGCGTGGAAAACTAACTTTGTACCAAGCACTGGTTCTACATATTTTACATATGCTGGGTCTTCACAATCAACCGAGGTTTTACTCCATTTTGCAGAGGGGAAACTGAAGCACAGAATGCTTAAATAATTTGTTCAAGGTTATATAACAATCAGAATGTAACTATTTCTTTTATTATTATTACTACTTTATTTTGGGGCCATGCTGTGTCTTTGTTGCGGCATGCAGGCTTTCCCTAGTTGTGGTGCGAGGGGACTTCTCAACGCGATGCACAGACTTCTCTAGTTGTGTTGCATGGGCTCTAGAGCGTGGCCCTAGTAGTTGTGTTCAAGGGCTTAGTTGCTCCGTCTCATGTGGAATCTTCCCAGAGCAGGGATTAAACCTGTGTTCCCTGCATTGGAAGGTGAATTCTCAACTACTGGACTGTTAGGCAAACCTCAGAATATTATTTATCTCTAAATAATAAACTAAGTTTCAAGTCTGGCTCCCTACTTGTGTTGTAAGCCACCATGCTCTACTAGGTATGATTGAATTAGGGCTCTGAATCTCTCAACCTCTTTACTATTCTGAGATGTTTCCTTGGTATTACTTTTGATGATTACTCTTCTCCTCCCATGAATTTGTGTATCTAGGTCATCTGCAGGTTTGCTATAGATAGCTAGATGACTGTTCCTCAAATATTTTCCTCCAAAGACTATATAGCATCATGATGTAACATCTGAAAAGAACTCTTTTGTTGAAGGGACATACCTGTTAATCCTATCAAAATTAAAAACAGAAAAGAAAACCTGTAAACTAATTTGGTCTCTATATGTTGATTGATTAGAAACTGTTTTTTTTTGTTGTTGTTGTTGTTCTGACTTTAAAATTATTATATGCATTTTGAAATAGGACTTCTCATTTTCTTGAAAGTCCTAGGGCCAAGTAGGAAGAAGGCACGTAGATATTATATGAGTTTCATTTTCCTGTCTCTTAAAAGATGGTCCATGCACATAACAAAGAAGATAGAATTAGGCCACAGACAATCCCCACATATTTCTTGATAAGGTTCTGTGGGTGATCATCTAGGCAGCATATTGAATGTACTTCCTATCATATTTCTTCATTGAAGGCAGATAGGAGAGTGATTACTCCAACCTTCTTTGTGCATTTGTATCTGACCACGTTCTCTGACTGCAAGTGTGAGTGTGATGATGAACATGCATTCTGGCACTTCACAGCCTTCCAGAAAGTGGTTCTGTTCCCGAGTAGGGTTGAAATAACCACAGGCATTTTTTTTTTTTTTTGCTCTTGGCTAGTTGAGTAAGCATGGCATTAGGTCCTCATACTGCTCATTCTGAAAACGTTCTGTTAGTTTCTCGTACCCAGTTGGTGGTGAACAGCTGTCTCACCAGGGTGTTTGTTCTGAAGATGAAGTGAGATGATTTCTCCATCTTGGCCCCCATTCAATCAGGTAGCCAGGACAAGAGGGGCAAAATGCTTAACTCACAAAAAGTACTGCACAAAGCTGCTTAATGTTTTGTGCAAAATATGCTCCTCCATTAGGCTTGGGAAACATAACATTTTGTTTCTGCCGTGTCTTGTCATACAAAAAGCTCCAGTGAGGCCTACGGTAAAGAAATATGTTTGGTTTTGCTGAACATGGTCCTTCCCAAACTATCTACTGTCATCTATGCTGACAATCATTTGTGTGAATCATGACCCAGCCAGATCATTCTTTAGCCCATTCCAGGTGTATTGAGGGACATCCTTCCCTGTTGGTCCAGTGGTTAAGAATCCACCTAACTTTGCAGGGGGCAGGGTCTTGATCCCTGGTCAGGGGGCTAAAATCCCGCATGCCGCTGAGCAGCTGAGCCAGTACGTTACAGCTGGAGAGTCTGTGCACCCCAACAATGATCCAGCGTGCTGCAGCTGCAACCCAACTGCAGTATGGCTCAGTTCAGTTCAGTTCAGTCTCTCAGTCATGTCTGACTCTTTGCGACCCCATGAATCACAGCACACCAGGCCTCCCTGTCCATCACCAACTCCTGGAGTTCACTCAGACTCGCGTTCATCGAGTCAGTGATGCCATCCAGCCATCTCATCCTCTGTCGTCCCCTTCTCCTCCTGCCCCCAATCCCTCCCAGCATCAGAGTCTTTTCTAATGAGTCAACTCTTCGCATGAGGTGGCCAAAGTACTGGAGTTTCAGCTTTAGCATCATTCCTTCCAAAGAAATCCCAGGGCTGATCTCCTTCAGAATGGACTGGTTGGATCTCCTTGTAGTCCAAGGGACTCTCAAGAGTCTTCTCCAACACCACAGTTCAAAATCATCAATTCTTTGGTGCTCAGCTTTCTTCACAGTCCAACTCTCACATCCATACATGACTACTGAAAAAACCATAGGCTTTACTAGATGGACTTCAGTCGGTAAAGTAATGTCTCTGCTTTTGAATATACTATCTAGGTTGCTCATAACCTTTCTTCCAAGGAGTAAGCATCTTTTAATTTCATGGCTGCAGTCACCATCTGCAGTGATTTTGGAGCCCCCAAAAATAAAGTCTGACACTGTTTCCATTGTTTCCCCATCTATTTCCCATGATGTGATGGGACCAGATGCCATGATCTTCGTTTTCTGAATGTTGAGCTTTAAGCCAATTTTTTCACTCTCCTCTTTTACTTTCATCAAGAGACTTTTTAGTTCCTCTTCACTTTCTGCCAGAAGGGTGGTGTCATCTGCATATCTGAGGTGATTGATATTTCTCCCAGCTGGAATCTTGATTCCAGCTTGTGTTTCTTCCAGTCCAACATTTCTCATGATGTACTCTGCATAGAAGTTAAATAAGCAGGAGGACAATATACAGCCTTGACATACTCCTTTTCCTATTTGGAACCAGTCTGTTGTTCCATGTCCAGTTATAACTGTTGCTTCCTGGCCTGCATACAGATTTCTCAAGAGGCAGGTCAGGTGGTCTGGTATGCCCATCTCTTTCAGAATTTTCCACAGTTTATTGTGATCCACACAGTCAAAGGCTTTGGCATAGTCAATAAAGCAGAAATAGATGTTTTTCTGGAACTCTCTTGCTTTTTCCATGATCCAGCGGATGTTGGCAGTTTGATCTCTGGTTCCTCTGCCTTTTCTAAAACCAGCTTGAACATCAGGAAGTTCATGGTTCACGTATTGCTGAAGCCTGGCTTGGAGAATTTTGAGCATTACTTTACTAGCGTGAGAGATGAGTGCAATTGTGTGGTAGTTTGAGCATTCTTGACTGTGAAGAAGGCTGAGCGCTGAAGAAGTGATGCTTTTGAACTGTGGTGTTGGAGAAGACTCTTGAGAGTCCCTTGGACTGCAAGGAGATCCAACCAGTCCATTCTGAAGGAGATCAACCCTGGGATTTCTTTGGAAGAAATGATGCTAAAGCTGAAACTCCAGTACTTTGGGCACCTCATGCGAAGAGTTGACTCATTGGAAAAGACTTTGATGCTGGGAGGGATTGGGGGCAGGAGAAGAAGGGGACGACAGAGGATGAGATGGCTGGATGGCATACGCAAGTCTGAGTGAACTCCAGGAGTTGGTGATGGACAGGGAGTCCTGGCGTGCTGTGATTCATGGGGTCGCAAAGAGTCGGACACGACTGAGTGACTGAACTGAGCTGAACTGGCATTGCCTTTCTTTGAGATTGGAATGAAAATTGACCTTTTCCAGTCCTGTGGCCACTGCTGAGTTTTCCAAATTTGTTGGCGTATTGAGTGCAGCACTTTCACAGCATCATCTTTCAGGATTTGAAATAGCTCAACTGGAATTCCATCACCTCCACTAGCTTTGTTCGTAGTGATGCTTCCTAAGGCCCACTTGACTTCACATTCCAGGATGTCTGGCTCTAGATGAATGATCACACCATCGTGATTATCTGGGTCGTGAAGATCTTTTTAGTGCAGTACTTCTGTGTATTCTTGCCATCTCTTCTTTATATCTTCTGCTTCTGTTAGGTCCATACCATTTCTGTCCTTTATCGAGCCCATCTTTGCATGAAATTTTCCCTTGGTATCTCTAATTTTCCTGAAGAGATCTCTAGTCTTTCCCATTCTGTTCTTTTCCTCTATTTCTTTGCATTGATCACTGAAGAAGGCTTTCTTATCTCTTCTTGCTATTCTTTGGAACTCTGCCTTCAGATGCTTATATCTTTCCTTTTCTCCTTGGCTTTTTGCTTCTCTTCTTTTCACTTCTCTTCTTTTCACAGCTGGAGGCCAGGGGTGGCGGCCAGGAGGAGCAACCCCATGCCCGAGGCCAGGGCAGCAACCGGGAGGAGCAACCCCATGTCCAAGGAGTGGTGCTGTGCCTAGAGGAGCCATCCCACACTGAAGGTCAGGAAGGGCAGCGGGAGGAGATACCCCTCATCCAAGGTAAGGAACAGCGACTGTGCTTTGCTGGAGCAGCAGTGAAGAGATACCCCACGCCCAAGGTAAGAGAAACCCAAGTAAGATGGTAGGTGTTGCAAGAAGGCATCAGAGGGCAGACACACTGAAACTGTACTCACAGAAAACTAGTCATTCGAATCACACTAGGACCACAGCCTTGTCCAACTCAATGAAACTAAGCCATGCCTGCGGGGCAACCCAAGATGGGCGGGTCATGGTGGAGAGGTCTGACAGAATGTGGTCCACTGGAGAAGGGAATGGCAAACCACTTCATTATTCTTGCCTTGAGAACCCCATGAACAGTATGAAAAGTAGGATACTGAAAGAGGTACTCCCCAGTTAGTAGGTGCCCGATATGCTACTGGAGGTCAGTGGAGAAATAACTCCAGAAAGAGTGAAGGGATGGAGCCAAAGCAAAAACAATACCCAACTGTGGATGTGACTGGTGATAGAAGCAAGGTCCGATGCTGTAAAGAGCAATATTGCATAGGAACCTGGAATGTCAGATCCATGAATCAAGGCAAATTGGAAATGGTCAAACAGGAGATGGCAAGAGTGAACGTTGACATTGTAGGAATCAGCGAACTAAAATGGACTGGAATGGGTGAATTTAACTCAGATGACCATTATATCTACTACTGCGGGCAGGAATCCCTCAAAAGAAATGGCATACCCATCATGGTCAACAAAAGAGTCCAAAATGCAGTACTTGGATGCAATCTCAAAAACGACAGAATGATCTCTGTTCGTTTCCAAGGCAAACCATTCAATATCACAGTAATCCAAGTCTATGCCCCAACCAGTAATGCTGAAGAAGCTGAAGTTGGACAGTTCTATGAAGACCTACAAGACCTTTTAGAACTAACACCCAAAAAAGATGTCCTTTTCATTCTAGGGGACTGGAATGCAAAAGTAGGAAGTCAAGAAACACCTGGGGTAACAGGCAAATTTGGCCTTGGAATGTGGAATGAAGCAGGGCAAAGACTAACAGAGTTTTGCCAAGAAAATGCACTGGTCATATCAAACACCCTCTTCCAACAGACTCTACACATGGACATCACCAGATGGTCAACACCAAAATCAGATTGATTATATTCTCCGCAGCCAAAGATGGAGAAGCTCTATACAGTCAACAAAAACAAAACCAGGAGCTGACTGTGGCTCAGATCATGAACTCCTTATTGCCAAATTCAGACTGAAATTGAAGAAAGCAGGGAAAACCGCTAGACCATTCAGGTATGACCTAAATCAAATCCCTTATGATTATACAGTGGAAGTGAGAGATAGATTTAAAGGTCTAGATCTGATAGATAGAGTGCCTGATGAACTATGGAATGAGGTTCATGACATTGTACAGGAGACAGGGATCAAGACCATCCCCATGGAAAAGAAATGCAAAAAAGCAAAATGGCTGTCTGAGGAAGCCTTACAAATAGCAGTATGGCTACAGCCAAATAAATAATTAAACATTAAACAACAACAACAACAATGTGTTGGAATTCAACTCCTTAAAATAAAGCACTAAAAGAAAAAAATAATGACTAGGGTAGATTGTTTCCAGTCAGATAGCCTGAAGCTCATGAACTGACTTAGTCTGTTAGAAATTCTGTAATTTGGGGCAAACATTCTTAAATTCCTTCAGTTCTTTCATTTTTAAAATGGGAAAATGAATATTTTCTCAATTGTTGATTGTGATTTGTTTATTTATTAGTGAATGTATTCATTAAATATTTATTGAATATCTTCTCCATGCCAAGTATTGTAACAGGTACTGGGGATTCACAAGCTAGCCAACTGTATTAGTCAGAGTTCTCTAGAGAAATAGAACTGGTAGGAGAGAGAGACAAATATAGAATAAATCATAGATATATATTATAAGGAATTGGCTCATGTATTAATAGTTATGGAGGTTGAAATATGCCAACTGCAAGCTGGAGACCCAGGAAAGCTGTGGTATAATTCAACCCAAGTTCAAAGACCTGAAAATAAGAAGTTATGAGGCAGAGGAAGATCATGTCCCCCCTCAGGCATAAAAGGTCAAATTCTTCCTTTTTCTGCCTTTTTGGGCCCTCAAGGGATTGGATGATGCCCACTACATTGAGGGGGGCAAGTTACTTTATTGGATCCATGGATTCAAATGTTAATTTCATCTGGAAACACCCTCATAGACACATGTAGAAATAATATTTGCCAAATATATGAGCACCCCTTGAGTTAGCCAAGGTGACATGTAAAGTTAACCATCACACCAAACCACCTGGAGTTGAGTTGTTTAATCACAAGAAGTCCCTGATCGACCTTTTGCCCTCATACCATCCCAAGGCATCAGTTTCTGGTCCTATTTTTTGGTATTACATAGCAAGAGAGATTCACCAGCAAGGCTGGTCTTGGCAGACTAGGACAGATGTTTTCTGAACCTCCAAGCAGAAAGGAGTGTAACTCACAGCCTGGATGGGTAATGTAATATGTGCCAAGATGAAGACAAGCTATTTATCAAGGCTTCCCCTACAAACATTTTAAAAATGCTATTCTGAATTCTACACTTTGTACTGTTTATTTGTTTTAATCTTGTAGTATTCAATCTTTGTTCTTTCATTTGAGAAATTTATTTTAAAAATGGACATATTAAAGAGTTTCCTTTGCAGATGAATGTATTACTAAGGGGAAAGGGGAAGAAGTGGAAATGGCAGGTTCGCTTGTGTCCTGTGTTATTACTGGTCCCAAGATGGAGAAGATGCTGGGTCTCCTTACCTCTTCTTTCCCTCCTGATGCCCTTCTAGACTTAAAGGGAGCCCTTTTAAAAGAGATCACCCTTGAGGAAAGCCTAAATTAACCATACAGTCAATATAAGGCCTTGGTAGCTAAACAGAGGGCTTATCAATCATCATGCTTTTGCTTGTGGTTCACTGACTCCTTACTTACCTTTCTAAGAGGTTGGTCCAATAAACTCATCTATACTCATGGCATGTCCTGTTCAGAGCTTCTGGCTCACAGATCCAGGGTAACTTGTAATGCTTGCAGATGGAGTGGGTACAAGAATGAAAAACAAAAACAGACCTACATCTTCGTCTGTGTGATTACTCAGATGGAGAGCAAGAGGACTAAAATAGATGACTGTAAACGGGAATTCAGTGAGAATGGAAAAGCTAACGACTTGTTGGCCTTTTGTTGTGTATTGCTCCCAAATAGGGTTTCTCAAACTCCATACAATTGACATTTGGGGCATAATTCTTTGTGTGTGGGTGTTGTCCTGTAGATTGTACAATGTTTAGCATAATCCCTGTTCTCTGCCCACTCACCAGTTGCAGCTGTTTCCAGGCATTGTCAAACGTTCCCAGGGGACAGGAACAAAATCATCCACTTTCTATTAGGGGTTACAAGCAGATGTAATACAGAAGCTGGCTCAATTTGTGCTATTTTCTTAACATTAATTCCTTTTAAAAGCATTTTGGCTGTGCTGGGTCTTCACTGCGGTGCACAGGCTCTTCACTGCGGTGGATGGGGCTTTTCTCTAGATGCAGTGTGCAGGCTTCTTGTGGTGCATGGGCCTCTCTAGTTGTAGGACACAGGCTTTTCTTGTTGTGGAAGACTGGCTTTAGAGCACACAGGTTCAGTCATTGCAGTGTACAGGCTTTGCTGCCCCAAGGCATGTTGGATCTTAGTTCCCTAAGCAGGAATCAAACCAGTGTCCCCTGCATTGGAAGGTGGATTCTTAACTACTGGACCACCAAGGGAATCCTAAATGTTAATACCTTTCAGAAAGAATTAAAAACTGTGAATATAAAAGGATATAGCAGTTAAAAATTTAGCATGTAGAGATCTGCTTATAGATCCTTATAGTAGCTGTATAGTATTCTTTATAGTAGCTGTATAGTATTCCATTGTTGCATCTCTTTATGTACCTGTCTTACTCAGGCTGTTGCAATGAATCCCCATAGACTGGTAGCTTAAACAACATTTAGTTCTCGCAGTTCTAGAGGCTAGAAAGCCCTACAACAGAGTGGCAGACAGAGGACAGTTTCTTGGGGAAGGCCATTTTCCTGGCTTTCAGAAGATGCTGTCACTTCCTTGTATCCTTATGTGGGAGAAATCAGAGATAGAAGGAAGCAAGCTTTTGTTTGTTTCTTTTTATAAGGGCACTAGTCCTGAAGATGAGGCCCTATTTATTTAACTTATATGTAGAGTACATCATGTGAAATGCTGGGCTGGATGAAGCATAAGCTGAAATCAAGATTGCTGGGAGAAATATCAGTAACCTCAGATATGCAGATGACACCTATGGCAGAAGGAACTAAAGACCCTCTTGCTAAAGGTGAAAGAGGAGAGTGAAAAAACTGGCTTAAAACTCAGCATTAAAAAATTGAAGATCATGGCATCCAGTCCCATCACTTGGTGGCAAATAGATGGAGAAATGATGGAAACAGTGATGGACTTTATTTTCTTTATTTTCCAAAATCATTGCAGGTGGGGACTACAGCCATGAAATTGAAAGACGAGTGCTCTTTGGAAGAAAAGCCACGACAAACCTAGACAGCATATTAAAAAGCAAAGACATCACTTTGCTAAAGGTCCATCTAGTCAAAGCCATGGTTTTTCCAGTAGTCATATATGGGTGTGAGAGTTGGACTATGAAGAAAGCTGAGTGTTGAAGGATTGATGCTTTGGAACCATGGTGTTGGAGAAGACTCTTGAGTGTCCCTTGGTCAGCAAGGAGAGCAAACCTGTCTATCCTAAAGGAAATCATCCCTGAATATTCATTGGAAGGACTGATGCTGAAGCTGAAGCTCCAGTACTTTGGCCACCTGATGTGAAGAGCTGACTCATTGGAAAAGACTCTGATGCTGGGAAAGATTGAAGACATGAGGAGAAGGGGATGAAAGAGAATGAGATGGTTGGATGGCACCATTGACTCAATGAACATGAGTTTGAGCAAGCTCCGGGAGATGGTGAAGGACATGGTAGCCTGGTGTGCTGCAGTGCATGGGGTTGCAAAGAGTTGGACACGACTGAATGACTAAACAACAACAACAACAACTCATTTGCTACTTCAGAATATGTCAGTGTACATCCTTGCATATATCCCTGTATACAAGCTCGTGATAAAATTTCTGGTATTGCTTTATTATAGATTTTGAGAATTTACATTGCTCTTTAAAGAAACTGTACCCTTAGTACTTTAAGGAATATTTTGAGAAAATACCTACATGTTTTTACCAACATTCTGTACTATAAAGTTTTGATTTTTGCCCATTGAGAGGTGAAAATATTCTTTTTATTTGCATACTTGCTTTTAATAAAGTTGAACAGGTTTTCAAATCTTTTCTAGACTTTTGTGTTTCCTATGAAGAAGCCTGCTCATGATCTTTATCCATTTTCTATTGGGTTGTTAGTATTCTTTCTTATTGAATTATACAAGCTCTTTGTATATTAAGGAGATCATACTACTTGTATGTCATATATGTTGTAGGTTGTTTTTTTTTTTTTTTTTTTTTTTTTTGCTGTTTGTCATTTGACATGATATCCTCTAGATAAGTCTTTTTAATGGTCTGTTTTTTAGAGGTTTAAAAATCAGGATGGTTCTTGGAGCTTACTCTGATTGTGTGGATGATGATGCTGGAAGTTGGATTTCAGAAGAAGCTTCTGCTTGTTTACAAGGGGATGGTGTAATACTTCTTGAGGACCTAGTTTTTGCCACTGTGAGTCATTCACATTACTGGAAAAACTGAATGACCACTGGACATCATTGGCACATTTCCCATAATTCTCCAAGGAATTGAGGGCATTCAAGAGAGAATGTTTCTCATTCCCTCTGTAACCAGTCATTACCCTGATTGACTTCAAGCTTTTGTCTCTGTGAAACATTGAGGAAAACCTCAAAGCAAGAAAGGTTGCCTAAGTTATTTTGAGTTTATGAAAAATAGTGTTCATCACTGGAAACAGGCATGTTGGAAGGAAGATTCAGGAGACTTACTGGAGAGCTCAGTACCTTCAGCCATCATGATTTGGTTTGCAAGCCACCTAGTGAAGTGCTTAAGAGTATCTGAGCCCAAGAAGACAGGACTTCCATTCAGCAGACAGAAATACTGATAGAAGAACTTGGCTTCAGCCTGTACCAGTGGAGAAAAAGTTCATACGTAGTCACTAAGAGGGTTGCATGGTTTTATTCTGATCCAAATTTGATAAGACAAGGCATGAAAACAAGCCCCTTACTATGGATTTTAAGGATAGACTGTTCATTTGCTGACAGATTCACCATTAGGAATAACATCAGAGATACAGGGAAGGGAAGACCACATTTCTTCCAAGGCCACCACCAAAATAGAAAGTCCTAGCAGAGTGCATCTATGCCATCAGGGGTCCTAGCCGATTGACCAAAAGACCATGTTTGTTTAAGGGGAAAGGTAGTAGTGTGTTTACTGGTCTGAAAGGGACATTTGCCTCTCGTTGCTTATGACTCCTGGCTGTCTGTTTGTACTAAGAAATAGAATGCAGTGTTGTACAGTTGTTGGCTTTTGTGGCTTAACCAGAGATAAAAAATTCTACATTAGTTCAGGTAGAGTGACCAGCTGACCCTGTTTGCCAGGACTGTCCTCGCTTTAGTACCTCCAGTGTCCTCAGACACCCCTCAATGCCAGGCAAGCTAGGAAAACTGGTCATGCTATACCTCGGTCTTGTCCAGCTTAGTACTTCTCTGTGCTGTGCTAAGTTACTTCAGTCGTGTCTGACTCTTTGTGACCCCATGAACTGTAGCCGGCTAGGCTCCTCTGTCCATGGGATTCCCCAGGCAAGAATACTGGAGTGGGTTGCCATGCCCTCCTCCAGGGGGATCTTCCTGACCCAGGGATCAAATCCAGGTCTCTTACATCTCCTGCACTGGCAGGTGGGTTCTTTACCACTAGCACCACCTGGGAAGCACATTATTATTTCTCTAGTTCTCTTATTCTACAGAGACATTTAAAAAGACAAAATATGTTTACATTTCAGGGGAAACTATAGTCATAGTTCTTGACATGAGAGATACTGGAATTAGATATGCCAGATCATACTCTTAGGAAGAGAGAAACTCTTTGTGGTCACTTCTAATTCTGTAATTCCCTGATTCTTTAATACAGCTTCCATCTTCTTGGGAAAGTTAGGTGAGTCATAATGAAAATAATCTTCCTTGGCATTTACTGGTGCTATTACCAGTCACCATGGTAAATTCTTTCACTGTAGTCTCATGACAGCCTTAGATATAAAAAGCTACTATAGGTATAAGTATTAAAAGCCTAAGAGATTATGTCATGTCTAAAGTTATGCAGGTAGAAATGGTGATGGCAGGATTTGAATTCAGGTCTGTATGTCTCACACTCATTCTGTCTGCCTTCCATTATCCACCAATAGTTCAAGCAATCATTTCTGCTCTCTCTGTGATGTGCAGTTATCAGTACTGTGTATAATATGATCCCTGGAAACCAGAGAAATAGTAACACTAACATGGATTTGCATAACTTATTTTACATTTCAACACACTTTTACTTCTGTTTTCTAGTGTCATCATCCTGAGCATGCTGGGCAGTTGTCCCTGTTGATCTTACTTCTGTGTGGATGAGGATGGTCCAGAGCTGATGGACACACAAGGAATTAGTAGCAAAATTGGACTCACAGCTACAACTCATGATCCTAAATCCTTCTGAGCACCAAGTCCATTCTGCAGAGATGAAGGAATTCTGTGACTTTCCTGGTTGCTATCAAAGGCTTTCCAGAGTGCTGCGGAAATCAGTTCAGCTACATTTCCCTCACTTCTTGTCTCCTCCACTAGATTATAAGATCTGAGAAGGCCGGTTCAAGTGTCTTAACCTATTTGTTTATCTCCAGAATCTGACAGATAGATTCTCAAATAACACTTGATAGATAAAAGAACATCCTTCTCTTAATTCGACAGTGGTTCCCATCCCCAACTCCCCTGCCATGTGTAGCTGGCACCATATATTTTTCGCCACTATTTCCTCTGCCTGGAATTCATGTTTTCTTCCCTCATTTCTATATGATCTTAAAAGTATGGCTCAAATTCCACCTCCTCCAGGGAGCCATCCTAGGCTTCTCAGCTGCACGTGTTCCCTCCTTTATACCCAACATCTGCCTCTAGCACCCCCTGTTTTGTTGTGCTTATATCTGTCTCTCTTTTCTTAGGGTGATTTATAACTTGTGTGAGCAAAAGGAAGTAGTGAGGACTGTGGCTAGCTATGGGATAGCTGTTCCGCCTAAAAGTGCACAACTGCTCAATTTTAGTCCATTAGATTTTCCTTTTTTTTTTTAAATGAAAACTGAATTTGAGTATTAAATCTTGGTGATTCTTTCAAACTTCTAATGACACGTGCATGCTAGGTTGTGAGTCATGTCCAAATGTTTTGTGAGCCCATAGACTGTAGCCCACCAGGCTTCTCTGTCCAGTGGATTCTCCAGACAAAAATACCAGAGTGGGTTGCCATGGTCTCCAGGGGATCTTCCCAGTCCAATCGACCTGCATCTCCTGTGGCCCCTGCACTGCGTGTGTATTCTCTATCACTGAGTCACAGGGAAGCCCCTTTTATTGACACAGTGCAGGCTGAATTTGAGCCCAAGATGGCCAGTGTTCTGATATCAACCATTCAGTGAATACAGTAGATATGTTATTGTCTGTGAAATCATATTTTAGTTATTATTTTATGTGCTTTAATGGCTCCAGGTCACTTTCATGATTTTCTATGAGTCCTGTGAAAACCAAGTGGGACCCTGGTATTCCTCTTTTACAGAGAAGGAAACTGAAGCTCAGGATTGTTAAGCAATTTACTTAAGGACACGCAGCAAGAAAGTGGCAGAACCTGGAAATATTCTCTAGTCTTGACAACCCCAGCCCTTTCTGTCTGTGCTGCTGCCTTATCCCTCTCCTCTTGGACGTATAAGAGCAAACACCTGTTTCTTTATTGTCATCCTCAGAGCAGCGTCTTATATACAAGAATTGCCCAATGCATGTTTGTTTGTATGAAAGGAAGAAAAATATATAGCCTAGTGGCTCAGTGGTAAAGAATCAGCCTGCTAATGCAGAAGACATGGGTTTGATCCCTGAGTCAGAATTATCCCCTGGAGGGGGAAATGGCAACTTACTCCAGTATTCTTGCCTGGGAAATCCCATGGACAGAGGAGCCTCATGGGCTATTCTTGAGGTCCATGGGGTCACAAAGAAGAGTTGCACATGATTTAGTGACTAACAACAACAACAATAATACTTAGAGGTAGAAAAATAGCCAAGATGGATTATATTTCCTTTTTTATTTCAATGGACCAATTGCATTATAATTTTCGTGACTGCTTTCTGTGATGTAGTGATTCACAATCAGAAACTCAAACTACTCCATTTCTTGGTGAAAATTCTTTAAACCCTCATTGTTTCCATGGAAGTATTCTGTATTCCAAAGTGTTTCCATAAATAGGTATAAATTAGATGTGCCAAGCCTTATAAAACATTTGAACACGTATATGTGAGTATGTGTGTGTGTATCCTTGTTCAAGAGAAGGAGAAGTCTGGACTCCAGTGTGTGTTTAGTGTTATGGAATTAGGGAATCAAAAGAGATGAATAAGTTCTCTATATTCTAAAAGTTCACACTTCATCAAAGTTTCTAATAGGTAAACAGGGAGAAAATAGCACCATTTTGAAGAAAGACTGGGAGGGAAGTAGATCTTAATGAATCCAGAAGAATCTATTTGATTTCAACTCAGCCCAGATATAACAGGCTCTGTCTTCAAAAGATTTACTACCTTGTTGGGAGACTAGGAATTTTATACACATTCCAATGGATACACATACTCATATTCAAACTCTCCAATTTTTATACTCAACGAGAAGTATCTTTACTTACTTTCATCTCTAAGTAATTTAGAGCTAAATCATTAATTTTTTCCCTGTATTATTTTTTAGACACAACTGAATATTTTCAAACTATGTAATTTTGGACACTTAAATAGTTTTTCTTTTCAGCCAGTCATTCTCTAACTTTGTTGTTCAGTTGCTCAGTCATGTCTGACTCTTCACAACACCATGGACTGCAGCATGACAGGCTTCCCTGTCCTTCACTATCTCCTGGAGTTGCTCAAACTCATGTCCATTGAGTCAGTGGTGCCATCCAACCATCTCACCCTCTGTCACCTCCTTCTCCTCCTGCCCTCAGTTTTTCCCAGCATCAGAGACTTTTCCAATGAGTTTGCTCTTCATATCAGGTAGCCAAAATATTGGAGCTTCAGCATTAGTCCGGAATATTCAGGGTTGATTTCCTTTCAGATTGACTGGTTTGATCTCCTTGTTGTCCAGGGGACTCTCAAGAGTCTTCTCCAGCAGCATAGTTCAAAAGCATCAATTCTTTAGCACTCAGCCTTCTTTATGGTCCAGTTCTCACATCCGTCCATGACTACTGGAAAAACCATAGCTTTGGCTATATGGACATTTGTCAGCAAAGTGATGTCTCTGCTTTTTAAACGCTGTCTAGGTTGATCATGGCTTTTCTTCCAAGGAGCAAGGCGTCTTTTAATTTCATGGTTGTAGTCACCATCTGCAGTGATTTTGCAGCCCAAGAAAATAAAGTCTGTCATTGTTTCCATTGTTTCTCCATCTATTTGCCATGAAGTGATGGGACCACATGCCATGATCTTAGTTTTTTGAATGTTGAGTTTTAAGTCACCTTTCACTTTCTTTAACCTAATTTGTGTTTTTCCTATTTAGCTACTCTGAAAAGAAGGCAAGTTGCCATATTTTTATGTAAGAAAATCTCCTTGGTACTTTGATTTGCATGGCCAGGAGCTGTTGTTTCGAGTCTCAATTGAATTAAAATTAGTCTGTTTCCAGGAGATGCTCTTACAGTGTATTGTGAGCCCCCTGCTTCCCAAACAGTTTCTTTTCCCCTCCCTGGGGGCCAGGAGAACTTCATTTTTTATAGCTTGGGGCTCTCTAAAGGAGCTTCAGATGAACTGAACCTCTCTTCGTTTTGTACAAGCCCCCATGAGTAAGCTATTGAATCATGAGTCCACGTCATGGTCTACCAAGTTCTGGGCTTCCTGAAAGAACCCATAGTCTCTACTTTCTTGGGCATCAGCCCATACCTCAGGAAGAGTCCAGCAATGGTCTTTGCAGGCTCTTCCAGTTATAGAAAGGAGTGAGATGTGGATCTGATGGTCCAAATGTGATGCCTTCACTTGGAATCTGAAGAGGAGGGCTTGAGATATGTCACAAGGGCTTGCAGTCTCATAGTTGTTGTTCTCTAAAAAGAGGTAGCCCTGAGGGCTTCCCTGATAGCTTGGTTAGTAAAGAATCCACCTGCAATTCAGGAGACCCCAGTTTGATTCCTGGGTTGGGAAGATCCACCGGAGAAGGGATAAGCTATCCACTCCAGTATTCTTGGGTTTCCCTTGTGGCTTAGCTGGTAAAGAATCCACCTGCAATGTGGGAGACCTGGTGTTCGATTCCTGGGTTGGGAAGATCCCTTGGAGAAGGGAAGGTCTATCCACTCCAGCATTCTGGCCTGGAAAATTCCATGGACTGTATAGTCCATGGGGTCACAAAGAGGCACACAACTGAGTGACTTTCACTTTCACTTTCTGCTTCATGACTGTGTGCACCCTGCCCAAAGCCTCCTGTGGGGCCAACTCAATGGGATTGTCTCTGTGAGATTTTGAAAAGATTTTTGTTATGATTTTATCCAATGAAGAGTTGAAGGAAAATGTTAAAAAACTGGATCCAAGATAACATCGGCCTTTGAGATTTACCTCTCTGCTATAGTTATTTCAAAAGTCACATAAACACCCACAAAACAGTTTTCAAAATTGTAGACATCAAGAGAGTATTTGAGGTCACAGGCTTTCAGGCCAGGTACTGGCTTTCAGCACCATAGTATTTGACCAGGGAACGAGGGCAAGATAATAGATTTCACATGACATTCGCTAGAGCATTTAGTAATTTATATGTGCCGTGCTCCGTCACTTAAGTCATGTCCAACTCTTTGAAACCCTTTGGACTACAGCCCACGAGGCTCCTCTTTCCATGGAATTCTCCAGGCGAGAGTACTGGAGTGGGTTGCCATTCCCTTCTCCAGGGGAACTTCCTGACCCAAGGATCAAACCCTCATCTCCCGCATCTCCTGCCTTTCAGGCCGATTCTTCACCCCTGAGCCACAGGGAAAGTCCCAGGAATTGATGTACTCAGGCAAAATAAAAATAACTTGCTACTTTAAAGTGTTTTGTTAGAGCAATGTTTGGTGTGGTAGGTTTTCTTATCACGAGGAACAGGTATATGATTTTGGTAAAATATGGGATACTTTTGGTTTTCATTCCAAGAAGACAAAAAGCAAACAAGGAAAAAAAGCAGGATAATCTTTGTTGTCATTTAGTCACTGAATTGTGTCTGACTCTTTTGCAACCCCATGGACTATAGCCCACCAGGCTCCTCTGTCCATGGGATTTTCCAGGCAAGAACACTGGGTTTTCATTTCCTTCTCCGGGAGATCTTCCCAACTTAGGGATTGAACTCATGTCTCCTGCATTGGCAGGTGGACTGTTTACCACTGAGCCACCAGGGACGCCCAAAGCAATCTTTACTTCCCAACAAAACCCTAAAAACGATGCCCATCTGAGTAATGATTCTTCTTCAATTGTCTGCTTTCTCATTAACTGATAAGGGGCACAGATGCCCCTTCCCTTTCCTTTTCCAAGTCCCCTTGCTGAGCTTCACCCATCATTATAGGAGGAAAGAGGAAGGGGGTAATGTGCAGAGGGTTCATGCACACCTCTCTACTTCTCAGTGGTGTGACTCTGGGCAATTTTATTTTTTGTCTTCTCTGAGACTTTCTCCCTAATTAAATGAGACTAACAATACCTACTGCCCAGATTGTGATGACTGAAAGAATAAAAATTCCTTTTTCTCCTGCCCCTCGTGGGGTAGACCCATGACTTCATTTTAGGTTCCTTCCACCTTCCCTTGTCACTGCCTGCATTTCTTGGCATCTTCTTGCCAGAGCCCTCACCTGTCATCTTACATCACAGAGCATCTCTGGGTGGCCTCTCTTTGCTAACAAAGAGAGCTTTGCCACAGCTTCCATAAACATGGTACAGAGGGGACCCTCCCATCTAGAAATTCTTATGTGGGCTTACCTGGAGAAAACTTGACTTGCAAAGTGTCTTGTTATTCTGTACATGAAATCAAGGTGGAAGGTTAAGTTAGTGACCAACCCTCGAAAGGAGGTGTAAGATAATGAGTGAAAATATAGGCTCTAAAGTGGATGCTAGGGTTTGGACTCACCTTGCTTGGGGCTCTGACAAATAATTCTAGTTGAGGTTCTTACCTTTTCCTGTCCCAGGCCTCTGCCTGTGCATTTTTTCTCTTGGAGAGTCTTCCCCACTCCCATTTGTATATGTCCTTAAAGTTCTAGTTCAGTGTCCCCTCCTTCATGAAGTCTTCCTTGATTTATTTTTATTTACGTGCTTTATTGTTTATCCCATGAATATGGAACAGAACACCCGGCATTTTGTATTATGTTACATGTGTGCTCCAGCCTCCAGAATCATGAGAAACAAATTTCTGTTGTCTATAATTATTAACAGCATCCCTGTCACTCTCGGGAGTATTAAATACCTTGGTGAGGGTAGTAAGTTATATGCTCACCTGAGACTGGAGGCAGCCCCTTTCACAGAGGTTTTTGTTCGTTTTGTTTCATTTTTTCCCCATTATAAAGCATCTCCTGTAATTATTTCATGGTTTTAGTTTCACTTAAGGTAAATCATATTCCTCATGAATGTAAGCATAAAACATTGGATATTTATATGCTGCATTAAGTTTTAAAAAATCCCACTCTATTCTTGCCTCAATTTCTTCCCCCTTGGCAACCGCAAATATGCTCTCTGTGAGTCTATATTTATTTTGTTGTTGCAGTTGTTCATTTGCTAAGTAGCGTCCAACTCTTTGTGACCCTATGGACTGTAGCCAGGCTTCCCTGTCCTTCACTGTCTCCTGGTGTTTGCTCAGACTCATGTCCACTGAGTCTGTGATGCTATCCAACCATCTTACCCTCTGTTGCCTCCTTCTTCCCTTGCCTTCCATCTTTCCCAGCATTGGCGTCTTATCCAATGAGTTGGCTTTTTCATCAGGTGGCCATTTTCTGTTTTGTAGATAGATTCATTGTGTCATATTTTAGATTCCATATAGAAGTGATATCAAATGATATTCATCTCTTTCTGACTTACTTCACTTAGTATGATGCTCTCTACTTGCATGCACGGTGCTTTATGTGACATTACTGCATTCTTTTTTATGATTAACAACGTACTCCATTGTACATAGTACCGTATCTTCTTTGTCTTTGATATCTAGCTTTATTAGACTAGCAGCTCCTTGAAAACAGTAGATTACTTTATTTTTCATATCACTTTATTCCCAGCCTGTAGCTCAGTGCCTGATATATAGTAGGTGCCCAATAAATAGCTATTAAATGAAACTTCTTTGCTAAAAAGAGCCCCTTATGGCTATTTAAATGTAAATTAGTTAAAATGAAATAAAATTTAAACTTTTATTCGTCACACTAGTGACATTTCATGTTCTGCACAGCTACATGTGGCTATTCCATAGTGCACAGTGCAATTATAGAAGTTTCATATTCACAGAAAGCTATATTGATCAGTTCCACCTTGAATGTTTGCAGAAGCAAGAAATACAATGTATCTGTATCCTGTTCATATCCAAAAGGACAATGGTTAGAGTTTTCTTAAAAAAGAATCTCAGGAGATGCTCTCCAGCTTGACCTGAGGATCCCTGGAGAAACTGTTATGTGAACAAAAGAAATCTGAACAAGAATCAGCAAAGAATTCTAGATGGATTTTTCACTCACTTGTTTTCATTCAACAGATAGTTGTTATGTATTACACTGGCTACATGTAAGGGGAAAATCTGTATTCATTAAAAATTTTTATTGAACTATATAGTTGATTTACAATGTTGTAATAATAGTTTCAGGTATATTGCAAAGTATGTATGGATATATACTGTATGTATGCATGTACATATATTGCAAAGTATGTATACACACACACACACACACACACACTCTTTTTAATGTTCTTTCCCATTATGGTTTATCACAGGATATTGAATACATAAAGATTTAGAGTAGCGATGCAGGCCTATGATACAAAATACAGGCTGTGAAGTCAGGAAGACCTGTGTTCAAATGTTGACTCTGCTGCTCATTCATGTGTATGGCACTGGGCAAGATTCTGAGCATCTCTGAGCATTAATTTCTCCTTGGGACAAATGGAGATTGAAGTAGTACTTAACTGATAGGGTTATTATGAGGATTAAATAAGATAAATGTGAGATGCTTTTATTAGTAGTAACTTTATTATGACTTCTTAATATTTCTTCTTATTTGGGATTGGTACTAGCATTCTGCATTTTATTTGTCTATTCTTCTGAAATGCTGATTAAAATATACAAAAATTTTCTCTTTCAAAATAAATCAGGTTGCCAAGTTCTTGTAGTCCCATTAAATTCCAGCTGATAACATATGAAGACAGACTTGCTGAAGACTCTAAGGGTTTGTTGTTTTTTTTGTTTTTTTTTTTTTTTTTGCCACCAACCTTCTTGCAATGAAACAGAGCTATTGAGAGAGTTTTCAGAAGGGTGAAAGAGCTTTGCTTGGCTGATAGCTTCTAACCAATGGGGGATCTAATTACATACCTGCTTCAGAATCCCAGGAGACTCAAGGTAGATTCAAGGAGTTAATTTTTCATGAAGACTCTGAGCAAGATGGTAAGCTGCTATTAGGGCTGCCTTTAAAACTATAATACATTGAAATCAGGCTTCTCATTCAGCCTTTGAACTTTTACTGTGAATCATGTGAGGGGCCGTCTGCTAGGAATTATAGATTCCAAAATAAGGAAGACATGAGCCCTGTCTTTAAGGAGGTCACAGTCTAATCAGGATGGAGAGTGATCCTAGAAGTTTCACTGGAGGCTACACCACCAGGTCAGTGCTGGATAAACAGAAGGAAGTAGTGGAGAAGAGGGAGAGTGTTGCAGAAGCAAGAGTGCCAGGCATGTATGCGTGGAGGAGAACGTGAGAGAGAGGGCGATGGTGGGCAGGCCGGAGATGGGAGATGGAGCTACATACATACGAAAGGGCCAGATTATGGAAGACTTTTTATTTTTATTTATTTATTTTTTATTTTTCATCTTTTAATTTTTTTAATATATATCAAACCTGTGACAATGGGTGCAAATAATTTATAAATGTGGTATCTTACAATTTAATGGATCCTTTTATCATTATAAATTGTTAATCTTTATCTTTGCTAATATGTACTGATTCAAAGACTGTTTGGTCTGGCATTAATGCAAGACACCAGCCATCCTTTTAGTTTCAGCCTGTGTCCTTATGTTTAAGGTCAATCTATTATTTTTTAAATTTTTATTTTTTGAGAGTAATATATCTTTCTTTTATTCTAATTCAGTAACATATTCAAAGTACGGCTGAACCTAAAAGCAGCTAAATCAAATGAAATTCATCTGGAGGTAAAACTGAAAAGAAAAAGGTGAAAAATTCAAATTGTGTTGTGCTAACAGTCATCTGTTACAGGACATGGAAATTTTATTTATTTATTTGTTTATTTTTCAGGTATGACCTAAATCAAATCCCTTATGATTTTTTTTTTTTTACTTTACAATATTGTATTGGTTTTGCCATACATCAACATGAATCCGCCACGGGTGTACACATGTTCCCAATCCTGAACCCCCCTCCCTCCTCCCTCCCTGTACCATCCCTCTGGGTCATCCCAGTGCACCAGCCCCAAGTGTCCTGTATCATGCATTGAACCTGGACTGGCGATTAGTTTCTTATATGATATTATACATGTTTCAATGCCATTCTCCCAAATCATCCCACCCTCTCCCTCTCCCAGAGTCGAAAAGACTGTTCTATACATCTGTGTCTCTTTTGCTGTCTCGCATACAGGGTTATCATTACCATCTTTCTAAATTTATGGAAGACTTTTAAAACCAAGCAAAGGAGTTTGGACTGAGAGCCATGGAGAGCCAGTGGTAGATTTTTGCAGTGAGTGACACAACCAGACAAAATCTCATTTCAGAAAGATCACTCTTAGTTGCATAGAATCTATTGGAAGAGGAGAAGAACGGAGTCAGGGAGCACTGATGGGAGGCTGATACAGTGACCCAGGTTAAGACATGATACAGGCTTGAGCTAAGGTGACAGTGCGTGCATGCTAAGTCGCTTCAGTCACGTCCGACTCTTTGAGACCCTGTGGATTGTAGACCCGCAGGCTCCTCTGTCTATGGGATTCTCCCAGCAAGAATACTGGAGTAGGTTGCCATTTCCTTCTCCAAGGTAACAGTAGGAAAAAGATATATAATTAAGAGATATTTACAGTCAGGGCGAGTAAGTTTTATTAAGCAATTGTGCTTCCCAAGTGTGCTAGTGGTAAAGAATCCTCCTGCCAATGCAGGAGACAGGAGATGCGAGTTTGATCCCTGGGTTGGGAAGATCCCCTGGAGCAGGACATGGCAACCCACTCCCATATTCTTGCCTGGAGAATCCCATGCACAGAGGAACTTGGGGGGTACAGTCCATAGGGTCACAAAGAGACAGACATGGCTGAAGTGACTTACCATGCATGGATAACTTGAGTGAGGGAGCTGGGAATCAATCATTACTTCCAGTTTTCTGGCCTGGGCAAAATGTGTGGATAGCATGCCATCTGTTAGAAGTTCAGCAAGAGGAGGCAGGAAGAGGAAGAGTTAAGCTTTAGCCTTGGGATGCTTGTAGGACAACCAGGTAGGGATGTGTACCCAGCGGATAGTAAGTAATACATGTTGGGAGATCAGAATAAGGAGCAGGACTGCCACGAGCATCATGGAGGCTCAAACCTGAGAATACTGTTGTTGTTCAGTTACTAAGTCATGCCTGACTCTTAGTGACCCCATGGACTGCAGCACAACAGGCTTCCCTGTCCTTCATTATCTCCTTGAGTTTGCTCAAACTCATGTCCATTGAGTCAGTGATGTCATCCAACCATCTCACTCACTGTTGCCCCCTTCTCCTCATGCCCTCAGCCTTTCCCAGCATCAGGATATTTTCCAACACCTTGGACTGAATGGGAATTTTGGACAGAATTTATTTCTTGAAATGAAATTTGAAACAAGGGAATAAATAAATAAAGGAAAGAAGTTATCCTTGTGACAAGCAGACAGAAGAGAGAACCACCCATGGGATGGGCCTTGTTTTCTTTTTCTGTGACCATATATGTATTTCACCTAGTGAGGACTCACTGGTCTAGTTGGGTTAAAATGAAGATGGGAAAATACTTTGGGAAGCCACAGACTATGCAGTTCAAGATCAGTAGATTTTAAAAGATGTTGTATTTTGCTTTCTTTGTAGTCAAGTTAATTGGTAGCATGTAGTCTCAGTTCAGTTCAGTCACTCAGTTGTGTCCAACTCTTTGTGACCCCATGGACTGTAACACACCAGGCCTTCCTGCCTATCACCAGCTCCCAGAGTTTACTCATACTCATGTCCATTGAGTCGGTGATGCCATCCAACCGTCTCATCCTCTGTCATCCCCTTCTCCTGCCACCTTCAATCTTTCCCAGCATCAGGGTCTTTCCAAATGAGTCAGTTCTTTGCATCAGGTGGCCAGAGTACTGGAGTTTCCGCTTCAGCATCAGTCCTTCCAATGAATATTAAGGACTGATTTCCTTTAGGATGGACTGGTTGGACCTCCTTGCAGTCCAAGGGACTCTCAAGAGTCTTCCCCAGTACCACAGTTCAAAAGCATCAATTCTTCAGTGCTCAGCTTTTTTTATCGTCCAACTCTAACAGCCATACATGACTACTGGAAAAACCATAGCCTTGACTAGATGGACTTTTGTTGGCAAAGTCATGTCTCTGCTTTTTAATATGCTGTCTAGGTTGATCATAACTTTTCTTCCAAGGAGCAAGCATCTTTTAATTTCATGGCTGCAGTCCCCATCTACAGTGTTTTTGGAGCCCCCCAAAATAAAATCTGTCACTGTTTCCATTGTTTCCCCATTTATTTGCCATGAAGTGATGGGACCTGATGTCATGATCTTCGTTTTCTGAATGTTGAGCTTTAAGCCAACTTTTTCACTCTCCTCTTTCACTTTCATCAAGAGACTTTTTAGTTCTTCACTTTCTGCCATAAGGGTGGTGTCATCTGCATATCTGAGGTTATTGAGATTTCTCCCGGCAATCTTGATTCCAGCTTGTGCTTCCTCCAGCCCAGTGTTTCTCATGATGTGCTCTGCATGTAAGTTAAATAAGCAGGGTGACAATATACAGCCTTGACGTACTCTTTTTCCTATTTGGAACCAGTCTGTTGTTCCCTGTCCAGTTCTAACTGTTGCTTCCTGACCTGCATACAGGTTTCTCAGGAGGCAGGTTAGGTGGTCTGGTATTCCCATCTCTCTCAGAATTTTCCAGTTTGTTGTGATCCACACAGTCAAAGGCTTTGGCATGGTCAATAAAATAGAAGTAGATGAACAGTAGGTGTAGAGCCTCAGTGAGTGTATAATCTGAAGGCCAAGTATCCAAAACTAGTTTTAAAGAGAGAAGGTTGGTTTCCTGCCTCAGTGAAGACATGAACATTAACTGGCCACAAAAATTGAAAATAATTTTCTCAGAATTGCTGACCTAATCCACGACTGGGCCCATTGTTCTCAGTCTTCAAGACCCTTAATCCTAATACAGTCACTGTCTTTTGACTAGTTCCTGGCAAGATGCTCAAAAGCAATATTAAATTTTAGTGTAAAATATGATCCGTTTCTCAATCTTGTACCTGGGAAGTACCGTTGCACATCTCTGCTCCCCCCGTGTAGTCCTAATCACCATAGTTCTCCTACCTCACTAACGCCGGGCTGGTGTCAAAATGAATAAAGCATTCATGGGAAGCTTCCCTCCATCAGCCCTGTCCTGACAGCACCACAGAGCCTATTGCATGGTCTTCCTTTGCTGTAAGCTGAGCTACTCTTCACATGAATAGGACTTAAGTGCATGCCAGGCGTCTACATTACGCAATGGAGACCACCACTGCGTTTCAGAGAGGAGAATTCAGCCTTAAATGATGGGGCCGGAAGTCACACTTGGAGTTTCCAATAGTTCTTCCAGTCCCCCCAAAGCTTGCAGCTTTCATGAGAAGCTTTTTCCAAAAGCAAACTATGCTAGCTTTTTTTTTTTTTTTTTTTTTTAAACTTAACAAAAATGTCCTCTGGCAACTCAAAGGCACACGAAAAGCAAGAATGTAAAAAAGTAAGGATCCTTCAGTGGGTGTTTCAGGCTTGATTCCTGACACCATGAATTTAATGCTTATCTAGGTGTGTGCACAAATCAGACTGGCCAATATGGGTTAGGCTCTAACTTTTCTGCAGTAGTCAGGGGCTCAGAGAAAGAGACAAGGCTGTGTATCTCCTATATATTCAGCTACTGCTGGGCAGGTGCTCAGAGTTCTGCTTGAGAAGTTGAGAGAATCTGGGGTTGTCATTGGAGGAATCAGTAGTTTAAGAACTGAGTTGCTGGCTGGTTTCCAGGCTGAGTCTCCTTCTTAGCATCACACGTGGTGAAGAGGGAACTATTATTAAAGTCAAAGTGTACCTCTTGGTCCAGAAGCAACAACAAGGATGAAAAATGAAGAGTCTCCTTCTATAATAAGCCCTGGGCTGGTGCTTTATAACCTGTGATGCTGGTATTATTATTCTCCCTATTTTACAGATGAGGAAGACGAGGCACACGGAGAGTGCTTGCTCAGGTTCACACATTTAATTAGTGGACTTGAACCCAGGTCCACCTGACTCCACAGCCTGTTGTCCTACCTTCATTTTAGGCTAGAAAAGAGAAGCGAGATGCAGAGCAGAGCATGATTTTACCCTGATATGAGTACCATTACTCTAGGTTTCTTTCTATTACCATCTGCATGGAATACCATTTTCCACCCCCCCCCCCCTTTCAGTCTGTTTGTGTCTCTAGGTCTGAGCTGAGGCTCTTGTAGGCAGCATATACACAGAACTTGATTTTGTATCCATTCAGCTAGTCTGTGTCTTTTGATTGGAGCATTTAGTCTGTTTACGGATAAGCATGCTCTTATTACCATTTTGTTAATTGTTTTGAATTTGTTTTTGTAAGTCTCCTTTTTCTCTTTCTTTTGTTCTCGTGTGATACGATGTCTATCTTTAATGTTATGTTTGGATTCCATTTTTTTCTTTGTTTGTGTGTATCAATATGACCTTCCCTGATGGCTAAGTGGAAGAATCTGCCTGCCAATGCAGGAGACGTGGGTTCAATCCATGGTCCAGGAAGATCCCCTGGAAAGGGGAATGGCAACCCACTCCAGTATTCTTGCTTGGGAAGCCCCATGGACAGAGGAGCCTGGTGAGCTATAGTCCATGGGGTCGCAAAGATTTCAACATGACTTAGCGACTGAGCAGCAACAACAGCAACATATCTATTAGAGATTTTTTGTGTTTGTGTATTATAGACTTTTGTATAGCAGTGTATAGAAATACATGATTATTTTAAGTTTCTGATATCTTAATTTCAAATTCATTTTAAAAACCCTGAATTTGTACTCTCCTCATAACTACTGGTTTTTTCTCCTTTATTGAAATATAGTTAATTTACAATATTGTGTTAATTGCAAGTGTGAAGCAAAGTGATTTAGTTAAGCACACGCATGCACACACATATTCTTTTTCAGATTCTTTTCCATATACAAGCTATTGAGTAAAAAGATACATGCACCCCAATGTTCATTGCAGCACTGTTTACAATTGCCAGGACATGGAAGCAATGTAAATGTCCATCAAAATAGCACTGGATAAAGAAGATGTAGTACATACATATACAATGGAATATTACTCAGCCATAAAAAGAATGAAATAATGCCATTTGTAGCAAGAAGGTTAGACCTAGAGACTGGCATACTGACTGACGTAAGTTAGAGAAAGACAAATGTCATGATATTACTTATATGTGGAACCTAAAAAAAAATTGATAAAATGAACTTATTTGAACAAAGCAGAAATAGACTCAGGACTTAGGAAACAAACATGGTTTCTGACATAGTTGGGTGTGGGATCTGGGTGTCCCAAAGCTTGCATTTGTCTACTAGTGGGCAGGGCCAGGGACCAAGTGGTACCAGGGTGGAGTCTGCTTGCTATAAGTGGGCTGGTTCCACAGCTGTGGGAGCGGAGTTTTCTTGCCTTTGTTGTCTGCTTCCTGGTGAGTGAGGCTGGTCTAGAAGTTAGTGCAGGCTTCCTGGAGGGCGTGGCCTTTGCTTGCCCACTTATGGGTCGAGCTGAGTCATGGCCCTCTGGTGGGCAGGACCACATCTAGGGCATGTCTTGAGATGACTGTGGGCTCAAGAAGTCTTTAGCCAGCCTGTTCACTCAAGGGTGGGACTGTCCCCACCTAGTTTTTTGTTTGGCCTGAGGCATCCCAGCACAGGCTTTTGAGTGGGGCCTGGTCTTGGCTCTAGTGAGCCAATGGTACCTCTGGCACCAGCCTTTTTAAATGGCCTCAGCTCCAGGCTTGGTGAGAGAGTTGTAGGTGTTATTCCCAAGGTAGCCTGATTGAACTAAAGACATCAACAAAAGACATCAACAGATGGACAGGCTGGCAGGGGAGCTGACCACCAAGTCAACTCTCTAGGCTGACAGTTGAGTGCAACACACAGAGAAGGGACTATTTCTGCCACCCAGACAAGCATCCCTGTTTTTGCTTTTTATCTTGGTGACTATGGATGAGACAGGGCAGTAGCTAGAATTCTACCAGCACAGGTGATATTGTACAGTGTAGCAGGAGCTGTAGGAACAATAAGGCTGGCTTCACTTTGGGCTTGACTCTGGAGAGAGTCACTGTTAAAGAGACAGAAGTGAGTCATGATTGTTCTGAGTCACTGCAGGAACCCCAAAATAGGAGGCACTGACTTGCGTGGGGGCTGGGGTGCTGGAGATTTTGCTCCAGGAAGCCCCTTTTCCTTATTTAGCACAGTCTCTCCAGATTGGCTTTTGTGTTCCTTAAACCTACTAGCCTGTTCCCATCTCATGGCCTTGCTACAGCTCTGCTCAGAACTCCACCTAGAGAACTCCTTCTTGGTCTTCCTGTCTTAGTTTTGAGGTCACCCCTTTAGGAAGGCACCTTCTCATCAAGTCAGCAGCCTTTTCTCAGTACCCATGTACAAGTCTCGTCAGCCACATAACCCTGCTTTCTCTATCCACAGCACTAAAATGATTAATATTCTTCCATTTGTTTACATATGTTTAGCATCTCTCCTCCTTCCTTGGAATGTAGGTTCCATTTCTTCAGGGACCGTGTCTGCTTCACTCAAGGTTGTTCTCCAGCACACAGAACCATGCCTCATTTAGTAAATGCTCAAGACATTCTGCTTAAATTAATGGATGAACGAATCAGTGAGTAGAATATAGAGGTGTTATTTTCAAGCTTATAACCTTTTAGTGCTACCAAGCCCTCAAAGGGCTTTCCTGGTGGCTCAGACAGTAAAGAATCTGCCTGCAATGTGGGAGACCCAGGTTCGATCCCTGGGTTGGGAAGATCCCCTGGAGGAGGGCATGGCAAGCCACTTCAGTATTCTTACCTGGAAAATGGAGAATTCCATGGACAGAGGAGCCTGATGGGCTACAGTCCATGGGATCGCAGAGTCCGAGTAACTAAGCACAGCACTAAACACAAGCCTTCAATGGCTGGAGGAAATCTGTGTTCCCAAATGGCTAAGGGCAGGACTATCAGAAACTGAATGAGGGGAGGAAGAGATCAATCAGGTATGGCACCTTTCGTGGGCTAAGGTGATTGTGTATGTTACATAGCTGCTGTGGGTGAAGGAATGTAGGTATAGGTTATATAGGCAGTAAGTGTAGAGGGCAGAGGTGTGCACTCAGGTCTGTGGCTCCAGTGTTTTTCCTTTAAAAAAAAAAATTTATTTATTTATTTGGCTGTGCTGGGTCTTAGTTGTGGCATGTGAACTCTTAGTTGCAACATATGGGATCTAGTTCCCTGACCAGAGATCAAACCTGGGCCTCCTGCATTGGGAGTGCAGAATCTTAGCCACCGCACCACCAGGGAAATCCCTCCACTGCTTTTTTCCATGCAAACCAAGGGTTAGGGACAGAGGGCCAAGTAGAATTCTAAATATTCTGTTATTGATCCTACTTTGCAAATTGAACACAGAAAGTTTTGGTAATTGGTGTAAAGTGAAAGTGAAGTCGCTCAGTCATGTCCAACTCTCTGTGACCCCATGGACTGTAGCCCACCAGGCTCCTCCGCCCATGGGATTCTCCGGGCAAGAATACTGGAGTGGGTTGCCATTTCCTTCTCCAGGGGATCTTCCCAACCCAGGGATCGAACCCAGGTCTCCTGCATTGCAGGCAGACACTTTAACCTCTGAGCCACCAGGGAAGCTGAATTGGTGTAAAGTCACAGATAAGAAGTAGGAATAAGCTCCGAAATCCATGTTCCTAATCCCTGGAATATAATGGCGTCTTTCATACCATTTTCAGGGGCTTCCGAGGAGGTGTGACAGTCAATCTAGGACTATCAGGATATGAGGCGCACATGGGAAGGGCCTTCTAAACCAAGCCAATCTGTCTGAGCTATAGCCTGCCATGTCCTTCCTTCCTGTCTCCTGACATTCTTACTGATCTGCCTGAAATCTATATATTCTCGGAATTGTTGCTGCTTCTGATTTCTGGGTAAATGACAGAGTGGGTACTGGAGTAAACAGGTTTCATGCAGGCCATGGCTTCTCTTTGAATCATTCTCTTTGCTGTCTCTGAGATAGGTTCATGGGGGTCCTAAGTGTAGTCTGAAACACGCAGAGCCAGGAGGTCTGGCTTGGAGGTTCTGCCCTACCCAGGGTGGAGACAGTGCCCACTGTGTGGGTGCTGTGTCATAGGACCCTATTTGCATGTGTAACAATTAAATAGCTTCCCAGCAGCCAGGCTGCCAGCGGGCTCACACCCCACTGCAGTATAATCACATCTAATCTCATTGAGCTCTGCTCAAAATAGCCATAATTGGTGGTTTTATCCAAATCAATAAAGACAGCTTTTACATATTGATTATCATCCAGGGTATAAAATCATCATCAGTTACCTGGAAAAGAGAAGCAGGCTGCCAAGGGAAAAGGTCAGATATTCCATTTGAACAGGGGAGGGTGGGAGGAGGCGGAACCGGGGAATTTTAAGGCAATAGTATCAAATTACCTGAAAATGCACACAGTATATTCTTGTAATTTGCAACAACAGAGATCCCAGAAATAGGTCAGTCATTTCAGTGAGTCTTCAAGCCTTTTCTCTGGGTGATGCACTGAGCTCGCTCGCTTGTGTTAGCTTAAAGGGGCTGAGGCCCACCAAGGCAGGGAGAGCCACAGGGCTCCTTCCTTCTTGCCTTTTACATTTTCAGTCAAACGGATGGCTCCACCCGTTTTCTTGTATCCTATTAACAACCAACAGAGATTCTTGGTCACTGTCATCAGTGACAATGTGAAAAGTCATGAGGAGGAAGGTGACTAGACCAGTCCATTTGAACCCCAGGGGCAGAGGGTGGAGGCGCTCTCTGCCAAAATGAATTGGAAGGCATTTTCTGCAATGGTCAAAGAAGAAGGAGCCCGCCCACTTCTAGTGGTTACATTTCTAATCACAGAATTTAAAATGAACTGGTTCTGTTATTTATGGCAAGACGGAGCTCATTATTCTGTTCTTCTTTCTAGCAAATATTAGGGCAAAATTTACTTTAAATGATTCAATATCATTCATGAAAAACACAGTGCAAAGAAGAGAATCCATTCATAATCATTTTATTGCAACATATAAAAACTGGCCTTGAGTAATTCTTAAGTCCAGTGTCATCTTCTGTTAAATGAAGACAGCCGTGATGACGTCTTCCACATAGGGCTTTCATATGAAATTTAAATATATATATATATATATAAAATAAGAAATAGATGGAAGTCAACAAATAACTACAAAATTTCCTTTTAAAAATTATTTATGCAAGTTCTCTTAAAATTTTTAATCCATATAACTCATTTTTATACAGCTATGCTTATTATAGAAATATTATTGGTATCTCCTTTAATTTCCCCCACCTAACACTTTCTTCATAAATATGCTATTGTAAGAGCTATATAAAATTCTGGTCAATGGATATTTATTTCATTCATCTCCATTTGTGAGGTATTATCTTTCTATGATAGGTATTATTTCAGTGACTGTCTCTGGCACACAAAGTATTCTTCCTTTTGTATTTTCTCAATATAATGTGAGTGGGATTTGGGGGTCAAAGGTATTGACTGTGTTACTGTAGGAACTGCCAGTAGAAAGCTTAACCTGCAAGGAAACCATACCAATAATCTTATTCTGAGAATGACGGTCAAAGTCAAAGTTAGTTTATAGTATAAGAGTATTAGTTAGAAAATCAGTACCGTTTCCATCTTAAAGACGATTTGGAGAGGATATCTAAGAACAGACACATAAAGCAGTCAAAAACTAAACTAATCATCTTCACCTACTTTGATGTTATTGAGGAAAAATAGGCTAGTCAACAATATTCATGCATGTTCTAGGCTGAATGGATATACCCTACCAGTGGAGGCTGTACTGTACTAGGGGGACCAAGTTGTGAGAGAGGAAGTGTGTAGTTTTTAGGAATAGAATCTGGAACTGGCTGACTCTTAATGAAGATTAATTGTGGCATGTCCACTAATGATTCCCAGGTTTGAAAGTGGAAGATCCCAGCACTCAATTTGATGTGATGGTTACATGGGATTTCTGCCAGGTAAAGATTTGACTTCCTTTGTTCCTTTCAAGGAGGCAGGGAGAGGGGGTAGATTTTAACCTTCACCTGTTGCATTTTTTAAACTTAATTATCGCAATTATAATTGTGCATGAACTCCTAGGGGATTTTTGGTTTATGAATAACGACTAAATATTTAGCATTTTAGAGTGTCAAATAATGAACAAAACAAAATTAGCAGAATAAATGAAGAGAATAAAATAGGATCACCAAAGGCTATTTTTTTGGCCTTAGATTGCATTTATCTTTGTAAACTAAAGTGCTCCTAGATGGCTGTATTTAATACAAGCCTAGAAAGTGAGTAGTCTTCCAAGTATATGGCTATGAAGAAATAGGACAGAGCAACAGCAGCTGAACTGCTGGTATGGGGGCCAGGCGTTCATCCTTAGTTCCTATCTCTCCTCTCTCTGTACATTGTCCCTGGATTATGAGATCTACTCCCATGACTTCAGTTCTCCTCTCCATGTAAGTGACTCTAGAGTCCCCATCTCCAGCTAAGATCTCTCTCACGTTCCAGACTGGTAGGGACGTGACTAAGTGACTGACAACAACAACAATAAAGGAATGTCCATCTCCCTGGTTACACAATTGGATATCCCTTGAGTGCCTATAATTCAGCTAAACTTTTTGACCTCCTCCATATCTTATCTGCTAAAACATCATACCCCTAACTTCTTCTGAGTGCTTCTCCTCTGTCTCAGAACTTTTTATGAAAGGCTCCATCATCTACCCAGTCACCCAACCAGACCAGGGATTTATCATTCTCTCCTTCCTCGCTCTTATGTTCAAGCCGTCACCAACTTACCCATTTTTATCTGCTCGGTGTCACTGTGATTCACCCCCTCATCTCAATCTCTGTAATCTCTGCTCTGAGTTATTTTCTTACTGTCTGTGGCCTGGGCCAAGCTAATGGCTTCAGTGGCCTCCCTGTTTCCAGCCTCGACTCTCTTTGGTCTGTCTTTGTTTTGCTGTTAAAATTAATATTAAATAAACCAAAGATTACCATGTACCTTCCTTGCTTAAACCTTCTCAATGATTTAACGTGACAGGCTAGGAAGTCAGTCCATAACATGCATATGTGGGTATAAAGGACTGAATGAGTATAAGAAACTGATAGAACTCCTTAACTCACAGGACCCTTCATGAACTGCCTCTGCCTCCATTTGTAGCCACATTTCCTGTCATCTCTAACCCACTACTTTATATACTAGTTGTCTCACAAATATACCTTATTGCATCACTTCTCCGGGCAGGCCTGGAAGGCTTGTCCTCATTTTCTTCATTTGGAGAATTTTTAGGCTTCCTTTGGGATTTAGATTATGAGTCACTTCCTCTGGATCATCAGAAATTTTCCTCAAACACTTAATTATCCTACTATGTGCCAGGAACTGTGCTAGGTGCTGGGAACAAAATGGCAAATTAGATCATGTCTGTTCTTGAGAAGAGAGAGCAAACAGATAAGGAGATGGACATGAAAACAAATAAATATCATCTATTCATTGAAAGAAGTACTGAGAGGAATACAAGGAAATGGTGAACAGGAAAGAGGAGAAACACAAAATTGAGTTTATACACTCTACCTGTAGAAATTGAAGCATTGGTGGTAAAAAAAAAAAAAAAAAAAAAAAGCCTAAGGGAAATGGACCAGCGTGTACAAACCTGGAAGTAGGGAACAAATTGGAGGGGTGATGCTATGGGTTGAATTGTGTCCCCCTAAATTCATATACTGAGGTCCTAGTCCCCAGCACAGAGAATGTGGGAACTGATTTGGAAACAGGGTCTTTACGGAGGTGATAAGTGGAGATTATTAGGGTGGACCCTAATCCCAATTGCCTGGAGTCCTTCTAAAAAGAGAACATTTGGGCACAGACACAAAGAGAGGGATAACAGTGTGAAGACCCAGGGAGAAGACCACCATCTATAAGCCAAGGAGAGAAGCCTGGAACAGATTCACCCCTCATGACCCTCAGAAGGAATCGACACCTTGATCTGGAAATTCTAGCCTCTGGAATTTGTAGGCCAATACATCTCTGTTGCTTAGCCACCTAGTCTGTAGTCCTTTGTCACAGAGGCTTTAGTAAACTAATACACATGATACTTTATTGGGGTTTGAAGATGGTAAGCATGGGCAGCGCTGAGAACAAATTATGAGAAGTGTTATAATGACACACCAAAGTTTCCTTTCCCAGTTAAAGTTTGGAAATCTACTTTTGTCAGTGATGAGAGCAGCAGAGACAATTAAACAACTCAAGACTGAGTTTTAGAAAATGCATTCTGTTGGGAGGCAGAGGAGGGGTCAGGGGTGGTGAAGCGTGTGGAATGGTTGACTACGAAGCAATTGAGGCAAGAGTTCAGATGGGAGGCCTGAGAGCTTAGCCCAAGTTAGTGGCTGGGGGTTGCAGAAGATGAAACAGTATTTTTTTAAAAATTAAGAAGGAACATGGCAGGACTCAGAAATTTGACCGGGTGTGTGAGTGAATGGCTCTGCCGAATGGCTTTGATTGCATTTGTCTTTATGTTATGTGGTGTAAACTGAACTATGCCTGAAAGTACAAGTAAAAAAGACCAGTCAAAGAACTCCGCTTCCTCCCGAAGAGTCTCCAACCCTGATTCAGACGTCCTGGCTTGATCCTGACACTTCGAAGTCATAATCCTATTCCTTCAGTATTGAAAACAATTGGAACTTATTATAATTGATGATGTATAAAGCCTACAAACAAATGAAACTGTTAAAAGAGGCTCCCAAGAGAATAATAAAACCTCATTGGACTTACTTCATTCTGAAGACAGCAAAGAACATTCTTTATTTTTCCCTTTCTCCCTTCATTCATCTTTTCCTCTTTCCTACTTTCAACAAATAATTCCTGAGTTCCAGCTTCATGTGAAGGGCTACATTAAATGCTGTGCTACACAGAAAACAAAACAAAGCTTTGTGTAAAGAGTTTATGATTTACTGGAGAGAGATGTATAAACCCAGAATCACAGTGTAGTGGGTTAAGAGCTGTAGGCATGCTGAGTTGCTGGGTAATGCCTGCTCTGACTGAGGGTTTGGGAAAGACTTCCCACAGGTGGTGACTCTTGACCTAGATCTTGAAGGCAGTAGGGAAGGACTCAAAGTTCTGGAGACTGGGAGAGTGTGGCTATCTTTGGAGAAATGCACACAGTTGTGTGACTGCTGAGTTAGGTCATCTCAGAGTAGACAGAAGCCAAGAGAAGTGGTTGGAAGGGCAGCCTAGAGGTCTGAGCTTGCAAGCCTACCATTTTGTCCCCAATCACCAGTGTGGACCATGATACCAGAAAAGTTTTTGGCCATATTGCTTGGCACGCGGGATATTGGCTCCCCAACTAGGGATCAAATCTGTGCTCCCTGCAGTAGATGAGCAGAGTCTTAACCACTAGATGGCCAGGGAAGTCCCAAACTTGTTTTTAAATTGAAATATAGTTGATTTATTTGGGCTCCAAAATCACTGCTGATGGTGATTGTAGCCATGAAATTAAAAGACACTTACTCCTTGGAAGAAAAGTTATGACCAACCTAGATAGCATGTTGGAAAGCAGAGACATTACTTTGTCAACAAAGGTCTGTCTAGTCAAGGCTATGGTTTTCCTGTGGTCATGTATGGATGTGAGAGTTGGACTGTGAAGAAGGCCGAGTGCCGAAGAGTTGATGCTTTTGAACTGTGGTGTTGGAGAAGACTCTTGAGAGTCCCTTGGACTGCAAGGAGATCCAATCAGTCCATTCTGAAGGAGATCAGCCCTGGGGTTTCTTCGGAAGGAATGATGCTAAAGCTGAAACTCCAGTACTTTGGTCACCTGATGCGAAGAGTTGACTCATTGGAAAAGACTCTGATGCTGGGAGAGATTGGGGCAGGAGGAGAAGGAGACGACAAAGGATGAGATGGCTGGATGGTATCACTGACTCGATGGGCGTGAGTCTGAGTGAACTCCGGGAGTTGGTGATAGACAGGGAGGCCTGGCGTGCTGCAATTCATAGGATCACAAAGAGTCGGACACGACTGAGTGACTGAACTGAACTGATAGTTGATTTACAATGTTGTGTCAGTTTCTGGTGTACAGCAAAATGATTCAGATACATATTCTTTCCCATTATAATTTAAGATGTTGAATATAATTCCTGTGTTATGTAGTAGGTACTTGTTGTTTATCTATTTTATATACAGTAGTTTGTATCTGCTAAACCTAAATCCCCAATTTATCCCTCCTAACCCTTTCCCTTTGGTAACGAGAAATTTGTATTCTATGTCTGTGGGTCTGTTTCTCTTTGGTAAATAAGTTTGTTTGTATCATATTTTAGATTGCACATAATACCCTATGATTCCACATAAGTAATAGCCTATATCTGTCTTTCTCTGTCTGACTTACTTCACTTAGTGTGATAGCTTTAGGTCCATCCATGTTGCTGCAAATGGCATTATTTCATTCATTTTTATGGCTGAGTAATATTCCATGGTATATATGTACCACATATTCTGTATCCATTCATCTGTCAAGTGACATTTAGGTTGCTTCCATGTCTAGGCTATTGTGAATAGTGCTGCTGTGAAAACTGGGGGGCATGTATCTTTTCAAATTAGAGTTTCTCTGGATATATGCCCAGGAGTAGGATTGCTGAATCAGAAAATTTTTGATTCCAGAAAGGAGAGAGGATTTTCCAGACACTTTTCTCAATCATTCAGCCTTCAAAATAATCCCAATAAGATTATAGGTAAAGAAATGAATCTAAACTCAGAGAGCTTCATTAGAGAAACAAATTCTAATCACAGTCCTGAAAAATTCTTAGGTCTCACCTTGGAAAACTGATCAGCTGCCTTAGAGGCCCTGTTAACTTTTTCGTGAGGCAGCATTATATGGTGGAAAAGCTATAAAATTTGGATATGAGTTGTTGCCTAGTGACTCACCTGCCTTGCCACCAGGATAAGTTACTTTGTTTCCCTGAGCCTTCTTGCTTCCTGCAGTTCAGTTCAGTTGCTCAGTCGTGTCCACCAACTCTTTGCAACCCCATGAATCACAGCACGCCAGGCCTCCCTGTCCATCACCAACTCCCGGAGTTCACTCAGACTCACGTCCATTGAGTCAGTGATGCCATCCAGCCATCTCATCCTGGGTCTTCCCCTTCCTCTCCTGCCTCCAATCCCTCCCAGCATCAGAGTCTTTTCCAATGAGCCAACTCTTCACATGAGGTGGCCAAAGTACTGGAGCTTCAGCTTCAGCATCAGTCCCTCCAAAGAAATCCCAGGGCTTGCTTCCTTAGAAGTCTGCATACCCTAGCCTTCAGTTAACCTCTCCTCAGGAAGCCTGCAGCCACTGCTGGACTTGGGGTTCTACAGTAAATGCACACACATGGTGAGAGAGAAAGCAGTGGACTCCAGTCTCTTCAGGGGTGGGTGCCAGAGCCACCAGCTGGAGTCACAATGAAAGCCTTGGGGGAATCAGAGCATGGCTTCAGCCAGCTTCCTGGGTGAAGTAAAGAATTCAGCAAATCAAAGTGTCCAGCCTGTAGCCTTTGGCTCCAGCAGGGCCATTCTAGTCAAAAGGCACAGTCCAGGCCTAGAAAACAGCAGACTGGAGCAATCACAGGGCACTGATACAAGGAGGAACCTGGCAGGTCATTGAGATCAAATTCTTGCATTGCCCAGAGAGGAAACCAGGACTGGGAGAGTCTGGGGTCTCAGTTAATCAAGCATCATCAAGTACCTTGTTAATTCCTTCTTAGGAACTTTATTAGTGGAAACCTATTGTTGGGAAAAAATAAATCCTATTTAACCTGAGCAATTGGTGTGTTCCTTATACTTTGGTCATGGAAAACATAATTACCATTAGTATTGTCAGGTAGCATTGTCGCAAGAGTCGGACACGACTTAGCAAATAAACCACCTAAACCACCACCATTGTCAGGTAAGATACAGGAAACCCAGATAAAGTTGAATTTCTGATGAACAATAAATTTTTGGGGGGTATAAATATGTCCCAGATATCATAAGGGACATCCTACACTAAAGTTACTCCATTTTAAAAAACAGAAATTCAAATTTAACTTGGCATCCCATTATTTTTATTTTTACAGTGTCTAGCAGCCCTAACCACAGGGTCATTTCAACATCCATCCTTACTCTGACTGCGAGCAAGCTTTAAGACATATGTCTTTAATTGCCTCCTAACAGGACTTTATGCTGTGCACTTCGCTTTATCTTTCCTTCCTGTTTGTTTATATTCCCTTCTCTGTCTTTAGGCTTCCCTTGTGGCTCAGCTGGTAAAGAACCCACCTGTAATGTGGGAGACCTAGGTTTGAACCCTGGGTTGGGAAGAGCCCCTGGAGAAGGGAACGTTTATCCACTCCAGTATTCATGTCCATTGAGTCAGTGCAAAATGACTGACTGAGGAGGCCTTACAAATAGCTGTGAAAAGACGGGAAGCGAAAGCAAAGGAGAAAAGGAAAGATATATCCATTTAAATGCAGAGTTCCAAAGAATAGCAAGGAGAGATAAGAAAGACTTCCTCAGTGATCAATGCAAAGAAATAGAGGAAAACAGTAGAATGGGAAAGACTAGAGATCTCTTCAAAAATATTAGAGATACCAAGGGAACATTTCATGCAAAGATGGGCTCAATAAAGGACAGAAATGGTAGGGACCTAACAGAAGCAGAAGATATTAAGAAGAGGTGGCAAGAATAGACAGAAGATCTGTACAAAAAAGATCTTCACAACTCAGATAATCACAATAGTGTGATCACTCACCTAGAGCCAGACATCCTGGAATGTGAAGTCAAGTGGGCCTTAGGAAGAATTACTACGAACAAAGCTAGTGGAGGTGATGGAATTCCAGTGGAGCTCTTTCAAATCCTGAAAGATGATGCTGTGAAAGTGCTGCACTCATATGCCAGCAAATTTGGAAAACTCAGCAGTGGCCACAGGACTGGAAAAGGTCAGCTTTCATTCCAATCCCAAAGAAAGGCAATGCCAAAGAATACTCAAACTACCGCACAATTACACTCATCTCACACGCTAGTAAAGTAATGCTTAAAATTCTCCAAGCCAGGCTTCAGCAATACATGAACCATGAACTTCCAGATGTTCAAGGTGGTTTTAGGAAAGGCAGAGGAACCAGAGACCAAATTGCCAACATCCGCTGGATCATTGAAAAAGCAAGAGAGTTCCAGAAAAACATCTATTTCTGCTTTATTGACTATGCCAAAGCCTTTGACTGTGTGGATCACAACAAATTGTGGAAAATTCTGAAAGAGGATGGGAATACCAGACCACCTGACCTGCCTCTTGAGAAACCTGTATACAGGTCAGGAAGCAACAGTTAGAACTGGACATGGAACAACAGACTGGTTCCAAATCAGGAAAGGAGTACGTCAAGGCTGTATATTGTCACCCTGCTTATTTAACTTATATGCAGAGTACATCATGAGAAATGCTGGGCTGGAGGAAGCACAAGCTGGAATCAAGATTGCCGGGAGAAATATCAATAACCTCAGATATGCAGATGACACCACCCTTATGGCAGAAAGTGAAGAAGAACTAAAGAACCTCTTGATAAAAGTGAAAGAGGAGAGTGAAAAAGTTGGCTTAAAGCTCAACATTCAGAAAATGAAGATTATGGCATCTGGTCCCATCACTTCATGGGAAATAAATGGAGAAACAGTGGAAATAGTGGCTGACTTTGTTTTTCTGGGCTCCAAAATCACTGCAGATGGTGATTGCAGCCATGAAATTAAAAGATGCTTACTCCTTGGAAGGAAAGTTATGATCAACCTAGACAGCATATTCAAAAGCAGAGACATTACTTTGCCAACAAAGGTCCGACTAGTCAAGGCTATGGTTTTTCCAGTGTCAATGTATGGATGTGAGAGTTGGACTATAAAGAAAACTGAGCATCAAAGAATTGATGCTTTTGAACTGTAGTGTTGGAGAAGACTCTTGAGAGTCCCTTGGACTGCAAGGAGATCCAACCAGTCCATCCTAAAGGAGATCAGTCCTGAGTGTTCTCTGGAAGGACTGATGTTGAAGCTGAAACTCCAATACTTTGGCCACCTGATGCGAAGAGCTGACTCATTGGAAAAGACCTTGATGCTGGGAAAGATTGAGGGCAGGAGGAGAAGGGGATGACATAGGATGCGATGGTTGGATGGCATTATCAACTCAATGGACATGGGTTTGGGTGGACTCCGGGAGTTGGTGGTAGACAGGGAGGCCTGTCGTGCTGTGGTTCATGGGGTCGCAAGGAGTCAGACACGACTGAGTGACTGAACTGAACTGAACTGAGTCAGTGATGCTATCCAACCATCTCATCCTTTGCCATCCTCTTCTCCTCTTGCCTTTTATCTTACTCAGCATCAGGGTCCGGCCCAGCTCTTCATATCAGATGGCCAATGTATTGGAGATTCAGCTTCAGCATCAGCATCAGTCCTTTCAATGAATATTCAAGGTTCATTTCCTTTAGGATTGACTGGCTCAATCTCCTTGCAGTCCAAGGGACCCTCAAAAGTCTTCTCCAACACCACAGTTTAAAAGCATCAGTTCTTGTGTTGAATATAATTAGCATTTCCCTGACATCTAAACCATTAAGGGGCATCAGAGGGGCTGTTGGAATTCTGTGGCTCGGAGCACAGTTTATACACAAAGCTGTTGATTCTGCCTCCAAACAGTGAAGAAAAGCCCCTGCCCTTCTAAAGACTTTGGAAAACCAGCGTTTTTCAACTTGCTTCCATGATGCCCTCAGAATACCTTCCCTTATATCAGGACTATACCAGCAAAATCAAGCAGCACTGGGATGTGATGAATCTGAATAGCCAAGCTGACCTCAAGATCTCCAAACTAGCTTCATGCTGCTGTTATAACTGCTTGAATTTTAAAAAAAGGGGAAATTAAAACTCAGAGAGGATAAGTAGGTTATTCAAATTTAATGCATATTTGCCTATGTGTGTTCTAGAACCTACATCTTTTGCCAATTAGAATACTGCATCTTTCCAATATGCTCCCTCTTAATGGCTGGTATCATTCATTGAGGATCCTCAGTGTGCAAAGAAAATATTGATTGTGATGAACATAAAAAGCGAAAAACCTTTCAGGCTATATGGTTATGTATTTAAATAGTCATTTGAGGGAGAAAAATTGGGAACATTGTTATAGTGTAATATACATTTGAACATCTCCATTTTGGTTACACATCACAATCATTTGTGAAACTTCTCAAAAAGAACAATTTTGGGGGTTTTCTCCACTCCCAACCAGATCTACTGAGTCAGAATGTTTTGGAGGAGGGCATCAGATTTTTTATATCTAAAAGATCTCCAAAGATAACTTGAAATGAACTGATCTAAGGACCAGCATTTGGCATTACTAATGTATATTTTTGGTCTGCATCATCAGTTGTTTTATAAACAACACTTAGGAAAAAATCTCTCTCTGGTGTATTGATATGAAACAATGCAACTATTTATACAACTAAGTAGATCTGCTATATAAGCAATGTTATAGCTCATTTACTCAACAAATATTTACTACTTTCCTACAAGTTGCTGGGTTCTGTGCTAGGTTCTTGGATTAAAGATCAGTCAGATAGAAGCCTTGCCATTCAGGAGCCTAGAGAAGGAGATAATACATATTCAAATGAGGTTGAGATTTCAGAGGACCATGGGTGAATGTTCCAAGGAATAGTTTGGAGGGAATTGGGCAGGGCTTTGTGGAAGAGTATTTGAACCGGGTCCTGAAAGCCAGGTAGGATTTGAATCAACAGATGAGAGGAAGCTCAAGTCAAGCAGAGGAAAAAGTATAAGCCCAGGAGCAGGGAGACAGTGGCAATAATGATGATGATAGCTACAATAATAAAAGCAGTCAGCAAATTTTGAGAGCTTGCCTTATGTGCCAATTACTTCTGTAAGTGCTTTACATAGTTGTCTCTTAATGAAGGTAAAAGAGGAGAGTGAAAAAGTTGGCTTAAATCTCAACATTCAGAAAACGAAGTCATGGCATCCGGTCCCATCATTTCATGGGAAATAGATGGGGAAACAGTGGAAACAGTGTCAGACTTCATTTTGGGGGGCTCCAAAATCATTACAGATGGTGACTGCAGCCATGAAATTAAAAGACGCTTACTCCTTGGAAGAAAAGTCATGACCAACCTAGATAGCATATTGAAAAGCAGAGACATTACTTTGCCGACTAAGGTCCGTCTAGTCAAGGCTATGGTTTTTCCAGTAGTCATGTATGGATGTGAGAGTTGGACTGTGAAGAAGGCTGAGTGCCGAAGAGTTGATGCTTTTGAACTGTGGTGTTGGAGAAGACTCTTGAGAGTCCCTTGGACTGCAAGGAGATCCAATCAGTCCATTCTGAAGGAGATCAGCCCTGGGATTTCTTTGGAAGGAGTGATGCTAAAGCTGAAACTCCAGAACTTTGGCCACCTCATGAGAAGAGTTGACTCATTGGAGAAGACTCTGATGCTGGGAGGGATTGGGGGCAGGAGGAGAAGGGGACGACCGAGGATGAGATGGCTGGATGGCATCACTGACTCGATGGACGCGACTGTGCGTGAACTCCAGGAGTTGGTGATGGACAGGGAGGCCTGGCATGCTGTGATTCATGGGGTCGCAAAGAGTCGGACACGACTGAGCGACTGAACTGAACTGAAATGAACTGAATCTTCACAACAAAGTGATGAAGTAGATAATTCTGTTATCCCCCCTATACAGTTGAGAAGACTCAGTTCATGGTAGATCTGATAACTTATCTAAGGTCTTGCACACGTGTGTGCCTAGTCACTCGTTTGTGTCTGACTCTTTGCGACCCTATGGACTGTAGTCTGCTGGCTCCTCTGTCCATGGGATTCTCCAAGCAAGAATACTGGAGTGTGTTGTGTTGCCATTACCTTCTTCAGGGAATCTTCCCAAACCAGAGATTGAACCTACCTCTTCTGCATTGCAGGTGGATTCTTTACAGTCTGAGCCACCAGGAAAGGTCATGGCTAAGGTGAAATAAACTAGGTGAGAGGAGGAGGGCATTTCTATTTTGTTCTATATTTGCTTGTGGAATGAATGGATATTTTAACTCAATACCTTCTTTTCACAGATGAGGAAACTGAGGTTCAGAGAGGTCAATGGACCTGCCCAATGTCACCCAGCTGTTGGTGGCAGAGCTAGGATTTTAGTGTGTTTTGCACTATGCCACATTTTAGTGTGTTTTGCACTATGCCACATGCATGGATGCACTAGGCGTGCAGTCTGAGACTGAATGAGAGGCCTTTTATCATAAAAGTTTGGAGGAAAAGTGATATCTGGAAAGGTAGCTAAATCCAGAGCTGACCCTTAACCAAGATTTAACTTTTAAATGCAGGAGAACTAATACAAGGAAGAGTAAGTAAAGCCCAGTAGAGTAGAACCCCTTTTGGACAAATCTCCTTACCTTTGTGTTCTCATTTATAAAATGAGGAAATTAGATGGTTCTTCCATTTGGGCTATTCTGTGTGATCCCAGGAAGGGCCAGAAATAGAGATCATGTCTATGTATGTCTATAGGTTTAATGATCTGAAATATAGCTAGCAATGGATAATCGCGGTCTATGAAACCTAGATCTGGGGGCCACGGGGCAGCTGTTAGATGAACAAAGACCATAGCATTCTTTTTTGAGAGCTGATTCTACATGTGTCACCTCATGATGCTGAGAAAGTCACTCAATCCATTTAAGGAAACCTCTTCGGCCTAATCAATTTCCTCCTTCCAAAAGAAGGGACTTAGCAAGAGAGAGTGTCCCTTTCTGGGCTGTTAGAGTTGAAGAAAAGGCAGAGCAGGTCTTGGATCAAGGACACTCTTCTGCTTGTTGTCTGCTTCACCCCAGACAGCATGCCCCACTGGACCCTGGGATTGAAAGCTTTGTGCTTGTTAAGTGACAACACAGCTTCACTTGCACTCCTTGTGGTGTACAGTATTTCTTTAAGTAAAATTTAAAAAAAATGGGAGTTGAGGGTTGTTTGTATTTCATTTTGACTTATGTCATTGACCTAATGCCATCGGTAGCTCCTTCACCTCTTTAGCAGCCTGAGAAGAGCAGAGATTCTGGAAAACATTTTTTCCACACAGCAACAGTGATTACTCTTTGTATGTAAACAGCATCCATCTCTGGAGAGCCACAGAGAGATCTTGAAAATGTTTTTTCATTTCTCATTTTAAGAAGCCTATGAGACTGATTAAAGAGGGTCCATTGCCAGGTAGAGAGTTTAGACAGCAAGGCAGACAGTTAGCCTCCTGATTTCCTGAAAAGTTTTCCAGTCAGTAGTTCCACTGCCAAAGCCAGGTTTAACATGACTCAGGCACCAAAGGACAGCACTGATCTATTTAGCCCTTGTATCTTTAACACATTCTCAGCTCTCTAGTGAAATGCAAAGTCAAGAATTTCTTGCTTTCAAGTTCTTTTTTTTTTTTAATATTAGAGTCAATATTGAGTATAATCAGAGAAGACATTTACAATTATGGGAAAAGGAAGCAAGAAAGAAATCTCAGGTGTTAGGTTGGAATTGGAGATAGAGTAAATTCATAGCTTTGTTTTGAAATCTCTACCTACCTACCTATCAATAGATATAGAAATAGACATAGATGTATATAAATGTATGTATACACAAGTGTGTTAACATGTGTGTATATGTGCACGTTTCTTACCTCTATCTGCTAAAAGAGCTTAGAAACAATGTCATTCCAGTAGCAATGAGTACACCAGGCTCTCGTATCTTGCTTTTCAAATAGAGTTTTCCACTAAAAGGAGTCAAGGCCCCTTGGAACCAGAGCTGGGGCAAGACAAATGTAACATGAGCTCCCAAATTTTTGGCAACTGAAAGTAGGAAAGTGCTCGAAGAATATGGGGACAAGTCAAAAGGAAATTGGAATCAGGGGCTCCTGCTGACAAAATCTAGGACACTTTAAGAAGTAAATGATTGTAACAGATTGCCTTCTGTTGTAGAAAATAGGAATTATTGCATCTATAGTAAAGAGGGAGAGAAAAGAAAGTTCTTCCTTGTAGTAAAATGCAGTTGTGTCGTGTTAGTCGTTTGGTTGTGTCCAGCTCTTTGCAACCCCATGGACTGGAGCCCACCAGGCTCCTCTGTCCATGGAATTCTCCAGCCAAGAGTACTGGAGTGGGTTGCCATGCCCTTCCCCAGGGGATCTTACCAACCCAGGGATTGAACCCAGGTCTCCTGCATTGCAGGCAGATTCTTTACTGTTTGAGCTACCCAGGAAGCCCCTTGTAGTAAAATGCCAACTAATAAATTATAAATGTAGTGGGGGTGAGGAATACAGAAAGTCCTTACCAGGGTGGTGGCTGTTTCAAGTAGGAATTATTAATAAACTCTGAAGCAGGCAAGTGAAGACTTATGGAAGTACAGGATATTGCTTACTTTGGAATACCTTACTATAAAGTATTTAGCAATCACAAAGATAAATATGGGGACTCTAGAGTGAAAAAAGCTGGCAGAAAGTGATCTGACCAGGTGATCAAGGTTTGGCATCATCTGGGGTTGGCCAGAGTGACATTAGGCGCCTCTCCACGCAGTATGGAGAGGTATGCAGTATGAGGAACAGAACAGCAATAGCAATAACAGAATAGCAAGTCTGTGCTATTTCTGCCAAAAACACATGCTCTGGGTCTAGTCATGAGGAGACACTGGATGAACCCAGATTGAGCAACATCCTGTGGAATGAAAGGCTTGTCATCCTGTCAAGTTCAAGAAAGACTGGAAAGGATGGAGGAACTCAAGAGATGTAACAACCAAGTGCAATGCCTGATACTGAATTGGATTCTAGATCACAGTGTGAAAAATGGACACTGTTTAGAGCAACAGCTGAATGTGGCCTGTACATGGTGGTGCCATAATGATGGAAAGGGTTTATGTCTGTGTTGGAGATACACACGCTGATCTCAAGAGACTGAAAAAAAGAACAAGAACCGTTAGCGTGCATATGTGTGATTTGTGTGTGTGTGTTTATGTGTGTATGGTGGGGACCAAAGATATAGCCCAAGGCTGACAACTGAGAAATCTGGGTGAAGAAGATATAAGCCTTCTTTGTACTGCTCTTGCAACACTTGTATGTTTTTATTTTTATTACCATACCTATTTTAATTTTTTAATTGACGTATAGCATTATGTAAGTTACAGGTGTACAATATAGTGATTCACAATTTTTAAAGGTTGTACTCTATTTATAGTTATTGTAAAATATATCCTTGTATCTTTTTTTAAAATCTTTTGACTACACCGCATAGCATGCAGTATCTTATTTCTCTGACCAGGGATCGAAACTGCACCCCCTGTGTTGGAACCAGTGTCTTAACCACTGCACCACCACTTTATTTTACACCTAATAGTTTGTACCTCTTACCCCCCTACCCCGACCCTGCCCCTACCGCCTTTGTTCCCCCCATTGGTAATTACTACTATTAATAGAGTGCCTCTAGATTTGTCTGCTTCTTCTTTTCTTTATATTCACTAGTGTTGTATTTTTTAGATTTCACATATAAGTGATATCGTACAGAATTTTTCTTTCTCTAACCTAGTTCACTTAGCGTTAATGCCCTCCAAGTCCATCCACGTTGCTACAAATGGCAAAGTGTCATTCTTTTTACTGACTGAGTAGTATTCCATTGTTTGTAGATACCACATCTTTGTACATTCATCTGTTAATAAGCACTTAGTTTTCATATCTTGGCAATTATGAAAAGCTGCTGTGAGCATTGGGATTCATGTATCTTTTCAAATTACTGTTTTGGTTCTTTTGGGATATATGCTCAGGAGTAGGACTGCCGGATCATATGGTAGCTCTAGTTTCAGTATTTTGAGAAGCCTCCATGCTGCTTTCCACAGCGTGCTTCTGCATCATTTCTAAGCATTTAATGCTACTAAGCAATCAGAGCTAGTTTTGTGATTTCAAGTGAAAGTCTGCTTCAGTCTGAGGCATTCCTCATGCCCCCACACCCTAATTTCAAATCTGATCTTTAAGAGAATCATTCTCTCCACACCAGGAATTTGTTTATTTATTCAACACACATTTTCATGTTCTTCGTACAAGGCACAAAGTACGGGTCTAGATAAGAAAGGTAGAATTAAGCTATGGAGCTCAAAAGTAAGAGACTGTATTTCATTGAGAAGACAAGCAAGGTTTCAGAAAAATGAGGTTTGAGAAAGGATAAAATACAGTCAGGGAGAACCAGGAAGAAGGCATTCAAAGCTGAGGGAGGAGACAGAGCCACGACATATAGTTAAGGAAACAGGAGGCGTGTTCACAGCAGTACTGTTTGGATTATAAGGGGCAGAAACCTATTCAGGCTTCTCAAGAACAAAAAGAGACCTAATCATTTCCTACACATAAGTATATAAGTAGTCTTGCTTCAGGGATAGTGCACACCAGATACCTACAATATGCCATCGGGATCAGATTCTTCATCTAGAGCGGCTCTCAGTCAGTTCAATCGCTCAGTCATGTCCGACTCTTTGCGACCCCATGAAACACAGGACGCCAGGCCTCCCTGTCCGTCACCAACTCCCAGAGTCCACCCAAACCCATGTCCATTGAGTCGGTGATGCCATCCAGCCATCTCAACCTCTGTTGTCCCCTTCTCCTCCTGCCCTCAATCTTTCCCAGCATCTTTTTCAAATGAGTCACCTCTTCGCATCAGGTGGCCAAAGTATTGGAGTCTCAGCTTCAACATCAGTCCTTCCAATGAACACCCAGGACTGATCTCCCTTGGGATGGACTGGTTCTATTATTGACTTAATTCTCAAGTCATCTCTCCCTAGTACTGGTTACAGTTGATAGGCTTAAGAACCTCAGTGGAAAAAAGAGTTTTTCTTTCCCAATAGTTTGAGAAATAATTAAACACAAATTATGCCCCATTGCTGTAGCTTCAGTCACATGACTATTTTGGAATCAATCATAATAAAAGAATGGAATACTCTAATTGCCAGTTCTTGTCATTATTCTTTACTGGGATGAGAGAAAAGGTTAGCCCCCAAGAAACACAAAGGCTGAGAGTTGAAGGGGAGCAGTTTTCCAAAGCAAAACTCAAGTGCTATAACCAGAAGAAGAGGCAATGGACATGGAGCACTCTTCACTCTGCTATTGAGTGTTTGGGGAGCACTGATTGGCCCAAAATGATTCTAACATGGAGCCATGTTATTAATAAAAGAAGAATAGTAATTAAAGTGGGAAGGAATTTTTTGTTCTTAGCAGACATGCTAAGGCATGTCCTACTCTTTGCGACACCATGAACTGCAGCATGCCAGGCTTCCCTGTCCTTCACTGTCTCCGTGAGTTTGCTCAAACTCGTATCCATTGAGTCAGTGATGCCATCCACCATCTCATCCTCTGTTGCCCCCTTCTCTTGGCCTCAATCTTTCCCAGCATGAGGGTCTTTTCCAATGAGTCAAGCATTTGTTTGGAAGGTCTTAAATGCTAGACTGAGACTATGGTTCTTACTTAACACATTAGAGCAGGGATTGGCAAGCTGTTTTCATAAAAAAGCAGATTGAAAATATTTCAGGCTGTAAAGGTGATATGGTCTCTACTCATCTCTGCCATGGTAACATGAAAACAGCCATAGAAAATACAGAGACAAAAGAGCATGTCTGTGTTCCAATAAAGCTTTATTGACAAGAATTGGTGGTGGTCTGGATCCGGCCTGTAGTTTGCCGATACTTGGATAGAGGAAGTCATTGAAAGTTTTCAGCTTACAAATGATATCATCAGAATTATGCCTTGGGAAGAAGATGTATCTACATTCCAGATGGAAAATGGATCAGAGGGGATAGACTGAAAGTGGGAATAAAAATTAGGAGACTGTTGCAATGGTCCAGATGTTTGTACTGTGAAGAAACCACAGCTTTTATAAGCCAAGTGTACCTGGGAATTTGGCCTCACAAATTTCAGCTGGCTCACAGCTGGGTCTGTCTGTCCTTAGCTGACCTAGTTTCTCAACATCTTGCCAGTTCAGCCACCCCTGAAATCCTAGCCACCTCTGAAATCCTGTGTCGGAGTTTGTAAATCACCTTGGGAGCTTGATTATTCCTTTTCTTTGCTCTACAGTATTTTTGATTTTGAGGGCTAAGTCTGTACTGTTTGTATGAAAGGGCAAAATCAATAGCAAGAGAAAGTTTAATAAAAAAAATACATTCTCCATTGACTTTAATTAACTTGGCTTTAAGTTTACAACTCTGACAAGTATGGAAAATAGAAAAAAAAAACCAGTCTTATATCTTACTCTATACACCATGTTTTTAAGAATAAAATCTCAAATTAAAATTCATGTGTATCAGCAATTTATTTGCCAGCAACAAGTGGAAGAAAAAGAATAAGAAAGATAAAAGCAATTCTCTAGTAGGATCTGACAGAACAGGCTGGCACTTCTGACGCTCAAGGTAAATGACTGAGTGCCAGAATCAGGTCAATAATTTATTGATGTCAGAAAACCTTGCATTTTTCTCAGCTGCTCATGGCTTTGCTGTCTTCTCCAGTCTCATGATTCAAGATTCACAGTTGTTTAAGGCCTGTCTCCTCATCCATTCAGCATGGCTGCTTTCTGCCTTAGGGTGGGGTTCTCTTATGAGGAGCAATAACGGGGCTAGCTGCCTTCTGCCAGATTCCTGCAGAGAAAGCCCATGAATTTGCAGACAGTTCGTATAGGTATGAGATTTTCCTATCATTTACAGTGTCACATGACTATCTGTGGACATGGGCACCAGTGTAGTACATAAGCACACACATACACACTCACATATATGGGGTGCCACTTTAGTCCATAAACTCACATGTACATTCAATTGTGGGCTTACTAGGTGGTTCAGTGGTAAAGAATCTACCTGCCAAGCAGGAGACGTGGGTTCAATCCCTGGGTCAGGAAGATCCCCTGGAGAAGGAAATGGCAACCCATTCCAGTATTCTTGCCTGGGAAATTCCTGGGATGGAGGAGCCTGGTAGGCTATAGTCCATGGGGTCACAAAGAGTTGGACATGATTTAGTAACTGAACAACAACAGCAACATTCAGTTGCACAGTAAGGATATGAATGGACATCCACTATCATAGGTATAGCATATCTAGACATAATAAAAAGAATATCACACTAATACATATATATACAATTTATAATTTTCTGTATGTGTATAACATACTTAAACAGTAAAAATACATGTAAGGCTGAGTACATTTAAGACTAAAAATATAAACATGGCTGTACATGTACTCCATATACACGCACAGCACTTTGTATATCACCTATATGCTTTATATTATCTGGTCTCCAGCATTTCTCTGACCATGTTGCCTATAACACATCCTCCCTCCATCTTTACATTCTAAGATATTCTTTGCTGTTCCATAGCATCTGATACATTGTCACCTCAAGGTCTTTGCAGTGGTTATAACTGGAAAATCCTACCCCACAGCTATCATACAGACTATTCTCTCGCTTTGTATGTCTTTGTCCAAACATCAGCTTCTCAATGAAATCTACATAGCACTCTATTATCCTGTTTAAAATTGCAAACCACCCACTCCAGCCACATTCTGATCTCAGTCTATTGTAGCACTTACCTTCTAAGATATCATTTAATTTATTAATTATGTTTACTCTTTAACATTGTCCCCCCTCGCCTGGAATGTAATTTCTAGAAGGGGCAAGGATATTTGTCTTGTGTGATATATTCCAAGCCTCTAGAACAGAGCCTGATGCATAGGAGACATTTGGTATATTTGTTGAATGAATGAGTGAATATATAAATTCATATATGAATATGCATGTAAATATTCATAAATCAACATATATATACATATATATGTGCTTGTTGAACCATATCCATCTATGAAAAGTGGCAACATCCATCCCTATGGAAATATGCATTGTGGTGTAATCTGAATACAGGTGTGTGTGTGTGTAAATGTGTTTGTGAATATACACAAAGAAACACAGACATTGGTTGTGGGTGTGTGTATGCATGTGCATTGAAAGTATTTGTTCCTGTTAAGTGTGCTCAGCAAAATTCATACTAGGGTGTGGAAAGAGCTGGATCTCAGTCACTCTCTGTGACTCCAGCTACAGGAACCTATCATTACAATCCATAGAAAGATAAGTTCAGGGTGATAAGAACTTTTGGAAAGGAAACTTATTGCACACTGGAACACAGATTTTGGACTCCAAGAACTATATTAGTTCATAGAACGTAAAGGGTATGCATTGACTCTACCTTCTGTTAAGCTTGATAACTAATATGGAATTTCAACTTTGAAAACTTTGCCACAAGAAGAGCTAGAGGAACAAGGCAGAACAGCTTTTGCTGCTTTAGATCTGGGCTCAAACATGTCTCTCTCTTTTAAGACTTCCATCAGTTTCAACCTGGGGAATATGAATGAGACGAGAAGTTTGAAGTCGGAAGCCTTGAGTTTTGGAGATTTGAGAAAATAGAAAAAGTCACATACTTCTCTGCTTCCATCTTCACTGTGTGTGTGTGTGTGTGTGTGTGTGTGTGTGCATGTGTGTGTGTGTGCATGTGTGTAATGGGGCAGGGAAATGATAGGAGATATTTTGATTTTTCCACTAATGTAACAGGCCAGTTCCTGATCTGAGCCTCCCCTAAGCAGTTAGATAGAAGCAGCCCATTGGAGACTGAGGACACCCCTGAGGCTGCTTGAGAATCTTCTAGAACTACAAGAATGTGAATTATCCTTATCTGGCTTTCTGACTGCCTTGTGACTCCTCTAGAGACATGGCAACTTTCCAAGACCTAATCTCTCTCACCCTTTGCTCTTGACCTAAAAATATCTATGACACATTGTGAGACACAGCTCTGGTGACCATATGACTTATTGGCCAAACTGAGACCCTTTTGAGGGTGTGTGCATGCTCAGTTGCTCTGTTGTGTCCAGTTCTCTTGTGACCCCATGGACTGAAGTCCTCAGGGCTCCTCTGTCCATGGGATTCTCCAGGCAAGAGTACTGGAGTGGGCTGCCATTTCCTCCTTCAGGGGATCTTCCTCACCCAGGGATTGAACCCATGTCTCCTGCCTTGGTAGGTAGATTCTTTACCACTGAGCTACCTGGGAAACCCTGGTAAAGGGGATTATATTGCTAATTTTGTCCCTTTTATCTGTTCTTCTTCCCCTTTATCCTATTTTCCTTCCTTATTTATTCATGATTGGTTTTTTAAAGTTAAATATATTTTGTGTTTTATTCTGCATCAAATATAAATATGTCATACCAAGCCCTAGAGTAGATGTAAGTTGTTAGAAATCTGTGATTCTCAGAGAAAGATAAGCAATTGGAAAAAGTTTCTCTTCTTTCCTTATTTTTCTGGTCCTGGACTTTTGTTTGTTGAAAGTTTTAATTTTTTATTTGTTTTTAAATAAACTTTTTATTTTTTATTGGTGTATAGTCGATTAAAGATGTGATCATTTCAGGTGGACAGCAAACAGACTCAGCCATACACAAACAAGTTCCATTTTCCCCCAAACTCCCCTTTCATCCAGGCTGCCACATAACATTAAGCAGAGTTCCCTATGCTATACAGTTAAGATCTTGTTGGTTATCCACTTTAAATATAGCAGTGCGTACATGGCAGTCCCAAACTCCCTCAATATCCCTTCCCTCCACCCTTCGCCTTTTTCATATGATTATTGAGTATGTTTTTTTGCGCCAGCTACTGTGCAGGTCCTTAGGCATACTGTGATCTGAAAAAATAATGGTCTATGTCCTCACAGAGCTTTTGAGTTTAGAAAGAGAGATGCTGACTTCTTCTACCAACAAATAGTTCTTGGGTACCTACTATGAATTTGGTGCTATTTTAGATACTGTGACATAGAAATGATCAAAATAAATAAAGTCCTTATCCTGCCCTTAGGAAACTTAGAAACAGACATAAATGAATATGTCATTATAAACCATCATTGCTTCTCTGTAGGAAAGAGGTGCCATGCTAGGAAAATCGAATAACACCCAATTCTAGTCTGGGGTCAGGAATGACTCCTCTGAGGAAATGTTGTTTGGGTGCAGATGAGTGAAGAGGTTGAGAGAGAACCTTTGGAGCAGAGGAAAGAGCATGTGCCAGGGTCTTGAGACAAGAAGAATCATGGTGTCTTCAAGGAACAAGGAGATTGGAGTACAGATGCATTGTAGAGCTGGGTGGTAGGTGACATGAAGTCAGTCTGGAGGAAGCAGGAACAGACCTCATGGAAAATTTTAGGCTGAGGTGAGACTGTGCTTCCCACCTGGTTGCCGACGGAGGTGGTATGTCCTGAGACAGTTCCTGGGGTGTTTCAGCAGCTTAGGAAGATGAGCCTGAGTTTAGCCCTGCAGACGAGTCTACTGCTCTGATAAGACCCAGAGAACAGTCAGACGCCTTCCTGTGTGGTCACACACAGGACAGGAAGTGGCAGTGAGAACCGGTGGGACAGAGGAAGCCTGTGGTCATGATAAAAAGAGGCAGTCTCAGATGAACTGGGTGAGACTATGCCTGGGGGGGGGTGCTGTTTATATTCATGCATTTATTTAGTCCTGTTTATTGAGCCCTTATAATGAGCCAGAAACTTTGTTAGGTAGTGATACCATGATAGATGTCATTTCCACCCCCAAGGGAATTATATTCTACTTGATAGAATAGGTCTAAGCACCATATTTTAAGATGGGCAGTGAAAGCTAGAGTCTGGGCCTGATAAAAATGATGAAGGATCTAGACAGCAGAACCCATGAAGAGCGCTGAAGATTAAAGGTCAACACGGTGATTGCCTTTCTAATCTCCATAGGAAAGGGCACAGGGGTATTCTGTTTTATTTTAGGAGGTGAGAATTGAGAAGGGGTTAAGAGTTCTGAAAAGGTCTGATCTGGTTGAAAAAAAAAGAAGTCTGTTTTCATGGTTAGAAAGGCTTGGGGATACAGTAAATTTCCCTTTTACAGGAAAGGCTTTGATCTGGTGACCATCCAATACAGATACTGTAGCAGGAATTGCTCCCAGGGACCAAAGATGAGCTGAGATTTTGCAGTCTCCTAAGGGACACAGACATACACATATAATGTAAAGAAGTAAACCCAAGAGTGGGGCGGTAAAGTGAGGTGGTGAAGAGGAATGGTTAGTTGTGTAACACAGAAGGCTCAGGCTTCCTGGTCGTATCACTGGTGGTAGGTACTTCATCATTAACATGCCATCTCAGGGACTTCCACGGTGGTCCAGTGGTTAAACTGCCTTCCAATGTAGGGGGTGAGGGTTCGATCCCTGGTCGGGGAACTGAGATCCCACATGTCTCATGGCTAAAAAATCAAAAGGTAAAATAGAAGCAATATTGCAACAAATTCAACATGCCATCTCAGAACTCTGGCAGATAAAAGGATATCTTCTCAGGTTTGGGAGCAGAAATAGTCTGGTGGAGCACTATGCTGCTCTATCAGCTCATAGCCAAGTGATCAATAGGATTCAAATCTCTTGGATCTGGAATCTTCAACTATCAGATTTTTTGGTTTTAAGCCTTAGATTCTATTAGGCAGTATTTAAGCAATGGATTCTGATCCTTAATGAAAGCCTGATGATAAAGTTCATTGAAGGCTTTTATTATCTTGAGACTGCTCTTCATAGTCCAAAGCCAAACCTTGAAAGAAATGTATTCTGAAGTCAGTTTGAGAAGAGACATTCCTCCATCCTTATAATGGATAATCTGACAGGGATGATACTTGCCAGTGTTAAAAGGATTTACAGTTTACATGCTAATTTTAGATCCTGGAAGAGTTGATGAGAGTAGCTATTATTATAATTATCTCCATTTTGGAGATGAGAAACCTGATGCTCAAAGAAGCAAAAATTTTGTTCAGTGGTCTACAGAAGGACTTGCATCAGTCTGCACAGACTGGATTACATGGCAGTAACGGACAACCCCCAAATCCGTGAGACATCAAGTAATAAAAGTTTAATCCCCTCTCAAACGAAGTGTGGAGTTGAGGGTCCATCAGGAATCCTTCTCTAAATCATCATGGGTCCTCACTCTGGATTGCATACTGACAGGGCAGCTATAATTGGTGCATTGGCCATCACCATGGCGATGAGAAAAGAGAATCCATCAACTCTTAAATCTGCCATTCAGAAGTGATTCACCTGACTGTGCTCACGTTTCATTGACCAGACTTAGACCACAGCTAACTTTAAGTGGGTGGAAAATTCAATCCTACCGTGTGCCCGGGAGAGAGAAGTGGACTATTTGTAAACAAGCTAGTGACTGCCAAAATGCTAGGGGGTGGGATTCCAATTCATTTCCTCCATCCCAGCAAATCTATTTCCTTTCCTCTGAGCTCATTGTCTCTTCATGCTAAGTGTGCAATCAAGATTGAGGTTGACATAAACAATCCAACTGGCTAGAAAAGTCCATTACTTCCTTGCTTCTCAGTTTTGTCTCTTGGTTTCTTTTTTTCTTTCCTTAGACCACAGTCTTTTGGATATTAATGTAGGTCAGTTTCCTCCTTCCATGTGACAGTGTAGTCTGCCTGGGAGATGTGGAATTTTCCTCTGAGAAAATTTAACTATTATAAAGCTTGCTATGTTTTCTTTAGTGAATTGTAAAAAGATTTACCTGGAACACAAGTTCAAAGAAATGATAGCTATTCTTTCCATAGAGGAAATACATTTCATCTATCATTAAAACATGCTATCAACCCCACATCCAGCCTTCTCAATAACATCAGTTCAGTTGCTCAGTCATGTCCTACACTTTGTGACCCCATGGACTGCAGCACACATAAGCATACTTTAACATACACCCATCAAATGCATAAATACATAACATTATGGGAGGTAGAATGTGGAGGAAGAAACTTCAGAAACACTGTTACCTATTGTTTTCAAATGCCATCTTTGATCCTGTAGACATTATGTCTTCAGGAATCTCTACCTGGGCTACGTGTTGAGTTTTTTCAAATAACTAGAACTATTGTAGACAAGAGAATCCTAGAGTCCCTCACTTCTCCAATAAATCAATCCCAACATTCATAGCAACATCAGCAGTGAGAGAAACAATATCAGCTAAAAGAGAAATGAGATATTTGTTCAGAATTCACATAACAAAAAATACTAAACAGTCAGGTAAGCAGTAGTAAGAAGAAATCCAGCAAAATAAAAAAATGTAAGTGGCAATGATTTTGGCTGAAGTTTCTCTTCTCTGAACTCAGGGTATGTAACTTGAGGGTTTCTGACTAATGTCCATTTTATTCCTTTGAGCCCTGGATGTTATAGATGCCTAGATGAAATGGACAGTTAGACAGAACGATTGAGTCCACAGACAATGTGTGTCCTTGGTACACCTTGATTTATGATCGCTTGTGCCACAGAGGCTGATAGTTTGATGGGAAGAAAGAAAAAACATAAACTGATCAGGATCAGTGCTTGGCGGTCTACATAACTTAACTTATTTATTACTATGCAGTCCCTGTAAGTTAAGTGTTAATATCCAGTGAAGAAGGGGAACAAGGATCAAAGAGATCTAAGAGGTTTCTTAGGACTACACAATTGGCAGAGCAAAAATCTGGCTGATTCACAAATGCAAGTTTTTTCTTTCTTTTTTTTTTTAACATGCATATATATCACCTCTTGCTGCCCATAGGGCAGATACCTGAGAGAACTAGCTATTAGCTAATGATCTAGCCAAAATGTCATTCCCTAGAGAAATGCCACCATAGGCTAAAACTGGGCAAGTCCACCATGCAAGGTGACCCAATCCATTAACTGTGGTTGGAGCATATGGTAGCATTTGGGATTTAGCTGATCATTTGCCATGGAGGAGAGACTGGAACATATTTCTATTGTGAATATACGTAGTGCACAACTTGCCTACCTGTATGTGACAGTGTTTCCTGGACAAATGGCTTAGAAATGTGGGCAGCACTTAGCTTTCCATAGATGTGTGTAGATAAGAGTTAGCATGGAATCTAGTGCCCAGCCAGCCCTGTTAGGCTGAAAGCTAGACTCCTTTAACAACAAATAGCAAACTGCTAATTAGGAAAGAGAGTTAAAATATTTTTATACATATTAAGTAAACACATATACTGTAAGGACCCAACATTTTAAAGTTGATCAATCATTGCTAAAGATAGGCAAAACATTTAATTACTCAGGACTGCAAATCTGTAGACGGGACAGTGGCCAAAATAAATGACCTGCTAAGCTTCTTGGATATGGTGACGTCTGAGCTTAGTCTTGAAGGACATATGTGAGTTAGCTGAGAAAGGTCAAGAAGGACCCTTCAGTAAAAGTGAGCAGTATGTGCAAAAGCATATAAACAAAAAGGAGGCACTTGCATTCCAAGAATATGTATTTCTGTGTGATTAAGAGAAGTAGCACTGAGATATGACACTGGAAAAGGAGAAAGGAACCAGATCACAAAGGACCTTTTATGCTAAGCTAAAGAATTCCAACCTTATCCAATGGCAAGAAGAAGTCCAGGAAATGTTTTATGTAGAGGAATCCCATATGCAGATCTGCAATTTAGGGAGACTCCCTGGACATCAAAAACAGATAGTTGCAAGTTGGGGAGGGGGCAGAGATTGAGACAGAAACACCAGTTAGGAAACTTGCAGAAATCTAGCCCCCAAATGGAGTAAGGTGGGAGGTTATTGGTAAGAAAAGAAGGAAAAGGACAAAATAATATTTAAGTATAAGTCCCCCTGTGATTTACAGGATGTAGAGTAGGGAGGGAGATTCAAGGATGAAGCCCTCATTTTTAGCTTTGGCGGGTATGAGAGGGTACTACATTCAAGCAGATGAGGAATAGAGGAGGAGCAGGTTGGGGGATAAAAGAAGGGATGTGCTAAGTTTAAATTGGGGTACATCCCCCAGTCTGAGATTCCTTGGGGATATCCAGTGAAGATATACCATAGGATGTCATGCATATGGGTCTGTTGCCCAGGAGAGAGGTATGGGATTTGTATTCCCCGAATAGAGTTGGGACTCATCCAAACACAAGCCATGGTTGAAGCCACAGGGGTGGTGAAATCATTGAGAATGAGCAAGCAAATTGAGGAGATAGCCAAGGACATCACCGTGGGGAATACCAATGTGTTCAGTATGGGCAGAGAATGAGAACTCTGGCAAAAGAGATACAGAGGAAGGATCATAGAAACAGCAGAAACAGGGGAGTGGAGTGTAACGTAATACAAGGGAAGAGAGAGAGCCAAGGAAAGAACGTGCGACATGATGAGATGCTACAGAGAAAGCAAGTTGTATAAGGACTAAGCAGTTTTAAATGAAGTTGATGATGGTAGAAGCCAGACTGTAGGGAATTAAGTATGAGGTGCAGACAGGGAGTGTAGACAATTCTGGTATTTTCCAGTCTGAGTCTAAAGACATTTATTAAATGCAAAATAAGTATATAAATTCTCACATGATAGTAACCATCTCCTTTTCAGCCAACAGTCGCCCTCTGAGAGTTCTCTGTCTTCTATCCTGGGTGTTCTCCCAGGACCCCACATACTCCCAGCTCAGAGGCGCTGCTCTTTAGGGGAAGAGTCTATGTGAAGGGAAAGTGTAAGAAACGTTGTCTCTGAAAGGTTGGATGTTTTCCTTCCCCTCAAGATGGAAGAGAATGGAGCAAAAGAGTAGCAATGAAACAAATACTTTTATTGTCATGAAAACCTGAGGCAGATTTACCTGTCAATTCCCGCAAGTTTCATAGCTGTGAGAGAAAAGGTTTTCTCACCCATGTTCCTGCATCCTTGTCCACCAAGTTCAAGTGGGAAGATTTGTTTCCAAAATTACAATTTAATGCTAATATCTATGTAAAATAAAAAGTCAAGTTCTATTAAGAACCATCATATTTGTGTTTGTTTAAAAATGGAGAACTATTTGTAAGACAGTTTTTTAATAAGTAAAACATTTAAAGCTACTTTGAAAGATTATTTAGTGATAAAGCTTCAACTATTGATTTTTAAATTTGATATGATATTTATTAAAATTAAAATAGTCTTATGATTAAATTGTGTGTTACACAGGTTACTCAAGATACTAGAAAATCAGTTTTCCTCAAACAAGAGGGTCTATGGGTTTTCAATAAGAATCAATTTGTAGTTTTACTTTGTTTTCAAGATAATCTGAATGTTCAATAAGAACAACATAAGGACAACTTTGAAGGGTCAAAACATGAATGACAGGTTTTGTCTCACATTTCAGGGACTACATTTGCATCAGCCACTGATTTCGGAAAAATATTGTTATTCTTTTTATCTACCAACGTGAAAGTGAAGTTGCTCAGTCGTGTCCGACTCTTAGCAACCCCGTGGACTGTAGCCTACCAGGCTCCTCTGTCCATGGGATTTTCCAGGCAATAGTACTGGAGTGGCCAGTACTATTGCCATTTCCTTCTCCAAGGAATCTTCGCAACCCAGGGATCAAACCCGAGTCTCCCACATCGTAGACAGACACTTTACCATCTGCGATCTCAGCCAAAAGGCTGAGAAGCAAAGGAATAGATTAAGAACCAGAACCCCCTCCCTGTCCTTATACCCACATCAGTGTTGTAGGGCATATGGCTTCAGAAGAGATCCTTTTGTTGGGCAAAGTGTCAACCTTCCAGAGTTTTGGTTTCTTTGTCTTTAGAGGGAGAGCATTATCTTTACCATACGAGATTGTTTTAAGAGATAGAAATTTAACACAGTGCCTGGCACCTAGGCATTTCACAGATGATAGCTCTGCTAAATGTTCATGTTGAGATTAATTGCTCTCAGTAAAGTAAAAATCTCATCCTTTATAATGGAGTGATGGAATTTAATATCACTTTTCACAGAGCAGCCTGATATAATGTGCTTTCTGAAGGAATATAGAATACTTAGCATCATCATTGATGTATTTTTGCAAAAAAAAAAAAACAAACTGTTATAACTTGAACTTAATTAAGTCTAGCCTTAGTTCTGGGGCAGAGGGAACACAGATAGTTGAGGAAGCTGTTAAATGACACCATGGAGAAACCATGAGGCAGCTTCAGAACATGGATATTTTGATGACAACTGACATGCTGTCTCCAAGAAGTGTGTCATGGAAGAAAGTTTCTGTGGGGATTTTTGTCGAGGAAAAGAAATAAAAGTGACCTAACTGATCATGTATGGATGTGAGAGTTGGACTGTGAAGAAGGCTGAGCGCTGAAAAATTGTTGCATTTGAACTGTGGTGTTGGAGAAGACTCTTGAAGGTCCCTTGAACTGCAAGGAGATCCAACCAGTCCATTCTGAAGGAGATCAACCCTGGGATTTCTTTGGAAGGAATGATGCTAAAGCTGAAGCTCAAGTACTTTGGCCACCTCATGTGAAGAGTTGACTCATTGGAAAAGACTGTGATGCTGGGAGGGATTGGGGGCAGGAGGAGAAGGGGACGACCGAGGATGAGACGGCTGGATGGCATCACTGACTCGACAGACGTGAGTCTGAGTGAACTCCGGGAGTTGGTGATGGACAGGGAGGCCTGGCGTGCTGCGATTCATGGGGTCACAAAGAGTCGGACATGACTGAGCGACTGGACTGAACTGAACTGAACTGGACAATCAAACAAAATGTAGAAGCCCTCATGGATCCTAGTTTGAAAAAAGAAAAAAAAAATCCATGTAGTATGATTTAGGATCAGTTTGGAAAATTTTGAATATAGACTAGTCATTAGATAATGATTATTAATTTTCTGGATGAAATAATGGTATTAAGGTAAAGTTGACTAATGCTTTTAATTTTAGGGGATGCAGAATGAAATATTTAGGGGTAAAGAGCCATACTGTCTATAAATTACTTTTAGCAAAAAATAAATACCTATATATATGTAGATAGAGATATAAAATAAATACAGCAAGATGTTAATAATTATTGAGTCTACATGGTGTGTATAATAGTGCTCATACAATTCTTCAAGTTTTCTGCATGCTTGAGAATTTGACAATAAATGTTTGCAATAAAAGTGGAAAAGAAATTACTTAGTAAGATGATGACAGCCAAACTGACTTAATCAAAAGTAGCAAATTTAGCAACAGAATTTCAGTACATTGTCCATATCATTAAATAAAAATTTTGTATATTTTTATATGAATATGGAATGCTAAAAATGAAATATATATAAAATAGAAAGCTTATTTTATAAGTAATTTCATAAATTATTTAGATAAAAATATATTCAGCAAGCTAAGGATTTATCTGGCACTAACTTGAATTTCCTAAGTTTGCTAATACTGAGAGCTATCCAGGTGATATTAACTATTGCTCCCTCTTTTGGAGAGGAATATAAATCTGTCTCCTTTTATTTTTTACTCTTTTCGGTTCTGACCATTGTGGCAAGAGTGGGCAGAAAAATTTTCATCCACCCTTCCACCCATCTATCCATCATTCATTTGTTCTAGCTACTGATCTCTGGGGAAGCAGAGATGGAGGAGCCCACAGTATAGTGTGAAAAATAAGCATTTGCATGAATAACCACATGCAATGTACAATGCAGCATTATAGAGGGATTAGGAAAGATTATAAAATGTGCTTTGGGACATTAAAGATGGGACTATCTGACTCTGGCAAGGAAAGTTTGAGAGAGTTGAATCTGAAAGTTAGCTAAAGGATAAAGCAAGGGACAAATCAAATGCACTTTTTTTTTTCAGAACTCCATTTGAATTTATCTACAGACTTAATTTACACTTCTAAAATTTTTTGTTGTTGTTCTTATACCATTCACAGACAATGTAGGACTTTGTGAAATTTTCTGGAGGTCCTTGTCTGTATAATTTTCTTCCTCTAGTACCTTGCCTTGCAAACTTAACTACCATAGCAGCCCTAAATTCTGATCTGTATTACCCATTGCCTAGGGAGACTGCTGCTTTCTGTTTGGCTCCACTTCTGTGGGCAGAAGTTTAAAAAATACTCCCATGCAGAAACCTAGGATGAACGTGGAGTGCACCTTACAAGTGTCCCTCCTCTTAAAATTAGAGTTCTGAACTCTTTGCTGTGCAATGTCTATATGTTCAATTTTAGAGCTGTTTACACTGGGACAGTAAAAACAATACCCATTAATTCATCGTGGTTGAACTCCATGACTATTTAAAAGGTCACAGGAGAGTACTGTCAAGCCCATGTTATAAGGCACTTGTATAAATCTAAAATACATACACAAATTGGTATAGTTGATCTGATTTACAAAGCAGAAATAGAGACACAGAAGTGGAAAATGACTGTGTGTATACCAAGGTGGAAAGAGGGCGTGGGATGAATTGCGAGATTGAGATTGACATGTATAAACTAGTAATACAATGTGTAAAGTAGGTAACTAATGAGAACGTACTGTCGAGCACAGGGAACTCTGCTAAGTGCTCTGTGGTGATCTAAATGGAAAGGAAATCCACGAGAGTGGATATATGTGTACATATAGCTAATTCACATTGCCGTATAGTAGAAACTCGGAGAAGGCAATGGCACCCCCCACTCCAGTACTCTTGCCTGGAAAACCCCATGAACGGAGGAGCCTGGTTGGCTGCAGTCCATGGGGTCGCTAACAGTCGGGCACGACTGAGCGACTTCACTTTCGCTTTTCACTTTTATGCATTGGAGAAGAAAATGGCAACCCACTCCAGTGTTCTTGCCTGGAGAATCCCAGAGACAGTGAGCCCCCGTCTATGGGGCTGCACAGAGTTGGACATGACTGAAGCGACTTAGCCGCAGCAGCAGAAACTAACACATTATAAAATAAGTGTATTCCAATAAAAAGTTAAAGTAATAAAATAAAATACATATACATACCTATTATATGCATATGACTGTATCACATGCATATATATTGTGTAATGTATACAAAAATATGTATCAGTTCAGTTCAGTTCAGTCGCTCAGTCATGTCCGACTCTTTGCAACCCCATGAATCGCAGAATGCCAGGCCTCCCTGTCCATCACCAACTCCCAGAGTTCACTCAAACTCATGTCCATTGAGTCAGTGATGCCATCCAGCCATCTGATTCTTGGTCGTCCCCTTTTCCTCCTGCCCCCAATCCCTCCCAGCATCAGAGTCTTTTCCAATGAGTCAACTCTTCGCAGGAGGTGGCCAAAGTACTGGAGTTTCAGTTTTAGCATCATTCCTTCCAAAGATATCCCAGGGCTGATCTCCTTTAGAATGGACTGGTTGGATCTCCTTGCAGTCCAAGGGACTCTCAAGAGTCTTCTCCAACATACAGTTCAAAAGCATCAATTCTTCGGCGCTCAGCTTTCTTCACAGTCCAACTCTCACATCCATTCATGACCACTGGAAAAACCATAGCCTTGACTAGACAGAACTTTGTTGGCAAAGTAATATCTCTGCTTTTGAATATGCTGTCTAGGTTGGTCATAACTTTCCTTCCAAGGAGTAAGCGTCTTTTAATTTCATGGCTACAGTCACCATCTGCAATGATTTTGGAGCCCAAACAAATGAAGTCTGACACTGTTTACACTGTTTCCCCATCTATTTTCCATGAAGTGATGGGACCAAATGCCATCATCTTCGTTTTCTGAATGTTGAGCTTGAAGCCAACTTTTTCACTCTCTTTCACTTTCATCAAGAGGCTTTTTAGTTCCTCTTCACTAATATCTAAACCTTCAGTGTCATTGAAGTTAAGCCTTCCTTACCCTATGGCTTCATTTCCTATTATTTTATATTCCATCCCAACCCTTGTACCATTTAAGGCCCCTTGAAATCTACTTGTGATTTCCCAAATATACCATCCTCTTTCACATCTTCATGCCTTGCATATGCTGTTCTCTCTGCTCAGTATGTCCTTCATTTCTCCTTTTCCATTTTTTAAATAAAATAGTTTCACCTTTTCTGCCAAGGCTGTTTATTCTCCACCAGAAAAACTAATTATCCTTCCTTATTGCTGCCATAGCATTGCATTCTTTCCTCTAATATGTCATTTTTCTCACTGTCTTGAGATTATATCTTTATGTATCAATCTCCCTACATCCCATCCCTGTTAGACCATAAAATTAGAATAGGATCATGCCTTATTAATTGGTGTACATTCCCGTCACATTCACAGTATCTGGAACATAGTAGATTCTCCATGAATGTTTGCTAATTAGATGAATTAATAAATACACATATGATGAAATGAAAATAGATGTTGCTAGTTTCTAATGATATGGACAGTAGAATCTAAAGACCAAGTCATATGCTTCGTAGGCTGTCCAACATTCATTCTTTTGTCTTCCGGTTGCAGATCTGAATTGCACAATTTCTCAAAGGCCATTAAGAAGCCTTCAGAGAAAGCACGAGAAATTACCTCCAGTGCTGGTTTGCAGTAATGTCCTTTTGTTCTCAGATAGTCTCCAGTTGGCAGCTATCAAGGTTGTTCTAATTTGTGTCAAACGGGCCATCTACAGGGAACCTATTTTGGAATAGGGAAGGTTCAAGAGACAGAAAAAAAAAGTAATGAATATAAAGCGTAAATGCCATAGTAAAGTAATGGAGACATATAATAACGGCAAGGGAAATTTGACCTTCTGGCCAGAAACTCGTTCGTGAACCAATTGGAGAACTTTAGAAAATTGGATCAGCCTCAATAGTCACAGAGTAAACATGGGAAGTGCAATCCAGTCTTATTAAACATAATGCACACTTAATGCATAATTTTATTGCAACCAATTTCATGCTACTGCTTTAAGTGAAGCTGGGTTTACTTCCATTGCACCAGTCCACTACCATTAGTGCCTCTTAAGAGAACAGCAAGGCCAGTAAACTGTTACTGAGCTGATCTCTTCCTCAGCCCATACTTTCTGCTCCATAAATTCACCCTGCTCCCACAGCTTGTACTGAGATCTTGTCTCTGTTCGGAACATGGCTTTTGAAACACAACACTGTTTTGGCAAGTTGTTTGCATATGGGAATGTTAGAGCATTTCCATTTTATGCCAGCATGGAAAGCAGTGAACCTTTGCTATGGTGGAATGTTTGTTGAATCCTAGACCCAAAACCTGGGGTTCCTGGGGTTCCCATTATCTGTACATTCAGTCTGAGGCAGAAGAAACCTCTGCTCTGCTCTGTGATTATGAACCAAATAGAGAGAGATTGAAACCCACCATATGCCTCCTCTTCCCATTTTGAGGCTAATTTTTTCCCTGTCAATATTAATTTTGGAAAATATGTCCTCAAATTTTTATGCGTTTCTCCCCCGGGGATCAGGCCTTCAAACACCTAAGGATAATGGGATAATGTGGGAGGTTAAATAGAAATTATACAATCCAAAGCCTGGTTACTGATTTTGGTGTCCTGGTCTGTTGTCACCTGTGTGTGGTATCAGGAGGTCACAACACAGTTTTCAACCTCTTTCTTCATCCCTGAAATGAAGTTCATAGTCATTTGGTGAGCAGTAGTTGAGGGCAGCCTGAAAAAGCACTTTGTGATCCTACAGTGGTTGGCACATATTATTGGAATGAAAGAAAAAAAAAATCCAATGGGATAAGTTATGAGCAAACGAAATCTTGGAGAAGTCACAATTCTTCCTGTAACCTAATAGACATTATATTTCTAAAGATGTCTTAAAGTGTATTGGATGCATTTTAATTCTTCCACAGAATTCTGAATTCCCCTCTCCAACAGTAAAATAAATACCATTTTTGTGTGGAAACAAAAAGTTTCTGAAAATATTTTTCGCCTGCTATGGGATGAGAAAGCAGATAGTACCAAAGTCTATGAACATAGGCAACAGTGGCAGAAGAGCTTCACAGAATTCCGGGGCTCGTTAAGTCCTGTACAAAGCTTAGCTTTCCCCTTGAACAACTCACACCCCACAGGACTCCCTTGAACGCGCCTCTCTGTGGGAGGAAGCCATGGAGAGCTCTGACACTGGGGTTTGTAGCGGCCTCGTAAGAAGTACTCTCGAGGAGGCCATGGGAGATCCAGAAAGAAAATGACTCTCCTACATCCTGAATTCTGGATTCATCTATGTTTCAAAGAACATCTATAGAGGAAGTCAACTGTTTCCGGATGGTTAAACATTAAGACCATTCAGAGTTTTCAACAATTTCCAAAATCTACCTAGTGTTGTAAAGGGAACAGGGTTCAATTGTGCACCCTGCTACAGCTGTTCAAAACCAGTAACAGAAGCTGCTCCAGGAGAGGAGAGGACTGTGACTGTGTCTCTGGGAAACAGGCTGGGGAAACAGGAAGGGCAGAAGCTACAAATTCCCTTCGCTTCTGAGATCAGTAACATGCTTATATATATATATTTTTTTTTTCTTTCAATTCTTTATATGTGTCCTCTGTCCAATTCCAAGTGGAATTGGAGCTTCATTGATTTGTCCACCCATAAACAGAGCTCAAGATACTGTTGGCAGGCCCTGGGCTAGGCCCCCCAGCATACAGTGATGATTCTTCACTAAAGGACTTCTAATCTATCAGTAGATCAATCCAGACCTTAAAGTAGAATAATAGAAGAGAGGGTGCAGTTAAGACCACAGAGAGAGTTGAAATTCAAGCTTAGAGAAGTTCAGAAGAGAAATAGGTCATCCTAGCTGAGTATTTATTTTACACTATGTCAAAATTAGTTATTACTCCATTATTATTTTTATTATTGTGTGAGTGCATGCTCTAATTGTTGAAAATTCTTTGCAGATTTAAACCATAATTTTATAAAAAGTCTGGGGACCACACACCACCTGGTCTAGTGCACATCAGATTATCTATCCAAACCTATAGCCCCCACAGCATGGTGTGCAAAAGCTCAGTGTTATGTTACGAATGAACTGGTAGTTGGTGAGCACAGTTTAAGACAATCTTTGTCATCAGGGTGATGAGTTGAAAGGACCACATGAATCTGGAGTTTCAATGAATCTAATCTTTATTGAAGAGATGGCCAGCTTGCCTTCCAGTCATTTTCCTGAATTCGTGGAACTCATGGTCCTTCTTTACTACTCTCTGGTAATTCTACATTTAACATTTGCTGCTTTCCTTCTCTCTCCCCTTCTCTGTCCCTTCCTCTTTATTCTCTTTATTCTTCTTCTCTTTTTCCTTTTTCTCATCCTCTTTCACACTTTTTAACTGAGGTATAATTAAAATATCATCATTTGCCATTTAAAATGTATAAATCAGTGGTTTTTAGTATATTCTTAAAGTTGTACAACCATCATCACTATCTAAAGCCTTCACCCCCGCCAAACTCCCATAACTCTCAGCCGTAACTTCCCAGCCTCCCACAAACTCCTCAGTCTGTTCCTCCTTCCATGGCCCCCATTCCTGCTGCTGCTGCTGCTGCTAAGTCGCTTCAGTCGTGTCCGACTCTGTGCGACCCCATAGACGGCAGCCCACCAGGCTCCCCTGTCCCTGGGATTCTCCAGGCAAGAACACTGGAGTGGGTTGCCATTTCCTTCTCCAGCTCCCCATTCCTAGACAGCCACTTAGTTGCTTGGTCTCTATGGGTTTGCCTATTCCAGATATTTCATGTAAATAGAATCATACAATATGTGATCTTTTGTGCTGCCCTCATTTCATTTAGCATAATGTTTCCATTTATGGAAAAATAGGAATGGACTTTTGGCCAACTTTTGGCCTATATAGGTTTTGCTGTAGACATACATTTTTATTTCTTTTTGTTATATACATAGGAGTGGAATTATTACGTCATATAGTAACTCTGTTTAACATTTTGAGGAAAACTATCAGATTGCATTCCAAACAGCTATACCATTTTCCATTCCCACCAATGTTACATGTAAGATATAATTTCTCTTCATCTTGGTCAACCCTTGTTCTTTTCTGTTATTTAGATTATAGCCACCCTAGTGGGTATGAAGTGGTCTCTCATTGTGGGTTTTATTTTCATTTCCCTAATGGCTAGTAATATTGATAATCTGTCATGAACTTATTGGCCCTTTGTATATCTTATCTGGAGAAAAGTCCTTTGCCTCTTTTTAGAGTGGGCAATTTGTCTTTTCATTATTGAACAGTAAGGATACTCTATGTACTCTAGATAAAAGTTTCTTATCAAATATATAATTTCTAAATATTTTATCCCATTTTTTGTGTTGTTTTTTCACTTTCTTGATGTCCTTTGAAGCACCAATAGTTTTACTTTCAATGAAGTCCAATGTTTTAATTTTTGTTTTAGTCACTGAGCTTTTGGTGACTTAGCCCAAGGTCACGGAAGTTTATTTCCATATTCTCTCCTACTGATTTTATAGTTTCAGCTTCTTCATTTAAGTCTTTAATCCATATAGATAATTTTTTAAATTATTGGATTATCTTATCATTATTACTATTTATGTATTTATTTTTGGATCTAGTCCCATCGCTTCATGGCAGATAGATGGAGAAAAAGTGGAAACAGTGACAGACTTTATTTTGGGGGGCTCCAAAATCACTGCAGATGGTGACTGCAGCCATGAAATTAAAAGACACTTGCTCTTTGAAGGAAAAGTTATGACCAACCTAGATAGCATATTCAGAAGCAGAGACATTACTTTGCTAACAAAGGTCCGTCTAGTCAAAGCTATGGTTTTTCCAGTAGTCATGTATGGATGTGAGAGTTGGATTATAAAGAAAGCTGAGTGCCAAAGAGTTGATGCTTTGGAACTGTGGTGCTGGAGAAGACTCTTGAGAGTCCCTTGAACTGCAAGGAGATCCAACCAGTCCATCCTGAAGGAAATAAGTCCTGAATATTCATTGGAAGGACTGATGCTGAAACTCCAATACTCTGGCCACCTAATGCGAAGAACTGACTCATTGGAAAAGACCCTGATGCTGGGAAAGATTGAAGATGGGAGGAGAAGGGGACAACAGAGGATGAGATGGTTGGATGGCATCACCGACTCGATGGACATGAATTTGAGTAAGCTTCAGGAGTTGGTGTTGGGCAGGGAAACCTGGCATGCTATAGTCCATGGGGTCACAAATAGTCAGACACGACTGAGTGACTGAATTGAACTGAATTGAAGCCCCAAGGTATGTGGGATCTTAGTTCCACAGTTCAGTTCACTCTAGTTCAGTCGCTCAGTCATGTCTGACTCTTTGTTGACCCCATGAATCACAGCATGCCAGGCCTCCCTGTCCATCACCAACTCCCGGAGTTCACTCAGACTCACGTCCATCGAGTCAATGAGTCAACTCTTTTCCAATGAATCAGCTGTTTGCATGAGGTGGCCAAAGTACTGGAGTTTCAGTTTTAGCATCATTCCTTTCAAAGAAATCCCAGGGCTGATCTCCTTCAGAATGGACTGGGTGGATCTCTTTGTAGTCCAAGGGACTCTCAAAAGTCTTCTCCAACACACAGTTCAAAAGCATCAATTTTTTGGCGCTCAGCTTTCTTCACGGTCCAACTCTCACATCCATACATGACCACTGGGAAAAGCATAGCCTTGACTAGAGGGACCTTTGTTAGCAAAGTAATATCTCTGCTTTTGAATATGCTGTCTAGGTTGGTCATAACTTTCCTTCCAAGGAGTAAGCGTCTTTTAATTTCATGGCTGCAGTCACCATCTGCAGTGATTTTGGAGCCCCCAGAAATAAAGTCTGACACTGTTTCCATTGTTTCCCCATCTATTTCCCATGAAGTGATGGGACCAGATGCCATGATCTTCATTTTCTGAATGTTGAGCTTTAAGCCAACTTTTTCACTCTCCTCTTTCACTCTCATCAACAGGCTTTTGAGTTCTTCTTCACTTTCTGCCATAAGGGTGGTGTCATCTGCATATCTGAGGTTATTGACATTTCTCCCGGCAATCTTGATTCCAGCTTGTGCTTCTTCCAGCCTGGCATTTCTCATGATGTACTCTGCATAGAAGTTAAATAAGCAGGGTGACAATATGCAGCCTTGACGCACTCCTTTTCCTATTTGGAACCAGTCTGTTGTTCCATGTCCAGTTCTATCTGTTGAACCAGGGGTCAAACCTGCACCCCCCGCACTGGAAGCACAGAGTGGTTACACTGGGCTGCCAGGCAAGTTCCTGAGTTAATTTTTGCATACGGACTGAGGTAGAGGCCTGACTTGAGTATTTTTCTGCCTCTGGATGTCCAGTTGTCCCAACATCATTGTTGACAAGACTACTCTCTCCTTATTGAATGGTCTTTGCACCTTCATCAAAATTTTGCTTTACTTCTTGATTAATACAAGATAGCCACAGTGGAGACTTGAGAGGAAGTTACCACATTATTGTAGATGAGAGAGTAAAAGGTGGCAAGAGAAAGGGAAACAACTCTTAAACAGGCAGCTCTGACTGTAAGTCTATAGAGCAGCTCAAGGGGGAGAGAATGTAGGAGCAAAGAGGGCGACAAGAAAGGAAGAAAGAAAGAAAGAGGGCAGGAGGAGAGTGTGTAACAAAAGACAATAGGAGAAAGCTTGTTAGAGAAAATTCAGGCTGTATCAAAACTCTTGGCAAGTAGGAGGGGACTAGAAAAGTGAAAGAAACATGGTCAGAGGGAATCAAAGCTCCAGCCATGGTTTCCATCATGTTCCATATCATGTACCTGCTTTTGCACCTCTGCCTCCCACTTATGCATCATCCATCCACAATATGGTTCTGGTCTTTCTACCTCCTCTAAAATTGCTCTATCCAAGATCCCCAGGGACCACTTATTTCCTAAATCGTATAGGCATCTTTTAGTGTGCAGCATCTTCTGCTCATCTTCCATAGTGGACTGAAGAGCTCACTCAATTCTTCCTTTTTGGTACCTTCTCCTCTCTGGGCCCTTTGCTCACCTCTTCCATTTCTGATCTCTCTTTTATTTCAATCTTTTGAATTCAGGATTTCAGCATGCCCTGCAGTTCACTCACAATCTTAAGAGTTTTGTACAATTTGTCTAATGAGGAACTAATTTTTATCCAAAATTATCATCATCCACCAGCATAGACTGCTGCTCTAAATGCCTAGTTAGTCTCTTACACTCAGCTTCTCCCTTCCGCATTCACTAGGTACATTTTTAGTGACACCTTTTTCCATCACAGATATGACTATCACTCTCTAATACCTTCAATGACTCCCCATCATTCAGAAGTTCAAGCCAGACTAACGCTTCATTTCTGTTTTTGAGTCTTTAGACTAAGTTTCTTGGTTCCCAGGGCTCTGGGCTTCATTGTAGATGATAGTTTTGTGTTTTTTTAAAATGATCTTCCTACTCTAGTCCTGGTTTCCTGGCCCTACTTCTATTGACCCTTCACTCCATCTTTGCATATGAAATATTCTCAAATGTTCTCAAATCACACTGCTATCATTTGACACACGTGACAGTCAATATCATATTCATCTTTACATGCACACAGTACAGCCTTCAGTTGACCTGAACACTTATTTACCCAACTACATGCCTTCATTCATGTTAAACATGTCCACAAGTGCTGAAATTCAGATGCATATACAGGTAAGTATGGCTACTGTTTACATAACTACTCTAAGAGCTCACAGCTCATAACCTGAAGAGCCAGAATTTGTATTCATGCTGTCTGACATAGAATTAAAGTTTATAACCCTGAGTTCTCCTTGGACAATCCACTTCATGGCAGTTACAGATAGAAGAAGAAGACCTTGTAAGGTATTTGCATTTTGTGTGTGGGATATTCTTGATTTCTTTCCCCTTTCTCTTCCATACTTTGCTTCCCTGGCAATGGCCTTCCTTCCTTTCCCAGATCTCTCTGGGTCCTTTGTCTTCAGAGCCTTTATAAGAAAGCACTAGTTGCTTGGCCTGGGACCCTTTTCCTCACATTCATCTAATTTTCTTGGTCCGAAGTCTACTTGTCCTCTAGGTCTTAGACCATTACCATGGCCTTGGGGAAATCTTTCCTAGCCGGCAGGCTGTGTTCAATTCCCTGTTATACTCGTTCATGTCTGTTTCTTCTAGATCTCTTATCACAACTTTAATGACGTAACTAACTAGGTGATGACTTTATTGGATGGCCATGAGTACATTGACCAGAAGTGGCCCTACCCTGGCAGACTATGTTTTAGCCACAAGTGGGAGAGAGTGTGGAGAGAGGCTTAGAGTAGATACAAACCCTACTCAGGAAAAGAACATATGTTTGAAAAGTAGGTCAAGATGGCATAGATGGGCATTGGGTATACCATCAGAGCTACGTGGAGAGGATAGTTGATACCTGGTACGAATTTGGGGGAGGAGAATCTACATAGCAGATCTGATTATAGAGCCATTGTAAATCTGCCCCGGGTGTTCTCAAGTGACCTCTCTGATGCTCTATGAACACAGGTGACTTTCTGTCACCCAGAGGAGAGGTATTTGGTCCTCATAAATAAAGCAGCACAGTGTGGTGAAACATCTAGAGACAGAACATTGAGCATTTTCTCTGGACTGGCTTTGATCTTTTCTCTTGCCCTGCTGAAATCCAGGGCTTTCTTTCCCATACCTCCCTCCCTTTTTCTTACCTGACAAATGAGGAGATACACTAGTTAATCCCCAAGGTTCTTTAATTCTGAGAATTATAGGCTATTTCTCAGTATGATCATTCCCTCCTTCAGAGTCCAACCCTCTTTAATGTCATAGGTCCTTTCCCTGCCTTATCAGTGATCAACACAAGGGAAAAAATGACCCTTGCCTAATATAGCATTATAAAAAGAATTATAATGAAAAAAAAATATTTTCTATTAGACTTAGAATTTCCTAAAGCTCTTACATGCAAATTGTTTATCTAATATCTGTCAAGAAATGATGTGACATGGATGATATTATTTCCACTTTACAAATGATGAAACTAAGGTTCAAGAAGGACTATAATATGTCCGTGGTCATGGTGAAAGCATTTCTGAGGCTTGAACCATCTCTGAAACTCAACAATGTTGTCATTATCGCATGTCATCAAGTAGGGTCAAGGAACAAAATTTAAGTAGTGTTGGTACACAGCGAATGTGCGTGCAAACGTGGTCACTGACTTTGCATGTGTAATCATAACCGAGAACTGAAAACAGATTATTTCATTCACTGAATTATTTCACTGAAAATCAATTCATTAAAGAAATATTTGTGGAAGTATTTGGCTAGTGAAAAATCCATATATTCTTGCTATGAGTGTACTTAAGAAAGGAAAAAACCCAAGTTGGGACACCTTTTTTCAGTCATTTTTGTTTTTTAGGCTAAGCATTCCAAGTATTTCAGATTTTCCAAATAGTAACCAAATATACCTAAGTAATGGGGCAGGAAAAGAAATTTTCAGGAAAAGTTATTTTGATATCAGTCTTTCAAAGAGCTATTTTTTGAAGACACATTTCTTTAAAAAATCTGAAAAAATTGCCTTTGTTATTAATCTCTCTTATTGACTGAATGGGGTTTGTGTTGTTGTGAGTTGGCTAGGGAATGTTTTCTCCAGAAAGACAACATGATGGGGGGGATAGAGGCTGGATGGGAGAGGACTGGGTTTTCATCCCACATCATTGATATCCAGATTTTGGATGAACCAGTGTTCCTAGTCTGAGCCTTGCATTCTCTAACTTATCAAATGTTTAGACATAATGGCCAACACAGACATATTAATAATTACATTAATCCTTGTGTGTCAGACTTTAGACAGCTCAGGTGCTTGCTTATTCATTATTGTATTTATTTTCCCCCCAATTCCTGTAAGTAGGTAAAAAAGAGAAGCGTATGTCTCTTTGGTGGACAAGGAAACTATTGCCCAAGGGACGGAATGGGACTTGGGCAAAGTTGCAGTGCCAGGATGGTGGGGACCTGGACTTGCCCTCAGGTCTGACTGCTCTACACCAGGATGGTTTCCATTCTGCTGTGAGGTGCTCACTTGCGCAGGCGAGCTAGCCAAATGAAAGTTCCATGTTTCCTTTCTAACACAGAACTCTGGAGAAGGATGTCTCCAGAGGTGACTGAGGCTGGTGAGAAAGGCATTTATGTGGAAGAGGCGTCTGTGCATTAATGCGGTGAGTGAGAAGTCAAACTAACATCTAATTTTAGTATGCAGCTAGTGCCGTGTGCCTGCTAATCGTATTCAGTCAGGCTGACTGAGGAGGAGAAAGGAATAAAATAAACATTTCACTTAACCTTTACAATTTGTGTATTTTGATGGTCCCACCAGCTTTACAATACCATTCCCCTGTAATTGCCAGCCATTTTCTATGCTCTCCACATACTCAACTGCTTCTTTGCCCTCAGTTCTTTCTATTCTCCTCCTATTTTAACCTTAAGATGTTTTCTTCCTCTGCTTCCTACCTCCTCGCACTCCCCAAGCCCACCACACTCAATCCTAGGCCCCTGTCTGTCCTCTCTTCTTCTCCTCTACTTGTAGACGTGAAGCTGGCTTAAGTGGAGTTGGAATGGAGGTCACTCAGAGGTGACCTATTAGATGGTCAGCATGCGAGCATCTCTGGGAATAGGAGGAGGCGTGAAACCCCATAAACCACAGAAGCAGGAATTCGACATCCTCTCAAAGAAAATGAACAAGTGAAAGACTAAAGTAAAACAATTTTTTCTCTCGACATTCTCATCCTACCTAGGAAACCACCACCTTCCCCCTGACCAAGAAAAAAACATTATGAAATGAAGACTATGGAATGGAAATGCTTTTTGTGTTATTTTGTTCAGTGTGATAACTACAAATGCAAGGATTCAACAATAATAATACAGGAGGTTGGAGTGGATGGGGCCATGGAGTTTAATACACAGGGATTATCATGGTATAACTCCTTAGTGGGGATGTAGGAAGTTATTTTCAGGCTGATCTATATCTCACCAAAATGTGAGCAGGATGCAACTCTGTTACCATACTCAGTCAGACAGAACTCAAAGCCCTTAAATTAGACTTGGCTGTGTGGTCCAATATGGTAGCCACTAGCCACTAGCATATGCCCTTTGAACATATGCAATTTGATGAATCCAGATCCAGATGTTCTGTAAGACTGAAACACACACTAGAATTTGAAAACATAGTGTAACAGAAAAAAAGGTAACTCATTAATGATCTTTGAAACTTAATCACAGGCTGGAATAATGTTTTTTTATTTTTATGTGTATTTAAACTTAATTTTTTTTACTCTTTTTAATGTGGCTACTAAAATTTGAGAATGCATACATACATGGTTCATATTTGTAGGTCTCATTCTATTTCTATAAGACAGCACTGGCTTAGAGTTCCAAAGATGCAATTAGGAGCAAACAGAAAGAGAAATCCTTTCCAGGATAATCAATCAATATTCCCAGTCTGCACCATAAAGAAGGCTAAGCATCAAAGAATCAATGCTTTCAAATTGTGGTGCTGGAGAAGACTCTTGAGAGTCCCTTTGACTGCAAGGAGATCAAACCAATCAATCCTAAAGGAAATCAACCCTGAATATTCATTGGGAGGACTGATGCTAAAGCTGTAGCTCCAATACTTTGGCCACCTGATGCGAAGAGCTGATTCATTGGAAAAGACCTTGGTGCTGGGAAAGATTAAAGGCACAGGGAGAGGGGGTGGCAGAGGATGAGATGGTTAAATAGCATCCCCAACTCAATGGACTTGAGTTTGAGCAAACTCTGGGAGAGTGAAGGACAGTGATGCCTGGAGTGCTGCAGTCCATGGGGCTGCAAAGAGTTGGACGCAATTTAGTGGCTGAACACAACAACAACAACAAATGCCCAGGCCAGGCAACACTGGAGAATATTTGAGGCAGAAAATTGTCTTAAGATTGTCATCAGTAAAATCCAGCTTCTCCAAAACATTATTTGAAAGGATCTATGCGCCTTAGTATTCATTGCAGCACTGTTTACAACAGCTAAGACATGGAAGCAACCTAAATGTCCATCAACAGAGAAATGGATATAGACGATGGGGTACATTTATACAATGGACTATTACTCAGACATTAAAAAGAATGAAATAATGTCATTTGCACCAGCAGCATGGACCTAGAGTGTGTCATACTGAGTGAAGTAAGTCAGACAGAGAAATATCATATGACATCCCTTGTATTGGAATCTAAAAGGAAATAATACAAATGAGCTTACTTACAAAACAGAAGGAGACTCAAAGAAAACGAACTTATGGTTGCCAGGGGGGAAGGACAGATAGGGAGTTTGGGATGCTCATGTATACACATCTATATTTAAAATGGATAACCAACAAGGACCAAAATCACTGCAGATGGTGATTGCAGCCATTAAATTAAAAGACGCTTACTTCTTGGAAGGAAAGTTATGACCAACCTAGATAGCATATTCAAAAGCAGAGACATTACTTTGCCAACAAAGGTCCGTCAAGTCAAGGCTATGGTTTTTCCAGTGGTCATGAATGGATGTGAGAGTTGGACTGTGAAGAAAGCTGAGCACCAAAGAAGTGATGCTTTTGAACTGTGGTGTTGGAGAAGACTCTTGAGAGTCCCTTGGACTGCAAGGAGATCCAACCAGTCCATTCTAAAGGAGATCAGTTCTGGGTGTTCTTTGGAAGGAATGATGCTAAAGCTGAAACTCGAGTACTTTGGCCACCTCATGCGAAGAGTTGACTCATTGGAAAAGACCCTGATGCTGGGAGGGATTGGGGGCAGGAGGAGAAGGGGACGACAGAGGATGAGATGGCTGGATGGCATCACTGACTCACTGGACGTGAGTTTGAATGAACTCTGGGAGCTGGTGATGGACAGGGAGGCCTGGCGTGCTGCGATTCGTGGGGTCACAAAGAGTCAGACACGACTGAGCGACTGAACTGAGCAGAACTGAACAAGGACCTATTAAATAGCTTATGGAACTCCACTCAGTGTAATGTGGCAGGCTGGATGGGAGCGGGGTTTGGGAGAGAAGGGATACATGTATGTATACAGCTGAGCTTTTTGCTGTTCACCTGAAACTATCCCAACATTGTTAATTGGCTATACTCTGATATAAAATAAAAAGTTCAAAAAAAAAAAATCTAGGTTCTCCAAGTGAACTTTGAACACATGTGGATGGAACTAGAGAAAACAGGCCAATGTCAGCAGTGTGTGGTAACAGAAACACCTTCTTGGAGAAGGCAGTGCACGGAGCCCAGTGGAGTTAGGATCCCCGAAGGAGGGCAAGTGAGGCCAGACCAGACAGAGACTTTATTTTCACCATATTTCTCCAAAGTTGTTTTTGGTTTTAGTGGGGAAGAACTGAAAGTTCTTAGGAGGAACATATTGTTACCTACATACTACTATGTAAGACACTGCATATATTTGATACAACTGGTAACAAATTGCATTTCGCTCAGCACAGAACGTGTGTTTTATAAAGCCCAATGAATCCTTTTGCAGACTTTGTTAAGGTCCATTTTGGGAACAGCTTTAGATAGTCTCGTGGCTCTCCATCTCAATTTGGAACTACCTCAGACAAAATTCCAGTGCCCAGTGTCAAAAAAAGCAAGCCGCCCTTCTTATGGAGTGTGACTTCAACCAGGCCCATCTTAGCAGGAGATGCTTCAAGTCCTGTTCTTAACATTCCTGTTCACTGAAATCCGTTTTTCTAAACCCAGTGTAAAAAAGAATCCTAACTTAAGATCTTTGTAAACACAGCTTTCCAAAGGGAAAGGCACCCATGAAACCATCAGTATAACTGTGCCCATGTGGGTCACTTCCACAGGAGAACTTTAATGAAGATTTCAACTGTTCCTTCTGTGTCCTAGGGCCACTCTTTCCAGTGACATGGCTGTGGACCAAGCTGGGTCCCTCTGGGTTTCCTGTTAAAAATATGTGTTTTTTTTTTTTTTAAGCCAATCAAGAAATCTAATACCAGAAACAATTTTTTTCCCTTTGTCTTTAGTCTTCTTTAGCTCTAAATTGCAACATAAGACTAGAAGAGGTGGCTATTTTTAAACCTGAAAGATAATAGATGATTGAGAATCTTTGCTTGTCTAACATAAACAAATGGAAAAGAAGCCGATTTTGAAACCCAAAAGCCAGATTTTAACCCTCAAGTAGGAGATACAACATAAGAGACTCGTTTTTTTGGATTCTTTTTAGAGACAGCCCCATCAAGAGGTCTTCTCTATTCCTTCTAGGTTTAAAAATACTCAAAGGAGAGGCTAGAGCTCATCTTTAAATACTTGCTGTAAGTACATGTATTCAATATTAAGCCTGCTTATCATCAGCCTTGCCTTCTGGGTTGACCATTGAGGACATCTGCAACTTACTGTTTTTGTTCTATTTTTCAACAGTACAGGCACCAATATATAGTTTCTTAGTTACTCTCATCAACATAGGTTGCCAAGCTTTATAAACTTCTCCATTTGGTACTTTTTTACAGAATCAATATCATGTCCTGACCTTAGCATTCAAGCTTCTCATTGTATCATGGACAATCAAGCTTCTGTCTTGTTCCTAAAAAGTTGTAAGATCTTAGGTGGGTTATATAATCAGCCTGAGACTTAGTTTTCCTCATCTGTAAAACGGGAATTATGGTACTGTCCTCGTCTGGAGATTGAGTGAGACGTGACTTACAACAGCCATGCTCACACATGGCATAATTTTCTATGTCTATAAGTGCCCAGCACATAGTAGGGATGCAAATCATGGTTGCTGAATAGCTGCTTCTTACACTTGGTTCTAAAAGACTATTTTAAGAGACAGCTGCAAGCAACCTCAATTTTCTTTCACAGTTATGTGAGGTAATCAACAGTACAATTCTGTTACTGCCAATCATTCCAGCAGGAAGAGATGGAAACACTTGGGGCATGGAAAACAATGCTGAAGGCTCTGAGATCTTCCATCTAAGTTAATAATCAAAGAATAATTGTTGAAAATTTCCCAGTTCTCAGTGGGCGTGCCCTTACCCCATAGCTTCATTTTGCAAAATGTTGGCTGCCATCAGGACCTGGGTTAAATGCAGATCATGTTACCATGTCTTGGTATTGCTTAATTCATTCCTCATCCACTCATCAAAAAATGTATTGGGCTCCTAATGAGTGATAAATACTGTTCTAGTTATTAGAAATATATGTGTGAGCAAGGTAGGTAGCATCCTGGCCCTCAGGGAGCATTCTCTCTAGAAAGATTCTGGCATTAAAAAAAAAATCACCAAAAATAAATTCACAGACAGAATCTGTGTTAAGAACAATACAAACAAAGTGTGTTGCCTTTGGAACCTCATGACAGTAACCCATCATGGTAAGTGGAAATGAGCCTGTGAGGTCCTAGGGAGCCAGGAGCAGAGGTGAGGCCAGGCTTTTCCAGCTTCACCACCACTTCACCACCCAGGGAATGTGCTGAGGCCAAGGATGCAAAATAAATAAATCTTCAGTTTCCTTCTTATAAAAAGGGGAGGATTCCTCCCTCTTAGGCCAAGGGGTGGGGGTGGGTGAGGATTAACCAGTTACAGAAGAAAAGTGCTTAGAACAATACCTGAAACTCAGGGTTCATTAAAAACACATGGTAGCAGCTGCCAAAAAGTATAGCCATGCAGCGGTGTGCTGAAACTCCTAGGAAAGGGTGCTAGAGGCTTCCAGAGAGAGTCTGTGGCAGAGTGAGAAGGAGCCTAGATGGGTTTTGAACGTGACCTACGAGTGTGAGATGATGGCGCAAGGAAATAACACACACCACGCATGAAAGAGCATGGCTCGTGGCGGGGGGTGGACTGTAATTGCTTCTTATGGTTGGAATATGAGTGCCCTGGGGGAGGGGCCAGGGATGGTCTGGCTGAGCCCCGGAGTAATCCCCTTTTCCATGGCTGTCAGGAGCTCCGGGGGGTGATGAGAGAACAGAGGAGCCGGAGAAAACCTCCAAGGCCCAGGCCCAGACACAGTGGGCCTTTTGGACCTCCATCGTTCGAGAGGTGAAACCCCAATCGTGTGCCAAATTGCCCCTTCAGTCTCCGGCCTCTCCCCACTGTGGACTGTTTGCCTGTCTGGAATGAGATAATTTGTCAGACACCAGCTGCTGATCATTCTCTCCTCGTGGGCACATTTATTATGATGTTACAATGCGCATGAAGAATCTTTACCATCACTCGAGTGAAAATGATTAAAATTTTTTTTTTCTTTTTTTTTCTAGAAATTCTCAAACCATCCCTCTGACAGAGGCAGCATTGGTCATAGACTGTGCCGGAGGAGCAGATTGAGGAGGAGGCATGGGATCCTTGTAATTAACAAAACAGCAAGCAGAGAACCCCAGGGTGTGGGCTCGGGATGGAGGACCCTTCAGAGCTTTGTGAAGAGCCTGGGAGTTTGGGAGGCAGGGAATTTGGGCTGGGAGGCTCTCTCAGAGAGTGCGGAGGATGGGCTGGCTGGCTGACTGGCTTCTAGAACCGCACCATGTCTAATTATGTACCAGGAGGCAAGAAAAGGTGTAGGTCTGTCTTTCCAGTTCAGAGGGAGAGAGAGAGGGAAAAAAAGATGTGGTGTCTCGCGTCTAAGAAACCAACAGGCTGACCTTTTCAGAGCGTCTGAAAGGAAAAACCAGATGTATTCCTCAAGAGTCACTGTGACTGAAGGCTCGCATTGTGCACTCACATAAAGGGACAGCTAACCAGAAAACAGCAGCTGATGATCTGAAGCCAGGCTGTGCTATTGTCCGGCGCACAAATGTTCTACAAGGACCCAGACCACCATGCGGTTCTCTGTCCACAGACTATGGAGGTTGGAGGAGGGGGGGCTGGGCGGTGAGGGCTTTTTTCCCTCCTTTTCTTTCTTCCCCTCCTGAAACCTTTTCCTTCCAATCTCTCTCCAGCCGCTCACATTCAACTGCTAGCAATTATTCCTGTTGACCCTCCTCGCTCTCCAAACGGGGTGTGGATCTCTGAAGGTTTTTCTCTTTGTACCTGACAAGCCCATGTTGCCAGCAGGCTCCAAGGGAGGAGGTGAGGTCTCAGCTCCCTGGGGACAGCGACTCGGAATGGAGTGGCTGTGATTTATTTTCCATCGAGCAAAGTCAAAGCCAGGCAAATGTGGGCTGGGAAGCAGACAGGAGAATCCCCCCAGCCTCATCGAGGGCTGCTTCTCTATTGTCCTGGGGGAGGCTCGGGTGAATGCGGGTGGTGTTGGTGGTGGGGGAGCCAGGGGGGAGGAGCCAGAGGATGACAAAGAGGAGGCAGTGAGGGAGGTGATGTGAGAGCCCGTCTCAATTCCAGCTCAGTTCATTTAGGTTTGCTCCAACAGCCTTCCCCATCCTCAGCTTGAGTGGAAACATGACAGCTCCCCTACAAACTGTAAAGTCCTTGAAGGCAGACAACTTGCCCAGCCCTCCTTCTTGCCTCTCCATTGCCTTCACTGTTATATCGGTTCCAAGCAGGTTCTCAGTGAATGTCTACTAACTGGAATCAACTCTGCCCCTAGATCTTTGGATCGCTTTCATCCTTGTCATTCACAGAATATCTCCTTCCAGCAGCAGCTTCATTGACTGACCAATGTGAAGAAGCCCCTGACCTACAAATTCTTTATCACTTCATTCTCATGGCTGTAGACGTTTACTAAACATTTATTGGCCAGCAGGCAAAAAGAAGTTCCTCTAATAAGCTGAAATCATAGCTGTCTGTCCGTTTAAGTGGTCTGACCACATTTTTCATAACCCATTTGAGGCAGACTCAACAATACTCCAAAAACGAGGTTTTATTACCTTATTGAGATCAGAAAAGCTACTACCTAATGACTGGACACTAGACCACTTTGGGGTGGAGCCTCAGTTGAGGTCCCTAAAGTTATAGGCTATACCCTGTTTTATAGTCGCCATTGCACTGAAAATAATCCCAAACAAACATATGTTTAATGGTTTCTTGTCTCTTTCTCCCACTGGACTCTAAGTTCCAATATAAAAACAGCAACAACAACTAGGATTAATGGTGTGTTTAGCATATCAAGTAGTACCTTAAAAGCTCCCCATGTACTATCTTATTCAGCTTTTCCTTTTGTGAAACTGTATTCCCAGTGTCAAGAAGAGTGGTCAGCACGTCTGGGATTTAATAAGAACTTCTCGAACCAATAGAAGGAATGAATGCTAGACCTTTCTGAGACTGCAACAATTAAAACCAAGTCCTAGAAAAAGAAGATGTTTTGAGGACATGGCCAGATCAAAGGAATCCCCTAATGCATCCTTGAAAATGCAAGTAAACCTTGCTTTGTGTAATAAATTGCACGGCCCCTGGATTTGTCAGGATACAATCTCATTTAAAAAGCATCAAGGAGTTAGCTGTTTTCAGAGAATTCTGTTGTGGATTCTTTTGTTAAGCAGACTTATTTTGTAATGAAAATAAATCATCCCCCTCCCCGATAGTAATCATTGGTAAGAAAATCACAAAGTGGCATTGTTCAAAGTGCTTTGCTCCATATACATACACTGGCTTTTAACATCACCAGAGAACTCAGATTGTATTGGGTACCTATTTGAGTGACCATTCATTTAAATACTAAGAAGCAAATACTCTACTCCACTCAACAGATAAGGAAGCTGAGGTTCAGTGAGGTGACATAATTAGATCAGAGAAAGTCCTTTTGACAACTTCTGCATCTAAATAGTCTTTGCAGTCATGTTGCCATTTGGAATCATGGCCTGGGATAATTCAAATTTAGAATTGGCCTCACATGTTAGGTTGTTTCCTGATCAGAAAATCTGGCCTGTTCCATACCCAGATTTATTAATGTATTTAAAAAGTACTTATGAAAGGCCTGTTATGTGACTGGCATTGCTCTGGGAACCGGGAAACCTGAAAGGAAACAAAATAGAAAAAAAAAATCCCTGCCCTCAAAGACTTTTCTGGAACCTCACTGTCCAAAATGGTAGCCACTAGCTACATGTGGCTATTTGAATTAAATTAATACATTAAAAAATTAAAAATTCAGTTCATCATTTTCACTGGCAAATTTCATGTACTTAAATAATTGAGTTTCACATCCTTTAGTTGCTATAGATGACTAGTGGCTCACTTCTGGGAGGGCGCAGATATAGAATGCTGTAGAAAGTTCTATTAGATCGTATCACTAGCTGATGGATAATAGACAGTAAACAAATACACAGAGTGTCTGGTGGTGATGAGGGTTGTGGAGACGATTAAAGCAGGATCAAAGGATGAACAGGGAAGTGCTCATTTGTACTGGGTGAGGAGGGAAGAGCTCTGAACAAGCACCTGGATGGAGATGAAGCAGGCCCCATGGGCAGCTGGAAGTAGAACATTCCAGGTAGAGGGGAGCCCAGGAGTGTTTAGTATTGGCTCATGTGTTTGAGGAATAGTAAGGAGGCTTCTCTGGCTAGACTAGGTGTATGAGGAGTGATTGGAGATGAAATTAGAAAGGAAAGCTAAACCAGATCATGCAAGGCCGTGCAGGTCATGATAGACCGTGGCTCTCCTGTAAGATTCGAGTACTCGCTATCTGGAGATTTGTCTTTGCCTTCTCCTTCTTCTTTTCCTCTCAAACTATCTCTCATTCATTCTCTCACCCTCTCTACCTCTCCTTCCTCCCTCCCTCCTTCTTTCTCTCCCTCTCTCTGGCCACACACCTCTGCCTTATAACAACTGGTGCCTTTGTAAGAATGACAAGTTGGGAGAGTCAGACTTACTGGACATTTTCAGCTTCTCAGAGAGATAGTGGACACTAATTGCCAAGGTAATCCACATGTATCCTAGAGTACTATTCACCAAGGTGCATTTGGCCCCTTTATTGAGCACATACTGTGTACCCAGTGATTCGCCCAGAAAAGTAGGTATTCCTAGGACACCAACTTTTCATGCTAAAACCAGCAAAGTCCCAGGCCAATTGCTACGAACCTGCTTGTGGAGGATATTGTGATGACAGAGATAGCGCCTGCCTTTGAGATGTCACAGCCTGGGAGAGAAAACCTGCAATACAGATCTCTGAGTGATTTGGTCGGGAGAACACAGGTGCTCTGGCAGGTGGCACACTTGCAAGGCCTCAGTGCAGTGAGGGCAATAAGGGAGGGCTTCCTGGCAGAGGAGGGCATTAGCTTTAATTCTTTTCTCTCTCTCTCTTTTAAATGGAAATATAGTTGATTTACAATGTTGTGTTAATTTCTGCTATACAGCAAGCAAAGTGATTCAGTTAAATATATATACATACATATGTATGTATATATATGTGTGTCTGTGTGTATACATTCTTTTTTTCCTTCTTTCCCATTATGGTTTATCACAGGATATTAAATATAGTGCTCTGTGCTTTACACTGGGATCTTGTTGTTTATCCAATCTATATATAAAAGCTTACATCTGCTAATCCCAACTTCCCATTCCATACATCCCCCGACCTCCTCCCCCCAGTCTATTCCCTATGTCCGTGATTCTGTCTCACAGATTCATTGCGTCATATCTTAGATGACACATACAGGTGATACCATACAATATTTGTCCGTTCCTGACTTATTGCACTTAGTGTGATAATTGCTAGTTGCATGCATGTTGCTACAGATGGCATTGGCTCATTCTTTTTTATGGCTGAGTAGTATTTCATTGCATATATGGACCACATCTTTATCCATTCATCTGCTGATGGACATTTAGGTAGTTTCCATGTCCTGGCTATTGTGAATAGTGTTGCTATGACCATAGGGGCACACATATCTGTTTGAATTATAGTTTTGTCTGTATATATTTAGCTTTACTTCTCAAAGTTGAGTAAAGATGCCTACCTTGCTGCCTGGACTCCAGTGCCTTCTCTGGGCTTTATGTGGAGACTTCATTAATAGATAGACTGATGTTCACCCATGTGGCTGACTCCTTTCCACTGTGCCTTCCCTGTCAGGGGACCAGATTACCACCTGATCTCAGAGATGCCAGTGGCTCCCAGATGTTCCATGCTGATTGCTTTGTTTGATTAGGAAGTCCTAGAAGGGGAGGGAGTGACTACATATTTGCCCATGGGGTATCAATATTCGGGAAAAAAAGGCTGTTGATCACCCTTGTCATTTTTTCCTGGCATCAAGAGAACTCGAGGGCACATCTGTAAAAATGTATATTCATCTAAATTCGTGGGACAGAGGAGTCAGGCAGAAAGGATTTTCTGAGGCATGCTGCATCTTGCTCAGTGAGTGCATATTTCTCAGTTCTTTCTCCGAAGCAGACGTTAAAACCTGCAGCACAGTCATTTAGAATTTCAAAGCTTTCTTCTTCAGGGGGTGGCCCACAAAAGACACCACGGTTATTCACAGAACACTGGGATGGTGGGGAATAGCTGCACACCATTAACAAAGTCTGTGCAGCAAACCTTAATGGAGAAAGGCAACAGCTATTTTGCCAGGATAAAGAAGATGCCTCATTACAGTTGCTTTAAGAAAGAAAGATTATTATCATTTATTGCTTTTTAAAATGCACTTCTGCATCCTAGCTAGGTTGGGAGAGCGTAAGAGGAGAAAGTCAATTTTTAGAAGTAGTTCATAGATCACCAAAGAATCACAAAACCCTCCACATTCAGTACACATTTCCCTCTGTCTGTCTCATTCTCTCTCTTGGAGTTGAGGGTGTCAATCTGCTTATAGAAAAAAATCCAATCCAACACCCGCATCCAGGCACATCCTTTTCTTCAGACAGACATCGCTCAGCAGTGCTCTGCCTCTGGTTTTAAAGGGTGCCAGAATCCTAGCCAGTGGTTCAAAGGACCAAATTAGATGGAGCTTCTCACACATAAAGCTGCTGGTCCTTCAACATCATCTTGCATGGCTTTGCCTGTCTTCTCACATTCCTTTGTTTTGGAATCACAGGAAGCGAACAAACGCCACAAATCTGAGTTGGAAAACCAGAAGCCCAGGCTGCAGAACAGCCAGCAGACAACATTGTCTCTGAACTGCTATTGTTTCTATTTTAGGAGCACATTGAGTGATTAGCTTGGGTAACAGTAACTTGCATTACCTTGCACAGGCTGGAAATGTCTTTCAATAAGGAGGCAACACGGAGGCCATGTGATACAATCCCGTAGACAGAGCCAAGTGGAATACATCAAAGAGAGCCTTGATGCAGATGTTTCATGCAGAAGAAAATTAGGTCAGAGACCACTTCAATTTCAGCTTCTGCCAGCCTCGTTTGAGAGCTTCCAGTGAATTCGTAATGAATAGCTTCTAGGGCACTTTTCTCTCATTCAGTCACAGGCTGCCTCAGCCAGATGAGCGTTCCATGTGGAATCTTCTCTCATTATTTAAAACTGCTACTTTGTGTTCTGAAATTCCAGAACCCTTCCAACGCACCACCACTCTGGCCTGAAACAAAAAGACTCGGAAAAGACAGCGAGACATTAATCTGTATCATATTCTCTCTCTCCCTCTTTCTCCTATCCATCATCTACATACATGTTTTTTAATATATCCCAAGCTTCCTTTTCATCTGTCTGTGCAGGTACATAAACCAGTTGCTGAGGGATATTGGAGATGTCAGGCTTTTTTAATCTTATTCAACTTTGAAGAAGCTGAGTGGCCTGTAGATGACCAAAATGCTTTGTCGGCTTCTTGCAGGGAGCGTGCATGCGTGAGTGAGTGCGGTGTGCATGTATAAAAAAAGAAAAAAAAAGCTTTTCTCTGGAAAGAGCAGAGAAGGGCAGTGTGACCTCCATGAAAGTGAATGATGCATCTTTTCCCTGCCCACCCTCAGCCCCATCGCACATGTTATTTATTATATTGGAGGGTGAGACTGGCGCACCCTGGGATCTTCCCATTTCAGATTCTTTTTTCTGCCTACTCTTTGCAGGGTTCACACTGACAAATCCTTGCTGATTGGAGTGAGGGGGGTGTGAGGAGGGTGGACTTCAGTTTATGGCAGGAGAAGAATCATTAGATTCTAAATGCATTTGGAAGAGAGGGGCAGAGAGTCAGACACGGAGGATCACAGAGGCTCCTCCAAGCTGTTGGTGCTCCCATTTCCCATGGGAAAGGACAGGAAGTGGCAGCCCCAGCTCCAGCTCTGCAGGACACAAATGCTTTGTCTTTGCAACCTCCAAAGCACCAGGGCATTCATTCAGGGTTTTCCTTGATTCTAAGGTTTGCAAAGTGGTGGCAGAAGACCTCAGAAAAGCCCTCATAGGCCAGCTTCTGCTCCAGTCAAGGATGGAAAGTCACCATTAAGATGGTGCCTCTCTGGTCCGTTGAAAATGCTTTCTCTGGCTTAAAAAAGACGCTGGTCTTCCTGCCACGCTTCCCCAACTTGGTCTCCTCCCTGCCAGCACTCTCCTGTGATCTCTTTCTTTTGGTATCATACACACACACACACACACACATATACACACACTCTCTTTCACATGGATACATGCTTACACTCACACTTAATTAAAATTTCTGAGGAGGACAGAAGTGCAGGGAATAAACAGTGACAGTGGAATAAAAAGATGACCTGCTAGAAGCAAAAAAGCTAGTTTTTTCTATGTTTCTATGTTAGTTTTTCTAACCATCTATGACTCCACGCCTATGTGAACTTGGACCAGGAGTTCTCACCTCTGGACTCGGTGTCCATACCTAGAAAATTGTGTGTGCCGATCCCTACATCCCCTCATGGCTTTGATGCTAACTCAATAAGTAATCTTTCTCCTGGTTTATAGGCAATAGACATTATCCAGAAATGCCTGGCGGTGGTCATAGCCCCAGATCTACTTACTATGATGCTAACCAAGACCTATGATGCTCATAGACTAGCATCAAGGTGTAGGGACTTGGTCATGCAGCAGTGAGACAGCGTGATTCCTTCCAGACACACTGCAATGGAGCCACTTAACACAGCAGAAATAACATCGGCTTTGGAGTCCACTAGACTTGAGTTGACATTTCAGCTTTGTCACTTCCAGGCTGTGTGACTGCAGGTGAGTCACTTGGGTTCTCTGAACCTGAGTTTCTTCCACACTTACACTGGGATGATACTCACTATAAAAGGTTGTTACATGATTAACTGAAATATATGTGCCTGATATATGGTAGGTACTGAGCAAATATTAGTGTTATTTTTATTATCAATACTAAAATTAGTAATGCAGGCTTACATGCATATATGCAGAAATATGTATGACTTAAGGCAGTCAAAAATTAACACCTTATTTGAATTTATTTTTCTCTCTCCATGTGGAGAATCTAGACATATATACATACACAACACACCATGTGTGCTTGGCATGAATGCCCACACATATGAAATTCAATTTCTAAAGCCAGTAGCAACCAATACTTAATTCAAATGCCTATTAGAGATTTTGGTACATAAGTGTTCATTCAGTGCTAATTACATTTACTTTTATCTACAACAATATCTTTTGGTGTGAGTTCCTGAGTCAAGTACTCCTCCCCCATTCTCCTCTCTGAAATGACCTCTTTTTAAGAGGCAACTTTGGGCAGAGAAAATCTGCATAAATAGGAGTCAAAAGCTGTCAATATGATGCCAAGCTCTTGGTCATAAAATCGTAGCGCGGCAGAGCCTGGCAGGGGAGAAACTGAAACACAAAGAGGTTACATGACTTGACCAAGGTCGCGGAGGGACCCTAGGTCTCATGGAGTTCTCCCCTTTGTCCTTCACCATCGTAAGAGTCAACGGAGGTCCTGAGCATGCAAATGCTTGGCAGAGAACAGGTTCTTTCTACCTCCCAGTGCCCCCTCCCCCAGCACCGGCCAGCTTTCCTACTGCAGCCCTGGCAGAGGGCCATCATCACTGCAGGGACTGCAGGGCTGCCTGCCACCAATGGCTCCCCTACCCGACTGAGCATCGCCTGCCCAGAACTGGATTTTGTTCCTATCGAGTTATGGGGCATGGAAGGCAGCACAGCCTTGGGAAGGAGCCCCGTGGCCCAGCACGCTAAGCAGGCTGGGCCAGCACCAAGACTGAGAGTCAAACATCGGTCTGCCAGGCTCTGGCTCTGTGTGCTGGTATGTGACCATGGGCATTTCCAAAAGCTAGAGAGGCCAAACCAGGGGAAGAGAAACACCCATTTGTTCTGTTCTGCATCTATTCATTTGCTCATTTTCTTATTCATTCACTTAATTATTCTTTATTGAAACAAGGCTTCTGCGGTTTCATTATTTAGTAAAAGAGACTGCATGGATAGAGATAGAAACCAATTACAAAACAATATGGCAAGTGCTATGATAGCAGAATAGGAGAGGGAGGCATTCCATTTTCCCGCTTTACAAGTACTAGAGGGAGTAGAGATTGTGTAATAATCATGGTAGGACCGTAGCAATAAAACAACCAATACATAAATGCCTGTTTACAACATTTGTACAGATACACACACATGTGTTATGTATGTGCGTATATATTTAGAGATTTGACCTTACATCATTGTGGGAATTGATTTAACAGTCTATGCATGGCTATTGTCTTTACCAGGGTTTGAGAAACTTTTTCTGCCAGATAGTAAATATTTCAGCCTTTGCAGGATATTTGGTCTTTGTAGCAACTACTCAGCTCTGCCAATATAGCACAGAGGCAGCCTTTAACAATTCATGAACAAATCGGTGTGGCTATGTTCCAATAAAACTTTATATACAAAAACAAGAGGGGGGCTAGATTTGTCCTGCAGGCCATAGTTTGCCTTGGTCTTTGAGATTGGATGTGAAGGCCAGAGTCAATAGGATGGACACTGGTAAAGGAAGATAGATGTGAAGGGGAGGAGAGCAGGGCAGATTGGAGCCCATGACCTGGGACGTATGTCAGTCTCTCATTGCCTTCAAGTCATTGGCTTCAGAGATGCATGAATTTGCAGGAGAAGTGGTGCCTTTTATCCTTGAGCTAAACCTAAATGTGACCCAGGAATAGGGAGAACTGATAGAAGACTCTTGGGGACCAGAGTTGCCACTGGTTTGGCTGCTGCCCCATGACCATGAGGCAAGTCAGCCAATAAACTACAACTGTGCCTGGTGCTCTTAAGTTGGTTGACCTTCTGAGTGTAAAATCCATATGGCTTCTGCTTCTGTTCAGCCATCCAAAACTCATGCCAAATGATTAGGACCTAGTCTCACGTGGAACAACACAGGGAAGGAAATTCTGACAGATCTTTCTTGTCTGGCTAAGTGATTCAGTCAAGTTCACACAGATGAGAACATTTTAGAAGAGTTAACATTGAAACTGGGCGTTGAGCATGGGTGAGGATTTTCCAGTTGGAGTGCATCCCTAGAATCCTCAGACAGCATGATTTGTGAGTGATGTTTTCAAGTGACCCAAATACAGAGTTCCAAAGGAAAAAGAAACAACCTGTTCTTCTGCGTGCTAAACATTGGGAAAATTTATTTTCTCAAATTTTTCACTAATTATTTCCATCAGAATCCAGATGTGAGCAGTGAGACTCAACTCACCGCCTCCCCCACCCCTTGCAGGATGAGGATCAGCCTTCCTGTCCATCCCTGGCAGGGAAACCCACCCCTTGGACAAGGTGGCTGATCTATCCATGCTGCTCTGGGCATCTAATGAGAATATTCACATTTAGCAATGTTTTAGCAGACAGTTCCCATAAAACTTTATTTTGAGTCACAGCACTGAATGTTTCCCCCTTTTTTAGTAACTTGTTCTTTCTTCCTGCATTTTGTCTTTATTAATGCTGTCAGATTTTACTAGATGTTCTGGAACCAGAAGTTATATTTAATGCCTTATTCTTTCCAGTCCCTTCACTGTATTGACATTACCTCCACGATACTTCTGGCCACCATCCACCCATCCATTCATTCTCTATCTGTATGTCTATCCTTCCATCCACCTTTGCATTTATTTGTCCATCTATTCATCTCCTTTTCTTTTTTTTTGGTTTTAGCTGCAACCTCCTTTCCAGTCTTCTGTCATTTTCACTTAACATGGCTGCAAGATCCAGTACATTTATTTTCCTGAAAGGCTGAGTGAATGAATAAGGATGTAGAGCAACATAGGATTAGATTTGAATTTGTCTCTATCCTTTACTAACTGTACAACTTTAAGCACATGACTGAAATTGTCTAAGCCCATTATTGATCATATCTCAGGACTGTTGTGAGCATTAATTGAGATAAGGTATACATAGTAGGTGACACAATACTTGGCAGATAAGAGGTCCTCAGTAAGTGTTATTTTACCCTTCTTTCCTATTTCTCACACTACTTTCTACTTTTTTTCAGTTATCTTTATAAATGCAAGCAATTCTTACCTAACATCCTGGCCTTTGCTGAAGCCATCTTTCTTTCTAAAATTGTATCCCCCTCAATTCCTAACTTACTGTTGAGACTCACCACTATTTGACTCTGGGTCTTTGATCATGGAAACTCTTCTCCCCAAATTATCCATACTCTTTATTTTTTTTCTTTGTGAGAAATTTATTTAATTTCTTAGATCTACCCATTCCCTGGATAAAATGCTACCTCTTTTCATAACCCTTCCAGAATCCCCCAGATTTAATTTTTTCCTTCCCTTGCATTATTTTAAGACTTTATTTGTTGGAAAGGGGAAAGGGAACTGAATTTTTGAGCACTCTCTGTTGAGTGATGACCCACATCATATTTTTTCACAATGACCTTATAAAGTAGTTATGATCTTCATTTTTCAGCAGAGCTTCCCCAAGGTCACTCAGCTAGTGCGGCCCAGGACATAAATTTGAACACAGGTCCATCTGATTCCAAATGTCCTTTCCATTTCACTCTCCCTTGCTTTCCATCTTCTACATGAAAATAATGATAATTACATTTTGACATTAGTGAAACATTTTTTTTAAAGCCATTATTGATCCCATTAATTAATTATATTAAAGGATAGGGGTAGTATTTTATTTTTTCTTCTATCACCTTAAGCGTTCTGATGTAAAAATTGAAACATACTGTTAAGGATTTGACAGGTGGCTCAGTGGTAAAGAATCCACCTGCAATGCAGGAGATGTGGTTTTGATCCCTGGCTTGGAAAGATTCCCTGGAGGAGGAAATGGCAACCCACTCCAGTATTCTTGCCTCAGAAATCCCATGAACAGAGGAGCCTGGTGGGCTTGCAAACAGTCCATGGGGTTGCAAAGAGTCAGACATGACTTAGCAACTAAACCACCACCAAATGTTCAATTAAATAACCTTCAGTGCGCAAACAGAACTTTCACCAGCATTCTATCCTTGGGAGATCTTTTCCCCAATTTCAAATGTGGTGAATGACCATAAATCCTTCAATCACCATAGTCTCAGTGTATAATCAATTTCAGCTTTCTTTACTTTTAGTAAGGAAGTCTAAGACAAAGAGGGAATTATTATTGTTTTTTATTTGGTTAAGTTAATATCGCAATAAAAGACTCTTCATACATTAAAGAGCCCTGGGCTATTTTCTGAAAATCCTTGGGCTGATCCCTGCAGCCAGCAGGCAGCCAGCCCATGTGTTTATCTCTCCATGGCATTAGTAACCCTGTAAAAGTTAAATTTGTTTTATTTATAGGTTGGAAGAGCCTTCACCCATGAGGAGTACTGAATAAATAGACTTTCACCATCATTCTCCAAAGAGGTTGGGAAGGAACCACTCATGAGGAAAGCCTGGAGGGGACAAATTGTCAGAATGAAGTATGGTCCTTTGTTCAGAATCAGAAGAGTTACCCACTCAAATCATAAAATACCAGATGAAGCTCACTTGACTAAACAGGGGTGAGCAAATGGGAAGAAGGAGGACATGGTGACACTGAAAAGGCCCAAGATGTAATCTTTCCAGGTTAAATGAAGGCAAGTTCATTTGGGATCTCAGAGGCCATACTTTTGCTAAAGCTTGCTTTGTGTTAGCACAGAAAAGAGTTATCTCTCTCTCTCTCCCCCTCTCCCCCTCGTTTCTTTTTCTCTCTCGCTCTCCTTCCTTCCTTCAATAGAATGAGATTGAGCAATGCAGAATAAACTGCCTGTGTTTATGTCTAGTTATTCGGACTTGAGTGTAAGAAGAGCAAATCAAAGTAATTTAATTAAGGGAGTGCAAAGACCAACCCAATATCATTAGATATATTATGAATTGCATAAATATGAATTAATAATCGTGGTATATCTTAAGTCTGGGAATGAAATAGTTGAAATAGATCTTTGATAAGCCCCCAAAGGCTGTGCTGTCCTCATAAAAGGAGCCTGCCGCTGATTCACCATGAGCTTTGAGATCTTTTCCAATAGAAAGAATGAGTTTTTGTTGCACAGTCCACATGAACTTGCCTGGTGCCCTTGCTGATTAATGGCATTTATTCCCCCAGAGAGCTGCCTAAGGCTGAAAGCAGAGATACGACACTGAGACAGCACTAACCTGACTGGCTCTCGTGGGAATTGATCGCATGCCTGACCTTTCACTACAGTGTTCTAAGCATTTGCGTTAACTGGGTGTGCCTTCCTTGCAAATAATTCTCAGCCCTTCCATAAAGGGGAAGGAAATGACATTCTCAGATATCAGGTTTCGGGGACTGTACCTTTAAGATGAGTTGAGATTTCCTTTCAAAGCTGGGTGTGAGACCTTCTAAAGAGAAGCCCGGCATGGTCATAAACTATTCATGTAAGTTATCATGTTCCTAGTACTAGCTACTTTCTAGTTCCCTCCCCCTGTCTCATCACCACCTGTCTCTTCTTGACAACTCTGATCTCAGATCTACCTTCAATTTATTTTTATTACATTCACTGTCTCATCCTGGATATATTGATCTGATACCGGACCTTGATTAATCCTGACTCCACATTCCCTACTTGTACCAGAGGTGGGAGTTGGCAGCAGACACATTTGTCAGTATCTCTTCTTGATTCCATCCCTCAACCCATTTTTGGCTTTGCTCTTTTTGTGAAAATATTAGTAACTCCCAGAGGTCTCACTCATGGGTGCAAAGCCAAAGGCAGGACAGGGGACTGAAAAGGCTCCCAACAGGTGAAGTCTGAGGTGTTCTAAGCCTGAGGGAATATATTCCATCATCCTGGGCACCCAAGATGCAGTCCCCTATGTCCCAGAGAACTCTTAGCTGAAGAGGGAGTTGCACCCATTTCAGACTGTACCTCAACTGTGTCTGTCTTGACAGAAACCAACTTTGTTACCCAATATGATATGATAAAGTATCAAGTGTTTTGGAGTCAGGCAGACTTGGATTTGACTCTTGGTTCTATTCCTTGCTAACTGTGTCATCTCAATTAAGCATCTTAACTTCTCTAAGCCTTGGTTTTTTCATCTATAAAATGGGAATACCTACTTTATACTGTCATTGTAAGAAATAAAAGAGGTAATATACATAAAATATATAACATTGCCTGTGGTGTTTTAATAAGTAAGGTTTAACATTTCTTACTATTATTATTATCATGATAAAATCTTAAGGCTTAAATTCTGGCCAGAATGGAGTAACTTTCAAATTTTCAGGCAGCTCGTTTCTTGAGAGATGGGCCACAGGTTTCTTCCTGTACTAGGCTGGTCGATCAGTGTTGTAAGTCACCACTTGGCTTCCTGCCTGAACTTTTAATCTTGTCCCCATCTCAGTTTAAAGAGGGCGAGAAAGCAGAGACATCAATCGTTTCCTTGTCAAGGACAACAGCCCCTTCCTTCTTCCTTAGTTCTCTCCTGGGGCCCCATCCTCCCGGTGCCAAGGGAGGGGGCTGAGGCTGAATACAAATCACCACATGGTGGGGAGGCTTTGTGCTTCCATGGGAGCCTGGAGCAGTTTCACTGTCTGTGTGTAAAGCTGTGATGAGTCCCGTCCAGTCCTCCCACTCCTCCCAGGGTTCAGCACTCCACCGTGTCCCACAGTCTCCCTGGGTGGTGATGTAACCATGAGCATGGCAGTTACCCAAGGTACTGGGACACAGACTTTATTGATTTGTTCTTCTAATGCATTAGGAGGAAACAGGAAACCTCAGGAAGGTCACAAACGACAATTGTGCATTGACTGGCACAGACATTGACTTCATTCAGGAAAGCACAACTCAAGTGGCCCAGCTATCAGAGAGGAAAGGAGACCATAGACGCACGATGCAGAAATGAAGGCGATACACATGGGCTCGATCCGAAGAGTCAGAAAGCACTGGGCACCGAATACTCAAGCTCAAACTTGAGGGAGAGTCTTTTGTTCAGTTATTGGCAAGGCCGAATGCTCAGTCAGTGTTGCTAAACAATGGTATGAAGAAATAAAACCAGACAAGAGTGAGCCTCTTAGGTCGGTGCTCTGTTGAGTCTCGAAGCGGCTCTCTAGCAGCCTCCTGCTTGATCCTTCAGTTCCACGTCCTTCCTTCCTACCTTCATGATCTGTAAAGCTGAGCGCTTCTGACATCTTCCCATGAACCCTCACTGTTCTCCATAGCTTTATCCCTTTCACGATCTCCCTTGGAACTGTTGATCATTACAAACTCACAATGTGGTTGAATTTGCCCTAGGCGTCTCATAACCTCTTTCTTTCCAGACCGATGTTCTGAGTGTTTGACGTCTGCCTTGTCTTCCCTGACAAGAAATGACAGAGGATGCCATTTCAGAGGATGCCATTTCAGAGGATGCCATTTCGACAGAGGATGAGATGGTTGGATGGCATCACCAGCTTGACAGACATGAGTTTGAGTAAGATCCAGGAGTTGGTGATGGACAGGGAAGCCTGGTGTGCTGCAGTCCGTGGGGTCGCAAAGAGTCGGACATGACTGAGTGACTGAACTGAACCGAACTGTCTTCCCTGACGGGTTGTTGTTGTTTAGTGGCCAAATTGTGTCTGACTCTTTGCGAGTCCGTGGACTGAAGTACTCCAGCTTCCCTGCCTTCACTATGTCCCAGAGGTTGCTCAAACCATATCCATTGAGTCAGTGATGCCATCCAAACATCTCAACTTCTGTTGCCCCCTTCTTCTCCTACCATCAATCTTTGCCAGCATCAGGGTCTTTTCCAATGAGTTGGCTCTTTGCATCAGGAGGACAAAGTATTGGAGTTTCAGCTTCAGCATCAGTTCTTCCAAAGACTATACAGGATTGATTTTCTTTAGGATTGACTGGTTTGATGTCCTTGCTGTCCGAGGGACTCTCGAGAGTCTTCTCCAGCACCACAGTTCAAAAGTATCAATTCTTCGGTGCTCAGCCTTCCTTATGGTCCAGTTCTCACACCCATACATGACCACTGGAAAAACCATAGCTTTGACTACATGGACTTTTGTCAGCAATGCAATGTCTCTGCTTTTTAATATACTGTCTACGTTTGTCATAGCTTTTCTTCCAAGGAGCAAGTGTCTTTTAATTTCATGGCTGCAGTCACCATGTGAAGTGATTTTGGAGACCAAGAAAATAAAGTCTGTCATTGATGTCTAACCCTGATGTTATAAGAGATGAAATCATCCTTTGAGAGTTCTGATAATCCCAACTTTATCAACCAATTCTTGTTTTCTGGTGAGAAGTTTTTCCACAGCATCATCTCTTTGTGTGAGTCCGTTATCTTCAAAGAGATAAAATCGAGCCTATAAAATCAAGCCTCCCCAAGTATTTGGCCTTTAATCATTTCAGAAGATTCTGGATAGAATGCTAAGGTCCTGTATAACCCCATAAGTCTATTTAATTAAAGCTAAATCTTTAGTCTAGGAGTCAATGGAATATTTACTATTTTTCTAGAAACATTTCCGTATTGATTATTTGAAATTGAAAAATTACAGAGAGGGTAAGAATACTTTCCATCTCAAAGAGAGATGGGCCTTCATAATGTACTTTTGTTTAGGCTTCTGTGGGCTATGTAAGCACATTTGGAGAAGGGATGGCAACCCGCTCCAGTATTCTTGCCTGGAGAATCCCATGGACAGAAGAGCGTGGCAGGCTACAGTCCATGGGGTCACACAGAGGCGAACGTGACTGAAGCAACTGAGCGTGGCGCATATGCACATTTCGTCTCTAATCCTGGTTTGAGCAGCCATTTGAACACCGCCTTGGCAGTGGGGCGGGGGGGGGGGGGGGCAACAGAGAAGCAGCGTTTGTCACAGAAGCCCTCAGGCTGGAGTTTCCTCCTAGTCAGTGTGGAGGCTGAGCAAGGCCAGCCCACTGCCTCTGTGGAGCTCAGACTCTAGCACAGGGGCCTTGCTAGTCCCAGCCCTCTCTCTGTAACTTTGGCACAAGACGTGAATTCCATGGGCCTCAGGAGAGTTGTGTTTCAAAGGGATTACTAATGAACTAATTTGGAATTGCTCTGAAGATTAAATGAGACCGTGGGTTTTAAGTAGCTTAGCACACAGTAAATGCTCAACGAACATGTGTTTTCTCCCTAAGGGTCCATAAGATGTCTAGTCTTTGGAATGCAGTTTGACTCTGAGGATAAAACAGCTAACGTTTATCAAGCACTAATCATGGGTAATGTGAAAAGCCACTTAAAAGTAGTATTTTCTTTATCTAGATACAAATTTTATATTTATTTTCTAGCTAAGGACAGTCAGGCTTATAGGGATCAAGTAATTTTCCTTACATTATACAACTACTCATTAACAAAACCAAGATTCCCATCTTGGACTTTCTTACTCTGTTGTACGGGTGTTTTAGAATGAGAAATCAGTGATATGACTTTAATAAGCTAAAAGAGAAAAAAAATCCAGTGAACTATAGAGTCCCTGGGGGCAGGGGTAGGAACAGGAGAACAGAGGTGGAAATGCACTAAAATAATAGATTCCAATATTGATCTAGTGAGCCAGGCTGAGGAGAAGATTAGTAGGATTTGTAAAGTTGTTATTAGTATTTGCCAAAGATGTTTGTCGTCTTCCATGTTCTTCTTGGGAATGTTGCCTTCTGAATATATTTCTGGAAAACAAGATCACAAAAGAAACCCATTCTTCTTTCCTTCTTATTAAATATTTCGGCATCGGGTATCACGTTGTTGGTTTTCAGTTGCTAAGTCGTGTCCGACTCTCTGTGACTCTGGGATTACAGCACGCTACACTTCCCTGTCCTTCACTATCTCCTAGAGTTTGCTCAAATTCATGTCCATTGTGTTGGTGATGCCATCCAACCATCTCATCCTCTGCTGTCCCCTTCTCTTCTTGCCCTCAGTCTTTCCCAGCATCAGGATCTTTTCCAATGAGTCAATTTTTTGCATCAGGTGGCCAAACTATTGGAGCTTCAGCTTCAGTATCATCCTTCCAATGAATATTCAGGATTAATTTCCTTCAGGATTGACGGATTTGATCTCCTTGCTCCTAGAGACTCCAGGACCACAATTTAAAAGCATTAATTCTTTGGTGCTCAGCCTTCTTTATGGTCCGGCTCTCACATCTATGCATGACTACTGGGTGCTATCTTAGGCACCAAGAATACAGAAATATGGAAAATGGGACAAGATTTTATATTTGGTATGTTTGAATTATAGGTGTAATTGCATATGGCAAAAAAATCGGGGGCAAGATTTGAATGAGGAGTTTTGACTTGAGCAACATCCTCACATGTGGAGTTATTTAGGAGGGGAATACTATATATGGTGGTATTTCTAAAACTCAGTTTGGGCCAGAGATGATGCTAAAGTCTGTCACTTGGTGACACCAAGATGTTCATAGATGTGATGAGATGAGTACCCTAGACTTTCAACTGGAAGTTGTGTTTTATGTGCATAAGAATTTGTTTTCTAAAGAGAGTGTCCATAGCTTTATTCTCAAAGGGTCAGTGACACAAAATGATTAAGACCAAATACCATCCTACTTGTCTCGGGAGGAAGATAAATCGGAGGAAAATACGTGAAAGTTGATGAATAAGACAGTCAAGAGATGAGGAGGAGCTGAAGTAGTGGCCGTGGGGATGGAGTTGGCAGGAATAATGGCTGTTTAGGAGCTAGAAATGGTAACTGGAATTGACAATCAATCAGGTGGAAGATGAGAGAGAGGAAAGATGAAACTTCAGTGTCTCTTGATTTCCTAGCGTAGGGGCTGAGTTGAGTGAGGCTATAAGCTTCCAGGGAGGGGTGGGATTTGGGGAGTAATACATTTAGTATCGACAGAGGATGAGATGGTTGGATGGCATCACCGACTCAACGCACTTGAGTTTAAGTGAACTCTGGGACTTGGTGATGGACAGGGAAGCCTGGTGTGCTGCAGTCCATGGGGTCGCGAAGAGTCCAACATGACTAAGCTAGTGAACTGAACTGAACTGACATTCAGTATCAGCACTGGTACTGATTACTCTTTGATTTGCATTATTGTGTTGCCATTTTCTCTGTGAAGCTTAGAACTTGTATCAGGAAGTGTAGTTTAACTCATTGTCATCCCAGGCAACTCAGGGAGAGCATGCTGATTTGAGATTTATATTTCAAACACAGAAAGGATTGTTTTCCGTAAAGCTTGGATATATACCTAAAATTGAGGGGGCATGACTTCACCACCTATTTCTAGCTCTTCCACCCCTCCACAGTCTCAATTCTAGATGTTTCGATAAACTTGTAAGTGTTGGTGTAACCCAGATCTCTTCTGAAATGAGTATGGGAACCCTCTAGTTATAGCCTTAATTTCCCCTTTTCATTTGGCATTGTATAGGCACAGTTATGGAGAAGGCAGTGGTACCCCACTCCAGTACTCTTGCCTGGAAAATCCCATGGATGGAGGAACCTGGTAGGCTGTAGTCCATGGGGTCGCTAAGAGTTGGACACGACTGAGCAACTTCACTTTCACTTTTCACTCTCATGCATTGGAGAAGGAAATGGCAGCCCACTCCAGTGTTCTTGCCTGGAGAATCCCAGGGACGGGGGAGCCCGGTGGGCTGCCGTCTATGGGGTCGCACAGAGTCGGACACGACTGAAGCGACTTAGCAGCAGCAGGCACAGTTAAAGTAATAAAAGTGAATATATATCACCAATAAAAGTTTTCTATAGAAAAGGTGAAACCTTAGAAGATTTTGAACAAATGATCATGTACTAGAGCTATATCTCATTGAAAACATGAACTATTTAACTGCATATCTGTATGGCATCAACCCTATGAGATATTACCTAATTTGTTTCACAAATGAGGAAAATGACAGTGAGAAACTAAGAAACTTTCCCACGTTTGTCAAAGCGGGAAGTGGTGGAACCCTCCTAACCCCCACTCCCAACGTTATCTGATCACATGTGGACCCTGTGCCCCCATGCTCTCCCAGTGCCCCCATCTCCTGTGTGCTTTCCTTTGATTCTGCACTCAGCTTAGATTCCAGAATCTGCAGCTCTAACCAGTTTCTTGCAAACTGAACCTTCCTAGGCCCTCATGCCCTCCTTGCCCACTTTGTTCTTACACTGGAGTCACTGACGGTGAGCTAGAGAAAAACCCTCGCCTGTGCTGACTGTTCTTACCTCCGGTGCCACTTTCCCTGGCAGTCTCGCCAGGTTTGTTTAGTCCATCACTTCTTCATTTGTTCAAGACAACTCTGGTCTCAAGTTTCCTCATTCCTCAAATCTCCTACTCTTTCCTCCTTCTCCTTACTTTCCCCTGAAGACTTTGCTTCTCATTTCACTGAAGAAGCAGTCACAGTCTGAAGGTGAATATACCCATTCTTGTGACCAAGTCTACCAATCTATTTGCATCTTAACTTATAGACTCTGCTTTCCTCCTGTTTACGTATTTACTTATAAGAATTGTTCACAGTCCTACCAAGAGCCAACACCTCCACTTGCACTGGCCTCTATCCCTTTCCTTTTCTAGGACCTTGTTCCTGCAGTGGTCTTCCCTTTGTCCTCATGACAGGTTTTCCCTCTCACTACTGATCATTGCCATCAGCAGGCAAACATGCTCCATTATCACCCATCTTAGGAAAACAAAACTCGCTCTCAGCCAACATTCCCTCCCAGCTCTCACCACAAGATTTATACTCTCTCTTAAAGCAAAACTCCTGAGAAGAACTGTCTGTCCACACTTGCTCTCTCTACTTCCGCACCTCTCATTCTCTCTTTAACCTGTGCTAATCAGCCTTTGGTCCCCAGTCCTTCAAAAGCTATTTTGAAAAACCACATGTCAATGTCACCAAAAAGCGACATGTTGTCAAATTCAATGATGGCTTCTCAGCACTACTTTTAAATGTGTAGTAGCTCTGACAAAGTCGTTTACTTCTTCCTTTTGCAAACGCTCTGTCCTCTTGGTTTCTGGGGTAGTGTCTTCCGGATTGTTTTTTCCTTTGCTGGTCAACCGTCCTTAGTACTTTTTGTTGGCCTTTGCTCTAATCTCTAACCCAAAGCTTTGGTCTGCAGCTCTATTTCCTCTTCTCCACCTGCATTTACTTCAAAAAAATCTCTTACAATCTTATAAATCCAAAATTTCAATCTCTTGTCTTAAGCTTGCCTGTGAGGTCTGAGATATCAAATTATCCACTGAATATCTAGAGTGTCTAAGACAATCTTGTCATACATACCATGACCAAAACAAAACTCTTGATTCTTTCTTTCCCCCTTGAAATACTCTGATCCTTCTGTTATTTATCAAAACTTAGAAATCATCCTTGATTTCTCTTTTCTTCTCATATCTAAGACATCAGCAGATTTTGCTGACTTTACCTTAATATTATCACTTCCCTTCAATGCCGCCTACATGTCTAGCCTAAGCTACTATTATCTCTTGCTTGGACTTCAAAAGCCTGCAAATTGATCTCATTGAGTCTCCTCTTCTCTCCACCCTCCGCCCAGGTCTGTTCTCTCCCCAGCAGTCAATGTTCTTGTATAAAATCAATTGTGCTCTGTCCTCCTAAAACTACTTCAATTACTTTTCATTTTACTGAGAATAAATTCAGACTACTTAATGACCTTCTCATCATTACTTGATCTAGCCACTGCTTACCTTTCTGAACTTATTTTTTCACCACTGTTTCCATTGATCAATAGTCCTGTATCTACACTGGCTTTCTTTTAACACAATAAACTCATTACTGCCCCAGGCCCTTTGCACTTCTTTATCCCTAAAATCAGTATGCTCTTAGTCCAGATATTTGAGTATCTTAAAACCACAGAACATCAGACTTGGGAGAGTCTTAGGGATCTTTAGAACCCATCACTGCATTTTATAGCTGAGAAAAATGACGCCTAGAAAGCCTGAAAGCTGCTCAAACCCATACAGTAAGTGACCAAGCTGAGACTGACTCCTTTGACCAATTCTTTTCTTCGAGTTTTGTTAGATGAGCTAATTACTCTGTGTATGACGTTCTCATTTTTTTTGGCTGCAAATCAGTTGTGATTAGTTTTAAACCACAGTGCAGTTTGTCCATCTGAGTTACATGCTTCTGAATTCTTTTGACATATTCTTTCCTGGGGCACTTGGCTCCAGTGGGTGAGCTGGGGGAGAGAGAAGAGAATGGGACTGCAGGGGTGATGATGCTTTAATTACGTAGAAGTGTTTGGCCTTTCTCTTGTGAGATCAAAGTGCCTCACCCAGGTGTTAATTCAATTCTCCTGCTAGTCTTCTGAAGTAACTTACGGAAACCAGTGCACAGATGAGAAAACTGCATGTGTATCTCCTGTGTATGTCATTCACACCAGAGTGACTTTTCTAAAAGGTAAAACTGCCTGTTTCATCCATCTGCTTAAAATCCTTGCAGGGCCCCCTTTGCCCTCAGGGTAAATTCCAGTCTCTGTAACCTGCTCCCCAGCCCCTCACAGGCCATGCTTTCATCATTCACTTCCTCCCCTTCCACTGCCTTTCATAGACCCACTGCTGTCGCCCCTGGCTTTGCATGCTTCAGCCACATAAGTCATATTCACTGTGTTTCACCTCTCTGGGCCTTTGCTCTCGCCATTTCTGCACTGAGCATCCTTGCATATCTGCCCTTTGTGAAAGCAAGCGGGAGTTGCCTCTTCTGAATATCCTGTGACGCCTTTCTTAGGTAGTCATTTCCTTCTTCAGGTTCTTGAGCATCATATGCTTGACCCTACCATTTATCAGCATGGAGAGAGGTTTCGTTTGTGTTTTGCTCATCTCACTCACCTGCTAGATTGTGAGCTCTTAACAGGGAAGAACTCAGTCTATTCTTTTTGGTCTTCACAGAATCTAGCTCAGGAGCGGACAAGGATAGTAACTGAGAACGTGTTGGGTGAATGAGCGAATGAGTGAAGGTGACTAGCAAGCTGGCAGCGAGTGAGAACAGCCTCCCCAAAGAATATTTAATGGATTCTCATCTGCCGCCTCCTTGACCACGCCTCTTTCAATCCCACTTATATTTCACAGACTTTACAATAATCTCTCCCTAGGGTTAGAGAGACCAATTACTCTTTCAAGGCTCCTCCTGGCAGGCACTGCCCCTGGCTCTCAAAAGGGCCTCTTGAGCTGTCTATGAGGTCCCAAACGTGAACACACGCTATGGGATTTCACACTCATTTGTTGATTGCAGGGCACTCGCCACTATTGATCTGCAAGATGATTTCTAGGTGGTCTGTGGACGCTGTGAATTTATTTATATATGACTTAGGAGGAACTCCTTTTACATTTCTGTAGCAAATTACACTTTCTATTTAAAAAATAATTTATTTAAGTTTAAAAAGTGAATCAATTTAAAGAGAACTATTGAATGTATATAACACAGATATATGGCAAAATAATGAAGTGGTGCCTGAATGACTATTCATTTCAGCCTTCTTCCAGGCATTCAGACCTCAGATGTTAATGGCACATCATATGCCAGGCCCTGTCCTATGTGAGGGGATGTATAGATGGTAAATAGTTTCAATCTTGCTCCTGTGTCCTTTAAATGTTAGACACTTCCTGGGCCCTCTGTCCATCCCCCTCTGGGATGCTGAGAACAATTTGTTAACATCCACATTAATGTGGGGTGACTGGGTTGGGCGGAAATGGGAAAAGGAAAAGAAAAACACATATACCTATAAATATATACAAATGTGTGTGAGTGTGGGCTAGACTTATTGTTTTGTTTCTAATCAGTAGGATATGACTGGGGTCTATGAACACACACACTCATCATATACAACCCCTCCAATACTAAAACTGGAAAGCTATACTGCATGGGAAGATAACTTGCCAGAGTGGAGTTGAATAGTGGAGAGTGAACGATGGGAAGATCATTATTAAAACTTCACCTCTCTGAGCTTCGGTTTTCCTTTGTAAAATGGGAGGATTGGACTGGATCGGTAACAGAAAGTACATTTTCCTGACAGAGCATATGTTACTGAAGGGCTGTGGTGAGAAGGTTCCTGAGGGGAGATCCCGCTTGAGTGGGAATGCGTGCTTGAGCAATGAGTGATGTCTCCCATGGAAATGTGGCAGGAGGAGGATGACTAGTTATGGGGACATGAGTGTGAGCAGACAGAATGGAGACAGCATACCACACAGCCCTGAGTTTTTGAACTGGATTACTTTGAAGAGAACTTCAAGGTCTGACTTTCTAAGGTTCTGCAAAGTAAGTAGGTAACCATTCCATTCTCCAGGGGATCTTCCCCATTCAAGGACTGAACCTGCGTCTCCTGTATCGCAGGAGGATTCTTTACCATCTGTGCCACCAACGTTCTGCAGAAGCCAACACCATATTTTTCCTAACAGTAAGTAGTGAGTGTGCATGGCAAAAATGATGGTGATGGTGATGCTGGTAACAGTGTGCTACCACTTCAATTTGTCTCTGGGGTAGGCAGCCTCCAAGAGGGCACCCAGCCTCCAAGATGGCATCCAGTGATCCCTACCTCCTAGTGGGTCATTCCCTTTCCTTGGTTGTGGATTAGACTTGTTTTACTTCTAACAAATAGAGTAGAAGTAGTATGATGCCTTCTCTGAGATTAAATGATAAGAAGACTGTTCTCTGTCGGGTCATTCTCTCTTGTCAGAAACCAGCTGCTATGTTGTGAGACACTCAAAAGAGAGGACTAAGTGGCAGGGAACTAATGTCTCCAGCGAACAGCCAGTTCAGTTTAGTTCAGTTCAGTCGCTCAGTCGTGTCCGATTCTTTTGCAACCCCATGAATCACAGCACGCCAGGACTCCCTGTCCATCACCAACTCCTGGAGTTCACTCAAACTCATGTCCATCGAGTCGGTAATGCCATCCAGCCATCTCATCCTCTGTCGTCCCCTTCTCCTCCTGCCCTCAATCCCTCCCAGCATCAAAGTCTTTTCCAATGAGTCAACTCTTCACATAAGGTGGTCCAAGTATTGGAGTTTCAGCTTGAGCATCAATTCTTCCAATGAACACCCAAGACTGATCTCCTTTAGAATGGACTGGGTGGATCTCCTTGCAGTCCAAGGGACTCTCAAGAGTCTTCTCCAACATCACAGTTCAAAAGCATCAATTCTTCGGCCCTCAGCCTTCTTCAGAGTCCAACTCTCACATCCATACATGACCACTGGAAAAACCATAACCTTGACTAGATGGACCTTTGTTGGCAAAGTAATGTCTCTGCTTTTCAATATGCTATCTAGGTTGGCCATAACTTTTCTTCCAAGGAGTAAGCGTCTTTTAATTTCATGGCTGCAGTCACCACCTGCAGTGATTTTGGAGCCCACACAAATAAAGTCTGACACTGTTTCCACTCTTTCCTCATCTATTTCCCATGAAGTGATGGGACCAGATACGATGATCTTCATTTTCTGAATGTTGAGCTTTAAGCCAACTTTTTCACTCTCCACTTTCACTTTCATCAAGAGGCTTTTTAGTTCCTCTTCACTTTCTGCCATAAGGGTGGTGTCATCTGCATATCTGAGGTTTTTGAGATTTCTCCCAACAATCTTGATTCCAGCTTGTGCTTCATCCAGCCCAGCTGGATGTACTTTGCATATAAGTTAAATAAGCAGGGTGACAATATACAGCCTTGACATACTCCTTTTCCTATTTGGAACCAGTCTGTTGTTCCATGTCCAGTTCTAACTGTTGCTTCCTGACCTGCATATAGGTTTCTCAAGAGGCAGGTCAGGTGGTCTGGTATTCTCATCTCTTTCAGAATTTTCCACAATTTGTTGTGATCCACACAGTCAAAGGCTTTGGTATAGTCAATAAAGCAGAAATAGATGTATTTCTGGAACTCTCTTGCTTTTTCCATGATCCAGCAGATGTTGGCAATTTGATCTCTGGTTCCTCTGCCTTTCCTAAAACCAGCTTGAACATCTGGAAGTTCACGGTTCATGTATTGCTGAAGCCTGGCTTGGAGAATTTTGAGCATTACTTTACTAGCATGTGAGATGAGTGCAATTGTGCGGTAGTTTGAGCATTCTTTGGCGTTGCCTTTCTTTGGGATTGGATGGAAAACTGACCTTTTCCAGTCCTGTGGCCACTGCTGAGTTTTCCAAATTTGCTGGCATATTGAGTGCAGCACTTTCACAGCATCATCTTTCAGGATTTGAAAGAGCTCAACTGGAATTCCACCACTTCCACTAGCGTTGTTCGTAGTGATGCTTTCTAAGGCCCACTTGACTTCACATTCCAGGATGTCTGGCTCTAGGTGAGTGATCATACCATCATGATTCTCTGGGTCATGAATATCTTTTTGGTACAGTTCTTCTGTGCATTCTTGCCACCTCTTCGTAATATCATCTGCTTCTGTTAGGTCCATACCATTTCTGTCCTTTATTGAGCCCATCTGTGCATGAAATGTTCCCTTGGTATCTCTAATATTCTTAAAGAGATCTCTAGTCTTTCCTATTCTGTTGTTTTCCTCTATTTCTTTGCATTGATCGCTGAGGAAGGCTTTCTTATCTCTCCTTGCTATTCTTTGGAACTCTGCATTCAGATGCTTATATCTTTCCTTTTCTCCTTTGCTTTTTGCTTCTCTTCTTTTCACAGCTATTTGTAAGGCCTCCCCAGACAGCATTTCTTTTCCCCATGGGAAAGAAATGCAAAAAAAAGCGAAGAGCCAAGGACGACCTAAATCTGCCAACTTCCATACAAGTGAGCTTGGAAATGGATTCTTCCTGAGATGAGTCATGAGATGATGGTGGCTTCAGCAGACACCCTGATTGTAACATTTTGGGAGATTGTGAGGTAAAGAACCTGGATTCCTCACCCACAGAAACTTGTGAGATAATAACTGTTGCTTTAAGCTGCAAAGTTTTGGGACAATATATTATGTCACAATAGATAACTAAGTCACTTCAGTTGTGTCGGACTCTTTAAGACCCGTGAACAGTAGCCTACCAGGCTCCTCTCTCCATGGGATTCTCTAGGCAAGAATACTAGAGTGGGTTTCCATTTCCTTTTCTGGGAGATAACTAATATAGAGCCCCAACACGGGCAATCACAAAGGTCTGCCTTGACAAGTTGTTTGGAGGTCCAAGTTCCTTATTCTATACACTAAGACCCACCATAGACTCAGATTTCAATATGGCCACAAAAACATCCTCCACCCATACAGTATAGGCCCTTGGGGAACAGGATCAGGTGTTATCCTAGCTCCAAACTTGTATTCCAGCTTTCTGCTGGATATTGTACCACTGGCACCTCTCACATAACACCTCTGAAGTTCTCCTCTAGTGTTCTCTATTTGATGTTCAAGCCCTAAATTTTCGCATCATCAGTGATAACCCCTTTGCCCTGACTCTCTGTGTCTTATCTCTAGATTTCCCCAAATGCATGGTCAAAGTTCACCGCTAGGATCTCGCATCTGATTGGCAAAAGCCTATTTTTAACACCTACAGATATTCCTTGCTTTACAAAAGTTTACACCACTTCATTTTTACTGATGATTTACATTAGTACCTTTTTTCATTAACCAAAGGAAATCCAGAGATTTTTGCTTTCATGAAGAAAGGCCAGAGTTGGCAGTTGCACTCAGTGTTTGTTTTGCAGTGAGCCTCTATCGAGGCAGCACATAGCCGAGCAGTAAGGGTGGGGCTGCCAAGTACTTTTCCTGGGAGCTACACTCAACATCTCAGCATCCATCCACCGTAGCTTTGAACTGTGTCAACATCTGTGCTTCATCGGGATTTATTTAGTGCATCCATGAGCAAGATATGTCCCAAGGTAATTGTTTCTTTGCTTTACACCATTTCAGCTTACGAATGGTTTCATAGGAACACCTTAATTTCAGATAGCGGGGAAAGCCTGTATCTTCTGCCTGTATCAGACTTCCTTTGTGCTGCTACCATTATAAAGCCTTGTCTTTTTATCGTTGAATGATTAATATTTAGTGTAGAAAGGAGCATGTGAAAATAAAACTATCCCTTGCTGCTGCTGCTGCTAAGTCGCTTCAGTCATGTCCGACTCTGTGCGACCCCATAGATGGCAGCCTACCAGGCTCCCCTGTCCCTGGGATTCTCCAGGCAACCCCTCATAAAACCTGACAATTTTTGTATGCCCATCTAGCCTCTGTCCATATACAAGAATGCATTTCACTTGAGGGTAATGACAATTTATACATAATTTTTGTGTTTGATTTTCAGCACTTCTTTAAATGGTAAGTATTTTCCTAATTTGCTACATTATTTTGACATTATCTCTTCTATTGGTGCATGTTATTCCATGGAGGAGATATAACTTAAGACACTTAACTATTTCTCTCATGGATATTAGAGTTGTTTCTAATATTTGTCATTATACATAACAATGGATTAATCTTTCTTGGTAAAATTGTTTTCTTCAATTAATTCACTGTAGGGAATTTTCAGGAAGAGAATTCCTTGGTCAACTATTCTGAAGAATTTTTTTTTACAGGAGAAATGTCTCTGTTGTCTTTCTAGAAGGTTGAATCTAGGTGACAAGAGGGTAAAATGACATCATTTTAGTAAAAAAAAAAAATTTTTTTTATGTACTAACACAAATTTTTAAAAGTCCATGTAGTAGGTAACTCATCTGAGAACACCAGAAATTTTACCTTCCCTCTATTTATTGACTTCTAGGAATATAAGGGCCTACTAATTTTAAAATTATAAAAAGTTTTGGCCGTGCTGCATCTTTGTTGCTGCGCTCAGGCTTTCTCTAGTTGCAGCAGGCAGGGGCTACTCTTTGTTGTGTTGCCTGGGCTCTAGGCACGTGGGTTTCAGTAGCTGCAGCATGTAGCTCAGTAGCTGTGGCTCTCAGGCTTAGTCGCCCTGTGGCATGTGGGATCTTCCTGGATTAGGGATTGAGCCTGTGTCCCTTGCAATGTCAGGTGGATCCTTAACCACTCAACACCAGGAAAGTCCCCCTATTAATTTCCATACCAATTCTGCAAACTTGTGTTCCACGGTTCGTTGCAGCTGTTTAGTTGCTCAGCAGTGTCTGACTCTGCAATCCCGTGGAAGATAGCCCGCCAGGGTCCTCCATCTGTGGGATTCTCCAGGCAAAAATACAGGAGTGGATTGCCATTTCCTTCTCCCGGGGATCTTTCCGACCCAGGAATTGAACCTGCCTCTCCTGCATACGCCTCTGGCATTGCAGGCAGATTCTTTACTGCTGATTTGCCCCACAATAGTACAGTGCTTTTCCCTAGAAGGTAAGGAGTCTGCTGACCCTGGAGCCCACAGCCCTCTCCTGGATCATGCTTGAGGCACCAGGGCTGCCAGAATCCCTGCCAGAATGACCGTGGGCCTGATGTTCACTATCATAAAGGACAATGCATTTTTTTTTTTAAGCTTCTTCTGCCTTCTTTTTTTTCCTTTTCCATGTATTGCTCTTCCTCCTCTTTCTTTTATTAACAAGCTTTTCACCCTGAGGAGGCATTAGTATAGAAGTAAGGTGTGTGTAATTACACTGCCTGGGCTCATAGTTCAGCTTTTACACACTTGAAAGTAAAAATATTAGTCGCTCAGTCCTGTCTGACTGTCTGAGACCCCATGGACAGTAGCCTGCCAGGCTCCTCTGTCCATGGAATTCTCTAGCCAAGAATACTGGAGTAGGTAGCCAGTCGCTTCTCCAGGGCATCTTATTGGCCCAGTGATTGAATCCGGGTTTCCTACATTGCAGGCAGATTTTTTACCATCTGAGGTACCAGGGAAGCCCTTACACACTCAAGCATGTACATAAACACAATTACCTCTCTGTTCCTTGATTTCCCCATCTGCAAAATGAAGATATTATTAATCTGTCCTCATGGAGTTCTGATGGTGGTTAAATAAGTCAATATACAGGCAACAATTAGAACAGTGTTGACACATAGTGAATACTGGATAAACCACCAGCCTCCACGACCAAATTCTTCTAGATTATTTCCTCAGGATAAATTGTCAGAAATAGAATTCCAGAGACACAGGAAAGAACACTCCTTATTCTCTTTCTACATATAACAGCCCCCAAATAGTTGCACTGGTTTCCACTGGATGGAGTTGATAATTCCAAGGCCTCTGCCTCACTGAGAGCTATGATGAAGGCATGGAGGATAAATGATTCACTGTGGTCCTGATCCTGCCTCAGCCCTGGGCAGCCAGGCTTGCATCTGAGGAAAACGCAGCCAGCCTCACCAGCATTATGAAATTGGCTACGCAGGGGTGTCGGGCAACAAGCTGATACTGGAAAGGAGTCAAGGAGAAATATGATTGCCTCAGGACAGGGACTGCTCTTGTCAGGAAAATTCCTAGGAACATGAAGAGAGACGTGCTTAAACGCCTCTGTGAGTCATATCCAGGAATTTGTAGAACAAAAGGGCGATCACGCCATGGCCCAGCAGAGCTCCTGACAGAGCGCTTTTATGGAAGAACCAAGGAGGGCCGGAGAACAGAGAACAGACCTAGTCATTACCGCCCTGGTGATTCCTGACCCACATTCACAGGAGCTGGTTCCCCTTTCTTCTTCTTCTTCTTCTAAGAGGGACATTAATAGTTCAGTTCTTTTCAGTAGACAGAGTGGTTCTGGGTATCTGAGGGGCTTGAGAATGACTGACAGAGAGGTCTACGAGAAGCTCGGCGCATGCTGACAAGACCTGACTTCCCAAAATAACTTACTCACCAAGTTCCTTGTTGCCAGTAATTGAGCAGCAGTTGGGGTGTTTTTATGGTTGCCTTGAAAGTCAGGGCCCTGGTGGATGCTATTGTTAGTGACAACGATGAAAAAAAGGTGAGGGTGTGATGATGACGGTCGTGATAATAATGAAAGGAAAGAGGATCGAATATTGACCGAGTGCACGAGTGCTGGCTGCTTTCACGCGCTTTCGTTAATCTAGTCTTATGACTCTCCCCCACCCGCCCCCCACCCCTCACTTCTAGAGCTTGCGATAATTATTCCCATTGCACAGGTGTGCCTCACAGGGGTTAAGTTCCTTGCCCATAGTCACAGAGCTGCTCAGCGGCCACAAGGAGGTTAAATTCCTGTCCTCACTTCGAGTCCTGGGCTCTTTCCTCTACATTTCATGGGTGCGTGCATGCTAAGTTGCTTCGGTTGTGTCCAACACTGTGTGACCGAAAGGCCTGTTGCCTGCAAGGTTCCTCTGTCCATAGAGTTGTCCAGGCAAGAGTACTGGGGTGGGTTGCCATACCCTCCTCCAGGGGATCTTCCTGACCCAGGGATCAAACCTGCGTTTCTTATGTCTCCTGCAATGGCAGGTAGGTCTTTACCACCAGTACCACCTGGGAAGCCAGTAGATGAAAATACCACCCACCCATACGCACAACTTACCTTGGAAAAAGACCCCTATGTAACCATTCCAAAAGTGAAAGTGAAAGTGAAGTCGCTCAGCTGTGTCCGACTCTTTGTGACCCCGTGGACTGTAGCCCACCAGGCTCCTCTGTCCATGGGATTCTCCAGGCAAGAATATTGGAGTGGGTTGCCATTTCCTTCTCCAGGGCATCTTCCCGACCCAGGGATAGAACCCGGGTCTCCTGCGTTGGAGTCAGACGCTTTAACCACTGAGCCACCAGGGAAGCCCATTCCAAAAGGCACTGGAATTTTTGTAACTATATCACTTAACTTTGTTAACCATCCTCTACTGTGTCTTCTGTTATAACAAATACAATCAGACATGTTATAATTGCCAGAGCTTTAGAATAGAAACCAGTTCTAGGTTTGAGATTCAGGGACCAGAGCAGACTGATCACAGCGGGTTAGACCATTGGACCAGCCAGCAGCCTTCAGCTAGTGATCCTAGTGGCTTTGATCCCCAAGTGGGGCAGCCGCTGGGTTTCTCAGCAGACCAGTTTTCCCAGCTGATTATCTTTTCTGAGCAGCCAGAGAGCCCTTTTGGTTTCACCCACTAAGAGCAAACCTGAGGCTGCCCAGCTTGTCAGAGTGCCCAGAAAGTTTATTGACCCGATTAACCTATGATAATTATCTTCTGAAGCTACACGGTGGGCAGAAGGGACTAGACAGACAGCCCTGTTGGCTCGGCTTTCACGGTTCATCTCCACAGGGCTTTCCCTTTTGAGTCTCTGGACATGAACTAAGTTCACCTCCACAAATTTCTTTCCTTTTTCATCTTGTCCTCTCCCCTGCCCTCTGTCACACATGTGCCAGGGTCACCTATATTTCCTAGTATAAAAAGGTGCAGTGTGGGCAAGGGAAAAAAAGGCGGATTGCTCAACTCCAGAACCAACTAAGCAGTGCAATGCGTATTTCATATGAGTGCCTCTTAAGCATCAAGGAGTTTTGCAGGGAAAAGAGAGAAAGGAATTTCCCAAAACGCTGTTCAGTGCCAGCTTTTCTCTGAACCAGCACAGCCTGGAGGAGCATTGGTGTCTGCTTGGTCTGTGTAGTTTCCAACCGGGTTTGAATCTTGGTCATGCACTGTCTTTGTCCTCTGAACTTGAGCTGACTTAGAAACGTTTCTGAGCTTCGGTTTCCTCATCTTTCAAGTGGGAATCATAGTACCTAGTTCTAGGGTTGTTGTAAGGGTGGAATGAGATTATAAGGGTGAAATGAGACAATGTGGATAAGAATCTTAACGTGGTGTCTGTCACAGAGAAACACCCCATAACTGGATGCTAGGATGATGAAGTGTGTTGTTACCTGGGGTGTCAAAGCCAAGGGAAAGTTCAAGAGATATACAGGCATACAGGCCTGGCACCCTGAGACAAGAGGCAGCTGGAGCCCAGGAGGCAGGGCAGGAAGGGATTTCTGAGGGGAGCCTCTTAAGAAGTCTGGGTGATGCCTCTTCTGCCCCAAAGGAAATGAAGCGGGTCTTGCTTTCAGGAGATGGTGTACGGCAGGGTGGTTTGCAATAGTTCTAAGAGACTGGGAACCCTTTGACCTCATTCTTTTCTAACGGCTCAAAGAGTAGCTATCAAATGATCCCCAGCCACTTGATGACCGTGTTCGGCCTCAGCATTGTTGCAGGCAGGGGAAGGTCACATCACTTTCTAGACCAGTGTTATTTGCTTTTCTGCTTTTTCATAATAATTCTCTCTTTTGCTCCTGCAAGGTTACTTACTGCCACGTCCTGAAAATTTACCTGTTACTTACATTTTTTAAAAGGGATAAATGTAATGATACTAAATAAGATTTGGAAAAAGAAAACAAATCATGATCATTACAGACTTTAAAAATGTTTGCTACTTCTACCTACAATTATATCATGTTTTTTTTGGCATCTTCTTGCAACCTTCATGGCCATTACTGTAGACTATTCCATAGTACTCCTGCCTCCTTCTTTTGAACAGTTAGGTTGTTTCACATTTTTTTCTCATGCAGGCCAATGCTGTGAAGAGTAGTATCCTCTATCTGTGCATTTTATTCTTTCAGTGATTTTGGGGAGATAACTTCCTACCTAGTTTAGAATGATTCATAATTCTTTTTTTAAATTAATCTTTAAATTGAGGTATAGTTGGTGTGCAACATTATATGTTTCCACATATACAGCATACTGATTCACAACTTTTAGGTTATTAATAAATTTTATGTATAGGTATTATAATGTGTTGGCTACATTCTCTATGTTGCACAATATAGCCTGTAGCTTGTTTATTTTATACGTAGCAATTTATTCTTAATCCCTACTTGCCCCTCTTCCTTTCCCTCTCCCCACTGGAAACCACTAGTTTGTTCTCTAGATCTGTGAATTTTGTTGTTGTTGTTATATTTACTAGTTTGTTTTATTTTTTTAGATTGCTCATCTAAAAAACAAAAATCAGCATAATTCTTGAAGTGTGCATGCTCAGTCACTCAGTTGTGTCCGACTCTCTGCAACCCCATGGACTGCAGGCTGCCAGGCTACTCTGCATGGGGTTTTCCTGGGAAGAATTCTGGAGTGAGTTGCCATTTCCTCCTCCAATAATGCTTGATATGTATTACCAAATTTCTCTCCAGAACATACAGTTACAGACTTGGTTATGCTTGTTGTTCAGTAGTATCAGAGTCTTTGTGACCTCATGAACTGTAGCCCACCAGGCTCCTCAGTCCATGGGATTTCTGAGGCAAGCCTACTGGAGTGGGCTGCCATTTCCTCCTCCAAGGGTTCTTCCCAACCCAGGGATTGAACCCACATCTCCTGCGTTGGCAGTGGACTCTTTACCATTGAACCACAATGTGATGTATTTATTTTTAATTGGCTAATTCTTTGCCTGATGACTTGTGCACATAGCCATGGGGCCAAGGCTTCTTAACTCTTTGTGCTTCCTCTCAAATGGCCTGTTTGTGCAGTCAAACCTAAGTCTGAGTATGACCTGAGTACGACTGTGACAGATCAGCGCTGGGTGCTCGGGGAAGTCTTATTTCTCATTCCTCCCTGGCCCTGGGAATCCGACTGTCTTGTGTTGGTGTCCTGCTCTAGTCCACTTTCCAACCACTGTGCTGGGCACTGAGAGAAGAAGGGGCAAGCAGGGTAGGTCGGTGGGAAATATCCACAAGGGACAGACAGGATGGGGCAGGGGAGTTCCCAGGACCCAGGTGAGGAGCTCAAGGATTGCTTCTCTGACATTGGAATGATGAATAAGAGGGTATGAGGTCAACAGGAAGGAAAAAGTCATCCCCTCTACCACCATCTCTCCCGGTCCCTCCACCTCTGCACCTTCTCCCAATCCTTGAGCAACACTGAGCTGCTCACACTCTCATGCACAGACTGCTCCCTAACTTGGAAGCTCTTCTGCATCCTCATCTGTTTGCTCAACTCTTACTTAGCCTTCAAAGCCCAGGTGAAATTCACTTCTCTCTGGCTTCCCTGTCCCAGTCTGGAGGGGGAGGTAACCCCAGAGGAGGCTTCCTCTCGCTCCGTGTAACCCCACAGCACTTAGCATACGTGACAGCCACTGCTTTCATCACATTTTTTGCCTCCTCCACCGATCCGTGAACTTGGACTCTGTGACTCCTCTCAGTGTCGCCTTGCTGAGCTCAGGGCCTGACTCAGTGGGTGCCGAGTAACCGCTGAGCCATGCTAAACTCATCGAAAGATCACCCCTTGAAATGCAATCCCTAAGCCCCGTTGCTGGAACTCCGTAGCTTCTCAATAAATACACACTGAAGACATTGAAATAGTCCCATTTCGTTTCCACGAGGTTTCCCTTCAGGAAATCACTATTTTCTTTCCAGTGGTCTTTGCGGGGACACCACCTCCTATTCCGTGTGGTTTTCTCTCCCTTCGGAGAAACCCGAGCCTTCCTGAAGATCATAGTGGACTTCACCAGCCCCACCCACCAGCAGGCAGGCCAAAGCCTGTCTCCTGAGTAACACAGAGCCCTTTTTTTCTCCTTGTGAGAAAACCAAACCTCCTCTGCTATCTGAGATGAATAACCCCTGCTAAAATAGAACCCACCGAGTCTTCCAGCCAAGGAGGAGGCTGGCTGGCAGAGTTGGGGAGGTGAGCACATTTTGAAGCATACAATTTCCCAGGATTAGAGCTTTTCATTAGGAGACTTCTGGATGTGTTTTTCCCTCTAAAGACTCCAATGAAAGTCCAGAGAATTTACCAACTACAGTGAGACATTCTTTACCACCAGGAGCTCTGTTGCCCATTAATTGTAAACAAGTTTGTGCGTTAATCTAACAAATGCCTATTTTTTTTTTTTCGGTTCACCCTCTTTCACTTTTAATTAAAATCGTTGCATTGATTTGTTTTTAAAGTAATAGTGAAGACTCTGACTTTGTAGGTTGAGAAATAAATTGTCATTGGAAGGATTAGAGAGGTTCTTCTTTTGATTTTAATAAAGATTAGAAGGAGCAAAAGAAGCACAAAGAAATGAAGGCAGCTCCCCCAATATAATGAGTTAGACAGCTCCCTCCCCCCACCTTGATCAAACAAGAGAACAAATGTATTAAACAAAGAGTATGGATTTGACAAACCATCTCTGCTCCCGCGAAGGATTTTCGAGGGGATTTGGAAAGTTGTAGCCTGCCCATGTTCTGTTATTTCTGAGTATATTAAAGCCAGAGTGCTGTTAGCTTAGGTATTGTTTTTTGTGTGTGCTTTGCTTCCTGGCAATAGAGTGTTTCTTTAAGGAAAGCAATTGGGAGATACCCTGGTCCTGGTTAATCTGTTCCCCTTTTCACACACAAACCATTGTCTGCATGTGCTTCCCAAGAGGCGCAGGCATTATGTCCCAGGCCCCCCTCTCCCAAGTCGGCAGGCTGGACAAAGGGAACAGCACGTCTTGGGAAGAGCCGGCTGGATTTCCATTTGACACTGGAGCTGTTTCGCTTTGTGCAAACCTCAATGCAAAATGTGCCGATTCCCAAGGAAAAACCAAAAAACAAAGGGAGGAACAAATGTGGTGAGTTGTCAGTTTTCCACCCAGACCCTCTACCTCAAAGGGGAAGAGTTGGGGAAATTCCTGCTGTCTTCATGGGTAACTGCAGGGCTCCAAGGGCTCAAGAGAAGATTCATTCCTGTGGGGGTGCTGAAGGTCTGGTTGCAACTCTAGAATAGGAACTTCTGGAACTGCCCCTTTGTCCCTGTATAAACTGACATTCCACCCAGAGGCAGAGACAGGCCAGCTTATCTGCGCTCTGATCAGTTAACTCTGGGGACACACCCGGGGAGTTTCAACCAGGCTTACATGGTGGTTGCCCTTTTCCTATGGATATTTAATTACTACCTCTTCATTGTTTGTTTGAGGTCACACACACACACACACACTCCTCTGGATAACTCTGGATCTCCCTCTCCATCTCCTTCCCTCTCTTTCTCCTAAGTTTCTTAAGACTGCTCTCTCCTTGCCCTCTCTCCACCCCACCTCTCACTTAACTGCTCAAGTCACACAGTGTGAGTGCTGCCTTTCACCCCCATCTGTGATACCATTCTGGCTGAGGTCATTAGCCCTGGTCTTGTTAGTTTTTCTACTGTCTCTTCTTCTAAACCATGAGCACTTTCAGGACTGTGGGAGGGGGGTTAGACTTTATCCCTCTTTGTGTTTGTAGCATCATGGTGCTCAGGACCTATTTGACTCAAGGGGCTTATTCCAGAACTATCACACTGTCACAGCTTCCATGGAAAGAAGCAACATGTTCTGAGCTTTCTGTCTTGCACTGGGCATGATGCTAGAAATGGCCACATACATTTTCTTAGTCATCTTTATTCCAAAAAGGCATTTTTGCAGCTGACATAATTCAGGCTCTCAGAAGCTAGATCACACAGCTAGTAATTAGGAGATGGCAGATCTAGGGGCTGTATCTTAAAAGCATTTCTGTTCATGCACAAAAAAAAGAAAGCATTTCTGTTCTATGGGCTGGTTCAGATAGAATGTTACAGGCATTTAGAGTACTTCAGACAAATGGAAGACTCACATGAGATAAATGTGGGCTCCCCCAAAACTTAGGAAGTGGGGAGCCATCTTCAAGCTGCTCTCCTGGCTGGAGAAACTGATGCTCTTCTTGGGAAGTTCATGAGTCTCATGATTGGAGAAGTAGCCACAGCAAATAATAAATACTGATATTTACACTCTGCTATGGTAATGACTTGTATTGAATTAATTTTATCAACCCAATCTTCAAAACAGTCCTATGTGGATGATACTATTATATGTCTGATTCTATTGATGAGAACACTGAGACACAGAGAGGCTAGGTAATTTGCTCAAGGCCATATAACTGGTTAGTAGTAGAATTAAAATTTAAATCCAGAAACAGGTATCGTCACAGTCTATTATTGTATCCCAGAGGTATTTCTCTTCTTTCTAAAATCGTGGAGTTTCCGCCTTTGCCTGTGGGTGAGAATATCTTGAATTCTTATCATAGATTCGCTAAATTAAACGTGTTGAGGTTTTCATTATTTGACGTGCTACCATCATTCTGACAGTTTACCATCGTGTTTGCTCTTTAGAGAACATCCACCACTTCATCCGTCTTCCTCTTACAGCAGGAAACCCAGAACAGAGAAGCTATCCGAGGAGTCATTTGATGCAGCATAAACCGCTAACAGTTCAGTTTGGTGGTCATGTCACGTATATTAATTTATGCTATTTATGCTATTCTTTCTACTAAACACCTCCTGAATCTTCTTCTCAATGAACTGCTGGTACACTCTCATCTACTTCTTTGATGGATAATTTGGCCATACAGTTCAGCCAGTTCCTTACATTCATCCACGATCAATTTTACCTTATAAGATTAACTTAAACCATTTCCTGCAAGTGCTTTCTTCAAGTCAGCTACCACTTTGGCACCAAGAGATTTGGCAAGGGTGTAGGTTTTAGAATCAGAGAACCTTGAAGTCAGAGTCTGGCCTGTCACTTATGAGTTATTTGACCTTGGCTAATTCCCATGAACTTCTCTTGCCTCAGTTTTCCTTTCTGTAAATTAGAGCTAATGGTATTAATTCTAAAGGATTGGCAAACTCGAGACAAGGACTTTTAAAGCCAGAGTCCTAATAGCATTATGATCGTAAATATTTCTGTTACTGACTGGGGCCTTGGACCCTTTAATCAATGGAAATTGGCAAGAGGCCAGATGAGAAATTCAGGCAAGGCTTTATTGGGACTTGGTGCTGCAGCACAAGGGAAGCAAGAACAAGAAACAGGTGCCCTTGCTTGCTCTCCAAGGAGGGTGGGGCTGGTTCCTTAGATAGGGTGAGGGTAAGGGCTGATTGGTGGGTGAGGCGGAGGGGTGGCTTAGGTGGTCTGCTCACCCCCGTGGTGGTGCTGTGTGCAGGAATCCTGCAGCATTGCCCTGCTTTTGCTCCTGTCCACTTTTATCCTGGAGACTCCCTTTGGGTCATCTTTTCAGGACCCCCCCAATACTCCTCTGTTTTGTGTTTCCAACTCAAGGTAGCAGAAGGGCCATTTGAGAGAGGAGTTGGGCTGGACCAAGTGCCCTGGGAGACCACCGCACAGTAAGACCATCTCTTTGTTTCTCATTTGTGACTTTAAGTTTCTGTAGTTGGTACATGTTGAGTCTCGGTCGGTGAATTTAAAAGGATCTATGTTTTATGTGATTTTTGTCTATCCAGTCTCTCCCGCGAGTCTCTACAGCAATTGTGTGCACAGGTTGAGCACTTAAGCCTTGAAATGCAAACAGCCCACACTGCCTGAGACTCCAGCCTTGGGTTACTTAGTAGGACTTTAAAGAGCGAGAGAAAAAGAAGAGCTAGCATTTCTCTCCCCATGTCTTTAAAATGTAACTGTTCTGCCTGGGCTCTCGGGAACTTATCTGATCATCTGTAGTCCCTGCAGCTGAGGAATAAAAAAAAGAGGAGGCCTTTTAAAACTCTAGCAGGAAAACTATGAGAACTCTGGCTCAGTCTTTATGTAAAAAGTAATTTGTAAATGAGCTCTGTTTAACTGACTTAAAGTGAATTAAGTGCTTATATAAATTCCCAGCAATATAGAAGAAATTGGCCAGAATAAATTTATTAATCTCTGGCATTGAAGCCAGTTTAAACTTGTGGGCTTGATTACTATGATTACTATAGATACGTCTTTAGATTTGTCAGTATTAGGTATCACTTATTGTATCTAGGGTTACTGAAAGCTAATAAGTGCATATTGTTTCTGTTATAACATTTATCAACAAGGAAAATAACTTGACATGATGAAATTTTAAAGCAAATGTAACTGAGATAAGAGCTTTTAGGTAAACTCTAGGAGTAAATTATGCTTGGAGAATGTCTATCAAAATCTCTCTGGATTTTGGTTGCTTGAAACTTAATTTTGCTAAATTAAATGAAATGATAGGGATTTATTTAATATCTAGGTCATTTCAAAGAAGATAAAACACTGGAACATTAATTGCCAAACAGGTTTAAGTTGGTTTAAGTTCATCTACTTTTGTTGTCTTATGAGAAACTTAAAGATGTTTGGGTTTATTAGACACATATCTTCCACACATTGAGGAAATTTAAACAACTTTCCGACGGGCATTTCAGGAGAAATTTCTAATCTAGGGCCATTCCTGTGCTGGTGAATAATCTAGGTCTGGGATGCTTGCCATCCCCTCAACGTCTGCTAGTGGCACTTGAGCTTTCTGGGGGGCTTTTCCAGTGCTGGAACCTGAATTCCCCATAAACTGCACCCCAAGCCTGGGGCACGCTAAATTAAACTGCACAAATAGCACTTGCTTCATTTGCCCCAGGATCTCCCCCTCCCCTTCTCTGAGGTATAACTACACCAGATACTCCACCTCTTAAACAGCAAAGTATGTTTCAACCCAGGTCCTTGGACCCTTTAATCAAGAGAAATTGATGAGGCCAGACAAGAAATTCAGGCAAGGTGTTTTTGGGACCCATGCTGCAATACCAGGGAGCAAGAACAAGAAAGAGGTACCCTTGCTTGCTCCTGGAGGAAGGAAGGGGCTGGCTCCTTAGATGGAAGGAGGGTAAGGGTGCATGGGTGGGTTGGTGGGCCAGCTGGAGGGAAGGTTTGGGTGGTCTCATTACCCCCTTGACTGTGCCGTGTGCAGGGATCATGAGCAGTCCTTACTCCTGCACCCAAAACCTCCAAAATGGCAGTTTGTGGCCCTTTTGTATCTTGTTCATAATTGCCGCAGCTGCTCATTCCTGTAGTTATTTTTGGTCTCTCCTGGTTTCTTTGTGTCTGTTGCTCCAGGAGAGGTCTGTCCAGGTGCAATCACTCCATAGAGTCCCACGCTCCAGCCTATCTCATTTCAAGCCTTGCTAACGATCCAAGAGCCAATCTAAATGTCGGAGAAAACAAGTTATGAACGGCTACATTTTCTTGGCTTTGACTTTTGTTCATGTGTCTTACATTTATGTTACTAATGTGACCACTTTCTGCAAGGTCTCTAGGAATTTTCTTTTATTTCTTAGAAATGTTTAGTAATTATTTACACAGCTGAGAAACTAGCTGTGGAATCGAAAATACCTATTCCTAGAAATGCTTGGTGAGCTTTGGTATTTGCATAAAACTTCAGTAATAAGGTCACCTGTGCAGTGTTAATAAGGGGTCATCACCTTCTGGAGATAAAACCTGGGCTGGGGCATACTGGGCAAGGAATCTGATTTTATAGGTCTCTGTTTCATGCATAGTCAGAGGCAAGGCTGGTTGCTACTTACCAGGCTTCCTCTGGAGACTCAGCTTCTAGCCCTCAGTTGGAAAAGGGCGAGAATAAGACAACAGCAAAAAGATAACTTTTATTCCTGATCCAGGTCAGAATTGCAAGTTGATCATACAGATTTTGGTAATCATCTGAACTACCACATTTTGGAGCCTTTTGCTAGCCTTGACTTTCAAAGTTATCCCAGTCCTCTAGCATTTTACTGACTTCTCAGACCCATCCCTGACAGCTTCTGATCACTTTTTATCTGCCTGAGCCTTTCAGACTTAGAGGGCTTCTGAACTTGCCCTTTGCCTGTGCTGACACCAGATGCCTGCCTCACCCTCAAGTCTTCCACAATCCCCTGGCCTACACTTTGAGCTGTAAATCAAATTCTGCAGCTACCAGTGAGGAGAGAACTGTGAACTGTGTTCTTGAAAGGCTCTATTAGGTCTTCAAGAGAAAGAAAGTTCATAATACAATATTTTTTTTCCTACGCATGGGCAATGGAAACCTCCACTGCTGATTTAAATTGAATTGGAAGCTAATAGAGCAGGCAATAAAGCTTCCTTTTTAGGACAATGAACTTTGGAGTGAGAGGGACCTAGGTTTGAATCCCAGCTCTTTTAATTATTGGCACCATGTGGGGGCAAGATATTTTCTTCCTGAGTCTCCTTTTTATCAACTGTAAAAATGGAGAGAATAATTCCTACCCCATCAGTTTCGTTCAGTTGCTCAGTCATGTCTGACTCTTTGTGACCCCATGGACTGCAGCACGCCAGGTCTCCCTGTCCATCACCAACTCCTGGAGTTTACTCAAACTCTTGTCCATGAGTTGGTGATGCCATCCAAACATCTCATCCTCTGTCATCCCTTTCTCCTCCCACCTTCAATCTTTCCCAGCATCAGGGTCTTTTCAAATGAGTCAGTTCTTCGTAGCAGGTGGCCAAAGTATTGGAGTTTAACTTCAACATCAGTCCTTCCAATGAATATTAAGGATTGATTTCCTGTAGGATGGACTGGTTGGATCTACTTGCAGTCCAAGGGACTCTCAGTCTTCTCCAACACCACAGTTCAAAAGCGTCAGTTTTTCCGTGCTCAGCTTTCTTTATAGGCTAACTCTCAGATCCATACATGACTACTGGAAAAACCATAGCTTTGACTAGACAGACCTTAGTTGGCAAAGTAACGTCTCTGCTTTTGAATATGCTGTCTAGGTTGGTCATAGCATTTCTTCCAAGGAGTAAGCATCTTTTAATTTAATGGCTGTAGTCACCATCTTCAGTGATTTTGGAGCCCTCCAAAATAAACTCTGTCACTGTTTCCATTGTTTCCCCATCTATTTCCCATGGAGTGATGGGACCGGATGCCATGATCTTAGTTTTCTGAATGTTGAGCTTTAAGTCAACTTTTTCACTCTCCGCTTTCACTTTCATCAAGAGGCCTTTTAGTTCCTCTTCACTTTCTGCCATAAGGGTGGTGTCATCTGCATCTGAGGTTATTGATATTTCTCCTGGCAGTCTTGATTCTAGCTTGTTCTTCCTCCAGCCCAGCATTTCTCATGATGTACTCTGCCTATAAGTTAAATAAGCAGGGTGACAATATACAGCCTTGATGTACTCCTTTTCCTATTTGGAACCAGTCTGTTGTTCCATGTCCAGTTCTAACTGTTGCTTCCTGACCTGCATATAGGTTTCTCAAGAGGCAGGTCAGGTGGTCTGGTATTCCCATCTCTTTAAGAATTTTCCACAGTTTGTGGTGATCTACACAGTCAAAGGCTTTGGCATAGTCCTACTATGTATCATAGTCTTACCACCTATGTATTTCATGAAATAACATATAATGTGTTTATCACAGTGCCTTGTGCATAATCAGCACTTTGTAAGTACTAGTTGCTGTTTTTTAGGTTTATGTGGCTCCTTTTCTGCAAAATTCAGCCCAGCCTATCCGACCCCAATATCCATTCTCTTTCTGTTGCGTCAGGCGGCTTCAGTTTTTGACCTCAGATCTATCAGTTGGTTTACAAGATATCTCTTCATTTATAGACTGCTTCCTGTTTTTTTCTATTTCAATGACTATATTTTTCATTCCTGGAAGTTTGATTGAATTTTTAAAAGTAGCTTTTTAAAATTTTATTTTGAGTGTCTAATTTTGGAGGGAGCTCTTTTGTATACCTCTTAAGCTATTTAACATACTTGTCTGATGTGCTTGTGTTTGTATGTGTCCAACTTTTTGTGACCTCTTGGACAGTAGCCCCCTAGCACCCTCCTCTGTCCATAGGATAGTATCGATGAAATGGATTATCTGATTTCCTTGGAGCTTAATTCTACCCTTTGTGTTTCTGCTCACACAGTAGATCAGTTTTTGGATATGTTTTTAGTCTTGGATGTAGAGTTCATCTGGAGAGGGTCGTTATCTGTGGAAATCATGCTCATTTTTTATTGTGGATGTTTGCCTATAAGAATGGTGGTGTTTTCTTCTTATAGGTGCTTCAGGAGTATTGGAAGTCTGGAATCTGTTTTGTGTAATATTCCAGCTTGGAGATTTCAGGATTATATGAATGAAACCAATTAGAGCTTCAGATATACATGTGGTACAAGTTGGTGTTTACAAACTTTTCCTAACTGCAAACTGTTTGAAGAAGACAAGGTTGGCATCTGTCTTTGGAGATAGGTAGATTATTCTAGCTTATCCTTTTATTGTATGGTTATTCTTCATAGATTCTGTTGCTTGCCAAATGACTAAGTTCTGACTCTCCCCCTCTTGCATAAGCACAAGACCTCATGTCTTATTATAGCATAGGCATCCAGACTAAAGACCCAGGATTACTGAACGTAACCATGTCTGCCCCTGGTCACTTCAGGGCAACTACAAAATCAGCACACATGCCTACAACCTTGTTTTTGAGTTTTTTATTCATTTCTGACCTCTGAGGATTTCTTTATTATGATCTCAAGCCATGCATCTAAATGAAATTTTGTTACATTTTATCTAGCATTTATAAACATTTGCAGAAGGAATTTTTTTTCAGAATGTCTACTGTGCATAATGTTGAAACCACAAGTCTGCAATGAGAGACTTCTCCCACTGCTCAAGACAGCCCATCCTTAAAGCTTTCTTTACCATGAATGTCTTCAAGGCTGTTGCTCATGGGAGCTGCCTGGCCCTGGGATTGTTTTTTTTTTTTTTTTTTTAACAACTTGAGGGGTTTCTTTTAAGCCTTTGTGGATTAACTGTTTCCTGCCCATTAGATACAGGTAATCTTTAAAGTGGTCTTTGTCATTTCGACTGAAACTATAAAGTATTAAGCAATATCCTCGATGATTTTCATTCCTCTCAATTTGTATGTTTCTGTTCCTGGCAGCATTTTCCCCAAGAAAATAAGAGAAGTATCTGATTATATATGCATGAATTTCCTATGAGACCTTAACAGTATTGAAGTCTGAAGAGCAGAGAGAGACATGCATTTCCTGGGCCACTTGAACCATGGAAGGGAGACACATTTTTACTGCTTTGGGTAGTGACAGCTAATTTTCCTTCAAGAAATGATTGGTCATCTCCATCACCAAGCCCACTAGGCCTTACCTCACTAAAAGCAAAAAGCTAAAATGATTTGTCAGAGCGGAAACGGAACACATATCAGTTAAAGTGTACACTGCCACTTTCCTCCACCACTTTTTATACCAAAATGAGGTTCAGATCTTCTCAATAAAAGTCATCAGGTCTGTGCAATCCAGACAGGCTCTCTTTGGCCTGGGAGATGTGTCTGTTTTGTTTCATATCACCTCATTCTGCAGTAAATTGTGACTTCTGGGGCACAGGGGCAGTGCAATTACTGAGCTACTCTTTAAAGAGCTTAGGCTTCAAGAGTGAAGGAGCAAAATGTTTGCTGATTGGCAAGAAGCCATGGGATTATTTTATTTTAACTAAAGATATATGAGGCATGGAGGAAAGCACATTCACTTTGGAATCAGAAATGAATTCCAGTCCCATTTCTGTAACTTATGAGCAGTGTGATACTTGGCAAGCTACTAAGCCTCAAATATATGAGTTAGAATCAATTTGCAAGGCATAGGTAGCTCGTATGGTGAAAGGCCTGACTTGGGGGCAGCATGGTACCAAGGAGAAGATCTTAGAACCATCTGAATGTAGCTTTGAATTTGGGTTCTGCCATTTTCTTTTGTCTAACATGGGGGCAGCAATACCTCCTACACCAAGTTGTTGTAAGGATTAAAGTCAATGAGGATCTCGATTAAGCAGTTGGTCCACAATGTGAGGGACTTCCCAGTGGCTCAGATAGTAAAGAATCTGCCCACAAAGTGGGAGACTTGGGTTCAATTTCTGGGTCGGGAAGATTCCCTTGGAGAAGGGAAAGGCTACCCACTCCAGTATTCTGGCCTGGAAAATCCCATGAGGAGCCTGGAGGGCTACAGTCAATGGGGTCACAAAAAGTTGGACACCACTGAGCGACTTTCACTTTCTTCCACGATGTGAGCTCCTCCTCTCTCTGGTTAGACAGGTCTTAGCTCAGTACACACCAGTTCTGGGCCCCTGCTCTTTGAAGCACTCAGCAATTCTACCCTTCGAGTGCCCTCTGTGCAGGAAGAAGATATTTGCTCAGTTGTTCGCTCCAGTTAAGATGCCCCTTTCATTCCCCTTACTTCAGTTTTTTTTTCTCCCCCTAGACAGAGGGTTATTGGAAGCTAGGAATGACTCCAGGCCAGCAGGCCACTTCCTGCCGACCACCTGGCCCTCCCACGGAGCTTTCCGTCTTACAGCCTGTGGGGTTGTGACAGCAGGGCCCAGGCGAGAGGCTGCTGGCTGAGGCCTGGCCTTGGATTCCTGAGAGGCCTCTGGAATTTTCTGGAGACAGACTGGGCTGTGTGAGCAGCCTGCAGCCTGGAACAGAGTGAACAGGGGTGTATGGCAGGCTGTTCCTTTGAGCCCTCTCCCTTCCCGAGGCTTGTGGTTTTAAAGCTTTAATCGCTGAGATCAGAGCCACTCTGTTTGAATGCAGTGCCAGCAAGGGCCAGCCCAGCCCAATGCAGGTGATGGTGGCTCCTTCCAGAGGGCCTCAGCCTGGCCTCGAGAAGAGGTGGCTTCAGGGCCCCAGACCTCCTGTGGGGCTTGTGTTTCCCTTCCTATTAAATCCTCCCTGAGCTCAGAAGGCCGCTCCACTTTCCCATTTCTCCAGCTCTGCCTCTGGTGTCTTTAAAGGCTTCAGTGTTTCCTCAAATTAAGAGACCCAGCTGCTCAAGGCCCTTTGTTCAGTGTCTCTAGGATGACCTTTCAGATAATTCATCCCCACTTGCAGGGGCTGAGCTTTGCTGGTATTTAGACTCTGAGCTTCCTTGGCGAATCAGAATTTATTATCCTCTTTGTGAGGGGACTATGAGGTGCTTTCTCTCCAGGGAAGGCGATCTTCTGGGTGAGTGACACATGGGCTGGCCCTGGCGCCCTAATCCTGGCAAGCCCTGTTTCCAGGTTGTGTCTCCATGGGCCCCAGACACTCTGTGTGTGTGTGTGCATGTGTGTGTCAGCGCACATGGAAAATAAAGACTTTTAGATCTCAGGATTGTTCTGGGATAAAGGAATCAGATGGGAGTTAAAGGAACATGGAGTCTTCTTGGCTTCACTTTAACAGCTCTGCTAGAGCTGTTTAAGTATTCTTGCAGATATGATTGTCTTGTTGACTGGACTCTCATTGTAGTGAAACACACATCAAATACATCATTTTAGTCATTTAAATGGACAGTTCAGTGTCACTAAGCACCTTCACATAGTTGTCAACTGTCACCACCATCCATCTCCAGAATTTTTTCATCTTCCCGAACTGAAACTCTGTGCCCGTTAAATACTAACTCTCCATTCCCCACTCCTCCCAGCCCTGGAAAATCACCATCCTACTTTCTGTCCTATCCATTCATCTACTCAGGGTATCTTACGTATGTTGAACCACACAGTATTTGTTGAACAATATTCCGCTGTGCAGATATGCACATATTCTTTATCCATTCACCTTTTGATGGACTTTTGGGTTTTCTCCAACTTTTGGCTGTTGTGAATAAGGTTGCTAAGAACATTTGTGTACAAATATCTGCTCAGGTCCACTACTTTCAGTTCTTTTGGGTATATACCTGGAAGTGGAGTTGCTAGAGCATGGGGTAATTTTATGTTTAATCTTTCGAGGCATTACCAGGTGGCTTTCCATGGCAGCTGCAGCATTACTTCCTGTCTTGTTTTGTTTTTTCAAATAGTAGCCATCCGAATGGCTGTGTACGATTGAATTTTGAGGTTGATAAAAATGAGAACAACTGCCATCCTGATCATTTATTAAATTCATACTAAGTACTAAATATTTAACACAAATTATTTCATTGAATCTTCAAGATAATCCTATGTAGTTTGTTGTTATTTCTAACTTACAGACGGGCAAACGGAAACTTAGAAAAGTTAAATAACTTGCTCAAAATCAGACAACTGAAAATGAGCATTACTGAGAGTCCAGTGCAGGGCTCAGAGCCCCATGTGCATGCTTTCCACTAGACAGCTTGTCTTCTTTTTTTTTAAAGACATCTTTTTTTAAACATTTATTTTTGGCTGCACTGGGTCTTCTTTGCTATGTGAGGGTTTTCTCTAGTTGCAGTGAGTAGGGGCTACTCTTTGCCATGGTGCACGGCTTCTCACCGCAATGGAGCATGGACTCTGGGGTGCACGGGCTTCAGTAGTTGTGTCAAGAAGGCTCAGTAGTTGTGCTGCATGGACTTAGTTGTTTCGCAGCAGGTGGGATCTTCCTGGACCAGGGATCGAACCTGTGTCCCCTGCCTTGGCAGGTGGACTCCCAACCATTTTTACTACGAGGGAAGCCTGACAGCTTGTCTTCTAACCACATAGTTGTGCTTAGGTGAAGACTTATTTCCCTCACCACCAGTGGACAGCAAATTACAAAATGCTTCAAGATGTAAAGTCAAAGACTTTCCATACCCATAGGGAGCTGGATGGTTGGGAAGTTTCCTGGGAAAACGTTCCCCCCCCAACTTGCACTGAAAATATAGTCACCCAGGAAACATTCCAAGCCTGCCTTCAGCCCTTAATAGATGTGATATTGCTGTTCTAGATTCTAAGGCTCTTCTCTCAGGGATCACACCATCTAGTTGGGAGAACACCTCCTAGGGTGATCATGGTACATGGTGCTGTGGATGAGGCCAGAGGAAGTAACTACAGTACAGTATGCAGAATGCTATGACCAGGAATAGAGAAAGGGTCTTAGGAGCAGATGATGAGAATAATCAACTCCTTTCAGCATGAGGACCAGGAGAGAATTCACATCAGAATCATTGCCTAAATGTTGACGGCTGAGCTACAGCATGCTGGTTGGAGGAATGGTGAGAGCAGAATGTTCCTATCTTGGGCACAGGAACAAAGGCTCAGGGGATGGAGGGGGCGTGGTCTATGTGAAGGGATGCAAGTATTTCAGTACCTCTGTAGCATAAGGGGGCATGTTCAGGAGTGGCAGGAACAGGATAGGATATATAAATACAGGCTGTTTCATGAACAGCCTTTTCTGTCCTGCAAAATGTTTCTATTGGTCTTGTAGTTGATGGAGAAGCATGGAAAACCTGTTTTAAGAATGACTGATTTGGTCAAATTGGTGTTTTAGAAAATCACTTTTATACAACCTATGGTGGATGGATTAATGCAGAGGTGAGCTGGAAGGTGACATCTGAGACTAGCGGTAGAGAGATTAAAGTATAATTATAGCTTACACAAATTAACTGCTTGCTATGTGACTGGACTGTATCAAAATCATATACATTACTCATTTGATTTCCATAACAACTCTGAAAAATGTATTATTCTGTTTACAGATGGAGAAACTGAGGTTAAGTAACTTCCAGAAGGTCACATTGCACTAAGGGTGTGGCTATCATTCTATCAGGGCTGTCTTAGCTCACAGCCCAAGGAAGAAATGGCAGCTGGAATTAGGATAGCCATTTAGGAGGAAAAACCTGACTGGTACACAGCGTATTTAGAAGGTGGAAATAACTGAAAATGATATGAAAGGCGGGAGAATGAGGTATCAGTGAAGTCTACTGGTGTCTGGTGTGGAGGGCTATGTGTTTTTTGTTTCTATTTCTTTCCCCCACCACCTCCCCCAGGATTGTGTTTGGTCATGACTTTTACTGAGAGGAGAGGCATAGGAGGGTGAAAGGAAAAGATGGTGGGCTCTGTTCTAGATAGGTTGTAAAGCCTCTAGAAACCAAGTGTTCATCAAAGACATGTTTTAAAACAACAATTTATATCCACTATCTTCTCTTGGAAATCCCAGCCAGTGACAGTTGCACATTTATGTAATATATAAATAAAGTAGTAATATACAGTCATTCAGTTCAGTACAGTCATTCAGTCGTGTCCACTCTTTGCGACCCCATGAATCGCAGCACGCCAGGCCTCCCTGTCCATCACCAACTCCCAGAGTTCACTCAAACTCACGTCCATCGAGTCAGTAATGCCATCCAGCCATCTCATCCTCGGTCGTCCCCTTCTCCTCCTGCCCTCAATCCCTCCCAGCATCAGTCTTTTCCAATGAGTCAACTCTTCGCATGAGGTGGCCAAAGTACTGGAGTTTCAGCTTTAGCATCATTCTTTCCAAAGAAATCCCAGGGCTGATCTCCTTTAGGATGGACTGGTTGGATCTCCTTGCAGTCCAAGGGACTCTCAAGAGTCTTTTCCAACACCACAGTTCAAAAGCATCAATTCTTCGGAGCTCAGCCTTCTTCACAGTCCAACTCTCACATCCATACGTGACTATTGGAAAAACCAAAACCTTGACTAGACGGACCTTTGTTGGCAAAGTAATGTCTCTGCTTTTTAATATTCTTTCTAGGCTGGTCATAATTTTCCTTCCAAGGAGTAAGCATCTTTTAATTTCATGGCTGCAATCACCATCTGCAGTGATTTTGGAGCCCCAAAAAATAAAGTCTGACACTGTTTCCACTGTTTCCCCATCTATTTCCCATGAAGTGATGGGACCAGACGCCATGATCTTCGTTTCCTGAATGTTGAACTTTAAGCCAACTTTTTCACTCTCCTCTTTCACTTTCATCAAGAGGCTTTTTAGTTCCTCTTCACTTTCTGCCATAAGGGTAGTGTCATCTGCATATCTGAGGTTATTGAGATTTCTCCCAGCAATCTTGATTCCAGCTTGTGCTTCTTCCAGCCAGCGCTTCTCATGATGTACTCTGCATAGAAGTTAAATAAACAGGGTGACAGTATACAGCCTTGACATAGTCCTTTTCCTATTTGGAACCAGTCTGTTGTTTCATGTCCAGTTCTAACTGCTGCTTCCTGACCTGCATACAGGTTTCTCAAGAGGCAGGTCAGGTGGTCTGGTATTCCCATCTCTTTCAGAATTTTCCACAGTTTATTGTGATCCACACAGTCAAAGGCTTTGGCATAGTCAATAAAGCAGAAATAGATGTATTTCTGGAACTCTCTTGCTTTTTCCATGATCCAGCAGATGCTGGCAATTTGATCTCTGGTTCCTCTGCCTTTTCTAAAACCCACTTGAACATCTGGAAGTTCACAGTTCACGTATTGCTGAAGCCCGGCTTGAAGAATTTTGAGCATTACTTTACTAGCATGTGAGATGAGTGCAGTTGTGCAGTAGTTTGAACATTCTTTGGCATTGCCTTTCTTTGGGATTGGAATGAAAACTGACCTTTTCCAGTCCTGTGGCCACTGCTGAGTTTTCCAAATGTGCTGGCATATTGAGTGCAGCACTTTCACAGCATCATCTTTCAGGATTTGAAAGAGCTCCACTGGAATTCCATCACCTCCACTAGCTTTGTTTGTAGTGATGCTTTCTAAGGCCCACTTGACTTCACATTCCAGGATGTCTGGCTGTAGATGAGAGATCACACCATCATGATTATCGTGGTAGTGAAGATCTTTTTGTACAGTTCTCTGTATTATTGCCACCTCTTTGTAATATCATCTGCTTCTGTTAGGTCCATACCATTTCTGTCCTTTATTGAGCCCATCTTTGCATGAAATGTTCCCTTGGTATCTCTAATTTTCTTGAAGAGATCTCTAGTCTTTCCCATTCTATTGTTTGAAGGTACTCAATTTTCTTTTTTACTAATATAGATTAATGATCAAAAAAGTTTGGAAGTTGGGAGTAAGGAATTAAGAGATGCACACTATCATATGGATAAACAAGGTTTTACTGTATAGCACAGGGAACTATATTCAGTATCTTTTAATAACTATGATGGAAAAGAATTTCTTAAAAAATATACATATATATATATATATATATATATATATATATATATATATACACACACACACACACGTATAACCAACACTTTACTGTATACCTGAAACTAATACAACATTGGAAATCAACTATACTTCAGTTAAAAAAAGAAAAACCTAAAAAACTGTTTGGGAACTACTAATCTTAGATTCATAGAAAGCAAGATTAAAAGTATATTCGGTGACAAAGCATTGCCTAAAGCAAACAGACAATATTTCATGCGATATGGTTTTCTCGACCACTTGGTCCCACTTATACACAGTCTGTGTTCTGTTACTTGTTGGTATATTTATTAGTTACAAATACTCAACACTGGTGAATCTATTCCATGCTCTTGGTCATCACTCCTTATATGTTGTTTGAATCCCTGGTCACATTTGATTAACTTTAACTTACTTTCTTTTAGAATTAACCCTGCAAATCTATTCTCTATAGAGTCTCAGATCTATAAAGATCTTTTAAAAATAGAATTTGTCCATTTCATTTCACTGTTTTAAAATCTTTCAATGGCTCCATATTGCCCATATGGCACTCAAAAGCTTGGTCACCTGTGTCTTCCTTTTCTCTCACTATCAGGTACAATGGGACATTCGCAGAGATATAAGCACACACTGCCACTTCCCAGTACTGTTTGTCACGCCCAGTGCCAACATCATTTCTTACTGATCTAGAAACCACCAATTTATCCATCCAAACCTTGATTTTTTTTCTCCTCTAAGAACTTCCCTCCAGCAGAGATGTTATTTTCCCATGTCTAAAATATATTAAATACATACCTGTTTAATATTTTACTAAAAATACATTTGATGTGCCTTATTGATGCCATAGACTGTGAGCTCCTTAAGGGTTAAGGACTCTAGTCTCTCACAGTCCCTTATATATCAAATACAAGAAAGGCTTCAACAGATGTTGGTGAGCTAAATGATTATTATAAAACTGTGTAAGTTAATATATGTGAAGCCCTTAATGACGGCCCAACCCCTAATAGGTTATAATAGCTCTTTGTAGTATTTACTGCTACTATTTTTCCCTGCATAATTTCTTTCTGATTGATTTTGTCATCCAAGCAGATCAAAGGAAAGAACGATGTCGTCACATTCATTCATAAAACCTATTCTAAGTGCTTAGTCAATTTCTTCCCATATCCACCAAGCATTTGTGATCTCCACAGTTATTTTCTTCTAACCATGTGGAGTGGAGCCCTCTGACTACATTCTGACACCCCTCTGTAGCATGAGTGTATTTCCTTTCTTTTCCTCACCAATCCTTATGACTTTTCTGGCTTTTTCAATGTTGTCTTCCATTTCTCTTGAATCTCAGATATTCTTTGCAATATTCATCTTTACTGCAAAAGATCACCACCTGTTTTTGTTATGGATTTATCTTTGCAGATTTCACCCAAATAAAATGGAACACCATACTTCTGCGACTGAACGTGGTAGTTTGTTTTCCTTCTGTGAGGTTGAACATTTATTGATGAATCCGTATTGTACTGACAGCAACTTCTTCCATAATTTCATGGGTTGCGTAGCACTTGGTAATAGTGCATGCACATGGGCAGGGAGAACAATGCAAATATCAATAATAATTATGCTCGGTGTATGCAAATTCCACCAGGTATTTTCAGAAATTAATCTTCCAAATTACTTTTGCACAATTCAGGAAAATTGAAATGTGTATGTAAATAATTGTAGAAAATTTTCAAGCACTCTCCTCTCATTTAAATCATCCAGTTAAGGTGTTATTACAAACAAAAGGATTGTAGATATGTCAGACCCAGCAGCCATACTGTCAAAACAGAATTATAGAGATCACAAGAGTTATGCTTTGTTTGTAGACAATTTACCAGGGATGACATTGTTTGGATTATTTTGTTTGGTTTAACAATTTATTACTAATATTCCTCAAAAGTCATTGCTAAAAAGAAGCTTTACTGTTTCACTCATTCTTATACTCATTTATCTATTCTTCCTGTGTGAAGATCTCCATTTATCAGCCCATCAACCTATCAAATGCATGTTTATTAACACATTATTGAACAGAGACATATTACCACCATAAGCATTAGTTTCTGCAAAAATCCCCCAATCATTAATGTGTTAAGCATGGCTGGCTGTGTGTTGGGATGATGAGCTAGACTAAATTAGAGGAATAGAAAAACTTTTTGACCTGGGTCTCCAGCCTAATGTGGGCCACAAATTTATTGGTTTGAGGTCCTTAAATTTCCTCCTTGAGTTTAATATCAACTGTAACTTTTTAAGAAACTTAGGTTTTAGGAGTGGGGGTGGACAACAATTAGTGCGTTGAAAGTGTTAATGGCTCAGTTGTGTCTGACTCTTTGCAACCCCATGGACTGTAGCTTGCCAGGCTCCTCTATGAAATTCTTCAGACAAGAATACTACGGTGAGTAGCCATTCCCTTCTCCAGAGGATCTTCTCAACCCAGGGATCAAACCATGGGTCTCCTGCATTGCAGGCAGATTCTTTACCATCTGAGCCACCAGGGAAACCCAATTAGTACGTACAAAGATAAAATACTTTAGTGTCTTCTTTTGCTTCCCTGTAGTTTTAAGCAATCAAATTATGACCAAGGATTTAAATGCTAAAGGTGACCCTAGATTTCTGTCTTCCTTGAATACTTGAAACAAGGTTCTCAGAAGAAATATCACTGGATTAGTGGGTAAAGCATAGAAAGATACGCTAGTCCTGCCCACAGGATGCTGCCTTCTCCTAGACCTGAGGGACAAAGAACGATAAGCCTGTGATCTTAACCCCTGTTGTCTCAGAGCACTGTAACCACAAACCAGGGACATTTTTGAGGAGCAAGGGTTCTACTTTCAGGGACTATTAAGATGCTTCCCGGAGGTTCTGAAAATGGGTTGTGGAAATGGGTTTTACAAATAAGATGGTGAAGACAGCTTTGAAAGAAGGATGTTCTAGAGCTTTTCACCCGGTCTTAATGATTCACCTCATCTGTAAGATGGGGTTGGTGACACCAACCTCAACGATTTTTGGGAGGATTTAGCTTGTGTATGCCAGAGTGTTTATTAAGTTATATTAAACAGGAATCCTAGTAGAAGAGATGGCCTAGGGCAAAGAAGGCCCAGAAGGAGGAGGAAGAAAGACATATTTGAAGACTGGTGATGAGGCCAGTCTGCCTAAGTCTTGGGGTTCTTCTATTGAAAATGAGAAGTGGTAACCACAAATTCGCTGTTTGTCTACTTGGTGACCTTGAATTTGTGACTTTAGTCAATTCAGTTGAGTTGCTGAGTCAGGTCCGACTCTTTGCGACCCCATGGACTGCAGCACATCAGGCTTCCCTGTCCATCACCAACCCCCAGAACCTGCTCAAACTCATGTCCATCAAGTCAGTGATGCCATCCTACCGTCTCATCCTCTGTTTGTGAATTTGTGACTTAGGCGATTACAATCCCAACAGCCATTTTTAAAATGAGTCAAGAAAATATGCTGCCTCCAGAGGTGGGAGGGAAGATGCAGAAATGTCTGCCAGGAAGGCCTTCGTGGTTCTTTGCTGACTGATGTTCTCTACTCATTTGACTGTTTCTTACCAGTTTTCTTCCCAGGGATGACTGGTAGAGATACATATCTCTTTGGCCACATGTCCTAAGTCAGCTAAATTATTCTTCATAATGAATATGCTTATGATCTAGAACATGAGTTCAAAATATCCTCATTGTTTCTATTGTGATATAATAAACCAGTATAGCATTCTAGTTTTTTTTTTAAAGAAACATTGAAACTATTCCTTCAAATAAATTGGTAGTATTATCATTATTGACTCACTTGTTGTTGCTGTTCAATCGCTCAGTTGTGTCTGACTCTTTGCAACCCCATGGAGTGCAGCACGCTAGGCTTCCCTATCCTACACTATCACCCAGAGTTTGCTCAAACTTATGTCCATTAAGTTGATGATGCCATCCAACCATCTCATCCTCTGTTGCCCTCTTCTCCTTCTGCCCTCAATCTGGATGGGTTGTCATTCCCTCCTCCAGGGGACCGTCCTGACCCGGGAATCAAACATGTGTCTCTTATGTCTCCTGCATTGGCAGACAGGTTCTTCACCACTAGCACCATCTGGGAAGCCCTGACCCACTTGGTGGAAACAGTTCCTATCCTAGTCGGTAATAACTAGGTTCTCAGATCAGACAATCTATTGCTGTGTTTTCCTCCATTTTCAAGCACAGGTTTGCTTTTCTTCTCTGGTCTTCCATGACTACATCTGTGACCTTACAAATGGCATACTGATGACCGAAGTCAAAGCTGGGAGAATCGTAGAGACTTCTTATAAGAGGCATAGAAAGACAGGGCGGTGTCTTTCTCACCTTTCAATTCTTCACTCAACAATCATCTTTTTAAACTCATTCAACAACGACCAAGTACCTGCTTGGTGGCTGGCACTGTGTAGGACCCAAAAGAAAGCTCAAAGAGATATCATCTGTACCTTCAAGGGACAGTTGTGGGGAGGTTGGTTAATAATACTCATAGCCAGTGTTTTAATGAAGATATTCAGGTGTCACAGAAGCTTTTGGGAGGGAATGACCAACTCAGCCTGGGAGAGCTGGGAAATCCTCATAGGAGGTGATGTTACACTGAACTACACAGAGGAGAAAGGAAAGAGATGAAGGGCATTCTGAGCAGAGGGAATTATTACTTCAGAGAAAGATCAGGCCATAGAAAGGTATACAGCTCTAACGGGTTCCGAGAAGGGAAATATACCATTTTATAAAGGGGATAAAAGAGACTCTTCAAGGAGGAAGCAGTATTTAAAATGGGCCATGGCATTTCAGAAGGCATGGAGGGTGCTACTGAGGGCATTTCAGATGGAGGGAATAGCGTGAACAATGGTGTGGAGGTGGGAAATTTCAAGAGGGCATTTGGGAACATGGACGACTCAGGTATGCTTAGAATGTAGGCTGGTGTAGTTAAGACTGGAAAGGTCAGGTGCAATTGGATGGAGGAGGCCACCCAATGTCAATGAGAGGGCTCGGGACCTAATCCTATTATATGGTAGGAGTCACCAACATTTTAATTTGGGGAAATGCAAGTCCACTCAGTTTAATCCTACCAATATTTTCTAAGCCTTTGCTCTGACTCAGATACTGTGATAGGATCTAAGGACACAACATGAATCGGGCATGTTTCCTGACCTCTTGAATCTCTCAGTAAACTGTATCTGTGTATGTCTATACCTACTCTTACACCTGGGACTATACCTCCATCCACGTCTCCATCCCTCTCAGTCTGCCTCTGTATCCAGATCTATAGCTATGGAGAGATTAACCCGAGTAGTGATGTGTGGGATGCTTTGAAGCAGAAGAGGTGAGATGGGGGTGGCAAGTAAGTATTAGACATTCAAGTGAGAAGGCCCTGCACCAATCCAGCTGGGAAGGTGTGAACAAGAGGATCTTGCAGTGTAGCAAGATCTCTGTCTTTGGAGCCCAAGGAATTTGGATCTGAATCCAGGCTCTGCAGTGAACTCTCACTCAGAATTTCTTCAAGTAATTTCCTCAGCCTTATTCCCCTCAACTGTAAAGCAGGATAATTATATTTCTCTTTGAGGATGGATGAGGAGATTAAAGATGATGCACGTGGCCCTGGCTGGCATCAGGGGTTTGCAATGTTGGAGCATCACTCTTGTTCGGAAAGAAGTGGCTATGTTAGCCCAGGAGGAAAGGTAGGTTTGGTGGCTTCAGCAGGGAATAAGGATGCAGGTTTGATTCAGCCCACCCTTGGACCTCTCTGTTCACCTTCCCAGGTAGGGAACATGGATATTCTTTGCTTGGCTGGCAGAGCCAGGCTCAGCTTGGGAGGCCCTTTCATGGGCCATGCTTCCCATGTCACCAGTGAACCCACTGTCTCGGAGCCTCTGCACGGCTCCGGCAGGGAATGGGGCTGCAGCCGCCACCGGGCCAGGTCGCTCCATCTCCAGCAAACATTTACAATGGCTCTGTGCCTGTCGCTCCTGCTCTGACACACAGGAAGCTGAGAGCCAGGCCAGTGAGTGGCAGCCAAGCAGATGCTGCCAACATGGCAGACAGCAAGGAGCCAGGGGAGGCCCTGAGCAGGAGTGAGGGTTGCTTCTGACTGTGGGGAATCTCCTCTGCAGTCAGCCTCACAGCTGTGGCTGCAGCCTCTCCCAGGACCTCAACTGAAGCCTTGAAGCAGCACGACTGTCTCTCGGGCCCTGGCTCTTCCTGGCTGATGTCAGGTGGCTTCCAGAGGTGACAGTGCCACCGTGAACCAGGGGAAGCTGGGGCGGAGGGTGGGAACATGGTGGGATGATTCCAAAGGCAGATTGTGCTGGGGGTTCTTGTGCGTCCAGTACTGAGACTCCTCTCTGTGATCATTAGCATTTGTTAGCAGTTGAGTGCTATGGAAGCTGAAGTGTCCAGCTCTTTAGAGGTGGAAAGGAGAGAGGAAGGAAGGAAAGGGGTCGGGGGAGAAGGAGGGACGGAGAGAGAGGAAGAAAGAAAAGGAAATCCCTTTTCGACAGTATAAAACCTCCCACCACAGAAAATTCTGAGGTAACAGGATCTCACTGAATGTTAAGTTGAAAAAAGATGGGCGGTAGTTCAATATGCAGTTATTTTCACCATTGATACATGAGGTACAAATAACCTCAAAAGCAGAGATAAATAGTAAAAGTAAAATAATGAGGAAGTAAGGAATTCTAAGTACTTATAATCTCTGTTCTTAATTTCAGTATAATTTTATATGATTTAATTTTTAAGAATGGCTCAGTTTAACAACTGGCTCACAAAATTCCTGACTTTTCAGAGCTTCTCTGTTTTACCTCCTCTGGAGAATAAATCTCCAGTCTTTTCATTTCATATTTGAAGAAAATTTGCCTGGCTGGTATACTGTAGAGGATCTGAGGATCTGATTTTTAATTAATGAGGTGAAATTCACATAACATAACATGAACCATTTTAATTCAGTGGTGTTTAGTACATCCACAAGCTTGTGCAACCACCACCTTCAACTAGTTCCAAAACATTTCAACCACGCCAAAATAAAACTTTCATATTTGTTTCCTAGGGCTGCCAAGTATTAAGAGTCTGGGTGGCTTAGACAACAGAAATTCACTTTCTCTTGGTTCTGGAGGTTAGAAGGCTGAGATCCAGGTGTCAGAAGGATTGGTTACTGTTGAAGACTCTAAGGGAAGGGTCTGCTGCAGGCCTGGCTCCTTAGTGTATAGATGACCATCTTCTTCCTGTGTCTTCATGTGGTCCTTCCATCCATATGTATCTGTGTTAAAATTTCTTCCTCCATAAAAATACCAGGCATATTGGTTAGGGCCCACCTTAAAAGCCTTGCTTTAACTTGATAAACTCTTTATAGACCCTCTCTCAAATCTGGTTACATTCTGCAGTACAGGAGGTTTGGACCTCAATATATGAATTTAAGGGGGGCAGTCATGATTCAACCCGTTACCACTCTATATCCTCTATACTCCACCCCCAGGCTCTGATAACCAATAATCTGTGTTCTGTCTCTACAAGCTTAACCTATTCTGAATATTACATGTACATGAAATCATACAATACGTGACCTTTTGTGTCTGGCTTCTCTCACTCAGTGTAATGTTCTCATTTCTATGGGAGTGTGCAGCTCATAGGAATATCATTACTCATATGTGTTGTGGTTGAAAAAAATGAGAACCAGTGGTCTAAAAAGCTACGAAGAACAACTGCTCCAGAGTTAAGTGGTTCTCTTGGGGGCCGCAAAACTGACCAATATTTGGCAGAAAATCTTGCCCCCTCTTGCCTAGAGAATCCCATGGACGGAGGAGCCTGGTGGGCTGCAGTCCATGGGGCTGCTAACAGCCAGACATGACTGAGCGACTTCACTTTCACTTTTCACTTTCATGCATTGGAGAAAGAAATGGCAACCCACTCCAGTGTTCTTGCCCAGATAATCCCAGGGATGGGGGAGCCTGGTGGGCTGCCGTCTGTGGGGTTGCACAGAGTCAGACATGACTGAAGCGACTTAGCAGCAGTAGCAACAGCAGCATTTACTAAATTAGAAGCAAGAAGACTAATCAAGAGATCACTGAAATAGTTGAGGCAAGATGGTTTTAAGCCATGGACTGGTGTGAATAAAGAGGAGAAGTTTTATCAAAGGATCAGAAAATGTAAATCACTCCCTGAAGCTTAAGTATTGCATATTTGAAAGCATATGGAAGTATAAAGACAATTAAATATCACTTGTTATACTAGAACTCAGTGATAAATACTGTAAACCTTTTGAGATAACCTATGTTTCTCTCAAAGAATTACATAAGCAAAGAAAAGTGTACAGATAGTATAATTTTAGAAAATTATTAATAAAATACCTCATGTTTTTATTGACTATGCCAAAGCCTTTGACTGTGTGGATCACAATAAAATGTGGAAAATTCTTCAAGAGATGGGAATACCAGACCACCTGTCCCGCCTCTTGAGAAATCTGTATGCAGGTCAGGAAGCAACAGTTAGAACTGGACATGGAACAACAGACTGGTTCCAAATAGGAAAAGGACTATGTCAAGGCTGTATATTGTCACCCTGCTTATTTAACTTATATGCAGAGTACATCATGAGAAATGCTGGACCGGAAGAAACACAAGCTGGAATCAAGATTGCTGGGAGAAATCTCAATAACCTCAGATATGCAGATGACACCACCCTTATGGCAGAAAGTGAAGAGGAACTAAAAAGCCTCTTGTTGAAAGTGAAAGAGGAGAGTGAAAAAGTTGGCTTAAAGCTCAGCATTCAGAAAACAAAGATCATGGCATCCGGTCCCATCACTTCATGGGAAATAGAGGGGGAAACAGTGGAAACAGTGTCAGACTTTATCTGTTTGGGCTCCAAAATCACTGCAGATGGTGACTGCAGCCATGAAATTAAAAGACACTTAATCCTTGGAAGGAAAACTATGATCAACCTAGATAGCATATTCAAAAGCAGAGATATTACTTTGCCGACTAAGGTCCGTCTAGCCAAGGCTATGACTAGTCAAGGTTTTTCCAGTAGTCATGTATGGATGTGAGAGTTCGACTGTGAAGAAGGCTGAGCGCTGAAGAATTGATGCTTTTGAACTGTGGTGTTGGAGAAGACTCTTGAGAGTCCCTTGGACTGTAAAGAGATCCACCCAGTCCATTCTGAAGGAGATCAGCCCTGGGATTTCTTTGAAAGGAATGATGTTAAAGCTGAAGCTCCAGTACTTTGGCCACCTCATGCGAAGAGTTGACTCATTGGAAAAGACTCTGATGCTGGGAGGGATTGGGGGCAGGAGGAGAAGGGGGTGACAGAGGATGAGATTGCTGGATGGCATCACTGACTCAATAGATGTGAGTCTGAGTGAACTCCGGAAGTTGGTGATGGACAGGGAGGCCTGGAGTGCTGCAATCCTGGGGTCACAAAGAGTCAGACATGACTGAGCAACTGAACTGAACTGAACTGATCCAATATTCAGAGCATGATGTAAAATGCCAGTACTCTGGAAGTTTCTCTCATGCCTTGCCTACCAAAGGTAATAATTACTAGGTGTGGCCTATTTTTGAGCTCTCTATAAAGAAGATCACATTATGTTATTTTTCCTTTTTGGATTTTCCCCCTTATCTTCTGTGAAACTGATCTATGTAGTTATATGAAATAGTTGTGCTTTCATTTTCCTCCTATTCTATTTTATGAATACATGTCAAGTGTTAGTCACTCAGTCATGTTGGACTCTTTGCAACCCCATGAACTGCAGTTCACCAGGCTTCTCTGTCCATGGGATCCTCCAGGCAAGAATACTGCAGTGGGTAGCCATTTCCTCCTCTAGGGGATCTTCCCGATCCAGGGACTGAACCTGGCTCTCCTGCATTGCAGGTGGATTCTTTACCATCTGAGCCACCAGGGAAGTATGAATACACCAAAAATCATTAATAGATCTTAAGATTTATGGGCATTTGGGTTATTATAACATTGTTGGCATAAATATTCTTGTTCTTTTTTATTATTATTTTATTTTTAAAGCTTTTAAAAATTTTATCCTTGGAGTACAATGGCTTTCGTTTCTGCTTAACAATAAAGCGAATCAGCTATACGTGTACATATCTGCTCTCTTCTGAGTCTTCCTCCCACCCCACTCCTCTAGGTCACCACGGAGCAACAAGCTGAGCTCCCTGAGCTATCCAGCAGCTTCCCACTAGCTATGTATTTACACACAGTCATGTGTAAATACACACGGGATGAACTACTTTCCCAGTTCATCCCGCCCTCTCCTTCCTTCCCCTACATGTGTGCGTCCACATGTCCATTCAAATTCTTGTTCTTTTGTGCTCATGTGTACACCACATACTGACACATCTGTATCTGGTGAGTTTATCCCTGTGTTAAGTACACATATAGGCGTGGCCTTAGAGTACTTATTCACAAAGATCTTCAATCCCAAAGAAAGGCAATGCCAAAGAATGCTCAAACTACCGCACAATTGCACTCATCTCACACAATAGTAATGCTTAAAATTCTCCAAGCCAGGCTTTAGCAATATATGAACCGTGAACTTCCAGATGTTCAAGCTGGATTTAGAAAAGGCAGAGGAACCAGAGATCAAATTGCCAGCATCTGCTGGATCATGGAAAAAGCAAGAGAGTTCCAGAAAAACATCTATTTCTGCTTTATTGACTATGCCAAAGCCTTTGACTATGTGGATCGCCACAAACTGCGGAAAATTCTTCAAGAGATGGGAATACCAGACCACCTGTCCCGCCTCTTGAGAAATCTGTATGCAGGTCAGGAAGCAACAGTTAGAACTGGACATGGAACAACAGACTGGTTCCAAATCAGGAAAGGAGTATGTCAAAGTTTTATATTGTCACCCTGCTTATTTAACTTATATGCAGAGTACATCATGAGAAATGCTGGGCTGGATGAAGCACAAGCTGGAATCAAGATTGCTGGGAGAAATCTCAATAACCTCAAATATTCAGATGACACCACCCTTATGGCAGAAAGTGTAAAAGAACTAAAGAGCCTATTGATGAAAGTGAAAGAGGAGAGTGAAAAAGTTGGCTTAAAATTCAACATTCAGAAAACTAAGATCAAGGCATCTGGTCCCATCACTTCATGACAAGTAGATGGGGAAACAGTGAAAACAGTGGCAGACTTTATTCTGGGGGGCTCCAAAATCACTGCAGATGGTGACTGCACCTATGAAATTAAAAGATGCTTGCTCCTTGGAAAAAAAGTTATGGCCAACCTAGATAGCATATTAAAAAAGCAGACACATTACTTTCCCAACAAAGATCCATCTAGTCAAAACTATGGTTTTTCCAGTAGTCATGTATGGATGTGAGAGTTGGACTGTAAAGAAAGCTAAGCGCTGAATAATTGATGCTTTTGAACTTTGGTGTTGAAGAGCCCCTTGGACTGCAAGGAGATCCAACCAGTCTATCCTAAAGGGGATCAGTCCTGAATGTTTGTTGGAAGGACTGATGCTGAAGCTGAAGCTCCAGTTCTTTGGGCACCTAATGCGAAGAGCTGACTTATTTGAAAAGACCCTGATGCTGGGAAAGATTGAGGGTGGGAGGAGAAGGGGATGACAGAGGATGAGATGGTTGGATGTCATCACTGACTTGATGGACATGAGTTTGAGTAGTCTCTGGGAGTGGTGATGGACAGGGAGGTGTGGCATGCTGCAGTCCATGGGGTCGCAAAGAGTTGGACATGACTGAGCGACTGAACTGAACTAGAACTGGATTAGAGTACTTATGTCCAGGTTTGGGAAATCCCTGTCAAAGAATTTTCCACAGAATTCTACCACTTTATATGCTTCCCAATGGTATGTAATTGTTCAGGTTTTTCCACATTCTCACCAGTACTTGGTTAATGTCACCATAGAGATTGATTAGTGGTACAAAATTGGGCTTTTAGTTTCCATTTCCCTTCTGATTTATGATGGTGAGCTTTTCACACGTTTATTTGCCATTCAGAAATTTCTTTTGAGAAGTTCCTGACTGTCTTTGCCAGGTTTTTTTTTTTAAAAGATCTTTCCTTTTCTCATTATTTGGTGAAAATTCTTTATATATTCTAGATATGAGTCCTTTATCATAGGTATATTATGATTTATGTATCATATATATGTATCTTATGTATCTTTCTCATTCTGAAGCTTGTCTTTTCATGAACAGAGTTTCAAATTATACTATAGTTCAATTTATTGATTTTTTTTCTTCCGTGTGTCCAGTTTTAAAAATATTTACCTATCCTTTGGAGATAATCTACATTATTGTTGAAAAGTTTTATTGTTTCAACTTTCATATAAAGCCTATGATATATCTAGAATTAATCTTTATGGTACAAGATAGAAGTCTAGTTTCTTGATCCTTATGACTGTCCAATTAATCCAGCACCATTTATTTATTGAGCAGACCATGTTTTTTTCCTGGCCATGGTACCTTTGTCATAAATCAAGAGATGGTATGTGTGTGGCATCATTTCTAAACTTTTTTAGTCTATTCCCTTCATCTATCTTTCTGTTGTCTTAATACAGCTCTTTAAAGAAGAGCTTTATATCTTGATATCTAGTAGAATAAGTCCTTCAAAGTTTTTCTTTAAGATTATTTTTGCTAGTTCAAGCTATTTCCATTTCCAGCAGAACTTTAGATTGATTTTGTCAGTTTGCTCAAGACTTACACCAACTTTCCGTTCCTGAAACAAACCCAATTTGATGCACTATTCTCTTTATATAAACTTGTTAATCTTTTGTTTGGTATTTTTCATATATGGTCATAAGAGAAGTTGTCCTGAATTTCACTTTCTGAAAATGTTTTTTTATCAGATTTTGTATCAAAATTATGCTGGACTCATCGTGATTTGGAAGTATTTCCTCTTTTTCTAGTCTAAGATTTAAAAAAAAATAAGACTGTTATTCCTTAAATATTTATAAGAATACACAATTGAAAATCACTTTGATCTGGAGAATTTCCTACAGGAAGGACTCTTTTTTACACATAGGCTGTTCAGTTTTAAAAATTCTTCTTGAGTCATTTTCATAAACTGTGTTTTAAATGTTTGTCAATTTCATCTGATTTTATTGACCAGGTCTTTCATCATAATCTCATTATCTCTTAAGGTTCACGGAGTCTGTAATTAAATCCTTTTTAAATTACGATTTTGGTAATATTTTATTTCTCTCATTTTAGTTAACTAATCTTGTAAGAACTTTGTATACAGTAGTTTACCCAAGTAATCAGCATTTCTTGTTTTTCTATTACTTATTTTCTTTTATTAATTTTCATTCTTCAAAGTTTATTTCATCTTTGGTTTTAGCTTTTTTTTAAAGTCTTGAGATGTGTACTTAAGTGATCGTTTACAGCCTTTCTTTTTTCCTGTTATATGAATGTCATGCAACAAATTTTCTTACAAGGATAGCTTAAGCTGTATCCCATAAGTTCTGCTATATAGTGTTTTCAGTATCACATAGTTCAAAATATTTAATTTTCACTGACATCTCTACTGACTTATGGATTCTTTATCTAGCTTTTTTTTTTCCTCCCTTTACTGTGCCCTTAGGACTGCAGGGTCTTAGTTCCTCAGTTCAGTTGAGTTCAGTCGCCCAGTCATGTCTTGACTTTTTGCAACCCCATCAATTGCAGCACGCCAGGCCTCCCTGTCCATCACCAACTTCCGGAGTTCACTCAAACTCACGTCCATCGAGTCGGTGATACCATCCAGCCATCTCATCCTCTGTCATCCCCTTTTCCTCCTGCCCTCAATCCCTTCCAGCATCAGTTTTCTCCAATGAGTCAACTCTTCACATGAGGTGGCCAAAGTACTGGAGTTTCAGCTTTAGCATTATTCCTTCCAAAGAAATCCCGGGGCTGATCTCCTTTAGAATGGACTGGTTGGATCTCCTTGCAGTCCAAGGGACTCTCAAGAGTCTTCTCCAACACCACAGTTCAAAAGCATCAATTCTTCGGCGCTCAGCTTTCTTCACAGTCCAACTCTCACATCCATACATGACCACTGGAAAAACCATAGCCTTGACAAGATGGACCTTTGTTGGCAAAGTAATGTCTCTGCTTTTGAATATGCTGTCTAGGTTGGTCATAACTTTCCTTCCAAAGAAAAAGCCTCTTTTGATTTCATAGCTGCAATCACCATCTACAGTGATTTTGGAGCCTCCCAAAATAAAGTCTGACACTGTTTTCACTGTTTCCCCATCTATTTCCCATGAAGTGATGAGACCAGATGCCATGATCTTCATTTTCTGAATGTTGAGCTTTAAGCCAACTTTTTCACTCTCCTCTTTCACTTTCAACAAGAGGCTTTTTAGTTCCTCTTCAGTTTCCGCCATAAGGGTGGTGTTACCAAGGATCAAACCTGAGCACCCTGCAATGGAAGCACAGAATCTTGACCACTGGTCTGCCAGGGAATCTCTCTAGCTTTTTGAGTTAAATAAAGAGTTTATTTCCATTCTTTCATGAACAATGATAAAAGCATGGACAGTCACAACTTCTCTTCATAGAGCTTTGGATCCTGTGACCTTTTATATGTAATCTTTTATTTGAGGTATTTAACAAAATAATGTCTTCAATTTCAAAAAGTTAATTTTTTCTCTTAGGATTAAATTATTTACAAGACTATTTGTATTTTTCCAAATGATTGAATTTTAATTATAATTCCTTGTTACTGACTACCAGTTTTATTGCACGCTTAAGATAGAATTGACCTGTAAAATCTCTCCAATTAATCAAGTTCTTCTTGAAGGATTATACCTAACATTTGTGAATATCTCAAAACTATGAAAAGAGTTACAATTTCTCTTTATAGACTTAAATTTCAAAATGTGGCTATAAGGAAAACTTTAATCTCATAAATTTAAATTTATATCCTATTTAAACTTTTCTATTTATTCTTAAATTTTAGTGCTTTATGCTGCTTCTTACTGGCTTATATATTTTAATATTTTTATTATCAAACTCATAAGCTCATAGTTTTTATACATTACCTTTGCTTATGTACTTTATCAATATAAATTTTTTTCATCTTTGTAATGGTTTAGGCTTTGATTTCTACTTTTTCATTTTTTTCCTGAGGGATCTTTTTTCATTTGCATTTGCCTGATATTGAATTGAATTTCCTCTAAATTTAAATCTATAAAAACTTTAATTTTTTTAAAAAATTGAGTTAATTGTCTTAGAGTGTTGTGTTAAATTTCAGGTGTAAAGTATATCAGTTATACATATATCTACTTTTTTTTAGATTCTCTTCCCATATATGTCATTACAGAGTACTGAGTAGAGCTGCCTGTGCTATACAGTAGATCCTTATGAGTTATTTTGTTATCTGCTTTATCTATAGTAGTGTATATACGTCAATTCCAGTCTCCCAATTTATCCCTCCTCTCTTTCCCCGCTAGTTAACAAAAGCTTTTCTTTATGCATGCCCAACAGTTTTAGTTGGAATTGGTTTTCTTACCCATGTTGTTTTCTCCTGCTAAGGACATTAACTCAGTTATAGTTATTTTCATAACTGTCCTGTGTGTCTTACTTCTGTCATCTTGACTTACATTTTATACTCTAATAATTGTTTCCTACATTATGTATATATGTAGAATATCTTTTATTTGACTTTTGTCTAATTTAGAAGTTTTAGAGCAAAATTCACATGACACTTCTGAAATTTCTGTCTGGGAGTGGGCCATTCTGGGTTATGTTCACAGATTCCTGGGGTGCAAGTTCACTTTTCTCTAACGTTAAACATATTTATGGAGAAACACTTGAACACCTGTGTCCATTTTTAAAATTGCTTTTGATTGCTGAACCTATGTTATCTAATTTTCAAGCCAAAAATAAAACAATATTTCTTAAATTTCTACTCTATCAAATAAGGAAATTATCACATATTCAGTTCAGTTCAGTCACTCAGTTGTGTCCGACTCTTTGTGACCCCATGAATCACAGCACGCCAGGCCTCCCTGTCCATCACCAACTCCCAGAGCTCACTCAGATTCACGTCCATCTAGTCAGTGACGCCATCCAGCCATCTCATCCTCTGTCATCCCCTTTTCCTCCTGCCCTTAATCCCTCCCAGCATCAAAGTCTTTTCCAGTGAGTCAACTCTTCGCATGAGGTGGCCAAAGTACTGGAGTTTCAGTTTTAGCATCATTCCTTCCAAAGAAATCCCAGGGCTGATCTCCTTCAGAATGGACTGGTTGGATCTCCTTGCAGTCCAAGGGACTCTCAAGAGTCTTCTCCAACACCACAGTTCAAACGCATCAATTCTTTGGTGCTCAGCCTTCTTCACAGTCCAACTTTCACATCCATACATGACCACTGGAAAAACCATAGCCTTGACTAGACGGACCTTAGTCAGCCAAGTAATATCTCTGCTTTTGAATATGCTATCTAGGTTGGTCATAACTTTTCTTCCAAGGAGTAAGTGTCTTCTAATTTCATGGCTGCAGTCACCATCTGCAGTGATTTTGGAGACCCCCCCCAAATAAAGTCTGACACTGTTCCCACTGTTTCTCCATCTATTTCCCATGAAGTGATGGGACCAGATGCCATGATCTTCGTTTTCTGAATGTTGAGCTTTAAGCCAACTTTTTCACTCTCCTCTTTCATTTTCATCAAGAGGCTTTTTAGTTCCTCTTCAGTTTCTGCCATAAGGGTGGTGTCATCTGCATATCTGAGGTTATTGAGATTTCTCCCAGCAATCTTGATTCCAGCTTGTGTTTCTTCCAGTCCAGCGTTTCTCATGATGTACTCTGCATATAAGTTAAATAAGCAGAGTGACAATATACAGCCTAACTTCCCCTAACCTCTGCCATTTTTTAAAACTTTTCATTTTGTATTGGAGTATGGCTGATTAACAATGTTGTGATAGATTCAGGTCACAACAAAGTGATTCAGCTATGCATTTTCCCATTTAGGCTGTAACGTAAATATTGAGCAGAGTTCTCTATGCTATACAGTAGGTCTTTGTTATCCATTTTAAATATAGCAGTGTGTACATGTCCATCCCAAATATTTTTTTAATTTAGTTGATATAATCTAGAATTTTGGACCCAGATTAGCATTCTAGTCCAGATATGACTTTTAACAATTGTTCAAGGATTTTAATTTTTATTTACTAAACAAACACTTTATATTAATGGTACATTTGTGGTTAAAGTTATATAATAGAGATAAATATCCTCAGCATTCTATTTAAAAATACAAAGAAGGGGTAATAATTTTGTCATACTGGTGCAAGATAAGAATGAAATTTAAACTTTTTTCCATTTGTTTAGTTTATATAACTAATTTGTTACCACCTTTCATTGTATGTATTTTATGTGTGTTCCTTTGCCTAAATATTATATTACACTATATCACAATAAAGCTAACTAATGCTAAATTATAATGAAACTAAAATAATGAACTAAATACTAATACACTATACTAGACGGTGCTAAGATTTGTTTCTGGATTTTCATTTCCTTGATTAGTTCTTCAGTTACTCTTTCAGTATCACTGTGATATGTGCATATATAAGCGTATATATAGGGCTTCCCTCGTAGCTCAGATGGTAAAGAATCTGACTGCAGTACAGGAGACCTGGGTTCAATCCCTGGTTTGGGAAGATCCCTTGGAGAAGGGAATGGCAACGCACTCCAGGATTCTTGCTGGAGAATTCCCTGGACAGAGGAGCCTGGCAGAATTGGACATTACTGAGTGACTAACACACACACACACCTGTGTGCATGTATATGCATGTGTAGGTGAATATGTACATACACACACACCAAGTTGATTCTTGTTTTTCATGGCAGTTATGTTATCTAAAGTCCCATGGAAACATTGAGCTAGCAAATACTGGAACCATTGCTTCTAGGAGAAATACAAGATTAAGTTCCTGTGAGCCTCCACTTCATTTTCATCAACTGATGGATACATAACCTTATTTTATGTGTATTTTTGTTTAAAGACATACACACTTTTCATACACACACACACACATTTGATAACTCACCTTGTGCTTAGGAACACCAGATAGCACCTCAACACTACACTTGGGGGGCATTTTAAACATTGAAATCACGAACAAAAAGCACACACAAAAAAGCAAAAATGTGGCACTAAATGTGTTGCAGAAAGAAATTATCACACATTAACTTCTCCTTACCCCCTGCCATTTTTTTAAACTTTTTACTTTGTATTGGAGTATACCTGTTTAACAGTGTTGTGATAGTTTCTGGTCACAGCAAAGTGATTCAGTTATACATTTTCCCATTTAGGCTGTAAACGAGTATGAGAACTGTATGAGAACTGAAAAAAGGCAGAACATTGCCTTGCTTGACCTCAGTTGGGGACAGGCCAGTCAGATTACTCAAATTTTTGCCACCCTCTGTGAATGACTGTGAAAAATCCTGTCAGTATTAATTTAGGGGTTGCTATTCATTTTACTGAGCCGGGGAATTTGTAAATAGAGGATCTGCAAATAATGAGGTTGACCCTGTGTGTGTGTACACATAGTATTAGAAGGCTGATTTTGTCACATTAAAATAAGTCTTGGCTGTTTTTGAGGGTTTATTTTGAGAAGTATTCTTTCTCTGACTCATCTGGTTTTTTTTTTTTTATATTCCTCAGTTTTTTTTTTTAATGTTTCTCTTCTTTCATTTTATGTATACACATAGACTAATCAGCTCACTTTAGTTTGTGTCTCTTTCCCAAGGTGTATATTTACTTTTCTCAGTAAATATGGAATGGATGGGTTTAGAAATCAGGGATAATGGCTTGCCTTTGACGCCCTTTCTGCCTTTTGGTGTTGGGCAGGGTCCTTCCCCATATCTATCACTGATGGGCAACTTAATGGGTACATGCCCTGGTCTACTTCTCAGTTACTAGTGTGTTTTTTTTTTTTTTTTCACCTATTGCAGTGGTTCCCAATGTTCGCTTGAGACAATGTGTTCACTGGCCTACCATAAGTGAAGAAAAATGGCCAGCACTGCATTGAGAATAAATTTGTTTAATCGAGACAATTTTTTATTTGAGATTATTTTTCTATGTTTTTGGAATTCCTTTTGTTCTTATTTTCTTGATGGTTTCACTTGTAAAACAAAGCAAATTGCAACCCAATATGAGTCCCAAAATTTTATTTGAAATTTTATTACTGTATGCAATCCAGAAGTCCAGACACAGTATACTCTGTCCTAGCAGTGTTATATCTTTTCCTGCCCCAAACATCTTTCTTCTTGCAGATAGATAGGATAGTAATAATAATAATTATAACTATATGCCAGGACCTATCCAAATACTCATATGAACTCCTTTAATCTCTGCAATAACTCAGCTAAGTAGGTCGGTACTGTTATTATCCCCATTTTATAGATGGAAGAATTAAGGCACAGAGAGACCCTCAAGTTCACCCAATTGGCAGCTTCAAGATTAGAACGTGGGCAGTTTAGTTTGAATCCACTGTCATAAGCAGCCCGCTGAGTTCTCTTTCTACCTAGACCACCTGCATTACTGGGCTCTTCCTGTTCCGCCTTCTGTCTTTAGTGCTCTCCTTGTAGGTAATGACATTTCCCAGCATGCAGTGCTGCTAGCACTCCTACGCATCTCTCCATTCCTGCCCTGTTCCTAACACCTTCTTGCTTTCCCAGATGGACAAGGATGGCCAAGATTGAAGGTCAAAGGTACACAGGAAGGAATATCATGTTGCTTGACTCCTAATACAGTGCAAAGGAGAGAGAGCCCATTTCCTGTTTGCTGGAGATGCTGAGTCTCTCATTCCCAATAAGACTATGGAGAAGACATGACCAATATTCCATTTTTAGACTTTCTTTTCTTTTTAATGCTAAAAGCAATCTGACCTGTGCCATGCACTTAAACCTGGATGTGTTTTCCTTAATCCATCTCTTTGTGTCTTATACATTTAATATCTTTTGTATTTTAAGACATTATTTCTCAGTTTCAGCTTTAAGGCTGTTCGGAGTTTTGTTTTTGTTTTTCTGTCTTTATGAGTATGTTGGCAAAAGCTATGTTAGTCAACATTTCAAATTTCAAGCAGGTTCTCCCTAATTTTTTTTTTTCCCTGTTTGCTTTAGTAACGTTTTCCCAAAAATAAGCTCTTCTCCTGAAACTTGAGTGATATGTTTTCCTTCTTTTATTTTGCAGCATCTTTTCACTGCTTCCATTTTGGTTCTCTCTCTGTTCAGTCAAGTAGAAAGACAACACATTGTACACAAGACTGATGTTTTCTTATAAACAGGATGGGTGTATCCTTCTTGGTTCCTCTCTCATCTCTTTTTCCCTTCCTTCCTTGGCTTTTAGAAACCTTGTTTCAGATCCTTAACTAGAGGGATGACTATTTTTCTAGCTCTCTGCTATGACTCCCTGAGCCAGGGAGGTAGGCACGTTGGCCTGGGCATCCACTATGGGACTTGTCCCTGTGTTTGCTCCTGACACACCCACAGCTCTTTTCCTCTCTCATCCACTGAAGGCCCATGTGCTCAGCCTGCCTCCTGGTTTGTGCCCTTGCCCGTGACCGTGGGGGAGCATCCCTGTCTGAGTGTTCTCCTTAGTAGCAAGCACCTCTGCAAACCTACTTTGGAATGCAGTCTGTAGCTTTAGATGGGCCAGGGGTGGGGAGGACCTGTTTCCTCCCTATGCTATAATGTTGCCTGACTGTGACCTCTGTCCTTTTTCCACTCAAGAGAGCTTCTGCCAAGGTTTCCCACTGTGCTTGGTAACTTCCCTTGTTCTAGTTCAACTAATACTCTTCCTTTGAGGAATCTCTCAAAGCTTGAAAAATGTAGCCAACAACTTTCCTGAGTTTTCAATACCAGTGCAGAATTGTTGGTATTTTTATTTTCCTTTGGTTTCCTGGGTCGGGAAGATCCCATGGCGGAGGGCATGGCAAAGCACACCAGTATTCTTGCCTGGAGAATCCCCACAGACAGAGGAGACTAATAGACTATAGTTCATAGGGTTGCAAAGAGTTGGACACGACTGAAGCAACTTAGCATGCACAACCGTATTTATGGGCTTCCCAGGTGGCTCAGATGGTAAAGAATCTGTCTGTAATGCAAGAGACCAGGGTTTGATCCCTGGACTGGGAAGATTCCTTGAAGAAGGGCATGGCAAGGCAACCCACTCCAGTATTCTTGCCTGGAGAATTCCATGGACAGAGGAGACTGGCAGGCTATTCAGTCCATGGGGTCGCAATGAATCGGACATGACTGAGCCACTAACACTGTCACTGTCACTTTGGGTCATATCAGTGGGATTTGAAGAGGGCCTTTCAGAGACCTGTGCTCAGGCCATCATCTTCCACTGACATCTTTAACTTGTATATATATTTTGGCAGCAGATGGGGGGAATTGTGTCAGGCATGTTCACTTGTGTGGTCTTATTTAATCCACCAAACATCCCTTTAAGGTGTTTTATCATCATTCCCATTTTTCAGGCAAGTAAACTGAGGTTCAAAGAGCATGTTTAAGTCTGTACAGCTAGTTAGAAGTGAACCCAGGAGGAAGCAGATCCCAATTTTTCTAATAAAGTATGCTGCTTTTCTACCACCCTGCCTGGCGTCTGCCTAAATTATCATGCTGGGCAGAGGCACAAGTCAAGTCCAGTCTTTGATGATATGTGATCTTGTCACTTTCTTGCTGTGTGACCTTGGGCCAGTTATTCATTTCTGCTTCGGTAAAATGGGAATAATAATATATGTGCTTTTAGAATTTGGAGAGAGAGTACATGTCAGGGCTTTCAAACTCAGATGCCGTTAGGAACTTGGCAGGTGGCATAAATATGTGCGGTGGCCTCATATAAGATTATCTGGAGTGACGGGAACTGTGAACCCTGCAGAGGGCCTGCTCTGAAGACATCAAAATCTATTTGTTAAAAGTCGCTAGACTGACTGTATGCCCACCAGAGGGGCTAAATGAAAAAAAAAATGTCAAAGATGGGGTGAAATTGGAATTTTCATAGATGGCTGGTGGGAATGTAAATTGTATTGTATAACCTCTTTGGAAAGGCATTTTGGAAAATACACACATTCTGACCCAGCATTTCAACTCTTGAGTGAACTCAACTCATTTCAACCAAAGGAATACAGATGCCCACCAAAAGTTCTGATTGTTCAAGAATGTGCAAAATAGCACTAATACTAGCCCCAAACAGGAAATTACCATCACCTGACAAGAGATGAATGCTTTGTGGAATGTTAACACAATGGAATAATGCAGAGCAATGAGAATGAAGAAACAGTTACAGGCAACAATATGGACACATGGCCATAAGGTTGAGCAACAGAAGCTACAGAAGGAAGAACATAACACTGTATGATTTCACAGGCTGAAAAGTAGGATAAACGAACCCGTGGTATGGATAGAAGGTAGTGGAAGGGAGTTTGAGAAGGGTTTCTGGGGGTGTTTCTGCTGTTCACTTTATGAAAATCACCAAGCTCCACACTTTGGATCTGTTGGTTGTGTGAAGCTACATATTCTTTAAGCCACTTTTATTCTTGAAAGAAGCTTTACCGATATAAGTTCAGTTGAAGAGTTTCAGTCAAAAGGCGGATGTGACCAAGTAAGGGTATAATGCAGGAATGAGATGCAGAAGACAGGGAGACCATTAAGGAAGCTTATAATAGAGTAGCAGAGAGCTGAACCCACATGTTGAAAACCTACTATGTACGCAACAGTCATCTGAAAATATCAATTACTCTCCTATCATCTGTAACATCTTTATCCAATACGGTTTTCTTTAAATAACTTATTTTTTTCAAATAAAAGGAACTGTCCATCATATTTTTATATACTAGCTATTTTTTCAAATATACAATAAATAAAGGATTGTTTCCACTTTAGATTATGACAAATTAGCCTTTATGAATTAATTCTCCTGTTAAAAATGACTAGCAACCTGAATAAAAATATTTCAAAATCAGCCCTTGAGGGTTCAGGATCCTAAAGAAAATAGGAACACAGAGACATTCTGTGACGATTTTCCCCTTGAGGGACTTAGTGATTCATGGGTGGCAGGTGTGAGTGTTAAGAAGCCAATAAGAACTTTTGGCAGCCAGAAATGGCAACCCACTCCAGTGTTCTTGCCTGAAGAATCCCAGGGATGGGGGAGCCTGGTGGGCTGCCGTCTATAGGGTCACACAGATTCAGACACGACTGAAGTGACTTAGCCTCAGCAGCAGGCTGAGGAAACCGACAATCTGAGTTTGAGGCCTTGCAAACAACCTGGATTTTCAGCTGGGACTGCTGAAGGGCCCGAGGCATAAGAGAAAACAGAAATCTATCTACCCTCTCGATGACTGAAACCAGCATTGAATCAGCCTAATGTTTGATCCCAATAAAGTGCATTCCCAGTAGCCTACTTAATATTAGTTCAGAGACTTCTTTCTTTCTTTGGATCCTGCAAGTTTGCTCTCTCCAGAGGCAGATGAGTGGTGAGAAAATAACCACAATACCCACTGTTTATTAAACATTTGTTACGAGTCAGATTCTTTCTACTACACTAAAAGAGATTACATTATAACCCCAATTCTCTGCTAAGAAAACTGAATCTCAGAGTTAAATAACTTGCCCAAGATCACAAAACTTGCAAATGTTGGAAATCAGATGGGACCCATTTGTGGCTCCACGGCTGGTGTGCGTTCACTATACCAGCAATCTGGAGTCAGTTTGTAGCTGGCCTTATGCACACCTCATTGACATGCAGCGGCACCTCCATCTCATGGACATTGCATGTTTCCAACTGGCAGGTCCAAGCACTTCCTCTTTTAGGCAACAAGATGTAAAGGATGTAAAGGTAAGTTCTTGGGACTAGGTCATAATTCTAAGCTCCCCTACCCCCTGACTCTTGGTTCTTTCTGAAGTTTCTTGGCATCTGTGGCTTTGCCTCATCCCATTTCATCAGTTGTCGTCTCCTAATATGGGGCTAGGCTGCCAGCAATCTTTTACATCTGACCTGACCTTTCCCTGCTTTTCAGTAGACCATTATCTTTCCTGAGTCTATCCTGTTAATTTTTCTGACTTTTATTTCAATAAAACTCAGTTCATCTGGCTCCAGCATTTAGACTAAGTGCTAGTCTGTTTTCACTTCTGATGTCATCTGCAATCAATTGATGGTGCCTTCCTGGAGCACCGTGGCAGAAGGACAGTGAGGCCCATTCACACTGAGAGCTAGTGTGTGCCTCGTTCGATGAATGATGTCTGATGTGAGCCTTGGTTGGGAGGGAGGGGGAATGGCATCTTCACACCACGCATTCGTCTCTACTACTGTATGCTCTGGCCACTGTTCACCTTCCCAACTACCCCTATTTGTTTCTAGAAGAATGGGATGAGTCTTTGGTTTTGAAATTTCCTTCAGGTGCAGTTCCATAAGGAGGGATGCCCCCATGGGTGATGATTGGGGGGGGGTCCTTTTAAACTCACTTCAGGTGATGTTTATTGAGGTTCAGCTACTTATTAGGAGATATCGGAGCAGAGACATAAACCTTGGCTCCTAAGAGCAAATTCTCCTCTCTCTGCTGTATTAAGTCTCTATCTAGGTCTTCCTACAGCTGATTACGATTTATGAACCAAGAATTTATACACTTGACCTGATAAGGTTTTTTTCTGAGCTGTGACTATTTTTACATGAGAAGCCTAGCCAGGTTATAAAAAAGGAATCACATGATATTACGCATTTAATGAATCACCTTCTTTATTGAAAAGAATCAGGTTACATGAAATTGGGATGGTCCCTGAACACCAAGAACATATCTTTTGCATAAAAAATGTGTGAAAGTGGAGAACTGACTTACGTCACTCACTGGACAGTGGTTGTGGGCACCTTGGGACAGGCTTTCCTCTTTTTTTTGCCTTAGAGGTGCTTCTAGGTCTGTCTCTCTTTCTGCCTTCAAGCTCTTTTCTAACTTCCTTATCCCTTCAGTTTTGCTTTCTCTGCAACGTCTCTTATTCCTTGTCTCTCAGTGAGGAGTTTCAGTCAAATTAACCACTTCTAGTCCTAGAACTTCTAGAAAAATAGCTTCACATCTATAAACTGACTTCAGCCTTTCAGCCAGGAAACAGAAACTGTTCACTGACCTATATACCATGTGGTATTCTATATGTTAATCCATGGGGGAAAGATTTTGCAGAAAGGGTATAACAAGCTGGCTGAAAATGCTGAAACCTTGGAAAGGTGGAACTTGAAAGAAACCACAGAGGTTATTTAACCTACCCACTCTTGAAATGAGAGTGCAGAGGGGCCCAGAATGTTAACAATCTCCTAATATCATGGGCTGAACTGTGTCCTCCAACAATTCATGTGTTCATGGACTAACAAGAAGACATTATTTCCAAATACAGCCAGAATATGGTTATAACTGAGTGACAACAATGATGGTTATATCTGGAGATAATGTCTTTCAAGAGGTACTTAAGGGAAAATGGAGTCTTGAGGATGGCCACTAATCCAATCTGACTGGTCCTTATGGAGGAAAGACCACGTGAGGACACCTCAAATAGAGACTTCCAGAAAAACCAAACCTGTCGACACTTTGACTTTGGATCTAGCCTCCAGAACTGTGGGGAAATCTATTTCTGTTGTTTGTCACCTAATCTGTGCTATTTTGTTATGGCAGCCCCAGCAAATGAATACACTCAGCTAGTAGGGATGGATTGAAACCCAGGGCCCTGAAACAAAGTGTAGGTGCTTTTCTCTGTCTGTTCTATTTATAATGATCCCTAACACTGTTTGTGACAGGATATGCAACACAAATCTGCCTTTCCTTTTAAGATTTATGGATTGAAGACTGCCATCAAAATTAAGCTGAACTATGAGTAACAATTATGATTATATCCTCAGCGATCAATGCAGATGAATAAAGGCAAACAGCAGAATGGGAAAGACTAGAGATCTCTTCAAGAAAATTAGAGATACCAAGGAAACAATTCATGCAAAGATGGGCTCGATAAAGGACAGAAATTGTACGGACTTAACAGAAGCAGAAGATATTAAGAAGAGGTGGCAAGAATACACAGAAGAATTGTACAAAAAAGATCTTCAAGACCAAGATAATCACGATGGTGTGATCACTCACCTAGAGCCAGACATCCTGGAATGTGAAGTCAAGTGGGCCTTAGAAAGCATCACTACGAACAAAGCTAGTGGAGGTGATGGAATTCCAGTGGAGCTCTTTCAAATCCTGAAAGATGATGCTGTGAAAGTGCTGCACTCAATATGCCAGCACATTTGGAAAACTCAGCAGTGGCCACAGGACTGGAAAAGGTCAATTTTCATTCCAATGCCAAAGAAAGGCAATGCCAAAGAATGTTCAAACTACCACACAGTTGCACTCATCTCACATGCTAGCAAAGTAATGCTCAAAATTCTCCAGGCTTCAGCAATACGTGAACTGTGAAATTCCAGATGTTCAAGCTGGTTTTAGAAAAGACAGAGAAACCAGAGATCAAGTTGCCAACATCCGCTGGATCATGGAAAAAGCAAGAGAGTTCTAGAAAAACATCTATTTCTGCTTTATTGACTATGCCAAAGCCTTTGACTGTGTGGATCACAATAAACTGTGGAAAATTCTGAAAGAGATGGGAATACCAGACCACCTGACCTGCCTCTTGAGAAACCTATATGCAGGTCAGGAAACACCAGTTAGAACTGGACATGGAACAACAGATTGGTCCCAAATAGGAAAAAGAGTATGTCAAGGCTGTATATTGTCACCCTGCTTATTTAACTTATATGCAGAGTACATCATGAGAAATGCTGGACTGGAAGAAACACAAGCTGGAATCAAGATTGCTAGGAGAAATAACAATAACCTCAGATATGCAGATGACACCACCCTTATGGTAGAAAGTGAAGAGGAACTCAAAAGCCTCTTGATGAAAATGAAAGAGGAGAGTGAAAAAGTTGGCTTAAAGCTCAACATTCAGAAAACGAAGATCATGGCATCCAGCCCCATCACTTCATGGGAAATAGATAGGGAAACAGTGTAAACAGTGTCAGACTTTATTTTTTTGGGCTCCAAAATCACTGTAGATGGTGATTGCAGCCATGAAATTAAAAGACGCTTACTCCTTGGAAGAAAAGTTATGAGCAACCTAGATAGCATATTGAAAAGCAGAGACATTACTTTGCCAACAAAGGTCTGTCTAGTCAAGGCTATGTTTTTTCCAGTAGTCATGTATGGATGTGAGAGTTCGGCTGTGAAGAAAGCTGAGTGCTGAAGAATTGATGCTTTAGAAATGTGGTGTTGAAGAAGACTCTTGAGAGTCTTTGGACTGCAAGGAGATCCAACCAGTCCATTCTGAAGGAGATCAGCTCTGGGATATCTTTGGAAGGAATGATGCTAAAACTGAAACTCCAGTACTTTGGCCACCTCATGCGAAGAGTTGACTCATTGGAAAAGACTCTGATGCTGGGAGGGATTGGGGGCAGGAGGAGAAGGGGACGACAGAGGATGAGATGGCTGGATGGCATCACTGACTCAATAGATGTGAGTCTGAGTGAACTCTGGGAGTTGGTGATGGACAGAAAAGCCTAGCGTGCTATGATTCATGGGCTCGCAAAGAGTCGGACACAACTGAGGAACTGAACTGAATTGATGCATAACAAAATAAGAGAGAAGGACAAGAACACAAAACTGTCATTACTTGAAAATATTCCTAAATAGAAAAGACAAGGAATCTACATATTAAATTTTATAACTAATAAAAGATTTAGCAAATATATCTGGATAAAAGATCAATATAAAAGATTTCATTCTGATCCACAGAAATCATCAAGTATAAAAATAATATAAAATAGTAATTAGATATCAAGGAAACTTTTATATTGTTGAATTCTAATTACTAATATTTTCTGAAGATTTAAAATTTACATTCTCAAATGGTTTGTAGTTTTGTTTTTGGTGTGATTGTTGTTTGATTTTTGTATCAGGGTAGTTCTATCAGGCTACCAGGTAATTATCAGAAAAAATGGACTAGGAAGTATTCCTTCTGTTTTTCTGGAAGAAATTGTATAATGTCTTGGTGCTAAGTTGCTTCAGTCATGTCCTTCTTTTCCTGACCCTCTGAACCATAGCTCACCAGGCTCCTCTATCCATGCGATTCTCCAGGCAAGAATACTGGAGTTGGTTGCCACGCCCTCCTCCCGGGGATCTTCCTGACCCAAAGATCAAACCCGCATCTCCTGCAGCTCTTGCATTGCAGGCAGATCCTTTTACTGCTGAGCCACTCAGGAAACCCATAAACTGGGAGAGTTCCCCAGTGAAACCAGCTGTACTTAAACATTTGTTTTTTTTTTTTTTACTTAAATGGTTTTGAGGGGAGAGTTTTTAAATTCCAAATTCAATATTTTTGATAGCGATTCCAATTATTCATTTCATATTGAGTGAGCTAGGGTAGTTTATATATTTTGAGGAACTGGTCCATTACATCTAAGATGTGAAATATATGAAAGTAGACTTGTTCCTGGAAGTCCCTTATTCTTCGGACAGGTGCAGGGCTTATAGTGATGTACACTGTTTCATTTCCTGTATCGGTAGTTTGTGTCTTCTTTATCCCTTTGTTTAGTCTTGTTAGAGGTTTGTCAATTTTATTGCTCTTAAAAAAAAGAAAACGGTTCTCTGTTTTCCTGGTTTTTCTATTTTTGCATTTTTCATTTTCATTCATACCTGCTCTTTTGTTATTTTCTTCCTTCTGCTTGCTCTGTTATTTTGCTCTTTTCCTTGATTTTTGGAAGTACGAGCTGAAAGAACTTATTTAACACATTTTTTTCTTTTCTAATGTAAGTGTTTAGTGCTATAAATTTTCCTCTCAGCACTGCTTTAGCTGTGTTACCCAAATGTTAACATGCCACAGTTTCACTTTCATGCATTACAGTGTATTACAGTGTATTTCTTTTATTTTCCTTGAGACTTCCTCTTTGACCCCATGGGTTATTTAAAAGTATGTTGTTTAGTTTTCAAGTGCGTGGATATTTTCCTCTCAATTTTTTATTGATTTCTTATCTCATTGCAAAGTATTCAGAGGACTGTATAATTTCAGTTCTTTATTTTTTTTTTTAGTTTTTTATTTTTTAAATTTTAAAATCTTTAATTCTTACATGCGTTCCCAAACATGAACCCCCCTCCCACCTCCCTCCCCATAACATCTCTCTGGGTTATCCCCATGCACCAGCCCCAAGCATGCTGTATCCTGCGTCAGATATAGACTGGCGATTCAATTCTTACATGATAGTATACATGTTAGACTGAACTGAACTGAACTGAAAGTCTGTTGAGGTTTGTTTTATGCCCCAGGACATGATCTATCATGGTGAATGTTCCATGTGTTCTGGAAGAAAATATGTTCTGTACTGTTGTCAGCTGTATGTATTATGTACGTCAGTTAGACCCTTGGTCAATTGTGTTGTTTAGTACTATATCCTTGGTGACTTACTGTTGCTGCTGCTGCTAAGTCGCTTCAGTCGTGTCCGACTCTGTGCGACCCCATAGATGGCAGCCCACCAGGCTCCCCCGTCCCTGGGATTCTCCAGGCAAGAACATTGGAGTGGGTTGCCATTTCCTTCTCCAATGCATGAAAGTGAAAAGTGAAAGGGAAGTCGCTCAGTCGTGTCTGACTGTTTGCGACCCCATGGACTGCAGCCTTCCAGGCTCTGCCGTCCATGGGATTTTCCAGGCGAGAGTACTGGAGTGGGGTGCCATTGCCTTCTCTGACTTACTGTTAGTCCGGTCCATTTCTGAGAGTGGGGTTGAAACCTCCAACTTTAATCATGGATTTGTTTTCGGCTCCATTAGTTTTTGCTTCATGTGTTCGAGGCCCGGTTGCTTGGTGCACACATGTTTAGCACTGTGTTCTTCCTAGTGAATTGACTCTTCTATCACTATTTAATGTCCCTATTTGTCTCAAGTGATGTTTTTGTTCTGACTATAGTCAGTCTGAATTTAATATGGCACCTCAGGTGCTTTTTGAAATTGTTTTCATGATATAACATTTTCTGTCCTTCTATTTTCAGTCGACTCACACCATTTTTTTGAAGTGAGTTTCTTTTAGAAGTAAAATGGTCAGATCATGGTTTTCTTTCTTTTTTTGATTTCTGTTTAAATTCTTGGTGTTTTAATTTGTGTGTCTAGACCATTTATATTTAAGGTAAAGTGAAAGTGAAAGTCGTTCAGTCGTGTCCGATTCTTTGCGACCACATGGACTATACAGTCCATGAAATTCTCCAGGTCAGAATACTGGAGTGGGTAGCCTTTCCCTTTTCCAGGGGATCTTCCCAACTCAGGGACCGAATCCAGATCTCCCACACTGAAGGCAGATTCTTTAACAGCTGAGCCACCAGGGAAGCCCATATTTAAAGTAACTATTGGCTTATTAGGGCTTAAGTGTGCCATTTTATTTATTTTCCATTGTTCTCTTTCTGGTTCTCTTGTTTCTGTGGATTACTTAAGCATTTTTATGATTCCACCTTGATTTAGTCATATAATTTTGCATATATCCTTTTGTAAAGTTTTCTGATATACGTATTAAGGTTGGAATTTACACACATATGTTATCAAAAGCTGCTGGTATCAGTTTATCACTTTGAGTGAAGTGTAGAAAACTCATTTTCATTTGTAATATTCTTTACACCTCAAAGATACGTGCTAAGTCGCTTTAGTTCTGTCTGACTCTTCGTGACACATGGACTGTAGCCTGCCAGGCTCCTTTGTCCACGGGATTCTCCAGGCAAGAATAGTGGAGTGGGTTGCCATGCTCTCCTCCAATGGATCTTCCCAATCCAGGGATCAAACCTACATCTCTTATGTTTCCTGCATTAGCAGGTGGGTTCTTTACCACTAGTGCCACTAGCTGCTAAACGGGTGGAATTTATGTTTCAAACATTGTGAATTTGAATTTGAGGTTCTATATACAGAAAAATTTTTAAGTTTTTTGATATCACTTCTCTTTGTTGATAGTTTTTCTGGTTGTGTAATGATCAAATTGGCCCCTTATAACTCTCTGTCTGTTACATATGTTCCTAAGTTTAGAATTTTCTAGTCTATCTTGATACATAAAACACACACACATACATATACACACGTCATCTTCAGGATTTGGAGAAGGATGGTATTAACCTTATAACTTAATGTGAAAGAATTAAAGTCTTAATAATATTTGGAAACATATACCCTTCTCCCCTGGATAGATAAGATATATAGATGATATTGATATAGATGTTACATTTTGGTAACATTTTGTCATTTTCCTTGCAGAGAACCTACAAATTTCTCATTAAGATAATTTATAAGCATTTTATGATAATTTAAGATAATTTATAATGTATGCTGTTCTTATGCATGTTATCATTTTATCTATTATAACTTTTCACTAGCTGTCGAGAAAAAAAGCTGTTGATTTTGAATAATTATCTTGATTCTAAACTCTCTTTTCCACTTAAAGTATTTAGGATATGTTCTTGAGGCTTTTAGGTTTATAATTTGATACATTCTTAATAGTATAGAAATAGTTTAAATACAACTAGTTTATGGATTTGCTTTCAAAGAGAAGCAGTATATAAAAGAAGGAACATAAATTTTTAAATTCATGCAGATCCTGATCCAAATTGCTTTTCTGCCGTGACTATCTTTATGGCACTTAACTTCACTGAACTTATCAGTGTCCTTAGCTGTTGAAAATAGTTTACACTAGTTTGCATCATAGCCTAATTGTGACAGTTAAATAAGGTAATGAATATAAAGTACCTAATACAGTATTGATAAAGAGTGAAGATGCAATAAACACATTATTTCTCTATTTAATACTTACCTTCATACCTTTTGTTTGTGTTCTGTGATAGAGAACCTTGGAATTGAAAAGTAGGGATATTGTGTATTTGTCTCTTTCACTGGACCATACGATCCTAGAAGGCATGGAGTGGCAAAAAAAATCACCTGACACAGAAACTCTGACTGATTATAATTTCCTGCTTAGGGATCAAGGTTGAGAAGGATGAGTATTGGATTGATTGATCATGTCTGCCACTAGTGTGTACTGGGATGGCGATAGGACATGTACCATATACATCATGGCTCTATATTTTGTCTGATTCACCTGTAGCAAATGGAAAGCACAGAGACAGTCCCTAAGAATGAATGAATGAATCTCCTACATTTTGGCATGAAACAAATAAAGTAAACTCATATGTGAAGTCACTCAGTCGTGTCTGACTGTTTGTGACCCCATGGACTGTAGCCTACCAGGCTCCTCTGTCTATGGGATTTTCCAGGCAAGAATACTGGGGTGGGTTGCCACTTCCTTCTCCAGAGGATCTTCAAACTTACATGATCAATGTTAAATTGAGAGGCTAACCTTCAGATTGATCAAATTTATCATATTTTCACATAAGGATTTTATGAAAAAACAGTATGTTAAAAAGAAGGTGAATTCTGGTATCAAACAAATTTGGATTCAAACTACACCCTCACTGCTTTCTAGCTGTGTGTCCTTCATACAAAATCTCTTTGAATTTCAGTTTCTTTTTATTAAAAGACATAAGAATGTTCGAATTCCCTTAGTTTCCCTCTTTCAGAGAATGTCTTGATTTCTCTTCATTCCGGGATGATACTTTCTTTGGATATAGGATCCTGGTTTGAAAGTCCCTATTTCTCTGTACTTGGAAGAGGTATCATTGCCTCTGGTCACCATGATTTCTGATCATAAATCTGCCCTCATGCAATCATTTTTTTTTTTTCAAAGTAAAGGTAAGGTGCTATTTTCCTCTTGTTACATGAAAGAGTTTTTTCTTTGACTTCAGTTTTCAGAAGTTTTATATTGATGATGAATGTTGAAGTGCATTGCTTTAGTTTTATCTTGTTTGGGGCTCACTTATCTTGGGACTTTAGGTTTTTGACAGAATTTTAAAGCTCTCTCTCTTCAATCCTTTAATCCCTTTTGCTAATCTCTACTTTTTCAGCTTCTTGATTGTTCTGTCTACTAGTTCCAAGTAATCTCAAAGAGTTTATTTTGGTCCCTTCCTGTTCCTTCCACTTCCCTTTTGGTTAGTTCTTGAGATTGATGAGTTGCTGCTTGAAAAGACACAACAGCTACCTTTAGATTGTTGAAATTGTGTTTATGTTTGCTCTCCACATATAGACAAAGACATTTGTGGGTCTGTGCTAGTATAAAGGCTCTGGATAGAGTCTTAGCCCATCCAGAAATTCTTTGGGGAGCTGCCATGCATGGTGTGCGGAATTCATCATAGCCTGTCGTTGCAGTGCTTCTTAACAGCTTGCACAGACCCTTTTCTCTACAGAAATCTGGTATTTCTGGCTGCTACAGTGTGATACAGTTGGACTGTTGAATGCCAAGCTCCAAGGCTGCATCAGGGACTGAGATTCAAAGAAGGGTCTTCTTGCCATTCATCCATTCCACTTTACTTGCCCATCAGTGCAGAAATCATCCCATATTCTATACTCATGAGCTGTTAGAGGAATCTCTGTATCTAACTCACCATCTCATTTCACATAGGAGGATAATGAGCCTCAAGTGAGGGGAAAAGATATATTTCAGGTATCCCTTTATGACAGTTAAAGGGGGACAGCGCCCTGGGCTACAAACTCCACCTTTAGAACTCGTCCTTGCAGCATGACATGTATTATCTGTCATGTATCTTACCCTGACATGTGCTCATCACAGGAATGTGATACATACATGACAAAGCTAAGCTGCCCCAAGATGGAGGTTGGCAGATCTGGTCGGTGGTAGCTAAGACCAACCAGCACAGAATGGGTGACTATTTCCCTTATATGGGCCATATCATAGCCACCCTGGCCAACAAATGAGAACAAACCATATCCCTTAGGCACCATACAGTGGAGAGGACCTAGGGAAGTACCATCCATTATGTCACATACTTGACAGAGTGTGATGACAATTAACTTATGCAGTCCAGTTGCATCAGGAATTGAAATCTCCCCAGAACTGAGGCCCCAGAGTCCCGAGTCTTCATCTCAACTCTGCTACTGACATGCTTTGAAGCCTCCGACAACAATACACTTCTCTTTTCAGGTTCTCAGATTCAACATCTGATATAGGCAGAATAATACCCCGCTTACCCACATGGTATCCACAACCTAATCACTAGACTCTGTTAAGTTCCTTGCCCAACAAAAGAGATTTTGCTGATGTAATTAAGAGATTGGAGATATCCAGCTGGACCCAATATAAACACATGGGCCCCTGAAAGTAACCTTCAGAATGGTGAACATCAAAAAGTCTACAAATAATAAACATTGGAGAAGGGTGTAGAGGAAAGGGAACTCTCCTACACTGCTGGTAGGAATGTAAATTGGTGCAGCCACTACGGAAAACAGTATGGAGTTTTCTTAAACCAAAAATAGAGGTACCATATGCTCTAGAAAGTGAAAGTCACTCAGTCGTGTCTGACTCTTTGCAACCACATACAGTCCATGGAATTCTCCAGGCCAGAATACTTGAGTTAGGGTAGCCTTTCCCTTCTCCAGGGGATCTTCCCAACCCAGGGTTTGAACCCAGGTCTCCTGCATTGCAGGTGTACTCTTTATCAGCTGAGCCACAAGGGAAGCCCAAGAATACTGGAGTGGGTAGCCTATCCCTTCTCTAACAGATATTTCTGACTCAGGAATTGAACCAGAGTCTCCTGCATTACAGGTGGATTCTTTACCAACTGAGCTATCAGGGAAGCCCTCCCTGGGCATATATCTGGAAAAGATGAAAACTAATTCAAAAAGATACATGCACCCCATTGGCAGCACTGTTTACAGTATCTAAGACATAGAAACAAACTCAAGTGCCCATCAACAGATAATTGGCTTAAGAATATGTGATATGTATGTACAATGGAATATTACTCAGCCATAACAATGAATGAAATAATGTAATTTGCAGCAACATGAATGGACCTAGAAATTATCACACTAAGTGAAATAAGTCAGAGACAAATATTATGATACCACTTATATGTGGAATCTAAAAAATAATACAAAGAATTGTATATAAGACAGAAACAGACTCACAGAAAACAACCTTATGGTTACCAAAGGGAAATGAGGGCGGGGGTAAATTAGGAGTATGGGATTAACAGATTAAAACTACATAAAATGAAATAAACAATAAGGATTTACTCTATACCACAGGGAACTACCTTCAATATTTTGTAATAACCAATAATGGAAAATAATCTGAAAAATATATACTCTGAATCACTGTGTTGTATACCTGAAACTAACACAATTTTGTAAATCCAGTATAATTAAAAAATAAGCCAATATAAAAAGCTCAAACATCAGAGAGCCTTTCCTGGCTATGGTCAGAGGGATCTGTGACAATGGAAGAAGGGTTAAAGAGATTCAGTATTGCTGACTTTGAAGGAGAAAGCGGCCACAAGCCAAGGAAGGTAAACAGCCTCTTGAAGCTGGAAAACACAGTAAATAATTCTCTAGAGCCTCTGGAATGGAATGCAGCCCTAACAGCATCTTAATCTTAGCCCAGTTACATGCTTGTTGGACTTTTGAATAAATTTGAGTTGTTTTAAATCACTAAGTTTGGGATAATTTGTTACAGCCACAATAGAAAACTCATGTATGATCTTCAAGTCTGAAAGTCATAATGAATCGGCTATTTTAGAAGCTAATTCCTTTAGGGACTGGCACAGTCCTTGCTGAGGCTTCCCTCTCTCTCTCCTGGGCTATCGTAGCACTTACCTCTCCACCTGCTTCCTGCCATTACCTTAACTCCTGTGCCCACTGTCCACACCAGTACCAGAAAGATCAGCCTTGAACATGTTTCTGGTCTCATCACAGCCTTCTTAAAATCCTTCCCTAATGTATCATCTTCTGGACTGCTGGTTTTTTGGTGTTGTCTGTATTTAGGGAGAGCATCCTGTCAGTGATGGCACAGAAGAATATGTGAATATGAAGATACCCATCTGAGTAACATTTGTATATGCGTGCATGCTAAGTTGCTTCAGTCATGTCCGACTCTTTGCAACTGCATGGACTGTAGCCCACCAGGTTCCTCTGTCCATGGGAGTCTCCAGGCAAGAATATTGGAGTGGGTTGCCATGCCCTCCTCCAGTGGATCTTCCTGACCCCAGGGATCGAACTCATGTCTCTTAGATCTCCTCCCTGTGTATGTATAGACACACAAAACTTGCATGTAATCAACAGATTTGTGCATGCCTTGAAGCTCACTCATGGCTTCCAGGGTAAGGTATTTTGGTCACAAAGGTAAGTATAAATTTCTTCCTATGAGATAAGGACTTTGCCTACCTCTTCATCATATCCTTCTTAACACACACCATGCCCTCTGATACATTAAACTCCTTTTAGTTGCCCAAATATGCCAAGCCAGTTTTAACCACCATGTTGTTCATCTGCTAGAATAATTTGTCCCTGACACACTCATAACCAGACAGACGAAAAAACAGCTTTTCATTTTCGAATACCCTTCTTAAAAGTCTACTCTTTTCTTGACCAACTTTTTACTCTTTGTCCACCCACCCCACAGGTATAATCAGCCACATCTTCCTCTGTGTCCTTCACAGCCTTCTAGACGCAATCTATCAGCCATCCCATAATTTTGCTGCGCTCTTCTGTTCAAGCATCTCACCTCTTCTCCATCAGATGGTGCACCCTGGGTTGGGAAGGGCAGAGGATAGGAACCCTTCCTGACCCTCTGAGTGGTCTACCACCAAGCAGGGTTCACAGTAAGAGCCAGGAGCATGACTGCCGAGTGAATGACTGGTTATGGAATTGACAGCCACGTCAGAGTGTTTCTTTAATGAACTTAACCCTTTCTCTTTGCAGTGCTGTGCTTTACAGGTCACCCAGCTTTGCTAAGTTTCCTAAGTGTTAGTCTTGCTGAACAAATCCATTTTAATTTCCGTATGGGGCTGGGGCACATGGGAATCCATTTGTTGCTATTCATGTTTGATTCGTTCAGAATAACTCATCACCACCTTGACCAATACTGTGCAGTTTTGTTCTCAATTCAGGGTTCCTTCTCACCAAGGATTATCTCTCCATTGACCAGGGTGTCTATTTTCTGCCAGGAACAGATCTACTATCTGGAACGCCACACTGCGCTCCTGATGATAAAGTCATCCTGTGTTAACTGTGTCAATTTCGAGGATATGAAAATGTGGCATGAAAAACACTGAACTGGAGGTCAAAAGATCTGGATTCTGATTCACACGGCCACCCACATCCCCGCAGACACATCACACATACATTTTTTCTTAGACTTAATCTTACCTGTACAATGGAAGAATTTGGAGTCAAACACTACAGGGATTCTCTGGGTTGAAATTAATCATGTGTAAAGTCAATATCTAACCCTCACTGTATGTTTACATACAGCAATGTGTCATCTAATGTGTTTCCTACTAGTGATTAGGAAAACCAGAGTTCTGAAAGTGATGTGATTTTTCCAAAATCATTCAGAACATCAGAGGAAATAAAATTTATATATTTGCACACCAATCATTCATATAGTCAGTCTGTGTGTATTTTGAGGGTGTCTGTTATATGTCTGGCACCACTGCAGGGGTAGATTATCTGAAAATGGAGGTGACTCTTGCCTTCTAAGGCCTCCCTGGTGGCTCAGCTGGTAAAGAATCTGCCTGCAATGCAGGAGATCTGAGTTCGATCCCCAGGTTGGGAAGATCCCCTGGAGAAGGGAATGGATACCTTCTCCAGTATTCTGGCCTGGAGAATTCCACAGACTATATAGTCCATGGAGTCGCAAAGAGTCAGACACGACTGAACGACTTTCTCTTGCCTTCTAGTGACTGACAGTGTAATGTGGGAATCAGTCATATGAACAAATATCCTGCAGTGTGATATTAGAATCTTCAAGTGCTTTGGGAAGGGAGAAGGAGGCACTGGCTGAGTGAGAAGCAGGTGGAGTCCACTGTTTTACAAAACCATTTCTCATATGTCATCTCTTGATCAGGAAGAGAAGAGGGCTTTTGTTTGCTTGTTTTTGTTTTTAGTTTTCTCTCAAGTTTCTGCACATGAAAAGTGAAGTAACTTCAATAACTTCCTGAAGTCTGTGAGGGTGGTAAAGAGCAGTCAAGGAAGGCAGAAGGACTCTTTGGCTGCCTGGGGTGACTGCACTGAAAACTGCCTCTTTTTGGTCAACAGCCCCAGTCCTTAGACAAATTGTGATACAACATAAATTCATCTAGATATTCATGCCTTGAGAGAGAGGAACCAGGTCTCATTTATCTTCATATTGTGGAGTTCTAGTGGGACCCCAGTGGTCTCTACCAGAAGAATTTGGGTGGGTCAAGGCATTTGTAATGGGCTGGTAACAATTTGCACAAACACTCTGAAGAAAGGACTGATAAAAATAAGTGTGGGTGAGAAGGGAAATTAGGACAGTGTATGTTTTGTCTCAGAAGTTGGCCCTTCAACACATCTCCATGGACAATTGCCAGAGCCTGGCACAAGCAGAAGGTGAAGGAACTGTTTCCCATTAGAACTTCATGGGACTTCTGTGGGTCCTAGGTTACAAGGTTTGGCCAACGTTGCCTGTGATATGGGGGCCTTGTCCTCACTTTCATGTGGAAAGCAGTGGCTTTGACATGCTGAAGCTGCAGAGAACACTAGTCCCTTGTATGATTCAAGAGACATCACAGGGGAGATGGTGCTGTTCAGCATGGCTATGTCCAAATCTTGTGGGGTCACTCAATGGTTGGCACCAGAAGAAAAGATACTTCTCTTACAAGGGAGCTGGTTGAGGAAGACTTGTCAAGGCATTTCACTGATCTGGGCCAAAATAAGACATAGTCATGAGCCCCTGGGAGATGCTGTCTGAGTTGTTCAGAAGAAATCATGGCAGAAATTTTGGCAACTAGATGTGAGTGAGACATGGGTTTGCTTTGCAACCTCAGCACCTATCACTGACCTGCCCCATAGCAGGAACTCAGTGTCTGCCCGTCTGAATGGAGCATCCTTTCACCATGGCTCCTCCCCTTGCTCCATCAATAGGCACCCACTCTAGTCTCCCAGGGGCCTTGCCCTTTCCTAGGTGGTTCTGAACTTCCTTCTCTTCTCCTCTACCATCCTATCTCCTCTCCTCTATCGGGTATCTGGACTTCCATCTCTCTTTACATTTCAGTTTAGAACTTTGAATTCTGAAGGCATTGGAGGCTCAGTTGCTAAATTTGAGTATAGTAAATGGATGAGAGGGCTGGATGGCATCACCGACTCGATGGACATGAGTCTGGGTAAACTCCAGGAGTTGGTGATGGACAGGGAGGCCTGGCATGCTGTGATTCATGGGGTCACAAGGAGTTGGACACGACTGAGCAACTGAACTGAACTAAAATGCATACTGCTGAGTCAGTCCAACTTGATACACAGTTGAAATATCCTGGGTGCTACTGGCACAAACTTTATCATCTGCATGCCTTCAACATTTTTCTTTGTTTCCTAAATCAGCAAACATAGAAAATGTGTTCAGTTTTCTGCAGCAGAAGCCCTTTGAGCTTTTGAACAATCACCTAGCAAAGGTCACTGAACAGAAGGGTACACAAGGAACTTGATGACTTAATATTATTCATTCAACAAGCATTTATCAAGCCTCAGTAGAACCCCTGCTGCTGGGAGTTCTTCAGGGGCTTTGTACCTGAAATGCCTCAGTAGGTGCATTGGTAGGTGCTTAGGATCCTGACTTCCCTTATTCACAAATGGCCAAGTTTCTGGAAAATTCTTAAGATCTTTTTGGAATTTTAAACTTTCCCTTTGTGCTAGACATGTCCATACCACGAGTAACCTTTTATATTAGACGTTGACCTTCAGACAGTATTTCAGTTCCACTTTTGAGTTTGGTTCAGGAATTTTTTTGCTTTTCCTCTCTCTCATTTGAGGTTATAGGGATTAAACTGGAAAGACTGGCCACTTAAAGAAAGTTGGACCTTTTCCAATCAACCAACTATTCCTAGTTGGTTGTTACCTAATAAATCTAACATCTCGTATAAATAATTGTTGATCAAATTGGTCCTGAGACATGACTATGAGAGAGACCAGGACTCAAGACAAAGGCATCAAAATCTGGAGCCAGTAAGCCTGAATTTTAATTCTGGTTCTTTATTATTATTATTGTTTTATATTGGATTATAGCCAGTTAACAAAGTTGTGATAGTTCCAGGTACAGAGCAGGGCAACTCAGCCATACATATACATGTGTCCATTCTCCCTCAAGAAGATCAAACCAGTCAGTCCTAAAGGAAATCAACCCTGAATATTCATTGGAAGGACTGATGCTGAAGCTCTGATACTTGGGTCACCTGATGTGAACAGCCGACTCATTGGAAAAGACCCCGATGCTGGGAAAGATTGAGGGCAGGAGGAGAAGGGAGTGACAGAAGATGAGATGGTCGGATGGCATCACCAACTCAATGGACATAAGTTTGAGCAAACTCTGAGAGACAGTTAAGGACAGGGAAGCCTGGCATGCTGCAGTTCACAGAGTCATAAAGAATAGTATGCAATTTAGTGACTGAACAACAACATTCTCGCCCAAACTACCTACCCATCCAGGCTGCCATATAACATTGAGCAGAGTTCCCTGTGCTATACAATAGGACCAGGTTGGTTATCCATTTTAAATATAGCAGTGTGTACATGTCTATTCCAAACTCCCTATTAATCCCTTCCCTTTATCCATCTCCCCTGCAATCATGTAGATTTCATTCTCTAAATCTGTGAGTCTGTTCCTGTTTTGTAAATAAGTTCATGTGTATCATTTCTTTTCTAGATTCTGCATATAAAGGATTAGTTCAGTTCAGTCGCTCAGTCGTGTCCGACTCTTTGCAACCCCATGAATCGCAGCACGCCAGGCCTCTCTGTCCATCACCAACTCCCAGGGTTCACCCAAACTCATGTGCATCGAGTTGGTGACGCCATCCAGCCATCTCATCCTCTGTCGTCCCCTTCTCCTCCTGCCCCCAATCCCTCCCAGCATCAGGGTCTTTTCCAATGAGTCAGCTCTTCTCATGAGGTGCCCAAAGTATTGGAGTTTCAGCCTCAGCATCAGTCCTTCCAATGAACATCCAGGACTAATCTCCTTTAAGATGGACTGGTTGGACCTCCTTGTAGTCCAAGGGACTCTCTTTTGAACCACAGTTCAAAAGCATCAATTCTTTGGCGCTCAGCTTTCTTCACAGTCCAACTCTCACATCCATACATGACCACGGGAAAAACCACAGCCTTGACTAGATGGACCTTTGTTGGCAAAGTAATGTCTCTGCTTTTTAATGTGCTATCTAGGTTGGTCATAACTTTCCTTCCATGGAGTAATCATCTTTTAATTTCATGGCTGCAGTCACCATCTGCAGTGATTTTGGAACCCCAAAAAATAAAGTCTGACACTGTTTTCACTGTTTCCCCATCTATTTCCCATGAAATGATGGGACCAGATGCTATGATCTTAGTTTTCTGAATGTTGAGCTTTAAGTCCACTTTTTCACTCTCCACTTTCACTTTCATCAAGAGGCTTTTTAGCTCCTCTTCACTTTCTGCCATAAGGGTGGTGTCATCTGCTTATCTGAGGTTATTGAGATTTCTCCTGGCAATCTTGATTCCTGCTATCATATGATAATTTTCTTTCTGTATCTGACTTCACTCAGGATGTCAATCTCTAGGTCCACTCATGTTGCTGCAAATGACATTATTTCATTCTTTTTCATGGCTAAGTAGTATTCTGTTGCATATATGTACCATGTCTTTATCCATTCATCTGTCAATGGACACTCAAGTTGCTAGATTTGAGTTCTTGTTCTGCCACCTAACTGCCATCTGTGTAAACTCTTCTTGCCTTGTTTTCAACAGAAAAATGAAGGAGATAAAGTATTGATGTATTTCTCATAAGAACGTTTGAGGATTGAGTTCATACATGGAAAGTTATTAGTAAAATACCTGAATGGTGAGTGAGTGAGTGAAGTCGCTCAGTCGTGTCTGACTCTTTGCGACCCCATGGACTGTAGCCTACCAGGCTCCACTGTCCATGGGATTTTCCAGGCAATAGTACTGGAATGGATTGCCATTCCCTTCTCCAGGGGATCTTCCTGACCCAGGGATCGAACCCGGGTCTCCCGCATTGTAGACAGACGCTTTACCGTCTGAGCCAGGTAGTAACTCCTATATTTGCGAATTATAGCAGTATAATGGTTACTAGTAATAGAAATGTATGAGTGAAAGTAAGATACAGTTGCACGCTAATACAGAAAAATTTCTATGGCTTATATCAGATACAAACTATTTTCTGCCTAAGATAATTCACTGGTAAGTGGCAATTTCTCCAGAGATAAAAATATCAAAATTAACCATCTCCCTTCACTGTGTCTATGTACTCTAAACTATCTTCTGAGGACTAATTAAACTTTCTTGGTATCTTAATATTAGGAGAGTGGTATTGATATGATGGACAACAGGAGGACTCTGGCCATAGGAAAGTGGTAAATTGCATTTTAAAATCAATCTTCTGCGAAATTAGTATCAGCATGCTACTGAAAATCTCTCCTTTTTAGGTGTTCTGATAAGATCATTTTCTGGACTTCTAAGACCCTAGACCATGGTGGATTTGTGAAAATAGTGCTCTTCTGGGGGTTCATTACTAGCCTTGCATGGGACCATTGCTTGTGTTTCATTGTGTGCTATGCACTTTCATTGCATTTAGATTTCAATGGGTCACACTTTAATTTTAATGGAATCTCTAAGCGCTCCAGTCCTTAATGAAATAATACTTTTCTGTGGTAGGCATGCTTCAGAAGGCAGAACTGGAAGCTCCAGAAGATTAGAGGCTGTGAATGTCTTATCGACCTTGCAGAATGTCAGACATATAGTGGGCACTCCCATTTGTCACATAATTTCATGTATTCTCAATGATTTTAACAGAGCCTCCCAGGAAGAACTGGCCTATATCCTCCTCTTATAACCAATAGGAACAAAATGTAATTAAACCATTTGCATGTTCTAATACACTGCACACAGCTCTATTCTGAAAACCCACTTAAACTCCCAGGGTTTCAAAAGAGGGGCTACTTCTTTGCCCATATTCCATTTGTCACACGTTCAAATCACTTTAATCTACCACTAGTGGTGGAGAAGGTCATGAAATATCTCATTCTATAAAGGCAATTTAAACGAAAGAAAAGCCAGATAGTATATTTCGAATGAGAGAGATTCTGATGTCTATTTTGAGGAGAGGGTCATCTCAAGGTCAGAAGACAATCTACAAAATTGCCAAAAATGAGAGAGAACACTTCCAGATTACGGTCAAAGTGTGTCCTGTTTGAGATGCCCTTAGAAGTCTGGGCCCTCCGGTTGAGTTGATCAAGGGCAGAGTTCATTTAAAATGTGCCATTTTTTCCAACATGAAACCATAAAAGTACCCAGATTCCTTTGAGTCTCAGAATCCACTTGGGAAAACCAGCCAGAGCAACTACCGGGGGCATTAAAAGAATTTTTTTCCCCCTCTGCACTTTATGTAAACAAAGTGAACATCTTTGTTTCTTTTAATGATTTTTACCTTGAGTTTTATTTTATACAATATTAACACAGTGACTTGCTTTATGTTTGTTAGCTGTCTCGAAGCAAGTATTTCCTGCTGCTTTATTTTCAGGGGAAATTTTGTTTTGTGTGTTTCCTAAAAGTGACAAGTGGCTGGATTTTTCAAATACAATGTAAGGGTATCTCTTAAAAGTGAGTTCAACATGTCCATATCCATGGTGTTTATTAAGTTGGGATTGGTTTGTTTCATATGTTTTGCATTCATTTCAGTTTTATTTCTAGTTGCTTTTCCCTCTCTTCTGTTCTTGCCTTCCTTTGTCTTTATCAAGTCTTGTTTACCCCTGTATTTTAAAATATATGTTTGAATAAGTTCATTTACTTGTCTTCTAGTAGTTAATATTAGATTCTTAATATTGTTATTAATAAATACTTTACACACCCTAAATTTTATCCATTTAATGTGTACAACTCAATGGTTTTCAACAAAGGAAAATATAAGCAAGGTGAAAAGACAGCCTTCTGAATGGGAGAAAATAATAGCAAATGAAGCAACTGACAAACAACTAATCTCAAAACTATACAAGCAACTTATGCAGCTCAATTCCAGAAAAATAAACGACCTAATCAAAAAATGGGCCAAAGAACTAAATAGGCATTTCTCCAAAGAAGACATACGGATGGCTAACAAACACATGAAAAGATGCTCAACATCACTCATTATTAGAGAAATGCAAGTCAAAACCACAATGAGGTACCACTTCACACCAGTCAGAATGGCTGCGATCCAAAAATCTGCAAGCAATAAATGCTGGAGAGGGTGTGGAGAAAAGGGAACCCTCCTACACTGTTGGTGGGAATGCAAACTAGTACAACCACTATGGAGAACAGTGTGGAGATTCCTTAAAAAACTGCAAATAGAACTACCGTATGACCCAGCAATCCCACTGCTGGGCATACACACCGAGGAAACCAGAATTGAAAGAGACACATGTACCCCAATGTTCATCGCAGCACTGTTTATAATAGCCAGGACATGGAAACAACCTAGATGTCCATCAGCAGATGAATGGATAAGAAAGCTGTGGTACATATACACAATGGAGTATTACTCAGCCGTTAAAAAGAATACATTTGAATCAGTTCTGATGAGATGGATGAAACTGGAGCCGATTATACAGAGTGAAGTAAGCCAGAAAGAAAAACACCAATACAGTATACTAACACATATATATGGAATTTAGAAAGATGGCAATGACGACCTTGTATGCAAGACAGCAAAAAAGACACAGATGTGTATAACGGACTTTTGGTCTCTGAGGGAGAGGGAGAGGGTGGGATGATTTGGGAGAATTGTAACATGTATACTATCATGTAAGAATCGAATCGCCAGTCTATGTCCAACGCAGGATACAGCATGCTTGGGGCTGGTGCATGGTGATGACCCAGAAAGATGTTATGGGGAGGGAGGTGGGAGGGGGGTTCATGTTTGGGAACGCATATACACCCGTGCTGGATTCATGTCAATGTATGGCAAAACCAATACAGTATTGTAAAGTAAAATAAAGTAAAAATTAAAATTAAATAAATAAATAAATAAATATAGTTAATGCCACCATCATCCCCCATGATCTAATTGCCAATATTTTTACCACCACACACACACACAAAAACCTTGTTCCCAATAGCAATCTATCTTTCCCTTTTCCTAGCGCTAGGCAACCAACTAATCTACCTTTTTCTCTGTATATTTGCCTATTCTGAAGATCAAATATAGTAAATATCCAGTATAATGTTGAATAGAAATGGAAAGAGAGGCCATCCTTGTCTCATTCCTGATCTTAGGGATAAAGGATCGAATCTCTTACCATTAAGTATGATGATAGCTGCTGGCTTTTCATAGATACTCTTTCAGAGTAAGGAGGTTCTTTTCTATTCTTAGTTTTAAAAGCATTTTTATCATAAAAGGGTGTTAGATTTTTTTCAAGTGCTTTTCCCCTGCATTTTTGAATATTATTACAAAATCTTTGCCCTTTATTTTATTAATGTAGTATATTCCATTGACTAATTTGGAGATGTTAAACCAGTCTTTCATTGTTGGGATAAATCTCACTTGGTGAAACTGTATGATCCTTTTTAAATGGTGTTATATTAAGAGTGCTACTGTGTGTATGTATATGCATATAGATAGGTAGATAAAAAGGGAGGGAGAGAGAATTTTTGCTTCTCTTGTGTCTCCTTTGGTCTTCCTTGATAGCTCACTTGGGAATGGATGTAAAAGTTGGACTATAAAGAAGGGTAAGTGCCAAAGAACTGATGCTTTTGAACTGTGGTGTTGAAGAAGACTCTTGAGAGTCCCTTGAACTGCAAGGAGATCCAACCAGTCAATCCTAAAGGAAATTAGTCAAGAATATTCATTGGAAGGAATGATGCTGAAGCTGAAACTCCAATACTTTGGTCACCTGGTGCAAAGAGCTGACTCATTGGAAAAGACCCTGATGCTGGGAAAGATCGAAGGTGGGAGGAGAAGGGGACGACAGGATGAGATGATTGGAGGGTATCACCGACTCAATGGACATGAGTTTGAGCAAGCTCTAGGAGATAGTGATGGATAGGGAAGCCTGATGAGCTGCAATCCATGGGGTCACAAAGAGTTGGACATGACTGAGAGACTGAACTGTCTGATTGTGTCTCCTTCATTGGCAGGCAGATTCTTTACCATGAGCTACTTGGGATACCCACATATATGTATATCCACTCCCTTTTGGACTTCAGAAAAACCTGAATGAGCCTTTTGGTCAACCCAATACAGTCTACACTGAAACAACTAGCACATTTGGTTTAGCGGGGCGGCGGGGGGAGGGTATTTCTTTTATTCCTCATTGCTTCATGCACCTCTTCTCTCCCTCCTGGATTAGTTTTTCTCTTTCCTATAAGACTGCCTCTAGTAACTTTTTTTTTGTTGGCGATTTTGGACCATAATTTTTTCTAAGTCCATATATCAATGCAAATATCATTTTGCCTTGACTCTAGAGTCAAATTTTGGCTGGCCACAGAATTCTAGATTTGAAGTAATTTTCAGTGAGAACTTCTAACTTTTAGCTACTTTCAAATATACAATACCTGATTGTTAACTAGTCACCATGCTGTAAATTACATCCCCAGAACTTATAGCCAGAAGTAAATACCTTTTGATCACCTTCACCCGTCTCCCCTACCTTTTACCCCCTGCTCTGGCAATCACCAATCTGATCTTTGTTCCTAGTTCCACATACCAATGAGATCACACAGCATTTGTCTTTCTCAGTCTAATTTCACTTCCTTATTCTTTTTTTGCTGCATTCTAAGAGAATTCCTGGGTTCAGTCTTCCAGCTCACTAGTTCCCTTTTCGATTGTGTCCCTTCTACCATTCAAGTGATCTACTGCTTTTGTTGTTGTTGTTCACTATCTAACTTTCTAATTTTTATGATCTGTAGCTGGTATTTTATGCATATAGGTCCTTTTACCTCTGACTCTGTGATTTCAGTTTTCCTTATTCTACAGTCCTGTTTTGCTTATTCCCATCCCTCTGAATTGCTGGCAGTAGGCTCTCAATTTAAGTTTTTTTTTTTTTAATTGAAATATAGTTGATTTATAGTATTGTACCAACCTCTGCCACACAACAAAGTGATTCAGTTATATACATATATACATTCTTTTTAAATGTTTTCCCTTATGGTTTCCTACAGGATATTGGATATCTTTTCCTGTGCTATTACGCAGTAGGACCTTGTTGTTTATCCATTCTAAATGTAACCGTTTGCCTCTATCAACCCCAAACTCCCAGTGCACCCCTCCCCTTCCCCCCTCCCCCTTGGCACCCACAAGTCTACTCTCTATGTCTCTGAGTCTGTTTCTGTTTAGTAGGTAGGCTCATATGTGCCATATTGTAGACTTCGCATATAAGTGGTACTATGCAGTGTTTGTCTTTGTTTGACTTACTTCACTTAGTTGAGAATCTCTAGTTACATCAATGTGGCTGCAAATGGCATTACTTTATTCTTTTTCATGGTTGAGTAGTATTCTACTGTAGATGGTATCACATCTTCTTTATCCGTTCATCTGTCCATGAACATTTAGGCTGTTTCCATGTCTTGGCTACTGAGATAGCGCTGCTATGAACATAGGGGTGCATGGATCTTTTTCAATTACAGTATTGTCTGGGTATATTCCCAGGAGTGGGATCACTGGGTCATATGCGATCCCACAAAATAGAAATAGAATTCTAGTTTTAGTTTCCTGAGGAGCCTCCCTACTGTTTTCCACAGTGGTTATACCCACCACAAGTTTACTGTTTTTCCATCACAGTGCTGACATCTCTCATTTATTGGTAAGAGTGAATTGTGCATCCCTCTACGCAGCTGAGTTTCTCTGTTTGTGCTCTATATGTTCACATAGCTTGTCTGCAGGGAGGAGTGGGACACACTTCCTGAATTAATCTTGCTCTTTGCAGTGAGGTTTGGAGAGTGGTGGGAGCTGTCTATGGATCTCTTCGTGTGATTGTCTTCTGGGTGTGAAAGCTCTCCTTCTTCCCCAGGTACAGTCAGCCTCTTGTGGTCCTGCCTAATTTTCCAATCCCTCTTCCCCACAACAGCTCTTTTCCTGGAGGCAAATACCAGCTGGTCACCAGTAGTGACCAGCTGTCCTGGGGGAGGGAGCAGAAGTCAGACTGATGTGCCAGACAGACCAGGTCCCTCACTCCAGGTCTTCTCCTCTTCTCTCTTTCTACCCCTTCTGGGCAAGTAGGAAATTTTCAATAGAACTTCCTCTGTGCCTCTTGGACTGTAGTTTCCACTTTTCTACCAGTTCCACCTCCTTCCTGCTTTCAAAGGATTTTTCACTGTTCCTGGACCCACTGAGGACTTCACTACTTGGTGTGGGGCCTCATTTGAAATTGATTTTTTTCTTTTATATTTTTCTCTAATTTTAAGGGATTTATTATGGGAGAGGAGGTGGTAGCCAAGTTAAGACTGTCATCTCGTAACCAAAATGAATGGCACTTTATTAGAACACAGACTTCTGTGGCCAACGCCATCTTCCTTGTTCAGCTGAATTCTCCGATTGAGAGAAAGAGATGAAGGGGGAGAGAGCGAGCGAGCAAGAAAGATGACTTGGAGAGCTGTTTGAGACTCGTTTGAGGAAGGGGCATCTCTTAAGGAGCTCAGGGCTGTTTATCCTATTTCCACGTCCTGTAATGACAGGTGCCACCTGCAGCAAAGGAACAAAGAGGGTATTCTTCAGAAGGATGGGAGAGAATCAGAAGCTCAGCTATAGACAAACCCCAGCTGGCTTCTTTTTACCCTGTCAATAAAAGGCCCTGTGCTTGCACTGTGGCTCCATTATCCCTCCAGCATCAAAGCCAGGACAGGCTCCTCCTATCTCGGATGCTGACTGCAGCTCTTCAGCTGAGCTCTGCTTCCTGGTGCAAATGCAGCTGCACACACTCCACATGTTCTCTGAGTGTCTTCTTATTCTTTCTTCAGGCTCACCAAGGGCAGCAAGACATTTCTTCCCAATGAGTCGTTTCAGAGCTGACATGGTGTCGGATTGTCCAGCTTGCTCCAAGATTATTCTTTTCCTCTAATCTCTGTCTTGATTTTTAATTTTTCTTTCTTCAGTATGCCAAAACAGCCATGGGTAAACATTTATTGAGATGTTATGTACAAGTCCTCCTGGGTAAAGAGGTCAGGAAATCCCTAGCATTTCTGGAGAGTCACCACGGTCTCCCTCGAGGATGGAAATCCACAAATGAAGTGGGGTCGAATGAAGTGTTATATGTGGAAAAGCCTCTCTCCATCTTCTGGTTACAGAAACCCTCCTCCCTCTGGAGAAGTGCTCCTCCCTCACTCCAGGTGATTTTGAAGAGATCAGGGACCCTAAGTGTTGCCATGGTTATGCAACTCAGGCTTGCTCAAATATATCCTCCGTACCGGGGACCAGGGGTTAGCCCTGGAGGTGGTTGCATGGCTCATATCAGTCCATTTGAGTTCTTGGGGATTAACAGACAACACAGCAGTGAGAAAGGAGCTCTCTTTTCCTAGTTCGAGTTCCATCAGCTGGGATGATGGAACCCTGAAGCTACCTCAATACACTTAACCTTCCTCCCCATCACTTTACATGGAAGATGCTCCTTCACGTTAAAAAAAAAAAAATGTGGCCAGTGTCAGGGAAGAGGCTTCCCAGGTAAAGAATCTGTCTGTCAGTGCAAAAGATGCAAAAGACACATGTTCAATCCCTGGGTTGGGAAGATCCCCTGGAGAAGGGAACAGCTACCCACTCTAGTATTCTTGGCCTGGAAAATCCCATGGACAGAGGAGCCCGGTGGGCTACAGTCCATGGGGTCTCAAAGAGTCAGACGTGACTTAGTGACTGAGCGTGCATGTCAGGGAGAAGAGATGAGAGGGGGTGCAGGACGGGGATGGAAAGAGAGGGAGGGGGAGAAAGAGAGGTGTGAAGACACTATGCGAGGTGTTACATCCACTCAAGTCTCTTCCCTTGCCTTCCCACCTGTTCTCTAATTATACATTGTTTCCCAGATACTTCGCATTTGCCTTCTGTGAGTCTTGGCACCACATGGTTTATACCATGGGGAAAGCTTTTGCAGTCCCTTCTCTTCTTTTGCTCCTGGGAAATATCTAAGCCCAAATATCCCCAATTTGTCCTCATACAGTTGGTCTCTGGCCCCCTTCCCTCACCCCAAACACTTTGAACAGACTACTAGAATACCGTGTAATTCTTTGTCATAATTATGTGTTTTATATCTTTTCCCACCACCAGACTGTGAGTTATCTGTGGGTAGGAATTGTGTCATCTCTAAGTTCCCGGAGCCACAAAGAGTCTGGGCAGAGAGCAGAGTGCCTCGGTCACTGAATGCCCCTGGAATTGACTTTTCCTTAGGAGGAATGGGTGTGTGTGTAGGTTAGGAAGGAAGGTGGATCTTCTAGAAAGAGGGGTCCCTCCTGCCTGAAAACCATCCATCTTTGTCTCCTGGATCTTTTCTTGTCGGAAGTTCTCTGACTCACAGGAGCAGTGAAAACAGAACCCCTATTCTAGGGGAAATGGCTGCCTTTGGGCATCAGGAAGGGGTTTAGGGAGGTCTTGTATGCCATCTAGGAACAGGGGGCCGCTGAAGGACTTTCATCAAGGGTATGTAAATTACAGTCAGGTAATCTAGAAAGACCATCAGATGGCCATGTGGGGACCAGGCTGAGGCTGAAGACAGCAAAGCCAGTAAGGAACCAGTGGAGAGGCTTGGGTCCTGGAGAGGGCTGGTGAGGGCTTGGATGGTGCCGTGGGGCTATAAAGGAGGGGCCCAAGGCCATCCTGTCCATTCCTTCTCTCCTGATCCCCTCAGCTGAGCAGCTGAGACTTCCTCCCTGGTGGCCTTCATCCCTGGCATCTCATTCTTCTCTGTCTTGTCTGAGAGCCCCAGAACGCCTCTAAATCAGGAGAGAACAACGCTGTCTCCTTGCCCCATATAATCCTTGGGAGTTACATCTTTGTCAGCACTTCTGCTTCCAGCTCCCATCGGATCGGTTAATGTTTCTTTTATGAAGCGAGGACACCTGATTTCTGTCAGTGCAGGGCTTAAGACTGCCTCGTCAGCACTGTCTTCCTGGCTGGCCATATCAAATAGACAGACGAAGAAAGCAACTGAGCCGGTGATCAGATTCCAAGGCGATGATGCCAGGCCTACATGCTGCTTGCGAGAGCGGAGCTCAACAGAACTAAGGCGTCCCATGCAGGGAAGATGATAAATTGCAGCTGGTTGGGGCTGCCTGTTCAGCTGGTGTAGGGTAAGGGGAGGGCCAGATGCTGGTTACTTGGCCATTGAGACAAGCCCCTTCCTTGGTCTGGTCTCAGTTTCTCATCTGTAAGGAGTCAGTGATTACGGAATCCAGGCTCTTCTAAGTTTGGACTAAGGGATGCACGGGGTCTCTTCATTGTTACAATCTATGACAGCCCCAAGAGCTAATGCAATCCTCATTCTGCCTGGAAAATCCTCCCTCTTGCTCTTCTTTCCTCTCCCTTTTTTTATTTACAAAATAAATAATTCCTTCAGCAAGTATCCTCTATGCCCCTACCCTGGGCCAGGCCCTGTGTTCACATCTATGGATACAAAGATGAGTAAGAGATGTTTTGACTTTTAAGGAGATTATATCTTGAGGAAAATTTAGAAACAGAAGCAGATAATCACCATCAAGTGGCAAAGTCAGGAGCAAGGTGAAGAGGGTTACAAAGACCAGCGTTGTTACCAAAAGATTCTGTTTCATTCATCCTTCAGGTATCTGGCATTTTTCCTAGAATACAGATTAGGTCCTCAATAAATGAATGAAGTGACATGTTAGCTGGACCTGGAGGATAAGTCAGTGTTTCCCAGGTAGAGAAGGTAAGGGGAGAGTACTCCAAATACAGAGAACTGTATGGGTCAAGACCTGAATGCATGAAAGAGATTGGCTGAACCTTAAAGTCGGCAGTTTTAATCCCTGACCTGCAGGGCCCTGTAGAGACCTCTCAGGAGAAGAGATTGGAGAATTAGATAGAAGGAGCACTGGAGACAATCTTTAGTGCCACAGCAGAGAACTTGGGCTTGGTCTGTGGCAGTGAGGAACCATTAGAGGTGCATGATAACAACTTTTGAAAGATTCTTCTGGGCTTCCTGCGGGTGGACTGGGGCAGAAAGTGCCCCAGGTAGAGAGGCTGGTGAGAAGACCTTCTCCACGCTGGTGCTACTCCTGGCTCAAAGCCCACAGGATGAACATGGCAGCTTTAAATCTGGATTCTTCTCCATCTTAACAGACTAGGTTGAATCACTGACTTATGGAGACCTTGATGAGGGAGAAGCAGATCATTTGGGGGACACTTTGATCTACTATCCCTGCAGACTGAATATGGTAGGAACTCAGTTGACATCTGGTCAGAGACCAGAGAAAACACAAAAGCTCTAACCATTAGAAATTCCCTGACTCACCCTTCCCCAGCCTCTCCTAATCTAGACCTGACTGATTAACAAGAAGCATATCCTCTCCTTCACTGACACGGAAAGTGTAAAAATTCATGTAGCATTTTGGCTACAGACAAATCGAAGCAATCAGATACTGCCAGCCTCATAGAGCAGCACTGACTTGTTTTTAATCTCTGAGGTGGTTGGTGTGGGGAGCTGAGGACCAGACAGAGGGGATGATCTGGCTGAGGTTCCTCAGCAAGTTAGTACCTGAAGTGAGATTGGAACCTGGGCCTTCCGGCTGCCTGGCAAATGGTTTCCCCAGAGTGACACAAGAGCTCTGCCTGCATCACCAAAGAAGAGTTGAATCAATTGTGTCTGCTTTGAATCAATTGTGTCTTCCTAAGCAGATATGGTCAGGCTTTTAGAGACAATGAAGCCTACATTTCCCTAGAGGTTCAGCCTCCCAAGGCTTCACCATTAGGCTGACTCATTTCCTATAAGCAGGGTCACTTCCCTGTTTAAAATCCTTGGTTGTCCACAGGGGAAGCTCCAACTACTTAGAGGCATCCGAGGCCTTTCATCTTTGCGTCTTTCCTTTCTCTCCAGCTTCATCTCTCACTTTATCTCAGATGCACTCCGAGCAGGACCCAGTGGTCCTCAACCCAGGCACCATTTTATCACGTGGGGAGCTTTTTTCAAAAAAGACTGTGGTTCAGACCATAGCTCTAGGAATGTGAGGAGTGGATCCAAGACATCCGTATGGTTTCTATTAGCCTATGAACAACCAGAGTGAGAACCACTGTTCACCCAAGCTAACTACTGTCTGTAATCCAAACCTGTCTCACCCTCTCTGGGGCTTTGGGCAAGGATTCCTTACTCTGCTGTGGCTCCACTTCTCTACCTGGCTCTCCTTGCAAACCACCGTGATTCTCTCCTTTTGCATGAACCTCTGTGCACACTTTGCACACCACCACAACATTTACATTCCTTTTCTGTCTTTTGTGCACCCTAAGGATACTCTGGCCTCTGTGAGGAAGATGCTATTCTTTTTATCTGTTTCTTCCTTGTCAAAATTACAGGACCAGGCATATAGTAGGTGTTTAGTAAACCACTGTGGTCTAAATAAGGTTTTCTGAGCCCCAGAATGACCTCTGTTTAGAAAGCCACTCCTATTCCTAGGATGTTGAGTCTCATGAGATCGAGCTTCATTCAAATGATCCCCAGCATGCTGTGTCCTAGCAATTGGTCTTTTACATCTTCTGTCTCCAAGGAAGGGAAATAATCAAAGAACTTCTACTCACTTCCTACTGAAAATGGAAGGGTATTTCATCTTTATGTGACCAAAAAAAAAAAAAAAAAAGAGAGAGAGAGAGAGAGACATGAGATTATTTAGACACAGACCTTGGTTGGAGATGTAGTCCACTTACTAAGTGTATGACAAAGTACAGAGAGTGTCTAAACCTCCATGAAACAATATATAAAGAGCTCAGTACATTGCCTTCTATTTTAGGGTTCTCTGGAGAAACAGAAGATTGACTGATAGATTGATAGGTATAGGTAGGTTTATTATAAGGCATTGGCTCATGTGATTACAGAAGCGGAGAAGTCCCAAGATCAGCAGTTGCCAAGCTGGACACCCAGGAAGGCCAATGGTGTGAGTTCTAGCCTGAAAGCAAGCAGGTTTGAGACTCAAAAAGTACTGATGTTTTGGTTTAAGTCCAAAGGTAGGAAAAGAACGATGTCCCAGCCCACACAATCAGGCAGGAGATCCTACTTACTCAACCGTTTTTTATTTAAAGAAAATGTTTATTGGAGTAGAGTTGATTTACAATGCTGTGTTAATTTCAGGTGTACAGCAGAGTGAATATGATACATATACTTATATTCCCTCTTTGTCACATTCTCTTCCCACTTAGGCCATTACAGGGTGTTGAGTGGAGCTCTCTGTGCTGTCGTCTTGTTCTGTCCAGGCCTCCAGCTGATCGGGTGTGGCCCACCCACATTAGGGAGCACATATCTGCTTTGCTCAGTCTTTGACTCAAATGTTAATCTCATTCACCCTCATGGACACAGAAGAGTTTGAGGAATGTCTAGGCATCTTGTGGCCCAGTCCAGTTGACACATAAAATTAACCATCATACCTGTCATGGTGTAAATTTTCCATGTGTGTGAATTCCCTTCCCCGCCCCCCCCCAGAAAATACGGTTTCAGATATGTTGCTCTCTCCTGTCCCTTCTTGAGTACAGTCTCTGCTATCTTTTCTCACTGTCCTTCCCATCTTCCCTCTCTCTTTCCCTCCCTCTTTGTCTCTCCCCTGACCCTTTGCCTTTTTCCTGTCTCCTTCTGACTTTCTTCCTCTGACTCCAGGCTGGTTCGCTCAGGATTTAACCCAGAAAAAAGAGTGAATTCCTCTGGCATGCGTTCCACCTGTGTCTTTTGGGAACTCAAGGAGCACACCCAGCAGGATTAAAGCAAGTTGGGAGAAGAGTCTGCTCCCCACTTTGGCCAGAGTCTAGCACTCTAGCAGCAAGGGCCGGGTCTCTCTGTGCTGGGGAGAAAGGCAGGGAAGGAGAGAAGTGAGGCCTCTGACATAAACGCTGTGCAGTGTGTTTTTATTACCGCATAATCCATGCTTGTGCCACTTGTTCGCATACCGCCAGTTAATGGAAACCTCATGTTCTCCTGCTCTGGCCCATCTTGTGGTTAACTCTTGCAGGGCTGGGGTATGCACCCAGGCCAAAGGAAATCCTTTCCAGAAGGAAGCTGGGTTATCAGACAGGCAGGCGCTGCCTCACATGTTGAAGGAAGTCACCACGGAGTGCGGTTAATGATAAAGGCAGGAATGTGGCAGGCAGGCACTCGTCTGGACCTGCCTGTGGAGCTGCTGGTGAAATTCCACAGGACGTTTGGTGTGCTCATCGCTGGGAACCCAGGCTACCTTGGGATTCATGCAACTGGCTGCTCCTGGCGTGCTGCTCATTCCCTTGGAGCTTTGATTCATGTGGGAGAAAGGTCTGAGGAGTCCGCACACACAAGGCACAAAACAAATGCTTGGGAGGAGGGCTGTGTGTTGCAACACAGCGTGTGCTGTGAGTTTGTGCAAAGGCTGTGGTGTCTCTCTTTCCAAGGAGAAAGCCTCTAACTCCGCCTAGGTTGCCAGGAACAGCATCCAGAGAAGGGGATATTTGATCCTGAAGGTCTTGATGAACAAAAGAGATGTTTTTAAAATCAGGCAAGTAAGGCGAGAGGCCAATTCAGTGCCTCCGATGCCAAGAAAGCAATGTGTGGAGGGTCTAGAGATCTCTCCTCATGCAGAGAAGGAGGCAGGGCTTGTGACGTGGTTAAAGGCGCCATACTGCCTTCCTATTCCAACTTTCTTGATAGCTTGTGACCCAGTTTCATAACCTCTGCTTTTGTTTCCTCTCGGTAAACTGGGGGCCAAAATAGTGTCTTCTCAGAGGCTGCTCTGAAGTGTATCCGATGAAATGCTTCCAGCACTTAGCCCAGTTCCTGGCATGTTAAAGGCCTGGACTCACGTTGGCTATCATTAGCATCAGGGGACAAAGGACAGTTTGGAGTGGTCAGAACACATGTTGTTTGGGGACGATGGGTAGACCCAAGGTTAGTATGGGACCAGATGGTGGAGGAACTGAAGGCTGTATGAAGGATTTGGACTTGATCTGGTGTGTCATGGGAAATCACTGAAGGTTAATTCATTCAAATATTGTCCTCCAGTTGGCTTCCCTTCCTGGAAGATCCTTTCCAGGAAGTCTTTTTTTACTTTCTCATCAGGGATCCAAATAGTCCTGGGTCACTAATACTCATCACCTGCCATAGAGAAGCATCAGCCACCATAACTCAGACCACACTTGCCGTGTGTCCTCAGACCTTGTTCTGACGCTTTAGGGCATCAGATTCAAGAGATCTCATCTGAGTTTTCCTTCTCATCATTGCTGATGAATGTCCACGATTTGCAAAACAAGGACAAAGAACTGGGTCTGACTCTTTCCAAAGTTCTAGGCCCCAAAGGAAAGTTTGTAAAACAATGTCTCCTTTGTCCTAGTTAGGATGAGTTGCTTGGCAGGTGAAAAACCCTGGAAATTTGCCACGAAGTGGCCATGTGACCTGCAAGTAACACTGATGGGATTTGAGCAGCAGTTCACCAATGGCGGCTGCTGGCTTGTTTGTGGGGTTATCAGGGTAATGGATCCTGGCATTCTGCTCGCACCATCTTTACAAACGTCACTTTCACTTTATTGTACATTAACCCCAATCTCTTCACAAGCTCCAAAATAAAACTTCTTTGCAAACAACTGAAGTCCATCTGCTGCACTATTAAAAATACCCTAGTATGAAAATACTTAAGCATTAGAGAAATCCATGATCAGAGATATTACGGTGGATCCACCTGAACATGCCTGCCTTTGCTTGGGAGAAATCAGTCTTTCTTTCTCCCTTAGGTGGGAGATTTATTACCACCCCCACTCCCATGGTAACAAAAGAACCCCAAATTCCCAAGAGTGATCAAATTTCAAATATTGCATGCTATTATCCAGGGTGGCTCAGACAGTAAAAAATCTGTCTGCAATTCAGGAGACGTGGGTTGAATCCCTGGGTCAGGAAGATCCCCTGGAGAAGGCAATGGCTACCCACTCCCGTATTCTTGCTTGGAGAATTCCATAGACAGAGGAGATGGTGGGCTACAGTCCATGGGGTGGCAAAGAGAGGGACACGACTGAGCAACTAACACAAGTGTCCTTATGAGCCCATATATGAATGGAACTCAGCTTATCAGCTGCTGATACGTTGATTCTCTTGTTGGGAATGAATGAATGACCCAATGAGTGATTAGCAGATAAATGTTCCATATCCCCATTAAGTGCATGTGGATTTTATTCACCTCTGTTTCTATTCCTTGATCAATTACCCTCCTTTGAGAGAAATAACATTTTCCCGCGTTATTGCTAACAGTCTCTAGGTTGGGTCTCACTTCCTTCTCTAAAAGAGCAACCCCCGGCAGTGAGTATTTAAATTAATCCACCTCTGCTGCCATTCCGTGCAGCCCATCTATCACAGCAATTTGTGCAAATGCCACTCTAGTATCCAGCTCTATGTATCATGTATTTTGAGATTGCACAGTTCCTGAGGCCTTTGTAAAGCAAACCTTTCATGAATAAATCAGGAAATACCCTGATGCATGCTTTATGTAGAGGAAGATATTCTATTTAGGTCACGCAGGGAAGTTCTGCCAAGTTTGCTAAAATGAACAAATCCCCTGAGTGCAGTCTACCTCTACACAATTCTGAAACACAAGCAAGTCTCTCCCAGGCCCCCGCGGCCATGCTCTGTCAACACTGAGGACTCCAGGTCTATAAAGTATTAGTTTGATCACCTGAGGCTCCAAACACTTTCAAGTCAGGAGCCAAGCTAGGGGTTCTGCTAGTCCATGGGAAGAACTTTGCAAATGGAAAATTTGTCCACTGTGGTGCCTGGGGCAATGGGGCTTCTGCAAGTGAAGGAGGAAGGAACTAGAAAAACTACACTGAGCTTGTTGTCCCGGCTTGTTTTTTGAATCCACTTAAGAAAGTCCCTGACTTTGTCTGAGTCCAGAGCATTTCAGTGGACCCTTTTGAGCCTCCCAGAACAGAGGATGTGGCCTAGTGAGCCCTCCCCTTTAGCAATGGAAATACTCCCGATAAGAATAAGGATTTCCAGATTTCCAGCCAACCTCGAATTAGAGAGGGTTATCTGGGGTAGAAGAATGCAGAACAAAATGTTGAATTATTCCCTTTCCTTTGAACAAGGGCAGCCAGGCCCACCCCCTTTTGCCCAGAAAAAGCTGTATGAGATTAGAAGGCCTAGTCTGAAGAAACAGATGGAGCATTGACTTGGATTCCGGGTGGTGAGAACGTGAAGTCACAATGTCATTAAGAAGGTGGGCAAGATGTCTGGACACAGTCTAAGCTCATAGCACCTTATTTGGATGGGGTCTGATGTTTGCTTTCTGGGTTCCCAAATTTATCTGGGACAGGGCAATTTACACCAGTCTGCCACTTAGGGACTGATTCCTTCTAACGAAAGTCAAAGGAAACAAACTCAGAACAAGTTAACATCATGGTTAGCAGCATATCAGCCCATACCCTGATATATTGTAAAGTCAAAAGAGGAACCAATCCAAAGGTTACCTGTGAGTAGATTCAGAACAAAGAGACTTAGTTCTTATTGATGTCCCTAATTTGAGAAGTTGCCTTTTCTGCAGCTTTGCCCCTTTGATTATGTTGAATATTGAAAGACCATATCCCCTCTGTTTCCAGTACTATCTTCCAAACATCTGTCTTTGGTTGAAGCTTTTTTCCTGAGATTTGATGATGCCAGCTTTAGACAGTTGGACTATGCTGAAGGCATGCTTTAAGGATCTCAAATCTCTTTAGCTTCCATTGCCATTCATTGCCAAGGTCAAAAATGTACATTTAGTTGGTCATAGTCATTTACAGCTTGATGTACTAATATTTACCTTCTGAAAGTGTCACTGATTTCCAAGTCCTTAGAAATACTACTTTCATCCTGTTAAACCACTCACATGATTGATTGCCAAATTTGAGTCCAACCTCATTCCTAACAGGCTGAGTGAACTCAATCACGTTTGTTCATGTGACTGAATGTTGACTGAAATATATGTTCCCTTATCTTGGAAAGAAGGACCATTTGAAAGAATCTGTATCAAAGCACAATGTGAACTGTAAGTTGCAATACAAATAGGAAGTGATTTTGCTGAAGTGTTTTCAGAGAATGAGTCTGGGTTTTCCTTTTGTTACCTACTGCTTTCTGCAGCGTCTGGCATATAGTTGGAAATCAGTAAGTTTGTTTGTTGCTTGTTGATTGCCTTATAAACGGGAGCCTAAGTATGGGGACCAATTCTCTAAGGAAGAGGAAACGGGAAAGGGCTTAGGAGAATGCACTTGCTTTACTTGTTAAAAAGTCATGTAAGCGCAAAAGGTAAAATTTAGAAGATACAAGAAAATAGCAAGAAGAAAATTAGACTACTTCATATTTGCAACCTGCTAGCATTTTGCTGGGCCTGAAGACTGTCTCTCTGTCTGACTTCCACATGCACTTGTGTGTTCTCAAATAACAATACTGTCCCTTTAAGTGCCAACTATTTAGAGCTGGAAATATATATTTTCAGCAGGCAAAGGAATAGGAGATTAGTTCCCCAGCAAATCTATTAGTTCATTAATTAATAGAAATCTGAGAAATGTCAGTGAGGGCCTGCTTTTACTCTTTAAGGTAATAAAAGTAATAATAGCTAATATTTATTCAATGCTTACTATATGCCAGGCATTGGTCTGAGCCCTTTATATACATTAACTTATTTTATCTTCAGGACTACCCTAAATGGGAGATGTTACAGGTCCATAATCCCTTACCTATAATTTCACAGTCCAAAAAGCACTGGAAAAGGGTTTTTGGACAAGTTTGATACAAACTCCTTTGGTAGCAAAACCTTATTGAATCTAACATGAGTCTTTTCATGGTCTTTATTAATCCCACTTATGAACAGTCAAGTTTCACTGAAAAAATAGGAGTGTGTTTGATAGAGTGTTCTAGAGCCTTCTGAAGGCTTCATGAATGAGACAGTACACACATTTTATTACTATTGTAAAATATGAAAAATTCGGTATTCCAAATCATAATCCAAAGATTTCAAGTCTATGATTATGAATGCCATTATTATCTTCATGTTACAGATGGAAAAACTGAATCATAGAGGCATTAAGGAACTTGCCCAAGCTTCGTCAGGATTTCAACCCAGATCACTGGCTTTAAGAGTCTGCACTAAAACTTCACATTTGTTTAGTTTTCAAAAGCTTTACAGTCCTTTCAGCACAATAACTTTATAAGTTATACTTAAGAGAGCTTATTCTATTTTAAAATCAAGACAAGTGTGATTCAGGGAAGTTACATGACTTGCCCAAGGTCCCATCACTAATGCAGTGGGATCAGGACTCAAGTGCAAGTCTCCTGCTTATAACCCTAGTGCTCTCATTGCTGCCCTGGGATTGCCTGAAGAGTCACCAAACTCCAGCCATAACAGCCTTGCTTTCTCGCTCAACACCAGCATGACTACTCAGGCAGGCTGCACAAAATCCCTTCTACCTTTTTCAAGTCAGCCATCATCAGAAAATGTGCGAGAAAGCTTAGAACTGTCAAAAGTAACTATCCACAAGTCACCCCCAAGTCAGAAGCCTGAGTTGCTCCCCTAGGCCCTACGGGCTTCACTCTCTGCTCCTGACTTCCAGTGGTCCATCCCACGCAGAGCATTGGGCCAGAGTGCATGTCCATACAGCTGCCTGGGCCTCTGCGCGAGGCACCTGCACTGTGACTGATTATGGCGGGATGGAGGAGACCTCAAACACTGGCAATTGCATGATAGTGGTGCGAGCCAAACTCCTTATAGACAAGTCTGGAAGGAGGGGTTTGCCACAGGGCACCCAGGTGTTTCCCATTCTAGGACTCCCCTGTTGTCCCACAGACCTTCCAAGAACCCCCCCCCCCCCCAGATCTGGCTTTCTCTGGAAAGTGAGGTCTCAGCCACAGCATCTCTAGCCAGATTCTACTGTTCTCTGAGCCTCCTCTTTACTCAGCACATCACAGCCCATCTTCTCTCTGCTCCTCCATCAGGATCCACACTTACTCCCCCTACACACCCAAAGTCTCAGGGTGCACCCTGGGGGCTCTAGCTGCACCCTGTTTGCCCTCATGGGAAACTCCACATCCCACCCAAGAGGACCAAGCACTCCAGAAATCTGAGTGGATTCTCAAGCTAACAGAACAAGGTTAACATAGTAATGAAGAGGGCACAAGGACATAAGGCCAGAGATCTGAGACGCAGTTCCGGCTTTGTGGGTCTGGACAACTACCTGACCTCTCTGAGGACATGTACCTGTCATACAAATTACACATGAATATCGTTTGGATCCAGAAGAAGTTGAAAGTAAAAAAGTCCAGATTTACGATGGTATTGCCTCATGCTCTAAGACAGAAAGCTGATCAGGTCCAGATCCTTGATGATGACATATGCTGACGTTCTGTTGACACCTCAATAGTAAATCTTGGGCCGAGGTCATGCTGTTCCTTCTGCTTGGGTTGCTCTGCTCAGGTAGGGCAGAGACAAATAACCCCTCCATATGAGCTTAGGACATGGCAGTCTGCCTTTTGTGTCTATTCGGCTCCTAGCACCTGGCTCCATTTATTCCTGGTCTTGGCTTCTAACTTCAGCTTCATCTCTACTCTAGGCCATATTTGCAGCCAGTGAGGGGTGCAGCACCTCTGATCTTGACCTCTACACTCTCTTTTTGTGCTGTGGCTTTCTTTCACTCTCTGTCTATTCATTCATGTTTGGATTTTTAAGGTAATGAAAGGTATTTTTGCCCTGGGCTACAGAACTCAAGCCAAGAGCTGGCCACTTGGCTGAAGCCCCCCAGAGCTTGGAGGGAGTAACTGTTTCAAAGGGTTTACCTATATGCCCCAGCACTTCAGAAGTTTATCCCCTTCCTCCCATCTCAATTTCCCCAGCGGGGTGAGGCCCTGCATCCCTGGGGACTCCTTCCTGCTGGGATCCTAGAACGAGACTCAGGCTGACTTCCAACTGTGCTCCTTCTGTGGAATATCTGGGATATCTCCCCCTCTGAGGTTCCAGTGGCTGTCTACAAACTCACTGTGGGCAGGATTCACAGGGCCAGGGTAAGAGAGGAGATGAGGATGTTGAGGGAGCTATTAGCAGGGCCTCACAGATTTCGGCAACTATCATAGCTCCCTCCCAATACTAACAACACTGAACCCTACTCTTTAGCTTTCATGCCTCCTCCTTTCATTACACTTTGAACACCCTGAAGGTCAGCACTGCTCCTCTGAGTTACCTGCTTCTAATTCCCCTTGCTCTTGTTTGTATCCCAGTGGGCTTGCTGATTGAAAGAATGGCAGTTAAATGAACGAGCGAGGGAGTGGATGAGCCATTCAAGAGTTCTGCATGAAAAAAAAAAAGAGTTCTGCATGGAAATAAATGGTATATCAGATACATTCAACCACGACCTGCAGGAAAAGGTTGACAGAATTATCAGGGCAATTTCGTGAAGTCGGGATGTTCTGTCCCTAAATTAGTAAATGGCTTAATTTGAGTGAATTAAAGTGGGAACACATGAGCTACGTGAAGATATAAAACTGGACTTGCACTATAGCACTGCCTGAAGTCAGGAGCTGCCAGGTTGCACATGGCATCACCTGGGGCTTTTGAAGACAATTACTGGACCCCACTTCAGACTGAGTCTAAATCTGAGGCTAGGGTTCAGCCACTGGCATTTTTAAAAGCTCCAGAGGTCATTCCCCTGGGTAATCATGGTTGGGAACCACAGTCTGGGGGACAGCTAAGCACTGGGATTATGTCTAAAATCCAGTTCACTCCCTGCCAGCTGTGTACCTCAACTTCCTCATCTGCAAAAGAGGATCATGATATCTACCTTCAGAATTTTTAATGAAGATAAAATAATATATGCCTTTGTGATAAGATAAATACTCTGTGTACTAGCGCTTGCTACTATTTCCCTTAGCATTATTATTTTTATTATTTGGTGTCAATGCCTTAGAATGCCTAAGTAGAAAATCTATTTACTTTAGTTATTTAGGGCTTCTCAGGTGGCTCAGACGGTAGAGAATCTGCCTGCAATGAGGGAGACCCCAGTTTGATCCCTGGGTCTAAAAGATGCCCTGGAGAAGGGAATAGCAACCCACTGCAGTATTCTTGCCTGGAGAATTCCATGGATGATTCAGCTCATGTCCAAAATGGGTTAAGAATTATACAAAGTACAACCCAAAAAGGAACTGGACCAGATTCTGAGCTAAGGATGCCCTATGTACCGAAATACCTACTTGAAGTTCTTGACATATATTATCTCGTTAAAAAGTACCATTCATCAAGTGGCTCAGATGGTAAAGTGTCTGCCTGCAATGCAGAAGACCTGGGTTTGATCCCCTGGGTCAGGAAGATCCCCTGGAGAAGGAAATGGGAACCCACTCCAGTACTCCTGCCTGAAAAATTCCGTGAATGGAGGAGCCTGGTAGGCTACAGTCCATGGGGTTGCAAAGAGTTGGACACAACTGAGCGACTTCACTTTTACTTTCTTTCATCTCATGAAGGGATTATTACATGTCTACACATGAGAAACGGAGAAGGCAATGGCACCCCACTCCAGTACTCTTGCCTGGAAAATCTCATGGATGGAGGAGCCTGGTGGGCTGCAGTCCATGGGGTTGCTGAGGGTTGGACACGACTGAGCGACTTCACTTCCACTTTTCACTTTCATGCATTAGAGAAGGAAATGGAAACCCACTCCAGTGTTCTTGCCTGGAGAATCCCAGGGACGGGGGAGCCTGGTGGGCTGCCGTCTGTGGGGTTGGACAGAGTTGGACATGACTGAAGTGACTTAGCAGCAGCCACAGCACAGATGAGAAAACTGAGGCTTGTGTAGGTTATCTCCAAAGTCTTCCCACTCCAGCGTAGGAGAGCCTGGTTTGGACTGGGGTCCCCCTGCTTCCAGGTCTGTGCTCCTCTAATCTGGTATCATTGAGCACCTAGTATGTATGTTTTGGACATAGCCTCCCTACTCTCAAACAATTTACAGGTTAGAGGAAGAACCAATTTGTGCTGAGTGGGGAAAAATCAGAGAAGGATTTTTGAAGAGAGCAAAAATTCATTTGAGACTGGGAAGATAAAAAGGATTTTTCCAGGTAGGAAATGAGAGCCTAAGGACATTCCTGGTGGGGAAGCCAACAGGAGTAAAACCAAAAGGATGAGGGCACAAGCGGGATGATTGGGGGTGGTTGCAAGTTATACACTTGGCTGCATTAGCTTTATTCCTCACCTCTCACGTGACTTTCTTAAGAGGGACTTCCTTTCTCTGAAGGATTCCTGGAGGGACTGGAAAGTAGTCTTAGTAACATTTTCCTCTCCAAGTGTCTTATCAACAGCAAAAAATCTCTTATGCATTCTGAGCTACTGTTCTGATGTCTGTGGGAGCTTCACATGTCAGTCAAATGCCAAATATGCTCAGGGAGTTCCAGCATGAACAAGGGCACTGGGTCTCTCCCATGCATGTCAGACACAGCATGTGTGCATGTCTTTGTGCATGCAAAAGCATGCGTACCCCTGCACACAGACAGCAGTAAGCAAGGAGACGGAAGAATTCTGTTGAGCCCAGTTCTTGCTCTTCAGACACGACTGAGGATGCTTGGTTCATTTTTCTTTGCTAACCAGACTCCAAGTCCCATCCGCTCCTTGCGAAGCATCAAGGTCAAAGCCAATTTCCCCTCTATCATCCACGTCTGTGGCTGAGCTGTCTGTGGTGGAAGAAATGAATGTTCTCCATAGCTCTCAGCTCTGGGCTGGCCACTTCCAGCCTGCTGACAAAATGCAATTGTGCTATATCACAGCCAAGCAAAATATACGCTGCTGGTGTTAGTGTCCTTTGTGTGGCAAGGCCACAAAGGGGAGAGCCTCCTTAGGAAGAGGCTATTCCATCATTCAAGGTCTGCCTGAGCCTGTTGAGAACTGATGCTTGGGAAGAAAAAAAAGCCTAATGCATGTAATATGAACTCTGTGGTTTCCTCTTGTTCCTGGCATAGCTGAGGCCGTCACATTTCAGGTCTCCAGCTCTACAGAAACAAAAGGACCATGTGTGTTAAAAGCATGCAGTTCCAGAGGTTAGATCACAACTCTGATTGGAGAACAAGGTTAATCATGGGTTCATCACTTGATGACCTCTGCAGGCAGGGCTGCAACCCAGTGAGTTTTTAGTAAGCAGAGACCAAATGCAGAAGGCGCCCTATAGGCTCAGAATGCCTGGATTCCAAGGGGAGGGGGCTTCAACCTCCAAGCTGATGCCTGCAAGAGAATGGGGGTGGGGTGGGGAATGTTACAGGAAGTGAGGTTTATAAGCTCCGTCTCCATAGAATGTCTGGTCAGTCCCATTTAGCAATGGGAAGGAGAAAGGAGCTCTTAGCAAGCTGGCTTGGGGCTTGCTATTGCAGGAAAGAAACCTGGTGTCTTCTTTTTGGCTGAAAGGCTCCAGCTCCACTCAGAAGGGCACAGAGAAACACAACCTTGGAATGCAGGGTTAAGAGGCTCACCATCAAGGATCAAGGTGGAAAAATACTTCCGGAAGCTGGCCTGGTGGAGATGAAAATGAACTCTGCTGCTTTGTTCACAGTTATCCAAGGGTCACATGACTCTCATCAAATACCAGAGCACAGCCCGAGTTTAACCCAGTCCTTTCTGGAGCGTCAGCATCTGTAATTCTAGAACTAGGTATGAATCCCAGGCTCTAGTAAGTCCTGTGATCTTGGGCTAGTAATTTAAACTCACATGACCTGTTTCTTCATCTGTAAAAGGAGCTAAAAGCCAATGGGACCATATATTGTGAGACAACGCAGGGAAAAGCCTGTTACATAGTAAACACTCATGTGTAAACTGGTAGAATTTTCCCCAGCTTCTTAGCCAAACTCTCCCATCCTCTCCTGCCCCATCTACCTCTCTTTGTCTTATCTTCTTCCTGAAACACACAAAACTGCTTAGGGTTTCCTGCCACCCTCTGCTCCATTCTCTGGCCAACACATACAGCGACACAGAGGATGGTGGTCCATGACTCGAGTTCTGCCTTCGCATGTATTATTTCCTCTGGCTGGCAAGCCCTCTCCTACTCCAGGATGCCTCTGAAACACCAAAACACCTCACATGCTTCCTCGCCTATGACCTTTCCTTGAGACAAACAATGCCTTTCCCCAGCACAGCAGAGTTCACCGGTCCCGTTACGTGCTTTTCTCTCTGGAGTGACAATGCTAGCCTCTTACTGCAGGAACCACACTCTGTACTTACCTGTGTATGTGTCTGTCTCTCCTTTGGGGAGCCTGAAGGCAGGGTCTGTATCTGTTTGATATCCCAGGTTCTTTGCAGACTGTCTGAAACAGAAAAAGTGGAACATTCATTAAATTGAAGCAAATGTAGCTCATTGGAGCAACTGAGAAGAGAATGGTTTTGATGAAAGCATACTTTCAGCTAAATATTTTCAGAATACTTTCAGCTAAACAAAAGCTTCTTCATCAATTGCTTCACTTAATTCTCACAACAAGCCTCTAAGATCAGGAAGGCTTGAGGTATTATTGTGATTTTGGGACTGAGGTTCCTGGTGTAAAAGCTGTGTGCATGGTCATACCACTAGTAAATTGCACAGGAAGGACTAGAATTAAAGTCTGTTTCTAAGATGTTTTCCTCCACTGAAATCTGCTGACCTGAATAGTGACTAGGGCACACTACTGCCTTTCCACAGTGCTTGGTCCCTTCCTCTATCTGCACCACACTGTACAACTTCATGTTTCTCCCCAAGCAGGCCACCGGTTCTTAACCTGAAAGATCCCATGATATGCAGGAAAGGTGAAGTTTATGTTGATGGGTAAGGACGAGATGGGACATATACACAAACTAAGCTGTGGACTCTGCACAGTTCTCCTGGAACTAGGTAAAATTTCACCTATTTCACTCCATTTAAAAAATTCTAAGGGAATTCCCTGGAGGTCCAGTGGTTGGGACTCCACTCTTTCACTGCCAAGGGCCCAGGTTCAATCCCAGGTTAGGGAACTAACTAAGCTGCACGACAGGCCAAAAATAAATAAATAAATAAATAGTAAAGTAAAATTAAAATTATAAATGAATACAACCCAAGGTAATATTGTTTTAATGATACATTTAGTTCCTCTTAATTTAAATGAAAAGCCATATAAATAAATACTCACTTAGATTTGTTAACAAGAATGATCTCTCACTCATCTTACAATTACTCACATCAGCATAGCATTGAATTGAAGCAGAGAACTGCTGAGCCCAGAGCTGTCGAGATGGCTGGGGACAAGTGTGGAGATGGACAATGGTTTCTGTTGCTGTGGAGGCTGCAAACAAAAACCAAGTTTACCTATTAATAAATAATTGCAAATGCATAAATAATTATAAGTAGATAATATTTATACAAGAATGTGTATACATTTCCTAGTAATTACAAAGGAAGCATATGGGACAGAGGTTTTGGAACCTGATTTAGGTAGGGGGACATGGAAGGCACTTAAAGGAGGTGATAAGTAGTGGTCTTTAGGGTAGGGATCACAGCCAAAATGCTGTGCCACAGGGAGTTCAGCTCAGTGCTCTGTGAAGACCTAGAAAGGAGGGATGGGAAGTGGGTGGGAGGGGATATATGCATACTTATAGCTGATTCTCATTGCTGTAGAGCAGAAACTAACACAACATTGTAAAGCAATTATACTCCAATAAAAAAAATAATAAACCAAAATACTATGCCAGAGATCTACTCAGATACAGAAAAAAAAAAATAAAACTTCTATTGATATTTTTAAATCTAAAAATAAGGCATTATATTTACTTATATCTACTGGTAATCTCACCCTCTCTTTACCTTCTTCACCTGGAGAAGGGAATCTTCCCAACCCAGGGATTGAACCCAGGTCTCCCACATTGCAGGTGGATTCTTTACCAGCTGAGCCACAGGGAAGCCCAAGAATACTGGAGTGGGTAGCCTATCCCTTCTCCAGGGGATCTTCCCAGGAATCAAACCAGGGTCTCCTGCATTGCAGGCAGATTCTTTACCAACCGAGCTATGAGGGAAGCCCAATTGATTTTTTTTTTTTAATCTAAAATTAAGATATTATATTTATTTATATATACTGGTAATCTCTCTCTCTCCATCCCTCCACCTTCTCTCTGGGCTCCCCCTACCCCCTAGTTTGTCAGATGAACACATATCACACACAATAAGTTAGATTTCTTGAGAGGGAAAAATGGAATTCTACAATGTTGAGGAGCAGACAGTGGTACCTCACTTGCTCTTTCCCTTCTCACAGATAGTAATGCATTGCAGTCCGTGAGTTGCCGGGAGCCAGCGTGAGGAACTCCGCCCTTGGCAAAGGTCATGAGGAAGGAGGCTCGGCATTACGCAAAGGCGAGATCAAGCCTCAGGAAACCCCCTGTTCCCGAGCATCTACCCCCAAAACCAGAGTCTGCCTACTTTACTGTTTCATGCTCTCACCTACACCTCTGACTTTACGGGGGGCTGACCCCCATTACCTCTCTCGGAGAAGGAGTTAACTTACAGCTCCAGTCAATAAAAATTCCTGGGCATGACCAGGGTGTCTCAGGTCAAACCTCTCTGCTGGCAGACTAGTTTGTGTGACAGGATTATCCATACTCCTGCCACTACGCATGTGATTGTTTACTACCTCTCAACCATAAACAGGACAGAGAGTTTGGAGTATTTTGAAAGTCTTAATTAGCATAGGGCTTTTCTCATTGTTGAGTCAATGATTGCCGCCAGGCCTCCATATCCTTAGGCACCTGGGAATATATTAATCAATGTATTTGGAATACAGAAAAGGAAATATAGTAGTTTTTGATGTTAGCAATACTAGACTTTTTGAGTTAATGAATTTTCTCTTGTTATAGATCACTATACTTTGTTATAAGTCACTGCGTCCTTGCTATGTAAAAATGTAACTTTATCACTATCTTAAGACTAAATAGATCTTAAGGGGAACATTGGTGAAGGGTTTTCGTTTGTTGGGCTGATGTTTGCTGCTAAATCTCCATATTCCCTGCCGTTATAATGAATATAACTAGCATGTAGGAGAAAAGTATTAACCTTTAAGATTAATCATGTTAACCTTAGGTTAAATAAATTCCTTTCTTAGTTGTAACCCACTACACTCTCACCCTATAGGAATGCAACTTTATCTGCTACCGTCAGAGGGTGGTGCCTGGTTTAAGAAAAAAACACCCTTGGAAAAAATAAGTTTTTTGGTTATCACAAAGAAAGGATCATAAAATGTCAGCAGGCCTCATGGCCAGAAGATGATGTAAAACCCCTAAGACCTTTGTATAATTTTATATGAAGCACCTGATTGTGACAAGGGTCAGGTCTGCTGACCCCCACGTGACTCTGTATTCATCCCTATTTATAACAGAAAGTATATAAGCAAACCTGAAAAATAAAAAAATGGGATTAGTTTCTGGAAAGACTGATTCCCCCATGTCGTTCTCTCCCCTTCTGGCTGAAATCGCGTCTGGTATGTGGGTACTCACCAAGCCTGCTAATTCTGCCTGAGCTTCTAAGATCTCTCCTTCGGGAGAATGGAAAGACACCTGTGGCCTACGTAGGTGGTGATTGGTATTCCACGTAAACCAAATTATTCAGCCTCCTTTTCTCCACTAATTTTCCTACTACACCATCCGTTTCTAATCTCTCGATATATCTGTAATTAAATAAGTTTTTTCCTAGGACACCTACTCCGTCTCCCCTTCGAATTACCCTGGATCCACCGAGGCTGGACCCCGGCAGTGAGTGCTTGCTTAAGTGGATTTTCAGGTTATATTATCTAGTTTTAAATAAATGAACACTGACACAATTGCCAGCAAAGGTCCGTCTAGTCAAGGCTATGGCCATGTATGGATGTGAGAGTTGGACTATGAAGAAAGCTGAGTGCTGAAGAATTGATGCTTTTGAACTGTGGTGTCTGGAGAAGACTCCTTGAGAGTCCCTTGGACTGCAAGGAGATCCAACCAGTCCATTCTAAAGGAGATCAGCCCTGGGTGTTCTTTGGAAGGAATGATGCTAAAGCTGAAACTCCAGTACTTTGGCCACCTCATGCAAAGAGTTGACTCATTGTAAAAGACTGATGCCGGGAGGATTAGGGGCAGGAGGAAAAGGGGACGACAGAGGATGAGATGGCTGGATGGCATCACTGACTCGATGGACGTGAGTTTGAGTGAACTCTGGAAGTTGGTGATGGACAGGGAGGCCTGGCGTGCTGCAATTCACGGGGTCACAAAGAGTCGGACACGACTAAGCAACTGAACTGAACTGACACAATTGACAAGTGGCTGTAGAAGCTTCCTCCAGGGAAACCATGGATAGAAAATAATAGTAATAAAGTAAAGGCAAGCAACATTAGGAAAACAGCAACTGATCCATCGATTCCTTCTGCAAAACTTTGTTTGCTTCTTTATGGAGTTAAATATACTCATAATAAAGAAACATAACAAAAATTCTCCCCCAAATGAAAATTATTAGGATGACTTGAAATATAGATTTATATCCATTACCTTTAAAAATGCACTATTCAGTGCTTGGGAGGTAGGAAAAATGGGGCAATACTGGTCACAGGATACAGCATGGTGATTATAGCTAATAATACTGCGTTGTATATTTGAATGTTGCCAAGTAGGTAAACGTTCTCACCACAAAAAAGAAATGGTAATTATGTGATGGGATGGAGGTGTTACCTAATGCTGTAGTTGTAATCATTTTGCAATATATAAGTGTGTCAAATCAATATTTTATTTCTTAAACTTATGTAATGCCAATTATATCTCAATGAAGCTGGGGGTGGGGAGAAAATGCTATATTCATAAAGTATATATTTATTTATGTAAAATAGCTTTTATCTTTATTTAGCATTTCCTTTGTAGATCTATATATATTTCATAATGTACAATATATAGTGTAAATTATATGTAAGTATATATAGTAGAAGTATGACTTGTATATAATTTATAAATAAATATACGTATATTGAGAGTTTAGGTTTCTGATACTCTATCATTTGCCCGTGATAGAGTATCAGAAACATTTGAAGACCATGGATATAAGGGAATAGCAAGTAATTAGCCATGTGACAAGCAGGGCAATAAGCAATTCAGGCAGCTTGAGTAGTACTTGCAAAGATATGTTTGGAGAACTGAGGAAAGGCTGGTGCAGCTAGAGGGTAAACAGTGGAGAGAGGAGGCAAGGGCAAGGTCATGAAGGACCCTGGAGACCATGGTAAAGGGTTCACATTTTATCCTAGTGAAATTACCATGACCTGTAAGTGTTTAAAGCTGTGGAATGATGAAATACAAATTTTAAGAAAATTGCCTTAGCTGTTTTGGGATGATGGGATCATGCTGAGCAGGCACAGAAGTGAAGCAACTGGTTAGGAGGCTCTCATAGTAATATGAGCAAGAGCTGATGGTGGCATGAACTAATGTGGTAATGTACAGATGAAGAGAGGTAAACAGATTTTAAAAGCATGTTGGTTATAAACCCGATGGTACTTCCAGATGGATGGAATAAAAGATATGTGAGTGGGATAGAAAAATCAAGAACAATTTCCAGCATCCTTACTTGAGCAACGTGGTGAAATTTGGTGGCACTGGTTAGATGGGTAGTGGGTTGGATGATGGAATCAAGTTATCTGTTTTAAGTACATAAAATCTGATATTTCAGTGAGAAATCCAAGAGAAGATGTTGATCAGGTGGTTGGATGGTTATGCATTTAGAGCTTGCAAGAAAAAATATCATTGATTGTCCTTCAGTTCAGCTCAGTTGCTCAGTCGTGTCCGACTCTGCCACCCTGTGGACTGCAGCATGCCAGGCTTTCCTGTCCATCACCACCTCCCAGAGCTTGCTCAAACTCATGTGCATCAGTGATGCCCTCCAACCATCTCATCCTCTGTTGTCCCCTTCTCCTCCTGCCTTCAGTCTTCCCCAGCAACAAGGTCTTTCCCTGATGAGTCAGTTCTTTGCATCAGGTGGCCAAAGTCTTTGAGCAATATTGACTCCATTTGATTTTCTAGTCACATTTCCACCTTTTGTTCAAAATCGTTTGGGCAAAAGCATTGGTGACCAATTGCTTGTTTACTTGTCATTAGCACTGACTTCTTTGGTGCTGGGAAGGCTTCTTCCCAGAAAATCATGTCTTATGAAGGCAGAAAAGAGATGGTTGTGCAGGAGATATGCTTTTAGAGAGTTTATGGACACATCTGAGGAGGCTTCTAGGAAGTGAGTCTTAGGTAGCACTTACTATACGAGAAATTCATGAATCTTCATTAGGAGGAGGAGTAAATCAATCACCTCTATAAGTCAGCTATCATTATTCCTTTGGAGGCTGTCATAGTACAGCAATGGAAGTCAGCATATGAAGTTTAAAAATAACAAACAGAGGACAAATTAGAAAAATGATTAGTATGACTGATTGCAATTTTGATGATAATAAGGCACCAAATCTAGAAGGGAGCCAGTTGAAGATTTCTACATGTTAAGAGGTTGAAGCCTCTTTTTACAGTTTGAAATGTCTCTGATGATGGCATTGGGTGTTTATATAAACTTTCTGAATCACTCATATAGGAACTGACATAAAGATTGTCTATACATGAGCTATTATGGTAATTTCCCTGAGGTTTATATCAAGTTGTCCAATTTTAGCTTTCATGGCTTCAGAAAAAGGGCAGTTTTAGTTCTCAGAGATTCCAAGTCAAAATGATTAGAGGAAAAACTAGAAACAGTAGTTTGGAGAGTCAGAGCCTGATATTGGAGGAAACTAGAATTCAAGATCTAGTTCAGTTTACAGGTAAATACCAGAACCTCAAAGACAGTTAACAGCGCTAGAATGTATTATCCACAGAGGCACATTACTGAAACATAATTTTTCTCTCTAAAATAACACTCATTCTACCAATATAGCCAAATTAAGATTAATTTTTCATTAAAATAAGTTTGGTATCAACAAACTTGTTCTGATTATTTATTTATGTGTCAGTTCAGTTGAGTCACTCAGTCGTATCTGACTCTTTGAGACCCTATGGGCTGCAGCATGCCAGGCTTCCCTGTCCACCACCAACTCCTGGAGCTTACTCAAACTCATGTCCATTAAGTTAGTGAATGCCATCCAACCATCTCATCCTCTGTCATCCACTTCTCCTCCCACCTTCAATCTTTCCCAGCATCAGTGTCTTTTCCAGTGAGTCAGTTCTTCACATCAGGTGGCCAAAGTATTGGAGCTTCAGCTTCAGCATCAATCCTTCCAGTGAATACTCAGAACTGATTTCTTTTAGGATGGACTGATTGGATCTCCTTGCAGACCAAGGGACTCTCAAGAGTCTTCTCCAACATAACAGTTCAAAATCATCAATTGTTCAGCACTCAGCTTTCTTTATAGTCCAACTCTCACATCCATACATGACTACTGGAAAAACCATAGCTTTGACTACACGGACATTTGTTGGCAAAGTAATGTCTCTGCTTTTTAATATGCTGTCTAGTTTGGTCATAGCTTTTCTCCCAAGGAGTAAGCGTCTTTTAATTTCATGACTGCAGCACTGTTTATAATAGCCAGAAAATGGAAGCAACCTAGATGTCCATCAACGGTTGAATGGATAAGAAAGCTGTGGTACATATACACAATGGAATATTATTACTCAGCCATTAAAAAGAATACATTTGAATCAGTTCTAATGAGGTGGATGAAACTGGAGCCTATTATACAGAGTGAAGTAAGCCAGAAAGAAAAACACCAATACAGTATACTAACGCATATATATGGAATTTAGAAAGATAGTAACAGTAACCCTATATGCGAGACATCAAAAGAGACACAGATGTATAGAACAGTCTTTTGGACTCTGTGGGAGAAGCCGAGGGTAGGATGATCTGAGAGAACAGCATTGAAACATGAATATTATCATATGTGAAACAGATAGCCAGTCCAGGTTCAGTGCATGAGACAGGGTGCTCAGGGCTGGTGCACTGGTAAAAATAAAGTCTGTCACTGTTTCCACTGTTTCCCCATCTATTTGCCATGAAGTGATGGGACCAGATGCCAGGATCTTAGTTTTCTGAATGCTGAGTGTTAAGCCAACTTTTTCACTCTCCTCTTTCACTTTCATCAAGAGGCTCTTTAGTTTGTCTTCACTTTCTGCCATATGGGTGGTATCATCTGCATATCTGAGGTTATTGATATTTCTCCCAGCAATCTTGATTCCAGCTTGTGCTTCATCCAGCCTGGCATTTCTCATGATGTACTCTGCATATAAGTTAAATAAGCAGGGTGACAATACACAGCCTTGATGTACTCTTTTTCCTATTTGGAACCAGTCTATTGTTCCATGTCCAGTCCTAACTGTTGATTCTTGACCTGCATACACATTTCTCTGGAGGCAGGTAAGATGGTCTGGTATTCCAGTCTCTTTAAGAATTTTCCACAGTTTGCTGTGATCTACACAGTCAACAGCTTTGGCTAGGTCAATAAAGCAGAAATAGATGTTTTTCTTTAACTCTCTTGCTTTTTCAATGATCCAACAGATGTTGGGAATTTGATCTCTGGTTCCTATGCCTTTTCCAACTAGTTTGAACATTGGGAAGTTCACAGTCCATGTACTCTTGAAGTCTGGCTTGGAGAATTTTGAGCATTACTTTGCTAGTGTGTGAAATGAATGCAGTTTGCAGTAGTCCAAACATTCTTTGGCATTGCCTTTCTTTGGGATTGGAATGAAAACTGACCTTTTCCAGTCCTGTGGCCACTGCTCAATTTTCCAAATTTGCTGGCATACTGAGTGCAGCACTTTCACAGTATCATCTTTCAGGATTTGAAATAGCTCAACTGGAATTCCATCACCTCCACCAGCTTTGTTCGTAGTGATGCTTTCTAAGGCCCACTTGACTTCACATTCCAGGATGTCTGGTGAGTGATCACATCATCGTGGTTATCTGGGTCATGAAGATCTTTTTTTGTATAGTTCTGTGTATTCTCACCACCTCTTCTTAATATCTTCTGCTTCTGTTAGTTCCATATCATTCTGTCCTTTATTGAGCCCATCTTTGCATGAAAATTTCCCCTGGTATCTCTAATTTTCTTGAAGAGATCTCTAGTCTTTCCCATTCTATTGTTTTCAACTGTTTCTTTGCACTGATCCCTGAGGAAGGCTTTCTTATCTCTCCTTGCTATTCTTGGAATTCTGCCTTCAGATGGATATATCTTTCCTTTTCTCCTTTGCCTTTTGTTTCTCTTCATTTCACAGCTATTTGTAAGGCCTCCTCAGACAACCATGTTTCCTTTTTGCATTTCTTTTTCTTGAGGATGGTCTTGATCACTGCCTCCTGTACAATGTCTTGAACCTCCATCCATAGTTTTTAAGGCACTCTGTCTATCATCTCTAATCCCTTGAATCAATTTGTCATTTCCACTGTATAATCATAAGGGATTTATTTAGGTCATACCTGAATGGTCTAGTGGTTTTCCCTACTTTCTACACTGTAAGTTGAATTTGACAATAAGGAGTTCATGATCTGAACCACAGTCAGCTCCTGGTCTTGTTTTTGCTGACTGTATAGAGCTTCTCCATCTTTGGCTGCAAAGAATATAACCAATCTGATTTTGGTATTGACCATCCAGTGATGTCCATGTGTAGAGTCTTCTCCTGTGTTCACGGAAGAGGGTGTTTGCTATGACCAGTGCATTCTTTTTTGAAAACTGTGTTAGCCTTTGCCCTGCTTCACTTTGTACTCCTAGGCCAAATTTACCTGTTACTCCAGGTATCTCTTGACTTTCTACTTTTGCATTCCAGTCCCCTATAATGAAAAGGACATCTTTTTTTTTCAGTTGTCCTTAGAGATTAGTATCTTCCATGAAGGGTCCACCATCTCTAAAGCCTTGGGATTTGCTCCATTATAAGGATGAGGCTTAGTAAATGTCTTTTATGCCCAGAAGTTTAGAAGAAAGGGAGACAACAGAAGAGGACTTTATTAGAATCTGTCAGTCAGGGAAGCAGCCAGAGTCCTAGCACACTCTAGATCCTCCATGGATTACGGTCCAGTCATTCTCAATTGACAAAGCCCAGTGAGGCAGGTGAGGTTCAACAGTATGAAAAAAAAAGGAGCTGGGCCAGCTCTGAGGAATACAGGTAAAAGTGCATCTCCACCTTGGCCAAGATATTTTGTTGAAACTCTAAGTGATGAAATATTACATAAAACAGAACAATGAGGGAGGGAACTTACTTTTTAATTTCTGCTATAATCGGAATATTAACTAGAAAAATTTAAGATTTGTTAGAAAGAATAACAAAGTTCCTGTATAGATTTTTAAAATGCAATTGCTTTCTTACATACCCCAAAGCATCAATTAGAAATATAAATACAAAAAGTACTCAATTCATCATAAGCGAAAACAAAAAAGGAATGATTAGAAATGTTTTAGATAAAAAGAGGAAAACTATAAAATTATACTGAGCAATGCAAGTTAAGATTTGAATAAATGGGGAGGCAGATTGTGCCCCTCTATGAGAAAGTCAAGTATTTAAAGATTGTAAATTCTTCTAAATTAGTGCATAGGAGTAAGAGGATGCCAATCAGAATTCCAATGGAGTTTTCTTTTGGAACTTGATGAAATCATTCAAAAATTTATTTTGGAGAATATATGTGTGAACACAGCAAAATAAACCATTAGTTAAATGAAAAGATAACCTACTGAATGGAAAAAATTTTTTTCTAATGACATGACTGACAAGGGGTTAATATCCAAAACATATAAACAGTTCATGCAGTTCAACATCAAAAACAACTTGATTTAAAAAACGGACAAAAGACAAAAGACTGTTTCCAAAAAGGATGATCACAGGCAGATGAAAAGATGCTCAACGTCACTAAGCATGAGGGAAATGCAAATCAAAACTACAATGAGGTTATTACCTCACACCTGTCAGAATAGCTATCATCAAAAAGAACAACAATAACCAGTGTTGGCAAGGATGTGGAGAAAAGGGAACCCTTGTACACTTGGTAGAAATGTAAATTGGTGTAGCCACTATAAAAAACATAGTTTCTCAAAAAGCTAAAACTAACATGACCCAGCAATTCCACTCCTGGGTATATATCTGAAAAACAAAACAAAAACACTAATTCAAAAAGATACATGCATCCTAAGGCTCCTAATGGCATTACTCGCAGTTACTAAGATATGGAAGCAACCTAAGTGTCCATTAACAGATGAATGGGTAGAGGTGTGGTGCATATATACAGTGGAATGCTTTCGCTGTTGTTCCGTCTCTAAGTTGTGCTGGACTCTTTGCGACCTCATGGACAGCAGCATGCCAGGCTCTTCTGTTCTCTTCTCCCTCCCTGTGATTGTTCAAAATTATGTCCATTGAGCCAGTGATGCTATCTAGACATCTCATCCTCTGCCACCCCCTTCTCCTTTTGCCTTCAATCTTTACGAGCATCAGTCTTTTCCAATAAGTCAGTTCTTCACATCAGTGGCCAAAATATTGGAGTTTCAGCTTCAGCATCAGTCCTTCCAATGAATATTCAGGGTTGATATCCTTCAGTATTGACTGGTTTGATCTCCTTGCTGTCCAAAGGACTCTCAAGAGCCTTTTCCAGCACCACAATTCTAAAGCATCAATTTTTCTGCACTCAGCCTTCTTTATGGTCCAACTTTCACATCTGTATGTGACTGCTGGAAAAACCATAGTTTTGACTCTATGGACCTTTGTCAACAAAATAATGCCTCTGCTTTTTAATATGCTGTCTATAAGCATATTAAATTCAATATTTAATAAGCTTTCCTTCCAATAAGCAAGTGTCTTTTAATTTCATGGCTGAAGAATATTCCAACTACCATACAATTGCGTTCATTTCACATACCAGCAAGGTTATGTTCAAATTCCTTCGAGCTAGGCTTCAGCAATATGTGAGCTGAGAATTTCCAGATGTACATGCTAGGTTTTAGTAAAGGCAGAGGAACCAGAGATCAAATTGCCCGTGGGAGTGGGAATATCAGATGACCTTACTTGCCTCCTGAGAAATCTGTATGCAGGCCAGGAAGCAACAGTTAGAACTAGACATGGACCAATGGACTGGTTCAAAATTGGGAAAGGAATACAACAAAGCTGTATATTGTCACCCTGCTTATTTAACTTATATGCAGAGTATATCATGTGAAATGACAGGCTTTATGAATCAAAAGCTGGAATCGCAATTTCCAAGTGAATATCAACAACATCAGATATGCAGATGAGGTTGGCAGAAAGTGAAGAGGAACTAAAGAGCCTCTTGATGTAGGTAGAAGAGGAGAGTGAAAAAGCTGTCTTAAAACTCAACATTCAAAACACTAAGATCATAGCATCTGCTTCCATCACTTCATGGCAAACAGAAGGGGAAAAAGTGGAAGCAGTGACAGATTTTATTTCCAATATCACTGTGGATGCTGACTGCAGCCATGCAATGGAATGCTACTCAGCCATTAAAAACAACAATGAAATTTTGCTATTTTCAACAACATGCATGGACTTGAAAGGTATATGTTAAATGAAATAAGTCAGACAAAGACAAATATTGTATGATATCACTTTTATGTGGAATTTTAAAAATACAGCAAACTAGTGAATATAACAACAATAACAACAACAAAACAGATTCACAAATATACAGAACAAACTAGTGGTTACCAGTGGGGAGAGGGTAGGAGGGAGGGGCAAACAAGGGTAGGGGATTAAGAGGTACAAAATATTATGTACAAAATAAGGTAGAAGGATATATTTGAGAATAACTAGTACCGACTGAAGTGACTTAGCAGCAGCAGCAGTAACTGGGTAAGAAAGGCTAAGAGGGTAGAGCAGAGTCTGTAGCCCAAGGTGAACTCAGAGGGATTAGTATAAGATAAACTCACCGTAACTACTTTCTCGGCTGGTGCTCAATACTGCCCAACAATCTTGGTCAGTACCCAAAACCAATTCCAGAACTTCCATTTAATTGTACCAACACACTCTCTATTATAATGGAATGTTTCATTCCAGTACCTTTTCCATTTTTTTTACAATTTTTATAAATTGACTGATTCTCTCACTAGATTGTTATGTTTATTTTCCTACTATCTAACATAGAATCTAATATATTTTTATATTATATAAATCATTTAAAGTGAAGTCACTCAGTCATGTCCGACTCTTTGCAACCCCATGGACTGTAGCCCACCAGGCTCCTCCACCCATGGGATTCTCCAGGCAAGAGTACTAGGGTGGGTTGCCATTTCCTTCTCCAGGGGATCTTCCCAACCCAGGGATCGAACCCAGGTCTCCCACATTGTAGGCAGACGCTTTACCGTCTGAGCCACCAGGGAAGATTTGTTAACAAATAAATATTGAGATGCTAGTGCCTTTCTGCTCTATTATCAGATGAGAATTTTATTCAGTCAGTATTTATTATGCACTGACTAATGCTGTGGCAGTTACTTGAGAAGCCAGCAACCGTTCTGTTGATAAGAATTATCAAGTCTGCTAGGAGGATAATTTCTAGTACCTCTTAGTATAGATTATCCATTTCTCCAAACACCTGAGTACCTGTTTCTCAAACTTCTGATGTTTTACAGAGGCCACTTAAGAACAGCCACACGTGGTGTCCAACTTGATCTCTCTGGAGATCAGACACTCAGTGTGTAATGTCCTAGACAGGCCAAAGCTTAAAATACACTTTGAAGTTTGTTCTCTCTCATGTTTTTCAGATTTAAAGCAAAAAAGCTTCATTGTTTTAGTTCATAAAAGTACTTAATGTCATGAGGGCTTGAAAATTTGAAATAACAAAAAATGTTCCAATATTTCTTCTTGGCTAGAAATTGGATTAGGGTTTTACCACCAACCCTAGTCTTCTTGCTTTGACACAAGGATGAAGAAACTAGTTGCTATGTATTGCAGTTGATTCCCTAGGCAGTCAATTTTAACGCCATAATGGATGAATATTGATTGATGCTCTTTTTCAAAATCACTTGAAAATCCTGACACTGCAGTGTCCACCTGTGAACTCAAAATGCTTTTGAATGAACCTCAATTAACTGTAAAAGTAGTTTGTCTCTGCCTTGTCTATACTTAACTGGTGAATTAATAATTCAAGAGCAGACATTTTGAGATATTCCCAAGTCCAAATGTTCAGTGTTTTTTTAAAAGTAACAATCATAATTAATTGTTCACAACCACGCACCAGACAGTGTCAAGTATAGGGGATTTAAGATACAGAAGACTGCAGTAGCCCTTGTTTCCCCTATTGACTACCTCCATATAAAAGCCAAAATGAATGTTATGTTTGAATGAAAAATAATCACATGTCCCCCAGATCAAACTCTCCAGTGGTTTCCCATCAATCATGGTCAGACTGGCCCTACTTGAATTGGCCCTTGCCTACCTCTGTGTCTTCACTACTGGCATTCTCAATCATTCCTTTCCCATCACTCTGACTTTCTACATGCTTCAGAACCCATTGAACTCCTTCAGTCTAGACATCTGTACTAATGTTTTCTCTATCTGGAAATCCTTTCCCCACATTTCCAAATGGCTTGCCTTCTCATTCCAGACATCTGAGCACAAAGTTACCTACTTATAGAGAATTTTCCTGCAAGTATTTCAAATTAACAGCATCACAACCATATCTTTGGAACTTTTATCCTTCTTCACTTTTCTTTACAGCACTAGTAACTACCGAAAGTTAAGTTACTTATTTACTTATCGTCAGCCTCAACCCGTATATAATGTAAACTTCATGTGACCATAGATTGGACTTGTCAACAGCTTTATCCCCAATGCTTCATGTTTATATAAATGCTCAATAAATAATTTTTGAATTAGTGAATAAATGAGTGTCTGAAACTTGCTCTTAAGGGAGCTTCATACATAGATAATTATTTCTATTAAAAAATTTCTATTCTGTCTAGAGGGTATTACTATGTCTTTAAAAAATGAGGAAACAGCCTCAGGAAGGCTAAATAAATTTGCCCAGAGTTATCAGCTAGTAAAGTGATAAAACTCAGATTTAAACCCATACTGTTTCATTCATAGTGAAATCACTAATCTGTTCTTGAATAATATATTAATCTTTCACACAAGATCATATAAAATTTGCTTTTCTCACATAGCCTTTCTATTTATTTGCTTGTCGGAAAATTTTTGGTAGCTGCTCATGTATCACGGTATGTCACATACCAGAAGCAATCTTATACGCAGAAAACATAAACAGCATGTCTAGGGAAACATATCAAAAGTCTCCCAAGTAATAACCTGAAGTAGTGAAAAATTGGAAGTAGCCTGAAGGCACGTAATATCAGAGAACTGGTGTAGTCAGCACTGATACACTCATTATAGTGGCATATCATGTAGCCCCTGAAAGTTATATTTTAAAAATTTTCAATAACATAGAAAAATGTTCCTGACACATAATTTGGTGTTTAGTGTATATTATAAAATTAAATACATGATTTGTTCTTCTGGCTATGAAGGAGTAGCTAGTATCAGACTAACCCTCCAATGCTGAACAACTACAAAAGCTACATAATATACAAAAGGCAGCTATTTGAAGAAGAGCAACTAAAGCACCCAGGGCTCGAGAGACAAGGGTTCCAGAGAGAAAGGAGAAGAATTGAGGTAAATTATACGTACATTTGTCACTGGTTTTCACCCTCGGACCATTCGCCAACTTGCAGTGAGGACATAGCATTAAATAAGAAACTGGAAGAATAAATATTATGGCAGTATTAATGAGCTGGAGAATAAAACTGGAGTTCAAGCCTACCAATGCAGTCAGCAGTTGATGAGACAAGATTCTAGAGGAAAGAGAAAACTGAATACAATATTCTGAGCACAATTTCTTCTAGAGGTATTTGCCAATGCCAAAGTAGTGTATACATGTTTAAAATAGCTTCTAAGGAGACAGAAAGCTAGGTGGAGATTTTATTAGTTTCATGATGCTGGTGAAATAAAAATTCTAAAAAAGGTCTTGGTAGACCATCTATATCCTCAAATCATCATATTCCCTGATTGGACTGAGATAATCTGTCAATGGTCAAAGAAGAAAATAATTTCTAGAGGAAACTAAATTCACCCAATGCCTCCTTAATAAAAATGGCCAACATTCAATTCAAAATTTTGAGGTGGGCCAGGAAACAGAACCAAATACTCAAAGAAAAAAAAATTGGCTGTAGTAAGGAACCTACAGGTAATGTAGCTATAGATTAGATTATAACTGACTTTTCAGTAGAAATGATGGAAGACAGAAGGCAGTGGAACAAAAAGAACTTTCAAAAATTTTATGTGCAATAAAAACATCCCTCAAAAATTAAGGTGAAATAAAGATGGTTTCAGACAAAAATGTTGGAAGAATTGATAACCAGCCAAACTGTACTAAAATAAATACTAAAGCGAGTTCCTCAGGAAGAAAAAATTTTATTCCAGATAGAAGCAGGTAACTCAGGAAAAATGAAAATAATCATAAATATGAGTATAGCATGAAGATCAGAAGGGGATAAATGAAGCCAAAGTTTTGTACAATCTTTCTATTGTTCGGGAGCCTATAAATGTAAATCAATAATGCATATTGAAATCTGCAGGATAACCTGTAAAAATTGAATAAATGAAAGTATATAAGTGTATATATATGCAAAGAGAAGATAAAATAAATTTTAAAATAATTAGTACATAGGACATCTTTTAAAGGAAAATAAAGGAACACAAAGTAAATGGGACAAATAGAAAATAGTATATTTAAACTCAAATATATCAGTAGTTATATTACATATAAGTATATTAAATACCATAAATAACACCAAAATTTGTCATACTATCAATAGAGAAAATAAAAATCAACTAGAGGCACATTATGAGACAAGTCTTAAATATAAAGATAGAAATTTAATATACCTATACTAACAACAAATAAAGTACTTTTGAAAGCAAGAAGTATTACTAGAGATAAAGTGGGATATTTCAGTAAAATTTTTTCATTCAAGTGGAAAAATACTAATTCTAACTTTATATGCATTTAATAACATTAGATCAAAAAATATAAACTGACAACTAACATACTTCTTAGTTACTGATAGGGAAAAATTATAGAAAAACAGAGGAAAAATCTCTAGGTCCACATGGCTTTCCACATGAGTTTTTCTAATCCATTAAGTAAAAATAACACAAAATTATAAAGTCTTCCAGAGAACAGAAAAAGAAACTTATTAAGTTACCATATTCTTAATACCAAAACCTGACATGTACGTTACAATTAAATAAAACTACTGGCCACTTTCTCCCATGAATGTAATTTTAAAATTCTTAACTAAAATATTTGTAAATCTAACTCAGTGATGTATGAAAAAGGTAATACATCGCAACCAAACTGAGATCATTTCAGGAATTTAAGAATGATTTAACATTTTAAAAAAATCAGTAATTAACTTCATTAGTTGCATGAATAAGGAAAAATTATTCAATTTAAGAGATTTATAAAAAGCATTTAATAAAATTCAATACAATTTCATGGTAAGCAATTGATTTGTATCCATAAACATAAAGAAATCTCACAAATCAATAAGAAAAATGTCCAATTTTTTAAATGATCCAATATTTGAAATGAGTACTCTACAAAAGGAGATATGTGAATGGTCAATAATTAAAGCATGAATTAGTCTAGATAATTACTGCTAAGAATTAAATTGTGTCTGTCAAAGAAGTATGTTTGAAGTCGTAAACCTGGGAACCTGTGAATGAGACCTTATTTGAAAACAAGGTGTTAGTGAAGTAGAGCTTTTTTTCCTCAAAGTTTACTCTGTTGAGATAGGCTGGATATTGCAACAGGGCTCTGTGAAGAACCTGGAGCCACTCAGAAGTAGCCAGATTCCTGCTTTTTTTATCTCAGGGTGATTTGTCCATGCTGCCCTGACTTCTAAAACAGTCTGTCTCACCCACAGGGCATACTGCTAGGACTTGACCAATATCCTTGGGATAAGATGTCTCTGCCCTTACTACCAACTGTGATATAAAGAAAAGGCACAGCTTTGGAGTGAATCACATTTGAGTTTAACTACGAGACTGACAACTCAGCAGCTGTGCAACCCTGGGCTTCCTCCAAGCCCCTCTTGACCTGTCCATTCAGTTCAACTTAATTTAATCCATCAAACACTAATTGAGGATCTGGAGTGTATTTTTTTAAAGTGTGCTTAATTCTGGAGATTGAAAGTATGAAAAAAAGTCTCAATCCTCATGGTACTGTAAAATGGAAATACCACACTCTCCTCAGAGTTATTTGTTTTTGTTCTGAGAATCCATGGGTTACTATTTAAACAAATATACTGCAGTTTGTCCATGTGATACGTGTCAGTATTATTTTCCTTTTCCTATTTCTTCTATACTGCCAATATTTCCTTGGTTGTGTGTTTTGAACCAGTTATCTTACCTCGTTGCACTTCTGCTTCTCCACTTACAAAATGGGAGAACAATAAGATGTTTACCACATCCATTAGGATGTATAACTTGTTCTGGCAACAGCAAAACTTGAGTGGAGTTGTTCCAATTATAGATTGCTTTGTGATGAACCCCTCCACCCTGCCAAAACTAAAAAACTTAATGGTTTAAAACAACTACATTAATTTTGCTGACAAATCTGTACTTTGGGCAGAGCTTAGTGGAAACATCCTATGTCTGCTCCCGTCCTTATTAGAAAGAGAGCAGATAGAAAATGGGGGACTGGATCATAACATGGGTTACGCACTCCTGTGTCTGGTGGTTCAGGCTGGCTATTTGTTGGGACCTCCGCTGGAAGTGTGGCCTTTCCTGGTGTCTGCTTGGCTTCCTCATAGCATAGAGTCTGTATTCCATGGGTGAGTGTCTCAAGAGGCATAGACAAAAGTTGTAATCCAATTTATGACTTAAGACATTATATAGTGTCATTTCTGCCTTGTTTGCAAGCTGACCCTGGTTGAGGGTGATACAGACCATTCTTTTTGGTGGAAGGGTGTCATTGTAATGTAAGAAGAGCATGGGTAATGAAGGTTTGACGTTGTCATCTTTAGAACAATCTGCCTCAGATTTTAAACAACAAAAGTTGAATTTTTACCCTGCTGAAGATCTGTGTGGGAGCTCTGGTCACCCGAGTCACTTGGGGATTCAGTTTGATAGAGGTTTCATATATTACCATAATTGGTGAGACAGGAAAAAATAATGTAGTTTTCTCCTAAAGCATCTATCCCAAAGTAACACCTGTTAATTCATCTCACATTTTATTGACAAAAATGTTGCAAGGCTGAGCTTCAACTTCAAAGAGGATAAGGAAGGGCAATCCTACCACATGCCTGGAAGGAAAGAACTGGATTATTTACAAACAGTCCTCATGACTAACATACCCAACTGCATAGGGTTTCTATGAGGATTAAGTGGGATAAAGAACATGAGGTATTTGGTACAACTTAAATTATTGAACATGTTCAATAAATAATACCCATAGTTTGTGTAATGGCAAGGCATTTTCCTGGCTATTTGCAATACTGCACATGAGTTCTTGAGGTTCCTACTATCCTCCCCTAGGGTGTCTGAAGTCAGAGGCTTAAACTGTAGGATTGTTAGCTTTCTCAAGCTTGGGTACCATTTAGAAAGCTCTGTCATCTCACTGAGACTCAGAAAATGCACAGTGGAGATTGATTCCTGGCATGGAAAGCTGGAGAGAGTAGGCCAGGCACAGCTTTTATAGAGACCTAGAATTTAAATCTTTATTTTTCATTTTGGACACTGACTTAGCATTATCACAGGGAGACCTTTGGGTACCAGGCATTAGCTATTTAAGCGAAATAAGTTGACAGACTTACAGGAAGTTGACTTAGCCTTGAGAGCGAAAGAGAGAGAGAAACGTCAAAAGATGTCCACATGCAATAATGATGTTCCTGTGACAGTGTCTCTCCAGAGCTGTCATCTTGTCTTCAAACAGAATAATGTTTCTGCATTAGTGACTTCTTCCCAATCTGTCCTTTACCCTAGTTTGGTGACTTGTTGACCTTCTGAAAAGCTTTGGGTAGGCAAGTATGTTTCCAACATCAACTCCACCATTAAATACTGTTGTGATCTTTGAGCAAGTTACCTGAAGTGTGAAAGTCTTAAGTCCTCGCCTGCCCAAATGGAGATGAAAAGATCTAATTCACTGTGGTTTGGGAAAACTTTAAAGACAATATGAATGCATCTTGTGGCTTGATTTCTAGGCTGGACTGGACACAAATGTTACTCCTTCTTGCTGTGGCCAGCTGCCTAGGTTCACTCAGAAGAATTTAACAATCATGTCCCTTCCAACGTCTTGTTTCTCTCTTCTCTTTTTTTCTCATTATGTTCATTCCTAATGTCAGTGGTTTATGAGTCCTAAAGAGAGGATGGATTGGGATCTAGGTTTTGTTCATCTCACTTTTTCATGTAAAAGAGTTAATTCTTAAGCTAGCTATTATATTAATGAGTATTCCAAATTTTAAACCAACTATACATACTTAGAGAAGGTAAATTACTCTCATTTCTTAAATTTATTCTTTGTTCTAGAAAAACTGACATGAAATGAGAATTGCCATCTTTGAAAAAAATCAAAGAATTCATCAAACTTCTTATAATTGTGGAGATAATTTTGTTATTTAGTAAACTTTTCAAGCTCTATCTTGGTTTTTATTGCTTAATTCACCTTTTTTCTTTTTTAACTAGTTCAGTATTTTCTCCAAATCCTCCCATTTCACTGATAATGTTGAATTTTATTAGAGTAGAATATATCATATATTTTTTTAAAACCAAAATTTCTACCATGGGGATTTTAATAGGATCTTTCTTATTTCTAATGTTAATTATCTTGCTTTTCTCTATTTACTGGTTAGATTTTCAAAGAATTCTCTATTTAAATGTTTTTCAAAAAACAGGGATTTAATTTATATAATTTTAAATAGTTCATGGAATCAATGTTTTCTGCTTTTATTGTTTCCTTCAGTTCTCATTTAGTATTTATTAATTCTTTAGTATTTATGAAAAATCATTTAGTACTTGACATTTCTTTTTGAGAATATCTTTGTACTTTAAATTTTTTGTACAATGAGATTTTTGGATAATCTCATTTTAAACACTTTAAAAGGAGTTCATAGTTTGTCAAATTTATCTTTCTCCTAATAGTAATTTGGAACAATGTTACTTAAATTTCCAATCTTGAGAAACACTTAAAATTCACATTAGTAACAGCATTTCTAGTTATTTGGCAACATGGACGAATATGTGACCTTGGCAATGTCTGGGTATTGGATTATTCATTTATATACATGTGTTCATAGCCTATTTAAAAATCATATTTCTCTAATTACTCCATTGGGCACTCAAAGTATCTTGATAGGTACCACTTTGATGTATTTATAACTGTATAACTGTATAACATCTGAGCCATTAGGGAAGCCCATATATACATATATAATTAATCTTAATACTTACTTAAATTATCACTGTTTGACATGTTCAAGCAGGAGACGGCAAGATTGAGCATCAATATCTTAAGAATCAGTCTCATAAAATGGACAGGATTGGGTGTATTTAATTCAGATGACCGTTATATCTACTACTGTGGGCAAGATCCCTTAGAAGAAATGGAGTAGCCCTCATAACCAACAAAAGAGTCTGAAATGCAGTACTTGGGTGTAACCTCAAATATGACAGAATGATCTTCGTTTCTTTCTAAGGTGAACCATTCAACATCTTAGTAATTCAGTACTATGTCCCTATCATGGATCCTGAAGAAGTTGAAGTTGGTCAGTGCTATGAAGACCTACAACACCTAGAACTAACATCAAAAAAAGATGTACTTTTTATCATAGGGGATTGGAATGCAAAAGTAGAAAATTCTTAAAGAGACAGGAGTACCAGATCACCTCCTGAGAGACCTGTATGTGGGTCAAGAGGCAACAGTTAGAACCGGACATGGAACCATTGACTGGTTCAAAATCGGAAAGAGTATGACAAGGCTGTATATTATCATGTTACTTATCTAACTTCTATGCAGAGTACAGCTTCCCTCATGGCTCAGCAGGTAAAGAATCCGCCTGCAATGCAAGAGACCTGGGTTCAATCCCTGGGTTGGGAACATCCCCTGGAGAAGGGAACAACTACCCACTCCAGTATTCTGGCCTAGAGAATTCCATGGGGTCGCAAAGAGTCAGACTGAGGGACTTTCACATATGCAGAGTACATCATGTGAAATGCCAGGCTGGATGAATTACAAGCTGGAACCAAGACTGCTGGGAGAAATATCAATAACCTCAGATACACAGATGATACCACTCTAATGGCAGAAAGCGAAGAGAAACTAAAGAACCTCTTGATAAAGATGAAAGAGGAGAGTGAAAAAGCTGGCTTAAATAAACTCAGCATTCAAATCCATGATCATGGCTTCCAATCCCATCACTTCATGGTAGATAGAAAGGGGAAAAGTGTAGAGAGTAAGAGATTTTTATTTTCTTGTGCCCCAAAATCATTGTGGACAGTGAGTGCAGCCACAAAATTAAAAGACACTGGCTCCTTGGAAGAAAAGCTATGACAAACTTAGACAATGTATTAAAAAGCAGAGATATCACTTTGCTAACAAAGGTCCATGTAGTCAAAGCTATGGTTTTTCCAGTAGTCATGTATGGATGTGAGAGGTGGACCATAAAGAAGGCTGAGATCTGAAGAACTGATGCTTTCAAATTAAGGTGCTGGAGAAAACTCTTTGAGTTTCCTAAGGGAAATTAAGCCTGAGTATTCAGTGGAAGGACTGATTTTGAAGCTGAAGCTCTAATAATTTGGCCACCTGATGTGACAAGCCAACTCACTGGAAAAAACAAAACAAAACCAATGCTGGGAAAGACTGAAGACAAATTGAGAAGGGCAGTAGGAGATGAGATGGTTAGAGAGCATCACTGACTCAATGAACATGAATTTGAGCAAACTCTGAGAGATCATAGAGGATAGAGGAGCCTGGATGCTGCAGTCCACAAGGTCACAAAAAGTTGGACATGACTTAGTAGCTGAACAACAGTAACACTCTTTTTTTCTTCCATGACAAATCTATGACTGAGAGATGGGTTAAAATATCCTAAAACAATCAAATCATTCCATTTATCTTCTTCCTTACATGAAGTGTTCTAAGAAACTTGAGTTCTATATTGTTGGAAATTATCACTAGCTCTGCTTTTTTTATTTTATATTTTCTTGTTATGTCTTCACCACCCAATGATTTTATTCTTATTTTCACACTTTTTAAGTTGGGATGGAAAAGACCTTGATGTTGGGAAAGATTGAAGGCAAAAGGAGACAAGGATGGCAGAGGATGAGATGGTTAGATAGCATTCCCAACTCAATGGACATGAATTTGAGCAAACTCAGGGATATACTAAGGACAGAGGAGCCTGGCATGCTGCAGTCCATGGGGTTGCAAAGAGTCGGACACTACTTAGTGACTCAACAACAATGTTGTCCCTCGGCATTATGTAGGTTTACTTTAGGAGTGTTTGACTTAAATGAAGCAGCTTAATCTACACATGCAGAATGTCATGATTAAAATATATACTCATTCTTCAATCATCTTCATTTATGCTTTCTATTTTTCATTCTTCGAGGTTTATGTCTTCTGCTGTTTGAACTGTGTTTTACTTGTTTTATATTTTCTATTAATTTCTCAACAAACATGATCTTCTTCCCATGTGGCAGGGCCTTTGCCAGACTGCAGGCACAGAAATAAAGGGAAAGAAAAAAAACAAACCCACAGGTCCCTGATGGGGTGAGGCAGCAGTGGGCAAAACAGAGGAACTGCATTAATTAACAGAGGCAAATAATTGCATTACAAATCATAATTATATACTGATAAATCCCCCAAAACAAAGAAATGCAGTTGTATGAAATTCCATGACAAAGAGAGTTGATGAAGTGGCATGAATTTCTTAGGAAATTCCTCAAGAAACTGAATGTGACCTAAACCATGAAGAATGTGTAGAAGGTTAACTCATTAAAGGAAAAGTGTGATCAAGGTGGAGACATTCCATCCAGAGGGAATGGTAGATGAAAAGGACTAATGGGAGAAGGAAACCTTTAAAAAAAATCCTTAAAAAAAATAAATAACCCAACAGTAATATTTAAAAAAAAATTACCCTGCAGCTCAAGCTTAGAGAGCTATCAAGATCTTGGTGTGAGATGAGGTTTATAGGAATTTGATCATTGCTGGAGTTGACCAGCATTCATCACCTCCTATCTTTTTAAATCTCAAAGTTAGAAATGAAACTATACATTCTGATTCCTCTACAGCCAAGCAGTTTAGATGAGAAATCAAGTGAGAGTTTTTCTTCCCACTTAACACTTCTCAGTCTTAAAATATAATTTTGGATTTGGCACACCAGACTGTGTTTATTAAATTATTCTTTTGTATATCATATCTCTTCCATGTCAAGAATTTTAATTGACATTTGCATTCAGTTTTGAACAATATTTTTCCCCAGTCATTTCTGGTTAAACTCCAAGACTCTATGTTTACCTGTTTTCCTACTCATCATTAGCCTCCTTTAGCCACCAATTCCCCATACTTAAGCTTTTAATTTTGATTAATCTTTCTGGTCATTTAGAATAGGGATGTGTCTTCCACTGATTCTTTGAAGAAGGGTGTGTGGTGGCATTTATTTTCTGAACCTGCTCCTTCATGGAATGCCTTTGACTTAACATACAAGCAGCAACCAGGCTGGTTATAAAATTCTTGGCCCACAGCCAGCCTTCCTCAAGCCTCACTAAGATGATTTCATTGTCTTTGGCATTCAGCATGACAGAAGAGAGGTCTCAGGTTAGCTTGATTACTGCTCCTCCAAAAGTCACTTCTTTTGTTCTGTTTTGTTTTGTTTTCAGGTTAAATGCTTGTAAAGTCTTTTTTAGTGTATTAAAATATTTGTCTATTCAAATATTTTCAGGAAATTTTTTGGGTGTGGCTGTCTCTTCATTGATGTGGCCTCGGTGTAATCAAGTCAAGTCTAAAAATTTACATTTTGAGGGGTTCTTTCTCTAGCTACATACCATGTGGCTTTGGGATTAAGAGCATTTGCTATAGAGGAAGGATGGCTGGGTTCAAATGCCAGCTTTGTCTTTCACTAGACCTTTAATTTTGAACAAAATTAAAAGAAAGCCCCAAATTAAAAACCTCTGTTTCAGTTTCCCTATTTGTCTTGGTTTGAACAAAAACTGTATTTGAGTCTTTTCCACAGGTTGTCAAGGAAAAACTCGAAACATCTTCTTGGCTAACCTAAAAAAAAAATGGGGGCTGATATAGTAATACCTACTTCAGAGAGTGGTTGTGAGGGTAGCCTGGCCCCTAAGAGCCTGGTATCTCTGTAAGAAAACAGCATGAGGCCCAGACATAGGCAGACAGAGGAATGATCCAGCTGCCAGGGAATAGCAAGGATTGTCAGCAACCACCAGAGCTAGGAGGAAGCAAGGCAAAATCCTCCCCTAGAGCCTTCAGAGGGACCAGAGCTCTGCCAGCTCCTTGATTGTGAATTTCCAGTCTCTCTAACTGTGAGACAATAAATTTCCATTCTTTCAAGTAAACAAAGTTAACATTGGCAAAGCATCTAGAAGGACGTTTAGCCCATCCTGAGTGTTTTGCAAGTAACTCCTAGGCCCTTATCTTTTCTCTCTCTCAGTTTTTAAGCTTCAGAAAGCTTTCTTTTTGGGGGGTGGGGAGAATGTAGATTTATTTTTTATTAGATATTTCAAGTTGCTGGACTGAAAAGTATAAAGATGAAAATTTTAACTAATTCTGTTGTCAGTTAATAATAATAACACCAAAGGTGTATCTTAACATGGTTATATAAATTCACAAAGTGTCTGGGAATTAAATTAGATAATATATATAAAACATTAAAAATTTCTGATATTCCAGTGATGATTTCTATCATCAATTATCTATTATGTGCATGTATATTAGATTTTTTTAAGCTTTGTTGAGGCATAGTTCACAAATAAAATTTAGTATAATTAAAATATTCTATGGGATGATATATATATATATATATATATATATATGTATGCTGCTGCTGCTGCTAAGTCGCTATATATATGAGTCCCATCATCAAGTTACTCAAAACATAACCATCACCTCACATATTTATCTTTCTTGTGTGAAAACATTTTAGTTATTCTCTCCTAACTAATTTTAATTATGTAACTTTATCAACTATAATCACCACATTATACATTCTATCTTCAGGCCGTGTTGATTTTATAACTGAAACTGTGTACTTTTTTTTACCAGCCTCTCCCTATTTCCCTGACAGCCACCATTCTACTAAGAGTTTGACTTGGCTTTATCAGATTCCACATACAGGTGATACCATACACAGTACTCATCTTTTTCTGTCTGGTATTGTTTATTTGTCATAATGCTCTCCAGGTTCATCTACATTGTCGAAATGGCAGGATTTTTTTTCAAGGCTGAATAGTATTCCATGGTGTGTATATATATATACACACACACACACACACTACATTGTCTTTATCCATTCATCAGTTGACAGACTCTGATGTTGTTTCAATACTTTGACTATTGTGAATATTGCTGCAATTTGCATGGAAGAAACTCCAGCACTTTGGCCACCTCATGCAAAGAGTTGACTCATTGGAAAAGACTCTGATGCTGGGAGGGATTGGGGGCAGGAGGAGAAGGGGACGACAGAGGATGAGATGACTGGATGGCATCACTAACTCCATGGACGTGAGTCTGAGTGAACTCTGGGAGATGGTGATGGACAGGGAGGCCTGGCGAGCTGCAATTCATTTGGTCGCAAAGAGTCAGACATGACTGAGTGATTGAACTGAACTGACAGGTATTTTTTTTGAAATAACACTTTCATTCTTTTGAATATGTATTCAGAAGTGAGATTACTGAATAATATGTCAATTCTAATTTTATTTTCTTGAGGAATCTCCATACTGTTTTCTGCAGTGGGTACATCAATTTATACTCTTACTGACAGTGCACAAAGGTTCTGTTTACATGCTTACCATCATTTGTTATTTCTTGTCTTTCTAATAAGAGCCATCCTAACATGTGTTAGGTGATATCTCACCGTGGTTTTGATTTGCATTTCTCTGAACTGTGGTGTTGGAGGAGACTCTTGAGAGTCCCTCGGACTGCAAGGAGATTCAACCAGTCCATCCTAAAGGAGATCAGTCCTGGGTGTTCTTTGGAAGGAATGATGCTAAAGCTGAAACTGCAATAATTTGGCCACCTGATGTGAAGAGCTGACTCATTTGAAAAAACTCTGATGCTGGGAAGAATTGAGGGCAGGAGGAGAAGGGGATGACAGAGGATGAGATGCTTGGATGGCATCACCAACTCAATGTACATGAGTTTGGGTAAACTCTGGGAGTTGGTGATGGACAGGGAGGTCTGGCATGCTGCGGTTCATGGGGTTGCAAAGAGTCGGACACAACCGAGCAACTGAACTGAACTGATGATTAGTGATGTTGAACACCTTATCAGATACCTGTTGGTCATTTAAATATCTTCTTTGGAAAAAAATATCTATTCAGGTCCTTTGCACATTTTTAATTGGAGTTTTGAAGTTTGCTTTTGAGTTAGTTCGGTTCCTAGTATATTTTTAGATATTAATCCTATATCAGATATGTGGTTTATAATTATCTTCTCTCATTCCATAGATTGCCTTTTCATTTTATTGATTCCTCTGTATTCAGAATTTTTTGTTTGATGTAGTCTCATTTGGTTATTTTTGCTTTTGTTGCTTTTGCTTTGGGTGTCAAATCCAAAAAATTATTACCAAGGGAATTCCCTGGCAGTTCAATGGTTAGGACTTAGTGCATTCACTGCAGTGAGTCTGGGTTCAGTTCCTAGTCAGGAAGCTAAGATCCCACCAGCTATATGGCATGGCGAAAAGGAAACAAAACAACCCCAAAGCCCCCTAATTATTACCAAGACCAATGTAATGTCAAGGAGCTTTCTCCCTGTTCTTTCTCTATGAGTTCCAGATTTTATGTTCAAGTCTTAAATTCATTTTGAGTTGATTTTTGTGTATGATGTAAGATACAGTGTCCAGTTTCATCCTGTTTTGCATGTGGATATCCAGTTTTCCCAACACCATTTATTGAAGAGATTCATCTTTCCCCACAGTATATTATTGGCTCCTTTGCCAAAAAACAATTGGCCATGTATGCATTGGCTTATTTTTAGGGTTTCTACTCTGTTCCATTGACATATGTGTCTATTTTTATATCATGAAAAAAATCTGGTTTATTTTCCCCTTTAACTCTGTAACATATAGTTTAAAATCAGGGAGTGTAACACTTTTAGCTATGTTCTTCTTTCTAAGATTGCTTTAGCTATTTGAAACCTTTTTTTTGTCTTAATAAAGTTTAGGAATTTTTTTTCTATTTCTGTGAAAAATACCATTGTAGTTTTGATAAGTATTGCATTGAATATGTGGATTGCTTTGTGTAGTATGGACATTTTAATGTTAGTTCTTCCAATCCATGAACATGGAATATCTTTCAATTTATTTGTGTCTTCCTTGATTTCTTTCATCAGTTTTTTAAAACAGTTTTCTTCAACTTCTTTGTATAAATTTATTTCTAAGTATTATATTCATTTTTAATGCAGCTGTAACTAGGATTATTAATTTGTCTTTCTGATAGTTCATTAATTTGCAGAAACACAACACTGACTTTTGTATACTGATTTTATATTTTGTAACTTGACTGAATTTGTTTATTCTAATAGCTTTGGGTGAAGTCTTTCATGTTTTCAACATGTAATATCATATCAACTACAAACAGAAAATTTTACTTCTTCCCTTCCAATTTGTATGCCTCATTTTTGTTTGTTGTTTTTTTTCTTTTTTTCTTTTTTGGTTGCCTAGTTGTTCTGGCTAGGACTTTATGTACTATGTTGAATAAAAATGGTGAGAGTGGGCATCATTGTCTTGTTCCTGAATTTAGAGAGAAAGCTTTCAAACTTTCACCACTTAGAATGAAATGAGCTGGGGCATTTATTATTCAGTTTGTTGTGTTGAGGTACATTCTATCTAGCCTAATTTGTTGAGAGTTTTATCATGAAAAAGTGTTGAATTTTGTAAAATGTTTTTTCCTGCATCTTTTGGGATGATAATACAATATTTATTCATTTTGTTAATGTGGTGTATCACAGGTATTGATTTGCATGTGTTGAACCATCTTTGTGTCCCAGGGATAAACCCCACTTGATTATGGTGTTTAATCCTTTTGAATGTACTATTGAATGGTTTACTAATATTTTGTTGAGGAAATTTGCATCTATGTCCATCAGGGATAATTGTCTAATTATCTTGTACTGTCCTTGTCTGACTTTGGTATCAGGGTAATGATGGCCTCATAAAATGAGTTTGTAAGTGTTTACTCCACTTCTATTGTTTGGAAAAGTTTTAGAAGGCTTGGTATTAATTCTTCTTTAAATGTTTGATAAAATTTATCTGTGAAGCTGTGTAATCCTGGACTTTTCCTTGTTTGGAGATTTTTGATCACTGATTCAGTCTCCTTACTAGTATTTGGTCTGTTCAGATTTTCTGTTATTTACGATTCAGCCTTGGAAGGTTATCTAGTTTGTTGGCATATCAGTGTTCACAGTAGTTTCCTATGATCCTTCGCTTTTCTGTTTTTAGCTGTAATGTCTCATTTTTCATTTCTGATTATATTTGAGTCTTCTTTTTTTTCTTAGTTGGTCTAGCTAAACGTTTGCCAATTTTGCTTATCTTTTACAAAAAGATGTGTTTGCTTTATAGTGTCTGTTTTATTTCCAGTATGATCTTTATTTCCTTTCCTCTACTAAATCTGGGATTAATTTGTTCTTAGTTTTTTAGGTCCTTAAGTTTTAAAGTTAGGTCATTTATTTGAGATCTTTCACTTTTTCTTAATGTAGACATTGATTGCTACACACTTTTCTTTTAGAACTGCTTTTGCTGCATCTCTTAAGTTGCGGTAGGCTGTATTTCTATTTTCATTTCTCAAGATTTTTTTTTGATTTCCCTTTTGATTTCTTTTTTTTTACTCATTTGTTATGCAGATGTGTGTTGTTTAGTCTCAGTATATTTGTGAATTTTGAAGTTTTCTTTTATAGTTGATAGCTAGTTTCATACCACTGTATTCAGAAAAGATGCTTGATATGATTTCAGTCTTCTTAAGTTTGTGAAGATTTGCTTTGCGGTCCATATATGATCTATCCTGAAGAATATTCCATATATGCTTGAGAAGAGTGGGTGTTCTGTTTCTGTTGCATGACATTTTCTGGATGTGTCTGTCAGTTCCATCTAGTCTAACATGTCATTTAAGTCCAATATTTTCTTATGATCATGGGGGATTGATGTCCCTTACAATTATTGCATTGTCTGTTTCTTCCTTCAGATCTGTTAGTATTTGCTTTATATATTTAGGTGTTCTAATGTTGCTTGCATAAACACTGACAATTGACCCCATTATCATGATACAGTAACCTTCTTGTATCATTACCGTCTGTGTTTCTTGTTACAGTTTTTGGCTTTAAGTCTGTTTTGTCTGCTATAAACCTGTGCTTTCTTTTGGTTGCAATTTGCATGGAATATATTCTCCACCCCTTCACTTTTAACTGTTAGTGAAGTTGCTCAGTTGTGTCCAACTCTTTGTGACCCCACAGACTGTAGCCTACCAGGCTCCTCTGTCCATGGGATTTTCCAGGCAAGAGTACTGGAGTGGATTGCCATTTCCTTCTCCAGAGGATCTTCCCGACCCAGGGATCGAACCCGGGTCTACCCGCATTGTAGGCAGAGGCTTTACCGTCTGAGCCCCCAGGGAAGCCTGAAGTGAGCCTCCTGTGCATGCACGCATGCTGAGGTGCTTTAATCATGTCCAACTTTTTGTGACCCCATGGACTGTAATCCACCCGTCTCCTGCGTCCATGGGATTCTCCAGGCGAGAATACAAAAGTGGGTTGCCATGCCCTCCCCCAGGGGATCTTCCCGACCCAGGGATCGAACCCATGCCTCTTACATCTGCTGCAATGACAGGCAGGTTCTTTATCGCTAGCACCACCGGGAAGACCCAAACCTCCTGCAGCAGCATATATTTGGTATATTTGGATCTCACTTTTTTGTTGTTGTTCGTTAAATCCATTTAGCTACTCTGTCTTTTGACTGGAGAAGGCAGTCCATTTATTTTGATAGGTAATTATTATTGCTGCTGCTGCTGAGTCACTTCAGTCGTGTCCGACTCTGTGCGACCCCATAGATGGCAGCCCACCAGGCTTCCCTGGCCCTGGGATTCTCCAGGCAAGAGTACTGGAGTGGGTGCCATTGCTTTCTCCAATTATTATTGCTAAGTGTGGATTTATTATTGCCATCTCCTTAATTGTTTTCTGTTTTGCAGTTCTTTTGTTCCTTTATTTCTCTTTTCCCTCTTCCTTTGTGACTTCCTGATTTTCTGTAGTGGTATGCTTTGATTTCCTTATCTTTAGTGTATCTACTATAGGATTTGCTTTGTCATTATATAAAATACATTATAACTGTTTTAAGCTGATAAATTTGAATGCATATAAAACTGCTATATTTTATACACCCCATACTTTATGTTTGTTTATGTCAAAACTTGCATCTTTGTATTGTGTATCCATTAACATGTCTTAGTGTTGGTCTCTTTGCTTCATCTTACTTAGTACTTTTGGGAATTCCTGAATATGGATGTCTACGTTTTCCCCCAGGTTAGGGAAGATTTTAGCCATTATTTCTTTGAATAAGCTTTATGGCCCTTTCTCTCTTTTCCTTATGGGACTCTTACAATGCACTCTTGCCCCATTTGATGATGTTCCATAAATCCCATCGGAGAAGGCAATGGCACCCCACTCCAGTACTCTTGCCTGGAAAATCCCATGGACGGAGGAGCCTGGTAGGCTGCAGTCCATGGGGTTGCTAAGAGTTGGACATGGCTGAGCAACTTTACCTTTACTTTTCACTTTCCTGCATTGGAGAAGGAAATGGCAACCACTCCAGTGTCCTTGCCTGGAGAATCCCAGGGACGGGGAAGCCTGGTGGGCTGCCATCTATGGGGTTGCACAGAGTCGGACACGACTTAAGCGACTTAGCAGCAGCATAAATCCCATAAGCTATCTTTATTCTATGATCTTTTTGCTCCTCTAATTGGTGAATTCCACTGTCCTGTCTCCCAACTTGCTGAATCTTTTTTCCAACTTGATCTAATTTTTTGTTGTACCTCTCTATTAAAATTTTCAGTTACTGTATTCTTCAGTTCTATGATTAGTATTTGTTGTTATTTTTTACTTTCTCTCTGTTGAAATTCTTTGTGCATTGCTTTCCTGACCTACGTGAGCATCTTTATGACTATTATTTTGAACTCTTGATTGGATAAACTACTTATTTACATTTGATTAAGATCAGTTTCTGGAGATTTTGGGTTTTTTTTGTGTGTGTATGTGTTTTGAACATAGTCCCCTGTTTTCTCATTTCCTTAATTCTCTGAGTTAGTTTCCATGCACTAGATAAAAGAGCCACCTCTCCCAGTTTTGACACATGGGTCTCTTGTAGGAGGTCAACCTTATTAATCAGCCTGGCCCAGTTCTTGATGTTCTCTCAAACCTTTGTGATTATCCAAGCTGCTGTATTTGTTCTTAGTGGCTCCCAGTAGTTGAAGATGTGTCAAACCCCATCAGTGTTCCAAATAAGACAGTCAGCACGGAGTAGCAAGGTGATTAGAAAGCAGACACTCAGGCAGCAGCCAAGAAAGTATGCACTCAAAACTCTTGCAGGAAGGAACTGGGAGACGGGCCCTTTTGCTTGTTCCCCCTGTGGAGCCTGCATGTATCCCCATGGAGGTGAAGAGTATTCCTGAACCTATTGGAAAACTTCTACTTTGCTGTAGTCTTGTGGGATTCTGGAATTCAAGTCTCATTGGCTATCATTTGATTCGGAGCCTGTCCCTTAGGGGGTAACCATAAAATTTTAGGTACTAGTTATTAATATTTGGCCAGCTTCTTCTAAGGAAATACAGATAATTTGGTTTTACTGTTGGAATGAGCCAGAGGAGAAGGTAGGGCACGTGTTCACTGGCTCCTTTAGGCTTCAAAGATGGTAACAGAAAGCACCTAGATGTCTGCTAATTAGAAGGCAGGCTCCCAAGAAGCATCTTGTATACAATCAAACCGCTTCAGGCAATTTTGCCGACTTCCTTTGTACTAAGCTCTGCGGGGATAGCCTCCGTGAGTGTTTGCGTGCTCAATAACTGATTCTTTATTTACTATAGACCTGTGGGATTGTGAATGAAAGTCCCAGTGCTTTCAAAGCCAGTTGATTTGGGGAACAGTCCCTTGCGTGGTAGTCGTGAAATTTGGTGCACTAAATGTAGGGCTCAACTCCATCACTTCTCAGGGTGAAGCTGGACATTTGGGGTTCCTTCCCAGTTGTATGGCCCTGTGCTGGTTGTGTGTGTGGGGGGGGTAGTTTATGGTGAGAGTGTGTCTGTTTTCCTTGTTGTTCAGTCACTCAGCCGTGTCCGACTCTTTGCAACACCTTTGACTCTAGCACACCAGGCTTCCCAGTCTTTCACTGTCTCCTGGAGTTTGCTCAAACTCATGTCCATTGAGTCGATCATACCATCCAACTGTCTCATCCTCTGCCACCCCCTTCTCCTCCTGATTTTACTACTATATTTTCTCGGTTGTCTGGTGTGTGGAGTCATCTACACATCTAGTTTCTGGACATCTCTCAAAGGGAATTACTCCATGTGGCTGTTTATGTGGTACATCCATAGGAGCAGGGAAATTCGGGAGTCTCCTGTGTCACCATCTTGGTCTAGAGTTGAGAATGTTTCCCTCCAGTGTTTTCTTTTACTTGTACCGTAATTATTCTAAGTCCAGGTGGTTCGGATCTGATCTCCATTCTCTATGTCTCATAGCTATCACTTCTTTTCCTAATTTCACCTCCCTGCTCTTTCTCTGAGGATTAAGATGCTTCTCCAGTCTCAGCCCCATTTCCCAATTTGCTTTATTGTAGCATCATTTCTGCTCCCTACTGTCCCAAAAACTTGTTTACATTTTTTATTACATTTTACTTTCTTTGAAATTGTGCCTCAAATACCTTTCCTATTATCTATTATATTTCACTGTATTAATATTACTTATTAACTTCTCTCCTTTAAAATTTTCTGTTTCTCAAAAAAATGTAAGCCTTCTGTGGGATACTACACAATTTCTAAACCTTGTTACTGCCCTTTATAGTTAATATTTTCAAAATTCTATTGCATGAATCTTCAAAATTACTTTCTTCCCTTCACCTGCTAAATTCTTGATTGGCCCTCTATTGTTGCTGTTGTTACACTTTCTATTTATTCATTTTAAGAGGAGAAAAGTCAGATTTGATCAGCATTTACCAAGTGTCAGGGTGTGTGCATTTCCTGTGGCTTCATTCACTCTCCATTTCATTGCAAGTCAAGCCTCTTCCTAATTTACCAGATTGAAAATTAGAGATGTTAGATTTAACAAATAAAAATACAGGATGACCAGTTCAATTTGAATTTTAGATAAATAATGAAAATTTTTTACTATCAATAATTACAAAATATTATATGGGTATACTTCCAATAAAATAATTTAAAAATCATCTGATATTCTAATTTGGCTTCTTGCTTTATCTGACAACCTTTGACTTGGCTGACAAGCATTCAGACCCAGCCCAATTTCCTCTGTGCAGCAGGTTTTTATCTGATGAAGATATACTGGGTGTGGGGTGGGGGTTCTTTTCCTATTCTGCCTGCTGGTTCTCTGCAAATGTTGCCCTACTCCGGAAGCCCTGCTGCTCCTCTTTCCTCTTCTCTCTACAGTGCTGGAAGGGACTCCATATCTTAGGATCTTAATGTGTGGATGCCCTTCTTCCTTCTGCTTCCTTTTCACTGCCCTGGGAAACTTCCTGTTCTCTGGGAGTTCAAGCTTCCAAAAGGATGGAATAAAAGTAATTAGTGTTTGTCAAATGTTTGCTATGTTCCAGACACTGTGCTTAGTACTTTGCATGAATTAGCTCTAATAATTTATTCTTCATGGCTACTCCTTAAGGAAAGTACTATATGAACCCCACTTTGCAGACGATGAAAACAAGGCTCAGGAAAGATAATGACTTGACCAAATACTAAGTCAACAGCATGGGGTTCAATTCATAGCCATTGGTCCCTCAGGACAAGCTTTGAACTTCTATCTGGTGTCCACATCTCTGGGCTAAGAGGCAGCTGTGCAGGAGACACATGTGTCTTCCTACCTTTGTTCTATCTTTCTGTGAGATCACACATAGGCAGCCCATGATTTTTCCTCTCTTAAATCCAGATCCAAAAGCTGCTGTACAAGTGAAATTACTACTGGTTTCTAGAAATACATTTTCTTGTCATTTTTATTTTGCTCATTGTGAGTTTTTATGTTGTGAGTGTTTTTATGGGGATTTGGGGAGAACTTTGGGACAGGTTGGAACAAGACTTATAGCCAGTTTCCATATTAATTTGTAGGACAGAATTTCATTTTTGACTCTTTCATTTTATAGATAAGTTCTACTTTTTAAACCTTTTCAAAAGCCAATATCAAGTCTAGAGAATATGACTATATCAAGCGTCCCTAAAGAGTCACTTTTCCTAATTCATTATGCACTTTGATACCTAAGTTTCCTTCCTCGCTCCCAAATGACTCTGATATCATAATTTCCTTTGTTTCTTCCTTGATCTTTCAGGAGATGATGTCCAAAAACAGTTAAGTATAATGTTCTCCTTTTCAAAAATGGAGATTCCCAGAGAGATGAGAAATGTTGGCATCCCCTAGGCTCCCAAGTCCTGGGCCAGCTTTGCAGGAGAGCATCATAAGCTTTGCAGGTGAGACAGGGGCAGTTTTCTCTGCCTCACCAGTTGGTAGCTGCTAGGTCTATGGCAATATCACATCAGTCCCTCTCTCCTTTGCTCTTTCATTTTATCTCACTTTACTTTCTCAGTTACCTTACTACTCAATCCTGTCCAGATATATTCTACTACTTCATTTCCTCTTCTATTTTTTCTGTATTTCTATTTCTTTTAAATATGCTTAACTTTCTTTTTTTTTTAGTTTTTTATTTTTTAATTTTAAAATCTTTAATTCTTACATGTGTTCCCAAATACCCACTCCATCAAATTGTACTGATACCTATGAAACTTTATTTGACAATTTTGTGCTTTATTCAACAGTTTTGTGCTTTATTCCTTCTCTTAATTGATCCTCATACTGAATGTGTTGGCATGTACACAAGGTAGCTGTTAAGACATACTTTGTGAACATATTTTTATCTGAGTGTTCTGGAGATGCTTCACACCATGTTGCTTCTTTTTCTCATAACTATTGTCCTCTGTGATATCTGCTTGTTGCAGTTTTATCTGGGATTTCCTTTCCTCTTCCTAAAACGCAGCTACTCTGGACAAATACATTCTTTCCAATTTTTGTGAAGCTCCTCCAGGCCTGTAGGATTCCTCCTTCAGCTGACTAGAAATGGAAAGGTGGGGGTTTTTCTGAAAGGTAGAATACAAACGCTGATTTCCTTGGCTCTCCCAGGTTGAGGTGATTTATAAAGATCTCTTATTACACGTGACCTTGATCTTACCCTGAAAACATCTACTATGTGCCTTTTAGGTAGGGAACCATTTTTTTATACACCATTCTGCTTGGGTATGGGAGGGCTAAATTGCTGAATAGGCTGAAAGTTGAAAGGAAGCAAATCAAGATAAACTTGAGAAAATTTACATTCACAACACAGTATTGGACATTTAGAATTAAGAGGGTAGATCTCATGTTAAATGTTCTTACCACAATACAAAATAAATAACTATCAGCTTAAAAAAAGGAATTCAAGCAACGTGGTATGATGGTTAAGAGCACCAGCTGTTACATTAGAACTGAATTTCAGTACATGTTTTGTCTTTTACTACCCAGGCAACCTTAGGCAAGTTACTTTACCTATCTGTACGTCAATTCCATCCTCTTTTAAATAGATACAATGATAGCAAGAATATAATAGAGATGTCATGAAAAACACTCTAAATAGTATATGAAAAGTGCTTTGTGCATGGCAGAAATAATATCTGAAATATGATATGTTCTGTAAATGTTACCTACAACTAAAAGAAAAATTATAAATGCAATGTCTACTTCTACATACAACAAGAGCAGCTTTTTTATATGACCTTTTCCACTCTGCCCATATATTGACATCATATTAAAATAATTAAATCTAAATAACATCTTATTGTTTTCTCATATTTCCACAAAGATTTCATATATTTTTAAATGCATGCCTCACACGTTCATTGAACATGTATGCTATAATTTAGTTAAACATTACCCTATATGTTGAATATTTAAAAGAAGCTTAACTTTTTTTTTTTTTTGGCATAATCCCCTTAATGAAAGTAGCTATTTTTTCTTTGGATTGGTTCCTTGGGAAGCATTTTCAGATGTGAAATGACATGGCCACTGATGTTTCTTAAGAAGTATTCTCAAATTACCTTTTTGAAAGTGTTATATAATTTTATCTTTCCATCGACAATCTAAGAGTTACTATCTCAATCCTTGCCAGTATCACTTAATTATATTAATGTTTTGGTAATTTGGAAAAGAGGTAGGGTATGAATTTAAATACAGCTGCTTAACCTGATTTCTCTCCTGGCCAGAGAACTGGGAAGGAGTCTCTGACATAAACTCAGGGCCAAGACAGAATTTTTAAATGACCCTACATGTGCTAAGGCAGGTACTCACCAAGAACTAGCAAGAGGATAAGTTGGTTCATTTGTCCTCGAGGGCTGCTATAGAAAATGCTTATGTCCCCCCAGAATCCATATGTTGAACCCTAATGTGTAATGGTATTTTGAGGTAGAGATCTTTGAGGCAGTTAGGGCATGAGGGTGGAGCCCTCATGAAAGGCACGTGTGTCCTTATAAGAGAGGCCCTTGTCCCTTTCTGCCAAGAAAGGAAAGACAGCCAGTCATCTGCGGAACACACAATGGGCCCTCACCAGACCCCAGAGCTGCCAGTGCCTTGGTCTTGAACACCCCAGGCTCCAGAACTGTGGGAAATAAATTTGTGTGGTGTATAAGCTAGAGTAATGTGTTCTATCAGCCCAGATGGTATAAGACAAGGGAAGTTTGGAAAATTGCATCAAGAACTGTAAAGATGACTTCTGCCTTTTGGTTGGGAATCGGTTTTCTAGGAATCTAATTTAATTTTTATCATATTACAATTTTGAAGAACTCAAGTGTCCAGCAGAAAGACAATTATTAATGGGTTGTGGTACAGACTACCAGAAAGTCATATGTCATGCTTAGGAAGAACATTTTAACAGCATGGTAAGTGGGGGAGGGGAAAGAATAACATCATATCCTAGATGCAATATGATCTCCATTATGAAGGAAAAGAGTGCAGAGAAAAAGTCTGGAAAGCGATGTGCCTAAATAGAATAATAGGCTTCTGCTGAGTGGTGAGCTTATGATTTATATTTGTCCTGCCTTTTAACGTTTTCTAAGTTATTCAAAATGTGGGTCTGCTATGTCAACAATTGGACGTTTAAAAAAGAGAGAGAGAGAAAGAGAAAGAAAAGGCTCTTGGTATGAATCCACAGTGTGCTCATATAGAATCTGAGGCATGTAACCTCAGGCTCAACCTAAAGTCGGCACTGCGTCCTCCATCAGCCTCTATCCCACTGGATTAACCACAATATAGAAAAGGCAGAGAAATCAGAGATCAAATTGCCAACATCTGTTGGATCATAGAAAAAACAAGAGAGTTTAGGAAAAACATCTACCTCTGCTTAATAAACTATGTCAAAGCCTTTGACTGTGGATCACAACAAACTGGAAAATTCTTCAAGAGGTGGGAATATCAGATGACCTTACTTGCCTCCTGAGAAATCTGTATGCAGGCCAGGAGGCAACAGTTAGAACTAGACATAGACCAAGGGACTGGTTCAAAATTGGGAAAGGAGTATGTCAAGGCTGTATATAGGTACCCTGCTTATTTAACTCATATGCAGAGTACATCATGTGAAATGCTGGGCTGCATGAAGCACAAGCTGGAATCAAGGTTGCTGGGAGAAATATCAATAATCTTAGATATGCAGATGACCACCACCCTTATGACAGAAAGCAAAGAGGAACTAAAGAGCCTCTTGATGAAAGTAAAAGAGAGTGAAAAAGTTGACTTAAAACTCAATATTCAAAAAATGAAGATCGTGGCATCCAGTTCCATCACTCCATGGCAAATAGATGGGGAAACAATGGAAACAGTGATAGACTTTATTACCTTGGACTCCAAAATCACTGCAGATGGTGACTGCAGCCATGAAATTAAAAGATGCTTGCTCCTTGGAAGAAAAGTTATGACCAACATAGACAGCATATTAAAAAGCAGAGACATACTTGGCCAACCAAGGTCCATCTAGTCAAAGATACGGTTTTTCCAGTAGTCATGTATGGACGTGAGAAATGGACTATAAAGAAAGCTGAGCACCAAATAATGGATGGTTTTGAACTCTGGTGCTGGAGAAGACTCTTGAGAGTCCCTTGGACTGCAAGCAGATCAAACCAGTCAGTTCAGTTCAGTTCAGTCGCTTAGTCATGTCCGACTCTTTGCGACCCCATGAATTGCAGCACGCCAGGCCTCCCTGTTCATCACCATCTCCCGGAGTTCACTCAGACTCACGTCCATCGAGTCCGTGATGCCATCCAGCCATCTCATCTTGGGTCGTCCCCTTCTCCTCTTGCCCCCAATCTCTCCCAGCATCAGAGTCTTTTCCAATGAGTCAACTCTTTGCATGAGGTGTCCAAAGTACTGGAGCTTCAGCTTTAGCATCATTCCTTCCAAAGAAATCCCAGGGTTAGTCAACCCTAAAGGAAATCAACCCTGAATATTCATTGGAAGGACTGATGCTGAAGTTTCAATACTTTGGCCACCTGATGCGAAGAACTGACTCACTAGGAAAGACCCTGATGTTGGAAAAGATTGAAGGCAGGAGAAGGATACGACAGAGGATGATATGGTTGGATGGCATCAACGACTCAATGGACATGAGTTTGAGCTAGCTCTGGGAGTTGGTGATGGACAGGGAAGCCTGGCATGCTGCAGTCCATGGGGTTGCAAAAAGTCGGACATGACTGAGTGACTGAAGTGAACTGATTAACCACAGGCATTTTCAGTTCCCCACTTGACATCAGTCTTTTTAGGAACATGGGTGCTGTATTCCTCATTTGTAGATTCCACCCCCTATTCCATGTAGTGCCTAATACAAAAGTAGTGATTACTTTTCATTCATTTATTCATTCAGTCGATAATTTAAGAAACAGCACGTGGTGTCCCAGGCACTGTGCTATACTCTGGGGAAAATATAAACAAGGTAGTATTTTTATCTTCAAGTTGCCTGAGTAAAATCTAAAGGTGTTACTAAGAATTTATAGTTTCAGGAACAAGACAGTAACAAAGGGAACTTTTCTGGCCATACCAGTAAGTTACTCAGGTTTCCACCCTCTAACCCCCATTGTTCTCTGCTATTAGAAGGTCTCCCAAACTCAGCTTTGATGACCACCCTTCCTGACGCTGTGGCCTGGCCAACTTGTGCAGGCCACCGCTGCATCCTCTGACCATCTGCCTTTCACATAGCCACCGCCTGGTCCACACTTTGGAGCTTAGCTTCTCCAACAAGCCAAGATTTCCCTGGCCCCACCAGATGCTGCTTCTCACTCTTGGGTCTCTCTTTGTTCTTTTCTTTTTCTCCCACAAGCTGAGAAAAACCTGAGATCCTAGAAGTTGGTGGAGGTATTCTCCCCTGCCTCTGGGGTTAGAGTCATCACCCTTAATTCCAATACCTCTACAGAAATGCAGCATTTCTTCACAAAGTTCTACCCCACCAGCCAGCCTGGGATTTTCCCTCATTTCTTCCATCCGTCCTCTGCTGGAGGTTTTTATCCTCTCTGCCTGTCCCTTCTTCCCTCAAAACGGGCTCACTGATGGGTACCCATTTCTATTTCTCCCTGTTCACATTTTACTCCCAGGAAAGTCACCTCCATTGTAGGTGGTGGAAATGATGAGGCTCAAGGGTGGAAGAGAACTGGGGCAGCACCAATCCCGTAAAGAGAAGGGTCCTCATAGTAACTTCTTTTGATTAGCTTATTTCCATCTGCCTGTTCTCTTTGATTTGATAGATTAAATCCTCACAAATGCTGCTCGTCTGTAAATTTAGACTTTCAGTTACACCAACAGGAAAATTAAAAAAAAATATTGCCTCTTCTGTTCCAGTTTGAGTTCTTTGTCTTTCCCCTTGCTTTTTCTGTTTCATAGACTCATATAATTTCTGGATGGAAAAGAGCTTCGTGGTCATCCAATAAAATGCCTCATTAGATCATTAAAGTTCCTCTGCAACATCGCATCCAGTGGTCCTTCAGTCTTCGCTTGCACACCCCCAGGGATGGGGACCTCATCCCCTTACTGGGCAGCCTATGCCATCTTTATACAGCTCTGTAAGTAAAATTGTTTTAATTCCTAGTGAGGGGAAAAAAAAAAATGATTTCCCTGATTCTTTCTTCCCTTGACCCTAATTCAAGCTCTTGACATGAGACCAAACAAATCTAACTTCTCATTCATGTGGAAAGCCTTCCACTGCTTTCACCCTTTTGATTTATGCTAGAGTCAATTCTACTTGGAACTGTCATTAGAAAAATGAACATAATTTAATTTTCCTAACAATGTCTAGGAGATTCAAGAAATAAACCCTGATGAAGTAATTTATTCATTCATTTTGTTCATATAGCAAACATCCACCAATTTCTCATTTTTCCAAATCTAGTGCAAAGATCTGGCCACATGTAGCTGGTGAGGTTCCCTCCCTACACTCGCGAAGTTCACAGGCCAGTTCAGTGGCTAAAAGCAAGCATTCTAGTGTTAGATAGTTAGGCTCAAATTCTTGCTTTCTCTCTTGTGTGACCTTGGACGAGTCACTAGGTCTTAACTTTGTCGAATGTGAAATACAATACTGATAGTTCGTTCTGTCAGTAGGGTTGTTGTGAGAATCATGAGATGACCCACATAAAGCTCATTAAAGGGTCAATGAATGTTGGCTGTCACTGTTATGAAGAGTCATGTGGGAAAGAGATGAGGTCAGTTTCGGTATGCTTGGTAGATTTGGCAAAACCAGAATGTGCTACAAAGGCACAGACATAACCAAGACTTTGAAAGCCTAGAAGAACAGGTGACTTTTTGCTGAGTTTGGAGAGATGCGGGAAGGTGGGCGATGTTGGAGAGAGAGATTCCAGGCAGAAAGATCAGGTCATGCAAATATACAAATCTGTGGGATCCAAAGGGGTGTCCAGGGAGCTATAAACAATCCAGAAAGGCTGGAGTACATCTGTATTGTGGCAAAGGTTGATTCCAGGGAGTTTCTAGGGATCATAAAACAGAAAACCTTGTAAGCCAGGCCAAGGAGAACAAACTTTGTCCTATAGGACCTGAGGAGCCACTGAAGGATTTCACGTGAGAAGATTGCATCTCTGCATTAGTATCACTCTGGTAGAGGGTGAACTGGAGAGAGGGAGGCCTGGAGGAACAGTAAATTCCTCAGTAGGTGGGTTAAGCTCATGCTTAGGGTGCTAATAATGCAGGGGTGAATGAGCCTGTGTTTGCTACATGATTTATCCAGAATCTTGCAAGCAGTGAAATACAGAGACAAGCTCTTTTAATATCAGCATATGCACAAGCTTTGGTTTTACTGTTTGGTGTTATTGTCTTTGATTTGCAGATAGCAGCAAAGGGATTATGGTGCATAGAGCCCTTAAAAATTGCGTTAGAATAGGTGAGAAATAATAAAGGCTGGAGTCAAGGCAATAGCATGAGAGACAAAGAAAAAGGGAAAGTTTCAAGGCAACAACAGTCAGAGTGGAATTCTTTTCCCAAAAAGGGCAGAGTAGGGACTACGGTTTCTTTCAGCCCAAAGTCTCTCCCTGAAAGTGACAGAACATGGCAATATAGCTGCTTTCAACAAATTAACTTCCAGTGTCATGAATATATTCTAAATGCAACTTTATCATTTTCCAGAAAATAGTTGTTCAAGATATTCTCTAAATCTTTATTTACTTATTTTTGTTCACTTATTAAATGTTACAAAGATTAACCATGAACTGAGAAGTGTGTTCTTGAATATGCAGATTTAAACAAGAAAGATGTTATCGCCTAATCTTAAGCTTACAGCCCAGCAATGTGGGTAGATATTGAGTAAAAAAACAAAATTCATCATTTAAGCACACTTATGATAGAAACTACTTTCTTTTACAGCCAACTCTTCCAAAATAATGGTAACGTGGTATTTAGACATACTCACCTCCCAACCACTCTTCAACCCATTCTGTCTGGCTTTCTCCTTTTGAATTGCCTTTGAGAAGGTGATTAATAACCACCTTGTTGCAAATTCAATGGACAGTCTTCATCCAGCACCTCATTTGAAGTCTCAGCAGCCTTCTATGCTCCTACCACGCTGAAACTTTCCTTAGTCTCTGGAACATTATAATCTCCTCTTTTATCCTTTTGATTTTGTTTCTGTCTCCTCTGCTGAACTCGCCTTCATCTTGGAGTCCTTTAGAATGTTTCTCATCTTCTCCTATCTTTCCCTATGGTGAATTCATCCATTCTAACATTTGCTCCAAATTTTAAGATTCCTAGACTTACATTTCCACTCTCTTGTGAACTGCAGATTCATATAACCTAATTGATCACCTAATACCTCCGCTCGATGCCTCATGAGAATCTCCACAGGATATGTCCAAATCTTTATTCTTGGACTGCTGACTCTTCCGGTCCCAAATATGGTCCTCTCCTGGTATTACTACTCTCATTGAATGGCATAACCCAACTGAAAAACAGAAACACAGGTATCAACCCTTGACATCTCCTTTTTCTCCTCTTCATTTTCCCCTGCTTCATCCAAGTCGAGGCCACCCTTGTCTTTCACCTGAACTACTGGGAGAAGTACTTAATTTATCTCTCCACAGTTATGACTATTCACTTCCAAACAATTTTCTTCATAGCAACCAGATATTTACAACACACACACACATACACACCTCTAATCATGCCAGTTCCTATTTAACACTCATCAGTGATTTTTCTTGCCCTGAGGATCTAATCTAAATTCAACATGACCTTCCAGGCCCAGCATGATCTGAGACTTGACTAACTAGCTCCGATCGCTTTTGGGGACACTCATCTCCATGTTCCAATCAAAGAAATCTTTTAGGTCCTCAAACACTCCACATTCCTCCTTTGCTCTTGTCTATGCTCTTTGTAATTCTTGGACTACTCCCTTTTCTTTGCCAGTTAATGTCTATTATCCAAGATAACATCTAATTCCTCACGTATTTATTGTCTCTTCCCTCCCAGTAACATGTAAGGTCCACGCAGCAGGGACTTAGATTGTTTACTTACTGTTATGTATTCAGCATTTAGGAGAGTCGCCAGCACATATTATTTAGTCAATGAATATTTATTTAATGATTAATTAGCTAATCATCAGAGTGCTGATTCGGTTAGTCTCGTTTATTGCATTGTCGACTCTTGTTGTGCCTGCCTTCTTCTCCGCAGCATCGATCACGGCCGTAATTCTACATTTACTTAGGATGACAGTCGTGGTTATGACTGAGGAAGATGCTGAAGGATGAATGAGGTGTCAAGTCATTTGACCACTTCTAGCTCTTAATTTGCTACTGAGAAGAGAAAATAGGAAGGAGAGGGAGGATGAATCTTTAGGTTTGCTTGCGCTGTAGAATTCTAAGTCTAGGCAATTCAGGATTTGAGAAGCAATGAGTATTTAGTCACTGAGAGGTACCAAAGGACAGAGGAATGAGCACTTGGGTGGGAAAAGGGGATTCGGACTGCAGTTTTAAAGGTTGGTGTTAGCTGTGTGATATCTGCCTTTCTGTGTCACAGTAGCTCCTTTTGTAAAATTAAAATAACACCTTGCCAAGTCTATTAGTCAGGGTTCTCCAGAGAAACAGAACCAACAGGATATCCTCCTTATTTGTACTAGAGTCATTAGTAGGCATTAGTCCCTTGTGATTATGGAGGAAAAGACTCTCTTGTCTCTTGTCTACAAGCTAGAGACTCCGCAGAGGTATTGATCCATTTCAAAAGCAGAAAGCTGGAGAGACACTCGTGAATCTGAAGACCTGAGAGGCTGAAGGCAAGAGAAGACCTTTGACTCAGCTCATGCAGCTGGGCAGAAAAAGAATTCAACCTTCCTCCACCCCTTTGTTTTGTTGAGCCCCTCAGTGGCTTGGATGATGCCTGCCTACGTGGGAGAGGGTCATCTGCTTTTCCACCAATTCAGATGCTCCTATCTTCCACAAATGCTCTCACAGACATCCCCAGAAATCATGCTTAGTCAGCTCTCTCTGTAGCCACTGACCTAGTCAAGTTGATACATAAAATTAATCATCCCATCAGGGTTGTAAATAGAATCCTGGAATGTATCTCATTTGTAGACACATTTCCGTCTCTCATCCATCCATCCATCCATTCTTTTCACCTGATATTTTTACAACTAACAGTCGCTGTGTGCAGCACTCTGCCAGAAATTGTGCTTAGTATGAGAGAGTCACAGATACATACAGTCAAGTACTGACTTTGAGGAGCTTGCAGTTTATAGAAGGATTTGTTTAAACAGGTATTTTAGAATTCAATGGTCTAAGGAGGAGGTAGACATTTGGGTACCACTCTGAGACTAGTGTAGTCAGAGTTTCTGAAGGAAGTAAGAACTGAGCCGAATCTTAAAAAGATGGAAGGGTGGATGTTACCTGGGTGGGAAGATTGAGAAAGACAATATAGACTTGTGGGAGGGTGAGGGAGGGGTCCAGGGAGGGGCAGGGTGGAGGGAGGCAATGTGAGCAGGAGGATGTGTGCAGGAACTGCAAAGGGGCCCGCTGTGACAGGACCAGGAAGGGTGATGTGAGGAAGGAGACTAAAGCTGGGGAAAGGAGCTGAGGCCAGGTCATAGCACGTCTTGGGCAGCTTGGGCTTCATCCTCTAGATAACTGGGGGACACTGAAGGTGAGAAAGGGAGGGTGATGTGGTCAGACTTATGTTTTGGAAACGCCACTTTGGTAGCTGCGTGGTATCTGGAACGCATATGGTCAAGACAAAGGGGAAGATGAGGACCCTGCTCTTGACTCTACCTACCCTTAGCCATCATTTCCTAGTGTGCATCTGCTCATATATACAGAATCATATACTCTGCGATTTAAGAAGGGGCCTTAGAGAGTATTTTCCAACTCTGATTCAAATCTACATTCCCCCTGCTCCAAGGTTCCTGTGCACATGCACACAGACTGGCCCATTATTGTGCTGCACACAGACAGCTCCCCGGGCATGCAGACACTGGCAATTGCCCGTGGTTTCATTTCCCCAGGTACCAGGCGTAACACAGCCACTGCCTGACAGATCTAATCACAGGCAGGGTCTCTTTCATAGTCACCCCAGAGTGAAAGCTCAGCATGTTCCCAAGGAAATGACTGAAACATACAAATCAATTGCCCTTTTCTTCTCTTCTTTCCTGACCCTATTTTGAATGCAAGTATGAGGTTTGATAACAGTAGCAGGAGACGAGGTGGATTTCACATGGCCAGGATCTCATCAAAAGGAAAAAAGTCTGCACAGAGATAGAAAGACTCAGCCTTGCATCAACCTTGAAGATTGCCATGCCACTCCTGAGAATAGCCGGGAACCCAATCACACTCAGTGTCAGAATGGGGAAAACATCTGGCACTTGCTCCTCACTGCCTTTCAGTGGGGCTTCATCACCACTAAACTGCTGCTTGCTGTTCCCAGCCCGCCCATGCTCCTAAATTACCAGCCTCTGGGCCTCTGTTTATGCTTTTCCCCACCTGAGACACTTTATACCAATGCCACACACTGAATTTCAGTGTGTGCTTCCAGCCCAGCCCAAATGTCTTTGTATCTATGAAGTTTTCCTTGGATGATCTCTTCTAAAATTTCCCTATCACTCCAAATGTATCTTTAACATGGTACTGTGTTTGCCTTGCATTGTGATTATTTATACTCTTGTCTGGTTTCTTCCATGCTGAGAGCTCCTTGAGGGCAGGGTCAGCCTTTGTACAGCCTGTAGCATGCCCTGGGGCTTGGCATATGGAAGGCACTGGATTAACATTTGTTAATTACAAAGATGAAGCAGAACTGGAACTCACAGATATAAGTGACCTAATTTGGGGCCTTTAGGGATAAAATTTAATCATGAAAAGAACTTGAGGAAGATCTACTTGTTCCAGAAAGATGCTAGCTAGAGACTATATTGGGGACTTCCTGTTTTCTTGCCAGGAAGCAAAATGTGGTTCCAAGAAAGGGTTAGTGTTAGTTGTGCAGTCGTATCCAACTCTGCAACCTCACGGACTGTAGCCCGCCAGGCTCCTCTATCCATGGGATTCTCTAAGTAAGAGTACTGGTGTGGGCTGCCTCCCTTCTCCAGGGGGTCTTCCAAACCCAGGGATTGAATTCAGGTCTCCTGCATTGCAGGCAGATTCTCTATTGTCTGAGCTACCAGGGGTGGTCCCAAAGCTAAACATACCTGCATGTGAGGTCAAATAGCATCTCGCAGAGGTTAGAATAAGATGTGTCTGCCTAGAATGTTGAATTCTATGTTAACAACCACATAGCCATGGGAAATTTGCCTCACTCCATCTATAAAGCAGGAAGAATTGTTTCTACCACAGAAGAAAGATCACAAGCAGATGTGCAAAGTGCCTTGCACAATGACCACCATATTGCCACCTTTTAAACAAATATTAACTTCCTTCTATTTCACTTTTCTTCTTCCTCCTCTGCTATGCTTAGAACCCAATTCCTATTTCAGATGCAGATGTTGACTAAAGAAAACATGTTATACTTCCATTTCCTGAATTCCCCATTACCTGGAAATGGGTCTGGGTTGCCATGTTCGTATCTGGTGAACCCATCTCTGGCCTCAACTATAGAAAGTGGGAATTCTTTGCCATTTCAGTTCCTTGCCAATAGAAATTTGGAACTGGAGCCTGGAAACACTGAGTCAATTGACTAGGAGTAGCTTGGACTCCATCCAATTACATGGAGTCATCAGGTTAGAGTTTTCGTGGTTGACCAGAGCCACTTATGATCTGAACTGTTAAAGCTCCTTTGTCCCTTTCATATATTTCTGATTCTGAGCTCCAGCTCTCATGAGTTCTCACCTGGACAACTGACCACATCAGTTGAATCCATGTCTCGGTTTTTATCCTGCCTCTCTCTGTCAGCTTTTGTGTAGCACCAGTGAGTGAGTGTTCTCAAATCAAATCTTGTTAACACTTCTCTCTGATCTTACTCCTTCAGTGAGTCTAATTTGCTATGGCATTCTGTTTTTTAAAAATTAATTTTTATTGGCATATAGTTGATTTACAATGTTGTGTTAGTTTTGTGGTACAGCAAAGTGAATCAGTTATACATACATCCACTCTTTCTTAGATTCTTGCCCCATATAGTTCATTCAAGAGTACTGAATAGAATTCCCTCTGCTATGTAGTAGGTTCTTATTAGTTATCTATTATATACATAGTGGTGTGTACATCTCAATCTCAATCTCCCAATTTATCCTTCTTCCTTGTTAACCAGAAGTTTGTTTTCTACATCTGTTACTCTATTTTGTAAATAAGGTCACTTGTACCATTTTTTTTAGATCCCACAAATAAGCAATACCACACGCTATTTGTCTTTCTCTGTCAGACTTACTTCACTCACTATGATAATCTCTAGGCCATTCTAGAAACACCTGCCTCCTGAGAAATCTGTGTGCAGGTCAAGAAGCAACAGTTAGAACTGGACATGGAGAAACAGAGTGGTTCCAAATGGGGAAAGGAGTATGTCAAGGCTGTATACTGTCACCATGCTTATTTAATTTGTATGCCGAATACGTCATGTGAAATGCTGGGCTGGATGAAGCACAAGCTGGAATCAAGATTGCCAGGAGAAATATCAATAACCTCAGATATGCAGATGACACCACCCTTATGGCAAAAAGTGAAGAACTAAAGAGCCTCTTGATGGAAGTGAAAGAGGAGAGTGAAAAAGTTGGTTGGCTTAAAACTCAACATTTGGAAAACTAAGCTCATGGCATCCAGTCCCATTAGTTCAGTTGCTCAGTCGTGTCTGACTCTTTGCAACCACATGGACTGCAGAACATCAGACCTCCCTGTCCATCACCAACTCCTGGAGTTCACCCAAACTCATGTCCATCGAGTCAGTGATGCCATCCAGCCATCTCATCCTCTGTCATTTCCTTCTCCTCTCGCCTTCAATCTTTCCCAGCATCAGGGTCTTTTCAAATGAGTCAGTTCTTCGCATCAGGTGGTCAAAGTATTGGAGTTTCAGCTTCATGATCAGTCCTTCCAATGAATATTCAGGACTGATTTCCATTAGGATGGATTGGTTAGATCTCCTTGCTGTCCAAGGGACTCTCAAGAGTTTTCTCCAACACCACAGTTCAAAAGCATCAATTCTTCAATGCTCAGCTTTCTTGATCACTTCATGGAAAATAGATGAGGAAACAATGGCAACAGTGAGAGACTTCATCTCCTTCGGCTCCAAAATCACTGCAGATGGTGACTGCAGCCATGAAATGAAAAGACGTTTGCTTCTTGGAAGAAAAGCTATGACAAGTGAGAAAGCATATTAAAAAGCAGTACAAAAGTCTGTCTAGTCAAAGCTATGGTTTTTCCAGCAGTCATGTATGGATGTGAGACTTGGACTATAAAAAGCACAAAGAATTGATGCTTTTGAACTGTGGTATTGGAGAAGACTCTTGAGAGTCCCTTGGACTGCAAACAGATCAAACCAGTCCATCCTAAAGGAAATCAGTCCTGAATATTCATTGGAAGGACTGATGCTAAAGCTGAAATTCCAATACTTCGGCCACCTGATGCGAAGAACTGACTCATTGGAAAAGACCCTGATGCTGGGAAAGATTGAAGGCAGGAGATGAAGGAGATGACAGAGGATGAGATGGTCCAATGGCATCACTGACTCGATGGGACATGAGTCTGAGCAAGCTCCAGGAATTGGTGATGGACAGGGACACCTGGCATGCTGCAGTTCATGGGGTCACAAAGAATCCGACATGACTGAGCAACTGAACTGAACTGAGGCCCATCCGTCTTGCTATAAATGGTATTATTTCATTCTTTGTTACGGCTGGTTAATATTCCATTGTGTACGTGTACCCCATCTTCTTTATCCATTCATCTGTTGATGAGCATTTAGATTGCTTCCATGTCCTGGCTATTGTAAATAGTGAGTGCTGCGATGGACACTGGAGTGAGTCTATAGCATTCTTTTCAACTTTTCTAGAGAAATGCTCACAAGGATTGAAGCAGATGAAATACAACCATGTGGTACAAGATCAGAGATGGAAGGGATGGAGGGAAGGGACCCATATGAATAGTCCACTTGTCAATTTCTTTCACTATCTCAGGGTGTATTAAGATTCTCCAGAGAAACAGAATATATATAGAGTAGGGGAGAGAGAAAAATATTGATTTATTATATCAGAAGTTCCATAATCTGCCACCTCTAACCTGGAGGCCCAGGAAAGTCGGTGATATATTTTCAGTCCAAGCCCCTAGGCCTGAGAACCAGGAGATCCAAGGGATAATTTCTACCCAAGCGAAGGAGAAGACTGATGTCCCAGCTTAGTCAGACAGAGAGCCAGTTTTTCCTTCCACCACTTTTTGTTCTGTTCAGACCCTCCACAACTTGGATGAGGTCCACTCACATTGAGGACAACTTCCTTTACTCAGTCTACCAATTCACATGCTAATCTCATCCAGAAACACTGTCTCAGACACACCCAAAAATAATGTTTAGCCAAATACCTAGACACCCATGTCCTGGTCAAGTTGACAGAAAATTCAGCATCACCAGGGAAATAATGCCACGCTGTATTTTCTTTTGCTTTTCATTTTTATTCTTTTTTTTTTTTTTTTTAGGGAGGAGGTGAGATGTCTGGGGATATATGGCAAAATATATAGTGGCAGAATTTATCGGAGCACTTTGACAATCCTGGTTTATAACATTATCCTGGCATATTACTAAATAGGGCCAACTTTCATTCTCAAGTAAGAGGACACACTTCCATTACTGCTTCGGATGATAAAGCATATGGTCTGTCTAGAGAAGCATGAGCAGCAGTGTTCTTCACTTTCCTGTTCTGTAACTTTCACAACATGTAAATGGAATGAGAGCCTCAAAAACAAAATTCCCAAATTAATCCTCATCATTCAATTGCCAAACATCAATAAATATTCAATTTTGTTTTTCATTTGTTCATAGAACATTTGAAATACATCCAGAGAACCAGAATTTCTGGACCACTGTTTAATCATGGTGGAAAGCAATGAAATCCCTCCCTTTCTTCAGGATCCCAGTCTCTGTTATGTTTCATCCCTACTATGACAAAAAGAACTGTTTAGTCCTTATTAGAAAATCACACCTCAATTATTTCTTGGGTTAAACAAATATACACATTGCAGAGTAGAGTAAGTTTTCAAAGCCACGTCTCATTTCATTTTGGCTTTATCTTAAGAGATGAATATTCACAACACTTTCTTTATTAAATAAGATTTATCTGTTTTCTACTCCACTGAACATACTGGAAAATTCAAGAGATGTATTTTTTGGGTGATGCTTTTTCAGAGGCTAATGCAAAGGTGACTAATGTATTCAAGGATGCACTGTGGTTTTGATATGAGCCATATTCCCGTCTGTTGTTGTTCAGTTGCTCAGTCTTGCCCGACTCTGCAACCCCATGGACTGCCAGGCTTCCCTGTCCTTCACCATCTCCTGGAGTTTTGCTCAAACTCACATCCGTTGAGTCAGTGATGCCCTTCAATGATCTCGTCCTCTGTTGTCCCCTTCTCCTTCTGCCTTCAATTTTTTCCAGTATCAGGGTCTTTTCCAATGAGTCCACTGTTTGCTTCAAGTGGCCAAAGTGTTGACCTTCAGCTTCAGTCCTTCCAGTGAATATTCAGGATTGATTTCCTTTAGGATTGACTGTGTCTGACTCTTTGTGACCCCATGGACTGTAGCCCATCAGGCTCCTCTGTCCATGGAATTCTCCAGTCAAGAATACTGGAGTGGGTAGCCATTCCCTTTTCCAGGGGATCTTCCCAACTCAGAGATTGAACCTGGGTCTCTGGCATTGTAGGCAGATTCTTTACCATCTGAGTCACCAGGGAAGGCCCATTCCTATCTGAGCACACAAATTATATGTGTGCATGCATATTATTTTACATGTATACAAACATTTTAAAATTTATTTATTTTGAAAATGTTTACATCATGTCACTCATTGGAAACTAACATTTTAATCCAAATATTTTTAATGTAAAAATAATATAGGAAAAGCAAGTAAAATGACCACAAAACAGCACCAGTGTTTTATATAGTTATATATTAAAGAATCAAATTGATTTCAGTTCTTCAACCAGTTGTTCAAGAAAATATTTCTGAGCACAATAAAAAGCAGTTTGTGATGGTATTATTCAATAGTGACACTTTTCAGCATAGGTGCCTCTTTTTGACCTTACTTTGATTTGGCCTTATCTTCTCCCTCCCACCTCTCATCACTCATTACTTGTGTTTCACCTTTCAAGCTGATTTTTTATAGTGATTCAAAAAAAATATTAAGTGTATTTTGTTTGCTTGATTTTTTTCATCATATTGGTCCCATCTAAAATTGGCTTTGGGATTCAAGAAGTTCAGATAAATACTCTACAAAATTTGCAAGAATAAAAAAACTAATGTCAAATATATATGTAGTTATGGCTTCTCTGGTGGTCAGACAGTAAAGAATCTGCCTGCAATGTGAGAGACCTGGATTCTATCCCTGGGTCAGGAAGATACCCTGGAGAAGGGAATGGCTACCCATTCCAGTATTCTTGCCTGGAAGATTCCATGGACAGAGGAGCCTGGTGAGCGACAGTCCATGGGATTGCAGAATTAGACATGACTTAGCGACCAACACTAAATACATATGAAAGTTATACCTTTATGGTTCAGACTTCTTACACAGGATACATCAAAGTTTAAGACCCTTGCAGTGAAAAAAAAATCACAGTGTAACAAAGTACATATTTTAAGAAAGATTTACACTCAGACTTTTAAAGCTATCTTCTGAAATAAACTCTGTTCACTAATTGCGGTTGGTTAGCACATGGGCTTCCCTGGTGGCGCAGCAGTAAAAGAATCCTCCTGCAATGCAAGAGACACAGGCTTGATCCCTGGGTAGGGAAGACTGCCTGGAGAAGCAAATGACAACCCGCTTGAGTGTTCTTGCCTGGGAAATCCCATGGACAGAGGAGCCTGTTTGGCTACAGTCCATGGGGTCTCAAAGAGCTGGACAGGACTGAGTGACTGAGTACAGCACTTTCCTCCTATCAAGTGTGTAGTAAGGTAAGGTCACGGCTTTCTAGGTCAGTGATTTCAGGTTATTTATGAGTCTGGCTAATTTTGAAGTCTTTACCACTTTCGAATTAGCATTTAAAACATCCAGTTTTTTAATCGCTGACAAATATTCTCAAATTTAAGATCATGATGCCTTAAAATAAATGAAAATAATAAGTGCCAAATCACACACACATATGCAGAGAACAATTTTCTGTGCTTTTGCATTATCAGGGAATTCAATGGTGAGAAAGAGAAGTAAGTGTATTTTGTTTTGTAGATCTTGCGTGATCAACAAAACATTTGATTGAATACAACTTGTAGGATCAAACAGCTACTTGTTTTTGCTTTTATGTGATGTGCCAACAAAAATTTTTAGAGTACAAACTGAAAGTTATATACACTTTTACTTCCAAGGTAATGGATGATGGGTTGTCGTGTCCCCTGCTGCTGCTACCAAGTCGCTTCAGTCGTGTCTGACTCCCAGCAACCCCATGGACTATAGCCTACCAGGCTCCTCCATCCATGGGATTTTCCAGGCAAGAGTACTGGAGTGGGGTGTGATTGCCTTCTCCACATATCCCCTGAGCCATCATCATATAGCCTTGGTGACATCTGCACCCCAGTTTGGGAAATAAGGTCTCAGTACACTATACAAAGTGTCTGATCATCCTTTCATACTTCATTGTTCATTCTCTGCTTTCTGGATCCAGATTTGAGATTATTATTGTAGTAGAAGCCACGGAGGGAGCGGGCTAAGAACATGGTCTGCAGAGCCAGAACATCTGGGTGAGAATCTGAGGCATGCCATTCTCATGGTCTTGAACAAACTCCTTAAATTTCTGAGCCTTGGTTTCTTTAGCTATAATGTGAAGATAATAATTACATACCTCATAGGATTAGTATAAGAATAAAATGAGTTAGTATATCCTAAGTGCTTGGAACAGTCCCTTCTTAAAAAGACTATGAGGGGGTCGGTGTTAATTCCCCTAGTGATCTAAATGACATTTCTTCCCTAAACCATTGTCCTTGGCTGTGACTCTTCTGGGATTCCTGTGAGGCACTGGACCCCAGAAAGGTACTTCTCACCCCTTGCTTACCAGGTCAACTGGAATGGGGTCACCTGTGTTTTCCTGATCACTCTGAATTTTAACTGTCTGTTGATTTGTCTCCCGAGCAGAGTAAGGGTGATGCAATATCATATGGAGTCTTGTTCACCCTTGCCTTTCCAGGGCATAGCCCAGAGACATGCATGTTCCACCAACTCATGAAATTATAGTTGTTGTTGCTATTTATTCACTCAGTCATGTCCCACTCTTTGCCACCCTATGGACTGCAGCACACCAAACTTCCCTGTCTTTCACTAACACCCTGAATTTGCTCAAACTCATGTCCATCAAGTCAATGATACCATCCAACCATCTCGTCCTCTGTTGCCCCCTTCTCCTTGTACCCTCAATCTTTCTCAGCATCAGGGTCTTTTCCAATGAGTCCACTTTTTGCATCACGTGACCAAAGTATTGGAGCTTCAGCATCAGTCCTTCCAATGAATATTCAGGACTGATTTCCTTTAGGATTGACTTGTTTGATCCCCTTGCTGTCCAAGGGACTCTCAAGAGTCTTCTCCAGCACCAGAGTTTGAAAGCATCAATTCTTCGCCACTCAGCCTTCTTTATGGTCCAATTCTCACATCCATACATGACTACTTAGAAAATCATAGTTTGACTATACAGACCTTTGTTGGCAAAATGATGTTTCTGCTTTTTAATATGCTGTCTAGGTTTGTCATAGCTTGCCTTCCAAGGAACAAACATTTGTTAATTTCATGGCTGCAGTCACCGACCTCAGTGATTTCAGAACCCAAAAAACTAGACTGTCACTGTTTCCATTTTTTTTTTCCCCTTCTATTTTGCCATGAAGTGATGGGACCGGATGCCATGATCTTAGTTTTTTGAATGTTGAGTTTTGAATCTGCTTTTTCACTCTCCTCTTTCACCTTCATCAAGAGGCACTTTAGTCCTCTTCACTTTCTGCCATTAGGGTGGTGTCATCTGCATATCTGAAGTTATTGATATTTCTCCCAGCAGTCTTGATTCCAGCTTGAGCTTCATCCAGTCCAGCATTTCACATGACATATTCTGCATATAAGTTATATAAGCAGGGTGACAATATACAGCCTTGACATACTTCTTTTCCGATTTGGGATGAGTCCATTGTTCCATGTCCAGTTCTGTTGCTTCTTGACCTGCATACAGGTTTCTCAGACAGGGAAAGTGGTCTTCTAGTCTCATCTCTTTAAAAATTTTCCACAGTTTCTTGTGATCCATACAGTAAAAGCTTTAGCTTAGTCAGTGAAGCAGAAGTTTTTTTTGGAATTCCCTTTCTTTGTCTGTGATCCAGCGGATGTTAGCAATTTGATCCCTAGTTCCTCTGCCTTTTCTAAAACTAGCTTGAACATCTGGAAGTTCTCAGTTCATGTACTGTTGAAACCTAGCTTAAAGGATTTGGAGCATTACCTTGCTAGCATGTGAAATGAGGGCAATTGTGTGATAGTTTGAACATTCTTTGGTATTGCTCTTCTTTGGGATTGGAATGAACACTGATCTTTTCCAGTCCTGTGATCACTGCTGAGTTTTCCAAATTTGCTGGCATATTGAGTGCAGCACTTTAACAGCATCATCTTTTGGGATTTGAAATAGCTCAGCTGGAATTCCATCACCTCCCACTAGATTTGTTTGTAGTAATGCTTCCTAAGGTCCACTTGACTTCACACTCCAGGATATCTGGCTCTAGGTTAGCGATCACACCACTGTGGTTATCCATGTCACTAAGATCCTTTTTGTACACTTCTGTGTGTTCTTGCCATCTCTTCTTAATATCTTCTGCATCTGTTAGGTCAGACCATTTTTGTTCTTTATTGTGCCCATTTTTGCATGAAATGTTCTGTTGGTATTTCTAATTTTCTTAAAGAGATCTCTAGTCTTTCCCATTCTATTGTTTTCCTCTATTTCTTTGCACAGTTCACTTCAGAAGGCTTTCTTATCTCTCCTGCTATTCTTTGGAACTCTGCACTCAGATGGGTATATCTTTCCTATTCTTTGCCTTTTGCTTCTCTTCTTTTCTCAGCTTTGTATTTCTCAGACAACCATTCTGCCTTGTTGCATTTCTTTTTCTGGGTTAATGCATCTTGTGGTTTACTGTAGTTACTGTGTCGTTTCCGACTCTTTTTGTGACCCCACGAAACGTAGCCCACCAGGCTCCTCGGTCTATGGCGTTTTCCAAGGAAGAATACAAGAGTGGGTAGCCATTTACTTCTCCAGGGGATCTTCCCCACCCAGTGGTAGAACCCACAACTCCTCGTTGGAAGGTAGATTCTTTACCATGAGCCACCAGGGAAGCCCCTAATGCATCTTAGGAACAGTGAAGGAAGTCCCAGAAGAAAACAGTATTCCTTTTAGATAACACCAGGTGAAAGATGGATTTTCAAGGTTACCATGGGAATAGATAATGGGTCAAACTGATGGATCCTCTGGAAGATTCATTTTCTCTTCCTTGAGTTATAGGCCTTGACCACACCAAACTCACCCACATCCATCCAGTGTCTCTTGGAGAATCGTTCACACTTGTCTCTTTCTATGACCTTAGTTGTCCCTCCTGGGGTTGGGTGACACATTGCACCTCCTCTGGATAGTGCCATGTTCTTGAGGTTGGTGGTTCCTACTAACAGAGGCATTGTGGGTTTCTGGTTCCTTTGGACTAAGGAGGTGCTGTTGGTATTTTGGATCTCTAAGTAGGAAGGAAGGAGCCTCTGAGAGGCAGATAAATTAGATTATAGCCCACCTTGGATTACAAACAGTGTGCAGCTGTATAAGATATCTCCCAAAAAGCCTGACTCAGGAAGGGGTAGGATTTGAAAAACTGCCAGGCAAGGCGGACCTCTGTTCTAACTAAATATGTGGTACAGTAGCAAGCACCCAGCTTCTGGAGGTACACCCTTTGTCAAGGCCTCAGACTCACATGAGCAGGTACTTCTGAGAAGCTCAGCCTCTGCTGAAGGGCCTGGGAAAAGGGAGCTCAGAGCTTCCCCTGAGAGGAAGCAGTCCCCATGTTGGGCCTGTCCAGGATCTGGAGGTCTGCTCTGTGCTTCCCACACACAGGGAGGCTTGAAGGGTGATTCCATGCCTAATAGTTCCTCTTTCCATTTCTTTAAAGTCAAGAGGTCTCAGATATTGTATCCAGGAGCAACTTATTTCTTAAAGGCAGCCAGTGATCAGTCAAGGGATTAGACTAGAACCTACACATTGGTGGTCATGTTTTGTACTAATTTCATCAAGGCCTTGGTGTCTACAGGCTTTTCTTTCCATGGGGAACCTGGTTGTTGTTGTTCGGTCCCTAAATCGTGTTCTACTCTTTGCAGCCCCGTAGACTGCAGAACGCCAGGCTCCCCTGTCCTCCACTATCTCTCCGAGTTTACTCAGATTCATGTCCATTGAATCAGTGATGCCATCTAATCATCTGGTTTTCTGCCTCCCGCTTCTCCTTTTGCCTTCAGTCTTTGCCAGCATCAGGGTCTTTTCCAATGCAGAAATGCTGGCAGGGGTGACATTGTTAGTATTGTGTCCTTTTGTCCGTTAGGCTCACTTCTTTCTAGTCGAACCCCTATTCTTCTGTGTAGCCCGCCCTGAATCTCTGCATTGGAAGAGGATCAGGGGGAACTGAGGGCTTCCCTGATAGTTCAGTTCGTAAAGAATCCACCTGCAAGGCAGGAGACCCTGGTTCGATTCCTGGGTCAGGAACATCCCCTGGAGAAGGGATAGGCTACCCACTCCAGTATTCTTGGGCTTCCCTTGTGGCTCAACTGGTAAAGCATCTGCCTGCAATATGGGAGACCTGACTTCGATCCCTGGGTTAGGAAGATCCCCTGGAGAAGGGAAAGGCTACCCACTCCAGTATTCTGGCCTGGAGAATTCCATGGACTGTATAGCCCATAGGGTCACAAAGAGACATGACTGAGCGACTTCCACTTTCACAGGAGAACTGATGTGAGAGGAGAGCACGTGGAGAGTAGGGACTGGACTGGCTGGTGGGCATCCCATGAGCCCAAGCCTGCTCTCAGAGCACACTATGAGGAGTTCCCCCCACCTTGCCGGGCATCCCATTAGCCAAAGCCTACCCTCAGAGCACACTGTGAGGAGTTCCCCCACATTTACCTCCCATCATTCTCGCCCCTAAGGAAGGTCTCTGCTCTTCTGAGCCTGAGAGATATTTGGGAGCATATTCTTGGCTCGCTTCACAAGCAGTGATCAACACTGGACTTCTTCCTCCTATCCTAGTAGAAGCAAGGGAAGATGGCTGTCTTGGGAACGAGCTAGCCGCTTTTGTAAGTTTTATGAGATGATATGAAACCTCTTGCTCTGAGTAGCAGAAGCCTTGAGTTACCATGCTACTTTGCTTTCAGCATCCTCTATTATCAGGTGTTCTGGGAGCCAGATGTCAGAGCTGAATACATGGAAAGTTTCCACACAGCAACGGACTATTCTCTGTGGGCAACACAACCCCTATCACTGTAAAGACCTCTTGTAAGTTACACTTGATGTCTTAACAGGTCAGGCTTGATTGTCTACCTGCTCTAATCCAGATGTGGTAGACTCCGCGAGTCCATTCACAAATTGGGGCTCAGCTCAAAGGTAACACATGCTAAGAAATGAGAAAATTTTAGTGAACTGAGAAGGCAATGGCAACCCACTCCAGTACTCTTGCCTGGAAAATCCCATGGATGTAGGAGCCTTGTAGGCTGCAGTCCATGGGGTCGCTAAGCGTCGGACATGACTGAGCGACTTCACTTTCACTTTTCACTTTCATGCATTGGAGGAGGAAATGGCAACCCACTCCAGTGTTCTTGCCTGGAGAATCCCAAGGATGGGGGAGCCTGGTAGGCTGCCGTCTATGGGGTCGCACAGGGTCGGACACGCTCTTCTGATAGGACTTTGGGGATTTGAATACAAAAGGCAAACAAGAGTGACTTAAAAGCCTTTGCAATATTCCAAGAGGTATCTGACATACATCTATTTCATGCCTAGGCTGGAGAAGGAACTGATTGACTTTTTGCACTTTTAATTTGCCTTGGAACTGAATTGAGTCAGGGGACCTCGATTTATGTCCAAACTTTGCTGTGTAACTCTAGATAATTCACTTACCCACTCTGAGCCACATAGAGTTCTTGTGAGACTCAAATGGGATCATGTCTGTGAAATCCCTTTGTCAAATATTATAAAAGCCAAATACTAGGACTGTTATTATTAAAGTAATTAATGTGTAATATATTCATGAAGGAATTTTCATCAGAAACTAGAGGTAGAAAAAGATCAAGTCCCCACAAATTCTGGTCAACTTGAGTCAAGCTGTAATTTAAATCTATATTGGTAAACAACTAGGGACCATAATATTGAAATATCTTGTAATTTTAAAAACAACCATACATGCGGTATGACACCCTGTGATACTAGAAGGAGCACAGGACTTCAGAGGTGCAAGTCAACATGATTTCAGGAAACCCCAGGTCTCACAAGCACTGGAAAGCCACCTACGTTTTCTGTTCTCCATTGGTCTCCCTAGGACCACCTGACCTCCCATCTCCTCCTCTCCCTGCCTGTCTCCTGCATTCTCCCTTCAGTGGGCAGGCTTTCACTCCCAGGGTTTTCAGTGGTGATACCTGTAACCTTTACTCACAAGTCCCCATAGTATGCAATCTGGAATCTTCTCTACACCACCACTCCTCAACACCATCCAAGTGACATCTACTTGGGACGGACATTCTGATCTGCTCAGCCCAGGTCAGATGGCCACCAGTCCCAAAGACTGTGGCTGTAGGTGAGAAGTCATGTGATCACCAGAGCTATATCTTGCAGATGGACATGTAGCATCTTTAAGAAGAGGATGAATGGGGCTAGAAGGAAATAGAGGGCTCCTCTACAAACTCCACTGGTGATGCCACTGGCCTTTCCATTCTTGGAAGCTCTGTTGGCTGAATCACAGTTGAGCACTTCATTATTTCATTTCCCCTCTCCCAGTCAATCAGTAAGGTCTTCAGGACAAGAGGAATGGGTTATTCTATTCTGTAATCACCAGAACCAGGCTGGACCCACTATAGGTACTCAATGAAGCCTTATTGGTTGGTATAAAGTAACTGTCAGCTTTTATACGCATATAGAAGTTCACAGTATACATATAACATTCTTATATATCAATTCATTTGAACCCACTATAGTCCTGAATTATTATTACCCTCACTTTACAAATGAGACACAAGCAAGGCACAAGGATCAGAAGTGAAAGAGCCTGAATCTCATTTAAGACATGAAAGCATTCTAGGTGGCTCTAGAAATAACTAAGTGGAGAAATCCAGGAGGCAGTTAGCTCTGCAATCTGGAGAGAGAAAATATTCCATGTTTGGACATCACACACATATATATGCGTACAAACAATGGCAGTGGATGAGATGTCCAAGTGTCTGTATGCAGAGTGAAAAGAATCAATAGACCCCAAGTCTGAGAAACACTTAACATTTGATGATGAGTTAAACAGGAGGAAGGGGAACTGAGTCCATAGGAGACATAGAAGAAGCAGCCAGGAGGTAGGAGAAAAAAACTGGGATAGGTGGTGGTTTATAGAAACTATGGCAAAAAGCTTCTCAAAACTGGAGTGATCAACAGGGTCATGCTTTCAAGAGGCCAAGGTACATAAGAACTGCAGGATGCCCTTGGCAGTTGCAGAAGGAAGATGATCAGTGACTTTGTCCAGCGGTGTCAGGATAGCAGGAGGGATGGAAGTCAAACATCAGTGGGATGGATAGGAAGGCAGAGAGCATTTGAGAAGGAGGAATAGTGCATCCAGCCAACTCCTTTAAGAAGTGTGGCCGTGAAAGGGGCAGAGGAGACAGTACAACTGAGGATGAGGGTTGAATGAATATTTAGTTTTGTAAAGATGGGGGAAATAAGAACTCACATAACAGCTAGAGGAGCCAGAAGAGAAGGAGGGATGTGAAGATGCCTGGGAGAGGGCATAATGGTGGAATAAGGGCCTAAGCAGGAGAAGGGGGGAACTGTAGGCTGTGGTGGAATATCTCAGTTTAACAGCAAGCCAGGAAGAAAGGGCCTGGGAAAAGGGAGACACACAGCCTTGTAAGCCTGCTGGACTGCTGTAGGCACTAGAGAATTTTTTGCTCTTTTCTTTTTGTATAAATGAGAAGGACATCTCTTAAGAGTAAGGGAGGTGATGGCTCAGGTGAATAGAGATGATTTGCCTTTATTTTTGTTTCTTTGTTTTTAAGTTTCAGTAAGTTTTATTTATCTTGTTGAAGGATAGGTGATTTACAAAGTTGTGTTAATTTCAGGTTTATAGCACAGTGATTCAGTTATATACACACACATATATATTATTTTACAGATTCTTTTTCCTTTTAAAATTTTATAAAATATTGAGTGGAGTCCCCTTTGCTATACAGTAGGTCCTTGTTGGGTATCTATTTTATATATAGTAGTGTGTATAGGTTAATCCCAGGTTATCTATCTTCCACCTCCCTCTTTGGTAACTCTACATTTTCTATGTTTGTGGGTCTATTTCTGTTTTTTTTTTTTTTAAAGTTCATTTTTGTTATTTTTTTAGATTCCACATATATGTAACATCACATGATATTTGTCTTTCTCTGATTTTACTCAGTATGATAATCTCTAGATCCATCCATATTGCTGTAAATGTCATTATTTCATTCTTTTTTATGGCTGAGTAACAATCCATTGTATATATGTACCACATTTTCTTTATCCATTTATCTGTCAATGGACATTTAGGTTGCGTTCATGTCTTATTGTAAATAGGGCTGCAGTGAACATTTGGGTGTTTAAATTACCATTTTCTCTGGATATATGCCCAGGAATGGGTTTGCTGGATCATATGGTGGCTCTATTTTTAGTTTTTTTTTAATTTTTATAGTTGATTTTCAATGTTCTGTTAGTTTTAGGCATACAGCAAAGTGAATCAGTTATACATATATCCACTCTCTTTTAGACTGTTTCCCATAGGCCATTACAGAGTTTTGAGTAGAGTTTTCTGCGCTATACAGTGTGCCCTAGTTTGTTATCTAGTGTGTATGTCAATCCTAATCTCCGAATGTATCCCTTCCATCCTTGCACTCTGATAACCATAAGTTTGTTTTCTACATCTGTAGCTCTATTCCTATTTTGTAGGCAAGTGCCCGCTGCCTTCCCATTGTTTAGTTTCTACTCCTGTATTCATTCACTCATCCATTCATTCAACAATTGTGAATGAATGGCTACATAGCAGGTCATGGAAAATGAGCTGGAAATACCAAGGTAAAACCACCCTGGGCATTGGGTAGGCACAGGCTGCAGAGGAATGTGAACTTCACCTGACCTGTAATAGGACAGGCCCAGATGCCTTGGCCCCTAGACTTTGCACACTGACAAAGTGAGCCACAGTTATATTCTAATTCATCTGATTATTGGGCATAAACACATTTCATGGTCCATGGGGTAACAATCTTTCTTTCTCCACCCCTAGAGAATCTAAATCTCTCTTCAACCATATGGTTTGAGTTTCTGGCATAACTCCTGTGGACCACCCTCTCCCCTCCTTTAGAAGGAACTACTAATTATTCCCTAATATCCACATCCTTTCCCTCCATGGTAAGAAAATTTAATAAGGCCCACGGCTACCCAGCTAAAGGATACTTTAACCTATCCCCTTTGTGAGTAGGTAGGGCTACCTGACAAAGTTCTGACCAGGTGAATGTGGAGAAAAGGATGTGGGTCATTTCCAGGTTGGTCCTTAAAGGGAAGGGGCACGCCCTGTTTTTCCCATTTCCCCTCTTGCTGGCTGGAATGAGGACAAGTGGTGGTTGGCTAATGTAGATACTGCATAGGAGGGAGCATGGAGCAAAAGCACAGAAAGAGCCTGCCCTCTTGTTAAATTCCTCATTCACTACCCAGGACTTCATGTGTGTGCATGCTGTCATGTCCAACTCTTTGCGACCCCATGGACTGTAGCCCACCAGGCTCCTCTCTCCATGGGATTCCCCAGGCAAGAATACTGGAGTGGGTTGCCATTTCCTACTCTAGGGGATCTTCCCAACCCAGGAATCAAACTTACATCTCTTGCATCTCTTGCTTTGGCAGGCGGGTTCTTTACAGGCTAACTCAGGACTTGAGCCACAGCTGGACATCCATGTGGGGTCAGCAAGGCCTTGGTGGAGGGGAGCTGGAGGACGGGTGTGGGGTGGGTCCAGAGTGCAGTTCCATTTGGGACCCTGGCGCTCAGGAGTCCTTGAAGCTGCAGGTTGGGAGTTTCAGCAGAAGAGCTAGGTTCTTCACACACACACACAATCTCATTCAGCCCTTACCCCAGGCTTATGAAATATGTATTATCATCTTCATTCTGTAGACTGTAAACTCAAGAAGGGCAAACAGGGATGACCAAACATGCATCTCTTGAGCCACATGCTGGGGCATGCATGTCTGCAGAGTGCTCAGCTCTGTTCTTTTTCTCTCATCATGAGGTTTCTTCTTGCTCCTATGAGGGCCCCAGGCTACCAGGAGTTCAGATACTTAATCAGCCCCGTGGCTTAGCAGGAGTGAGAGCTCCACCTTCCTGTCCAGACCACAACATCCTGTGGCCATGTGTCCATCACGCACTGACACCTTCGAGCCCCTCCATGTACAGTGTTGATAGGGCCAAGGGGGGTGAAGCACAAACAGAAATGCCTCCAGGCCAAGAACCCTTTACCACGGAAGCCAGGTGCTATAAATTTCCCCAAATGCATGGCCCTTCTCTCCACGTGCACATCTGGAATGCCATATAACCCCTTCCCTCTCCAGCACTCCCCCTCCACAATGATAACTTCCTGGAGCATTTTAATGACTTGCCATTATAAATAATATACTCTACCCTTTCTTGTAAAAAAAAAAAAGCCAGAGGTTTCTGCAAAACCAGCAAATTATTCCAAATCATAATTTCATCAAAAACATGGGGGGAAAAAAAAAAACACTTTATACCCTGAGGTAGGAAACGTTTGGGAGATTTATGTCTTTCCTTGAACACACAGATTTATAACAGTGGATAATGTACATTCATTTCATCCATATTTATACCTGAATTGATGTGGAGTCTGGTATCCATTACTTTAATCTATGTAACTTGATCATCAGAAATCTGAACCATAATTTTAACACGTATTACAAAGAGTTTCTTTTGGGCTTAAAGGAAAATGATGGCAGAGAAGAAAAGCCATTAAGAGCCAGCTGCAGTCGCTTACTCGAGCTGTACTTCCTTCTGCAAAAGCGGGGGTCCCCTGCCCTGTTCCCTGTCTCTTACCTACCTGCACACATATCCACTCCCATCTTGAGTTCCCAGCACTCACTGTACCATGACTGGAGGGGAGAGAGAGAAGCATGAGCAGGGTGATTAGGGGGAAAGTCATGTAAATAAATCTCTGATGTCACGGCCAGCTCAGGGCTCACATGGAGGCCATGGTAATGGGACGGTAGTGGCCTCTGGTCACTTAGGAGAAGTGAAAAAATGCAAGGTCTGATCAAAGCATCCCTCTGACAGACAGTGGAAATTAAACCCAGATACCAGGGCTCAAACAGCATTGCTGGCACTCAGCACATGGTTCCTGTCCAACTTCTGAGCACCAAACACTGGCCTGGCTTAAATACCAAATGCCTGTCCCTGGACTAAAGCCGAATAGTAGATTTTTTGAGAGATCTGGGCCCCAGGATTCTAGTGGGCAGAATATGAGTAAAACAAGAGCCTGGGACTTCACTGTATCAGAGGATGCTCACAAGTCACCATTCCTAGGATTTCCCAAAGTCAGGAAAGCACCATGAGGGCAGATCTTTTGGTCTGTTTTGCTTACTAGTATGTTTCAGGGCTGGCATTTAGTAGGTGCTTGACAAACATTTGTTGAACGAAAGGCTTTCATTACAGACCATTCAGAGTTATAAACTGCAGTGGAGTCTATACAGTCCAACAGCAAAAGATGAGACCTAGAGCATTTATGAAATCAGTTTAGGAATCAATTAGGAACATGATTAGCAGGGAGTAATATGCAATTAAATTTATTATTTTGCATTCTTTTATTTTCCAAACGATCTTCCATTTTTTTATGATATGTATGTCTTCATAATGTTTCATATTTTAGAAATACTTTGAGATTTTAAAGCACGATGTCATTTAATAGTCATAGCAATCCTGTGACATAGTTATAACTAATACAATTCCCATTTCACAGATGAGGAAGTTGATAAGCAGAGTTTCCATAAGCTGCCTTGAACTACCAGTCACAGGAAGCACTAGGCTGTGAGCATTGCATCCTCCGATTCCTGGCCCCATGTTCTGTTTTTAGACTCTACATACACCACAGTGGAGTGGCATAAAAAGGGAACATTAGGAGTGGCTGGAGGCAGCTGATCTGGCCCCAATTAGAACCCAGGAAGAGACTGCCAACCCACAAATCACTAGAGCTGCTAAGTGCATTTCTCTAGAGCCTCCTGAGGATGGTTTTAGATTTGACTATGCCTCAAGGGAACAAATTCCAGCTGTCTGATCCTTGAAGTCAGACAGGACAATAGTTTGGCTTCATGTTTCACTGGTGAAAACTAGTTGTTTTTTTTTTTAAAGGAAACCTATTCTCTAAAAGGGATTAATGGAGCTTTTGCTTTATTGGTTTTTAGCTTTTTACTGTAAGAATGTATGTATGTGTGTGTGTGCACATATATGTATACATATGCATGTGTACATATACATCTAACATATATATATGTATATATGAGGTCTCTAAAAACTACAACCAAAATAAATAATTATTTACTTTTAGGAGGCAAAGACTTCCAAGTATAACCTGTCCTGTAGACCAGCAGTCCCCAACATTTTTGGCACCAGGGATTGGTTTTGTAGATGATTTTTCCATAGATGGGGGAAGGGGGATGGTTTCAAGATGGTTCGAGTGCATTATATTTATCGGGCACTTCATTTCTAGTATTATTACCTCAGTTCCACCTCAGATCATCAGGCATTAGATCCTGGAGGTTGGGGACCCCTTCTCTAGACAACTGGGCTTCTGGAGAGAGCACCAGGAAACGGGGAGCGTGCTGAGTCTTCACATTCCACACTGCAGGCACTGTTAGAGGCATGCAGCCGAAGTTCTTAACAGGCAGCCCTACTATATCCAGATCATCACTCCTGTTCGTAGAAAAGGACGCAGAGGGTCAGAGGAGTTGTGTCTTGGGTGAGGTTCCACAGGCAGTGAGCGAACGGGTCATGATCTGAGCCCAGACCTAAGTAACCTCACAATCCGTACTCTGTCCAGTCTGTGCTCACCATTAACATTTCTATCAGTTGCAAATTCTGAATCCTGAACAACGGCAAGAAAGTTTCCTTAGCTACTACACTTAGCGTCTTCAAAATTTTTCCTCTTTTCTCCCCAACCAGATGTAAGATTTCCCTTCTTGGCTGTTGCTGGTCAGTCACTAAGTTGTGTCTGACTCTTTGCAACTCCATGCACTGCAGCACACCAAGCTTCCCTGTTCTTTACTATCTCCCAGAGTCAGTGATGCCATCCAACCATCTCGCCCTCTGTTGCCCCCTTCTCCTGCCTTCAATCTTTCCCAGCATCAGGATCTTTCCCAGTGAGCTGGCTCTTCGCATATGGTAGCCAAAGTACTGGAGCATCAGCTTCAGCATCAGTCCTTTCAGAGAAATGGAATCCTTCCAATCAATTCAGTCCTTCAGAATTTATTTCCTTTAGGATTGACTGGTTTGATCTCCTTGCTATTATCCAAGGGACTCTGAGGAGTCTTCTCCAGTACCACAGTTTGAAAGCATCAGTTCTTCAGGGCTCAGACTTCTTTATGATCCAACGATATGACTACTGGAAAAACCATAGTTTTGACTATATGGACCTTTGTTAGCAAAGTGATGTTTCTGCTTTTTAATATGCTGTCTAGGCTTGTTATAGATTTTGTTCCAAGGAGCAAACATCTTCTCCCCTCTCTTGAGCCCCATATTATTACTTGATTTCAAATTCGTGGAAAACTTGCACATTCATTGTACTTGCCTGGGGCACTCATCCTAGGAGACTGACCCAGCAGCTACTGCCTCTCACTCCAATGCTGCTAAACAGATGAACTGACCCTAACAAAGATCAGTAAACCATCCGGATCAAACTGTGAGCCCAAACTCAACAGGCACTAGCTCTGTGGCCCAAACTCTGGTTTCAGGACCTTGGTTTCAAGAACCACACTATTTTCCACTTCCTGGAGTTGAAAGCAGGACAGAATGTGCTACATTTCTCTTAACCATTTTTGTGTGACTCTTATGGACTAATGACGCTTCCCTGGTGGCTCAGACAGTAAAGCGTCTGCCTGCAGTGTGGGAGACCCGGGTTCGATCCCTGGGTTGGGAAGATCCCCTGGAGAAGGAGATAGCAACCCACTCCAGTACTTTTGCCTGGAAAACTCCATGGACCGAGAGGCTCCTCAGAGCCTGGTAGGCTACAGTTCATGGGGTCGCAAACAGTCGGACACGACTGAGCGACTTCACTTCACTTAACTTTTATGGACTAATGAAACAGCAGATGCTCAGTGCTGGGCATTTGCCATGTGCCCAGAACTCAGCTGGGGAGTCAGATTATGGAGAACCCTGAGCTGCATAGACCCTGCCCTTGAGGGCTTAATGACGGGATGAACTTTGGAGCTGGGAAGTGTGGATGAAAACACATGTGTTATTTGTGCATGGCCTGGCCCATTGCACTCTTAAGTGTCAGTAAAGCTGACCAGGTTTCCTAGGTCTCCATATTCTCTTTAGGCTTGGTTCAGAGTTCAGTGCTTAGCAGGCTAGAGCCCCTGCACAAGGCTGTGCCCATCCCTACTGGGACGGATATCGGGCCCAGCCACAGCCCTGAGGCCCTTAGCTCACTCCCTGCCTAGCTGATCACTCTCTCTTCTATTCCTGCTCCCACTGCATATCCACTATATTCTTCCATTCCATTCACTGGATTTGAACTTGACCTGTAGCACTATATAATTTTTCATTTACTAAGTCATGATTAGAGGCCAGGAACTATGAAGATCATTTATGTTTGTTCCCTCTAATATCCGCAGCAACTATGGGAAAGAGGAGATTCAGCATAGTTCAGTCACTCAGTCGTGTGCAACTCTTTGCGACCCCACGGATTGCAACATGCCAGGCCGCCCTGTCTATCACCAACATCCGGAGTTTACACAAACTCATGTCCACTGAGTTGGTGATGCCATCAAACCATCTCATCTTCTGTCGTCCCCTTCTCCTCCTGACTTGGACTTTTCCCAGCATCAGGGTCTTTTTCAATGAGACAGTTCTTTGCATAAGTTGGCCAAAGTATTGGACTTTCAGCTTTTAGCAACACTCCTTCCAGTGAATATTCAGCACTGATTTCCTTCAGAATGGACTAGTTAGATTTCCTTGCTGTCCAAGGGACTCTCAAGAGTCTTCTCCAACACCACAGTTCAAAAGCATCAATTCTAGGTGCTCAGCTTTGTTTATGGTCCAACTCTCACATCTGGTTTTTCTCACTGGAAAAACCAGAGCCTTGACTAGATGGACCTTTGTTGGCAAAGTCATGTCTCTGCTTTTAAATATGCTGTCTAGGTTAGTCATAACTTTTCTTCCAAGGAGCAAGTATCTTTTAATTTCTTGCTACAGTCACCATCTACAGTGATTTTGGAACCCCGAAAATAAAGTCTCTCACTGTTTGCAGTGTTTCCCCATCTATTTGCCATGAAGTGATGAGGCTGGATGCCATGATCTTAGTTTTCTGAATGTTGACTTTTAAGTCACCTTTTTCACTCTCCTCTTTCACTTTCATCAAGAGGCTCTTTAGTTCTTTGCTTTCTGCTATAAATGTGGCATCATCTGCATATCTAGGTTATTGATATTTCTCCTGGAAATCTTGATTCTAACTTGTGCTTCATCCAGTCCAGCATTTCTCATGAGGTGCTCTGCATATAAGTTAAATAATCAGGATGACAATATACAGCCTCGACATATTCCTTTTCCTATTTGGAACCAGTCTGTTATTCCATGTCCAGTTTGAACTATTGCTTCTTGAACTTCATACAGATTTCTCAGGAGGCAGGTAAGGTGATCTGGTGTTCCCATCACTTTAAGAATTTTCCACAGTTTGTTGTGATCCACACAGTCAAAGGCTTTGGGATAGTCAATAAAGCAGAAGTAGATGTTTTTCTGGAAATCTCTTGCTTTTTTGATGATCCAACGGATACTGGCAATTTGATGTTTCATTCCTCTGCCTTTTCTAAATCCAGCTTGAACATCTGGAAGTTCACAGTTCATGTACAGCCTGGCTGTACAATGAAGCCTGGCTTGGAGGATTGTGAGCATTACTTTGCTAACCTGTGAGATGAGTGCAATTGTGCAGTAGTTTGAGCATTCCTTGGCATCGCCTTTCTTTGGGATTGGAATGAAAACTGACCTTTTCCAGTCCTGGGGACACTGCTCAACTTTCCAAATTTGCTGGCATATTGAGTGCAGCCCTCTCACAGCATCATCTTCCAGGATTTGAAATAGCTCAACTGGAATTCCATCACCTCCACCTGCATTGTTCATAGTGATGCTTCCTAAGGCCCACTTGACTTCAGATTCCAGGATGTCTGGCTCTAGGTGAGTGATCATACCATCGTGATTATCTGGGTCGTGAAGATCTTTTTTGTATAGTTCTGTGTATTATTGCACCTCTTCTTAATAGCTTCTGCTTCTGTTAGGTCCATTCCATTTCTGTCCTTTATTGTGCCCATCTTTGCATGAAAATTTCCCTTGGTATCTCTAAATTTCTGGAAGAGATCTCTAGTCTTTCCCAGTCCATTGTTTTCCTCTATTTCTTTGCACTGATTGCCGAGGAAGGCTTTCTTATCTGCCCTTGCTATTCTTTGGAACTCTGCATTTGAATGGGTATATCTTTCCTTGTCTCCTTTGCCTTTTGCTTCTCTTGTTTTCATAGCTATTTATAAGGCCTCCTCAGACAGCCGTTTTTCCTTTCTGCATTTCTTTTTCTTGGGGATGGTCTTCATCACTGCCTCCTGTACAATGTCATGAACCTCCACCCATAGTTCTTCAGGCACTCTGTCTATCAGATCTAATCCGTTGAATCTATTTGTCATTTCGACCGTATAATCGTAAGGGATTTGATTTACATCATACCTGAATGGTCTAGTGGTTTTCCCTACTTTCTTCAACTTAAGTCTGAATTTGGCAATAAGGAGTTCCTGATCTGAGCCACAGTCAGCTCCAAGTCTTCTTTTGCCCTACGGTATACAGCTTTTCCATTTTTGGCTGCAAAGAATATAATCAATCTGAAATCAGTATTGACCATCTGGTGATGTCCGTGTGTAAAGTCTTCTCTTGTCTTGTTGAAAGAGGGTATTTGCTGTGACAAGTACGTTCTCTTGGCAAAACGCTATTAGCCTTCGCCCTGCTTCAATCTGTACTCCAAGGCCAAATTTGCCTATTACTCCAGGTATTTCTTGATTTCCTGCTTTTGCATTCCAGTCCCCTATAATGAAAAGGACATCTCTTTTGGGTGTTAGTTCTAGAAGGTCTTGAAGGTCTTCATAGAACCATTCAACTTCAGCTTCTTCAGCATTACTGGTTGGAGCATAGACTGGGATTACTGTGATATTGAATGGTTTGCCTTGGAAATGAACAGAGATCATTCTGTTGTGTTTTGAGATTGCACCCAAGTATTGCATTTTGGACTCTGTTGTTGACTATGAGGCCTGCTCCATTTCTTCTAAGGGATTCTTGCCCACAGTGGTAGATATAATGGTCATCTGAGTTAAATTCACCCATTCCAGTCCATTTTAGTTTGCTGATTCCTAAAAGGATGACGTTCACTCTTGCCATCTCCTGTTTGGTCACTTCCAATTTGCCTTGATTCATGGACCTAACATTCCATGTTCCACAAGCTGGAATTAAGATTGCCGGGAGAAATTTCGATAACCTCAGATATGCAGATAAAACCAGCCTTATGGCAGAAAGTGAAGAGAAACTAAAAAGCCTCTTGATGAAAGTGAAAGAAGAGAGTGAAAAAGTTGCTTAAAGGTCAACATTCAGAAAACGAAGATCATGGCATCTGGTCCCATCACTTCATGGGAAATACATGGGAAAACAGTGGAAACAGTGTCAGACTTTATTTTTTTTGGCTCCAAAATCACTGCAGATGGTGATTGCAGCCATGAAATTAAAAGACGCTTGCTCCTTGGAAGAAAAGTTATGACCAACCTAGATAGCATATTCAAATGCACAAGACATTACTTTGCCAACAAAGGTCTGACTAGTCAAGGCTATAGTTTTTCCAGCAGTCATGTATGGATGTGAAAGTTGGACTGTGAAGAAAGCTGAGTGCCGAAGAATTGATGCGTTTGAACTGTGGTGTTGGAGAAGACTCTTGAGAGTCCCTTGGACTGCAAGGACATCCAACCAGTCCATTCTGAAGGAGATCAGCCCTGGGATTTCTTTGGAGGGACTGATGCTAAAGCTGAAACTCCAGTACTTTGGCCACCTCATGCAAAGAGTTGACTCATTGGAAAAGACCCTGATGCTGGGAGGGATTGGGGGCAGGAGAAGGGGACGACAGAGGATGAGATGGCTGGATGGCATCACTGACTCGATGGATGTGAGTTTGAAGGAACTCCAGGAGTTGGTGATGGACAGGGAGGCCTGGTACGCTGCAATTCATGGGGTCGTGAAGAGTCGGACATGGCTGAGTGACTGAACTGAACTGATGCAATATTGCTCTTTACAGCAATTTACTTCCATCACCAGTCATTTCCACAACTAGGTATTGTTTTTTCCTTGGCTCCATCTCTTCATTCTTTCTGGGGTTATTTCTTCACTGTTTCCAGTAGAATATTGGGCACCTAAGTGACCTGGGGAGTTCATCTCTCAGTGTACTATCTTTTTGCCTTTTCATACTGTTCATGGGGTTCTCAAGGAAAGGATACTGAAGTGGTTTGCCATTCCCATCTCCAGTGGACTACGTTTTGTCAGAACTCTCCACCATGACCCGTCCATCTTCAGTGGCCCTACATGGCATGCCTCATGGTTTCATTGAATTAGACAAGGCTGTGGTCCATGTGATGAGTTTGATTAGTTTTCTATGATTGTGATTTTCATTCTATCTGCGCTCTGATGGATAAAGATAGAGGTTTATGGAAGCTTCCTGATGCGAGAGACTAACTGGAGGGAAACTGAGTCTTGTTATGATGGGGGGAATGCAAAAAAAGGAAGTCAAGAGATATCTAGAGTAACAGGCAAATTTGGCCTTGGAGTACGGAATGAAGCAGGGCAAAAGCTAATAGAGTTTTGCCAAGAGAATACACTGTTCACAGCAAACACCCTCTTCCAACAACAAAAGAGAAGACTCTACACATGGACTTCACCAGATGGTCAATACTGATTTCAGATTGATTATATTCTTTGCAGCCAAAGATGGAAAAGCTCTATACTGTAGGCAAAAACAAGACTTGCAGCTGACTGTGGCTCAGATCATGAACTCCTTATTGCCAAATTCAGACTTAAATTGAAGAAATTAGGGAAAACCACTAGACCGTTCAGTTCAGTTGCTCAGTCGTGTCCGACTCTTTGTGACCCCATTAACCTCAGCATGCCAGGCCTCCAGTCAGTGATGCCATCCAGCTATCTCATCCTCTTATCATCCCCTTCTCCTCCTGCCCTCAATCTTTCCCAGCATCAAGGTCTTTTCAAATGGGTCAGTTCTCCAAAGTATTGGAGTTTCAGCTTCAACATCAATCCTTCCAATGAACACCCAGGACTGATCTCCTTTAGGATGGACTGGTGGATCTCCTTGCAGTCCAAGGGACTCTGAAGAGTCTTCTCCAACACCAAAGTTCAAAAGCATCAATTCTTCAGCACTCAGTTTTCTTTATAGTCCAACTCTCACATCCATACATGACCATTGGAAAAACCATAGCCTTGACTAGATGGACCTTTGTTGGCAAAGTAATGTCTCTGCTTTTTAATATGCTATCTACGTTGGTCATAACTTTCCTTCCAAGGAGTGAGCGTCTTTTAATTTCATGGCTGCAATCACCATCTGCAGTGATTTTGGAGCCCAGAAAAATAAAGTCTGACACTGTTTCCACTGTTTCCCCATCTATTTGCCATGAAAACCATTCAAGTATGATGTAAATCAAATCCCTCACGATTATACAGTTGAAGTGACAAATAGATTCAAGGGACTAGATCTGATAGACAGATGCCTGAAGAACTATGGATGGAGGTCCATGACAATGCACAGGAGGCAGTGATGAAGACCATCCCCAAGAAAAAGAAATGCAGAAAGGAAAAACGGCTGTCTGAGGAGGCCTTATAAATAGCTATGAAAACAAGAGAAGCAAAAGGCAAAGGAGACAAGGAAAGATATATCCATTCGAATGCAGAGTTCCAAAGAATAGCAAGGGCAGATAAGAAAGCCTTCCTCGGCAATCAATGCAAAGAAATAGAGGAAAACAATGGACTGGGAAAGACTAGAGATCTCTTCCAGAAATTTAGAGATACCAAAGGAAATTTTCATGCAAAGATGGGCACAATAAAGGACAGAAATGGAATGGACCTAACAGAAGCAGAAGCTATTAAGAAGAGGTGCAATAATACACAGAACTATACAAAAAAGATCTTCACGACCCAGATAATCACGATGGTATGATCACTCACCTAGAGCCAGACATCCTGGAATCTGAAGTCAAGTGGGCCTTAGGAAGCATCACTATGAACAATGCAGGTGGAGGTGATGGAATTCCAGTTGAGCTATTTCAAATCCTGGATGATGATGCTGTGAGAGGGCTGCACTCAATATGCCAGCAAATTTGGAAAGTTGAGCAGTGTCCCCAGGACTGGAAAAGGTCAGTTTTCATTCCAATCCCAAAGAAAGGCGATGCCAAGGAATGCTCAAACTACTGCACAATTGCACTCATCTCACAGGTTAGCAAAGTAATGCTCACAATCCTCCAAGCCAGGCTTCATTGTACAGCCAGGCTGTACATGAACTGTGAACTTCCAGATGTTCAAGCTGGATTTAGAAAAAGCAGAGGGAACCAGACATCAAATTGCCAGTATCCGTTGGATCATCAAAAAAGCAAGAAAATTCCAGAAAAACATCTACTTCTGCTTTATTGACTATGCCAAGGCCTTTGACTGTGGATCACAGAAAACTGTGGAAAATTCTTAAAGAGATGGGAATACCAGACCACCTTACCTGCCTCCTGAGAATCTGTATGCAAGTCAAGATGCAACAGTTTGAAGTTGACATTGAACAACAGACTAGTTGCAAATCAGGAAAGGAGTACGTCAAGCCTGTATATTGTTATCCTGCTTATTTAACTTATATGCTGAGTATATCATTTGCAATTTCAGGCTGGATGAAGCTCACGCTGGATTCAAGCTTGTTGGGAAAAATATCAATAACCTCAGATACGCAGATGACACCATCCTTATGGCAGAAAGCGAGGAAGAACTAAAGAGCCTCTTGATGAAAGTGAAAGAAGAGAGTGAAAAAGGTGGCTTAAAACTTAATTTTCAGAAAACTAAGATCATGGCATCCAGCCCCATCACTTCACGGCAAATAGATTTGGAAACATTGCAAACAGTGAGAGACTTTATTTTGGGGGGCTCCAAAATCACTGCAGTTGGTGACTACAGCCATGAAATTAAAACATGGTTACTCCTTGGAAGAAAAGCTATGACCAACCTAGACAGCATATTAAAAAGCAGAGATATTAGCTTGCCAACAAATGTTCATTTAGTCAAAGCTATGATTTTTCCAGTAGCCATGTATGGATTTGAGAGTTGGACTATAAAGAAAGCTGAGTGGTGAAGAATTGATGATTTTGAACTGTGGTGTTGGAAGAGACCCTTGAGAGTCCCTTGGATATCAAGGAGAGGCAACTAGTCAGTCCTAAACAAAATCAGTCCTGAATATCATTGGAAGGACTGATGCTGAAGCTGAAACTCCAATACTTTGGCCACCTGATGCGAAGAACTGACTCATTGGAAAGACCCTGATGCTGGGAAAGATCAAAGGTGGGAGGAAAATGGGACGACAGAGGATGAGATGGTTGGATGGCATCATCGACTCTACAGACATGAATTTGAGTAAGCTCTGGGTTTTGGTGATGGACAGGGAGGCCTGGCATGCTGCAGTCCATAGGATCACAGAGTCAGACATGACTGAGTGACTGAACTGAACAATTCTCTTTATGTGTAAAACCTCACAAATAACATTCCATTTCACAGAAGGGCTATTTGTGTGTGCATATGGATACATACATGTATTCATTTTATACATTATCTATATATTTATATACTATATATCTATATGGATGTGAGAGTTGGACTGTGAAGAAGGCTGAGCACCGAAGAATTGATGCTTTTGAACTGTGGTGTTGGAGAAGACTCTTGAGAGTCCCTTGGACTGCAAGGAGATCCAACCAGTCCATTCTGAAGGAGACCAACCCTGGGATTTCTTTGGAAGGAACGATGCTAAAGCTGAAACTCCAGTACTTTGGCCACTTCATGTGAAGAGTTGACTCACTGGAAAAGACCCTGATGCTGGGAGGGATTGGGGGCAGGAGGAGAAGGGGACGACAGAGGACGAGATGGCTGGATGGCATCACGGACTTGATGGACGTGAATCTGAGTGAACTCCGGGAGATGGTGAGGGACAGGGAGGCCTGGCGTGCTGCGATTCATGGGGTCGCAAAGAGTCGGACACGACTGAGCGACTGAACTGAACTGAACTGAACTGAATATATCTATAGATAAATATATACATTTATCTATATTATAGATACAAATATATGTGTACATGTGCACTTAATGTGTAGGTGAAATAAACTGAGCTCAATCTTGAAATGATAGAAATGGAATTTGAACTCAGCTTTCTTGTCTCCAAACACTTTTGGGGTTCTAGCCACTAAATCATCAACTTTGCTTCTGCCCTTAAATCACCAGGCAGTTTATAAAATTCTGATTTTGGGGTCCCACTTAAAGAGATTCTGATATGACTGCTCTGGGGTATGGTCCCACCTGAGGCCTTTTAAAAGTTTAATGCACTGACTTTAATGCAGTCTAAAATTGCGAACCACCACTACAGCCAGCACCCCACTTATCAGTTTCCTATTGCTGTTATGACAAACAAGCACCAACAGTGGCTCCAAACAAGACACATTATTCTATTATTTTCTGGGTTCACAGTTCCAACATGGGTCACACTGGGTTAAAATCAAGGTGTGGGGCTGGGATGTGCACCTTTCTGGAAGTTCTAGGGGAGAATCTATTTCTTGCCCTTTCCAGGTTTTAGAGGCTGCCCACATTACTTGTCTAGTGGCCCTTTCCCTTCATCTTCAAAGCCAGCAACAGCAGGTCGAGTCCTCACAAAGCATTCCTCTGACATTTCCTGCCTTCTTTTCCCCGTTTAAGGACACTTGTGATTACATTGATCCCACCCAGGTTATCTGAATAATATTCCTATTTTAAAGGCATGTGACCAGAAACCTTCAGTCCATCTGCTGTCTAATCTGCTTTGCCACATAAAATAACATAGCCACAGGTACTGGGGATTAGAGATTAGATCTCTTTAGTGGCCATAATTCTGTCGACTACAATTGACTAGCAGTTTAAAAAAAAATCAGGGTTTCCCTTCTATTGCACCTGCTCACAGTGGGGAAAGCTGGTGAGTGGTATGTTCTTTTACAGAGCAGTCAAGTCAGAGCTGCTGGGTATCTGAAAACATCTCCCTTCTGTTCCCTTCGCTCTTCTTTCCCACTGGTAAGAAGAGCAGTGAGAGCCTGTCATTCTCTGGGCTTCCCACAGCTGCTGTCACACCACTTGAAAACAGAGCCCAGGTGACCAGCGTTCCCAGCCCATCCTGGGATGAGGCAATATGCGAGCTGCCATATGCTCCGGTGGGTTCCGGCTGACGCTGAGCAGGTGTACGGCATCCGGGCCAAGCATGTGGAGGGTGGCAGATTCACAGAGGGGAGGTACCGTTTTCAATTTACCAGAGGAAGACCTAGAAAATAACAGAGAGCGGGTGTATTTTCCTCTCTTCTGCTTCCCAGTCATTTCCTAAGAAACAGAAGATGGTTCTGGTTTTCATTCTGAAAATCCAAGGAAACACTTTGAACATGATGCCCGTGCTGATTTAAAAATGATTCTCCAACATTCAGAATCCATCAATTATCAAGATGCAGAAGCCTCCAGATATTTATAATGACAGCACTATCATTATGTTAAGTTATTATGACAAGAAAGGGAGGAGAACAGTTTAACCTCAGCCAAGGTGTGTGTACATGTCTGTGTGTGTGCGCTTTCTGTGCATCAGTTTAGGATTCCAATAACAACTTTGCAATATACAGTCATATCTCAATAACAATTTCTTACCTCTTAATATACCTGAGCATCTTTATTCCTCAATACATTTACATCTATATACTCCTTTTTAAATTAAATGTATCATCTCTGGTGGTGGGTGAGGGGAAGAGAAGGAAAGCCAAAGTTAAATGAATGGTACTCCATGAACAACCCAAGTCTAGTTCACTGATGTTGGCTCTGACGAATTCATCTTAATCAATGTGATTGCTTCTGCTCCCGTAAAAATGAGTGATTGGGACACATAAAATACGCTATCAACTTTTACCCCAAACTAAGCAGTTTAGATCATTTATTTCCATAAAATGAGACTGCATCGTATGTCAAGCTGGCGCATTTTCTGTGTGACTGACTTTAGAGACCAAGTTGACAATCTAAGTTCTAATTATTTGTACCCTCCCTGGTCTGTTTTTATAGGACGACGTGGGACTCTCCCAGAGGAGTGTCAGAATGGATGTTATGTGGGCTGACGGGAAGCAGCTGAAAACGATCCACTGGGTTTTTTAATGCAGATGATGCACGGGTTGGAGAGGACCCGAAGGGGATCGAAGAACCCTGATTGGAAGGTCTGAGTGTGTTCCATCTGTTACTCCTCTAGCCTTTTCATTAATGCTGTGTAAAGGCAAGCAGAGTCCCAGCTGGGGAAAAGTATCTAGATGTCTGCCAGGCCCAAGGCCTGAAACTCCTCTCCCATGGCAGGGTCAGATGCTTGTAGGGGCCTTGCAACTGTCCACCTTCAATTCCAGGTCAAAATGCAGTTCAGTTCCCCAAGGTGTTCAGAAAATAAGCATGACCTCGGTCAATCAGGTGGCCTTGGGTTTGCATCACAGCACTCCTGTGTCCTCACTGTGGGTCCATCAGAGCATTAGTTACAGCCCTCATCTGAATTAAAATGGAAATTTCATCATGCAGATTCCAGAGCTACAGTAAGATGTATCTGTGAGACTTCAATAAGTCTGAGGCTTACTTCTTTCTCTACATTAAATACACTATGTGGATGAAGGAAAGAAAATGATAAAGAGGCAGCTGGTTTTATACTGCTGATGGTTTTTAAAACATGGAATATACTTGAAAAAGACTTCAACAAGCATTTTCAAATGCATTGGGTCTTTTTTTCTTTCCAGCTTATCTTTCCTAATAGTTTAAAGAGAACATATCTGAAGCCAGACTGCCTGAGATTGGAATTCCAGTGCTACCACTTTGCACCTGTGCAACCTTGGACAAATAATTTAACCTCTCTGTGCCTTGCTTTTATGCTTCACATCATGGAAATATCAGTAATTATTTCATAGGATTGTTGTGAGAATTCAATGAATGAGTACATGTAAAGCCCTTAGAATAGTGCTTACCACTTACTGTTGTTACTGTTTTTCAAAAATACGTTAATATTATTGTCGCCACGTTCACTTCCCTTGCCTAGCTCTGCACTCAGGCATCTCATGCATTCCCACTGGGAAGAGGTTGTTTCAGAAAGGAAATAAGAGCCTCATTTTGGTCTTTGAATTTTAAATACCTAGCTCTCAGGGAAATAGAAATGACTCAGAGCAGAGTGAAAAATATTGATACTAACGAGGTTTCTTGCTTTCCAGACTAGAACGGTGTTCTTGACATGTGAGAGCAAAGGAAGTGGAGGAGGAAGTCAGTGTAGCCAACATTAGTAGGTACCCGGAAGACATCTTGCCCCTGGCTTCACTGACCCTGTGTGGGGCCAGTAGTGGAAGGAATGATGTGAACTCTAGAGAATCCATGGAATGTGACAGAGGAGGAGACGAGTGCTTCCTTTCAGGTTGCTGTGTATCCAGGCAGACAGCACTGGGATGAACCTCACAAAAATTCTCTACACCAGAGGCTGGTGTAGACACAAGGACTCCTTTGCATCTGAGAGGGGGACCAAATTATCCACTAGAAAAAGCCAGACCAGAAAGAGCCTTGAGGACTGGAAAAGGGATGATTCCTGAGGATCTGCATGAACTAAAGATCAAGGATCAGATGGCATGAGGGATGTTTTCACAGATATCAGCATGGACAAATAATACTTGGGACCAGATGCCCCCCAATCCCACATCATGGCAATGTGGCCCTGAACTTGGATGCACTCAAGAGAAAAGTAGGGGGGAATACTCAATAGACTGAAATTAAATTTCCATGTATTTCCACTTTTTGGATCTTTACAGAACCTAAATGGGGTTTCAGTAAATTCTTGAGACTTTGACTCAAAAACCTTTAACTGTGTGGATCACAACAAACTGGAAAATTCTTCAAGAGAAGGGAATACCAGGCCACCTTACCTGCCTCCTGAGAAATCTGTATGCAGAAGCAACAGTTAGAACTGGACATGGAACAACAGTGCAGTGCAGTTCAGTTCAGTCGCTCAGTCGTGTCCGACTCTTTGCGACCCCATAAACTGCAGCACACCAGGCCTCCCTGTCCATCGCCAACTCCCGGAGTTCGCTCAAACTCACATCCATCGAGTCAGTGATGCCATCCAGCCATCTCATCCTCTGTCGTCCCCTTTTCCTCCTTCCCCCAATCCCTCCCAGCATCAGAGTCTTTTCCAATGAGTCAACTCTTTGCATGAGGTGGCCAAAGTACTGGCGTTTCAGCTTTAGCATCATTCCTTCCAAAGAACATGCAGGACTGATCTCCTTTAGAATGGACTGGTTGGATCTCCCTCAAGAAAATTAGAGATACCAAGGGAACATTTCATGCAAAGATGGGCTCAATAAAGGTCAGAAATGGTATGGACCTAACAGAAGCAGAAGATATTAAGAGGTGGCAAGAATACACAGAAGACCTGTACCAAAAAAATCTTCATGACCCAGATAATCATGATGGTGTGATCACTCACCTAGAGCCAGACATCCTGGAATGGAACAACAGACTGGTTCCAAATAGGAAAAGGAGTACGTCAAGGCTGTATATTGTCTCCCTGTTTATTTAACTTACATGCAGAGTACATCATGTGAAATTTCAGGCTGGATGAAGCTCAAGCTGGAATCAACCTTTTCGGGAGAAATATCAATAACTTCAGATATGCAGATGACACCACCCTTATGGCAAAAAGCAAAGAACTAAAGAGCTTCTTGATTAAAGTGAAAGAGGAGAGTGAAAAAGTTGCTTAAAGCTCAACATTCAGAAAACAAAGATCATGGCATCTGGTCCCATCACTTCATGGGAAATAGATGGGGAAACAGTGGAAACAGTGTCAGACTTTATTTTTTTGGGCTCCAAAATCACTGCAGATGGTGACTGAAGCCATGAAATGAAAAGACGCTTGCTTCTTGGAAGAAATGCTATGACCAACCTAGACAGCATATTAAAAAGCAGAGACATTACTTTTCCAACAAAGGTCTGCCTAGTCAAGGCTATGGTTTTTCCAGTGGTCATGTATGGATGTGAGATTGAGACTATAAAGAAAGCTGAGGGCCAAAGAATTGATGCTTTTGAACTGTGGTGTTGGAGAAGTCTCTTGAGAGTCCCGTGTCTGCAAGCAGATCCAAACTAGTCCATCCTAAAGGAGATCAGTCCTGAATATTCATTGGAAGGAATGATTCTGAAGCTGAAGCTCCAATACTTTGGCCACCTGACATGAAGAACTCACTCACTGGAGAAGACCCTGATGCTGGGAAAGGCTGAAGGCAGGAGGAGAAGGGGATGACAGAGGATGAGATGCTTGGATGGCATCACTGACTCGATGAACATGAGTTTGAGCAAGCTCCAGGAGTTGGTGATGGACAAGGAAGCCTGGTGTGCTGCAGTCCATGGGGTCACAAAGAGCCAAACACAACTGAGCAACTGAACTGAAGTGAAATTTTTGAGAAAGTTCTCTTACATACTGGAGTTTATAGACCAAGATTCATATCTATTACATATATAAAAGGATTTGTGGAAGAGCACCTTTAAATGGATGACTGGATGAGTTATTTGGCTTTAATTTAAAATGATCTCTGAAACATTCCATATGGCTTCCCTTGTGGCTCAGATGGTAAAGAATCCACCTGCCATGAAGGGGAACCCAGGTTGGATCCTTGAATTGGGAAGATCCCCTGGAGAAGGGACTTGGTACAAACTCCAGTATTCTTGCCTGGAAAATTCCATGGATGGAGGAGCCTGGTGGGCTACAGTTAATGCGACTGCAAAGAGTCAGACATGACTGAGCGACTAACACTTTGACTTTCATCTATTGAAACACATTTTTAAAACCTTATTGTGTAACAGTCCAAATATACATGCAAAGAGAAATATACCCACATAACCATTTCCCATCTTCAACGAGTATCAGTTCAGAGTAACTTTTGGTCTATTAACCCTCCTACATAACTCCAACCCCTAAACCCCTTTATTATTTTGAACCCAATCACAGACATCTTATTACTTCATTAGTTCAGTTAGTAACCTAAAATAAAGGTTCTTTTTAAAGTATGTAACTATAATATCATTAATCTATATAACTATAATAATTTCATAGTATCATTAAAATCCAGTGAGATATTCCTAATTATCTCATAAATGTTTTTATAGTTTTTTGAATCAATATCCAAACAATATCCACAGATTACATTTTTATGGATTTCTCACATCTTTTAAAAATTACAGCTTCTCCTCTTTTGTTTTCCCTTACGATTTATTTGTGAAGAAATCAAATTATTAATGATGCTCTATAGTATTTCTCACAGTCTGGATTTTGTTACTTGATAATTCTATGGTAATATTTAACATCTTCTTCTACCACTGTACTTCTCATAAAGTGAGAGTTATACCTAGAAACTTGATTTGACTTGTTGATACTTTGTCAAAAAATATTTCATAGAATGTATTTCATAATTCCCATAGGAGGCACATAGTGTCTGGTTTTCTTCTTTGTGTGATGCTAGTAGCCACTGATGATAATTACCTAGACCCACTCTTTTATTAGAGGCCTGCAAAATGGTGATCTTCTAATTCTTTAAGTTATTTGTTAGCTGGGATACTTTTATAAAAATAAACCTCCAGATATTTGGTAATCATGAGGTTGTATAGGAAAAGCAGGTAGAAACTTAATTCTTTCTCATTACCAGTTTTCAGAAAAAAAAAATTGAGAATTGGTTTTTTAGCAAACTTCATTTGTCACTGGCTTTTTTCCCTTTTTATTGAAGTATAGTTGGTTTAAAATATTACATTATTTTTAGGTGTACAACATACTGACTCAATGTTTTTATAGATTATACTCCATTTGGTTATTACAAAATAATGACTATATTGCACTGAGCTGTACAATGTATCCCTGTTGCCTATCTATTTTATACATAGTAGTTTGTAACTCAATTCCATGCTCCCCCTTTCCTTCCCTATTGTCAACCACTAGTTTGTTCCTGTATCTGTGAGTTTGCTTCTATTTTCTTATATACATTTGTTTTTATTTTTTGGATTCCATCTACAAGTGATGAGAGTTTCTGTCTTTGTCTGGCTTATTTCACTAAGCATAATATCTTCTAGGACCATCACGCTGTTGGAAATGGCAGCGCTTCATTATTTTTTATGACTGAATAATATTCCTGTGTGTGTGTGTGTATGTGTGTGTGTGTGCGTGTGTGTACACATATATGCACACATACAGAGGGCTTCCCTTTTGGCTCAGATGGTAAAGAATCCACCTGCAATGCAGGAGACCTCGGTTCAATCCCTGGGTTGGGAAGACCCACCTGGAGAAGGGAATGGCTACCCACCCTAGTATTCTTGCCTGGAGAATCCCATGAACAGAGGACCCTGACGAGCTACACTCCGTGGGTCGCAAAGAGTCAGACACGTTGAGAGACTAACACTTTCACTTTTTCACACATATATATACAATCATCTTCTTTATCTTTCTGTCTGTTGTTGGACACTTAGGGTGCTTCCATAGCTTGGCTATTATAAATAATGCTGCTATGAACATTGAGGTGCATGCCTCTATTTTGTTTCCATTTTTTTCTGATATATACCGAGTAGGATTGCTGAATGATGTAGTTTTTAGTTTTTTGAGGAACCTCCATACTGTTTTCCATGGCAGTTGTACCAATTTACACACCCACCACCAGAATATGACAGTTCCCTTTTCTCCACATTCTTGTCAACATTTGTTACTTGTTGTCTTTTTGGTGATTGCTATTCCGGCACATGTGAGGTGATACTGTGGTTTTGATTTGCATTTCTCTGATGATTAGCAGTGTTGAGAATCTTTTCATGTGCCTGTTGGTCACTGTATGTCTTTTTTGGAAAAATGTCTATTAGGTTTTCATTCATTTCTTTAAATCATTTTTTGATAGTTGCAGCAGTGATTTTTATATTTTAGATGTTAACCTCTTATTGGTCATATTATTTGCATATATTTTCTCCCATTCTGTAGACTGTCTTTTTGCTGTGTCCATGATTACCTCTGCTTTTAATTTTAATCTAATTAAAATTAGATTAGTTAATCTAATTAGTCCCATTTGTGTTTCTTTTTTAAATGTCACATTATCATTGATTTTTCATATTTTTGGTGTTTTAACCCATACATTTTATTATGCCTTTAGACTTCCGTGGTGGCTCAGATGGTAAAGCATCTGTCTACAATGTAGACAGGTTCGATCCCTGCATGGGGAAGATCTCCTGGAGAAGGAAATGGCAACCCACTCTAGTATTCTTGCCTGGAAAATCCCATGGACAGAGGAGCCTGCCAGGCTACAGTCCATGGGGTCGCAAAGAGTCAGACACGGCTGAGCGACTTCACTTTCACTTTCTTTCAGATGCACAAAATGCCTCATCTTGGGCTAATGGGAATCTGTTCACATTGGTTCCTGAGTCCTTTTGGCATGGCCCCAGTAGTTTCTGACAGCTTCCTTACTTTCTGGTATAATAAGGTATTGTAAGCTCATCTTGCATATTTTCTGTCATGGAGCTAGAATCTGTAGTGTCTCCATTCTGCCTCCTATAGTAGGTAAAGATCTTCAGATAACACAATTTGTATGCTGGTGGTGCTTCTTGCTACCAAATCTGTTGTTATTTTTAAGTCTTTTCAGTGTACGATGCTATGCATTATAAATATGTACTTATATTTCCAGTTCCGATGATAATATAGAGGTTAAATTTAAACTTTATTTTATATTTTTTCTATCATACTAAAACTCCTAGGACCTAAAGATAGTGATTATGTTAAAGTGATATTGCTTCACTATATTATATTAACTATATATAAAAATACATTGTATGTGTAATAGTTTCAGAATAACAACATCAGTATCATTATAATATTATTACATGAAAACATTTTAGAATTTCTTTCTACAGTTTTGTCCTTAAGGTGGCTTTCCAGGTGTTGCTAGTGGTAAGGAACCTGCCTGTCAATGCAGGAGACACAAGAGACGAGGGTTCGATCCCTGGGTTGGGAAGATCCCATCGAGGAGGAAATGGCAACTCTTTCCTGCATTTTTTTGCCTGGAAGATTCCATGAACAGAGAAGCCTGGTGGGCTGCAAATAATCAAAAATGATTGAGCTACTGAGCACAACACACAGAGTCCTTAGGGTATACCCCTCTAAAGATGTGTAGATAAACTACTCTGTTTAAATCACTTGAAAATGTTCCTCTCTATAAGCTCTACCCACAAATTTATATCAATTTAACTTTTTCTTCTTTTTTGGGGGAATGTTTTTTTAACTTTGCTATATAATTGTGTAGACAAGGTTTATTCAGAGAAGTCTAGCTACTGTCCCTACCCCATTTATTTTGTTCCTTCTCCGTCCATTCTTCACCTTCAAATTTTCTCTCTATATGATTGATATGAGGATGAATTGATTTAATGCATAGAGAGTGAATAGTCTATATTTTAGGTATTCAGAAAATGGCAGCTATCATTATGGGAAAGGCATATGACTGGTTATTGTCTCTGAAGTTTCCAGATTTAACTACTCTCTATCATACTCCATTGAGTGGTGACTTTTTGTCTTGACTGAACCCTGATTTGTATATGTAAGTAATTTAAAACTACTTCTTCAGAAACATCAAGCTTCTACTTGAGTGTTAGACGTGTTATGGCTTTCCTCCGGTGACATATAAAGTGAGCAGGAAAGTTGTAAAAGTGAAAAAAGTCCAAGATTCAATGTTAGAAAAGTGCTGGTTCAAATCTCACATTTGTTATTTATTAACTGTTTTATGAGATAAATTTCTTAGCCTCTCTGAGCCTTAATTTCCCACAAATATAACAGTGATGATCACGTCCAATATTATTATTGTAAGAATTAAATGAGCAGACGCATAGAAAGTGACCGACATAGTACCTAGAATATACTGGTATTCAAGGAAAGCTTTACTTTTTACCTTTTTTAAAAAACTTAATCTATATGAAAACTATCAGCAGTGATAGGGAACAAACAGGTCTTTCTTTGAGCAGCACTTACCAAATTTCTGTTCTGTTTGCTTATCCTAGAGAACTCATCCCTGTTCAGTTCAGTTGCTCAGTCATGTCCAACTCTTTGTGACCCCATGGACTGCAGCACACCAGGCTCCCCTGTCCATCACCAACTCTCGGAGCTTGCTCAAACTCATGTCTGTCGAGTTGGTGATGCCATCCAACCATCTCATCCTCTATCATCCACTTCTCCTCCTGGCTTCAATCTTTCCCAGCATCAGGGTCTTTTCCAATCAGTCAGTTCTTCATATCAGGTGGCCAAAGTACTGGAGTTTCAGCTTCAGCATCAGTCCCTCCAATGATATTCAGGACTGATTTCCTTTAGGATGGACTGATTGGATCTCCTTACAGTCCAAGGGACCCTCAAGAATCTTCTCCAACACCACAGTTCAAAAGCATCAACTCTTTGGCACTGTTTTCTTTATAGTCCCACTCTCACATCCATATATGACTACTGGAAAAACCAAATTTTGACTAGACAGACCTTTGTTGGCAAAGTAATGTCTCTGCTTTTTAATATGCTGTCTAGGTTGGTCATAGCATTTCTTTCAAGGAGCAAATATCTTTAAATTTCATGGCTGCTTTAACCATCTGCTTTGTTTTGGAGTCCCCAAATATAAAGTCTGTCACTGTTTCCATTGTTTTCCCATCTATTTGCCATGAAGTTATGGGGCTGGGTGCCATGATCTGTTTTCTGAATGTTGACTTTGAAGTCAACTTTTTCACTCTCTTCTTTCACTTTCATCAAGAGGCTCTTTAGTTCTTTGCTTTCTGCCCTAAGGGTGTGTTATCTGCGTATGTGAGGTTATGGATATTTCTCCCAGCAATCTTGATTCCAGCTTGAGCTTCATCCAGCCTGAAATTTCGCATGATGTACTCTGCATATAAATTAAATAAGCATGTGACAATATACAGCATTGACTTACTTCTTTCCCCATTTGGAACCAGTCTGTTGTTCCATGTCCAGTTTGAACTGTTGCTTCTTGACCTGCATACAGATTTCTCAGGAGGCAGGTAAGGTGGTCTGGTATTCCCATCTTTTGAAGAATTTTCCACAGTTTGTTGTGATCCACACAGCCAAAGGCTTTGACATAGTCAATAAAACAGATTTAGATGTGTTTTTTGGAACTCTTTTGCTTTTATGATGATCCAACAGATATTGGCAATTAGACTCTGGTTCCTCTGCCTTTTCTAAATCCAGCTTGAAAATCTGGAAGTTCACAGTTCACCAACTGTTGAAGCTTGGCTTGGAGGATTTTGACCATTACTTTGCTAGCATGTGAGATGACTGCAATCGTGTAGTAGTTTGAACCTTCTTTGGCATTGTCTTTCTTTGGGATTGGAATGAAAACTGACCTTTTCCAGTCCTGGGGCCACTGCTGAGTTTTTCAACTGGCAGAATTTTGCTGGCATATTGAGTGCAGCACTTTCACAGCATCATCTTTTAGGATTTGAAATAGCTCAACTGGAATTCCATCACCTCCACTAGTTTTGTTCATCGTGATGCTTCCTAAGGCCCACTGGACTTCAGATTCCAGGATGTCTGGCTCTAGGTGAGTGATCACACCATCATTGTTATTTGTGTCATGAAGATCTTTTTTGTATAGTTCTTCTGTGTATTCTTGCCACCTCTTCTTAATATCTTCTGCATCTGTTAAGTCCATACCATTTCTGTCCTTTATTGTGCCCATCTTTGCATGAAATGTTTCCTTGGTATCTCTAATTTTCTTGAAGAGATCTCTAGTCTTTCCCATTCTGTTGTTTTCCTCTATTTCTTTGCACTGATCACTGAGGACAGCCTTCTTACCTCTCCTTGCTATTCTTTGGAATTCTGCATTCAAACTGGTATATCTTTCCTTCTCCTTTGCCTTTTGTTTCTCTCCTTTTCTCAGCTCTTTGTAAGGCCTCCTCAGACAGCCATTTTGTTTTTTTGCATTTCTTTTTCTTGGGGACGGTCTTAATGACTGCCTCCTGTACAATGTCATGAACCTCTGTCCATAGTTCTTCAGGCATTCTGTCTATCAGAGCTAAACCTTTGAATCTATTTGTCACTTCTACTGTACAATTGTACGGGATTTGATTTACATCATACCTGAATGGTCTAGTGGTTTTCCCTATTTTCTTCAATTTAAGTTTGAATTTGGCAATAAGGAGTTCATGATCTGAGCCACATTCTGCTCCTGGTCATGTTTTTGCTGACTGTATGGAGCTTTTCCATCTTTGGCTGCAAAGAATATAATCAATCTGATTTCAGTGTTGACCATCTGGTGATGTCCATGTGTAGAGTCTTCTCTTGTGTTGTTGGAAGAGGGTGTTTGCTATGACCAGTGAATTCTCTTGGCAAAACTCTATTAGTCTTTGCCCTGCTTCATTCTATACTCCAAGGCCTAATTTTCCTGTTACTCCAGGTGTTTCTTGACTTCCTACTTTTGCATTCCAGTCCCCAGTAATGAAAAGGACATCTTTTTTGGGTGTTAGTTCCAGACAGTCTTATAAGTCTTCATAGAACCATTCAACTTCAGCTTCTTCAGCAATACCGGTTGGGGCATAGACTTGGATTACTGTGATACTGAATGGTTTGCCTTGGAAACAAACAGAGATCATTCTGTCATTTTTAAGATTGTATCCAAGTACTGCACTTTGGACTCTTGTTAACTGTGATGGCTACTCCATTTCTTCTAAGGGATTCGTGCCCACAGTAGCAGATATAATGGTCATCTGAGTTAAATTCATCCCTGTACCATTGTCCATCCATTTTCTCACTATGTGCACCTCCAGATTCCCACTCCACCCTGCTCATTGCCTCTGAACACTGACCTACATGAAATGACTGTATCAAAGGGATCCATGTCCTTTAGCTTCCTGTTGAGTCTGGTCAAAGGCCAGGAGATTTGTGAATTGATCAAGGAATTTGTGGAGAAGGCAATGGCACCCCACTCCCTTGCCTGGAGAATGCCAGGGATGGCGGAGCCTGGTGGGCTGCTGTCTATGGGTCCGCACAGAGTCAGACATGACTGAAGCTACTTAGCAGCAGCAGCAGCAAGGAATTTGTTCCTCTAGCTCCCTTTCCTGTAAGGGTGCTCCTTCAACGGTTCCTCTCCGGAAGTCCTGTACTGCCTCACGTTGATTTCCCTAAATTGTCCCCACACCTTTGTAAGGAGTCCTTTTACTCAACTCCAATTATCCAGTTTGAGTGATGCCATCTGTTTCCTGCAGAGACTCTGATTGATACAATTTCCAATCAAGAAAATAATGAGATTGTTAGTCTAAGGAGCACATCTTGCCTCAATTCCTTCAGTTATTTTGAAGTCCTAGAAGTGAAAGTGTTAGTCGCTGAGTTGTGTCTGACTCTTTGTAGCCCCATGGACTGCAGTCCACTAGGCTCCTCTGTCCATGGAATTCTCCAGGCAAGAATATTGCAGTGGGTTACCATTCCCTTCTCCCATCCCAGGGATCAGACCCAAGTCTCCTGCATTGCAGACAAACTCTTTATAGTCTGAGCCACTAGGAAGTCCTTCTGAAATCCTAAACTCACATAAATTTGGAATTAATTGAAAAGCAGAATACCTAGACTTCAGTAAATTATCCCAAACAGCAAGTCACTCAACCAGTTTTGCCTGAACCTCTCTGGTCACATGCTATGTCCATTCTGCAAGTTTAATAAATGTCCTATTGAACACAGCATCCATTATTGTGGTCAATGTCTGTGATATGGTAACGTGAAAAGAGATATACGCTGGAACTACTGCTCTGTAATTTACTGGTTACCAAACTATATTTCTCTGAGCTTCAATCTATTCTTCTGTAAAATGAGACAGAAATACTTATAAATTTGTATTAGTGAGGGGAAAAAAAAGCTTTCTAAAGAGCTCTATAAATATTCATGCATAGTATGAATAAATTTTAAACTTCTTTAAAAATTTAGTACTTAAAGAAAAGTAAAGTTTTCTTTACTTTCTTTCTTTACTAGCTTACTAAAGTAAGCTTTGCTTACTCTGTCCTGTTGAAAACAAGTATATGACTCATTAGCTTATAAGAAATGCACAATTAACTGTAATATTTCATTACACTTTGCTGGTATTTTTATATGTTGTCTTTCTACATGATTTTCACTCCTATTTTGACAAGGAATGTTATATGCATGTACACGTACATGCATGTTATATTTTAAGGTATATCAAATTATTTGGGTGAAGAAGGATGGGGTCTAAACAAACAAGCTAATACATTTTTTAAAAATAATTTATCCATAACTGTACAGATTCTGGGGTGAAGACTCTCACACCTTTCAGCAACATTCCTCTTCATTCTGCACCCAAGCAGTGTTCATAGTAATGGTCCCAGCCTTCTGTGTTTATGATTCATTATTTGAAAATCAGCAAGATTGACATCTGTCTACCCATAAAAAGGGGTTGTATAAGTGTTATTATAATACATATTTTACAATCCCTGTCCTACAGTTTATTGGTACGAGGAGAATAGGAGAAAGGGAAGGAAGAGAAGAGGGAAGAAGTGAGGCAAAAAGGGGAGGAGAAGGTTGTAAAGTCCATTTCAAGCTTTTTTTCAACTTTCATTCCCAAGTAAGGGCCTAGAATTATTACCATCAGTACAGCATATTCACCTCTGCCCGTCAATGTTATTCTATTGGTTCCTGTTCACCATACAACTCTGTTCATGAATATTCTGTTCTTATTCCACAGAGAGAGGGGCTCAGTTCAGCTGCCTCCCAGCCAATCACCACTGCTTACAGGAGACCACATCCTTTCTCCAAGTCCAACCAAATCCAGGACTGGTGAGACACAATTGCCTAATTTTCAAATCAATAGGACAGAAGCTAGAACATAAGCTTTATCTGTTAGAGTAAAGTGACATGCTTGAACTCTAAGATCTGCTACCTCATTTCAGGCAAAAGAAAAATTCTGAGTGAAGAACAGGTACAAATGTGTCTATCATCAAAAGAAATATAGAACTGTCTCAGACAGTTCTATAAGGCCAAGTGGAGATGGTAGATTTTTAAATACACTCCCCAGGCCAGACAAAGAACTTATTTGTGTATGGTGAGGTATGATTTACCAAGGAAGGGTGCTCACTGTCCTACCTGAGACATCCTCTTGAAAGACACCTGCAGCACTATTTTGCAATGGAAAGCACCAGGTCGTTAAGGGCTCCGTCAATCAAGTGACTGATCCCTCCAGATACGGCTGGTGAATAAAGAAGGCACTTCTCAATTTCAGACTGAAAGTCACACTCCACCTGCTCTGAACCCTTGGGTTTTTGAGAAAACAGAAGTTAACCTCATCTACTTCCATGCCAAAAGGATTTGAGACTTCAGGAATTCTTTCACCCAAGCAGAAGCTGGTTCTTCAGGTATGTTTCAAAACACTTCTGGATTCCTTTATCACTTCATCACTGGATGACTATCAGTAGAAAAACATGGTGTCCAGTGCCATATTTAATTTTTTGATAATTTAGTTTTTGTTTTACTTGGGGGTATAGTTGATTTCCAATGTTGTATTAGCTTCAGGTGTGCAGCTAAGTGATTCAGTTATATAAATACATATATCCATTCTTTTTCAGATTCTTTTCCCATATAGGTGATTGCAGAATATTAAGTAGAGTTTCCTGTGCTATGCAGGAGGTCCTTATTGATGATCTATTTTTTATAAAGTAGTATACATGTATCAATTCCAAACTCCTAATTTATCCCTCCCCAGCGCATTTCCCCTTTGGTAACCATACAGTTTTCCAAGTCTGTGAGTCTGTTTTGTAAATAAGTTCATTTGTATATTTTTTTAGATTCCACATATAAGTGATATCATATATTGTTTTTCTCTGATTTACTTCACTCAGTATGACAGTCTCTAGGTCCATCCAGGTTGCTGCAAAGTGCATTACTGCATTCTTTTTATGGATGAGTAGTATTCCATTCTAAATATATGCCGCACCTTCTTATTCATTCGTTTGTGGATGGACATTTAGGTTGCTTCCATGTCTTGGCTACTGTAAATAGTGCTGTAATAAACACTGATGCTGTTTGCGTCTTTTAGAATTGTAGTTTTCTCTGGATATATGCCCAGGAGTGGGACTGCTGGATCATATGGGAGGTTCCATTTTAGCATTTTAAGGAACCTCCATACTGTTCTCTATAGTGGTTGTATCAGTTTGCCTTTCCACCAACAGTGTAGGAGGGTTCCCTTTTCTCCACACCATCTCCAGCATTTACAGTTTGTAGACTTTTTGATTCTGATTGGTGTGAGCTGATACTTTATTGTAGCTTTGATTTGCATTTCTCTAATAATTAGTGATATTGAACATCTTTTCATGTGCTGTTTGGCCATCTGTATGTATTCTTTAGAGAAATGACTATCTAGATATTCTGCCCATTTTTTTGATTGGTTTATTTGTTTTTATGATACTGAGCTGCATGAGCTATTTGTATATTTTGGAGATTAATCCCATATTGGTCACTTCTTTTGCAAATATTTTCTCCCATTCTGTGGGTGCTGTTTTCATTTTGTTTAGTTTCCTTTGCTGTGCAGAAGCTTTTAAGTTTAATTAGTTCCCATTTGTTTGTGTTTTTATTTTCATGATTTTAGGATGTGAATCCAAAAGATCTTGCTGTGACTTATTTCAAAGCATGTTCTGCCTCTGTTTTCCTCTAAGACTTTTATCGTGTCTGGCCTTACATTTAAGTCTTTAACACATTTTGAGCTTATTTTTGTGCATGGTGTTAGAGAATGTTCAAATTTCATTCTTTTACATAAAGCTATGCAGTTTTCCCAGCACTACTTATTGAAGACACTGTCTTCCAGTTATTTGCTTGCTCTCCTTCTATCCTGTTCCATTGATCTATATTTGTTTTTATGCCAGTACCATACTGTTATGATGACTGTTGCTTCAGACTGTGTAGTCTGAAGTCAAGAACTCCGATTCCTCCCGCTCCATTTTTCTTTCTCAGGATTGCTGTGGCCCAGTACCATATAATAATAAAACACTTATGTTTCTGAAGATATAGCTAAAGAAACTGAAAACAAAATATTAGTCGCTCAGTTGTGTCTAACTATTTACCACCCCATGGACTGTGGCCTGCCGGGCTCCTCTGTTCATGGAATTCTCCCAGCAAGAATACTGGAGTGGGTAGCCATTCCCTTCTCCAGGGGATCTTTTCAACCCATGGATCAAACCTAGGTCTCCTGCATTACAGGCTGATTCTTGACTGTCTGAGCCACCAGGGAAGCCCATAGCTAAATAATCAAACCCTAAAATTTTTCAGAGAGCAAACTGAAAAAAATCATGCAATCAACACCTGTATACAAATCATCTAGATTGTATAATTAACTTTTATTAGACTTGCTTTCATTACATACCTATCTATTCATCCCTCTCTATTACACATATCATTCTATCTATTTTTGAGGTATTTTAAAGCAAATTGCAGATACCTGACTCTCTAAATACTTCACCATGTGCATCATTAATAGAGCTCAATAACTGCTCAACAGTTATTTTCTTTGGATATAAAATTTCCATACAGTGAAATACACAAGTCTTTACTTTCATTGCATTTTGATAACGCATACATCTGTTGTAACCCAAGCCCCCTATTAAGATAGAGATATTACCATAACCCTAGACAGTTTCTTTTTCCCCTTTCCAGTCAATCACTATCCCTACTACTCTGGAGATAAACTTTGTTCTGATATTTTTTCCTGAAAAAAAACTGTATTTGCTTGTTCTAGAATGTCATATTAATAAAACTATGCAGTATGCATCCTTTGTGCGAGACGTTTTCACTCAGCTGAGTGTTCAGCAGATTTATCCATGTCAATGCATGCACAAACAGTAAGTCTTTCCACTTTATTGTTGAGTATGCTACTGTATGAATATCAATGTGCTTATCTATTGTCCTGTGGATTGACACCTGGGATCTCCAGATTGTGCTGTTATCTTCTAATTTATTTTGGGTAAATAACTAGGGTTGGGATTGCTGGGTTTTAGCTACAAGTCACTTTTTGGTGATTGCTTTATGGATGACAATATTCATTCTTAATTTTTCAAAGTCTACTTTAGAAAATTTGCAACTATAAAAGTCCATTTAGTCCTTTTAATCCATAAGCCTATAGGTCTCAAAAACACAAGTTTTGCTTTAAATATTTATACATATTTCAAATTAAGAGGGAAAAAAAAGAACTTTTATATATACCCCCATAGGTATCATTAGCAGTTATTTCAACTTCTTTTTGAGGAGCCAAGTATCATTTTGTCTCATTTTTTATCAGCCTAAAGAACTTCCTTTTGTACTTCTTGTAGTGCAAATCAGAAGTCAATGAATTCAGTTTTGCTTTCTCTAAAAATGTATTTACCTTTTGAAGACTATTTTTTATGGATACAGAGTTCTATTTTTTCCAGATTTATTGAAGCATGATTGACAAATTATATATGTTTAGAGTATATGTTTGATATTCATATACTGTGAAGTTATTACCACAATCAAGTAATTAACATATCCATCATCTCACATAGTTACCATGCTTGTGTATCTCTGTGTGGTGAGGATACCTGAAATCTACCTCTTTATAAATTTCAAGTTTACAACATATTATTACTTACATTAGTCATCATGTGCATTAGCTCTCTAGAGTTTATCCACCTAATAATTGGAAATTTGTGCCCTTGCTTATTATCGCTTCTTGTCCCCCACCCTTAAGCCTTTGGTAATCATCATTTTTCTCTGTTTCTTTGAGTTCAGATTAATTTTTTCCCCTCAGATTTCACATACAAGTGAGATAGTGTAATACATATCTTTCTGTATCTGGCTTCCTTTACTCAGCATAATATCCTCCAGTATTACAGAGAATATTTTCACTACCCTAAAAATCATCTGTGGTCTGTTTACCCAAACCCTGCAACCACTGATCTTTTTATTCTCATATTTTTAAGTCTTCCAAAATATCTTATAGTTGCAATCATACAGTGTGCAGCCTTTTCAGATTGGCCTCTTTTGCTTCATAATATGCATTTAGGTTCCACCATGTCTTTTCATGGCTTGATAGTTCATATATTTTTTACCAATGAATAATATGTCATTTCCTGGACAGTTTACTTATCCACTCACCCCACTGAAGGACAGTTCAATTGCTTCTGAGTTTTGTCAATTTAAATAAAGCTCCTATAACATCCATGTTGATGTATTTTGTGGACGTAAGTTTTCAGTTCACCTGGGTTAACATTAAGGAACGTGATTGTTGGATCGTAAGGTTGAGTATGTTCAGTTTTTTTTTTTTTTGCTTTTTTATTTTATTTTTAAATTTTAAAATCTTTAATTCTTACATGCGTTCCCAAACATGAACCCCCCCTCCCACCTCCCTCCCCACAGCATCTCTCTGGGTCATCCCCATGCACCAGCCCCAAGCATGCTGTACCCTGCGTCAGACATAGACTGGCAATTCAATTCTTACATGATAGTATACATGTTAGAATGCCATTCTCCCAAATCATCCCACCCTCTCCCTCTCCCTCTGAGTCCAAAAGTCCGTTATACACATCTGTGTCCTTTTTCCTGTCTTGCATACAGGGTCATCATTGCCATCTTCCTAAATTCCATATATATGTGTTAGTATACTGTATTGGTGTTTTTCTTTCTGGCTTACTTCACTCTGTATAATTGGCTCCAGTTTCATCCATCTCATCAGAACTGATTCAAATGAATTCTTTTTAACGGCTGAGTAATACTCCATTTTATATATGTACCACAGCTTTCTTATCCATTCATCTGCTGATGGACATCTAGGTTGTTTCCAAGTCCTGGCTATTATAAATAGTGCTGCGATGAACATTGGGGTACATGTGTCTCTTTCAATTCTGGTTTCCTCGGTGTGTATGCCCAGCAGTGGGATTGCTGGGTCATACGGTAGTTCTATTTGCAATTTTTTAAGGAATCTCCACACTCTTCTCCATAGTGGCTGTACTAGTTTGCATTCCCACCAATAGTGTAGGAGGGTTCCCTTTTCTCCACACCCTCTCCAGCATTTATTGCTTGCAGATTTTTGGATTGCAGCCATTCTGACTGGTGTGAAGTGGTACCTCATTGTGGTTTTGACTTGCATTTCTCTAATAATGAGTGATGTTGAGCATCTTTTCATGTGTTTGTTAGCCATCCGTATGTCTTCTTTGGAGAAATGTCTATTTAGTTCTTTGGCCCATTTTTTGATTGGGTCGTTTATTTTTCTGGAATTGAGCTGCAGAAGTTGCTTGTATATTTTTGAGATTAGTTGTTTGTCAGTTGCTTCATTCGCTATTATTTTCTCCCCATTCAGAAGGCTGTCTTTTCACCTTGCTTATATTTTCCTTTGTTGTGCAGAAGCTTTTAATTTTAATTAGATCCCATTTGTTTATTTTTGCTTTTATTTCCAGAATTCTGGGAGGTGGATCATAGAGGATCCTGCTGTGATTTATGTCTGAGAGTGTTTTGCCTATGTTCTCCTCTAGAAGTTTTATAGTTTCTGATCTTACATTTAGATCTTTAATCCATTTTGAGTTTATTTTTGTGTGCGGTGTTAGAAAGTGATCTAGTTTCATTCTTTTACAAGTGGTTGACCAGTTTTCCCAGCACCACTTGTTAAAGAGATTGTCTTTACTCCATTGTATATTCTTGCCTCCTTTGTCAAAGATAAGGTGTCCATATGTGTGTGGATTTATCTCCGGGCTTTCTATTTTGTTCCACTGATCTATAATTCTGTCTTTGTGCCAGTACCATACTGTCTTGATGACTGTGGCTTTGTAGTAGAGCCTGAAGTCAGGCAAGTTGATTCCTCCAGTTCCATTCTTCTTTCTCAAGATTGCTTTGGCTATTCGAGGTTTTTTGTATTTCCATACAAATCTTGAAATTATTTGTTCTAGTTCTGTGAAAAATGTGGCTGGTAGCTTGATAGGGATTGCATTGAATTTGTAAATTGCTTTGGGTAGTATACTCATTTTCACTATATTGATTCTTCCGATCCATGAACATGGTATATTTCTCCATCTATTAGTGTCCTCTTTGATTTCTTTCATTCAGTGTTTTATAGTTTTCTATATATAGGTCTTTAGTTTCTTTAGGTAGATATATTCCTAAGTATTTTATTCTTTTCGTTGCAATGGTGAATGGAATTGTTTCCTTAATTTCTTTTTCTACTTTCTCATTATTAGTGTATAGGAATGCAAGGGATTTCTGTGTGTTGATTTTATATCCTGCAACTTTACTATATTCATTGATTAGCTCTAGTAATTTTCTGGTGGAGTCTTTAGGGTTTTCCATGTAGAGGATCATGTCATCTGCAAACAGTGAGAGTTTTACTTCTTCTTTTCCAATTTGGATTCCTTTGATTTCTTTTTCTGCTCTGATTGCTGTGGCCAAAACTTCCAGAACTATGTTGAATAGTAGCGGTGAAAGTGGACACCCTTGTCTTGTTCCTGACTTTAGGGGAAATGCTTTCAATTTTTCACCATTGAGGATAATGTTTGCTGTGGGTTTGTCATATATAGCTTTTATTATGTTGAGGTATGTTCCTTCTATGCCTGCTTTCTGGAGAGTTTTTATCATAAATGGATGTTGAATTTTGTCAAAGGCCTTCTCTGCATCTATTGAGATAACCATATGGCTTTTATTTTTCAATTTGTTAATGTGGTGAATTACATTGATTGATTTGCAGATGTTGAAGAATCCTTGCATCCCTGGGATAAAGCCCACTTGGTCATGGTGTATGATCTTTTTAATGTGTTGTTGGATTCTGATTGCTAGAATTTTGTTGAGGATTTTTGCATCTAGGTTCATCAGTGATATTGGCCTGTAGTTTTCGTTTTTTGTGACATCTTTGTCAGGTTTTGGTATTAGGGTGATGGTGGCCTCATAGAATGAGTTTGGAAGTTTACCTTCCTCTGCAATTTTCTGGAAGAGTTTGAGTAGGATAGGTGTTAGCTCTTCTAACTTTCTCCTAATTTCCCATATTATTTTCCATTTCCACCAACGAGTGATTGATAGTTCTTGTTCTCCACATCCTTGCCAGCATCTGGTGTTGTCAGTGTTCCAGATTTGGGCTATTTTAACGGATGTGTTGCTGTGTTACTGTTGTTTTACTTTGCATTTCCCTGAGGTGATATTTCATTGCATTTCCCTGATAACTTATACTATAAAGTACCTTTTCCTATGTTTATTTGCTATCTGTGTATCTTCTTTCATGAGTAAATATATATTTTTATGTCTAGAATCATATTAGAGTTTCCTTTGGGTTCTTCCTAATACTATCTCTTTTTCTGAGAGAAAAGATCTCTGACATTTCCAATCTTTTTCTTTGTCTCAAGCATACTTTTCTTACCTCATTTCTTTTAGTCATTAAAATCCTACTTTAAAGTCTTTAAATAATACAGCTGTTTCTGCTCCCTCTCCAACAAAATAGCAATTTCATCTATTTAGTTTTCAATGCATGCGTGCTCAGTTGCATCTGACTGTGACCCTATAGGCTCCTCTCTCTGTGGGATTCTCCAGGCAGAATACTGGAGGGGGTTGCCATGCCCTCCTCCTTGGGAGGGTCTCCTGCATTGCAGGCAGATTCTTTACCACAGAGCCACCAGAGAAGCCCCTTAGTTTTGAATACAAATGCCTAAAGTTATACAAAAAAGCAATGAATATACCCCTAAAATTATTCTGATATTTATAACAATAGGTATTACATGTGACCAATAAAAAAAAAAATTAATGGCTGACTCCATACCCCACAGTAAGATTCTTCTGCTACAGCTACTTCCAGATATCTGAGAAGACTGGCCAAGATGCTGAGTTCATCTCCTCTTGCGAGTACAGCAAAATCACAACTATCTGCAGAACAACCATCAATGAAAACAAAGAGGACCTACCAGCAGAGATCTTCTACAACTAAAGACATAAAGAAGAAACTTTATGAAATGGGGAGGAGGGGCAGACTTGCACTATAATTAAATCCTATACCACCGGGTGGGCAACCCACAAGCTAAGAGAATAATTATATTGCAGAATTTCTCCCCTAAAAGCAAGAGTACTGAGCCCTAAATTGAGCTTCTCAGCCCAGGAATCCTATACCAGAAAGATGAGCCCCCAGAGCACATGGCTTTGATGACAAGTGGGGCTTCCTCTTGAAAGTCTCATAGGACTGAAAGAATAGAGACTTCACTCTTAAAGGGTGCACATAAAATCTCACATGCACTGGAACCCAGAGCAAAAGCAGGAGTCTGATAGAAACCTGGGCCAGACCTACCTGCTGATCTGTGGGAGAGGTGGGGTGGAGGGGCAGCTGTGGCTCACCCAGGGGACTTAGATTATGGTAGCAGTCACATTGGGAATGTTCTACTCTGTGGACACTGCTACTGGCATTATGGGATCCTCTGTCAAGCTCATTAGCACTAAGACTTGTTCCCGAAAGTGTGTAGGCACTAGTGGTGAGGACGCCTCAGGCCAAACAAGTATCTGGTGGGGACACAACCCCACACAGTAGCAGTCAGGCTGCCCGAAGGCTTTTTTGAGCCCACAGCTGCCTCTACACTAGACTCACTCACAGGGGGAAGACACTAGACACAAGAAATCCATAATCCCAGATTATAGACCCAGACAACCCACAGTAGGGCAAACTCTACCCCGAGACTAAACGCACCTTGTCCACTAGCAGGCCAGCACCAGCTTTGGGACACCCCAGACTCCATTCCCAACTGTGTCAGGAGCCAGCCCCCCTCATCAGCTCTCTAGGATCCCTGGGCCCTGCAGCCAGACTCTAGGACCCAGCTCTGCCTGTCAGTAGTCCAGCACTAACCACAGGACCTGGCTTCACCCACCAGTGGGTGTGCAACAGCCCTGGAGTCTTCTGGATGCTGAGTCTTCCCACCACTGAGGGTCCTAGGGTCCCTTAGTGTTCTTTGGCTAGCCACCTCATGACCAGATCCCATCTGGCAGGGCCTTGCAACCAACCAGGCCAGGGGCCAACCAAGCCACCAGACTGCTCACATAGTCAGCCCACCATAAAGGAAGAGCCTGCACTGCCCTCTTATCGGCATCCCTAGAACATGGAGCTTGGGTGACAAGAGGGGTGTGCCCTGCTGAGTTGCACTGGCTGCCTCCTACAGAAGGCTACTTCTCCAAGGTCAAGAAACGTAACTAATGCATCACATATATAAAAATACAAATAGCAACTCAGATGAAATGAGGCGGCAGAAGAACAGGTTCCAGACGAAGGAAGAAGACAAAACCCGAAAAGAACTAAGGAAAGTGGAGATAGGCAATCTACCCAAGAAAGAGTTCAGAGTAATGATCATAATGGCCAAAGAATTCGGGAGGAGAACAGATAGATGCACAGGGCAAGAAGTTAGAAGGTTGTAATGAGCTAGAACAACCTGAGATGAAGAATACAGCAACTGAAATAAAAACTAGAAGGAATCAATAGTGGACAGTGATACAGAGGTATGGGCCAGTGAGGTGGGTGATGAGCACCAGAAATCACTGCCGCTTAACAGAAAACAGGAATGAAGCGAAATAAACACAGTTTAACAGACATCCGGCACAAGATCAAGGACACTCATATTTGCATTACAGGGGGTCCCAGAAGGTTGAGAGAGAGAGGCCCAAAGATCATCTAGCTGAGGTTGGAACACAAGGATGGATACATATTTTTCAAAGGAAATTATAGATCACCTATTCCTATAATGTTTAACTTATTAAGAGTTTTATCACTCTTGCAGAAATTTTGGTAATAGGGCTTGCATACATAGAAAATTACTGGATGTTTGGGGCTGGTGCACTTAGACAACCCAGAGGGATGGAACGGGGAGGGAGGAAGGAGGGGGGTTCAGGATGGGGAACATGTGTATACCTGTGGCGGATTCATGTTGATGTATGGCAAAACCAGTACAATATTGTAAAGTAATTAACCTCCAATTAAAATAAATAAATTTATATTAAAAAAAAAAGAAAAGTGTAAACTCCCAAACAAGGTAATTATTAACTCCAGGCAAAACAAAAACCTGAACCAGAAGAAAAGCCTAAACTATGTAGTATACTTACTGAGCTGTGAATAATAATTATGTAATACTGATGTAAATAGTGAATATAAATTTAGTCCCAGATTATGATATATCTGCATTGAAAGGATGGTCAGAGAGAACCAGGATATATCTGTACAGACAAGGGAGTGTGGAAATGAGGGAACATGGGAGGAGAACTAGATCTCTCTCTTACCTAGAAGGAAACTGAGAATACATGAAATTTAAAAATCAAAGAAGGAACACAGAAGCATGTAATTTAGAAACATGAAATTAAATATTAGAATACACCATTACAAAAGTTGAGCCTGGTTATCTTTAGGTAGCAGGACCGGGAGATGAGACAGACCAATGCTATTCTTTGCTAGCAGTCCTTCTTTCCTAGTGGAATTTTACTCTATGCATATGTATTATTTTGCTTAAAAGTAAAATAAAGAGACAAAAGATATGAAGAAGAAATAAAGATGGCCAATAGAAACATGAAAACATGCTCACCATCACTAATTATCAGAGAAATGCAAATCAAACCTACAATGATGTACGACGGTACACTGATAAGAATGGCCATCATTAAAAAGTCTACAGATAACAAATGCTGGAGAGGGTGTGAAGAAAAGGGAACCCTTATTTAACACTGTTGGGCGCCCCAGGTGGAGCCTACTGGTAAAGAATCAGCCTGGCAACGCAGGATTCAATCCCTGAAGATCCTTGAGGGCACGGCAACCCACGCCAGTATTCTTGCCTAGAGAACCCTCTTGCCTAGAGGAGCCTGGCAGGTCCATAGGGCTACAAAGTAGGAATACAACTGAAACGACTTAGCATACATTGTTGGTGGAAATGTAAATTGGTGTAGCCACTCTGGAAAACAAGTTTTTAGTTTCTGAAAAAACTAAAAGTAGAAATAACATATGACCCAGCAATTCTACTTTTGGGTATATATCAAAAAAAGCAAAAACACTAATTAGAAAAGATCCATGTACCCAATGTTCATTTACAGTTGCCAAGGTATGGAAGCGACCTCAGTGTTCATCAACAAATGCATGCATAAAGAAGATGTAAAAAACACACACGCACAATGAGATACTACTCCATACTCAACCATAAAAAAATAACAAAAATTTTGCCATTTGCAGCAACATGGATGGACTTGGAGGGCATCATGCTAAGTGCAGTAAGTTAGAGAAAGATTATATGATATCACTTTTTTGTGGAATCTAAAAAAATATAACAAACTAGTGAATATAAAAAAAAAAAGAAACATACTCATGGGTATAAAGAACAAACTAGTGGTTCCCAATGGGGAGAGGGAAGGGAGGAGGGGCCGTATACAGATAGAGGAATAAGAGGTACAAACAATTAGGTATAAAAGAATCTACAAGGATATAATATACAACATGGGCGATATACAGCCAATATTTTCTAATAACTATAATTGGAATGTAACCTTTAAAAATTCTGAATCACTATATTATATACCTAAAACATAATATTGTACAGCAATTACACTTCAGTAGAAAATCTGTAAACAAAAAAGCCAAGTATATGAAAACTTACTTCCAATGGCATGTTAATACATATATCTTTCTAATAATTAGTTTTATGTGTCAACTTGGCTAGGCTGTAATACTCTGTTATTCAGTTAAACACTAATCTAGATGTTGTTATAAAGATGTTCTGTAGAATTGATTAAGCTCTACAATTAGTAGACTTTAAGTTATCTTCATTAACCTTGGTGGGACTCATTAACTGGCTAAAAGCATTAACAGTAACACCAAAGTTTCACTAAAGGAAAAGAAGGCCCACTTATAGAACGCAGATTCATTCCCCGCCCAAGATTTTCTAGCCAGCCAGCCTACCCTAGAAATATATTAACATTAAATAGACATATGTATAAAGAACAGATGGAAGAGAGCCCTTATCTTTGGTGGTAGGTGTTGAGGAAAGTGTCCAGTAAAGGTTACACTGAGATTTAAAGGCATGTGAAGGTTATAGGAGATGCTCTTCAGGTAAAAGATGGAAGAAGGGTAATTTGCAACTAGGTACTTACATATACAAGACAAGAGTGTGCCAAAACTCTCTGTGTTGAGGGAAAAGTCAGTACACTGTGGCTGAAACAAGAGCAAGATGACGGTGGCAAGAAATGTGACTGGAAGGGCAGCTTAACGCCTAGTAATAAACTACCTTGAAGGTCTTGCTAAGAGTTTTGAATTTTGTCCCCTCCCATGGTTGTTAAGAAACCCTAGAGGACTTTGGAATAGGGTGATGATGCAACCAGATATGTGTAAATGGGTAATGGTTTGGAAGGCATAGAACAAAAGATAGGGATATCAGTCATGCTGTTTTTATTCTCACTTTTCTTCTAGATTCGGTTTCAAGCCCTTTTGACCAGTTTGATCTCCCAACAAAGCCCAACTTGTCCATCTTTTAGAAATGCGGGGCAATAGGTTGAGCTCAGAGCAACCAACAAGATTGGATAAATTCTGTTCAGGTGAATTTTAAGTAGTAAGCAGAGGCGGTGTGAGCTAGGAAGGTCCCAGCAGTAGGTCTGGGCATGGAAACGCCAGCATTTGGACAGGTCAGGGCAACAGAGATGATGTTTGAGAGCAAGTCATACAAAAGTAACCTCTGATCCTAAAGCAAAGACTGTTCACTCTCTGCCCTCTGCCATGCTCCCAGAACCACATGGTTAGACACATTTTGGGAATGTGTCTATATTCTAAATTTCTCAGTTGCACTTTACCTTTTATTAAGAAAGGTGTAGAGTTACCAGGCCTTCTGGGTGGTTCTTACATTATTCATACTTATACAGAGCACCCCCAGATGACTCCAAGGCTATGGAAATTATACCCGAGAAGAAAGATACAGAGAAGAGCACATACCCTTTTGTGTGTTACCAACAATTATTGCATAGCCCAAATGAGTGTGTGAAGTGGTTAAAAAAAAAAAAAAAAAAGAACACTTGGTAAGTGGGACAGCATGGGAAGAAATTAAATGGAATTAAACAGGAAGTATCCAAGTTTCAATTACTGCCAATGAGCAGGATAAAAAAAGTGTCCATCTTCATTCTGAGTTCCAATGAAGAATTAGTCTACTTACTGAAAAGCATCAAAACCCATCAAAGAGAGACACAAGGTAAACCTGCTAAAGAGTGAACAATAGATATCTGAATACATACATTGTAGGTAACATGCATACAGGGAAATCAGTAGATAAAGTCTATACCCCAAGTGAGTGTTGAACAAGGGCTTAAGCAATGACTGATAGATTGATCTTCCATGGTTGAATGGCAAGGGAGAAGAACAGGAAGGGGCAGATGGAAGAAAAAGAGAGGAAAGTTGACCATGCCAGGGAAGAAAACGCAGTGCCCACAGATAAAGCCTCTGTCTCAGTGCCAAAGGGAGGCTTCCCCATAGCCCAGTCTCTGACCTTGAAGGGTTGTTCCTACATCAGTCAATATAGCAGACTGCCAAAAGGCCAGCATTTCCAGCTCTCAAAGACTACTACTTTACACCAGCCAGTGTCCTCTGTAGTTCTCTGTTAATCTTTGTAGCCAGCATATTCTATCAGCTTCCCTTCATTGGTTGCTGTGCAAAATATAAAGTCCCACAGTCCTATCTCTGCTTACTCATGTTTGCATCCCCTTACTCCTCTGATTTTCTCAGTTCTGGTTCCAATCTTTCTGCTCCTCTGTCTTTCAAATGTCCCCAGTAAGACCTCTGAAACCGTCCATTATAAATAAATCTCCCCTATTAAGCTTATCATTTATGATTCCTTCCACCATCCCCTGTGAAAACAGTTTTCCTGTTAGCCTTCTGAAATAAAGAACTGCTCAAATTCCATGTTTCATCTCATTTAGTGTCAGAAGGTAGGTTTGATTTCTTTGCTTCTCAATGCTACTTCCAGATCTTGTTCATTTACCTCTTGCTACAACCTCAGCCATCACTGTCTTCTTTTGACTTCGTGAGCCCTCCCCTTAATTTTTGTTGATTCTGGCCCCACATCAACTTGTGTCATGAGAGTGGCTTTAATTTCCATGTTGATGAACCATCTAGCATCTAATACCACTAGCCTTTGTGGCCTTCAACTCTACTCCATCTCACTTCAACCTGGTATTCACTTCTGCGGCCATTCTCAGACCTTGCCATCATCACATGGAATGCTCCTCCTCTGAAATATTAAGCTTCACTTTCTCACATAAATCACCTTCCAGGTCCCTCACTATCTTATTCTTATCTCAAATGACCTTCAACCTATTTGGTACCTTAAATCATTCATATAGTCCCATTCTATCAATTCTGTTCTAACCTCTTATCTTTTTCTATGCAACTCGGATTGCATACTGGACCATCCACTACTTTCTCAGTTCTTTTCTTTCATTTTTAACTTTATCTGCCTGATACAAACCTACATTTGCTTTAGTGTTTTTTCTTTTTCATGTTTTCCCTCTACTTCTACATTTTAATTATTCAGTGCTTCTAGAAACAAACAAACAAAAGACAGCAACACTGCACACTGATAACTCTACATATTCATGATCTCCAAATTGAAGCAAGAGTGGTTCATTGGTCTCCTTATCAGCTCTTGGTCATCTCTGCTTGCTGTTTCTCACTGATGCTCTTTCAAACTTCCATTGATCTCAGTTCAGTTCAGTCGCTTAGGACTCTATGTGATCCCATGAATTGCAGCACACCAGGCCTCCCTGTCCATCACCAACTCCCGGAATTCACTCAAACTCATGCCCATCGAGTTGGTGATGCCATCCAGCCATCTCATCCTCTGTCGCCCCCTTATCCTCCTGCCCCCAATCCCTCCCAGCATCAGAGTCTTTTCCAGTGAGTCAACTCTTTGCATGAGGTGGCCAAAGTACTGGAGTTTCAGCTTTAGCATCACTCCACTGATCTCAAGACCCCGTCAAATACCCAACCTGTTCATTCTCAGCAATGATCTTCTGCCTTTCTAGAGTTCTAGAAAACTGAGTCTTCTCAGTCTCTCTACCTACCTTACCTACCTTCACAGGAACTGCTCTCCTGCCATGTGAAAGACTGAGTTGCCCCTCCTCTTGCTCGCAGCCAACCACTCATCTGAGTCCCGAGTTTATCCTCCTCTAGCTCCATGCTCACTTGACTTTTCAATCATCCCACTTCCGTCCTAAGTTACTTTCTCATTCCTTCTCTTCAGCCAATAAATATTTTCAAATTATTCCCATCCTTTAAAAAGTGAGATTATCTCTTGAATCTTACAGACCCTTTGAATGACTGTCCAATCTGGATCCCCCTCATTTAAATCCAAACCTCTGAAACTAAAAAAAAAAAAAAAAAAAAAAAATCCAAACTAACTTCTACTTCCTCACTTTCCACTCATTCCTCAAAAAAACTGCCACAATGCCATTAAAACGAGCAAGAGCTAGTTATCTGTATCTTTGAATTGTCAAATACCTTGTATATTTCTCAATAATTCCAGAATATGTGCACGTGTTTATCTCCTATCCACACCTCTTCACAACACTTCAAATTAATATCTGGTACTTGAAAAGTCCTTCAACATGTCCCACAAGCACCTCAATGTCAACAGGTGCAAAAATGAACGTAATAACCCTCTGCTTAAGCCAGGTCTTCCTTCAGCTTTGCCCATCATAGATGCTGGCACTGTCATGTACACAGTCACTGAAGACTTAAACCTAGGAGGCATTTTGACTAACGCACAATCAAGACTTGCCAGTTTTATGATAAGCTCTCTTTTGCTACATCGAATAGCTATTCAAGCTTATAGCCTCATTATCTTTCACCTACACACTTCAACAACCCATCTATGGTTGTCTTGCCTGCAGTCTTGCCTGCTACATCCTATAGAGTGACTTTGCTGAAAGTGCAGCTGCGATAATGCTATTAATATTTTAGGGATTAAACTCTCCAGTAATTCCTCACTTTCTATAGAGTTCCTTCAGGATCTAGCCTTTGAACAGAATTTCCCCCCATTTCCAGCTTGGTACTTTATCATTCAAAAATATCAAATTGCTTATAGCCCCCCTCCCTTGCTGTTAGTTGCTAAGTCATGTCCAAATTTTTGTGACTCCATGGACTGTAGCCCACTAGGCTCCTCCGTCCATGGGATTTCCCAGGCAAGAATACTGGAGTGGGTTGCCATTTCCTTCTCTAGACCCAGGGATCTAATCTGCGTCTCCTGCATTAGCAAGTGGATTCTTTACCACTGAGCCACCAGGGAAGCCCATAGCTCTTCTTAGTTCAGTTCAGTCAGTTGTGTCCCACTCTTTGTGACCCCATGGACTGCAGCATGCCAGGCCTCCCTGTCCATCACCAATTCCCAGAGTTTACCCAAACTCATGTCCATTGAGTCAGTGGTGCCATCCAACCATCTCATCCTCTGCTGTCCCTTTCTCCTCCTGCTTTCAATCTTTCCTAGCATCAGGGTCTTTTCCAATCAGTTAGTTCTTCACATCAGGTGGCCAAAGTAGTGGAGTTTCTGCTTCAGCATCAGTCCTTCCAATGAACACTCAGGACTGATCTCCTTTAAGATGGACTAGTTGGATCTCCTTGCAGTCCAAGGGACTCTCAAGAGTCTTCTCCAGCACCACAGTTCAAAAGCATCAATTCTTCAGCACTCAGTTTTCTTTATAGTCCAACTCTCACATCCATACATGACTACTGGAAAAACCATAAAATTGACTAGATGGACCTTTGTGGGCAAAGTAATGTCTCTGCTTTTAAATATGCTGTCTAGGTTGGTCATAACTTTTCTTCCAAGAAGCAAGTGTCTTTTAATTTCATGGCTGTAGTCACCATTAGCAGTGAGTTTGGAGCCCCCCAAAATAAAGTCTGTCACTGTTTGCAATGTTTCCCCATCTATTTGCATGAACTGATGGGAACAGATGCCATGATCTTAGTTTTCTGAATGCTGACTTTTAAGCCAACTTTTTCACTCTCCTCTTTTACTTTCATCAAGAGGCTCTTTACTTCTTCTTCACTTTCAGCCATAAGGGTGGTGTCATCTGTGTATCTGAGGTTATTGATATTTCTCCCAGCAATCCTGATTCCAGCTTGTGCTTCATCTAGTCCAGTCCAGCATTTCTCATGATGTACTCTGCATATAAGTTAAAAAAGCAGGGTGACAATATACGCCTTGATGTACTTCTTTCACAATTTGGAGTCAGTCTGTTGTTCCACGTCCAGTTCTAACTGTTGCTTCCTGACCTGCATACAGATTTCTCAGAAGGCAGGTCAGGTGGTCTGGTATTCCCATCTCTTGAAGAGTTTTCTACAGTTTGTTATGATCCACACAGTCAAAGGCTTTGGAATGGTCAGTAAAGCAGAAGTAGATGCTTTTCTGGAATTCTCTTGCTTTTTTGATGATCCAGCGGATGTTGGCAATTTGATCTCTGGTTCCTCTGCCTTTTCTAAATCCAGCTTAAACACTTGGAAGTTCATGATTCACGTACTGTTAAAGCCTGGCTTGGAGGATTTTGACCATTACTTTGCTAGCATGTGACATAAGTGAAATTGTGCTGTAGCTTGAGCATTCTTTGGCATTGCCTTTCTTTGGGACTGGAATGAAAGCTGACATTTTCCAGTCCTGTGGCCACTGCACAGTTTTCCAAATTTGCTGGCATATTGAATGCAGCCCTCTTACAGCATCATCTTTTAGGATTTGAAATAGCTCAACTGGAATGCCATCACCTCCACCTGCTTTGTTCATAGTGATGCTTCCTAAGGCCCACTTGACTTCACATTCCAGGATGTCTGTCTCTAGGTGAGTGATCACACCATCTTGGTTATCTGGGTCATGAAGATATTTTTTGTATAGTTCTTCTGTGTATTCTTGCCACCTTTTCTTAATATCTTCTTCTGCTAAGTCCATACCATTTCTGTCCTTTGTTGTGCCCATCTTTGCATGAAAATTTCCCTTGGTATCTCTAATTTTCTGGAAGAGATCTCTAGTCTTTTCCATTCCATTGTCTTCCTCTATTTCTTTGCGTTGATCGCTGAGGAAGGCTTTCTTATCTCTCCTTGCTATTCTTTGGAACTCTGCATTCAAATGCATATATATTTCCTTTTCTCCTTTTCTCAGCTTCTCTTCTTTCACTTCTCTTCTTTTCTCAGCTATTTGTAAGGCCTCCTCAGACAACCATTTTTCTTTTTAGCATTTCTTTTTCTTTGGGATGGTCTTGATCACTGCCTCCTGTACAATGTCACAAACCTCCGTCCTTAGTTCTTCAGGCACTCTTTCTATCAGATCTAGTCCCTTAAATCTGTTTCTCATTTCCACTGTTTAATCATAAGGGATTTGATTTAGGTCACAACTGAATGGTCTAGTGGTTTTCCCTACTTTCTTCACTTTAAGTCTGAATTTGGCAATAAGGAGTTCATGATCTGAGCCACAGTCAGCTCCCAGTCTTGTTTTTGCTGACTGTATAGAGCACCTCCAAGTTTGTCTGCAAATAATGTAATCAATCTGATTTCAGTATTTACCATCTGGTGATGTCCATGTGCAGAGTCTTCTCTTGTGTTGTTGGAAGAGGGTGTTTGCTGTGACCACTGTGTCATATGGTTTGCTATGACCATAGCTCTCCTTACACAGTGATATTTCTCTAACACTGATCCTCTAATTAAAGCAAGCTCTGTGCTGAAATGCACGTCTCCAACTAATGTGCTTCTCCATTACTGACTTTCACACTTCGCATTCCAAATTCTATACTGCTTTCCTCAGAATGAATTTCCAGAATGACTGTGTTTTCATATACATACTGCCAGAAAAATGGCCACAGTCAAGATAACCAATGATTCTGCTTTGACTGCATTTAGCAGTCAATGTCCATTACTATCTTTGGTAAATTTGCAGGCTTTGGAAAAATTGACCACTTCCCGTTTCAGTTCTCCCTTCTTCTCGTGGCTCCCGTAACAGCAGTCTTTCATTTTCCCTCTGACAGTTTCTTCTGCAAGTTGCTCCTCACTGCTCCCAGTATGCATGTGGAAATGCCTCAGAGCTCAGCCTTCAGCCTTTTTCTATATCTAAACCTATTTCTGAGCAAGTCATTCACAACATTTAGATATCAAGTGTATTCACTACCTCTTATAGCTCTGCCCCCCACGCTAGCCTCTCCCCTGAGCTTCAGACATGGATATTTAATTACCATCTCAAACTTAACAAGTTCCTAAACGCACTCTTGATTCACAATCTCCTTCTCCAGTCTCGCCTATCTAACTCAATGGCTCCGCTCAAACCTAGGGGCCATCACTGGACCTTCATTTCTCTTACTCTCCTCTCCAGTGCATCTTGAGCCTGACCACTCCTTGATCTCCACCACTGCACACAGGCCTGGCCTCCATCTTCCATCTGCAATGGCCGTCTACCTGTCTCCTTGTTTGCCTCTTGGCCTCTCCTGTCCATTCTCTGCCCTGCACAGAGTTAAATTAAATCATACATTAGGTTATATCAAACTCTTGCATAAAACCCTCCAATAGCTTCTAATTGTGCTTAGAATAAAAACCAAACTCCTTAATCATGACCTGTAAAGCCCCAGTGATCTGGCTTATTGTTCTGTCTTTGACCTCATTTCCTTGCACTAGTATCCTCATTTGCTAATAAGCTGCAGCCACACGAGCCTTCTCTCTGTTCCTTTCCTTCTCTTGTCATACCTTCCTACCTCAACTGCCTATATGTTTGTCTTCCTTCTTTCTGGCACATTTTCCCTTCTCATCGTTATATCCCTGTCCTAACTACTCTTTCTAAAATACCTCAACCCTGCAGTTGGCCTCTATTCAACTACCACTTTTCTTTTGGTCTATATAATACCATTCTTTGAAATAGGATTTCTAATGACATCTGTATATTTCCCTATTTAAATTTCACAATGGCTTTAATCTGTCTTGTCACTGCTGTATCTGTAGAGCCTAATCCAGTGCCTGGAATACTGTCGGCATATGTGCTTTCCTCTCTGACCCTTTCCGTGATTAGCGACTTGTGGCACAATGCCTGGGACATGACTTTTGCTAAAATGTTAGTTAAATGAATCAAAGAATGAATGGATATGCCAACATGAATAAAGTTATACCAGCTACACCGGCTTCATATTTTCACTTGTTACTGGGAGAAAGAAATCTGGGAGTCAATACCAGCGATCACTGTGTTATTTACTGGTTAAAAAATCCACCTAGCAATACAGGAGACCTGGGTTCAATCCTTGCACTGGGAAGAGCCCTTGGAGAAGGAAATGGCAACCCACTCCAGTATTCTTGCCTGAGAAATCCCATCGACAGAGGGGCCTGGTGGGCTGCAGTCCATGGACTTACAAAAGAGTCAGACACAGCTTAGCGACTAAACAACAACAACGTATTGACAGAGGATGAGATGGCTGGATGGCATCACTGACTCAATGAACATGAGTTTGAGTAAACTCTGGGAGCTGGCAATGGACACAGAAGCCTGGTGTGCTGCAGTCCATGGGGTCTCAAAAGAGTTTTACATGACTGAGCAACTGAACTGAACTGAGTCAACTGTGAATTGACTATGTAGTTCTCATTCAGGGTGGGGATTTAATCACATTCAACTAATCCCTTTGTTGTCTGTTCTAAAACTCCAAATTAGAAAACCTCTGCAGGCAGAGGGATAGAGAGACATCTGGTTTGGGAGGTTCACGCCTTGCCTTGGCTACTCTGGGGCCCAGAGCTGGCCAACTACATAAGCATCCTCCTCATAGAAGGCTGAGAAAAATCCATGCTTGCCAGGGTGCCATATCTCATTATTTCATTAAAATTATCCATTTGTGAGTCTGATGAACTGGTTACAGTTTTTGTTATTCATTTTCCTCTGGCTGACGCTGTTTAGTCTAAAGAGTAGCCACGAATAACTATGGTGGTTCCACATCCAGCAGAGAAGTTATCCAAGAAGATACAGTTTGGAGAAAAAGAAATAATTTGGCACCTAGGTCCATCTCTTGGATAGAGAAAAGCAGTGGAAACATATGGAAAAGTTTCCAGGAAAACCCCATTTTCCATAATCAACAAGTTGACCAAGAGTTTAGCTTGCGTTTACTAGAGCACTCTAAGTTCACAACAAGAATTTGATTCTTAATTAGTCTGAAGGGGAAGAAGAGAGTCCTTTTCAGGGCCCTTGGTGAGTCTTTCATTCACACCATGCCCGCTTATGAACTTGAGCAAAGATTTCATCATTTTGTGGATTTTGCACAGTTGGAAAGAGACAGGGTCCTGTGGGGGAAAGCCTCGATGTATGGGTGTCAGCAAGATGCTAATTAGCACCTCCTCCAGGGTAGTCATCTCTGCTCCCATTAAAGACAAGCCTGTTCTTCCAGTTCCAGTTCCAAAAGCCTTCAAGTTATCCTTGGCTCCTCTTTTTCTAATAATTCCCATCCTGTGCTTTGTGCTCAGTCACTCAGTCATGTCCAGCTCTTCATGACCCTAAGGACTGTAGCCCACCAGGCTCCTCTGTCCATGGGACTTTCCAGGAAAGGATACTGGAGTGGGTTGTCATTTCCTTCTCCAGGTGATCTTCCCAAACAGTGATTGAACCCACTTCTCCTGTGTCTCCTGCATTGGCAAGTGGATTATTTTACTAACTGAGACAGCTGGGAAGCCCTAATCCTTATCCTGAAGTGAAACTGTTAGTCACTCAGTCATGTCTGACTCTTTGTTATTCCATGGACTGTAGCCCACCAGGCTCTCTGTCCATGGAATTCTCCAGGCAAGAATATCGGAGTGTGTTACCATTCCCTTCTCCAGGGATATTCCCGACCAGAGGATCAAACTCAGGTCTCCTGCATTGGAGGAAGATTCTTTACCATCTGAACCACCAGGGAATCCTTATCCTATCCATCTTCAAATACTTTCTGCTCTACCTTTCAATACATCACAAATCCAACTATTTTTGTCTCTTTGCCACCACTCAAGTCTAAGCATCCTATCTTACTTACCTGGATTACTGCAAAAGGCTTGTACCCCATCTCTATGCTCTTAGTAGTCAGTGATTTTTTTCAAGCACAAGTCAGATCATGTCACACTTCTTAAAACCCTCCAGTGACTTCCATCCCACTCAGAATAAAAGTCAACATCTTTACAATGGTCCACAAGGCCCTATATGCTCAGGCCCTTATAATCTCTTTAATCTCATCTCCAACTAGTCTCTTGCTTATTCACTGCACTCCAGTTACTCTGCCCCATTGGTCTTCAAAAACAGTAGCCATATTCCTACCTCGGGGCCTCTGAACTGACTATTTCTCCCAGAAATACTCTTCCCCAGATGTCAGCCAGGCTCACTCTTCATCTCCTTTGTGTCTCTACTCAAAGTCTCTGCCTCAGTGAGACCCTTCCTACCGGTTCAGGACAAATGCCCATTATCCTACCAACACTCTCATTTCTATGCTTTTTTTCCCCATTGCATTTCTCTCCATCTGGCATATATATTTTACAGATTGTTTATAACTACCAAGAATGTTAATTTCTACAAAAGCATGAGTCCTATCTGTCTTGTTTGATTCAGTATCCTCAACACCTAGAATATTTGAAACAGATGTGGCACCCAATAACCCCTTATGGAATAAATGAACCTTCTTGAGGAGTAAATGGAACAATGTACAATATATACCGTTCATGGCTAGTGGTAGGTGTTCAAGAAATATTAATTTCTATTCTCACTTCCTCGCATATTGACTACAATATCTGTCACAGTAGTAATAAATGTATAATATGGCATATCACTATGGAAACAAATTCCCAAAGGAATTTGCCTTAATTCATAGGTGGGTGATTTATATGGCATTATTTTTAGAATCAAAGGCCATCTGGATATATTCTTTGGTCAAAATAATAAGACATTTGATAAATGTCTTCAGCCTGCATGAGTGTTAGCAGTGACAAATAATAAACGAAAAGTTTCAATATCTAGTCTCTACTGAGAATGGGAGGAGAAAATCTATGGATCATTTTCACCTTACACGGTAAGAAGGAAAACACTTGGGTTCAGATTCCAGCCTACCTCTGATAAGCTGTATTCCTTGAGCAGGAAATTTTAGGTTCTCAGAGCCTCAGCATTTTCATCTTGACAATGGGAGTATAATAGTTCCCCTTTTGGGTTATTACAGGAATTATAGAAATGACATATGTGAAAAGATATATCCCAGAGTTTGCTGATGAAAAACAAAAGTTCATTTCCACTAACCAGCCTTGTTCTGGTCCTCCTTTCCCTTCATCTATCAATAACATCTAAATGGAAGTATGGTCACCTGGAGGAGACCTTGCCCTATGTGTGCACGCTATACCCTCTTCTCTTTTGTAAAAGCAGCTGCCATCTTTTGAGAGTTTATTCTTGACCAGACGCTGATTCTTTCTTTTTGAAAGGCAGAGGAACCAGAGATCAAATTGCCAACATTTGTTGGCTCATAGAAAAGCAAGAGAATTCCAGAAAAACATCTACTTCTACTTCATTGACTATGCTAAAGTCTTTGTGTAGATTACAAGAAACTGTGGAAAATTCTTAAAGAGATGGGAATACCAGACTAACTTACCTGCCTCCTGAGAAACTTGTATTTAGGAAGCAATAGTTAGAAATGGATATGGAACAACTGACTGGTTCAAAATTGGGAAAGGAGTACATCAAGGCTGAATACTGTCACCCTTATTTAACTTATATGTAGGGTGCATAATGTGAAATGCTGGGCTGGATGACACTCCAGCTGAAACAAGATTGCAGAGAGAAATATCAATAACCTCAGATATGCAGATGATATCAGCCTAATGGCAGAAAGTGAAGAGGAACCAAAGAGCCTCTTGATGAGGGTGAAATAGAAGAGTGAAAAAACTAGCCTAAAACTCAACATTAAAAAAATTAAGATCATGGCATCCAGTCCCATCCTTCATGACAAATGGAAGGGGAAAAAGTGGAAGCATTGACAGATTTTATTTTGGCAGGGGTGGCTTCAAAATCACTGCAGACAGTCACTGCAGTCATGAAGTTAAAAGACACTTGCTCCTTGGAAGAGAAACTATGACAAACCTAGACAAAGTATTAAAAAGCAGAGACATCACTTTGCCAACAAAGGTCTATATAGTCAAAGCTATGTTTTCTCCATTGTTTATGTTCAGATGTGAGAGTTGGACCATAAAGAAGGCTGAGCACTGAAGAACTGATGTGTTTGAACTGTGGTGCTAAAGAAGACTTTTGAGAGTCCCTTGGACTGCAAGGAGATAAAACCAATCAATCCTAAAGGAAATCAACCCTGAATATTCATTGGAAGGACTGATGCTCCATTACTTTGGCCACCTGATACAAAGAGCCAACTCACTGGAAAAGACCCTGATGCTGGGAAAGATTGAAGGCAGGAGGATAAAGGGATGACAGAGGATGAGATGGTTGGAGGGCATCACCAATTCAATGGACATGAGTTTGAGCAAACTCCGGGATATAGTGAAGGACAGGGAAGCCTGTCGTGCTGCAGTCCATGGGGTCGCAAAGAGTCAGACAGGACTTAGTAACTGAACAACAAAGCAAGTGTAGTATGTGTATATAACTACTATACTTATAGTATATTTAGGTGTATAAGCCAATCCACAGTGCCCTGAGCTATGTCCACTATAATAAACAGTGCTCAGCGTGGGAGGTTGAACCACCTAGAAGCTATGATTTTTCATGTCCTTAGCCATTGTTAGAGTCCATATAAGAATAATGGTAACATACATTGTATTTAAGTACTATTTTTGTAATTGGTTTTATGAGTTTTTCCTCAAAACCTTCACCGATTTATGGTAGGTCTGGGTTGATCTGCAAGTGGTGGTCTTGGTTGTGGACTTGTGTTGAATTTTTAGATTTTTTAGGTTTAATAGTGTTTTTATTTATTTAGGGGGGATGTCAGTGGTGTTTGGTTATACAAAAGCTCTGGCTACAAAGCAATATCTTGAAATTGTAGTCTCTAATAAGACTGTATTAGGAGTATTTCTTTTAGGTTTAATAATAGAACTATCAATGGTTTTTGATATTTTAGAGGATGAGCAAGTGGAGATTGTGTTTAATGGTTTAGGGGATTGGATGATTTATGATACACGTGATTCTGGTATTTCCTTTATTTTTAGTGAAGTGGCTGTGGGGATTGTGGCATTATATAGTAATGGTACTTGATTAGTGATTGTTACTGGTTGAGCATCGCTTACTGGTGTTGCTTACAGGTTTATTTTCCAGAGTATAAGCACCTGCACGTAGTAACTCTGAATGATTCCTCCCTGTACTCACAACACCTGGCGCTGGACATGGCACACAGTAAATGCTTGAGGACTGTTCGCTGATTGGCGAATGGACATGACCTGAATTATTAATCAGAAGACGGGTTACTGAGTTCCTTTAATGGGCTCAGGACAAGACTTCAGGTTGCACTAGAGCAGCCTGGGCATCTGGACACCCGGATAACCTGAAAAATTTCATGACATAGTCTGGGGTCCCCTAACATTAACCTGTCACCTCTGCTCTGCCAACCTAGCACTAACTGCCCATGCCTATGCTCTCAACTTAAGAACACTGCACAGATGTCCACCTCTCTGGTAAATCCAACAGAACATTTAAATGTAAAAGAACCTTATTTTAGTTCAGGTTCTGGACACATGGCTTTTATATGACACTAGTTATTATGAACAACCATCATCATAAAATTGAGCTTCTATACAGCAAATCATGATTTTTAAAGTACCTTTATATCCATTACTGCTAGTAGTAATTTTCACAGTAACTGTTCCCGGCAGTTCTGATTCACCCCTCCTTCACATTTGAGTCAACTAGGGCTCAGAGAGAGTAAGTATCTTGCCAAAGAAGACACAGATGTAGAGTAACCTTGCTTATTCAGAACGTGCTCTGGATCATACACTCCGATGAGCATATTACTTGAGTATCACTTTTAATCTTTGCAATGGCCTAATAATGGATGTAGGTAATACTGTGTTTCAGATATTTCATAGGAGAAAAGCGAAGCTTAAACTTCTCAAGGTTGCACCCCTGCTAAGAGATAAATAAACCAAGATGAACACACACCAGAGCCACACTTGGGTGCTGCAGTCCCAGCCAAAGAAAGGAAAGATCAAACCTTTCACCTCTTGTCTCTCTGTACAAGCAGCAGACACCTAGAAATCTAGGGATTAATTTCAAGTATCACACTCCTTGATTCTCCTCCTTTTAGACGAATCTTTCAGTTGAAAATTTCTTTGGTAACTCTGCGTGGAATTTGTCTAAGTGATTTTTCTTAAAAATAAATGACTAATTTCACACTCCTCTAATTCATCTTCTGTCATGATGACAAACTCACCTTCCTAAATACAGTTCTCATCGTGTCACTTTCTAGTTGAAGACAATGAATGGCTCCTTATTCCATCCTATATGAAGCCCAGCTTCCTTTCCTGGCTTTACCTAACCATCTCAGTGAGTCATTCACCTGCTTCCATCATACACCCGCTTCATCAGCTGGCTCCTCCTTCCCCCAGGAAGTCTTCTCTCACTGTCACTGACATACTTCCCCCTCTTCCTGCTTTAAACCAGTGACTTTCAGGGACCATCAGCATTGTTTAAAACGCAAAAATTCTGACAACCCACACACTTATTTTTTCCAAGTATGGAACCAGAAGAAACAATGGCTTTATAGTTTCATGAACATCTCAGAAAATAAAAAAAAAGAAAAACACTAAAAGACAAGTAATAGATCAAAATAAATAACTGTCAAAAGGAAAGATAGTTGGATGTATTTATATATATATTTATAAATTTATATAAATTTACATAAATATAAATTTATAAATATATATATGTATAGGTTTAGTGACTCATTCATGTCTGACTCTGTGACCCCAGGGACTATAGCCTGCCAGGCTCCTCTGTCCATGGGATTCTCCAAGGCAAGAATACTAGAGTGGGTTGCCATTTCCTTTTCCAGGGGATCTTCCTGACCCAAGGATTCAACATGGGTCTCCTCCATTGCAGGCAGATTCTTTACCAACTGAGCCACCAGGGAAGCCCATGTATATAGTATAATGATCCGATTATATATGTTCTATAACAGATACATCTATACTGATGCTAAAATATTGTTCTTATTTTCTCTACATTTTGAGGTGGTTTGATGAGTATTTTATCAGTTATCAGCCCCTGACAGAACAGAGAATCTGGTTTCCTATTCCACTGGTATTTAGGATCAAGAGCAGACTGAATACACCCGATATTATTTCTTAAGTTTTCCATCCTCGCATTTTAGCTCAATAAGGTTCTTCCACATCTCTTACTTCCTCTGCATTCCCCATGGGACTTAACTAGGCCAGGGCCACTCAGAGGAGAGAGCACAATATATGTGAGTTTGTATATAATCAAGACAACCTGAAATATTGTAGGCAATGCATCTAGGGGGGACAATTACCTCGGGGGTGAAACAAGAACAACCCAATTCACCCCATAGTAGCTTTCTGGAATGCAGCCTTCCAGTCTGACCTTTTAGTGACCTCCAACTTCACAGAGCTCATTGATCACCTGAAGCCTCCCTCACTTATCTTCCTGGTAAATCATTTCACTCACTGTTCCCACCGCCCTCTCAGAGAGGGCAGGAGAGGTTGTCCTAAGAGAGACACATCAAAGCAAGAAAATACTTGAACCACAATCATCAGTTGGTGTTCGCTGAGAGAGCAAGCGGGCAGATTGTCTAGCAAGCCTCGAGTCTTTGTCTCTTCTCAGTAAGAAGGATGTAGAGAAAGAAGAAAACACTGAATTAAGGTTCCTGGCCGCGTGTGGAAACCCACAAAATATTTTCACCCAATTAAACATTTAACGAGGCCATCTTGGAAAAGCTATTGTCTTCGGTCATAGGGAGTGTTTTCCCCTCAACAGAACCTTTATTTAGGGGTTGTAATATCAGAGAACTTCTTGACCACTGACCTTTTCACTGGTCTTCTGTGTACTCTGATATTACGTGTGTGGTTCAATGGGCCATGTCTCACAGAGCTTTCCTCCTCATTTCTTGCCTTCTTCTTGCTGACCATCCAGTATCTCCATTGCCCTTAACAAACATTATCCTTGCAACTAGATTTTCATACTAAGTGAACTTAGTCAGAAAGAGAAAGACACATACCACATGATATCACTTGTATGTGGAATCTAAAATATGACACAAACGAATTTGTCTATGAAACACAATCAGGGACTCAGAGAAGAGACTGACCATTGTCATGGGGGAGGGTGGGTCAGAGAGGGTTGGACTGAGAGTTTGGGATCAGCAGATGCAAACTGGTATATACTGAATGGATAAACAACAAAGTCCTACTGTATAGCACAGGGAGCTGTATAATATCCTGTGATAAACCATAATGGAAAAGAATATATATATATATTTGTATACTGAATATGTATATATATATATATATATATATATATATACATACACATACATGAGTCACTTTGCTGTATAGCAGTAATTAATACAACACTATAATTCAACTATACTTCAATAAAAAATACATTAAAAAATATATTCATTTCCTAAATATGAAAACCAATATTCCTGAAATTTTGGCTTATATCTTTTAGATTCACCAATATCATTATTATTTGCATACACCGGGAATAAAGACAAAGGGCAAATCACACACAGACACACACACAATCCCACACATTATCTGATTTAACTCCCACAACAACTCAGTGAGATAGGTTTCCTCACCTTCATATTACAGATCAGTAAACTGAACCCAGAGGAGTAAGGTAACATTGCTCAATGCAACGTGGCAATGATGAGGTATGGCTGGGACTCCAACCCTGGTCTGTCTGACTCCAAATGGTCTGCTCTTTTTATCTAGCCCACCATGTTGTTTCAGGTGGCTAGTTGTTTTTTAGATACACAGACTATTCCTATCTGAGGAAGAAATGAGCAAATGACCCTCCATTCTTTTGCTGACAGCTCATATAAAGCCAAGAGAGATTAGCAGGTCTGCCAGTGAAAAATGTTCCATGACAATCTGTCGTCTTTAAAACTGGTTCACACAGGAATTGGTTCAGGCTGATTAGGAGGCTAAATTACAGATGGCAATAAAGCAGTTCAGTTCTGGTTTGAGTTAAACCAGATCTAGGTTAGTCTTTATTCTACTCACCTCTTAGAAGAGTGACTGTGTCAATTAAAGGAAAGACCATGAGTAAAAAAAATAAATAAATAAAAGAGTACACAGCTTAGTGTCTGACCCATGGCTAAAGCTTACTATGTATTCATTTAATCTCAAGGACATTTAGATATAGTCCCTCATACAGAACTACATATATTTGTTGTGTCTATCTTTTAGATGCCATGGTGATACTGCATTGATTCCCACAAAATCATAGCTATCTGATTGTCTGGAATGGTAGAAACCAGGACAAGCTTGCACCCCTGGTAGAGTCATGAGAGGGTTCAGAAAGTTGTGTGTCTTCTGCTTTAACCCACTTTGGGACCACATGGTCAAAAAAGACCTGAAAGAAAAGTGCCCACAGTCTCCAGTAGAAATGGTCTGCTACAGTTGCCCTCCATAAAGTATTTGTCCCAACCACAGAGTTAGTCAGGAGGCAGCCTCTGAACTGAGAAGAAATAGGTCTACCTGGGATTTATGGTTTAGCATCCTCTCATCTTTTAGTCAGAGAGCTGACTGACTCACGTTTTCCTCCTACATAAATTGCCTCTGTTCTCCTTCTCTGAGAAGGCCTGGATCTGTCAGGTAATGAGATGTGAAACATCTTTTTGTTCCCTGTGAAGCCTGATGAAGGACACCATCATTCCCAAAGATGAGCTCCTTGTGCAAGGAAATAAGCAGGGCTCTGAAACCTAGCTGGTGAAAACAGCCTCAATAGGACAAATTTAAATAAATAGCCACTGTTTTGCTTTCTGTGAAAGAGTGCTCTGCATACCCAGGTGGCATGACATTCCACCAAATCACTGATACAACTCCATCCTTCAAAGTGAGAAAGAACATGGTCCAGGAAGAAGAATTACAGGAGTATTGATGAGAGAAAAGTTGCTACTGCTAAGAGATGAGGAAAAATGATCAGGAGTGTCATGAAGAAAAAGTGTGGAATTTGGGACGTGAGACAAGTCACAACTCAATTCTCTAACAGTTACATAACCTTGAGCAAATTGCTTGACCTCTCTGGAGCTTGGTTTTGGAATCCCATTCTGTGAAAATGAACAGGATAATACCTATGCAAAAACACTTATGCGAACTCTTACACATATATTTTAAAATCTAATAGAAATTCAGTAATTCAAACATATCAGCCTGTTTGACCTAAGCAAACTGCAATTTCAAAACACAGAGTTTATGGCAAGGATCTGCTATATTAGCCAAAAAACAGCTGTTTTGCCTCAGAAGCTTCTGCTTAAAAAAATAGTTGGAAGGGAACAGGTGGCATAATCTAAACAAGATATTGGTAGGCCAGTTCAGAAGCTAACATGGCTCCAGTTAACAGTACTGGACTGTATATTTGAAAATTGTGAAGAGAATAGATTTTAAAAGCTCTCGTCACAAGAAAAATCACATTCCTAACTATGGGAGGTGACTAGTGTTAACTTACCTTATTGTGACAATCATTTTGTAATAGACAGATATATCAAGTCATTATGCGGCATATCTTAAAATAATACATTGTTACGTGTCAATTGTATCTCAATAAAAATGGGGAGAAAGAGAATATAACAAAATTTCTCCTTGGTTTGCTTCTATTTTGATGGGGGGATTACATGTGATAAATTTTTATAATATAAGAGAACAAATAAGAGGGTGGATTATTTGCATTGATTATGCATTCTATTTCCTGTGGTATAATGTTTTTTTCTCTCTAAGAAATGTTTTTTGTTTATTTGTTCATTTTTTGTTTCAACCCTCTGGAATAACAGCAGGATATTATCCTGGCATGTTAAAGACAGACTTCATGATATGGGGGTGTTTACATGTTTACTTAAAAGTCTTACCATGAGTATAGAATTATAATTGAATAGTTTTAATACATCTGTAGGGAGTACAGAGAAATACTTCCAATAACAGAAAATAATAGATGAAGGCAATTAATATATCAACGGAGAAGTTCTGTTTACACATTAATATTACCACAGGGTTAAAGCAAAATATAAAGTAAATTGATTTCTCAACTCCCTTCAACCCATCATCAACAAAGAACAGAGACTGTACAGGAAATGGGGCAGGATTCAGCTTTCCCATGAACCCTGGGGACAGGTCTAAAGGAGAATTACCCCTGCCACCTTCTATAGGGCTTTGTAGTTTTCAAGTTTCTTAAAAAACCATCTTATATGATCTTCACCACAATGTGGAAAGAGCAGCAATTCAATCTAAAGAGACGGAAACAGAGGCACCTGGAGGTTGCCATTTGCCCAACTTCACCCAGCCAAGTGGTGGTCCCAGGATTGGCCTTCCTCCCACCATACCTCCCACAGAAGGAAGCATGGAGACAATAGTGTATCTATCAGTTGCTTGGGGCTTCCCAAGTGGTGCTAGTGATAAAGAACCCACCTGCCAATACAGGAGATGTAAGAGATGCAGGTTCGATCCCTGGGTGAGGAAGATCCCTTGAAGAAGGAAATGGTAACCCACTCCAGTATTCTTGCCTGGAGAATCCCATGGACAGAGGAGCCTGGAAGGCTACAGCCAGCCCATGGGGTCTGAAAGAGACAGGACTAGAGTGACTTAGCACGCACATCAGTTGCTTATATGACCCAGGGACTACTTTGAAGGGTAATTATGTAGAAAAAACATGAGAGACTTCCTGGATATCACCTTTAGGAAAAAGGAGATAATGTCTTGGAAAAAATTCCCCCTCAAAATATACAGAAACCCTAAAGAACTCTATGAATTTCTAAATCTATGCCCTTATCCAGTTATCCATAACAAATCTGATGATAATGTGCCACTCTCAGAGTTTTTGTTTTTTTCCACTTCTTCAAATCACAGAGTTCTAGACTGAAAAATGTTTTCAAATTTCAGAAGAGAGGATACCATTAAATATAGACTTGTGCATCATATAGGTCTGCAATGATTTTGAACAAATCATTTAAAATAATGTTTATGGTACTGTTTGAGTGAATATAATTTTAATGTTTTGCTTGGTGCTATCATTTGAAATTAGAAGGGAAAAAAAAAAGGAAAGAAAAGAGTACAGAAAGACATAGGATGATAAACACTAAGGGTGTGTGCAAGCTCAGTTGTGTCTGACTCTTTGCAACACTATGGACTATAGCCTACCAGACTCCTCTGTCCACGGGGTTCTCCAGGCAAGAATACTAGAGTGGGTTGCCATTTCCTACTTCAGGGGATCATCCCAACCCAGGGATCGAACCTGCAATTCCTGTTTCTCCTTTGTTGGCCAGTGGATTCTTTACCACTGAGCCACCTGGGAAGCCCATGATAAACCCTAAATCTAATAATAAAATTCAAGTCCAGCATGTTTCACCATTAAATAAGCTGGACACATTTTATATAGTAAATAAAAATTCTTACAAGTTGAGTTGGGGATAAAATAATGAGATTCTCAGAGTGTGCCTTTGTTCTTCAAAGATGGCAGGAAGATGCACTCTGGGCCAAGCATGGTGTGTGGCAATGAAGAGCACATCACTGTTCAACGGAGCAGCCAAGATGCACAATATACATTTGTAGACAAGTACATTAGGCGTTGAGTTCTGCAACCAGAACAGTCCTTCCACATCAGGAGCTCAGATCTCACCTTTTAGAGAAGAAAAATATGAGGTCTCAAGTGGGTAAATGTCATGGTCAATATCCCTCACCTCCTAAGTGGCAGAGAGAGGAATAGAATCTGGACATCCAGAGCCTCAGTGAATGCCTTGTATACCAGACCATATTTTCCTTTTACACTTCCATTCTCAAAGACTTATAGAATGAATATGCATTGCTTTCATGATTGGAAGAAAAAAAATCAATGCAGCAACAATAAACAATGGGAAGCCCATAGAAGGTGAGTACCCTAGGTAGTGAGTGTTCAGGAAGGAGAGGAGGTTGCACTGAGAAAGTCCAGATGGGGAGATGACAGCGGAGATGGAATGCAGGTTGCCGAAGGCAGCATGTGTGGTGCTGAACACAGCAGAGCAAAGACAGAGAGCATGGCGAAGGCACCATGGACCCTTGACAGAAGACTCATTCCCCTTCTGTGTTTCATGACTTGGTATGCTGCAGATGTTTAATATTCTGGAAGGAAGGGAGTGAGGATGGGAAATAGGAAGGCTGAGAGCGGGAGAGGAAGAGAGAGGAAGGCACGGTAAACATAAGGATAAGGGAATTTGAAAGCACATTGTGGACATTTTGCATTGTCTATTCTTGGAATTTGGACTTCATTCCTGAAATTGAATGAGTTCACCGAAAGCTTCTGATCAGGGAAGCTACTCGACTTGGATTATATTTTAGAAAGAGCACTATAGCAGCAATAAAAAAAGGTGAGTTGGGCAGTGAAAAGACTAGAAATATGGAAGTTTAATGTTTTCAGAACTTCTCCTACAGTTGTTTCTTATTTAATTTTGATACTCTGGCTAAAGTTTTCAACACTGAATTAGCAAGCTGTTTTGGACATCGGGGCTCAAAAGATATCTTGAATTGTTATTTTTTCTAGTGTTTTATAGGCCCTTAGTTGGCAAAATGTATTAGCTTAATTGAATATATTTAAATCTGAATCCAAATTGTGGATTTAGAAGCTGCAGTTTTCAAACAAAAATATATAGGTTAAATAAAAATATCAAATTGTAAATATGGTTAAAAACTCATAGCTGTTGAGATAAAACTGTCCTAAAATATTTTAAAAACCCTCAGCATGCTATTATTAAAATATAGAGTCCATATAATTAAAATACACACAGTCTTTCTGCACAGAATTCTAAAAGACACATTTTTCCAGCCAAAATAATGAGCATGAAGAACTTAAAGCAGACAAATTCTCACTCCAGTCAGTGATCAGCAACTCTGCTCCCCATATTTTAGGACACCAGAGTTCTCATGGAACAAGGTCTTCAGAGACAAAATCCCCATAAAGTCAACGCTACGAATGACCGATAGAGTGTGGAATTACATAATTCCTAGTCTATGCTTCATTTTACAAGGGTGGGGATGATATACACTATGTAGAGATGAAACCCCAAGCTCTTGGAGGCTGAGCTGGAAAGCTCTATAAAGTTGAGGAAAAGAATAAGGAGTGGCCCGAGTTGGGGATGGTAAATAAGGTGGAGTAAAATCTCACAAAATAATGAAGCAACAGAAAAGGGGGGAGCAGACAAAAGCAAACCCATGAGAGACAGATCTATAGAAGTTACCAAATCAACCATGGGGCCCTTAGAATGAAGGGATCACTCACGTGCTGTGAAAGATTAAGTCAATCTGCAAGAGCCATAAAGCCTCCCTGCTCTGGACAGAGAATTCAAAGCTACACAAGCATTCAGCTAGTGCACAAACAAATATCCGGTGACACTTTCAGGAGTTCAGAGATGCTCTTTGTCTAGAGTCCAGGGAATCAGGGGTAACAATGGCTGAAGAGGCTTTAGGAACAAGATACATAAGACTGACCCTATAAGTATAAAAAGGCAAGTGAATGGTGAAGATCTTACAAGAGGGACAAAGATACCTGAACTAACACAAATCATGGGGAGATAAATTCTGCAGGGGAAGTAATGATGATTTCATACCACCTTACTGAACTCTTTGGCAAGCCGATTCTTCCAAATGGTTAGAAAAGTTTTGCATGTGATATTCTCCAGCCTAGAGGAATAACGTGTTACAGGATATCTCTCACCCTCTCCTTCTTCATTCATTTAGCTTTCTCCTTCTACTAACGTTAGAACTTATTGAGAACACCTGCTCCATTCATCGCGACTCCACAGAAGTGAGAGCAGTGTTCACCTCAGAATCCCGTAGCTTCTGTCTGTGTGCCTGAGATGGGTGCTCAGACTTTTTAGAGGGAGGCTAGTCATGTACCAGGTCCTTCCCTAACCACTGGGAGATACAGAAGAAATGGGATAAAGAAAGTAAAACGCAGACTTCACCCCCAGAAGTAGAGTAAAAATTCACTTCTGAAATTAAAGGACTTTCACACTGTTTTGAGGATTCTGCAAGTATCTCTTGAGAGAGACTCACATTAAGAACTCATCCACTAAGGCAAGTGACTAATTATCTTGGGACACAATGAATACAAAGAGGAAGGTGGGAGTCAGACTTAAGAAAGATTGGAGATCAGCATATTTCTAATGTCAGGAGCAGGCAAGTAACTCAGCACAAAAAAAAGAAGCAACAAGAAAACACAATGGCTCCAATTAGCAGGGGCCACCCATGATGACACATCTGGAGAGAAGGAGTCAGATGGTGTAAATAAAAAGTTCAGTCAAGATGATGCCAAATGGTCAATGAGTTTGTATCTGAAACAGATTTAAAGTTAGAGGATTAAGAAAACCTAGGAACCTCCCTCCACAGCAATTTCTGCTGTGGTCAAAGGCAGTGCTCTGTGTGGCAGGGATTATGTTCACCCCCAAATTTCTCTCTGAGCAGCATCCTTAGTGGGAGACACAGGGTACAGATTCATCATTACTGTGACCATTTTCTTGGTGCAAATGGGGCATGGTGAAAGCAGCTGGGGATGAGGATTTCATGCTCAGGTTTCTCCCCAATGCTCTCAGTGTGGTGTCCCTCTGAGTTCAGCCATCAATAAGATGAGCAGACGTCACAATCGGTAAATGCACAAAGTGAAATAGCTGCTGCCATCTGTCCTCTGGGATGGAGCAACACCTCAAGTATTTTCCTAGGCTGGGCTGTGGAGTCACTCATCTGACATGGTTGAGAGCTCCCCTCCTGCCTGGGTCAAATCCCCACTCAAGGTCTTCTTACTCTGATATTCTTAAAGGAAGGACTCTACATTCCAGAGGCAGTCATAACCCAGGAGAGAAACAGGAGTCATGTTCAACAGGGATAACCATATTTTTCCAAAGACATATTTAGACCGATGAACAAAAAGATTACACTAGCTTTGCACACCACCAGGCATCCAGTGCTGGGCTGCTGACTTAAGTCACAACTCAGAGAAGAGGCAGGTTGAGTCCTCAGCAACAAAAGCCTTTGTACAACCAGCTGATGGCTATTTTCTCCCTCTGAAATTCCCTTCCTACATACTCATTCCTTATGGCCCAACATTACCCATCCTTCAGGGCTCAGCTCAAGGGCCACCTCCTGCAGGAAGCCTTCCTAGCTTTATGCAGCCAAGTGATATTACTCTCTACTCTCAGGTCCTGTGACCTGTGCTACTCCTGCAATCTGTCCAGCATCGTCACCAAACCTGGTAGTGTTTAAAAGCTCAGACCTGGAGCCAGACTGCCTGGGCTCATAATCTTACCTAGCTACTACAGTTTCATTATTTGTAAAATAGGATAATAATAGAATCTACTTCACTGGCCTATTTTGAGGATGAAGTGAAATAACTTTCTCAAAGTGCCCTTCACCTGCTAAGAGCTATATAGGTGCTTACCAATACTATTACTAGTGGTATAAATCTATACAGTTCAACCATCTCAAACAGGATCCTGGCCTCTAACCACCTTGAGGCTGGGATCTGTGCGTGATTTGTTTCATCCCCTACAGAGCATGGCACAGTGCCTAAGACACAATGACATGCAAAGGTAATGAGTATAACATTCATTAGTGTTTTTAAATGTTTGTATTTTAAGGATAGAGTTCTTGGGCAGCAGGGAAGGGAAAGCAGGCAAGACCAGGGTTGAAGAAATGGGTCATTCTCTAGACTGGCCTCCGTCAAAGCCACCAGTGGTCCAAGGAACAGAATTAAATGGATTGGCCAAATGCAGATCAATGTCACCAGCAAGGGGGCTTCATTCATTAGAAAGAGAGAGGCGGTGAGAGACTCATTCCTTCAGAAGGAGAGACACAAGAACTATCACATGACCCAGCAAGCCCACTCCTGGGCATATACCTGGAGAAAACTGTAATTCAAAGATACATGCACCCCAATAGTCATTGTAGCACTGTTTAAAATAGCCAAACCATGGAAGCAACCCAAATATCCATCAACAGATGAATGGATAAAGAAGATGTAGTACATATATACAACGGAATATTATTCAGCCATTAAAAAAATAAAACAAATAATGCCATTTGTAGCAACATGGATGGCCCTAGAGATTCTCAAACTGAGTGGAGTAAGTGAGACAGGGAAAGGCAAACATCATATGACACTGCTTATGTGTGGAATCTAAAAAAGGGGAGTGCAAACTTATTTACAAAAGAGAAGGAGAGGCACAGATGCAGAAAACAAACGTAGAGTTACCAGGGGATGGCTGGAAGGGATAACCTGGGAGACTCGGACGGACGTGTACAAGCTACTATATATAAAGTAGGTAACAAGAACCTGCTGTATAGCACAGGAAAGTCTACTCAATGCTCTGAAATGACCTACATGGGAAAAGAATTCTAAAAAAAAAAAAAAGTGGATATATGTATACGTATAACTGATTCATTCTGCTGTACACCTGAAACTAACATTGTAAATCAACTATTCTACAATTAAAATTTTTTTAAAAAGGAGAGACTCAATGTAAGATAGAACTAAGCTATATTGGACCTATTTATTTTAAGTGAAAGCAACAGTATGTGTTTGTAGTGCCCAGAATGCCAGTAATATCCTGAGCAATGTGACAGAGTAGATAGAGGTTTTGTGGTCAGAAAAATACATATAAAAATCCTGCCTCCACATGTGGTTAGTTATGTGACCTTGGGACATGATCTAAGCGTTTCTGTAAAATGGGAACAAGCATACCTAACATTTAGGACTGGTAGAAGGCTTAACAATAAATAGCCAGTCTAATGTTGGACCTACAGCAGATGCCCAGCAACTGGCATTTATTCCTGCTCTTGTTATTGTTATACTTGGCAGGTTAGAGAGTAGCCTGTGAGCATAAGATTCAATTCCAAGTCCTAGGGATCGTGAGCCTGGCACAACCTGGGATGATGCTGGACTGGCCAAGGTTGGACCCAGTAACTGATGCTGGCAAGTACGGAGAAGACAGAGGCAGGGGCTTCACTCAGCCCTTCCATCTTAACATTTTTGCATACAAACTGATCACACAAATATTCTGTGCCCCAAGAATAGCTCAACCTTCATTATTGTAATCACCCATCCAGAAAACATAATCCTGTGGTGCTTTTTCGGAAGCTAAGTTAAGTTGGGGACTGGGGCAAGGATAGGACAGAAGAAGGTAAGCCAGTTAAAGGGTAGAGATATTTGGGAGAATGAGAGACCATTGAGTTGAAGTGGTGTAATTCCACAATGGCTTGCTGAAAAATGAGAAAATCATTCAATATACTTTGCCAAACAGCTGCTTTGATTGCCTTTTTTTTTTTAAGCAGGAGCCAACCAAGTTGTCCAGCTGTCAGAATCATGTAACCAAAGTCACAGGCTATGTTGCTCTAAGAAATAAAGGATGTTTTGCACAGGATTGTTTAATAGGCCAAAGAATGGCATTAGGAATTCTAAAGGGAAAGAAGGAGGAAATACAAGTAAGCAGGTTTTCCAAAGCTATTTCTATCCATGTATTACTGGAGGAACCCCGAGTTCTTTTAAGATTTATGTAAAGACACAGTCACAAACAAGGAGGGACTCCAAAGAGAATACAACAATTCCAAGTATTTTTCCAGAAATCCAACTGCACCAAGCTGGGGCTATTTGGAGGTTCTCAGAACCAGTGATTTAAATATGTTATCCTTTTACTATAGGTGTTTGTCATTGAAGGGCTTCTGGAGCTTTTCCCCTCCACCTTTTCTTCTAAGAAGACAGGGAGCCAAGATAGAAATTAGCTGAACAAAGGGACAGTTCATTTTGTGAACTGTTTGTGAACTGGAGGCAAAACATGCCTCCCGTTTGCTTGTTTTTTCTTTTTCTTTCTTTTCTTCTTCTAAGCTATTTGTAAGCTTCACCTGTACATTAAAATACATTCCTCATTCTGAATTGGTTGCTAAGAACTGACACTGAAAAGGGAGGCTTGGAGGGAAGACAAGCCTTTAGGGGCAGGATGGTCCACAGAAAGCAACTGACCAAATTAGAGCTTTCTCCTTATTCATCTGCCAGGCCCCGAGGCCTTCCCAATGCCCTAGCTTCACAGGATTGCATATCCTAGGGACAATTTAAAAATATATAAATTTTACTTTTATCAAAGCAATTCATGTTCACATTTAAAAAATCAAATACAACTAAGAGGTCTATAATGAAAAACTGCATTCCCCTGGCCCACCCCACGGTCTGGCCCCAGGCAACAACTTAAAACACTTGAACTGTTTCTTCTGGCATCTATCTCCACATCTCTCATAATAGACTCTCAGTGCTCTTTTTCTTGATTTCTCTTTTGAAGTCATCTTTTACTAATTTCCTGACATTTTAGTTGATAATTTAGCTCTCTTATTATCACACCACCTCTTTCTTCCCAATATAACTATTGTTTCAGTTGTCTATTTGAGGATAACAAATCCCCCCAAAATTAGCCTCATAAGGAAATGATGATTTCTTAGTTTTTGTGATGCTCTGTGTCAGCTGGGTGGTTCTTCTGGCTTCACTTATGTAACTGCATTCAGCTGGTGGACTGTGGGGAGCAGGGCCTTCACTCGGAGTGCCTTATTTCTCCTCCACATGCCTCACTTGGGCTTCCTCAGAACATGGCGGTCTCAAGGCAGCATTCTAAGAGGAAGCATTCCTAGAGCCTGAACATGGAAGCTACAAGATTCTTAAAATCTAACCCCACAAGCCTTCAGCATTCTCTTCTACTGCAGTGTGTGGGCCCATGTAAGGGACATGCATGTCAGGCACTCAGTCATGCCTGACTCTTTGCAACCCCATGGACAGTAGCCTGCCAGGCTCCTCTTGTCCAAGAGATTGTTCCAGGGAAGAATACTGGAGTGGGTTGCCATTTGCTCCTCCAGGGGATCTTCCTGGCCCAGGGATCGAACCTGTGTCTCTTGCATTGGCAGGCAGATTCTTTACCACTGTGCCACCTGGGAAGCCCCGTGTAAGGAACAAGGTAAGCCTAAACTCTGGGGTAGGAGAAATCAACTCCACACCTTGATGTGAAGAGTGACAAAATCTCATTGGGGAAGGCAGGCAGGATGGGAGATATTTGGAAATAAATTACCACAGCTATAGCTAACTCTGTTTAATCAACAGCAGTATCTAAGTTATTGCTCAAATATTATATAAGACAGGGACAAATTCTACAGGCCGAGTTCCATTTTGCACAACCTATTTATTCTTCCTAGAGTTAGTGATTACTTTGTTTTTATATTTGCTTTTGACTTGAGTGGTCTTCAGTGTACCCATCCTTAGTGTTTTTTTTCCATTAGATCAATTAAATGTTCACTTTTCAAATGTAACAGACTGCCAGAAGAGCCTCTTTCCCAGAAGTTTCTATCTTCCATCCACCTCTTGCAGTCTGAACTGGCTTCTCTCTGCATCTGCTGCATAGCTGTCATCTCATGACTTCACTCAGTGCTTTCATCATGTGTTAGGTTTCTCTTCCCTGAATGCTTTCTTTTAAAAACAAATCCTGTATTTTGCACATCTCCAATAGCTTGTTAATACACGTGGAGGAGGAATAAACATTTTAAGTCCTTTTCTAAGCATCTTCAATCTCCAAAATAAAATCTGTGGGGGCATCAAGCATACAAAATTGAAATTATGACTTTACAACATCAAGTTTTCATAATGCCAAAGAAGAGTGGGGGTAGTTTTGTGAGGTCAATATAACTGCACAGGGACTGCTATTAAGTGCAGAGTTTAAAAGAATACATGCAAAGTGGGGAGACAATGAAGGTAACCAACTGGTCAGGAAAGAATCATTAGATTTACACGATTCTCACAATAAGTGTGAAGGATAACCCAGAAGGCTTACTTAGTCTTATAAGATTGAAGAAGAAAGTATTGGAACTAATGAGCAAAATTTTTATGTGAAAATATATAATGGTATGATTATAAGAAAATATGTAGTGGTCCCTGGTGGCTCAGATGGTAAAGTGTCTGCCTACAGTGCTGGAGACCCAGGTTCAATCCCTGGACTGGGAAGATCTCCTGGAGAAGGAAACGGCAAGCCACTCCAGTACTCTTGCCTGGAAAATCCCATGGGTAGAGGAGCCTGGTAGGCTACAGTCCATGGGGTCACAAAGAGTCGGACACGACTGAGTGATTTCACTTTCACTTTCATATAATTTTTAATGAAAACTAAGCTTCACTAGTACATCATAAGAAACACTGGACTGGAAGAAACACAAACTGGAATCAAGATTGCCAGGAGAAATATCAATAATCTTAGATATGCAGATGACACCACCCTTATGGCAGAAAGTGAAGAGGAACTAAAAAGCCTCTTGATGAAAGTGAAAATGGAGAGTGAAAAAGTTGGCCTAAAGCTCAACATTCAGAAAATGAAGATCATGGCATCTGGTCCCATCACTTCATGGCAAATAGATGGGGAAACAGTGGAAACAGTGTCAGACTTTATTTTGGGGGGCTCCAAAATCACTGCAGATGGTGACTGCAGCCATGAAATTAAGACACTTACTCCTTGGAAGAAAAGTTATGACCAACCTAGATAGTATATTCAAAAGCAGAGACATTACTTTGCCGACTAAGGTCCATCTAGTCAAGGCTGTGGTTTTTCCTGTGGTCATGTATGGACGTGAGAGTTGGACTGTGAAGATAGCTGAGCGCCGAAGAATTGATGCTTTTGAACTGTGGTGTTGGAGAAGACTCTTGAGAGTCCCTTGGACTGCAAGGAGATCCAACCAGTCCATTCTGAAGGAGATCAACCCTGGGATTTCTTTGGAAGGAATGATGCTAAAGCTGAAACTCCAATACTTTGGCCATCTCATGCAAAGAGTTGACTCATTGGAAAAGACTCTGATGCTGGGAAGGATTGGGGGCAGGAGGAGAAGGGGACGACCAAGGATGAGATGGCTGGATGGCATCACCGACTCGATGGACATGAATCTGAGTGAACTCTGGGAGTTGGTGATGGACAGGGAGGCCTGGCGTGCTGCGATTCATGGGGTCGCAAGGAGTCGGACATGACTGAGCGACTGAACTGAACTGAACTGAAGCTTCACTACCTATTTTTTGCAGTTATCTTTTAAAACTTTTTTGAGGTATAGCAGATTAGCAATTCTGTGATAGTTTCAGGTGAACAGTGAAGGGACTCAGCCATAAATATACATGTTTCCATTCTCCCCCATACTCCCCTTCCCATCTAGGCTGCCACATTACATTGAGCAGAGTTCCATGTGCTATACACTGAACTTCGTGAGTCCTTGTTGGTTATTGATTTTTAAATATAGCAGTGCCCATCCCAAACTCCCTAACTATTCCTTCCCCCCATCCTTCCCCTAGGCAACCATAAGTTCATTCTCTAAGTCTATGAGTCTTTTGCTGTTTTGTAAGTTCATTTGTATCCTTTCCTTTTAGATTCCACATATACGGAATGTCATATGATAGTTCTCCTCTGACTTACTACACTCAGTATGACAATCTCTAGGTCCATCCATGTTGCTAAAAATGGCATAATTTCATGCTTTTTAACAGATGAGTAACATTCCATTGTATATATGTACCACATCTTATTTATCCATTCCTCTGTTGATGGACATTTAGGTTGCTTCCATGTCCTGACTATTGTAAACAGTGCTACAGTGAACACTGGGGTGCATGTATCTTTCTGAATTATGGTTTTCTCTGGACATATACCCAGGAGTGCGACTGCTGGATCACATGGCAGCAGCTCATATGGCAGATCCTATCTATTTTTTAGTTTCTTAAGGAACCTCCATACTGTTCTCCAGAGTGGCTGTACCAATTTACATTCCCACGAACAATATAGGAGGGTTCCCTTTTCTCCACACCCTCTCCAGCATTTGTTGTTTATAGATTTTTTGATGATGGCCATTCTGACTGGAATGAGGTGATACATCATTGCAGTTTTGATTTGCATTTCTCTACTAATGAGTGATGTTGAACATCTTTTCATGTGTTTTTCAACCAATTGTATCTCTTCTTTGGAGAAATGTCTATTAGCCATAAAAGGATGAAATAATGCCATCTGCAGCAACATGGATGGACCCTGAGATTGTCATACTGAGTGAAGTTAAGTCAAAGACAAATCATAGATATTGCTTATATGTGGGAATACAAAGAAAGGCTACAAATGAATCTATCTACAAAACAGAAATAGAGTTACAGATCTAGAAAATAAACTTATGGTTACTGGGGGGTAAGGGCAAAGTTCCAGGGAGGGATAAATTGCAAAATTGGGACTGACATAAACATACTACCATATATAAAACTGACAACTAATAAGGGTCTACTGTGTAGCAACTATAAACCAACTATATCCCAATCAAAGCTTTTTAAAAAGAGAATATTTTCACTTCTGAAAGGGGCATCTGTTACATGGATTTGTGGATATCATCACTAGCCACTGATAACTTGTTCTCTCCTTTCAGATATAGTGGAGGGTTATGATTCTCCACTCCCTGAGGTTTTGCTTGGCCGTTTAATTTGCTTTGATCATATGTCACTAGAAGTAGCATGTATCATTTTGAGTTTAAAACAGTTAATTGTCTTTGCATGACTTTCCAGTATGATCTTCCAGTCACTGCAATCAAGTAAACCCATTCTGATACATAAAAGCAGCATTAAAATAAAACTGATGTTATTTGTCACTGCAGCATAACCCAGCCTAATCCAAATAAAACAAGAAAACTGAAACGAAACAATAGAAGTGATCATAAGAAAACATTAGAGAGTTTTTTAATGTGTTTCCTGGCCTTGAAAAGTTATAAAAGGCAACATGTATACTAATTAAAAACACAATCTTGGAGTTTGAGACCTGGGTTTGAATCGTGATTACTACTTACCATATGAGGAACTTTGGGCAAAATTTAGCTCTTTTTGTTCTTGGATTTCTGGTTTGTAGATTTCAGATATTCAGGCCTACTTCACAGATTTGTGGGAAATTAAATTAGGTAATGTAGGTCAGGTGTCTACACAGTATTTATAATGCAAACTTTTTTTTTTCAATCTATAGAAAACCACCAAGCAACATGGAACCTTTATTTTAATGTGATTACTGTACATCTGCAGTATTAGAGTAATCCTTTTACAAATGGAACTAGAAGAAACAATGACAAAACCAAACTGGTATTTGATGTGAATCCACAGGAGTTTAAGCTTCAAATCCAGCCAAGAAGTTTGTTACAATCTCTTTCAGCTTTGCATCTGCCTCTTCTGAGATCTTTCCATCGGTCCTGATTTTGCCCAACAGGGCTTGATGTTGGCTGATAACGTGCGACAAGAAAGCATTCTCAAATTTTGTGATTTTGCTGGGCTCCAGCTTGTCAAGATACCCCCTGACACCCGCATAGATGATAACAGCCACTTGCTCTTCAATAGCCATGGGAGAATACTGTCCTTGCTTGAGCAACTCAGTCAAACGCACACCACGACTCATGAGTTGTTGAGTGGCAGCATCAAGGTCAGAACCAAACTGGGCAAAAGCAGCAACCTCACAATACCGAGCCAACTCCAGTTTCACGGTACCTGCCACCTGTTTCATGGCCCTGGTTTGGGCAGCAGATCCAACACGGGACACAGACAAACCAACATTAATGGCAGGGCAGATACCTTTGTAGAACAATGCTGTTTCCAAGAAGATCTGTCCATCAGTGATGGAAATGACATTTGTTGGAATGTAAGCAGACACATCACCAGCTTGCGTTTCGATGACTGGTAGAGCAGTCAAGGAGCCACCACCAAAAGCAGCGTTCATTTTAGCTGCTCTCTCCAGGAGTCGGGAGTGCAGATAGAATATATCACCAGTATAGGCCTCACGACCCGGAGGTCGGCGGAGCCACAGAGACATCTGACGATAAGCAACCGCCTGTTTGGATAAGTCGTCATAAATGATCAAAGCACGTTTGCCATTATCCCTAAAATATTCTCCCATTGAACATCCAGAATAAGGAGCCAGGTACTGAAGTGGGGCAGCGTCTGAAGCAGTAGCTGAAACCACAATGGTGTACTTCACGGTATCTGCATCTGTAAGTCTCTTCACCAACTGGGCAACAGTGGATCTCTTTTGACCAATAGCAACATAGATACAGTACAGCTTCTTCTTTTCATCAGTTCCACCATTGAATCGTTTCTGGTTAATGACTGTGTCAATAGCAATTGATGTTTCGCCAGTCTGTCGGTCACCAATAATCAGCTCACGCTGACCACGGCCAATCGGCACCAAGCTATCCACAGCCTTAATGCCAGTTTGCATTGGTTCCCGCACAGAAATTCGAGGAATGATCCCAGGGGCTTTCAAGCCAACTCGTCTTTGGGCCTTGGAACCAACTGGACCCCTTCCATCAGTGGCATTACCAAGGGCATCGACTACACGACCCAGTAGCTCCTCGCCGACTGGAACATCTACAATAGCCCCAGTTCTCTTTACAATATCTCTTTCCTTAATAAGTTTATCATTTCCAAACACGACAACACCAACATTGTCAGGCTCCAAGTTCAGAGACATACCCTTTAAACCTGAAGAAAACTCTACCATTTCTTCTGCTTGAACATTTCTTAGCCCATGTACCTGGGCAATACCATCACCAATACTTAAAACACGCCCAGTCTCTTCAAGGTCAACAGAGGTATCAGCTCCAAGAATACACTCTTTAAGAATAGAGGACACCTCAGCAGTGCCGGTCTTCTGAAGACGAGAGTTAGAGGCATGCGGGTTCCTTGCAGCAATGAAGGATGATCCCAAAGCATTTTTGGAGACCAGCCTGGCTCGCCGAGGGCGGGGGTGCACGGACAGCATCTTTGCAGCTCCTCCTCAGGTGCTTCCTCCGCAGCCGCAGCCTCGAGACTGACTGGCTATAATGCAACCTTTTGAATAAATGGTTATTATTGTTGTTGTTATTAAGAGAACTTTCCAACTATAGCCTCAAAATTCTGCCAGAAATCTTATAAGAATTAAGATAGAAAATACTTTCTTGATTCAACAGGAATATCCTACAAAAATATATATTGCACTTAATGTCTATCCCAGATAGTTTCATAGGTCGAATGATAAAACTGAGTATTTGTGAACTCTAGGAGAAAAAAAGAGATGAGAAAAAGAATACGTCCATGAAACATGAAATACATCTTAAGCTTTTCTTTTTGCAAAATAAGATTATTAGAATGGCAGATTTTGGGGAAAATTATATATAGTGTACCTGACTACACCAAAACATTTGACAATGTCTCCCTTTAACACCTATAGATAAAAAATAGAGAAATGAAGATATCTTAACAACAAAGTCCAATGGATTTATAACTGAAAGGCCCAATACTACTGTATTTCAATGGAGACATGGCACAACACTCTGTCTTTGACCCATATTACCTATTCATTCATTCAAAAGTCATTTATTCAACACCTACTACCTAACAGGTATTGTGCTAGGTACCTTTGGTGTAGCAAGGAACAAGCAGACTGTTGTTAATTTTCTTTAAATTGAAGACTTACATAAAGGCATAGAATGTTGAATCAAATCCTCTTTGACACAAAAGTGGGCCAGAGAGTAAATGCATTGAAAAGAATAATCCAAATGCAAAATGATGCTAACAGATTATAGCAGTAGATCAATTCGAGCATTTCGTTGTGTTACTCTCAAGAATTTATTTGATCTCGCTAAGCCTCAGCTTTCTTGTGGATAAAATGGAGACAATGATATCAGCTGGTTGACTTGTTTTGCGCTTTTAAGATAATGTATGTAAAGAATATAGCATAATGCCTGGAATATACTAGATGCTTAAAATGTAATCGCTTTTATTGCCATGGGAATTATCTTTCCACAGAGTCATTTGTTCATGCATGCAAGGATTCTCAAAATGCACCAGAAGGCCAAGGGAAGTAAGGTGAATGGTTCAAGGTCAAATAATGAGAAACTGACAGGATCAGAACTTAAAGTCATTTTCCTTCTACTTCTGATTAAAAATTTAATACTCTGGCAGTGACCAATATTTGATATTTAAATGCCTGTCATAAAGAATGCAGTTACTGAAACAATTTCAAGGTACAATAATTGGAGAGTGCCAGGAGAGCCTTTGGAGCTCAAAGGGAAATTTTGTTAGCCACATGGGAATTTCTGTTTCTGTTATTTTAAACTAGTTGCTTATTGGAAACCAATATTGCATTAAAAAAAAAAAAAACTGGTGATATTCCTTTCACGGGGAAATCATCCTACCATTTCAAGAAAGTCCTTTTCTATAACTGCACACAAGTTAGATGAAGGAGAAAAGTTGGTACAACATGAGACGTCTTTCTCTTGGCAATCAAAAGGGTGAATAAGCTGGATGATGTGAAACGAAGTAAAACTGAGCATCTTACACAATCCTTACGGCAACACAATGATGAAAGTAGTTCATGTCCTCATTTCTGTAGTGAGAAAATTGGCTCAGAGGGGTCATGTGGCTTTTCAATTCATCCAACTAGTAAATATTAATACGTGCTGCTGTCACTGTTTGGTTGCTCAGTTGTGTCTGACTCTTTGCAATCCCACGGACTGCAGCCCACAAGGCTCCTCTGTCTGTGGGATTTCCCAGACAAGAATACTAGAGTGGGTTGCCATTTCCTTCTCCAGGGGATCTTCCCAACCCAGGGATGGAAGCTGTGCCTGTTGCGTCTCCTGCATTGGTGGGCAGATTCTTTACCACCAAGCCACCTAGGAAGCCCAGTAATTACTTGAGAGAGACACAACTCCAGGTCTTTGGGATTCCATCTCTCATGCTCTTTCTCCTCTTCCATATTGCCTCTGGTATGTTCTTCTGTCTGTGATGAGCTCCTGAGTCCCTCCTTAGCATTACCTCAAAACTATCTGCTCATGAGCTATGTCATACTTGGATAATTCACACTCCCCAGACAACAGCCCCTTCTGTGAGGCCTTTTCTTTGTTATGTCAATAGAAAAGCAGTGCAGAGCTTAAGAAATAGATTTTTAAGCTATTACAATCTTACTATCTTAACAATACTATTTTGTGTTTACATGCATTCATATTTTTAAGTAATTATAATCATACTCTCTACATAATTTTGTATCATTTGTTCCCTCATTAAACACATATTTACTGAGTACTTGTTATGTGCCAGGCATCATTCCAGCAGTGAGAACTACATACAGCAGAAAACAACAAAGTCCTTGATCTCTTTGAGATTACGTGTGCTAGAGGAGACAGATAACAAACAATATAAATAAGATATATATTGGACTTTAGATGATAAGTGCTAAAGAAGAAATTTAAAAAGAAAAACAGGCAAAAGGGGTGGAAGTTAAGGTGGAGGTAAAAGGAGCAGTTGAAATTTTAGATAGATTCCTGGAAACACTTTGCTGAAAAGTTAACAACTGAAAAAAGACCTAAAGGAAGCAGGAGACTGAGTCCAATCTGTGGTCTGGCAGGCAACAGGATGAATCCATGGCCCCATTTGCCCCTTGGCTTGATTTCCATGATTATGTTATAATAAGTGGCAAAAGGGAGTTTGCAGATAAAGACCAAAAGATTATGCATAGGGGCCTAACCAAATCAACTCCGCCCCATAAAAGCTGAGTTTTCTCCAGCTGATAGCAAGAGAAAGTGAAGAACAACATAAGGGAGCTTCTCTAATGCTGTGATGGAGGGGGCCACATGGAATGACCTGGAAGAAGCCTCTAGAGATGAGAGTGAACCCCCTAGTCTATAGCCAGAAAGATGAAAACCTCAGTCCTAAAAATTTGAAAAACTGAATTATGTCAATGACCTGAAACAACCTGGAAGCAGGTTCTTCCCAAGAGTCCGCAGGTAAGAGTCTCGCTAGTTATGCAACACAGGAATACAGCCAAAATTTCATAATAAATGTAAGTGGAGTAAAATCTTTAAAAATCATGAACCACTATGGTGTACACTTGCAAGCTATATAATACCATATTTCAACAATATCTCAATTAATCCGTTCGTCTTAATTTCAGTGTGTGTGGAGCTGACTGAGCCAAATGTGAAGAAGGGAGCACACAGAGGCATAGGCATTGTCCCATGCTTGTCTTCCTGATGATAAGGAGATTGTCATTAGCTACACGTATTCTGATGAGCCCCACAATTTGTTTAGACCTTCCCTTCTGACAAATTCTGCTGCTTCAATTTTTTTATTATTAGACAGTGCAGCAACAACTACCTTCATTCATACAGCATTTTCTCCTTAATCGGCTAATTTGTCTTTCCAAAGATTGCTACTTTACAACAATACATGTGTCTCCATTTCCCTGGACTCTTGCAAGCATTCAGTATGATCACTCTTTTAATTTTCCCTATTTTAATAACTAAAAGAATAGCCGCAGTTAGTCTTTTCTGTGAATACTCACAAGAAAGAAGATTTCTTTGTTTCCTCATAGCATTTCCATTCACTGATTTTTGAAAGAGGTAATGTTGCTTATTGAGTTACTGACAGGTAAGGCAACCAATAGAAAGAGGTTTCAGACCTGATTTGGATTGTGACTTTTTCTTCTTCAATCCCCTTATATCTTCAGTTCTTCACCTAGAAAAGGAAGATGAAGTCTGGCATCCTATCAAAACAATATTTATAAAACATTTACAGAAGTGCCTCCTTGCATTTCTCCCTATTAACCTACATGTATATTTTCCTTTTTAAAAAAAGTGTTGTACAGTACAAGTAACTCTATTAGATTAAGTAATCCTCACGCTCTGTAACTTTGAGTAAGTTACTTCATCTCTTTATAGCTTAGTTTCTGAGTCTATATAATGATGAACTTGAAGTAATTTTCTAGCCAATTCCTGCATGCTATGAGTGTCTATGATCTTACATAAAACTTACCTACAGAGCTTAGGGCTCTGGTAAATCCTATCCTCTCTGCAGGTACAATGGGTCTATATTTGACCCCAAAATTAGTTATTTCTTATTAATTCCCTCGAATACTCCTTTTACAGTTCCCTATTCTATTCTTTTTCCTCTATCACCTTTTCAAATATTGCATCTTAACTTTTAAGGTGAAGAATTAAACCTAGGTGTTGTCTTCTCTACAATAAATATCACAGATCAAAGAATTATAGACACTGAAAATGCATATTTATAATACTGAAAACATAACTCCAATAAATAGCCCTCTGAGAATTTTAGCAAAGGTCCAAACAGTGAAAACACAAAGGGAAAATGAAATTCCCAAGTTGGTTCTTAAAAATCTAGTAATGAGTGGATCAATAACCACAGATAAAATCGAACAGGTGTCAGAGGAACATCATTAAAGAAGAAATCTGGCTACAAACTTTCAAAGGCAAGGAAATTACTTTGCTTTTAAAAATATTTCTTAAATAAATATATGTTTCAAAGAAGAGCTCTCGGAAGCTTTTCCATTCACCTGGAGGTTAGCATAATTTTAACATCAAACCTCAAAAAAGATCACAGTAAAAGAAAACTATAGATCAATCTTTTTATTCCTATAGATATAAGTATTCTATATACAACATTATTAGATGCTGTCAAGCAGGATAAAAACAGAACACTCTGAAATTACCTAGTGAGGTTTATTCCAGGAATTCAAGGATGGTGTAACATATCTATTACATTAACAATTAAATGAACTTTAATGAAATTAAACCGAATGCAGAACGAAAGTTCCTTAACATGATAGAGTTTTTAAAAATCAGATTCTAGCAGTAAACATCAGCGTAAAAATAATATTGGAAAGGAAAATGTAATCATTATTTGAAAATGATATAATTATCTACCTAAGGGCAAGGACCATGTCTCCTTGCTTAACATGATGGCCTGAATGTCTAATACCTTCTGGATAATAGTAGGAGTTAAAAAATTGATTGAATGACAAAAAACATGGATATTAACTAAAATTGTTCAACAGAATTTAAAAAGGAAGCAAATATGAAAATCTATGGTATTCATGTAGAGAAATAATAGATGAAATAAAATTACGACTTATGGAAGAAATGTACAGAACCTCTATTAAAAATACTCTGAAAGAAGACTTGAATATCGCTGAGACATTCATCTCTACAGATAAGAAGATGCAAATAAGTAAAAATGTGAATTCTCTCAAACTAGAATTTCACAGACTACCATAATTGCAAGGAATTTTTTTCAAAGTTGAAAACTGATCAAAATTTCATTTCAAAAATTATAGTTGAGAGCCACAAAAAGAATACATAATAGAAAACAAGAAGTGGGGACATTTGTCATTGGAGATATCAAAATGCACTATAAATGAGTATCTATAAACTGTAGTACAGATCCAGCAATGGGTGTGGCTATTAAAGACATAAAAAAGAAAATCTAGAAATGGACCCAAGATTTATGAGAATGTAAAATATGATATAGCTGTAATATGAGAATGGTGAGAACAAGTAATAGAAAAGAACTTGCAAGTATCTCATGAAATTTCAGTGCCTTAAGAACAGAGAAAGGATTCTGAAAATGTCCAGAAAGAAAGACAAAAACACAAGAGATCAAGAATCAGAACGGCATTGGACTTTTTAACACCATGGATGGCTGCAGACCAAGTTTAATGCATGAAATAGGGCACTCAAAGCCAGTGCGCTGGGACATCCCAGAGGGACGGGATGGGGAGGGAGGTGTGAGCGGTGTTCAGGTCAGGGGGACAAATGTACACCCATGGCTGATTCACGTCAATGTATGGCAAAAACCACCACAATACTGTAAAGCAATTCGCCTCCAATTATAATAAATAAATTAATTTTTAAAAATGCCTTTAAAGTTCCAAGGTAAAAATTGTTTCCAACCTAGAGTTACTCACACAAGCAAATTACAAAATCAAGTGAGAGGGTAGAAAACCATACTTTTAGACATACAAGTTTTCAAAGATAAAGTGATTCCATGTACTCTTTCTCAGTATTGTACTGGAGTTAGGTCTTATAACAAAATTGTGGAAAAGGATGAAATGATATTTCCTGATATAAACCAGGAAAAAATAGAAGCTGAAACACAAGAGAGCTGCAATGGGAATTTCAATAATGGGGAGAGGAGGTTCTAGGATGATATCTGTACAATAAGCCCACATATCAACTAACTGAGATTAGAACACAAGGATGGACACATTTTTTTTTTAAGGATATAGATCACCTATAATATTTACCCTAAGAGCTGTATCACTCATGCAGAAATTTTGGTGACAGAGACTTGCAGATATAGACAATTAAGTGTAAAGCCCCAAAAGAGGTAATTATTAACTCCAGGCAAAACAAAATGCAGAACCAGAAGGAAAACCTAAACTATGTAGTATACTTACTGAACTGTGAATAATATTGATGTAATAATGATGTAAATAGTGAATATAATTTTAGCCCCACATTGTGATATATCTGCATTGAAAGGATGTTCAAAGAGAACTGAATATGTCTGTACAGACAGGAAGACAGATTGGGATGAGGGGAAAATGGAACGAGAGCTAAATCTTCCTCTTACCTAGTAGAAAATCAGAAATTAATATCGGAAGCTTAGAAATCAAAAAAGGAACATAGAAGCCTATCATTTAGAAACATAAATTAATTAAATATTAGAAGAAACCATTACAAGGGCTGAGTATGGTTACCTTTAGGTAGCAGGACTGGGAGGGTAAGAAAGATGGGAAAGACTGATGCTATTCTTTACTAGTAAGCCTTCTTAGTGGAACTTTTATACTCTGCATCTGTATTATTTCATTAAAAAGTAAAATAGTCAATATATATGAAGAAGAAATATAGATGGTCAACAGGCATATGAAAAGATGTTCACCACTGCTAATTACTACAGAAATACAAATAGAAACTACAATGAGGTACCAACTCACACTGGTCAATGACCATCATTAAAATGTGTACAAATAACAAATGCTAGAAAGGATGTGCAGATAAGGGAACCCTCACACACAGTTGATTGGAATGTAAGTTGGTGCAGCCACTGTGGAAACAGTATGGCGATTCTTCTGAAAACTAAAAATAGAGATATTGTATGCTCTAACAATCCTACCTCTGGACATACATCCAGACAAAACTGTAATTCAAAGAGATACACGTACCCCAATGTTCACAGCAGCACGGTTCATAATCGTCAAGGCATGGAAACAACCTAAACGACCATCGACAGACACATGGATCAAGAAGATGTGGTCCACATATACAATGCAATACTACTCAGCCGCAACAAAGAATGAAACAGGCCGTGTGCAGCAACATGGATGCAAACAGAGGTGACCATACTAAGTGAAGTAAGTCAGGAAGAGAAAGACAAACACCATGTGCTATCACTTACATGTGGACTCTGAAATATGACACAAATGAACCTATATACGAGACAGAAATAGATGCACGGACGCACAGAACAGATTCGTTACTGCCAAGGGCAAGAGGTTAGGAAAGAGATGGAGTGGGAGGTTGGGGTTAGTGGATGCAAGCCATAATATACAGAATGGATATACAACAAGGCCCTACTGGATAGCATAGCTGCTGCTGCTGCTAAGTCGCTTCAGTCATGTCCAACTCTGTGCGACCCCATAGGCAGCCCACCAGGCACCCTTGCCCAATTACCCTATTATAATTCATAATGGAAAAGAATATTTAAAAAAGAATGTATATATAACTGAATCACTTTGCTGTACAGCAGAAATTAACACAACACTAAATTAAATATACTTCCAATAAAAATATTGATTAAAAAAATTCAAAAGATATGAACTGGAAACATCAAAATAAATTTGAAAGGTTAAAAATAAGCACCTAAAAAGATGCAAAATTTCAAATAAAAAATCAAGTATTCAAACTTAAAGAAGAAATTTTTCACATATTAAACTGGCAACAATTTACAAAATTTATAATAGCAAGAGTTTTAAAGAGGCAGAAAAGTGAGGACTCTTACAAAATGCTGGTAGAAGTATATAAATTAGCCCACTTTTTCTGGAGAGAAAAAAATAGCAATTCACATCAAAACTTAAAACATGACCCTGATCCAGCAAATTTGCTTCTATGGAAATCATGAGAAAACTTTTCAAAAACATATACAGAAAGACATTTATTAAATGTTTATAATGTAAAATTCCAAATTTTACATCTGTGTTTTAGCCAACCTGAATGATACAGATTAGGGTCCACCTTCTGGCTATAAACCACACAAACATACACATACACACACATGTGTGTATACACACGGGAAAAACAGACACATATATACACACATACATACATACATACATACAGGAGGAAAATCACCAAGTGCTACTCCCTTTTTCTAAATATGGACTTCCCTTAAAAAATGTGTCTGTGTTTGACCACTCTTAAGCCTTTAGGGACGAGAGGAGCAACCCCACGTCCAAGGAGCAGTGGCTGCGCCGGTGCAGGAGGGCCAAGAGGAGCTACTCCACGTTATGGTCAGGAGGGGCGGCCGTGAGGAGATAGCCTTCATCCCAAGTAAGGAGCAGCGGCTACACTTTGCTGGAGCAGCCGTGAAGAGATACCCCACGTCCAAGGTAAGAGAAACCCAAGTAAGATGGTAGGTATTGCCAGAGGGCATCAGAAGGCAGACACACTGAAACCATACTCACAGAAAACTAGTCAATCTGATCACATGGACTACAGCCTTGTCTAACTCAATGAAACTAAGCCATGCCCTGTGGGCCCACCCAAGATGGGTGGGTCATGGTGGAGAGGCCTGACAGAATGTGGTCCACTGGAGACAGGAATGGGAAACCACTTCAGTATTCTTGCCTTGAGAACCCATGAACAGTATAAAAGATGAACTCCCAGGTCGGTAGGTACCCAATATGCTACAGGAGATCAGTGGAGAAATAACTCCAGAAAGAATGAAGGGATGGAGCCAAAGCAAAAACAATACCCAGTTGTGGATATGACTGGTGATGGAAGCAAGGTCCGATGCTATAAAGAGCAATATTGTGTAAGAACCTGGAATGTCAGGTCCATGAATCAAGGCAAACTGGAAGGGGTCAAACAGGAGATGGCAAGAGTGAATGTCAACATTACAGGAATCAGCAAACTAAAATGGACTGGAATGGGTGAATTTAACTCAGCTGACCCTTAGAAGAATTGGAGTAGCCATCATGGTCAACAAAAGAATCCAAAATGAAGTACTTGGATGCAATCTCAAAAATAACAGAAAGATCTCTGCTCATTTCCAAGGCAAACCATTCAATATCTCAGTAATCCAAATCTTTGCCCCAAACAGTAACGCTGAAGAAGCTGAAGTTGAACGGTTCTATGAAGACCTACAAGACCTTTTAGAACTAACACCCAAAAAAGATGTCCTTTTCATTATAGGGGACTGGAATGCAAAAGTAGGAAGTCAAGAAACACCTGGAATAACAGGCAAATTTGGCCTTGGAATACGGAATGAAGCAGGGCAAAGGCTAATAGAGTTTTGCCAAGAGAATGCACTGGTCATAGCAAACACCCTCTTCCAACAACACAAGAGAAGACTCACACATGCACATCACCAGATGGTCAACACCAAAATCAGACTGATTGTATTCTTTGCAGCCAAAGATGGAGAAGCTCTATATAGTCAACAAAAACAAGACCAGAAGCGGACTGTGGCTCAGATCATGAACTCCTTATTACCAAATTCAGACTTAAATTGAAGAAAGTTGGGATGCCAAAGCCTTTGACTGTGTGAATCACAATAAACTGTGGAAAATTCTGAAAGAGATGGGAATACCAGACCACCTGACCTGCCTCTTGAGAAACCTATATGCAGGTCAGGAAGCAACAGTTAGAATTGGACATGGAACAACAGACTGGTTCCAAATAGGAAAGGGAGTACGTCAAGGCTGTATATTGTCACCCTGCTTATTTAACTTATATGCAAAGTACATCATAAGAAACACTGGGCTGGAAGAAGCACAAGCTGGAATCAAGATTGCTAGGAGAAATATCAACAACCTCAGATATGGAGATGACACCACTCTTATGTCAGAAACTGAAGAGGAACTAAAAAGCCTCTTGAAGAAGGTGAAAGGGGAGAGTGAAAATGTTGGCTTAAAGCTCAACTTTCAGAAAACGAAGATCATGGCATCTGGTCCCATCACTTCATGGGAAATAGATGGGGAAACAGTGGAAACAGTGTCAGACTATTTTTTGGGGCTCTAAAATCACTGCAGATGGTGACTGCAGCCATGAAATTAAAAGACGCTTACTCCTTGGAAGGAAAGTCATGACCAAGTTAGCATATTGAAAAGCAGAGACATTACTTTGCCAACAAAGGTCAGCCTAGTCAAGGCTATGGTTTTTCCAGTAGTCATGTATGGATGTCAGAGTTGGACTGTGAAGAAAGCTGAGTGCTGAAGAATTGATGCTTTTGAACTGTGGTGTTGGAGAAGTCTCTTGAGAGTCCCTTGGACTGCAAGGAGATCCAACCAGTCCATTCCAAAGGAGATCAGTCCTGGGTGTTGTTTGGAAGGACTGATGCTAAAGCTGAAACTCCAGTACTTTGTCCACCTCATGCGAAGAGTTGACTCCTTGAAAAAGACCCTGATGCTGGGAGGGATTGGGGGCAGGAGGAGAAGGGGACGACCAAGGATGAGATGGCTGGATGGCATCACTGACTCAGTAGAGTTTGAGTGAACTCCTGGAGATAGTGATGGACAGGGAGGCCTGGTGTGCTGTGCTTCATGGGGTCACAAAGAGTCGGACACGACTGAGCAACTGAATGGAACTGAAGCCTTTAGTTAATTTTTATATTTTATTTTGAAGTTTATATTTATCTGCAGAATTAGTTTTACATGAGCTTATTTGGCCACTACTGGGAAGAAAACCCCTAGGATTATAGAGAATTTTCACTTCCACAAAGATTTACCTTTTTTTTTTTTTTTTTTTCCCCTAGAAGATGTAATTCCTAAGCAGAGCTGAAGGAAATTAAGTTTCCCTGATTTTCAATTCTTCTCCTGGAACAGATTCGGGGGGTGTTTCCTACAAAAGCTTTTCCCAGTAACTAGCCTGGTTAGCTTCAAGCATACACAGAAAACTACACCTGAACTCATATTGAACAATGTTTCAATGGCATGGGGGGACCACAGTGCCCAGAAACCAATTAGGGCAGAGGTAAGCAAGGGATCTTCTTCAACTGGCTAATGGTGACCATAAACAGAGATGCTGATGCTGGTCCCACGCTTTCTTCTTGAATTTGAACAAGGATCAGTGACTAGGAGGACTAATCTGAGCCCTGGATGGCTTCTGCATTTGCATTGCCTCACGCCAGCAACAGTCACTCATCTATGACTCCCTGGCACAAGAAAATAAGATACTTTGCAACTACAAGGTATTTGTTAAAAGGGCATGAGAACTTGCCTGTTTTAACCCAGCATTTTACTCATCAGAAACCCACAGTCCAAAATAGGAAAGACCCACCCAAGACAATATAGAAAGAGCTAGAGCTGCAGTTAAGAGCGCAGTTGAGCTAATGCTCATTCTTGCAACTCTCAGCTACACGGTGTTTCAGAGACACTGCTATGTGGTGAGTCCCTAATCTTTCTTAAGTTTAGACTTTAATATTCTGAGTGGAAGAAAACAGTCTGCTCAGTGATGTGACCATGATCTCTTGGAATTTAGCAGTAAGACAGTACGATCAGTGCATTTAATGGCTGGCTGTTCCAAAATCAGGTCAGCAAGTAAGGGCATGTAGTCTGTCTTGTAATTCTTCTCTCCTCACTTCCCCACCTCCTTTCTTCCCGTTGCCATTGCTGCAGCCCCATGTTCTCTGTGTGTGTGTGTGTTCCATAGAATTCAGTTGCAAAAGGACTACGCAAGATATCAAATAGCAAAAAGGAACTGGCCAGGCCAAAGTCAGGTCAAGCCTGAATGATAAACTTCTTTCTCTGTGCACTGTTTGGCTTTGTATATGTAATCATTTCAATTATTCACTTGCTATCTAACAATAGAAAAAATGTTCTTACTCATCAGCCTTCCTCACGCTATAGGACAGGGAACCAAGACACTTGCTTTGAAGAAAAAGCTTCTTCATGTTCAGAAATCTCCGTTAAGACTTAGCTACCAACTCAGGCAAACCCAGTGGACTATCAAAGACCTCAGTATGGAAAAGTCAGAGTAAATGTAGTTCACATTGTGAGTTTGGGGGGAAAAAAAAAACTTGCCTGTCTTCAGTAGTCTGTAAGATCTCTCTTGTCTCCAAGCGGGAGAGATTCCTCAGGTGTTACCCACTTTATCATAGCATTCCTCATCTCTCCTTTTATCTTATGCCCTTCTCCTCTTTCCAGGATCATAAATCAACAGAGACAGGTCTTCATTCTTCTTTCAAAGAGACAAGGGGAAGTCTAGACTTCTCCTATTCCATGACAAAGTGAACAACCTGATAAATTTAGCTACCTGCTTCTCAGGTAAAAAATGGAACTATTTCAAAGCCCAAGTGGGCAAGCTGTAGCCAGAAGCCTCTGCAGCACCAGTCCAAAGTCTTTTCTGAATTCCTGTCTACTGCAACACCAGGAAGGGGGCACACGTCGGAAAATGGCAGACTGGTACAAGAGACGTCAGATTCCGGAGAGGGATCACAGTCAAATCCAAGAGTGTGTGACAGCTGAAATTGTCCATGATTTACAAATTGCTGACTGCAGCGACCTTGCCATAAGGAGCAAAGGCCAAAGGGAAGGCTTGCTGCCCACTGCTGGCATTAGGTTTCTGTCCAGAGGAGGAGAAGATAGCATAAGACTGAAGACATTTGGAACTAATTAGCGGGACTAAGGAAACTTGAAGCTAAGAGGTGGGGGTGGGATCAGGGTTGCATTATTCCTTAAAACAAGAAGTGGTTGATCAGCTTTACTAAAGGCTCTGCTTCTCCTTATCTTTCTTATCCTCCCCATAACTTAAACATAGCCGATTAAAGCACAGCCTCATCTTTCAGCTTCCTGCAATATTAAGGATCTTATCTGCGGAATAATACAACTTTAAAAAGGAAAGGAATCAGCAGATATTATGGTTTTCCACAAGGATGGTCTGGATCTGGGAATGTGGGAGAGGTCAGGGGAAGAACAGAACTTTAGAGTCAGACAGACATGAGCTCAAATATTTGCTCCACTGCTCACAAGTTATGTGACTCTGAGAGAGTGAAGAACTGCCACTGAGCTTCTGCTTTCCCATCGATGAGAGTCAGTCAATACCACTTCCTTCACATGGCTGATGTGAGGATAATATGAGATCAAATAAGAATTCCCCCACCCCACCAGCACAGAACTGAGCTCATTAAATAGAATGCCTTTTCTTTGTGCCTCATAAAAATTACAAATACAATACAAATCATTTTTATCCATCTGACATTTCAGAAATCAAGTTATACAACAAAGCCATAGTACTTAAAACAACGTGGTGCTGTTTTAAAAACAGGCGCATAGATCAGTGGTATAGACTGGGAATTCCCCCAAATTGTCTTATTAATAGGCAGAAATAAATTCAAGTTGAGTTAAAGGCCTAGATTTGGGAAAGCAAGACTAATTTTGTGCCAAGATAATCAAAGACAATACAAAGACCCTGGAGCTGGGAAGACTTTCTTAAAATCAGTTATGTAACAAAAATAGAAAGAAAAAATAATAGAAATTTGAACACCAACTAAAGACAAAAACAGGAGAGAATCTGGGAGAAAATAGTCACAGCTGTAAAACACTGGGATACAAAACAGACCAAGGATAAGATTCTGAAGCTTTCAAATAATTCTTACATATCTGTGAAAATGTCAAAAAATCAATGAAAATATGACTTAAAGGATATGAACAGGCAATCACAGACAATGAAATCAGAATTGAAAATAAAAAATGGCTCTGCTTCATCATGAATGAGAAAATGTAAATTAAAATAACAGTGAATCACCATTCTGCTACTGGTTTGGCAAAGATTTAACAGTTTGATAGCATCAGTTGTAGACAAGCAAGGGATGGGGGTCAGGGGAGAAGTAGAGAGTCAAACATAGCTGCTCAGGACCTTGAAATTGGTACAATAAATCTGAAGGGCAAAATGGTGGCATACATTAAATTACTCATCCTTGGCCCCCAGCAATTTCTTGCTACATACCAGTCTTGGACAAAGACATACACATACATACAAAATATCTGATGCAATATGGCATATAATATGAAAAAATTAGAAATATTTAACCACAAAGGAAAGGACTTATAACAATTCCATAAACAAATAATTCCTAAAAATGTTCAAAGAATAAAGTAGATTCCACATATCAACATGGATCACTCGCAAAAATATCCAGAACCCAATATTTCATATTTTGCCAGATATAGAGATATGTTTGAAAATTACAAAGAGAAACTCTTCATCAGGCAAATTTATCACACACTATGCTCTTAGTATTAACAGGAGGACATCAGTATGGGGATATGAGTTATCAGGAGGCCATGGTTTAATCTGTAATTTAAGTTATAATTGGTATATTAATTGTTTGTGTAAATTTTTAAATAAATATGTGCAGACACTGAAGAAAGATATGGCACAAATATTCCAACAATGTTGACAGTGACCTATTTTGAGGGGAATGAGGAAGGAGTATGGGTGATTTTTTTTCTTTATACATCCCTATATTAAAAATAAAGTTTTCCAAAGAGGACAATAATCACCATTATTGAGTGATATTCATAAAACCTCAGGTTATGGCATGACATAACAAGCTCAGCTTATTCAGAATAAACATTCTTGCCCTGTCTCACAAACATGATCTTATTTAATTCTTGTATTAATCTATGAAATAGATACTATTATTATCTGCTGATAGATAAGGAAATTGAGTTCCCAAGAAGGTAGGAAATTTGCCCAAGTTCACACAACTGCATAGTCACAGAGTTGACAGCCCAATATGTGTCTTTGGATACTAAAGTTAATACTTTTCCCACCATACTAGAGCTATCTCAATGCCAATGTTATGTGCTACTTAAAGAAAAAAAAAAAAGCTATAAAGCTAGTTTTTTTTTTTTTTACAAATTGTAAAGCTGTTTCACTGCTAAATAAACTTGAAATTGAATAAAGTGATGAATTAAACAAGCTTTTAAAATATGCAGACATTTCATGGACATATATGCATTTAAACACAGAAGTTAAACCAACCTATTTTAGGGAATAATATTACTGGTCCCAAGTAAGGCAGCTGTGTAGAAAATCCATTTGCAAAAAAAAGAAAAATCCTTTGTTCAAACATAATATTCTAATGCAGTGTGATACAGCAGCATGGAGTTCCATAGAATCAGTTGTTAGCTAGAACCGTATTAGCAGGATCCCTACTCAAACAAGCCTAAAATGATGATAATTTATTGCCTTACATAACTACTTTCAGGCATATTTGCATCCAGGGGTTCAAAAAATGTTCTGAGACATCTCTCTCTCTCTCTCCACCCTCTCTTCCCCTCTTCTCTTTGTCATCTTTATTTCTCAGTGTACTCTAGGCAAGTGGTCATATATATCTTTCAAGTCCTCCAAGTTCCCATGGATATACTATCATGCATCCTCAAGAGGAAAAGATATCCTCTTTCCCTCAGTGTGAGTCCCTGAGGAATAAATCTTCCATATCATAATAATCTCTATAACTAGTGGGATTGGTCCATCCGAGGTCTTTTTTTTTTTTACCATCCTTTCAGGAAAAAAATGGACTCAACCCCACTCAAACCAAAGGGATTGAATTGTTTTTTTATAAAATGGGTCAATAGAGGTTAACTGAAGGGATTCTGGGCAGATAAAGAATATATGACCACAATTCAGTTGCAGCTTTGTCAGTGTGACATCTGTGACCACTGGAAAGCCAGTAGACTGACCTACAGAAGAGTGGAGACCTCATAATTTTCTCTTGAAGATTAAACAATAGTTGCAGAGAAAATGGGCCTAACACAGCATCTGGCAGATACAAAGTATCTTATAAAGTTTGTTTCCTAATTGATTCAACAAAGGCCAGGTAGTTCTGAACTACTTGCATCAGTCACCAAGTCCAACTGAACAATAGAACATTCCTATCCAATGTGAAAGAGAATTGTAAGCCCATCTCAAGTTGTCCTTTTTAAGTCTATGGAGAGCTGGGGGACTGTATGACCTGGCAGTCATGACCACCACAACAATGAAAACTATGGTAACTAACAACTACCTCATGCCAACCACATGCCCGGTAGTCTGTTAAATGTTTAACATGCATTTTCTCAGGCAATCTTTCCCATAACTAACGAAGTTGATTACTATCATTTCCATTTCACAGATGAAGAAACAGATGTGGTGAGGCCAAGTAATTTGCCCAAGGTCAAGTGAGTGACAAGGCTTGGACTCCTGTTGGTTGTGTCTGACTCAGGAGCCTGAGCTCTTAACCATGCATTGTTCTGTCTCTCGCTGCCCTGCGCGGCCTCATAATACCCCGAGGAGAAGGCTCAACATGAAACAGCGTTTGGCTGCATTCCAATCAGTCAACACATTCATCACAAGATGCACAAAGAAAGCAGGTAGGTTGGAGTCCCTGTACTGAACACAGCAATTCAGGCCAGTACAGGCGCTGACCTCTAACTCGATTTGGAGATTTAGCATCTCCATCTTGAAGACTTGACTAACATCTCAGCTGCTGTATTTAATGGAACCTTTTGTTGATGGGGTCAAGAAGGGATCAAAGAGAATTTATCTTTTTAGTTTCTTTTCCTTTCATTGAAAAAAAAAAAAAATTAACCATAATGGTTCTGGCGTTATTTCTTATCGGCAAAACTGTGGAGCTGTGTACTGAATCAGAGAAGTGCTGGGACTCTGGGCACAGATGGCTTTAATTATTTGGGCAGCCATTGACAGATGTGACAGTCTAGGTTTCTGCAGCCTTGGACAGGTGTAAGCTATAGGATTTACCCACAGGGAGTTGTGGAAAGCCAGCATTGGAGAGAGCCCTGTGATGGCCCTTTATTTTGTCTTAATCCACCCCTAGGTACATAGTTATCATATTTCTTTGCCTCAAGGCATGGTCAAGTCAGTCAAAACCATCAAACCAAGTTTGTGTGCAGAAAGAAAATCTCAAAGAGAGAAATACACTGTCAGCAACTGGCCCCAAACTCCTCTCACTGTTTTTACTCAGAAGCCCTTCTTCTCTTTTATTATGTCTTCATAATCAAAAGGATAGATGCAAGTCCCTCCTTCGAGATCAAAACAAGCAAGTTTACTTTTCCAATTATAGTCTGCACCAATAATTTCCAAAAAATTGAATGTCAGCCTGTGAAAGCCTTCATCATTTTCATTTTGTTCAGTAAATTTATTGAGCAAGTTACAGAGAACAGGAAGAAAAAGCAAACATATTCCTCGCTCTTAGGAGCTGGCATTAGAAGGGAGTTTTCAGATCTTTGAGCTGATAAGAATAAGAGAGCCAGGACTTACCACATCATAGCACCATTCTAGGCTCTGGGCATGCAGATCAAAGATCAAAATAGACCTTTTCCCCATGGAGCTTCCATTCTGACTTGGGACGAGGACCATTAATAGCCCCCTCCATCTCTCTCTCAAGTATTTGTATTCATAGATGAATGGATGGATTTATAAGCATACACAGTGGGTGTGTGTGTGTGTGTATTAGAGGGGATGGATACAGTACACTACTTGTTCTAACACACTGTACCTAAGGAATTATGGCTGTGTAGAGGAGTTTAAAAAAAAAAAAGCTCTGCAGAGGAAAAGATATTTAAGCTGGGCTGAGTATGACAGAAATCACCAGGCAGAGAAGTGGAAGAAGGTATCCCAGGTCCCACTACACTTTGCTTGAAAAAGCAGAGTTTGACTTACCTAAGCTGAACTTTGTCTCCCCAAATTCCTATTGGAAAGGTCCCAACCTCCCAGGACCTCAGAATGTACTGTATTTGGAAATCGATCTTTAAAGAAGCAACTAAGTTAAAATTAGACCATAGAGTGGGGGCCTAGTTCAATATGACTGGCATCATTATAGAAGAGAGAGAGATGCCAGGGAAACTGGGCACAGAGAAAAGGCCAGGGGGTCACGGTAACAAGGCTATCTTCAAGCCCAGGAGAGAGGCTTCAGGAGAAAAGCAACCAACCAACCCTGCAGGCACCTTGATCTTGGATTTCCAGCCTCTAGAACCGTGAGAAAATAAATTCCTGTTGTTTAAGCTACCCAGTCTATAGCCTTTTGTTACAGCAGCTCTACAAAGCTAGTAGATGTGTCTCCTGTTCAGATGGGAAGGAGAACAGTGTCTAGACCTAGTGTATAGGAAGCCTTCCAAAAATAATTACTGAATTAAAATGTCTGAGAGTTAATGCAGCTGACCCACACTGAGGACCGATCTAATTTAATCCAGCAACGGTCTGCTGTTGATATTATTATTCCTGTTTCATCTATAAGGAAACTGAGGCTTGATGAAGTTAACGGAGGCATCTAGTGTCACTTGGCTGGTAAGTGAGCATGTATCCGAGCCCAGTCTGAGTTAACAGCAAGGACTCATCACTGGAGCTCCAAGAATGGATGGAGATGGTAAAGAAGGAGAGGAAAGGCCAACTCATGGAGGGCCTTGATTGCAGCCATGAGGCTGAATTATCAGGGAACCAGAAAGCTCAATCAGTACCCAGAAAACCTCTGAAGCAATTACCTGTTCTTTACTCAGATTGACTCTCAAGGTAATCACAGTTTACACGCACAGCTCATCACCCTGTACCTGACATAGACAAGGCCCTCCCAACCACTCATCTCCTCCCTTGTGAAAACACACGCACGCACGCACACTCTCTCTGTCTCTCACACACACACTCTCCTCAAACTCCTCAGACAATACAACTTTTTAAAAAGTCCTTTGAAGAATGCCTTAACGGATTTGAATCAATAATCTCCTCAGATCCTAAACTGGTGCTCCCCAGTTTGCTTTTTAATGATATCTCCCAACTCGGCAATCACAACTGTTCTTACTGCTGGCTCCTAGCTGTTGTACTCTATTCTTCTCTTGGCCCATAGCGCATGTGTGTTTTTTTCTTAAAGAAAGAAACAGACATGGAATTAAGTCTTGATGTCCCATGTGCTTCATTATCCTGCCTTGTTGGGAATGTGTTAAACATACCGTGTGAGTTTTCATAAGGAGTAGAAAAGGATCAAAGGAACCTACTTTACTAAAGGTTTCTCTTTTCTGTTTCTCCCCCACTTTTTTAAAAACTGAGGTTTGGGTGATTCAAATCACACTAGGTAGTTGAGCTGATAAGATAGGGGAGGAGAGATCTCCAGCAGTAGTTTTTATTTCAAGAAAAGAAAACTTTTAAAGTCATGAAATGTTCTTAGGTGTCTTTGATTATTTTTTCAGTTGAATTGAAAACCTGGAATTAGAAGACGTTTTCAAAAAAATGCGCTTGATGTTAACCCTAGGTAGTTACATAAATAGAGGGAATTGAAGGAAGTTACACAGCCCAAAGATTACATTTTGCTATGCTGCTGAGATTTTTACATACCCAAAACTTTAAAACTTAAAATAGGCAACTTAAATTTACATTCTTTACTGGAAATATATATGTGTATATACATATATTTCTTGAAAATAATGTTTTCATATTGCTCTTTTGCAAAACTTTAAAGTGCTTGTTCCTAGCAGACATTAAACAACAGTCCTTGGATGGGGAGGATTTGAATAAATTGCCCTGAGATGAGATATAATATGAAATATAAAGTTCATGGGAAAACAAATCTCCTCATTTAATCCTATCTCGGCAATACAGAGGGATCTTGGTTTCTTCTTTTTCATTTTTCAAACATTTAAATATATTGACTTATAATAGTTTGGGGTGATATTAATATTTTCATACAGTTATTACACTATTATTGACTATATTCCCTGTGCTGAACTTACATCCCTGTGACTTACTTATAACTGATACTTTTCTCCCCTTAAATTTTGGATGTCCCTAGGCTATTTAGGTTTCTGAATACAAGAGTGGAATCCACAAGCTCTCAAGCTGAATTGAAAGCAACACATTTATAATGATAATTCATTAGAATCTGGTTTATATGCCTAAGACATATAATGTCTAAAAGACGTTTTCCTTGGTAATACTATATAAAAAAAGGCCTTTCAAAATCCAACTTTGCTGAATATAAATCTGTTTCCTCTTTTCTTTAATTGTGCAGCTACTACTGAGGCATCATTTTCACCAAAAATGGTTCTAAATATTTGCAGATTCATGTCTGTGATGTGTATCAGCAGATATTCTTTTTGCGTGTGACATTAGTGAAATGATTTAAATTTATGAAAGCTCACTGAAAAATATTTGGTTAGAAAAAAGGTCATATAATCACTGCCCCTAAAAGATTTTTGTTGTATTATCATTATTTTATGCATACTTGAAAAAGCTATAATCAGACTATACCCACAAAATTTGTATGTTGATTCTATTGCTTAAAGTGATTAAAATCTTTCACATTAAAATAAGACAACATTTTATTGTCTTTATTAAGTATAACTTAAACTCAATGACTCTGCATTCAAATGGGTATATCTTTTCTTTTCTCCTTTGCCTTTTGCTTCTCTTCTTTTCACAGTTATTTGTAAGGCCTCTTCAGACAGCCATTTGCCTTTTTGCATTTCTTTTTCTTGGGGGTGGTCTTGATCACTGCCTCCTGTACAGTGTCACAAACCTCCATCCATAGTTCTTCAGGCACTCTGTCTATCAGATTTAATCCCTTGAATCTATTTGTCACTTCCACTGTATAATCATAAGGGGTTTGATTTAGATCATACCTGAATGGTCTAGTGGTTTTCCCTACTTTTTTCACTTTAAGCCTGAATTTGGCAATAAGGAATTCATGATCTGAGCCACAGTCAGCTCCCAGCCTTGTTTTTGCTGACAGTATAGAGCTTCTCCATCTTTGGCTGCAAAGAATACAATCTATCTGATTTCAGTGTTGACCATCTGGTGACATACATGTGTTGAGTCTTCTCTTGCATTGTTGGAAGAGGATGTTTGCTATGACCCATGCGTTTTGTTGGCAAAACTCTACCAGCCCTTGCCCTGCTTCATTCTATACTCCAAGGAAACAGAGGAAAACAATAGAATGGGAAAGACTAGAGATCTCTTCAAGAAAATTAGAGAAATCAAGAGAAATTTTCATGCAAAGATGGGCACAATAAAGGACAGAAATGGTATGGACATAAGAAGATATTAAGAAGAGGTGGCAAGAATACACAGAAGAATTATACAAAAAGATCTTCACAACCCAGATAATCACGATGGTTTGATCACTCACCTAGAACCAGACATCCTGGAATGTGAAGTCAAGTGGGCCTTAGAAAGCATCACTATGAACAAAGCTAGTGGAGGTGATGGAATTCCAGTGGAGCTATTTCAAATCCTAATGATGATGCTGTGAAAGTGCTGCACTCAATATGCCAGCAAATGTGGGAAACTCAGCAGTGGCCACAGGACTGGAAAAGGTCAGTTTTCATTACAATCTCAAAGAAAGGCAATGACAAAGAATGCTCAAACTACTGCACAATTACACTCATCTCACACACTAGCAAAGCAATGCTCAAAATTCTCCAAGCCAGGCTTCAACAGTACATAAACCGAGAATTTCCAGATGTTCAACCTGGATTTAGAAAAGAGATCAAACTGCCAACATCCGTTGGATCATCCAAAAGCAAGAGAATTCCAGAAAAACATCTATTTCTGCTTTATTGACTATGCCAAAGCCTTTGACTGTGTGGATTACAACAAACTGTGGAAAATTCTGAAAGAGATGGGAATACCAGACCACCTGACCTGCCTTCTGAGAAATCTGAGTGCAGGTCAAGAAGCAACAGTTAGAACTGGACATGGAACAACAGACTGGTTCCAAATAGGAAAAGGACTACGTCAAGGCCGTATATTGCCACCCTGCTTATATTTAACTTATATGCAGAGTACATCATGAGAAATGCTGGACTGGATGAATCACAAGCTGGAATCAAGATGTCTGGGAGAAATAGCAATAATCTCAGATATGCAGATGACACCACACTTATGGCAGAAAGCAAAGAACTTAAGAGCCTCCTGATGAAAGTGAAAGAGGAGAGTGAAAAAGTTGGCTTAAAACTCAACATTCAGAAAACCAAGATCATGGCATCTGTATCCATCACTTCACGGCAAATAGATGAGGAAACAATGGAAACAGTGACAGACTTTATTTTGGGGGTCTCCAAAATCACTGCAGATGGTGAGTGCAGCCGTGAAATTAAACAATGGCTTGCTCCTTGGAAGAAAAGTTATGACCAAGCTAGATAGTGTATTAAAAAGCAGAGACATGACTTTGCCAACAAAGGTCCATCTAGTCAAAGCTATGGTTTTTCCAGTGGTCATGTATGGATGTGAGAGTTGGACTATAGAGAAAGTTGAGTGCCAAAGATGTGATGCTTTTGAATGGGATGTTGGAGAAGACTCTTGAGAGTCCTTTGGACTGCAAGGAGATCCAACCAGTCCATCCTAATGGAAATTGTTCCTGAATATTTATTGGAAAGACAGATGCTGAAGCTGGAACTCCAATACTTTGGATACCTGATGGGAAGAGCTGACTCATTTGACTCAGCATCCCACCCTGATGCTGGGAAAGATTGAAGGCAGGTGGAGAAGGGGATGACAGAGGATGAGATGGTTGGATGGCATCACTGACTCTATGGACATTAGTTTGAGTAAACTCCGGAGTTGATGATGGACAGGGAAGCCCAGTGTGCTGCAGTCCATGGGGTCGCAAAGAGTCAGACTGAGCGACTGAACTGAACTGATACTCAATGACTCATCAATATGGGTACACTCATAAAACCATCATCCAAGTCAAGTTACTCAACATTTCACTGATCCTCAAAATTAACCTTTTTTATAGTCAGTCTTTTCTGTTTCTCAAATAACCTCAAACAACCACCAGTAAGCTTTCTGCAAGTATGTATTTTTGCCTTTTCTAGAACTTCACGTGAATGCAGTATGCACATGACTTTGGTGTCTGACCTCTTTCACTCAGCACATGGGTCTTAAGATTTATCCTTATCATTGTTTGTATCAGAAGTTTCATAGTTTTTATTGGTAAGTTGCATTCCATTGTATAACTATTCAACCAGTTATATATTCATTCACCTATTGATAAACATTTGGGTTGTATTCAGTCTGCAGCTATTATTAATAAAGCTGCTCTGAACCTCTTGTACAAGTTACTTTGTGGACATATTTTTCCCTTTTTCTTGGGTAAATAAATATTAATAAGAGTGGAATTGCTGAGTGATAAGATAAGTGAATATCTAACTTTTAAGAAACTCTCATGTTGATGTATGGCAAAACCAATACAATACTGTTAAGTAATTAACCTCCAATTAAAATAAATAAATTTATATTAAAAAAAGAAACTCTCAGCTTATCTTTTAAATTAATTTTATTGAAGTATAGTTGCTTTACAATGCTGTGTTAGTTTCTGCTGTGCAACAACTTATATTAGTTATATGTATACATATATCCACTCTTTTTCAGATTTCCTTCCCATTTAGGTCACCGCAGAGCACTGAGTAGAGTTCCCTGTCCTATGCAGTAGTTATCTATTAGTTTTCTATTTTATACATAGTAGTGTATATGTGTCAATCCTGATCCAATTCATCCCACCCCTGCTTCCTGCCTTGGTAACCCTAAGTTTGTCCTCTATATCCGTGACTCTATTTCTGCTTTGCAAATAAGTTCACTTGTACCATTTTTCTCGATTCCACATATAAGCAATGTTATACAATATTTTTCTCATTTCCAATCTTTTTTAAAATGACAGTGCAATTTTGCATTTCCTTCAGCAATATATGACAGTTTAATTGCTTCATATTCTATCCAACATTTGGTATTGTCAGCCCCTTAATATTAGTCTTTCTGAGGCATGCGTAGTGATATTCCATTGTGGTTTTATTTATAATTCTTGATGACCAGTGATGTTAAGCATATTTTTACATGCTTTATAGACATTTATGTATCTTTTGCATGTGTGACCAAATATTTTATTTTTAAAAAAAATCGGGGTGTTTGTCTCCTTCTATTGATTTATAAGAGCTTTCATGTATCACAAGTTCTTTCTTACATATATGTTTCAGTGAATAGTTTCACTGATCTTTGATGTGCCTTTTGATAATCACTTTAGTGAGTTTCAAAGAGCAGAACTTTTCCATTTTGATAAATTCCAATTTATCGCTTTTGTCTTTTATCGTTAGTGCACTTTATGTCCTATGACATCTTTGCTTCAGCACTGTAAAGATTTTTCTCCCGTGTTTTCTTCTGGAAATCATATAGTTTTCATTTTGAGGTACTGATTTTGAGTCCATTTTCGGTTAATTTTGTATATGATATAAAGGTCAAGGTTCAAAATTGCTTTGCCCATTCTGTTTTGCAGTTCCATGTAAATTTAAAATCATTTTACTAACCTAATTTTTTAAAAGTCTGCTAGGATTTTGATTAATATTTCATTGAATCTACTGATCAACTTGGAGGATTTACATAATAATAACACTGAAACTTCTGATTCTGAGATAGTACATCTCTCCTTTATTTAACTCATTTAATTATTGTCAGAAACATTTTGTAGGTCTCAGTGTATCAATCTTGAACATAGTGTCAATTTTATCCTTAAGCATTTTGTGTATATAGTCCATTTGAATTGGGGTATGATATTTCACAGAGCTCAACCATTCTACCTATTGTTTACAGAACAGGTTGTTCACAGTGTTTCTTCTAACACAGTTAATGTGGTGATAAACATTTGTGCATACATTTTTTGCATTTAAAATTAGTTTCTCTATGTAAATATCCAGAAGAGACATTACTAAATCAAAGGGCAAGAACAATTTTCAGGTTTCTGATACATATTGAGTAGCTGCTTCTTTTTTTTTTTTCTTGAAAAAGAATTACAGAAGTTTTTCCAGATATTCCACTCTTTCCTCCTCTCTAGCCAAAGTGAATAGAGTCACTATTATATAATCTCCAAAAAAGCAGAGATAGAAAATCATGTTAAAATTCCCTTTAAAGAGAACCATACCCATTTTTCTCTTACTATACGACTGAATATAAAAGAGACCAAGCCAAGCTATTGCAGGTGATGCTTTTATACGTTAAAATGTATGGATTCTTTCTAATAAGTAACTCTTCCTGGCCTTCAGTTTCTTTATTTACAAAGTAAGATTGTTAAAAGTATCAGTGGTTTTCAAACCCTGCTCTGAAAAGCCTCAGGGTTTTGGAAGGGGAGGTCTTTGATGAGAGTCTGAGCTGGCCTCCTTTGGGCCCCCAGCAACTTGTCATGAAAAAAGAAGCTTCTTTTGTGTCGGTTTTGCATAACATGATTCTTTCTCAAATTTGTTTTAAAATAGGCATCCACTAATAAGAAAAAAATTAAGAAGACCACTGAACTAAATGACTCTAAGGTATTTTTTGGTGAAATATTTTGTTTGAAGCTACTTTATCTTCTGGGAGCTTGTCTACATAAGAAACCCTAGGGAAGCTGGGATTCCATGCTACCAAATATATCATAAAACACCCCTAAGGCCCCTCTTTGGTTCACAGGACACAGTGGTTCTGGGAAGATCCCCAAAGAGACTGGAATCAGAATTCAGATTCATATTCAGATTTCTGGGCACCTACTACAACATGCCTGGTACGCTGACTGCATTCCAATATACACTATCTTATTGAATTCTCACATGAGATGCATGATATCATCACCATTTGACAAATGAGGAAATTAGAGCCTAGCTTGCTAAGAATGGAGTTGTGACGCAGACCCAGGTCATCTGTCTTTGCATCACCGCAAAGTATCCCAGATTTGTGAACACAGCCTGGTCAGAGTCTGGGCACCAGACGTGGATCGCTAAAATAGCGAAGAGATAGCTCCAGGTGAGGAGCTCAGACAGTTACAGGAAGAACCCAGGACTGGAACATGATTTCAGATCCACTCACCTCCTAGAAAACTGACACCAAAGCAGACCACTTGAGACCTTGCTTTTTACTAGCTTTGTGATTTTGAGACCATTTCTTAGCCTCTCTGAGACTCAGTTTCCTCGTACAGGAAAGAAGAGCAGCAAGCCTCACAGAGTATCCGTGAGACCTAAATGAGACGATGAATATGCTAATATATAGCTTGAAGTCTGTACAGAGAATGTGTCACACCCAAAGTGCCACATGAGCAGACCACAGACACATCATCAGATACAGCAGCTCTGAATCAGATCCTCAACAGAGGAGAAGAGAAAAGAGTCAGGGCCAGGAAAATAAGATTATTATCGTTTCTAAGCAACCACAGAAAAAGAATAATATAAGGGGCATGTCTCATAAGGGTGCTACACTGGCAACTCACAGAAAGACTCCTTGTCAGGTTTTAAAAGTAGAATATAACTATCAATGACCAGAGAGAGGCTTTTGATGGTTTACAAGTATTCAAAATTCTTCCCAAACACCAACTCTCCCCCTTCCCCCGCCCCACTCTCCTACTTCACAAAGTTAGTGAGTGAGGGAGATAAAAAAGATGTTTTCATTTTAATTTTATAAATAATCAAACTGAGGCTATGAGAAAGCTTAGGAAACTACATATCATCATCCACTTGGGGCTAACTGCCCCCTGGCCGGGCTATAATCTCCTCGAGGCCAGGATCTATATCTTATTTTTCTTATATACCTTCCCAAAGGGTCTTCAGAAAATAACTATTGAGTGAAATGCATTCGTCTAAGACTTGCTCATTCAGCCGTTTTTTCTCGGTAGCAGAACCTCAGATTAAATTTCAAGGTCACAGATGCTGTGGATAGCTTCTCTGGATGGTACATATCCATTTAGGAATAACTTATTTTAAATGTCTTGGTGCACTGTCCTGTCCCACTGCTAATCCATTCTTTCTTTTCTTTCTAATCTTTGAATAATGCATGCACTTTTTTTTTTTTTTTTTTTTTGAGAAACAGCACAGGAAAAAAAGAACACTGATTGAGGATAAATTTTCATGTGGGAAAAAAAAAAAACTTTGATGTTAACTCATCGTCCTGATTGGTTTTAAGTTGCAAGGAAAATTAATTGACCTTGGACATAATATGTTTTAAAGCCAGAATGGGTGAAATTTTACTGCCAGCATATTTATCTGAAGTTGAAATGTAACTTGCTGTCTCTAGTATTATCTCTGATTGAAGGCAGGAAGTGTTGTCCCATCTATTAGAAATGTACTTCATCTGGACCCCAAATAAAAATAAGTCAAGTGCAAAGAGACCCATATTTGAACCTTGACGCCCGAGATTTACAAGGTTCCATTATGAATATCACTTAAAACTGCTCTGTGTCTCCAAATAAAATAACCACTTGCCCTCCCTTCTTCCCCAGCTCGTAAAAATTAATATAATGCTGCAAAGGGCTGGCTTCCTCAGAATAAAAGGCTTGCTAGGTAAATGTTGAGACTCCCCTGCATGCTTAGGACCACGGGTCGTCACTATAAAAGTCAGAAGAAGAAGACAGGGAAGACATGTTTTGCTTCCGACAATTTGAGGATTGGGTTTTCCAAACCACCTTTGAACCTTTTGATGTTCAAATTCCTCACTGGCAAGCATTCCAAAGCCTTGCAGGGCTCCTGAAATCTGAGAAGTCTTCTCACCAGAGACACACTGAGCTGAGCTGAAGGCTCACAGATGTGGCTGCAGCCTGGCTCCCAGAGCGGGGAGAACCAAAGTAAATGATTTACATGATGGTCTCTCTCTGCTCTGCCCCTCCCAAGGTTCCCTTCTCTTCCAGGCCACCTTCTTGGCCTCTGTCCCCACAGAGGCTGGGCAACCAAGAGGGATCTCTCCCCTCCAACACGGTCTGTACATCGCCAGCCGCAGCCCCACCTCGGGAGCTGCACTGACAGCCTTTCTTCGACTGTGTCACTCACAGTTGAAGGAGCGTCCAGCCTGGAGATAAATCTCTCACAGCTCGCTCATTCTTCTCCAGGGGGCTGTGAGGAGAATGATCAAGGCAGTGCGACAAGGCTAGTTTGCTTAGTGAACCAGAGAGAGAGGCGGGGAGGCAGGCCGGGAGGACAAAGAGCCTACTTAAATACCTAAGTCCCCTCAGCTCCCTCCTGCTAAGTCATGGCCTTGTTCTTAAAATTTCAACGTCTGTATCTACCAACAGTGACTTCAGGGAGATGGCTGGCAAAGCCAAAAATATCCCCTCAGGAGATGACCCGGCCAGCTTCCTGAAAATAAAGCCCTTGTACATATTTCGAAGAGTGCGCCTCTCCACCATAACCGCCAGTTGTTCATCCGATGGAGAGCAAGCCCTGGGACAAACAAAACTGGAAGATTAGCAGGACATTATTGGGCCACTGACAGGTGCAAAGAGACAAAAATTAATTTGCTAAGATGCGGACATCCCGCTGCAGGCCCCAGGCCGGCAGCAGTGCTCTCTCTCCAAGAACCCAAAGGTATTTCTGGGGTGGCGGGTCACTTTCCACAAGCCAGGAGGCTTTGTTGGGTTTTTGTGTTGTGCCCTGCATTCACTGTGCATTCCAGGAGCCAGCCCGTCACTACGGCAACTGGTCACTGATCTGGCAGGCCTTTCTCTCTCTTTAATAGACTGTCTGGAAGTAAGGGTGCGAGTTCTCTCCTCTCTGAGCCTTGTGGCTCCATCAGGCTGGAAACAACTTTCAGTAGATGTTCCTAACCCTCGGCACATGCTTTGTAATTGGTTCCATGGCGACCAGTTTCTTCCTCTTCCATGCATGTTCTTTCCATCCTGGCATCAGAGCGATCATTTCAAGCTCAGACTTCACAATGTTATTCTCCTGCTTAAAAAAAAACTCAATGTCTTGGACCAGTGACACGATGGATCTATATACTGGGCTGGCCAAAATGTTCGTTTGGGTTTTTCCTTAAGATCTTACAGAGATCCAAATGAATTGTGTGGCCAACCCAATACTTGGGAGGTCCCCAGAGAGGGGGACCTTCTCCATCATCCTGGCATGATGAGGACTTGGAGTCAAGGCCAACCGATGATGGACATAGCAAGCCAGTGAGAAATAAACCTTTCCTGTTGTCAACAACCAAGGCGTCAAACTCAAGGTAAACTGGGAGAAACTGTAAGGTTTCTCCATAGTCATCTTGTTTGAGACATCAAATGACATTAGGGAAACTATTAAGAACTGATTGTGCCTTCAGGAAGAAATGTTTTTAAACAGTACACTCCTAAGTTCAAACTTGTTCTAGGCCTTCATAGAACTAGTAATTAGAGTAATTGAGCATGATAAACCTGACTCCATCATTAGGATTCAAAACACTTAAGTTTGAGAAATCTGCTATAACTGAGAGAAAGAAATGATTTGAAAAACTGAAAAACAATCCATGATCCCAGGGTATGATGTGGCTTCCAGGCCAAGGAAAGAGATTTATGTTTTAAGTTTCTACTGTGCACCAAACACTATAGGAACTTCAGACAGATGCATAGACAGATAAAATAGTAAGATAGATAGATAGATAACAGTCTCAGCCTGAGCCCAAAAGTGGGTTCAGACATGTCCACATGTGTCTGATGAGTATGCAGCAGCAAGCCAGGTGACTTCTTGCAGCGGGGTTTAAGGGAGCCCAGTGGAGACACCATCATTCTGAAACTAGTGTGGTGACTTTTGGAGTCACTTCCAAGCACAGCCCCCACAGGATTCATCATATCTGAAACAAAGAGGCAGAAGGAAACACCTAACGAACCGCCTTCATAAAAGCCTGTGAAATGTCAAGTCTCACAATCAAGTCTCAGGTAGCCCTGCACGGGCACCCCTGGCAAGGAATGTGACACAGAGCAGGGAGAGGGGCCTTTTTCTTTACCTTGCCCTAGAATATCTCACAGGCTCCAGGCACTATTCAGTGTTAGGAGTTGTTGGCCTACTGCTAGTGGCACTGAGCAAATGCCCTCCTGGGGCATGGCAGCAAACACAACACCAGGGAGGAGATACACATGGAAACTGCCATAAACCCTTGAAAACTGATCAAATGGAGATGAGATCTTGTGCACAGAAAAGGTGCAAAGCTATAGAAGCATCTTTACTACTGCTGATGTAACCCCACCATTAATACCAGTCAATTAACATTATGTTTCCAACACCTACTCTATTCAAAGAGAAGCCTGGCATGCTGCAGTCCAAGGGGTTGCAAAGAATCGGACACGACTGAGCAACTGAACAACAACAACATGCTGAATAATAATTCTCCATCTAAAGGGGCTAGATCTAGCCCTCCATGACCTGACAATGCTGGAAGACACGCCACCATACATTATCTCATGCAATCATCACAGTAACTCCATAAGGGAGACTTTATCATCTTTTTAAAAGAAGGGCCCAGAGAGGTTAAATAACTTATCAAAGGTAACACAGCTCTAAAGTGATAGAGAAAAACCAGGCAAATCAGATATGATGACACAAACAACTGGTCATGAAGGCAAGGTGGTGTTCCTGCTTATCACTAACAAAACAAAAAGATGAAGAAACAAACAAAAGAAGTTCTATAGACCTTTTTTCTGTGATTCCTTGGTGGAACCGGTCACCAGCTCTCACGCCCTGGGGGGAAATAGCAGCTGTCAGAGGCAGCCCACTTGCTTTCCCTCTAGCTTCCTTTCCAGTAGCTTCTGTGATTTCTCCCCTCGCCAACCTGAACCTCAGGAGTAATCAAATCAGTAACCGATATTCAGAAAGTAGGTATAGGCTTAGCTGAAGTGGATTTTGTATGTTAATTAAGTGTTTTATGGAACCTCTGAGATCTCAGATGACGCTCCGTAAATAGTTCTCACTGAATCCACAGAATCTGTGAGCAGGTTCTGTATAATAAAGCAATTTCAATGTCCTAACAGATGGGCCATGGAAATTGACTGGGTGGCTATGATTCCAACAGATTATACATATACGATGCGAAATCTGGACAGTAAGTGCTTTGATTGTTGCCTATGTCCTGATCATTTGCTATTAATAGAAGGGAAGAACTCAATTGTTTTCAGTTTGTATTACAGACAGAGGAGGGGTTCTCAGATGTCTGTAGTTCTTTTGTCTTGGCATTAAGTAAAGAAGAAGAAAAAAGTACCTCCCAGTTCTGCTTTGTGGTTCTTGCATGAACAATTCAACCCGCTAAATGTCATTTGTAAAGCATTTATTGAAAAGATAGAAATGATAAACTTCCCCTTCTCCTCTTGAGCTCAGAGCCCTCTTTTCCCCTATAACTTCTCTGTAGAGAGTCTGATCAAAGTTCTGTTGTATCTTCAGCTCTTTCAGGTCAGGACTGCAAATTCTTGGAGTGAGTTCATGTATTAGGCTAGTGAAAAAACAATTGCAGTTTCAGTTGTCATTATAACTAGACTCAAACACATCTTTATTAATCAAAATAGGAACCATTACAGCCAACACATTTTTGCCAACAAGAAATGTTTGTTTATCCCTATAGCATAAAAATCCATGCTTTGGGATTTGACAAATTATCGGAAAGCATTTTCTGCCTCCTGCTCATCGTGGAAGCATTTTCCCTGCAAAAAGTTGTCAAGATGCTTGAAGAAGTGGTAGTCAGTTATCAACAGGTCATATGAATATGGCAGATGAGGCAAAACTTCATAACCCAATCTATTTAACTTTTGAAACACTGGTTGTGGAACACATGGTGGGTGTTATCATGGAATAAAATTGGGCCCTTTCTGTCGACCAATGCCAGCAGCAGGCATTGCAGTTTTCAATGCATCTCATTGATTTGCAGATCATACTTCTCGGATGGAATGGTTTCGCTGGGATTCAGAAAGCTGTAGTGAATCAGACGGGCAGCAGACCACTGAACAGTGACTAGGACCCTTTTTTTTGGTGTGAGTTTGGCTTTGGTAAGTGTTTTGGAGCTTCTTTGCAGTCTAACCACTGAGCTGGTCATCGCCAGTTGTGGTATAAAATTCACTTTTTGTCACACGTCACAATCCAATTGAGAAATGGTTCGCTGTTGTTGCGTAGAGTAAGAGAAGACAACACTACAAAATGATGATTCTTTTAATTTGTGGTCAGTTCTTGAGGCACCTTTCCAATAGGTTCAAATGCGGAACAACTGCAGAACGGTCAGCGTTGAGTTCTTCGGCAACTTCTCATGTATTTGTAAGAGGATCAGCTTCGATGATCCTCTCAGTTGGTTATTATCAACTTCCAATGGCCAGCCACTGCTCCTCATCTTCAAGGTTCTCGTCTCCTTTGCAAAACTTCTTGAACCACCACTGTACTGTACATTCATTAGCAGTTCCTGTGCCAAATGTGTTGTTGATCGCTCAGATTTGGTTTTTGTCTAACATCATTTCCCTAGTCTAAAACAAATATAAAATACACAGCAAGTAGTCATTAGCAAAAAACATAAAGTGAGAAATGCACATTAAAATGATGTATAACATAACCACATTTATTTCAGAATGTATTCCAATATCAAACAGCAAAGTTCAACAATGCAAAACTGCGATTACTTTTGCACCAAGCAATACATAAATCCTCAGCAAGCGTATGTGCGTGCACACACACACACACACACACACACACACCCCACAGGAATTCACAAAGCTTGTGTTGTTAAACACAGTGTTTCAAACAAATACCCATTATGCAAAACACTTTTTAAACATTCACATAAAGATCTTTCTAATCTGAACAGAAAAAATTCCAGGCATTTAATCTGTGGGTTTTGCCTACCTTGGACAACATTAAAGAATAAAATTTCAAAGTTGCCTCAGCCAGCCACAAAAAAGATTAATACTGCATGATTCCACTTATATGAAATATTAGAGGGGTCAAAATCATGGGGACAGAAAGTAGAATTGTAGTTGCCAGGGGCTGGGGGGTGGGGAGGGGGATGGGAAACTACTGAACTACTGTTAATGGAAGGAAGTTTCAGCTTTACAAGATGAAGATTTATGGAGATAGGTGGTGGTGACGATTGCACAACATTATGAATATATTTATTACAACTGAACTGTACACTTAAAAACAGTTAAGATGGTACATTTTATGTTACATGTATTTTATCATAATTAAAAAAAATTTTAAACCATAGGCAAAAATTAAAAACAGAACCAAAAATTTATAATTTCCTTTTTGCTTCTTTACCTTCATCAAGCGTCATCGTCTTCTGCCTACACTGGCTGGGCTATGCTCAAATGATGAAAGGAATCTGGTGCAGCCCACAATTAGATAAAGGCAAAATTGCCCATGGAAATGACCAAATCCTTATAATTAGCTAATTGCAGGTGCAATTGGCCACTTGCACCATCAGATGAAGGGCAAGTGGTTAATTGAGCCCACAAGTGACCTACTCAATCAGAACTAACAAATGGCTCATCAGATGAGGTCCCGGCCAAAATGTGTCTGCAAACAATAGCATGTGCAAAAACTGCACAAATCAGAGCAGCAGTCGGGCTGTTATCTAAAAACGAAACCCACAAAACACAAGCTAATTAGGGAAATGATCAAAATAAGGGAAATTCAATAATAAGCCATGATCATGGGGGAAGGGAGGGAGATGAGTGATGAAGTGATTTTGGGAACCAAAGGCTGTAGATACTGGAAGGAGCATCTGCTTGGAGCCATCCTGCTTTGTTCTTATTTGACACTTTCAGAAATGCTTGTCATTTTCTCCCATTGCACATTCTTATTTACAGAGGGTATTGAGAGACCTCAGCACAAAGTGTTGCACCAACAGGACGCCTGGGAACTGTGACTGAATGAATGAATGGGGACATCATCTTTGCAAATAGGAGGGCTGACACATGAATACAGCCACTTCAGTAAATTGATGGTTCTGAGAAGTTTCTGCTGGGTTTCCCCAATACTGAATATTTTGTTTCACTGTGTTGTTACTACATGCAAGTTAACTAGTAGGAGTAAATACTAATGATTATAAGGCTGTTGACAGAAGCAATAAAAATAGGTTGTATTCATCAGGTCAGGCCAGGTCTATGCTGAGGTAGAAACCCCAAGATCTCAGTGGCCCTAAACAACAAAAGTTCATTTCTTACTTGCACAAAATTCATTTTAGTTTGTTTCTCCTTCTCACCTACAAAGATTGTTTCATTATGTTATTCCACATTCTCAACAAAAGCCTCCACCTTTACCATTCAAGAGAACAAGACCAGAGAACTCTGCAATGAAATAGGACTTTTCACTGCCTCAGCCTGGATATGTCACATATTGTTTCTGCTCACATTTTATTGGCCAGAATTAGTTATGTGATCCTGGGGAGAACAGGCTCCCATCCATTCAGAGAAGAGGAGGGCTGAAGTAGGGTTGGGTGAATCTGTGGCATTTTAGGAGAAATAATCTATCCATTTGCAAACTTAGAATAGCTCTTGATATAATGCTATTTTAAAGATATAATCATAAGGAAATGTACAAATGATTTATTCAGAAATGAATAAAAAGAGAAATTTTCATGTTAAAACATATAAGCCAAACTGGTGTTCATAAGGAAATGCAAAGACATAAAACTCCTTATAAGAGGAAAGATAGACTGAAAATAAATAACCCAGACTTTTACTCAAGAATCTTAAAGATAAGAAACAACAAGTGTTGGAGAGGATGTGGGGAAAAAGAAACCACTGCACACCACTGGTGGAAATATAAACTGGTGCAGCCACTATGTAAAATAGTATGGGGGTTCCTCGGGGAAATTAAAAGCATAACTAACGTATGACCCAGTGATTTCATTTCTGTAAATTTACTTGATGGAAACAGAAACACTAATTTGAAAAGATATGTGCATCTCTGTATTCACTGCAGCATTATTTACAATAGCCAAGGCAGACACAACCTAAGTGTCTACTGAGGAATGAGCGAATGAAGAAGAGATGCACTGCACGTGTGTGTGTGTGTGTGTGTGTGTGTGTGTATACACACACATAATGGGATACTATGCAGTCATAAAAATGAAATCTTGCCATTTACAACAATATAGATGGACCTTGAGGGCATATTAAGCAAAATAAATCAGACAGAAAGACAAATATCATATGATCTCACTTATATGTCAAATCTAAAACCAACAAACAAAACTGAGCTCATAGATACAGAGAACCAGTTGGGGGTTGCCAGAGTCCAGGGTGGGCATGGATAAAAATAGGTGAAGGTGGTCAAAAGGAATAAACTTCTACTTAAAAATAAACAAGTCATGAGGACATAATGTACAGCATGGTGACTAGGGTTAATAACTCCATATTTCATATACAAAAGCTGCTAAGGGAAGAAATCTTTAAAGCCCTCATCAAAAGAAAAAAATTATGACTGTCTATAGAGACCAAGAACTTCCCATGTGGCTCAGTGGTAGAGAATCTCCCTGCCAATGCAGGAGATGCAAGTTCGATCCCTGGTCTGCGAAAATCCCCTGGAGAAGGAAATGGCAAACCACTCTAGCATTCTTGCCAGAAAAACCCCAAGGACAGAGAAGCCTGGTTATAGTACATGGGGTCACAAAGAGTGGGACATGACTTAGCGAAGGGACAACAATGGGGACGAATGTTAACTATTAACTAGACTATGTGATTATTTCACAATATGCACACATATTGAATCATTACGTTATACACTTGAAACTAATATGTCAATTATATTAATACTTCAATTAAAAAGAATCTTAAAGAAGCAAGAAAAGAAAGGTGCTGAGGAATTAGTAAAGATTTTTTTAATGATAAAATAAAAATATTTTATGGTAAATCTTATTATTGGGAATTTTAAATGGGATCTTTGTAAAGATTGATAAAACAGAAAGATTAGGGCCAATAGGATTAGAAGGAATAAAGAATGAATTCCTATGAACAATATTATTAACAATATAGGAGACATAAATATAGATGCTGAGTAGCAGCAAGAACATACATAATTTCGACCAAGAAATTGAAAAGTATAGAAAACTGATGAAAATCAAGGAAATCATTATTAAACCTAGGAAAATTATTTATCCTTACTCAATTTTTTTTTTCTTTTCTTCATTTTCCTTCCTTGAAACACTCACTCTAGAGTTTGGCCTGTGCTCTGGGTTATCAGTACAAGGATTCAGATCCTGACTCCACCCTAACAGACATGCCAAATTATTTCACCTCTTGGTGATTCAGCCTCTTAACTTACAGCTACTCACTAGATTATTGTGAGGATCTGGTAGGCAGTAAACTATCAGTAAACACTGCTATTATTCTTTCAATGGGACCTCAAGAAAGTGAAAGAAAAGTGAAGTCGCTCAGTCGTGTCCGACTCTTTGTGACCCCATGGGCTGTAGCCTACCAGGCTCCTCTGTCCATGGGATTTTCCAGGCAATAGTACTGGAATGGATTGCCATTTCCTTCTCCAGGGGATCTTCTCAACCCAGGGATCGAACTCAGGTCTCCCGCATTGTAGACAGACGCTTTACCATCTGAGCCACCAGGGAAGTTCTTATGGGACCTCAAGCAGGTGCTTTTTGAGTGGGTTGAGAAAAAAAATTTAGATAGATTATATTTATAGAGCAGTTATATCAGTTATTCCAGAGCACAGAAAATATTCTACTAAATCATGTTAATTTAAGGATGTAGTATGCCCACATGAGCACAGATTACAGATACAAAGATCAATGGATCGCACACTCAGCTGCTTTCAAGAGTCAGGCAGTGAGAAAAGTGGGCTTGGTTTAAGAAGGACTATATGTGGGTATTTTTTGGTCCATTTTGATTATTTCCAGTTTTAGTAGAAACATGGAACTAAGAAGCAGTTCTCTGCTATAAGAAAAGCAAATGGGCACTCCTGGTTAAATCGTCATCTGGCAGCTGAAGTCACACGATAGGGAGCAAAACGGACGATGAGAACTAGTAGGCAAGAACCCCCATTAAATAGGGCATTGCCTCTGAGCTACAGCCAAATGCTAATGTATAGAATTAAACTCCCAGTGTAACCTCATCATCTCAAGTTTTTAAAGAAAAATTCTTTTTTATACATATATTCAGTATGAGCAACATACATATAGTTGCTCAGTCATGTCCAACTCTTTGCGACTCCATGGACTGCAGCACGCCAGGCCTCCCTATCCATCACCAACTCCCAGAGTTTACTTAAACCTGTGTCCATTGAGTCGGTGATGCCTTCCAACCATCTCATTTTCTATCGTTCCCTTCTCTTCCTGCCTTCAATCTTTCCCAGCATCAGGGTCTTTTCTAATGAGTCAGTTCTTTGCATCAGGTGGCCAAAGTATTGAAATTTCAGTTTCAGCATCAGCCCTTCCAATCAACACCCAGGAGTGATCTCCTTTAGGATGGACTGCTTGGATCTCCTTGCAGTCCAAGGGACTCTCAAGAGTCTTTTCCAACACCACAGTTCAAAAGCATCAATTCTTCGGCCCTCAGCTTTCTTTATAGTCCCACCCTCACATCCATACATGACCACTGGAAAAACCATAGCCTTGACTAGATGGACTTTTGTTGGCAAAGTAATGTCTCTGCTTTTTAATACGCTGTCTAGGTTGGTCATAACTTTCCTTCCAAGGAGTAAGCGTCTTTTACTCTCATGGCTGCAATCTCCATCTGCAGTGATTTTGGAGCTCCAATATATAAAGTCAGCCACTGTTTCCCAGTCTTTTTGCCATGAAGTGATGGGACTGGATGCCATGATCTTCATTTTCTGAATGTTGAGTGTTAAGCCAACTTTTTCACTCTCCTCTTTCACTTTCATCAAGAGGCTCTTTAGTTCTTTTTCACTTTCTGCCATCAGGGTGGTGTCATCTGCATATCTGAGGTTATTGATATTTCTCCCAGCAATCTTGATTCCAGCTTGTGCTTCTTCCAGTCCAGCGTTTCTCATGATGTTCTCTGCATATAAGTTAAATAAGCAGGGTGACAATATACAGCCTTGACGTACTCCTTTTCCTATTTGGAACAAGTCTGTTGTTCCATGTCCAGTTCTAACTGTTGCTTCTTGACAGATTTCACAAGAAATACAGATTTCACAAGAGGCAGGTCAAGTAGTCTGGCAGTCCCATCTCTTGCAGAACTTTCCAGTTTATTGTGATCCACACAGTCAAAGGCTTTGGCATAGTCAATAATGCAGAAATAGATTTTTTTTTCTGGAATTCTCTTGCTTTTTTAATAATCCAGCAGATGTTGGCAATTTGATCTCTGGTTTCTCTGCCTTTTCTAAAACCAGCTTGAACATCTGCAAGTTCACAGTTCACGTATTACAGATCTAGCTATATATTTACCAAAAATTACAGTGTTGGATTCCTACTTTACATCTTTCACAGAGTTATATTTCAGGTGGTTTAAGGAAATAAACTAAACTTAAAATAGTATTTTTATGATCATGGAGTAAGACAACTTTTCTAAGTGAAGCACAAATAAAGAAAAAATGAACATGTTAGACTACATAAAATTTTAAACATTTATATCACAAAATTATTATCGCAAGTGAAGTTAGTGGTAAAGAATTTTCCTGCCAATGCAGGAGACACAAGAGATGCTGGTTCAGTCTCTGAGTCAAGAAGAGCCCCTGGAGAAGGAGATGGCAACCCACTCCAGAATGCTTACCTGGAAAATCCCATGGAGAGAGGAGCCCTGGTGGGCTACAGTACATAAGGTTGCAAAGAGATGTACACAGCTAAGCAACTAAGAACATATTACAAAACAGTTGTAAAAGGCAAGCAATAGTCTTAGAAAAATATATAACCAGAAATTAAGATCTAGAACAATGCTGCCTAGCAGAATTTTCTGTGGTGAGGGAAACGTTAACAATTTGGTATGTATTTCTCTGGATATTCCTCTCTACATTTATATGCATTTTCAGATAGGTATACATAAATATGTAGTAATATACTACTATAAGTAATACTGCTTACCATGTACCATGCGCTGTTTTAAAGGCTTTTCATTTATTAACTTAATCCTTGTAACACCCATATGAAATATTATTGTTATCCCCATTTTGCAGATGAGGAAACTGATGCACTGATGCAGTTAGTAACTTTTCCAAGGACAAAAAGCTAGCAAGTATTGGAGACCCTACTCAGTCTTATGCAGTCTGGCTTCAAATTTCCTCATATTTAATTTTGATTTTCCTGATTGTTTTTAAGGTTGCTTTTTGTTAAGTGGGATTTTCTTGCACATGTACTTCTACAAATGATGTTTTTCACTAAGAGTCTAACTGGCATACGTCCTTGCCAGGACATACATCTCTAATTCCTTCATTTTACTGAATGCATGACATTTCATAGTGTGGATGAGATGTACCATAATCAACTTAACCACTCTGACATTGTATCAGGGTTTCCAAAGGGGATTGCCCAGAGAGCACCATTCATAGAGACTACGAGGTGAAATCCCGCATCCACTGGAGTTGTGCAGTGCGTTGCCCAACTGGTTCTGCATTTAAGTAGTTTCCACTTTTTCCAGTAATACAGATGATATTGCAGTGGAATTTCTTATCCATGTCTGTGCCAGTATTTCCATAAGCCAGAGACCCAGAATTGGAATTGCAGAGAAAAGGATATGGGTGGTTTAAACAGTCATAGACAGTGCCAGAGTGACTCCAAAAAGACTCTAACATTATTCTCTTACCAAAAGTATATGAGAACTCATTTTCTTCCACCCACACTAAAACATATATTGCCAATATTTATGTTTCTTGTTCCCTGGAGAAGGAAATGGCAACTGACTCCAGTACTGTTGCCTGGCAAATCCCATGAACAGCGGAACCCAGTGGGCTACAGTCCATGGGGTCGCAATGAGTCGGACATGATTGAGCATGCGTGGCCATATTTCTGGTCCAGCTGAAGAATGAAACCTGACACCTAACTTTTGGTTATTTCAACATCTTTTCATATGTTTACTGACCTGTGAATGTCAGTAAACAGAATATGTTTAGAATTTCTTCTATTGACTGTTTCATATTATTAATTTATAGATGCATATACAGTCCACATCTGCACTGTCCAATATGGGAGAGACTAGCCACGTGGCTATTTGAATATAAACTAAAACATTTAACTCCTCATATGCACAGCCACATTTCAAATGCATATGTTCTCTGATAGAAAGAAGATGGTGGAGAAGAGATGAAAGATAACAGAGTAAAGAGATAATTAGAAACTAAAGAGAAAATGGAGAAAGTAATATGAGTACAGAAAAATAGCCATAAACATAGAAAGATATTACTGAAAGGAAACTTTGAGATGATCTGACCCCATAGTTTCCAAATTCTATTTTGTGAAGCCCAGGAACTCTATACAGATGCACAGATCTATATGTTCTAAGTTATATTATGTTATAATAAATATTCACTAATGTATTTTAAGGGTCATAAATAAAAATGCACAGACTCAAATTTCATCACATTGTGGGCGATTGGAATTTTACGTTTTTCACCATTTCAACTTGCCTTGAGGCAGACCCTAACACTTTTCTGGTGTGTGTATGTGTGTGTGAGAGAGAAGGAGAACAAACTTATGGTAAGTGCGTCATGGGGTAGGAAGGTTATAGTTCTATATGGAAGCTTTTTTCTTCTAACAATTCAGGAGATGTCAACGCTCATAACTTTGAAGAAAAGCAAACACATACGTAGCACAATATCCATGCAGGCAGGTCTTGGCTATACCTGTTTGGCACGTGCTCCCATATTCAACGAACAGAGTCAATAGTGCAATAAGAAGGAAATATCAATATATTCAGTCAAAATATATGTTATATCCATAACTTTAGAGCTGATTTTAAATCTTAGAGGTTTCCGATTTGACTTTTTATTGATTAAGTTTTTGCAAATGTTGAGTTATTCTTATTTCATTTTTGTATTTATAAACATTCTCTTTTTTTCAGGAGATATTAAAAATACCCTTCAATCAAGAAAGAGTTATCCAGGAAGAGAGAGAGAGAATTAAAAGGGTAAGGCAGATATGGTATATTAGCATCTACTTATGTATCAACTAACATCAACCCACTTAGAAAAACGTGAGGAATAAAGGCCAACGGCTGATAACTCTCACACAAATGCACCTGAAATTCATACAAAATCAAGAAACTACAATGATGGAAGGAAAGCTAGAGGAATCCATGTTCACGATCATAAAATCATCCATACCTGCAGCAGGTTTAATGCCACAAAGGGGATGACAGAGGATGAGATGGTTGGATGGCATTACCGACTCAATCGACACGAGCTGAGCAAACTTCGGGAGATAGTGAAGGACAGGGAAGCCTGGCCTACTGAAGTCCATGGGGTCACAAAGAGTCAGACACAACTGAGCGACTGAACATCAGCAACAACTTCAAAATACTATTATGGTCTCTGATAGATCAGTCATATCTAAGTAGAAGATAATGTGCAATAAAATGCCTTCTTACTAGCTTTTTATTCCCCCAATATTAACTGAACAGTTCTGAATGCTATCAGATTTGATGCAAATTGCCTGTTAGGGAACATGTACTTTCTCCCATGGCAGAGAATCAGATTCTACAGAGGGAAAGTTTTAAAAACACAGAACACGTTGAAATAATCTTATTCAAAGGTAAGAGAATAAGACTATTATAAATACATACATGTAACTGCTTCTATTTTCTGATATATCTACAGAGAAGTGAAAATTTTAACATTCAAAATATATGATGGGTTAGTGAAGGCTGTCAGTTTTATGAACTCAGTCACAAACTTTACTAATAATACTGTGCATTTCAACATATTTTTCTATGTTGGCTTCACACAGATACAAACAAAAAAGATATTTTAACTTTAAACTGTCCAATGTGTAGTAACATCTACACAGATGATGTGAAATTAATATCTGAGAAGAACACAGAAGTAATGATTCTCTTAAAACTCAACACAATGTGTCCAAGCAGTCTAAGACTCTAATAGAACTATAGAGTCAAACATTAGGTGTAAACTTCTTACAACCATGCAAGTACCTTTCTAAATTCTGTTGGATCAAACCGTATAAATTATCAATCAAATTAAGATACCAGCCATAAAACTGTAATTTGTTGAGTTATGGGTAATTATATCAGTAGTTTATGTTCCACAATTGTTTTTTCTTTACAGGAAACTTAAATGATGAACTGAAGGCAAGATGCTAGCAAAATATTTCAAAGATTTTAAAGAGAGAAAAAAAAATTGTGCTTGACAGCAAAGGAATTCCATCTATTAAGTAGCTAACAAAAATACAACAGCTTTTCAGAATTCTGGTATTTTCATGCTTATAATTGCAAATGAAGTATCAGCAAGGGAACTGAAACTTCAAATTTCTAATGAATGGAAAACAAAGTAGATTTTTATAGCCTTGAAATATGACAGAGGTGTGCAAAGACATGTGAGATTTTTAAAAATGAAATCACTGAGAAATCTTATATTGTTATCAGATATACTTGAAAAGTATTTTCTGCCAAAGATATTTTAACTACCTAGATAAGAGCAAGGTTACTAACACTCCCCAAATGAAACATTTACCAAGTAACCTAAGTGAGTTTCCCTAGTGGCTCAATTGGTAAAGAATCTGACCACAATGTGGGAGACCCAAGTTAGCACCCTGGGTCAGGAAGATCCCCTGGCTACAGTTCATGGGGTTGCAAAGAGTGGACAACTTCATGAAGTGAGCTTTTATTAGATAATGTTAGTGATTCAATCTTTAAATAAAAATATCCTGTGGCTTGTCTTTCAGTCTTCTCTAATGGCTAATGGAAGAATAAGCTTATCCATTGAAAATGTGTTATCATTTGTAAAAAAAACTTCTCTTTGTAAATCAGCATTTTTGTCTCATAAAATCAAAACAAATCACTGGAATAACTGGATTCTGACACCAGTTATTACCCATAACTCCAAATTTTAAAATTACGTTTTCAGTTCAGTTCAGTTGCTCAGTCATGTCTGACTCTTTGCGACCCCATGAATTGCAGCACACCAGGCCTCCCTGTCCATCGCCAACTCCCGGAGTGATATGTAATTCTGAAATATTCAGCTGCCTTTATGATAAATAATAATAAGCATGTATTGAATAAATATATGTGTATATGAAAATATATAAGTGAATGCACATTGAAACTTTAAAAAATTACACTAAACATTGCTTTTTCTCTTAATATGTATTTGGGTTCTTCATATCATTTTGTTGAAAATAAATACTGCTAGAAATGAAATAAAGCTGACTGATTCAATTCCATTTTACAGGAAAGAGATTGCAAACAAGGGCACAATGAGCACTATGCTTCAGAGCATAGGTTCTGATAGCTGCTGCTGCTAAATCACTTCAGTCCTATCTGACTCTGTGCGACCCCATAGACAGCTGCCCACCAGGTTCCCCCATCCCTGGGATTCTCCAGGCAAGAACACTGGAGTGGGTTGCCATTTCCTTCTCCAATGCATGAAAGTGAAAAGTGAAAGTGAAGTCGCTCAGTCGTGTCCAACTCTTCACGACCCCACGGACTGCAGCCTACCAGGCTCCTCCATCCATGGGATTTTCCAGGCAAAGAGTACTGCAGTGGGGTGCCATTGCCTTCTCCAAGGTTCTGATAGATTTGGGGTTAAATCTGACTCCATCACTTATTTTCTGTGTGCCACTGGTTATATTTATTAACTTCTCACCAAGAAATTTCATCATTTGTTTGATGAATGTAATAACAGTATCTATCCCACTGTTATTAAGGTTAAATTTGATGTAGTGAATTCTCTTTAAAAAGTAAAAAATAATTAAAGACAAAATGAAACATGTTCCTCATGGAAAAGTTATTCAGTATCACCCAGCAGTCAATAGTTAAGTCTGGATAACAAGTTAGTGGTCCTAGTTGCAGAGTTCTCTTCATCACACTAATCTGTAGTGAACCCAATGGAAGAGTTCCTTGGGATGAAGTTGCATATGGCTTCTTCCTCTGCAAGGAGGGGGCAGGGGAGGGGTAGAAAGACACAGGAGTCCAGAAATTCTGAGCTGGAATGTGGACAGTGGCTGGAATTTTAAGTGGTGGTTAGTTTATCTGCTGAAAATTGGGGGTTTTGAGTGGCATGGGAAAAGGTGGAAAAAGTCTTTGTAGACAGAGTCAATTAAGTATGAGATTTATCAAATTTATTGAGCTGTAGTTTCGACTAAGTTTGCAGACTTTGGAAGAAGATGAAGCTTTGAATTCCAATAGAATTGCTGCAGATTCAAGCTTTACTACATAGTAAATGTGTGGTTTTGGCAAGTCTTTAATACCTCCATACCTTTCTGCTGAGGTTGCTGTGGTAATTACATTAGACAACATCAGATGAAGTTCCAGGCCTGTTGCTGAGGCCCCCAGGTCAGAAGAAAGACATGTGGCCCAAATCCTCCTAGACTGTGGGCTCCTTGAGCAGGAACAGTCTCACCTTCTGTTGAGTGTTGAACAAACCCTGAACTCTCGTTTCCTATAGTCTTTGATCTGAACATTTGACCTTTGCTCTGCTGCTGGTGGCCCAATTTATTAAGATTTCTTCCTTCACCTTTCAGGGTATGTTACTACCCTCAGCCTCTGGTCCCTGGAAATAAAATGGGAATGATAACCACTAGGTACAGGTATTAAGCGACTTAGTAATGTTTCCTGTAAACACTGCGGTGCAGTCCCAGCACACAAATTCAAGTTCTGGTATTCATTTTCTTTTAATAGTCCTCCCTGTGAAATGGGATGATAATGCAGTTTTCCTAAAGTCTAAATGAAATCGTTGAGATGTGTAAAGACTTTTCAAATTGTCTAAAGTGCTAAGTGAATGTTTATTAACATCTTAAATAGAGAAGAGCTAATTTATGTATCTTTGATTAAAGACAAAACAGAAACATTAAGTGCTAGAACTTGAAGTTTTCCCAGTAAGTTCTCAAACTGAAGGATATTCTATTAATGTTTCGGTTAAATGTGTGCTTCCACCTGCATTCTTGAAATCATTCCCTCTACCCTTTCCAGGAAATGTGTTCTATCAGTAATGAATTGAGACCTCTACAATATCAAACGGCCTCTAGTAGCTTGCACACACAACAAAAAAAGAGCTTGAAAAAAAAAAATTGGCTAATGGACTCCACTTTCCAAGGATGCTATAGAGGAAATGCCTGTGTTGGGTGGAAGACAGGACTAAAACGATAGGAATGCTGAACTGGAAAGGATTTATATTCCAGCTCTTAGCACAGCAAGTGGATATTTATCTGCTTTCTGCTCAAGCATTTCTAGCCATTTAATTTTTCAGGGCACCTTCATGTTTAGGAAGCTCTTTATATTGCATTAAACTCTACCTCTCCTTGGCCCACATGCTCTTCTCTGGAGCCATCAAAACTGGCCTCTTCCATCTTCAATGTGAGGCTGTCAAATACTTAGAGATAGAGATCAAGCTTTTCATCATTTGAACATGTTATCTGTCATCACACAAGGGAGCTTGAGGGAAGGCTGGTCAGTGGGTTTGAGGAGCATCTCAGAAAGAGTTTGGCAAACTCTCTTTAACCACAGTCTGTATCTTGACTGGCCACATCAGGTCCAAAGAAGCCGCAGGATGTCACTAAACCACCCAAATCTGCTACTTTTCTTGAAATTTTCTTGATCTTAGTCATACTTATGAATCCCTCTGATTTTATATAGAGTATTAAGTAGCACTTCAGTAAAAGATGTGCTTTATGTGGGGGAAAAAACCTTTTACATATTGAACAGCTACAGGGATTATGATTCCATCCCATTTTTCCCCTCTCAAGCTCAAGTGTCTTTTTGTCAGTCTTTTCATCTTCAATCCCTCCTCCTTCCTTCTGATTGTATAATTTATTCCTTCCTTTCTTATAAGCCATTTAAAGGGTTCCCAGACCATTTTACCTTTTCCTCAAAAAGGGTGACAAGATGGCACGGAGCACATAGTCAGCATGGCCTCAGGCAGGAAGAATATTATAATAGGACAGAGACAACACCCCCCCCCAATTTCCACAATCCCTCAACTTCTCCTGATGATGGAAAGACTAAGGTTAGATTCTGTACTGAACCACAATTCTCTTTTCTAACTCCAGGTTCTACTCCTAACTAACTGCCACTTATAAGTAGACTGTGGTTTGCTGTAACAGTTAAGACAGTATGTCTATTCTCTTATTTTTTCATCTCACTGTTAGTTGCTTAGTCACTCATTCAATGAATAAAATATCAGTCATTTTCATAAGTCTCTGCAGACCTGTTTCCAGATGTTCAGCAAGACATCTGCCTAGTCTCCAAGGATTTCTCATCAGTATTCGTAAACTGGTAGTAATACACACATGTGAATGAGCTTTGATCAAATATCTTATATATGTTATGAACATCCTTACATTTCCATGATATGTGCAGGAGAGAGATATTCTTAACAGTTATCATTCTAAAGACGAAAGGAGTCAAGGGTCTAGAAGATTCTTGGCCTGCATAGATTGTATGTGGTGGGGCTAAGATGGCTTGGTTTCATTGAGTTAGACAAGGCTGTGGTCCAAGTGTGGCCTGCGGGGCAACCCAAGACGGGTGGGTCATGATGGAGAGGCCTGACAGAATGTGGTCCACTGGAGAAGGGAATGGCAAGACACTTCAGTATTCGTGCCTTGAGAACCCCATGAACAGTAGGAAAAGGCAAAATGATAGGCTACCAAAAGAGGAACTCCCCAGGTCATTAGGTGCCCAACATGCTACTGGAGATCAGTGGAGAAATAACTCCAGAAAGAATGAAGGGATGGAGCCAAAGCAAAAACAATACCCAGTTGTGGATGTGACTGGTGATAGAAGCAAGCTCTGATGCTGTAAAGAGCACTGTTGCATAGGAACCTGGAATGTCAGGTCCATGAATCAAGGCAAATTGGAAGTGGTCAAACAAGAGATAGCAAGGGTGAACATTGACAGTCTAGGAATCAGCTAACTAAAATGGACTGGAATGGGTGAATTTAACTCAGATGACAATTACATCTACTACTGCGGGCAGGAATCCCTCAGAAGAAATGGAGTAGCCATCATGGTCAACAAAAGAGTCCAAAATGCAGTACTTGGATGCAATCTCAAAAACGACAGAATGATCTCTGTTCGTCTCCAAGGCAAACCATTCAATATCACAGTTATCTAATTCTATGCCCCAACCAGTAACGCTGAAGAAACTGAAGTTGAACGGTTTTATGAAGACCTACAAGATCTTTTAGAACTAACACCCAAAAAAGATGTCCTTTTCATTATAGGGGACTAGAATGCAAAAGTAGGAAGTCAAGAAACATCTGGAGTAACAGGAAAATTTGGCCTTGGAATGCAGAATGAAGCAGGGCAAAGGCTAATAGAGTTTTGCCAAGAGAATGCACTGGTCATAGCAAACACCCTCTTCCAACAACACAAGAGAAGACTCTACACATGGACATCACCAGCTGGTCAAAACCGAAATCAGATTGATTATATTCTTTGCAGCCAAAGATGGAGAAGCTCTATACAGTCAACAGAAACAAGACTGGGAGCTGACTGTGGCTCAGATAATGAATTCCTTATTGCCAAATTCAGACTTAAATTGAAGAAAGTAGGGAAAACCGCTAGACCATTCAGGTATGACCTAAATCAAATCCCTTATGATTATACAGTGGAAGTGAGAAATAGATTTAAGGGTCTAGATTTGATAGATAGAGTGCCTGTTGAACTATGGAATGAGGTTCGTGACATTGTACAGGAGACAGTCATTAAGACCATCCCCATGGAAAAGAAATGCAAAAAAGCAAAATGGCTGTCTTTGGAGGCCTTACAAATAGCTGTGAAAAGAAGAGAAGTGAAAAGCAACAGAAAAAAGGAAAGATATAAGCATCTGAATGCAGAGTTCCAAAGAATAGCAAGAAGAGATAAGAAAGCCTTCTTCAGCGATCAGTGCAAAAAAATAGAGGAAAACAACAGAATGGGAAAGACTAGAGATCTCTTCAAGAAAATTAGAGATACCAAGGGAACATTTCATGCAAAGATGGGCTCGATAAAGGACAGAAATGGTCTGGACCTAACAGAAGCAGAATACATTAAGAAGAGGTGGCAAGAATACACGGAAGAACTGTACAAAAAAGATCTTCACGACCCAGATAATCATGATGATGTGATCACTAATCTAGAGCCAGACATCTTGGAAAGTGAAGTCAAGTGGGCCTTAGAAAGCATCACTATGAACAAAGTTAGTGGAGGTGATGGCATTCCAGTTGAGCTGTTTCAAATCCTGAAAGATGATGCTGTGAAAGTGCTGCACTCAATATGCCAGCAAGTTTGGAAAACTCAGCAGGGGCCACAGGACTGGAAAAGGTCAGTTTTCATTTCAATTCCAAAGAAAGGCAATGCCAAAGTATGCTCAAACTACCACACAATTGCACTCATCTCACATACTAGTAAAGTAATGCTCAAAATTCTCCAAGCCAGGCTTCAGCAATACGTGAACCATGAACTCCCTGATGTTCAAGCTGGTTTTACAAAAGGCAGAGGAATCAGAGATCAAATTGCCAACATCCACTGGATCATCAAAAAAGCAAGAGAGTTCCTGAAAAACATCTATTTCTGCTTTATTGACTATGCCAAAGCCTTTGACTGTGTGGATCACAATAAACTGTGGAAAATTCTTAAAGAGATGGGAATACCAGACAACCTAACCTGCCTCTTGAGAAATCTGTATGCAGGTCAGGAGGCAACAGTTCGAACTGGATATGGAACAACAGACTGGTTCCAAATAGGAAAAGCAGTACATCAAGGCTTTATATTGTCACCCTGCTTATTTAACTTATATGCAGAGTACATCATGAGAAACGCTGGACTGGAAGAAACACAAGCTGGAATCAAGATTGCTGGGAGAAATATCAATAACCTCAGATATGCAGATGACACCACCCTTATGGCAGAAAGTGAAGAGGAGCTAAAAAGCCTCTTGATGAAAGTGAAAATGGAGAGTGAAAAAGTTGGCTTAAAGCTCAACATTCAGAAAACGAAGATCATGGCATCTGGTCCCATCACTTCATGGGAAATAGATGGAGAAACAGTGGAAACAGTGTCAGACTTTATTTTGGGGGGCTCCAAAATCACTGCAGATGGTGACTGCAGCCATGAAATTAAAAGACACTTACTCCTTGGAAGAAAAGTTATGACCAACCTAGATAGTATATTCAAAAGCAGAGACATTACTTTGCCGACTAAGGTCCATCTAGTCAAGGCTATGGTTTTTCCTGTGGTCATGTATGGACGTGAGACTTGGACTGTGAAGAAGGCTGAGTGCCGAAGAATTGAAGCGTTTGAGCTGTGGTGCTGGAGAAGACTCTTGAAGGTCCCTTGGACTGCAAGGAGATCCAATCAGTCCATTCTGAAGGAGATCAACCCTGGGATTTCTTTGGAAGGAATGATGCTAAAGCTGAAGCTCCAGTACTTTGGCCACCTCATGTGAAGAGTTGACTCATTGGAAAAGACTCTGATGCTGGGAGGGATTGGGGGCAGGAGGAGAAGGGGACGACCCAGGATGAGATGGCTGGATGGCATCACGGACTCGATTGACGTGAGTCTGAGTGAACTCCGAGAGATGATGATAGACAGGGAGGCCTGGCGTGCTGTGATTCCTGGGGTCACAAAGAGTCAGACACGACTGAGCGACTGAACTGAACTGGGGCTAAGACTCCAATTTCAGTCTTCATACCTATAGCCTCATTTTATTTACCTCACATTGTGTTACTAGTACTACTCATTCCCAAAAAGAAACAGATTTAAAAACTCACCATGGAAATTATTATTAAGTACAAAGAGTTTTCTCCTAAATTCTTTGCCCCATCTTAACAAAAGTAATATCATGAAATATCCTTGAAATACTTTAGTCTGAAGTTCTGCCTCATCTTCTAAAACCAGTGTACTGTATACTTCCTCTTTGACTTCCACACCCGTCCATTCATTCATTTGCCTTGAGTGTCTTTCTTGTACCAAAAGTGCCAAGCACTTAGAATTCAAATTTGTGTAAGAGATGGCCCTTGGTTTTGAAAAGTTTATTGTGTAGTACAGAGTATAGGGACATCTTTTAAATGGTACAAAAATAATGATGTTTTTAATAATAATGGCTAGCATTTAGTGAGTACTTACTATGTGCCAGCACTTTACATATATGGTTAAAAAACACACAACGTAATATGATTTATATTTTCTTATGAATACATATTACTTGCCCAGCTAGTACGCAAAGGTTTGAGAACAAGAGCCTTTCTTCTCAGTATTTTGCTTACATCATATATGTCCTCAGTTTGTTAAACTAAAATGAACCGGTTTATGGTAGCAACATGGAAATCATAAATAAACTAAACTGGAATATAATAAAAATTTTGCTACTAGTTTTAATGACAACTGTTGCCAAGGGGCACACATATTATTAAAAATCATTTTGACTATGTTGAAAAGGGGACCATGAAAGGACAAGGTTTAATAGCATATGAACAGGATGATGGCTTTAAATACATTAAAAAAAGGTCAATAATGGTTAGGATATGAAACACAATGGTTCACATATCAAAAATATATCTGGAGAATAAAACTTACAGGGGAAGGAGGAACAGATAAAAACAAGTGGCTAGGGCATACAAGTCTTAGCTAGGTTATAAAGCAGTAATGAATATAAATCTCACTGACTTAAGACAATAGGTCTCAACCAGGAGCAATTTTCTCCATAGGGGAAATCTGATAATATCTGGCCACGATTCTGATTGTTGCAACTAGGAGAGGGGTGCTACTGATAGGTGCTGAAGAGAGCTCAAGGATACTGTTTAATATCCTTTAGGGCCCTGGAGAACTCATCTCTCCATCCCCCAACAAAGAGTTACTCAGCCATAGTGTCACTAGCACTGAGACAGAGAAACTCTAGATTAAAGTAACAAATGGTCATTGCTTACTCCTAAAACATGTCACCATGGATAAGCTCAGGACTTTGTTCTGGGATCATCCTCATCCTAAGTCCAGGATTTAGGCTAACAGAATAACATGGTTGAAAGGAGAGAGAGCTTTGGTGTGTCTGCCAGTGGCAATGAAGTCATCCAGCTCTGAAATGCCACACATCGCCTCCACTCAAACTCATTGGCCAGAACCAGTCATGTGGTCCCACCTAAGCCACAGGAGCCAGGAAATGCAATTCTACCATGAGTCCCAAACAGGGAGAATTCATACGGATAATGAACAGAACAAATCTACAGTTTGAGGGAGGCAGGGCCGAAAAGAATAGCAGTACTGTGATGAAGAATTATTGCTGTTCTCATCACAGTCTCAAGTTCTGAAGTCAATGTAGCTTCTACTTTCAGAAAATGTTTACACAGAAGGAAGTAGTATATTCACAACAAGTGTAATTTAGAGATTTTTCAGCTGGAAATGCTTAGAAATAATGCCTACCTCTCAGTGTTATATGAAAGCATAACCTCTCTATCTGTGAAGGCAATAGGTGCAGTGCTTAATTTCTGAGACATGTCTTTTAAATGATTTCCTCCCCTCTTTACTCTGCAGAGTACACAGAAGATCAATAATATAGCTGAAGAATAAAATCATTAAAAAATGGGCTACTTCATTTGCGTTCAGTTCAGTTCAGTTCAGTCGCTCAGTCGTGTCCGACTCTTTGTGACCCCATGAATCACAGCATGCCAGGCCTCCCTGTCCATCACCAACTCCCGGAGTTCACTCAGATTCACATCCATCGAGTCCGTGATGCCATCCAGCCATCTCATCCTGGGTCGTCCCCTTCTCCTCCTGCCCCCAATCTCTCCCAGCATCAGAGTCTTTTCCAATGAGTCAACTCTTCGCATGAGGTGGCCAAAGTACTGGAGCTTCAGCTTTAGCATCATTCCTTCCAAAGAACACTGAGGACTGATCTCCTTTAGAATAGACTGGTTGGCTCTCCTTGCAGTCCAAGGGACTCTCAAGAGCCTTCAACACCACAGTTCAAAAGCATCAATTCTTTGGCGCTCAGCCTTCTTCACAATCCAACTCTCACATCCATACATGACCACTGGAAAAACCATAGCCTTGACTAGACAGACCTTAGTCGGCAAAGTAATATCTCTGCTTTTGAATATGCTATCTAGGTTGGTCATAACTTTTCTTCCAAGGAGTAAGCATCTTTTCATTTCATTAGGGAAGAGAAAAAACACTATATTATGTATGATATCTGAGGCTTTGCTCCTTTCTTGCCTGGATTGCATCAATTCTCTTATGAATTTCGTATCTCCATTCTCAGTCCTTTCCTCTTCTCCCTCCAAGTCAGCCTTTAGTGTTTACTTAGTGAAAACCCTTCAGTAGCTTTTAATGAACTCACTGGAAAACTCAACTCCTTAGCATGGCATTCTTCCCTTTGCTCAGTCCTCCACCCTCATCTTTCTCCCTGTCGCCCAAGCATTTAGACTTTATCAAACACGGTGTTGTTACGCATGTTTCATCCTTTCTTGCAAACTGACTTCTTCTACCCATTGGCTTGGCAAACCGTACTTTTCCACAAAAAGATCTCAAGCTTCACTATCCTCAGGAACATTTTCCCTGAGTCTTCTCACTCCCATACTCATTTATATGACAATATTTACTATGCTATATTATTTGATTGTCTAATTGCCTATCCTCCCCACTGTATGTAAAATGCTTCTACCACGGCCTACATTTCATGTCTATAGCCACAGAATCTAGCCCAGGGCCCGACATAAAACGGGAACTCAACAAATGATTTTTGAATGAATCATTGAGATGTAAATTTCAGTTTGCTATGTCTTCATAATGATCATTTTAGCAAATACATATTATTCAGCCAAGATGGCATCGAATTTTTCAAAAAATTAAAACAAGATTACATTTTCCTTTACTAAATTAAGGGAAAATATTTATACAAAGAAGAAAAATATCAATTATCAGATAGTTCTTGTAGCATATATATATATACATATATATAAAGGATTATTTCCTTCCTCAGTGGTAGGATCTTAGGAAGGGACTAAGGATAAATAACTGAATAAAGTTAGATTAATAGGTAAGAAAGGGGTTTCACCTTTCTTGTTCCTAGGGGTTACCAAGTCTTGCCCCACAAACTTCTACTTTTATTATTTGTCCTAGAATATTCAAAATTGGACTTGAATCTCGAGTTTGTCTGGATCATTACTTCTGAAAACCCTTTTAGGAAACAAGAGATTTTAAGCAGAGCACCCTTCAGTTCAGTTTAGTTCAGTCACTCAGTCGTATCCGACTCTTTGCGACCCCATGAATTGGTATAGTCCAAATCTGTCATTTTATACAATCCTATAAGATGGATGCTCTTATAATCCCATTTTACAGATGATAAGATGGAGGCATCAAAAGGCTAAATAAAATCAGGTGGACTGTAGCCCACCAGGCTCCTCTGTCCATGTAATTCTCCAGGAAAGAATTTGGAGGGGGTAGCCATTCCCTTCTTTAGAGGATCTTCCCGATCCAGGGATCAAAACCAGGTCTCTTACATTACAAGCAGATTTTTTTTTAACCATCTAAGCCACCAGGGAAGCCCAGTAAGATGGCTACTAATATAATCCCATTTTTACAGATGATAAATGGAGACATCAAAAGGCTAAATAAAACCAAGTAGAATATCAGATTTGAACCAAGAAGTCTAATTCAGAGAGTATACAATCCTTAATCTATAATACCATCTAAAACAAAAATACCTACTTTAATGACTTGAAAAACTTTATCCCTGAAAGAATGACTTTCTTAAAATGAATGTGAAAAGTAACTGGGAAAGTAGAAGAATTTCACTGGACATTTGTCTACTTTAATTTGTTCACTTCCCAATCGGAGCACGCATTTTATCAGGTGACTCCTTCATCTTAAGAAACTTGGTGGGAGGCAAAGATTGCCTTCCATGAGAGTGAAAATTGTCCCCTTTTATTTCTAGGGCAGATGGAGGGCACAAAATGGAACGAAGCTCACCTTGCAAAAATATCTGTCTAATTTTCCAGGTATTTAAGCTTTCTGATATTTATATACAGAGAGAAAAATTCATAAGTCAACTGAGGTCATTCCTTTACAAACATGACTCATATGCCATCTAAACTATAAGTTACGAAATTGCAATCAAACAGGAAGTGGCTATTTCGTTAACTCTACCTGAAGAAGAAATTCTCAGTAGGAACCACCCACTTGTGCTTATTGTTGAATGAATCCTTTCTAAAGACCCAACCTCCTCCTGTAAACCAGACTGAGGAAAGCCTGCTATTTAAATATGATGATGGCTTCAATGGGGGCACAGGAGAACTCTTCTGAGACACCTTTTCTTTGTCATATTGGTTGTAGGAGTTTGCTAGTAACTAGCTGATCCTGGAGAAGAAAAAAGCAAGAGAATAATAAACATAATTTCAGTACGATGATTTCAATGTCTTTCTCTGTTATCATTGGGGAAGGACATACATTCACTCTGGTGACTGCGGCCATGAATCAGTGTCAGGGAAGACTAAGAACAACACAGCTTCCTGGAGGGACAGCTTGACTCAAGGATTATTATTTTAGGACAGTATATTTTATCTCAAACAAATGAAAATGGGTTTACTATAGAAAAGAAAAAAATTAGCATGAACTTATAAGATTCATTGATTTATCCAAGTATTTACTGACTAAAGTGCTAAATGTTAGCTTCCCAAATGCTGAGCAGAAAACAAAATGGTCCCTGACCTCAGGAAATTTACAACCTAGTGAAGGAGGCGGATGAGTTAGTCACAAAAGCTAGGCTAAGGGTTTTGCTTTTCCTGTTCTTAGAAGTTTCCAACTCTTTCACTATGAAGTTCAACTTTTATTGTTACTTGTCCCAGAATGATCAGACTTGGACTTGAATCTCAAGTTGACCTGGATCGTTACCTCTGAAGACTCTTTTAAGAAAGAAGGGATCTTAAGCAGAGCACACATGAAAGCCTCAGTTTTTAAAAAGCCAAGAACAGAGCCAATTAAGGATAATCGGAAGGATGACAAGAACAAAAGTTAGAGAAAGGCAGGGAGTGGTGGTGGCAGGGACGTGAGCACAGGTGTCCTTGAAACATACAGGGCTTCGGACACACTGAAGAAATAGAAAGAAAGCCAGTGAAGCTGAAGCTCATAGGGTAAGGGGATGGTGGTGGGCCAGGCTGGAGATACTGCTGGGGCCAGAGAAGAATTAATCTTGTGAGCATGTAGGGCATAGAAAACAACAAAGGTGAGTACTTGCTTCAGGCAATTAGTTTTCTGGTCCTTCCAGAGGAACAGGTATCTTCTCCCCTGATATTGGGATGTACATGGATAGAAAATGTGAAAGTGAAAGTCGCTCAGTCGTGTCTAACTCTTTGTGACCCCATGGACTACACAGTCCATGGAATTCTCCAGGCCAGAACACTGGAGTGGGTAGCCCTTCGCTTCCCCAGGGGATCTTCCCAACCCATGCCTCCTGCATTGCAGGTGGATTCTTTACAGCTGAGCCACAAGGGAAGACCAAGAAGGACTGGCTTATTATATATCTTGCAAGGTCAATTTTACTGGCCCTAATTTTGCAGATGATGAAACTGAGGCACAGAGAGAAGTGAACCAGGTAGGTTACATTGTAACCAACAGGCAGGATTTCAACTTTGGCCTATTGTACCCCCTGCTATAGGGAGACTTTAGAAGCCAACTTTGTCTCCTCCACAATTTGCCTGTGATCAGTCAGGGCTATGTATACTGATCTTATGGGCAAAAGTTTCCATTTTTATTGCTTTTAAAATAGCTGTTATTGTTGTTCAGTTGCTAAGGTGTGTCTGATTCTTCACAACCCCATGGACCGCAGCCCCACAGGATTCCCTGTCCTTCACTGTCTTCTGGAGTTAGCTCAAACTCATGTCCATTGTGTCAATGATGCCATCCAAACATCTCATCCTCCGTCTCCTCCTGCTCTCAATCTTTCCCAGCGTTAGGGATTGATCTCAACATGATTTCCTTTAGGTCTAGTCTCTTTGTGGAATTTCTAATCTGGAATCATAGCAGGTTTGGATGGTTGGCTTAAAATGATCTCCTTCTGGTCACCCCATCAGTCACAGGTACATTCAGCACCCAAATGCAGTCAGCTTTCCTTTGGCTCATTTGAGATATGAATCACTCGTCCATGCCAGTTACATTTTGCTGAGTAAACTCACTGCTCTATCTTCAACAGGTTATTCTCATCCTACCTCACTTCTCTGGAATTTTCACGGAACTCAGAATTTGTCAGAGTTGAAACTGACTCACTGCAACTTCTCCCTCAAAGAGATTTCGTTCAAATAAATCCTGGATATATCCAAGATCTTAATGAATCAGCACATTCACAAATATTGCTCTAATATAATTTCTCCCAGAAAAAGAAATAATGAAAACCTGAAACATTTTAGTTGTGCTTTGATGATTTTCTTAATGAGTAGTATTTGCCCAGGGTAGAGTACTGCCTGAAGTGAAATCAGAAATTATCTTTTTTTTTCAATGCTGTACAGAGCGTACGGGAGACTCGTTTATGTCATGGAACCCGAGCACTGCCAAGTGTGACATTCCATTCCTTAGTGAATCCAAGGGTTCAGCTTTCTGGCAAGGGATGATCACTTTTTTAGAATTATTTTCTACTCCCTTTCAGCACCACCTCTTGCCATTGATGTGCTTCTCTTGTTTAGTTTTTTTTTTTTTTTTCACAAAGTACAATTTATCACATTATGAGAATTGCTAAATTCTCGCCAAGGAGTGCAAAACCATAATACTGATTAAAACACAAAAGCTGGATGGTTGGTTAGGTTCAGAGATGGAGTGGAGGGGCTGAAACGCAAGCTTGCAGACCCATGTGATTTAAAGTGCTATTGCAGCAAAATGATGAATCACCCCCTATCCTGGCCATGCGAGGTCCCTTGTGAATAGCTGAATTCATAGACACCAAATTCACAAATGCTAACGGTATACTATATTCCCGTAAGTTTTCACCTAACTTGTGTTTTGCTTTTTATGTAATAATATCCAAAACCCTAAGTCTTTTGTGTATACTCAGCCTGTTCTGGGTCTCTCTTTAAGAGTCTGCCTTTGATAGTGAACTTGCCACATGAATTCAGTCAATTTATCATGGATACTGACCTTGAATAGCACCCCAAAAGTCTCCAGAGCTATCTCTGATTATTCTGTTCATCTGTTTCTACCAAACAGATTTTATAATGATCAAGAACATAAAGACAACCTAGAGTAAGGATCTAGTTTATATTATTCTGAGTGAAACAAATGACCACTAAAATATACTGTCTGAATTTTTTCAAGTGACTCAAATTTTCAAGGAACTGTTATGTATTCATGAAAATCATCAATAATAATATAGGGAACTAATTATTACATAGTACTAAATGACCAAAAAAAAGATATAAAATGACAAGTATAGTAAGATTTCAGCAAGATTTTTGGTGTTAAAAAAAAGTGTACTAAAAATACTAAATTTCATTATACCAAAAAATAGCAATCATATCTGGGTACGTGAATAATTTTAAGTTTTCATTTATCATACCCTAGACCTTAAATTTCTTTTTCACAATCCATTAAAAAAAAAAATTCAGCAGTTCAGTAGCACCTATGAAGTACCTTACTCTTAAAAGAACTATAGACCGGCTCCTTAAAACACTGCTCAAATTCCTCCACAGTTTCAGAGGCTAAAACTCAGGGCCATCAATTTGAGGAATTTAATAAAGAACAAGAAACAAATCCCAACTTCAATTCCCCTGCAAATATGGCAGGATTTTTAAAATGTGCCTGGAAAACTGCATCTGGGGTTTTGCCAATCCCATAACGTTTGGGACGTTTGCTGAACCCAAAACACAGCCGGGCCCACCCATCCATAATTAAAGCCCTCCCCCCAAATGAATTCATTGCTTTGTGGCACCATCTGTCTCATTCCCTTATTTACATAATAGGGAACCCTGCTCCGACTACAGCAAATGAGAAGCGACAAAAGAATGGCAAGTGAAGATGAAATGTATACATGTATACATCAGATTATGTATAATATGGTCAAATCCTTCCAATTAAAAAAAATTTTTTTTAATTCCCAAACCCATCACAATTTTTACCTGGGCCTCTTTCCAGCTCTCGGAACCTCCTTCCTCCTTCTGCTGTATCTGCAGCTCTCACTAGCATGGCTTGTTTCAAAGAGTTCATTTGTCACATTTTATTTTATTAAATATTTTATTTTCCTCTTGTGGACCCATTAGCATGCCGGTTTGAGAAAAATGACACAAATCAGTTGTGTTTGGTAGTTACTAAGCTGCAGCGGAGAAATAAGCAGTTTTATATTAACTTGAAATTTAAAAAGAAAAAAAAAAATTGTCCCCAATGTAGAGCTTCCTTGAATCCTTCTCATTTTCCTCCCTTCTGTCTCCTGGGAAGTTCTTGTCCTAATAATGGGAACATGAGCAGTGGATCTGTTAAAGACAGACAAAGGGCTGATTTCTGAATATGCAGCAGTTACTCTAATCCCATGTTTTGTGTCTACTCCTACAGGCTGGGGCAGGAACAGCCTTCCAGTACCCAAGGCAGCCCCAGGACTCCTATCTGGGCTCTGCCACTAACTCTCAGTGACCTCACGCAAATCTACTTTGGGGATCTTCAAGTTCACAGTCAGTGCTCTGCTGTCCCATAAATGCCTGCCTGGAAGCTGAGATGATGCTCCCCTCTGTGGATGCAGAGCCCCTCCCTTTCCAAGCCCTCAGGCACAGATGCAGTGGGTGGAGGGTTAAGAGGCCTGAGTTCCTTCAGCTTCAGGGCTCACTTTTTACCAGGATCGAGCACCCTCAGGCTGGAGGGAGAAAGATGCCAAGACTTAGAGGTATATACTGTCTTCTGCACCATGCTGACCTCTTTTACAGTCAGGGACCAGGAGGGAGCCTTCTAGGTCCAGCACTGACAGCCCTTCCTTGGCAGCAGCCACAGCTCAGGCTAAAACATGAGAGGCTGGAGTTCCTGTGCTATACAACAGCTCCTTATTGGTTATCATCTGTTTTAAACACAGCAGTGTGTACATGTCAATCTCAAACTCTCAATCTGGCCTGTCAACCACAGATAGGCACTTGCCATCTACCTCTACAAGGTTTAAATCATGGGCTGCTGCAGCTGCTGACCTCCAAACCCTGAAGGAGTTCAAGGTGGAGAGGAAAAACTGGGAAAACTGGCAGGACAGGTCTTCAGACAGTCAGATATTTCCAGGAGCTGATTTTATGAGCCCAATTCGTGTATCTCTTCATATCTCATAAAACACTAAAATCTTTCATGGTATTGAAAGAGACACTGGTACCCCAATGTTCATCGCAGCACCGTTTATAACAGCCAGGACATGGAAGCAACCTAGATGTCCATCAGCAGACGAATGGATAAGAAAGCTGTGGTACATAAACACAATGGAGTATTACTCAGCCATTAAAAAGAATACATTTGAATCAGTTCTAATGAGGTGGATGAAACTGGAGCCGATTATACAGAGTGAAGTAAGCCAGAAAGAAAAACACCAATATAGTATACTAACACATATATATGGAATTTAGAAAGATGATAATGATAACCCTGTATGTGAGACAGCAAAAGAGACACAGAACAGTCTTTTGGACTCTGTGAGAGAGGGAGAGGGTGAGATGATTTGGGAGAATGGCATTGAAACATGTATAATATCATATATGAAATGAATCGCCAGTCCAGGTTCAATGCATGACACAGGATGCTTGGGGCTGGTGCACTGGGATGACCCAGAGGGATGTTACGGGGAGGAAGGAGGAAGGGGGATTCAGGATGGGGAACACATGTACACCCATGGCGGATTCATGCTGATGTATGGCAAAACCAATACAATATTGTAAAGTAATTAGCCTCCAATTAAAATAAATAAATTTATATTAAAAAAATAAAATCTTTCATGGTGATAATTATTTCTCATGACTAGCAGAAGCTTCCTGACACCAGTAGAAACTTCAAGAAACTTTTTACAAAAAAATATGTGCTTGACTTCATGTATTCCCCCTTTACTAAAATCACACACACACTGTCCTTCACCCCTACCTCTTTGGAGCAGTTTCTCAGAGCTTTCTGAGGTGCCATTTCCCAGGCTGCAGTCCTTATTTTGTCCCAAATAAAACTTAACTCACAGCTCTCACATTGTGCATTTTATTAGTCAACAATCCCTTCCTCTGTTCAATATTCTGTAATAATTCAAATGGGAAAAGAATTTGAGAAAGAGTAGATATAGTATATGTATAACTGAACCATTTCGCTATGTATCTGAAACTAACACAACATTGTTAATCAACTTTACTACAATATAAAATAAAATGTTTTTAAAAGATAAAATGGGCAGAGCGCCATCAAATTGATGCTTTTGAACTGTGGTGCTGGAGAAGACTCTTAAGAGGCCCTAGGACTGCAAGGATCAAACCAGTCAATCTTAAAGGAAATCAACCCTGAATACCCATTAGAAGGACTGACGCTTAAGCACCAATACTTTGGCCACCTGATGCAAAGAGCACGGGAAAAGACCCTGATGCTGAGAAAGACTGAAGGCAGGAGCAAAGGGTGACAAAGGGCGAGATGGTTGGATGATATCACTGAATCAATGAACATGAACTTGGGTAAATCCCGGGAGATTTAAGAATCTTCTTCGCTTCTCCAGACAGAGAAGCCTGGCGTGCTGCAGTCCATGGGGTCTCAAAGAGTCGGACATGACTTGGTGACTGAACAACATACAAATATTTTTTAAAATGTGAGAGGCTATTACTGGAACAGTGGCTCCATCAGCACAAAGAGCTCAAGAATCAAGCTTGTCTTCAGTATTTCTTAGCCCATCTCCAGGTCTCTCAATCAGAATTTCCAGGGTTGGGATGGAGGAATCAATGTATTTATTACTTTCTCAGGTAATTCTGATTCATAGCCCAGGTTTGGGCTCTACTGGTTTCCACAACTCTTGCTATGAGAAAAGATTAGCATATCTTTAGGAGAAACAATCCCTTAGCTCTAAACTCTACAAGGAATTTGCCACATGCTTGTCTTTATCCTGGAGTCACTGATTCACAGAATAAGTAAAACTAGCAGCAATTTTCGGAGAAGGCAATGGCACCCCACTCCAGTACTCTTGCCTGGAAAATTCCATGGATGGGGGAGTCTGGAAGGCCGCAGTCCATGGGGTTGCTAAGAGTCAGACACGACTGAGCGACTTCACTTTCATTTTTCGTTTTCATGCATTGGAGAAGGAAATGGCAACCCACTCCAGTGTTCTTGCCTGGAGAATCCCAGGGACGTGGGAGCCTGGTGGGCTGCCGTCTATGGGGTCGCACAGAGTCAGACATGACTGAAGCGACTTAGCAGCAGCAGCAGCAGCAGCAATTTTACTCTTTAGAAGCAGAAATGTGGACACATCTGACAACCACTTGCAATTAGCCTGAGGCCAGAACCTCAGGTATTTCCCTAAGGGAAAGCATTTTGGTGCTGGTGCTGGAGAAGACTCTTGAGAGCCCCTTTGACAGCAGGGAGATCAAACCAGTTAATCTTAAAGGATATCAACCCTGCATACTCATTGGAAGGACTGATGCTTAAGTTGAAGCTCCAATACTTTGGCTACCTGATGAGAAGAACTGACTCATTGGAAAAGACCCTGATGCTGGGAAAGATTGAAGGCAGAAGGAGAAGAGGGCAACAGAGGATAAGATGGTTGGATAATATCACTGATGCATTGGACACGAACTTGGGCAAACTCCTGGAGATGGTGAGGGACAGGGAAGCCTGACATGCTGCAGCCCATGGGGTCGCAAAAGGTCGGACACAACTGAACACCAGCACTCTGATGAGCTTCAGGCTGGGCTTATACACTACACCTGGCAATGTTCTGAGGCTAAGAACAGCCTCACCAGAGAGGCCAAAGGCCCTCCCCACATTCTTATCTGCTGGCTGGAGCCTCCTTCCAGAAACAGAAAAAAATGAGTACAACAACAGGACTTTTAATATAGGCAATTCAAATTTTCTCAATCACATACCAGGTATGAGATAAAAATAACTTCAGAAAACATTACAATATTTACAGCAATGTAACACATACATTATCTCATTCATGTTCAATTCTGCGAGCCCATGGACTGTAGCCTGCCAGGGTCCTCTGTCCATGGAACTTTCTAGGCAAGAATACTGGAGTGAGTTGCCATTTTCTTCTCCACAGCAATGAAGAACACAATCCAAACACAACCTCTGTACTTTTCTTGCAAGTGAAGCTTTAAGGAAAGTCAGTTACACTTCTTTTCCAACCAGATAAGCCTTCTGCTCAGCCACTTCTGTCCACATAGGAGAAACTGCTGCTACTGAGACATCTATTAGCTAAGAGTGGGTGGCAGTGGGGACACTTGGCTTGGACCTCCAAACCTTCCGTTTATCATCTGCACAGTCTTGATACATTTGCTAAACTTGACTGTCATCTGTAAAATGGGATAATAGGGGCCTATCTAACGGTTGAAGGATCAATCAGATAAGATCCATGACAGGTCTAAGCAAGCAGTGAAAACAAAGGCTGTATTGTAAGACATGGTCTATGTTCCACTGAGCTGGCAGTTTAGGAGAGGAGATGAAAAATTGGAAAATTAATTGAGGTTCAAGTTGCTGTGAAAGCTCAAAAGCAGAAGGGATCTGTCGCCCTAAAGAGATGGTAAGGCAGTATCCTTCACAAAGAAGATTCGAATTGTGCCTTTAGGGGGGGATAGAGTCTTCTAGAAAGACAAAGAGAGGCAATATAGCATATATGGGGGGAAATGGAGGCTCATTTCCAGAAATAGGCATGGAAGTTGACACGATTTGTTTATAACATACATTTTGAGGGGTAGGAATTAGGGAAGTGGGAGGTGGGAAGCCTCTAATTAGGCTTTTGTTGCTCTGTGCTGAAAAAGAAGGCCTTTCTGCTGAACACACTGAAAGACCAACGGAGGCTTTATAAAGGAGAGTGACATGATTAGATTTGAGTGTAGAAAGGTCACTCTGGAAATAATGATTAAGATGGGCGGGAGGAGGGTGAGCCTAGAGGCAAGAAGACCACGGTTGGAGAGGGTGCTGTAGGAATCCTAGTAAGGAGAGGCAGAGGCAGCAGTGATGGAGTGGACATTACTTATTTGAAAGATGCTAAGAAAGCAAGAAAGGCAGGGCTCAGTAACTGATTGACTGGGGCAGATAAAGGAGAATAAGGAATCAAGGCTGTCTCCCAGGTTACAATGCAGGTGAATGCGTAAATGACTTGCACACTGACCAAGAGAGAAAGAAAAGAAGATGAGCAAATTTAAGAGTAAGTAGATGTGGGACATAGTGAATTTGCTTTGAGACATGTTGAGTTGAAAAGTATCTGTGAAAATCCAGAAGGAAAAGTCCAGTAACTATGGATATGAATGTCTCTAATTTATGGGGGAAAAAACTCAGGGGAAAAGAATCTCATTATGTGGAAGCTAAGAGTAGTTAACTTGATGGCAGGATGTTCTTCAAAATAGTTTGCTAGCAGCAAATACAGTGGTTATTTTCAGAAACTGAACTGCTTTGGAGATCGAGTTTCTTTCTCCACGGAACAAAGCTCTGGATTCAGTCATACACCCAATGGTGCTCAGCCATACTCTTGAGTTCCAGACAAAACTCAAGGACATTTTAGCTGTACCATGTTCAAGGTGAGATGATTCTGGACAATGGTGAAGGTCATGGACATAGTCAAACAGGACAATACACATGAAATTGCTTTGAAGTCCTTCAAGAATCAGCAGTGTTTTCTCTCGTTCCTTGCTTCCTCACAGAAAGGCAGCCCATGGCAGTATGACCAGAAGTTCAGTCATGCCTGGCACACTGTCGGATACATAGTAGTTACACAGTTAATGTTTGGTGAATAAACTGCCCAATGAAGGCACACATCAATTAAACAGAATGAACGTTCCAAGGGAATTGGAAGAGGCTGGGGAAAGTTTGCAGTAATTTTCCCCCTAGGTAGAAGTGATTCCCAAAGATGGGGCTTTCAGACTTTAGTCAATGGTGGCATTTCAACCTGGCCACATCTCAAAGGAATCACTGAGCGGGGGAAGGGGGTTGAAAATGAGAAGTTGGGATTTTCTTTCTTTCAAGGAGGAGACAAAATGTCCCAAGAAGGGATGAGTGGGTGCAGCTTCTTTTAAATGGTGGTGAAATGCTATATCAGGTCATAAACCTGTGGTAGAGTTTAGTGACTGTGTTTAAATGGATGATTCTCATTGCCTTATGAGATCCGGAAAAGCCATAAAAATTCATGGCCTACTTGCGGCTGAGGTCTAATAAAGGAATAATCGGTGCTTTAAGCGAGAGGTAATGGGAGGCACAGTGGGAGATTTACTCGAGCAGTAAGGGCTGCAGAGAGAGCCTAGGTTTTTCATGCCAATTACACTGGCAGACAACAGGGCAGGACTTCCCTGATATGCACTTGTAATCGTGTTCTCTTAAGTGACAAGAGGGGTCCTTAGTTCCTCCTTCTCCTGCACTTTCAGGCATCAAGCCTTAGAGTTCTACTCAGGACTCCTGTCATCAAACTCAATATATCTGCAGTGAGGTTCCCATCAGAGATCACTTGGTATGGTGGAAAGAACTTGGAATTCGAATTAGGAAAAACTTTAGTTTTAAACCTAGCTCTGTGAATTCCTAGGTTATTTTCTTGTTGACCCTAATTATTCTTTCTCAATCATTCATTCCTGTCCACTGCCATGGGACCTGGGTGTCTCTCATGGGAGAAGTCCTCACTTATCCTCTTGACTACAAGCTTGGCCATGTGACTTGCTTTGGCCAAGGGCTTGTGTGTTGAAGTAATGGATGTCACAACTGAAGAGCTTCAAGAGCCTTTGGGAGGTGGGCCATTGTTCTTTTATCTCTCTCATGAGAATAAAAGTGAAAATGTTAGTCACTCAGTCGTGTCCACTCTGTGTGATCCCATGGACTGTAGCCCACCAGGCTCCTCTCTCCATGGAATTCTCCAGGCAAGAATATTGGAGTGGGTTGCCATTCTCTTCTCCAGGGGTTCTTCCCCACCCAGGGATCAAAGCCAAGTCTCCCGAATTGCAGGCAGGTTCTTTACCATCTGAGCCAGGAGGGAAGCACTCATGAGAATAATATACCCCAAATCAGGACTATTTTTCAGCCTGGGTTCTGGAATATAGAAGACACACAGGGCAGAGTCAAAGCTGCTTTCAGATACTTCACTTGGGATGTAATATGACTGAGAATACAGGCTTATTGTTTCAAGACAGTGAGACATTGGGGGTGTTTGTTATCTCAGTGTAACAGTATAGTGAAACCTGACTGACACACAGAGTGATTTAGGAAAAATATCTTAACCTGACTGAGCTCTGTTTTCCCTAAAATGTTGACAATACACCCACTCATGTTTCTGTGTGTGTGTGTGTATGTGTGCTTAGTTGCTCACTTGTGTCTGACTCTGAAACCCTAGAATAGTTGCTTCACTAATTATGGTTTTAGTTATTCAGATTTTTCTACTCAGACAAATAAGAGAGACTAAGGCATTTCCCCAACATGTGTACTTCTAGTTAGCTATATTTGAATGACTTGTTGCTATAGAATCCCTGGGCCAATGTGGCAATCAGTGGCAAATTGGACATTTATGACACTCTTCTTCCAGGACCAGGGTGAAAGAGTCTCTCAGATCTTTTCATCACCGCCTTCACAAGCTGTGAAAGAAATAGCAGCAGGTTCACTTTCACCCCATTACACATCCAGTCAATGGAACGCTGCCTTTTCCTTACCTGGGGTGACAGGAAGGCAGGTGAAAGCTGGCTCCTATGGCCTTTTGCACATGGTCACACTGCTATGAAAACCAGGGGACTGTGCTCATTGCAATCCCAGTAATAGCCCCTCGCCCAGGCCCACCTATTCATGGTTCACAAAGTTTCTGTGGTGTTCATTCTGATTTTCATAACAGTTCTATGAGCTTCTCATTCCCTCAGTCATTCATTCAACTGAGTGCTAGCCACACTGTTTTAGCCTTCGTGGAAGTAGGTATCAGTGTATTAGTGACAGTTTATGACTAGTTACTGCATTTATTCAGCAAACATTCTTCTGCATCTACTATGTGTTGGGCACTGTAAAGTCAATGAAGATACTCAAGCGAAAAGGCATGGTCCCAGCCCTCAAGGAAATCACAGTTGCAAAGACGATACAGACACGGAAATCACCATTTCTGAAAGGCTGTAGCATAAATGTGACCACAGAGTTCAAACCAAGTGCATCAGGGCACAAAGGAGAGAAAGTCCACCTACAGAATCAGGGACGTCAGGCCATAGGAAGGGACCTACAGCTGGGTTCTAAGAGATGATTGGAAGCTTACCAGGTGGGTGAAAGTGGAACAGAGAAGCAAGCAATGGAAACAATTTAGAGATTAGGAAGAGTATCTGTGTATGGCTAGAGCAGAGGGTCAGTTGGGGCCATAGGGAGGGATATTAATAGAATTCAATAGGTAGGATAAAGTGGTTGAAAAGAACCTTGAGGTGCAAAGGAAGGAGTTTCTCTTTACTCTGTAGGCAACGAGACTTCACATTAAGTATTTTAAATAGAAAATTATATGGTCACATTTAAAAAAAAGATTTCACTCCAGCAACAATATAGTCTATTGGAAATAAGTCAGACTAGAGTAGAAGAAACCAGTTACAAGGTTAATTCCAGAGTTCTGAACTCTGTGCTCACTCCAAAGTCTTATGTGTGCCATTTCTGCTGAGGACTAGTACTCCCAAGGAGATGTCACCCTTATTTCCTGCCATCTCTGCCCTTCTTTTGGGGAAAACAAACATTTAGCAAATGACCCACTCAGTTAGTTATAACCGTTTATCAGAGGGACAATCATTTTCCAGACACCTCACACACTGTCTATGGATGGTGATCCCAAGGTCAGGATCACCTCGATAACCAGTCAGGGTTTGATGATGAATGGTACACATTTGCACTGAGCACCAAAAACAGGGATTTTTTTTTTTTAATGTGTAGACACATTTTTAAAATATCATGGAAAATAAGAACTTTGCTGGATTTGGATACACTTAGTTTATAATTCGGCCTTTTATATAGTTCACAATGTTCTCACAGCAAGTATACTGAGGTGGTTTGCCATTCCCTCCTCCAGTGGATCAATTCCCAAGAAGGGGAGTACCAAAGAATGTGCTAACCATCGGACAATTGCACTAATCTCCCATGCTAGTAAGGTCAGGCTTAAAACCTTGCATGCTAGGCTTTAGCATTATGTGAACCAAGAACTTTCAGATGTCCAAGTTTGGCTTAGAAAAGGAAGAGGAACTAGAGATCAGATTGCCAACATTTGCTAGATTATAGAGAAAGCAAGGGAATTTCAGAAAAACCCCTATCTCTGTTTCATCGACTAAGTTAAAGCCTTTGATTGTGTGGACCATGACAAACTGTGGAAAGCTCCTAGAGAGATGGGAACACCAGTCCATCTTACCTGTCTCCTGAGAAACCTGTATGCGGGTCAAGGAGCAACAGTCAGAACCCTGTATGGAACAGCTGATTGGTTGAAGATCGAGAAAGGAGTACAGAACAGTGCTGTCTGCTGTCACCCTGCTTGTTTAACCTATATGCTGAGCACATTATGAGGTGCCAGGTTGGATAAGTTACAAGCCAGAATCAAGATAGGCAGGCAAAACATCAACAACCTCAAATAGGCAGATGACACCAATCTAATGGGAGAAATCAAAGAGGAAATAGAGAGCCTCTTGATGAGGACAAAGGAGGACAGTGAAAGAGCTGACTTAAGACTAACTATAAAAGAACTAAGATCATGGCATACGGTCCCATTACTGAATGGCAAGTAGAAGAGGAAAAGGTGGAAGCAGTGACAGATTCTCTCTTCTTGGGCTCCAAACTCACTGCAGATGGTGAATGCAGCGTGAAGTCAGAAGACGACGGCTTCTTGGCAGGAAAGTGATGACAAACCTAGACAGCGTGCTGAAAAGCAGAGACATCACTCTGCTGACAAAGGTCCGTATAGCCAAGGCTATGGTTTTCCCAGTGGTCAGGTAGGGCTGTGAGAGCTGGCCATAAGAAGGCAGATGCCAAAGAATTGATGCTTTTGAACTGTGGTGCTGGAGAAAGCTCATGAAAGTCTCCTGGACAGCAAGAAGATCATGCCAGTCAATCTTAAGGGAGATCAACCCTGAATATCCACTGAAGGACTGATACTGAAGCTCTAGTATTTCGGTCATCTGAGGCAAGCAGATGACTCATTGGAAAAGTCCCTGATGCTGGGAAAGACTGAGGGAAGAAGGGGAAGAGGGCAATAGAGGATGAGATGGCTAGAATGAACATGAACTTGGGCAAACTCCAAGAGATAGTGAGGAACAGGGAGGCTTGGCATGCTGCAGTCCATGGGGTCTCAAAGAATCAGACACACCGGGCGACTGAACAAGACCAATTTTATAATTTACATTTGCTTTTCATTGCATATAATGTGGGGAATAGTGGTAGGGCTGGAGGTGGGACACATATTTTTAGCACATAAGTCTTCTAAAGCAGCAGTCTCCAACATTTTTGGCACCAGAGACTGGTTTCACGGAAGAAAATTTTTCCATGGACTAGGGTTGGGGGGATGGTTTCAGGATGACTCAATCATTACACTACGTGCTTTATTTCTATTATTTAATTGATATATAATGAAATAATTATACAAATCATCACAGTGCAAAATCAGTGGGAGCCCTGCACTTGTCGTCCCACAAGTAGATGGTCCCATCTGGGTGAGAACAATTGTAAATACGGATGAAGCTTGGCTCACTGCCCCACCATTCCCCTCCTCTGTGCAGCCTGGTACTGGTCCATGGCCTAGGGGTTGGGGACCCCAGTTCTAAAGGACTCAGTCTAGCCTTGGTTATGTCCTTTTTTCTCTGGTTGCACTGCAGATGACCACAGCCACATCCTTCCTTGGAACTTCTCTATAGAGAAGTTTCTAGACAGCAGCCAGAAAGAGAACTGCAACGAACTGGATTCATCATTCACAGAGATGTCAAGGACAGCACCTCCACCCTCACTAAGGCTGCGCAAGGAGACATGGCTGGCAACTCTTACTGCCTAATTCAGGTCTGAACCTCATGTAAGTTTATTTGGGCAACAGAATTGGAAACAGCATTTCAGATTCTGCTTACTCAACAGCAGTATTCAATTGAGATCTTCTATACTGTCAGGGCTTGAAAGTCTTGCGGATTACTATAGGGCAGGTTTCCAACACTCTTCCAAGGGTTCTGCTTTGGAGGCCCATCTATTTCAAGGAAGGCGAGCTCCATAGAGAGAGGCTGAGGAATGAGCTGACATGTTAACAAAATAAGTCGCTGTGTGCTTAGTCATTCAGTTCTGTCTGACCCTTTGTAACCCCACGGACTGTAGCCTGTCAGGCTACTCTGTCTATGGAATCCTCCAGTCTCCAGGCAAGAATACTTGAGTGGGAGCCATTCCGTTCTCCAGGAGATCTTCCCGACCCAGGGATTGGACCCCGGTCCCCTGCATTGCAGGCAGATTCTCTGCCATATGAGCCACCAGGTAAGATCAGTATAAGTTGCTGCTGTTCCCCATATGGTTTCCAAACACTGCACAATCCAGTACCATTGCACTCGACTAGAGAACAGAAATATGAAAGGTCTACTCAGGGTATCTAGGTCAGAGCAGTTCAAAATCCCACTTCAGACTTTCTCTGCTAATTCAGTCTACACTCTTTGGTCATAACTCACAAGGTTTTCCACAGAGTTCCCTATGATCACAAGCTATGTACTGAGTACTTATTATGTATATGCTAGGCATATGCTAGGAGTTTTACCTGCATTCTCTGATTTACTCTTTCTATCTATGGGACATAAATTACTATTATTATCCCTCCTTAGCAGATACGGAAACTGAGACACAATGATCTTTAGTAACTAGGCCAAAGTCAGAACAAGTAAGTTTCAGAGCCCAGGTTAGAATTTAGGAAGCCTTGGAAGAAAAGTTATGACCAACCTAGATAGCATATTCAAAAGCAGAGACATTACTTTGCCAACAAAGGTCCATCTAGTCTAGGCTATGGTTTTTCCAGTGGTCATGTATGGACGTGAGAGTTGGACTCTGAAGAAGGCTGAGTGCCAAAAAATTGATGCTTTTGAACTGTGGTGTTGGAGAAGACTCCTGAGAGTCCCTTGGACTGCAAGGAGATCCAACCAGTCCATTCTGAAGGAGATCAGTCCTGGGTGTTCTTTGGAGGGAATGATGTTAAAGCTGAAGCTCCAGTACTTTGGCCACCTCATGCGAAGAGTTGACTCATTGGAAAAGACTCTGACGCTGGGAGGGATTGGGGGCAGGAGGAGAAGGGGATGACAGAGGATGAGATGGCTGGATGGCATCACTGACTCATGGACGTGAGTCTGAGTGAACTCCGGGAGTTGGTGATGGACAGGGAGCCTTGGCGTGCTGCGATTCATGGGGTTGCAAAGAGTCAGACCCAACTGAGTGACTGAACTGAACTGAACACCCCTTGTAGATGTGGGTTTTATTCTGTACCCACTTTAACAAAAGAATGAAGGAGAGAAATGGGACTTAAATCAACACAAGCAATTTTGTGACATCATCCCCTCACAAGATCTTGGCCACCATGCCTGAAACTGAATTTATAAGGAGTTTCCCTGAGTCCCTGGGTCAAATGGCCCAGGATGTTCTGACAACATTCCTCTCCTTGATTCTACGCCCTGACTCTTCTTACTTGGACCCTGCAATGAAACGCCTTATAATTATTCACAGGTTACCTACCAGAGAAAACATCTTCTAGACCTTGGCTTGAAATTACTAGGTGAGTCAAGTCATATTTTTGGTACAATGGATGTGTTATTTCCCAAGTATTGGGGGTTTAACACAGCAACAGAAGCCTCTCACCAGAGACCTTTCCCCCTTAACTTTGAAATATGTGTGTACAGCAGAGAAATACTTCTGGTTTTGATGCCCTTACACAAATTGTCAACACACTGTATCTTTTTCTTACAGCTCTTTGATGTACTTGAAGGGGTTTTCTTCCTTGAACAAGAAGCCACAACTCCAAATGTGTTTAAGACAGAAGCCCCTAAACATTTGAAGTTCAGTTCAGAATTCCTAAGCAGAAACTTGGCAAGAAGTCCTAACTTAAATTGGGAAAAACGAGAAGAAAAAAAAAAAAAAGAAACCAATACCCTTCTCCCATCCACGAAGTATCAAATGTATACTTCTCAATAGAAAACAGACTTTTCACATCCATGTCATGCTGGTCTATCATTTATTCCCTGCATTTTCCCCACAAGACTTCTGGCTCATTTCAAAAGCATGGTAATGACCATTTGGATGTATTGCTTTCATCTCAAATTCAACAAGCCCAAGTCTTAACTTCTAATCTTTAATCCACTTGGTGTCCCTTGCTTTCTTCTTCATTTCTGCCAACAACCCCCATCCTCTAGACTTAAAATCTAGACACTGATTCCCTCAAGGACAGGAGGCATCCCTTAATTATCTTTGTATGTTCACTACCCAGGCAGTGCTTGTGCATAGAAGATGCTCAATAAATACTCGCTCAATAGATTTTCCCTTCTCCTTTTCCCTCTACTTCACCCATGCATCTTATCTCTTCAAAGCCCTTGGCTTGACACTTGTATTTTCCAACATGAGTACCTAACAGCCAAATAGGTCAAATATGACCTATTTGACCAGGGTGCAGCCTGTTTAAGATTTTTATGAAAACCCCCACCCTGAAACCAACACATAAAATTGGTCAAAAATAGAAACTAAGAGGCCAGTGGTTTCAAATATTTACAGTTCTGAGTGCAGATCAGGGTCATTCTAAAAGAAGTAGACCTGTTATAATTGCCATTGAATCTAAGAACAATTTTAATCTTACATGTTAAATTACTCTACAAGATCAAGATAAAGTTTAATGGATCATTTCCAAGGATTTCTTACCAAAGAATAAGAATGCACCATATCATTAACCCAAAATTCTTAACAGTGGAATCTATAAAGCCCCTTTAAGTACATAACATGCCTTGCACATGGAAACTACTTATGTAAGTTTCTGTGTATCCCTGAATCTCATTCAAGTTATGGGCCCAATCTGAACACCAGCCATTAGCCTTCTTTTAAACTAAAATGTATTATTGATAACGAGTAGGCCTGATTCAACTCTGTTTCTGATTATGAGGTTCTCTATATAAACCACATATCTTTACTTTTTTTTTCTTCAGTTATTTATCCCTTGAAATTCTTTTAATGTATACCATGAATCCTATGACTACTTCTGTAGTTCATATTTTCCTGCTCCATCAGATCAGAGGTTCTTAAACCGAGGTCTGTGATGCAGAAGAGAGACTGGGGGAGTAGAGGTGTGGGCTTGGAAGCAAGAAAGCAGCGCTGGCTTCTTGATGGTTTGAGTCTAGAGAAATCTAAGACATGCTGATGAGAATAAGCAGATGCTGGAGGTAAGACATTGCAGGGTTTACTGTGCACCAGGCATAGTTGTAGACGCTGTGGGAAAAGCCCTACCAACCTTCCATTCTGATAGGGCCCACTAATGGCTGCCAAACAAATCAATACATATTGTGTCAGGTAATCATGAATGCTATGGAGACAAAGAAAAGAGAGAAAGAATGGAGAGTTGTATAAATTGCCATTTTTTAAAAGGTGGTCAGAGAAGTTCTGACTTTCCCTGAGCAAAAATCAGATGGAAGTGAGAGCAGGGATGTGCTGTTATCTGGGGAAGATCTTGGAGAGAGAGGAAGCATCTGAAGCAAATGCCCTAAGGCAGGAAGAGGCCTGGACCAGCTCCATCAGCAGAAAGCAAGTGGACCGGTGTGGCTGGAGCAGAAGGTGGGAAAGATCATGTGCAGCCTTGTGCTGGTGACAGGGCTCATACTTTTACTCTGAATGACTATCCATTTAAAAACACCATCTCTCATGGGGGCCCAGTGTGCAACAGCTGCAAACAGCAGCCTTCTCAGTAGTGTACGCAGCCTATTGCCCATGCAGGTTGCCCTAAGGGACCTTGAAGACAGACAGATAGTCCAGTGGACATTCATGACAGGCATGCTGTCTCCAATCCAGGCTCCACAGAGGTATGTGTGGCAATTTTGGAAAGCCCCAGGACACAGTGACCAGGGTTCACATTGGACAAGTCATTAGGCCCATCCATACCAAGCTTTAGAACAAGGAGCACATGACTGAGGCCCTTCACAGGGCCAAGGTCAAGTTCCTTGGCCACTAGAAGAGCCACATCTTCAAGAAGTGGGGGTTCATTAAGTTTAAAGTGGATGAATTTGAAAACATGACTAGCAAAGCAGCTCATCTTGGATGGGCTGTGGGATCAAATACGTCCCTAATCGTGGCCCTCTGGACAAATGCTGGGCCCTGAACTCACGAGCACCTTGGCGCTGTCCCCACCTTACTCATGCCCACCAGTAAACCCTACTTTCCTGTCAAAAAAAAAAAAAAAAATACAATCTTTCCCTGATCGCATTACACCAGAATAAACTGACTGTTCACCATGTTCCAAGCATTCTGATAAGCTCTGGGAACATACACATTAATAAGGTCCAGTCCCTCTATAATAAGGAAACAGATATTTAGACAAATGAATCTAACACAAGGTAGGAAGCAAGTTAAGTGTTGTTAAGAGAGATGGCTGGCCTGCAGGAGAGCTGAGATCCCTCTCAGCTTCAGGGAGGAGGCAGTCAGATTTGGTTCACAGAGGTAGTTCCCATACGTTCCCATATGATGGGCCGTGAAGGATGGATTGAATTCGAATACAGGGGTCACTTAGGTACAAAACTTTCTAAGGAAACAAGTCAAGGGATGGAGGTGAAAATACGCCTGATATTTTCAGACAACTATGAGAATTGACTAAGATGGGAAATGCTTGAAGGTGAGTAATTGGAAATGGGTTTGGACAAGAAGTTTGAAAGTAGATGTCTGAGGTACGTAGATGCAAGACAGAGAATTAGTGAACCCTTATTAGCTCTGGGGTATAATATGCCTTCTACATCCTTTCCAGATATGCTTGCTTACATCTCTACAGGAAAGATTACATAGGAGAAAAGTACATGCAGTGAATGTACAGGAATTAAACTGAACTCTCCTTTTGCAATTTGGTGAAAAATTTTAAGTTATAGTCTTATTAGAGACAACTTAATATACCAGTCCCTTACCCCCTAGCACTGCACTGATGAGGAATGAGTCCTAAAGGTTTAATAAGCAATGAAAGGTCACACTATTAATAACTGATGAATCAGGAATCGGACTAATGTCCTGTTATTTTCCTGCTACATTTTTTTCTGCTCAGCTCTACCAGATCTTTCCATTACTGTACAAAGAGAGGTACGGATGACACACACTTAGTGCTTCAAATCCAGATCCTGAGCTGTCTTATTGTAACACACATATGATATTAATGACTCATCTGCTATCCCTCCCCCATCTGGGTGCAATCTACCTCCTCAAAACTCCTTCACACTGTCAGTGGTGACTGAGCTGTACAGCTGTAGGCAAGGCCTTCCAAATACTCTACTATGGCATCTTCCACCCCTGCTAACTTCTCCGAGGACAGAAAAAAAAACGGAATTCCCTTTCCCAAGAGACATTTGCCACCACCACGCCATTAAGAAGTTTTGCTTCCACTTATTTGCTCAATATTCCTTACAAGAAAATCTTGACTTGTTCTTTTTCAATAATTGAGCTTAGCAACCAGATTAACATGCTTTTGGATTTTTCAAATTTATTTCTAATGAAAAGCAGAATTAACAGGAAGCAAGAGAGAATCAGCCAACTTAGCCACAAAAGTAAATTTTAGCTCTTTGCTTGTACCTTAAGGCAGTGGTGCCCAACCTCTTTGGCACCAGGGACCAGTTTCATGGAAGACAATTTTTCCACAGACTGGGATAGGGGATGGGGTCAGGGAGAGAGTGGATTCAGGATGATTCAATTACATTACATTTATTGTGCATTTTATTTCTATTACTACTACATCAGCTTCATCTCAGATTATCAGGCATTAAATTCTGGAGGTTTGGGACCCCTTGCCTTAAAGAAGTGCTAGAAAATTTAGGAAAAGGCCTTCTAAAGATGTTTCATCTGAATCCTGAAAATAAAAAACTAGCTTCAAGACTCAACCTAATTTCTATTTCAGGAAACCTTCTGTTAACAAACCCTTTCCCCAAATCTGTGCTCCCGTGAAATGCCACACATACCTTTAAGATGATGGCGCAGAACGCACTGCGCTGTGACAATTGCTCTCCACGTCTCTTCTTTCCCACCAGGTTCACAGCACCTATCACAGTGGAGAGAAAGAAGGAAGGTGTCAAGGATGGGACGGAGGAAGGAAATGTTTGATGCACATGTTTTCCAAACTAACTCAAGACACATGATCTGGCAAAGAATGTCTTGGCTGCTAATTGGCTAAGAGTAATTTGAAGAGAAATAGCTTGGGTGTTAATACTAGGATTCCATACACACTGCTGGTTTGTGATGACACCAGAAAAGAATGTTCTAATTTGAGACTGAAAAATCTATGATGCTCACTTACTCTGCACACATTACATCTCAAACCTGGACCGCTGAAAATCAGCATTTTGTGGATCTATGGCTATTTTTATGAAAGCTTATACAGGCCCATTTTGGTCTAGATACATTTGTGTTTTATGTACTTGATATATAGATAATTTTATATAGGCCTTACAGTGAAATAAAACATGATGCAATGTAATGTGTGGCAAAAACCATGGCAGGTAGGTACCACGGTACCTGAGGCTCTAACTGTTGGTGAATGACAACACTCTAGTACCTATCCTTCAACCGCTTCTTTCCTCTACTGCTTGTCAAGTAAGATGTTGCACTGTATCTGTTTTTCTGCATTGCCGTTTTCTTCCCCATATTAACTGCTTATGATTCCACAGCTACACAGAGCAACATGGCACATGCTTCACTGTTAACATTTTTTATTTTAGAAAAAAAGATTTAAGATAGGTTATAACCCATCACCATGATGGTGGCAGGACAACAAAGCTGATTTATCATTTTCAACTCTTTCTGTTCATACCAGCTCTCACCCCAAATACTTATTGAGTCCAGCTTAAGTAACCATAGATTAAATAAAGATAGTGATATCCCCTTCGAGTGGCTGAAATATCTTAAATTTCTTCTGCACCATTACTCTACTGGAAAACTGCTTTGGGCATGTTGATTTTGGCTGGCATCCTTTGTAAGGAATTCAGCAACTGGTCATGTCTAGGGGTGTCTGTACACCTGTGTTTTTGATCTGCAATACACAGGACGTTAGAATTAGATTTGTATGTTTGAGAATCATTAATCAGTGATGAGTCTCACCTTGCCAAATGACTTTAAGAAGATTGGTATGAAAAAATTAATATCAGATGTTTGCATTAGGATATTAATTCTCACTAGTATTTTACTAAGACATTGAAAGATTTCTGCAAAAGGAGATATAAACAAGGAATGTCCCAGGATAGAAGTACACATAATGAAGGCGGCATGGACTACTCAAGGGAACAACAGAATTTAAGCGATTCAGAATCTCAAGCCATGAATATTCTTTTAGCGCCCGTTATATGCTGGACCATGTACATATATAGTCATGGCCACATATACAAATGTAGGGTATAATTATGAGTTCTTTTTGGTGGTGGTTGTTCACTCGCCCAGTTGTGTCTGACTCTTCATGACCCCATGGACTGCAGCACGCCAGGCCTCCCTGTCCTTCACCATCTCCTGGAGTCTGCCCAACTTCATATCCATGGCATTGATGATGCCATCCAGCCATGTCATTCTCTGAAAACCTCTTCTCTTTCTGCCTTCAATCTTTCCTAATCTTTCCTTTGGGAGATTCAAAGGAATGCTTGAGCACCTCCGTGAAGAGACTGACTGGGGCTGAGCCACAGCTTACAGAAAAGTTTTGGGTGGGGCCAGAAGAATCAGGAACCTTTCACATTGATTTTGTTTACCACAATCATTTGTCTTTTTTGCGAAGTTTTAACTTTCACATGAAGCCATAATTATTATATTGAAGTATGGAATTATCCATACTTATGTTAAATGTCATCCCTCGAGCCTGAGTATTTTAATATCTAATTTTTGATATAAGATAAGTTATTTATGATTCCTTCCAGCTCCATATCACCTGCCACTTTAACAAATAAGTCTTCACCTATCTCAAAAAAAGATGTTGGCCCCGGACCAGATCAAGGACCTGCAGGTTCACCTTTTCTCCAGGGATCTCCCTTCTGACAGCCACTGCAGCACTCTGCCAATTACACAGCCATCAAACTGAAAGCCATCAAGCTGTTTCCATCTTCACTCTAAGGTTTTACAAAACACCCAGCTCGAATACCCTACTCGAGACTATAGGATTTTATAAACGACTAAAATTTGATCCACAAAATGAAATGAAGATGTGAGAGCATAATCTGTTCTTAGGGATTATGGCTAATTCCCAGGGATTGCTGCAACTTTTATAATTGCTCATTTTTTTTTTTCACTTAATCTATTTAAAAATCAGAACCATTGCCAAGTTTTCTAAAGCTTTTGGAAATCGATACTGGCTTGGTCACCCAGTACCTCCCAGGTCCCCGCACACTACAAACATGGCCGAAAGCATCTCAACCATCTCCTCTGTGGCTCTGCCCAGCTCAGCATCAGGCAGGCCAACAATTTCACCTGGGCAGAGGGCTCCATTTCCTTTACCGAAAGGTAATATTCCTTGGGAATCACTTTATCTTGACTGGGCTTCCAGATCCTTCCCTTAATGTTTGTTCTTCTCTTTCCTGCCTTTTTTGAGTACTGATCTGAGAAGAAGTTAAGAAAGGCATTTAATAATTTATTCAGTTGACAACTGGCACCTTGCTTTAAAAAATAAATAAATACATGACACCAAATATAATGTACCTAAAAAACGAAGGTGCTTCAACTCACCGAGCCTAAAAGAGCTGATATGAGTGAGAAGATGGAAAGGGTGAACATGTTTCTAGAGAGACTGCTTTTATTTGCAAGAAATTCCCTCTACAGCTGGTGAGCCTGTCAATACAACAAGAAGGGTGGAGGCCGTCTCTCTCAAGATGATTTGAGGAATAATGGTGAGCAACCAGGTAGCTGATGCAGTGTGAGAAGGCCTGTCGTCCACGCCTCTACCTCCTCTGAGGGATCTGCCCTGTTCATCTGTCAGTTCAGCAGAAGCTCTGTCTGTGACGACCAGAAGCCTGGCGGTAAGTCAATATGTTCCCCTTGAGACAAGGAAAATTCCGCAGGTCAGACTTGCAAGGCAAGTAGACTACAAAAAGTGCCGAATGCATACAAACGCTGTAGTAAATTAAGATAATGATATTGGCTGTTTATTGTAGATAAAACCTAAATCTGTAATAGAAGCATCTAGGAGATTTCCAGCACCCAGTGTATCAACATCAGAAAGAGCAGTTATGATTGTTGTCAAGGAAAAAAAAATAAAATAAAATCCAGGGCCTGACTAACATTTAGAGATATAACGCTTTCATATCCTTCAGTCTTCTTTCCTTTGTGATTTCCACAGGATTTTCATTTCCAGAGATATTATACTACTTGCTTTCAAAGGAATTCAATATTTTCATTCAGAAAAGTAATTTCACAGGAAAGTAACACAGAGTGATGTCCTGGGTATTCATTTTCCGAGCCAATCTTACAAAGTCAATTTGTGCTGCACGGTGCTGGGGCAACATGAAAAGGTGCAGATGCTGTGTCTCTGGGTTTCTGGGGTCCTCTTCTTCCCTCCCAGTCCCCTCCTGCAGGACACCCCATAAGCATTTGAAAAGAACTGTCTGGCGGTGAAACAAAACAGGCCACCTGACTCCCTTAATAACCTCACCCAGCGTCACCCAAAGACATTGATCCCGAGCCCAGGACTCGATTACGGCTTCATCCCCTCTGCCCTATAGGAAAAGTCATATCTCCATAACCATCACAATCATCCTGTTTCTTTTCTTCATGTTGTTACAGAAATTAGAGGAGAAGGCAGCCAGCCTAAGGTGAAAGACAAGGAGATGAGTGACTTCCTCGGGTACTTCTGTGCAGATAAAAGCTAATTCTGATAAAACCAAGACTGAAATCCTTCCAGCCCACAGAAAGTCAAGGTCAGACAACATGAACCAATCAAGTTGAAAGCTGCCTGATTTTTTTTTTTTTTTCCAGAAGTGAGTCAGAGACTGACAGAGGTGGATGGAGGAAGGATGAGGGGGAAGAGGGAAGAAGGAAGGAGAAAAGCCCCCCATCGAGACGAACAGATGGACTGACAGAGTGAACGAGAGATGGAGATGGACGGGGAGAAAAGGAGCTCCTTCTCCTGTTACGTATTTCAGGATCAAAAGGCATGGGAAAAAAAATAATCTTCAAGGTTTTCATCAGGCCCTGGGGGTGATGGGACCACAAGGTCCAGCTGCCAATGGATGTTTTTCCTGGGGTTTTGCAAGTCAGCCACGTGCCCTAACCTTGAGGATGCTGTTTATTCCTGGGGGAGAGAGAAGCCAGCAGCCCCAGCCCCACCCCCATCAGAGCAGAGTGGGCATTACCAGTGAACAAAGAAAGAGCGCTGTACAGCAACAAGCATTTGGTTTTGATTAGAGCATATTCAGAGACTGTGCAAGTTCTATTAAAATAAGCACAAAACCATCTTAAAGGGCTTTTTCTTTTCTTTCTCTTTCCCCCCCTTGGTTTATATTGTTAATCTTTCTTCCTGGACGGCTCCTCACAAATGCCTTTTGTTTTCTCGTGTGATTCTACGTGCCAGGACTCTAAGAAGGCAGGACGGAGGTCCTATTCTGGCATGCTTTCAAGTCTCTTCCATAGGAGATGAAGGCTCGTTGCTGTGCCTTCAAGGGTATAAATTTAGAGGCCGCCAAACCGTCCGGAGGTAATTCAAATGCTGGTAAATGGTGGAATCCACCCTGGCCCCCTGCTCCTATGAATACCCTGGCACTTAACCCACTCAGAGGAAACGAAACCAATTTGGGAAAGCGAAGACAGAATAAACATGCAATTAAAATGGTCATTCCTCCTGGTTTCTTCCTTTAGTTCTTTTTTTAACACTGCATCCCATTCTATAATCTGATGATGAAATGGGCCCAGCTAATTATAACAACGTACAAAAGATCGCTGTCTTTTTCCCCACAGTGACTAGGCTAGCTTTGAATATTTTTTTTTTTTTTTGGTAGTTGGGGGCACAGGGGGTGGCAAGGAACGGGAAGAGAGGTGGACGAACTTCAAGGGAAGCCGTCATTTTGGAAGAGCCGCTGTTTTTTTATATTGTTTCAAACCCTTTGCCAAGGTGAACATTTCAGAAATGGCACTTCCCTTTCAATTTATCTATCTTCCTCCTTTATCCATAGATAGACAAATAAAAATGAATCTTTCCAGAGGCAGCATGCATGCCACTTCTATATATTCTTCAGATAGCTTATTTTTATTCAGCTTAAAGCATAACCTATCATTTTTATTCAAGATTCCATCCAGCCTCTCTCTCTCTCTCTCTCCAAGCAAGCCTTCAAGAAGCCCTGCTGCCCTGCTTTGTTCCAGAGACTCTGCTAAAGGCCAAAAGATGGAGATAGCACACCCATCTGGTCTGTTTTCACATCTGAAGAGAAGGGCTTGAGAGAGCCCCCTCCAGTGGAAGGAACAGGGTGGTCGGGAATAAGCACTGCAGTCTTCTCTTTGTTTGTTTGTGATTAGCTTCTTGTGCTCATCTCAGGAAGACTCTTAATATCCATGGGGAAATAACACCATGAAACGAAGCTCACCCAGCAAACACGAGGATTCGTTGCCAGGGCTTTGAAATACTTACACTTACAGATTCCATTTCAGTGTCAAAAAAACACATAAGCGTCTCACTTCTCTCCTCACACTAGTCTCCTGTTGTTCCCTTTAGCCCTCCCCTCTGCCTAATTCTCAATCGTGTGTGAATTTTATATGTCTCAACCTTAAAGCATCTGCTAGAAAATAACAGCCAACCTGTATATGAAATAGGAATAGACTCCATGTCAGAGCAAAATTAAGATCTTGATGCCTCCGCGTTTCCGTGATATTACCCTCATGCCTGGTGAATAAATACCACAGGAATACCAAACAGCAGTGGAGCAAAAATGAATATTGAAATTTATAAAATGGCCAGTGTCCAAAGTCATAATATTCACAGGGAAGTGTTTTGACATCTGAGATAACCTCCATTTTCCTTCAGAGCTGAGCATGCTTGATTTGGTAGGACGGATTTGAACAAATAACATTATTACAACGCATTTCAAATTGTTCACCTCTTGTTTTAACCCCTTCAATTTTTACAATCCCCCTCGTTTTAAATAAGAAAGGGCTGAAAGCACAAAGTTTTAAGTCAAATGATTTGGGGCTGGAATCCTTGTTCTGTCACTCTCTAAGTCTCTAGCTTTGGGTACCTGAATGAATCTTTCCATGCTTCAACTGGCATCTATGAAGTAGGGAAACCAACAGATCCATTCTCACAGGGTAGTGTTGAAGATTAAATAACAATATATATTATAGATGACATAAAAAGTCATGATAATTATCACAGCTAACATTTATTGCGTATTTTAAAATCAGTATCAGTCACTGTTTTGAGAGTCTTACACATAATAGCTTGTTAACTATGAGACAGAGTTGTTGGAAAGATTAAATGACTTAATTCATGTAAACGAAGTAATACATTTATGCCTAGCACACAGTTAATGCACTATAAATGGTGATGACAATGATACTCATGTAACTCTCAGTCAGTTCAGTCACTCAGTCGTGTCCGACTCTTTGCAACCCCACGGACTGCAGCACGCAAGGCTTCCCTGTCCATCACCAACTCCTGGAGCTTGCTCAAACTCATGTCCATCAAGTCGGTGATGCCATCCAACCACCTCATCCTCTGTTGTCCCCTTCCCCTCCTGCCTTCAATCTTTCCCAACATCAGGCTCTTTTCCAATGAGTCAGTTCTTTGCATCAGGTGGCCAAAGTATTAGAGTTTCAGCTTCAGCATCAGTCCTTCCCATGAAGATTCAGGACTGACTTCCTTTAGGATTGACTGGTTTGATCTCAGAACCTTCTAAAAAAGGAATTTTTATTAGGCCTATTATACAAATGAGGAAACTGAGACCCAGAGTAAATATTTTAGAGTTGGACACAAGTGGACGACTGAACAACAAAAACCCAGTATCACAGATTAGGAAATAGTGAAATGATTCAAGCAGACAGTATAGCCCCAAAGCCTATCATTTAGCCACTGTACTATATGTCAAAGCTCTTTATAAAATATAAAATATGACATATAGTAATGTCATTGATATATGTGTGTATGTGTGTACACAGACACACAGTTGATTTCTCATATTACAAAAGGAAATATTCTGGTTAAGTTTCTACCACCCAGGCAGGCCAACCCCATAAGAGTGGAAATTGTGATTGGTGCCTGGCCTGATTAAAATTCTGAAATCATCATATTTTCTGCTCAGTCTCCTTTCCGCCCATATTTTCTTTTCTGGCTGACAGGGGTTGTTCAGCTGGGCTTTGTGTGAGTTACAAAGCAGCCACAATTACAGGAGGGAGTCCAGGAGCAGGTTCACCACACACAAAAAAGAGTTGTCATAAACACTGTGCATCTTAACGCAGTGCTTCCTTCTTTACGTCAGATTAATTAAAGAGCAGATGTTCTGTCAGACCCTGCGTTAGGTATGGTTATCTTTGAGATTCCAACTCCTCCATTTGCTGGGTTTTAATTTGCATCATTATGCATTTCGAGCCTGGGGCATGAGTCGTCAAGTGGTAAACATTAGCTATACTGCACTGAATTTCCAAATGCACCTTCACTATTAGGCTGACTAATAGAATTCAATTCTATTTTCAGCCGAATCCTCTCAATTTTCATTTGCTTTTGACACATTACATGGCAGGAGGAGAGAGTAAGGGAAAATGAGGGAGCAAGAGGAACCCACAGCCTTGTTTGTGCACAGGCCTCAAGTCAGAAGACAGCCCCCTTCTGGTGGGTTTTGGCCACCACTGCCTTCTTGTTACACACAGCTGTGACAGCCTTGAAATTTCCCCACCCATCCTCATCTCAGCGGTTGACACTCCAACTATGGCAAGATGTCCCTGCTGTTGTTAAGAACTGGAGATGCTAAAGTCAATTCTGATTTTCTAAATGCAATTCCTAAAAAACTGATGTCAAAAAAGTTTTCAGGCCCACCATCAAAGTCCGATATGAATTAATCTGTCATTATAACACAGCCTCACTTGCCAGGCATTTCAGGCCAGGGTTTGGGAAAGGCAGCAGATATCTGGGTTGACAATTTCATTTAAAGGACAGAAAGCTTTCTGCTTTCTTTTCATTGGTATCTTGATTTAATGAACACACAAACAGACCATGGCCATATGCTCCAAATACCAGCTTGCTGTTCTTCAAGAAGCAGCTTGGGAAAATGCCAAGGCAAGAAGCTTGGAAGAAACTTGAAAAGGCTTCAAGACATATCTTTGTAGCCTGAGATAGCAAATGCACCAGTGATTAATTACACTGGGGTTGGACGTGAATAGGAATGCCAATAAGGCATTCGTAGCACTGCAATAGTGGGCACGTTGGCCTGATAATAGAATCCTTCCTGTTTTGGTTTCCCGAGTTTCCTTTCTTTTGGTAACACGTTCACATGCAGTTCAGAGATGTACGATGGCAATATTATGCTACTTCTCATTACAGAATCATTAGATAGAGTGTCACCACAGTCAACGAGGGGGTGGCCCTAAGAAGTGGAACTCCAGAATCTGTGCCAGGAAATTCTTATCTGAAGAGAAATCTGTGATGGTCTCTTCCTGAAGAAACCCTCTACTACATCCCCCAGAGATGCTGAAAATCAGTGTAGGGGGTGGTTTAACCCTTCTGGCAACACAATCCACAGACTCTCCCAGAAATGACTTTGAGAACTGATCCCCCTCCTTCAGAATTCAGGGAAGAAGGCTGCTGAGGGTGTAGAGTAAGAAAGGTCGTCTTCTTTCCAGTGGAAGGAAAGCGACTTTTTAATCCAGAGCAAAAAGCGTCACTGAGCTTAATAAGATCAAGTCTGGAGGTCTGTGTCATCTATTTTAAGTACAATAACCTGGCCATAGGTATGTTAAATGGCTTCCCATCACTTACAAGACAGCCTAGAATTCTTTATCTTTCATACATGCTCCTTTATGACCTAATCTTGTCTTATAGATTTAGTCTCAGCTCCTGTTTGCCCCTCCTACACCCTATATTCCCCTTATCACACTACTTGTAACAGGCGTAAGGTTGGATGCTGGCCCTTTTAATCTCTTGGCTTTTGCACACTTGTTACCTCCACCTGAAATTCTCTTCTCTACATTGTCTTTCTAGGAAAAATTCTGCCTACATTCCTATCTCTTGAGATATTGTCCCAAATTTCTCACAAATACTTCTATATCTCTCCTTGAATTTCCCACCAACACCTCAAACCAAACACATTTATGACTTAACTCATCTTTCCTTCCAGACATCCTCCACTTTGTAATCCCCAATGCCAATTAATGGTACCTAAAGACATAGGGCACTAATACTCAAAATATTGATCTTGTTTCACTTCTAACTCCTTAATAGCCAGGCACTAGATCATTCCTGATGAGTGTTTCTCCAGAATCATTCTCCCATATAAAATCTTTAAGCACTACCTAAATTGTCTCCCAGGTTTTTCCTTTCGACTGTCAATTCCCTGCATCAGATATTGGTTTTATCTCACCTGGCCTACTGTGATAATCGCTTAATTGATTTTGTTTCTTTCCAGTCTTTCTGTCTTTCTATCCATTTCATCTTGAGCCACAGGCTTAAACTGTGATGCCTTAAGTTTTCAGTCAGTCATTCATTTGACATGGATAAGCATATGTGCCAGGTACTAGGAAATACATCCCTTAAGAATAGAATTCCATATCCATTTACAGTGTCAATCACTGATTGGTATTTAGCCACTTCTAAATAAGTGAGTATTCAGTAAATGACTGAATGAATAGGGTTTAAGGTTTAGTTGGAGAGAAGAGTTATTAAATCATCAGAAGCTAAAAATAATCAAATGCTTCTCTGCAATACTTCAGGACAATTTGTAATTGATTGCCAGATGAAAGATATTAGCATTCTGGACTAACGTAGTCAGAAAAACCCTTAGAGAAGGTAAAGGATAAGAAAGAGAACTAAGATTTATTGAGTAACTATTATGCATCTAGCCCCACCTATGCTATGTGAATTGTATACATTATTTTATTTATTTATTACAGCAACCCCATTAGTAAGCCTATTTTACAGATGAACCTACAAAGACTCACAAAGGACAAATAGCTTGCCCAAGGTCACATAGCTAGAAGGGAGTGGAACTGAGGTTTGAATCAAGATGTGTGCTGCCTCAGTGCCTCCCTCTTTCCACTGAACCAAACTGGAAAAGAAGTGGTTGTAAAAACATTCCCAAGGAGACTAGATAGGCTTTCGTTACTGATTTGACATGGTAGACCTCAGTAAATAAGGGATCAAAATTTACGCTCAAATTTCAAAGTAATGTTTGGGAGGAATACAGGAAGTGTGAATTGGGTGGCTTTATAGAAGATAAAACAACAGTCTTCCCACGGCTATTTCCATGGCTATTTCTTATAGAGATTCTTTATTAAAGCAAAGGGAAAAAATACAAAATTGCTGCTGAATGAAGGCAATTCTAAAATCACCAAGCAACCATGGATGGTGTAGTACTGGGGTATATATTCAGCGGGGAGGGGGGCGGCAGGCGGCGGGGGGGCGTGGCGGTGCGGGATGCACATAAGCAGACTCATGCAGTTCAAACCCCGGTTGTTCGAGGGTCAACTGTATATCATCCCTTGGTTTCTGCAGGGGATTGGTTCCAGGACTCCCACCCCCCCACCAACAGATACCAAAATCTGAGGATGCTCAAGTCCCTTATATAAAATGGCTTAGTATTTGCATATAACCTACTCGCAGACTCCCGCCTATTTTAAATAATCTCGAGATTACTTATAATACCTAATACAATGTAAATGCTATGTAAATAGTTGGAAATACAATGCAAATGCTATGTAAATAGTTGCTGACTTGCAGCAATTTCCAGTTTTGCTTTTTAGAACTTTCTGGAATTTTTTTCTGAACATTTTCTATCCATGGTTGGTTAAATTCACAGGTGCGGAACCCACCAATATGGAGAGCTGACTGTATGTGGTCAGGGTCTTCATGGGTTCTATAGTGCCTGCAGGATATCAGATAAATGCATCACTAAAAAATAAAAAATAATCATGAACTTACTTTCTAAGGGGGGGGCATGCCTAGTCAGACGGTGGTGTGATATGATCAGTTTGGTTAGTAGGAACAAGTTTAAAGAGGTTGAGGGTGAGATAATATGATCAGTAAGAGCTGGGCAGAACTTTCCACAGCCCTTGGGATAGAGTTCCATCCAGTGTTGGAACACTGCCTTAGGAACCTCAAATCTGCCCGGTTACAGTCTGCTCAGCACTTGTGGTAGCAAGAACCTCTTTCCATCATCTGAATGATCTAACAGTGAGAAACTGCTTCTTTTTTTGGAATCAAAACCTACCTTCTAGTTCATCTTCTGGTCCTATCTCCGCTGGCCCTTTAAAATTTAATGGTTCTTTCTCTATTTCCTGACAACCTTTGTATCTCCCTTCAGTCTTTTCTAGGCTAGAAGCTGCATAGTAAATTTATTATACATTTTTATCTGGCCTATTATATCCACTTTGTAAATGAAGACATTGAAGGCTAATCAAGGTCGGCAATACACTCAAGCCAACAAGGCTCACAAGCAGCAAAGCAAGAATTTGAACTCAGGTCTGTGTGATACCCAAACCCCTTTTCTATTATAATTTGCTGCTTTAAACTTCCCATTGAATATTTATTTACAGATAATCTCTTTCCATTTCTAAATTTTTAAGTGATGCAAAGAACACTAAAGTCAATTGGTTAATCAAAAAATAAATATGAAAGGATGACAAAAAATAGCATATTTTAAAAAAATTATTGAAGTATAGCTGACATATAATATTAGTTTCAGGTGTACAACATAGTGATTTGACATTTATACACATCAGGAATTGATCACCACAATAATTCTAGTAACCATCTGTCACCATACAAAGTTACTGCAATGTCATTGACTATATTCCCTATGCTTTATATTACATCCTCATGACATTTATTTTACAACTGGAAGTTGGCATCTCTTAATTCTCTTCATATTTTTCACCCAACTCCCCACCCGTCTCCCCTCTGACAACCACCAGTTTGTTCTCTGTATCTAGGAGTCAAAAACAGAATATTTTTGAGGACAGAAGATGATTATGCCTGACATCAAGTGTTAAGAGAAGTATTACATTAGGTTCAAGTATTTTATTTATCTGTGAGCTTCCTGGCACTCAAGGCAAAAAGAGAAGTAAAACTAGAGCTTCAAATTTCTCACCATAGGAAAATGGAAACTAACCAGTTCATGAGAAGAGAAAAATGTTTTCCTGACACTGCATTCTAAAAAGGATTCTCAAAAGCATTTATCACATAGCTGTAAGAAGAAATCATCACTTAGATGTTGAGTAAAACAACAGATGATGCCTTCAAAGTGGCTTTACAGAAGATAAAACAACAGTCTTGCCATGGCTATTTCCATGGCTATTTCTTATAGAGATTCTTTATTAAAGCAAAGGGAAAAATGCTAAATTGCTGCTCAGTGAAAGCAGTTCTAAAATCAGCAAAGCCAATGTAATTCACAAGCATTCCCATAAGAACAAAGTCCAGAAAAACTGAGGAATGGGCTCTGTTACTGGCACAGACAGTTAGAACGTTGGAGAGGCTAACCGTGCCCTGGCCAGAGACTAATATAAAAGAAATGTCTTCACAATACGTGCACTTTGATAATCTCATTTTCAGCTGGGTTTTATGTTTCCATTACCTGGCCTTTCAGTTTGAATCTCCAAATGGTTCCTTCCAGCTCCTGCTCTTTATCATATTTTCCAAGCTCACAATTTCAATTCTAGGCCTTGCATTTCTCAGAACTGATCTTCTCCCCAAAGACCCTTCCACTTGATGAGCCCAGGATCATCTCCCTTCTGCAGGTTCTGCTTCAGCCAGGGACACAGGCAGCCCAGTGGGCACCTGGTCAGCAAATCCCTTAGAGAATTTCTCAAAAAGCAATCAATTCAACTGTGCTCGGGGAGAGAACTCGAGCAATCAATTCCAGCCTGAGCTTTCTGGCAGCACGGAAGGGGCAGTTCCTCTGTGTGGCTGAAAGAAGCAAATTCCATCGTTTTTTGATATGAGACATTCCACTGGCACGATTGACATTCTGTTAGGGTAATTGTGGAATCCAACATACTTTTCCAGTTGAAGGGGCAAGGCAGGGTATGAAAAGGCTTGCAGATACAATCAATTTTTTTTTTTTTTTTAAGATTTAAATCTGCTTAAGAGCTCAGCTAAATCTCGGGTTGACTTCAGAATGTGGGATTGTTTCCCCCTCAGTTGCCTTTGTTTTAGTTGAAAAACACTAACAAAATTCTAAATAAAATTAAGAATTTATCTACATTCATCCCCATCCAACTGACTTCCCTTTACCATGTTCTTTCCTAGACTTTCCTCATATAAAGATATAGTTTTTTAAAACAAATTATTGCATGGGCATACACTGGCATTCTGAGTTTTTTCCCCATTCAGTTTTATAAACATTTTCCTACTACACAGTTACCCCATGGTTTTCATAATTATCATTTATGATGAAGCTACACTTCCATTAAGCAACTGCGTTATGATTTAATTAACCATTTCACTACACAACACAGACATTTAAGTTGTTTGAATTATTTGGCTTATTTCCACATGACAAGCTCAGAGGAGTTAAAGTTTTAAACCAACCCATAAAAATATGGTTCTTTACATCTTGTCAAACTGATTTTTTCAATGACAGTTCATTCCCATTTACATGTTCATCAGTAACACATGAAAATATCATCTTCACCACAGCCACGCCAACACTGGGGATTTGTATTTTTTAAACATTAATGTAAAAGGTAGAGAGTGGGGCACGTGCATGTATTTAGTAAAGTGGCTAGAAACATGTAACAGTTGTCATCAACAGACAGTGATCGTGCCAATCAAAGAGCCCTTCCGTCTCTTCCTTGTCAAAAACCCAGATTTTGTTCTCATTTCCATCTTTCCCAATGTCACTCAGAAATAAACACTTATTAGCCAAAGACAATCTTGAAAATTCCATTGCATTGCCAATGAGACTTAGGAAGGAGGCCACAGAGATTTTAGAAAGGGATTCTTTGCTTCTAAAGAATGCAGATGAAACAACTAAACACAACTGGATAATCTATATTAAAACTCAAAACATAACCATAGTCATTGTATCATGTACTTTGGACTATACCTGTCTGACTGTATATCCTTAGTGATATATGCTCTAAGAACAAAAAGAACTGCAAAGAAATCTACTAATTTACTGAGCAGGGTTTTTTTTTTAATCATACTGATGTCAGTGTTATAATTTTAAGCAATTTTATTTGCATTATAATATGCATAATAATTATATATTATATAATCTATTGTTATATTTTATATATGTTATATTATATATAATTTGTTATATAGATAGATACAAATATATTATCTGTTATTAGAAACCAAGATGTGCATTTTCAGGGAAAAATCCAAATATAAAGTAAAATAAGACAGTGTAATATTAAATTTGAACTGCAAATATCAATATAAATTTATGATCACATAAATCATAAATGTATGTGTGTGGAATATATATATATATACAACACACACATATAAATATATATATATATCCCTAGCTCTTTCAAGTACAAGAAGACAGAAGGAATAATAAACTATCATCAATAAATACCCTGACAACATATCTTGGTTTCTAAATGCCAGTCCCCAACTAAGGTAACAACAGCTTCTTAAAGACATGGCTAATCTATGTCTGGGACAGGACAAGATTAATCTTAGATAACTTCAGTTCAGTTCAGACGCTCAGTTGTGTCCGACTCTTTGCGACCCCATGAACCGCAGCACACCAGGCCTCCCTGTCCATCACCAACTCCCGGAGTCCACCCAAACCCATGTCCACTGAGTCAGTGACGCCATCCAATCATCTCATCCTCTGTCGTCCCCTTCTCCTCCTGCCCTCAATCTTTCCCAGCATACTGTGCCAGAAAGCAAAGGAACACTCAATAACTAAAGGGATAATGTCAAAAGCACAGAAGAGTCAACTTGAAGGGGTTCCAACTGGCAAAACTTGGGAGAATTTAAGGAACAAAACAAGTAATCACTGTACTTGATTATAACATTAAAAATATGACTCCACAGTAGCATTTAAGTAAAAGAAGGAGTGCTTTTCTTTAAAGAAAAAAAAAAAAAAAAGGTTGACAAATGTGAAAGAAATGACAGAATTAGAACATTACTATTTTGTAACCTGCAATATAATAAGCAATTCTGTGGATTCTGAAATCACCAGCTAGAGAGAATATGAGAGCAAAGTATCATCCCTTGTCTCTAGATTAATTGCTGAACACCGCAGGGAATATAACCTTTGCTATGGAGAGATATGACTATCACCATCTCAACCAGTGATCAAACTTCATATCATCAATAGTAGGCCATCCTCACACTGTGCCTGATATGCTCCAATGTGCTGTACATGGAGCTGTATTCCCATGAAGCTGTATTGCCTAAAATAACTAAATCTACTCAAGGCTCTAGACCTGATGTCTGCAAGTACACTTAAGTGAGAAAACAGTTGAATGACACTATTAGGAAACAATCACAAAAATCTAGAATGTGGTACTTATTAGAAGACCTGAACTCTTCAGGACATCATTGTCATAAAGAATTAAAAGATATGGGGACTGTTCTAGGTTGAGACTAAAGAGTCATAAACAAATAAAACAGGCTTAAAAAACAGATATAAAGGATATTTGGGGGCCAATGGAGAATTTGAATATATATTAGATCTGAAATAATATTATGTAAGTTTAGTAAATTTTAAGTCTGATTGTCGTACCATTCTTAGGCAGGATATTATCCTTATTCTTAGGAGATACAAGCTGAAGTATTTAGAATGAAGTGTCATGATATCTGCAACTTAATTTCAAACGGTTTGGCGAGAAGGATTATTCTTTCAATTTTCCTTTATGCTTAAAATTTTCAAAATAAAAAGTTCATGAAATGAAAGAGGTGAATGAGAACAAACAATCCTACTCCCCGCCCCCCACCCCCCACCCCCCACCCCCAGCCGCTAGATGTTATTATTTAGTTGCCATAATCAAGAGGATACACTGACATAATTAAGAAGAGACTAGCTAAAACAGAGACATTACTTTGCTGACAAAGGCCCATCTAGTCAAAGCTATGGTTTTTCCAGTAATCATGTATGGATGTGAGAGTTGGACCATTAAAAAGGCTGAGCTCTGAAGAATTGATGCTTTTGAACCGTGGTGTTAGAGAAAACTCTCGAGAGTCCCTTGGACAGCAAGGCGATTAAACCAGCCAATCCTAAAGGAAATCAATTCTGAATATTCATTGGAAGGACTGATGCTGAAACAGAAGTTCCAATACTTGGACCACCTGATGCAAAGAACTGACTCATTAGAAAAGACCCTGATGCTGGGAAACAGCGAAGGCAGGAGGAGAAGGGGACAACAAAGGATAAGATGGTTGGATGGCATCACCGACTCAATGGACTCAATGGAGTTTGAGTAAACTCCAGGAGATGGTGAAGGACAGGGAAGCCTAGTGTGCTAAAACAAATGAAACAAAAAGGAGTCCTTGATTTCCTGAGCCACTGAACTAACCAATTTTAGAAACATATTACCTAATAGTTTCTTATTATACCAATTATTTTATTTTTAAACCAGTTGAGGTTTTCACCATGTTGACAAATGTATTCTAACTAATAGCATAAGTAGCAGACAACAAAAACTTACCACGTGGCTGATGCTAAGTTGCCTCAGTTGTGTCCGACTCTGTGCAACCCCATAGATGGCAGCCCACCAGGCTCCCCTGTCCCTGGGATTCTCCAAGCAAGAACACTGGAGTGGGTTGTCATTTCCTTCTCCAATGCATGAAAGTGAAAAGGGAAAGTGAAGTCACTCAGTTGTATCCGACTCTTAGCGACCCCATGGACTGCAGCCTACCAGGCTCCTCCGTCCATAGGATTTTCCAGGCAAGAGTACTGGAGTGGGGTGCCATTGCCTTCTCCATACCATGTGGCAGCCACCATAATAAATAGTTACTTACAGTATCTACTTTTGGCATCGTTACATCCATATGAAGGAAATCCCGGGGTCAGGAAGATCCCCTAGAGAAGGGGATGGCAACCCATTCCAGTAATCTTGCCTGGAGAATTCCATGGACAGAGGAGCCTGGCACACTACAGTTAATGGGGTCGCAAAAAGTTGGACGTGACTGGGCAACTAACGCACACACACAAAGTAATTACCACTACCGTCCCAATTTTCTTCAGATTTGGAGGCAAAAGTGTAGACAAGCAAGTCTTACTGAAGGTCACACAGTCATTAAGTAATCCAGCTAGAACCCAAGCCTAAGCATCTAGCAACACCTTGCCACTGATTGCCAGACACTTACATTTAATTGACTGCTTGCCAAGTCCATTTTGGTCTTGAATGTACTAAATTAATATGGCTTCTACAACATTCTTGATTCCCTCAACAAAACATGCCTCACCACCCAGTTCTTCAAGACCAAATCCTAACATCCCCTTATGTGCCTCCCCCACAAAACATCCAATCTATAAGCAAATCTCTTCTCCTTTATCTCAAAAACATGCCCAAAATCTGTTTTTTTTTTTAATGCCAGCTGCTACAACCTGGATTGAAGCTTACATTGTCTCTCATACAACTGCAGTAACCTAACTGACCTCCATACCCTCAGTTTTGCCCCTGCAAGTTTTCTCTATATGATAGCAACAGTGACCCTTCCCTGCCATGAATGTTCTAACCATTTCACTGCCATGGTTAATGTTTCCAAGGGCTTACCCTTAAACTGTACATCCAAATGTATCACAACAGTCAATGAGGTGCAATAGAGTCTCTCTCTCTCTTTCTCTCCAGCCTCATCTGGAACCACTCTCTCCCAGGTTCATTTTAAACTACAGTACACACACCTTCCTTCTGTCCTTCAAATACGACAAGTTCATCCTTGGCACTTGGTCTTCCCTCCAACTGAAATGCTCTGCCCCCAGAGAGATGCATTGTTGGATTCTTCAGATCATTTAAGTGTTAGCCCAAGTGTCTTTTTTCATGGAGGTCACCGAACCTCTGTATACAACACACTCTATACAAAATGCTCACAATCATTCTCAACTGCGTCTGTAAAAGTCCATGTTTCCAATGATCCTATTCATTCATTTATTAATAGTTGCTTTTTTTGGTCTTTCCTTTCCCTCTCCCCAACTAGGATGTAAGTTAAATAAGAACAGGGATATTACTTGTCTTGTTTATCACTTTATCCCTTATTCCTAGAATAGTGCTGGATACATTGTAATATATTCAATAAATATTCAGTAATGAATGAATAAATAAAATATTCAATGGCTCTTAATAGCCACATTTTCCCATCTCTCCATAAAATATTGATGCAAGTTGCTTTTCCTTGAAAGCATAACCCCTGCTTTCTCAAAGTCTTTCTTATAACGCTGCCTTTAAACAGCAACAAAGAACAGTAATCCTTTCTCACAAGATTTTTTGCCATATAGTTTTTCTTCCTTTTCTTCTTTTTCTCCTACTACTTGGAAGATGAACATTCAATTTTAAGTTAGAGCAATGGTTATTTTTAAGTTTCATAAAACACATTTTACTGATATTGCTCTTTCAGCATTAAGAATAAAATACATTTACTTCTGCATCAAAATGAATAAAATATCTAGGGATAAACCTGCATTCTGAAAGCTATAATGTGTTGATGAAAGAAATTAAAGATGGAAAGAAACAGATGGAAATATATACCATGTTCTTGGATTGGAACAATCAATATCATCAAAATGATCATACTACCCAAGGCAATCTATAGATTCAATTTAATCCCTATCATGTTACCAATGGCATCTGTCAGAGAATGAGAACAAAAAACTCTTATGATTTGTATGGAGACACAAAAGACCCTGAATAGCCAAAACAATCCTGAGAAAGAAGAATGGAGCTGGAGGAGTCATGCTCCCTGACTTCAGACTATAATACAAAGCTGCAGTAAGCAAAACAGAATGCTACAAAAACATACAACTCAGTGGAAAAGGACAGAAAGCCCAGAAATAAAGCAACACACTTATGTCAATTAATCTATAAGTTAGGCAAGAATATACAATGGAGAAAAGACAGTCTGTTCAATAAATGGGGCTGGGAAAGCTAGACAGCTACATGTAAAACAATGAAATTAGAACATTCTCTAACACCATATAGGAAAATATACTCAAAATAGTTTAAAAACCTAAATATGACTGGACGTTATAAGGCTCCTAGAGGAAAACACAGGCAGAACATTCTTTTACATAAATCAAAGCAATATATTTTTGGATTTGTCTCCTCGAATAACGGGGGAAAAAAAACCAAAAATAAACAAATAGGACCTAATTAAATGTAAAAGTTTTTTCATAGCAAAGAAACCATAAACAAAAAGACAACCCACAGAATGGGAGAAAATATTTGCAAAAAGACCTAATAAAAATAGGTAGAAGACCTGAATAGACATTTCTCCAAAGACAACATCCAGACAGCCAATAGGCACATGAAAAGATGCTCAATATTATTAATTATTAGAGAAATGTAAATCAAAATCACAATGAGGTATTACTCCACACCAGTCAAAACGGCCATCATTTAAAAGTCTACAAATAATAAATGCTGGAGAAAAGGGAACTCGCCCATGCTGTTGGTGGGAATATAAATTAGTGCAGCCACTATTGAGAACAGTATGGAGGCTTCTTAAAAAATTAAAAAGAGTTACCATCTACCCCTTCAATCTCTCTCCTAAACATATACATGGAGAAAACTCTGATTCAAAAACATACATGCATTCCAATGTTCACTGCAGCACTGTTTATGACAGCCAAGACATGGAAGCAACCTAAATGCCTATTGATAGATGAATGGATAAAAAGATATGGTGTGTACACACACACACACACACACACACACACACACACACACAGGAATATTACTTAGCTATCAAAAAGAATGAGATAATGCCATTTGCACATGGATAGACCTAGAGATTATCATAATAATGAAGTAAGTCAGAGAAAGACAATTTCATATGTTATCCCTTCTTTGTGGAATCTAAAAAAATGATACTGATGAACTAATTTGCAAAACAAAAAGAGTCACAGACATAGAAACCAAAGGGGATAGCAGGGCCAGTGGGAGAGATAAATTAGGAGTTAGGGATTAACATATGCACATTACTATATATAAAATATGTAAACAATAAGGACCTACTAAACAGCAAAGCAAACTACACTCAGTATTTTGTAGTAACCTATAATGGAAAAGAATCTGAAAAAGAGTAGATATATATTTATGTATACTTGAATCACTTTGCTATACATTTGAAAATAACACAACATTAAAAATTAGCCATACCTCCATTAGAAAAGAACAAAATATATATTATTCACATGTACACAGACATACTGCTGCTGCTAAGTCACTTCAGTCATGTCCAACTCTGTGTGACCCCATAGACGGCAGCCCACCAGGCTCCCCCGTCCCTGGGATTCTCCAGGCAAGAACACTGGAGTGGCTTGCCATTTCCTTCTCCAATGCATGAAAGTGAAAAGTGAAAGTGAAGTCACTCAGTCGTGTCCAACTCTTAGCAACCCCATGAACTGACATAGATACTCTGCAAATTATGAAAAAATTAGCATAATATGATGTCCCCTTACTTCAGTTCAGTTCAGTTGCTCAGTCGTGTTTGACTCTTTGTGACCCCATGGAAGCACGCCAGGCCTCCTTGTCCATCACCAGCTCCCAGAGTTACTCAAACTCATATCCATTGAGTCAGTGATGCCATCCACCCATCTCATCCTCTGTTGTCACCTTCTCCTCCCGCCTTCAATCTTTCCCAGCATCCGGGTCTTTTCAAATGAGTCAGTCCTTCTTCCCTTTACTTATCAAATCCTATTTTTCGGTAGTACATAGAATTTTTGTCTTAGACTACTATCATCTTATAATTATTATTCACATTCTGTGTATTTACCCTTTCAAGAATCACTTAAGATATTTACACTAGAGTTTCCCTTTCCATCATATCAGTCACTAAGTCAGATCCAACTCTGAGACTCCCATGAACTGGAGTACACCAGACTCCTCTGTCCTCCATTATCTCCTGGAGTTTGCTCAAATTCATGTCCATTGAGTTGGTGATGCTATCTAACTATCTCATCCTTTGCTGCCCACTTCTCCTTTTGCCTTAAATCTTTCCCATCATCAGGGTCTTTTCAAATAAGTCAGCTCTTTGCATCAGGTGGCCAAAGCATTGGAGCTTCAGCTTCAACAATAGTTCTTTAAATGAATATTCAGGGTTGATTTTCTTTAGGATTGAGTTGTTTGATCTCCTTGCAGTCCAAGGGACTCTCAGGAGTCCTCTCCAGCACCACAATTCGAAAGCATCAATTCTTTGGCGCTTAGCCTTCTTTATGGTCCAACTCTCACATTTGTACATGACTACTGAAAAAACCATAGCTTTGACTATGTGGACATTTGTTGGCAAAGTGATATCTCTTGCTTTTTACTATGCTATCTAGATTTGTCACAGTTTTCCTTCCAAGGAGCATCTTTTAATTTCACCATATTTCTAGTTGTGACTTAAGATAATTTTACGTGTGAATTAGTTTAAGCTACTACCTCATTCATTCTATGACTTCTAATAACTTCCTTATTTTGATTTATCTCAGAGATGTTAGGAATAGGTCTTCAAGAAAGATAAATGAGAAAACTATATTCCATATCTTTGCATATTTGATGATGCCTTTCTACAGCTTTCACGTAAGTGTCATAAATTGGCTAGGCCACAAACTTTTCTTCCATAGAAGAATATATAGATATTTCTCCTATTATAAGACAATGTTAAGACAGCCTGGCATTTATTCCTTTTTGGATGACCTTTTATTTTGCATAAGTATTTGTGGTATTTTTTCCTTTACTTGAAATTTTAAAACATTTCAAGAATGTGCCTACATATTAGCTGCTTTCCATTAAGTGCCTGATAACCATGAATTTGTTTTGATCTGGGAAAGGTATCAGCAAATAATTCCTGTAAGAGGCCAGACAGCAAATATTTTAGGCTTTGAGGGTCATATGCTCTGTCACAGTTATTCAACTCTGCCCTGTAAGGCCCTTCTTGACAGTTGGTTTCTGGCTAGGATTGCTACAGGAATGAACAAACTGGGGGCGGGGGGGGTGGGGGGAGGTGCGGGGGGAGTCCATGGCAATGAGGCTTGGAGAGGATATATTTGTTATTTCAAACTGGAGATGACACTAAAATCTAGCAACTGATAGCTAAGCAGGAAACTCAAGTCACTGAGTGAGGAAGGGGCATCTGAACATGTTTGAAGAATCCAAAGGGCTACCACACATTTGAGAGAGAAGTCAGAAAACCATGGATTTGAGGACAGAAAGCAGTAAGACAAATGTGCAATCGAGAGGCATCTGGGAAAAGGGTACTTAGATGAGGCTGGTTTTTATTTTGTCACCCATGGGGGCTGAATAAAAACTATGTTTCCATCTTAAAGGATAGGATGGGTATTCATCCATAGCCCCTGCTCAAATACCTTCAATGATTCCACATAATTTATGAAATAAAGTTCAAATGACATAGCAGGAAATCCAAGCCTTCATCAATATGATCCCAACTACCTTTAACTTAACTCAGCATCTGCTTTTTTTCACTACATGAACCATACATTCCATTAAATACCCCTTTTTCTTAATGCATTGTACTCCTTTACAGCTTCACGCTTTTTCATTCTTAAACTGTTCTTTCTTTTCCCTTCTATCTTGAAAAATAAATCTATTTCTCTTTCAATGTTCAGCTTTAATGTTCCCTGGTATATGAATATCTCCCCAATATACTCAACTATGTTAAAAATATTCACCCCCAGTATTTCCCTGGAATTCCCATTACCTGGCTTTAGCTTAATCCACATACTTATGACAGTCTTCTAACAGTTTTTCCTATGTCATTTCATTTCATTTCTTGAAAATTTAAAACAAGTTTTCCACAAAGTAAATCCTTTTTGATGTTGTATAATTGACCACCTAAATATAGCAAAAGTTATGTGCCTAAATAATACAGCAGTGTTACTTATAGTGTGTGTTAGTCACTCAGTCGTGGCTGACTCTTTGAGATACCATGGACTGTAGCCCACCAGGCTCCTCTGTCCATGTTATTCTCCAGGCAAGAATACTGAAGTGGGTTGCCATTCTCTTCTCCAGGGGATTTTCTGATTCAGGATTGAACCCAGGTCTCCTGCATTGTAGGCAGATTCTTTACCACTGAGCCATGAGGGAAACCCAATTTTATAACAGCAAAAGAGAAATGTCAGCAAGTGGTTATAGAGTATTTAAATAAACTGCATGGAATATTATGCAGCCACTGAAAAAGATGATTTCTCTCACATACACACACACATATATAACTGTTTTGAATATCAAGATCTTAAAAATGATTGTTTCCAGCTGATGAATTATGCTGAAATTTTTTTTACTTTTTTGCATATTTAAAATTATCTATAACAGAATATGGTATTTTTATAATAGAACAAAGTATTTTTAATCACCTAGTAGAACAAGGACCACAATTTGTAATGTTTAATTTGCTCTTTTGGCAATTCTCCATTGACCTAATGGAAGTATTGGCTTACCTTAAAAAGGTTCCATCACTTGTATATGTAACATGCTAGATACTTACATGTTAACCATGCTACTCTGATTTTAGGGAGACTGTCCTTGGTTCATGAACTTGTTGTCCCTGACCCATGACTCTAGGACTTTTGTAAGAATGGGAGGAAGGAGCTATTTTGGTTATATTTGTTGTTGCCATTGCTTGTGGTTTTTCTGGTCTGTTTTGACTTATGGTTTTTTAAACTAGGGGAACTTTGATCCTAGAAGCTGCTTCAATCTGCCCTCAGAAACCTGTATGGAGATGCAGTGAGCAAATGTACTATATAGGATCCCTCTGATGCAGCACTTCAGATTCTCTATCAACCAGCTTCCCCCACATGAAACCTAACAGCACCCTGCTCCTCTCACTCCCTGCCTTGCAATGTTCTGAGACTCATGAGAACCAACTTGGCACTCATGAATGCGCAAACCAGAAGTACAGGCAAACCTCAACCAACAGGAGTGGGAATGATGAAGAAGCGCTCCTCCCTTTCTTCCGCTGCATAGATCGTTCTCTATGATTTCAGCAAGACTTATCAGAAGAATCTGTAGCATCAAGAAATCAATTACTTAAAATGGTGGCCAAAACAATGTACATCTTACCATGGACTTTTTCTTCCATGTTTCATTCTCTCTCTCCCTCACCCCTGCTCTCTGTGACCACGTTCATTATTAGATTTTGGAAAGTGAATTCGCTCAGTCGTGTCCGACTCTTTGTGACGCCATGGACTGTAGCTTACCAGGCTCCTCTGTACATGGGATTTTCCAGGCAAGAGTACTGGAGTGGATTGCCATTTCCTTCTCCAGGGGATCTTTCCAACCCAGGGATCGAACCCAGGTCTCCTGCATAGTAGACAGACGCTTTACCATCTGAGCCACCAGGGAAGTCCAGATTTTGGAGATTTTTAAAATAATTTTCTACACGCAAAATTACATCATTTGCAGAAAAAGACAGCTTTATGTCTTCCTTTCAAGCCTATGTTTCTCTTACTTCTCTCGTCTAACTGAACTGACCAGGACCTTCAGTACAATGTTGAATATAAGCGACTGTAGACATCTTTGCTTTCTCCCTGATCTGTGTTTCTCCATTAAAAATATTTTCTGTGATGATGTTATGGCATGGTTCTTATTCACACCCTAAAACAGGTGTTTTTAATATAAATAAATTCTATTTCAATAGTTGTTTCTAAAAAGCTAACCCTCCTAAACAAATGAAGGTGAAATAATAATTTTAAACAAGCAAATCTAAAAGATTATGTTACCAAAAAACCTGTATGAAAAGAAATAATAAAATAATTCCTCAAACTGAAGATAAATGATACCAGATAAAACCTGGATGTAGAAGAAGGAATGGAGAGCATTAAAAATGCTAAATATGTGATTAAAATAATTTTTTCTTTTATTAATTTCTTAAAAGACAACTGATTATGTAAGATAATAATTATAACATTGTATTGTCAGGTTTATTATAACACAGATAACTAAACTAGATAACAAAAACAGCACAGTATGTAGACATAAATGGGATTAAATGGTTTTTATATTTTATGTGAGTGGCACAATATTAAAGTACATTGTGATAAGTTAAGGAAGTGTAACAAAAACCCTAGAGTTACCACTAAAGACATTATACAAAGAAGTATGACTAAACACTTATTAGAGGAATTAAAGTCATATGTTATAAAAATACAATTAACCAAAATAAGGCAGGAAAAGAAGAAGAAAAACCACAAAATAGTGAGCAAATAGAAAACAAATCATAAGTGATAGGTCTAAATATAAACATTTCAGTAATTTCATTAACTGTAAATGGATAAAATATTTCAATTAAAAGGCAGAGGTTGTCAGACTGGATAAAAAGTAAGATATAAGTATACTGGGGAAGGAGGTGAGGGGTGGTTCAGGAGAGAGGAGACACACATATGGCTATGGCCGATACATACTGATGTATGGCAAAAAAAAATCACAATATTGTAAAGTAATTATTCTCCAATTAAAATAAATTTTTTAACAATAAAAAAATGAATACACTTTACAGGAAACAAGCTATCAATACAAAGATACAGACATGCTTAAAGTAAAAACATGAAAAAATATGTATATGCAAAAACTGAGCATAAATCTTGGGTATTCAAATTTCTGTTTCATGTCCTGTCTCTCATAGAACCTGAGGATGAACCCCACATGAAGATATAGCATCTATGATGCATCGAAATGTTCTGATCCTATAACTGCACCTAGCATTCACTGGATCATAAGCAACTTATTACAGTCATTTTCCAAGACAACACAGGTAGCATCTCTCCCCATACTCAAGTGGTTAGTGTAAGCTTGAGACACTTTCCAAAATCATAAGCCTCCTTGACTGAACGTAATGATATGATCAGGTACTGTTATTAAATTACACAAATGTCCCAGCACATCTGTGTGATTGGAAAGAGCCTAAACGGATGCTGAGCCTAAACAGATGCTGAGCCTAAACAGATACAGTCTTCCAGCTGTAGTAAATTTCCAGACTGTATTCTAATCCTTTCACCACTTGACTTTGCCATCTTACAAGCAAGTTCTGAGCAGGTGAGACTGGCACATTGCCCATATAGACTTTTCAGTCAAAAGTGCTGGGGTTTGTGGGTGCTATCAGAGAAAATGCCAAATATCTTCACAGACTTAGCTGGATCAAATCTTTCCCAGGTTTTCATGGGAAAATCTCCACTGGCATATCACACACAAAACATGAACGCATGACATACTGATGTCTTTCCCTAGAGAAATTTAGATTTATAACACGCTGTTTCTTTGTTTTTTCATTTAGGAATATTGCAGAGCCATACAACTGAGCCATCCAGAAGGGGCAAAAATCCTTCATATTTGCCCAGAAATTCAGCATTTCTAATGTTATTTATTTCTTCCCATAAATCAGCATTTTCATGAGTTGTTATTTATCCTCCATCTGAAGAAGTCCTTTTAGCACTTCTTATTGAACAAGCCTACTGGCAACAAATTCTCAGTTTTTGTGTGATAATGCTCTTACTTCACTTTCATTTAGCGGGGCTGGTTACTTTTATAAATCAACTTTACTGTGGCACAACTGGGTTCATGTGTTAGTCTTCCCAGCTGATGCTCTCTGAGGGCAGGGCCCAGGACTCTGAAGGGACAGCAGAGCACAGTGGCCCAGCATCCAAATTCTACAGCCAAATGCCTGAGTTTAAATCTCCACTCCACAATCAAGTACGTGGGCAGGCGTCTTAACCTGTCAGGACCTCAGCATCCTCATAAACCAAATTAGGAAAATATAAATAATACCTGCTTCAGAGAACTGTTGCAGAGGTTATGCAAACCACTATATGTTAAAAATCTTAGAACAATGTCCAAGACATAGGAAAGTGAAAGTTGCTCAACCGTGTCCAACTCTTTGCAAACCTATGTACTATATAGGCCATGGAATTCTCCAGGCCAGAATACTGGAGTGGGTAGCCTTTTTCTTCTCCAGGGGATCTTCACAACCCAGGGACCAAACGCAGGTCTCCAGCATTGCAGGCAGATTGTTTACCAACTGAGATATCAGGGAAGCCCTTAATACATAGGAATAACTATACAAATGTTTGCTATTATTGTAACTATATCACTATCCCCAACAACTAACAGAATGTTTACATCTTAGGAAATGTTTAACATAATTTGAAGAAACAAGTGCTTCCTAGATTATTTAAAGACTCAGTTACTCGAGAAGTCATAATCACTAAGGAATTCTAAGATTATTCCTTTTGTATTTTTGGTGGGACTGGGGGGAAGCTGGGGTGCACGGCATATGAGATCTTAGTTCCCTGATCAGGGCCCTGTGGTGCAGGTGCAGTGTCTTAACCACTGAACAACCGGGAACATCCTCTTTTATATACTGGTATAAGATAGGCTCAAGGATGAACTGAATAACACAGGTTCAGTTCAGTTCAGTTCAGTCACTCAATCATGTCCAACTCTTAGTGACCCCATGAATCGCAGCATGCCAGGCCTCCCTGTCCATCACCAACTTCCAGAGTCCACCCAAAACCATGTCCATTGAGTCGGTGATGCCATCCAACCATCTCATCCTCGGTCGTCCCCTTCTCCTCCTGCACTCAATCTTTCCCAGCATCAGGGTCTTTTCAAACGAGTCAGCTCTTGGCATCAGGTGGCCAGAGTATTGGAGTTTCAGCTTCAAAATCAGTCCTACCAATGAACACCCAGGTCTGATCTTTAGGATGGACTGACTGGATCTCCTTGCAGTCCAAGGGACTCCCAAGAGTCTTCTCCAACACCACAGCTCAAAGCATCAGTCCTTCGGCGCTCAGCTTTCTTTATAGTCTAACTCTCACATCCATACATGACCACTGGAAAAACCAGAGCCTTGACTAGACGGACTTTGTTGGCAAAGTAATGTCTCTGCTTTTGAATATGCTATCTAGGTTGGTCATAACTTTCCTTCCAAGGAGTAAGCGTATTTTAATTTCATGGCTGCAGTCACCATCTGCAGTGATTTTGGAGCCCAGAAAAATAAAGTCAGCCACTGTTTCCACTGTTCTCCATCTATTCCCCATGAAGTGATGGGACCAGAAGCCATGATCTTCGTTTTCTGAATGTTGACCTTTAAGCCAACATTTTCACTCTCCACTTTCACTTTCATCAAGAGGCTTTTTAGTTTCTTCTTCACTTTCTGCCATAAGGGTGGTGTCATCTGCATATCTGAGGTTATTGATATGTCTCCCAGCAATCTTGTTTCCAGCCTGTGCTTCCTCCAGCCCAGCGTTTCTCATGATGTACTCTGCATAGAAGTTAAATAAGCAGGGTGACAATATACAGCCTTGATGTACTGCTTTTCCTATTTGGAACCAGTCTGTTGTTCCAAGTCCAGTTCTAACTGGTGCTTTCTAATGTGCATATAGGTTTCTCCAGAGGCAGGTCAGGTAATCTGGTATTCCCATCTCTTGAAGAATTTTCCACAGTTTATTGTGATTCACAGTCAAAGGTTTTGGCATAGTCAATAAAGCAGAAATAGATGTTTGTCTGGAACTCTCTTGCTTTTTCTGATGATCCAGCCGATGTTGGTAATTTGATCTCTGGTTCCTCTCCCTCTTCTAAAACTAGCTTGAACATCTGGAAGTTCATGGTTCACATATTGCTGAAGCCTGGCTTGGAGAATTTTGAGCATCACTTTACTAGTGTGTGAGATGAGTGCAACTGTGCAGTAGTTTGAGCATTCTTTGGCATTGCCTTTCTTTACGATTGGAATAAAAACTGATCTTTTCCAGTCCTGTGGCCGCTGCTGAGTTTTCCAAATTTGCTGGCATATTGAATGCAGCACTTTCACAGCATCATCTTTTAGGATTTGAAATAGCTCAACTGGAATTTCATCACCTCCACTAGCTTTGATCATAGTGATGCTCCCTAAGGCCCATTTGACTTCACATTCCAGGATGTCTGGCTCTACGTGAGTAATCACACCATCGTGATTATCTGGGTCACGAAGATCTTTTTGTACAGTTCTTCTGTGTATTCTTGCCACCTCTTCTTAATATCTTCTGCTTCTGTTAGGTCCATACCATTTTTGACCTTTATTGAGCCCATCTTTGCATGAAATGTTCCCTTGGTATCTCTAATTTTCTTGAAGAGATCTCTAGTCTTTCCCATTCTATTGTTTTCCTCTATTTCTTTGCATTGATCACTGAGGAAGGCTTTCTTATCTCTCCTTGCTATTCTTTGGAACTCTGCATTCAAATGGGTATATCTTTCTTTTTCTCCTATGCTTTTCACTTCTCTTATTTTCACAGCTATTTGTAAGGCCTCCTCACAAAGCCACTTTGCTTTTTTGCCTTTCTTTTTCTTGGGGATGGTCTTGACTCCTGTCTCCTGTACAACATCACGAACCTCTGTCCACAGTTCATCAGGCACTCTGTCTATCAGACAGATAGATTTGGTCCCTTAAATCTATTTCTCACTTCCACTGTATAATCATAAGGGATTTGATTTAGGTCATACCTGAATGGTCTAGTGGTTTTCTCCACTTTCCTCAATTTCAGTCTGAATTTGGCAATTAGGAGTTCATGATCTGAGCCACAGTCAGCTCCCGGTCTTGTTTTTGCTGACTGTATAGAGCTTCTCCATCTTTGGCTGCAAAGAATATAATCAATCTGATTTTGGTGTCAACCACCTGGTTTTGTCCATGTGTAGAGACTTCTCTTGTGCTGTTGGAAGACAGTGTTCGCTATGACCAGTACATTCTCCCAGCAGAACTCTATTAGCCTTTGCCCTGTTTCATTCTGTACTTCAAGGCCAAATTTGCCTGTTACTCCAGGTGTTTCTTGACTTCCTACTTTTGCATTCCAGTCCCTTGTAATGAAAAGGACATCCTTTTTGGATGTTAGTTCTAGAAGGTTTTGTAGATCTTCATAGAACTGTTCAACTTCAGCTTCTTCAGCATTACTGTGACTTTATTTTACTGGGCCCCTAAATCACTGCAGATGGTGACTGCTGCCATGAAATTAAAGGACACTTGCTCCTTGGAAGAAAAACTATGACTTACCTAGACAGAATAATAAAAAGCAGAGATATCACTTTGCCAACCAAGGTCCATCTAGTAAAAGCTATGGTTTTTCCAGTAGTCATGTAAGAATGTCAGAGTTGGACCATAAAGAAAGCTAAGCTCTGAAGAACTGACGTTTTTGAATTGTGATGTTGGAGAAGACTCTTGAGAGTCCCCTGGACTGAAAGGAGATCAAACAAGTCAATCCTAAATGAAATCAGTCTTGAATAGTCATTGGAAGTACTGATTCTGAAGCTGAAGCTCCAATACTTTGTCCACCTGATGGGAATAACTGACTCATTGGAAAAGACTGTGATGCTGGGGAAGATTGAAGGCAGGAGAAGAGGACGATAGAGGATGAGATGGTTGGAGGGCATCACTGACACAATGGACACGAGCTTGGGCAAGCTCTGGGAGTTGGCGATAGACAGTGAAGCCTTGCATGCTGCAGTCCATGGGGTCGCAAAGAATCGGACACCACTAAGCAAGTGAACTGAACTGAATGAAAGTCAGCTGTCCAAAATGCTTCCCTGTCTCCCCTCTGAAGGAAGAGTGTATCCCTAACTTGGTACCAAAGCCCTCTTAGCTTTTCCAACTTCATCTTCTACCAATACCTCTCCAAGTACCTTATATTCCAGCTACTCTGAACTCCTTACAGTTTCCCAGCATTTTTTTTTTCTTTTTTTAAAGGTAGGGGACAATGGAGGACATAAACAGTGTCATCTATCTGTGATATCTTCACTCTCATAACTCATTCCTCCTTACCCTTTAAAACCCTCACAAGTCATCATACTCAAATCAGCAAGAACATATCCAAAAGTTCAGCTAGTGGCTCTGCCTTACTGCAAAAGCTCATTAGCAAGTAATGTTGCAGTGAAAACCCTGTGCAACGGGAAGATTTAGTCATGCAGGATTTAGCAGAGCAGCTGCACTCAGGCATGCCCAAAAACAAAGATCAGATTTGCACTCCTAGCTCTCAAAAGCTGCTGCTTCTTTTTGTGGCTCAATGGGCTTTCTGTACCTATGAACCATGTCAGTGTTCTAGATCTGCAAGGCCATGACTGTTGGCCAGAATATACATATGTTATATGGTATATGCTATACATATGGTATATGCTACCATGTCCAGAATCTAAACAAGTGATATTCTCAGAAAGAATGTCTCCTAGAGAAAAACTATTGCCCCAAAGGTGTGAAAGAACCAGGAGTTGATTGCCCACAAGTCATCTCGTATCCAGCCCAAATCAATACTTTCCCTTTTAAGAGAAGTTTTGAGTTGCTACCATTGATCATAAACCTTTATAGAATCTCTTCAATGTTCTCTGTTGCCAGGCACTATGCCTGACAATTCCTCACTTTTTCAAGTGAGGGGCTCAATAATTTCTCCTTTCCTGGCCTCAGCTTCAGTTACTATAAATGAGGCAAGCCTTTACAAAGGCATCAAGGAATGATGGCTATCCTCTCTTTCCTAACTGTATCCCCACATCGAGTTTTCATCATGAAAATAAACATAGCTCTTGGTGGCTGAGTGCACCTGGTGTAAGACCAGTTAAAATAAAACCCCATGTTATCATGGTGCCTGACACTTCAGAGTAGAGAGTGGTTATCAATTGGTTAACACATTCCCCTTAACTTACCATTGAGAGAGAAATGACAATGACAGCCATCCAAAGGATGATTGATATTTATCTTATGAGAAGATGCAGGAGCTGGGCAAAGAAACTTCTGTTGTATCATTGGGCTTATCTGTTTAAATCATCCAACTGGTAAAGTTCCATGTCTTGCCCTTGCCCACTGTCATTTGCCAGATGTGACAGCAGTTCTGAGCCACAGCTGCACCTCCTCTATCAGGTCTTGCCTTTGATTAATCAGTGATGCCTTGTGGTTGGAGGATGTTTATATCGGTTTGGCCAAAAAGCTCGTTAGGATTTTCCATAGCACATTATGGAAAAACCCAAACATGAATGAACATTTTGGCCACCCCAATACCATCCTAACCTGGAGGTTCTTGATAACTGTATGGAGTCAATGCCCACTCCCGAAAGTATGCGATTCTGAAACCCAGCTTCTCCCCACTGTCAGGTCTGAGCAGGTGTCCTGTATAAGGTAACATCTCCTTATTTGTGGGCAGAAGTTCAAAGACCAAATCTCTTCTGAACACCTACTGCTATATGAGTAGTATGGTGGACATTTCACGTGTATCAGTATAATTTCCTTTGACCCTCACAACCTTGTGAGGTCAATGATAGCAGCTCCCTATTAGAGAAGTGGTATTTGAGAATCTGAAATAGCAAATAACTTACCCAGAGTCAGATAGCTACTGTGTGATGACTTGGGTTTGAAACTGATGCCAAACCTATGTTTTCACATAATTTAATTTAGGGATGTTTAATACATTAGGATCTTAGAAACTTTAGAGAGCTGTTGGGTAATGTCTTTAGATCTTTAGGGTAGGGAGCATGCAAGTTTTCTAGTTGTTGGATTTCTGGGTGGTGGCAAAATTTATGAGATAGTAAATATGAAGGGAATACCAGACCACCTGACCTGCCTCTTGAGAAACCTATATGCAGGTCAGAAAGCAACAGTTAGAACTGGACATAGAACAACAGACTGCTTCCAAATAGGAAAAGGAGTACATCAAGGCTGTATATTGTCACCCTGCTTATTTAACTTATATGCAGAGAACATCATGAGAAATGCTGGGCTGGAAGAAGCACAAGCTGGAATCAAGATTGCTGGGAGAAATATCAATAACCTCAGATATGCAGATGACACCATACTTATGGCAGAAAGTGAAGAGGAACTAAAAAGCCTCTTGATGAAAGTGAAAGAGAAGAGTGAAAAAGTTGGCTGAAAGCTCAACATTCAGAAAACTAAGACCATGGCATCTGGTCCCATCACTTCATGGGAAATAGATGGGGAAACAGTGGAAACAGTGTCAGACTTTATTTTGGGGGCTCCAAAAATCACTGCAGATGGTGACTGCAGCCATGAAATTAAAAGACGCTTACTCCTTGGAAGAAAAGTTATGACCAATCTACAGAGCATATTCAAAAGCAGAGACATTACTTTGCCAACAAAGGTCTGTCTAGTCAAGAGTATGGTTTTTCCAGTGGTCATGTATGGATGTGAGAGTTGGACTGTAAAGAAAGCTGAGCACCAAAGAATTGATGCTTTTGAGCTGTGGTGTTAGAGAAGACTCTTGAGAGTCCCTTGGACTGCAAGGAGATCCAACCAGTCCATTCTGAAGGAGATCAGTCCTAGGTGTTCTTTAGAAGGACTGATGCTAAAGCTGAAACTCCAATACTTTGGCCACCTCATGTGAAGAGTTGACTCATTGGAAAAGACTCTGATGCTGGGAGGGATTAGGGGCAGGAGGAGAAGGGGACAACAGAGGATGAAATGGTTGGATGGCATCACTGACTCGATGGACATGAGTTTGGGTGAACTCTGGGAGTTGGTGATGGACAGGGAAGCCTGGTGTGCTGCAGTCCATGGGGATGCAAAGAGTGGGACACGACTGAGTGACTGAACTGAACTGAAATACAGAAGGAGTAGGAGTTTGTGAACATTTGAATGTCTCAATTATTCCAGGCCTTCACTCAGATCACCTCAACAACATCTTGAGATGTAGACAAAATGGGACACAAGTGATTAAATCAAAGCACACTTGTCTGCCCAAGAAATAACTGTAGAATAGATACAGTGTAGTCTGAAGATTTAATCATCATCCCTTTGCCTATCTGCAGAGAAATGACATTATCTGAAAAAATTCCTCCTTTCCTTTCTCGCTTTCTCTCTTCATGTTTCTGTTTTTCTCCTTTCTTGATTTCCCTCTATTCTTTTCCTATTTAATTTTCTTCTAATTAATTCTCCAACAACAGATTCTTATTAAACATCACATATGTGTGGAAGTCTTCTGTTCACAGAGATGAATTAAGCCATTATTGCCATCCAGGAAGTAGCACTCCAATTTGTGTAGTAAGACATGCACATAAATATATATATAATACAAGATGAAAAGTATTACTGGCCTTAGAAGAAGTTTGGAAGAATATGCAGTAGGGTAAAATGAAACATCAGGTTACTTTTAACTGAAGATGAGCCTTAAAGGATAGATGGAATGAATGGATATGATATAGACGTAAATAAAGGGGGAAAGGAACCTCCCGAAAGTTCTGTGCTCTGCAGAATAATGCCCACACCCAATGACATCCACACTATTAATGCCCCAGAACTTATGACTATGTTAGGTTACAGGGCAGAGGGGAATTAAGGTTGAGGATGGGATTCAGGTTGCTAATAGAGTGACTTTAAAATAGGAAGACAATCCCAGGCTATCTGGGTGGGTCCAATTTAAGAGTCCTTGAAGGTGGAAGAGGGAGGCAAAAGGAGAGAATTAGAGGAGGTATGATAAGAGAAGCAAAGGTGCAGAGATGCTATGTTTATTGCTTTGAAGATGGAAGAGATATGGTCATGAGTCAAGAAATGAGGGCAGCCTCTAAAAGCTATAAAAGGCAAGGACTATGTTTTCTCCTAGAGCCTCCAGGAAGGAACACTGCCCTGCCAATACTTTGATTAGCTCAGGAAGATCTGTGTCAGACTTTTGACCTCCAGAGCTGAAGGAAAATAAATGTGTGCTGTTTTAAACCACTAAGTTGGTGGTGTTTTGTCATAGCAGCAAAAGGTAAACTAATACAGGAGAATCACATGGTGCACAGGTGGGAATTTAATCATATTTTTTTATAACACAAAGTCCACAAAGGAGAAAGTAGGAGATGAGACTTGGGAGGCAGGTAGAGTCTACCAAGAAGGGTAGTAGGAAGGCACTACAATTATTAAAGAAGAGAGTGACAGGATCAAATCTGCATTTAAGAAGGACCAATGGGGCAGTTGTGTGAAGGAGTAATTAGGGCAGGTCAGGAAAATCAGCTAGGAAGCTGCAGGAGTGGTTTAGGCAAGAAGGGTTGAGGCCTCTGGGAGAGCAAGGTCGTGAGAAGAGATAAGGGTAGTCTTCATTAATTCAACAAATTATTTTTGAGTGTCTGCTAAGCACCAGGCACTGGTGTAGGTGTTGGGGACATGGGGAAGCCCATGGCTAATATCCTGACCCTCGCTTCAGGATTTAAAGTCTAATTGGTATAGGGAGGCAATAAAGAAATAGGTATATAATGTGTCAGGGGTAATAAGAGCTCTGAAAAAAATTAAGTGGTGAAAGATGCTTAGAGAGTGACAAGTGCACACAGGGAACTATTTCAATGGGACTTTGGGGAAGATCTTTCTGAGAAGAGGGTATTTGAACACAGATCTGAAAGAAGAGAAGAAAAGAACCAGGCAAGTATATCAGGGCAGAGTCTTCCTAGCAGAGAGCAGAAATAGAAGTGCATTCACAGTAAAGTATAGAGGCTGCTGTGGCTGGAGGGAAACGAACACAGGTGTGAGTGGTGGGAGCTGAAGGCAGAGGCATGGAACAGAAGGGTCTCTTGGACAGTCTTGTTGATCACTGTGAACTCAGGCTGCCCAAGAAGATGAAAGCATTTGCTTTTAGAATTGATAGGACTAGGAAGCTGTTGAAATGGAGAGTTAGGGGGGTCTGAGAATAACGGGCAGTCTTCTCCTATGGCTTCAGTTGTCAAATTCATCCTGAGCCAATCAGATGTTCCCACCCAAAGGAAGCCCATTCAGAAGAACACAGGAAACGTGATCTGGGAAATGCCTCATCTTGGAATCATCCAAATCCAGCTTGACTGCAGAGTAAGTGCTTTGCATGAAAAGAAATTTCCATATTGTTCTCCATATTTCCCTCATGGGTCAAAACCAGATTGGAGGTGTAGCAGAGAAAATCTGGGTCCCAAATTTTTGTACATTAGTCTGGATAGAGACAACCCAAGAGTTGTGTTCAAGTTTCAATTAGAAGATATCCCACAGTAATGACGGCACCAGGTGTATCTTGGTACGTAGCCCTTAACCTTCCTAGGTCTCAGATTCCAAATGGAAGATAGGAGGATTGTTAAGGTTCTAAGAGATCACCTGATCTCTTGAAGGCCTTTTGGTTATAGGACCTGTAGTTCTATGCCTGAAATAAAAACTTAAAATATATTCAATAAATAGGCACACAAGGCTTCCCTGGTAGCTCAGTGGTAAAGAATCCACCTGCCAACGCAAGAGACACGGGTTTGTCTTCTGATCCAGGAAGCTCCCACACACAGCGGAGCAACTAAGCCCATGTGCCGCAACTACTGAGCCTGTGCAGCAGAGCCCAGGAGCCCCAACTACTGAGACCATGCACAGCAACTGCTGAAGCCCGTGTGCCTTAAGAGCCTGCGCTCTGCAGAAAGAAAAGCCACCACAATGAAAAGCCCATGCATTGCCACTAGAGTAGCCCCTGCTCACTGCAACTAGAGGAAAGCCTACACAGCTACAAAGACCCAGCACAGCCATAAATAAATCAAAATTGTAAAAAAGTTTATCAAAACTCAAAATCAATGGGCAAACAGACAGAGGAGGGGAAATCAGGGGTTGTCAACCTGGGATTTTATGTGGCCGGGTATTCTGATATCACAGAGCAAGAAAAGCATCTCACTGTAGGGATAAGAGCACAGACCCATGTTTTAATTTCAATTTCATTTCTTACTGGTTGTGGAGTAGAACAAGCCAGCATACAAATACACAAATGTATAACCATGTGACTTTGAACTCATGATTTCCTACCCCCTTATGCTCATATCGTCATCTGTAAATTGGAGATGTTCATATCTATGCCATAGTGTTATTGTGAGGTTTAGAGAAAATGCAGACAGGAAATGCTTATGAGGCCCTTCACCACTGAAAGGTGTTCCAGTGAAAGAAAACACTGTTCTTGTTACTTTAAAAATAAAACTAGAAGTAAAAATTCCATTAGAAGTTGAACACTGCAATAATCCCATTGAGGAACAGCACAATAAAGACACTAGCTTGAGGAGGAGAAAGATAAGTGCAGGTTCTCCACAGCTGCTCCTAAAGCAGCGAAAGGTCTCAGATGCACAATCTCGCAACAGTCAACCTAAGAATTGAGGGCGAGCACTTTCGTGTTCTGTAATCCTTGACTCCTACCCAGAGCTCTCATTAGCTCACCAGGAGTTCCCTTAACACTGATTGAGAACCACAGCCCTAAGGGGAACTCAGGGGCTGTTCAAAGTAACACTGATTTCATCTAGACTGTATACACCCCCAGCCATCTCTGCTGAGAGGTCCAACAGGGTCTGTCTCTTGATCTTGACCTGCTCTCTCCCTAAGGCAGGGTTGTGATGGGGGGCTGGCTCTAAAGCCTGCATTTCCCCAGCATGATGTGAGCTGCGCTGGGCCAATGGGAGGCCTTGGAGGGAAATGCAAGAGCAGGAGGAAGGGAGCCACCAGGCTATTTCTTCCCATTTCTCTTTCTGTTCAGAGAAGAATCTCTGAAGTCAGCGATGTCTTTCCACGGTTCCAGCTCCCACCTGCTGACCCCACACTCTGGAGTCTGGCTTCTATCCTCTGTTACTTCAGTCTACAAAGGCTAGATGCTTCCTCTAATGGAAGGTGGGTTGATTTGGTATACCCACTTTGGCTTTCCAGATTTTCTTTTACCTATGTGAATGGTTCCCTACATTAATTTCCCTCTGTTTTTAATGCTTACAATGATTTCCTTTCTGGTTGGACTCAAGATGAATGCAGTCATATTGAGAGCTGGCTATAACCTGGGTGGGGCGGGATGAGCTCAGGGACCTCTCACATAGCAGCAGCACCCTGGAAGCTGCAACATACTCCTAAGTCAGTCTATGGTCCAGTTGGTCCAGAAATTCACTCGTCTTGGGCCCTGAGCCAAATTAAACTCTAGGAAGTAGACTCACAGATTCTAAACTAGCAAGATTTTGAAGGATAAAACATAAAGTCCATTTTAAAATTCTAACGAGAAATGGAACTGTGGCATGGACCAGAGAAATCTTATCTGCAGAACCCACACAGTTTCTCATACAGAAGCCTGATACAATCAGAGGGAATTGCAAAGACCAAAGACAGAAGATCTTATGCATTTAATTGTGAAGAGTATCATATATTAGTATCAGGTTCTGAGAGCCCACAGAATCCATGGCCACAGCAGAGATGGCCTTGACAATCTGCCAATGTCATTTATTGGGAAATTCACATCAACAGGATAGACTGCTCCTACCCTCATGGAACATTCAATAAGTCTCCAAGTCCAGTGGCCATCCCCTGGGAAGAACTCTGACTGGCACTGCCCACATCCACCTCTGTGACCCCTTTACCTATACTTCCATGACTGACCATCCCATGCTCCAGTGAGCACATTGCTGCTTTGTTTCTCTGTCACCTGGAGAAAAAGTGCCAATCATTCATCAGTTGGGAATGGTCTTAGGTGAGGCAGATCCCAGAACCGTTCCTCTCCAGACCTCCTGAGGGAGACAGGGCTCCTGGGGAAGTTACCATACAAGTGAATCTAAAAACCTTCCTGTTGGAAAGTGAGGCCACACATGGAATGAAGCATCCTCCTCTAAGTTTAATATGAAAGAAATGAGTTCATTCTCCCTCTGGAACCTAAAGGAACCATTAGGAACTTAGGGCTGGTATGGTTTGCAGTGCCCACAGTTCAGGGCAACACTCACACACAAACACACTCATACACACACAGGGTCATCTCAATAGTAAATAAACCATTCAGTATCATCTGTTCAGCAGCATCATACATGGCACTCACTGAAGCCAGCCCTGGAAAACTGGGCCTTCTGTAGGACTGATTATATTCTCTCCATCTCTCTCTATGCAGCACTTGGAAGCAGGAGCATTTTACCATCCTCTATTTCTGATCCATACTCTAATAATCTAGAATCTAAGTCTCAAAGATAATTTTATTACTTGAAGCCCAAATTTTGGGAAGGGTAAGGGTGGCAGCATGCAAGTGGTATGCTGGGAAACCAATTTTCCAAAAAACTGAATTTATAACTTTGACAACTTCGGTTGCATAAATTTTCCCACTATGGCTGATTTTAAGCTAAACAAAGTGTAACCAACCAACTGACAAAATTCCTTTATATTTGACAAAATTTTTTCTCATGAGCTGGGACAAATGCAAACATATGACTAGAACATTTGCCTCCCCCTCCACCAAATGATGATCATCCCCCAAAATGAACCACGTAGGAACTCAAGAAAATCCATCTATGATTAAAATTCACTTGCAGTTTTCTCTGCTATTGCTACCTAAAGCTGTGGAGAAAAATTCTTACCATCATAAGGATCTCAAGTCTATCTCTCAACAGAGACTATGTTTGCTTATTTGCCTGTTTATTTATTTATACCTTCTTTTTTCAATAAAGGATTTACGGTGGATTACCTAAATACATTCAATATAAAAAGTAGATAAAACTGAATTTAAAATAAGTGGATGAGAAAAGTGGGACAAAGAGAAAATGAAAGTTTTCATAATAAGAGAAAAAATGCAATTAGGAGTGAGCTTAGCACACAAAATACATGGTATAAAGCTTTCTGGGCCATTCGTGCAGAGAAGGTTCAGAAGGAACAAGTAGACACTCAGTGATGGGCCACTCACAGGAGTTCCCATGCCCAGATTTTAGTGTATCTGGCCATCTGTGCAGAGTTATGTGGCAACTGGATTCCAGTGCATCTGTTTGGACATTAATGTTACACCCAGGACTTCTATGGAAAGGTGGTGAATGGGTCTTGTGTCCCACTGTCTATCTGTAGAGGCTCTTGGCAGTCTAATGATCTCCCATTGCCCTGCCAATGTGTCAGAATTGCTGTTCTGGAGGAAATCCCAGTCTCCAGGAACAGGCTCGCTAGGGGCACTCTCTGGACGGTGAATTCATCAAGCCCCTTCTAAGTCAGACTGGCAGTCTATGAACGGATCAGTCCAGCTCTGCACAGATAGAACACTGTCAAGCAGAATAGTGGCCCACGTTCTCTCCAGGTGCCAATCACCTAGAACAGCCAGAAAATCAACTCTGGGGACATGAGTGACCAAAGAGGCCAGAGAAGAAGAAAATCATTCAAATGGACATGTATCTGGGCTTTGGTTACATGAAGTCAGTGAATACCTAGGATATGAACTTTGGCAGGCTTTTCATGTGTTGTGATGAAGCTCCAATATTACTCCCCACTTGGTTCCCCAGGGCCCTTAAGGAGACCTCCAGGTGTCTCCTCTATGATGAGCTCCTTCCCTGAGTTGGCCTCATTATTAGGGATGTGTTCCTGCTTAATAATACAACAACAACAACAACAAAAAAAAGTATATGCCTGGCATAGGGCTTTGCATTGAGCAATGTCCTCCTAAAGCTGTCAGTGGGGTCTTTATGGTAAGGTCTCTTTCCTTCTAGGGTCCTATCTGAGGTAAAGTTCATTTTCCCAAGATTATGACCATAAGACACCTAGGTGCCTCTCGCCCCCATGCCCCACACTCCTGTGTTCAGCCAGGCCCTGATACATGTTGAGTTTGCGAAACTCTCTGGGCTCTGGGCCTTCCTGCTTGGCTATACTTCCAGAGCCAATCTTTGTAGCCAGGACAGATTCCTCAATGGTCTTTATCTCATGCCAGACCCATCCTACTTTCATGCCTTCTCTGGGTATAAATCTGCAGATAAGACCCCTAGAGTGATGTTTTGGGGAAACAGCATTAATCAGGCATTGGTCCATCAGCTTTTAGGGGACCAGTTCATGGCAGGTCCTGAGAATTCCATATGCTGAATATCGGTGAGAATTGGCAGAACCTGCTGAGTGTTGCATGCCCAGAGACTTGTCCTCTCTAGTCTCTGCTCAGTCACATCCAGCCTCAAATTTCCCAAGAGCAGGTCATCAAAGCTATCCAGGCCTCAGCCACAAGGCAAAGATTCCTTTTGGAGACAGCTTTGCTATTGTGAGAAAAACACAGAGCTTAGAATCAGCAGAACTGAGTCCAAAAGATAATTTCATTTATCAGACTCATGAACTCACATAAAGTCATATCTCTGAATTTCAGTTTTTTAATCTGTAAAATAGGAATAATAAAAATATCTAACTGGAGTCAAGGTCTAAAAAAGAAAATGTATATAAAAATTCCTCATAAATTGAAGCACAATACAATGTTATATATTATATTCATTTACAATTGGCTTTTCAAAGAGTTTGTTAAATTTTTAAAAAGCAAACTGAATATAAGGAAGGTCCAGATTTCAGTAGAGACAAAGTAGCTTGAACAGGCAAATTCTTATACAGAGAACAGTCACAAAGTGTGTACCAAATATTTTAGGATCACTGGAGAATACCACAAACTGGCAGAAACTGAATGGGAGATCAGTCTTGTACATAGGAAATACACTGGTGAGATTTGTGAATTAACAGTTTTTTACCTGGGGGTATATCCCAATCCTTATATTTCAGGACAGTAGAAAACTACAGTACTGCTAGCTTGAGGTGTCAGAGAATGGAGTTCTGGGCTGGCAAAACTGCTGAAGTGTGTGTGTGTGTGTGTGTGTGTGTGTCTGTGTGTCTGTGTGTGTGTCTGTGTGTCTGTGTCTGTGTGTGTGTGTATGTGTCTGTGTGTGTCTGTGTGTCTGTGTGTGTCTGTGTCTGTGTGTCTGTGTCTGTGTCTGTGTGTGTGTGTGTTTATGGTAGGGGGGAAGATCCTGGAAAGGAGAGGGCTACAAAAGTAGTGAATACAAAAATCTGCAAATAAAAGGAAGAATACAGAACTAAAAGCTGAGTGCTCAGTCATGTCCAACTCTGCGACCCTATGGACTGTAGCCTGCCAGGCTCCTATGTCCATGGCATTTTCCAAGCAAGAATACTGGAGTGGGTTGCCATTTCCTTCTCCAGGGGATCTTCCTGACCCAGGGATCAAACCCAGGTCTCCCGCATTGCAGGCAGACTGTTTACCGTCTGAGCCACCAGGGAATCCCCAAAAGCTGAAATAATTGTATTGATTATTTCCTTCCAACAGAAGATACATTTTGGAGTTTAAAGTCAGCCAAGTTAATTAAACAAATGTAAATATTCTTCAAAAGAAGATAACAAAATCTAGAGTCTCCTGCAATATACCTTCCAAATTGTCCACATATAAATAAAAAATTGGTAGACATTCAAAGCAATAAGAATGTATAACCTGTACTTCATGGATAAGCAGTACACTCAAGAACTTCTATGAAAATACGTCACTGAATCAAGAATAAGAAATATCAGCAAAAAACACAACTATTTTTAAAAAAGCAAATTTTAAAGCTGAAACCACAAAACAGAGTATTAAAAATGTCAGAGGAAAGAAACAGTAAACTCAAAGATAGATGAATAGAAATTATCCAAACTAAAGAACAGAGAGGAAATTTTTTGAATAAAAATTAACAAAGCTTTAGTGACCTTTGATACAATATCAAGCAATCTAATATATTTATAATTGGAGCTCCAAAAGGAATTCAAAGAGAGAATGGAGCAGAGAAAAAATATAATGATCAAAAATTCCCCAAATTACTTAAGAAAGTTTGCTTTGTAGATGCAAGAAGTCAGTAAAACCAAGGAGAATAAATATAATCAATACCATATAACACCATATCAATGGTTGAATCCCAAGATAAAAACAAAATCTTAAAAGGAGCCACAAAAATCATACATTATGTATAGAAACATAATTGCACAAATACAGCTGACTCCTTATCAGAAATCATGAAGGTCACTGGCAATGGAATGAAGTCTTTAAAACAATCAGAGAATAATCAAGAATCCTACAGCCAGTAAAATTGCTTTTAAAATATTAAAGGCAAAATAAAAACATTTTCAGATGAGCAACAACAACAACAACAAAAACAAATGGGAGGATATGTAGCCAGGTTATTTACTCTGCAAAATACTCTGAAAGAAGTTCTTCTGGCTGAGGGGCAATAACACCAGATAGAAAATCAGATTAACAAAAATGAATGAGTGACACTAAAATAAGTATTGTATAAATATGAAAGAGTTTTCCTTTCTTTTTCTTCAAAAATATATATTTAAACAAAAACAACTAATATTTTTGCTGTGTTATAGTGCATATAGATTATCAAATGTGTATGCATGTGTGCTAATTTGCTTCAGTCATGTCTGATTCTTTGCGACCCTATGGACTATAGCCCACCAGGCTTCTCTGTCCATGGGATTCTCCAGGCAAGAATACTGGAGTGGGTTGCTATGCCCTCCTCCAGGGAATCTTCCTGACCCAGGGATCGAACCCATGTCTCTTATGTCTCCTGCATTGGCAGGCGGGTTCTTTAACACTGGCACCACCTGGGACCCCCAAAATATGTATGTGTGTGTGTATGTTTATAGAAACACAAAGGGTGATCAGGTCAACAGAACCTAATTGTTCCAAGTTTCCCAATGTTTTGTGAAGAAGCAGTGAAAAGTAACACTGTGAAGAGTCAAAGGTACATATATCAGTTAAATGCTGCTGCTGCTGCTGCTGCTAAGTCGTTTCAGTCGTATCCAACTCTGTGCAACCCCAGAGACAGCAGCCCACCACGCTCCACCGTCCCTGAGATTCTCCAGGCAAGAACACTGGAGTGGGTTGCCATTTCCTTCTCCAATGCATGAAAGTGAAAAGTGAAAGTGAAGTCGTTCAGTCATGTCCAACTCTTCGCAACCCCATGGACTGCAGCCTACCAGGCTCCTCCATCCATGGGATTTTCCAGGCAAGAGTGCTGGAGTGGGGTGCCATTGCTGTCTCTGAGTTAAATGCTGAGTAATCAGTTGAAGACATGAAGAAAGGTATGGTTAAAAAGACATTAGTTGGAATAAAAGTGAATATTGAAAACTGCTTACGTCAGAACAAGAAAGGTGAAATGGAAGAATGAAGGAATTGTTGGAACAAGCAATAATATGCTAGATCTAAGGGGCTCAGATGGTAAAGCATCTGCCTGCAATGCAGGAGACCCAGGTTCAATTCTTGGATCAGGAAGATCCCCTGGAGAAGGGAATGGCAACCCACTCCAGTATTCTTGCCTGGAAAATTCCATGGACAGAGGAACCTGGTGGGCTACAGTCCATGGGTTCACAAAGCATCGAACATGACTGAACAAGTAACACACAATAAAATCAATATCAACAATATCAATAATTATATCAATAATATCAATAATTATATTAATATAAAAGGACTAAACTCTCAAATAAAAGGCAGAAATTGTCAGATTGTATTAAAAAGTCAAGACCCAACAATATGATGCATAGAAAAGACAAATTTTAAATACCAACACAAATAGAGCAAAGCAAATCTCGTGACTACATCTAACTTTCAGGCGAGTACAAAAGTGTAACCCTACCATGTGCTAAGATAATGGAAAACCAATTATCTTTGCTGCAAAGACAGGTACCATCAATGATGGTTAAGAGAGAGCTGCATGTCTCTTAAACACCACACACCCACTTGTCCACCCAGCTGACCACAATGCCTAGTGAATGTTATGCCCATGGTCCCTGTGCTAAATCCAATCCCCACTGATAACCATGCATGAACTAAGGGTGGCATTTTCAGAAACCAGTGGAGTCCAAAATATATTGGACAATACCAAAGATAGGCAAGAGGCCAACCCAACCCTGTAAAATCCAGAATAGGTGTTCATTACTTCTTAAGCTTGAGAGAGAGACTTAGACCAGCAGAAAAACATCTTCTCTATGGTTGGTATCTCACAGAAAGAAATTACACCAGTTATTTTAACAGGAAGAATTTAATATAAAAATTTTAATGCAAGTGAAAGAATTGTTATCTAGATATCTGAAAAGACAAAAAGATGCACTAAGGTATCACAGAGATAGCAAATGCAGGAAGTAACTACCCCTAGGAGTGGGTAACAAAGAGAAAAGATGGACACTGAACTTGAGAAGTGTGGATGAAGGTCCTTTTGGCTGTTGGTTCTTCAAGAGTTGGTAAAATTGGCTTCAGCTGTAGTTGCAGAAACACCCTGCTGTCTAGGTAAAGAAGGAAGCCAGAGGTGACCCACCAGAAGCTCCCAGGAAGCTGAGAGGAAAAAGAAACTCCCTTCTTCCTCCCCCTGCCTCCTAGTTGACTCTGGCTCCCCCTATTGAAAAAAACCTCTGTTTGAGCTGGGGGCAAAGAAGAAATGTGTGTAAAGGCTTCAGTCCCAGAATCTCAAATTGAAGTCTGGAAGAATGAGTTTGGGGTCAACAGACAGCAGTGTAATACCTGACCCAGATGGGCTATGGCAAGTCCATCAGGGACTGCTGGGGTGGGTTCCCCAGGCAGGGAATTTGATATGGGAATTGGGAGCAAAATGAATCACAGGGTGACTGCGTCCAAGGAAGCGTGCAGGACCACAATGTGGAAAGCCAGACTGCATATTAGGGCAAGAGGGATTATAGAGCTCATGTCAGGAGAGGAAAGTGCAGACTAGTAAATGCGGGAGCACAGCAAGGCATGGGGAGTGTAGATGGTAATGAAACAAGAAGGCACAGAAGTCTGCAGGGCCTAGACTCTCCCTGGGATGGCTGTATTCTGATAGGCAGGTTAAAGACATGCTTCGGATAGGGTGTTCTAAATTGAGACAGAGAGCAATAATACTTATCCATCTGTTTATCAATCAGCCTCATTTTGTGTTTTAGAGGACAAGAGGTGTATAAATGTGTGTGTCTGCAAGTGTCCATGCATGCGAGTGCACACAAACATGGATGCATACCCCAGGGGAATGTTCCAGAAGAACACTGTAACACTGATGCGTGATATGCGGCAATATCATATGTATTTATTACGGCTGGTGACAAGAACTGTGTCTTAATGGAGATAGCGATTGTTATTCATGATTTCCAAACGGTTAACTAGATCCAGAGGATTTGCATTAAACCAAGTCATTCCCCTTCCTTGCTTGATGGCCATGATGGATGGAAATGTCAAGTCCCATGAGATGTCTGAGCTCACATTCTCTTTCTACTAGAACTGGGGCATTTTTTTCCTGACCATTTCTGTTCTGAGTCTCATTTCCACAAACAGTGCTGGTGATATGTCTATGGATTTGATCTTCAATTTCTGACTTCTTTTAAAGGGCATTGTCAGCCTGCAACACAGTTTCTAAAGCAGATATTGTTTTGGCATCCAGGTAAAAAAATAAAGATGAAACAAGGCAGGTGACTCTGAATGTTAAATGCAAGATTTCACAGAATCATAGATTTTCAAGCTGGAAGCACTTTAGGGATTACTGAGTCCTGTGTTTTCAAACTCTGTTTTAAACAGGGGAGCTGTTTACACCGGATGTTGAAACTGGTAGTAATTTTCTGAATGAACACAGGAGTGAACAAGGCAGAATGTGTGATGAAGGACTTTCCAAGTAGAAGAAATTACAGGATCCAAGATATGGTAGTCACGACATGTGTCCGCGATTTTCTGAATCACTGAAGCCAAAGTGTAGGAGAGGGAGAGGAAAAGGTGGAGAACGAACTAATTTCCTACATTTCAGCTTAATCCTATTCAATTTAATAGTTGAAGAACTAGTGCCAGATTCTAAGCAAAGGAGATAAACACTCTCATTTGAGTTTCTAATATATTAGATCAGAGGCTGTACCATAAGAGGGGGGTAAAGGGATTTTGCGATAATCAAAATGAGAAATTATAAACTCTGTACTAGAGTCTGAGGACTGGGTAATTGGGAATAGGAAGAACAAATTTAAGAGACATTTAGAAGACAGCAAGTCCTAAGTGACTGAATAGAGAGAGGGCACACGGGATACAAAAGAGTCTGAGATGACCCCCCCAAGGAGTCCAGTTGACACTGCCGAGCTAGTGACGGTCTTCCCCAGACTGAGGAGCCCAAGAGAAACATTGGTACAATTACTACATTTGGTTTTAGACATGATAGTTTGGCTCAGTGTGGGAACCTTAAAGGCAAAAGTGAAAAAATGAAAAAGCCGAGGTAAAATACTGGTAATCTTCTGGATGGGATGGCAGCCTACATAGACTGGATGGGAGACGGGACATAAAATACAGGCAGCACCAAATACTGCCACCCAAGTTCCACTATCAATGTCAGCAAAGGTGAATAAAAGGGAATATCCCAGTAGGTTAGGACTAATTTCCACAGCATTTCCACACTACTGGCCTAGGCCTTTCTCCTATTCATCCCCTTCACAGGGTCTTAAAGACACAGTAGTCCACACACAGCTTCTGAGGGAAGACACGAGCAAAGGTTGGCTTTATCTATTACACGGCTTCTGCATTCTACCTCCAAGGAAGCACATAACCATTAAGCTGGAAAAGGACGTCTCCATCTCAAGGGAGATGGAGCTGTGTGGGTAGTGACTTTGGCGAGCAGTCCAACCTCAGAGAGGGAGTGTGAATTGCCGCCCGCACACACAGAGTGGCTCTCCTCGACTGCCTGCCAAGGAAGAGATGGTTCTCAACCAAATCAGTCTGTGGCTGCCAAAAGCTCTTGTGAGGGCCCGGTTTTCCAGCAGGAAACATAACCTGAATTGGAAAACATGAGTGTAAGCTGGAAAACAAACAGCTCAAAATATCTGTGTCCTGAAATGAACTATAAGCCATTCTGTCTCCAGTGCTGAATCCACTGACTCAAAGGAGCAGAGGGTCAGAGGAGACAGCAGAAGGGAGGGAGAGAGGAAGGAAAGACCAATGGATAGAAGAAAAGAAAGAAGGAAATTCAGAACAAAAAGAACACTGAGCTTTTGCTCTATGCCAGATCTGTGAAGTGAGGTCCACATTCATTTTCTTATGAAGTCTCTCGGCAACCATATGATGGATGGAGAAGCTGGAGGTACAATTAACTGACTCAAGATCATATAATTAGGATGTAGCAGAAAGGGAATTTGAACTCAGATTCAATGGCTCCAAAATTCACATGCTTTCACTAGAATCTTTTACCTCTGAAAGAGGAAAAAGGGGGAAGTGTTATTGGAAACTGCCTTGGAGAAGGTTTCCTGAGTCCTTATTACGTTTTCTCTGTAACGAATAAAAAAAGAGAAAAGGATTAAAGGTTTGGAAGTGGCCTTCATCAGAGAATTCCTGAGATGGACTTATGGGGAGTAGTTCAAATAAGTAATTGAAAGTTTATAGGGCCCATGTTTTTTCCTAGAAAATCTTCCTTCCTCATCTCCCTTTTTTTCCTGCATTTCCCCTGCCCTTCAAGGCTCCACTTGAACCATGTGCTTATACATGAAACTTTACAGGGTCAAAGGATCTAAGCAATCCTGAATGATCAATGACAGAATTGAGATTTAAACCCAGGTCTTCCGACTCCTCATTCCAAGCAACCTCCATTGCATAACAGCTGTCTCTACAACATCTGCCTACCACAAGAAGATGCAAGATAAACAGTGACCATTAATTTGTCAATTCCAGTTGCCATGATATCTGAGTGACCACTAAGCCAGAAGGTAATTTCAGAAAGCCAGAAGGATGGGCCAGTGTCCATGAGGAAATAATTAATGAAATAGGTTAAAACTATAAAGTGATACACAAATGAAAGCTATTACTCTCACTTTAATAACATTCTTTTTGCTCTTTTCAATGTTAAGGGAGTTGTCCAAAGTCACAAACCTGGAAAATGGTGAAGCAGAAATACAAATTCCAGCAAATGGTCTCCAGCAACTACAATTAAAACCACCTCACAACAATCCAATGAAGCAGGTGACATCATTGTATATCCTCTATTGCATACACAAGATGATAAGAAATTACATTCCTTGTGCAAAGGATCCTCAACCAGTAAGCCATGGAGCTGAGATTTGTATTCAGGTTGTCTGACCCCACAGTTGGTGGCATTAACCACAATTCTACTGGTGCTGCCTTAGATGGAAGATAAAGAGAATACCCCAAAGTACAGGACTAGTTTCTCACTGTAATTTATAAAATAGTAGAGCACTGAAAGGTGTTACCATCATGACTCATGACAATTACCAACCAGTGGTTCCTTAAACCCATCTCCACTGAAAACACCTTAATTCCAAGCCATCAAGTCTCCCATAGACAACCTCTTAATTATGTACCTATCCTCAATCTTTTCCTCCTGCTACTCATCTCCCACTTTACCAAAGGAGGAATCTTTGGAAACATGGATCTGATCATGTTACTCCCCTCAACAGACAATGCTCTCTGGCTCCGTATTTTCTTTAGGAAAATGCCCACAGATGCTAGCACCATGCTCCCAGCCTCTGCTCTGCCACGTGACCACCTCCTGGGTCTTGTCCCATTGCTGCTTCTCTACCACCTCACACACTTTCTACTCTACCTCCTTGAACCACTTCCAGTTCTGTGATTCAGCCATGCTGTTTCCTGCCTCTTTATCTATGCTCACAATGCTCTGTATCTAGCTGGAACGTTTCCTTTTCCTTGTGTACATCTGGTGAACTTCGTAGTCAGGATACCCCACCTTTAAAATCCCCTCTTCCCAACTTCCTCAGCCTTCCAGGCCTTCTTTGGGTTGCTTTTATACTAATCATACACCTCTTTCATTCTCCAGGGTGCATGTCACCTCCATAACCAACCTGCTACAATACAAGGTTAGAGACCCTGTCTTAATTTTCTTTGGTCCTCAGAGCCTAGCATAAGGGCTCGGTAAGTGCTTGTCAAAATAAATTTAGCTGGCATCTCTGTTTCTTCCTTGCTAGTCCCTGGTCAAGATAATAAAATGCCCATCCAGGTACAGAAAATGTATACTTCTTTACTTCTTTCTTCCCTGATTCTCTCTCTCTCTCTCTCTTTGCACATCCTCTCTTCTGTTCTATGCACTGTGAAGAGATGAGAAAGCAAGAGGCTGGATGACAAAGTAAACTCGACAGCTCTATCCTAATGCCAGTGTGTATTATTCCTTCCATGTCTGTAAGAGAGAGGGGAACAGGGAAGGGTGAGGATGCGCATGCAGGTGGCTGCGGGTAGCAGTGTCCCCACTGGGCAGCATCTCACACTGTATTTAATGGCAAGCCTACTTTGGGGGATGGTGGGGATGGGGAGCAATAGACTGACTGCTGTGTGTACCAGTTTCAAATTGCTAGCTATACCCTTAGCTAACACCAGTGTTTCATGTTGCAAATCCAGTGTTACTGCATGAAACAGTCAGCAAGTACACTTCTGCCAGAGATGGAGTAATTTGTTATCGGCTGGAGTGAGAAGCTGACACAGTTAGCTCACAGAGATGCTTTTATTCAGATGTGCAGGCTTCCCCAGGTTAACCATGACTGTCCCGGGTCTCCTGGCAGTGTATGCTCTCAGCAGCAGCTTCATGGCCAGTGCTGCTGCATTTTTGAAGAGGGTCCCCTATCTGCTGTGCAAACAGCTTCTGGCTTTCCTATCTTAGCCGTTTCGTGAGGATGGCACAGGAGGGCAAGTTGGAGAGGAACAGAATTCAGAGACAGTAGGACAGGGCAGGCTTCTGTGTCTCGTCTTGTCTCCCTTCCATTCACCCTCCAGTGTGCTTTTCTAAAACTCTGGCCTGACTATGTACTCCTCCCTTAAATCCCCTTAATGATCCCTGCCATATTCAGGAAGAAGGTCAAGCTTCTCAGACTAGCATGTGAGCCTCGGTGTAAACCTGGCCCCTGCTGACTGGTCCACCAGCAACTCTTGCCTTTGACTTTTGGATCCTGTAGCACCAACCTATTTGTTAGTTTCTTCACGTACTGCTTTTGTCTCCACACCCACACTTAAGCAGTTTCTTCCGCCCAGAGTACCCTTGCCTGCACCCCTCACCTCTCACCCACTTTGCTTAGCAAACTTTCACTGATCATTTAAGGCTTAGCGAAAGCATCTACTCTTCTAGCTTCTTCCAACTCTCTCGGTTAACTAATTTCTTTCAGACTCCCATACTCCTTTTCTACTTCTCCCTTATGTGTTACAGTGATCAGGGAAGCAGCAGAATACAGTGGGTAAAAACAGAGGAAGTACCAAGGGGAGTGGTAGGAATGGTCTGCTCAGGATGCATTGTATGTAGAGTGTGCAAAAAAAAAAGTTTTAAAATGCACTGAATGTTTTATCTACCTGCAATTCTAAACAATCTCAGGGATAAAATCCTATTCCTTACAAGGTCAATCTACTCCATCTCCACCCTTGGCTAATAATTCAGGGTCTGTAGTCAAAACTCTTAGCTCCATCAACTGACATCATTACATCATGTGTGGTCTCAGGCACATTACTTATCTTTCTGTTCCTCAGTTCCCACCTCTGTAAAATGGAGACAAGAAAATTATCTGCCTGTTTAGTTAACGTGATGATTACATGAGGCAATCCATGCAAAGCATTTAGAATAGTAACTGGGATTAACTAATCACTCCATAATGTTAATTACATTTTGCTGACGATTCTGTATTCCTTCTCTTTGGGTTAAAACTCCCTCATTAGCTTAAAGATCTTTGAGAATCTATCTTTGTTCACTGTTGTATACACTCTGCCTAACTTAATGTATAAATTAATCTTACAAATGGATAAATGAATCTTATTCATCTCTCTGTGCCAAGTACACTGCAGACAATGTGAACTGGCAATGGGTGCTCAGCAAACATTTGTTGGATGAATGGGTATTACTGAATAAAAAGAAGAAAGTTGCAAAAGGAACTAGATGCAAGTGGCCATAAAGAGACACAGAAATGGGGACAGAAAAAGTAGAGGAAGTCAATGGTGAAAGTGAAAGAAAGACCCCAAGCTACCTCTCCTTGAAGTAGCCCAGAAGGTGGGACCTAATGAAATGTCACTCTATGAAAACTGGAGAGTCATACTAGCCAGTTGCAGGACTTGGAGATGCCTTGAGGAGGGAGAGAAAACTCCATCCATCATGGGGTCCAGGAAAACAGCATCAGTAGAGCAAGAAGAAGACTGTCCCACAGTCTACGCCCCACGTAAAAATCAGATACATGCTGCAAAGAGGGAAATGCAGATCTGCCAGTTTCTTATTCCACTTGCTGTGTTAATGTTAGATTAAAAAAAAAAGAATTTGGTTGACGAAGCGCATTAGTATAATTATCTGCACCTAGTTTTTGAAAGATATGTGACTAAAATGTGATCATCATATGGATTACCCTCAGGTTTTCCAGGGTGTGATACCTCCTAAACCCAGTGAGATATGCATAAAACTCTAGATTGGAGCCATTAAGAGAAGTAATGATGATTATACACTCAAGACTGTCTCACAACAGCATTTAGAATTTGCCTCCAAGGTTTCAGTTCAAGATGGCAACACAGGAAGATCCTGCATGGACACATCAAATCCACAGCTATATATGGAACAATTCCCTCTGGAAAAAACCCAAACACTGGTAAAGCAACCCCTTCACACCCAGTAAACAAGAGGGAAACCATGTTGAAGTAGATAGGAAAGGCTGAGACACAACCTCGCCGTAAACTCTATTGGCACAGTGACTCACAATCAGGAGGGAACTCAAAACCCAGAGCTCCTCCCCGAGGAACAAAGAGTTTGAATGCCACACTGGGCAACCCAACTTTTAAGACCAGTACCTGAGAGACGAGGCCCTGATATATCTGGCTTTGAGGAATAATAGCGGTCATGCCCACAAGACCCACAGGACTGCTGTAGATTGAGGAATGGCTCCTAAGTGCACACGTGCAGACCCACCTGCCCCAGGGGCCAATACAGAAGAGAGAGTGGACAGCCCCTAAGTCATGTCCAACTCTTTGCAACCCCATGGACTGTAGCCCGCAAGGCTACTCTGTCTATGGAATTTCCCAGGCAAGAACACTGGAGCAGGTTGCCATTTCCTCCTCCAGCGGATTTTCCTGACCCAGGGATAGAACACAGAAGTAGCTTCCTTGAAAAGCACCCAGATACTATGTGATAAAAAGAGGTGCTCTCAAAACACATAGGCCAGCAGATAACCATATTTGTACCGTATCTCTGTCGCACTACAATTCACTTATATCTCCCAGAAAGAAAGCCTCATGACAACTATGAAGCAAAAACCTATAGCTGATACACAAAAGATAATGAGAATTTCCCTCTAAAATACTATTCATTAATTTTTAGCTTTAATAAGTAGGAAGAATGGGCCATGCCTAGGTTCTAGGCAAACTTTGCTAGGCTATATGTCATCACAAGGATTCCAGAGGACCTTAATAAACTGAATTCAAACCAACAAAATAAGATGCAATGAAACAAGTCCAAAGCTTGGTTGACATTTATATTCGACAGGAAAAAAAAAAAAAGATTGTCCAAACAGTCACAGTTCCATTCGAAATTGGTTGTCTCCACCTAGTAACCCAAATTTGGTCCTCTGGATGCCAAGAGCAGTCATTACCTTCTCGTACATCACAGCTCACCAGTGACATAGCAGTAGCTCTCATGTGCTACCAACCCATCAGCTAAAATTTACGTTTTCCAGAAGTAAATATCCCCAGTTGCTTAAGCAGAACTAGCTCATGTGACATGATTTTCTGTCTCATCTTGTCCTTTAAATCAGAAAAGAAGTAGCTCCTGAAATGTATTGGACTGACTTAACCTCTCTTCTGATGTCACTCAAAAGCTCCATACCTAACATGTAAGAAATCACACAGGATATCTGGTCTGATTACCCATTCACTGAAACAATTTCCTCTACAGTCCTTTTGTTTGAACATCACCCACTAGTAAGAGGTGCACTATCTTCCAAAGCATTTGTTGGAAAGAAAGAACAGAAGAGGTGTTATTTCTTCTTCTGTTACAAAGAGATCCAAACTAACAGTGGTTTTAACAATCTAGTGATTAATTTTTTTCAGGGAGATGGTCCAAGTCTGATATGGCAGCTTTACAATCATTATGGATTCTGATTACATTTATCTTTCATTCTGCTATCTTCAAAATGCAGCTTCCATCTCAGGGTACAAAGTAGCTTTTCCAGCTCCTATTGTCACCTGAGATTACATTTCTACTAGCAAGAAAGAAAGAGGAGGAAGCCCTTCCTGTTGAGGGTCCAACCAGACCAGAAGGCACACAAGATTCTTGCTCAATTCAGGTTCATCAGGAGTCAGTTACATTCCATGGATGGCTAACAGGAAGCCTTTATTCCAGACCAACACAGGCTTATTCAAAAATCAAAGATTCTACCACAATAAAATGGAAACAATGGAAATTGGAGGAAAACTGGCAGCTCCTTCCATACAATGTTCAAAACGCTTTCTCATGTTTAGGGAAACTAGCCTGTTGTTCTTTTGTAACTGAAAATAATTTATTCTCTGGAGATAAAGACAACAAAATTACCCTTGTCAAAAAATTAAATGCAAGTGTCATGGAGTGTCCTTTTACTAAATTTTTCTTTGCCAAGGAAAGCAAGCCCCCATTCTTTGCTCTTTCTGTAATGTGATTTCTGCAAACCTTTGCAACTTCATCACATTCCTCTTGTCTTTTTACCAATGTTTCTCACATCACTTTAGAATTATTTTTCTATACCTCTAGCCATCTATGGGGTCGCAAAGAGTCGGACACGACTGAAGCGACTTAGCAGCAGCAGCAGGATGACATCTAGCAATCACATTCCATAAATACATATTTATTACTGATATTTTCCAAAACCTATCTCAGTATTGGCAATAACTCAAAGAGGACATGATGTTTAAACTTAAGAAGCTCACAGTCTAGAGTCACATTAGACAACTGATGTGTAATGACCTTACAGTCAGTTCAACCCTCATGCACATTTTTCATGAGAACAATTAAGTCATGCCATTCAGAACTTAGATAATTGACTTTTTCATTTAATTGAAGAACATGATCCCCAGCTAGGTTGCACTTTGGTTTTCAGCCTATTATTCTATCAGTTGGAACCTTGATTCTGCCCTTACATATTATGCCACCATTCCCAATTTTATGGATTTGGAAATTTTTCCTTTGATAGACATGCTTGGAGGAAGCATCCACACAAGTGATTTGCTGGAACTCAGATAAAATTCTAAGTATAACACTCATCACTCAGAAGAGGGTAGAAAACCATGATTTTTATTTTTAAATCAGAATTTTTTTTTCTTTTTGCATTTTTTTCTTCTGTTAAAGATGCTATAAAATGATCCTGACAGCATGAATGGCTATGCAGGTAATTTGCCAATGCCAACTGAGTGCAGCCCAGAAGGTTCTTAAACCCACTGGCACACTGGTGCCAGTGATACTCCATATTCGTAGCTGCTAATGTTGGCATATCTCTAGAAATTGCCCCGTTTCGTGAGCTTAATCCTCATCAACAGAGGCTTCCCCCATGCTCCACCTCCATTTCTGAAAATGCAAATGAAAGTGATTTATAGTTTGGGATATTTTCAAATTCTCCAAAAAAGGACATTTCTGTGTTCTTAGGCTGTGAATGATGAACCAACCAGAAGTTGAAAATTTTTATCACAAGAGCTTCATACCAGCCATGGGTCTATCTCTTTTCAACAGGAACCTTGCGCTTGCAGAGTGGGAGATAAATAAAAGCCTTGTTCCACAGCCTCCACTCCTTTGCGATGTCACAATGATTCCCTGCCTGTGCCATCCATATGACAGGAAGAAGGAAGCGGTTAATACCACCCTCACACACACAGGTCATACTGTGCAGAAGAAGATGGGAGGTGGTTTTAACAATGGGGAAAATGCTTCACAATTTTATGTTCTCATATGTAAATTGGTGAGCTCTGTCCTCAAAAATAAGAAAAACAGGTCTTCCACCATTCTCTTCTGGGGAAAAGACTGAACTCAGGAGGAGGATTACTAAGTACAAAGAGGATTAGGGATGGGTGAGATCAACAGGGCGGCCAGACAAGTGAAGAAATAATCCATTCCCTTGCAAACAGGAGAATGGGCAAGGCACCAGGTATACAGGATTCAGGGGAAAGTGCATCCCTTCACTGCAGCTAATAAAAGTTCTCCATTTCTGGTGACCTCTCAGCAGTATCAGACAGAGAGAGTGGAAAGTCCTTGCAAACAGAAATACATGCTTCAGAGAAGGAAGTGACATCTCAGAGCAGACTTGCTTGGGGCAACTACAACTGAGGAAACACAGTGTCCTTGATAATAGCCTGCACTCAACCTCATGTTGCTTGGGGTCACAGCCAGAAGACCCAGGATAACTCATTAATGTTGAACACCTACTATGTACCATAGCAGTCACAATTCTTATTGCAAGCCATTTTGATAGATGTCAACCAACAAAAGTAACTAAGACTGAGTCCCAAGGCAGATAAGCACTTAAAGAATATTGCTTTTTCAAAGCATGTTTGGGCAGGTTGCCTGCCAGTTACTTTCACATTACACTGTTGCTTTTTTTTTAACTCTCTGAAGCATACTTACACACCCTCTATGAGAAAAATTGAAATTAGCAAATAACATTTATGGATAACACAGAATTACCTCTCCATGATTTGAGGCTTCCTACTCCAGTGTTCTTGCCTGGAGAATCCCAGGGACGGGGGAGCCTGGTGGGCTGCCGTCTAGGGGGTCGCACAGAGTCAGACATGACTGAAGCGACTTAGCAGCAGCAGCAGTAGCAACAGAAATGTGAATCAAAAATGAAACTGGATTAGGGGTCACGAGGCAGCCTGAGAGTCATCGATTATTGTATGAGATACTTTATGCAAAACCCTAGCATGGTGCCTGGAGAAGACTAATTACTCAAAATATCACAGCTGTTGGCATTGTAATAACAAGTGTTACTGATGTTTTTACTTCTGGTGTTATAACTATTATGACTGAGGCCATTACATATCAATAGTTCTAAAATTATCCCTACTTTATTGGGGCTAATTTCCTAGAGATGAATTGATGAAAATGGGGGAAGAGAACCTTTCTTCCTAATGAAAGATATATAGGAAAAATTGCTAAGAAAGGTATAGCGTACATCCTTAGAATGAATGCTTGGGAAAGTCGGCAATATTTTACATACAAGTTCATGTACGTAATCTAAAACACCATCATGCCTGGACTAGGATCATGGCGCACAATAAAGGAGGCAGATGTGGGCTACAGGATGACCTAGAGGTTGGTGCTTTCATTAAGGAAGGAGACAGATGAGCCTGTGTAGGTAGATGGCAGAATATTCCAGCCTTAAATTCATTATATGTGTCAAGCCTAGATAATCTAAAGGCTTCTTAGTTGCAGACAACAGAAGCTATTATATCTAGCTTAACAAGAAAGGTCTATATTATAGGGTAGCCTGGTAGGCTGCAGTCCATGGGGTCACAAAGAGTCAGACATGAATGAGTAACTTCACTTTCACTTTTCACTTTCATGCATTGGAGAAGGCAATGGCACCCCACTCCAGTACTCTTGCCTGGAAAACCCCATGGACAGAGGAGCCTGGTAGGCTGTAATCCATGGGGTCGCTGAGGGTCGGATACAACTGAGCGGCTTCACTTTCACTTTTCACTTTCATGCATTGGAGAAGGAAATGGCAACCCACTCCAGTGTTCTTGCCTGGAGAATCCCAGGGATGGGGGAGCCTGGTGGGCTGCCGTCTATGGGGTCGCAAAGAGTCGGACACGACTGAAGCAACTTAGCAGCAGCAGCAGCAAATAGTTCACAGAACTTATTGGATGACTGAGTGCTACCCAGCCTGGAACTACATTGTCAGGAGAAACGTTCGACCACACCACTGACCCTCTGTAGCAGATACCCTGTTGCTGTTGTCACCTGCTGCTCAGCAGTCATGCCAAAAGGGACCAGAAAGTAGAACTTCCACCACAGCTGCACCATGGAAATCCCATACTCCTGCAATGAGGTCTGATCTCACACTACTCTCCAAGTCTCCCACAACTGTATCAACTTAGCAGAATCTAGGTAATGTAAGAAATTCCTGGCTTCATGATAATTGCTAAGAATATAGATTTTTCCTAAAGTATAAGAGAGTATGAGGAAAAGGTATTGGAAGTGGGTGTTGAATAAATTCATCTGTAGCATCTATAACATCAGATTTGGAAACTAAGTAGCTTTTTAAGGGTATCTGGTTATTAAATCTGGGAATCTCTTTTCATACTAAGTGGCCTGGAGCTGCTCCAGGACTATGGAATAGTAACTACTGTCAACATTCAACCTGATGGACAGAAACCCAGACAAAACCTAGAAACTTTTTATTTGGCTGAACTCAAGAAGCCTCAGCACGGGCTACATTGGTTACTTTCAATATTGAAAACTGCTTATGGGCCTTGACTTTAATGGTACTCTCAGGCTGGAGGTATGGATGTAGATCAGTGTATCTCAAAATATATCCTGCACGAGACCCTCATCAAAATCCCTTGAGGTGTTTATTAAAGTGAAGATCACTGGGCCCCCCTCCAAACTCTGGAGCAGAATCTCTGGATTAGTGGAAACTATATAGTTAGAGGACCACTTATCTGTATTTTGAATATATGCTCCCATGCTCACAGAGCCTAGACTTAGAGTGTAGTGAAATCCCTAGTTATTTCCCTAAGAGCTCATTACCCAAGTCTAAAAGTTGTAATGTAGGAAGGAAGTTGGAAACTCCTCTTTGGCCTTGTCAACTCAAACTTTACAAATTTACCTATAAGCTCAGGCCACAGGAGCTGAGAATGACAATATACTGAGACTCAATTAAAATGCATAATGTTTTAAAGCTACATTAGCATACTGTCATAGCCTAAGCATCAAAAATATATAAATCAATATTGAACTCTTAATAATCTGAATATTTGTGTGCAGAATCTCTTGCTCAGTTACAGGAATAAGGTCACAGGCCTGAAAAATTGGTTACAGGTGTCTCTAAGGAGATAGCATTAAGACATGTACACATGGTGTGCCCTGTATTTACATGCGAGCTAGCCTCTCTGCTATGTTTTCCTATGAATGTGTTTAACTCTACAGAGAAATGTGACAACCAACTCCTAGCATATGGAAGTATTTCCACATAGCAAATTATATGGGAACTAGGGAGAACAAGAAGGATTTGTAAATCCTGCGAGTTTAAATGTATCTTTTCAAATTCTATTAGACCTAAATCTTGCTGTATTTAACTAAAATCAGCCTACATTTACTGAAAACCTACTGTGTGCCAAATCATTCTAGATGCTTTCTCATATGTTATCTCATTTAATGTTTAGAACAATCCTATAAGGTAAGCATTTTCAATTCTGTCTCATAGTTGAAAATACCAAAGTTCCAAGAGATTGGGTAACGTGTCACAGAGCAAAGACGTGAAGCCAGGACTTCCTGGCAGTAAATCCCATGCTCTTTCTACTCTATAATTTAATTAGTGCTAATTAAGTATTATTTAATATTTAGTTAATACAACTCACTATATCTCACAGCAAAATACATTTTTACTAAGACCATTATCTCCTTTGATTCTAGTGACAGCACACAGGCCTGATAGAGAATGATGTTATCATTGCACATTGGAAAAACAGAAACCCCAGGAGATTCAGGAATTGTTCACAGGTCACAAAGCTCACAGCATCTGAGCACTATTCTTTTGATTCCAAATACATGTTCTATTTGCTATCTCAGAGTTTAGGAAAGGAGAATTAACATTACTCTGTCCTAGTTTACAATAATCTGCTCAGCATTTTACATATGCGAGTCCTAATCCTCACCACAACTCTGAAACCTAAGAAGTAGACCCATTTCATAGATGTCTAAACAATGACTTAAGCTCAAGTTGGGGCTTCCCTTGTGGCTCAGCTGGTAAAGAATTCACCTGCAATGCAGAAAACCTGGGTTCGATCCCTGGGTTGAGAAGATCCCCTGCAAAAGGGAAAGGCCACCCACTCCAGTATTCTGGCCTAGAGAATTTTTATGGACTGTATAGTCCATGGGGTCGCAAAGAATCGGACACGACTGAGCGACTTTCACTTCAAGCTGAAGTTAGTGTTAGAACCAATTCAAACCCAAATCTCTGAGACACATACATATTACACATACACACACACACACAGGTTTCCCTTGTGGCTCAGATGGTAAAGAATCTGCCCGTAATGTGGTAGCTCCAGGTTCGATCCCTGGGTGTGAAAGATCCCCTGGAGAAGGGAATGACAACCCACTTCAGTATTCTTCAGTATGCAGTCCTGGTGAAACCCATGGACAGAGGAGCCTGGTGGGCCACAGTCCACAGGGTCACAAGGAGTCAGACACAACTGAGCGACTAACTTTCACTTTTACCATGAAGAAAGTACAGATACCTCTTAACAGAACTTTCTATTTGGAAACTCCTAGTTTTGATCATGAAAGTGTTGTTATTCACTATCCTTAAACATGAAAGTAGAATGAGCAAATATAGACAGAAATCTTTCAGTGGATTCCATATAGGCATGACTGTACCTAAAAGAAGAAGAAACTGTTGGGTCATTTTAAAAGTACTTGGCCATGCCTATGAATGCACACTGCCAGGAAAACTTCAAATAATTATGTCCTTCATGCCACTCACCCAGTGTCATTCTTGGAAGTGATATTATCGGGGATTAAACTTTAAACAGACATGTAGAATCAGTGAGGCCTTGTGCTTAGAACTCCTTGGAAATGAACAGAAAACTGGGTAAGTAGAACTTGTTTGGAGCTTCCCTGTGGCTCAGATGGTAAAGCGTCTGCCTGCAATGCGGGAGACCCAGGTTCGATCTCTGGGTCAGGAAGATCCCTTGGAGAAGGAAATGGCAACCCACTCCAGTACTCTTGCCTGGAGAATTCCATGGACGGAGGAGCCTGGTGGGCTACAGTCCATGGCGTCGCAAAGAGTCAGACACGACTTGTTTACCGAACGAGAACAGCAGGGAAGCCAGTACTTTCACAGATACTCTGAAAATCACAATTGCTATAAAATACATGAGATTTTACCTGAGGACCAATAAAGTATTTTCTTTGTTAACCAATAGCTCAGCAGGTAAGAATAATAGTTACTAAGACTTGTGTGTATTTTTTATAGATTATAAAATATGTCACACAGAAAGATCACTTGATTTTCAGATTGTAAAACACCTTAATCCCATTACTTGGCCCACAGTGGGCTTTCAATAAATGTAGCTGCAAAGAAAAGAACTGAACAGAGTTAAGAATTGTTAGCCTTTTCAAACACATGAGAAAATGGATAAGTGACTCACTAGGGGTAAATCACTTGCCCAGTTTCACATATAAGCTTTTATTAAATTCTTTTACTCATCTATGAGTCTTTTAGAAATTATCTAATTCTATATTGCTATCAAGGAGTAACAGTAGACCATCTGATATACATAAAAATTGAGTATTTTTTCCATTAAGATGCCTCTCCATCTTAATCAAAAAACCTGGATTTGATCAATCTTGGTTTCCAGAATAGAACCTCTAAGAATTTAAATCCAGATTTTTTTGAGTGATCCATATGCCTGAATCAGTTGTTTTTGTCAAACATCCATTACCTCATGGCCCAGATTTCCATAATTAAATGAGGTCAAATGAGAATATATGGAAACCGAAAAGCAGTGTGTTAATATTAGCTGTTACCAGTGAGATGTATTCCTCTTATAAATACAAAGATAGTAAAGGGCTTCCTTTATAAAAGAAAGAATTGTCCAGCCAGCTTACAAAAAAGTGTGTTACTGTACATGTTGAATATATAAATTCAAAGACAAATATGATTGGTAATAACACTGTTATATTAGACTCTCTGACAAAATAAGCTTAAAGTTTGGAGTTTGATGTTTGAAAGGACAGTCAAATGTTACAGGAATAGAGAACTTTTACAGATTTAGTCCATTATGAAAATCAAAGATTTACCCAGGCATAATCCTCTTAAAACATGATCATCTATGGTTTTCACATATTACAAACTCAGCCTCCTTGATGTCTTCAATCATTAAAAAGCTTAGTTAAAAAAAAAATTATATAAGGCATTAGAAGGAATGTATAGTATACTGTATTCAAATAAAGGCATTTATTGAATGCCTACTAGGTGACTGATAACTGCAAAACAATCATTACTACCTCCATTTCACTGATGAGGAAACTGATATTTAGATTCGTTAAGGCACTTATCAAAGATGATAAGATAATAATTAACAAAGACATGCACTAAAGCACAAGTATTCCAATGTTGTGTCCCATATTCATTTTTTCCTAAACTTCTCTGTAAGTTTCAAAATTGACCAATGTATAGATCCAGAATGGCAACACTAATAGCCTTTTGTTCTTTCCATTGTCTTTTATTAATGTAACTATTTTTAACATTTGCTTACACTTAATTTCATAATCACTCTATTTTGTGTCTCTATTTAAGGATTCAGCTATTAAACATAACGAAAAGACTTCTGGTGTTCAGATGCCTTTTGTTTCATATATCACTCCCAAAGCAACAAGAAATAGGAACAACAGAATTCAAAATCTTTTCTGGATCAAACCTTGAAACATCTATAAAATCCCACTGTATACGATTAAAAGATGGTAAGATGTGGGATCAATGCAAGAAAAGAAGCCTGCAGGAGCAGATCTTAACATGTCAGGAGAGTACAACCACCAAAACAGATGGGGCACTGAAAGAAGCAAAATACAATTATCCCAGTCTTTGGGGAAAAAAATAAAGGGAACAAGATGCCCAGGCAACGAAGAGTACCAGAAAGTAAGCAAGCAAACAGACAGACATTCCCTTCATGTAAGAAACAATGCATTGATGAGTTGCAATGAAAAAGAAAAGTCAAAGGCTAAGGAAATAAAATGGTCCAAAAAATCATCACAGAGACATAAACATACATATACACTCAGGGGTGGAAGATGGGAAGGAAAAGAGACAGAAAACTTTCACTTCATTGTGAAATAGGGAGACTCCTACTGGCCTGTGATAAAAGACCTTGGTTCTTTTCCCATGAACTTCTTACACATGCAGTCCAAGAACTCAATAATTCATTTTATTCAAAAGTAAAAGCAATGTTCAAAAAGAACCAAAGATTATTCAAGAAAAAAGGAAGAAATTGACAAACACACACAAACGCAACTATAGAAGAAATGTTAGTGGCTCAGATGGTAAAGAATCCACCTGCAATGTGTGAGACCTGGGTTCAACCCCTGGGTTGGTAAGATCCCCTGGAGGAGGGCATGGCCACCCACTCCAGTACTGTTGCCTGGAGAATCCCCACGGATAGAGGTGTGCCTGGCGGGCTATAGTTCATGGGGTCGCAAAGAGTCAGACTTGACTGAGCAACTAAGCACAGCACAGCACAGGAAACGTTAACAGGCAGAGGAAAATCATGATGAAAGCTATTGTGATGAATCAAAAAGCATTTAAAAAAATCAAAGAACCGAAGGTAAAAAATACAAGAGTTTAGGGCATATGTAACTGAATGATAGAAAAAAGGAAAATAAGAGAGGTCAGAGCTAAGAAAAGATGAAGAATAAAAAGCATTAGGGCTTTCCTGGTGGTCCAGTGATTGAGAATCTGCTTTGCACTGCATGGAACAAGAGTTCGATGCCTAGTTCAGGAAGATTCCACATGCTGCAAAGCAACTAAGCCTGTGCACCACAACTATTGAGCCTGTGCTCTATAGTCTATGAGCTGCAACTGCCGAGCCCATGTGCCGCAACTACTGAAGGCCATGTGCCCTTGAACCTGCACTCTGCAACAAGAGAAGCCACTGCAATGAGAAGCTCGTGATTGTGGTACACAGCCCCCACTCATCACAACTGAAGAAAGTCCATCCACAGCAACGGAGACGCAGCACAGCCAAAAGCAAATAAATGAGCTGACAAACACATTTTTTAAAATTCTAAAAAACATAAAAGCATTAAAATACTGAAGACAATATTATAAACAACGCACACAAAAAAGAGCAGTCTTATGAAAACACAGTAAAGAGTAAAGGATGATAAAATTGCAAAAAGTAAACAAAATTAAATTGAAACAATTCATAAAAGTAGCTTAGAAAAATTATATAAAAAATAGACTAAGGAGATCTTTCACACATGATTAATAATCCTAAAGAAAACAAAACACAAGGAGAAAATTTAAGATATATTTCAAGAAAACTTTCAGAAAGAAAATAATGTTTAGTCCAAAAGTTAAAACGGTCCATTCTAAGAAAATGAATATATTGCAGGACAATGAATAAAAACATATCTCAATAACACTATTGCATGTCAAAAGAAATCTCTGGGTATTCAAACAAAATACTACCTATAATAAAACAAAACCAGCTAACCTTGGGTTTCTCAAGGGCAATCTTTAAGAATAAAATAAAGTTACAGCAAACACTATGCTTATCAAATCCTAGAGAAAGATCTATAATAATTAAAGAGACGAGAGAAAAACATTTGTAACTTGTAAAACCCAGGAAATATAAATTATATAAAAAGGAAAAGCCTAAGTAAATTAAGAAATGAATAACTATTAAGAAAAAGTCTGGCAGTGACCACCAAATAAAGGTAGTCACAAGCCCAAGTCTAAAACAACTGTGGAAATTATAAATATACAAATTTTAGCAACCGTTATAATTTAGAAATACTTTTAAAATATATATTTAAGCACATAATATGAAAAGCATACATATAAGGTACCAGAAGAATCAGAAAAGAAACAAGCAATAAGGATAGGAAAAAGTGAAGATCGCTACTTTTATCACTGCTTAATATGCTGTTGTCGAAAAAGAGAATTGAGTGCTCATATAAAGTTACAGTTATGGAGGTAACAAATAGAACTTTAAACAAAATATAAACTGAAACAATTATGGTGATCCAAGTCTATGCTCCTACCAGTAACACTAAAGAAGCTGAAGTTGAACGGTTCTATGGAGACCTACAAGACCTTTTAGCACTAACACCCAAAAAAGATGTCCTTTCCTTATAGGGGACTGGAATGCAAAAGTAGGAAGTCAAGAAACACCTGGAATAACAGGGAAATTTGGCCTTGGAATATGGAATGAAGCAGGGCAAACAAAGGTTAAAAGAGTTTTGCCAAGAGAACGCTCTGGTCATACCAAACACCCTCTACCAACAACACAAGAGAAGACTCTACACATGGACATGACCAGATGGTGAACATCGAAATCAGATTGATTATATGCTTTGCAGCCAAAGATGGAGAAGCTCTATACAGACAGCAAAAACAAGACCGGGAGCTGACTCTGGCTCAGATTATGAACCCCTTATTGCAAAATTCAGACTGAAATTGAAGAAAGTAGGGAAAACCACTAGACCATTCAGGTATGACCTAAATCAAATCCCTTATGACTATGCAGTAGAAGTGAGAAATAGATTTAAGGGACTAGATCTGATAGATAGAGTGCCTGATGAACTATGGACAGAGGTTCATGACATTGTACAGGAGACCGGGATCAAGACCATCCCCATGGAAAAGAAATGCAAAAAAGCAAAATGGCTTTCTGAAGAGGCCTTACAAATAGCTGTGAAAAGAAGAGAAGCAAAAAGGAAAGATATTCCCATTTGAATGCAGAGTTCCAAAGAATAGCAAGGAGAGATAAGAAAGCCTTCTTCAGCGATCAATGCCAAGAAATAGAGGAAAACAACAGAATGGGAAAGACTAGAGACCTCTTCAAGAATTAGAGATACCAAGGGAACATTACATGCAAAGATGGGCTCAATAAAGGACAGAACTGGTATGGACCTAACCAAAGCAGAAGATATTAAGAAGAGATGGCAAGAACACACAGAAGAACTATACAAAAAATATCTTCACAACTCAGATAAGCATGATGGTGTGATCACTCACCTAGAGCCAAAGATGCTGGAATGTGAAGTCAAGTGGGCCTTAGGAAGCATTACTACAAACAAAGCTAGTGGAGGTGATGGAATTCCAGTTGAGCTGTTTCAAATCCTGAAAGATGATGTTGTGAAAGTGCTGCATTCAATATGCCCACAAATTTGGAAAACTCAGCAATGGCCACAGGACTGGAAAAGGTCAGTTTTCATTCCAATCCCAAAGAAAGGCAATGCCAAAGAATGCTCAAACTACCGCACAATTGCACTCATCTCACATGCTAGTAATGTTCAAAATTCTGAATGGTGAACTTGCTGATGTTCAAGCTGGTTTTAGAAAAGGCAGAGGAACCAGAGATCAAATTGCCAACATCTGCTGGATCATGGAAAAAGCAAGAGAGTTCCAGAAAAACATCTATTTCTGCTTTATTGACTATGCCAAAGCCTTTGACTATGTGGATTACAATAAACTGTGGAAAATTCTGAAAGAGATGGGAATACCAGACCACCTGACCTGCCTCTTGAGAAATCTGTATGCAGGTCAGGAAGCAACAGTTAGAACTCGACATGGAACAACAAAGTGGTTCCACATAGGAAAAGGAATATGTCAAGGGTGTATATTGTCACCCTGCTTATTTAACTTATATGCAGAGTACATCATGAGAAATGCTGGGCTGGAAGAAGCACGATCTGGAATCAAGATTGCTGGGAGAAATATCAATAACCTCTGATATGCAGATGACACCACCCTTATGTCAGAAAGTGAAGAAGAACTAAAAAGCCTCTTGATGAAAATGAAAGAGGAGAGTGAAAAAGTTACTTAAAGCTCAACATTCAGAAAACTAAGATCATGGCATCTGGTCCCATCACTTCATGGGAAATAGACAGGTAACAATGGAAACAGTGTCAGACTTTATTTTTCTGGGCTCCAAAATCAGTGCAGATAGTGATTTCAGCCTGAAATTAAAAGACGCTTACTCCTTGGAAGAAAAGTTATGACCAACCTAGATAGTATATTCAAAAGCAGACATGTTAGTCTACCAACAAAGGTCCATCTAGTCAAGGCTATGGTTTTTCCTGGACTATAAAGAAAGCTGAGTGCTGAAGAACTGATGCTTTTGAACTGTGGTGTTGGAGAAGACACGTGTGAGTCCCTTGGACTGCAAGGAGAACCAACAAGTCCATCCTAAAGGAGATCAGTCCTGGGTGTTCTTTGGAAAGAATGATGCTGAAGCTGAAACTCCAATACTTAGGCCACCTCATGCAAAGAGTTAACTCATTGGAAAAGACCCCGATGCTGGGAGGGATTGGGGGCAGGAGGACAAGGGGATGACAGAGGATGAGAGGGCTGGATGGCATCACCGACTTGATGGACACGAGTTTGGGTGAACCTTGGGAATTGGTGATGGACAGGGAGGCCTGGCATGCTGCGATTCATGGGGTTGCAAAGGATCCGACACAACTGAGCAACTGAACTGAACTGAAAACTTTGCACAGAAAAAGAAAACATATCATTTTTGGAAAGATTTTTTTTAATGAATCAATAAAAAATGATGTGTATTTAATATTTCATTGCAAAATTAAGATTAGCCTCTCTATTAAAGCCATTAATAAAAACAGGGCAAACTCACGTATTAAGTAGGAAAGAAAACTAATTCATAAAGAAAATCTGACTACATACCCACATACAAAAATACATTATGTGTCAATCACATTTATGAATATATAAACAATATTCTCATATATAATTTTACAACTTAATAATAGGCAACCCAAATTAAAATGGGCAATCTGAAATTCATTTCTCCAAAAAAATAAAACACAAATTGCTGGTAAATACTAGAATGTGCCTAACATCATTAGCCATTAAGGGAAAATACGAATCAAAATCACCATTAGGTCTTACTTCACACTAACTACCATCAGTTCAGTTCAGTCGCTCAGTTGTGTCTGACTCTTTGTGACCCCCATGGACTGCAGCACACCAGGCCTCCCTGTCCACTACCAACTCCCGGAACTTACTTAAATTCATGTCCATTGCGTCGGTGATGCCTTCCAACCATCTCATCCTCTGTCATCCCCTTTTCCTCCCACCTTCAATCTTTCCCAGCATCAGGGTCTTTTCCAATGAGTCAGTTCTTCGCATCAGGTGGCCAAAGTATTGGAGTTTCAGCTTCAACATCAGTCCTTCCAATGATATTCAGGACTGACTTCCTTTAGGATTGACTGGTTGGACTATCATGATTATAACCAAAAATAGACACTAGCAAGTGTTGACAAGTATGTGAAGATATTAGAAGCCCCATATATTGCGTGTGAGAATTTAAAATTATTCCCTTTGGGAAACACTTCAATAGTTCCTCAAAATGCTAAATATAGAATTACCATATGATCAGGAAATTCCACTCCTGGATATCTGCCCAAGAGAAATGAAAATACATACCCACAAAAATTTGTATACACAAATGTTGGTAGCAGCATTATTTATAATACCTAATAAGCAGAAACAATCCAAATTCCCATCAACTAAAGAACAGATCAATAATGTGGTATATCCATAAAAAGAATATTATTTGGCAACACAAGAGATGATGTACTGATATACTATATAACATGAATGAAACTTGAAAACATGACGTTAACTGGAAAAAGCCAGTCACAAAAATCCATGTACTGCATCATCCATGTACATGAAATGTCAAGAACGGGTAAATTTTTATAGAGAGAGTAGACTAGTCATAAATTACCTAGTGCTGGTTGGTGAGGGGGGTAGGAAGTGGGGGGAAGCTGTGGGTAAATAGGGAGTGATGCTAATGAGTATGTAGCTCCTTTTCAAGAGAATGAAATGTCCTAAAATTGTGGTGAAGGTTGCAAAACTGTCTGTTAACACTAAAAACTATTTGATTGTGTATGTTAAATGGGCAGATTATTTGAAGCACTGGTTATATCTTAATAAAGCCATTAAAAATTAACTATCAGTTTATAAAAGAGGGCAAAGAACAAGTACATAGATGGGAAATTAGAATAAGAAACAGACCACATATACAATTTTAAAGATTACAGAAGACCATTTTGTTTTGATTCTAGAAATTAACTAGAAAACCTGAATGCAATGGATCATTTTCTAGGAAAATAGAAATTTAAAATAATAATAATAATAAAGACCAATGAAATGTTGGAAAATCAAAATCATATGAGACACAGACAAAGTTGTCAAAAACTACTCAACCCCTCTCCACCAGAAGATCAGAACTGAACATTTTATATATATCTTGAATACTATTTAAACTGTTCAAGAGTAAAGAAAATACAAACACTCCTCATTTTTAATGAGGTCCCCAATCTAATGAATTTAATCAGTTCAGTTCAGTCGCTCAGTCGTGTCTGACTCTTTGTCACCCCATAGACTGCAGCACGCCAGGCCTCCTTGTCCATCACCAACTCGCAGAGCCTACCCAAACTCATGTCCATCGAGTTTGTGATGCCATCCAACCATCTTGTCCTCTGTCAACCCCTTCTCCTCCTGCCCTCAATCTTTCCCAACATCAGGTTTCAAATGAGTCAGTTCTTCGCATCAGGTGGCCAAAGTATTGGAGTTTCAGCTTCAGCATCAGTCCTCCCAATGAATATTCAGGACTGATTTCCTTTAGGATGGACTGGTTGGATCTCCTTGCAGTCCAAGGGACTCTCAAGAGTCTTCTCCAACACCACAGCTCAAAAGCATCAATTCTTCAGCACTCAGCTTTCTTTATAGTCCAACTCTCATATCCGTACGTGACTACTGGGAAAACCACAGATTTGACTAGACGGACCTTTGTTGGCAAAGTAATGAATTTAATGAATACTTTTAATTTTCATAATTAACAAAAATATTAATATCAAATCTAACAATGATAGCACTAGTCTCACTTATAAGAATTCATGAAAAAAAATCCTAAATAAAATATAAACAAGCAGAAACCAGAAACACAAGTGGAAAATGAACCACAACCAAATTGGTGTCATATCACAGATAGCCCAATGTTAAGAAATAGTATCATATTAAAAGATTAAAGGAGAAAAATATGATTATTTCTTTTGATGCTAAAAGGGCATCTAATCAAATTCAAAACTACTTTTGATTTTTATAACTTTTATTAACATAGAAATTAATTGATACTTATAAGACATGATATATATGTGTGAGAGAAAGAGCGAATAACCATCAAACCTGCAAGAAAAACATTAAAAGCATTCTTAGCCAAGACAGAAAATAAGACAAACATGCCTAACAAGACATAGCCAAAATCTAGGCAACTTTAAAACTTACCAAAAACTCCAGAAGAAGCTTGAATAAAAGAAAGGAATGCCCTATTCTTAGATAGAAAGACACAATATTTTGAATATGTATATTATTTCTAGACACCTATAAATTTGACCTGGTCCTAATAAGAATATAAACAGGACTTTTATTTTTACAATCAGACAAATTCTAAATTTCATGTGGAGAAAAAAAAGAAAAAAAGAATATACAAGAAAATTCTGAAAAAGCAGTGAGGGAAAGCTACTCCTAAAATATATTAGAAATATTTATATTTAATATATCATATATTTATGTTTAAACTAGCATAATTAATTCAATGTAGTACTTGCGCATGAATGGAAAGTTTAGAAATAGAAAAACTATGTATAGGAATTTAGTATACAATTATATGATCATGTGAGGAAATGATGGATTGTTCAATAAATGAGTAACCTTCTAGGAAAAAAAATTTCCTTGCCACATAACTACTTTCATGGATCTCCACCATAAATTACGGATGGATAAATGGCTTAAGTGGCTGAAATTGCAAAATTCCATAAAGAAAACATTAATTTTTTAAATAATCTAAAAGATAAATCTCAATATGAAACTATGTATAAAAACTTAGTAATTATGAAAGTTAGTAATTATGATATGAAACTTAGTCATTATAAAAGACTTCAAAAAAATTAACAAAAAATATTGCTATATCTTTCAAATTTTTATGTATGGCAAATAAAAATTAAAGTTAAAAGACAAAAACTGGGTGGAAATATATAACACATAGAAAGGCCATTTTTGTGTATAGACAGAGCTCCTGAAAGAAAATGGTCAACAAGAAAATGTAAGAAAATGGTCATTTTCTTACAGAAAAGTTGGGAAAGAACATGAACATGTTCTTTACAGAAAAGTAAATACAAAAGTTTTAGACATGGTAAAATGTTCAAATTTATCCACAATAAAAGAAATGCAAATTGATTCTAAATGAGACAACATTCAATAGGCAAAGTCAAAACCCATTCTAAAATTCTGTGTTTTCAGGGGATGGAAAACAGGGAAACTCTATTTTGTTGGTAGGAATTTAAGTTAGTATTAGAACAGTTTCAGTTCAGTTCAGTTCAGTTCAGTCGCTCAGTAGTGTCCGACTCTTTGCGACCCCATGAATTGCAGCACGCCAGGCCTCCCTGTCCATCACCATCTCCCGGAGTTCACTCAGATTCACGTCCATCGAGTCAGTGATGCCATCCAGCCATCTCATCCTCTATTGTCCCCTTTTCCTCCTGCCCCCAATCCCTCCCAGCATCAGAGTCTTTTCCAGTGAGTCAACTCTTCCTTCACATGAGGTGGCCGAAGTACTGGAGTTTCAGCTTTAGCATCATTCCTTCCAAAGAAATCCCAGGGCTGATCTCCTTCAGAATGGACTGGTTGGATCTCCTTGCAGTCCAAGGGACTCTCAAGAGTCTTCTCCAACACCACAGTTCAAAAGCATCAATTCTTCGGTGCTCAGCCTTCTTCACAGTCCAACTCTCACATCTGTACATGACCACTGGAAAAACCATAGCCTTGACTAGACAGACCTTTGTTGGTAAAGTAATATCTCTGCTTTTTAATATGCTATCTAGGTTGGTCATAACTTTCCTTCCAAGGAGTAAGTGTCTTTTAATTTCATGGCTGCAGTCACCATCTGCAGTGATTTTGGAGCCCAGAAAAATAAAGTCTGACACTGTTTCCATTATTTCCCCATCTATTCCCCATGAAGTGATGGGACCAGATGCCATGATCTTAGTTTTCTGAATGTTGAGCTTTAAGCCAACTTTTTCACTCTCCCATTTCATTTTCATCAAGAGGCTTTTTATTTCCTCTTCACTTTTCTGCCATAAGGGTGGTGTCATCTGCATATCTGAAGTTATTGATATTTCTCGCAGCAATCTTGATTTCAGCTTGTGCTTCTTCCAGCCCAGCATTTCTCATGATGTACTCTGCATATAAGTTAAATAAGCAGGGTGACAATATACAGCCTTGACATACTCCTTTTCCTATTTGGAACCAGTCTGTTGTTCCATGTCCAGTTCTAACTGTTGCCTCCTAACCTGCATACTGGTTTCTCAAGAGGCAGGTCAGGTAGTCTGGTATTCCCATCTCTTTCATAATTTTCCACAGTTTATTGTGATCCACACAGTCAAAGGCTTTGGCATAGTCAATAAAGCAGAAATAGATGTTTTTCTGGAACTTTTTTACTAGAACAGTTTAATAGATATTAAAAAGATATAAAAAAAGACACCTTAAATTTCAAAACTGAAAACTGCCATACACTGCTGAGAGAAATTAAAGAAGACCTAAATGAATGAAGAGAGATACTATGTTGCTGCTGCTGCTGCTAACTGGCTTCAGTCGGGTCTGACTCTGTGCAACCCCATAGATGGAAGCCCACCAGGCTTCCCCATCCCTGGGATTCTCCAGGCAAGAACACTGGAGTGGGTTGCCATTTCCTTCTCTGATGTGTGAAAGTGAAGTTGCTCAGTCGTGTCCAACCCTCAGCAACCCCATGGACTGCAGCCTTCCCGGGTCCTCCATCCATGGGATTTTCCAGGCAAGAGTACTGGAATGGGGTGCATTGCCTTCTCGGATACTACGTTAATGGACTGGAAAACTCAACAGAGCTAAGATGTTAATTCCCCCTAAATTGATCTATAACTTTAACTCAGCAGGTTTTCCCTTGTTTTTTAATTCCAAAATTTATAAAGAAAAGAAAAAGACCTAGCCTAGCTAAAACAATCTTGAAGATAATAAAGTTGGAGGATTACAATCAAGACAGCGTAGTTTTGGCATAACGGGAGGCAAAGAGAAATGGAATGGGAGTGGGAGATACAGACTCACTCATACCTGGACCATCAATGATTTCAATACTGATGCCAGAACAATTCAATGAGGAAAGGAATGGCTTTCAACAAATGATGCTGGAACAAGTTTTAAAAGATGTGGGGGTTATAAACAACAAGTGCTTCAAAACCTACCTCACACCATACATAAAAGGTGATCTGAGATGGATTATAGACCTAAATGTGGAGCAAAACTGTAAGGTTTCTCAGAGAAAAATAAGATAATATGGTTCTAAACTTGGGATATGAAAATATTTCTTAAAAAGAACACAATAAATCAGGATGTAATTATAAAAGAAAAATATTAATAAACTAAACTTCACAAAAATAAAATTATCTGCTCATAAGCACAGACTGGAAAAAAATATTCACACAACTATGTCCTACAAAGCACTTGTTTCTAGAATTTTAAAACTGCATACAAATCAATAACAAAAAGATAAACAATCTCAATGTTTTCATGTTTGGAAACGCATGTAAGAATTAAAGATTTTAAAATTAAAAAAATAAATAAATTTTTTAAAAAATAATAAAAAAATAAAAATAAAATAAATGGCAAGAGACTTGGGACACCTCACATGAAGAAAAATATATGAATGACAAATAAGGACACAAAGAGATACTCAATGCTATTAGTCATCAAGGAAAAGAAGAAATTTTAAACCACAATAAGATACAGTTTTCATATTCATTCAAATATATAATATTTTTTAAATGACAACAAAAAATATTGGTGAAGATGCAGAAAACTTGAACTCTCATATACTGCCTACACGAATACAGCGACTATGCGGCAGTCTCTACCAAAGTTAAACGTGCGTCTACCCTATGATGAAACGTTCTATTCTACGCACTTACGCAAGAGAAATGAAAACATGCACCCACTAGGAAACTGTTAAAAGAATGCTCTTTGCAACTTTGTTCATAATAGCCTCAAACTGGAAATGACTCAAAAGTCTACCCAAAGAGAATGGGTGAAAATCTGTGATATATTCATAGAACTGAACACTACCCAGCAATAAGCAAACTACTTACATACCCAACAACATGGAATGAACCTCAAAAATACTATGTTGAACAACAATGTGCATGCTGTGAGGCTCCATTTATATGAAATTCAAGATCAGGTGACAGCCAACTACCTTCAGAAATAAGACAGTGATTGTCTAATAAGGAAATGGGAATTGACTAGAAAAGGCACAAGGAACTTTGTGGTAATGGAAATGCTCCATACCTCTATTAGAGTGGTGACTTACATGGGTAGATACACTTATCAGAACCTATCAAATTATACACTTAATATACATGTATTTCACTGTATATAAATTTAGCTTCAATTAAAAAAAAACAATGCAGGAAAAAAATCAAAAATCACTTTGATCTTATAACTCTAAGAATTTATCTTAAAGATAACACATAGTGTTCACTATAATACATTCTAAAACATTCTAAATATCCACAATGAAAAAAAAATGATGTACCACAAATGATAAAGAATGAGGTTCAATATATAAAGTGCTAAGTTTAAAAGGCAAGGTATGGAATAGCACCTATGATACACTATCATAAGTATTTAAAAACAACACTGTAAATATCTAGAAGGAAAAAAGATTAGTAACCCTGCTTGTCTCCAAGGAACTAGGTGACTGAGGGACCTGGAGTAGGAAGGACTTATTTTCCAACATTTCTCCTTTGTATCTCTTGAATAGCATATTAATTGCACCTCGTTTCTTCTAAACTTACATCAATGACTTCTTTCTATGAGAGATAGAAAAAGGGGAAGATTTGGTTAAAAAAAAGGGGGGGAAACAGAAGGGAAAAGGAAGTAGAGGGGAACAAGTGTCAAGATAAAGACTCTTAGAAAAGTTAAGATGGAGTTTACTGGAAGGGAAAGTGGAGCAAATTTAAAAATTGAGAAGAATAAAGACTGTTGATTTTGATTTTGTCGATACAGAAACAGAAAAATACAAGGAGAATGGCAGTTGCTTCCTTAGGACTCATGATAGTTAATCAGACACTAGAGGACAAAAGGGCAAAAGACATATTAAATACCTGTTTTCCATCTGCAGTTAGAATCGAAGAAAGTGGATAGTCAGACAAACTGAGGATCAGGTTTCCAGGGATGAAAGAAGATGGGTAGACACAAATCAGAGTGGAAATTAAAAGTCTTTGGAAATTCAGAAGGATCTCCTCAAAGCATGAATCCTGTGAAGGGAAGAGAATTCAACATGTGGGTGAGGCTTTGCAAGCCCATAACTCCCAGCTCACGAGGCCTGGCAAAAGCTGCCTCCTTTCAAAATAGATGGTAGAGGCAGAGACGAGAACAGAGACCCAGGGGCTCCTCACAGTGCTAAGGCTGCAGGCTCCCTCCTCTATCCCACGAGAGTGCCTAGCTCAGGATCACTGCCTTATCTTCAGTTAATATTTGCACAGACTTAGAAAGGCTATGGAACAGCTCTTCCTAGGCTTTCATTTCCCTGGGAGCTCAGCCTCTCTGATGTGCTAAGAAGATATCTAAAGAGATAATAAAATCCACCATGTCCATTCATTCATTCATTATTTGGACAGATGTCACTTGGTTACCAATTATGGGCCTGGTACTCTAAGTATTGATGAAATAAAGATACGTTCATTATCATTAAGATATCCCAGTCTAGAAGGAGAAAAGAAATAAGTAATACATAAAGCAGACACAGCAAAATGTTAACTGTAGAATCCATAAGGTGGGATTATTTGCTTTCGATTTTCCTGTAATTGTGAAAGCCTTTATAATAAAATGTTGAAAAAAATAAATTACAGTACAACATGACAAGTGCTTATTGACACTGAATTCACAGTGAGGAGGCCACCATTTTTCTAATGATTGTTAATGGGAATAGCACAAATAGAGATGTGTAGTCAAGTAAGTTTGGTTAAAGTAAGTCAAGTAACATTTGGTTAAACAAAAGTAAACCTGTTCTTTATTGCATCATGTATTGATAGCTCCAAGACATTCTAGGCCACATGATTCTTCTAAGACCAAATATGTAGAATCTTCCAGGTTTATTAGACTATATGACACTTTCCCTACCCTCTGCAGAAATGTCATGGAGTTACACAGGTAGTGTTACATCTACTGTACATGGGGATTCCTTCTTCAGCTCACAGTCTAAACAGTTTATTTTTCTCACATATGGCTGTTTAATGTACACAAGCTAGTATTACAGCACCATGTTCATGCATAGAAACACTGGGTGATGGCCCTATGTAATACGAAGATCAGAAACACAAAAACGAATTAAGAAAAAACAAACATGAAGACTCACTTCAAACAAATGCTTAAGCAAAATTTAAGCACTTAAATAATATTAGTTAAGGACCCTGAAATGAGAAAGGGGCATCTCAGTCCAGACTGACATATAGGAGAGGAAAAGCAGTACCAAAATACTGCAGGCAGCAAAGAAAGATTTTTTGTCCTGTGGGTTTACAGTCCTTTGATGAAGGAGACGGATATCAGAGCCTGCAAAATAGTATTCACAATGATACCTAAATAGGACTGTATAGTAAAATAGACATAATTCTCATCCAAGATGACATTTTCAAATTCTTGTTTTTTGTTTTTCCTCAAAGTCCCAAATGAAAGAGCCCTCCTAAGTACTGGGTAAGGTATGCATATGTCTGCATTGGTAGGAACCTCCCAGACAATAGTTGTTCAATTTTGCTTCACAGAGTGGGTAAACTAACCAGATAATTTCCAAGAATGTTCTCTTAACAAGCTGAACTTCCCTCTTGCGCTACCACATCTTCTATAATCACAGAGGTACAACAAATATTACACTTTACTGTAGTTATTTGTTTACATTTTCATACGAGAACACTCTGTGTAGTACATTATAATGATCTATGTATGCACTGGCCTCCGTAATCAAACTGTGAGCTTACTGAAGAGGGGACTGCACATCTTTTTTTCCATTTCAAATCCCATGTGCAAATTCTGAAGGTCCTGGTATGCTGCTCTAAAGAGCTTGGATCTTATCCCAAGAGCAATTGGAAGCGCTAGAGGCTTTTAAATAAGGTCAGTTTTTAATAGGACCAGATTTGCATTTAGAAAGCCCTTTGGCTGGATTGTAGAAAGTAGATTAGAGGCAAGAAGCCAGGTGGCAGAGAGGCCAGCGAGAAGGCTACTGCAGCCATGCAGGTGAGAGAAGCAGCCTGAAATTAGGGCTGCCGTAGACCAGGGGGCAGTCAGAGGGTTTTAGGAGGCAGCACGGGCTGCATTTGATAACTCACATGATGCTAGAGATAACGAAGAAGGGATAGCCTTAAATGACAGAAGTTTCTAGCTTTGGTGATACCAGTGACTGAAAAGAAGGAATGTTGGAGAGAAAACCAGACTGAGAGAGCAGAAAATTATTATGTTCATCACAAACAGTCTTTTTTTGGAAGAAAACTCTGTGCTGTGGAAACACTGGGGAATATGTGTGTGTTAGTTGCTCAGTCGTGTCTGACTCTTCGTGACCCCATGGACCATAGCCCACCAGACTCCTCTGTTCACGGGATTTTCCAAGCAAGAATATAAATGGTGTCTTAACTTACTACTAGATTCCAATTGTTTATAAGTTGATTGCTAGAAAATGGAATGTATTTTCCCAAAAGAAGCAACACTATAAACTCTGATTTGAGCCTAAAGGCTACTTCCACCCCGGTGGTCACATAGTACAGTATCAATTCTGTGGAAGGAAGGCAATGTTGAGGGAAAAGCCCTGGGTACATAAGAAGAAGGCTTATGACCTAGACCAAGGTTCATCACTGACTAAGATCGTTATATGCTTAGTTTCTCTTTCAATAAAATGAAGAGTCAAAATAATGCTCTGCTTACCAAGGAGGGCTGTAGAGACAGCCAGGTGGAAAATATTTTGTATACTGTAAATTTTTAAATGTAAAATTTGAAGTTACCTGGTACTTCCAAAGGGTAAATGACTCAGGATAGCTGTGTTTGAAACACAAGTTAGAGTTTGTTCCTTATAACATTAAACAAAAATTATTTTTTCTAAAATATTAACAACTCTGTAGGTATAGAAAGATTTCCAAAATGCGGCTTCTATTACAGAGCACACTGAACGTGAGACTAGGACTAAAAACTATCGATACTCATTGAGTAAAGGTTTACAATCTTATTCTCATGTGGCTGCTCTACTGGTTTCTTCCTCATCTTCCAACAACCTACTCAACATCTTTGTCAAATAAGCTTGTCACATTTAACATACCCAGAATGATTCTTGATTCTTACCCATGCCCCAACTGCAAAACCTGCTCCACTCTCAGACTACCTAATCTCAACAAATGGCAGCACCAGTTGGCTATGGGCTCCGATCAGAATCCCTGGAGACAGCCTTGACTCCTCTCTTCTATTCCCAGTATTCAATCTATCAGCCAACACTGACTGTTCCACTTTCAAGGTCAATTCTTGAAAATTTCTGACCTTTCTCATCATCTCTATGCTACCTCCATGGCTGAGTTACCATCATTTGTCCCATAAATTATCACAAGAGCCTCCTAACCTTCCTTTCTGTCACCTACTCCTCAAGTAGTGGCCAGTAGGGCCAGGTGTATAATTCATGTCACTTCTTCACTCAAAACCCTCCAAAGGATCAGAATAAAATCCAAACTTATTGTAATGATTTATAAGCCCCAGTAATCCAACGCATTTCTCCTGTGCCCCCTACTCCTAGCAACAGCAGCACAAGTCTTGACCCAAAGCCTTTGCTCTAATGGTTTCAATTCCCTCAAACTCTCCCTTTGGTATCTGAAAGGTTCACACTCTTAATCCCATTCTCTGTTCAAACTTCATGTCAATAGAGGCCCTCTGATTTCCTTCAATAAAGCAGCACCAGCATCCTCCAGTTCCATCAGTCTCTATTCCACTGTTGGACTTTATTTTCCTCTATAGCATTTTAATGACCCTTGCATATTATATGTGTATTTGCACATAATATTTCAAGTGGTACAGACTTCTGCCCGTTTGCAAGCTTACCCATCTGCAACAACAAACACAGAAAAAAATGCTTTGAAACTTGCTTAGCCACTTGACAGAGAAAGTTCATGCTTGGAGAATCTAATAATAAAATATTAGGGCTTGTGCTTTTTATGTCCTTTTAATTTTTTGAAAAATTTTCAAAATACCAGTCTGTAAGATACTGGAAAAGTTGTTTTTTTTTTTTTTTAATTTTTAAGGGAAAATAAAAAACCTCACTTTTTGTCAAAGATTATCCAAAAACCACTGGCTTACGTCACGTGCAGGACTGTAAGCCCCAGGAGAAGAGGGTTGCTTTTATCACATGTTCACTAAACACCTACTATGTCCCCAACCCTGTACTAATCTCTGGGAGTTAAACTTGAATGAGATATAGACAATGCCCTCCAGGAACCCACAGCTCAGTGGAGAAGAGAAATATGTATAAAGAAACAGCAGTAAAGTATAAAAGTCCAACAGTGCAGAGAAGGTACATACCACTCATGATTTACAAGGTTTTATATTTACACACCTGAAAAAAAACCAACACCAGAAGTGAGTGATAAACAGGGAATAAGTAGTCCCAGAGAGCATTCTTGGGAAGTCCTTTTGCTGCACTGGAATTTGTCTCCCTCTCAATTCATGTGAGTACCTTTGTGCCTCTTCTTTCAGCATCACCTTACATATTATGTATCTATTTGTTCATTTTTTACATCAGCGGTAATCAGAGTAAGGTCCACAGCCTGTTTGTTACCAGGGACTCAACTGACACAATCCCTTTTCATCCTTTCTGTCTTCCACGCATATCACATCTTTATGCTCCCTATCCAGATATGAGTCTTCTCTCTCCCAGGTTGGTGTGGCAGGGGGTGAGAGCTTCTGTGGGTGAGAATTCCTCCTAAGTGGCAGAAGTTGTAAGCAAGAAGTAAGAGGACAAATCACTCCTGAGATCCCGAAGCTTACAAATATCTGCCAGGAAACTGTTGTTTCTTTCACATTCTGGACCAAAGTAAAAACATCACAACTCCCAGCACTGCCTCTAAAAGAGGACATCTCGTTTCATTAAAACCAAATGCACCTCAACAGTCAGGATGCAGAAGCAATCTAAATGTCCATCAATGGATGACATGGAATATTAGTCAGCCTTTAAAAAGCACAAGATAATGCCATTTGCAGTGACATGGATGGATCTGAGACTATCATACTGAGTGAAGTAAGTCAGACAAAGACAAATACTACACGATATCGCTTATATGTGGAAATCTAAAAAATGTATGGTACAAAGGAATTTATTTACAAAACAAAAATAGACTCACAGATTGGGAGGTTGGGATTGACATAGACACATTACTATATATAAAACAGATAATAAGGACCTACTGGGTAGCAAAGGGAGCTCTATACAATACTCTAATGCCTACATGTGAAAATAATCCAAAAAAGAATTGATATATGTGTAACTGATTCATTTCGCTGTGCACCTGAAACTAACACAACACTGTAAATCAACTATATTCCAATGAAAATTAATTTAAAACAACAAAACAAACAAACAAACAAAGTCATCTCACCGTCTCCACTGCAAACCTGAAAGTACTTTGAAGGTACGAATGCAGTTTTTATAATGGTTCTCATCCACAAAAATACAACACACATTTGGTACAACACTGCGCAATTCAGGAGCCCTCAACACTAGAGTACTTTAATACACATTTAAAACTTACTCTTCTCCAAAAAAATTATTTGAGATATTCAGTTCAGTCACTCATTCATGTCCGACTTTTTGCGACGCCATAGACTGCTGCACACCAGGCTTCCCTGTCCATCATCAACTCCCGGAGTTTGCTCAAATTCATGTTTATCAAGTCAGTGATGCCATCCAACCATCTCATCCTCTGTCATCCCCTTCTCCTCCTGCCCTCAATCTTTCCCAGCATCAGGGTCTTATCCAGTAAGTCAGTTCTTCACATCAGGTGGCCAAATTGTTGAAGCTTCAGCTTCAGCATCAGTCCTTCCAATGAATATTCAGAACTGATTTCCATTAGGATTGACTTGTTTGATCTCCTTGCAGTCCAAGAGACTCTTGACCATCTTCTCTAATATCACAGTTCAAAAGCATCAATTCTTCAGTGCTCAGCTTTCTTTATAGTCCAGTTCTCACATCCATACATGACTACTGGAAAAACCATAGCTTTGACTAGACAGACCTTTGTCAGCAAAGTGATGTCTCTGCTTTTTAATATGCTGTCTAGGTTGGTCATAGCTTTTCTTCCAAAGAGCGAGTGTCTTTTAATTTCATGGCCACAGTCACCATCTGCAGTGATTTTGGAGCCCAAAGAAATAAAGTCTATCACTGTTTCCATTGTTTCTTCATCTATTTTCTATGGAGTGATGAGACCAGATGCCATGAACTTAGTTTAATTAATAATTAACAGCAAAAAAAAAACAAGGGAAGAAAACAAGGATTTATTGATCAAGGCATGTTGTATAGACCTTTGATTATTAAATCGGAGAGAGGGAGGTTAATCCCATGAAACAAATGAGGAAACAGGCTCAGGGGTGATGGGTGGGGAGACCAGACTTCAAATCATATTGCTTTATTACAGAGCTATGGACTTAAGTAGGGCTCTGGAAGAAAATACGATAGCAATAATAACTACTAGAGTTCCTACAACTGCAATATAATTGGCTACAAATATTTCTGTTTCACAATTTCTAGCAGCTAATGCACTGAAGAGGAGGAGGAGGAGAAGAAATAAGAAGAGGAGAACAATGGAAAGGAGGGGCAGGAGGAGAAAGCATCTCAACTGCTCAAAGGTAAAATTTCTCACATGAGACTTCAGATTAAAAGTAATGGAAAAAATGTGGCCGTCAACAATTTATTCATTTATTCAACACTACTGAGCGTCCTGTGTGTCTGGCATCATGCCAGAAGCTGAAGTTCTCGGGGATACAATAGAAAGCAAGGACTCCTGGTCTCACAGAGCTTAGAGTTCTCCAACACACACAGATGGGGCCGTGTCTTTTCTCAATAACAATGCTGTTATTTTGAAATAACAATTCACCAAAATAAAAATATTCAATTCTCCATAATATCCGGAGACCAATGATAAGTGGACTTCAGTCAAATCTCTTGGTAAGTTGCTAAACTAACACAGCTCAAGGACGTAGCATTTTCGAGGAGCTAATTTGATGCAAAGACAAAATACAGAGCAGTGGATAGAAAATGTGTCCCTTTATCCTTTTTCCTCCAAATACTCCATCTCACAGCCTGGCTTAATTGAGGTCATAGTCCTGACTCAGACCCATACACAGGGTTTTCTGTGTTGCTGATGGAAGAAAGATCCATTTGTTTTAGATGCCAAATTAGCAGATAGAAGAACTGTGATCAAGCTCTGCAAAGTTGAGAATCCAAACCAATTTCATTCAAATGGTTCACAAGTAAATTCATATTAACTAAGATTCCTTTTTCCTTTCCTGCTTTAGTCCTCTCCAATTGTCCCCACATTTTGAGACCCATTTGAGTGTACATACATCTGGGTGTACACATTTATATACCACATGACACACAACAGGACAAAAAATATTTCATAGTACTCCACAAGAAACAAATGTATGATTGGACTGGGATGTCACAGTCTCATTTGCTTCATTTTAGTGGGATTCTTTCCTTCCAACATTCTAGACTTTAGTTTACTATTAAGTATAATTATAACCACTTATTCACTGAATAGTAAATGAGTATTTATTGTGTACTAGGCATTACACTCGGAGAAGGCAATGGCACCCCACTCTAGTACTCTTGCCTGGAAAATCCCATGGACAGAGAAGCCTGTAGGCTGCAGTCCATGAGGTCGCTAGGAGTTGGACACGACTGAGCAACTTCACTTTCACTTTTCACTTTCATGCATTGGAGAAGGAAATGGCAACCCACTCCAGTGTTCTTGCCTGGAGAATCCCAGGGACGGGGGAGCCTGGTGGGCTGCCATCTATGGGGTCGCACAGAGTCAGACACGACTGAAGCGACTTAGCAGCAGTAGCAGCAGCAGGCATTATATTAGCACTAGAGAGGTTCTCTGGAGAAGGAAATGGCAACCCACTCCATCGTTCTTGCCTGGAGAATCCCAGGGACGGGGGAGCCTGGTGGGCTGCCGTCTATGGGGTCACACAGAGGCGGACACGACTGAAATGACTCAGCAGCAGCAGAGAGGTTCTCAGGAAGCTTTCATTCTAATGCAGGAACAGAGCAAACAAATAAAATATGGTAAGCACATTTCTACAATAGAAATGGAACTAAGCTGTGGAGCCCAAAGAAAGAATGTAGTGGTTATTATTAGAAAAGGTATTATACAATGATATTATAATCATGGTGAAAAATGAAAGTAGAACAGACATTATAAAATTTTACATTTCAACCAAACAAAGCATTTTTATTTCCTTGTTCCCTTCCTGCCTTTATCTATGTTCAAAGCCAAATTCCCAGATGCATATAATTATTATTTGTTATATATTAAGAATATAATTGTTCTTTATAATTATCACATAATAGTCTATTATAATTTTCGTATCAAGTTCTCTGTTGTTGAACACTTAGACTGTTTCTAAACTCTTCTGTATAAGTAACATTGTAGTATACATCCTTCTTTTTTTAATCACATTTTTAAATTCAGAAACAAAATTTAAAATATCAACATTTTATAATTATTCATTCACTTTTGCCTTACTGTTTCCTAAAAGGGTTGTATTCATTCATCATGCCAGTATTAACAGATATAGATAATTGTAATCTCAAGCATCTCAAGCAGTATATTTTCCAAATTAGTGCCATATATATATATATATATATATATATATATAAATATATATAAGTTCTTTGCTAAACTAGTATGGTTGAACATTTCCCAAAAGCTTTGCATATTAATCTTTTGTGAATTTTCAGATTATTCTTTCAAGGTGTGTTTATCCTTTCTATAATAAAAGCATTGTTATCATGCTTCTGTAAATGTTTTTTCATAATATACTGTTACTTTTTATTCTTGTACAGAGATTGTCTCTCGGTTAAATCAGACTATCTTCAATTTGTGATTTAATCTCTCAAAATTTATAATGTAAGCATCATTCCAGAATAATATATTGATTTCCATTTCCTAGTACATTGTCTCACTAGGTTTTTTAATGGTATTTGCTAACTCTATTCTCTAATTCAAATATATTTTCAGGATTTGTGTACATTTATTTACACGATACTACCTCACTATTCCAATTACTGTATATTTTCCCATGTTTTAATATGGGATGCACTGGACCACTTTGCTCATCATTCTTTGATTTTTTAGGCTTTTTTCAGATGAATTCAATAATCATTTGATGACATTGCAAGGAATTCTTAAGAGGTTTTCATTGGTAATTATTTAAATTTATAAATGCATTTAAGAGAAATAAGCGTTACAGAATTAACTTTCTCTGCAAGAGGATCTTATATCTTCTTTAAGCTGAGTCCATGATCTGAAATCAAACAGCCTGAATTTAATCTTGGATCTACATTCACTATGTGTGGCGCAGGAGAAATTAGCAAAAATTTTATTTTTTGTCTCTCAATTTTCTCAACTTTTCCTTCTTTTTTTACATAAAAGGGAGTATATGGGATGTATTGTAAAATATGTACTTCTCTTTATGTGATCACCTTTACCTTCCTCTATTTAGCTTTTCGATGTTTCTGTTGGTATTTAAGAGGGTTTCATTTTGTGTGTGTGCTAGTAGCTCCCATCACCTTGTAATCTGTTTCCTTATTCAGGTTTCTGCTATTTAGATTTTCACCTTTAAACATATCCTTTGGCTTTTACATTGCTGTTTAGTTGCTAAGTCACATCCGACTCTTGCAACTCTATGGACTACAGCCTGCCAGGCTCCTCTGTCCATGGGATTTCCCGGGCAAGAATACTGGAGTGAGTTGCCATTGCCTTCTCCACGGGATCCTCTCGATCCAGGGATGAAACACGCATTTCCTGTGTTGGTGGGCATATTCTTTACCAGTGAGCCACCGAGGAAGCCTGACTTTCACATTACTTATGAGTCAATCACTGAGCTTTTATTTTTCTTTTTTCTCTTCCTTATTATGCTACTTTCACTTTGTAAAATAAAATGTATAAAATTTATACCCTCTATATTGTTATATTGGTTTTAGGCCTTGCTCTATATTTTTTAAGTGTGACATCCACAATTAGATATATTCAATGCTGAACAATGTGCCAAACTCTCCCCAGTCATAGCATCCTTGAAGGAAGTTCATCCTTTATTAGATTCATCAGGAAGTGCAGTATTCCCTGAATTCTTGTATGTGTAAAACTATTTTTCCTCATTCTTGATTTTTAAGTACATGCTGGCTGAATAGAAAATCTTTCACTAGCATTTTATTTCCTTAAACCCCTTGAAAATAGCACTCCACTACTGTTTGTCTTTGTATTTTGCTGTTGAAAATTCTGATGCCCTAATTTTTTTCTTTTTTTAGTGACTTTGTCTTTTTACTGGAAGTCCACATGCTATTTTGTAATTTATTGTTAAAGACTTTGATTTAGAATTGCTTGTTCTGGGTCAATTATTCCAAGTATTTATGGTGAACTCTCTCAATATGTAGATTTAGGTCTTTTTTTCCAGAAATTCTTCTTTGATTATGATTTTAAATACTAGTTCTCTTCCATTATCGCATTTTAATTCTTCAGAAACTCCAACTCTAGATATTTTGGATCTTCTTTGCTATGAAAGTGAAAGTGAAAGTCATTCAGTTGTGTCTGACTCTTTGTGACCCTATGGACTATACAGTCCATGGAATTCTCCAGGCCAGAATACTGGAGTGGGTAGGCGTTCCTTTCTCCAGGGGATCTTCCCAACCCAAGCATCAAACCCAGGTCTCCCACATTGCAGGTGGATTCTTTACCAGCTGAGTTATCACTTCTTCTTTCAACATTTTAACCTTCCATTATTTTGTTATTTTTCTCCTAGCTATTTTCTTTCCATTTCCCAACTCCTCTTACTGTATTTTCAGTTGAGTCTATTCTCCTTAAGCACCTTGCATTTTATCTTCATTTCTGAGATGGTTTTGCCTTTTCTTCCAAATTCCTTTTGACTGTATTCAACACTAATATCTAATCTTACTGGATGTTCTGTCTATTGCAATTCTAAATTCTTGTGGTTTTTTTTTTTTAGAAAGTTTTTCCTGTCTACCTGATTGAGGATATTCAAGTCCAGTTGGAGTAATATGCTATAGTTTTCCTAGGCTTCATTATTGAGCTGAAGGGAAATTTTTTTGCTTTGTTTTTTTCTCATCTAGTAGATATCATTATCTATTCAGTTTTCAATGTCTTACAGTTTTCTGAACAGCAAAACTGGTTATGTAAGCAGAAGTGATGGGTTTAAATGGCTTATCAGGTTTCCTAGTTCAAGAGTGCCCTCTTCCATTGCTATGTGAAGTCAATTTCTTTAATCAGTCCTTAAACAAAGGTTTCATTTGGATAGAGGCTGCAGATAAGGGGTGATGTGTCTTCTAATTTTATGATTATCCTTTGTTTCTGAAATATGCTTTATTTGCACAGCTTACTTTCTGCTTTCCATTTAGCACCAGGGTTCCAAAGATAGCTACTCCCTCCAAATCAGCCTCCTCTTCCTCCAAAGCAGTGGCTTCTCAAACTGCTACTCTTAGTCTACATACTTTAAACTCTCTATGTTTTGAGTTGCTAGAAATCAGTGCTCCAATGGATGTCTCAGAGCCACTTTCAGTATTTCCCCACTAAGGGGAGGTCTCCTTCTTTATAAGGGTGGTTTTATTTGATTCCACCAATGTTAATATTATCTCTACCCCATTCTTCCTTCTTTTTTAGGAAATCTCTACAAAACTCTTCTCCAGCACAGACTTCAGAGTGTCCCTAGGCACTGGAATATTTACTTCCCTATGTAGTAGTTTCCCAGAGCTTCTGTAACAAATAGCCAGAAACTTGGTGGCTTAAGAACAACACAATTTTAGCATCATGTTGTTCTTGAGGCTGGAAGTCCAAAGTGGTTCTCAACAGGCTAGATTCAAGGAGATGACAGGACAGAGGTCCTTCTGAGGCTCTAGGGAAGAATATATTTTCCTGCTTATTCTTGATTCTAGAGATCATCCACATGCCTTAATGAGTGGCCATGTTCCTCCATCTTCAAAGTCAACAAGGTCTTGCTGAGTCCATCTCATAGTCTCATCTCTCCAAGTGTTTCCCTTCTTTCTCCTTCTACCAGTTATCACATTGAGGCCATCTGGATAATCCAAGATAATCTCCCCATCTCAAGATCACCTGATTAGCCACTTCAATTTTCCCTGAAATTTTAATTCCCCTTTGCCATATAAGTAAAATATTCACAGTTTCCATGGATTAGGATGTGGAGATTTTGGCGGGCAGCGGGGGCATTGTTGGAGGGGTGTAAACATTCTGCCTACAATACTTTGGCCGCTTGATCGACTTATTGGCAAAGACCTGGGTGCTGGGAAAGACTGAAGGCAAAAGGAAAAGAGGGCAGTAGAGGCTGAGATAGTTAGATAACATCACCAACTCGGGGACAAGAAACTGAGCAGACCCCAGGAGATAGTGAAGGACAGGGAAGCTTGGTGTGCTATATAGTTCATGAGGTTGCAAAGAGTCAGACATGACTCAGCAAATGAACACAGCAAAACCATGCTCTACTTCCACAAAAATGGATCTGTAGCATTCTATGTCTTTCGGAATGCTGTAGGTATGGATTACAGGTAATTTTATTTGCCCTTATTGACATGTATGATTTTTGGAGGTGATATGCAGAGATTTGGCTTTAGGCAACTACCATTATTACCCTACTAGAAAGTGGATTTCACCCACTCATCATTTCAAAAGCCAGATTATTTTTTTTTATGTCTTCATCCCTTCATTTGTAATATAATTACTGATCAAAATGTTCTTGATTCTTTATAAAACCCAAGTTCAGGTGGCACCTCTCCCATACTCCATAGAGAGAATCAATCATTTTTCACTTGAGGTTTGTTTAAGACTTTGCACTCAATCTACCATTCCATTTGCTGTGTCGTATTAAAATTATTCCTTTATGTGTCCCACTGGATCAGGGGATATTTGAGAGTTAAAAGATAATTTCTTATTCACTGTTGTTTACCTACAGCCTAGTACAGTATACAGAATATGCTCTGGTCTATTACTGTTATTACCTATATTACTGATATCAATATTATAGCTACCATTTATACTGAGCACTTGACGCAGTATTATTAATGCCATTCTAAAATTCAGTGGCATAGGTCTTATCATCCTTACTATACAGACGAAAAGACTGACACTGACTGAAATTGTGTCCAAAGTAACAGGGTCAATAAACAGTGCTATAAACATTGATCTTAATCCAAGTCTACTTAACTATATGCAAGTCTTGAGCTGTTTTCACTTCATCCCATGTGTTGTTGGAGAGTCAAAAGAAGAGTGGAAGATTTTTAGAGCAGTCAGCAAAGAAGATTCCAGACAAAGATTCCAAAAACTCTATTGTATTCTCTTCCTTCATGTTCCAGTAAAATCACAATGTCTCCCTGGAGGCCAAGAACCTCTGCTAGGTGGACAAATATAGAACTTCTCAACCAAAGCATAATCTGAATAATCTTGGCAAGGCCTTGATCATTTTCCCAAGAAAAGAGACCAGCTGAATTTTGGGAGCAGTGGAGAGTGTGGACACATGCCAGAGGCTTTCAGGAAAAGCAGTCCTCTTAACACAGACAGCCAGAATACTCTGGACAACCACCAAAGTCCTCAGGACAGGCTGAGAGAAGTGATACAATTCCTTGTTTTCTGCAAAGCTGATTAAATTCCTAGCCTTGGCTCAAAATGACCAAGATTGAAATATGAAGTTGCTACATGAAAACTGATTTGCAGGTACAGACCACCAGGAATCCACAGATTCTATTGTTAAGATGGGAAGACACAACTAAGAGGCAGAGACACCAGAGAAACGAGTGCCAGGCTCATGATGGCTAACTGGTTGTAGGCTGGGCCTAGACTAAGTTTATAGCCCTCAGGATGCGTTTCATAACTGCAGGTTGCCCCAAACTGGGAGAAGCCAGAGCAAAGCAAACACATGAAACGAAAATGAAATCCCCTTCAGTTCTGCTTTCAAAAAGCACCTTAACAACTCTCCAAACTTCTTAAAGGAAGTGATAGCTTGATAGCCATAGAAAACAATCTTAAGGCAGGTCTGATGCAAAGAAAGACATAGTTCCTGTATGGTGACCATTGGTCCCTAAGACCTGATGTTGACTCCCTAGTATAACAGAATGCAAACCTAAGCAAAATAGTATTAACCAGGAAGGAATTACAAGTCATAAGTCAGTGTCACCAAATACTGAGCAGACTCAGTTCAGTTCAGTTGCTCAGTCATGTCTGACTCTTTGAGACCCCATGAATCGCAGCACGCCAGGCCTCCCTGTCCATCACCAACTCCCAGAGTTCACTCCGACTCACGTTCATCGAGTCCGTGATTCCGTCCAACCATCTCATCCTCTGTTGTCCCCTTCTCTTCCTGCCCTCAATCTTTCCCAGCATCAGGGTCTTTTCAAATGAGTCAGTTCTTCGCATCATGTGACCAAAGTATTAGAGTTTCAGCCTCAACATCAGTCCTATCAATGAACACCCAGGACTGATCTCCTGAGAGGACTGAGGGGTGCCAAATAATGTTACTCAAGAGAAGGCTCTCATAGTGCTGCTACCAGAGAAGGCTGGATGAATCAGGATGATCTGAGAGAGACCGGCTCCAAGTGCAACTTCTGCCTCTATTGTTACATGACTTGATGGCTTTAAGAAGGGAACAAAACCAAGCCAAAATGGTTGACTTAATGGATAAGTGGCTACAGGCTCTGCCCTGCATGACACACAATGGTGATACAATATCTCCCACTTTAACAAAGGTAAAACCAAATGGAAATAGACAAAAATAAAAGAAAACCTCCCTTGCCCCACAGCTCTTTCTAGTCACTCACACATCATTCTAAGAAGGACTGCCTGTGCTCACTGTTTCTATTTCTCTCCCTTCTGTTCTTTAATGAAAATACTCCAATCAAGCTCTTCTCTCCACCACTCCAAACAAATTGCCCTATAAGGGCCACCAATGCCCTCCACCTGGATGAAGACAATAGATGACTTTTAGTCTCAAGCATACTTGACATCTCAATAGCATTTGGCAGAGTTAATTTCCTTCTCCCTCTTGAAATACTTATTTCTCATCTTCCAGAAACAGTGCACATCCTGTTCTGTTTCATTTTTGTTGATGGTTTGTTCATTGGTTTCTTAGACTTTTCTCCTGTTTCACGGACTCTTCCTTCTGAGGCTTCTTTGCTATTCTTTCTCATTCTACTCTCCAAACGTTGGGATCCTCAAAGACTCAGTCCTCAGCTCTGGTTTCTTCTCTTTTTATACACATGTCTAAGGGCTTCCCTGGTGGCTCAGAGGTTAAAGCATCTGCCTGCAATGCGGGAGACCTGGGTTCAATCTCTGGGTTGGGAAGATTCCCCTGGAGAAGGAAATGGCAACCCACTCCAGTATTCTTGCCTGGAGAATCCCATGGAGGAAGGAGCCTGGTGGGCTACAGTCCACGGGGTCACAAAGAGTCAGACATGACTGAGCAACTTCACTCTTTCTCTCACTCTCAAGGCACATTCATCCAGTTCCACAATTAAATGTCATCTATCCCGCATGGTGTCTAAAAGTGACTCTCCAGCCCCAATCTCTCCCTAGGTTCCACGGGTTGACTAATAAGTATCTCCAGATTCCTACCTGGATATCTAATAGGCTCCTCAAAATGAATGCGCCCAAAAGAGAACTGTTGATCCCCATTCACTCCTGCATCCTGCACCTTGCAAGGAGACCCTTATCTGATCCTCTTTGGCCTTTTCCAAGTCAGTAAACGAGAACGCTGCTCAGATCTTCTGGTCCATATGCTGAACTGTATTTACTCAGCTTAAAAAACAAGAAGCAAAACATTTACCACTTCTCATACATCCACCTCTGCACCCACACCCTAGTTCTAGTCTCCATCTCTCCTGTGAACAAATAGAAGACAACAGCCTCCTCAGTGGTCTTTGCTGACACCTCTGATGCATCCTCACCTTTGCGACATTGGCCAGTTGCTCCCCACATGGCAGCCAGGGGGATGCTTTTCAAATATATGTTATATGACACCTCCTTGACACAAAGCACTTCAAGAGTTTCCCACCTTACTTGGACTAAACTCTAAATTTTTGGTCTCCTTGACCAGAAAATCTGAATAACTAATGCTCCCAATGCCTTTAATTTTTTGTTCAAATGTAGTTTTTAAAATGATTCTTATACAGACCACCATGTTTTCAGTTGTAGCCTGCTGCTACTGCTAAGTCACTTCAGTCGTATCCAACTTTGTGCGACCCCATAGACGGCAGCAACATCCCTCTATTTCTGGTCTATTTTTTTCTGATCTTAATCTGATTTTTTTTTAACAGCATGTATCGACATCTAAGACATTCCATAATTTACTTATTACAGTTACCATTTTTAAAATTATTTATCTATTCTGTTGCACCGCTCTTAGTTGCACCACGTGTGATCTTCAATCTTTGTTGCAGCATGCAAGATCTTTCATTGTGGCATGCAAACCCTTAGTTGCAGCATGCAGGATCTAATTCCCTGACCAGGGATCCAACCTAGGCCCTCTGCATTGGAAGGGCAGAGTCTTAGCCACTGGGCTACCAGGAAAGTCTCTAGAGTTATTGTTAATGGTCTCTTGTTCATCACTAAAATAGAAAGGTCTATGTTTTTGTCTGTCTTATTCACTGATCTGGCCCCAGAGCCAAAACAAGTGCCTGGCATATGGTGGGCACTCAACAGATACCCACTGGATGGTGATGACGACTCTGTCTTGCCCTGGTGACTAAGTCCCTGCCTAGTTCCTTGGTCTCATTCCTATCCCTCCTCTCATGCTCTCTGCCACATCTGCCTTCTTCAGTTCAGTTGTTCAGTCATGTCCGACTCTTTGTGACCCATGAACCGCCACACTCCAGGCCTCCCTGTCCATTACCAACTCCCAGAGTTCACCCAAACCCAAGTCGATTGAGTCGGTGATGCCATCCAACAATTTCATCCTCTGTTGTCCCCTTCTCCTTCTGCCCTCAATCTTTCCCAGCATCAGGGTCTTTTCAAATGAGTCACCTCTTCCCATCAGGTGGCCAAAGTATTAGAGTTTCAGCTTCAACATCAGTCCTTCCAATGAACACCCAGGACTGATCTCCTTTAGGATGGACAAGGGACTCTCAAGAGTCTTCTACAACACCACAGTTCAAAAGCATCAATTCTTCGGTGCTCAGCTTTCTTTATAGTCCAACTCTCACATCCATACATGACCACTGAAAAAACCACAGCCTTGACTAGACAGACCTTTGTTGACAAAGTAATGTCTCTGCTTTTTAATATGTTGTCTAAGTAGGTTATAACTTTCCTTCTAAGGAGTAAGCATCTTTTAATTTCATGGCTGCAATCACCATCTGCACTGATTCTGGAGCCCAGAAAAATAGTCTGACACTGTTTCCACTGTTTCCCCATCTATTTGCCATGAAGTGATGGGACTAGATGCCATGATCTTAGTTTTCTGAATGCTGAGCTTTAAGCCATCTTCTTCACTCTCCCCTTTCACTTTCATCAAGAGGTTCTTTAGTTCTTCTTCACTTTCTGCCATAAGGGTGGTGTCATCTGCATATCTGAGGTTATTGATATTTCTCCTGGCAATCTTCATTCCAGCTTGTGTTTCTTCCAGCCCAGCATTTCTCATGATGTACTCTGTACATAAGTTAAATAAGCAGGGTGACAATATACAGCCTTGACGTACTCCTTTCGTATTTGGAACCAGTCTGTTGTTCCATGTCCGGTTGTAACTGTTGCTTCCTGACCTGCATACAGGTTTCTCAAGAGGCAGGTCAGGTGGTCTGGTATTCCCATCTCTTGAAGAATTTTCCACAGTCTGTTGTGATCCACACAGTCAAAGGCTTTGGCATGGTGCTGTTCCTGAAACATGTCACTCACATGCCTCCTTCACACCCTTTGTGCTTGCTTTCCCTTTGCCTAGAACAGGCTTTGCCCAAATGGATTACTGCCTCACTTCATTCAGAGAGCACTTTCCAGATTCTTGGCCAGGTTGAATGTGTGCTCTGTGTTACACTGTATCACCATCCACCCAACACCCCTGTTTCACTCCCCACGGTGGCTCACTCAGTGGGCACATAAGGTAGACATGGCCATTTAATTTGCTTTGATTAATGTACTGTGGACAGAAGTGATATGTATCACTTCCAGGAAGGAGCTTTCAGAGCCAGCCTATGGTTTACTACATCTCTTTCCTCTCTGCCACCATGACCGGAAGTGCTCCAGATTAAGGCCTCTCTGTTAATCTGGATCCCAAACCATGGATTAGAGGTGCAACTAACCTAAGACAGATACGTTGCAGGAGCAAGGAATAAGCTTGCTTATTGTAAGCCACTGACATTTAGAGCTTCTTTGTTACTGCAGCATAACCAACCTTTTACCCTCCAAAGCATCTGTCGTCACCTAAAAATCCAATGTGCTTTGGATTTGATTCCTTGTTCAACACCTCCCACTAGAACACTGGGGATGGGGACTTTGTCTTGTTCACTACACAGCTGTCACCTAGAAAATACTTGTAGGTGCTCAGCAAACCTCTATAGAATTGTTAAGGAAGCTCTGTACTTTAGGGCAACTAGCACCAGTGGTTTCAACCTGTGTGCTAGGTATTCTGGAGTTTCTATGTCTCTCTTAAGGGAAAGAATGTATTGAGAATGCTGACCTGACAGCTTCCCTGTCTAAGTATCAGCATCCTTCCTTCCCTCCCTCCGGTTTCATCCAGGTGTTGACAGAGCAGCATACCTAGAAAAATTCATCCAGACCAGGGGCAGCTGAGAATCCCCATTCCTCTCTGAGCTACGTGAACAGCAGACTGTGTAATTCCCTCTCTGAAAGGGTCCTTCCACCCAAGAGTCTCACTCTTACTTAGCCACGCTCTCCTGCTTTAAGGAAAAAAGTGGGACAAGGCTCTTTCTGTTATATATCGTGAAGTCGTGAAGTTGCTCAGTCGTGTCCGACTCTTTGTGACTTCATGGACTGTAGCCCACCAGGCTCCTCCATCCATGGAATCTTCTAGGCAAGAGTACTGGAGTGGGTCACCATTTCCTTCTCCAGGGGATCTTCCCAACCCAGGGATTGAACCCGGGTCTCCCGCATTATGGGCAGACGCTTTACCGTCTGTCTGTTATATACAGAGGCACACAAATACCATAAGGCGTACAGGGCTTAGAATCTTTGCTTTGGGCCCATTTCTTTTCTTTCTTTTTTTTTTTTTTATGCTGGTGAATATTAAACTCTCTATTCCTTTTCTACAATAAGGCTAGTAGTGGTTCTCAATGAAGTTGTTTGGATTCCAAAACAAAAGAAGGAAGGAAAAGAAAAGCATCAATTTTGCTTAATCCAAAACATTAACCAAAGAGAAAATTGCTTGCTTACTTGATGTGATTACAGAGCTTAAACTCATAAGGCCTTGGGGCAGTGAAAACTCATCTCGTTTTCTTCTCCTTTCCCATAAGCCAGTGCCCCAGTTCAGAATGTTCTGCATTCAGCCTTCCAAGGTGCTGTCCATCCTGTACTGCTCACTCTCAGTAGATGAGAAGTTGCTCTCCCACTCAACCATTGCACACCTAAACTACTGGAAATGTCTTCCTTGAATTTAGCTGAACTGTGTTCTTGATAGCTTTTTGTATATTATCTCTAGCTCTGATCTCTGACCCTCATTAACCTTTCCTGTAGGCCAACTGTTAGGAGAGCCAGAGGAGTGGACTGGATCTTCTCAGAGAAAGGCACTGCTAAGCAGATATTTCATAAAATAAGTAGTAGTAAGTCATATGAAGAAGACAGAAACCTTGAAAGAGGCAAAAGGGAGAGCACACGCTTCTGCCAAGAAGGAAGAAAAAGTGCGGTAAATTCCAAGGGCTGAAATGCATTTAATGTCCCAGGAGTACTAGTTCTGGAAGGCCTTAGAGAAGAAAGGGCAAGGAATGAGTCTAGAGGCATAGGAATATGGAGGCACTTATAGAGATGCTTAAGGAGTTTGGATTTCACCCTAAGAACATCAAGGAATATTGACTGTGTCAGCAGTGGAGTAAACAGATATACATTTTAGGAAGACCATCTTAACCAGGATGTGGAGAATGGGTTGAATGGGGTATGAGGTAAGAAGGAATTAGGGGAGACCTTTAGGAGGCTCCTGTAGCAATCGGGGTTCCAGAAGATGGGAGCCTGTTAAAAAAAAAAAAAAACAGTAATGAGAAAGATAGAGGTGGACAGAATTCAAGAATTTGGAGCGAGAATGGACAGAAGTGATGTCTTGTTTCATTCTCTCAGTATGTGTTTCATTGGGCTAATAGCCCGGCATTCTCTTTCTGCACCACCTTCTTGCCTCTCTTGGGCTCCAGTTCCCCTGACTACGGTTTGCTCATTCTGTTGGCAATAGGCCAGGTGCTTCTCCTTGGCAGGGAGAACAGAAACCTCAAAGGGGAAGTGAGAACTCTCCCCTCTGCCCTCTGAATGTGACATGTTGCTATCAGTGTATTCATGTAATTGACAAAGAGCCAGAATAAGACTCTGTGTAGGAGGGTGACTGTTGTCAAAAACAAAAGAACACGAAAGTGCAAAAGTATTTGTTTTCTTTCAAATTTCAAACAATGCTCCCACATACAGATAAAAGATTATCAGATGTTATGTAAATTTAACAGCATTTATGCTTCCATCATCTCTATTTTGGGAAGCAATCGAGAGATGTGGTTAAGATAGATCTGGATTTGAATCTCAACTATATTTTCTTAAAAGCAGTGTGATCTTGGACAAGTCATGTAAATTCTTTGGCTCCCAGTTTTCTCATGGGAAAAGCAAGATGAATAATGTTGTTTAGCCTCTAAGTTGTGTCCAACTCTTTTGAGACCCCATGGACTATACAGCCCACCAGGCTCCTCTATCCAAGGGATTTCCCAGGCAAGAATATTGGAGTGGGTTGCCATTTCCTGCTTCAGGAGATCTTGACTCAGAGATTGAACCCAAGTCTCCTGCATTGGCAGACAGGGTCTTTCCCACTGAACCACCAGGGAAGCCCAAAGTAATACCACCTGTTACTGGACAGACAGTTGGAGTCCAGAGCTCTTAATGGCCTGTAATTCACAATCCCTTCCCATCTAAAAGTTAACTTATAACATGATCTGACTTCTCTAAGGAAATGTCTACTGACGTTATCTGAGAGTTCTCTGTGCCCCTGTGAAATCTCAAAGCTAGTAAACCACTGAGTCCTAATCACCGAACCAAGGTAGCATGCTGACAACTCTGGTCATGTGACAGTTGAGGAAGCACTTGATCATCTTGGAACCTCACCACCACTCTGAGTGAGAAGCAGAGTAAAGGTCCCCTTGGAACCTCACTCACCACCACTCTGAGTGAGAAGCAGAGTAAAGGTCCCCGTGCCTATTTAGAAAGCAAGCCTAGAGAGGTTAGGTGACTTATCCAAGGTCACACAGTCAAAAGAAGATAGAACAAACACTAGAGTGAAGACCTTATAACCCGTGATAACACCTCTTAAATCCTCTTTACTGAGCTTCTCCACTTAGATTCAGCCAACTGCGTGGCCCAGGACTTCTGGGTCTGATGGCTTCACAGAAAGTATACAGGTCAATGGCCTGCATACTGATAGTGCTTGACCTCTGGTTATTCAAATAAACCAGAGCAAAGAGGAGAGAAAGGTAAGGGAACAAACAATGTCACAGCTCTGAAGACCTCAACATGCCAACTTCCTGTTCTAGATATGAAAACCATCCTTCTCTGACATCGCACTGAATTCATAGCAGAGGCAACACCAAACTGAAAAGGAGACGGTTTGGGAGTTGACTCCAAAAAATTCACGGAGTCATCATTACCAGGTTTCACTATTATCATTAATTCAATTAACATTTACTGAGAACCCACCATGTGCTAGAGCCTATACTAAATTCTGGATCCAGAGAAGGAAAAGATGCAATTCTTATTCTGAAGACAATTAGAGTCTCTCTCCCTCTCTATCACACACACACATTTATATAAGGAATATTAATTGCATTGTATAATCACATGATCAAAGCGCTGTAATCTACACATAAGCACTTTGCAACTTAATTAACCCCATGCAGATAAGCACTGTTATCATTCCTATTTTACAGATAGAGAAATGGAGGCCTCAGAGCATAAAAAATTTTTCCCAAGGTCTAAGTAAATATCACTAGGATTTGAAACCAGGCACTCAGATTCCAAAATTCATGTGTAAGTCTACTCTAGTAGAAGGAATACAAACTCCTGAAAAAATAAAGCTTTCAAAATATTTCTAACAGATTGTAGGTCAGTTCTGCCTAAGATGAGACAGACCCTGGAGCTGATGATGGAGCCCACCACCCCTGAGAACAGTGTTCTCCTGAGCTGCAGATCTAATAGAAGGGATGAAAGCAATTCATGAGCAAAGCTGCTGCTGGAATTCTATGTCCACTACCCAAGCAGTATCCTACCTCTTTCCTGAATTTTTTCAAAGCACCACTTCTTGATGATTCTGCAGCAGCCCCAGCCAGGATGATTGCAGATACAGCACTAAAAAAAGAAAGCCAGGAGTGGGAGTAGGTGAGAGATGGAGGGGTTTAGGCGCCATGGAGAGATACTTTAGTCTCATTGCTGTTGAATCTGTATTTTATCTTTCAAAGCTGAAACAAGCAATTCAATCCACACAGTCTTTCCCCCCTCCAATAAATTGCATTTTTAAAAGAATCAACTGGTGCAAGATTTATTGATCTGAGTTGACAGTGAACCTCACAAATTCATACAAAAGAGTTTTCTCATTATAGAGTCATTTAGAGGACTTGTTAGTTCAGAGCATTCGTTGTAAAGTTCACCAGTAATATTTTTTAAAAGGCCAGAAAATGTATAAAATTGGGTCCAAGCCATTTTTTAAAAAATCAATTGTATTTTTATTTTTTCATCATATTCTTTCAGCTATGTTCTCTTCAATTTGGACAAAACCAAGATGTGCAAACTTGACAATTTTTTCACCAAGAAGCAGAAGGAGAAATCTTTCTAGGGGTTTTAGACAGTCAAAGCTTGAATTCAAGTGCTAGAATTAACCAAAAGCTGATTCTAGGAAAACTCATGGTTTTGTCTGCAGGTTCCCCCATGGTCTCGCTCCATGTGGAAAAGAAGCGGTTTGTCATCAAACCACATATTGGTGTTCTTGGCCTTCATATCAGATATATCAACCCCACCATCTATTCCTTTAGCTTCCCAAATATAAAGACTTATCTTCAGCCAAATACAGGAAGCCTTATCATACAGTATCAGTCTCATAATGCCTGCAGTCTGGCCTCTGACAGAAGTTCCTAAGTATTTAGGGAAGAGACTCACACTACAAAACCATTCCTTTAGGCATTTTACCATAAGGTCATGAAACCACACATGAAACAATCACATACTTGTCCTGAGTTGCCCTTTAATCGTATGACCACTGTTTCCATGGAGGGATCATATCAGAAATATTATATTTCTTGCTGTATTTGTCAGAGAAGGAGTTAAGTCACATGCTCCCTAGGTCAGGCTGCCTGAGTGTTATTACTGACTCTACTACCACTTACTGGCAGTGCGTCCTTGACAAGCTGTTTAACTTTTTAGGCTACCATTCCTCCACTGGTAAAGTGGGAATACTAACAGCATCCATCATGTAAAGTGAGAATTAAAAGCAATGGCTACTGCTGCTACTGCTGCTAAGTCGCTTCAGTCGTGTCCAACTCTGTGCAACCCCATAGACGGCAGCCTACCAGGCTCCTCTGTCCCCAGGATTTTCCAGGCAAGAGTACTGGGGTGGGTTGCCATTCCATTCTCCAAAAGCAATGGACATATACATATTTACAGCCATCCCTGGCTCAAGAAATGCAAGTTTTTAGATTTAATCATGCTTATAAAAACTACTGTGTAGACACTGTATGTTAAATCATCTGATGTCTCCAATGTTGGATCTTAATTGTAAACTTTTCTTAAGAATCCAAACTAAAGAAAATACAGCATCCACTAAGAATCACAGCATTCTTACATTGAGAAGATCTGTAACCTAACCTGGTTCCCATTCTTCCTTTGTAGAAAGTGAAAGTTGCTCAGTTAAGTCTGACTCTTAATGACCTCATGGAATAAACAGTCCATGAAATTCTCCAGGCCAGAATACTAGAGTGGGTAGCCTATCCCTTCTCCAGAAGATCTTCCTGACCCAGGAATTGAACCAGAGTCTCCTGCATTACAGGAGGATTCTTTACCAGCTGGGCTACCAGGGAAGCCCAAATCAAAATGTGATGAGAGCCTGTATCGGAGTGACCACGTTTAACACATTCATTTCACCTCCTTAACACCAGGATTTTGATACTGCTTCAACTTCATTTTGGGAAGAGTCTACCTGATTGTTTCTTAGAACCAAGGTGTCTATCATTCCTGTTTGCACCCCACATCTAAGCACAGAGCTGAAAATAGCTGTTCATAAATATCTAGTGATTTGCATATTTGAGAGAATTTAAGAAAATGAAAGACATCTAAAAGAGAGCCTGTAGTATGATTATCAATGACATTGCCTGAGGTGCAATGAAAGAAATTTGGGCCTTCATCAAAACCTTTCAGTTTATTACCACTAAAAACACTCTTTCAATATAGTATAGTATCTGTTTAATCCAGTATAATGAGTTAATTGAGGGACTTGATCTCATTCATCTTCCTTTTCCTACATCTAGCCTTTTGGTTAACACATTTGGGGTAAAGGTAATAAACAGACTTACAAATGAATATATGACTAAGAGTAACAGATGGTCAGAAAAATCTCCAGAATGAAATGAAACTTACACTTCACATCAAACACATCACAGTTAAAATGACTCAATGGCTGCAGTTAGAATGGGTTCAGGCCATTCTCAGTTAATCTAAAAGAAAGATAAAAAGGAAGAGGACAGAGGGAAAGGTGCAGGAAGCCTTCTCCAGCCACATTTATTCCATCAATAAATATTTCTTTAGCACCTGCTTTATGCCAAGCTCTGTTCTAAACACAGTATTATAAGAGTGATGAATCAAAGGATCTGCTTTCATGGAGCTTGCATCCCAGTGGAGACAAACAAACAAGGAAACAACAGAATAAATAAGATAAGCTCAGAGAGCAAATGCCACGGGAGAAAGGACACTGGGTAATGTAATAGCACAGAATTGACTATATAAAGGTGGGTAACCTTAGATAAGATGTCTAGAAAGGTCTCCTTCTGGTCTCTATTTGAGCACTCTGTACTATAGTCTTTATATCACTGGGTTATGACTCTCTTTGCCTAACTTCATCTCCCAACTGCCCAACTGAAGAATAACATATCTCAGCCTCAAGTACAAAACACAGTGTCTGGTGTCTACGAGTGAAACTGAAAGTGTAGCTTCTCAGTGTGTCCGACTCTTTGCAACTCCATAGACTGTAGCTTCCCAGGCTTCTATGTTCATGGAATTCTCCAGGCAGGAATACTGGGGTAGGTAGCCATCCCCTTCTCCAGAGGATCTTCCTGACCCAGGAATCGAACCCAGGTCTCCTGCACTGCAGGCAGATTTTTTTTTTTTCCATCTGAGCCACCAGGGGTGCCCTCATTGATATCTATGAAGCCCTCTATAATTTTTTGCATGGATTAAATTCTTTAAAGCAAGCACTTTCTCTAACTTTGAAGACACAGAGGAAGGAAAAAAATCTTTTATTTCCCTCCTCGGAAGGGAAGAGGGATTGAAATCAGGAAAAACTTCAGAAAATGTATAAGGAAAGGCACAGGACATTACATGCCACATATGAGAAACAGTGGTAATTCAGGAAAGTAATGAACATTGATTGGCAGAGGTTGGTGGCAAGGTTGAGAAAAGCCATCGTTGCTATGCTTGGATTTTTACCCTTAGGCAAGGGGGGAGCCATCAGAGATTTTACAACAAAAGAGCCACCAACAAGATCTGAGAGGTGGAAAAATCATTCTGGAATCTGAGAAAGAGCTAGAGGAAAGGGGAAGAGACAATAGGAAGGGAATCATGTCAAAAGCAGTTACAATGGTCTAGTTGAGAATTAAAAAAAAAAAAAAGAGGCTGAGCTGGGCAGTAGCAGTATGGACAGACAGTAATGAAATAGAATCTATAGGTCTTGGGAACAATTGCATCTGAGCACAGAAGGAATTGGGATGGGGGGATCAGCAGCTGCCAATTTGGTGAACCTTGTTTTCTCATGGTTTATCCATATGAGAGACTGAGACACATAACATGTCTTAGGAAAACAGGTACCTTGAGCAGGTGGCAATTCTGTCAACAAATACGGAATCATTTTCCTTTCAGCCTACATGAGAGTCTGAACCAAGAGGCATCCCAAACCCTTTATGGGTCAGCTACCAGCATGAACTCTCACTCTCAGCTGACCAGTTTGACATGGAGCCTTTTTTTATCTCAAGATGTCAGCCACTGAACTGTGCAGGCTAACTCTCATCTTCCCAAGCAGAGTTTGTCTGCACAGCAATGGCTGGCAACTTAATATTTTGCATAAAAATTCATGAGGAGCAGTATCCATTTCAGCTCTGTTATAAAGTAGTAAAAGGAAGAGAGAGGGAGGAAAGGAAAGAGTTCAGCCCTGCACTCAGATAGGGTTCATTTTGAGTGATGATTGCGAGCCATCCTTGGAAATTACAGATGCTACTTGGTTCACTATTATTTTGCAGCATCTCCAGTAATCTTCCGTGATCATTTATAACAGCATGTCTGATGACTTTCAAAATGTAACGGGAAAGGGTACTTCTGTGAAGCATGTCTGCTCAAAGGAAAAATCAATCTTGGCTGCTAAGGGAGTGAACTTTGTACCACCACGATTAGACAGTTAGAGATTTCAACATATAAAAACAGGAATGGCAAGGGTCCAGTCTTCCCAAATATATGTGTTATAACGTGTGTTCCAGTTGCTTGAACAGTTTCAAGATTTCTCCTTTCATCCAAACAAAACACAACATGTGTCGGGAATCCAAATTGGCACACTCCAATAGAAAATAATCATGAACCCCATAGTAATAACCACTAATGTTTACACACTGCCTTTACAGTTTGGTAAAGTACCTGTCACACACCTGAGCTGCTAATCATCAAAAATACCTCACACTCTGCAACCTTTTTTTCTTCTCTGACAGCCGTTCCTACTGCCTGCAATGTTCTATGACAACATCTGTGCTCCCATATTTCAAGGGCAAGCTTAAAATCTCCCTGCCTATGGCTCAGTCTCTGGTTATTTAAAATCTTCCAAGTGAATAATATTGTATCATGTATAAATATCTCTGAAAGGTAGTATAGTGTGATACAAAGTTAACAGAATCAAAAGATTTGATTTCAAGGACTATCCATGCATGCTCAGTCATGTTCAACTCTTTGTGACCCTATGGACTATAGGCCACCAGGCTCCTCTGTCCATGGGATTTTCCAGGCAAGAATACTGGAGTGGGTTGCCATTTCCTCCTCCAGGGGATCTTCCCAACCCAGGGATAGAGCCTGGGTCTCCTGCATTACAGCTGGATTCTTTACCATTTGAGCCATTTATTACACATCTTTTAACCTCAAAACTAGAGTAAATTATTACCTACCTTATATGACTTTTATGTAGATCAAAAGGGACATTATATGAAAATTTGTTTTGTAACACTAACAGGTACATAAACATTAAGTATTAGTTAACTATTGTGTTTATCATGGAGGATTATTTTGATGACTAATTTATGTAAACACCTAGCCCTGTGCCTGGCACATAAATGTTCAATTAATGAAAGCAATTATTATTATTATTAAAGTTTATTTATTAATGTAGCAATTATGAATCAAGCACATGTTATGTGCAATACACTGTAACAGATATACCATCTCACTCACCTTCTAAATATTTAGTAATAATTTATATAAATATCTTACTGCTGATTTTTTTTTTTTTTTTTTTTTTTTTGCCACATTGCACAGCATGCAGGATCTTAGTTCCCTGACCAGGAATCAAACCCAGGCTCCCTGCAGTGGAAGCACAGTCTTAACCAATGGACTGCCAGAGAAGTCCCTACTGTTGTAAATAAACAGTACAACATAGTGATTAGGAACACTGGCTCTGGAATCAGATAACTTAGGCTCTAAGCTTAATTCCAATTCTTTAGAACTGTGATCTTGGGCAAGTTATGTAATCTGTCTGTGCCTTACCTATAAAATGAGGAAAACAGTAGATCTTTAAATACAGGGTTGTCAAAAAGATTAAGAAAAGTAATCCCTGGAAAGAGCCCAAACAGTTCTTGTCACATGGAAATAAATTCAATAAAAGTTAGGTACTGTTTATTCTCTTGGTGTAATGACCTCAGAAATCACTTTTCATGTGAATCAAGACAAAAACAATTTTGTACTCAAACATGTACTCAATTATTCATTCTTTGCATCCATTCCACTGTTCCTAATTCACCTCTCTGCTTCCATTCTTGGCCTCTCTCAATGTTCCCTCCACACTCTAACCAGTCAACTTTCTGAGGCATCAAGCTGATCAGCTGAAACCTGCAATGGACCCTTGAGATGCTTCATGGTCTCCATCACCTGGCTTTACCCTCCCCTGTGGCAAATCATCTCAGCTGATTCTCCTGAATGACCTCGTTGCAGAGCCATGGAGATGACCTGGGAGAGATTAACCCATCCTCCCCAGTAACACCCAGAAACCACACAGCCTCATTTTTTAACATGAGCAATGGATAAATTGTCATTTTTGTGTTAAAAGGCAGTGAGAATTCAGCTTCAATGCTTTTCTAGTTCTTTCTTCCAACCAGTTTACTTCCCCCAAACCTCTCCCATGTAGAAATTCTGAAGTCATGTTTAACTGCCTGCCCATTCAAATCAACCCATCTCCTTTCAGATCTCCCCATCATGTAGCCAAGCAATTTCCTTTCCCTTGATTCCACCTCTGCCATCAACAACAATGCCAGTTTATCGCTTCTAAACTCAACTCAATCATCACCCCCCTCTAAGAAGTCTCATAGGACTCTCCAGGCAGATTCAGCCATTTTCAGCCAAATTCTATACTTGGTGGAAGACCCCTATAGTAAGTGCTCCTCAAAGCAGGATTTGGCTCAGTACTTTTGGCACTTAGTATGAACAAGCACTTAGTAAATATTCAACAAAGCTTAATCTCAGTTAATATTTGGAGGATCATATTATACACAGAGAATGCTTTGGATAACAGAAGCATAAAAATCAAAAAGCACCAAGGATGTCAGCAACCGTAGACTACAGGTCAATGCCAGATTTTTCGGTTTAGAATCTTCATCATAATAATGAAACTCTCCAAAAATCAAGATAGCCATTTTAATATATATCAATAAACATTTTTATCACGATTCAAAAAAACACTGAGGGTTGTAGAATACTCATCTCTATAATGGGCCCTAGATACACACAGAGTGGGTGGCCATTTCCTTCTCCAGAGGATCTTTCCAACCCAGGGATCGAACCCATGTCTCCTGTATTGGCAGGTGGATTCTTTACCACTGAGCCACCAGGGAAGCTCAGAGATATACACAGAGATGTTAAAGTAGCCATATATTCTGAATCAAAACAAACAAACAAATCTTAAGGCCCTAAGATGATAAAGAAGCACAATAATGATAAAAATCTGCCACCAGGACTTCCTCGGTGGTGCAGTGGTTAAGAATCTGCCTTGCAGTGCCAGGGAATGAAGGTTTCCCTGATCAGGGACCTAAGATCCCACATGCCGAGGAGCAACTAAGCCCGTGTGCCACAACTAGAGGGACTGCATGCCAAAACCACCAAGTCCTTGCGTCACAACTAGTCTGTGCACCACAAGAAAGATCCCACATGATGCAATGCAGATCCTGAGTGATGCAACTGAGACCCGACAAAGTCACATTAAAAAAAAAAAAAAAAACACTCACTGAGTACTATGATGTCTCAAGACTATGTCTGAATAGTACATGCCGTCTCTCACTTTAATCCTGCAAAAATTCTGAATGTTAGATATTTTTATCTCCTTTTTCTAGATAAAGAAACTGAGTTTGGAAAAGTTAAATTACTTTCCCAAAGTTATAACTTGGAAATGGAAATCAGAATTTGAACCCTCTTTTGAATCTTCAGAACCTGTTATTATACTATCGATTTCAGGAATAACTTCTATCTTGATGAGATACTGTTTCAAGTCTCAAGGAACTCTTAGTCTGGACATAGAAATAAGCACCAAAACGTGAACAAACCTCCAACCTCTTTTGTTTTGTGAATCATGGACTTTATTTCTAAGGCTAACTTCAGTGATAGTTTCTCCAGCTCCAAGTGGCACACTCCTCTCTTCACCAAGTCATCCTATGTATTACATATTATATATAACCCTATATCTTATGGGGTTGGCCAAAAAGTTCATTTCGGTTTTTGTTGCAGCATATGGAAAAAACCAAACAAACTTTTTGGCCAACCCAATATTTCCAAATAAATCACCCTCTCCTATCATTTAAACTTTGATAAGGTTAAAAAGATAGACTGGAGCAACGTGGTGGCGGCCTTCAAGAATTTAGTGAAAAATTATCTTCCTATTTGGGAGGGTCCTATTACATTGAACGTTTCTGAGTACAAAAATGTTAATATGCACAGCAAGGTTGTATACTATAAAATATTAAAATGTAAGACAGAATGTAAAATATCTACCAGTAATATAAAGACAGGTAAGAAAGGCAAGGATACCAGCTCAGAGGAAATATTTTGTTGTGATGGAAAACTAGAGAATTGATAGCACAATGGGAATGAATGGAGGAATATAAAAGATGCTATAAGTGTCTAGGTAATAGGGGAGGAAGCAAAAGTGGAGACAGATTAACTTTGAAGCTGGGGTAATGATTGTGAGCTGTGTTTAAACTATCCTTCCTAAGGTGATGAGAAGATAGCTAATTGCTATGTCTGCAAATAATCACAGTTGTGACATAGGAAGCAGGAAGACAGATGGGTCAATGGGTACCAGCTGAGAGAGTAAGAGCGGCTCAGATTTCTCGGGAAGTCAGGGAAGAGAAAGAATTTCAGGATTAAGCTGAAGGATAAAGCAGTGAAGCAGAACTCCATTCACAAGACTCAGTCATGCAGTCAATCAGTGTTTGTGGAACACCAGCTCTACGTCAGGCACTGCTCAAGGTCCCGGAGACACAGCAGTGAGCAAAGTCCCAGTTCCCTTGCAGTGCACAACAGAGTCTGAGAAAGAACAGACAGAGAGCACAGAAAAAATCGGGATGCTGTAATAATCAAGAGTTAGTAAGAAGTTTTGAAAGGAACCTCATCAACTTACAGTCCACCCTTTTCACCAGAAACTCAGAAGATAAAACTATGCGTCTTCAAGGTGTGACACTGCCCAAATGATCTTCTTCCAGAGCCCATTCTTGGACTATTAGAAACATCTGTCAGAAAAGCTAAAGTGACTGAAAATTTAAAAAAACAGCTCTCTGAAACCTCTTTAGGATGGATAATTGCAGGACCATCAGTGTGTTACTTTTGGCCATTCAAATAAAGTCCCCAAAGTGGGACATGACCCTAGCCAGAGGGGAGAAAATAGAGAAGCTGAGGGAATCCTGTCTCAAACCTGTTTTTAAAGAGGAATGTGTATATTTTAAAAGGAATTTAATCCATACGTTCCAGATTCTTTAACTACAAATTCTTTTACAGTCTACAAAATGGTGACACGAACGAGTTCATTGATGTTCAGAGATCTTTCCAATTCTTTTTATGAAACTTGTTATGCTGAATCTCTGCCAAAATGGAAGTTTTGTTTTACCGAGAGTAAACAAGTTCACACGCAAGCAAGCAAGAGTTTGGGTCAAAGAAGGAAAGACACAACCCTCAGTAAAGCTCTAAAATGTAAAAATGACCTCCTTCCTTGACTTCTGTGATCCACATGTAAGGGGACATGAATCAGCTAAGTACAAAACCAGACTACAAGTGAGTACATCATGTTGGAGACCAGCTGCTATAGACAGAGACAGGGAGCAGGAAGAGTGGCCAGAGAAAACACAGTTGATAGTTGGGCCTATGAAGCAATCATAGAATAAATGACTTTTTTTAATCTGAGGGGGAAAAATTATTTTAGCCAACCCTCGGCCCAGAAATTGTTTCATCCACCAAAAGCCAGAGAGAGCTATAAAAACTCTCCCATCACAAGAGTGCAGAGAAGGAGGCATTTTGTAAAAGGAATTTTACAAAACACGTTTTCCTGAAAGAATATTCTGCTTCCAGCATTTTCATAGGCTTGTGCAATAGCAAATAAAAACACAAATCATGGGAGAAATAGAAATACAAGAAGAAACCTTTACTATATAGATTGAACTTAAGCAATTTCATTCATAAGGATTAAAAACTGTGAAATCAGTATTGAGAATCTGCCAAGCAGCTTCTGTTTCTCCACTGAAACTGAAAGCAGAAACAAATTGATGCAGTTGTGAGACTGGCTCAGTCATCTACAGCATGAGTGTGGCAAGAGGCCTCGGTGATGTATTATTCTTCACTATAATTGATATCATTTCCTTTAGAATAATTCTCTCTATGGGACATTGGATGTAATAAACTCTTTCATTGGTCATTTCTGAGATTTTATGTTTCATTAGAAAGAAATGTTTATTATTTTTAACATCCTTTTACCATCTATGGAGGGCGGGCTCTGACAAATGGAGGACCCATTAGTTGTCAAACCAGGTATCCAAATATCACAGCGCTAAGACAGAATGAAACTGGTTAGCCTAAGAGGTGAGAATATGAAAGTGAAAGAATATATGGGAAAGCAAAGAAAGGAGCCAGTGAGATGGGGGGAAAGGTGAGCTGGAAGAAACCCTTCTGATAATACATGTGGAAAGATTTGAAAGAATAGATGAATGTTTGAGACTTTACCTGCGTGATCTGCTATGCACAATTCAGTATGGCCCCATGATGATTCTATTTCAAGCAGAACCTGATAAACAAGTAGAATGTTATGACAAAATGGGTCAGGAATCAAAAAGAGTCAAGCCATGCATGTGTTAGGGACTGGGACCATCTGGCTTGTATTTGGAAAGAATGATTTCTCTCCCTACCACCTGTTCCTCAGCCAGTCCACTGCTCTGAGAGGTAGAAAGAGGCAGGGAAATATCAAACAACACAGACCTCATGACCAGAGGGCTCTGTCTCTATGGACAATCCATCACCTAACCCAGAATGTCACCTGTGATATATAAAGCTTAACACAGTTCCCAACACACAGTAATGACTCAATGGATGTTGAAGAATGAATGAGCAAAGAAAGTAATCAGTCTTATAGGAACTGATAAAGGGCAAGGAGATCCACATAGAATTATATCTGAAGATGCAACAGAACAAGTTCACTTCAGTTCAGTCGCTCAGTCGTGTCCGACTCTTTGCGACCCCATGAATCGCTGCACGCCAGGCCTCCCTGTCCATCACCATCTCCCGGAGTTCACTCAGACTCGCGTCCATCGAGTCAGTGATGCCATCCAGCCATCTCATCCTCGGTCGTCCCATTTTCCTCCTGCCCCCAACCCCTCCCAGCATCAAAGTCTTTTCCAATGAGTCAACTTTTCACATAAGGTGGCCAAAGTACTGGAGTTTCAGCTTTAGTATCATTCCTTCCAAAGAAATCCCAGGGTTGATCTCCTTGCAGTCCAAGGGTCTCTCAAGAGTCTTCTCCAACACCACAGTTCAAAAGCATCAATTCTTTGGCACTCAGCCTTCTTCACAGTCCAACTCTCACATCCATACATGACTACTGGAAAAACCATCGCCTTAGATGGACCTTAGTGGGAAAGTAATGTCTCTGCTTTTGAATATGCTGTCTAGGTTGGTCATAACTTTCCTTCCAAGGAGTAAGCATCTTTTAATTTCATGGCTGCGGTCACCATCTGCAGTGATTTTGGAGCCCAAAAAAATAAAGTCTGACACTGTTTCCACTGTTTCCCCATCTATTTCCCATGAAGTGATGGGACCAGATGCCATGATCTTCATTTTCTGAATGTTGAGCTTTAAGCCAACATTTTTCACTCTCCTCTTTCACTTTCATCAAGAGGCTTTTTAGCTCCTCTTCACTTTCTGCCATAAGGGTGGTGTCATCTGCATATCTGAGGTTATTGATATTTCTCCCAGCAATCTTGATTCCAGCTTGTGTTTCTTCTAGTCCAGCGTTTCTCATGATGTACTCTGCATAGAAGTTAAATAAGCAGGGTGACGATGTATAGCCTTGACGTACTCCTTTTCCTATTTGGAATCAGTCTGTTGTTCCATGTCCAGTTCTAACTGTTGCTTCCTGGCCTGCATACAGATTTCTCAAGAGGCAGGTTAGGTGGTCTGGTATTCCCATCTCTTTAAGAATTTTCCACAGTTTATTGTGATCCACACAGTCAAAGGCTTTGGCATAGTCAATAAAGCAGAAATAGATGTTTTTCTGGAACTCTTTTGCTTTTTCCATGATCCAGCGGATGTTGGCAATTTGATCTCTGGTTCCTCTGCCTTTTCTAAAACCAGCTTCAACATCAGGAAGTTCACAGTTCACGTATTGCTGAAGCCTGGCTTGGAGAATTTTGAGCATTGCTTTACTAGCATGTGAGATGAGTGCAATTGTGCGGTAGTTTGAGCATTTTTTGGCATTGCCTTTCTTTGAGATTGGAATGAAAACTGACCTTTTCCAGTCCTGGGGCCACTGCTGAGTTTTCCAAATTTGCTGGCATATTGAGTGCAGCACTTTCACAGCATCATCTTTCAGGATTTGAAATAGCTCTACTGGAATTCCATCACCTCCACTAGCTTTGTTGTAGTGATGCTTTCTAAGGCCCACTTGACTTCACATTACAGGATGTCTGGCTCTAGATGAGTGATCACATCATCGTGATTATCCGGGTCATGAAGATCCTTTTTGTACAGTTCTTCTGTGTATTCTTGCCATCTCTTCTTAATATCTTCTGCTTCTGTTAGGTCCATACCATTTCTGTCCATTTCGGTTCTATGAAGACCTACGAGACCTTTTAGAGCTAACACCCAAAAAAGATGTCCTTTTCATTATAGGGGACTGGAATGCAAATGTAGGAAGTCAAGAAACACCTGGAGTAACAGGCAAATTTGGCCTTGGAATGCAGAATCAAGCAGGGCAAAGACTAATAGAGTTTTGCCAAGAAAATGCACTGGTCATAGCAAACACCCTCTTCCAACAGCACAAGAGAAGACTCTACACATGGACATCACCAGATGGTCAACACTGAAATCAGATTGATTATATTCTCTGCAGCCAAAGATGGAGAAGCTCTATACAGTCAACACAAACAAGACCAGGAGCTGACTGTGTCTCAGATCATGAACTCGTTATTACCAAATTCAGACTCAAATTGAAGAAAGTAGGGAAAACCGCTAGACCATTCAGGTATGACCTAAATCAAATCCCTTATGATTATACAGTGGAAATGAGAAATAGATTTAAGGGACTAGATCTGATAGATAGAGTGCCTGATGAACTATGGAATGAGGTTCGTGACATTGTACAGGAGACAGGGATCAAGACCATCCCCTTGGAAAAGAAATGCAAAAAAGCAAAATGGCTGTCTGGGGAGGCCTTACAAATAGCTGTGGAAAGAAGAGAAGCAAAAAGCCAAGGAGAAAGGGAAAGATATAGCATCTGAATGCAGAGTTCCAAAGAATAGCAAGAAGAGATAAGAAAGCCTTCTTCAGCGATCAATGCAAAGAAATAGAGGAAAAGAACAGAATGGGAAAGACTAGAGATCTCTTCAAGAAAATTAGAGATACCAAGGGAACATTTCATGCAAACATCGGCTCGATAAAGAACAGAACAAGAGAAGGAAAATTAAAAAAAAAAAAAAAAGACATCCATTGCCTTCACTGGCATCACCTGGGAGCTTTACAGCAGGTCCTTGAACCTGAGTTTACATTTTAATGAGGTTTCCAAGAGATCAGTAAGCCTGTTAAAGTAGGAGAAACACTGATCTAGACCATCACTGAGGCAATACTAAAGGCACACCCAACTAAGAGTTATTACCATCACAGAGAGGTGGAATTGGTAGTTACCTGCAGATCACCCTGTGGTGATGCCTATACATTATTTACCTGTCATTCTAATGAGTGAGCTCTGCCACCGCAGCTCTCCTTTTGCTTCATCAATGCCCAAAGAAAGAACACAGTTAAATAGAAGGATGATAGATAGGTAGGTAGACAGACAATAGGCAGGGTTATTTTCCCTTCTGTTGGGCTCAATGGACATTTGCAGTAGTCAAATCAGCAGCCTAAGGAAAAATAAGTAGTTTTAGATATACCACTTATATTATCTCTTGTAATAGTGATAACTATAACAACGATAATAAACAGCTAACTCAATAATAAAGGCATTGAGTGCTCACAGGCACAGTTCACATGGTTTACACATCTGACCCTCTTAAGAGCTCTGTGACACAGATTCTCTTTTACCCTCATTTACTCCTTCAACACTGTGACATGGGTATTTTTATGCCCTCATTATAGTCACAGATATACAAGTCAGAATAACCTGCATTCTGATAGCAGATTCAACATTTTACGTACCAGGGATTTGGGGAAGGTCAATTCACTTCTCTTAGCCTCAGGTTCTTAAAAATGTGGATTAGCAACTCTAAGATCATAGCATCCGGTCCCATTACTTCATGGCAAATCGATGGGGAACACATGGAAAACAGTGGCAGACTTTGTTTTCCTGGGCTCCAAAATCAGTGCAGACAGTGACTGCAGCCACAAAATTGAAAGACACTTGCTCCTTGGAGGAAAAGCTATGACAAATCTAGATAGCATATTAAAAGGGAGAGATATCACTTTGTCAACAAAGGTCTGTATAGTCAAAGGTATGGTTTTTCCAGTAGCCTTGTGTGGATGTGAGAGTTGGGCCATAAAGAAGGCTGAGCGCTGAAGAATTGATGCTTTCAAATCATGGTGCTGGAGAAGACTCTTGAGAGTCCCTTGGACAGCAAGGAGATCAAACTAGTCAAACCTAAAGGAAATCAACCTTGAATATTCATTAGAAGGACTGGTGCCACAGCCAAAGCTCCAAAACTCTGGTCACCTGCTGCAAAGAGCCAACTCGTTGGAAAATGATGCTGGAAAAGACTGAGGACAGGAGGAGAAGGGGCAACAGAGGATGAGATGATTAAATAGCATTGGTGACTCAGTGGACATAAGTCTGAGCAAACTCTAGGAGATAGCAAAGGACAGGGAAGCCTGGCATGCTGCAGTTCCATGGGTCTCAAAGAGTCTAACACAACTTAGTGACTGAATAACAACAACTAATTGAAGCAAACATGGTAGGCATCCCAACCATACTCCCTCAAATCTTCCACCTTCCAGGAACCGCACTTTTTTGCCTAAGGATTTCCCTGTCTTCAGGTGCCCCTGCAGCTCATCCATGGTAGGCCAGCAGCAGTGAAGAATTAACATGCTCCAGAGTGCAGTTCTCAACCACCGAGTGATCAGAACAGTGCATAACACATCCCATCTCTATCCCATCTTAGTCAGGACAAGTCCAAGGCATTTGTCCACTCTGGTTTCCAGATTTCCCCAGAGAGAAGCCCATTTGCCCACAGTGTTTAACTTGCTTAATAACACTCCCTTCATCGATGCTTCCCTTCCCCACTCACCTCCCCAGTCCTTCACCAATGTCTTCTGCATCACTTCCCAAATTAACAACTTGCATTAGAACCTTGTCTTAGGGCCTGCTTCTAAGAAAACCAAAGTATGAGAGTGGAATTTGCACTGCAGAATTATTTTCAGTGTAAGAAACCATGCAGGTAAAGAACTTGGTGTGTAGTAGGTAACCAGTAAATAGCAGCTACTGAAATAAATATGTTTCCATTCAAGGGCAAAGATAATAGTTGTGAGGAACAGTGACATGAAAAGCCTTGCCTGCTTCTAGAAATATGTTCTTCCTATCTTCATACAGGAATGAAATCAAACCCCTTTCTGATGGAGTCAAAGTGAATTTTCATTCTAGATTTCATTTAGGAAATGGAAAGGAAAGGGAAGGAAAGAAAGCATAAAAGAAGGGACAGGGAAAAAAGGGGGGAAATATAAATTATTTTATTTTTTCTTGTTCAAATACCAATTCCATCACCTGTGGAGAGTTTACCCTTGGACAGCTTTCAGAAGCTAATGCTAACTTCCATGTAAAGCTGTAAGTGGTGGAGCTGGGAATCCTTAGGAAAGATTCATAAAATCTCAAAGCCTCAATTTTTTCAGCTGACTTGTTCAAGGTCACAAGGGTATTAGGGGATGGAACCACCCACTGAACCCAGGCAGCCTGGATCTAAAGTCTACATGTGTAACCACTACGTTCTACTCCTCTCCCCACAGGAAGTATATTTAATCACCCAGCTGGGACCTGCATTTAAATCAGTCATACATGAAATTCTGAAGGAATAAAATGCCTTTGCATTGAAGTAAATGTACTTTCTGAGGTTTCTATAGCAACAAAAATCTAAAATCACCTCTGGTGGTATTACTTACAAAAGAAGAGAGCCATTCCTGCTGACCCTTTATCAAAGAATTTGTTTCTTCGGGACAGGTCTAGCCACATGGAAGAGAATTGTGCAATGGATTCTCAAAGATGTGATTGCTCCACTTGACTAATACAATCAACAAATATTTTTGAACATTTACTATGTGCTAGACCAAAGACATTAAAATATTGTTTCTTTTCTACAGTCCAATAGAAAAAAAAAGTGTATTACAGTTGTCACAATAGCACGTGACCTAATTTAGTGATATGCAAGGGCCAAACATAAAATGTAATGGGAACAAAGGTAAAAATTATAATTGGCTAGAGAATCAAAGAAAACTTTCCAAAAGGTAAAAATTAAAGAGCTGTTCTCCAGATGGAGGGCAAACCAATCATTACCACACAGCTTATTGTTTTCCCTCTTTGCCTATCTTACCTTTCCCATCCCCTCATTTGAGTTTCCTAGGATAACTTCCCAAATAAACTACCCTCACTCAAGAGCTTGCCTTGGGAGTCTGCTTTCAGGAGAATCCAAACTAAGATGACATCAATCGGGTTGATTCATTCTGTTCTTTGGGGACATAATTTATAGTTAACTCAAGTTAATATTAAGAGGCTGCCCCTTCAGCATCCATTAAACCAAGTTCACCTGTATTACAAGATTCAGGGTGACCACCTCCAGCACAGACAGTGGTCCAAAACTTGTTCCTGATCACTTGCCTTCCTAGGGGTTAAACTTGACTTTGCTTTGAATTCTAAAGTCGCCACGTAGAAGTAGGTACAAAAGCAAAGCTCAAGAGCACGTTTCCTACATTCCCAAGTGTCCCTCTGTTGGGAGTCACAGGATAAATGCCTTCACCTTCGCAGACTGAGTTAGAGGTCGCTGTGGTCCCTCTATTGTCATTCCAGAATGCTAGAGGGAGAGCCATTAGAATTTTTCAATGAGTGTGTTGCTAACAGCACTGTTCAGCACAACCTCCATATAAGGCCCTTCATATAAGGTTCCACAGTGGTGAACTGCTGCTCCAAAACAGCATCAAGAAAAGTTTTGCTTCTTGTGAATGAGTGAAATACTTTTCTATTCCAGTCCTAAGATCCAAGACACGGACTACATCTTCTTTTTCACTCCTGTCACCATGAACTCAGTATCAAAAATGAAGTTCACCTATAATCAATATCCTTTGGCTCAGAGAAACTCAGCTAGTGTTCTTTCTGTCATCAGACTTCATGTTTTACTTCTTTTATTGATATTTTCCTGTTTTCCTCATTCTGATTCTTCACTTCTATATGATAATGTTTTATTGCAAATGACCTTATAATCAACTAGCTCAAGTCTTTTGTGGAATTCAGTCAAAAAATGTTTTGAGTGTCTATACATGCCAACACTATATTCAGAAAAAGGAATACAACAGCAAATAGGCCTTGTCCCTAGCACCACAGAGCTTGCTTTCAGGGGGAATAGGTGGAAAATAGATTTTGTCATAAATATTTTATAGAACAATATTCGCCCACCAAATGGACACACTTTCTTCTATCAGGAAAAAAAAATGACTTAACCCATTTTCACTTTGTCTTTCTTATTGGGACACTTGGACAATGTTTAACATCAAAGTCCAATAATTCATCTCTGACTTCTCATGTAATTCCTTCTTCATTTTTCCCAAGTTGTTTTGGATATTTTCTGGACTATCTCCATCATACTTTTCTTTTTTCCCGCAAGAGTCAGTAAACCTATCTTAATAAATAACTGCTTTATCTGAAGTCATATGCTGTTTTCCTTATAAAACCTCTCAGTTCAATTTTAACAAGTTTGGAAAACCTGCAAACCCAAGGTTCTCAGTGCACTAATGCTGACCTGAGGTGAGAAGTCATGACAGGCAAAATGAGACGGCAGCATCTCTTTCCACTCCCACACCTTTAAAGTAACTATGTCTTCAGGGAGAGCAATGAGTTTGAGTCTGGAACCCATACCTTGAGTTGACTCAGATGACCGAAGAAAGAGCAACTGGAGTGGGGGAGACCCTCAAAACAATGCCTTGGAAGGAACTGATGGAACAATTGGGGAAATTTAACTTGGAGATGGGAACTCTCAACAAAGAGATCAAGTCTTTAAATATCACAGATCTGTAATACATGGCGTCACTGGACCAAAGGTAGAATCATGGGTGGAAGCTTCAACTATGAACATGGAAGAACTTTCTAAGAGATGTGGTCATGCTCCCTGGGATACAGATGGGCCTCTACACTGGCTGTTTTGTTCCTCGCAACAAGATCCAGAAAACCACTCTATTTTCCTCTTTGAAATAATGCCATTTGCAGCAATGTGAATGAATCTGGAGATTATCATGCTAAGTGAAGTCAGACAGAGAAAGATCAATATCATATGGGATCACTTAAATAAATAAGTGGATAAATAAAAATGATACAAATGAACTTATTTACAAAACAAAAACAAGACTCACAGACCTTGAAACCAAACTCACGGTTACCAAAGGGGAAACATGGGGGGAAATGATAAATTAGGAGGCAGGAATTAACATATACACACTACTGTATGTAAAATGGATAACTAATAAGGACCTATTGTATAGCACCAGGAACTCAACATTCTGTAAAAACCTATATGGGAAAGAATCTGAAAAAGAACGGATATACATATATATACAACTGAATCACTTTGCTGTACACCTGAAACTAACGCAACATCAACTCTACTCCAATAAAAATTAAATTAAAAAACTAAAAGTAATACAGCAGCTCTAAAAGATAATGACTTCCTCATCACTGAGAGTAATCAAGCAAAAAAAATTAGACATTTACCAGGTGGCACTGTTGCTGACAAAATATGTCTTTCCCAGCTATCACTCAGAGCTCTGGGATCTGAAAGTATGCGTGAAAAGAACAGGGAAGCAACCTCATCCCAGATTCTGCCTTTGATGAGAACAAGACGTCTTCCTTCTCTTCTCACACTCTGCCTAAGCCTTCCCAATTCGTGTAAGTACATTCCTCTCACCCCCTATTCCAACACATTTCTCACACGAGGTAGAACAGACGCTGGGGTAACGCCGGCTAAAAATAAAAGCAAAAGGAGGGGGAAAAAACCCTCTTTTACAATAAATATCTCAGCAGAAACTTTATATCCTGAATGGATCCGGCAGCAAACGAGCAGCTGCTGCCTCTTTTGCGGTTCTTCCTTCTCTCTCTTTTATAACCTGATTAATATGCCAATCAGAGTTTTGTAATCAGGAGTAAAGGACAGTAACCTCGTAAAGCATATAAACTGTATCTTATCTGAATAAAGAAGGCTGTATTTCATCAATTGGGCTCTTTGCTCCTTTTTAAATTTCTAATTGCATTGAGAACCTAGCCTGTCAATGAAGACCAAAGAACCCTGCCATCTTCCAGCCCTCCAGGCCCTTCAAGGACCCTCTATGCTCACCCTTGCTCCAATGTCCCAGACAGCCACATCACAAGGACATCCATTAGCACTGAGGGATAGTGGTACTTACTGAGGCTGTCCCAAAAGACCAGTCCTTAAAGGAGTCTTGATACCCTCTGGCTCTCTCTAGCTATTCAAGTCAGAGACTGACTGATACATTAAAAAGGCTGACCCCAAGTGACTATACCAGTTTCTAAACGTTAATAAGCTAGGCCATCATTATGCAGCCTTTGTTGTTGTTCAGTTGCTAAGTCATGTCAGGCTCTTTGCAATCCCATGGATTGCAGCACACCAGGCTTCCCTGTCCTTCACCATCTCCCAGCATTTACTCAAACTCCAGTCCATTGAGCTGGTGATGCCATCCAACCACCTCATCCTCTGTTGCCCCCTTCTCCTCCTGCCCTCAGTCTTTCCCAGTATCAGGGTCTTTTCCAGTAAGTCAACTGGTTGCATCAGGGGGCCAAACTATTGGAGCTTCAGCATCAGTCCTTCCAATGAATATTCAGGGTTATTTCCTTCAGGATTGACTGGTTTGATCTCCTTGCAGTCCAAGGGACTCTCAAGAGTCTTCTCTAGCATCACAGTTCAAAAGCATCAATTCTTTGGCACTCAGTCTTCTTTATGGTCCAATTCTCACATGCAGCCTTTGGTCACACACATACATGCAGTGATTAAGCACCCCTAGGTACAAGACATGCTGAGAAATTAAATCAATAAGGTGTGGCAGCTACTCTTTAGAAGCTTATAATCTAGAGGAAAAGATAGGTTATACTAACAACTAAAAAGGCAAAATGAAAAGAGGTAGGGGACAGAGAAGCACCACTGATTAAATGAATAGAGGTTCAGAGCAGGGAAAATATTATATTGGGGGGAAAGAATACACTTAAAAATGGGGAGCTGCATTGTGAAAGAGGTGGCATTGGGCCAACTCTTGGAAAATGAGTAAGCTTTGGACAAGCAGAGATAGGAGGAAGATGGTAGTGGAGAGTGGAAGAGGAAGAGCAAAGATCAAATGAAGGAGACATCCTGGGTAGGGAAGCACAGGGCACATTCTGATGGTCAAGTCACTAATTCAACTAAGGCCTGGAGGAGAGGGGAAAAAAAAGAGCAGAGGGAGGCTGGAGTCAGAGAATAGAACAGAATTCCAGGTTTTACTTTTTATGATGCCATGAAGGAATATTAAATCCATAGTTGCAGCGTGTAGGCTTTACTTCCCTGACCAGGGATGGAACCCTGGCCCCCTGCATTGGCAGTGTCAAGTCTTAGCCACTGGACCACTACGGAAGTCCCAAACGCATCATCTTTACTCCACCCTGTTGGCTAGTCAATGCCACTGATTCCTGAGTATCTTCCCAACCTTGCCAAAAAAAAAAAAGCAAGGGTGAACCCTAGGTAGGTTCTGGGCAGTAGATCCTGTAACATGCTGGCTCCTTTAAACCTTCATACATGAAATTTGTAATCTCCTTTAAAATCATCCAGCAAACAAATATGTGCATGTGTGTGTGACAAGCTTGTGTATGTGTAAAGCGTATTCAGCAAAATGTTGATAATTGTTGAACCTAAGGGATGGACATCTGTGCATTCATTATTCTCTTCTTTTTGCTCTTTGCAATTATGAAAAGACTTAAAACCAGTTTTCAAAAGGTCAACAGAATATACAGAATTGATGCTAAAGCCGAAGCTCCAATACTTTGGGCACTTGATGCGACAAGCCAACTCATTGGAAAGGACCCTGATGCTGGGAAAGATTGAGGGCAGAAGGAAAGAGAGGGCAAAAGAGGATGAGATGGTTGGATGGCATCACTGACTCAATGGACGTGAGTCTGAGCAAACTCAGGGAGATAGTGAAGGACAGGGAAGCCTGGCATGTTGCAATCCATGGGGTCACTAAGAGTCAGACATGACTTAGCAATTGAACAACAATAACAACAATAAAATAAATGAATTCCTGGGCTACTAACCTAACAATCAGTGGACGGTCTCATTTCCAGCAGAGTCCAGCAGGATTCTCCTACACCTGAACTTCTGTGTATAAACTAGCCCCAAGAGCACACTGTGCTCAGACCGATCCTTGGTCAGGTATCCGAGGTGCCCAGGATGCAACTGCAGAGTTAAGAGGCAACAAAATATCATGTGTGGGAAGCAAAAAGAGCAGAGCAGTTTGCCATGTGTTCATTTTCACAAGTTGTAGGCGCTTTCAGTGGCAAAAATATTCATGGGGTTAAGAATCAGCTTGTTTGGTAAACTGCAATTAGCATGAACTGGGTCTCCTCAGCTTCTGGAAAAGGGATAAATATAGATGTCGATATTTTCTGTGGGAAGACAGAGCCCGGAGCTTCTATTTTAGAATCCCAGAAGAAATGCCTCCGTGAGGGGCATCCCAGCCAGGAAGGCAGGCCTGGGCTCTGGACCTGCCTTGAAGACAAAGGAGTGCTACCTGGGTAGGTCAGCCAGGTTCAGGGCCTGGAAGTGTGCTCTGGCCAATCCCTGAGAACTGTGGGAAAGAGACAGAAGGCAGGGAAGCTCCACATGGATTTGGGGAAACAGACAGCCCAGGCTTGATCCCTACTTTATAGTCCACCGGCCGTGTGACTCACTGCACACAGCTGAATCTGTCTGTGTTGTTTCCTCATCTAGAAGATGGAAATGGGACTGTGCTGGGACTGTGCACCAAGGAAGCAGAAGACACATATTAACTGTTATTTCTGGGCTTTCCTGGTGGCTCAGTGGTAAAGAATCTGTCAGCCAATGCAGGAGACATGGGTTCAATCCCTGGTCTGGGAAGATCCCACGTGCCACAACTATCGAGCTAGTGCTCTAGAGCCCAGGTCTGCAACAACAAAAGCCACTGCAATGAGAAGCCCATACACGGCAACTAGAAAGCTGTCCCCCACTCACTGCAACTAGAGGAAAGGGCGCTCAACAGTGAAGGCCAGAAATAAGTAAATAAAGTTGTTTTTAAAAACTGTTAGTCGTTCATCTTCCAAAGCATTCAAGGGAAATGTGCATGAATATCACCTCCTATACAGACCTTACCTGAATGTTACCAGTTTTTCCACTCCTGTTCTTTTTCTCTGGTTTAGGATCCCATATTGCATTAAGTCATCATGTTTCTTAGACTCCTCAAGTTTGTAACAATTCTTCAGTCTTTGTCTTTCAGAACCTTGACACTTTTTAAGAAAGCTGGCCAGCTGTTTTGCAGAAAGTCTCTCAGGTTCAGTTGGTTCTGTTTTGAAGATTAAACTGAGACCATATATTTGGGGGCAAGAATATTGCAGAAGTAACACCATGCCCTTTTAGTACATCACATCAGGATGTCCATGACTTCAATATGCCTTATTACCAGAGATGCTCAATTTCACTACTAGGTTAAGGTAATGCCTATCTCCATTTGGAAGATAAGGTTTCTCCATTTGGAAAGCTACTCTTTTCTCACATGTCATTAATTATCTTATAAGGAAATTCTTAGAGACTATGCAAATTGTCCTCCTCATTTTACTTTTGCTCATCATACTTTTGCTTTGCTCCTACTTTTATGAATCGAATGATTCTTGCTTTCCACAATTAGCAGTGCTGTGTTCACCTAATGATGATCTTCTATATCCAACATTTCTACTACATCTACTAATTAGCATTCTACTTACAGAGCTGCCCTTTCCTATTTATTTGTTCAATTAGTTATATTAATATAAATATGACTCATGGATATTTCTTTTATCCTACGGGTTAAAATCTATTGTTTTGTTTATTTGTGGTTGTCATTGTTGCTCAAATTCATTCAAGTGTTGGCCATTAGGAGTGAGTTTGAGTTGGCTCCTGTTTCTCTTTGATAATGTGTTACAGTTAGCTCAGAGGTTAACATTAGCAGAAATTGAATGAGGGGTATACAGCGACCTTCTATACTATTTTTTGCAACTTTTCTGTAAGTCTAAAATTGATCCAAAATAAAATTTTTTTGAAAATGTATAAAGAACTTGAAGGGAGTGTGAAGACAGTTTCTGGAGACCTAGTAGAGTTCTATTTTTATCCAGGTGCTGGTCACATGGGTGTATTCAAGTTTGTGAAAATTCATCAAGCTGTATACAATTATGATTTGCATATTTTTCTGTTTGTTTTGCTTTAGCAAAAGGTTTTTAAAAGGAGGTCACCGAGTTTTATAAATGTGGTTTGAGGGGAATTTAGCTACAAACTACATGGTAACAGAAAATAACATGCACGAATTTCTTCATGTTGTTGAGTTCCAAGTCATCCAGGATCTAGATAAGGGTTTCTATCTAGATCCTACTCAGATCCCTTCCTTGCTTCTTCTGTGTTCTGTGTCATCTTTTGAGTTATTTGCATCCCCCAACGTGACCCACCAAGCTGGTCACTTCTTCAGACCTGAACTGAAACCTTATCAAGACTCAGTATATCTGCAATTTCCTGACACTCCATCTCTAGGCTCTTCAGACAGTCTGCTTTGCACTACATCATTTTCAGAAAACTTGCATGGATAGTTACTGACAATATTCATTATTTCAATTAATGGATTCTTACCTGTGTTGCCACAGCCCTTTTTATACACCTCTATTAAAACACATGCTATGTTGTTTCTGTAGACTATGAATTTCTCAAAAGAAGAGAATTAATCTTCCCCATATCTGAGTCTGCAGTGCCATATTGGAGCCTCTCTTAGTAGCACCTGACTTCACCAGAGTGGGCAAATGAGAGGGCCCGGGAAGAGTGTGTTAACAAGATGACCATCACAATCTTCTGCAATCCTACAGTGAACGTGACATACTGCCACATTTGTCACAGTCTATTGAATAGAAGGAAGTCACTAGAACTAAGTCATACTCAAGAAGAGGGGATTACACAAGGGCATGAGACCTAAGAAGCAAAGATCATTGGGATCATGTCAGAGATGCCTACTACAAATGAGATTAAGAGACAGTGATAAAGTATAGGTAGCTTTAGAAATCTGTTCTAGAAACTGTTGGCTGCTCTACTTCTTCATTTCTACTGGAACCTATGTACACCCAAACATAGCTTATGGTTTACTTCTGATAGAAGTAGCTAAGAAGTGTTTCAGTGGTTCAGGACACTTGCAAGCCATGTAATAAATTTCTGTTAATTCCCTTCTTGATATGACATCACCTTGCAGCAGCCCATGTTTCATCTATTTATTATTAATAATCATGTCAAAGACAATAAAGAGCATAATTCAAATTCACAATCTATGTGTGTTTGTGCATTTCTTCACTCTCTTTCTCCCTCTCTTAGCTAAGAGCCATTTTTGCCCTACTCTGCCCTCACCTAGGCACAAGTGAAGGTGTAAAGAAACCCCTGATCTAAATGCAACACAGAAGTGTTGGCATGCGTTCATTCATACCTCTAAGGACTATATTTGCCTGAAGATGGAAAATAGGCCTGAGAGGGAAGAGGAGAGGCAATTAAACATCCAGAAGAAGAATCTATCAACCTGAGGGTCAGGCAGGACTTAGCACTGATATTTTCCAGGAAGAACACTCTAGGATCTATTGTCCAAGCTATTTGTAAGCTCCCTGAATAGATGGTACAGGCCTTGGACATTGTGTGCAGAGGTAAAGCTTGAAGGACAGCCTTGCTCCTTGACCAGCATGGAACCTAACTAAACATATTAATTCACTCATTAATAAACTAGTAATACAAGTATCTAAGTTGAGGATTAACCCCTATGAACTAAAATATCAGTGAAAGCATTACCTGTTTTTATGATTATAACTCACCAATAGTAGCAACTATCATTTTCAAAGTTTTTTGTTTGTTTGTTTTGTTCTGTATTATCCAGACAGGATAAATATGATCTTCCTGTACTATCTGGTTAGGATTATTTATTGCTTGTGCGAAGTTGGGTCAGTGGCCTTCCCCCATCCTGTTAGCTATGCTATCTGAAACACATGACATCCAATGTCAGCACCGGAGAAAAAAGAGATCAAGAAGATACATAGGCTCTTAATAGCCTTGACCTAAAGGGACCAATATCAGTTCTGCTCACAAGTCATTGATTGAAATTAGTCATGTGGTCAAACCTATCTGCAAGGGGATGTTGAATGTAGAGGAAATCATGGATATTTAGCACTAACTTTAGGCATTACTGAGGCTTTAGAAGCTTAAACAACATATCCAAGATCCATATATTAATGAGTGATTACATTCCTAAATATTTTTCTATGTTCTGTACTTAAATACCACAAATGCTCTTCAACTCAGATTACCTTCTTTCTATCTCACTCATCCCTACCCATCAGAAAAACAAAATGCTGATCAACCCCACAGATAATGTCATTCTTACCCAAGCTTATATAAGTTGTTAGAAAGGTGAAGATGTAAAAAAAAAAAAAAAAAAGAAAAGAAAGAAAGGTGAAGATATTAGACAAAATTCTTGTGAGCTCAAAGAATGTCACGTTACAATTTAAAAATGATACCATTCATTTGCGGATGGTAAAGTACGTTCATAAATGAAGACCCTAGTCTGCATGAGAAATAAAAATATCCAAGGTTTCAAAGGGAAGGAATCATTTTTTTCATGAAAAAAAAGTTAAAACATTTTCCTGGCCCATCAGTCACAATGACATAGGCTTTAATTATTCAAAAAGAAATTTTATTTCTGGAATCAAAGATTTAGATCTTTCTTCACAGGGCAAAAGTTTTGAGACATTCACTTTGTTGAGTGATCTGTAAGTTTTTCCCTGACCTTATTAGAATTTAACACTCCATGAGATAAATTGGTGCCCATGACTCAGAATAGGAAGGCTCTCTCAATCTATTTTCCAGAAAGACCATCCTAAACCATGGATCAGATGTCAATCCTCTACTTAAATATCTCCTTGGCTTCCTTGCTAGATAATGGTTGACTGTTTAACCTCCATTCTTTCCTGGCTAACCAAATCCAGATTTTATTCAAGCATTGGATAGATCTTAACACATTGGATATGTCTAATGAGCACATCTCTCCCAAAATCCAGAATACAATTCAAAATAACCTGCATTAATCACCAAAGTAGATGAATCAAGAGACTGTCAGAGTGAAGTCAAAGAGAGAAAAGCAAGTAATGCTTGCTAATGCAAACATGTGGAATCTAGAAAAATGGTATGAATGATCTTATTTGCAAAGCAGAAATAGAGACACAGATACATAGATACCAAGCGGGAAAGGAAGGAGCAGGAGGAATAGGGAGATTGGGACTGACACAAATACACCTATCTATACTATGCATACAATACATAACTAGTGAGAATATACTGTGCTATGTATAGTACAGGGAACACCACTTAATGCACTGTGGTGACCTGAGTGGGATATGTTGGGATATCCCGCACCATCCATGGGATATGACCTTGAATGCGAAGGCAGTCCAAAAGGGAGGGGATGTATGTATGCGTATGACTGATTCATTTTGCTGCACAGTGGAAACTAACACAACACTGCCAAACAACTATATTCCAATAAGAATTAATTTTAAAAAATCACGACCCATTCAGATGCTTATTTTTCTAACCTCACAGTAGCCAACTAAGGGTGAACATGTGACATCGTTTAGATCAAGGAGATGTAAGAGGGAAGTCATCTTGAAAATTTCTAAGAAAATTGATATAAATCCAAAAGGAGAGGTTTCTCACACTGCACCTTCATCTTTCTTCCTACTTGAAAGTGATTATGTAAGAGGCAGTACTTAGCATTATCCACACTGTAACACATGACAGAGTCTGCTAACTGACCAGCCAACATATCTCCTCTTCTTCTGAGGCTCACTGATGCTCTTCATTTCCCATCTTCCTTTGCAGTTAGGTATAACTGAGTTCTAATCAGTAAGATATAGGGCAAAATATTGTACAACACTTTCAGCACTGGCACATTAAAAGCATATATGGTCCTTCATATTCTTTCCTCCTCCCAGCTTGAGGCAAATAAGTACATTTGTCTTTGAGTATATACTGAGGCTGGTGAAGAAGATGAAAACTATCTGAATAAAAGCCACCTGCTTATTATGAAACCTGTTTTGGACTTTATAGAAGGGGAGATATAAACTTCTGCTGTATTAAGACACTTAAAACTGGGGGAGTCTTCTATTATAGCAGCTAATGTTACATTGACTATATATGACTATGATGCAAAAAGCTTATGAATGGAAGGTCAGCATAGTGAGGATGCAAAAGAAATAACAGGAAGACCTTCAGCCTTTGAAGACATTGTTGAGATGCAATATCCAACTGCATGGATCTCTGGACTTACAGCTCTCTATGAGAAAATTAAATGTCTCTGCACTTAAACCACTGTGAGCTGGATTGTCTGTTACTTGTGGCCTAAAACATTCCTAACTAATAAACTACAAATATCCAAAGGAAAAAAGATATTGGTCTTCAAGTTCTTTATCAGTTGGACCCCCAATCTACCCTTTCAGCCTACTCGCATCTCAAGAACTCATATCCCATCATGAATTAAACTCTAACCCTGATTTATCTATGGATCAGCATGCTTCTTTGATAATGAAAATGTTCATCCCGCACCCAGGACTTTTATTCCTTTCTTCTCCATCAAAGTCTTCCTTAAAGATCTCAACTCAAAGGGCACCTCTTCCTGTATTTTCCCCTGACTCCAGCACACAGATTTAATGGGTTCTCTCAACTATATTCCATAGAGCCTTGGAAGAACATCTAGCATGTCCTTAGCTGCTCATTTACCTGCCAGTATACCTGCCTGCCTCCCTCACTAGACCAAAAGCTTCTTAAGGCAGAGACTATATATTTTTCCTCTTCTCTCTTTTTTACTTAGCACAGTCCCCATGGAAGACTCTTGACAAACACTCACTAAATTGAAAAGGATCATCAAATGCTGAATTGTTGATTTTTTTCAGAATTGACAGGATCTTTTAAGATTAAACTGTCCTTCCTCCTCATTTCATAAAAAAAAAAAAAAAGAAACCCTGAAATGACCAACAATTTAGTGCCAGAACTGGTATGGAACATAAACCTTCTGACTTTCAGGCCACTTGAGAATTTTTTTCCATTCCCCAGTTTCTAGGCTGAAGCTATTTTTTAGTTTGACCACTTTATTCAACTCTGGTGACATGACCTTCCCCCAGCTCTAGCTTTACCAGTCATAGAAATAATTTTTCATAAATCCTACTTTGAGCACAAAGAAGAGAGAAATGTCAGAAAGGAAAAAAAGAATTCATCCCAGCTTGGAAATCAATCTTTCCCATGATCATACTAACCTAGCAAGCCCTGCCTTACTGGAGACATCCTGGCTTGCAATCCAGACCCCACACTATGCCTAGAAGCCATCTCTGACCCTCAAAAAGAATAGGGAGGGTTTGGTATCCTCTATGACCCGGCCCAGTCAAAACCCTTTCCTGGAGGCAGCTGAATTCTGCCCTCTAGTCTAACAATTACTGCTTGATCTCTTATTCCAGGCCGAAAAGAACACACAGAAACAATGACTACACAAAATTCAACATATTGTATTGTGCCTGCTGCACACCCACTGCAGAAGGGAGGTCTTGGCTACCAAGCTCAGCCAGGATGCTCTTTAATCTCTATGATTGGTCTGACACCAAATCCCTGAATGCTGAGTTCATCCAATATGAGGGAGGAAGAAGAAATGGCAGTAGCCTTCTAAGGAAGCCCTGTGTAGTATCAACATTCATTCACCTGTTCAACAAAAATTTATATTTCGCAACATCACTAATCAGTAGGAAAATGCAAGTCAAGAATATCACAACCTTCAGGAAGGTCACAATCAAAAGAACACAAAATAAGTGCTGGCAAGGATGTAGAGAATGTAAAATGGTGCAGTCCCTGTGAAAAACCTAAGTATGGAGAGTCTTCGAAAATTTTAAAATAGAATTACCATATGATCCAACAATCCCACTTCTGGGCATATATGCAAAAGAATTCAAAATAAGGTATCAGGTATTTGCACACCCATATTTATTGCAACACTATTCTCAACAGCCAAGATTAGGAAGCAACCCAAATTTCCATCAGCACATGAATGTATAAAGAAAACGTGGTATACAAAAACAAAGAAATAGTATGCAGCCTTGAAAAGAAGGAAATCCTATCACATGTTAGCAAACTCAAGGATATTAAGCTAAGCAAAATAAGCCAGTCACAAAAGGACAAACACCGAATGTTCTCACTCATATGGAATGCCTAAAATTATCAATATCTTAAAAGCATAAAATAGAAAGTTGGTAATCAAGGGTTGTTTTTACTTACTGCTTCTTCTCTATCTATATTTTTCCTTCCACAACATCATATATTTACATGTTTGGTGCCCTGAATCTCTGCCCCAGTAACTTTCTTTTTAAGATTTCCTTATTTTTATCTTTCTGCTGTAGTATTTGTAACAGACATGACTGGTGCCCTGCTTCACATCCACCTGACCAATCTCTGGTGTCAGCTGCAGCTCCAATGTACAGTGTCACGGGTGCTCGACTTGCCTTGTGCTGACAGCTAGCTGTCCACTTCAACCACTGCCCACGTCTCGAAGTACAATAGAGGTAATATTCCCAGGGGTATCCCTCAATCAATGGAGATCAAATTGCCAACATCCGCTGGATCATCGAAAAAGCAGAATACCAGAAAAACATCTACTTTACTGATTACGTCAAAGCCTATGACTGTGTAGATCACAATAAACTGTGGAAAATTCTTCAAGAGATGGGAATACCAGACCGCCTTACCTGCCTCCTGAGAAATCTGTATGCAGGTCAAAAAGCAACAGTTAGAACCAGACATGGAATAACAGACTGGTTCCAAATTTGGAAAGGAGTACATCAAAGCTGTATATTGTAACCCTGCTTATTTACTTATCTTCAGGATACATCATGAGAAATGCTAGGCTGGATGAAGCACAAGCTGGAATCAAGATTGCTCAGAGAAATATTAATAACCTCAGATACACAGATGACACCACCCTTTTAGCAGAAAGTGAAGAGGAACTAAAGAGCCTCTTGATGAGGGTAAAAGAAGATAGTGAAAAAGCTGGCTTAAAATTCAATATTCAAAAAACAAAGATTATGGCATCCAGTCCCATCACTTCATGGCAAATAAATGGGGAAACAATGGAAACATAAGCGATTTTATCTTCTTGGGCTCCAAAATCACTGCAGATGGTAACTGCAGCCATGAAATTAAAAGACGCTTACTCCTTGGAAGAAAAGCCATGACAAATCTAGATAGCATATTAAAAAGCAGAGATATTACTTTGCTGACAAAGGTCCACCTAGTCAAAGCTATGGTTTTTTCAGTAGTCAGGTATGGATGTGAGAGTTGGACTATGAAGAAAGCTGAGTGCTGATGAATTGATGCTTTTGAACTGCGGTGTTGGAGAAGACACTCGAGAGTCTCTTGGACTGCAAGAGATCAAACCAGTCAACCCTAAAGGAAATCAGTCCTGAATATTCATTGGAAGGACTGACACTGAGGCTGAAACTCCAATAGTTTGGCCCCCTGACATGAAGAACTGACGCCTTGGAAAAGACTGTGATGTTGGGAAAGATTGAAGGCCTGAGGAGAAGGGGACAACCAAGGATGAGATGGTTGGATGGTATCACCAACTCGATGGACATGAGTTTGAGCAAGCTTCAGGAGTTGGTGATGGACGGGGAAGCCTGGCGTGCTGCAGTCCACGGGGTTGCAAACAGCTAGACACAACTGAGCAACTGAACCAAACTGAACATTTCCAGGAGCATCCCCCAATCAATGGAGACTGAGAGACAGTAGATAAATGCTCCAGCCTTCCATCCTTCAGGGGCTCAATTCTAGGAAGCATTCTGGATGTTTCTCAGGAGATCCCAGTGAAATTGAGTCATGTTTCTCTTAGCAAGGGCTTCCCAAGTAGCTCTAGTGATAAAGAACCTTCCTTCCAATGCAGAAGACATAAGAGACAGGGGTTCCATCTCTGGGTTGGGAAGATCCCCTGGAGAAAGGCATGGCAACCCACTCCAGTATTCTTGTCTGGAGAATCCCACAGACAGAGGAGCCTGGCAGGCTACAGCCCATAAGGTTGCTAAGAGTCAGACACGACTGAAGCAACTTAGCACGCATGCACACCCTTAGCAGTGGTTTCAAGAATGTGTCCTTACAATGGATTTTACTTTCCCCTGTCTCTTCCCCATCATCTAACTCCTGCTTCCAGAAATCATCTCCAAAACACACTGTCTGCACCCCAGTCCTTGCCTTAGTTTCTGATTTGAGGTGACTGAGTTGGGTAGGAGGAGCCAAACCAAGAAAATAGTTTAAAAGACTCTTGTATTTACTTCTCCAGATCATTAATCTGGGTATTAACATGAATCATCCTTTCCTTACACTCAAAATTTTAGCTAAAAATTTAAGTTATTAAACCCAAGAAAGCTATATTTTAATTGGTCCCCATCATGCACTCTCTCTCTCATTCAGATGGACATCCATCTCCTCCAGTAGATTTATTTCACCATTTTTGCATCCTAATTGTTCAATCTAATTCTCTTCTCCTCCTTTCTGGCTGTTGGGGTCCATCAAGCCTAAATGCCATTATATTCTTAATTATGAGAATCTGTAAGAAGGTAAAACTGTGGGTCTGTGGTTTAAGAGTGGGATATCAACCCCCACTGAAGCTACTGGGGAAGCTTGTCTGCTATACGTTCTACCTGAATTCTTCCACCCCAGAGAGAAGACAAGATTTAGGCCAGTCATCCAACTCTCTCTCACGGTTTTACGTGATGGAAAATGAGCATACTCCTAAGAGTTGGCATTAGATTTCTTCTAACATCTTAGGATCTCTGAATACCAGCCTCTCCCCAGAACCAACACTCTCCTCTCCTCATGCTTGGTCTTTGATGCTCTCTCCAGTGATTGCCCAACAATTAGAAAGTCGCATCCAGTTCTCTCTCTGCGACCTCAGCAAAGCCTGAGGCCTTTACCCACACCCAGACAGATCATGACACCTAGTTGACTCAAACCTAAGTTTACTTGGAACTAGAGGAGAAGGAACTAAAGTTATTCTCAGGTCACTATGCTTCTAGTCTCCCCTTCTCTGGGTTATGCATGATAAGTAAGCCTTGAGACTGTTCGAGATCATCTTGGAAGTGAATCGGAAAAGGCAATGGCACCCCACTCCAGTACTCTTGCCTGGAAAATCCATGGACAGAGGAGCCAGGTAGGCGGCAGTCCATGGGGTTGCTAAGAGTCGGACACGACCGAGCGACTTCACTTTCACTTTTCACTTTCATGCACTGGAGAAGGAAATGGCAACCCACTCCAGTATTCTTGCCTGGAGAATCCCAGGGGCGGCAGAGCCTGGTGGGCTGCCGTCTCTGGGGTCACACAGAGTCGGACACGACTGAAACGACTTAGCAGCAGCAGCAAGTGAATATATTTAAATAGAGGGCTGAGGACAGGATTTAGGAAGATGAAAACACTTAGAGGACAGAGAGAGGAGGAGAACTTATCAATAATATAATTTAAATAATATAGATATAATAAAACTGCATTTATTACTAACAATATAAAAGGGGAGCCATCACATCAAAGCTTAAAAAGAAAAAAAAATCACATGATCAGAAAGTGTTTGAAAAAAATCTAAAACCCATTCATGATTTTTTAAAAGCTTTCAATAAACTAGTAATGAAGTACTTCCTCAACTTGATTTTTAAAAAATCTACCAAAAACGTACAGCTAATATCCCACTTAATAATAAACTCTAAGCTTTCCCACTAAGATCAGGTATGACACAAGGAACTCCCCTATCACCATTCCTTTTCAATATCATCCCAGAATCCTTGTCAACTTAATAAATAAGAAAAAGGAATTAAAAGGTACACAGATCAGGAAGGAAAACATAAAACTGATGACATTCACAGATGACATAATCATCTGTGCAGAAAAAAAAAAATCTACAAAAAAATCTTCTGGAACTAATTAGTGCAATGTACAAAGTTAATACACAAAAGTCAATTACTTTCTTACATACCAGCAATGAGCAAAAGAAACTTAAAAATACAATATAATTTATATTGGCACCCCCCAAAAATTAAATACTAATATGTAAATCTGACAATATATATATATAAGATCCATATAAGGAAAATATATATATATAAGAGCCACATTCATTCTGATGAATGAACTCAAAGAAGAATTTAATAAGTACAGAGATATTACATGTCCACAGGTAGGAAGACTGATAATGTTAAGATGTCAGTTCTTTCCAACTTAATCTATAAATTCAAAGCAATTTCAATCACAATTCTAGCTACTTATTTTGTGGATATTGACAAACTGACCCTAAAGTTTCCGGGAAGAGGCAAAAGACTTACAGTACAGTCAACACAATATTGAAGAAGACCTCAGTTAGAAAACTGACACCACTCGATATCACAACTCACTATAAATTGAGACTAATCAAAATAATGTAGCGTTAATAAAAGAATAGGCAAACAGAGCAATGGAACAGAATAGAGCATCCAAAAGCAGATCAGTTTAAACTTTTAGTCACTGATCTTTGATAAAGGAACAAAGACTTTTTAATTAATGGTGTTGGAACAACGGGCTATCAACATGCAAAAGGAAAAAAAAGAATCTAACCACAGACTTTACATCCTTAAAAACAGCTAACTCAAAAATGGATCACAGATTTATACTACAATATTGTAAAGTAATTAGACTCCAATTAAAATAAATAAATACATTTAAAAAAGAAAAAGTCAGAGTACAAATAAAAATTAGTAAATAAGTATTCTGATTCTGAATAATAAAACAAATGGATCACAGATTTAAATGCAAATTTCAAACTATAAAATTCCTAGAAGATAACATAGTAGAAAACCTAGATTACCTGGGGTATGGTATTGACTTTTTAGATACAAACCAAAGGCATGATCCATGATTGAAATAACTGATAAGCTGGACCTAATTAAAGACAAAATTAAACATTTTTTCTTAAAAAAACCTAATGTCAAGATAATAAGAAGACAAGTCACAGAGTAGGAGAAAGCCAAAGTGAGAGTCACTCAATCATGTCCAACTCTTTGTGACCCCATGGACTATATATATAGTCCATGGAATTCTCCAGGTCAGAATACTGGAGTGGGTAGCATTTCCCTTCTCCAGAGGATCTTCCCAACCCAGGGACTGAACCCAGGTCTCCCACATTGCAGGTGGATTCTTCACCAGCTGAGCCACAAGGGAAGCCCCAGAGTAGAAGATGTTTGCAAAGATATATACGAAAATGACTGTTACCTGAAATATATGAAGAACACTTAAAGTTCAACAATAAGAAAACAAACAATTCAATTTAAAAATAGGCCAAAGACCTTAACAGATATCTCACCAAAAAAGATATACAGATGCCAAATTAAAAAAATGAAAAGATTCTCAGCAGCATATCAAAGAAATGTAAATTGAAACAATGAGATATTACCATACACAAGAGAACTGTCAAATCTGGAATACGGACAACAAATGCTGTCTAAGCAGGAACTCTCATTCAATGCTGGTAGGAAAGGCAAAATAGTACTGTCTATTTGGAATACAGCTTGACGGTTTCTTACAAAATTAAAACATACTCTTCCCCTACGATTCAGCAAGTGTGTTCCTTGGTATTTACACAAAGGAGTTGAAAGTCATGTCTACATAAAAACCTGAACATGGATGTTTACAGCAAGTTTATTCATATTGCAAAAACTTAGAAGGAATCAAGAAATCAAGATGTCCTATAGTAGCAGGATGGACAAATACAAGCATTCAAGATTAAAAAGAATTGAACTATCCAGCCATGAAAAGATGTGAAGGAACCTTAAAAGCACATTACTAAGTGAAGGAAGTCAATCTGAAAAGGCTACGTACTGTTTGACTCCAACCATCTGATATTCTGGAAAAGGCATAACTGTAGGAATAGTTTATATATATATATATAATATATATATATATATATACACACACATATATATACACATATATACACACATATATATACATACATATATATATACACAACATATTATCAGTGGTTTCCAGGGCTTGGGAATAGAGGAAGGAATCAAAAGGTAGAGTCCAGAGGATTTTTAGGGCAGTAACATACTCTGTAGGTACATGTCATTATATATTTTTCCAAACCCACAGACTACAGGACACCAATGTTAAACTATAGATTTTGGATGATTACAATGTGTCAAGATAGGTTCATCAATTATAACAAACATACCACTCTAGTGGAGGAGGCTACACATGTATAGGGGCCGGGCAAATGTAGGAAATCTCTTTCCTTTCAATTTTGCTGTGAAGCTAAAATTTCTCTTAAAAAAAAAAAAAGTTGTCTGAAATATAGAGGGATAGTACTGAGAACTGTGTGAGCAAAGAGGCCCTAGAGGACCCAGGGAGTATGGCAAGCGACTCTTCAACCTTAAACAGTGTAAGACAGAAAAGAAGAGAGAGAACATGATGACCATTAGTCAAATTAGTTCAGGTTATCTTTCGTTGGCAGAAAAAACAAGTTGCAAAGGAATCATCTCATGAATTCAAGAACACATTGGCCAAGCAACTTGGGAGATAGAGCCTGTGTCCACACAGACAAGAGATGAGATGGGTCCTGGAGAGGCAATTTAGACATTTGCTACACTCAGTGAATACCAGCATGCCTCATTTTATCGCACTTCACAAATACTGATTTTCTTTTTCTTTTTTCTTTTCCTTTTTACAAATTGAAGATTTGCAGCAATCCTCAATCAGAGTAAAGCCTGACTCTGTGCCATTTTTCCAACAGACTTTGCTTAGTTCATATCTCCCTGTGACATGCTTTGGAAATTCTCGCAATAATTCAGATTTTCCTTATTACCATATTTGCTTTGGTGATCTGTGATCATTGATCTTTGATGTTAGCACAGAGAAATCCCGATAAAGTTGGGAAGCCAAAGACAGGAAGAAAGGTATATCCCCAAGGCTCTCACATGATTATGAAAACGGACAGAGTCCTCGGTTGCGTAGTAGGGAAACAAGTTTGGATAGAATTCTAACTTCTATAAGAAGTGTGCAGATCTAGTACTTCCTATATGGGATATATGATATTTTACACCTATTAAATTCCTATTACAGGTCTTGCAAAAGTGCCTTCTCCATATCTCAGAGAATCATAGGAGACCTTGGAAAAAAACAAACATGCTATCCAAAAATATTCATGAAAATATTTACTTGGATTAATTTGCAAAAATGTGGATGGCCAGGCATGCTACTTAAATAATATATACACTTAGAGAACTTGCCAATTTGCATCACCTTCACTTTTCTGCTTTAATGCAATTTTTTAAAACAGTCCTGTGTGAAAGGTAGGGCAGGTATCATTAATAACCCCATTTTATAAGTAAGGACATTAAGGCTTACAGGAGTTAAAGGACGCACTCCAGATTGCATGCTAAGTGACAGAACTGAGACCAAGACCCAGGGCTGGTACTGCGCTACTGAGGAAGGCCTGGAAGGAAGGGTAATGACTTGTAATTGAAATGTCTACCAGGAGTGCGATGAGCTCGCGTGGGTAACGGCTGCCTCGACCCGGGCTGGGCAGGCAGCAGGCCAAGAGCAGCCTGTTTCCCAGGCATTTCTTCACTTGTTCAAGAGATCATGAAAATTAAATTGGGCTATAACCAGCCCTTAATTCCCCACCCTTGATGTGAGGAGCCATATTTATCTCATTAGCCTAGGTCATAAACTCCAGCAGGAGGGAGAAGAGGAGGCAGAGGATAAAAGGCAGGAAGGCAAAGCAGACAACTGTATGAAGAGAAAGCGCATGGGAGGGACGTGCAGAGAGTGAGGGGCAGGCACACCTCCTTAGATGAGGTGCATCCTCTACCTGCCAGAAGCACAAGCACATTTTAAGTTTATGGAGCTCTTTGCAGTTCTCTAAACAAGAGTGTGTGCCCTCTCATTTAGTCCTCATTATCTTTTGGGGAGGCAGACAGGACAGAGACGACCAACCCCATTTTACCAGAGAAGGGAGGAAGCTCTGAGAAATTGAGAGACTTATCGAGTGGCAGACCCAGGGCCGATGAAACCTGTGGTTTTCGACTCCTACTCTGCAGGCCACTGTCAAAATCCCCTTGAGGAATGCAGGGGCAAAGGGCAGAGCTCCAGTATTCTTTTGAACATATCATGCTACCTCTTTTGTACCTTTCAAAATACAGCAATACATTAAATGAGGATTTCTATTCCCCAGTAGGTCAGCAGTAAACAACACGTCTGCAATGCAGGCGACACAGGAGATGCAGGTTCGATCTCTGGGTTGGGAAGATCCCCTGGAGAAGGAAGTGGCAACCCACGCCAGTATGCATGCCTGGGAAATCCCACGGACAGAAAAGTCTGGCGGGTACACAGTATGGGTTTGCAAAAGAGTCAGATACAACTTAGTGACTAAACGAACATTCTACATAGCAGTCAGGGGTTGATTATGAAAGTTTTATTATCAAATATTTAAAAAGCCAATAGAATGTCCCTCTTCTTCAGTTATATTGGACTATGAATGAATCATCTATTGATTAAACTAGTGCATCAAGAGTGGGAACTTGGAATTATTTTTGTTTAGTTTATGGCGAGCTGCACCATAATGGTGTGGATTAGAGACATTTGATCCAAATTAAGCATGAAAGTCTTAACTTAAAATTACATCTCTTGGATGCTTGCCTTCCTTACACAAGAAATAGAGCAATCAACAATCTCCAAAGAATCAGAGAGCCAGAACAGATACACTTTTAGAAAAGTAGTGAGATCCTGTACAATGATATAGGCTGTCAAACCAGAAAAGCTGGGTTCAAATCCAGTCTTTACCACTTAACATGAATAATACAATAATTAAGAATGTAGAATTGGGGTTCCAAAACCTTGCCTTACCACCTTAGGACAGTTATATGAAACTCTCAAAGCTCAAATCCCACCATCTGTAACTTGGCGATAACTATGCTTTACTTGCTGGATTATGCTTTACAAATAGTAATTATTAAGAAACATCTATTCTTCAATGAAAATACATTTTATGATTATCTCTTGTCTACATAGGACTTAAATAGTCCAGCTGTACCATATAAGGTTTTTTCCAATAAAAATATTGATTGGACATCATTCTTATCTTTTCTCATTGTCAGTATTGGTACTAATTTGCTAAGTGCTTCTAAATCTGCCTACCCTAAAAATCAACATAGATTATATTTCTGCTTCAAGTAGATAGAGTTCACTACACACATAACACTAGCAAACTTCTGTTGAACTATGTTGGAAAACAACAGGATCTTGTTAATTGAAATAGATTTCACGGATTCAAAAGAAAGAAAATATTTGATATCTTTTAAAAGGAATTCTTAAGGATTTAGTTGAAAAGTTTAGTTGGAGGCAGTTTAAGCTTTCCATATTTAAATAGTTCTGCTATATACTGAAAGTAATGCAGCATTTGCTGTGACTTTTTGTTTGCAATGAAGAGACTGGCCCATGTTCATAATACTGAACCTTCAAAGAAAAATCAGTTTGTCAATAGGTGGTCAAGTAAAATTTTGGATTCTCAAGAAAAAAAAATCTTTCAATAATTAGAGGGTCGATGACAACCTTCATGACTGGCAGAATTTCCATGTATCTTTATACGGAAATAAATGGCCTCTTGCAGAGTAAATACAGTTGCCTAGGCCCTGCAGCCCCTTCTTGGGTGAATCATAAAGGGGTAAAGAAAGCAACCCTACCTCCTGACACTGAGACATTACCTGTGGCTCTCCATCGACTGAACTAGAACTAGACTAATAAGAGCCAAGCCTCTATTAGTCCTTCAGAAACTCAAATGTTCCTGCTTCCGTCCCTGGAAGAATTATTTCTGGAGTAGAATAGCATGATAGTTCTAGAGTCAGAATGTCTGGATGTGAATCCCAACTACTCATAGCTGACATATGCAAGCCTGAATTCTAAGATATATATAATAAACATTTTATATAGATACACATATAAAAATGCATTTGATCCTCTTAACAACCCTATGAAGTAGATACTTGAGTTATTCCCATTTTAAAAGGGAGGAAACTGAGGCACAGAAAAGTTGAGCAACTTGCTCAGGATCACACAGAAAGTACTGGTACTAGAATCCAACACAGGCAACCCGGCTCCACGCTTCTCTCTCTCAAGGTCAATCACTTACTAGCTGTGGGGCTTTGAACAATGTACCCAGTCTCTCTATGCCTCCCTTGCTAAATGGTGATAATCAGAGATCACTAAAGTACTGCAAACTTGTAGGGCTGTTAAAAACAAAGTAAGAAAGGTAACTCCCAGATTTTTCTCAGCACAGCAATTGGCACACGCTAAGTGCTAAACAACGACCACGTATTATTCACAATACTGTCTCCTTGGTGAGGTCAGGGACTGCATTTTATTCATTTATCCACACTTGCTGACAAGCAAGTCATTCAACCTCTCTGAGACTTCATTTCTTCATCTGTAAAATGGGATGATATTAATGTCACAAAGTTATCTTGGCACATAAAGCAAACTCAAAAACTACCTGATGAATTAGTGGGATCTCTTTATGTAGTACCTAACATAGTTCCATATAAAAATAGGTACCGCAATAAAAACTCCTTGATCATAGCCATCCATAATGTAAAAATGATAATACTGCCGCCTCCACATCCCTCGGGATCTGTGAGGATAAATGAGACAATCTTTAGGAGAGAGATTGTTAGGAGAAAGGTGCTTTATAAATCTAAGAGGTTGCTATTAATGATCATCATCATCATAATAAATTTGATATTGGAGAAATCATAACTCATCATGCGTGACTCCTCCAGGGAAGCCTATGAAGGCTCCTTCAATGACACAGTGGCAGCTGGTGCCTGAGGCTGTGATTCTTTGGGAACATGAGAGGGAAGATAGTGATGACAGAGAAACCAGAAAGGTATTCGAGCTGGCCATTTAGAGAGGGTTTTCCCCTTCCACGTCCTCCTGCCCTGCCACCCAACACATCTCTCACCACAAAGCACCAGTACTTGGGTTCTGGTCTTCTAATTCCCAGGCCTGAGAACACAAATGTGTACATACATCCAGAGCCCAACAGACTCTTGGAGACACTCCCTATAGGAAAGTCTCAGAGAATCAGACAAGTTGGACAGTGTTTCCTTATGGCAGTCTGATATAAAGTTATCTATTCTTGGGAGACTAAACAGTCTCCAAAGACTCCAAAGGCAAAACACTGGCCCAGATGAGAGAGATGAAGTTGAGACAAAAGTAGCCTCACATCACAGTGATTGAGAACAGACAGGTCTGGGCAGGAATTCAGTTGCTTAGACGCATGTGACAAACCTCTCTGAGTCTGTTTCCAGTAAAACAGAAGCATCTCCAAAGGGACTTGCAAAAGGTAAAGGAATCAGAGTCCATGATGTATCCAGCACAGCAACTAACACATGCAGTGCCCTCAGAGAATGACAGCAATCACCACTGTAGTTGCTGTTAAATTTTATATTTCGATTATTCAAAGGAAGACTGTGTAGCTAAGCCAGGCTAGTCTCAGGAGAAAGGAGCAGGCCAGATAGCAGATCAGATGAAGGGTCTTCCCTGTATGTCTCATAATCTGGTCATCAGTATACAGAGTATGGGTGGGTCAACGGTGTCTTTAACGGTGCACCAGGCTGAACAAACTTCCTGAACTCAGGACACACTGACACAGAAATCAGACACAAACATACTCACTCACAGATTCAGGTTTCCATTTTTAGTAACCACGCCATATCAAGTACACAGGAAACCTAATTAGCTATGGGAACTTGACTTGGTAAGCTTGAGACAATAGGAAATTAGGAGATTCAGCAGGGTATTTATCCTGGTACGTCAAAGCTAAATAGGCTGTCTCCCACAGTAGACTCTACCTCCTAAGTGGTCTGAATACTTGACATTCATGTCAAGTACATGACATTCAGATACTTCTGTTTTACTGCAAACAGAGCCTCAGAGAGGTTGCCATGTGAGATTAAACAGGGCAATGGTATTCCTGTCCAGATCTGTATGCTCCTGTCCATTACACTGCCCTGCTACCAAATGGAATGTCTCCTTCTGATGGATGTACAGAACTGAAGTCTTACTCCCCTTTCCCCAAAACCCACACAGAACACTTTCCTCTATGGAGTAAAGGTTTTGAAGTCAACCAAGCCTGCTCCATCATTGACAAGCTGTATAACTTTGTAACATAACTCAATTTCTCTGAACCTCAGTGTGTTGATCCATAAAGTAGGGCCAACAAAGGTCCACATAGTCAAAGCTATGGTTTTTACAGTATTCATGTATGGATGCAAGAGTTGGACCATAAAGAAAGCTGAGCACCAAAGAATTGATGCTTTTTGAAATGTGTTGGAGAAGACTCTTGAGAGTCCCTTGGAGAGCAAGGAGATCAAACTGGTCAATCCTAAAGGAAATCAGTCCTGAATATTGACTGGAAAGACTGATACTGAAGCTGAAGCTCCAATGCCCTGGCCACCTGATGTGAAGAACTGACTCACTTGGAAAAGACCCTATAGCTGGGAAAGATTGAAGGCAGGAGGAGAAGGGGACAAGAGAGGGTGATATGGTTGGATGGCATCACCGACTCAATGGACATGAGTTTGAGCAAGCTCCGGGAGTTGGTGGTAGGCAGGGAAGCCTGGCATGCTGCAGTCCATGGGGTCACAAAGAGTGACCAATGAACTGAAAGTAGGGCCAATATCCTATTTCATAGGCTGTGATGATACTTAGAAAGAATGTACTCAGCACAGCACTAGTGATTGTTGTTAAATTAATAGTGGCTACTACTTTAATTCTATTAAGCCAACTGCTTCTAGGTCTTCCCTGGAGGCTCAGTGGTAAAGAATCCACCTGCCACTGCAGGAGACGCAGGTTCAATCCCTGGGTCTGGAAGATCCCCTGGAGAAGGAAATGGCAACTCACTCCAGTACTCTTTCTGGGAAAATCTATGGACAGATAAGTCTGGTGGCCTACAGTCTAAGGGGTTGCAAAAGAGCCAGATCCAGTGACTAAACAACAAAGGCCTAAAGGTGAATCCTAAACACATCGTTTGAATCTATAAAACTGCCCTGTGTCAACTTTCATGTCCATTAAATCACACAAGTACAGAACATCTCAGGAGCTGACCAAATCTGACGATGGTTCAGTTGACTGAATCTTTGCTGACTTCTGGATACTTTATCTTCAGAAGGCCACTTCATTACCTACTTCTGAGGACATCCAACGGTAGCTAATGTGTGCAGGGAAAAGAAGAGGAATTCTGAAGGGCCAGAGGAATCCAAAGGACTGAATATTCTGCCAACACCAAACAGCTCTGGACCTCGTAACGTGCAGCCATTTCTATTTTTCTGCCCAGGACATTTTATTCTTCTCTGAGACCAGCCTTACTCCCCAGGGACAGTTTCTTCCCCTGGCTACTATTTAGTGAAGCAGCTGGCATTAATTTGATGTTACTGGGATCAGCTACAGTGATGTCACATTTCACTTTGGGCCATTCTTAATTTACTATAAAATCTCAGGATAAAATGATCCAGACAGCACTTCCCCCAGTATCTTCAAACAGGCACTTTCTTTCTTTCCAAATGCACACATGAGCCCTGTTCAATGAAGAAACACATTAACAGCAACCTCTCTATTCCCTCTAGGTTGCTCGCAAGTTTCTTACTGTGTTCTTAATCTTCACCAAGCTCCAAAACCAACCATGTTGAGTGATGTGAATACCAGGTTTCTCACTTCCATAAGGAGAGGGCTGGATTAAAGTCTGTGAAGATTAATAAAAAGGGGGAGAAAAAAATCCACTCTCAGAAGAAAGCCACCAGTTTGAAAAAAAATGTAGATTGTGATAAAGATTAAGAAGAAAAATAGGAAGATGTAAAATATTCCCATTTTATCTAGAATGGTGAAAAACTACAACACAAGGGGAGCAGTGCTGATTTGCTCTTTAGTAACATGGGAGATAAGGAATAGAGACCCAGAACGAAGCGGGTATCTTCAGCCAAGTATGAGGCTGGGGGCTCGAGATGTGGATCACACAGGGAAAGGGGTTGCTGATTTAAGTGGTGTGGGCAAATGGAGAAGCTACTGCTTAAAGCAGTAACCAAAGTTGTTTATTTGGGATACAAGCAAGAGAACATTATGGCGGAGAAAAGAAGTCATCTCTTGCAAATTGTCTTGAATTATGCGGTGAGGAGCAAGAGAGGCTCACCGCGCATGACATTTAGAATTGCAATTTCTAAGCAGAGTGCCATGTCTGATATATAATTTATTGTCTCTGTGACCATCCTTGCAAAGCTGCGTTAAGGATAGAGGCGAACCTCACTTCCCTCGGTCTCCATTTTCACGTTGATTTGGAGGACATTTACTTTCCCTTTGCAACAGAATCGTATTTTTCCCCTTCTCCAAAGGTTTAGTTCATCAGTAAATATTCAGGTCTAGGAGGCGATTTTCTTTTCTCTTTGTGCATGATTTGTCTCTCTCTGGAGCTGAGTCTCTTTGGTTGAAAGCAAGAATCTATACAAATAAAGGGCACAGGTGAGGAGAGAGAGTGGGTGGATGAGAGAGTGAAGGTTTCTTCAGTTTGTGATGGAAATTTGCACTTGAGTCTTCCCATTTTAGCTGATTTTACAGGAAGGAGGAAACAGTGAACATCCGATCGGGTATCAGATCCTGCTGGCTTAGAAGATTCAAAAGGCAGTTTCAATTACTACGCAGGGTACACCTCCTTCCTGCTGAAAAACATTATGCCCACGTGCAGATTCTGGGGACTGCTCTTTAAAAATGAAGTTTGCACTCCATCCTCCCTGCATTTCAGGTGGAAAAGAAGCGATTCCAGAAACAGATACTCCAATTTCATAGATTTAGTGAAGTTTCAAACTGGAAGGGACTGATACACCTTTTTTTTTTTTCCCTTGGTAACTAGAGAAACTGAAGTTTTCAAAGGTAACTGACTTGGTCAAGATGACATTCTCACAAGTGACTATAGATGCAATTTATGTGCTTTCTGCAGCACTTTAAAATTACTACTTTGTTGCACATATACGGAGACTCTCACATTTAGCTCAGGGTCTTTGCCAAGGCTGGGCACTGGAGGTACCTGGAAGTACTGTGCAGCCTTTCCTTACCAAGGTCAACCTCCCTGGGGCTCTGTGAAGGTGTACAGCAGGTGAAACTGCCCTTGCAAAGCCCACGCGTCCTGGGGGGAAAGGCTTCTCCTCTGTTCTCACTATTCTGCATCCTTATACAAAGGCATACATCACTCCCTCTCCTTCCGGTAACTCCCCCAATAAGCTGAGGTATCTGAATACAATAGCTAGCAAAATCTGTTGTCCTCAAGCAACTTCTGCTTCTAGTCCTGCAGCTAAACCTCTGCAGAAAATAGGTCACAAGACACAATTAAAATCTCAGCAAATTATCCTGCCACACTTGCTTTGTATACGCCAGGCCCTGGGGCTTTGTTTGTGCTTTGCCTTCCACCAAGAGCGTTCCTCCCCTTCTCCCCAAGCTATCCAAGTTTTCTTATCCCTCTATCATCAGGAAGCCCTCCTTGACCTCTTCACAGAATGCCTGAGGCATTCTCTGTCTCTGTCAATGGCTTTAGCTATTTTATTTCCTGTCTCTGGCCTTTGTGACTTTTTTCTTCAATCAGGTTGTTAGTTCCCGGTGGCTCTACTGTATACCCAAATTACCTAATAAAGCAGTCACGTGCCTCAAAGTGAGGTTTGGATTTGAATCCTGAGCGAATTACTCTCCCTCTTTGTGACAGCGTAATAACCACAGAATGTGGCTGGTAGTATTTTTTCCTCAATGGCTTTATTATAACTTTCTTGTTTGTCTTCTGACTATATCAATGATACATTGTCATTGTAAAAAACCCAAAAACTACACGGTACTATAAACAAAATGTAAAGGTCACATGAATTCCACCTTCTTGGTGTAAGCACCATTAACATTTTGTTGGCCATCTTTCATATTTTTCTATCTCACTACAAAGGTGTGTGTGTATGTATATGATTTGACATTTCATATAAATGGGCTTATTTCATACATACTGGCTTTTTAAACTGGAGAATATGGATCGTATGCAAAAGCGTCAAGAAACATTATTTAAATTAAAAAAATACTAGCTGAATCTGAGCTCCCATAGCTTTCCCGTAGAATGTGGAGAATAAAGGAAAGCTGAAGTTGTCCCTGTGTCTAGGTGGGATGTTACTGAAAGTGTTGCACTTACATTAGCTTGGGGCCCAAAGTATGTGGCACAAAGGACAAAGGAACATTTTAATTGGAAATCCTATAACACTAACATCAGATTTCTTCAGCCTAGAGCAGCTTTCAGACTTGGTCTGTATTCTCAGTTAACCAGCTAGAAGGGCCCTTTAATCACCCTGGTGGCTCTGTTCTGCATAACCCTCCACTATCTACATCCTTTCAAGTTGGATATAAACTCCCCTCTTCCTCCCTTCAAATAAACTGAAAAAGACAAATATGTTACAACTCAGATCACTCCTTCTCATAAAATGACAAATTAACATATTGATTAGTAACGATGTTAACATTTACATTAAAAAAAAAAAAAACTCAAAGAGCTATTTCCGTTTAGTAGGGGGAGCCTGGTGGGCTGCCGTCTATGGGGTCGCACAGAGTGGGACACGACTGAAGTGACTTAGCAGCAGCAGCAGCAGTCTTCAGTTCAGTTCAGTCCCTCAGTCCTGTCTGACTCTTTGTGACCCCATGGACTGCAGCATGCCAGGCTTCCCTGTCCATCACCAACTACCAGAGCTTACTCAAACTCATGTCCATCAAGTTGGTGATGCTATCCAGCCATCTCATCCTCTGTCGTCCCTTTCTCCTCCCACTTTCAATTTTTCCCAGCATCAGGGTCTTTTCCAATGAGTCAGTTTTTTGCATCAGGTGGCCAAAGTACTGGAGTTTCAGCTTCAGTATCAGTCCTTCCAATCAATATTCAGGATTGATTTCCTTTAGGATTGACTGGTTGGATCTTGGTTGACCAGTTGGATTGACTGGTCTTCAGTTCAATTCAGTCACTCAGTTGTGTCTGACTCTTTGTGATCCCATGAATCACAGGCATGCCAGGCCTCCCTGTCCATCACCAACTCCCAGAGTTCACTCAAACTCACGTCCATCCAGTCAGTGATGCCATCCAGCCATCTCATCCTCTGTCATCCCCTTCTCCTCCTGCCCCCAATCCCTCCCAGCATCAGAGTCTTTTCTAATAAGTCAGCTCTTCACATGAGGTGGCCAAAGCACTGGAGTTTCAGCTTCAGCATCATTCCTTCCAAAGAACACCCAGGGCTGATCTCCTCTAGAATGGACTGGTTGGATCTCCTTGCAGTCCAAGGGACTCTCAAGAGTCTTCACTGAAAGTTAAATCCAGACCCATGAGGAATTCTGTTTTCAGATATGCAAATATACTAATGGGATTTTCCCCACTCGGTGACAACATCCACTTTCTGGGCAGTGGCCAAGCTACCCATAGTTTTTTCTGTCCCGTGCAAAGAGCTTGAGTCTGGGTGTGAGTCAGACAATCCATCATCAGCCATTTATGTCACCAGAAGTCTGACTAATAGATCATAAACATTTTTTCTTATGTCAGCTAATCAGCTGGACTACAAGGCCTGCTACAACACAAAGCAATCCTGCTGTCCTATTTCCAGACTCATAGGTTGTGACCACCTCCCGGCAGGTATGTGTTGGCCATAGAAACACACTGATCAGCAAGATGGCCGTGGACTGTCAGCAGCCTTATGGAAGAGCCAGACATCCAGGGCTAGAATCTTAAATTTCTCATGCTATCCTCTTTTCTACAAGGCACGATCACTATTTGAGATTAAATAATTTATTTACTTGTTGTCTGTCACTTCCACTTGATGGTAAAAGAGGTGCCTTGCTCATTGCTAAAATGAACTCCCTCACCTCCTTCTCATCTCTTCCCCTCCTCACTTCCTCAATGAGAAATAGATTAAACTGCAAAGTCTCCAACACACACCTCACCTTCCTTTTCTGCTTCTGTTAATTACTTTTTTCATCTTCTAACATATTATGCAATTACCTATGATAAATATCATTTGTTTATCTCCCCTGCCCTTTGAGAATGAAAGGTCCATGGGATTGAAATCCTTGTCTGGAACCTGGAAGAATGACTAGATTACAGCAAGTGTTCAATAAATATTCATTGAATAAATGAAAATAAATCATTCACTTTATTCTTAGCTCCTGTAACAGTGCCTGGCACACAAGAACTGCAATGACTGTTGAATGTATTGCTTTCCTATGTAAGCCACTGAGTTTACAAGTACTTTCTCCAGTGTCCAAGCACTTGCCCATCTAAAGGCCCTTCACTCATTTTTTTCTCTGTCTGCAGTTAACAGCATCTGATAGGAAATAGATGAATCCCTGACAAACTAATTAACCAACTAACAAATAATTGGATTGATCATACTCAGTGCTCAGTGCACAGTGACTGACATGCAGGCCTGACACTCTTTTGACCCCCCCATCATCAGCAGCACTAACCTATCCCTACTGCATTTCAATTCAACAAACACTTCCTGAAAACCCGCTGAATTCCGGTCATTCTGTGAGATTCTGAGTGGGACAGTCAACAACAACAAACTGACAAGTGCTTACTGAGCACTCACTTGGTGCATGAGTCATGCTAAGAACTTCTCACGCATGATCCCATTTAATCCTCATCATAACAATATGAGGCAGGGATTACTATTACACCCACCTTACAGACAGAGAAACTGAAACCTCTGGAGGTACCTTGTCTAAAGTCTGGCAGACAGTCAGCCAAGACCTGGACCCTCACCCAGACACTACCTCCCCAGAGCTCAATCAGAAAAAGTGTGTTTTTTCAAAGAAAGTTGGATATATCAAGGAAGGTTAAAAAAAATTTTTTTTCCCAAAAAGCTCTGAATCTCTCATCTTTGGGTCCCCCAAAACTAGCACAGACTATAGCACACAGCAGATAAGGAATACATTTTGGCTAAAACAAAATGATACTAAGTGATTTTAAAAAGTCAAAACTATGAGAGAGAAACATGATTTATACTTGGAAAAAACTGAGGACAATCCAAAACTGAAACAGTTGAATCAAGAATATGTAGGATTCAAGGAACTCTGCTGGCAGTCTAGTAGTTAAGACTTTGCCTTCCCATGCAGGGGGGTGTGGTTCAACTCCTGATTGGGACTGAACTAATATCCCACATGCCTTGCAGCTTAAAAAAAAAAGAACATAAACAACAGAAGCAATATTGTAACAAATTTAATAAAGACTTCTTAAATGGTCCATGTAAAAAAAATCTTTTAAAAAATAAGAATCATAGGATTCTAAAAGACTGAGAGGACAGCCATTCTTAGTGGAGAGTGTATTGGCCATCTACTGTCACGTAACAAATGTAGTAGATGCAAAACTTAGTAGATTAAAGAAAAACAAAATCAACCTTTACTGTCCTTATGCTTTCTGTGGGTTTGGCATTCTGCAGCAGCCTGGCAGGGTGATTTCAATTTGGGACCTCTCACGAGGTTCCCCTTAAGATCTTGGCTGGGGCTGCAGTCATTTGAAGAGTTGACTGGCAAGAAGATTCTCCTTCAAGGTGAGAAACACATGGCTGGAAAGGTAGGGCTGGTTGTTGGTGTAGGTCTCCATTCCTCCCTGCAAGGGCCTCTCCACAGGCTGCTTGAATGTCATCAACAACACGGTGATTAGTATTCCGCAGAGTAAGGGAGGGACGAGAGAGAAAAGAGAGTGAGATCCAGGCAGAAGCTATTCTTTAACAACATAACCTTGGAAGTCATATAGCAACATTCTGCCACACACTAATGTCAGAGGCAAGTCATTAAGTCTGACTCACATTCAAGAGAGGGAGAATTAGGCTCTACCACTTGAAGGGAGAAGTGTCAAGAATTTGCAGACATTGAAAACCACTAGAGAGGCAGCCCACAGGAAAGTATAGGGAAGATTCTAGAATGACAAGTTTTCCAATGTCCCAGTTAATGAACTTCTATAATCTGGTGACCTCTCATTTTTGTAATGTTCACATCTCTCCGTCTATATCTCATACTTTGATCTTTTGGTCTTTGTCATTTTGCAGAGAGAATCTTTTAGCATTTCTTGTCCAGTTCATCCATTACCCCGTTACATTTAAATATCATTCTATTCCATGTGTTTAGCACTGGAAATACAAAAGTGAAAAAGAAACAACCCTTGTTCTCAAGAAGTTTGTCAATCCATTTCACAATCATATAATGTGTGCTTACTCAACTGTGTCTGACTCTTTGCGGCCCCATGGACTCTAGTCTGCCAGGTTCCTCTATGCATGGAATTTTCCAGGTAAGAATACTGGAGCAGGTTGCCATTCCCTACTATAAGGGATCTTTCCAAGGGTATTTAACCAGTGTCTCTTGCATCAGTAGGCAAATTCTTTACCACCAGTGCCACCTGAGAAGCCCAGTTCACATAATAAGCACATGCAATATACCAAGGGCCATAAGAGAGTTATGACTGAAGTGCATGGTAATACAGAAGAAAGAATTTTCTTGTGAGAGGAACGTTATTGGCCTCCTAAGGAGCTTGCACTTCATTTTCTATGTAATAAAGGATTTTAAGTAGGTATGTTCCAAGATTCAGATCAGTATTTTAGAAAGACAATTTTGAGGATGGAATTGGTGGAAGTTATGTGAACAATGGTATGTGAAATGGAGAGGACAAAATATACTTGAGAGATATTTATTATAATTGACAGGGGCTAGTGATTAATTACACATGCAGAAAAAAAAAGATTGGAAGTAAATTCTAGATTTCTGGAAGGCATATGATGCCCTCATTACCTAAGATAGGAAATACAGGAAGGGGGTCCAGGTGTTTTGTGGGGAAAAGGATGAAATAAGTTCATCTTTAAACATAATGAGTCTGCATTGATTTTAGTTATATTGATAAAAGATGTATCACATAGGTAATAAGAAATATGCAATCCAAATTCCAGGGGAGAAGTCCTAGCTGAAAGTATAAACTTCGGAATTACTATCATTCAGTCCTACTGCACTAGTTAAACTCATCGTATGAAAGGAGATCATCTAAAGTGCTTCTGATGTAGAAAAGGCAGCCATGACTGGGGCCTCTGGGGATACCAACATATAAAGGGTAGTGGAGAAAGACAAGACATTAAAAGCAGTGAAAAGGAGAATCTAAAAGAGGAGGAAGGCTTTAAAGAGATTCCAGGGTCATAAAATACACAGAAGGAAAGATTTTCAAGGGGAGAGGAGCAACAGAGGCAAACAAAAATGTGGAGACATCAAATTAGAGGCAGACTGAGAATTACACTTCACATTTGTCAATTAGGAGATTATTAATCACGTCAATGTTTCAGCAGGGTGATGTAGGATGGAATGCAGCTGCAGTAACTTGAGGGGTGAACGGGAGGTGAGGGAGTGAAAGCAAGGGTAGACCACTTTCACCAAAAGTTTCAAAGTGAAGAACAGCAAAGACACGGCGTGTTATTACTTTGAAGTGGGAACGTGAAGAATCCATACATTTCCATTCCATTCCATTTTGTGTGTGCGTGTGTGTGCGCGGGTGCAGTCATGTCCAACTCTGAGACCCTCACGCCACTAGGGTTGTGTTTTAAGGTTTCTGTTTTATTCTCAATCCAGTCTCAATAAAGAATATTCATTCTCCCTTTGGTTTCTGCAGCTGCTTCTACCAGAATAATGTTATCAAAGTGAGGCTACTTTAAAAGGCTGAGGAGACGACCAAGAACAAACACAGGATGTCAACTTCAAGACAGAATGCCAGTAATGGAGAGAATCTGGATTTACCAGCCTGCTCATTACATTCAATGGAACAAATCTCTGCTCAAGTCTTAAAGGAATTAGCTGGTCAAAAATTTATAACATTTTTCAAGGTAAGTGAAGGTCGACTAATTATTAATGAAGGCAACCAAAAAAGAGGGAAGTATGTGTTTATTTGATTTATGGAAACCTTCCCTTTCCTCTAAGGATACAGCATGTGCCTATGAATACAAAAATCTTAGATTCATAATATTTTTCATAAAAGCAATATTTTCATCATTTATCAAAACATACACAAGAAGAACCAGAATCTAAACATAAATTTCAACTCTGGTAGACTAGAGGACAAAACTTGGAGATCCAAAAAGTAGGGGAGTGCCATTGAATGGCTGTAATTAGCTCTCTGGTGGGTAAATCTGGACAACTTGGCAGAGCTTCACCAATCAATCTCCGTTATCAGAAGGAACACAGAAACAGAGGCAAACTCTCAAGAATATAAGACTCTGTTTAAAGAGGTCTTACCAAGCAAGAATCAATTCTTTCTCTCTCAGTGAAAAATAAAATAAGTTTATAGAAAGTATGAAAAATAGAATACTGCCCATAATCTCAATATTTTAGCATTATAATTATTGTATTTGAGTGCTTCTTTTTAATAACATAGAACTAACAATATTTGTTGAACATCCTTTGTTTCACGAACATTTACTGACAATTTATCTTAGGCCAGAGACTGTATTAGATGCTGGCAATCAAAGCAAACCTCTTCCTGGCCTTATGTACTTCATATGCTAATGGGAAAGTAGACACTGAACAACTAGATACATAATTATTTGACAACAGGGACTGATAAGATGAAAAAGAAGCATAAGGTATTAAGAACTGGTGGCCAAACATCCCCAACTTCTTTTCCCTTATAAGGACCTCTGTCCTTTACCACCTGAATGAAACAACTCAAGCTCCTTTGTGCATTGGGCTGGAAATCCTGTTTCTGCAGGAGTGTTCCCAAGAAGTCCTGAGGCAGGTGCTTAGAAGCCATGTTTGTCTCTTACCAGCCCAAGTTTCCTCTAAGTCCCCTTGGGCCTCCTCATCAGCACTTCTTATGCCGTTCTGTCCCTCTCGGATTGATTTTACGGTAATCACAAGAGGGGCCCGCTATTCTTCAAGGTAGCATTTATAATACAAGGCTAACTAAATTGGTTGCTAATATGGGTCTATTAAAATTTTACAGTGATTCAAGAGAAGGAGAAAAAGGAAAATTAAAGCTGTAAGTACTGAGTATCAGATATCCTTGCATCAGTGACATATCCATGTACCTTGTCAAAGGAATCTCCTGCTGGAACCCTCCTCTCTCATTAGTCAGATATATTCCTCCTATCTTTCTAAAGGCAGAAAGCTAAGAGGAACTAAAGAACCTCTTGGCGAAGGTGAAAGAGAAGAGTGAAAAGGCTAGCTTAAAACTCAACATTCAAAAAACTAAGATCATGGCATCTGGTCCCATCACTTCACAGCAAATAGATGGGGAAAAAGTGGAAATAGCAACAGATTTTATTTTCTTGGGCTCCAAAATCACTGAGGATGGTGACTGCAGTCATGAAATTAAAAGACACTTACTCCTTGGAAGAAAAACTATGACAAACCTAGATGGTATATTAAAAAGCAGAGACATTACTCTGCTGACGAAAGGTCCTCTAGTCAAAGTTTTCCAATAGTCGTGTATTGATTTAAGAGTTGAACCATAAAGAAGGCTGAGTGCCAAATACTTGACGCTTTCGAACTGTGGTGCTGGAGAAGACTCTTGAGAGTCCCTTGGACTGCAAGATCAAACCTGTCAACCCTAAAGGAAATCAGTCCTGAATATTCGTTGGAAGAACTGATGCTGAAGCTGAGACTCCAATACTTTGGCCACCTGATGCGAAGAGCCAACTCAGTGGAAAAGACTCTGATGCTGGGAAAGACTGAGGACAGGAGGAGAAGGGGACAACAGAGGATGAGATGGTTGAATGGCATCACCGACTCAATGGACATGAGTTTGAGCAAACTCCGGGAGACAGTGAAAGACAGGGAAGCCTGGCGTGCTGCAGTTCACAGGGTTGCAAAGAGCTGGTCATGACTCAGGGACTGAGCAGCAACAATCTCTCTAGATCTGTGTGTACTCAGAACCAGGTCCTTCCCTCCACCTTCTCTCACCTTTCCAATGTCAAGGCTCCTTACAAACTACTGGTCAGAAATACACTCTGATGAAGTCAAACATGCTTGCATAACAAAAGAGCTTCTAACCTTCAATTTATCATAATACAGCAAAACTTAGTATCATTAAACTACACTTCATCAAACCATCTCACATTATCTTAACTTCACAGCAAAAGTTCCATTAGTATGCCTTCTAAATAAAATACCAGGTTTCTCCTTGAGAATTCCTCATCAACCTTAGAATGTAGAAGTGCTTCCAGTTGTTCTACTGTCATTGTTCAAAAGCAATTTTTCCTTTCAGCTACAACAATTCATCAGTGGGGAAAAATGAGCTCTTGGTAAACTAAGGAGTGCAAATTTAAAAGGTCATTCTAATCTAAACCCTGGGCAAAGATGTATGCATAAAAATTCCAAAGCTGGCATTATACTTCACTGTTGGAGGGTGGGGAGAAGCAATCTAAATGTCCAACAGTAGAGAAATGACTAAATTATGGTAAAATCATTTGATGAAATATTGTATAGCCATTCAAATGGTATTCATTTAGACTTCCGGCAATAAAGGAAAATGTATGTTATATTAAATTAAAATACAGGATTCTGAATTTAATAGAGGACTTAATATCAAATATTCAAAATGTTTGTATTTCTAGTTCCAGAGAAAGTGAAAAAGTAACTGGTGTGACTGGTTCTCTCTCAGCCCTCAATGATCAACCACACTGATCACTGTGATTGAAAAGGGAGAAGAAAGGAAAGATCTGGGAACTGCCTAATACTATGAGGGCTGCTTAAGGAGCCTGAAGGATACAGTGATCTCGAGAAGGAAAGAAGCAGGAGTACACTGACATATATTAGATGCTCCAGGGATAGCAGAGGATGAATTGAAAGATAGCTTTTACATTCTGCTCCAGCTTCACTCTAATATAATCTTAAATGGATAATGGCTACTCCATTACCCCTGTGAGATAAAAACCATGGTGTCAACAGGACAATAACAAGGAAGACCCAAAGCCCTGTTGAACTGAAGAATCAGAGGAAAAAAAAAAAAAAAAAGGTAGAAATAGATCAGCAGCTTTCCCCAGCTTTCTAGGACTAGTAGATTATAATCCAGGACAATGACTTTCAAAATGTTCGATTTTGTTTCAAAGTAAGGAATACATTTTTTTCCCACTTATATATCTTTGTGTTAGAGATACAGAGACAGAGTTGAAACAAAAGCTTCACTCAACAGTACTTTTATTTAACAACAGTGATGTTCTATGACATTTTCCTTTATATTCAATTCTACTTCATTTTTGAAACAGTGGTTGCACTCTATTAAACATTCCCCTGGAAAACCACTCTCTGGGATTAACTCTACTCAGTGCTATTTTTACTAGATAGCCTAGAGAAGAATCCCTAACTAGAGCTGTTGCCAGGTGGAGTAGTGGCCAAAAGAAAAAGACAGTCAACTATTTTTTCTCTCCTCTTTCCTGTATTCACTTGGAAGAATGTAACAGGTTGAGTGCTGGTCTCTTGCCCAGTATACACTAGTAGATGGCAGTTAATGATCCAAAGAGAAAACAGACAACTAAGGTGAACAATGACTTAAAAAAAAAAAACAAAAACAAAAAAACGGCAAACTGAGTATCATACACCACAGGAAGCATAATGACAGGAACATAAATGTTTTAGATTAAGTGTAATAAATATTTTCAAAAGAATAAGTGAAGATATTGATTAAATAAATTAGAAATAAGAATTAATGAAAAGGACCAAATATTAACTGTGAAAAATACGACGGTTAAAGAATGTAAATAAATGAAATAAATTGCAGAGTGGATGGTGCTGACAAACAAATTAGTGAGCATAAGATACGATTAAGGAGCTCCTCCAAAAGGCAAAGAATCATAATGACCTAAAAATATGAAAGAAAAGCTAAGCAACACAGAGATGAGATTTGGAAACACTAACTTCCAGATAACAGAAGTCCCAGAAGGTATGAGGAAAAAAACAAAGGAAGAAATAAAGATGATAAAAACTTTCGGATTGAAAACAAGATGAAACATGTTTAACTTAAAGGCTCAACAGAGTGCCAATCACAACAGATACAGAAGAACCCTCACCAATACATATTAAAACAAATTTTAGATTAAGGTGAACATTAGAAAGATAAATAAATTTACTTTTTTAATTAAAAAAGGGGCTGCAGAAGACCAAAGAATCATAACATCACATTTCTCAAGAGCAAGCACTGGATGCAAGAAGGCAGTAGTTCCTCATTTTCTTATGGGAAGAAAAATATTTGGAACAAGTTTTGTCCAGCCAAATGATCATTTAAAGGTTAAGATCGGAGCAATTAGCTTCTGGCCATGACAGTAACCAGAACAAAACTTACCTTTTCAAATAGGAAACTAGAGAAAATATATGAAACATGAGTTTTCAAACACTGGACAATAATAAAATAGATATAGCTCCAATCAGACTAACCAGCAAGAGAGAAAAAGAAAGGAATATTCAACATAAGGAATGATAAGGATACATTACTACAAATCCTACAGATATCAAAAAGATAATAAGCAAAAATGAGAACAAATTTATGCCAATAAATATGACACTTCAGCTGAAATTGTAAAATACACTGAAAGAGACAAACTACCAAACCTCACTCTCATTTATTAAAAAGAAGTCTTAACTTTATCTTCTTTTTTAACAATATTTTAATTGGTTTTAGAAATCTAAGTTGACATTTTTTTCTTTCATTACTGTTATATGTTGAATAGTCTCAATCCCAAAAAGATATGTTGCAGTCCCTAATCCTCAGTGCCTGTTAATGGCATGTTACTTGGAAATAGGGTCTTTGCAAACATAATCAAGCCATTACAGTGAATCCTGATGCATCATGACTGATGTCCTCAAAGGAAGCAGATTATGCCATGTAAAGAAACAGACAAGCAAGAGGGTAAAGCAAAGTGATGATGGAGAAAGAAACTCAAGTGCTGTAGCTTCAAGCTAAGGATTGCCAAAAATCACTAACAAAGCATCAGAAGTTCAAAAGAAGTAAGGAAGAATTCTCCCATAGAGGAGATCCTGCAAACACCTAGCTCTTGGACTGTCAGGCTCCAAAATTATAAGGCAATATATTTCCATTGTTTTAAACCACTCAATTTGTGGTACTTTGCTACTTCTGTCCTAGGAAACTAATTCAAATACATGAAGTTGCTGCTCCACTGTCTTCTTGTTTGCATTCTTTCCAAAGAGAAATCTGCTATCACTCTCATTTTTTTCTGTGGGCTTCCCTGGTGGCTCAAGTGGTAAAGAATCTGCCTGCCATGCAGGAGACGTGGGTTCAATCCTTGGGTCAGGAAGATACCCTGGAGAAGGAAATGGCAACCCACTCCAGTATTCTTGCCCAGAGAATTCCATGGACCAAGGAGCCTGATGGGCTACAGTTCATGAGGTCACAAAAAATTAGATGTGACTGAAGCAACTTAGCACGTGTGTGTGTGTGTGTGTCCTTTTTCTCTTGCTTTAAAATTTTTATCTTTATAACTGATTTTTAGTAACTGAATTATTATGTTCATTGGTGTAGTTTTCTCCATGCCTTGTACTTCGAGTTTATTGAACTTTTTGGATCTGAACCTCCAGCTTAGATCAAGACAAAATCTGGTCGTGCTTTTGTGATATGTTGGGCTGGACAGAACCAAGGCTTAGTTGAGAGATGCAGATTCTCTACCACTGAGGCAAGAGCCTTCTCCATAGTCCACGCAGTGCCCAGTGAATCTTGAGTCTTTCCCATTTGTGTTTTCTTGTCCTTTTCTACTAATTCTATCATCTGTGTCATTTCTAGGTTGTCTCCTACTGACTGACTTTTCTTTACGAATAGCATTTTTCTGCTTCTTTGCATATCTGATAATTTTTTTAATCAGATAGCAGACATTTTGAATTTTATCTTGCTAAGTCCTGGATATTTTTGTGTTATTACAAATATTTTTGAGCTTTTCTCTGGGATACAGTTAAGTCTTTGGGAACAGTGTGATATTTTTTGAGGTTTTATTTTAAGCTTTGATAAGCAAGAACAGAGCAACCTTTAGTTGAGGGTTAATTACACTCCACTATTGAAGCAATATCCCTCTGAGTCCTCTATTTCCTGTTACATGAATCATGAATTTTTTTCCACTGGACTGGTGGAAACACAAATTATTGCTGGTCTTGGTTGAGCTCTAGAGATTGTCCCCTCTAATCTAGTCATTCTCAACTGGAGGCAAACCCCCATCACCTCAGGGAACATCTGGTAATATTTGAAAACAGCTTTGCTTTTCACAACTAGGAAAAAGTACTGCCAGTGTTTAGTGATTAGAGACCAGAGATACTAGGAAACATCCTATAAGACACAAAACAACTTCACACACACACACACACAACAAATTTTTGGGCCTAAAACTTTAATAGTACCAAGGTTGAAGAATCTTATTCAAACTCTTTCAGATGATTTTCTCCAAGTTTTGGGACAGGAAAATCTTCAAATAGACAAAACCAAAGAAATCTAGAATGTATAAAATCTCTCAAAATATAAAGACAAAATCACAGTAGGTAATAAAAGGAGATGTTATATTCTTGTAAAACCAAGAATAGAGCCTCCCTGGTAGCTCAGTTGGTAGAGAATCCTCCTGCAATGCAGGAGACCTTGGTTTGATTCCTGGGTTGGGAAGACCTGCTAGAGAAGGGATAGGCTACCCACTCCAGTATTCCTGGGCTTCCCTGGTGACTTAGCTGGTAAAGAATCCGCCTGTAATGCGTGAGACCTGGGTTCAGTCCCTGGGTTGGGAAGATCTCCTGGAGAAGGGAAAGGCTACCCACTTCAGTACTCTGGCCTGAAGAGTCCATGGGGTCACAAAGAATACAGCAATAAGATCTAAAAATCATGAACCTATATGGATCTAACAGCAGAGTCTCAAACTATACAAGGCAACAACTAAAGACCTACAGAGGGAAGCAGATGAGTTGGTAACTGTGGGAAGTGGGCTTCCCTGGTGGCTCAGCGGGTAAAGAACTTACCTGCAATGCAGGGGTCACAAAAGATAGGAGTTCGATCCCTGGATTGGGAAGATTCCCTGGACTCTAGTATTCTTGCCTGGGAAATCCCATGAACAAAGGAGCATGGTGGGCTATAGTCCACAGGGTCACAAAGAGTCAATACAACCAAGAACACACACACACACAACAGTGGTAGTTAACTGGTAATTGTGGTGGAAAATAGGCCTTCAAAAACCAAAAAGTAATCAGATATACTGAAGATAGAAATATAATTTAAAAGTTTATATTATTAGTTATATAGAGATCTTTTCATATTATAAAGAATATCCTTTGTTTTCAAACACATGGTCAAGATTTACATAGATTAAGCATGCTTGGTTCCAAATAGGAAAATGAGTACGGCAAGGCTGTATATTGTCACCCTGCTTATTTAACTTATATGCAGAGTACATCATGAGAAACGCTGGACTGGAAGAAACACAAGCTGGAATCAAGATTGCCGGGAGAAATATCAATAACCTCAGATATGCAGATGACACCACCCTTATGGCAGAAAGTGAAGAGCTAAAAAGCCTCTTGATGAAAGTGAAAGAGGAGAGTGAAAAAGTTGGCTTAAAGCTCAACATTTAGAAAACAAAGATCATGGCATCTAGTCCCATTCCTTCATGGGAAATAGATGGGGAAACAGTGTCAGACTTTATTTTCTTGGGCTCCAAAATCACTGCAGATGGTGACTGCAGCCATGAAATGAAAAGACTCTTACTCCTTGGAAGAAAAGTTATGACCAACCTAGACAGCATAGTCAAAAGCAGAGACATTACTTTGCTGACTAAGGTCCGTCTAGTCAAGGCTATGGTTTTTCCTGTGGTCATGTATGGATGTGAGAGTTGGACCGTGAAGAAGGCTGAGCGCTGAAGAATTGATGCTTTTGAGCTGTGGTATTGGAGAAGACTCTTGAGGGTCCCTTGGACTGCAAGGAGATCCAACCAGTCCATTCTGAAGGAGATCAGCCCAGGGATTTCTTTGGAAGGAATGATGCTAAAGCTGAAGCTCCAGTACTTTGGCCACCTCATGTGAAGAGGTGACTCACTGGAAAAGACCCTGATGCTGGGAGGGATTGGGGGCAGGAGGAGAAGGGGACGACAGAGGATGAGATGGCTGGATGGCATCACGGACTCGATGGACGTGAATCTGAGTGGACTCCGGGAGTTGGTGATGGACAGGGAGGCCTAACATGCTGCGATTCATGGGGTCGCAAAGAGTCAGACACGGCTGAGCGACTGAACTGAACTGAACTGAAGCATGTTCTGGGCTTCAAAGAAAGGGTCAGTATATTCCATACAATTAATGTCATAGAGACAACAGCAAAAACATTGAAATCAAAACACAATATATGAAATTCCACACCACTGCCTCTACTGCTTTCAGGATCCATACTAAAGGGGAAAAGGATTTGCAAAAATAGAAAAAAGAAAAAAAAAAAACAATGTAGTCCTCTTAGAGAAGAGTTAGGGAATTTACATTTTTCCCTCTTTAACTGCCACTGCAGTTTGTCTCATGGTGAGCTATACAGATTCACCTGTTTTCTGCCTGGACAGTGTTTTTTGTCCAGAGAACTTCTGTCATGATTCAACATATTTCTGTTTGAATCATATGCACTTCCCTCTTCTGACCTCGTGTGCTGCATGGCAGACTTAGTTCCTCTGACCTTACTCTTTGGAGAAGACCGCAGCAAGAAGTGTGCATGCTCCAATATGTCTTATCTGCCCTTTATATCATCCCACGTGCCTGCTTTCCTCAGTGTACCCTTGGAGCCTGGCATGTGAAGTGGACTTGACTCAAGCACCATCTGAGGGTCGACAGAATGGCAACTAACTAATATTCAAACTGCCGAGGACCTAAAACCTACAGTTACAGACATGACGATCATATAATTTGTTAGCCAGACCAAAGCACTTCCAGATGACAAGCCAGGATTGCAGAAATACTCCAGGATGTTTCTAGGAAACTGGAAAACTTCCTAATCAGTCCAGTTAGAGAAATGGTGGCTGGAAAGCCTCTGTGGACATTATCTGATTGCTCATTAAAGAATTTTTTGCAAACTTGATGGAAATTTCCTGGCTGAACTTTTTTTCATAATTTGGTAATTTAAATAAGAATAGACTAAACTACAAACCCCCAGGCCAGACTAGATCTATTATTGAGGTTTTGTCAGAAGATTTTGATTAAATGAAGATGTAATCTCTCTGAATCTGGTCTTCATAGCCTTTAGACACTCTGTTAACAGGATGATGATGTTTATGAGGAAACCTTAAGAAGTTTTTTGTTTTTTTTTAATTTGGATCAATAACTAGTGTTAAGAGAATGCTGAAAGATTATACAAAGGATTTGTATCTTCTCCCAGAGAGGCCTTCAAAGAACTGAGACGAACTAGTACATTGTGTGCTCAAGCGTGTTTCTTTGGCCCAGAGGAAAGAAGAAGGAAAGGATCACATCATTAACCAATATATCCAAGAATGGCAAGAATGAGAGAGTTACCTGACAAAACAGTTCCATAAGCTCAGGGAAGACCTCCTTAATCAACTAGTTCATGTGAGACCTAAAGGCTGACAGTTAAACCTAGGAGACTTAAAGGCTTCTAGGAAATATTGATGCCATATACTAGTCTCAACCATGCCTAAGCTTTTTGATCCCTGGACAGTCTCTGGGCCTCTCTGTAACCCCTCAGAGAGTCAAGATTCCCATCACATGCTAAACTTCACAGTTCATGCTGCTCCTCCCCACCCCTCCCCCCAACTGCCTACCTGCAATCTCTCCTGCATCTGAAGATGTTGCCTCCTACAAAGATGCCTTTAAAGTAAGCAGTCCATATTTCACAACACAGCATCTTTGGTCACCTCCACTTGAAGTTTGTGTACAGAGAAAAAAGGGAAAACCGTCCCCAGGAGCACAGTAGGAAATTCAAAGAAAATGTTGCTCCCATTTATCCAAATCTTACCCTCAAACATGGCTTAAAAACTCACAAGAATGCAGCCAAAGGTTGGTAACTCTGGGCCTCCAACCAGACTGCAGTCTGTGAAGTCCCTCCCTCCTAGATGGGTTGAGGCAAGAGCTATGACTTTGTATCCCCAAAAAGGAAACTCCCCAGTCCAGTTTAGTTGCTCACTCATGTCCAGCTCTTTGCAACCCCAAGGACTGCAGCATGCCAGGCCTCCCTGTCCATCACCAACTCCAGGAGTTTACTCAAACTCATGTCCATTGAGTCAGTGATGCCATCCAACCATTTCATCCTCTGTGGTCCCTTTCTTCTCCTGCCTTCAATCTTTCCCAGCATCATGGTATTTTCAAATGAGTCAGTTCTTCACATCAGGTGGCCAAAGTATTGGAGTTTCAGCTTCAGCATCAGGCCTAATGAATATTCAGGACTGATTTCCATTAGGGTGTACTGGTTGGATCTCCTTGCAGTTCAAGGGACTCTCAAGAGTCTTCTCCGACACCACAGTTCAAAAGCATCAATTCATCAGCACTCAGCTTTCTTTATAGTCCAACTCTCACATCCATACATGACTACTGGAAAAATCATAGCATTGACTAGACGGACCTTTGTTAGCAAAGTAATGTCTCTGCTTTTTAACAAGCTGTCTAGGTTGGTCATAACTTTCCTTCCAAGGAGCAAGCATCTTTTAATTTCATGGCTGCAGTCACCATCTGCAGTGATTTTGGAGTCCCCCCAAAAAAGTCTGTCATTGTTTCCACTGTTTCCCCATCTATTTCACATGAAGTGATGGGACTAGATGCCATGATCTTAGTTTTCTGAATGTTGAGTTTTAAGCCAACTTTTTCACTCTCCTCTTTCATTTTCATCAAGAGGTTCTTTAGTTCTTCTTCACTTTCTGCCATAAGGGTGGTGTCATCTGCATACCTGAGGTTATTGATATTTCCCCTGGCAATCTTGATTCCAGATTGTGCTTCCCCCAGCCTAGCATTTCTCATGATGTACTCTGCATATAAGTTAAATAAGCAGGGTGACAATATACAGCCTTGGCGTACTCCTTTTCCTATTTGGAACCAGTCTGTTGTTCCATGCTCAGTTCTAACTGAGCTCAGGAAACTCAGTGCTTCCTGACCTGCATACCTATTTCTCAAGAGGCAGGTCAGGCGGTCTGGTATTCACATCTCTTTCAGAATTTTCCAGTCTGTTGTGATCCACACATTCAAAGGCCTTGGTGTAGTCAATAAAGCAGAAATAGATGTTTTTCTGGAACGCTCTTGCTTTTTTGATGACCCAGCAGATGTTGGCAATTTGATCCCTGGTTCCTCTGACTTTTCTAAAACCAACTTGAAGATCTGGAAGTTCACTGTTCATGTTTTGCTGAAACCTGGCCTGGAGAATTTTGAGCATTACTTTACTAGCATGTGAGATGAGTGCAATTATGCAGTAGTTTGAGCATTATTGGCATTTGACATTTTCCAGTCCTGGGGCCATTGCTGAGTTTTCCAAATTTGCTGACATATTGAGTGCAGCTCTTTCATAGCATCATCTTTTAGGATTTGAAACAGCTCACCTGGAATTCCATCACCTCCACTAGCTTTGTTCATAGTGATGCTTCCTAAGGCCCACTTGACTTCGCATTCCAGGATCTCTGGCTCCAGGTGAGTGATCATACCATTGTGTTTATATGGGTCATAAAGATCTTTTTTGTATAGTTCTTCTGTGTATTCTTGCCACCTCTTCTTAATATCTTCTCCTTCTGTTAGGTCCATACCATTTCTGCCCTTTATTGAGTCCATCCTTATGTGAAACATTCCCATGGAATCTCTAATTTTAATTTTCTTGAAGAGATCTCTAGTCTTTTGCATTTTATTGTTTTCCTCTATTTCTTTGCACTGATCACTGAGGAAGGCTTTCTTACCTCTCTGGGCTATTCTTTGGAACTCTGCATTCAAATGGGTATATCTTTCCTTTTCTCCTTTGTTCTTCGCTTCTCTTCTTTTCACAGCTATTTATAAAGCCTCCTCAGACAGCCATTTTGCCTTTTTGCATTTCTTTTTCTTGGCGATGGTCTTGATCCCTGTCTCCTGTTCAATGTCACAAACCTCCGTCCACAGTTTTTCAGCCACTCTGTCTATCAGATCTAATCCCTTGAATCTATTTCTCACTTCCAGTGCATAATTTTAAGGGATTTGATTTAGTTCATACCTGAATGGTCTAGTGGTTTTCCCTACTTTCTTCACTCTAAGTCTGAATTTGTCAATAAGGAGTTCATGATCTGAGCCTCAGTCAGCTCCCAGTCTTGTTTTTGCTGACTGTATAGAGCTTCTCAATCTTTGGCTGCAAAGAATATAATCAATTTTATTTCGGTATTAATTATCTGGTGATGTCCAAGACTCTACAGGGTCTTCTCGTGTGTTGTTGGACAAGGGTGTTTGCTATGACCAGTGTGTTCTTTTGGAAAAACTCTCTTAGCCTTTGCCCTGCTTTATTCTGTACTCCAAGGCCAAATTTGCCTGTTACTCCAGGTGTTTCTTGACTTCCTACTTTTGTATTCCAGTCGCCAGAGGTGGTTGTTTTTGCTACTACCTGTTAGACCAGAGGGAAAAAAGATTCATGGATTCACAGATTCACTCATGGACTATTAGCACATGGTTTGAAAACTTCCTCATGATCTTACAGATATAAATACTAAAACTGCAAGTTTCTTTTGCAAACATTTCTTTAATAAGATTAACAGGTCAATTATCCCTTTTTTAAAAACCTGAAATTTAACAGTTATTTGAATCAATTTTCTAGATTTTTTTTGTGAGTAGCCTAGGCAATGGTATCTTTCTCCCTCTTCCTTTTTTTTGTTTGAGGTTTATTTTAAACCATTTATATCTTGTGTATCCAATGTACATACCAAATGTTGTAAGTATAAAAATTATCTCAATTATAAAAAAGCCTTCACTTTAAAAAAAAACATATATCTGAAAACTAAATAATATGGTATTAAATATCCCTTGAGTTTGAAGGATATTAGAATAGAAATTAGAAATACTTAGAACTGAATGGCAATAAAACATAGTATGCCAATATTTATGTTATAGTCAAAGAAGCATTTATAAGTACATGGGTTGAGATACATTTTATTAACAAAGACAAAATAATTTAATGCAAAAAAAGCTAAAATTTTTAACTCAAGAAATTGTGTGTGTCGGGGGGGGGGGGGTTGTAGTCCCAAGAGAACATTTATTCACAGAAATACAAAAGCAGTAAATAATAGGAGATAAGTACATATGTCCATAAAACAGGCAAAATAAGAGGAGGAGATGACTTTAAAAAAAACTGGTTTTTTGAAAAAATTTAATAGATACTACTTTAACAAGACTGAGGAAAACAGGGAGCAGGAGAGAAGGATGTAAATAATTAAATACAGACTACGAGTCTATAAAGAACATCCTGACCAACTACCCATTAAGTAATCTGAATCTAGACAAAATGAATAGATTGCTATCAAAAATCATAAAATGATAATGTTGATGCAAGAAGAAATATAATAGTTGACTGCAACAATAGCATAAAGAAGTTAAAATAACAAGGAAGTTTAAAAAAACCTCCACAAAGACCTCTCTAGGCTCACAAAGCTTTATTGTTGATTCCTACCAAATTTTTGAGGAACAGATAATTCTTATTTTATACAAATTGTTCTAGAAAACAGGAAAAGTAAGAAAACTTTAGATTATTTTATAAGATTACTGTCATGTTGATGCCCCAATAAAATAAACTTGGTACCCTAATCATAGTAAACATTTAGACAGAACTTACTTGGTGTCAGGTATTCTAAGTGTTTTCTCTACTTTAAGTCATTTATTCATAAATACAAGGTATACATTAGGTACCATAAACATTGATCCCATTTAAAGATGGGGTAGATGAAGCCAGAGAGGTTTACTGCCATCTCAGAAAACATAGCTGGTGAGTGGCCAAGCTGCTTCCAGAGATTGCATTCTTAAGCTCTATGCCATACTTCTCCAAAAGAACAGACTTAATTTCATAGAAGCAAAAACACAGGCTAACAACATCTAACAGTATATATAAAACAAAATGCATCATGGTCAGGTAAGGTCTATTCCAAGAATGCAAAGATGATTCAATTCAAAAAAAATATTCCAAGGAAACACAACACATTAATAGCAAGAAAACTAACCAGAAAAACCCTAGATACAGCAAAAAACATAAAGTTTATCACCTATTTATGACAAAACTAGCAAACCAGGGATTGAAGGGAACTTCAGTAACATGGAAAATATTATATCTAGAAATTTATGATATATATTTCTCTTATTAGAAAAACTTTAATAAGTATGTAAACAAGACAAAGATGGTTTTTTACCATGTACCATAATTCTAGGTCATGTCAATATAGTAAGAAAAGAAATAATAGAAATGAGAACTGTAAGGGAAGAAATAATCAGTGCTTGAAAATAATGTGATCATCTACACAGAAGAAGAAAAGCAATGAAATTATCAAGGTATCAAGGTATGAGTTCAACGAGGTTACTAGATTTCAAGGTAAACATATTAAATAAAAATAGCATTATTCTTCCCCAGGAACTGCTAAACAGAAAATGTTATCAAGTATAAGATATCATTCAAAATAACAAGAAAAACTAGTTATCTAAAATTAATTTAGTGTATAAAGACCTGATGGAGATATTTTTAATTTGTCTTTTGAGGAGCATATAATAATATCTGTGTAAATGAAAGGGCATGATCTTGGATAATAATACTTTATACCATAAAAATATTAATTTATCCCAAAGTTAACCTAAAAATTAAATCCTACACTATATTTCAGTTATGCCTTTAAGGAACTCAATTTATTCAAAAATTTTTAAGGAAGAAAAAAAATGCTTATGGTTAGCTAAGTCAGGTTTGATGGAGTAAAGAGTGGAGATGTCCACTCAATATTCAGTGATAACCTACACAAGAAAAGAATGCAAAAAAGAATGCAAAAAAAAAATCTTTTTTGCAATCCCTATCAAGCTATCAACGGTATTTTTCAGAGAACTAGAACAAATAATTTCACAATTTGTAAGGAAATACAAAAAAAACCTCGAATAGCCAAAGCAATCTTGAGAAAGAAGAATGGAACTGGAGGAATCAACCTGCCTGACTTCAGGCTCTACTACAAAGCCACAGTCATCAAGACAGTATGGTCCTGGCACAAAGACAGAAATATAGATCAATGGAACAAAATAGAAAGCACAGAGATAAATCCATGCAACTATAGACACCTTATCTTTGACAAATGAGGCAAGAATATACAATGGAGAAAAGACAATCTCTTTAACAAGTGGTGCTGGGAAAACTGGTCAACCACTTGTAAAAGAATGAAACTAGAACACTTTCTAACACCATATACAAAAATAAACTCAAAATGGATTAAAGATCTAAATGTAAGATCAGAAACTATAAAACTCCTAGAAAAGAACATAGGCAAAACACTCTCCAACATAAATCACAGCAGAATCCTCTATGACCCACCTCCCAGAATACTGGAAATAAAAGCAAAAATAAACAAATGGGACCTAATTAAAATTAACAGCTTCTGCACAACAAAGGAAACTATAAGCAAGGTGAAAAGATAGCCTTCAGAATGGGAGAAAATAATAGCAAATGAAACAACTGACAAACAACTAATCTCAAAAATATACAAGCAACTCCTGCAGCTCAATTTCAGAAAAATAAAAGACCCAATCAAAATGTGGGCCAAAGGACTAAACAGACATTTCTCCAAAGAAGACATACAGATGGCTAACAAACACATGAAAAGATGCTCAACATCACTCATTATCAGAGAAATTCAAATCAAAACCACAATGAGGTATCATTACACACCAGTCAGAATGGCTGCGATCCAAAAGTCTACAAGCATAAATGCTGGAGAGGGCGTGGAGAAAAGTGAACACTCTTACACTGTTGGTGGGAATGCAAACTAGTACAGTCACTATGGAGAACAGTGTGGCGATTCCTTTAAAAACTGGAAATAGAACTGTCATATGACCCAGGAATCCCACTGCTGGGCATACACACTGAGGAAACCAGAATCAAAATAGACACATGTACCCCAATGTTTATCGCAGCACTATTTATAATAGCCAGGACATGGAAGCAACCTAGATGTTCAACAGCAGATGAACGGATAAGAAAGCTGTGGTACATAAACACAATGGAGTATTACTCAGCCATTAAAAAGAATATATTTGAATCAGTTCTAATGAGCTGGATGAAACTGGAGCCGATTATACAGAGTGAAGTAAGCCAGAAAGAAAAACACCAATACAGTATACTGATGCATACATATGGAATTCAGAAAGAAGGTAATGATAACTCTGTATGCGAGATAGCAAAAGAGACACAGATGTACAGAACAGTCTTTTGGACTCTGTGGGAGACAGCGAGGGTGGGATGATATGGGAGAATGGCATTGAAACATTTAAAATATCATATGTGAAACGAATCGCCAGTCTAGGTTTGATGCATGATACAGAGTGCTCAGGGCTGGTGCACTGGGATGAACCAGAGGGATGGGATGGGGAGGGAGGGATCAGGATGGGGAACACATGTACACTCATGGTGGATTCAAGTCAATGTATGGCAAAAGCAATACAATACTATAAAGTAAAATAAATAAATAAATTTAAAACAAAAAAGGATGCAAAAAAATTCTCTTTATTATTTATAAATAATTTTTATTCATTTTTATTTATTATTTTTATTAATTGTTGAAACATAAATTATTCTTTTATTTTGTATATTCATATACAAAATATATACACATATGTATATGTATAACTGAATCTCTTTGCTATACACCTGAAACTAACTCAACATTTTAAATCAAGTATGCTTCAATAAAATTTTTTAAAAAGAGTGGAAACCTGCTTTTTAGATATTAAGATATGTACAAACCGACTGCAATCAAATCAACATGTAACAAGCGCAAACAAACCAATGGAAGGTAGTAAATAGTTTTAAAATAGATTCATGAATTTATGGTAACCTGATACATAATAAAGGTAGCACTAGAGAGCAACAAAGAAAAGGCTGATTCTTTATAGATGGTATTAGAAATAACTAGCTCAATGTGAAGAACAACTAAAACTTAGACCCTTCTTTACAACATACACAACACACTACAGATGAATTAAAGATGTAGAGGACAGGGGCAATGGGTTTGATATAAAATAATGTAGGAGAATATCTATATCCCTATGATGGGGAGAACTTCTGAAACAAAAATCTGAAATTTTGATCCATAAGGCAAAAAATTTCATTACATAAAAACTATAGACATCCATTTCGTGCAGAACACCCTTGACAATGTTAACAGACGAACAACAGAAGAAAATATTTTCATTGTCTAAAAACAAGAGACTAATCCAGAATTCACAGGATATACAAGTTCAGTTCAGTTCAGTGGCTCAGTCATGTCCGACTCTTTGCGACCCCATGAATCGCAGCACACCAGGCCTCCCTGTCCATCACCATCTCCCAGAGTTCACTCAGACTCACGTCCATCAAGTCAGTGATGCCATCAGCCATCTCATTCTTGGTCGTCCCCTTCTGCTCCTGACTCCAATCCCTCCCAGCATCAGAGTCTTTTCCAATGAGTCAACTCTTCGCATGAGGTGGCCAAAGTACTCGAGCTTCAGCTTTAGCATCATTCCTTCCAAAGAAATCCCAGGGTTGATCTCCTTCAGAATGGACTGGTTGGATCTCCTTGCAGTCCAGGGGACTCTCAAGAGTCTTCTGCAACACCACAGTTCAAAAGCATCAATTCTTCAGCACTCAGCCTTCTTCACAGTCCAACTCTCTCATCTATACATGACCACAGGAAAAACCATAGCCTTGACTAGACGGACCTTAGTCGGCAAAGTAATGTCTCTGCTTTGGAATATACTATCTAGGTTGGTCATAACTTTTCTTCCAAGGAGTAAGCATCGTTTAATTTCATGGCTGCAGTCACCATCTGCAGTGATTTTGGAGCCCAAAAAAATAGTCTGACACTGTTTCCACTGTTTCCCCATCTATTTGCCATGAAGTGATGGGACCAGATGCCATGATCTTCGTTTTCTGAATGTTGAGCTTTAAGCCAACTTTTTCATTCTCCACTTTCATTTTCATCAAGAGATTTTTTAGCTCCTCTTCACTTTCTGCCATAAGGGTGGTGTCATCTGCATATCTGAGGTTATTGATATTTCTCCCAGCAATCTTGATTCCAGCTTGTGTTTCCTCCAGTCCAGCGTTTCTCATGATGTACTCTGCATATAAGTTAAATAAGCAGGGTGACAATATACAGCCTTGCCGTACTCCTTTTCCTATTTGGAACCAGTCTGTTGTTCCATGTCCAGTTCTAACTGTTGCTTCCTGGCCTGCATACAGATTTCTCACGAGGCATGTCAGGTGATCTGGTATTCCCATCTCTTTCAGAATTTTCCACAGTTTCTTGTGATCCACACAGTCAAAGGCTTTGGCATAGTCAATAAGGCAGAGATAGATGTTTTTCTGGAACTCTCTTGCTTTTTCCATGATCCAGCGGATGTTGGCAATTTGATCTCTGGTTCCTCTGCCTTTTCTAAAACCAGCTTCAACATCAGGAAGTTCACAGTTCACGTATTGCTGAAGCCTGGCTTGGAGAATTTTGAGCATTGCTTTACTAGCATGTGAGATGAGTGCAATTGTGCAGTAGTTTGAGCATTCTTTGGCATTGCCTTTCTTTGAGATTGGAATGAAAACTGACCTTTTCCAGTCCTGTGGCCACTGCCGAGTTTTCCAAATTTGCTGGCATATTGAGTGCAGCAGTTTCACAGCATCATCTTTCAGGATTTGAAACAGCCCAGGAGGGCCTAGAGGAGCTATCCCACGCTGAAGGTCAGGAACGGTGGCGGTAAGGAGATACCCCTCGTCCAAGTAAGGAGCAGAGGCTGTGCTTTGCTGGAGCAGCCGTGAAGGAATACTCCATGCCCAAGATAGAGAAACCCAAGTAAGATGGTAGGTGTTGCAAGAGGGCATCAGAGGGCAGAACACTGAAACCATACTCACAGAAAACTAGTCGATCTAATCACACTAGGACCACAGCCTTGTCTAACTCAATGAAACCAAGCCATGCCTGCGGGGCAACCCAAGACGGGTGGGTCATGATGGAGAGGTCTGACAGAATGTGGTCCACTGGAGAAGGGAATGGCAAGCCACTTCAGTATTCGTGCCTTGAGAACCCCATGAACAGTAGGAAAAGGCAAAATGAAAGGATACCAAAAGAGGAACTCCCCAGGTCAGTAGGTGCCCAATATGCTACTGGAGATCAGTGGAGAAATAACTCCAGAAAGAATGAAGGGATGGAGCCAAAGCAAAAACAACTGCATAGGAACCTGGAATGTCAGGTCTATGAATCAAGGCAAATTGGAAGTGGTCAAACAAGAGATGGCAAGAGTGAACGTTGACATTCTAGGAATCAGCTAACTAAAATGGACTGGAATGGGTGAATTTAACTCAGATGACCATTATATCTACTACTGCAGGCAGGAATCCCTCAGAAGAAATGGAGTAGCCATCATGGTCAACAAAAGAGTCCAAAATGCAGTACTTGGATCCAATCTCAAAAACAACGGAATGATCTCTGTTCGTCTCCAAGGCAAACCATTCAATATCACAGTTATCCAAGTCTATGCCCCAACCAGTAACACTGAAGAAACTGAAGTTGAACGGTTTTATGAAGACCTAAAAGACCTTTTAGAACTAACACCCAAAAAAGATGTCTTTTTCATTACAGGGGACTGGAATGCAAAAGTAGGAAGTCAAGAAACACCTGGAGTAACAGGCAAATATGGCCTTGGAATGCAGAATCAAGCAGGGCAAAGACTAATAGAGTTTTGCCAAGAAAATGCACTGGTCATAGCAAACACCCTCTTCCAACAACACAAGAGAAGACTCTACACATGGACATCACCAGATGGTCAACACTGAAATCAGATTGATTATATTCTTTGCAGCCAAAGATGGAGAAGCTCTATATAGTCAACAAAAACAAGACCAGGAGCTGACTGTGGCTCAGATCATGAACTCATTACCAAATTCAGACTCAAATTGAAGAAAGTAGGGAAAACCGCTAGACCATTCAGGTATGACCTAAATCAAATCCCTTATGATTATACAGTGGAAGTGAGAAATAGATTTAAGGGCCTAGATCTGATAAGATAGAGTGCCTGATGAACTATGGAATGAGGTTCATGACATTGTACAGGAGACAGGGATCAAGACCATCCCCATGGAAAAGAAATGCAAAAAGGCAAAATGGCTCTCTGGGGAGGCCTTATAAATAGCTGTGAAAAGAAGAGAGGTGAAAAGCAAAGGAGGAAAGGAAAGATACAAGCATCTGAATGCAGAGTTCCAAAGAATAGCAAGAAGAGATAAGAAAGCCTTCTTCAGCAATCAATGCAAAGAAATAGAGAAAAACAACAGAATGGGAAAGACTAGAAATCTCTTCAAGAAAATTAGAGATACCAAGGGAACATTTCATGCAAAGATGGGCTCAATAAAGGACAGAAATGGTAGGGACCTAACAGAAGCAGAAGATATTAAGAAGAGGTGGCAAGAATACACAGAAGAACTGTACAAAAAAGATCTTCACGACCCAGATAATCATGATGATGTGATCACTAATCTAGAGCCAGACATCTTGGAATGTGAAGTCAAGTGGGCCTTAGAAAGCATCACTATGAACAAAGCTAGTGGAGGTGATGGAATTCCAGTTGAGCTGTTTCAAATCCTGAAAGATGATGCTGTGAAAGTGCTGCACTCAATACACCAGCAAATTTGGAAAACTCAGGATATACAAGGAACTTCTGAAATCAATAATGAAAGAACAGGAAGTCTAGCCAGAAAATGGAACAAAAACATGAACTAACAGTACACTTAAGAGGAATTTCAACAGACTAGCAAGCATATGAAAATATGCCCAGACTCATTTATATTTACAGAAGTACATATTGAAACAATGGGGAAAAAAAGGAAATCACTACAGATCCCATGGGCATTCAAAGGATAATATGGGAATGTTGTGAATAATATTAGGCTTATACATTTGATGACCTAGATGAAATAGACCATTCCTTGAAAAACACAATTTGCCAAAACCCACACAAGAAGATTATGCCATTGTACATTCATCCAAACTCATAGAATATACGATACCAATAGTTAACCATATGGTAAACTACAGACTTTGAGTGATTATAACGTGTCAGTATAGGTTCATCAACTATAACAAATGTACCACTTTACTGGTGGGCGTTGATAACGTCGTTAAGTCACTAAGTAGTGTCTGACTCTTTGATAATGGTGGAGGTTATTATTTGTGGGTTCAGGTAGAATATGGGAAATGTCTGAACTTTCACCTCATTTTTGATGTGAATCATAAAATGTTCTAAAAAGTTAGAATCTTAACTTTTTAAAAATGTTAGTCAATACAATGACCAATAAAAATTTCCAAAAACTAGAAAGCTGGCTAAAAAGCAACATGGATAGACCTAAAAACACAGTTCTGAGCAAAAGGAGAAAACTTCATAAGGATCGTTGTTGATGACATTCCATAAATTGAGGAGTACAATTAACTCAACACTTTGTACCAGAGAGCCTATAATAGCCAAGGGTAGATTTTAAAATATATGTAGTTTTGATATTTATATATGGTTGATGTGAACTTTTATATATAAAATGCCTATTTTTATATGAATTTTAATATATGTATATGTACAGTGGAATGTTATATAGCTAATTAAAAAAGTAAGCTGCTCTTTCTGTGCTGATGAATAATCTCTATACTAAAAGAATATGGAAGATACAAAATGAGGTATACATTATGCTACATATAAATTATATATACTTCCATGTGTGTATATATATATATTTACTTATAAATATATGCATGTATATAAACTGAGAGAAAGAGAAAATGAAAAATAAGAAACTGGTACCTGCGGCTGCCTCTAAGATGAGAAACTGTGTGGTTAAAGCACAGGGATACAAAACAGATTTACCTTTCACTCGATGCCCTTTTGTAATTTTTAAATTTTGTACTGTTTACAGGTATTTCTTAATCAAAATGAATAACCAAGCTAATTATAAAAATAAAACCAAAACGTGCATATGCTGATAGAGAATACTACATTCATTTGTCCGTATGTCTTCCCCTCCAGACTGAGACAAGGGGTCAGTTATATTCATCTTTTTATCTCCTATAATATAATGTGGCAGTTTCTGCCACATAGTAGGTACTCAATAAATAAAGAAGAAGGATAAAGACAAAAGGAAGACAAATAAAAATGTGCTGAGTGAGAAACAGATGGTTCTCAGTTCCCTCTTTGTGCTTTTTTGTGATTTTCACATTTTCAAAATTGTTTTAATTAAAAAATAGAACTGTGGTAAAAGTGTGGGGTTTGACCTGAATGTGGAGGCAGGCTATTACTTAAGAGGCTACTTTCACAGGCCAGGTAGGAGATTCTGAGTGGCCCAGCCTTGCTGTTGCCAAAGAGCCGAATGCTCCTCCAGGCTCTTTTCTCTGACATTTGCTTGATGCTGCCTCCCCCACCATTGCTAATTATGTACTTGAAGGTAGAGTGGAGATAATGAGCTGACCAGGCATCACCAGAAATAACAGTAGACCAAGCGACAACCTGAGCCTGCTGTGGCTACTTCTTCCTCTTTTTCAGTCAAAGCTGGAGTTATTCTGATTCCCTCCAGGAAAAAGGAAAGGGAAACTGAGCTGAACACAGTGTAGGATCACCAGGCACCCAGCATCCGCACAGTCTCCCACTGGGCTCACCTATCTGTCCCAGAGTGGTCCCCAGCCTGTCATTAATGGATCCCAGCCTTTAAACATCCATTTGACCTGCCTCTCCTTCAAGTCTTTTTCTCTCCATTTCTTAACCCTCAATTCCATCCTCACTTCCCAGCTGCTCTCTAAGGCTTCACCTTTTTGAGTACCTTTTATGTGTTAAATATTGGACTCTGGTGCTGGGCTCCAGTGAATGTTGCTTAAAACACAAAAGGTTAAGCAGAGAGCAACTGTATTGATTAAACATCCATTTTCTTTCCTTTTGTTTTTGTAAGAGCCCTTGATGTTGTCTCTGATTGACAGCCCCACCTGTACACCTCTGGCCCCAGATTCCCCTTGGTAATGTCACTGAGAGCTACAGAGCTCCTCACCCACTCCACACAAGCCACAGATCCTTCATGTACAGATTTCAAAGAAAAAAAAAAGAAACGTAGCTTTTCGCTCTTCTCCTTTCCTTCCCTATTCCTTAGACGTATTTTATTTCCACAAGTCCCTGTTGAATGAAGGAAAGTATAATGGGGAGAAGGGAAAAAGCTTTTGGCACTCACCCCTGCCTTCTTTCGAATGTCTTCAAGTAGCAAGCTTTTGAATATGCTTTCAAGAAGGTGACAACCTTGTTAAATTAGCTTTTCCTTTTTCCCTCTCATGGTGTGAGTGACCTAAAGAATTCTTCCTGCAAGATTAACAAAATTACACCCATTGAGCTCGGTGTGAAAGGCATGGTATGAAGCCTGCTTTGCTCTGTTGTTGGTTCATGATAACGACTACATGAGCTGGCTTTGCCTCTTCCTCGCTCCTCCCTTAAAGTGTAATACTGCAAATAATAGGGCATCACTTTGCCATCCAAGAAGAGGATAAGCCTCTCAAGCAGAGAAGCCAAATGTCCAGTTACTATATGTAGGCAACAATAAATGAAGCCAAACAATTCCAAAAATTCATCTCCTTCCTCCCAAAACTCCATTTACACCATCGGATGAAGCCTATTCATAAGAACAGGGTCGTAAGAATTATCAATAGAGTTGGCAGGACTGACTAAGGTGTCCAATGGTAAAGAGCACAGTTTTAGCAATTTGAACCTCTATGTGGCCCTTTTGGGCTTCCCTGATGGCTAGGATGGAGAAAGCAATGGCACCCCACTCCAGTACTCTTGCCTGGAAAATCCCATGGATGGAGGAGCCTGGTGGGCTGCAGTCCATGGGGTCGCGACTGAGCGACTTCACTTTCACCTTTCACTTTCACACATTGGAGAAGGAAATGGCAGCCCACTCCAGTGTTCTTGCCTGAAGAATCCCAGGGATGGCGGAACCTGGTGGGCTGCTGTCTATGGGGTCGCACAGAGTCGGACACGACTGAAGCGACTTAGCAGCAGCAGGTGGCTAGGATGGTAAAGAATCCACTTGCAGTGAGAAGACCTGGTTTGATTCCTGAGGCGGGAAGATCCCCTGGAGAAGGGACTGGCTACCCACTCCAGTATTCTGGCCTGGAGAATGGAGAATGCCATGGACAGAGGAGTCTGGCAGGCTACAGTCCATGGGGTCGCACTGGGTTGCACCCTCATCCTCACCTTTGCTAGCTCACTTTAGACATTTTGTAGGGAGGAAGTCTAATTCAGATCAGATTCTATGTCAGTGTTGCTAGGATTTCAACTAGATGAAAGCTACGGGACAAAGAAATGGGGTGCAAAGATGGAACACCTGCTTCTCTCTTCTTAGGCTTATCAAGACCCCTTATAGACTAACGCAAACATCCAGAAATGTGATAGAGCCAGATTTTGCAAGAGCTGACTCTTAAATTTTCAGGAAATTTGCAATCCAATTGTCAGTTTAACAGTTTTTATTTAAAAATTAAGTTATATACAAATGAACCTCTTCACAGAACAAAAACAGGCTCACAGATATAGAAAACAAACATATGCTTACTAAAGGAGAAAGCAAGAGAGGGAAGGATAAATTAGTAGGAGTCTGGGATTAGCAGATATAAACTACTATATATAAAATAGATAAACAGCAAAGTCTTACTGTATAACATAGGGAACTATATCTAATATCTTGTAATAACTATAATGGAAAATATGACAAGAATAAGGATGCATGTGTATATATACGTATATAACTGAATCACTTTGTTGTACAGCAGAAACTAATGCAGCATTGTACATTAACTATACTTCAACAAAACAAATGAATGAATTAAATATGCTAAAAATTAAATTATATAAAATTATCACATTATATTAAAAACAAAGGTAATAAATATTCAAAATTCATCACTTAACTATTTCACTACCTTTCACTATTATCTATGCTCTTATGGTTATTTACATCTATTACTTCTGTATGGTTGAAATATTACATAAGGGTGTGCTATTGTGCATCTGTTCTAATTTCATGTTCAGTAATATCCTGTTCAGAGAAGGCAATGGCACCCTACTCCAGTACTCTTGCCTGGAAAATCCTATGGATGGAGGAGCCTGGAAGGCTGCAGTCCATGGGGTCGCTAAGAGTCGGACACGACTGAGCAACTTCACTTTCACGTTTAACTTTCATGCACTGGAGAAGGAAATGGCAACCCACTCCAGTGTTCTTGCCTGGAGAATCCCAGGCTACCGTCTATGGGGTCGCACAGAGTCAGACACGACTGAAGCGACTTAGCAGCAGCAGCAGCAATATCCTGTTGGTACCTGAAATTAAAAGACGTTTACTCCTTGGAAGGAAAGTTATGACCAACCTAGACAGTATATTCAAAAGCAGAGACTGACTTTGCCGACTAAGGTCCATCTAGTCAAGGCTATGGTTTTTCCTGTGGTCATGTATGGATGTGAGAGTTGGACTGTGAAGAAGGCTGAGTGCTGAAGAATTGATGCTTTTGAACTGTGGTGTTGGAGAAGACTCTTGAGAGTCCCTTGGACTGCAAGGAGATCCAACCAGTCCATTCTGAAGGAGATCAACCCTGGGATTTCTTTGGAAGGAATGATGCTAAAGCTGAAGCTCCAGTACTTTGGCCACCTCATGCGAAGAGTTGACTCACTGGAAAAGACTCTGACGCTGGGAGGGACAGGGGGCAGGAGGAGAAGGGGACGACCGAGGATGAGATGGCTGGATGGCATCACTGACTCGATGGACATGAGTCTGAGTGAATTCCAGGAGATGGTGATGGACAGGGAGGCCTGGAGTGCTGCGATTCATGGGGTCGCAAAGAGTCGGACACGACTGAGCGACTGAACTGTACTGAACTGAACCTGGAAATCAACCATGTTGGAAGCATTTATACCACAGTAATTGGAAAACACTACAAATCAGAGATTGACTTACTGTTCTGTTGACTGGCGAGACTGGGGCTCAGTGATCTATGGCTCAATGAACAAATCTAGCCCTTAACTTATTTTTGATGGTCCACAAGCTAAAAGTACTTTTTATATTTTTAAGGGGTTCTAAAAGAAGGAAGAGGAATAGGAGAAGGAGAGAAGAAGAAGAGATAAAGATTCGCTTTTCCCTGCTGCTGCTGCTGCTGCGTCGCTTCAGTTGTGTCCGACTCTTTGCGACCCCATGAACCACAGCACACCAGGCCTCCCTGTCCATCATCAACTCCCAGAGTCCACCCAAAGCCACGTCCATTGAGTCAGGAATGCTATCCAACCATCTCATCCTCTGTGGTCCCCTTCTCCTCCTGTCCTCAATCTTTCCCAGCATCAGGGTCTTTTCAAATGAGTCACCTCTTCCCATCAGGTGGCCAAAGTATTGAGTTTCAGCTTTAGCATTAGGCCTTCCAACGAACACCCAGGACTGATCTCCTTTAGAATGGACTGGTTGGATCTCCTTGCAGTCCAAGGGACTCTCAAGAGTCTTCTCCAACACCACAGTTCAAAAGCATCAATTCTTCAGTGCTCAGCTTTCTTAAAAGTCCAACTCTCACATCCAAACATGACCTCTGGAAAAAACTTAGCCTTGACTAGACAGACGTTTGTTGACAAAGTAATGGCTCTGCCTTTTAATATGCTGCCTAAATTGGTCATAACTTTCCTTCCAAGGAGTAAGCGTCTTTTACTTTCATGGCTGCAGTCACCATCTGCAGTGATTTTGGAGTCCAAAAAGATAAAGTCAGCCACTGATTCTACTGTTTCTCCATCTATTTGCCATGAAGTGATGGGACCAGATGCCATGATTTTCGTTTCCTGAATGTTGAGCTTTAAGCCATTTTTTTCACTCTCTTCTTTCACTTTCATCAAGAGGCTCTTTAATTCTTCTTCACTTTCTGCCATAAGGGTGGTGTCATCTGCATATCTGAGGTTATTGATATTTCTCCCGGCAATCTTGATTCCAGCTTGTGCTTCCTCCAGCCCAGTGTTTCTCATGATGTACTCTGCATATAAGTTAAATAAGCAAGGTGACAATATACAGCCTTGACGTACTCCTTTTCCTATTTGGAACCAGTCTGTTGTTCCATGTCCACTTCTGACTGTTGCTTCCTGACCTGCACATAGGTTTCTCAAGAGGCAGGTCAGGTGGTCTGGTATTTCCATCTCTTTCAGAATTTTCCACAGTTTATTGTGATCCACACTGTCAAAGGCTTTGGCATAGTCAATAAAGCAGAGATAGATGTTTTCTAGAACTCTTGCTTTTTCGATGATCCAGTGGATATTGGCAATTTGATCTCTGGTTCCTCTGCCTTTTCTAAAATCAGCTTGAACATCAGGAAGTTCACAGTTCACATATTGCTGAAGCCTGGCTTGGAGAATTTTGAGCATTACTTTACTAGCATGTGAGATGAGTACAATTGTGTGGTAGTTTGAGCATTCTTTGGCATTGCCTTTCTTTGGGATTGGAATGAAAACTGACCTTTTCCAGTCCTGTGGACACTGCTGAGTCTTCCAGATTTCTGGCATATTGAGTGCAGCACTTTCACAGCATCATCTTTCAGGATTTGAAATGGCTCAACTGGAGTTCCACCACCTCCACTAGCTTTGTTCATAGTGATGCTTCCTAAGGCCCACTTGACTTCACATTACAGCATCTCTGGCTCTAGGCGAGTGATCACACCATCATTTTTATCTGGGTCGTGAAAATCTTTTTTGTATAGTTCTTCTGTGTATTCTTGCCACCTCTTAATATCTTAATATCTACTGCTTCTGTTAGGTCCATACCATTTTACAATTTACCGTCTGAGCCACCAGAGAAGTCAAAAGGAACAGAAGAGTTAGAAATACAAGGTCCATGTTCTCCAAGAGCTCACAATTCAGTATGACATCAACAGGTAACAGATCAACAGCAAAGGATAGAGAAACAAGTGTGGAAACACAAACATCCAAAGTGTTATGGAGCACAGAGAATGAAGAAATCAGTGTTCACTGTTTCAGTGTTCCATAGTGAGAAGCTGACCTCATCCACACAGAGAGCCCATGAAGTACACATTATGTCTTCACAGTATATATGGGAAAATTGAGATGCAGAAATTTAGTTAATATGCCCAAGGGCATAAAGCTAATAAAGCTTGTTACCAAGTTCAGTTCAGTTCAGTTCAGTCGCTCAGTCGTGTCTGACTCCTTGTAACCCCATGAATCGCAGCACGCCAGGCCTCCCTGTCCATCACCATCTCCCAGAGTTCACTCAGACTCATGTCCATCGAGTCAGTGATGCCATCCAGCCATCTCATCCTCTGTCGTCCCCTTCTCCTCCTGCCCCCAATCCCTCCCAGCATCAGAGTCCTTTCCAATGAATCAACACTTTGCATGAGGTGGCCAAAGTACTGGAGCTTCAGCTTTAGCATCAGTCCTTCTAAAGAACACCCAGGGCTGATCTCCTTTAGAATGGACTGGTTGGATCTCCTTGCAGTTCAAGGGACTCTCGAGAGTCTTCTCCAACACCACAGTTGAAAAGCATTAATTCTTTGGCACTCAGCTTTCTTCATAGTCCAGCTCTCACATCCATACATGACTACTGGAAAAACCATAGCCTTGACTAGACGGACCTTTGTTGGCAAAGTAAAGTCTCTGCTTTTGAATATGCTATCTAGGTTGGTCATAACTTTTCTTCCAAGGAGTAAGCATCTTTTAATTTCATGGCTGCAGTCACCATCTGCAGTGATTTTGGAGCCCAAAAAGATAAAGTCTGACACTGTTTCTCCATCTATTTGCCATGGAGTGATGGGACCAGATGCCATGATATTCGTTTTCTGAATGTTGAGCTTTAAGCCAACTTCTTCACTCTCCACTTTCATTTTCATCAAGAGGCTTTTCAGTTCCTCTTCACTTTCTGCCATAAGGGTGGTGTCATCTGCATATCTGAGGTTATTGATATTTCTCCCAGCAATCTTGATTCCAGCTTGTGCTTCTTCCAGTCCAGTGTTTCTCATGATGTACTCTGCATAGAAGTTAAATAAGCAGGGTGACAATATACAGCCTTGCCGTAGTCCTTTTCCTATTTAGAACCAGTTTGCTGTTCCATGTCCTTGAGTTGATTATTTCTCCAAATGTCAAAAAGTAAACATTAAATAAAAGTTTTAAAAGGACAAGTGTCAATGTAGCTCTGAAACTATAACAGTACTGAGCTGAACTGCAACCAAGTTAAAAGGTCTTGGCATTCATTAATATTAACATATTCAGGTGTTTTCAGCTCTTTGAGGGCAAGAGTCAGCCATTCTTCCTACAGTGCCCAGTGGAGGGCTGGTCATACAAAAGCTGTTGTCAAAGCACTTGAGTAACTGGGGAGGCTGCAGTGGGATCTGCAGAGTCAAAGAGCCAGTGAATCACCAACGGGACTTCCCACAGGGTAGTCTTTATCTCTAGAGGCATAAGGAAATCCAACAAGTTGAATCAGTACCTGAACCACAATCTTAGCAAAGAGGAACCTGTGTGATGCAAAGTTGATACATTTATCAATTCACAGAGATCTAAAAAAAAAAAAAAAATTCAACATTTTCTTAAATGTGTAGAGAAGACTCACAATCTCCCTTGAAAATTTCTTTTAGAGCAGAGCTTCTTAAATTCTGATGTGAATCAGAGTCAGCTGGGGAGCTTGTTAAAAGTATCTCTCCCCAGTCCACTCCCAGATGGCCTGATTTACTAGGTCTCCAACCAGATCTGCACACCCCTGGTTAAGAATCTTCTAGAGTTTCTACATTCCTATTGTGAATACTTTTTTTCAACTGTGCCTAACAAATTGATATGCTACAGATCCACACACTCTTTAATCTGCAATTCTGAAATACAAGAGCTCTGAAATCTAAACGACTTTACCTATTCATCCAGGAGCCAAATCTGTTGTGAGCTTAACTCTTTTGGGGGTAAAAACTGACCTGAACTGTCCAAATACGTTTTAAATTCTCAGTTCATCTAACTTTGTGTGGCTATATGTACACTCTGCTGCAGAAACATTAACCTGGTGATGGCAAGGTGCCACTCCAGACCCTCTGGGGGTGTCACAAAAGCATGCTCCGTTTTATTTTCGTCAAACCATAAATATTTGATATGTGAAATATATTTGGTTCCACACACTTCAAATGGAAGACTGTGGGCCTAAATGAAATCCCTTGTAACTCTTATTACTTCTCAAGGATGGGGGATTTAGGAGGATTAAGGAAGCAAATTCATCAACATATACCCTTTGAGCAGCCTCAGTTTTCACAAGGTGCTTGATCTTCAGAAAGCAAGAGGCAGAAATACTTCACATTGCAGTGAACAGAAGCTTCCTGGCTACCAGCCTTTGAAAGTCCTGTCATTTCCAGGACTCACTCCAGTATCTATCCACCCTGGTTCAGGTAAGACCAGCTCTTCATCATTTTTGATGCTCAGTACATTTATGTCATAAAAACAGTCTACACCACATTTTAAGTATTTTGAAAGTTTCCCTGAGTCTAAGCCCCTATTATCCAGTCCCCTTTCAAAAACATCAAGAAAGCAGAGAGATAAATGAGTTGGGTTCCAGGGACTGAGGTATAATCAAGAAGCAGCATTCTTAGAATAAAACAAGAAAGGCACGAGGATGAAACCAAGAGAAGATGCCTAGAACTGAGGTTCTAAGTAAATGCAAACTAATTAACATGACCTTCTAAGTCCTGCATTACCTTGTCCAATTTTCTGTCCCCTCCACGTCTTCACTCCATCACTGTTAACTTTATCCAGTTCACTGGAAAACTGCTTTTCCTGCCCCTTTGGTACAAGCTGTTTTTTCTGCCTGGAATCCTCTTCACACCCATTCCCCTTTCATCTTGGGTCTTCTGTACACTATCCCTATCCCCAGGTAGAGTTATCCACCTCCTAGTGCCGAGCACTGTCTCTACCAGAGTCCATAACCATTGCATTTTAATTGCCTGGAAACTATAGTTATACACAGACTTTACTTTGCACCAGTCAGTGATCGCCTTGGGGCTGGAAACCACACCTGTCTTCCATAATCACATTCCCAGTGCCTGACACCAAGCCTGCCTAGAAGTGACCCCATGCTCAACCGATGTGTGCTAAATCAACGTGTGAATGAACAGATGGATGGAAAGGAGGCAAGAAACAGGTCGAAGGCAAGGAATGGTCCAGAGCTCTTTCTAGGAACACTGCTGGCATGTAAGTGTCCTCTCTTGCTGAGTGGGCTTTGGCTGGTGAGTGATAGCTTCACTAAAGGTAAAGAGGCAAGATCTGGAGCAGAAACCCAAACTCCCTCTTCCTGCTCCTTTTCCCCCCTTTCCTTCACAGTCCTCAACAAAATTTCCATTATTTGTATTGTATTTATTTTCCCTCTCCCCAGTAAGCTTCACAAGAGTAGAGACTATTTATCTACTGTTTCCCACTTTATACTCAGCCACTACTGTCATGCCTGGAGAAGTTACACATAGTAAGTACTTGCTGAATGACTGAATGAATGAACAGATGTATGACATTTAATCTCTCAAGTTCCAGAGAATCTGTGTTTTGAGATCTCCTAGGGTCCCCCAAGCCTTCTTATGAGTAAGCAGGAAATTACAAATTGAGATAAAAGAATAAAAACGTATCAGACAAAATTTTATCAATCTATCCCAAAGGAACCTATCCACTCATCCCAGACAACTTGTTCTTCTGAGAAATTAATGAACTTTAAACACTAAAATAATCACTTCTAAAATTCTGCATTTTCTAGTTGATACTCTAAAAGAAATCCCCCCCTTGATTCAGATCCTCCCATTCCTACTTTCATTCCATCTTTCATCCCAGAATCCCAAGAGAGATTTCTCCAGAAGAGAAAGCCAGAGACCGATGTTTTCATAAACTTTTCTGTAATCATGAAAAGCTGCTTGGCAAAAGGTAGGAGAAAAAGGGATGTAGTCTTCTCTGAACCCAATTTAAAAGAAAATTAGATGTCCTTCCACCTGGAAAATCAAAAGGCTTCAAGGAAATGTCTTGCCCCAGTAAGTATCTATCTTGGGAAACAAGCAATCAGTGGATAGAACAGAAACATATTTGTATCATGATCACTATAAGTGCTGATGAAAATGAGAAGTTGAAACAATCTTCCCTGAAAACAAAGAATTTACGTTCATATTCATATTCCATTTCTCCAGGTCTCTAGAGTCCAAATTCTCCTTACTTTTCCCAATTAAAAATAAATACATAAATAACCAAAAGAAGTTTTTGAAAGAGTTTTGCTTCAAAAGAATAATGAATTCCCCAGAGGCTAATGCATAAAATTCCAGAAATGAAGTGGGATGAAAGGAGGTCTTTCAACATAATTTTGGTAGAAAGGGCTCAAATATATCATACATCCTTTATATTTGAGAAGAATGGAACCAAGACTTTTCTGAGTATCTCAATTTTTTCTGCTATATAGTTTTTTTCAGATATAGTTTGCCAAATTTCTGAAATCCACATCACTTTTTATAAGAACCAAACCAGACCATGAAGTATATATAAATAATAAAAGTCATATTAAAATATATTCTGGGGACTTCCCTGGTGGTCCATTGGCTAAGACTCCACGCCTCCAATGCAGGGCGCCTGAGTTCAACACCTGGTCAGGGAACTAGTTCCCACATGCCGCAACTAAGAGTTCACATAGTGCAACTAAAGATCCCGCATGCCTCAACTGAGACCCAGCACAACCAAATAAATAAATAAATCTATAAATAAAATATAGATTCTGGGCAGTCCTTAGAGTACACACATTTGGTTGAAATTGATGTCTGTCCTGGAAAAATTACAGGTGACTACAGAGCATTAGCCTCCAGACTCATTTTTGAAAAGCAGAAACGTCTAATGTCAGGTCCATGCACACCAAGAGTCTACTGCCTGATTTTCTCTATCCCTCCAGCCCAGCCCCATCAAAAATAAACCATTCTGTACATGTTTATGGTTGATGTAAACTGTAGATTTATCTGTACAAAGGTGCTATCCCAACATGAGGAAATCTTGATCTGTTAATTAAGAACTGATTTCTGCCAGAAAACAAACAACTAAACAGTCTCTTGATGAAAGTGAAAGAGAAGGGTGAAAAAGTTGGCTTAAAACTCAACGTTCATAAAACTAAGATCATGGTATCTGGTCCCATCGTTTCATGGCAAATAGATGGGGAAACAATGGAAACAGTGACAGACTTTATTTTGGGGGGCTCCAAAATCAGTGCAGATGGTGACTGCAGCCATGTAATTAAAAGACACTTGCTCCTTGGAAGAAAAGCTATGACCAACCTAGACAGCATATTAAAAAGCAGAGACATTACTTTGCCAACAAAGGTCTGTCTAGCCAAAGCTATGGTTTTTCCTGTGGTCATGTATGGATGTGAGAGTTGGACTATGAAGAAAGCTGAGCGCCAAAGAATTGATGCTTTTAAACTGTGGTGTTGAAAAAGACACTTGAGAGTCACTTGGACCGCCAGGAGATCAAACCACTCAATCCTAAAGGAAATCAGTCCTGAATATTCATTGGAAGGACTGATACTGAAGCTGAAATTCTAGTACTTTGGCAACCTGATGCAAAGAACTGACTCATTGGAAAAGACCCTGATTCTGGGAAAGAATGAACGCAGGAGAAGAGGATGACAGAGGATGAGATCCCTGGATGGCATCACTGACTCAATGGATATGAATTTGAGCAGGCTCCGGAAGTTGTTGATGGACAGGGAAGCCTGGCATGCTGCAGTCCATGGGGTCACACAGTTGGACATGACTGAGCAACTGAACTGAACACCTAGAGAAGTTTTTAATGGCCAGGCAACTACAATCTCAAAGGAGAAAAATATAGAATGGCCAGACAACCAACTACAGAAAAATACAGAATGGCCAGAAAACCAAAATCTCAAAGGAGAAAAATACAGAAAAAAATCCAGGGAAGAGACAGACACATGAAGAATGAGGCAGAGGAGAGAAGGGAAAGACGAAATCTAGGAAGATGTCATATTATCCATTTTTTTGTGAGCATACAGAAAGGACCTTTGCAACACTCAGAATGATAATAACAATCCCAAGTTTTTGTTCTGTAGTAAATTCTTCATAGACTAAAGAGATAAAAGAATCTGCCCACAAATTATAAGGCCAATTATTCAGTGATACATTTTATAGATACATATGCATGTTTATTAATGAAGATCACATGGCCAAAACGACACACTGGGGAAATTGTAAACAATATTTTAAATAAATTTATTTTAAAAAGTCAAAACATTCGAAAAATATAAGCAGACAATTCCATATGAATATCCCCATCATCTGCAGTTGTTCAGCCAAGCCCAGGCACAACTGGCAGTGGAGGTCTTGAATTTAAGTTTCAGCTACTCATTTACTCTGTGACTTTTGGCAAGATGCCCAGCTTCTCTGGTCCTGAATTTCTACAGTTGTAAAATGGGATAATGATAACACCTACCTCACAGTAAGTGCTGTGAATAGCAAATGAAGCAATCGAATAGTTCTGAAATACCACAGTGTGACAAGTATTCCAATCTGCAACAACAGGGGAGAAGGATGTGCGAATTTTTGATAAAGCTATGTATTCTATAACATGACTATCCTTTGGATAGTACGTCTTTCCTCCTCTTTTGGTGCTAAAATCATCTATTATTAAAACTAAAGAGTTGGCAAAGGTCCAGCTCTTTCTCTCTGTATGGTTTAGTAAGTGTCTATTGTTTTGGTTTTTATTCTGTTGGGTTTATTTTCCTCAGTTGGCAAAATAAACAGTAGGCAATTCAATATTATTTCTGCAAATTGTTTCTGAACTGTTATTGATCTCTGAAGTCCAAAAGTCAGAGTACTACTAAAATATTATGTGAATGACAGAGGACCCTATATGGACCTGAGCTGTGGTCACCAAACAGAATCAGTTGTGTTTGAAGACAAGTAGGGACCACCAGAAGGTAGCTTATTTACCTAAAGAACCAAGGAAATTCAGATGAAAAAAAAATACTTATTGAAAGACAAGAAATAGTTCCTCAGGCACAGCAGTTAATGATCAATGGAGTCAGAAGATGATTCTAATAAGGTCACCATGTTACCTGTCCCTTGAATTTATCTTTTATAATTTTGTATCTCAATAATACCTATGATGGCTAATTTTATATGTGAACTTCACTGGCCTGAAATACAACGCAAAAGACTGGTAAACATTATTTCTAGATGTGTCTGACGGTGTCTCCAGAAGAGATCAGCAACTGAATCCCTAGACTAAGGGAAGAAGGTCACCCTAGCCAATGCAGGTGGGCAATATTGAAACATTTAAGAGCTCATATATACAAAAAGGTAGAAGAGTGAGTCCATCCTCTTGGTTGGGACACTCATCTCTCCTACCCTCAGACACCTGCATTCCTGGTTCTTAGGCATTTTGACTTGGACTGGAACTTAGACCATGGGCTCCCCTATTCTTCCTCAGCCCTCTTAGTTTGGACTGGATCTACACATCTGTTTGGCTGGGCCTCCAGACTGTAGATGGAAGACCTTGGGAGTATCTCCCATAATCACATAAACCTATATCTCATAATAAATCTTTCTATCTATCTACTACCTATCTTTCTAGCTACCTACCTACTTAGCTACCTATCTTTTTATTTTGTTTCTCTGGAAAACCCTGGCTAACAAAAGGCCTCACTGGGACTTTCAAGAGGACTATAATAAAACTAAAAGGACTATTTTCACCCAACTTCATAAGCACTGGAGTAGGAGCAAAATTGGGGCTTGAGGAATAAAGCCCCATTTGCGTCACAACAGGCTGAGGGTTCCTCCCCACCCCACATAGATGTTCTTATCACAGAGGCATCGGACAGCAAAGTCACTATGCTTAGGCAGCATCAAGGTGAGGAAAAACACCAGTGACTTTGGGAACACAATGAGACCAGGCCCTCAATTTAAGTTCCTTTGACAGCAGGCACTGGTAGCCATGGCAACCGGGAGGCACCTTCACAATGCTTCTTTTCAGGTGGCAGACCTCACCAAAATAAACCCAACCTGACAAGGAGGAAAATGGCCAACACCAAGTAGTAACTATGAGCATGCGTTCATGAGGATCTATGAAAGAGTCCACAGGGATGCCCAGAAATATAAGGGACCAAGACATAGTGTCAGCAGGCAGCGGGAATACAGAAGAGAGAGGTGGGGTCAGGAACTGCAAAGTATTAATACTATTTATTACTATGAGGTCCACTGGGGCAAGCCATGCTTACTCCATTATTTCCAGCTATGTAACTACGGCTGAGTCCCTGAACATTTCAGAGCCCTGATTCCCTCTCCTAGAAAATGGAGTAACAACAGATACTAATAACTACTTCAGAAAATAATTTTAAGAATTAAAGAGGATGCCGTGTTTGAAAGTGTTTCTTAAATGCTCAAGTGCTATGTAAATATTGGTTTTCATATTTAACAGTGGATCATTATGTGATGTTCAGTGCTGGCATCCTCTAACCTGCAGTACATCCACTCCAAAAATCAGAGCTAGGAAAACATCTTCAAGGAAAAAGAATGAGGAGGGATTGATCTAGCTGGATTACAAAGTGGCATGGAGGAGAAAACCCACCCATTATACCCAGAGAACCAATAAGCCATCAATGTTGGGTGACACTGTAAAGGAAGGGAATATGATACACATACTGTGATTATGTAGATATTATTTCCTCTAAAGCTCTGGAAGGGAGAGATTATCACTCTTGTTTTACAGATCAGGCATATGTGACTCAGAGATGTGAAATGGCATAGCCAAGACCAGCTATATAAATAGAAGACAAGCTAATATTTTAAATCCAGATATTTCTAGATCTAATATCAGACAGCATTTTTTGTTCTTTTTTTTGACTAAACAATCCACAATCACAGCAATCGTGACCTAAATATGATGACAAGTCATGAAGCACACTGTACCAGACCCCATGCCTTCTACACTTTGCAAGCCCAAATCATTTTTTTTGTACCCAGTAGTCACCTTTGCTTCTACCAAAAGTGTTCTTCCAGTAGGCTTCTACTTGAACACTTTTTAAAACATTCTTTTGGGTAGTAAACCGTTTTATTTCTCTGCATGTATCCTGAATGATAATAGCTCCAGAAAGAATGAAGCAGCTGGGCCAAAGTGGAATGACGCTCAGTTGTGGATATATCTGGCAGTGAAAGGAAAGTCCAATGCTGTAAAGAACAATACTGCATAGGAACCTGGAATGTTAGGTCCATGATTCAAGGTAAATTGGATGCTGTCAAGCAGGAGATGGCAAGAGTGAACATCAACATCTTAGGAATCAGTGAACTAAAATGGATGGGAATGGGCAAATTTAATTCAGATGACCATTTTATCTACTATAGTGGCCAAGAATTCCTTGGAGGAAATGGAGTAGCCCTCATAATCAACAGAGGAGTCTGAAATGCAATACTTGGGTGCAGTCTCAAAAATGACAGAATGATCTCAGTTCATTTCCAAGGCAAACCATTCACAGTAATCCAAGTCTACGTCCCAACCACCAATGCCAAAGAAGCTCAATTTGACAGGTTCTATGAAGACCTACAAGACCTTTTAGAACTAACACCAAAAAAAAAAAAAAAAGATGTCCTTTTCATCATAGGGGATTGGAATGCAAAAGTAGGAAGTCAAGAGATACCTAGAGTAATAGATAAGTTTGGCTTTGGAGTACAAAATGAAGAAGAGGAATGGCTGATAGAGTTTTGTCAAGAGAACATACCAGTCATAAAAAAAACCCTTTTCCAACAAAACAAGAGATGACTCTACACATGGACATCATCAGATGGTCAATACTGAAATCAGACTGATTATATTCTTTGCAGCAAAGATGCAAAAGCTCTACACAGTCAGCGAAAACAAAACCTGGAGCTGACTGTGGCTCAGATCATCAGCTCCTTATTGCAAAATTAAGGCTTAAATTGAACAAAAGTAGGAAAAATTAATTGACAATTCAGGTATGACCTAAATCAAATCTGTTACAGTGGAGGTGATGAATAGATTCAAGGGATGCGACCCAGTAGACAGAGTGCTTGAAGAACTATGGACAGAGGTTCATAACATTGTACAGGAAGAAGCGACCAAAACCAAGCCAAAGAAAAAGAAATGTGTAAAGTGGTTGTCTGAGGAGGTTTTACACATAGCTAAGGCTATGGTTTTTCAAGTATTCATGTATGGATGTGAGAGTTGGACTGTGAAGAAGGCTGAGTGCTGAAGAATTGATGCTTTTGAACTGTGGTGTTGGAGAAGACTCTTGAGAGTCCCTTGGACTGCAGGAGATCCAACCAGTCCATTCTAAAGGAGATCAGTCCTGGGATTTCTTTGGAAGGAATGATGCTAAAGCTGAAACTCCAATACTTTGGCCACCTCATGCAAAGAGTTGACTCACTGGAAAAGACTCTGATGCTGGGAGGGATTGGGGACAGGAGGAGAAGGGGATGACAGAGGATGAGATGGCTGGATGGCATCACTGACTCGATGGACGTGAATCTGAGTGAACTCCAGGAGCTGGTGATGGTTAGGGAGGCCTGGCGTGCTGCGATTCATGGGGTCACGAAGAGTTGGACACGACTGAGTGACTGAACTGAACTGAACTGAAGGAAAGAAGAGAAGCAAAAAGCGAGAGAGAAAGGAAAAGATATACTCAACTGAATGCAGAGTTCCAGAGAATAGCAAGGAGAGATAAGAGAACCTTCTTAAATTAACATTGCAAAGAAGCAGAGGAAAAAGAATGGGAAAACCTAGAGATCTCTTCAAGAAAACTGGAAATACCAAGAGAACATTTTGTGCAAAGATGGGCACAAAGGACAGAAACAGCAAGGATCTAACGGAAGCAAAAGATATTAAGAAGAGGTGGCAAGAATATACAGAAGAACTATACAAAAAAAGATCTTAATGACCCAGATAACCACCATAGTGTGATCACTCACCTAGAGCCAGACATCGTGGAGTGTGAAGTCAAGTGGCCTTAGGAAGCATCACTATGAACAAAGCTAGTGGAGGTGAATTCCAACTGAGCTATTTCAAATTCTAAAGTATTACACTGTTAAAGCGCTACACTCAATATGTCAGCAAAGTTAGAAAACTCAGCAGTGGCCACAGGACTGGAAAAGGTCAGTTTTCATTCCAATCCCACAGAAGGGCAGTGCCAAAGAATTTTCAAACTAGTGCACAATTGTGTTCATTTCACATGCTAGTAAGGTCAGGCTGAAAACCCTTCAAGCTAGGCTTTACTAGTACGTGAATCAAGAATTTCCAGATGTACAAGCTGGATTTAGAAAAGGCAGAGGAACCAGAGATCAAACTGATCACAGAAAAATCCAAAGAAATTCAGAAAAATAGCTACTTCTGCTTCATTGACTACACTAAGGCCTTTGACTGTGTGGATCACAACAAACTGGTAAATTCTTAAAGAGAATACCAGAACATCGTACCTATCTCCTAAGAAACCTGTATGGGAATGAAGAACCAACAGTTAGAATCTTACATGGAACAACTGACTGATTCAAAATTGGGAAAGGAGTACAAAAAGGCTGTATATTGTCACCTTGTTTGTTTAACTTATATGCAGAGTTCATCAGGCGATATGCCAGGCTGAATGAAGCTCAAGCTGGAATCAACACTGCCAGGAGAAACATCAACAACCTCAGATATGCAGATAATACCATTCTAATGGCAGAAAGGGAAGAGGAACTAAAGAAGAGCTTTTTGATGAGAGTGAAAAGGCTGGCTTATAACTCAACATTCAAAAAACTAAGATTATGGTATCCGGTCCCATCATTTCATAGCACACAGATGCGGAAAAAGTGGAAGCAGTGATAAATTTTCTTTTCCTGGGCTCCAAAATGACTGCGGACGGTGACTGCAGTCATAAAACTAAAAGATGCTTGCTCCTTGGAAGAAAAGATAAGACAAAACTTGACAGTGTGCTACAAAGCAGAGACATCACTTTGACCACAAAAGTCCATATAGTCAAAGTTCTTCCAGTAGTCATGTATGGATGTGAGAGTTGGACCATAAAGAAGGCTGAGTGTTGAAGAACTGTGGTGCTGGAGAAGACTTGGACTGCAAGATCAAACCAGTCAATCCTAAAGGAAATCAACCCTGAATAATCACTGAAAGGACTGATGCTGAAAAGCTCCAATGACTTTGGCCACCCATGTGAAAAGTTTCACTGTTAAAGACTCTGATGTTGGGAAAGATTGAAGGCAAAAAGGGAAGAGGGCAGCAGAGGATGAGATGGTTAGATGGCATCACTGACTCAATGGACATGCATTTAAGCAAACTCCGGGAAATAGTGAAGGACAGGGAAGCCGGGTGTGCTGCAGTCCAAGGGGTTGCAGAGTCAGACAGGACTTAGTGACTGAACAGCAACAAAAAATCCTGAAAGCACTATAGCAAGATTGTTCAGATGAGAAATAAAACCACTTTACTGTGTGTAAATATAACACTTGTAGCCTACATGGGGGAAAAAGAAAAAACAACTTAAATTCAAAGCACATGAGCTGGGTGAGAATGAAGCAGGCAGTAAGCAAGGATGAGAACACCATGCAAGGAAAACCGCAGGCTTGTGGCTTCCTGCTCTAGAATGCCATCATGCCAAGGGGATGATGTGGGGCAGCACTTCTGGTAGAGACAGTGAACCATTATTCAGCTCTTTGTGAAATGGGGTTTGCAGGACAGCACATGTGGTAGTAATAGGAAAGATGCAATTCTCCTTGGCTGCTTTTCAAGCTTCACTATTTGGATAATTTGGGGACTTTTTTTTTTTTAACTTTGAGACGTTCTCTCAGAACTAGACTGATTATGAGGGTATGTCTTGAACTCTGCCAACAGAGAAAAGTTGGCTTGAGTTTATTTTTTTAAGTTGTGTGCACTTTTGCTATGGACGAATATGCTTCTTTCCGATGAACCATCTTTTTTCAGAAAACAAACTCAAATGCTGCCTTGTAACAGTTTAAATCCTTCCTTTACAGGATGAAGACCCTTCAGTATTGTTCCCAAAATAAAATCCCCAGTGCGCATTGTCAAGAAGCCAAGCCAAATGTTGAAGACAATCTCATTTCTGTCATCTACGGTGCCCTGAACTTATTGGGTAACTTTCTTTCAATGAGTCAAAGCCCTAAGCAGTTCATTTGGGGCTTCCCTGCTGGCTCAGAGGTAAAAGAATCTGCCTGCAAAGTAGGGGACCTGAGTTTGATCCCTGGGTCGAGAAGATCGCCTATAGAAAGGAATGGCTACCTACTTCAGTATCCTTGCCTGGAGAATTCCTTGGACAGAGGAGCCTAACGGGCTACAGCCCATGGGGTCACGACGAGTTGGACATGACTGAGCGACAGTTCATTTATTCTTTGCTTCCATCATGTCTGACTCTTTGCAACCCCATGCACTGTAGCCTGTCAGGCTCCTCTGTCCATGGAATTCTCCAGGCAAGGATACTGGAGTGGGTTGCCATTTCCTTCTCCAGGGGATCTTCCTGGCCCAGAGATTGAACCCATATCTCCCACATCTCCTCATTGGCAGGCAAATTCTTTGCCACTGCAACTTGTGGGAAACCCCATTTGTTTGCTATTCATTAAACTATCAGTGGAACAGTGTCAGACTTTATTTTGGGGGGCTCCAAAATCACTGTAGATGGTGACTGCAGCCATGAAATTAAAAGATGCTTACTCCTTTGAAGGAAACTTATGACCAACCTAGATAGCATATTCAAAAGCAGAGATATTACTTTGCCAACAAAGGTCCATCTAGTCAAGGCTATGGTTTTTCCAGTGGTCATGTATGGACGTGAGAGTTGTACTGTGAAGAAAGCTGAGCATCAAAGAATTGATGCTTTTGAACTGTGGTGTTGGAGAAGACTCTTGAGAGTCCCTTGGACTGCAAGAGATCCAACCAGTCCATTCTAAAGGAGATCAGTTCTGGGTGTTCATTGGAGGGACTGATGCTGAAGCTGAAACTCCAATACTTTGGCCACCTCATGCGAAGAGTTGACTCACTGGAAAAGACTCTGATGCTGGGAGGGATTGGGGGCAGGAGGAGAAGGGGATGACCGAGGATGAGATGGCTGGATGGCATCACCGACTCGATGGATGTGAGTTTGAGTGAACTCCGGGAGTTGGTGATGGACAGGGAGGTCTGGCATGCTGTGACTCAAGGGGTCGCAAAAAGTCGGACACGACTGAGCGACTGAACTGAACTGAAACTATCTGACTGCTGTGGACTCTGGGTTCATGCTCAAGGACAAATAGTAGCCAAAATGAAGAACCTACAACTATTTGTTTTCACCAAAGCCAAAGAGGCTTTAAAGAAGAAGCAAGCCTAAAACATGCCTTAAGTGAAACTATCTCTCACACAAAGGAGATTTGGGGAGCATGGAGGAAAGAGGATGGAAGACAGAGTAGAGGCTCAGGTATGAGAGACTTGGGTGTGATCTCAGGCAAGTTGCCTGTCACCAGTTCTCTCAGCCACATCTGTAAAATAGGAATGCAGATACCTCCCTCTTAGAGTTGACACATACATGAAAGGACCACTGTGAAAGTCCCTGGCTTAGTCCCAGAAACAAAGTAATGCTTCATTATCACTGATTTTGTTCTTTCCTTTTTAAATCTGTCTCACAGGGTTCACGTGAAGACTGAATTCAATCATGGGAGATAGACTGGGGTCCCACTTATACGTGGGATGTTACAATAAGAATAAACGAAAATATAAGAAATGAGGATTTTTAAAGAACAAGGGCTCACCCACAGAACCCACCAAGGTCCAGAGGTGGGTACTGCACAGGTGTCAGTGACAGATTCAAATGCCAGGTGGTCTCCTCAAGGAGCCAGATCCATGCCCTTATATACAGCCTTATCAGAGAACTCAAAGGGAAGTCTATGGAAAGAATGCCAAAATCATAGACTGTGCCACTCAATTAACAAATTGTTTATTGAATATCTACCAGACATTGTTCCTGAAGCAATGAATAAATTATAAGGTTTCTGACCAATATGAGCTTATATTTCAGAGGGGGAAAGAGATAAAATATTTAAATGTACACAATAAATACTACGATGGAGAAAAACAAAGAAAGGGATTGGAAAATGTGGGGCCTGTGGTTTTTAAATGGGGTCATCAGGGAAGCTCCCATAGAATATGTGAAGATCTGAAATAAGTGGATCCAGAAGGATACCGGAGAAAGATGCAGGAAAAGCTTACAGAGATCCTAAAGCAAGAGAATGCCTGTTAAGTCCAAGGACTAGCAATGAGCAGAATGTGGCTGTAGTAGAACAATCAAAGAGAAGAAGTTAAGACAGCGGACAGATTATGGATGATCCTGTGGGTTGACTTTCACTTGGTAAGAAAGGGGAAGTCACTGGAGGTTTTTGAGCACAAGTGTAGAATTATCTAACTTATACTTTAATCAACCGATATAGTCAAAGCTATGGTTTTTTCAGTAGTCATGTACGGATGTGAGAGTTGGACCATAAAGAAGGCTGAGCACGGAAGAACTGATGCTTTCAAACTGTGGTGCTGGAGAAGACTCAATCTTGAGAATCCCTCAGACTGCATGGAGATCAAACCAATCAATCGTAAAGGACCTCAACCCTGAATATTCATTGGAAGGACTGATGCTGAAGCTTCAATACTTTGGTCACCAAAGTATTGAAGAGCCAACTGACTGGAAAGTATCCTGATGCTGGGAAAGATCAAAGGCAAAAGAAGAGGGTGACAGAGGATAAGATGGTTGGATGGCGTCACCAAGTCAACGGACATGAGTTTGAGCAAACTTTAGGAGATAGCAAAGGACAGGGAAGCCTGGTGTGTTGCAGTTCATGGGGTTGCAAAGAGTCAGACACAACTTAGAGACCGAACAACAACAGCACTTTAGCACAGTCTCTCTGACTGCTGTGCTTAGGAGGATGACAAGGGCAGAAACAAGAAGATAAATCAGGAATCCATTTCCATCTGCCACTGTCTGGAAGGCTGGAACATAAGTGCATGCATGCTCAGTCACGTCCAGTTCTTTGTGACCCCATGGACTATAGCCTGCCAGGCTCCTCTGTCCACGGAATCAGCCAGGCAAGAATACTGGAGTAGGTTGCCATTTCCTTCTCCAGATGATCTTCCTGACCCAGGGATCAGACGTGCATCTCCTGCACTGCCGGCTGGATTTTTAACCACTGAGCCATCTGGGAAGCCCTAGGCTGTAGCACAGGAATGGTTAATTTCCCTAACAACCGAATCTATGCAGGTATTAGTGAAGACCGCCTGCTTTTGGAATAATTCCCTAAATCAACACCATTAACTAAAATACCATCCTTCAAAAAATGGTGGGGAGAGGGAGGCTGTGCTGCACAAACATCCATCATTTAATTAGTAGGTTACTGTTTGCCCCCGAGATATCATATATGTGTTACTCAAAAGTAATATAATCTATTTAACCTACCAGATCTTTTGAAATAGATACACCTTTGTAAGAGTACAAATTTATCCTCACGTTTTTGCCATCAAGCACTGTATAATGTTTTTCATATATCATTTAGTGTTGTAACTAAAAAGAGAAGGAAAAACAAACCCCCTTCAACAACGGGGCAATCTGATCTTATCTTCCAGTTGACTAAGTTCTCAAATGCAAAAACAGAGACTGGGGGAGCCAAATTCATCGCTGATGGAAGCCTGGGTAGTCTGAATATTGAAACTACTGGGAAGGACGGATACAAGGTGAAAGAAATCTTAGTTTAGAGAAATTATGTCACCAAGATTGAGATTGCAGGACTTTTTCCAGGTTGAAAGACCTCTGCGCAACACTCAACATGCAGATACACGGAGCAACTAACTTTACAGAACATGGCAGCAGAGGGCAGTCACTGCTGGGACACTGTTTAAGTGGGAAGTGCCCAGGAAAGGGAAAGATTCAAGAATGAAGCTTTCTTGTATGGGAAACCAAGGGAATTTCATGACTGAAGAGCATGGCAGCTGCTTTGAGGGAAGTTCAACCTGAAACTGATGGTAGGGCTGGAGAAACTAGAAGGCAAAACGTACTCATTTCCTCCATGACTAGGAGAGCCATCAGGGAGACATATCCTTCATGGCTGGGGTTACACCACGCCAGTGGAGAACTGTGAAGCTAAGCAGAGCTGACAGTTGAAATCTGATACTTTTACCAGGCTGAACTGAACACTGCAACTCCTCCATTCACACCCAGAATTCCTTTATCTGGTCACAAAAACACTTTTAGACTACCAGAAAGATATCATGAGAAGTAAAGTATAAGCATCAGTGAACCAAAAGCACTTATAACTAAATTATAAAATTGTCAATGCAAGTAGAGTTAGAGATGTTGGCAGAAGGTTACCAACAATGGAAGGGGAGAAGTAAAATACAGGAAAGTAAAAAGATCAGACAGAGTTTACAGTTCGGTTCTATGCACTGGAAACTCATAAGTTTCCAACCACTCATGAGTTTTGTGATCTTAGATGAGTCACTGAACTCCAAATCAAATTTTTCCACTGTAGGGTAGTAATTATAATATAAAAAGCATATAGCACATAGATTGCACAGTATTATATTTTGATTCCTATTTTCATCTTAGTACCTAAGAGAGAGATTTAATATATTCAAAGATTAAAATTACAAAATTACAAATGACTATGTAATTTGGTTAACCACCATAGCTGATTTCATTAGCAATTACTTCACCTTGGGTCCCCTATTAATTCATCTTTAAATTAACCACAAAATTTCTCACATTTCTTTAATTCAATAAACATTTGTTGAATGTGCACTATAGATCAAGTATCACATGAAATAACACAGGAGATAGTAAGAACACTGCTGTGGTTTTGGATTTCTTTTTTTCTAAGCCACAGCCCCTATCACAATCATCACGTTGTGATGATCATTATTATAGAAGAATGTATTGTGAGAGATCAGAAAAGGAATGAGTGATTCAGAAAACAAAGATCATGGCATCCGCTCCCATCACTTCATGGCAAATAGATTGGGAAGCAATGGAAACAGTGACAGACTTTTTTTTCTTGGCCTCCAAAATTCCTGCAGATGGTGAAGCTGAAACTCCAATACTTTGGCCACCTGATACATAGAACTGACCCTGATGCTGGAATAGATTGAAAGCAGGAGGAAAAGAGGATGCCAGAGAATGAGATGAGTTTGAGTGAACTCTGGGGTTAGTGATGGACAGGGAGGCCTGATGTGGGGCAGTACATGGGGTCACAAAGAGTAGGACATGACTGAGTGACTGAACTGAACTGATCAGACCAGATACCATGATCCCCGTTTTCTAAATGTTGAGTTTTAAGCCAACTTTTTCATTCTCCCCTTCACTTTCATCAAGAGGCTCTTCAGTTCTTCCTCACTTCTGTCATAAGGGTTGTGTCATCTGCATATCTGAGGTTATTGATTCTCCCGACAATCTTGATTCCAGCTTGTGCTTCATTCAGCCTGGCATTTTGCATGATGTACTCTGCATATAAGTTAAATAAGCAGGGTGACAATGTACAGCCTTGACATACTCCTTTCCCTATTTGGAACCAGTCTGTTGTTCCATGTCCAGTTCTAACTGTTGCTTCCTGACCTGCATACAGATTTCCCAGGAGGCAGATCAGGTGGTCTGGCATTCCCATCTCCTGAAGAATTTTGCAGTTTGTGGTGATCCACACAGTCAAAGGCTTTGGCATAGTCAGTAAAGCAGAAATAGATGTTTTTCTGGAACTCTCTTGCTTTTTTGATGATCCAATGGATGCTGGCATTTTGATCTCTGGTTCCTCTGCCTTTTCTAAAACCAGCTTGAACATCTGGAAGTTCTCAGTTCACATACTCTTAAAGCCTGGCTTGGAGAATTTTGAGCATTACTTTGCTAGCGTGTGAGATGAGTGCAATTGTGCAGTAGTGTAAACATTCTTTGGCATTGCCTTTCTTTGGGATTAGAATGAAAACTGACCTTTTCCAGTCCTGTGGCCATTGCTGAGTTTTCCAAATTTGCTGGCATATTGAGTGCAGCACTTTCACAGCATCTTTTTAGGATTTGAAATAGCTACCTGGAATTCCATCACCTCCACTAGCTTTGTTCGTAGTGATGCTTCCTAAGGCCCACTTGACTTCGCATTCCAGGATGTCTGGCTCTTGGTGGGTGATCACACCATCATGGTTATCTGGGTCATGAAGGTCTTTTTTGTATAGTTCTTCTGTGTATTGTTGCCACCTCTTAATATCTTCTGCTTCTGTTAGGTCCATACCATTTCTGTCCTTTATTGAGCCCATCTTTGCATGAAATGTTCCCTTGGTATCTCTAATTTTCTTGAAGAGATCTCCAGTCTTTCTCATTCTGTTGTCTTCCTCTATTTCTTTGCACTGATCACTGAGGAAGGCTTTCTTACTTCTCCTTTCTATTCTCTGGAACTCTGCATTCAAATGGCTATATCTTTCCTTTTCTCCTTTGCCTTTCTGAGCATTTGCTGCTGCTGCTGCTGCTGCTAAGTTGCTTCAGTCGTGTCTGACTCTGTGCGACCCCATAGATGGCAGCCTACCAGGCTCTTCTGTCCCTGGGATTCTCCAGGCGAGAATACTGGAGTGGGTTCCCATTTCTTTCTCCGATCTGAGCATTTACTATCCACCAAACAATATTCTAAATACTTTACAGATGGCAACTCATTAAGCATCACAGCAGTCTGAAATAGTTACTAGGATTATTTCCATTTTGCGTATCAGGAAACTGAAGCACAAGGAGGTCAAGTCACAGGTCCAAGATCACAACTATCTACTTTGTTCCAGAGTAGACAAAACTTGGAATTTATTGTATAAGCAAAAGAAGATGCCAGCAGAAGAAAACTTGAAGGTACATGACAGAATGAGGATAAGAGACTGAGCGACACCACGGGGAAGACAGGAAGGGTGGCTGGAAACCGGTGATTGAAGATGATACATAGGAATGAGGTAAGGAGATAAACTCCCTGGCATTGGAAATAGGAGGAAAGAAAATCCGCGGTAATTCATGGGGTAAAAGGAAGAGAGGCAAGGACTGGGCTGTCTGCTGGTCTTGTCTGCCTGGTAAAATTAAGGCAAAGTTCGCAGGTATGAGTCGGAAACCTGAGACCCATCCTCATTCCTGTCCCTGCCCCCACTTCCTGTGTTCACCCATCACCTAGTCCACGTGACCCTGCCTCCAAAGTGTATCCACCACGGAGCCACGCTCTCCGTCTACAGAGCCACCACTGCAGTCCAAGTCACAGGTATCTGCAGCCTGGACTCTGCAAGAGCTTCCAGCTGCTGTCCCCACTTCCTCTATTAACTCTCAATCCACACTCTCCTTACAATTGCCAGAAAGAGATTTCAAAAGTAAAAATTGATTCCAGCTCCTCTATGGCTCTTTGAATACAATAAAAATCCCTTACTCTGCCAAGACTGCCTCAGAGCATCTGGTCCAGCTCTCCTCTCCAGCCCAATCATAGACCATTCTCCCTCCCTATCCGTAGTCCAGGCATCTTGACATTCTTTCCATTTTTGAAATAAACCCTGTTCCCCTTATTACTCAGACCTTTCTCCATTCTACTTGCGCTCACTGAAATATTCTTTCCTAGCTCTTTCATTTATTTATGACTGTGTGTAGGATTCCTTCTCTTTCCTGAAGCCTTAGGCTAAAAACCTTCTCCAAAAGGCCCTCAATGACCAGCCTGTCTAAGAAAATCCCCTAACCACTGCCCCAGAGTAGGGATTTAGCAGTTAAGATGGTGGCATAAGGAAACTGCCCAATTTCAAATCCCAGCTCCATCACTTGTGTGACCCCCAAGTAAGAAACTGAATTTTTCTCCAGTATAAATCGGGAATAATGTGAAGCAATTATTCAGAGGGTAGTTGTGGTGATTCAATGCATTAATAATCATAAGAAATTTATAAAAGCGCCTGGTCCTTATAAATGTTTAGTACAAATTTATCACCCCAGTACCTTGTCAATTCCATCTAACACTTTAGTTTGTACTTTTGTGTTTCATGTTAACTGTATGGTTCACCCACTATTTCACAAGTTCCAGGAAGGCAGAGAACTGGTCCATATCTCCAATATAAAAATGCCAGCTGCTTAATAAATACTTAATGAATGGGGAATGAATGAATTCATTTCATGTACAATTCAGTGTATAGGGTCTGAGAGAGACCAAACTGTCGGTGAGAAGGGAGCCGAACTCGTTAACCATAGTGACCTATGGTGAGAATGTCTGAGAAGATATGAAGGGTCGGAGAGACAGAAAACATCACAGTGGTTCCCAAGATGGAAGGTGTCATCAGAATCAGGAGGAGGCTCACTGAGAGTGAGCCTAGATCAGGTGAAAGGCTAAGATGATGTGGGAGTAGAGGAAACATCTCCATTTGGGGTGAAGATGAGATCAAAAAGCAGTTATTTCTACCCTAGGGACCATGATTAGAGGCCAGATTAGGGTGATCAGAGTTGAGGGGTCAAGAAAGGGAGAGGACCAATGTACTAGTAGAGTTATCAGTGTGAAACTGAATTCCCTGTGCATCAGGAGAGAGAGGTCAGGAAGCACGACACCAACTCAGGGACTAAGGTCACTGAGAAAAGAGGAAGATCCCAAAGGAGAGTTAATGAGAGCAATGAAGATGGGAAAAAACGGTCCAAGCGGTAATCTGAGTTTCTCAAAAAGAAGACTAAAGAGTGTCGATAGAAAAAGCAAGGGGCAGTGGGGAAAACTGCCAGCACTCCTTCTTGTTCCACAAGTTCAAAGAAATGGGAGCACTCTGAAATAGAGAGGAAGCAGTGTGTAGTCCAGAGGGACATATCAGTGAACGGAGGCAGGCAGAATGTGGAGAGTGTCTGAGTCCTGGACAGACTCGACTAACATCAAGATTGTAGTGATACAGTGAGATGCAGTGATGGTTTGATGGTCAGCTGCCTAAGTTTTGCCCTCTGATCTAAAAGGGATGCGAAACCACAGGCTGATTTTTAATCTAATCCAGATACTATTTCTGGAGGAATGGGATGCATCCGCCCCAAGGCAGAGAACCACCTTAAACTTGCTGCATGGTTCTCTCTCAATCTGTCTCTCTCCCCATTTCCCTCTGCCCAGGGGTGACACAAATGTCCTGCTGCAAATTGATTGAAGCATCCTTCCTGTAGGCCTCCCCAGCGGATATCAGGAGAGAAAGGACAGAAATCAAGTCCACATTTAGGAAGGAGAAAATACCAGAGGCTACTGACAGCGTCGTAACCCCCAAGGGGAAATCTCTGGCTGGAATTTGTCTAAACAGATGCAGGACTTTGCCATTTTTCTCATCCTTCCTCATGTGCACTGCTCGACAGCCTCTTCAGATCAGAGCCAAGACTGCAGCCAGCATCAGCTAGATCACGGGGAATACTCGGGTGAAATACTAGCGCTCAGCCCTCCCTCATTTTGAGCACTAGGTCAGGTGAATTACTTCAAATACATGCAAGGCCCTTCTGTTTCCATGGTAACTGCTCCAAGAACCGTAACAATGTCAATCATAGAAATGGTGAAATCATAACTTGAACCCATCTTGCTGACAAAGATATCTTGAGAAGTAGCCACTGCTCAGTATCAGACTTCTGCGTTGCATTTCGGGGAGAATGTTTTGTTTATGTCCAATCAGTTATGGGAATAAGGGCAAACAGTGGTTAGTCATTTTCCTTCTGCTTCGCCAGGTCCACCTCTGTCTGTATTTTGCTGATAGGCTTGTAACTCATTTTCCCTACTTGAAATTTACAGATGGAACAATTCATTTTTCCACTTCCTTTTCCTGCATAGGTGAAAGCACTTGAAGACAAATTATTGATTTTTTTCCTATGCACTTAAAAAAAAAAAAAAAGAATGGCTTGTTCATTTTCATTCCACTGTGTTCTTTGCTTTAATTTCTCAGTGCCTGTTTTAATGAAGCAAACTCACAATATCTGGAGATGAAGTTCTAATCTGGGGATCCTGAAATAAGATCCAGTATCTTTTGCCAGTCCTGAAAAATGGAGCAAACATCTCAGTTCACAGATTCTAAAATAAATAAGGAAGGTGAAGAGTAATTATCATTTCCTGTTCATGCAAAATCTATACTCTGGATTCTAAAGTGATCTCCCCAGAAGCAGTAAAATCACATCTAGAACCTACATGATAATTCCACCAAAAGAATGTTTGGGCACATTAACCTTCAAAATCTGTTGGCCATTTTATTGGCTTGGTTTCATTTTTTAATGTATATTTTAGGACACTCTTTCCCTGTACAATATTTTTATCTTCTTTTATCCTCTAAAGAATTTCAAAGCAAGAACATTTCTGTGGGTTTATGAGAGCCTTCAGTCTGGACTCAGAATTGTTACAAAGCCAATATTTTTTTACATTTTTCTTCTTAATAACATTCTTTGACCCAGAGAGAACTAAAAAAATAAGCTATTTGATGTCTAAAATTGCAGAGATAAACTGACACTGTGTTCTGAAGGTGTCTTTTCATGAGAAAAATGGAATTGTTAAAAAATGTAATCAAGTTATACAGAGCTTCTCACCCTCAGGTCATCAGTTCAGATCTATCTGAGGTGGAAAGTTGCAGAGAGCCGTAGTGGTCGCTGGGCTCCCAATGCCCTCTGAGAAATGAGTTGGAGGTCCCAGAGGAGGCCACCGCTTGTAGTCACCACCCTCATAAGTGACTCCCATGGACTCTTCCAGGAATAACCATTCCAACAGAAGCAGAAAGATTTGGCCCTAGATTCCTAAGTTGGTCCTGTGTACCATTACGTTCACAAGTGTACATTCTCAAATGTTAAGCTCCATAGGAAACAGAAGTCTTTTTTTCTTTTTAACTCTGGAAAACTTTTGCTCAGTATCCTGCTTAATTCAGCTGAGTGGTGACAATCCAAGAAGTATGAAGGTAAATGAGGAGGGAAAAAAAGGGAATAGAAGACAAAGACGAGCCGTAAATTAAAATAAACTAAATAAGAAAAAATAAAAGCAAGAGAGAACTAAAGATAAAAAGAAGCAGAAAAAGGATAAACGGAAAAGAAGACAGAAAGGAAGAGGTAGGGGGAAAGGAGAGAGAAAGAAAGGAGCAGGAGACGTGAAATTCTATCATGACAATGAGTAGAAACCTCTCCATTCCAAGAGGGCTTTTGTTTGTTTTATATTCATTATTCTCACAACAGGGATCTTCCTTCTATAGGAATTTCGCTTTTACAAAAACTAAAAGCACACACACACACACACATACAAATCTAGACTTAATAATCACCCTCCAAAGAAAGGAAGTCACTGGGGAAGATTTTGCATTTCAACCCCACAGGGAAAGCATCCCTTCATCTCAGATTAGAAGCCCAAGGCATGAAAAACTGTAATAACCCAGAAAAGGACCCATCCGACTGTGCACCATGGCCCCAGGGAAGAAGCCTCACATCGATATTGGATGAGGGAGAAGACTGGATGTTTGATTTCTGTTACCAACGTGGACTTCTGTGGACCACACTCCCATCAAGGGAAATGCAATTTAAAGAGCAGTTCTTGATTTGTTTGAAATTCTCATTCTTTGCTAACTTGATATGAAAAAATTACTTTGGGGAAAAACAGTTCTTAGGGCTTCCCTGGTAGCTTAGATGGTAAAGAATCTGATCGCAATGAGGAGACCCAGGTTTGATCCCTGGGTCGGGAAGATACCCTGGAGAAGAGAATCACAACCCACTCCAGTATTCTTACCTGGAGAATTCCACGGACAGAGGAGCCTGGTGTGCTACAGTCCATGGGGTTGCAAAGAGTTGGACACAACTGAGCGACTAACACACACGAAACAGTTCTTGCATTCTCTACCTCAGGAAGTTAGAGAAGACAAAGAGATATATTTTAGGCTGTGAGCAATTTAATTACAAAGAAATGAGAATCAAACAAAAATGTCTATAGAGAAATGATATACGATGTTCTGTAAGGTGACAGGAACAGGAATATGGCAGAAGATGGGATGTGACCCCAATAGTACCAAGAATTCTTTCAGGAAGGAACCTCTCTTCTTCTGTTCTTATCATCAAGGGGATTTCTACTTCCCTCCCTATAGGACAGGCCTAAGAAGTAAATCTGGAGTGGTCTTCCAGTTTCTCTTTTAACCATATGACTTGGTGTAGAACGAGGTTGGTCGGTGACAGTCTGTCATCCAACGGGCCATAGCTCTACCAAAGGGTAGGTGGGTCAGTGCATTCAGAGGCCACCACTGTCTAAGATGTCTTTTCTCTCCCGTTTCTTCTTACACTTACCTGTGTTTGAATAGACTGTTCTCTAACTGCATTTTTAGACTCCAGAGAGGATAAAGATTCCTGGGCAGAGATTCTGTAGAGCATGGAGAAAGTAACCACTTCCTAGCTCTGCACCTACTTGCAATAAAGGAAGTAAGTTAAGTTGCTTCTACTGGACATATGTAAATAGTGTCCATTCTAGTCAGAAAATAGGAGATCCAATTCCATTCTCCAATCTAGTTGTTGTTAGAGAATCTTGCATTTGAGAAGCATGGAGGGAGATTTACTTGACATTTCCCTGGTACCTTTAATAAAACTGACACTTGAATTGCCTTTGTTTCTCTTACCCCATTCTCAGTAAATAATAGATAAATGGTACCTCTATCTGTCAACAATAAAATGATATAAACTGCTACTTATCCAGTACTTCTTATATATCAGTTTCTGAGTTAAATGCTTTATACATATACTTCTAAATTTTAATAAGTCAATAGTGAAAGTGAAGTCGCTCAGTCGTGTCCGACTCTTTGCGACCCCATGGACTGTAGCCCGCCAGGCTCCCCTGTCCATGGGATTTTCCAGGCAAGAATACTGGAGTGGGTTGCCATTTCCTTTTCCAGGGGATCTTCCCGACCCAGGGATCGAACCCAGGTCTCTTGCACTGCAGGCAGACTCTCTACCATCTGAGCCCCAGGGAAGCCCCAATAAGTCAATAAGGTAGGTGTTATTATCCTTTTTTTTTTTTAAACCTATGAGACCAAGAGAGGTTCAGTTAACATGCTCAAGGCACATGGCTAACAAAGACTCTGAACCAGGATTTAAATTTCAAGTTTTTGCCTCTGAAATCCCTTATTTCAATAAATAATGTCTCCCAAATATCCCTAGTTATTTTTCTCAAAAACTTTATAGGATTCCTGATCAAGCTGCAGACTTAACAGAAGTGTTTTGCCATTTCTCCCTCTCAAAACAAATCACAATGATACAGAGGTACAAAAAGATATGATGCAATGACAGGAGGATGGGGAAGAAGGTGACAGGAAGGAAATTCTGGAAACTAGAGAGCAGATGGAAAGGTAGTAACTTATTCATTAGACACAGGGAAATTTAATTCTAAACTGATGATGAGGGTATTCCAGAAATAAGCCTATGCAAGTGGAAGAACTCAAGAAAGCTCAGGAATTCATGGCTCAGTGTACTTTTGAAAGTTGGAGACCAATGAGACAGAAATAGGAGATAAAGTTAGAAATCTGGATCAGAATCTGCAGCTGGGGGAACCTCTCCTCCCATTGCGGCAGAAGACTAGATATAGGCTCCATAAAGAGACTGAACCAGACATTCTGGTCTCAGGGTTATTAAGCAAAGCTGAAGTCTGATTTCATACTGAAAGCTGGAGGGGTAGATGAAGGTCTATTTACTGAATGCTAAAAGCACCAGTCTCCTTACTCAGTTCAGCAACAGGAGTGCTTGGAAGCCAAGCATATCTTCTCCAGGAGGAAGACTGGAAGATTCATCTCTGGGGACAGGGATCAGCCCAGCAGAAAAGAGCTAAACGTATTCTTAATTGTTTTTGTCCTTGTACAACCCTACCAGATCATCCTACAATGAAACTCACCATTTAACAAGCTCTGTCCCTGCTCCCAGAATGTTCATTTCCCTAGGTTTTTAGTGTCCTGCTCTTTGATGAAATAGTCCCACATCACCAGATACTTGAGGGAAAGCTTCTGATGTAAAAGAAATCAAGAAGTAAAAGGATCTTACAGGAAAGAAAAATAATGCAGGGACCAGAAGAAAACATCTCCAAAAAACTGACCTCTTCACCAAAAAAAAAAAAAAAAAGAATATTGTAAGAGTAAATAAAGAGTATGCATCGACTAAATAAGAAGAATCAGTCTGCATAAAGTGAGATCTTTTGAAATTACAAATAAGTGAGCAGAAATAAAATCAATACAAGGGTTGGAAAATAAAGTTGAGGAAATCTCTCAGAAAGTACAAAAGAAAAAGAGATGGAAACTAGAGGGGAAAGAGAGAAATTAAAGTCATACTTTGGAATGTCTAGAGAAGAGAATAGAGAAACCAGAGCAGAGAAGAAAATTCAGGATCATTCTTCCCTATTCCATGAAACTAGAAGCACAGTATTACAGCCAAATATCCCTATTGTCCTGTTTTGAAGAATCTAAGAAATCCTGACAGCCTTTCCTCATTTCATCCATCTCCATCTCCTTCAGTTAAAACCAGCAGTGTTTCTGTGGATATAATCCTATCTCCAATTCTGCTTTCTGCTGAAGTGGCTGACTGAATTCATAGTTCACATATATACTAATCTCCTTATCAAATAGTTGTTCAACCTCCCTTCAGAACTAGTTTTCTCATTTTTTTGCAATATAGTTAGGCTGTAAATTTTCTAAATCTTCAAGTTCTGGTTCCTTTCACTTAGTTTCTTCTTCATATTTCTCATCTCACATTTTATCATAGCAGTCAAGAGGACTCAGGATGTATTTTCAACATTCTGCTTCAAAATCTTCTCACTTAAATATCTCATTTCATTGTTCACAAGTTCCACCTTCCAAAACACACTGCTGCTGCTAAGTCGCTTCAGTCATGTCCAACTCTGTGCGACCCCACAGACAGCAGCCCACCAGGCTCCCCCGTCCCTGGGATTCTCCAAGCAAGAACACTGGAGTGGGTTGCCATTTCCTTCTCCAATGCATGAAGTCGCTCAGTTGTGTCCAACTCTTCGCGACTCCATGGACTGCAGCCTACCAGGCTCCTCTGTCCATGGGATTTTCCAGGCAAGAGTACTGGAGTGGGTTGCCATTGCCTTCTCCACCAAAACACACTAGAATGCAAGTTTTTTTGTCACTTTATTACAGGATTGACTTTTCCCTGGTTTCTAATAATGTGTCCCTCACTTCCATCTGAGACCTCATCAGAATGACCTTTAACATCTGTATTCCCACCAACTTTCTGTTCATGATTATTGACATAAACTCCAGGAAAACAGAGGCTTTCTCTCTAGCTCTGCTCTTTTCTGAGTCCTCACAAGAAGCATCTTTAATGTCCATATTTCTGTCAACAATCTCCTTATAGCAAGCTAGACTTTTCAAGCATGCACCTCAAAATTCTTCCAGCCTCTAGCCACCACCCAGTTTCAAAGCTGCTTCCACATTTTAAGTATTTGTTACAGCTCAGGCCCATTTCTTGATTTCAAAATCTGTCTTTAGTCAGTTTGGGTTAACATAACAAAATACCACAGACTAGATGGCTTAACCAACAGAAATTTATTTTCTCACAATTCTTGAAGGTAGAAGTCTCAGATATGACAGAGCTGGTTTCTGGTAAGACCTCATTTGTTGGGTACAGATGGTCATCTTCTCACTATGCTTCACATGGCAGAGAGAGAGAGATCTCTTCCTCTTCTTAGAAGGTCACCAGTACCATTCAATTAGGTCTCCTCTCTTAGGAGCTCATTACCTCCTAAGGACCCATGGTTTAGTCGCTAAGTCATGTACAACTCTCACAATCCCATGGACTGTAGCCTGCCAGGATCATCTGTTCATGGGATTCTTCAGGCAAGAATACTAGAGTGAGTTACCATCTTCTTCTCCAGGGGATCTTCCTGACCCAGGAATCGAACCCGGGTCTCCTGCATTGCAGGCAGATTCTTTACTGACTGAGCTATGAGGGAAGCCCCTTTAAGGACGATCTCCACCTAATTAAACTCAAAAGCCTTTGCACAGCAAAGGAAACCATAAACAAAACAAAAAGACAGTCCACAGAATGAAAGAAAATATTTGCAAATGATGCAACCAACAAGGAATTAATCTCTAAAATTTACCAATAGTTTATGCAACTCAATATCCAAAAAACCCAACAATCCAATCAAAAATGAGCAGATGACCTAAACAGACTTTCTCCAAAGAAGACATACGGATGCCAAGAGGCACATGAAAAGATGCTCAACATCACTGATTACTAGAGAAATGAATATCAAAACTACAATGAGATATCACTGCACACCAGTCAGAATGGTCATCATCAAAAAAATCTACAAACAGTAAATGCTGGAGAGGGTGTGGAGAGAAGGGAACCCTCCTATACTGTCAGTGGGAATGTAAATTGGTACAGCCACTATGTAGAACAGGGTATGCAGGTTCCTTAAAAAACAAAAAATAGAGTGACCATATGATCCAGAAATCCCACTCCTGGGCACATATACAGAGAAAACCATGGTTTGAAAGGATACATGCACCACAATGGTCATTCTAGCGCTGTTTACAATAACCAAGACATGCATGGGTGCTAAGTAGTTTCAGTCGTGTCCAACTCTCTGTGACCCTACGGACGACATCCCACCAGGTTCCTCTGCCATGGGGTTCTCCAGGCAAGAATACTGGAGTGGGTTGCCATGCCCTCCTCCAGGGGATCTTCCTGACCCAGGGATCAAACCTATGTCTCTTAGTCTCCTGCACTGACAAGCAGGTTCTTTACCACTAGCACCACCTGGGAAGTCCAACCAAGACATGGAAGTAAACTAAATGTCCATTACAGGGGGAATGAATAAAGATGTGGTGCATATATACAGCGGAATATTACTCAGTCATTAAAAAGAATGACATAATGCCATCTGCAGCAACATGGACGGACCTGGAGATTACCATATTAAGTGAAGTAAGTCAAAGACAAATACCATATGATATCACTTATATGTGGAAGCTTAAAAAAATGATACATATGAACTTATTTACAAAACAGAAACAGACACAGAAAACAAACTTAAGGTTACAAAAGCAGAAGAGTGGTGGAGGGGAATAAATTGAGAGTTTGGGATTGACATATACATGCCACTATATTTAAAACAGATTACCAACAAGGACCCACTATATAACACAGGGAACTCTACTCAATATTCTATAATAACCAAAATGGGGAAACAATTCGAAAAAGAATAGATTTATGTATATGGACAACTGAGTCACTTTGCTGTACACCAGAAACTAACACAACACTGAAAATCAACTATACTCCAATATAAAATAAAAATTTTAAGGAAAGACTATTTCCAAACAGAGTCACATTGGGTAGGGCTTTAACATAAATTTGGTGGGAGGGACTTAATTCAGTACACAGCCAAGGACCAAAGGCTCTAAGATGGATGTCACAAAAAAAGAAAATGTAAAACACAGATTATCTGAGGAATCTGAATACAAAAGGAAGAGATATATTCACTGGCAAATAGTTCAGGGATGAAACAGCAATATATGCACAGAAAAGCGAACAAAATTTTTCCAGTTATTTTTAATTCCAGGAAAGTAAACTACTTCCTCCTATCCCAAAAGGGAAATGTAATCATAATACACTCCATGATTCAGGTGTAAATAATGTCTATTTAGTCATAACTGTGTAAACACTGAGTCTGTTTTTAGATCTCAAGTGCAGATGGTTGAGTCAATCACATTCCTCAATCCCTAGCTCACCAGCCCTGGTCTCAGCAGAACCCTCCCTTCTTTATTTATGCATTTCCCTTACTTCCATCTCCCCGTATACAACTACCTTGATACATGTGAAATGTATCATTTCATTTATACGAGTTCTTTTAAAATGTATATTAAATTATATGCACATATTTTCAATTTATACAAGTTTAATTTGCTGAGTATCTTAGGCTTTTTCTTTACCTCTATCATTCAGCACCATTTTTTAGAACTATGCATACTACTGTGTGTACCTCAAATTCATTGCTTTCAACTCACAAATAGTCCTCAAAATGCATTCACCATTTGTACTTATCTGGCCATTTACTGATCACCAACCCAACTGTCTCCGACTTCCTGCTATCACAAACAAAGTAAAATTTCTGTAGAACGTTCATCTTGGAGTGTGCCAGAGCAGCAAGTAGTGGCAGAGGTGGCAGAGCGCTCTCCAGAACTGCTGCCCTGGTCCATACTTCCACTATGGAACTTGGCAATTTTTGTATTGCCACAGACCTGGCAACCCTTGGCACCATCCAGCTTCCCAATCATGGCCAATCTGGTGGAAGAAAAGTAGCATTTTGACATTTTCATTATTCTAATCACCAATGGGTGTGAGCATCTCTTTCTGTCCTTACTAACCCATGGGTTTTTTTCATTTTGGAATTAATTCTTCATACCTTTCCCTCATTCGTTTTTACTAATTTCTTGTATTTTTTGACTTGTAGAAATTCTTCTACAGTTTAGAACTTGGTCTTGTTTATTAATAATTTAGAAAACAAAGCATATCACTGATGAACCAGATGCAAAAATCATCAACAAAGTTCTAGCAAACAGAATCCGACATTAAAAGGATCATACACCCTGATCAACTGGGATTGATCTCAGGGATGCAAGGATTCTTCAGTGTGATGTACCATAGTAACAAATTGAAGGATAAAAACCACATGACCATATCAAATTGCAGAGAAAGTTTTTGACAAAATTCAACACCCACTTATGATTAAAAAAAAAAAACTCTCTGTAAAATCAGCATAGAAGGAACCAACCTCAACATAATAAAGGCCATGTATGACAAACCCACAGCAACCATTATTCTCAAAATGAAAACATTTCCCCTAAGATCAGAAACAAGACAAGAGTGCCCACTCTCACCACTATTACTCAACAGTTTTGAAAGTCACAACCTCAGCAACAGAGAAGAAAAAGGAAAGGAATCCAGATTCCAAAAGATGAAATGAAACTCTCACTGTCTGCTGATGACATGATACTATACATGTGTGTGCTCCGTGCTGTGCTCAGCTGCTTCAGTCATGTCCAACTCTCTGCGACCCCATAGACTACAGTCCGTCAGGCTCCTCTGTCCATGAGATTCTCCAGGCAAGAATACTGGAGTGGGTTGCCATGCCCTCCTCCAGGGGATCTTCCTGACCCAGGGACTGCACCCACATGTCCTGCATCTCCTGCACTGCAGGTTGATTTTTTACCACTGAAGCACAGATACTATACAGAGAAAACCCTAAAAAATGCCACCAAAGAACTACTAGAGCTAATCAATGAATTTAGTAAAGTCATAGGATACAAAATCAATACACAGAAATCCCTTGAATTTCTATACACTAACAAGGAAAAATCAGAAAGAGAAGTTAAGGAAACAATTCCATTCACCATTGCCACAAAAAGAATAAAATACCTAGGAATAAACCTACCTAAAGAGACAAAAGATCTGTATGCAGGAAACTCTAAGACACTGATGAAAGAAATCAAAGACAACAAGGACAGACAGAGAGATGATACACAGTGTTCTTAGATTGGAAGAATCGATATTGTCAGAATGATTATATTACTCAAAGCACTCTATAGGTTCAAAGCAATCCCTATCAAATTACCAATGGCATTTTTCACAGAACTAGAACAAAAAATTTCACAATTTGTATGGAAACACAAAAGACCCTGAATAGCCAAAGTAATCTTGAGGGAGAAAAAAAAGAGCTGGAGGAATCAACCTCCCTGGCTTCAAGTTATACTACAAAGCTACAAGTCATCAAGACAATACGGTAGTGATGCAAAAACAGAAATATAGACCAATGGAACAAGATAGAAAGCCCAGAAATAAACCCATATACCTATAGGCATGTTATCTTTGACAAATGAGGGAAGAATATACAATAGAAAAAAAGACAGCCTCTTCAATAAGCGATGCTGGAAAAATTGGACAGATATGTGCAAAAGAATGAAATTAGAAATAAAATGGACTAAAGACTTAAATGTAAGGCTAGAAACTATAAAGGTCATAGAGGAAAACATAGTCAGTACACTCTTTGATGTAAATCACAGCAAGATTCTCTCTGATCCACCTCCTAGACTAATGGAAAAAAAAAAGGTGGCATTCTATTTAAAACTCAAGTTTCTTACATAGCAAAGGAAACATCACAAGATGAATAGACAACCCTCAGAATGAGAGAAAAACAACTGCAAATAAAGCAACTGACAAAGGGTAAATCTCCAGAATCTACAAACAGCTCATACAGCTCAATATCAAGAAAGCAAACAACCCAGTGAAAAAAGGACAGAAGACCTAAACAGACACTTCTCCAAACAAGACATACAAATGGCAAATAAACATGTGAAAATATTCTCAACATCACTCATTATTAGAGAAATTCAAGTCAGAATTAAATGAGGTACCACCTCATACCAGTCCGAATGGTGTGACTGTTCATTCATCCTCAAAAAAATCTACAAACAATAAATGCTGGAAAGGATGTGGAGAAAAGGGAACCCTCCTGCACTGTTGGTAGGAATGTAAACTGATAACACCATTACAGAAAATAGTATGGAGATTCCTTTTTAAAAAATTAGGAATACATCTGCCTAGGAATGTATGGGCAGGAATGCATGACCTGGGAATCCCACTACTGGGCATATACCCTGAGAAAACCACAATTTTAAAAGACACATGTACCCCAATATTCATTGTAACAATATTTACAACAGCCAGGACACGGAACTTCCCTGGTGGCTCAGACAGTACAGCGTCTGTCTACAATGTGGAAGACCTGGGTTCCATCCCTGGGTCGGGAAGATCCACTAGAGAAGGAAACGGCAATTCACTCCAGTACTATTGCCTGGAAAATCCCATGGACAGAGGAGCCTGGTAGGCTACAGTCCATGGGGTCGCAAAGAGTCAGACACGACTGAGCGACTTCACTTTCACTTTCAGGACACGGAAACAACCTAGATGTCCATCAACAGATGAATGGATAAAGAAGCTGTGGTACATTTATACAATGGAATATTACTCAACCATAAAAAGGAACAAATTTGAGTCAGTTCTAGTGAGTTGGATTAATCTAGAGCCTCTCACGGAGAAGGCAATGGCACCCCACTCCAGTACTCTTGCCTGGAAAATCCCATAGACGGAGGAGCCTGGTAGGCTGCAGTCCATGGTGTCGCTAAGAGTCGGATAGGACTGAGCAACTTTACTTTGACTTTTCACTTTCATGCACTGGAGAAGGAAATGGCAAACCCACTTCAGCGTTCTTGCCTGGAGAATCCCAGGGACAGGGGAGCCTGGTGGGCTGCCGTCTATGGGGTCGCACAGTCGGACACAACTGAAGCGACTTAGCAGCAGCAGCAGCAGGGCCTCTCACACAGAGTGAAGAAAGTCAGAAAGAGAAAAACAAGTATCATATATTACTGTGCACACATGGAATCTAGAAAAATGTTACTGATGAACCTAGTAGAGAATGGACTTATAGACAGTGGGGGAAGGTGAGGGTCAGATGAACTTAGAAAGTAGCATTGACATATATACAGTATCATGTGCAAAATGCAGTGAGTGGGAAGTTGCTAAGCAACACAGGGAGCCCAGCCTGGCACTCTGTGATGACTGAGAGGGATGGGATGGAGGGAGGGAATATATGTATATTTCCCTTAATTTATATATATATAAATATATAGATTTATATATATAAATACATATATTTCCCATAATTATATATAATTATGACTGATCCACACTGGTATATGGCAGAAACCAACACAAAATTGTAAAGCAATTTCCACCAATAAAAAGTTTTAAAAATAAACAAGAAAAAGAAAACTAGGCAAACAAGGACATAAGACCATTAATAATTCCATGAAAACCAAGAGTTGCACAGAAAGGAAAATTTAATCATACTCATTACATGACCCAGATGCAAGTAATATTTTCACAATCATAACAGTATAAACACTAAATCTAACAAAAACCATTACTAGCAAGATAGGAGGCCTAAAAGTGAGTGGAAGGAAGATGTAAAGATGAGAGCTGAATCTCATCTTGTATGTTAGGAAAACAATAGATAATTCTTATGGGTTGAATTGTGCCCACTCTCCAAAAAGGTATCTTGAAATCCCAACCCCTCGTACCTCAGGATGTGACCTTATTTGAAAACAGAGTCTCTATAGGGTTAATCAAGCAGAAAAGAGGTCCTTTGGCTGGGCTCTAATCCAGTATGTCTAGGGTACTCATAAAAAGGGAGAATTTGACACAAACTTGCACAGAGAGAATGCCATGTGACAATAAAGGCAGAAATCAGAGTGATGCAGCTACAAGGAAAGGAATACCAAAGCTACCCAGCAGGGACAGACTCTTCCTCATCACCCTCAGAAGGGCCCAACCCTGCTGACACCTTGATCTCAGACGTCTAGCCTCCAGATCACAGGACAAAAAATTTCCGATATTTAAGCCACAGATTTGTAGCACTTATTTATGGCAAGGCTAAGAAGTTTCAGTTGGTAGGTTGGTAGATAAGTAGGTACGCAGGTAAGTAAATAAACAAAAAATGGCAGTATATATATATATAATAGCGCATGAAGGCAACCATGAATGTGAGTGGTTGCCTCTGGGAAGTGGGAAAAGGGATGGGGTGTGGGCAGGAGACTGCTGTTTTCCATTATAAGTCATGTAAAACTACCAGACTTTTAAAACTATGTGTACTTGCAACTTTTATAAAAATGTATCCTTAAAAAGCTATCTTGCCACATTTTAAGCTTCTGCAGAATCTTAGAGAAGACGCATTCTACATTTTTACTATTTGCACAGCATCAAAGGTTTTTGTTGTTGCTCTATTAAGAAAATGCTGGTCTTTAAGTTTCAAAGGACATTTTTGTATGGCTTCATGGCCTTGTATAGTATTGATCAAGTCTTGAGCTGGGGCCTAAATTCCAGCTGTCATTACTGGGCAAAAGCATTCACATTTCATGAGTTTGGACAGGGAGCAAGCAAAGAATCCTCTGCTGCTTGGATAATGGGCAGAAAGAGTACAAGCTTTAAAGAGAGACAGCAATTGGTCCAAGATCAAATGCTTCTGCTTATTAAGTTGTATGGCCTGAGGTGAATTCATTTAAATCTCAGAACAATTTATTCATCTGTACGATTGGAAAACAGAACAGTATTTCCCGGGAATTCTGTTGGTTTTCCTGAGAAACACAGCATAATGCCAAGTTCATGATAAGTACTTGATAAATGGTAGTCATATGGTTCTTATATCCATATTAAAAAGCCTTTCCATTTTTTTCCAACTCTGTCTTCCATCACTAGTTTGAAATTCTCCCTTCTAACCCTCCATCCTTCAGTCTTGAATCACATCATTAGTCAATTTTGCTCCCTGGTTACATGATAATGTAGAACAAAACCTCTGGTTTAAGATCTGCCACCTACTTGACCTCTGGAAAGTCACTTAAATTTTCTGAGCCTCAGATTCCTCATCTGTAAAGTAGGTTAAATAATAGCAATTGTAATGATAAAATGGTATAATGAACAGGGAGCATAGGTGCTCAGTTTATGATGGCACAGGGTAAGCTGATAGGCAAAGCCATTTCTCAAAATACAAAATAGAGTTACAGAAACAAAACACTGCAGGCTCTTCAGCTATCTCATAGAAATATTTTGTGAATATTTAAGAGCCAGCTCCAGTCTTCAAAAGGATACCTGAGAAACAAGTTGTAGATCTAAGAGACATGCATGAGTGCACAATGCCTTTGCTTCATAAAATGCCAAAGAATTAGATTCACACAGTGCTCTAAGCAAACTGTCCAGGTTACTTCAATTAATTTCCAATGATATCCAGAACTTTGCATTATGTGGTAATATGCAAATATTACATACAGCCTGCTGTAGATAATACTTAAGAAATCCAGAGTAAAACTTAAAACAAGCAGCTTCTTGTCAGTTACCAGTATTATCCATGTTTCAAAAACAATGCAACTTACAAAAAACTCCAAATGTACCCAACATTTAAAACTTTCACCACAGAAAAAAAGTTTCTGACTTCCCAGTGAATTCCAGAAAATAATGATTTGGTTTACTGAAAACTGCCTTGCACACAAATCTCCAGGAACACAAACAGCTACCATCCAAATGAGGAACTCTCACAGCTGGAACGAGATTTTCCCTGCTTTGATGCCCATTATCCAAGTGAGTAGGGGCTGAGTTTAAATCACCATGTCCCTGCCAGAACAGTCCCATTCCCCCTCATCTTCACCACGGCTGTGGTGTCCTGTCAGGGAGATGTAGGGCTTTCTAAACAGTTGAGTTCAGCAATCTCCTAAAATGCTGATGCAGCTCCCTGGGCTAAGTGAACACAATATTTCTGTGACAACCTTCCATCATCCAAGGTAGAGCTCTCTCAGGTCAGCAGAGGTGATAGTGGTTTTCTGTCAACCAGGAGAGACTGCTCCAAGTTGTCCTTCAGAGCTGGCAAGGATGTCTTCTCTTTTTATTCATTTATTTTTCTAATAAAATCCACATCCAACACAAAGCACTGAAAAACATCACTGAAATCTATCTGCTCTTGTGACTGTTCCATACCTTGATGGCGAATCATATAATGGGGTAAGCCATTTGCACATGTATGAATTTGATATTGCTGTTCAGACTGAATTCCTCCTCATATTGGCCCCTTGTAATAATGACAAAGATACAGACCATTCTTTTACATTTAGACACCCTGACATACTTGTACCATTTATTCTTTTCAGTGAAATTTTCTCAGTCTTGTCCAACTCTTTGCGACCCCACAGACTATACAGTCCATGGAATTCTCCAGGCCAGAATACTGAAGTGGGCTGCTGTTCCCTTCTCCAGGGGATCTTCCCAACCCAGGGATCGAACCCAGGTCTCCTGCATTGCAGGTGGATTCTTTACCAGCTGAGCCACCAAGGAAGCCCAAGAATACTGGAGTGGCTAGCCTATCCTTTCTCCAGCAGATCTTCCTGACCCAGGAAATCAAACCAGGGTCTCCTGCATTGCAGGAAGATTCTTTACCAGCTGAGCTATCAGAGTGTCATCTTCATCATATAGACAGGGAAGTAAGTTGTTGAACATGGTCCTTCTGGACAATAAAAGAAAGTGAAAGTGAAGTTGCTCAGTCGTGTCCAACTCTTTGTGACCCCGTGGACTGTAGCCTACCAGGCTTATCCATCCATGGGATTCTCCAGGCAAGAATACTGGAGTGGGTTACCATTTCCTTCTCCAGGGGATCTTCTCAACCCAGGGATCGAACCCAGGTCTCCCACATTGGAGGCAGACGCTTTAACCTCTGAGCCACCAGGGAAGCCTGGGCAATGATCCTTCCCAAATGCTGCATCCAGATGAATCAGTGCTTTTGATGACACATGAGCAGAGCAGAACAAGGCTGTGTGCCTTCTGTTGAGGTACATTCAGGTTCTGGTCACTCCTGTGTCAACCACTGAAATCCCCTGGAATCTGATCTCGCCCACTTCACACAAGCATACATATATTCAGGAGGGAGAAAGGCAACAGCCAGCTGCAGAGAGCCACCCTAACTCTGAAAACTCAGGAGATACACAGGCCTCTTGTGTGAAAATGAGGTTGCACTTTTAATTGAGTCCCTGGTAGCTCAGCCGGTAAAGAATCCACCCACAATGCAGGAGACCTGGGTTCAATCCCTGGGTTGGGAAGATCCTTTGGAGAAGGAAACAGCTATCCACTCCAGTATTCTGGCCTGGAGAATTCCATGGACTGTATAGTCCCTGGGGTCGCAAAGAGTCAGACACAACTAAGTGACTTTCACTTTAATTATGAGATGACATCTGGTGAGTACTTACCCTGGGCCAGGCACTAGACTTACGGCTTTCCACGCTATTATCTTATTTAACTCTCAAAACAAAATGATGTGTGCTATTATTATTCCCATTTTTCAAATGAAGAATGTTCTCCAGAGAAACAAAACTGATAGGATCTATATAAAAAGAGACTTATTATGAAAGATTGGCTCACATGATTATGGAGGCTGAGAAGTCCCATAACCTGCCACCTGCAAACTGGAGGCCCCGGAGGGTTATTGTATCAATAGTTTCAGGACAAACCCAAAGGCCTGAGAACCACGGCAGTCGATGGTATACATCCTGATCCTAACCAAAAGCCCAAGAACCAGGAGCACCAATGTCTGAGGACAGAACACAGATGTCCCAGTTCAACCAAACAAAGACTATTAGGCTTTCCTCTGCATTTTTGTTCTATTCAGGCCCATGATGGATGTGATGATGCCTACTGGCATTGGTGAGGGGCAGCTTCTTCACTCAGGTTACATATTCAAAAGCCAATCTCATCCTGAGACACCCTCACAGACACACCCGGGAATGTTTACCAGCTATCTGGGCATCTCTTCGCCCAGGCAGGTTAATACACAAAATAAACCACCACAAGGAAACACTGTGAAGTTGCTCACTCAGGCAGCTGATGCCACAGCCTGGGTCCAAATCTCTCTGTTTTGCTGTTCCCATCACTGCCAATCTGTCTCACAGCCTTTTTAAAAACAAAATGCTCTTTGTCTTCCAGCCCCATTCTCCTAATTCCCACTCCCAACCTCCTGGGAGGGGACAGGGACTGGAAACTGGATTGAGTCACGTGGCCAATGATTTAGTCAATCATACCCACGCGACGAAACCCCAGTAAATATTCTGGATCTGAGGCTCAGTGGAGCTTCCTGGTTCATAAACACATTAATATGCCATGATGATAAGGCACTAGATTGTGTAAGGAGAAGGCATGAAAACTGCGTTGCCCTCCTCCTCCTCCCCCCTGCCCTATGTTTCTCTTCCATTCAGTTATTCCTGAGTTGTTTTTTATAATAAAATTTAGCTGTAACTACAAAAAATTTTTAATTTAAATAAAAAATAAATAAAAATGAAATGTCCACAGATATCTTTTTACAGTTCCCTAATGTCCCAGTCTAGAGTTAATGTAGCCTTAGATTTGGAAATCAAGAATTCTCAGAAGAAACTGGGAACATTCATCCATCACATTTGATAGTAACAAAATAAAAGAGCCCACCTCAAAGCTATTGCTTGATATTTCATTTTTATTAACCTGGCTTTTTGTAGCACAAAATATTTCTTAAATATATATGGATTTTGCAAAAATTTTGTTCTCTGCCCATAAGTCTCAAAATTCACCTCTGTTTACTCTGGGATGTAAAAAGCTAGATGTACATCAAAGCTAGATGTACCTACATGGTGTCAGAGATTTAAAACTGAACACAAGAGAGGTAATAGGCAGAAAGCAACCAAGTTCAACATAATTAATGTGACATTAATGGTATGAACCAAATCCTCTGATGACCAAAAGTAAGAAAAAGTAATGTATTCATTCTAAATGGTGGGGCTTTGACTTAATCAAGGTAGTGATATTTGAGATGGGTTTTAAAGGTTGTGTAGGAATCTACTATGGACTGAAAGGGAAGAGAAGGGCACCCAGGTATGGTCAAGGAATGACTGGAGCATAGGGACAGCTAGGTACGGTGTTTGTGAACTAAGGTATCAAATGGTGGTGGGAGACGACTGCAAAGAACCCTGAATCCATGATAATAATTAATTATTGTAATTCCTTACACTCAACATAACACTTTCACCTTTATTCTCACTTGATACTTAAATTACCTATGTAGAGTTGTTAATATTATCCATTCTTTGCCAAAAGTAAGAGGTTAGCCTCAAGTCCTCATAGTTGGAGCTAGAAACTTTACAGTCTTTGGCCTCTAAATCCCATATTCTTTCTAATACTTAAAACAAACAGACCTCCCTACAAGAAACAAATATTGGTGAAAGTGTGCAGAAAAGGGAACCCTCATGCACTGTGGTAGGAAAGTAAATTGCAGCTGCTACAGAAAGCAGTATATAGTTTCTTCAGAAAGCTTAAAATATGATTCAGCAAAAAACCATGACTCAGCAATTCCACTCCTGGGTCTATATCTAAAGAAAATGAAACACTCATTCGAAAAGATACATGCACCCCAATATTTATAATTGTCAAGATGTGTTCAACAGATGAATGGATAAAGATGTGAGATATTTATGCATATATAAATATATTTATACATAAAGACTAGAATATTACTCAGTCATAAAAAAATGACATTTTGCCACTTGTAACAAGGTAGATATATCTAAAGGATATTATCCTTGGTGAAATAAGTCCGAGAAAGACAAATACATTATCACTTATACACAGAAACTAAAAAACAGATTCACAGAGAGAACTAGTAGTTAACAGTGGAGAGAAGGAAGCAGGGAGGGGCAAGATAGTGACAGAGGATGAAGAGACACAAAATACCAATACTATGTACAAAGCAAACAATAAGGATATATTGCACAGCACTGGGAATTATAGCCATTATTTTATAACCTCAAATAGAGTACACTCTTAAAAAATTATCAAATCACTATCAGCTCAGTCACTCAGTCGTGTCTCTTTGCAAACCCATGAATCACAGCATGCCAGGCCTCCCTGTTTATGGTACACCTAAAACTAATTTGTAAATCACCTATACCTCAATTTTAAAAACCCAGACTGCCATGGGAAGAACCCAGAGGAAGGTCTCCTGAATGTTCAAATTGAATTCTATGCCCTTTGTGCTTGGTGTTCTGCTGACAGGAAGTGCAAGGGGTCAGCACCAACCCACCATAAGCCATTCCTATTAGCTTTATCTTGGAAGTTCTCTCCCTATCCCTGGTGCCAATCTCAAGATTGGAAGCAGCTGGGAATGAGGTGATGTAATTTGATGTAGATGAGGCAAGCCTGAAGTCAATTTCAGGATTTCCTTCCCTCGCTCCTCTATCCTCTTAACTTGCTCACCCAAAGTTTGCTCCAGAAAGGCTTATTTATGTGTGCTGCTGCTGCTAAGTCGTGTCCAACTCTGTGCGACCCCATAGACGGCAGCCCACCAGGCTCCCCCGTCCCTGGGATTCTGCAGGCAAGAATACAGGAGTAGGTTGCCATTTCTTTATCCAATGCATGAAAGTGAAAAGTGAAAGTGAGGTCGCTCAGTCGTATCCAACTCTTAGCAACCCCAAGGACTGCAGCCCACCAAGCTCCCCCGTCCGTGGGATTTTCCAGGCAAGAGTACTGGAGTGGGGTGCCATTGCCTTTATTTACTTACATATTGCCACATTCAACAAAGAATGTAAAGCCATTTATATTACATACATAGAATGATAAAATATTTGTCTTTAAGTCAAAGAGAGAGAGAGAAAAGGCAGGAAGGAAATTTGAGAGTTAAGCCATGGGGTAAAAACAATGTGGTTAAGCAGGTGATGGCATCTCTACCAAGGCTCTGTTTGAGCTGTACTTTTTGCTCTAAGCTTCCTGGCAGACAAAGCAAAATTGGAAAAAAAGCGTAACCTAGGTCTTTTTATCCATGAGAAAGAAACATATAAATTCTTCAGTAGAAGTGTTTTGTTGTTGTTGTTGTTTAGTTATTAACTCTAATTTTTCTTAGGAAGTAACCTACAGGTGACCCTGATAAATGCAGCAAATACTGCCAACAATGAGATTTGTGTAGTACCTTAAATGCAACAGAGAGTTTCATCCAGCACCGAGGTACACGCCGGCTTCCACAGTCCGCACTTCCTGCTGCTCCAATTTCTTCCTGTTGCTCAGGGAGCGCGCAGCCCACGCACACGCATGCGCCCTTGCTCTCTCTCGCTTTCTCTCTCTGGGAGTTCCTCCATGCCCTAGAGGGCATTTCACGTTGGATGCCTTTTTCTCTCCCACTTGTCGGCAACATATTTTTCAAATTAGCACTTGGTAGCTTTGAGGGAAACCCAGACATTGTGGGGAAGAGAGGGAGAGGCCAACTAAAAAAAAAAAAAAAGTATGCTTTATTCTCAGTTTGTTATAAATTTGCAATACAAGCAGAGAAAAATAAACTATTCAGATTCTGCAACTGATATAGAAGTTCTCTAGCTTGATGTGATACCAACACTCGGTCTTCCCCCAGACCTTCTGCTGTTTACAAGCAGGGAGCTGTTTCTCGTTGGGAAAAGGGCAGCTTAGCCTCCATTCCCACCTCCTCCCTGTCTTCATTCCCCTGCTTTCCTGTGATTGGAGAGAGGTGGACAGACATCAGAGGCCCAGCCTGGAAGATTCCATCCTGCCCAAGAAGCCACATGGGTTTGTGAGAAATATCTGCTTCTGAAGCTGCATTTTTAACTCAGTGAGACACCTCCCTGCTCCTCTGAGAGGCAGGAAAACTCAAGGAGCTCAGCCGATCTTCATAAGCAAATGGGATGAGCTCGGCTCCCACCAAGACCTTCCACCTAGGCCCTCTCCTGCCCATTAGGGGCACTGTTCCCATGGTGACTAAGGTCTAAAGAGAAGAGAGGGGCAAAAAGGAAGGTTTTTCCCTGAGAAGACACTGGGAATAGATTAAGAAAATTGATCTCTTCATTTTAATTAGGGAGGCTGCATTCAGAGTCCGGCAGGGTAGACGGATTTTTGCTGTCAAAAGACCCCCGTCTGAAACCCAACTCAGGCAATTGCCATCAATGTCCTTGGGCAAGTCCTTTTACTTCTTTGAGCCCCAGTATTCTGCTCCATAAAATGGGGATAATGCCTTCATAACTGTCAAAATCAAGATGACATTTGTGAATGTGCTTTAACTCCTGAGCATGATGCAAATTCTGGTTGTTATCAGACAATAGAAGATCTGGTTTCCAGGTGCTCCAAGACACTCTGCTTCTAACATTTACTGGCTGGATTGTTTTAACCAATCCCTTATCCTATCTGAGCCGCAGTAAAAATATTGTGAGAAGAAGTTACCGCAGAACACAGGGCTGTTGTAAGAATCAAGTGAGACTAAACATCAGGAAGTACTTTGACAACTGTAAAATGCTAGACAAATATTACTTGTTAATATTATTAAGCAACAGCCTAAAGGCCTGTGCTCTCGTGCCAGCTTTGCACGCGTCTTCGCCCTTGGCGCTTTCTCAGTTGAATTTATCACATTCTCCTACAAGCTGTCTTTTCCCCTGACAATTATTTAATTCCTTTCTCAATAACCAAGTTCCCTGAGTGGAGCCCCAGAATCCGGGGGGAAAATAAATCTATTCCTGTCTTTGGGGAACTTTCACTAGGCAAGGCAGAGAATAAATAACCAAGATAGCAGAAGGAAGATAAAGTGAAAGAATATGGATGTTGAAGGGGAAGATTTGTTTCTGATGCCCAAGACTAACTAAGTGATCCTGGGTGAGTCTCTTGGCTTCCCTGAGCTTTAGCTTCTTTTTCTATAAAATGGGTCTGATAATAATAATAATAATAATATCTGCCCCATGCACTTGTTGTGAGGATTAAATGAGATATTGTCTATTCACAATGCTGTATAAATGCTGTCATTATTTTAAAGGAAATATTAACTGATGCCACTTACTGAGCATTTTCTCTGCCAGGCTGTGGGCTAAACCTCTTAAATGTATCATTATCATTAATCTTTACAACAACTTTTACATTAGGTGTTACAATCTCAGTTATAGAAATAAGGAAATCGAAGGACAAAGAGGCACATAACTTGGTCCAAGTCTAAACAGGAATTTCTGGAATAACTTTGAATCCATGAGGCTAATGAGTCCTCTTAATGGATAGAGAACTATAGGGAGAGTGAAATGACATGAAAAGGAGGAAAGAAGAACCTTGGAATGTGGGAGAGTATCAGCCTCTCTCTCAGAGCTACTTTCTCATAGAAACTGCCAGGCACCTCTCTGCTAATTCCTTGAGCTTATACTTACTGAATACCCACCATGTGCCAGGCATGGTGAAGAGCACTTACATGTGTTACAGCATCATCTTACACCTTTAGACGGACATTATCTGCATTTTATAATGAACAAGACTCACGAAGGATAGGAAAGTAAGTTGTGGAGAAAGTTCTGGAGCCCAACTTTGTCTGATTCCAAAGCCCCATGTTCTTTTCACTACCCACCAGCCTAGAGTAGCTAACCCCAGCAAGTCACACAGACACATGAGTGAACCCTGCTCAACCACCTGTATGAGCCTAACCTAGAACTGAGCTGATCCACAGACACAAGTTTAAAAAATGTTTATCGTTGTATACCACTGAAATTTTTCTGGTTATTAAATGCTTTGAAGCCAAAGATAACTGATACAAAAATTGTACTTTCTTCTGTGCTAGCACCAAAGATTCATTCAAAAATTTTAGTTCATCTAACATTTTACAAGTGGCTGTTTCGGGTGATCATAGGAAATTATTTATTTACTAGTCATTTATTTTCCCTTCACAAACTATGAGTTTCTTGAAGTCAGGAATTTTGTCTGTCTTGTTCACCCATATATCTCAAGTGCCTAGCATCGTGTTTGTCATTGAGTAGTTTTTCAATAAAAATTTGCTGATTGAATTAATATCAGCTGTTATACTATATACATTCAAAATGGGATTCTAGTTACATTGAATTTACTGGAAAAGACAATGCATTCACACAAATATAACTGAGTCCTCTAATCATTATATCATGGAAGTTTAGAAAAACAAATAATTAATTCTAAGTGGAGAAATAATGGAAGACTGCTAAAACAATAGCATTGGAGTCATTATATTTTCACCCTGCTTATGTAACTTGTATGCAGAGTATATCATGAGAAACGCTGGGCTAGAAGAAGCACAATCTGGAATCAAGATGGCCGGGAGAAATATCAGTAACCTCAGACATGCAAATGATACAACCCTTATGCCAGAAAGTGAAGAGCAACTAAAAAGCCTCTTGATGAAAATGAATGTGGAGAATGAAAAAGTTGGCTTAAAGCTCAACATTCAGAAAACGAAGATCATGGCATCCGGTCCCATCACTTCATGGCAAATAGATGGGGAAACAGTGTCAGACTTTATTTTGGGGGGCTCCAAAATCAGTGCAGATGGTGATTGCAGCCATGAAATTAAAAGACGCTTACTCCTTGGAAGGAAAGTTATGACCAACTAGATAGCATATTCAAAAGCAGAGACTTTACTTTGCCAACAAAGGTCCATCTAGTCAAGGCTATCGTTTTTCCAGTGGTCATATATGGATGTGAGAATTGGACTGTGAAGAAAGCTGAGCACCGAAGAATTGATGCTTTTGAACTGTGGTGTTGGAGAAGACTCTTGAGAGTCCCTTGGACTGCAAGGAGATCCAACCAGTCCATCCTAAAGGAGATTAGTCCTGGGTGTTCAATGGAAGGACTGATGCTGAGGCTGAAACTCCAATACTTTGGCCACCTTGTGAGAAGAGTTGACTCACTGGAAAAGACCCTGATGTTGGGAGGGATTGGGGGCAGGAGGAGAAGGGGACGACAGAGGATGAGATGGCTGGATGGCATCACTGACTCGATGGATGTGAGTCTGAGTGAACTCCAGGAGTTGGTGATGGATAGGGAGGCCTGGCATGCTGCGATTCATGGGGTCTCAAAGAGTCGGACATGACTGAGCAACTGAACTGAACTGAAAGAGTGAGTCAGGCAAAATTAGAGAGTAATAGTAGATATATCTCTATTAGAAACAGAATAAACAAATCTATTTTGATTGTGAAAGCCTTTTGCACAAATCTTGATTGTGAAAAATCAAGACTCACATATAAAGGAAAAATCAAGATACACGTATAAAGGAAAAGCTGAGGTTCCCTAAGAACTGAAAGGAAAGAGCAAAAAGTTCTAATAGGGAAATGAGAGGAAAAAATTATGATGTAATCTAGGAATATTGGATGTTTCTAGGAATCTGGAGTAAGAAAAAACAATCAAAGACATAACTGAAGAAAATTTCCCAGAGGCCAAAAAATTTTTGACTATTTTTTGAATATTTGGTCCAAAAAATCAAGAAATATCTGATATTTTTGTTAATTATATAGTTAATGGAGAAAGTCTTAAAAACCTCCAAGAAGAAAAAAAAAGTAGCTATCCTTAAAGGAACAAAATTCAAACTGACCTTAGATTTTTATTCTGAAACACTAAAATCTCAGAAGGTCATAAACCAATGTCTATGAAGATTTGAGGGAAAATATTGTTATATGAGTAGTTTTGAAGCCAGGGAAATTCTTCTTCATTTGAGATTCTTATGCTGTGTTCTGTGTTACATGGGAAGTGATTCTTACTTGATATCTTCCCACTGATTTCTCTACTTCCAGTATATCTTCCATACCCTTTGAATTGAGCCTGCTTCCTCACTAAACACTTTTTAAAGCTATGTGATTTCTAAAAGTGTGATGAAATGCTAATGATGGAATCTAGGTGATAAGAAGTGTTCACAATCAAATTCTTTCATCTTGACTTATGAAATTTTTCATTTTTATAAAAAAGAAAAATACTTTCGCACCATCTTGTCTACTAGATAAGATCTAAATTGCCTGCAAAGAGGTATGCAAACCTCTTCAGTCTACCCCAACTTACCTCTCCAGTAGCATCTTCTACCCATTATTCTCACCCCATTTCCCTCTTCCAGTCACCGTGAACTCCAGCCATTCCTGAAATGCATTCTTCTTTCATGACCTTCTTATTTATACTCTTCATTTGCCTGGAATTGCCCTCCCCCAGCTACTCTGTCTATCTCTATTCATCCTCAAAGACCAGGAGAAACATTACATCTCTATGTAAAGTAGTTAATTGCTCCTCTCCTTCTCCAGGAATTCTTGGTTTATGTCTTAGAGAACACATTCACTTTGTACTGTGTTTGTGTTCCTATCACTTCACTCCAACATCAGTGGGCATCTTGAGAATGGTGACTATGTCCTTCATCTCTGTGTCTTGCATAAACTAGAATCCTACAGAATACGTACTCAATAAAGGACCTGTAGTTTCTCTCCAGGGTATGTGGGGATGATAGGGGCCCAAAAGGAGAATTTTAATTAAGATAGCATTAAAGTTGAATTTGTCCTGCAACAGCTGGATTTGAAGACAGACAAAAATGAATACTCTGACATCTCACATAAGTTAGGTTTTTATGGTGATATGCAGTGAAAAATGAAAATACAGGTGCTCTTGTTCAAAAATTATCAAGAATTTCAAGATCTCAACAGCATAGCATTAAACCCAGTGCAGGACCATTTTGAGTAAGAGTCCCTGTGCGCTGGAAAAGGTAACACGCTTATATACTACATTACCCTGTTTACTCAAGGATATCAACCTGACTGGGGCTTCCTGAGTCTCCGCCAGTTCCCTTGAGTGCCACCAATGGTGTCTGTACTGGATGAGGTACAACCAGGGAATGGAAACATCCAAGTGGGACCTCAGCGAGTCTCTTATCTCTCCCTGCTATGTCGTTCTGAGACTCTGAGACATAGAGTCTCACAATGTCTTTAGCAAGCCACATTTGAATCTGATGTCTGGGTCCTGAATACAGCTTTCTACTCTGCCTGTCGAGTCACAGTGCTATATATTGTCCATAAGTCCATAAGTTATATTACAGTACTTGTATTGCAACAGGGTAATGATGACTAGTCTATGATCAGGCCTCACTATGTATCTCCTACTTGACAAGAGTAAGGAAGAACTGAGCAGGCAAGACATTTTTACACTAGTTGGTCTCATTTAAGAATATAGATCATGCTATGTCTCTTCACTTATCCAAATACTCTTTATACTACTTCATATAATTTGCTAAATAATTCCTTCTTGCTTTAAAATTGCTGCTACTTGTTTTTGTTATAGTTGTTATATATTTTTCTCTATCATATTACCCAATATTTTGTTTGTGATATAGAGAAAAATCTATTCATTTTATATATTTATCTCATATATAGATATTTTACTAAACTCGATACTTCTAGGAGTTTTACAGTTAATATTTTCAGGTTTTCTAGGAAGACAAACATGTACAAATAGTGATGCCTTTATGTATTTCTTTATAATAGTCTGATTTAAGTTTGATATCTTATTGTATGGCCCAGAACTTCCAGAAAAAAGTTCTGACTTTGGTGGCAGTGAGCCTAATGTTTCATTATTAAATATCACAGTGTTTATTTTTGAATAGTTCATTTTTGGCACATTGGAGAAAAAACTACTCTTAATTTCTTAAGATTTATATTTTTAAATATAGAATCAGTTCAGTTCACTTCAGTCGCTTAGCCGTGTCTGACTCTTTGAGACCCCATGAATTGCAGCACGCCAGGCCTCCCTATCCATCACCAACTCCCGGAGTTCACTCAAACTCATGTCCATCGAGTCGGTGATGCCATCCAGCCATCTCATCCTCTGTCATCCCCTTCTCCTCCTGCCCTCAATCCCTCCCAGTATCAGGGTCTTTTCTAATGAGTCAACTCTTTGCATCAGGTGGCCAAAGTATTGGAGTTTCAGATTCAACATCAGTCCTTCCAATGAACACCCAGGACTGATCTCCTTTAGAATGGACTGGTTGGATCTCCTTGCAGTCCAAGGGACTCTCAAGAGTCTTCTCCAACACCACAGTTCAAAAACATCAATTCTTTGGCGCTCAGCTTTCTTCACAGTCCAACTCTCATATCCATGCATGACCACTGGAAAAACCATTGCCTTGACTAGACGGACCTTTGTTGGCAAAGTAAAGTCTCTGCTTTTGAATATGCTATCTAGGTTGATCATAACTTTCCTTCCAAGGAGTAAGCGTCTTTTAATTTCATGGCTGCAATCACCATCTGCAGTGATTTTGAATAGCATGTTGTTATAAGTCTTTTCACTGTCTACTAAGATTATCATATAGTTCTTTGTTCTTTCACCTAGAGTTATGATGTATTATATTAATCAATTTGTTTAGGTACTGGAATTAATAAAAGAACTACCTTCATTTTCCCAGAATAAACCATACTAAGTCATTATGAATGATTCTTTTGATGTTATTGTATTCAGTTTGCTATCATTTTATTTAGGATGTTTGTATCAGTTCATTAGTGAGAATGGCTACCATTCTCCTCTGTATACTATCAGCATTATATTGCTCTAAAAAACTCACAAGATCTATTCATACTGTGCATTGCTCATTTTAGAGAATTAAATGTAATATTATAGGAATCGCTACCTTCATATTTTCACTTCTTTGATTAAAAAATTAACCACTGGAAATTCCCTCCAAAGATGGAGTATTGCTTTAATATCCTTAACAGATGGGAGGATTCCAGAGGCTTCCATATGTAAGCCTCTGTAAGTTAAAATAGAGGACAGTCCACAGGATTAGTAACAAAGCTAGGAAACCAGTCCTGTAAATCAAGGGAACCTGGGTACATGACCACTGACACTTCTATCATTGGACCCCAGGTGCCATTCCCACCATTCCAGATTATTTATTCTAAACTGCTCCTATTTCTTTGCTCCACTGATTCAGATTCAAAACTCCTATATGACAGCCTGCACAAAGCCTAGTTTCTGGGCCCAAGGAAGGCAATTACATGCCCATTTCAGCTTATATTATTTCAGCTTATACTAGGCAATTACATGTCCATTTCAGCATGAAGTGGGTCATGCCTCCTATGAGGACTCACACAAACAGATGGAGGGAGTTTGGAGAATGTGCCACCTCCCTTACAACAAAAAATGCTTCCTACTCATTTCTTTGCAAAATAAAATAATTTATGTATCTGTCCTTTTTAATTCTGAAATAACTTAGCACTAAAACCATCTGGTTCCAGAACATTCTATCAATAACTGTATAAAATATTGCCCATTTCTTTCATGATTGTTAGTATGTTGTAAGAGCTTGTGTTTGGTATATTCAAAGGTGAGTAAAACAAAGCCATCACCCTCAAGGAACTTATAGCTAATACTATTGCAATTATAGTTTTCTTTGTACTCTAGCCTCAATCAGAAAAAGTTTTGTGAGAAATAGTTTCCAAAATGTAAAAAGAAAATTAAGAGGTTCATTTAAAATACTGCTTTGTTTGGGGATTCTGATTTAGTGCCTGCATTAAGATTCTTCTAAAGAAATCAAACCCAGCAATTAGATACATAGATTTGGGCATTAAGGGTGATCCATGCATAGATAAATGAGACCAGTTAATCTATGAATTATAGAGGAATAGGCAAAGCCAAGTGTAGGTATCAATGTCCTCCTCAAAAATGTATAATTTGAATATAACAATGATCCAAAAATAGTGAAAGTTAGCTACTATTATAGATAAAAGTATAATAAAAATTGCTCGGCATTGTTCATGATAACCCCAGACGGAATATAGAAAATTGTAATAGTCAAAACTGAGCTAAACCATCTCATTTCACAACCATAAGGAGTGCCCGCTAAAGGCAAGTCCATCCACCATTTGTCAGAGCAAACATGTTAAGATTTAGAACCATCAAACACTAAACCATCCAATCCTCGCGGTGAAAATTATAAACATTCTGGTAATCATAAGAATCCCTTTAGAAGTGAGCATATGTTTACAGAAGATATCATTATGGTCCTGTTTTCTTAACCAAGGATTCCTAACTCAGGCACCTGAATAAGGATGCAAGGCCAGAATCAGGCAGGAAGTGGCCATTTCAGAAACCTCTGTCTAACTGTGGAGCATGGGAGTGTTTTCTTAAGGCTTTCTTTCACTGCTGCTTTTTAAACTTTTTTTTTTTTCTTCACTAACTGGTCCAGAAGGAAAATTACAAGGTAGAATGAAAAAGAGATGAAAACTCTTAGCAAAATGATGACATGTCAGTCCTTTTAAAAGATGCTTGGAAGACTCTTTACAATGGCCCCTGTTGATTTTTAAGCATCCAAAATGTGCAAATCGTTGCATTATTTTTCATCACCCCAGAAAGCGTTTGCATTTTTATTTTCTTGGGGCAGGGGCAGATGAACTCCTGGAAAAGAAGCTGGCACTATGCCATCTCTCAGAAGCTGATGTGGATGGGAATCCAGAATCTGGGCGGAAAGGTGACTACTGTGTGTATCATGTTACTGTTTTACACTCTGTGCTCGTCCTCAGTCACGTCTGAGTCTTTGGGACCCCACGGACTGCAGCTCGCCAAGCTTCCCTATCCGTGGGATATTCCAGGCAAGACTACCGGAGTGGGTTGCCATTTCCTCCTCCAGGGGATCTTCCCAGCCCAGGGATCCAACCCACATCTCTTGCATCTCCTGCATTGGCAGGTGGGTTCTTTACCACTAGAGCCACCTGGGAAGCCCAGGTTACTTTTTGCAAATAGCCTTTTTAACATCCATCATCTTAACCCTTTAAGGTAAGGAATTAAGATCCCAATGTAAACAGTAAGAAAATTCAAAAAAAAATAAAGTAAGGGACTTTCCAAACATGGGTTCAGCATAATAAGATTTGGCTTCAACATGGATGCACCAAATTGATTCAGCTATGTGATCACCCAGGTAGGTATGACCTTCGCCTAGTTCTGCACTCTTTTGAAGCTCCACGAATGGCCAAACCTTCCTGACTCAAAGACCATCTTCAATAAAAGAAATAAATAAATAGATCCAGCTTGCACAGAAAACTCCAAACCAGCTTTGAGAGTTCCCTGAACATGGACGGGAACTGACTTGCTTCTAACTCAGTGTTAGTTACTCAGTCGTGTCTGACTCTTTGCAGTCCCAAGGGCTGCAGTCCACCAGGCTCCTCTATCCATGGAATTCTCCTGGCAAGAATACTGGAGTGGGTTGCCCTATAGAAAACCTCAAAGGAGATGGGATGTCAACCTTGTGATTACATTACTTAATGTGAGACTCCACTTCACCAGCCAGCTCACTCCAGCCCTTCTGGTGGTCTTGAAGAAGTAAGCTGCTGTGTTTGAACTTCCTGTGGAAAAAGCCACTTGGCAGGGAATTGTAGGGGACCAACAGCCAGTAGCCAGTAGCCAATAGCCAATAGCCAGTGAGAAGCCAAGATCCTGGCTTGTATAAACCATGATGATACAAACTCTGCCAACAATCTGAATGAGATGGAGTTGGACTCTTCTCCTTTCAAGCATCCAGATGAGAACACACCTTGGCAGGCACCTTGTTTGCACCCACTGAGACTCTGAGTAGAGGCCCTAACTTAGCCAGGCCTGGACTTCTGAGCTACAGAAACTACAAGGTAATAAATGCATATTATTTAAAACCACTAAATTTAATTTTTTTTTCTGGCCTCACTGCAAGCATGGCATGTGGGATCTTAGTCCTCCCACCAGGAATCAAATCTGCATCCCCTGCATTGGAAGTGTGGCTTCTTAACCACTGGACTGCCAGAGAAGTCTCAAAGCCACTAAGTTTAGGTAACTAATGCAGGCAGAGCGCAGCGTGAACCCAGGTTATCCTAACACAAACCTTTATTTCTTCAGTTCCACAAGTAAGAAACAAATTGGATAGCCAGAACAAGCTTACAAACTGTGGATTTAAGTGAGGCAGGGGCTCAGCGGCCCCAGTGAGCTGACTATCCCTGTGCTAAGGCAGCAGCTACATCACTGACCACCACTCTATGAGCATCAAAAAAACATGTGATGAACAGAATCTCAGTCATCAGCTCCTCCCTCTACCTACAGACCCTGGCATCACAAAAGGAGCCTTAATGACCTAATTTTTTATCACTTATTTATTTATTTGGACTTGTGGGGACATGTCTTCAGCCTCCATTTTTCTCATCTTTAAACCAGGAGACATCAAAACATACTTTGCAGGGACGGAACGGGATTTAGAGCTATGATGTATACATGGAAGTGTAAGTCATTCAGTCATGTCCAGCTCGTTGTGACCCCATGGACCTTACAGTCCATGGAATTCTCCAGGACAAAATATTTGAGTAGGTAGCCTATTCCTTCTCCAACAGATCTTCCCAACCCAGGAATTGAACCAGGGTCTCTGCATTGCAGGTGGATTCTTTACCAGCTGAACTAAGTGGAAGCTGTCACTATTAAATCATCTGTATTACTTTCCCCATCTTACAGATGCAAAATTAGAATGACTTATCCAAAGCCACAGAGCTCTTATTAATCAGTGAAACTGGGAGAAAAGACCAGGTTATCTAACTCCAGAGCTTTTCCTACTGCATTTCTCCTCTAATTTTCAAAAAATGTTCAAAATACAGTTCGTTTAATTTTATGCTAATTTGAAAGATAAATATGTTCCATTCAGCTCTTTGAGGAAAAGGGTTGTTGGGTAATGAAAAGAAATATTTGAGCTGTCTCTAATCCTTTGTGGAACAGATCAGGATAGAAATGCATTTCCAGAGAAGACAGGAATCCTTGGTTCAAATAATTACACCTAAAATAACCGCCACAATTAAGCACCTCCTAGAATAAAGTTTCTGGGTTTTGGCACAGGCAGCTGAGTTTCCCTTGAACTTTTCCATCCTAGTTACAAAACAGGATTAATTGAATCACTATGACCGGGTTTCTCCTGCAACTCTGCGGAAGACAAAAGACACGTACAGACATGCAACACATCTGTAATAGCGTATTAAGGCTTTATCCACAAACCACCAAGGACCTACCAGTTCTCACTGACTAGTAATAGTCAACACATTCTAATCTAACAAAAACAACAAGAACAAAGTCTGCTCTTTTGAAATTAGCACAACTGCAGACTTATTCATGAAAATGAAAAATCTGTCTCTTGAATTCAGCATCACACTCTTTTCTTTTCCTCGCCTGTCCAGAACACACAAGCAGGTAAGAAGTTCTGATATCTCTATGCTGCCAAGAAAGTCAAGCAAAGCATCAGATAGGGAATCAAACCAGACCCTCTTTCAGGTCTCATTGATCCCTGGGAGCCCATAACTCAGATGTCTATTCTGCTATTCCCAAGATACAAAGCATATGAGTCCATGGAGGAAATCAGATTGTTAACAAAATGCATAGGTTCTATTCAAGGGTTGCCACTTAGAGTCACACAGCTAGAGAAGTTTGCTGAAGGTACTTATGGACTAGGTTAACCACAGACCCACAAGAATTTCTATTTACCACCTTAGGAAGAAAGGACAAGAGAAGAACCACCAAATCAGGGGGAAACAGAGGTGATGTTTAAAGACAAGCTAAAAGCATTTTCAAAGTTTGAAGTAACCAAGAAATAGGAAAACTGGCCATTCAATAATAAACTTAAGCTGAAACAGCAACAAACATTAACATAATTTCTTAAATTACATTAAGAAATTAAGGTAATTTCTTACCTTAAGGTAAGACAAAATATCCTTAGATATTAACTAATATAATACCTTAACTGGCAGTAAGTTGCATTATTAGAATACGTTCCCAGTGGAGAAATGGCAAGGGAAACCATCAGATCTCCTGGGAAAGCTTATACAGAAGTAGACACAGAGGAAAAGAAAAGGGGGGGGGAAGATACGGAACAATTATGCGGCATCTGTTTCTTACACATCAGTGGGGGGCACTTTTCCCTAAATCAGTTGAATAGTCAGTGATGTGAAGGATGAGGACTCGTTAGGCAGCCTGCCGACAGCACCTGAAATGATTTGTCAAACAGTCGTGCCTCTAAAAATCAACAAGAAACCAGGAGGTGAGGCTTCTTTTATAAGGGGAAAGGCAAAAGCAATCTACACCCAGAGACAGGTTCCTGGGATTTTCAACAGGCTCATTATGCTCAGTTCTGCTTAAAAGTGAAAAAGATGCAGGATGCCAGAGTGGGAAATAAAATCAAAGGTGGCAACAGTTGCAAACAGAAGCTGTTGCAAAGGTTCGCAAGGTTCGCAGAAGTTAAACCCCACCTCCCACCATCCTGTATGGCAACCCACTCCAGTATTCTCGCCTGGAGAATGGACAGTGGAGCCTAGGGGGCTACAGTCCATAGGGTCACAAACAGTCAAGACACACCTGGAGCAACTTGTCATGCACACCACCCTGCACTGTGAGGACACTTCCCTCTTTACCTCCTTCAGCATCACAACAGTCAAGAAAGATAATGGTACATTCTTAGGAAAAATAGAAGCAACATTGAGAGCCCTCAGCTCTCAGTGTAATTGTGTCTGTCTTCAGGGGGACCATCTGGTGATCTTGGCCCTTTTTATTTTTTTATTTTTTTTTAATTCTTTATTTTTTTTAAATTTTAAAATCTTTAATTCTTACATGCGTTCCCAAACATGAACCCCCCTCCCACCTCCCTCCCCACAACATCTCTCTGGGTCATCCCCATGCACCAGCCCCAAGCAAGCTGCACCCTACGTCAGACATGGACTGGCGATTCAATTCTTACATGACAGTATACATGTTAGAATTCCCATTCTCCCAAATCATCCCACCCTCTCCCTCTCCCTCTGAGTCCAAAAGTCCGGTATACACATCTGTGTCTTTTTTCCTGTCTTGCATACAGGGTCGTCATTGCCATCTTCCTAAATTCCATATATATGGGTTAGTATACTGTATTGGTGTTTTTCTTTCTGGCTTACTTGGCCCTTTTTATTTATTCTTTTTATCTTAGCCTTTTTTAATGGCATCCTTTCAAGACCTCCTAGAAAAGACACAGACTAAATTAGTCCCAGATTAAATCAGTAAATAGATGCTGAGTGTTTAGAACAGTGTTAAGTCCATTATAAAAACTATCAGTGTTCATTATTTTAATTTTCCTTCCCGTCACAGTCATATAGCCCCTCCCCAGGCTATACGAGGGGCTTCTGGTTTGATTTCCCTCCTGAGTCCAGATCCCTGCCCCAAATCCCAACCTATGTGACTGGGTCCTAGGCATGGCAAAGCTCTTGCCAGCTCCCTTTTCCAGTAAAGTTCAATGTGTTTCTCTATTTTCAGCCCAGCATGGAGTTCTGCTATAAACCACACACGACACACTCTGATATCAAGAATCACCCTTGATTGGACCCACTCAGCTTCTCAGCTCTCCAGCTTTGACTCATGTAGCTAAAACAAACCCCATGTGGTGTGCCACCCGCTGACACCCCAGAGGCTTGTGTGTGAAGGTAACAGGTCTCAGGGCTACAACTAAGCTGAGAATATTTTTCAAAAGTCACATATATATAGCCAGAAAGAGGCTGGGTTATATCAGTGAGGGGACTCCAGAGAAGCAGTGTTAGGTCTCTGCTATAAGGTTACACTGAAGCAATAAAAAGGCAAATAACCAGGAACTCAAAAACACAGAATCTTGGGGACAGGTCAAGAAGGCACAAAAGGGCCTGAGGCAGTCTAAGCCAGACACTGTGACGGCCACCTCTCCATGAGAACCGAGATTTTATTTCTTTTGTGCCCTTCTATGACCCCACACTTGGAAAATGCTGCAATATTCACTGAATAAAGAAATGGATAAAGAAATCTACACATGGACATCACCAGATGGTCAACACCGAAATCAGATTGATTATATTCTTTGCAGCCAAAGATGGAGAAACTCTATACAGTCAGAAAAAAAAAAGAAAAGACCAGGAGCTGACTGTGGCTCAGATCATGAACTCCTTATTACCAAATTCAGACTTAAATTGAAGAAAGTAGGGCAAACCACCAGACCATTAAGGTATGACCTAAATCAAATCCTTATGATTATACAGGGGAAGTGAGAAATAGATTTAAGGGACTAGATCTGATAGACAGAGTTCCTGATGAACAATGGATAAAGGTTCGTGACATTGTACAGGAGACAGGGATCAAGGCCATCCTCAAGAAAAAGAATCGCAAAAAAAGCAAAATGGCTGTCTGAGGAGGCCTTACAAATAGCTATGACAAGAAGAAAAGCTAAAGGCAAAGGAGAAAAGGAAAGATACATCCATTTGAATGCAGAGTTCCAAAGAATAGCAAGGAGACATAAGAAAGCCTTCTTCAGTGATCAATGCAAAGAAATAGAGGAAAACAATAGAATGGGAAAGACTAGAGATCTCTTCAAGAAAATTAGAGAAACCAAGGGAACATTTCATGCAAAGATGGGCTCAATAAAGGTCAAAAATGGTATGGTCCTAACAGAAGCAGAAGATATTAAGAAGAGGCGGCAAGAATACACAGAAGAACTATACAAAAAAGATCTTCATGACCCAGATAAAAATGATGGTGTGATCACTCACCTAGCGCCAGACATCCTGGAATGTGAAGTCAAGTGGGCCTTAGGAAGCATCACTACAAACAAAGCTAGTGAAGGTGATGGAATTCCAGTATAGCTGTTTCAAATCCTAAAAGATGATGCTGTGAAAGTGCTGCACTCAATATGCCAGCAAATTTGCAAAACTCAACAGTGGCCACAGGACTGGAAAAGGTCCGTTTTCATTCCAATCCCTAAGAAAAACAATGCCAAAGAATGTTCAGACTACCACACAATTGCACTCACCTCACACACTAGTAAAGTAATGCTCAAAATTCTCCAGGCCAGGCTTCAACAATACATGAACCGTGAACTTCCAGATGTCCAAGCTCGTTTTAGAAAAGGCAGAGGAACCAGAAATCAAATTGCCAACATGCACTGGATCATTGGAAAAGCAAGAGATTTCCAGAAAAACATCTATTTCTGCTTTAGTGACTGTGCCAAAGCCTTTGACTGTGTGGATCACAATAAACTATGGAAAATTCTGAAAGAGATGGGAATACCAGACCACCTAACCTGCCTCTTGAGAAAACTGTATGCAGGTCAGTAAGCAACAGTTAGAACTGGACATGGAACAACAGACTGGTTCCAAATAGGAAAAGGAGTACGTCAAGGCTGTATATTGTCACCCTGCTTATTTAACTTATATGCAGAGCACCTCATGAGAAACGCTGGGCTGGAAGAAGCATAAGCTGGAATCAAGATTGCCAGGAGAAATATCAATAACCTCAGATATGCAGATGATACCACCCTTATGGCAGAAAGTGAAGAAGAACTAAAGAGCCTCTTGATGAAAGTGAAAGAGGAGAGTCAAAAAGTTGGCTTAAAGCTCAACATTCAGAAAACTAAGATCATGGCATCTGGTCCCATCACTTCATAGCAAATAGATGGAGAAAGAGTAGAAACAGTGGCAGACTTGATGCAAAGAACTGACTCATTTGAAAGGACCCTCATGCTGGGAAAGATTGAAGGTGGGAAGAGAAGGGTACAACAAAGGATGAGATAGTTGGATGGCATCACCGACTCAATGGACATGAGTTTGAGTAAACTCTGGTCTTTGGTGATGGACAGGGAGGCCTGGCATGCTGCAGTCCATGGGGTCACAGAGAGTTGGACATGACTGAGCAACTGAACTGAACTGAACTGAACTGAACTGAAAGAAATCGATGGATCATCCAGGTATGGAATTCCTCTTTTATATGGTGCTGGTTAATGGTATGGCAAGATTGGGAGAAGCAGAAGCTTCAAATTGCAAAGAATTTGATGAATTAGACACTGTCTACCCCAAGGATCAACTCTAACTGTTCCTCCAGCCTGTATGCTGAACTGCTGGCTTGCTGCTCCAGTCTCTGTGTTTGGGGTCCCTCCTCTGCTGTTTGAGCCCCTGTATATCCCTTCATCCATGTACTTACTACCTGCAGAAGAATTTCCTCTTTTCTGTCTTCCCTACTGAACTTGACCCATCACCTGGCACATAGTAAGAACTCACAGATGTTGTTAAGTAACCCTGTCCTGAGGATTTACCCACAGAGATGAAACGACAAGTTTTTCCTGGAGATAAGGGCAATAATGAGGCTTCTGCTCTTACCTCAAGGCAATAGGACCAACTGAGAACCAACAGGAAAATACCCAAGAGGGTTTGACTTTCTAAAGTCACCAAGACAGCAAGTGGGCTTAAAACTGAATTTAGAAAGATAATAGCCATGCTAATAATGACTGACATAAAGAGAGGAGGTGGGGTTATTAATCAATGAGGAATTGGACCTGAATCAGCAACGTGTCCACCATGAGAGCTGACATGCCCCTCAGCTGCACCCAGAAGAAGGGGAAAATAACCTGCCTCTCTCTGCACTATCAGGCCACATCTTGAGCAGTGGCTGCTCTCACCTCTGGAGTCCACTCCACAAGAAGAGAATGGAAAACTCAGTCGAAAATATCCATAACATAAGTGGACTTAAACTCATGGCACAAAAGAACCTGTCAAAGAAACCATCTGGCCTGGAGATGGCTTTAAGTGACGTAAGAGCTGTGATCATATCAAAAGGCCTGTTAGGATAGAAACCAAGGCTCAGGGAGTTACTTGATCAAAATCACAATGACTTGGTGGGAGAGCTGAGAATCAAACTCTAGCCTTACCATTCTAAGCCCCCAAACCATTATGCTTGAAATAGGGCTTGATGTCTTTGAAAAATCCCTTTGGGTCTCAGTCCCCATCAGTATGAGGATGCAGCTCCATCACTTCAGCTACTGATGTCTGGCAGATTTCCACATCATGTGTACATTAAACAGAGGAAGGGAAATCTTAATGCCCTCGGCAACCTGGGCAAACCATCTCAGGGCCAGGAAGCTGAACTACCTTTAGGCATCCTGGTCTGAAACATGCAATAATGGAGACTGTACAATAGCTGGAGCCTCTGTATTCATTCAACAATATTTTTTAGTGCCTACTCAAACCAAATTCCATGCTAAGTGCTGGGTACACAGTGGTTAATAAAATGGCAATGTAATAGAAGAGACAAGCATTATAACCAACAAACCACAAATAAACTGTATACAATTAACAACTGTGATAAATATAATGAAGGCAAGTAACTGAATTTTATAAGAGAGAATAATAGGCGGGTGAGGGTTATTAAACAGAGCAAGCACTACATCACCCCTCCATGTTGTTCTCTCTGGGAAAAGCTGTATTATAGAACTAGGCTTGCCTTAAGGCCAAAAATGAGAACCTGCAAGCTCAGGCATGCCTCCAGAGAATACTCTGGAGCTTCAGTTAAAGAAAAAGCCCATCACAGGTTGAACAGAGGCTGATGAGCATCTTCATAAAGAAGAGGCACCACCTGAGTAAGTGTTACCACCTGGGAATGAAAAATACAAGAGGAGCCCTCTTAGGTCAGCTATGTTAAGTTAGTTGGAGGGTAAAAGGAAGCAGGAAACAGGCAGGAAGAGATGAGGAGTAGGTAATCTTTAACACACACCACCACCCGCTAGTCACGGTAATAGTAGACACAACAACATGTGTCCACATAAGCAGTCACACATGGGTGTTCACAGAAGCTACACTCACACCCTAGCACGGGAGACAACCATAATGTTCATCAACAGGTGAACAGATAAATCCACAGTGGTATACTTCTGAAATGAACTAGTAGTCAACAATAAGGAGTATACTACTGACATCTGAAAGGACACTGAATGAATCTCACAGACTTTATACAAAATGAAAGAAACGAGACACAAAAGAAGAACCCACATTGTATGGTTCCATTTCTATGAAACACTAGCCAGACCACCAATCAGCTGTGATGTGTCAGCTTGTGCCTGGGGTGGGGAACGGGGAGAGCAGAAAGGAGGCAGAGATTAACCGAAAAAGAGAGAGACATTCATAAAACTGTCAGAGGAGATGGAAATGTTCTGTGTCTGCATGGGGTGGGAGTTACACGGGTCAGCAGCCTGTACACTAGCAGGTGTGAGTTTCATTACATGCAAATTACACCTCAATGAAGTTGATTTTTTTTTAGTTTCCTCATTCTTTCAGTCCTGTGCAATATTCTTTCAAAAAAAGAAACAAGTTCCTTAGAGGGAAGGAGGTCGACACAATTACAGTGCTCTATCTGAAGTCACTCCACAGTCCTTGCATTTAATTAATAGGGTGGGGGGAGGTGAATGCCAACTCTCAGCAGTGTCCAGTCCACTGCCTGAGACCCTGAGGACACCCTCTGTTCCCCTGACAGGTAGCAACCGGACCTAGCAGCAATAGTGACAATTTCTTTCGGGAGGTCTGCCAACCTGTTATTCATACTGACCTACACTTCCAGGCCAGAATGCCCCAGCTGAGCACTGAGGACCCCTTTGGGTAAACTGCATTATAAGGCTAGGGCCTCTACATAGGGAATCTACTGTTTTAATTACATAGCAAATGTTGTTGAGGACATTGTTCACTATTTCATCCTGTCCCCAGTACAGAGAAACATAAGAGAAATTCTTCTCTGATCTTAGTTGCAGAATTAAAGGAATCAACTGTGCTAAACTGTTTTTCACATATGAATATTAATTCATATTGGTTAGTTTAGTTGCTAAGTCATGTTTGACTCTTGTGACCCCATGGACTGTAGCCTGCCAGGCTCCTCTGTCCATGGGATTCTCCAGACAAGAATACTGGAGTGGGTTGCCATTTCTTCCTCCAAAGATCTTCCCTTCCCAGGAATCAAACCCGGGTTTCCAGCTTTGCAGGCAGATTCATTATCAACTGAGATACTATCAGCCCTTAATATATATTCGGTTAGCCAAAAGTTCGTTCAGGTTTTTCTGTAAGATGGTATGGAAAAATCCAAACAAAATTTTTGGCCAATCCAGTACTAATATGATTCCTGTTTTGAAATTATCTGTTTGGAAGTTAAGTATGTGACCCACCTCCAGCAAGTGTGCCAAAATTTGAAGCACACATTTGATCCATTAACCTCACCCAGGGTTCCCATCTATTTCCCTGTCATTATTCTCCTTTTGTCTTAATTTCCTCAATTACACTTTTCAAATAACTTTATTTTAGAAAGGTTTAGGTTCACAGAAAAAACTGAGCAGAAAGTAGAGGTTTTCTATATATTCCCTTCCTCTACCCATGCAATCTCTCCTATTATCAACATCACTCGCCAGACTAGTACTGTATTAATCTATGAACCTACATTGACACCAACTGACCTCAGTATTACCCAAAATCCATCGCTTATATTGGGATCCACACTTAAGTTGTATATTCTGTGAGCTTGGACAAATGTGTACCCACCATTATAGTATCACATAGAATAGTTTCAGTGATTTGTGTTCCATCATTTAATCCCTTCCCCCACCCCTAGCCCCTAGCCCTTAGTAACCACTAAATTTTTACTGTTCTCATAGTTTTACGTTTTCCAGAATGTCATATGGTTGGAGTTATACAGTACGTAGCCTTTCTGATTGGCTTCTTTCACTTAGTAATATGCATTTAAAGCCTTTTTCAAGGCTTGATAGCTCTTTTTAGCAATGAATAATATTTTATTATCTGGATATATTATAGTTTATCCATTCACCTACTGAAGGATATCTTGGTTGGTCTAAGTTTTGGAAATTATGAATAAAATTGCTATGTGTGTGCAGGTTTCTATGCGGACATATGGTTTCAAGTCCTCTGGCTAAATACCAAGAAGTACAATTGCTGGGCTGTATGGTAAGAGTATATTTAGTTTTGTAAGAAGCCTCCAAACTGTCTTCTAAAAGGACTGTACCACTTTGCATTCCCACCAGCAATAAAACAAGAGTTCCTACTGCTCTACATCTTATTCAGCATTTGATGTTATCAGTCGTTTGGATTTTAGCCATTCTAATAAGTGTGTCTAGTAAGAAGGTCTTAACAATCTGGATAACCACGATGGTGTAGTCACTCACCTAGAGTCAGACATCCTGGAGTGTGAAGTCAACTGGGTCTTAGGAAGAATTACTGTGAACAAAGCTACTAGAGGTGATGGAATTCCAGCTGAGCTATTTCAAATCCTAAAAGACGATACTGTGAAAGTGCTGCACTCAATATGCCAACAAATTTGGAAAACTCAGCAGTGGCCACAGGACTGAAAAGGTCAGTTTTCATTCCAATCCCCAAAAAGGGCAATGTCAAAGAATGTTCAAACTACCATACCATTGCATTCCTTTCACATGCTAGCAAGGTTATACGCAAAATCCTTCAAGCTAGGCTTTAGCAGTACATGAACTGAGAACCTGCAACTGTACAAGCTGGATTTAGAAAAGGTAGAGGGACCTGCCAACATTTGCTGCATCATAGAAAAAGCAAGGGAAATCCACCAATACATTTACTTCTTCTTCACTGACTACACTGAAGCCTTTGACTGTGTGGATCACCACAAACTGTGGAAAATTCTTAAAGAGATGGAAATACCAGACCACCTTACCTGCCTCCTGAGAAACCTGTATGAAGGTCAAGAAGCAACAGTTAGAACTGGACATGGAACGATGGACTGGAACAACTCTAGGAAAGGAATATGACAGGGTTGTGTATTGTCACCCTGCTTAATTAACATATGCAGAGTATATCGTTCAAAATGCCAGGCTGGGTAAACACAAGCTGGAATCAAGATTGCTGGGAGAAACATCGACAACTTCAGATATGCACACGATGCCACTCTAATGGCAGAAAAGACCCTGATGCTGGGAAAGATTGAGGGCAGGAGGAGAAGGGGACAACAGAGGATGAGGTGGTTGGATGGCATCACCAACTTGGTGGACATGGGTTTGAGCAAGCTCTAGGAGTTGGTGATGGAGAGGGAGGCATGGCATGCTGCAGTCCATGGGGCTACAAAGAGTCGGACATGACTGAGTGACTGAACTGAACTGAATGGCAGAAAGCAAAGAGGAAATAAAGAGCCTTCTTGATGAGAGTGAAAGAGGAGAGTAAAAAAAACCGTCTTAAAACTCAACATTCAAAAAACTAATATCATGGTATCTGGTCCCATTACTTCATGGCAACTAGATGCGGAAAAAGTGGAAGCAGTGGCAGATTTTCTTCTCTTGGGCTCCAAAATCACTGTGGATGGTGACTGCAGCCGTGAAACTAAAAGACGCTTGCTCTTTTGAAGAAAAGCTAGGACAAACCTAGACAGAGTATTAAAAAGCAGAGACACCACTTTGCCAACAAAGGTCTGTATAGTCAAAGCTACAGTTTTTCCAGTAGTCATGTATGAATGTGAGAGTTGGACCACAGAGAGGCTGAGCACCAAAGAATTGATGCTTTTGAATTGTGTGCTGGAAAAGACTCTTGAGAGCCCCTTGGACAGCAAGGAGATCAAACCAGTCAATCCTAAAGGAAATCAGTCCTGAATATTCATTGGAAGGACTGATACTGAAGCTCCAATACTTTGGCCACCTGATGCGAACATCCAGCTCACTGGAAAAGACCCTGATGCTGGGAATGAGGGAGGGCAGGAGGAGAAGGGGGCAATAGAGGAAGAGATGGTTGGATGGCATCACCGAGTCAATAGCCATGAGTGAAGCAAACTTCAGGAGGCAGTGAAGGGATAGGGAAACCTGAAGTGCTGCAGTCCGTGGGATCTCAAAGAGTCAAACACGACTTAGGGACTGAACAACAATAAGTGTATAGTGGTACCATGTTGTTTTAATTTGCATTTTCCTAATGACATTATTTTGCCGACTAAGGTCCGTCTAGTCAAGGCTATGGTTTTTCCTGTGGTCATGTATGGATGTGAGAGTTGGACTGTGAAGAAGGCTGAGCACCGAAGAATTGATGCTTTCAAATTGTGTGCTGGAAAAGACTCTTGAGAGCCCCTTGGACAGCAAGGAGATCAAACCAGTCAATCCTAAAGGAAATCAGTCCTGAATATTCATTGGAAGGACTGATGCTGAAGCTCCAATACTTTGGCCACCTGATGCGAACATCCAACTCACTGGAGAAGACCCTGATGCTGGGAATGAGAGAGGGCAGGAGGAGAAGGGGGCAATAGAGCAAGAGATGGTTGGATGGCATCACCGAGTCAATAGCCATGAGTGAAGCAAACTTCAGGAGGCAGTGAAGGGATAGGAAAACCTGAAGTGCTGCAGTCCGTGGGATCTCAAAGAGTCAAACACGACTTAGGGACTGAACAACAATAAGTGTATAGTGGTACCATGTTGTTTTAATTTGCATTTCCCTAATGACATGTGATGTTGAGCATCTTTTCATACAGTGTGTGACATCTGTATATCTTCTTCAGTGTGGTGTCTGTTCAGATATTTTGCCCATTTTTAACTGGGTCGCTTTAGTTTTAAGAGTCCTTTGTATATTTTTGGATAAGTCCTTGAATCAAATATGTCTTTTCATATGTTTTCTCTGAATCTGTGGCCTGTCTTCTCATTCTCAATTACTTCATAGAAATCTTTATGTAGTGTATATTTTTAAAAGTCACACTGATCCTTTTGGAAACAAGTTAGTATATTGATAGTTTTTTTTTAATTAATTGATTTTAATTGGAGGCTAATTACTTTACAGTATTGTAGTGGTTTCTGCCATACATTGACATGACACTTTCTACATATTTTTAAACATGAATAGAATAATGAAGGTTATACCAGGGGTGATTTTTTTCTTTCTTCTGTTGTCTTTTGTTGCTTTGTTTTGACTCACCTACTGACTGCAAAGCCTTGAACAAATCCCCTCCTCTCTTAAGGCCTCAGTTTCTTCTTCTGCAAAATAGATGAGATGAATTAGATGATGCCTGGGGTTCCTTAAAGTTATCACACCATATATACAGATGGCACAGCCAGTGAAGGGCAGCACTCCAGCTGACATCATGGCAACAAAGACTCATACCCTGAGCAATCTGAAAAATGGATTTAACATGCTGACATAAGGTGAGATGCCCAGTGACTCTCCAACCTTCACTAAATGTCCCCGTAAGGAGATAACATCAAAGAACGGGTATTATTTGATCGCTTCTTGGAGAAGGACCTGGGATGGAAATCTCTCCAGTGCTGAACTGTTGACTGATAGAAGACACACCAATACTCTGGATTAAAAATGAATGTAGGGGAGATTAAGGAAAAAAGTAAGTGAAAAGGCTTTATAAACCTAAACCTGGAGCTTCTCTGATGGTTCAGTGGTAAAGAATCCACCTCCAGTGCAGGCAACACTGATTTGATCCCTGGTCCAGGGAGATTCCACATGTCTCAGAGCAACCTAGCCCATGAGCCACAACTACTGATCCTGTGCTCTAGGAACCACAACTACTGAGCCAACGTACACAGCTATTGAAGCCCACATGCCTAGAGCCTGTGCTCCACAACAAGAGAAGCCACTGCAATGAGAAGCCCAAGCATTGCAACTAGAAAGTAGCCACTGGGTAGCCACAACTAGAGAAAAATGCCCGTGCAGCAACAAAGACCCAGCACAGCCAAAAATGAACAAATAAGTAAAATTATTTAAAAATATTTAAACCTAAACCTGGAAACAATTAGGAAACTGAATAAGTGGCATTTCAAGCCCAGGGAATCCTAGCACCTCTGGGTGCTCTCATAGCCATTAGTACCACTTCACTGATGACAAAGTGTACTTGGAAGCTCAGATTTTTCTCCTGTGATTCTCATTTCTTACCATTACTAGCTAAACTAATGGTTCTGAGTTTTTTAAACAGATGAAGAAACTGAGGTTTAGAAAGATTAAATGATCCACCTAAGACTACACAAAGAGTGACAGAAAAGAGCAAGAGTCCAAGGCTTCCAACTTCAGATCCAGAATTCTTTGCACCTTGCTTTCTGCCCACACCATGACTAGCTCAAATTTCATCACTTTCCTGGGCAAACATCTCCCTTCCTTGGCCATTTCCATTCTTCCTCTTCAGTCTCAGCTGCTGATCAATTTTATAGGGCTTTATGAACACATTCCAGATGACTCTAAGTCAGGAGAGATGATTAATATCACAGATGTCGGGTGAAGAATTGAAAGCAACAGGTTGGAATGTAGAGCAGAAACCAATTTGATGAAATCTTACAGATTTAATATTGAAACCTGAACCAGGTATGCCCCACTGCCCCTGGGTGCTGCTTTATGTCTCCACATTTCATGCTGGTCCCCTGCCTAGAACAGGTCCCTTCCTGGCCTACCTAGCCAGGATCTGCTCTTCATTCTGCACATCCTAGCTGGACTGTCTTCTCTTGGAAGCCCTACCAAGCACATTCAGGCAAAACTGTTAAATCTTTTCTTTTTAGTGTCACAGTTATACCTAGAACACTTTTATTGATGCCTTGACCTCAGAGTACTATGTAATTGTGTGTATACATCTGTTTCCTCTCTGGAAGCCAGAAGTCAATTGAATCATCTAAAGAATCCTGTGCACATCATCATTATTTGTTTACATGTCTATAAACTCCTGGAGAGCAGGATCTGGGTCTTTCTCATGCTGTATCTCCAGCCAGGACCAGACTAAAGTATATAAACTTTGATGCCAGCTAGTGAAGAAGACAGACAAAGCCCCTAACCCTGCAACCTTACATTCTGGTACAGGGAAGTCAATAACACTCATCAAGGCAAAACAAAAGAACAGGAACATTTCAGACAGCGGCAAGTGCTATGAAAAAACAAGCAGGGTTATTAGAAAGGAACCAACCAAGGGTTACCTTAGTCAGGTCAAGAAAGGGTTTTGAAATTTGAGCTAAGACTTAAATGATGCATAGGAACCAGCTGTGGGAGGATCTGGGGCAAGACCACTGCAGTCAGAAGAGCAGCGGGGTCAAATAAATCACTGAGCCATGAAGAAGCAGAGCACATTCAAGGGACAGACTCAGACTGGGTATTAAGTTGAGAATCATACCACAATCTTCCCTGAGGGCAGGGGTGGAGGAATACAGGGGGGTGAGACTGATATTTCTTGAATGCCTTCCAGATCCCTGGAACTCAACATACATGATCTCATATCATCCACACGACCAGAAAGTAGACGATCCCCATTCTACAGGCATGGAGAACGAGGCCCAGGGAGGAGGTGGGGCAGAAGCCAGATCTGGCTGACCCCCACCCCAGCTGCTCCTCTCACGCCACCATGTCACCCTGCACCAGCTGCCTCCTGACACAGTGGAAGAATGAAAGAGGGCACAACGCAGGTTAATACCGGGTAAAAAGCAGCCAGAACCACAGGGATGGGCAGACCAAAGCCTGCTGAAATTTTGGAACACGAATGAGCAGAGCCCATCTCTTCTGCTCCTGCCCCTCTGCCATTCTGCAGCATACCAACGGCACCCAGAAAAGCCCTTCAAATGCATTCTCTGAGTGTTTCGATGAGGACTGGGTCTGAAAAGAAACCTGGCTGTGTGAGCTGAGCTGTAGATAATTCCCCAAGCTCTCTCCCTCTAATTATGGTGCACGCAGACAGCCCGAGAAACAAAGGCCTGGGCCCTCTGTTGATTCAACGTCGCCTCATCTGAAGTCTAGGTATTTATTTTAATTCGGGACTTGGTTCCTTTTAAAGGAAAAATCAAAGAGTCCCTGAAGAGCTTCTCCTGCTAAGATTTCAATCTCCATTTCCTCCAAAATGGATGTCAAAGGCAAAAAAACCCTGGGATTCTTGTGACCATCCACGCTGGGTTTCTAATTTTGACAAGGAAACCATAATCTGGTGGTCTAACCCCTGACGAAGAATGCAAGGGGGAAAAAATGAAAATCAAATTGAGGAATCGATCAAAACACAAAAAAAGAGGTCTGAGCACAACGGCACTCAGAGAAATAAAATCTCCTGAGGTTCTCAGCTAATAGGAGCAGCTGGTGAAGACCACCTAAGACAAGAGAATGAGAAAGGGCTTCCAGCGAGAGAAAGGAGAGAGGCTTCCGAGGGACAATGGGGCAGAAATTAGCATTCCAATGAACCAGCACAAAGGGACTCTGACCAAGCCTGGGAAGGAGGCCCCTCTCCTCCAGGACCTTTCTTAAGGTCCATTTGTATCTCTCTGCAGCCTCCCCACAAAATCGGTTGGCTTCCTACATGTTAGCTTCTTGTGTATTTTTTAATAGAAGTGTGTTGCGGGGCTTCATTTAGCTAAAAATAAATCTCTCCTCTGCTTGGTATTTGGGCAGAATATGGCCCAGACATCTAAACACACACTTGTTGTCAGAACTTTGCTGTCTCCTTTTCCCTTTCTTTTAATGAAAGTTTGGATTCCACTGAGCGTTCTTCCACTCTTAAGCTCCAAACATTTCAAACAGCACAAAAGATATGACAAGATGAAAGGAAGTGTCCACAAATAGACAGCTAGACAACTAGTTAGCAGCTGTCTGCTTTTCTTCAGGGTTTTTTCTTTTTTTTTTTTTTTCCTGCAGGGGGGAAAAGTTTATTTTTCATTCTTGAAGGAGGCTGACTACAGAATGTCTCTCCCTCTCTCTCTTGCTCTCTTTCCTTCTCACATTGGCCCTTTTCCAAGCCTGTTTAGTGTTAGACGCGGAAAAACACTTACCATGCCATGTGTAACCCTGAACTGTAGAACTCATTGTCCTTCTGGGGCAACGTGTGGGGAGCTGCCGCGTTTAAGTGGAATTGCTCATTCTCCATCTCTTATAGTCCAGTGTTTGCAATTTAATGAGGTTTTGGTGTTCCATCCAGTAAGGGCATTTCTTTAACAAAGGGAACCCGAAGCCCCGGCTTTGATTTAAGGACCTGCCCTGGCTTGGTGGAGCTGCTTTAAATCTATTACAGACCCAGATCAAGTGAGGTTTAATTCGAACTTACTCCTCTTCTCCGCTGACAGGCCGGGCCAGAACCTGATGCTCTAATCTTGGTTTTAATTGCAGTTGCTTTACAAGTGTTTGCCTTCTTTTCTCTCCCCTCACTGCCTGAGCACACCTTAAGCTCCTGAGATGAAGGGCCGGCAGTGTGAGGACGCACGTTTGGAACTGAGAACACCTCCCTGCTCAGGGCTGGTCCAGACCCTGTCTCAGGGATGAAGGCGACGCTGCTGCAGGAGAGGAGAGGGGATGACAGCCCTCTGCCGGAGTTCCTTCAGGGCTGGAAGGAGGCACCTCTGAGCACACTGTGCTCGGCCACGCTGGACCCACATCCCCTCCTGCCTGGTACACACCACTGCGGGGCTCTCTACTTTTCCTGGCCAGACTGGATTCATCCTCCACCCCTCATTTTCCTGAGTAGCAATGCTCCCCTTGTCCAGGAAGGGTTGTCAGCCCAGAGACTTCCCTCTGTCCCCTGGCACCTCATCAAATCCATCCCTGCTGAGGTCAACCTTCTCTGCAGACTACGTCTCAAATGTACCTGCGCCCTCTTGTCCAGCCTGTGAGGGTGCCCCAGTGCAGCCTTCTTCATTCCTAGCTGATGTTGCAGCCTGAAGCCTCACTTTCCTCTAATTCCTCCTCTATGCTACAGCAGGAAAGCGCATGTTTGCTGTTGTTGTTGTTTTTTAATTACTATTCTGTTCACCTTCTTCACCACCTCCCAGTGATTCTCACCTGCCTCAGCATAAGGTTCAGACCTAGTCTGGGCTCTGGGGCCCCTCATCATCTCACCTTTGTCCATCTCTGAAACCGGAGGAAGCAGGCAGGGCACAACGTTTGAAAGAATGACACAGCCTAAGGACGCCACACAAACCAATTAGAATCAAACAGGTCGAGATGACAAATAAGTTACACTTTGACTGGAACTTGATCCTCAATCAGCAAGCTAAATGACACACCCCGAGGCACCATCTAAAGACGAAAATGTGGGCGGTGGCCCAATTCGTGGGCACCTCCAGCCCCTCCCCAAAATAGCTGGATAATCCTCCTGCTCATTAGTCTATGAAATTACCCAGCCCATAAAAACTAACCACACCATATGTCAAGGCCACTGCACTTGCCCTGTGCAATGGCCCACACTCTGTGCAGTGTGTTTCTCTCTGAATAAATCCACTTCTTACCATCACTTTGTTTCTTTTCTCACTGAATTTGTTCTGCGATGAGACTTCAAGAACCTGAGCTTCATTACTGTGGGTTTTGGCTGGGTTCGAGTACCAGCCATGTAGGTGAGAGTCCCAAGCAAGGTTTTGGCCAAGTTTGAGTCCTGGTACATGGGTTCAGTCTCAATCGGAGGAAAATGGTTTCATCTCCATGGCCTTTTCTCCCATCACTGCCCAAGCTCAGCACCAGTAAGATAAACCTACCCACTCTCAGGCATCCATGACTTTCTTCAAGCTGACCCCTCTGCCTGATGTCCCTTCCCCACACCAGCCTGGCCAGCATCTCAACCCACTCCATGAAGCTCTCCCTGACCCCTTCTCTTGTCCCACAGCACTGCACGGGCAGTCAGCCACTCACTAAGCCTCATCCCCTCTTCCTCATCCCTCTGCATCTCAGCCAGACAGGGGACAACTCACATATCTCTCTCCACTCAGCCTACCCTAGGATGATCATCAATAAAAACTGATGCATAGATTAACTAATTCATTAAACATCAGAGAAACTAGCCAGAGGATCCTGCAGTCCTGGCAGCCGTGGCAGGAAAAGAGGCCAAGAGGTCTTCATGAAGCTCCCCTGCGTGTGTGCTAAGTCGCTTTAGTTGTGTTCAACTCTTTGAGACCCCATGGACTATAGCCCGCCAGGCTCCTCTGTCCACGGGATTCTCCAGGAAAGAATCCTAGAGTGGGTTGCCATGCCCTCCTCCAGGGGATCTTCCTGACCCAGGGATCAAATTTGAATCTCCTGCAGCTCCTGCATTGCAGGCAGGTTCTTTACTGCTGAGCCACCAGGGAAGCGTGAAAGCTTGTCTGTCTAGGGCTGACCTTCCTTAGGATGGAAGGATGGTGCCATGTAAGGCACAGGGTGCCTTAGGCACAGGCCCATCCTGTAGGCACCTCCTGGGAAGAGAAACCTCAGTGACACGATTAACCCTTCATATCCTGGAGAGGCAGCCTGGGGGTGCAGAGGAAGCCAGGAACTGAAGTCCAAAGGGGTGGATCCTCTGCCTCTTGCTTTGCAACTCTGCAGAAGTCACATGACTATCTGGGTCTTCATTTGTTAATTAGGATGATACCACCCATCCTGGCTGTTTCATTATCTGGACAGAAGGACAGCATCACATGTAAGAGTATTCTGCTAACCAACCATGATACAAGCATCGTCCTTATTTGAGTTTCTTTAGGGTCTATCCTCTGGTCAGCTCAGCAAATGTGCCTAAATTCTTTAAATGTCTGCCTCCTAGAAATGTTCTTTCATTAAAATCTTGAACATACATTTACAAGCAAGTAGGATATAAGATGGCTTCCAAGGGGGTTTAATGGTAAAGAATCTGCATGCCAATGAAGGAGACGCGGGTTTGATCCCTGAATTAGAAAGATCCCCTGGAGAAGGAGATGGCAACCCACTCCAGGATTCTTGGCTGGGAAACCCCATGGACAGAGGAGCCTGGCTACAGTCCATGGGGTTGCAAAGAATCAGACACGATATGGCGACCAAATAGCAGAAAGGATATAAGACACACCTATGTGGTACAAAATAATACTTTGGAGGAGTAATCAGTGTGTTTTTCCTTCATGACTGATTTTCTTCACTGCTCCTCCAAGGACATCCACCTCCACGTATGTGAGTCATCTAATGTGTGGAAGTAAGAGAGAAATGGAGGAACCAGAAAACTAAGAGGGAACATTCTTAAATATTAAGTTCAACATCCCTGGTCCAAGTATAAGACAGATCTAGAGCATATTTTCAGAGTGAGTACTTCTTGACACTAGACTGGACTAAAAAGACAGGTTGAGAGAGTAGAAGAGGAGAGACCCCATGGACAGAAACAGTGAGATGGAATGACCACTGGCATCTGGCATCTCCCTGAGCAGGAGTCACCCATCACCATCATCAACCTGGGAGTTGAATGGAAACCCAGCTCCCTCACTTTCAACTACTGATGACGACCAATCAATGACAGCCCTACATCACCCAGGAGGGGAGGGGTTCATCTCCTCTCCATCCAAAAGTTCGCCCAGCTTCTCATTCAACTCATTCCATGTCAGAAATGGCCCAGGGCACTTGAAGGGTCCCCTCTATACACACACACACTCGCACACCTGCACTAAGTAGAAAATAGTGCCTTGCAGACACCGGGATGGGGCTGGGGGTTATCCCCACACTTGTTCACGGTGAGACCAGGTGGAACCAGCTTAAGGTCTCCCACCAAGGTAGAACTGGGATGGACACACACACATATACATACAACTCCATCTGCTGCCCTTACATATGCGTAAAGTACCCCTCAGACCTCACAAAGAGTTTCTGAAACTAAACCAACAAAGGCACATTTTTAGGGAGAAAAGAACTCAGCCTCTTAACAAATAAAATAGGATATTTGCTCCAAAGAACTGACTTAAAATAATATCAAAGTCTTACTTGAAGTAGTTACTATAATAAAACTTCTCTCTGAGGGCATCATCCTTATTCATCAAGTGTTTGACACATTTTGCTGATGTCAAGGAACACTCCTGGAGCCAGATGACACCAGGTATGAAAGGGTTAAACACGGATACCCACTGAGTTGGTGAGGGAGAGATGGAGCGAGTGAGGGATGTTGCATGATACTACATACAGATAGTGTCTGAGCATCCATGTTTCTGCCCAACAAGGGATCTGCTTTTTATTTATTCATACTCCAATCTATCTGGCAAGAACCAAGCAAGATTAAACCTTTCTCACATCTCTGCAGTAAGAGCTGAGCCCAGTGACAGCTGACCGAAGCCTGGAGCATAAAGATGAGGAGAAGGCAGAGGGCGCAGAATCCTGCAAATAAATGAATAGTTCAAGTCCTAAGAGAGTAGAGAAAAAGTGGGCTCACAGCCACATATGTAGGAGAATATAAACTTCACTCATTCATTTGGCCATTAATCTCTAGGCACCTTTATGCTTCAGGCATCCTGTACCGTGGGACCGGAAGTCACACCATCAGCAGAACTGTTAGCCTCGTGGGGATGACTATCTGCTCCAAGACAAACAATCACCAAGGCAATTACAATACTGTGCAATTAAAACAAGTGCTATGGCAGGGAAGGCAGGCTTCCTGTAGAGCCCTGCCATGGAAACACCCTGCACAGTGACAGGACAGAGTCCAGGGTTGAGTGGTGGTTACAGAAAGTTACTATCAGAATAAATTGTAAGCTGTGGCCTAAAGGGTGAGTAAGAGTTTTTCAGGTAAAGAGGAGGTACGGAATGAATCAAGCTATTGGAACATTCAGAGCTGAAGCACGACAGGACCAAGAGGAAAAGCAAACTCGTGAACGTGTTACGTGCGGCGCACGGTTTTGTCGGTTTGACATCGTTGCTTTCATTGCTGCTGCTGTTCATTCCTGGCCAACAAAATGAAGGTTTCACATGAAAATTCAGATTTCTGATTTCTCTGGAAATTCCCTCATAAAAATAATCTGCTAGAACCGAGTACTGACTGGCCCCTTTAAACAGGCCCTAATTTGCTACAGTCCCTACCGTTCCTTCTTGTGCACCAGCAGAGAAGCTTAGATTAGTTGATATTCATTGCAGACCTTGCAATGTTGTCCTTCTAATAGAAGAGTTCAAGAAAAAGCAAGATGTTTCTTACCTCCGTATTTTTGCAAAAATAGACAGGGTAGGATAGAGGGAGGGAGCCATGTTTCCCCCTGCTCTCTACCCTCATCAGTATGGCTGACCAGACCTTATACACATTTGAGTGTTGAGCCCCTGGTCTAGATCTCCATAATGGTAGGAACCATGTCTTTATCACCTCTGTGGATTCAATACCACGTACAGTGCCTGGCACTTAGTGAAGGAGAAATGTGTTTTTTGAATGAATTAAAAGTGTGTACAAGGGGCCTGATGCAAAAAAGAGCATGTCTTTTTCAGAGAGCTGGGGGCAAAAATTAAGACGAATGTAAAGGTGGAGCCTGACAGAGGGTGGAGAGCAGGGCAGAGGCCATCTCAGCGAGGTCTGGCCAGGTTTCCTAGAGTCTAGACTTTCTCCTAAGGGCAGTCTCCTAAGGGGACCTGGAGAAGGGTTTTAAACAGAGGAGTGGACTTAACCAACTTGGTGGTTAGAAAGATCTCTCAGCACCATTGTAGAAGCTGGTTCAGAAGAGAACATATTATAGTCTGGTCTAAGGATGCATCATGACGGTCAAGGTCCTCAACGATGCAAGCCTCAGTGGATGGTGGGGGTCGGGGTGCAGAGTGAAGGTAAAGGGTTTTTAGGTGATGGCAACACCAGGGTGGGTAATGGTTTGAGGGTAGAGAGAGGAGGGAGAGGGTCTGACTTAGGTCTTTGGGTGGAACCATCCCATTCTGGAAACAAACTGGGCTCCCATGAACCCAGTGAATCAGAATGAGTATACTTTCCATGGTCTCTCCTCTTGCTTTTCAATTCGTGCCCTTCTAGAGGTTCGGCTACTGTTTCAGTGAGGGCTTGCCAGATAAAATATAGAATACCCAGTTAAACTGGAATTTCAGATGAACAATAAATTTTTTACATCTAAGTAAGTCCTGTGAAACACTGGGCATTCTGAATTTCTTTTTAACGTTTATTATTTTTTGGTCACAAACATGGCATGTGGGATCGTTGTTCCCCAGCTAGGGATTGAACCTGTGTTCCCTGCAGCAGAAGCACAGAGTCTTAAACACTGGACTTCTGGGGAAGTCTCAGGGCATTCGGAATTTTTATTTACTTAATCTGACTATGTTTCAGCCCACATCTTCATCCAGGGATTCCCACTGTGACCCTGCCCATGGCCTGGAGCAGAAATCTGAGGAGGTGTTATCTAGCCACAGAACAAAGTCTTCAAACGCTGTTCTAGAGTGCTCCCTTCTTGGCAAATAAGCAGAGTTGTTTTTCTCTAATGCATTTCTGTGGCTCATCAAATTTTTGAATAAAGAAACTTCCACCATCCTCCTCCAGGGTCGTTCCTGAAAGAACTCAGGATTAGCCATTGGAAGAGAATAAAGACCAAAATCAGAGAGACAAAGGAGGGCAGAGGAAGAGAAAAGGCAAATATGAGAAGAGGAAGAGGGTCAGGACAACGGAAAGGAAACCACCTCCATCACAGGTTAGACCCAAGATTTCGAGGTCTTCGGGAAATTGTACCACAACATTGGCGATGGAATTACAGATACTATTTTACTCCCCAATGTTCTTGTTGTTCAGTTATCCAGTCATGTCTGACTCTTCATGACCCCATTGACTGCAGCACTCGAGGCTTCCCTGTCCCTCACCATCTCCCGGAGTTTGCCCAAGTTCATGTCCATTGCATCAGTGATGCCATCCAGCCATCTATCTCATCCTCTGTGCCCCTTTCTCCTGCTGCCTTCAATCTTTCACAGCATCAGTGTCTTTTCCAATGAGTCAGCTCTTTGCTTCAGCTTCAACATCAGTCCTTCCAATGAGTATTCAGGGTTGATTTCCTTTAAGATTAGCTGGCTTGATCTCCTCGCAGTCGAAGGGACTCTCAAAAGTCTTCTCCAGCACCACAGTTCGAAAGCATGAATATTCATACTTTTCCTTATTTCCAAAACTGCTACATTGGCTATATGCTACTTTTTAATCAGATCTTTAAAACTCAGTTAACTCTAAAACTCAGTGTTGTTTTAAAAGGAAAAGTAGACTATTTGAAAATTAGGATTTATCCTCAGACCTTTGACAGCAGTGAGCACCCATTGAGTTCATGGGGCAGATGCATTTGCAACAAAATTGGTGGGGCAGACAAGGGTGTCTGATGACTCTGCATAAGCAGTCATAAACCAGAAGCACCTGCATTTAGGAACACCACTTAGGAAGAAGCTGCTGGCCCAAAAATGTCTAAAATCTCAGAAGAACCCTATCCGCAGGCCATATCTTTCTAGCAGAATGGTTACAATCTGATGCCACTGTGCACCCAAAGTGTCGACCCAGAAAGGAAAAAGATAAAATGATATGTTTTCTTTGTTACGATGCCAATTTGCATATTTTTTTAACCCACACATGAATTCCATTGGGTGCAAGCTCTTCTCTCTAGTGAGGAGGGGGAAAGAGGTAATCATGACAAATTATCCTTTTTCCAAGTTATCATCATCTTGCTCTGTCTCTGTCAAATTGTTCCTCCAACACAGCAGCCTGCAAGCCCAGCTCACCCTCCCCCCTCGCATGCTATTTATACCTTTTGGATCAAACCAGCACTTTTGCATATCTCAGCCATTTCAGGGGCTCAGATGATGAACTGCACTGCTTTCAGTCTTTCCATCAGAGTTGCTCGTGGTCACGTCCCTGAATATCTTAAAAGGACAATGCGTTCCACAATCACTTCAATCTAAATCTGTCGATAATTATGATAGAGGGGGATAAGCAAAATTTCACCCAGCAAGGAAAGGTTCATTTTTCAAGCTTACATGTTGCTTCCACATTATCCATGAGCAAGAGCACGACCGAGACCTGCAACTTTGCAAAGAGGTGGACCCAAGCTTCTTTTTGTTTAATTCCCCAGGAAAAAACAAATTACTGTTTCTCTTAAGAAAATGGCTTCTTCTTAAGCTATTTTCTTTCTTTCACAGCTGTTTTTTCTTTTGTTCCAGTGGGTAGTCATGAAAAGAAACACAATATCCAAGGTGGTGGAGGAGTAAAGAGTGAGGCAAAAGAACAGAAAAAAGCGAAGGGAAGAGTGTTGCTAAGAAGAGAGAGAGGAGATGGATGGGAAGCAGGAAGCTACAGAGATGATGATGCTTTGTCTTGGAACAATCAGTTCAGCAGGACACTGCAGCTGGTTCTTACCAATGATTTTTTTTTTTTTTTTCCTGGATGAGAAGTACACAGGGCGACTACAGAATTTTTAAGCCTCCCCATGATGGTTGACAAGCTTTTCTCGCACTGAGATTTTTCCTCCTTATGTAGTCAGCATCCCAGGAGTTTATGTCTAAAGCATTTAAAATTACGAGATGTGGTTATATTCAAAACAAATTATTGATGCTACAAAATCAGGAGGCTTAAACATGAAAATGATACTTTTGTAAAAATTTAAGTGAGGAAAGAATAAGGGGTAGAAAGAGAGGAGAAAAAATTTTTTAAGAATTCTAAGTCCACTTTTTCCAGCCCACTAGGAGTCCACACATTTGGAAAATCCAAGGAAACTCATGGTGTTTACTGGAAACTTGTTGGACACTAGACAATAAATCAGGCTATGTTTCACCCATCTTCCCGCTCGGGTTTAGGAAATTCTATAGGAAGGAGCTTGAAGCTGGCCAGAGTTTCCCTGAACCCTCAAACAAGGAATGCAGTAAGCAGCCAGCTTGGACCTCTGTGACCTCAAAGGAAAAATCAGCTTTTCACTTAATTCCTACCCGATGTGGGAAAACGGAAAGAACACAAGATGTGGAATCAAGGACCTGGATCAAGTCTTGCCTATTTATGGATATGGATTAAGTCTCAGTTTCCTTGCCCTGAACATCAGAATAGTAACTACAGATCTATGTGCTGCTATGCTTTGTCGCTCAGCTGTGTCCAACTCTTGGGGACCACATAGCCCACCAGGCTCCTCTATCCATGGGGATTCTCCAGGCAAAAATACTGGAGTGGGTTACCATGCCCTTCTCCAGCGGATATTCCTAATCCAGGGATTGAACCCAGGTCTCCCACATTGCAGGCAGATTCTTTAGGGTCTGCGCCACCAGGGAAGTCAAAGATCTGTAAGCATTACTAAGTGGATGGATTTACATATGGATGCAAAAAACACCAGGTAAATTGAAAAGCTCTAGGTATGTTGGTTAAGGCCATCAAGTGTCCTGGCTCCAGGGGAGGGTAAGCCCCTAAATCACCCTCATTGTTTGGCTTTTGGCCTTTCCTTCCAAAACATCAGCCTCAGGAGTTTAGAGTTCTCCTACCTGGTCCTGCAGTAAACCCTTCTCGGCTCCAAAATAAAAAAACTCAGAGATTCCTGTTCACCCTCTGAGTGTATTCAAGTGATGACTCTTTCCTTCATGATTAAAATATGATTCTAGACCAAAGTGCTCACATCTAAAACAACACTGGAAGAATTTTCTGCATGTTTCGTACGGTGGGAACACGGTAGTTTAAGAAGCAGAAAGGAAAACGGGACAAAAATTAATTTGCTCTAATAATAGAAATCTTACAGGTCCTTTTCCACATTAGGAAGTAATTAAATTCTTACTCTAGCCCTATGAGGTATGTACTATTAAAAACCCACTGTACAAATGAGGAGACTGAGGCCAAAGGCATGTGAGTGACATACATCCAAAGTCTCAGTGTGGCTAAATTCTGGCTAATTTCAGCACACAATCTAGAATCAATGGTGGTAGAGCGCTGGCGATGCAGGTGACAGACACACCTTCAAGTGGTTCTGCTTTGCCTTCAGGATACAATTCAAGCCCTTCAGCAACCCCTACAAGGTCCTCCATGGGCTGGCCTTGGATGACCCCTCCACCTTCATATCCGTCCCTCCACATCTTCACATACTATAGCCACACCCACCTCTCTGCAGCTCCTGGAGGTACACGCTTTACTCTTCACTTTCTTAATCCACACATACACTTCCCACATCCACTCCTTGTCTACCTGGCGGCAGCTTACTCATCTGGAAAATCTCAGTTCAACCCAGTCCTTAAACCCGGTTAGCTCCGCCTACTCCTCCTCCCCATCCTTCCCTTCTGCCACTCAGGGTATGCCTAGCACATATCCACCGGTAACAAGTAACACAGGGGACCAAGTTCTTTGACTTCAATCAACTGGACTCTGACTTTCTTGAAGAGAGCATCTTCTAGTGGAATATACTGTGTACAAGGTATTAGCTGCTAATTAATATTGTGGACTGAATGAATGACCAGGAACAGAAAAGTGTGTGGGAAAATTGCAATAATAATATGTTGACACCACATACTATTTATCTTCAAGCATTTCAAAAACATGTTCATAGATTTTCTTGTTTCACCCTTAGAAGGTTTTATAAAGTCAAATCTTGCCATGGAAATACATATTTGCAAATTATTTTCCCATCCCCTAACCAAAAAACAAAAAAACTACACAATTTTTGTATCAATTTGTAGAAACTCTCTGCTTTGAAAAATAATCATTTTCCCCTACCTCTCCTTTCTTCTCTTATCCATAAAAAGCTTCATCTGATCCACATTTTTACACATTTCCAGGTTTTTCTGATGTCTTAAAGGGTTCGTATCTTCCACTTAGGAGGGGTTTTGTTCTTCCTCCCCTTTCTTCCTAATAAAGTCCCACATCTCTTTGTGACAATAGCTAGCCACTCTTTTTTTTTTCTTTCTGCCTCGTAATTAGTCCTCTGGCTCTAAAGCCTTTTGCTATGGGGCATGAAGAAGCCAGGAACTTTCTGTCTTTCACCAGCAGTCTGCAATGCATAATATTGTGGGAACTATCTCTTTTGTTCATATTCTGTTCTTTTCTGCACCTCTCACAGTTTAGCCTCCTTACCTTCTATTCACGGATTTCTCAGACCGTTCTCTGAGGATCAGTGGGAACTCCTGAGAACCCCAGCATGGGGCACGGAGTGGGCAGCAGGCACGGAGCCCCCTCCCCCAACCTCCAGGCAAAGCCACTGCATCCAGTACTTCTTGGGTTTCGGCTAAAACACCATGTGAAGAAAGGATTCTGAGTCTGAGGCTTTAGTCAGTGTGAAAATCACCGCTCCACCCGCTGGACTGTGTTGGAGACTCCTGCTCGTGTTTTTTATGACACTTATCTCTGTCTCCTTTTGGGGACTTTCAGTCTTCTTTCCTTCAGCATTCCCAATATGCCATGCTGTGCTTAGTCGCTCGGTAGTGTTCGACTCTGTAGCCCGGCAGGCTCCTCTGTCCATGAGGATTCTCCAGGAAAGAATACTAGAGTGGGTAGCCACGCTCTCCTCTAGTGGATCTTTCCAACCCAGAGATCAAACCCAGGTCTCCCACACTGCAGGAGGATTCTTTACCCTCTGAACCACTAGGGAAGCCAATGCACACGCAATCCATAACGCTCTGAGTTAGCCTGGACTCTGCCCTTTTTCTCCTCCTAAATCACCAAGAATGCTTGGTTCTACCTCAAAAAGATCCTGAAATCTGGCTCCTCTCCAGTACTCCCCCTGCTTTGTTTTGGCCTGGACTTCACCACCTCTCAGTTCAGTTGCTCAGTTGTATCCAAATCTTTGCAACCCATGGACTGCAGCAGCAAGTGAGATCTCCCTGTCCATCACCAACTCCCACAGTTTATTCAAACTCATGTCTATTGAGTTGGTGATGTCATCCAACCATCCCATCCTCTGTCATCTGCTTCTCCTCCTGCTTTCCATCTTTCCCAGCATCAGGGTCTTTTCAAATGAGTCAATTCTTCACATCAGGTGGTCAAAGTATTGGAGCTTCAGCTTCAGCATCAGTCCTTCCAATGAATATTCAGGACTGACCTCCTTTAGGATAGACTGGTTGGATCTCCTTTCTGTCCAAGGGACTTTTGAGAGTCTTCTCCAACACCACAGTTAAAAACCATCAATCCTTCGGCACTCAGCTTTCCTTATAGTCCAACTCTAACATCCATACATGACTACTGGAAAAATCATAGCTTTGACTAGACGAACCTTTGTTGGCAAAGTAATGTTTCTGCTTTTTAATAAGCTGTCTAGGTTGGTCGTAACTTTTCTTCCAAGGAGCAAGTGTCTTTTAATTTCATGGCTGCAGTCACCATCTGCAGTGATTTTGGAGCCCCCAAAAATAGTCCGTCACGGTTTCCACTGTTTCCCCAACTATTTGCCATGAAATAATGGGACCAGATGCCATGATCTTAGTTTTCTGAATGTTGCATTTCCCTAGTGGCTCAGCTGGTAAATAATCCACCTGCAATGCAGGAGGTCTGGGTTTGATCCTTGGGCTGGGAAGGTTCCCTGGAGAAGGGATTGGCTATCCACTCCAGTATTCTGGTCTGGAGAATTCCATGGACTATGTAGTCCATGGGGTCACAAAGAGTCAGACATGACCGAGCAACTGTCATTATCTCTCAAGAAGGCTTTTTTACCTTCCACTCTTCCACTGCATGTCTGTCTCTCTTCCTTTCTCTTCCCCTTCATCTCTCTCCTTTCTTCTCTTTCCCCCAAGAAGAACATTCCTCATACACAGATATCCCCAAGGTCCTCTGTCCTCTGCATCTCCAGCTCCTCATTCCCAGGCATGCTCTCTTCACCCCACATCAGGCCAAATGCCAAACTAAACCCTCTTCAGGACCCTTCCAATAACAAGTGATGAGCAAAATCACCATGACTCAAGGCCTGTGGAGAAGATGGAAGAGGAGCCTGACAATTTCCTCCCCACACAAACCACGTAAGAATTCAGGTTAGACCCCTGTCTCCTCCAGTGTTTCTTCTGGACCAGGCTACCACCAGGGCTTTCTCTCCCTGAACTTTGCCCTGAGAGGAGGCTTCTCCTCCCGGTGACCACAGATACGCCTCTAAATGTCTCACTCCTCCTCCAGGTGTAGAGTTTGCACGTGGGACTTCAAAGTGAGAATTAACAGGAAAAGATGATACTTTGGGGTCAGGCAGATCTGACTAGACTCCCAACCCTTCCACTTGCTTTGTGACCTTAGATAAGTTACTTTATGTCTCAGAGCCTAGTTTTTCTTACAGCTATGAAATGGGATGATAATATTCCTCTCAACAGGGTCTACGTAAGGATGAAGGATAATGCACATAAAGCATAGAAGGCGTAATAGGCAACCAACAAATGGAATTAAAGCTAACTTTGTGTTCTTGTTGCTCCTGCTACCATATCTCCATCCTGTTTGCTCTGAGGAATCGAGCTCCTCATCCATGTGTCGTGTGCTATGACTCCAGAGCTTACTGCACTGTACGCTGTTACTGTTACCTGATTAAGCGCGAACAAAAGGTCTTCTCAAGGTCCATCTTCTTGATGAATCTAGCATCAAGATGTAGAAATGGCAGCAACTATTCTCCCAAAAGGTGTGTGATAGAAAGTGTCCCCTCTGTGGTGGGGGAGAGACAGCTAGGAAGGAGGGAGCCCCGTGGGGGCCTCAGACTAGTTACGTGGAACTGAAAGATCTAGAGTCACAACATCCCACCTTGATTTGCAGCCACAAAAGGTCAGCACACCTAACACTTGCGCTGTTCAAGGGTCAACGTGGAACTGAAAGATCTAGAGTCACAACACCCCGCCTTGATTTGCAGCCACAAAAGGTCAGCACACCTAACACTTGCGCTGTTCAAGGGTCAACTGCACTGTTTCATCCTGGGTATCCTCGGAAGGTGGAAAGAAGATGGAGGCCAAGAAGGTGGTACTGCTCTTCAGAGTGGTGCCAGGACGGCGTCAGGCTCCTTCATAAGAGCTAAGTCATTGACGTGCTTTAACGAGCACTGCTTTCACTTCTCTGAGACCAGCTTCCTCTCTATCCCCTTCAGAAACCGCTCCAAACCTTACCACTCACTTCAAACCCCCACCTCAGATGATCTCACAGAAAACTATTTCAAAGACAAAATAGGCGACCCAGCCTGGATTCTCTTACCCTCCGCCCTCTACACCAACCACCATCCTATACAATGTTATCCTGACCGTCTGCCTCCAATACCCAAGGAAGAAATGTTTCTCCTCCTGCTATAAGCACATTCTTCTTATTGTTCTTGCCTTAACTTTCCCATCAATTGTCCTTCAGCTTTGGACAGTCCAAATCCTCCCTCTCTACTGACTCCGTCTCCACCTCTGAGAAACATGAGTAAGCTTCTCCTAATTTTGATGTCTTCTCCCATCCCTAAGTAACTTCCCTGGTGGCTCAGAGGTTAAAGCGTTTGCCTCCAATGCAGGAGACCTGGGTTCAATCCCTGGGTCAGGAAGATCCCCTGGAGAAGGAAATGGCAATCCACTCCAGTATTCTTGCCTGGAGAATCCCATGGACGGAGAAGCCTAGTAGGTTACAGTCCAGGGGTTGCAAGGAGTCAGGACACGACTGAGTGACTTCACCTTCACCCATCCCTAAGTAGCTGCTGCCCATTTTTTCCCCTTTAAAAAAAAAAAAATTTATGTGGACCATTTTTAAAATGTTTATTGAGCTTGTTGCAATATTGCTTTGGTTTTATACTTGTTTTTTTTGGCTGCAAAGCATGCGGGATCTTAGCTCCCCAAGCAGGGATCAAACCGGCACCCCTGCATTGGAAGGCAAAGGCTTAATCACTGGACCACCAGGGAAGTCCCTCCCTACTTTTTAAAACCAAGTATCTAGGAAGTTGTTCACTTTAAATGTATTTTAATTCTACCATTCATTCTCTATTCAACCCCCTAAACGCTCTCACCAAGAAAACCTGTGAACTCCACATCACACAACCCAATGAACACTTTAATCTTCACCTGTGTGAACCCTCGAGTCTTGCCCCAGCACTACCAGTAGCTCAATTATCAATTTTATTCTTATTCTAAATTACAATAGTAGGAGCTGCTGCTGCTAATGCTGTACAGAGCAGCAACTATAGTTGAAATTTCTTTAGATCTTAAACATATAAACAAACAAGCAATCTATTCTACTCAGGCAAGAGTAGTTCTTCTTGTATTTACCTATCAAAGATACCAGATCTGAAATCTGTAAGAGCCATCAAGACTCATCTAATCACCGTCAGAAGGATAGTTTTACAAAGGTTACACTGACATTTGCAATATATCCAAATTGTGCTATTAATAAAAATAGCAATAAGAGCCTTCATGGCGCCCCTTAGAGTTTATGAAACACTTCTGTCTTACTCATGATGATACTGAGATTCAGAGAGGTTAAGTAATTTGCCTAACGTTCCACAGTCGAATAAGACAAGGATGCTTAGGTTACAGTTGGGTAAACCAGGTTTCCTAGTTTCCCATGGAACTATAAGAAAATTTCTAGAATACATATATAAATACACAGACAAAACAATGCATATGATACATAAAACTGGAACTCTCCATGCTAGCTACTCATGAAAATTGATAAAGTCTAATTGTAACATTTTCATTGTTTTGAAATTCCAATGGGGAAAAAGAAAAAAACTGACAAAAGGCCACAGAAATGTGGCCCCAATTACACAGTTCACTTCAGTTTGGTTGTTCATTCATGTCAGACTCTTTGTGACCCCATGGACTGCAGCATGCCAGGCCTCCCTGTCCATCACCAACTCCAGGATCCTACTCAAACTATTGAATCGGTGATGCCATCCAGCCATCTCATCCTCTGTCATCCCCTTCTTCTCCTGCCCCCAATCCCTCCCAGCATCAGTATATTTTCAAATGAGTCAGTTCTTCACATCAGGTGGCCAAAGCATTGGAGCTTCAGCTTCAACATCAGTCCTCTGAATGAACACTCAGGACTGATCTCCTTGCTGTCCAAAGGACTCTCAACAGTCTTTTCCAACACCATAGTTCAAAACCATCAATTCTTCAGCTCAGCTTTCTTTACAGTCCAACTCTCACCTCCATACACGACTACTGGAAAAATCACAGCTTTGACTAGACGGACCTTTGTTGGCAAAGTAATGTCTCTGCTTTTTAATATGCTGTCTAGGTTGGTCATAGCTTTTCTTCCAAGGAGCAAGTGTCTTTTAATTTCATGGCTGCAGTCACCATCTGCAGTGATAAAAAAAATAAAGTCTGTCACTATTTCCATTGTTTTCCCATCTATTTGCCATGAAGTGATGGGACTGGGTGTCATGATCTTCGTTTTCTGAATGTTGAGTTTTAAGCCAACTTTTTCACTCTCCTCTTTGACTCTCATCAAGAGGCTCTTTAGTTCTTTGCTTTCTGCCATAAGGGTGGTGTCATCTGCATATCTGCAGTTATTGATATTTCTTCCAGCAATCTTGATTTCAGCTTGTGCTTCATCCAACCTGGCATTTCACATGATGTACTCTGCCTATATGTTAAATAAGCAGAGTGACAGTATACAGCCTTGACATACTCCTTTCCCTATTTGGAACCAGTCTGTTGGAACCAGTCTGTTGTTCCATGTCCAGTTCTAACTGTTGGTTCTTGACCTGCATACCGATTTCACAGGAGGCAGGTCAGGTGGTCTGGTATTCCCATCTCTTGAAGAATTTTCCACAGTTTGTTGTGATCCACGCAATCAAAGGCTTTGGCATAGTCAATAAAGCAGAAACACATGTTTTTCTGGAACTCTCTTGCTTTTTCAATGAGCCAGCAGATGTTGGCAATTTGATCTCTGGTTCCTCAGTCAGTCAGTTCAGTTGCTCAGTCACATCTGACTCTTTGTGACCCTATGGACTGCAGCACGCCAAGCCTCCCCGTCCATCACCAACTCCCGGAGTTTATATAAACTATGTCCATTGAGTCAGTGAGGCCATCCAACCATCTCATCCTCTGTTGTCCCCTCCTCCTCCTTTCTTCAATCTTTTCCAGCATCAGGGCCTTTTCTAATGAGTAATTTCTTCACATCAGGTGGCCAAAATATTGGAGTTTCAGCTTCAGCATCAGCCCTTCCAATGAATATTCAGGACTGATCTCCTTTAGGATGGACTGGTTGGATCTCTTTGCAGTCCAAGGGACTGTCAAGAGTCTTCTCCAACACTTCATTTCAAAACCATCAACTCTTCAGTGCTCAGCTTTCTTTATAGTCCAACTCTCACATCCATACATGACTACTGGAAAAACCACAGCTTTTACTAGACAGACCTTTGCTGGTTTCTCTGCCTTTTATAAATCCAGCTTGAATATCTGGAAGTTCACGGAGTATATCTGAAAATTCAGAGTCCAACTTTGCAATGAGGAGGTTTGCTCCCAGGCAGATGGCAAACAAGGTTTCATTGTCCAAAGTCATATTGGACAACTAGATACAGGGAGAACAAGACATACACAGACACTCACACAGAAGAGGTCTGCCAAACCTTCAGGCTTTAATTGTACAAACACACAAATCAAAGAAAGTGCTTGCCTAGAGATACTTCCTGGGACATGTAGCCTGCCCTTTATTTCACCAATACACCACTGTGTAAAATTACAGCATTCATGAGATCCTGATCTCTGTGAGTCCAAAGACTCATGAGAAGATGGAAGTTCTCAGTTGTTATCTTTCATACGCTGATGGGGTCTGTGGTTACAAGGTGGCTGACTGGAAGCTGAAGCTAAGAGGAACGGTCAAAGGAAAACCCTTGCTGACTTCTCCTTGACCTGAAGGTGGGTTTAAGAAGATCTGCACTGGGTATATTGCATCTACTCTGTCACTTTAATCAAGAACCTCACTTTTTTATTTTCTAAAACACTGTAGTCATATGCATAGTTCTCTCCAATCTCTCTCTTAACTGATAACCAGAGTGATTATAGTAAGATGACAATCTGACCATGTCACACCTCTAAATGTATAATAAAATAAAACCTCCAATATATCATGGCTGCCTTCAGGATAATAAAGGCCAAATCCCTCAGTGCTGCATCTGAAGTTCCCCATCCTTTGGCTCCATTCTGTGTCTCACCCTGAATCCCACATTTACTCCCATGGGCATCATATTCTCTCATGCCCCCATGCCTATACTGAAGCCAGACTTTTTGCTTGAAATGCCCTTTCCCTTTGTCCCTTAGAAAAACTCATACAATGCTCCAATGCTTCAGCTCAAATGTCACCTGGTCTAGACCACTCCACCCTCATCCCCAAGAGAATTAGTTGCTGTATCTGCAATGTGCTCCTACAGCCCCCATGCTGATTGTTTCTCTGCTGCATTGTCCTCCACAGGTTACAAATATCTCTTTTCTTATCCGTTACCCCAGCTAGATTTGATGGCAGGGTTAATGTCTTATATACCTGTATATTCCCAGTATTGCAAGGGAAACAGAATAGATATTCCATAACCGTCAGTCAGTTCAGTTGCTCAGTCATGTCCGACTCTTTGTGACCCCATGAACTGCAGCACGCCAGGCCTCCCTGTCCATCACCAACTCCTGGAGGTTACCTAAACTCATATCCATTGACTCCGTGATGCTACCTAATCATCTCATCCTCTGTCTTCCCCTCTCTTCCTGACTTCAATCTTTCCCAACATCGGGGCCTTTTCCAATGAGTCAGCTCTTTGTATCAGGTGGCCAAAATATTGGAGTTTCAGCTTCAGCATCAGTCCTTTCAATGAATATTCAGAACTGATTTCCTCTAGGATGGACTGGTTGGATCTCCTTGCAGTCCAAAGGACTCTCAAGAGTCTTCTCCAACACCTCAGTTCAAAAGCATCAATTCTTCAGCACTCAGTTCTCTTTAGAGTCCAATTCTCACATCCATACATGACTACTAAAAAAAACCATAGCCTTGACTAGATGGGCCTTCGTTGACAAAGTAATGTCTCTGCTTTTTAATATGCTGTCTAGGTTGGTCATAACGTTCCTTCAAAGGAGTAAGTGTCTTTTAATTTCATGGCTGCAGTCACCATCTGCAGTGATTTTGGAGCCCAAAAGAAATAAAGTCAGCCACTGTTTACACTGTTTCCCCATCTATTTCCCATGAAGTGATGGGACCGGATGCCATGATCTTCGTTTTCTGAATGTTGAGCTTTCAGCCAACTTTTTCACTCTCCTCTTTCACTTTCATCAAGAGGCTCTTTAGTTCTTCACTTTCTGACATAAGGGTGGTGTTATCTGCATATCTGAGGTTATTGATATTTCTCCCAGCAATCTTGATTCCAGCTTGTGCTTTCTCCAGCCCAGCGTTTCTCATGATGTACTCTGCATAGAAGTTAAATAAGCAGGGAGACAATATACAGCCTTGACATACTCCTTTCCCGATTTGGAACCATTCTGTTGTTCCATGTCCAGTTCTAACTTCTGCTTCCTGACCTGCATATAGGTTTCTCAAGAGGCAGGTCAGGTGGTCTGGTATTCCCATCTCTTTCAGAATTTTCCATAGTTAATTGTGATCCACACAGTCAAAGGCTTTGGCATAGTCAATAAGGCAGAAATAGATGTTTTTCTGGAACTCTCTTGCTTTTTCCATAATCGAGCAAATGTTGGCAATTTGATCTCAGGTTCCTGTGCCTTTTTCTAAAACCAGCTTGAACATCTGGAAGTTCATGGTTAACATATTGTTGAAACCTGGCTTGGAGAATTTTGAGCATTTCTTTACTAGCATGTGAGATGAGTGCAATTGTGTGGTAGTTTGAACATTCTTTGGCATTGTCTTTCTTTGGGATTGGAATGAAAACTGACCTTTTCCAGTCCTGTGGCCACTGCTGAGTTTTCCAAATTTGCTGACATATTGAGTGCAGCACTTTCACAGCATCATCTTTTAGGATTTGAAATAGCTCCACTGGAATTCCATCACCTCCACTAGCATTGTTTGTAGTGATTATTCCTAAGGCCCACTTGACTTCACATTCCAGGATGTCTGGCTCTAGGTGAGTGATCACACCATCATGATTATCTGAGTCGTGAAGATCTTTTCATGTATTCTTGCGACCTCTTCTTAATATCTTCTGCTTCTGTTAGGGCCATACCATTTCTGTCCTTTATTGAACCCATCTTTGCATGAAATGTTCCCTTGGTATCTCTAATTTTCTTGAAGAGATCTCTAGTCTTTACCACTCTATTGTTTTCCTCTATTTCTTTGCATTGATCACTGAGGAAGGCTTTCTTATCTCTCCTTGCTATTCTTTGGAACTCTGCATTCAAATGGGTATATCTTTTCTTTTCTCCTTTATTTTTCACTTCTCTTCTTTTTACAGCTATTTGTAAGGCCTCCACAGACAGCCATTTTGCTTTTTGGCATTTATTTTTCTTGGGGATGGCCTTAGGTCTGTTGAAAAATGACCATGAGGCACTTATGGAACTAACTGCAGTGTGAAATCTATTGAGAAATGCATGTGTAATATATAGGCATCTCTTTCCAACTATGTTACATTCCAGAACAAGTCACTGGAGTGGTAAAGTGATCTCACTTATCTGCCTCCAAACATTGGCCTATGGACCACACCCAATGTTGGATAAAGTTTTTACTAGGTCATGATAAAATCAGAATAAAGAAACATCTCGAGATTTTCTACAATTATTCCTTTCCTCCTAATGTTTTTTGTATTACAATACCTTTATTTTAGTGAGATAAGTGAAGCAGTAGTAAACGGCAGTTTTGTTCAGATTTTGCTTACTTGTTAATGCCTTTACTTGGCAATCTAAAAATAAGCAAGTCAATATTGGTCTTTGTAACAGTCAGGGTCTCAGCAGGAAACAGAATTCACACCAGATGGTTCAAATAAGGAGACTTTAATGAAGGGATCACTCACAAAGCTGAGAGGTCTGGGAGAATAAACAAGGGTGGTGAGATGCCCAGAACAGTCAAGGCAAGGATACAATGTCCCTGGAGCATGGTGGGTGCTAAAGCCTTAGAGAAAATGCCACCCAGCAGAAGCCATGGGCTGAGTGGACATCACTACTCCTGACATGCAGCACTGAAGCAAAGTTTCTCTCTTGTCACCCCCCAGCCTTCTGCCAGGGACTTCACTAGCCACATCCAACTGGCACCCAGCCAGCAAAGATGGCTAAATTGCAAGGCTCATGAGGGTCAGCCTGCTAGGCACAGAGATCAGAGGTGGGCACAGAATGGATTGGGGGAAGGAGAAAAATTAGGAATAAGCTGCATTGTTCCCCTCAATTTTCACAAAAATTTTATTGAAGTATAGTTGATTTACAATGTTGTAAATTTCTGCTGTACAGAAAAGTGATTCTGTTATGCATATATATATATATACACACATATACTCCTTTAAACAGTCTTTTACATTATGATTTATAACAGAATATTGAATATAGGTGATTAAACCAGTTAATAATAAAGAAAGTCAACCCTGAATATTCATTGGAAGGACTGATGCTGAAGCTAAAGCTCCAACATTTTGGGCATCTGATATAAAAAGCCCACTCATGAAAGAGTCATATGGTAGGACTTTGTTGTTTATCCACCCTACATATAATAGTTTGCATCTGCTAAATTCCTAATCTGTCCCTCTCCCACTCACCTTTGGCAACCACATATCTGTCCTCTATATCTGTGGGTCTATTTCTGTTTTGTAGATATGTTCATTTCTATTGTATTTTAGATTTCACTTATAAGTGATATCATATATTTGCCTTTCTCTTTCTGACTTATTTGGCTTAGTATGATAATCTCTAGGACTATCCATGTTGCTACAAATGGCATCTTTTTCATCTGTTTCTATGGCTAATATTCCATTGCATATATATGTACTACTTCCTATTTATCCATTTCTCTCTCAATGGACATTTAAGTTGCTTCCATATCTTTGCTATTGTGAATACTGCTACTATGACCATCAGTTCAGTTCAGTCACTCAGTCGTGTCTGACTCTGTGACCCCATAGACTGCAGAATACCAGTCTTCCCTGTCCATCACCAACTGTAGGAGCTTTCTTAAACTCATGCCCATTGAGTCGGTAATGCCGTCCAACCATCTCATCCTCTGTTGTCCCCTTCTCCTCCCACCATCAATCTTTCCCAGCATCAGGGTCTTTTCAAATAAGTCAGTTCTTCACATCAGGTGGCCAAAGTATTGGCATTTCAGCTTCAACATCAGTCCTTCCAATGAATATTCAGAACTGATTTCCTTTAGGATGGACTGGTTGGATCTCCTTGCTGTCCAAGGGACTCTCAAGAGTCTTCTCCAACACCACAGTTCAAAAGCATCAATTCTTTGGAGCTCAGCTTTCTTTATAGTCCAACTCTTACATCCATACATGACTACTGGAAAAACCATAGCTTTGACTAGATGGATCTATCTTGGCAAAGTAATGTCTCTGCTTTTTAATATGCTGTCTAGGTTGGTCATAACTTTTTTCCCAGGGAGCAAGCATCTTTTAATTTCATGGTGACTGCAGTCACCATCTGCAGTGATTTTGGAGCCCAGAAATATAAAGTCTGTCACTGTTTCCATTGTTTTCCCATCTATTTGCCACGAAGCTATGGGACCAGATGTCATGATCTTAGTTTTCTGAATGCTGAGTTTTAAGCCAACTTTTTCACTCTCCTCTTTCACTTTCATCAAAAGGCTCTTTAGTTCTTCACTTACTGCCATAAGGGTGGTGTCATCTGCATATCTGAGGTTATTGATATTTCTCCTGGCAATCTTGATTTCAGCTTGTGCTTCATCCAGCCCGGCATGTTGCATGATATATTCTGCACATAAGTTAAATAAGCAGGGTGACAAAATACAGCCTTGATGTACTCCTTTCCCAATTTGGAACCAGTCAGTTGTTCCATGTTCAGCTCTAACTGCTGCTTCTTGACCTGCATACAGATTTCTTAGGAGGCAAGTCAGGTGGTCTGGTATTCCCATCTCTGTAAGAATTTTCCCAGTTTGTTGTGATCCACACATTCAAAGGATTTGGCGTAGTCAATAAAGCAGAAACAGAAGTTTTTATGGAACTCTCTTCCTTTTTTGATGATCCTACAACCAAAATTTGATCTTTGGTCCCTCTGCCTTTTCTAAATACAGCTTGGACATCTGGAAGTTCACGGTTTACATACTGTTGAAGCCTGGCTTGGAGAATTTTGAGTGTTACTTTAAGCATGTAAGATGAGTCCAATTGTGTGGTAGTTTGAGTATTCTTTGGCATTGCCTTTCTTTGAGATTGGAATGAAAATTGACCTTTTCTAGTCCTGAGGCCACTGCTGAGTTTTCCGTATTTGCTGGCATATTGAGTGCAGCATGATCTTTTAGGATTTGAAATAGCTCAACTGAAATTCCATCACCTCCACTAGTTTTGTTCGTATAGTTTTGCCTCCTAAGGCCCACTTGACTTCACATTCCAGGATGTTTGGCTCTAGGTGAGTGATCACATCATCATGATTATCTAGCTCATGAAGATCTTTTTTGTATAGTTCTTCTGTGTGTTCTTGCCACCTCTTCTTAATATTTTCTTCTTCTGTTAGGTCCATACTATTTCTATCCTTTATTGTGCCCATCTTTGCATAAAATATTTCCAAATAATTTCCAAACAGGAAAAGGAGTACATCAAGGCTGTATATTGTCACCCTGCTTATTTAACTTATATGCAGAGGACATCATGAGAAATGCTGGGCTGGAGGCAGCACAAGCTATAATCAAGATTGCCGGGAGAAATATCAATAACCCCAGACATGCAGATGACACCATCCTTATGGCAGAAAGTGAAGAAGAACTAAAGAGCCTCTTGATGAAAGTGAAAGAGGAGAGTGTAAAAGATGGCTGAAAGCTCAACATTTAGAAAACTAAGATCATGGCATCCGGTCCCATCACTTCATGGCAAATAGATGGGGAAACAGTGTCAGACTTTATTTTTGGGGGCTCCAAAATCACTGCAGATGGTGACTGCAGCCATGAAATTAAAAGACTCTTACTCCTTAGAAGGAACGTTATGACCAACCTAGACAGCATACTAAAAAGCAGAGACATTACTTTGTCAACAAAGGTCCGTCTAGTCAAGGCTACGGTTTTTCCAGTGGTCATGTATGGATGTGAGAGTTGGACTGTCAAGAAAGCTGAGTGCCGAAGAATTAATGCTTTTGAACTGTGGTGTTGGAGAAGACTCTTGGGAGTCCCTTGGACTGCAAGGAGATCCAACCAGTCCATCCTAAAGAAGATCAGTCCTAGGTGTTCTTTGGAAGGACTGACGTTGAAGCTGAAACTCCAATACATTGGACACCTGATGTGAAGAACCGAGTCATTTGAAAAGACCTTGAGGCTGGGAAAGATTAAGGGCAAGAGAAGAAGGGGATGACAGAGGATGAGATGGTTAGATGGCATAACTGACTCAATGGACATGGGTTTGGGTGGACTCCAGGAGCTGGTGATGGACAGGGAGGCCTGATGTGCTGAGGTTCATGGGGTCGCAAAGAGTCAGATGCGACTGAAATGAACTGAACTTGCATGAAATGTTCCCTTGGTGTCTCTAATTTTCTTGAAGACATCTCTAGTCTTTCCCTTTCTGTCATTTTCCTCTATTTCTTTGCCTTGATCACTGAGAAAGGCTTTCTTATCTCTCCTTGCTATTCTTTGGAAATCCGCATTCAAATGGGTATATCTCTCCTTTTCTCCTTTGCCTTTCACTTCTCTTCTTTTCACAGCTATTTGTAAGGCCTCCTCAGACAGCCATTTTGCTTTTTTGCATTTCTTTTCCTTGGGAATGCTCTTCATCACTGCCTCCTGTACAATGTCACAAACTTCCATAGTTCTTCAGGTACTCTGTCTATCTGATCTAATCCCTTGAACATATTTCTCACTTACACTGTAAGGGATTCAATTTAGGTCATACCTGAATGGTCCAATGGTTTCCCTACTTTCTTCAATTTAAGTCTGAATTTGGCATTAAGGAGTTCATGATCTGAGCCACAGTCAGCTCCCAGTCTGGTTTTTCTGACTGAACAGAGCTTCTTCTTCATCTTTGGCCGCAAAGAATATAATCAATCTAACTTCGGTGTTGACCATCTGATGATGTCCATGAGTAGAGTCTTCTCTTGTGTTGTTGGAAGAGGGTGTTTGCTATGACCAGTGCATTCTGTTGGCAAAACTCTATTAGTCTTTGCCCTGTTCATTCTGTACTCCATGGCCAAATTTGCTGTGACTCCAGTTATCTTCTTGACTTCCTACTTTTGCATTCCAGTCCCCTATATTGAAAAGTACATCTTTTTGGGGTGTTAGTTCTAGAAGGTCTTGTAGGTCTTCATAGAACTGTTCAACTTCAGCTTCTTTAGCATGACTGGTCGGGGCATAGACTTGGATTACTGTGATACTGAATGGTTTGTCTTGGAAACGAACAGAGATCATTCTGTCATTTTTCAGATTGCATCCAAGTACATGCATTTTGGACTGTCTTGTTGACTATGATAGCTGCTTCATTTCTTCTAAGGGATTCTTGCCCACAGTAGTAGATGTTACAGTCACCTGAGTTAAATTCACCCTTTCCAGTCCATTGTAGTTCACTGATTCCTAAAATGTTGATGCTCACTCTTGCCATCTCCTGTTTGACCACTTCCAATTTGCCTTGATTCATGGACTTAACATTCCAGGTTCCTATGCAATATTGCTCTTTACAGCATCGGACTTTACTTCCATCACCAGTCACATCCACAACTGGGTGTTGTTTTTGCTTTGGTTCCATCTCTTCATTTCTTCTGGAGTTATTTCTCCACTGATCTCCAGTAGCATATTGGGCACCTACTGACCTGGGGAGTTAATCTTTCAGTGTCCTATCTTTTTGCCTTTTTATACTGTTCATGGGGTTCTCATGGCAAGAATACTGAAGTGGTTTGCCATTCCCTTCTCCAGTGGACCATGTTATGTCCGAACACATGGGTATATACATCTATTCCCCTCAGTGTTTTAATTGGTCCATGAAAATTAAATCTTGGCCATCCCTGAACTAGAAGACTGAGCAACCAAAAGAAAAACAGAGTCTTGGATTCTGCATGTTGTCAGACACCCGGTTGTATCCAGCTCTTTGCGACCGCATGGACTGCAGCACATCAGGTAGCCCAAGTATTGGAACTTCAGCTTCAGCATCAGTCCTTCTAATGAACATTCAGGGTTGATTTCCTTTAGGACTGACTGGTTTGAACTCCTTGTTGCCCAAGGGATTTTCAAGACTCTCCAGGACCACAGTTCGAAAGTATGTTGGCACTCAGTATTCTTTATGGTTCAAGTCAGACATCCATACGTGACTACTGGAAAAGCCACAGATTTGTTGGCAAAGTGATGTCTCTGCTTTTTAATACACTGTCTAGGTTTACCATAGCTTTCCTTCCAAGGAGCAAGTGTCTTTTAATTGCACAGCTATAGTTACCATCCACAGTAAGGCGTATATATGGAAATTAGAAAAACAGTACGAGGAACCTGTCTGCATGGAACGAATGGAGACACAGACATAGAGAATGGACTTGCGGACATAGCAGGGGAAGGAGATGGTGGGATGAGGTGAGAACATAGCATTGATACATATATGGACTAGTTAGTGAGTGAGAAGCTGTTATACAAGACAGGGAGCCCAGCCTGGCTCTCTGTAACGACCTAGAGGGGTAGCATGGAGAGGGGTGGGAGGAAGGCTTAAGATATATATGTATAGTTATGACTGATTCAAGTTGCTGTTTGGCAGAAACCAACACAACATTGTACAGCAATTATTCTGCTATTAAAAATAAAAAGAGTAAAAAAACAAAAACAAAAATAAGACTGATGAATAAAGAAAATAGTGTGTGTATATACATACATATATATGTACATACATACACAATAGAATATTATTCAGCCTTTAAAAAAGAAGGAAACTGGACATTTGTGACAACATGGATGAGCCTGGAGGACATTATGCTAAATCAAACAAGCAAGACAAAGAAAAGCAAATATTGCATGATGTCACTTCATGCAAAGATGGGCACAATAAAGGTCAGAAACGGTATGGACCTAACACAAGCAGAAAATATTAAGAAGTGGCAAGAATACATGGAAGAACTATATTAAAAAGATCTTCATGACCCAGATAACTACAATGGTGTGATCACTCACCTAGAGCCAGACATCCTGGAATGTGAAGAAAAAGGGGCCTTAGGAACCACCACTACGAACAAAGCTACTGGGGGTGACAGAATTGCAGTTGAGCTATTTCAAATCCTAAAAGATGATGCTGTGAAAGTGCTGCACTCAGTGTGCCAGCAAAATTGGAAAACTCAGCAGAGGTCACAGGACTGGAAAAGGTCGGTTTTCTTTCTAATCCCAAAGAAAGGCAATGCCAAAGAATGTTCAAACTACTGCACAATTACACTCATCTTTCATGCATTGGAGAAGGAAATGGCAACCCACTGCAGTGTTCTTGCCTGGAGAATCCCAGGGACAGGGGAGCCTGCTGGGCTGCCATCTATGGGGTCGCACAGAGTCGGACACAACTGAGGTGACTTAGCAGCAGCGGCAGCACATGATGGCAAAGTAATGCTCAAAATTCTCTAAGCTAGGCTTTAACAGTACATGAACTGATAACTTCCAGATGTTCAAGCTGGACTTAGAAAAGGCAGAGGAATCAGAGATCAAATTGCCAACATCTGCTGAATGATATAAAAAGCAAGAGTGTTCCAGCAAAACATCTACTTCTGCTTCATTGCCTAAACCAAAGACTTTGACTGTGTGCATAACAACAAACTGTGGAAAATTCTTCATGAGATGGGAATACCACCTGACCTGCCTCCTGAGAAATCTGTATGCAGGTCAAGAAGCAACAGTTAGAACTGAACATGGAACAACAGACTGGTTCCAAATAGGAAAGGAGTACATCAAAGCTGCATTTTGTCACCCTGCTTATTTAAGTAATATGCAGCATACACACATCATGAGAAATGCCAGGCTTTTGAAGCACAAGCTGGAATCAAGATTGCTGGGAGAAATATCAATAACCTCAGATATGCAGATGACACCACCCTTATGGCAGAAAGTGAAGAGAAACTAAAGAGCCTCTTGATGAAAGTGAAAGAGTAGAGTGAAAACGTTAGCTTAAAACTCAACATTGAGAAAACTAAGATCATGGTACCCGGCCCCATCACTTCATGGCAAATAGATGGGAAAACAGTGGAAACAGTAACAGACTTTATTTGGGGGGCTCCAAAATCACTGCAGATGGTGACTGCAGCCATGAAATTAAAAGACACTTACTCCTTGGAAGGAAAGCTATGACCAACCTAGACAGTATGCAGACATTTACTTTGCCAACAAAGGTCCGTCTAGTCAAAGCTATGGTTTTCCAATAGTCATGTATGGATGTTGGAATATAAAGAAAGCTGAGCACTGAAGAATTGATGCTTTTGAACTGTGGTGTTAGAGAAGACTCTTGACAGTCCCTTGGACTTCAAGGAGATCATACCAGTCAATCCTAAAGGAAATCAGTCCTGAATATTCATTGGAAAGACTGATGCTGAAGCTGACACTCCAATATTTTGGCCACCTGATGCGAAGAACTGACTCATTAGAAAAGATCCTGATGCTGGGAAAGATTGAAGCCAGGAGGATATGCGGATGACAGAGGATGAGATGGTTGGATGGCATCATCCAGCTGACTCAATGGACATGAGTCTGGGCAAGCTCCGGGAGTTGGTGATGAACAGGGAAGCCTGGTGCGCTGCAGTGCATGGGGTCACAGAGTCAGACATGACTGAGCGACTGAACTGAACTTATATGTGGAGGATTATTTTAAAATAGCCAAACTCACAGTAACACAAAGTAGAACAGTGGTTTCCAAGGACAGCAAGGGGAGTGCTGTGGGGAGTTATTATTTAAGCAGTTATGAGTTTCAGTTTTATAAGATGAAAAGAGTTCTAGAGATGGATGGTAATGAAGAGTGTACAACGCAATGGCACTTGATGTCAATGAACTGTGTGCTTGAAAATGGCCACGATAAGTTTTATGTTATGTATCTTTTTCCACAACATAAAAGAAATTTTAAAAATTAACAGAATAAAACTTCATTATCTCCTTTTCGTGTATTTTACTGTGTGTGTTAGTCGCTCAGTTGTGTCCGACTCTGCGACTCCGTGGACTGTAGCCCCCCAGGCTGCTCTGTGCATGGAATTCTCCAGGTAAGAACACTGGAGTGGGTTGCCATTCCCTTCTCCAGGGGATCTTCTCATCTCACAGATCAAAACTCGGTCTCCTGCACTGCGGGCAGACTCTTTACTGTCTGAGCCAGGGAAGTCCCTGTATTTCACTACTTGAGGAAAGTAAGAACCAGCGGCAGACTGTGGACATTGAGTACTGTCATCATTGTTATTGCTATTGTATTAGTCAACCAAAATTGAGAGTCTGTGGTGGCCTAGGGCTAAACACAGAACATTCTCCTGGGACTATTACCCATTTTTATGGCATTTCTTCAGTTTGTTTTTCCAGACATTCGCAAATGAGTCATAATCATCATAAACACCATAACTGTTTCCATCAACAACCAGTAACCCATGTGCTCCATCACCCATTCCCGGTTTTGCCAGCTGGCTGACCATGAATACCTGCATATCTGCCTGGGAGATGTGCTACAAGAGTGGGTTGCTCCAAGCCTGTTCCGAATACCCTTCCTTTTGCCTGGAGCACAAATAATCACAGAATTTCCAGTGAGCCTTTTGGAGACCATGGCTGAGGTCAAAGTCATTGAGTTTAGTGACATACTAAAGATCTTCTTTCATCCTAGAGATGCAAAGATCTTAAGCATAAATAGGGCAGCAGGAAGAAGACAGACATGGAAGCCAGAGGAACTGGAAGTCAAATCCAGCTTCCCCACTTACTAGGTGTAAGACTTTGGGAAGTCACTTCATGTGAGTGAGCCTCAGCAAAGCAGCAAAACTTCTGCCTTAAGGGATTGTTGTAGAAATCGGTAAGGTAGTGTGAGTAAAGCACCGGGTCAGGTATCTAACACATAGCAGATCCTCACTAAGTAAGGATGACATGCAGAGCTCAGACTTGTGGTTGCCAGGGAGGTGGGGAGGAAGGAGAGGGATAGACTGGGAGTTTGGGGTTGGTAGATGCAAACTATTACATTTCGAATGGCTAAACCACAAGGTCCTACTGTACATCACAGGGAACTACATCCAACCTCCTGGGATAAACCATAATGAAAATGAGTGTTAAAAAAATAACATACATGTTTATAACTGAGTTGCTGTGCTCTACAGCTTTTTTTTACAGTTGATTTATAACACTGTAAATCAACTATATTTCAATTTAAAAAAAACCAAGTATGATCAGGAGGAGGAAGAGGAGGATAGCCTATGCTGTCCCTAAACCAAAGGGCTGGCTGAGGATGAAAACATCTAAAGTGGATGAATCTAAGACTTGGCTTACTCTTCAGCCAGGAATCAGTGTTGATCAGTGAGTGCTCCTTAGGCTGTAGTGAACTACTCCTTGTCTGCCAAGCACATCTCCCTCTTTCTGGGGACAGCATCCCCTTTCTAATATAGGTACGGTGCCTCTCCTTTCTCCAACCACCTACTCTAGTGGAGTCGGCCAGTCACACTTCCCACAAACGACCACGGGACTCAGCCAGAACTAATCAGTCCATCCCCAGGATTGCCAAACTGCAAACAAGATTTTCTTCCCCAGACTCCAAACTAAAAAAATATGGCCTAGCTCTGGCCCAAGCCTTGGAATATATAAAGATAGTTTAGACCTGCTTTCAGAGAAATATGACCTTGATAGCAAGTATCTGAAAGGGTCTTGGTGTCCTAGTTGACCCCAAACTTCAGCTGTTTGTTTCCCTGCCTCTCTTCCAATGGCCCACGAGCCCCTCCAAGTTGTGGATCTCCTTTCATCTACATTTGCCACCCACTAAGGGCTCAATCAATGTTTGCAGAAATAAAATTAAATAAGCATCTAGAAAGCAAAACTGAAACAGGTAATATAAAACTCACACACTCTTCACAGACACAGGATGGTTTGATTTAGTATTACTCCCCACCTCCGCACTAGTTCACTGAGTCTAAAACATGTGGAAATCACACTATTTACCCACAAAATAGTTACACTATGCCCCCCACACACACACACACTCCAAAGGGCTCAATGAGTTTATAAGCCAATAAAAGGGCATTTTTATTTTTTTTTCCTCTTCTCCTTTGTCAAAGCATCTCCTGGTTTGGAAGGAAGAAGGAAGATAAACAGCAGACCCTGAGCGCTTTTGAAGCTGGGCTATCAACAAAGGATCTTCTAAATCAATTCACCACCAGAAACGGAATGCAGGCGCTTCTCAGAAACATCTCACAAAGAAGCACAGAGAAAGGCTCTCTGAAGGCGGAAGCAGGACATCTTTCCACTCTGAAGATGGAAATGGAAGACTGCGCCCGCAAACCTTTCCCAGGGTCAGCAGGGCATGACAGCTCCACGGCCATTTCAGCACAAGTCATGCAAAAAAGGCCAGAATGCCTTCTCCGGGCCACACGGGGAGTTGTCATTCCAAGCATGAAAGTCAGATTTCCCAGACATCCACCCAGATCCACCCCTCCACCCAGACGTCCTATCATTTCTACCAGCACCAGGCCCACTGTGCAGTGACGGCCAGCAGAGGAGTAAGGGGCACCAAAAGGAACCAAGTTGAGCACCTGTCAGTTACCATCTATAGATTCCACAGACTGAGGGGACAGAGGCAGCCTCAAACCCCACTGAATCTAAAGAGCAGGAGTGTCAGATGGGTACTCACAATGTCAGCTGACCTCCCTCCCTAGGGCTGGTGCCTGTGGGGGCTTGGTGTGCCCACTTAGCTTTTCAGATCCAAAAATATGATTCTGCTCAGGTACCTTGAGCTGATCAAGTTCTTAAGAACTCATGTTCCAACTAAACTCATGAGACTGATGTTTAGAGCAAAATGGCTTTTTTTGCAATAGACTATCTTTAGGGCAGTTTTAGATTAACAACAAAAGTGAGTGGGAAAAAATGGCCATTTTAAAATTAGTAACTGGGGTCAATAAATATGCTTTGAGTTTCTACTATGAGCCATGTGCTACTTGGAAATGGAGCAAATAAGATTTTACTATTCTGACACTAAGTTGCTCACAGTAGTTCAGTTCAGTTCAGTTCAGTCGATCAGTCATGTCCGACACTTTGCGACCCCATGAATTGCAACACGCCAGGCCTCCCTGTCCATCACCAACTCCTGGAGTTCACTCAGACTCACATCCATCGAGTCCGTGATGCCATCCAGCCATCTCATCCTCTGTCGTCCCCTTCTCCTCCTGCGCCGAATCCCTCCCAGCATCAGAGTCTTTTCCAATGAGTCAACTCTTCACATGAGGTGGTCAAAGTACTGGAGTTTCAGCTTTAGCATCATTCCTTCCAAAGAAATCCCAGGGTTGATCTCCTTCAGAATGGACTGGTTGGATCTCCTTGCAGTCCAAGGGACTCTCAAGAGTCTTCTCCAACACCACAGTTCAAAAGCATCAATTCTTCGGTGCTCAGCCTTCTTCACAGTCCAACTCTCACATCCATACATGACCACTGGAAAAACCATAGCCTTGACTAGACGGACCTTAGTTGGCAAAGTAATGTCTCTGCTTTTGAATATACTATCCAGGTTGGTCATAACTTTTCTTCCAAGGAGTAAGCGTCTTTTAATTTCAAGGCTGCAGTCACCATCTGTAGTGATTTTGGAGCCCAAAAAAATAAAGTCAGCCACTGTTTACACTGTTTCCCCATCTATTTGCCATGAAGTGATGGGACCAGATGCCATGATCTTCGTTTTCTGAATGTTGAGCTTTAAGCCAACTTTCTTGCTCTCCTCTTTCACTTTTATCAAGAGGCTTTTTAACTCTTCTTCACTTTCTGCAATAAGGGTAGTGTCATCTGCATATCTGAGGTTATTGATATTTCTCCCAGCAATCTTGATTCCAGCTTCTGTTTCTTCCAGTCCAGCGTTTCTCATGATGTACTCCTCATATAAGTTAAATAAGTAGGGTCAATATACAGCCTTGACATACTCCTTTTCCTATTTGGAACCAGTCTGTTGTTCCATGTCCAGTTCTAACTGTTGGTTCTTGACCTGCATACAGATTTCTCAACAGGCAGGTTAGGTGGTCTGGTATTCCCATCTCTTTCAGAATTTTCCACAGTTTATTGTGATCCACACAAAGGCTTTGGCATAGTCAATAAAGCAGAGATAGATGTTTTTTTGGAACTTTCTTGCTTTTTCCATGATCCAGCGAATGTTGGCAATTTGATCTCTGGTTCCTCTGCCTTTTCTAAAACCAGCTTCAACATCAGGGAGTTCACTGTTCACGTATTGCTGAAGCCTGGCTTGGAGAATTTTGAGCATTACTTTACTAGCATGTGAGATGAGTACAATTGTGCGGCAGTTTGAGCATTCTTTGGCATTGCCTTTCTTTGGGATTGGAATGAAAACTGACCTTTTCCAGTCCTGTGGCCACTGCTGAGTTTTCCAAATTTGCTGGCATATTGAATGCAGCACTTTCACAGCATCATCTTTCAGGATTTGAAACAGCTCAACTGAAATTCTATCACTTCCACTAGCTTTGTTCGTAGTGATGCTTTCTAAGGCCCACTTGACTTCACTTTCCAAGATGTCTGGCTCTAGATTAGTGATCACATCATCATGATTATCGGTGTCGTGAAGATCTTTTTTGTACAGTTCTTCCGTGTATTCTTGCCACCTCTTCTTAATATCTTCTGCTTCTGTTAGGCCATACCATTTCTGTCCTTTATCGAGCCCATCTTTGCATGAAATGTTCCCTTGGTATCTCTAATTTTCTTGAAGAGATTTCTAGTCTTTCCCATTCTGTTGTTTTTCTCTATTTCTTTGCATTGATCGCTGAAGAAGGCTTTCTTATCTCTTCTTGCTATTCTTTGGAACTCTGCATTCAGATGCTTATATCTTTCCTTTTCTCCTTGGCTTTTCGCCTCTCTTCTTTTCACAGCTATTTGTAAGGCCTCCCCAGACAGCCATTCTGCTTTTAAGCATTTCTTTTCCATGGGGGTGGTCTTGATCCCTGTCTCCTGTACAATGTCACGAACCTCATTCCATAGTTCATCAGGCACTCTATCTATCAGATCTAGGCCCTTAAATCTATTTCTCACTTCCACTGTATAATCATAAGGGATTTGATTTAGGTCATACCTGAATGGTCTAGCGGTTTTCCCTACTTTCTTCAATTTAAGTCTGAATTTGGTAATAAGGAGTTCATGATCTGAGCCACAGTCAGCTCCCAGTCTTGTTTTTGCTGACTGTATAGAGCTTCTCCATTCTTTGCTGCAGAGAATATAATCAATCTGATTTCGCTGTTGACCATCTGGTGATGTCCATGTGTAGAGTCTTCTCTTGTGTTGTTGGAAAAGGGTGTTTGCTATGACCAGTGCATTTTCTTGGCAAAACTCTATTAGTCTTTGCCCTGCTTCATTCCACATTCCAAAGCCAAATTTGCCTGTTACTCCAGATGTTTCTTGAATTCCTCCTTTTGCATTCCAGTCTCCTACAATGAAAAGGACATCTTTTTTGGGTGTTAGTTCTAAAAGGTCTCGTAGGTCTTCATAAAACCGTTCACAGTAGATGAAAGAGAAAATAAAGTGAGGATTACAAGAGAAGGTAATAAGGATTCATACAAAGGTGAGCAGACAATGTTACAGTAATATAGATGATAGCCCCTAGAACATGCTGAGGGATCAAGGAAGACATTTAGGAGATGTAATGCCTGTACTGGGTTTTGAAGAATGCATAGGAGTTTTCCAGGTGCGTGAGCACACCCATGACACTCACTGATGTTTGATGTTGTTATGAACCCTTCTTGCCCAAACTCACAGCCAAAGGGTCCTTAACAAAAATTCCCTCCAGTCACCTTCTCTAAATCCAGGAAGTCCTCTACATTCATCTTTAAATTTTGGTCCCTTAGGGGCTTGAGATTAACAAACACATACTACTATAGATAAAACAGATAACCAACAAGGACACGCTGTATAGCACAGGGAACTCCTCTCAATATTCTATAACAACCTATATGAGAAAAGAATCTGAAAACGAATGAATGTGTGTTATAACTGAATCACCATGCTGCACACTTAAAACTAACCACATTGTAAATCAACTAAACTCCAATCAAATTTTTAAAATATACAAAATAACATTCGGCCCTAATTTTTTACTTTCTTCCATTGTAAATTCAAGCTCTCTTCAGCCCTTTCAGAGGGATTGGGTGGTTTCCACACTTTGATGCAGTTTCTGCCTCACACGCTGTCTCTCTTGTCACTTCTCTCGGCCCTGTCCACTGGAACACTTGGATATGATGTGCTACCTCCCAAGGCATTATGCCTGAGTCCCTGGCTCCACAGCCTTTACTGGCTTAGCAACGAGGAGACTGGACCATTGCAGACAGTGGGAATGATGTGCAGTGTCAATATGGCCTCTATCAAGAGCTCTCTACTCCTCTCAGACCCCCTAGTCAGGTTGAGGACACTGGCTCCAAGCCCACAGAATTTAAGATCCTAAGAGTGAGTCCTCCAAGATGTAGCCAAAGCCTCACGAAGTGTCACATCATCCCAGATAGGAAGGTGACAAGAGAGGACATTCTCAACACACCTGGACACTGTTGATCCTAATTCAGTGTGAACATCTCTAATGTTTGTTAAGTGAACAGATCTAAGGACTGCCCCTCGAGCTTTTTTCTTATGAAGACAGCCAAGCTTAGCCATTCTGCACTGATGTTTATAACTGTTCCTCTTATTTTTGAGGACCTTCTGCCATCATGTCTGACACCTTATTCAACACAATTAAAATGAGTCATTTCACCAATAATCTCTGTAGCTTCCCCCCATTCCTTCTCATTTTCCCAGAGTGAAGTCTTTTCTCAAAGCCGGCCTCTGCCTCAGCCCAACCTCATGCCCACCTATAAAGATACACAGACTTGTTCTGTGAATTAAGAGTCTCCTTTTCCCATCTGGATTGTGAACTCCAAAAGGGCTAGAGCCACATCTTCAGACTTTTTGTGTGTGCCATGCAATGTGGAATGAGTCACTTAGCCTCTCTGTAAAACTGGGGGAAATAATACAATCAACCTCAGAGGGTCCCTAGGAGCATGACATGAAACCATGTATAAAAAGCCCCAGCGTGGCATAAAATAAGTATTCAAAACATATTTGCTATTATCATTAATATAATTATCTGAATCTTAGATCCTACATCAATTAAATAATAACAAAGTAGGTACCCCATTGGGTTGCAGTAAGTAAGTGAGATGATGCATGCAAGGACCTAGCATGGTGCCTGGCACACAGTAGGCTCTTTATCTGTGGAGGCAATTAATCCTGATGCCCTAGGTAATTGCTTCCTAGCTTGTACACCAAAAGAACTAAATCTATACTTGGAAGTAGAAGATCTGAAACATAGCATCAATCTTTTATTTCGTGAAAATTCACTCCACAGAATAGTGACTCAGGGGCAGAGAGGGAGATGGAAAGCTATGCCCTGTGAGTGAAATCAGTCTCTTTCTTTGACACAATAGACATTAATGAGCACTTACTAAGTGTCAAGGTGGAACTTGGTGATGTGATATATTTCTTTGTGGCAACAGCTTGAAATATCAAACTCTCTTTTTTCTCTCTAGCTTATTTCTCACCCAAATTATCAAAGGCTACATCCAGTGAAGACTATACAAGGTGGTGTAGACATGGGTAAAAGTGCCAGAAGAAGTGACATCCTAAGACAAAAAGCAAGATGGGGAAGAGAAACTAGAAGGGGGTATATTAGCCTCCTAGTGCTACCGTGACAGATTACCACAGGCTGGATGACTTAAAACACCAGGATATATTCCCTCAGAGTTCTCAAGGATAGACATCCAAAATCAAGGTGTCCAAAAGGCCATGATCCCTCTGGAGACACAAGGGGAGAGTCCTTCCTTGGCTCTTCAGGCTTCTGGGAGCTGTGGGGGTTCCTTGGCTTGTGGCAGCATACTCCAATCTCTGTCTCCATCTTCACATGGCTGTCTTCCCTGTGTGTGTCCTCTCCTCTTCCCACAAGGACATCAGTCACTGGATGCAGAACCCACCCTCACCCAATATGAAAGTGTTAGTCGCTCAATTGTATCTGACCCTCTGCAACCCCACGGACTGTAGCCGGCCAGACTCCTCTGTCCATGGAAGTCTCCAGGCAAGAATACTAGAGTGGGTTTCCATTCCCTTCTCCAGGGCATCTTTCTGACCCAGGGATTGAACCTGGCTCTTCTACACTGCAGGCAGATTCTTTATCCCTAGGGGCTTGCCTGGTGGCTCAGACAGTAAAGAATCTGCCTAAAATGCAGGAGACCCAGGTTCAGTCCCTGGGTTAGGAAGATCCCCTGGAGAAGGGCATGGGACCCACTCCAGTGTTCTTGCCTGGAGAATTCCATGGACAGAGGAGCCTGGTGGGCTACTATCCTCGGGGTCACAAAGAGTTGGATACGATTGAGTGACTAACACTTTCATATTGGGTTAGGGTGGGTCCTACATCCAGTGACTGATGTCCTTATGGAAAGAGGATTGAGTTACTAACACTAACCTAATATACTCTCATCTTAACTAATCACATATGCAAAGACACTATTTCCAAATGAAGTCACATGCACAGGTACCAAGGTAGTGCTGGGACTTGAATAGATCTTCGGGGGACACGATTTTAACCCATTACAGATCTTCAAAACTAAAGCAGAATTCGGTGATTTGGGGGATCAGACTTTGGTGCTTGGTCCTACCCCCTCCTCCTCCTCTGCATCTCCACTCACAGAGAGGAAGCTCAGTGTGCACCCTCTGATTCTGGGTGCTGCCAAGAGGAGTGAGGGTGGCTCTGGAATGTGAGATGAGGACCCTGTTTTCTCTGGAATTTCTGGGGGATCTCACAGGATGTTTGCCCTAGCCCACCCCCATGGATTCTGGAAATGTTGAAATCAGGGCAAAGAGAACTCTGCTGCAGAGCCTACTGGAAAGTGTTCATGCTTCCTTCCATTCATCCATCCATCTATCCATTTACAGCACAGAGGCTCTAGACACAGGACAGGTTTCCTGAGTTGAACCCAAGACTTACTGGATATGTGACATGAATGAAGCACTTAATTTCTTAAGTCTCAATGTTCCCCTTCTGTAAAATGGAAATAATCATAGTAATGACCTCACAGGCTTACTTGGTAGGAAAAAAAACAATTCCTGTGTATAGTGCCTGGCACAGGATGAGCATCACTACAAGCTAGCTGCTACTGTGATGACGACAACAATGCCGATGGTGAGAGACTGTAGGAAATCTGCACAGAGGTGAAGGATAGAGATGCGTAAAGCAAACTGCAGATGGAGAGCACCAGGCAACAGGTCAGAGCCAGCCTGCAGAATCTGGGTGGGGGCTACTGCCTCTGCTACGGGGCTCTGTGAAGGTCTGCTGGTTCCTCAAAGGGAGGAAGACATCCTGCCACACCCTTTGAGTTTCCAGTTTACGTGGGTCAATTGCACACCTGCAAATACACCTTGAAAGGATCTGGGGAGCCCTCCTTTTCAGCAGCCTTTTTTTTTTTTAAGCATCCTTCTCCAGGTTTGCTCCCTCAGTCACTTGTCACTGTGTCACTTCCCTTCAACCTTCATCTAATGCATTTGCTAAAAAACAATTTCCAAACTCTCCTTGTTACCAGGAGAGATGCTGAGACAGAAAGGAGGGAGAGCTAGAAAAGCTACCAACTCTCTTTGAGGAGTCAAAGAGTCTAGCATTTCCCTTTCCTTAACACTCTGCCTTTGACTGACACTGGGGGCCTGTTTATAAATCTTTAACGTGAGCCAGTGATCCTTTTCCAAAACCTCCACCTGCAGACCAGCATCAACCTCTGAAATGACTATAATGGGTCTGTTTGGTGGCACCTTCTTGGGAATCTTAACGAGCAACCTTTCAAGGGTTGTAGTGGGAGCACTGATGTCATGAGAGGGAGGATGTGAGAGAATGAAGGCTTCCCAGACCCCCGCACCCACTCCCACTTTCCTGCTCGGATTAGCTCCTTCTTCTTGCTACTTTCTGAAGATAGCAGCTCACTCTCATCTCCATCCTCTGCCCGGGCCCAGGACTGTTTCCTCCCCATGCCAACTGACATTCGAATTGACAGCATTAAGGAAGAGCAGCGGGAAGAAAGACAGACCTAAAATTCTTCAGTGGGTTTTGACAATTCTGTTTTTTCAGACTACCAGAATTGTGCACGTGGTAAAAACAAAATACAGAAAAGCAAAGTATCTCCATAGATGATCAATGTATGTCGATGCATACATGTCTGATGACCCCTCGCATCTCATCAGACACCACTGGTGACATCAGAAGGTAAATTATTAAAGTAACAAAAATTCAAGGTGGCCACAGCCCCTCCCAGAGACTCAGAAAGAGCAACTGCCTCCCTAATAAGATGCATTCTCAGGCATCAGGCCTTGACCCGCTTACTGAGCTCTCAGCAGCCCATCCTGCTCAGCAAGACCTCTGCAGCTCAAAGGTGACAGAGTCTACAATCACAAGGGTAGGGTCACCTCTGCTGGTCACCCTGGTCCCTCCAACTGGCCAAGCTCAGACTTGGCCTCTTTCTGTGGAGACAAGGAAACTACATGAATCTTTTCACTCGGTCACACCCCGGGGATGGAGCCTGCAGCACAAACGTGCTCGGAGCTATACCAGCCAGACAAATTAGCTAACAGGCAGGGAGAACAGAGGCCAGGGCCACCTGTGCGGGCAACCTGCCATTAGGCAGGCTCTTGACACATCAGGGCAGAGGGACCACAGCCCAGGGGGCAGGACCATGTGCCTGGTCAGGCCTGAATCTGCCCTGTGCGCCCGTGGCCTGGGCCAGGCCTCTGCTCCCCCCAGTGTAAGCAGAGCTGGAGGAATTGCAGGCACCTTCACCACTGCTGGGAGTAATTGAGCAATAGCCTCCCAGCAGGCTGAATCGCAATGTGTTCCTGAGGAAATTATATACTTTTAACCTCTAAAACAATATAATTTGAAGGTGAATGTATTTTTCCTCAATAGTTACAGGGCCTCTTATTTTCTGTAAAGATCTGGGGTGGGAGGTCATTTTGCTGCCCCTCTATTTTGTATTTAAAGAGATACCTACAATGAATTCACCTCCAAATGTAAGTTTTGGCAAGGAGTGTTTAGAATGCCTCTGAAAGCCATGTTCTATAAAAGGATTTCATTTCTAATTAATACAGTTTTGCAGCCAAAGTAGACATACCCACCCTGATATACCTGTCTTTGACTCACTGCCCTCTTTTATTCCTCATATCCTCATTCCATCACTGAGCTAGTCAAAGATCCTGTATTGGGCTCTCTGAAACACAGAATCAATAGGATATTTAAAGAGACAGAGACAGACAGAGAGACATAGATGGAAGACAGAGAGAAACAGAGATAGAGCATAGACATAGAGCAGATGTACTTGTGGGAGAGCAGAAGGGCAGGATGTAATCAAGAAAGTCTTCATTAGGAAGGTAGACTCTGGAGCATGGTTAGACTTGAGTCACAGTGGGAGAAGATGAAAGAAAATTCCAAAAGATGGGGGTATAGTATGGGCAATAAGGTCTAAGAGATGACCTCTCTCTGTGAGAGAGAGTGATTCTGAGGAATTGGCTCATGTGATTATGGAGGCCAAGAACTTCTGCAATCTTCCATTTGCAAGCCGGTTCTGGTTCAAGTCTAAAGGCCTGGAACCAGGATTGCTGGTTATCCAAAGGCGGAAGACTAATATTCCAACTCAGTCAGTTAGGTAGACAGACAATTCTCCCTTTCTCTGCCTTTTTGGTTCTATTCTGGCCCTCAGTGGATTGGATAATACCCATCCACATTGGGGAAGGCAATCTGAACTGGTTCCACAGCTTCAAACCCTAATCTTTTTGTAAACAACCTCATGGACACATCCAGAATTGATGTTTAACTGGATATTTAGGCATCCCATGGCCTAATTAAGCTGACACTTAAAATTAACCACCACACATTCAATCTGACTTACTTCCTATTGAAATGACTCTCATGTCTATGGCTGTGCAGTTCCAATATCCCTGTAGCAATCCCGCCCTTATCCTGGGATTGCTGTGTCAATTCCAATAAACCCCCTAGATTCCAGCACTTCCTCCATATTATGCATTCCTGAACTCAGGATCAGCTTCTTCCCATGTTGCTCTTGCTAGCTTACTCCTCCACTTAAAAATCTCCAATGCCTTTTATCCTACACATCGTTTAGAGCCAAGTTTCTTTGCATCACCTTCCAGACCATCCTACAAGCAAGCCCCACCCTGCCTATTCCACTGCAATCTTGATAACCCCTGGCATGTACGCACACACTGCAGCCAAATCAATGTTTTTTGGGTCCACAAACACACCACATTCATTCATCTCTTAGACCTTATACCTTTGCCCATACTATACCCCCATCTTTTGGAATTTTCTTTCATCTTCTCCCACTGTGACTCAAGTCTAACCATGCTCCAGAGTCTACCTTTCTAATGAAGACTTTCTTGATTACATCCTGCCCTTCTGCTCTCCCACAAGTACATCTGCTCTACGTCAAACAAGGCACCTCATTATAGACTGTAACCAGGTCACTGTCTCATGTTCTTTCACAAAGCGTCCCGATTTTTCAAAATTGCAAGAATTGGGATGTCACCAGTCATCTGTATCATTTCAGGGCAAATTCTAGAACAGATTAGCAAATAGGCAGTTTCTGCAGACTTGGAAAGAAATAGAAAGATGCCATGATGCCAGCTTGGTAAGAATAAATCACACCAGGTGACTTGTTTCCTTCTGTTTGGGAATTTTACAAAGGTAAAATGGAGCAAACGCAATGCTTCTGCATCTCATTAAATACTTCATAAAGTCTCCCCGCACCAAAAATTTAAGAGCAATAATAATCCTGATGAACTTTCTAGATAATCCAATGACCACACCTAAAGGATGCCAATCGTTGCATAGTTGTCAACTAGCAAAGAGAGCTCTGACAGTGTGCTCACAGGTCCATCCCTAGGACATTTTTGTTAATGGCAGGATGGTAATAATTATGGCACTCTGATCAAAATATATCAGAGGAAAAAAATATTAAATGATGAAACAACGTTACAAAATTTTCTGAACTAGTTGAAAAAAAAGCCAACACTGACAATAAGGCATTCACTGGAGACAAATTTAAGGTGTTTTACCCAGGTCCATTCATCCAACATGACCGATAGGAAATCTCTGGCACTGAAGGTTTTCTGATAGAAGCTTTTTTTTTTTTTTTCATTCTTAAAATATTTATAGACTATTCAGTATCCAGGAGAAGGCTGAAATATAAGATGTCAAAAAACACTCCCAACTTCAAGATTGTAATATTTTCAGATTCTATACATATCCCTATCTTGTACCCCAAGTCAATTATGAATCTACTGGCATGGACATCATGGCAAAATGAAAAGCATCTGAAATTCAGAGTTCAGTAGACATGAGTGTTTTGGGCTTCCCTGGTGGCTCAGACAGTAAAGAATCTGCCTGCAATGCAGGAGACCCAGGTTCAATCCCTGGGTCAGGAAGATCCCCTGGAGAAGGGAATGGTAACCCACTCCAGTATTCTTACCTGGAGAATTCCATGGACAGAGGAGCCTAGCGGACTATAGTCCATAGGGTCGCAGTGAGTTGGACATGACTGAGCAACTAACACAGGCAGATACGGGTTTAGTTCTTCCATTTATTAAGCGCATGATTTCCTAGTCTGTTTCTTCATCTACAAACTAGATATTGTAAGATGTAAGAGTTGACTCAAATAATGCTCCATGCAAATGGTCTTGTCCAGCGCCAGGCACATAGTTAGGTGCTAAATAAATGCTAATTATACATCTTTCTCCATATCTGACACAGCTAACAGAATAAGAGGAACTTAGTAGGACCTCAGTAAGAAATCATTTAGTTCTTTGATTTTGAGAGACAGCATGGAAAAGTTACTTGCTCACTGGAAAAGTAGCTTTAGAGATGGAAACTAAGGAAGGCAAGCCAGATAGAATGGCAGGAGGAAAGGCATGGAGGTGAGAGTGAAGAAAACACGCCATGCGGAGCACAGCGGGGTCTCTGACCCACCAGGATTGGAGGCTGGAGACAAGGTTAGAGGAGCAGAATGAACTAGATGCCATGCAACTTGAAATACCACTCAGGCAAATGACGAGAAATGGATGAGCTGACGCTAATATGATCACTCAGCCCTCACACCCTCTCTTTGGAGTAAGAACATTAAACAATGACTGGAATTAAGAATTTTTCTCGTCATCTGAGAGCAATGGTATGCCAAACAGCGTTCACAAAGGATGCCTCTTCTAGCACCAACCAACCAATTTCATTATCATTTTTCTGGTTTTCTTTCCATAGCCAAGGTTTACTGACTTAAACCAGGGTATCCTACTGTAACCATGCAACCTTTCTAGCTGTCAGAGGCTTTGAAGGCCTGTCTCACCTGTTCTATTCCTTTTCTAACACTAATGTATTTAACAGGAATAGGAGTGGGTGGAAAACATAATGTCTCCAGTTGAAGTTCACTAGCAAGCCTCTAGGAGAGTCATTTTAGAGATTAAACAAAGAATCATTTGGACACATGAATTTGAATATATTTTATAGATTACATGCCGAGACTTAACAGTTATTTATCTCTCAGACAATTGTCAGAATAGACAGAAGTTGAGCAGGAGGTAGGCAGCCCTTAGAATGGGGGGAGAAAATGAAATCTGAAAATGCTTGATGCAGCAATTAATATTTCAACCTTCCTCGAGCAAGAAAGAAAAGAATAAGATCACGGAAATGTTGGACTTCATGAATATGTGAAGTCAGATCTGTGAGGGAATAGGAGAAAGGGGAAATGGGGAAGGGAGGGAGACCCCTAACTATGTATTATAAGCCTAACCTCTTGCGCACATAATGGGATATTTTTACATGTTAAAAAATATCATCGAAACTAAAAAAACTTGTTTTTAATCAAGGTTTCTGTAGAACAGTTCTACCACATTCCTAAGGTATGTTATCAAAGAGAAATAATGCATAGGCAAGCTTCTTAAGAGTTCAGTTCAGTTCAGTCACTCAGTCGTGTCCAACTCTTTGAGACCCCATGGACTGCAGCACGCCAGGCCTCCCTGTCCATCACAAACTGCCAGAGCTTGCCCAAACTCATGTCAATTGAATCAGTGATTCCATCCAACCATCTCATCCTCTGTTGTCCCCTTTTCCACCTGCCCTCAATCTTTCCCAACATCAGGGTCTTTTCAAATGAGTCAGCTCTTCGCATCAGGTGGCCAAAATACTGGAGTTTCAGCTTCAATATCAGTCCTTCCAATGAATACCCAGGGCTGATCTCCTTTAGGATGGACTGATTGGTTCTCCTTGCAGTCCAAGGGAGTCTCAAGAGTCTTCTCCAACACCACAGTTCAAAAGCATCAGTTTTTCGGTGTTCAGCTTTCTTTATAGTCCAACTCTCACATCCATACATGACTCCTGGAAAAACCATAACCTTGACTAGACAGATATATGTTGGCAAAGTAATGTCTCTGCTTTTTAATATGCTGTCTAGGTTGGTCATAACTTTCCTTCCAAGGAGTAAGTGTCTTTTAATTTCATGGCTGCAGTCACCATCTGCAGTGATTTTGGAGCCCAAAAAAATAATATCTGTCACTGCTTCCACTGTTTCCCCATCTATTTGCCATGAAGTGATGGGACCAGATGCCATGATCTTTGTTTTCTGAATACTGAGCTTTAAGCCAACTTTTTCACTCTCCTCTTTCACTTTCATCAAGAGGCTCTTTAGTTCTTCTTCACTTTCTGCCATAAGGGTGGTGTCATCTGCATACCCAATGTTATTGATATTTCTTCCAGGAATCTTGATTTCAGCTTGGGCTTCATCCAGCCCAGCATTTCTCATGATGTACTCTGCATATAAGTTAAATAAACAGGGTGACAATATACAGCCTTGGTGTACTCCTTTTCCTATTTGGAACCAGTCTGTTGTTCCATGTCCAGTTCTAACTGCTGCTTCCTGACCTGCATACAGATTTCTTAAGAGGCAGGTCAGGTGACCTGGTATTCCCGTCTCTTTCAGAATTTTCCACAGTTTATTGTGATCCATACAGTCAAAGGCTTTGGCATAGTCAATAAAGTAGAAATAGATGTTTTTCTGGAACTCTCTTGCATTTTCGATGATCCAGCTTCTTAAGAGAGTAGACTTTTATTTCTTTTAAACTCATCAGTTAAGTGTTTGGCAACCATGTCCTGTGGGGCTGGCAGACCACACCTTTTCACTCACTAAATCCTACTCCACCTACCAGTGTACACACACTTTCATAAATACACAAGAACAAAGATACATGGTCCAGTCCTGAGGGCTTTTACCATCAGTTTATTGTAGAAGACAGACAAAAGCTGTAAAAACATCTGATGCATTTACCTCTCTGGCCATCACCTGAGGTGTTTCTAGAGTTCCAGAAACAAAGACTCTAGGTGAGCTAGAGAAGCTGAAGCTCTAATAGTTTGGCCACCTGATACAAAGAACTGACTCATTGGAAAAGACCCTGATGCAGGGAAAGATTGAAGGCAGGAGAAGGGGACAACAGAGGATGAGATAGTTGGATGGCATCACCAACTCAATGGACATGAGGTTGAGCAAGCTCCAGGAGTTGGTGATGGACAGGGAGGCCTAGTGTGCTTCAGTCCATCTGGTCGCAAAGAGTCAGACATGACTGAGCCGCTGAACTGAACTGAGCTAGAGAAGTCAAAGGAAGCTTCAGAGAGAAAGTGCTAAAGCATCTGGGCTTGTGAGATAGATGGCAGAAGAGGACAGGCCGACAGAGAAATGAAGAAACTGTGTTTGGCCAAGGGGAAAAGGTGATTTAAAGAAACATAGAGGAGAGACTTCCCTGGTGGTCCAGTGGCTAAGACTCCATGCTCCCAATTCAGGGGACCTGGGTTCAACCCCTGGTCAGGGAACTAGATCCCACATGCTGCAACTAAGAGTTATCATGCTGCAACTAAAGATCCCATGTGCCGCAACTAAGCCTCAGTGTAGCCAAATAAATTTAAAAAAAAAAAATACTTCAAACAAATGAGTCACCCCACCACCATTATACATGTCTTTTTCAGAAATTCTATTCCATCTTCCATTTCTAACTGATACACCATATACCCCACCTCTCCATCAACTGGATTCATACTTATATATTGATATGATAGAAAAAAATTTTTGTCTTGATCAAACCAAATACAAGAAAGTGAGCTAGCTGTCACAGAAATATTGAAGAACCCTTGCAAATTGTACAGCTGCTAGGATAAGATCAATAAAGAATAACTGTTGATAAACTTACAGTCCAAAGACAATCAAAGCACCCTTAGGTGCAACAGAGTCTGAATAAGCAGAGGGCTCATTATCAGGGCAATAAACTACAAAATGATAACAGGAATCACAGTGTTGATCAGACCTTTGCTCTGTCCCCAGGCTTAGAGAGTGTAAGAGATTGGGAGCACAATGTTATGCGCCCAGGATGAGGCATGAAAAATTCTCTCTAGGAATAATGGGGATGTGACTGGGAAAGGGAGTTAGTTAGTATAAGAAACCTGAAAGAGTTAGAAAAGAAATCACTGTCAACTTCCACATTAGACCAGGTAGGGGGAGGTCTTAGCTCCATTTAAGCACAAAATTAGCTAAAGTTCTCTAACCTCAGATAAAGTTCTGAGAACTCTCCCTGGAAATTGTGGGAACATCTACTTTACCTGCTTACGGAACATATGGGAAAATATGTCCAATCATTTTATAGGTGCCCAGAGTAAGACACTGGAGAAGGCAATGGCACCCCACTCCAGTACTCTTGCCTGGAAAAAAATCCTGTGGGCAGAGGAGCCTGGTAGGCTGCAGTCCATGGGGTCACGAAGAGTCGGACCCGACTGAGTGACTTCACTTTCACGCATTGGAGAAGGAAATGGCAACCCACTCCAGTGTTCTTGCCTGGAGAATCCCAGGGACGGAGGAGTCTGCTGGGCTGCCGTCTATGGGGTTGCACAGAGTCAGACACGACTGAAGTGACTTAGCAGCAGCAGCAGCAGAGTAAGACATCCCAGTCAGGAGAGAAGCCTACCGAGGACACAGACTTTTAAAACCTGCAAAGAAAACTTCATATGTGGTACCCACATGAATCAAACCTCTCCTTCATTTATCATCAAGATCAAGAGACATCTGAGAAGACCAATTTTAATTAAAAGGATGAAGCCAATATGACACCAAAAGAAATAGAAATGATTAAAGAAACTAATTTTAAATATTCTAATATGTGTCTTCAGAGATATTTTAGTGGATGTTGACTATACATCAAAATAAATTAGTGATTATAACTGGAAGTCTGTACCTCTTTTAGAAACACACAAATTTAAAAAAAAAAACTTAAGTATAATTGCTACTGTGCTATAAAAGCAATCAGCATACAAGAAAAAAATCCCTGAAAATTAAAAACATGATTACCAAAATATTTTTAAAAGCAATGTATAGAATAGATAATTACAATGGATAAGGTTAAAGATTGGAGAAAACATTTTCTATTAAAAAGAATAAAAATGAAAAGAGATAGAAAATACAAGATGATGGATGACAGAGCCAGGAAGTCAACATATATCTAATATGATGCCTAGAAGCAAAAATTGAGACAACAAAGAAAAGAAAATAACAAAGAAAGAACAGGAATGAGGGGAGAGAGAGGAAGTTCCAGAGGTAAACAAAGAGACATCTCTTTATAATGAAAAGACCTACAAAGCAAAGTGAATAGAAACAACATACATCTGAACAAACTTCCCTAAAACTTCAGAACTCCAAGGGCAAAGATAAAAATCCTAAAAATTATCCTAGGGAAGAGAAAATGAAGTGAAGTCGCTCAGTCGTGTCCGACTCTTAGCGACCCCATGGACTGCAGCCTACCAGGCTCCTTCATCCATGGGATTTTCCAGGCAAGAGCACTGGAGCGGGGTGCCACTGCCTTCTCTGACATATAATTTAGTACCATATAATTTTAGTACATATTACGTAAATGAAGAATACAAATATCTCAGTGTGAGTTGCTCAGTCGTGTCCGACTCTTTGTGACCCCATAGACTATAGCCTGCCAGATTTCTCTGTCCATGGGATTCTCCAGGCAAGAATACTTCTAGGGAAGAGAGGTTACCTACAAAGTAATAAGATCAGAATGACAGCATACATCTCAATAGCAATACCATCAAAGCATTGAGGGAAATGTTTGACATTAGAAATATATACTCAGCCAAACTATCAAGCAAAAGTGAAATAAAAATAAAAATATTCTAACAACAAACAACCAAAACAAAACAAACAAGCACACACACACACACAAATTCTCAGACATGCAAAAGGAAAAAGAAGTTTCAATGAGGTGCTCCAGTAAAACAAAACATAAGAAGAAAACAAGATATGAGAAATACCTGAAAAAAAAGTATATATATATATATATATATATATATATATATATATATACATATAGCTAAGCATGACCCAGGAGGAAAGAGAGCTCTGAATAAATCAAGAGAAAAACCCCTCAGCCCTGTGACTCAGGATCTCTTGCAAATGACTTAGCATTTCATTTCCTTCTCTTTGGATCCAGTCACCTCACTTGGTTGAGTTCTGTCATTATTTGGTTAATATTTAGAATGAACCTATGCAAAAGGCACTACTACATACAATTAAAAATGACAGGACAGAATGCAAATATTACAAAACTTAATAACATAAAAATAAATACAACAAAATTCAGGAGCAGAGGGGAGTTGTAGAAATCAATGTAAGTGGGCTATTTAGCGGAAATATCAAATGCACAATGACTAAATGTAAGAGACAAACAGATAAGGGTGAATCTGTAAAGGCATGAAGCTGACCATTAGAATTACTGAATCTCAGGAAGCAGAGAAAGAAAGAAAGTTGGACAATGCTGAAAATGACTAATACCTCAATTTCCATAACAGGATGTCAGAGTACATGCTCAGATCCTGATATACCAAAAACATAAATTTATTTTATTTAGAATTTCAACTGTAGCCACCAAACAACTAAAAGAAGAAACTTTAATTTCAGAGGAATGAAATGGGGGGTATTTCTTTCCTTCAGAAAAAGGAAATGGAAAAGACAGATATTTACTTTTCATTTTAGATTCATACGTAGTTTGAACATTTTTTTTCTATTTGCCACATGAAGGTTTTACTCTCATTTTTAAATTAATCTTTAAAATTTTAAAGAAAAAAAATAAGCTGTATTCTCCCAGCTTATCAAACAGTATGTGGTGCCCCCAAAGTAAGCTGGGTCATTTTGAGTATTAGGAATTTGTTATGGCAGCTATGAAATGACTCATTGGAAAAGACCCTGATGCTGGGAAAGACTGAAGGCAGGATGAGAAGGGGACGACAGAGGATGAGATGGGTGAATGGCATCACCGACTTGATGGACATGAGTTTGAGCAAGCTCCAGCATGCTGGACAGGGAAGCCTTGCCTGCTGCAGTCCATCGGGTGGCAAAGGGTCAGACATGACTGAGTGACTGAACTGAAATGAACTGATGGTAGTTAAGGCTGAGAACTAGGACTTGGGATTCAGGATTTCAAGTCAAAAATTCTAGACATGAGATACACAACAAGGCTAGACTAGAGAGGCATGTATGCTTGTAAATTAGCACAGAAAAGTCATTAATTTGCTCATGCATTTATTTGCTCTCTCATGCTCCATTTATTCCCTCTGACTTATTTCCCCACTTATAAATCATTCATTCTCTCATTGATTCATTCATTCAGTGAATACTCAGAAAATATAAGGCAGGCTGCCTTCAAGGAGTTTAAAAAATATACTTGCAGGTAAAGTAATAACCTAACACATTACCCCCTAAAAGCACAAATCATGCTGAAGAGAGAGATCTCATGGGCAAAAGCTCATGAATGGGGTACCGAATGTACTAGATCTTGAAGAATGAACAAGCTCCAACTCAGAGGAAGGAATCTGTGCTTCATTTTAAATATTTTCATACTTTTGCTTAAAGTTTCATGCCACTCCTTGAGATATTGAGGGGACAGACAGTAAGATAGTGAGTAACTCTGATTCTCCAAACCAAAGTTCAGAGTCCACTGATTGAAGAGATCAGGCAATTAATCCACCTAAAAACAAACGAAAAAAGATTTCCTTCAAGTGTGGAGAAAGTTCCGTTACCCACTGGGGTAATTGTTTAAGTTGGGTTGGGTCTTTGCAGGGGTGTGTGGGCAGAATGGACTGCTCTGAGTAGGATGACCAACCATCCCAGTTTTTCCAGTTTTTGCACTGAAAGTCCTTTCCCCAAAGCAACCTTCCACTCTTAGGTACCCTCAAGTCAGCACCAAGTTTCCAACACCTTCACAGGCTTCCTTCATCTGATTCATACAATAAACTACTGTGATTCAAGATGTTGGTATCCCCACTTTCCAGATGGTAAAACTGAGGAATCAATAAGTCCAATGACCGCTAAAGATCATAAACATAAAGAAAGTGGCAGAGCCAGGATTCAGTCCCAGATCTGGCCGCTTTGATCTTGAGCCACCTCCAATAACCCCACTCCATGCCTGCTGCTTCTCTGCATAGATGGACACGAAAACAAAAGTAGTGGAGCAGGCATATTGGAAATTCAGGCTCTCTGTGCACAGAGTGACTGAAAAGAGACCAGGAAATTTTGAGTTTGTTGATGCCCTGCTCTAAACCAAGGAGCCAAGGAGCCCAATTATGAGGAGAAAGATGAAGCGACATCTACATGGGATATTCAGGGTCTCATGGAACTGTTTGCAGGTTATGATGAATTTTCCATTTAACTAGATAGGAGACTATAGATACAGAAATAGATGCAGATACACATACAGATGTAGTTATAGACACAGATATGGTCACTGTAGATTTTTAGCAAAAAGTGTGCAATTCTTTATCAAGGATACTAAAGATTATCTACATATCCAGTACAAAGTAGAAACTTCTGAGGCCACTTCCAACCTTGGAAGAAGACAGTTTTTGGACTCAAAAGAAATGATCCATATTTCTAGAAAAATCTTCATATATGCGTGCCCTGTTAGGGTTTGGCTTTTTTTTTTTTTAATGTAGAAATTCTATAAAAGAGAAAGAAAAAAGAGCTGGGAGAGCATGAAGCAAAATGGAAACATGGGGGTGATGGACATAATCAAAGAGGGGAAGGTAGGAAGGAAAGAAAGAAAAAGGAGAGCTGGACCTGCGTGGTGAGAAATGAGAACAGATAAATGCGGAACGACAGCATGGAAAGTCCTGGAGAGCTCAATTAATTAGTTATTGTCCATTTCCTTGAGAGACCTCTAACAAATCTGTCCTTGTCAGTGACAGGAAATCTTTTTGAATTCTGTGTAAAAGGATATTAATGGCGGTGGTAAGCTTCAACACCCCTGCACGGTGACGCGGGGAGGTGGTGGAAGTTTCTGGAGGTCATTCCAGCAGCCAGCCTGGATGTACAAGCAGCCCCTCTGCCCTGCACACAAGGAGAACTTCCCCAGCCCACAGACTGTCAACCCTCTCTCCTCGACTGGTACATCAGGAGGCTGACATTTAATACCCTAAGGATATAGATGTTTGAGAGCTGGTTATTGTAACAAAGGAGGCCATCCAAACTCGGCAAGACCAAATGGATCAGATAAAGCTGACACAGAGATAAATCTGTTTTACATCCATTCTTGCACAAGTTTTGCTAATCTATGTAGTTATAGCTTTCCCACTGAAGAGAAAAAAAAATAAAAAATAACCCACCACATGTCGGCAAGTCCACATCGCGTTCCTATTTTTAATCTCCGAGGTATAACATTCTAGGCAAAGAACATTTTTGTGCTGACTTTTGCATGAACTCCATTAACAAAGGATGACACAGGAAGAAAATGAGAAAGGAGGATCAGAGAGGGGAAGAAAGGGGGTAAAGAGAGAGAAGGAGAGAGGATTTCTTCTTGAATGGCTACAGAAATGCAGTTTGGTTTTTTTTTTTTTTTTTTTCTCAAATGAATGAATCCTGCCCCATCATTGAGACAGGATCCCTTCTCTCCCAGTCAGTCAGACACCTACTCTTCATTAGCCAGTATTTATGCTGCCAGATTGGACTTTCATATGGGAGCCTGAAGCACAAATGGTACAGATGGCAGGAAAGCTCTCATGAGATTGATAACGATGAAGAAAGATGCCACATTAAGTCAGAAGGTGCCACTGTTAACATCCCAGCTCAGAGGAGGATATTTCTAGCAAGCACTCCCCTCCCAGGGCTGCTTTTCTTCTGGCTTCAAGCAAAATTCATTCCCCTCCCCAGAAGCTTTCCGCCCCTCCGAATTGCTGGCAAGTGAGTGATACATTCGCTGGAGTCTCTTTGGTGTGTCAACTGATTTCTCCTCAGATACTTAACCTTTGCTTTCCAGAGGTGGTTGAGATCCTAGCAGTGAAAGGGGGCTGGAGGGAAAAGGAAGGGTGGGGGACGGCATTTCAATCCCTGTTTCCCTCAACAAAGGCACCACTATAAGAAGCTCCGTGCGGGAAATCTGAATGGTATTTATTGTTTCCATCCGGGCCCTCATTGCATCTGCTGTCTTTCAGAGACAGGCACTGGGTTCATAAAACCAGGGCCCTGTCTCAAACACTTTGGACAGAAGGCAGTCTCCAAGGTCTAGGATTGAGGGTTTCATGGGCAAGTCACCACCACCAGAAGATCACAGTACGGGGCCTTTGCTGATGGGATAGAAGACGGCCTTCTAAGGACCCATTGTCAGAGGAGACACCATGATTCTTTGGAATCTTCAGCTGCTGGCTCAGACAGTTGGTTCCTCATTCAATGAAAACACAAGTCCTCATCCATGAAGTTCAAGCCTTTCGACTAAAAAGGTTTAAAAAGAATCCACTTTAAAAAAAAAAAAAAGACAACAACTTGTCCTGGTTTTCATTTTTTCATCTCTAAGGGCCTGGTCACTGATTTTATCTCTGGCATCAAAGCTGAGACTGAGTTTTCTGGTTCTTCCAGACATTCCGGCCTCCCTAGATGGCAACCTGACACCAAACCAGGAGAGTAGAGGGGAAGTTCTTTAGTCCACGTAGCAATCAGATCAGGAAAGTGTCTCCCTTGTTTAGCAAGTCAGCCAGAAGCCCAACCAAAAGAACAGGGCATAATGGGACTTGCGATTTCAAAATATCTGGCAGCTCTGGCCCAATCTGAATGATACATTATCAGAGGTCCGTTCTAGAAAACACAGGCCGGGAGACAAAGGGAGCCCACATCAAGAGCCCCAGTGCAGCAATCACAAAGTCACATTGGTTTGTAAGCATTTAATTAGCTTCCTGGATTCGCAAGAACTCCAGTCAATTTAAGACACTCAAGGCAGCTCCTTCCAGATTCCACCAGCCGACTCGGAAGCTTGGACCTAGAATGCCTACCACCCGGGGAGGGTATTTGGAGAAACTTAATTGAAGGGAATTCCTATTTTTATGTCTATATGATGTACCATCAGCATTTCCTCCCCTACAAAAATACACTGAGGGGCCACTAGTCCAAATAACTGGTTTAAATCTGTAAATTACAGCACTGCTTCAAGGAACTTTTAAGGTCATTTTGTGTCTACAGGAAAGTTAGATGGCAACATAAAATTTTTAGAGCTAATGTAATCTTTATACAGTGGATTCAACTCAACTGACGAGATGGGTTTGAGGCACTACCCTTCTCTCCCCCTTTCTTCTGACCATCCTGGAGTCCTTAGGCAGAATTACTGCTCTGGAAGCACTCATGCCATGACTACATAAAACATCTTCCTCGCTGCAGGTCTCAGAACCTAGGTCTTCATCTCCCTCCCCTCCACCAAGAGAAGAAGGGATTGGTAAATATGGTTGATTTCCTGCGTTGGTTGCATTTCTGCTGTGGAATCTAATCCTCTTTCACATCTCCTGTGTGTATTTCTTCTTGGAGTTCTGGTCTTTGGTGACCTTCTCATAGCATTTCATTAAATGCCCTCTGCCTTGGTAAATTACAGTACTTTGAAGCCTTGGAGTTTAGCATATAAAAAAGCAAGAGGCTCTGTATACTGCCTTGGGATAAGGTGTGATGAAAATCCCATACAAGCTGAACTGTACTTCCTAATCAAATGGGTGTAACAGATGGCTGCTGGAGCAAACCATCACAATGGAAATATCTGCAGTTCTCATGGTAACGGAATCTGCCAGGTCTGAGGGATTTGCTGTTTTTCAGGACATCTGAGCTGCAATCTCTTTCGAGCTGTCTAGCAGTCTCCGTCTCGCTCGCTCTCACTCTCTCAGCATGATGGAGATAGAGTTGAAAGGTGGAGCCCGATTTTGCATTCCAGCTGTGATTAAAGACACAGGCACACATCCTGGGAGATAATGCACTGCATATTCATCACACTATCTAGAACCTCTTTAGCTACTGGGACACGACTGTCATGCAATGACAATATGCCTTCTTCAGGAGCAAAGTGGGGGGGTGGGATGAAGAAGATCAGAGGAACAGAGAGGGAGAATAGGAGGAATTAAGATGCATGGGACGTACCTTGTAATAAAGATATGGAGCGATATTAAAACTAGCAGTTGTTTCCACTTCGTGGCAGCATGTCAAGATGACTTAACGTCGCAGGATAAAACATCTGGCCTAGGGAAAAAAAATACATGATGTCGAATTTCCAAATCGTAGACTATGTGGAAGAAAAACAACAGATAAGCAACTGTGTACCTTCCCAATAAGTGAAAGCATGTGGAAGATTTCCTTACCCTCTGCAATCAGAAAGGAGATCCATCTCATAAGGGGAGGTTCGTGTATAGACACTGAGCTTTCATTATAAATCAAAGGTTTGGGCTTAAACCCACAGGACTACATTAGAAATGGGTCTTTTATTATTTTTTTCCCTCATGCCATTCATAACCTTCTGATTTTACAACAGTGCTCAGAAAGGGGGAAATAATCAGTCACAGTTCTATTTTATTAAAGGCTTTTCCTCCAAATCCCTATCGATTTAAAGAAATAAGGAAAAGTATACTGTCTTCTTTGCTATAGTACCTGCTAGCTGACACACACACACACAGACAGGATTGATTCACAGCTGCCTGGTCCCTTGGGTATTTGAGCTTGAAGATCAGACAACATATAAGAATTCAGCCATGACTCAAAATGGAAACAAAGAAGACCATTCTTAGCAAAGCCTGCGATGTGAAATGAAAAACTACGGGCTGGAGGCTGGAGCCCCCTAGCACGCTTTCCCACCCCATTGTCCTTGAGGGCACTACTGTTAAATACATATGACAGCCAAAGAGATGAGGAGAATAGTCTCCAGAAAGCAGTGATTGGATCTCCCTTTTCATGAGGTAGAATAGCCAGGACTATGTAAGCCTCTAAGTAGCACTTGAGAGCAGGTCCCGTAAGGCAGCTTTGTCTCCCCCTCATACGGCGCCTGAAGAACATATTATATTATATAACCTTTCTCTAAGCCCGCCCCGCTCTGCCTGAGACCCTCTTCCTTTAGAAGCCTGCTAATAACAACTTGTGGATGACGATCTCCATCTTAACAAGCCGGATTAGTTAGTTTCAAGCAATGAACTGAGGCCATTTGTGCAGATGCTAATCAAGAAAAGAAAAAGGAAAAAAAAAAATTATAAAAGCCCCATGTGCCTCGTTCTCTTGTAAGTACAATATAGATAAAGAGGAGGGTGGCCCACAGCCACATCTGTGAGCTGACCTCTAAGGCACACAAAGGTCTCGGGGGGCCACAGAGTTAGAAAAGGAGGAAAAGAGGTTTGGATCAAGCCAGCAGCAGACAACAGAGGCTCTGAAAGGGCAGTGATTGGGGAACCGTCTAAAGCTTTTTTCTTGGAAGTCATTCTTTCGTTGTCTCCCATGGGGGCTTTGCTTTTTGACAAACACTTCTCAGCTCCTAGCACAGAGCCTGGCATGGCACAGGGGGTGCAGAGTAAACCTTGGCAGTGTGGAGGGATGAGCGTGGAGGGATGGATGTATAAGGAAAGATGCCCAAATGTCAAAATGTCAAAACCAGACAAATGCCACTGGTCTGTAATCGTCCTCTCCTTCCTCCCCACACCAAGAACATAAAATTGCATGAAACGTCAGAGTCAGCACATTTGGAGAGGTACTCTGCGTCTTCAGAGATCAATGGCCAGATTGACTATTAACATTCAACCACAACTGGCACTCTTAAAACCTACACACAAAAAGGAGAGCTACTCAGCTGATGCTTCAGACTTAGAATATTGCAGAACATTTAAGCCCATTAAAAAAAAAAAATCTGTCATTTCATCAGCTTCTCTGACAGCTTCTCTGCCTTTTTCTATACCACAACTAGGAAACTGACTCATGAAGGAAGGAATGTTTCGTTTCCTTTAAAATAGTCTAGGAATAACATAATATACACTCTGTTACATATGGGATCTGAGTGTGTAATCAGGGTGAGAGAAAAAAATTCAAATTGTGAGGGAGAACACCAGCTCTCACATTCCAGAGAGCGCAACACATACACACACACACACAGAGCTTCCACCAGCTTCTTGAATCTTAACTGCCCTTCAGAGTACATATTGCTTTTTTAGGAGTCCTCTAAGCCAAATGTTTGTTGGAATGCTGACCTCCTCAGAAGGTCAGGATGTCTTGCCGAGATCATTCAGTTAGAAGACACCTAACTGCCCTACAAGTTAGAAAAGGGTAAGTTTGAGAATTGAAATTATTCTTTAAGAGTAAAACATAAAAGTTGTCTCTGTGGATAACACTCATCTCTAACACTCATCACAAAGAATATTTTTGTACAAGAAAGTTTCAGTCAACCTCAAAAAGATCCCACTATAACTCCAAAAGTTTCCTTCTACAATTTATAAATATTTCAAATCCAAAATATTAGGAAACTAATTAATATATATATAATAAATTTATATATAAACTTATATATATGTATTTTATACATACTCAACTCCTATTATTTTTGATTCCCATACACTTTTTTGGTTTACTGCCAAAGGATCAAGCTTCCCAGGTGGCACTAGTGGTAAGGAACTCGCCTGCCAATGCAGGAGACGTAGGAGACGTAGGAGACGTGGGTTCAATCTGTGGGTCAGGAAGATGCCCTGGAGGAGGGCATGGCAACCCACTCTAGTATTCTTGCCTGGAGAATCCCATGGACAGAGGAGCCTGGTGGGCTACTGTCTACAGGGTTGCAACGACTTAATCGACTTAGCACGCACGACAAAGGATCATCTTATTTTTTCATGTCTCTATCAACACAAGTGAAGGAAGGGCATTTTGTGGGGTTGCTATTCCCAATAAGCTTTAGGATCAACTTTGTTTCAGGCCTCACCCACCGCCCTGAAGTATTCGAGGCCCCAGTAGGACAGACCTGTTCTTTCAGAGGACGATCTTTATTGCCAACCTTCTCTGGAGTGGTTCGCCTGGAACTGAACTGGAGTATTTTTATTGCAATTGAGTTAGCTGAGCCCAAATAGGAAACTATTGCACCCAACACCCTGCGAAGCACTGCAGGGACAACAAAAATAAGTCAGTACCTTCTTGTCCCCAATGAGTTCACAATCGAGCTAGGACAGGTAAGACCAGATTACTAATGTTGACAAGATCTGGCTGCACAACAGAACACCACCAAAGAGGTATAATCCAAGTGTCCAAGCAGAGTCAAAGGAGGCATTATAAAAGGCTCCATGTGAAATGGAAAGGTTGATGAGCCTTGAAGGGCTATAAGTAAGATTTCAACAGATTGGGGCATGGACGAGGATATTCCAAATACAGGCAATGACAAGAGTCTGGATGCAGAAAAGTGTTGTGACCAGTGTGGGGACGCTGAAGGACCTGTTTGTCTGAGGTGAGAGTACAGGGACGGTTAGGTGGGAGAACTAGAGAAGGTGGGATGTGATCCCAGGAGCATTTGGGCACCACTGACCTTCACTAGGCTCACAAAACACCTTGCTTTGTGAGAAATCCAAGGATGCTCCAAGCAAGGAACACTCCTAAGGGTCTGTAACCAACAGGAAATCCACAGGGGCACTCAATTTTCATAAAGCACCCCCATTTTTATGAAACATACTCTCTGAAAGTATGAACCTTTAAGAGTCAAACCAGTAAATTGCAAAACTTGTCCCATTCTGTGTGTCTTTGGAAATAAATAAACCTTTCTATTTCAATATTTGGCATCATGACAAGATCTAAGAGGAACCAGAGAGATAATTAATAAGAGCATGAGGGGAAAGTGCAATTAAAAATGGCAAAGACTACTCCATCAATAAGTGCTTCATACTGAGATAGATTATTACTGCAATCTCCAGCTTCAAACCTGAAATCAAGTCACTCTGAATGGATAATTTGACCATTACTGGGGGGGGAGGGGGGAAGGCATCATGGTTCCCAGCCTCTAAATTACAGGAGAAACATGATTCTATTCCGACCTCACCTTTCCGTCTCTAAATCAACACAATATTCACAGCTTAGTCCCAGTTGGCATAATGTCTATAACCTCAACTTTTAATGTTGTCCTTCAGATTCTTAACCAGAAGAGGAAGTTAGACTGAGAATGCCTCTAGAAGAGTCTTTTCTGGGGAACTAAAAAAAAAATTTTTTTTTCCTAGGAAACAAGGAAAATAAACTCTATCTAAATAAGGGCCTTTGTCAAAAATAAAAACTAGCTGGAGCAAATCTGAAAGCTCCAGCCCCACCAGGCCTGGAGATGTCTGAACCTCTGGCCCAGTTTACAGAGGCTGCTTAAAGATGTTAGCCCATCTAGCCCATGTGAAAAAGCAGTCCACATGCTTGCCACTCCTCAGAGAACTGTTGGCTTCTGCCTTTTTGAATGGAATGGTTCAATACGGAATCACTTCCTGCAACTTAATTTTGGAGCTGAATGCAAAGTATAAGAAGATAAGGTCACAAGGACATGGATTTTTCTCCAGAAAGCGATCACACACCCTGGGCTGCCGAAAGTGGAGATTTAATTGGACACAGTAGGTTTTGCTACTGCTGTAATGTGGAAATATATTACTTTAAAAAAGGCCAGTGACCACAGCAGGCAAAGCAGTCAGAAAAAAACTTTCTGACTTTCAATTATTGCTCAGATGGAAACAGCTGCTTATGTCAATTTCCAATGTCTGTGAGTAGCTTCATTATTTCATAATCATCATCATTGCTGTCATCCTGCCCTATATTTATCTAGCCATCTTAAAAAAGGACAATGACCAGAGAGAAAAACTATTGTCCATGCTCTTTTGATCTTTGGTTAAGGAGGTCCACTGAAATGAAAGTGGGATGAACACCTCTTAACTATCATTTCTGCTCAAAATATTGCGGTCACCTCCCTTTTAGTCAGGGTTTGGCAAACTACACCCACAGTCCAAATCTAGATCACTACCTGTATTTGTAAATAAAGCTTTATTGGAACCCAGCCACACTCATCACTGATGTATTATCAATGGTTGTTTTTGCAGTAGAATGGCAGAGGTCAGTGGTTAATGACAGAGGCTGTGTGACCTGCAAAACTTAAAATGTTTACCGGCTGGCCCCTTACTTTGCCAATCCCTGCTTTAAAGCACCATCATCCTTATCATCATCATCCCTTCCATCTGCAGAAGGCATGGCTGTCAGAGGGGCTTCCCAGGTGGCATGGTGGTAAAGAACTTACCTGCCAATGCAGGAGACACGGAATTGATCCCTGGGTCAGAAGGGTCCCCTGGAGGAGGAAATGGCAACCCACTTCAGTATTCTTGCTGGAAAAATCCCATGGACAGAGGCGCCTGGCGGGCTATAGTCCATGGGGTCACAAAGAGTCAGATACAACTGAGCGACTCACACACACACACACACACAAACACACAAGGACATCAGAGTTCTTTAGTACACTTTATCTGATAGCATCTTTCCAATACATAAAGACAGAGATAACTGCAGTGACCGGAGACCTATCAGACCAGTGTCACTTGTCTGAGAGAGATTCAGACTTGGCACCTCCTCGCGTTGGGACACTTGGGGTAAGAATGCCACTTTATGTGTGAGAGTGAGGACCAGTGCTCGTGGTTTTCGTCAAGAATTTAAGGCACTAGGCTTGACCCATAGACGGGTGATTCATGCAGAAATGACAGCAAGGGTTGTTAAACTTGGAAATTGCATATTAAACCACCGTGTGTTAATACATTTATAACTGTACATATTCTCACCCATCTGGAGTGGAAATATGTAAATGGAGAAACATAAAAGTTGAGAACATTAACCTGATTGTGCTCTTGGAAATTGCAACAGCAGGACAATATACTGAAAATAATTTAGAGTTTAAATAATAGAGTTTAAACTCAAACCTGAGTTCAAATCCACACTGCCATTAGCTATCTGTCTTTGGGCAAATTTCTTACCCTCTCTGAGCTTCGTTTCTTCATCTTCAAAATGCAAATGTCAATAGATAACACTTTTCAGGGTTGCTGTAAGAATGGAACGCAATGATTCCTGAATAATATCTGGCACAGTGCAGTGAATGCTCAAGAAATGGCAAAGGTAATAACTATTACAGTATTTGGCTTCAACTAAGACGCAGGAAAGTTCCTTCCTAAGAAAGGCTGATTTAAATGTCATTAGAGAATGGGAGAAAATAACAGCAAATGAAACAACTGACAAAGGATTAATTTCCAAAATATACAAGCAGCTCATACAACTCAATACCAGACAATCCAATCAAAAAGTGGGAAAAAGACCTAAACAGACATTTCTCCAAAGAAGACATACAAACGGCTAACAAACACATGAAAACATGCTCAACATCCCTCATTATTAGAGAAAGGCAAATCAAAACTACAATGAGATATCACCTCACACCAGTCAGAATGGCCATCATCAAAAGGTATATAAACAAAAAACGCTGGAGAGGGTGTGGAGAAAAGGGAACCCTCTTGTACTGTTGGTGGGAATGTAAATTGATACAGCCACTATGGAAGACAGTTTGGAGATGCCTTTAAAAACTAGGAATAAAACCACCATATGACCCAACAATCCCACTCCAAGGCATATACCCTGAGAAAACCAAAATTGAAAAAGACACAAGTACCCCCAATGTTCACTGCAGTACTATTTACAATAGCTAGAACATGGAAGTAACCTAGATGTTCACTGACAGATGAATAGATAAAGAAGTTGTGGTACATATACACAATGGAATATTACTCATCCATAAAAAGGAACATATTTGAGTCAGTTCTAATGAGGTGGGTGAACTTAGAGCCTATTATACAGAGTGAAGTGAGTCAGAAAGAGAAAAACAATTCTCATATACTAACGCATATATACAGAATCTAGAAAGACGATGCCGAAGAATTTATTTGCAGGGCAGCAATGGAGAAACAGACATAGAGAACTGACTTACGGACATGGGGAGAGGGGAGGAGAGGGTGAGATGCATGGAGAGAGAAACATGGAGACTTACATTACCATATGTAAAATAAGATAGCCAATGGGAATTTGCTGTATGTCTCAGGGAACTCAAACAGGGGTTCTATATCAACCTAGAGGGATGGGGAGGGAAATTGGAGGGAGGTTTTAAAAGGAGGGGACATCTGTATACCTATGACTGATTCATGTTAAGGTTTGACAGAAAACAACAAAATTCTGTAAACCAATTACCCTTCAATTAAAAAATAAATAAAATTTTAAAAAATAAATATTCTTAGTAAATAGGACTAATACTCCCCAAATGAGATATTTCTGTATCCAATTTGCTCTGAATATTATGCTTAAAAATATTATAGCTTGTATTTTCACATTGCTTCTCCTCTCAAAGCTTCTTCAAATAAACTCAGTATCTCTTGTGTGTAAAGCAGGGCATAAGCGTCATTATTTGCCCATTTTACAGATGAAGAAAGTAAAGTCATACATAGAGTTAAGCTGAGACCCTATCTCTCCTCCTCATGGCCCAAAGCACTTAGTACTACCCTGGATGTTACGTAATGGTCTTTTAACTAACCAGATCTCTAACATCCTGGGGAAGGAAGAAACCCAATTAGAAAGGTACAATGGAAGGCATGAGAACAAGGGCAGAAGACCTGGGGAAGAAAGCAAGACACTCAAGAAAGCAAGACTCTAACAGAAGGATGATGCTTCAGACTGCAGACAAATGCAGTGCGCCTTTAAAAAGGACCACATCTATCCCTCTATATTGCTTACTATCTGAAGGTAAGCCAGAGGGATGTGCATAGTGAGATTTTTGTCTCATTTCAGGAAGGATACAGGATAAAGATTCTGTGCCAGTAATCTTCCTTGGATTAATGGTTTCTCTTTTATCTGCAGTATTTCTGCTCAGATGTCTCTTCTTTGAATGAGTCAGAGGAATGCAAATGCTGGGCGCAATCCGCCTGAAATATTTAAATCCAGTTTTGCAATGTTTTGCAGGTTTTGAGGGACAAATTACACACACACACACACACACACACACACACACACACATACACACACACATACGCGCACACACACAGAGAGGATGGAGGAATGGCAGATGAGAATTACAGATATATCAGCCAGCGATACAAAAACGTGGTATTTCAATTTGACAACAAACTCGTTTTTCCATTTCTTTGTTTCTCCAGATCAACATTTTAGAGGCTTGATATGAGTGGAAGGAATCTGCAACATTCTTTTGTGAGGCTCGGAATCTCATCAAGAATGTATCTGACTACACAGAAAACTGATTTTCTTTTGGCTCCCAAATGACGAGACTTCATTATGCAACAAGCACGTCCCTGGAGAGAGCATTCGCTACATACTGAGAGAGAGAAGGTGGGACAGGTTGGACAGTTGGACATGATTTGTGTGCATTTTCTCGATCTCTCCTTTTATGGATACACTCTGAACTCTTTATTCTTACGTTCAGTCATAGACTTTCAGGCAGTGTCTCACTATTGTGACTAAGAGGCCTTCTTCTAAAAGGAAACCCGAATGGCATTAATATTCAAATCCTCTAACTCGGTCTGCAGTGGCTTGGTGGAGCTTGCATGGAGCTTCTGTCTGCCAGGGAACAGATCTTGGGAAATACAGCTGAGTAAATTGGGATTTAGCATCCATCCCCATGAGCAATTCTTAACATGAAACCCCTAGAATGAAAGGTCTCCTCCAAAGGCTTTTATTGCTGCCAGAAAGAATTCCTACCATGTGAACCCAAGGACAGAGGGAGGCTTTCTTATTTTCCTTTCCACCCCATGTGAAAGAATAATCTCATGCCTTTGGGACAAAGGCTTCTTTAAACAACAAAGTGAAATGCTTTCAACGTCCATGAACATCTCCCAACATCAATGAGATTGGTATTCACAGATGAAAAGCAGCAGGGGGGTACACACTGGCCATGAACAATCGGTCAATACGGCATTACCCTTGAAAACCAGAAAGCCAGGATTTGAAATGTGAAGCATCTCGCACTCCTAGTAAATGAGGACTGATGAGTTCCCAGGGACATTCAACTTCCTTTGACTTTATGTAAGTGATTTATAACCTTTCTCTATGCCATGGTTTCTGAATTTTCTCCAAGCATGTCCCTGAACTAAGTCTGGGAAAGGCTTGGCCCAAGAGCACAGAATCATACTTCTTTTTCTCAAAATGTTTTCATAAATCAGTCCATGCACTTCAGTATTCACCAAGCACCTAGAATGTGTGAGTCCTTTACTAGGTAATGGGCCACAAGATCGGCACAATCCAGGCCTTGCTCTCAGAGAGAGAGAAACAAAAAATATAAGTCACTTGAGTGGTGGCTTAAAGACATTAACCATTGGAGAGGACAAATGAGAAAGAGGCCTCAGGTGAGGTCCTCATCTTTAGACAAGCAAATAAATATACCTCGAAATACAACAACCTCCAGGAACACAAAAATATGTTGGCTGTGCCAAGTCAGATTTGTTCTATTATCCATGCCCCCTAATGATCAAGAACTGATTCATGTCACCCAAGGGTCTACTTTAGAAGTTTCCATGTTATGAGACAGGTCTCTCTGAGTTGAGATTTTTGTGGCTCTGGCCTCTGCCCGGCAGTCAACTCTCCAGCTCATTCCCTTTCCAGAAAAAAACCCTGAAAGAGCCCAATTCTCTGAGGTCCCTGGCAGCTGCAGACGCAATACAGGTCCTCTTCAGACCCCATTCAGTCCATCAGTAGACTATCAATTGTAGGGTCTAAATGAGAAGGGAGAAGCAGGGCTGGGACCCTTCCTCAAAGAAGTTCAGTGAAGTCTCTGCCTAGTGGGGAGCTTCATCCTGTGTGGTACAAAGATGGAAGCCACCCTGTGAAATAACTGGCCATTTATATCTCCTTGGAAGGGCTCCAAGTGTTACTGTCATCCTAAGCGTGTTCTCCAGAACTGAACGATGATCAAGGCATATATCAGATACATCATACACATATATAAAAGTAATATATTTATATATATTAGAATAGAAATGAATATTTTACTATATATTAGAATAGAATATATGAATATCTTTGCTATATGCATTAGAATACTTTTATACATTCACATATAGGTATATTAAAATCCCAGTTGCAATGGCTACAACTGACCCACTGAGTCCTCTTCATGAACCAAATGTGGTTTACCGACATACTCTCTTGACACCAGAATCCAAACCATCATCCATGCCACAAAGAGACAGAGATTTTACATCCAAAAACACCTCCCAGCCCACCAAATTAACCTTCTCTGGCTAGGGAAGCATGTTGCTGAGAAGGGTTTTTACAGGGCTCCTTTAAATGAGATGGAAGCTAATTTACTCTCTTAAATGATATTCTGGCTCTGGGTGGCACAATGTGAAAAATGACAAAGTCCACTCATGCATCAGACAGGATAATTCTGGCAAAGTTGGTGCTGACAGCATTAAAAAACAATGATGGAAGAGCCTGGCCTTGTTGTTGTCATTTTAATTGTCACTGTGAGTGACGAAAAATGCAGTTCCTGCTCCCGCATACTTACCTCTCAGCTTTGTAATACCTTCACTGGGTCCGTGTTATTTGAAAGTGTGATTTAAAAAAAAAAAATCAGGGGCGGGGGGAAGAAAAGAAGTGTATGTGTGAACACATGAGAGACAGAGAAAGTAGGAAGAGAGAGAAAGACAGAAAGGGATGAGAGAACACTAGACTCAGAAAGAGACAATGAGACAAAGACAGAGAGAGAAAAAAAAGATAACCAAACAAGGATTATTTCAGATGGCTTCTCCTGAATATCAAACGCAGAGGGCTGTTAGTAATCTCATGGAAGAGGCTAGTTTTCACAAATCAAGAAACCTGCAGTGTTTCCAAGATCCACTCTGAGTTTTCAGGCAAGACAGTCCAGAATTTCTTGTTAAAAGCTTAAGGGCTCAATTTATGCTAAGCATTCAAGGAAATGTCTCATCCAAACAGGATATCGTTTTTCATATTAAAGAAGCAAACCCGATCTCAGAGCATAAATGTTATTATTCACAGTTGCAAAGGAAAATGGCATTTACTTTCTCTTTCTCCATAGGAAGGGAAGGAGGAGGCTCTCCATTCTCTGGGGCCAGAAGAGGGCTCAGAAATTGTTTCCACTCCTGAAAGAAATATATTTCTCTCTCCCAACCCCAGCAGGTGAGTCCACAAACTTCCTCCACAGCCCTGATTGTTGCTTTGATGGGTCAGTGTAGTGTATGCGCATGTTGCTTTTCAACATATGTTTGGGGGAAGAATCAAAGCTAATTTCAGTGTGTGAAAAGCTAGCAGATTCCATTAGTGATTGTGACTTCCCTTCAAAGTGATAAGGCTGCCGGATGCAGGTTCTCAAAACTGAATGTCCAAATGGGAATTTACGATGTAGAGCTTGTTTTATCAACCGTAGGCTTCAACACACATACAAAGGGAGAAAGACATAATTTTTTTCCCTTAGCAGAAATGTAAAAAGCTAACCCAGAGAACCATTTGTGCATGCTTTTCTCATTCCCCAGCCCCCTCCAACCCACCCATCTCATTTTTCCCTCTTCAAACAGGTTAGGGTGGAGAAGGGGGTCGTTCAGGCCATCATTTCTGATTTTCACATTGATGGATCTGAGAGAATACACATTCAGTGAACCCACACTAGCTCTTCTGCAAATGACCACAGAAAAATCCCAGAAGGAATTCAAGTGGGACTCGACCACAGCCTGATTCTCTGAATTGTCCTCATAACATCTATATCTGGTAGTATTCTTCATTATCTTGGTCTCAAAGCCCACAAACTCATTTCTCATCTTTATGGAAAGCAAACCCAATGAGAGCTTTGAACAAGTTTTGGTCAGTGGTAGTTCATGGTTGTCATCACATTTAAGATGCACCTGATCCATAAACATACATAGATAGATAGACTACTCAGAGGTCCAAAAAGTGGGGGGGTGGGGCGGGCGGGGAATGGCATGCACTGCTAAACTCTATTAGGACGCAGCACACTTTACAAGAAAGTTTGTTATGAAACAGCATGTGGTATTTCCACCTATAAAACTGGGTGGCCTCTATTTAATGATATGTGATTTTTTTTTTCAAGACAAGATTTACATTACTCCAAATATGAAGAGCTCATAGCTGGGCCCACCAGTTTCATAAAAAAAAAAAAAAAAAGTTAGATTCATGCCAGCTCAACACGATCTCAGGCAGAGTAACAATACACCTCCTTGTTCCAGGTCCAGGAAAAGAAAACCAGAGTCACTGCAAGTGATACTGGAACCCCTCCTTGTTTGATCTGGCCCCGTATTCCTTTGCAGCCATTGTCTGCTGTGTGTTCAGCATGGGCGGCGATGATCAATGGAAGATACAAAGACGCAGAATGAAGTAAAAGATAACTTATGTTTACCATGTGCTGGGCACAGCTGATTATCTCTTTCAATCCTCAGAGTTACCCTATGAGGTAAAGATCCCAGTACCCACTTCAGTTCAGTTCAGTTGCTCAGTCATGTCCGATTCTGTGAGACCCTACAGACTGCAGCATGCCAAGCTTCCCTGTCCATCACTAATTCCTGGAGCTTGCTCAAACTCATGGCCATTGAGTCAGTGATGCCATCCAACCATCCCATCCTTTGTCGCCCCCTTCTCCTCCCGCCTTCAATCTTGCTCAGCATCAGGGTCTTTTCTAATGAATCATTTCTTTGTATCAGGTGGCCAAAGAATTGGAGTTTCAGCATCAGTCCTTCCAATGAATACTCAAGACTGATCTCCTTTAGGATGGACTGGTTTGATCTCCTTGCAGTCCAAGGGACTCTCAAGAGTCTTCTCCAACGCTTTACAAATGATCAAATGGAAGCACGAAGTCTTGCCCACAATCTCATAGTTGGAGACCGTGGGGCTGAGAATAAACTCAGACCTCAGCCCATCTGATTCCGAAGCCTACATTCCAGAAGACTGGAGAAATGGTTTCCAGACTGTGTCCCAGCATTTTAGAGGCTCCTCAAATTTGATTTGAATTTTCAAATATCTTTTGAAATACTTTAAGACTAGAACAAAACACAGGAGGTTCATTCAAGTATTATATACTCAATGAGAACTTTTCGGAGACTCCCAGGATATGGACTGGTTTAATTGCTGGCTGACTTTGTAACAGAACACATTCGTATAATTTAACATGTAAAGTACATGTATACTACTAAAATGATGCCTTTTATCAATTTCACATATTGAATTTGTACAGAATTTTTATCGGTTAAAAAAAAAAAAAAAGGCTTGAATATCCCTGCTGTAGGGCATGCAATCTCAAGGAGAGGGTGACAAAGTATTGTTTTTGAGGGCCCACAATCTTAGCTACTGCAAGACTTTTTCCCGCCTTCCCGAGGGTCATAGTATTTACATAAACAAGTATCCAGTATTTTTGCTATATTAAATTTTCATAGGGAGAAGGGGATTAGGAAAAAGTCTAAAAAGTTCTTTATGGAGGAGACAATGAAAAAAAGGTTGAAAAATACTGCTCTAGGGTATTAAGAATTTCAGAGTTTGAAACAGAAAAGGGGAATAGCTTGGTCCTTACTCAGCTTGAGCAGCCTATGTAATGTGAATTGTAACTCTGTGAGGAGTTCTCCTTGGAGAATAAGCCTGGCTTGCTTGCAACCCAAAGACTTGCTCCCCATAAAAGGCTTTTATGAGCTTCAATCCCTTTGCTTCTGCGAGGAATCTTAGCAACTTGAGCCAGCCCCCTCATTTTGCAGAAGGAAAAACTGAGGTCCAGAGAAGCAAAAGGTTTGTCCCAAGATGTAGTACTGTTTGTGGCAGTCTGAATTCAGACCCAGAACAGCACCTTGCATTAGTAGGTGTCCAAATAGTGTTTGGTTACATGAGTGAGGGAAGGGAAAAAGGACTATGATAAAGAGATTTCGTTGAAAAGATCAGGTACAAGAATTTTTTAAACCAAAAAAATAGGAGTAGACTGCCTACTTCACACCACCTATTGATAGGGAAAAAGAGAGAGAGGGAGAAAAAAAAAAAAGAATCTCACCACCTAAATTTGCCTGGGAGTTGGAGACCTCTAAAAGAAATGTTCCACCCGCTCAGCCCCAGCTGAAGCAGAACAGTGTCAGGAGCCAAAATAAGTGAGTCCTTCCTCCAGCTGAACCAACCGCACATCTTTCCTTTGCTTGTTTGCTTGCTTTCTTTAAAGCTCTTACAATACTCCTAGCATACTACCATCTGCTGAAGCGGGATGAACAGGTAGCTTTAAAATGATGATAGCTCTGGGAAATGATAATCACTAGGTCATAGAAAGCGGCACTGCAGTGCATAAATACGATAAGTAAAAGTGCTGAGGACGGCATGTTTGCTTTAATAAAATGTGGTTTCCCTTTGTGTGGAGAATGCCTTTCTCAAATGCCTGGGGAGAGAGGCTGAACTATAGACCAGAAACACACAGCCGGTCCCAGAATCTGGCAATGAGGGTGGGATCAGAGGGGAGAGGAATGAAATATGACTTACTGAGACACAAAAGAAAAGGAGTTGGACCAGAGCCTTTGTGTTGAATTGCTGAAGCAATGGAATGAGATCAGAACTTCCAGGTCTAATTCCAAAGCTCCCTTTGGTGGAGGCAATAACGCTGCACTGGAAAGAGCGAGGGCTTGGGTTACAGCATAGCTCTCCTTGAACTATGTGACCTTGGGAAACACCATCTCTTGTATTTTGATTTTTCTCTTATATGAAAAGGGGATACTATCTCACAGGGTTATCGAAAGTTTTATATTAGAGGTTGTACACAAAGCACCAGCCACAATACCTGACATACCTTTGGCATTTAATAAATAAATGGCAGTAATGATGAGCAGGATATAGCTAATGCAAGACGATACAAGAGGTGACAATGATGAGAATAAGGAAGCTGATGCACAGGCCTTTTCTAGAAAGCAGCTACAAATACACACCGAGTCCTAAAGATCACAAGTAGCTTAGGAAAGACCATCACCTGTTAGAAATGACATTGGGAAGCGTAATTCATACAGTGAGCATTCCCTGTGCAAAGTATTTCAGTGAGCAAGAACTACATCTTGAAAACATGAGCAACTTCTGAATTTTTGCAGAGAGATCATCTTACTTGGACTTTCTACAAAGCATTTTCACTGATGTTCTCTCATTTTAACCCCATACCAGCAACGTGAGGTTGTGAGGACAAGTGTAAGATACCCATTTAACAGATGAGAAAACCAGAGGCCTCAAGAGGTTGTAGTCATTTAGTTACTAGCTCAGTGTTGCAGAGAGGTGGTGCAACAATCTAGACTGCCTAGATTGCCTAGACCCCCTAGGTTGTCTAGGGGGGTCTTGACAATCTAGACCACAAGCCTGGTTGTCTGCTTCCCATCCCCGTGGTACGCTGAGGTGACTACTTAAACATTCCCACCTGGAAACAAGCATGGAACTCATGCAGGTCTGGCACAGTTGTGCCCTGTCTGCTCTCTACATCCTAATGTGCAGTCATCTAGCCTCTGCCTGACTCCTTTCATCTGAGTCAGCACAGTACTCTCCTTAGTCATCTAACTAGCTCTGTGTTCTCCACTCCTGATCCAAAATAGAAAATCCAGAAGAATCTTTTCCTTTGGAAACTAATACCATGAGATGTCCATCAAACCATACACATAAATGGTATCATCTAACCATTGTGTGATTGTTAGTGGAGCAAGCCTGAAAAAGCTCTGGAAGGCTTTGCTCTACCCGGTGGACAGAACAGAGCTGACTGTGTCTGCAAGGTACCATCACTTGCTGGGGATACTCTCTTTCTCTACCCTCAGATGCAACTCTGATCATATAACTGACGTAGCCTCCTCCTCACAACAGTCTTACGATGAAGATGGGGCAGTTGGGGAAACTGAAAAATCAGAAGTTGGGCAAAATATGTAGAAACACACAACTCAGCTGGAAAACCATGTCTTAAACACAGATTTCCTCACTCCAGTCCCATGTTCTTTGAACTATACCAAAGTATAGTACTGTCGTCATCAATTGGAAATCTTTTGATGGCAAATAACAGAAAATCCAGTCCAAATCTTCTTAAACAAAAAAAGTTAATTTTTTCTTTTCTCTCTCCCCTCTAGTTTTTCCTTTTTTGTTGTTGTTGCTGTTATTTTTAAAAAATAACTAAATAGTTCAGGGATAAGTCTTGTTGCAAAACTCAGGTTAAAGTCTGAGTTGGCTCCCTCCATGTGGTGGTGCTCTAGCAAGTACAAGATCTCTTCCCATGGTAGAGGCAGTTTCATTCCTCAAATCCTTACAGGGCCATCCTCCATGGGAATTGTCTCGGCAGTTCCATAGGGTGGTGAGCTTCACTCTGATTGGACTAGCTTAATCATGTGTCCATCCCTGAACCAATCATAATAGGTGGAAGGAAAGGATATTTTGGTTAGTTTAGGCTAATCAGAGCCCACCATCAGGGTCAGAAGTGAGGTCAGTCCAACTCAGTCTATATGAATGACTATGGTGAAGAGGTACTTTTCCAAAGGAAATTCAAGGTGCTGTTATCAGGAAAGAGAGGCAATGGTATCTAGGCAGGAACCCCACAATGACATCCAGTCCTTTATTCTACAGATATTCTTTGAACTCCTTGTTGTTGTTGTTCAGTAGCTAAGTTGTGTCCAATTCTGCAAGCCCATGGACTGCAGCACACCAGGCTTCCCTGTCCTCCACTTTCTCCTGGACTTTGCTCAAACTCATGTCCATTGAGTCAATAATAACACCCAATCATCTCATTCTCTGTCACGCTCTCCTCCTTCTGCCTTCAGTCTTTTCCAGCATGAGGGTCTTTTCCAAAGAGTTGGCTCTTTGTATCAGGTGGCCAAAGTATTGGAGCTTCAGCATCAGTCCTTCCAATGCATATTCAGGGTTGATTTCCTTTAGGATTGACTGGTTAGATCTCCTTGCAGTCCAAGGGACTCTCAGGAGTCTTCTCCAACACCACAATCCAAATGCATCAATTCTTCAGCACTCAGCCTTTTTTATGGTCCAACTCTCATATCCATACATGACTACTGGAAAAACCACAGCTTTGACTATGAACTATGAACTACAAACCTTTATTGGCAAAGTGATGCCTCTGCTTTTTAATACACTGTCTAGGTTTGTCATAGCTTTCCTTCCAAAGAGCAAGTTCCTCCTAATTTCATGGCTGCAGTCACTGTCTGTGGTGATTTCAGAGCCTAAGAAAATAAAACCTGTCACTGTTTCCACTTTTTACCCTTCTTTTGATTTCCTATTGTATGCCAATTGCAGGCAAGAGGTAAAAAATTAATAAAACAATGTCTAAGCAGAACTCAGTCGAGCGTATCTGGACCCAATCGTCAACTACTTCCCCATTTTAATCTCTAACTCACCCAAAGCACTCTTCTGTCCAGAGCTTAAGCCAGGCTGTTGAAAGGCCCAGCAGGGTGGTGAGTTCAAATTGTTTTCTATTTGCAAGGCAACTAAAACCCTAGAGTCAGGTCACAGCAAGAAGAGCAGTTACAGTGTAGCAGTTAAGAGTTACAGGTTCTGGAGTCTGACAATTTGAGTTTGAATCTTGAGTTGGCCACTCCCGAACTGTATGACCTTGCAAGGTGTTTGACCTCTCTAGGCTTCAGGTTCTTTACCTGCAAAATGGGGATAATTGCAGTCACCTATAATTATGAGATGGCATAGTTGGATGGCATGACCAACTCAATGGACATGAGTTTGAGCAAACTCCGAGAGCTAGTAAAGGACAGGAAAGCCTGGCGCACTACCGTTCATGGGGTCGAAAAGAGTCAGACATGGCTTAGTGACTGAACAATAGTCACCTAAGGATGTCTGGATTTGATCCTTGAGTCAGGAAGATCCCCTGGAGAAGGGAATGACTACCTGCTCCAGTGTTCTTGCCTGGAAAATTCCATGGACAGAGGAGTCTGGTGGGCTACAGTCCATGGGGTCACAGAGTTGGATACAACAGAGCAATTAATACTTTCACTTTCAAGGATATTTGGAGAGCCAAATGAGTTAATACAGAGGTCAGCTAACTTTTCCTACACAGGGCCAGACAGTAAATATTTTAGGCATTGCGGCCCATGCAGTCCTGTGGCAACCTCTCTACCCTGCTATCACAGTGTGAAAACAGCAGTGGATGATATATGAACAAACGGCAGTGCTTACAATCACGTGACACCAAGTAAGAGCTCAAGGAGAGCTCAACACATTTGTAGCAAATAGCGCTTAACTGTGTTTATTATTTTCTTTCCACACTGTCCCTCTCTCACAATGGCCACTACACACCCTTTCTTGACTACATGGATTGTAGATATGTTATTTCACATATATACACATTAGTGATTTGTCTTTATTTATTGACTTAGTGACAAACATCTCTACTCTTCTAATTGGATTACTCATCACATTGTTAAATTGTTCTTTCCCTATGCCTTAAGAAGGAAATAGCAAAAACCTTGGCATGTTGTAGATGATCCAGTGCTAGGGTGATTCATAGCCAGCAAAGAATAATAACTGTTATTATTTGCTATAAACAACCTCTCGGCCTCATTAGTGAATGCTCACTTGCAGACATTCCCATCAAAATGATTTTCTTATGTTACAGGACAGCCCTCAAGTTTCCTCCTCTACAACCAGACTCCAGGTCCAGAAATCACTGCTCAGATTTCACGGTGCTCAGTCACGCTGAGGGGTCTCAAGAGACCAAAAAAAAACAACACTGGAGTTAAAAGTTAATTCTTCCTGCTGGGTTAATAATTAGGTAAAACCCATTTGAAGTAAGGAGAAATCAGTGTGTCTGGAGTTCAAAATGAATTAGTGAGGAAGGAGGCAAAATAAGGAATTAGAGTCAGAATGGAACTGCCAAGAACTCCACCTTCTGCTGGGTGGGAAAGGAGAGATGACAAGGAAACCCATTCAGGAACTTCAACTTTTATAATCAGCAAGGAATCCCCAAACTCAGATGCAGATCCCTGTCTGTGAGGAGGCTTTTTAGCTAATCCAAATGAATAACTCTGCTGTTTATTGGTGAGACAGAGACAACCACTTAAAACGTGATAAGTTATAAAATGTCTCCCTGTTAGCACTTCTGCTGGCAGCCTAACTCACTGTATTTTGTACCAAGGCATCTTCCCTTTAATTCAGCATCTTCCCACAAGTTCGTATGTTAAAGGAGAAACTCTACATATCACTTATACATTTTGTTTGGATGGCTGTGACCCCCAGTCAATATGCACATTACCCAGAATGCCAAGTGACAACCCTGGGAAAAACAAGAAGCAAAAGAAAAGCTCACACTTCTCTGCTTACTAACTCAAAAGCACAATGCCATACTCTACATCTTTCAGTAGAAAGGTTCATAGGTGAGTTCATTTATGGCTCATAATTTTGTTACCAGGAAAGGAATCAGTGGAGTTGGAAATATTCCACATATTTGGCAAAACTGTATCGACATCATGCAGAATAAAGAAGCTCCCATCCATTGCACTGCCTTGTACAGACCTAGACATATACCCGAAGGCACTCAGTGTAATTAGTTGGAAATATACCAAGGCCAAGATTACATTCATAAAGGGTGAAATGCCACAGATTCATTGGTCATGCTGCTGGTGCCACCTACAGCCAGTTAACCCAGGAGTTGCACACTCAATTAGCCACACGATCCATAGTCCTTCTCTGTACTTTTTCTACAAGGAGAGCTCCTGGCATCACTTGAACACACACAGCCTCTGCCATCCACCCATTTCCCCAGGACTAGGGTTGAGAATTTGAGTGGAAGGAACTAAGAAATCCTGATGAGCCTAGAGAAAATTTCATAGGTGTTAAAGTAAGAAAGGGTCAAATTCGATTTTCAGAGCTGCCCTTACTAACTGTAGGACTCTGATCAAGTTACCCGTCTCGTTTCTTCACCTGTAAAACAATGATAATACCTCCTTTCTAGCATTGCTGTAAGAATTACAGAAATATATGTTAAGTATTTAATATGTGTTAAGGTTTCAATAGATAATATTTTTCTGGAAATACAAGTTATACGGGCCTGAAGCACAATTCCTCCAGCCTTGCTGTCTGTTCCTCCCTATGTTGGCACATCTTGTGGTCATCTCAGGAAACACAGGAAAGGCCAGGATGCAAAATACACAAGAAGAAGAAAGAGAAGGGCAAATAAAAGAAGAAAATGAGGGCCAACAGCAGCAACTCATACTGAAAGTGCTTACACAGTACCAGGAATTGTTCTAAGCTGTTCATATTTATTAACTCAGTTCATATGCATAACATCTCTATAGAGTGGTACCATAGTTATCCCCATTGCACAGATAAGAAAAATGAGGCACCAAGCAAGGAATATGGGATTTGCTTAAGATTACATTGCTAGTAAGTGTCAGAGCCAGGATGCAAACCCAGACAGAATGACTCCAGGGTGTGCGCTAGTGGCTACTGCTTTAAGACCCAAAGAAGCAACTCATGATATCAGAGAGCTCTCAACTAAAGACAGCAGAGCGCTCTAAGTGATAGGTATGCCTATCACTTTCCTAGAGGCACTACAATGTCATTTTGAACAAACAAGAAACCCAGGGGCTTAAAAATACTCTCTGACATGAAAAATTCAGAAAGGGCTGTGGTGGTACAGCCACTAGTTCAAAAAAATGGTGCCCGAGGAAGCCTGTGCCTGCTGCAGTCTGCATCTCATCTGACCAACCAATTCCAAATCACTGGGGAACGTGAGGACGCTTAGAAGCACACTGGTTCCTGCCTTCCCTTCCATGCCCTCTTTGGTCTTTAGAATCAATCAGACGAATGGCTGAGTGTCCTTATTGTTTGAGTGGTACCTTTGAATACTGAAAGAGATATATGGAAGTGACAGGTGAAGGCATCTTCATTGTCTAATCTCTGACACTTGAAATCTCTGTCAGGCAACCTGTGACAGGCAAAAACCAAGAGGGAGACTTGGTTCAGATGTCATATTCTTCAGGTTCCCTCCCAGAGAGGATTTGTTGATGTTACAGGTATAGGAGGTTAAAAGCAAACATATTTCCATGTGTTTAGCAACCTCCCAAGCTAAAAAGCCCCTCGGAATTTAAATTTACTCTAAGGTTCACAAGCTACAACCAAAATGCTAGCTTCTGTCCCAGTTGTATGGTACAAATAATATGGATCCAAAAAGCACAAAGAGATTGAGAATGGGAAACTCCAGAAGTAGCACAGAAGCAATGTCTCACAGATGGGAATAACCAGAAGAACCTTAAAGGAGTTGACCATTAAGGTCCAACTTTTGTTTCCTCCCCAGGACAAGAATAGAATGAATGGAACTGTGTGGGAAAAGCCAGTATATAGGCCTCCCTACTGCAGTACTGGTGGGAATCACTCAAGAAGGGAGTTTGAAGGAGGGGAGGGGATTCTGTTAGATGACAGAAGGACCAGAATCAGCTTGGTTATTCTCCTCCTAACTTTGCATGCTCCAAGTCCTTGGTCTTCACAAAGTTCAAAGTGAATTCTCAGTACATCAGTGAGTCAAAGCTTGATACTTGGGATTCTTGTGTATCTCCAAATTCATCTCAGAACTGTAAGACTGACCCAGGTTAAAGGTTCTGGGAATGTCACTAGGCATCTCTAACAGGTTCAGTGAGACCAAGAGCTGAGAAAGCCATGGCAAGTAAACCAGTCACTTTGAATTTTAGATTCCAGGCAATTCAAAGTCAATTGCTAAGGGCAGCCTAAGAAAAAAAGCTTATTTGTGTGGATTAAGTGCTAACCACCTTCTTCCTCTCACTCACTCACTCTCACTTTCTCTCATCCTTCTTCCCTCTTTCTCCCTCTCTACTTGCTTTAGGGGAGGAGTTATGTAGTCAGCAGCCCTTTAGAGAGGCCCATGTGGCAAAGAACGGAAGCCTTCTGCCAAATGGCTCCTGCCAACAGTGACTGAACTTAGAAATAAGATTTTTCGAGCCCCAGTCAAGTCTTTAGCTTTGCAACTTTGTCTGACAGCTTCACTGCAAAACCCCATGAGAGAGTCTGAGCCAGAACCATCCATCTAAGTTAGCTCCCAAATTCCTGACCCTTGGAATGTTTGTGAGATAATAAATGTTTCTGGTTTTAAGTAACTAAGTGTTCGGGTAATTTATTATACAACAATAGCTAACTAATACAGATACTTGCTTAAGTCCTATAGCTGGAAGAGTGGTATGTCTGTTTCCCAAACCTATGCCCTTGCCAGTGCCCCTTTATGCCAAGTCTATAGCAGTTCTCTGCCCCATAACTAATTGCTTCTGTTATGGTTTTGAGAGAAGGAGAAACACAATCAAACTAGCTCAAGTACAGTGGGGATTCCTTAGAAGGAAGCACTAAGCAAACCATAGACCTCCAAGGATAGGAAACAAAGTACGAAGTTCTGCTTTTAACAAGGAGTGAGAGTGTAACAACTTATCCTCCCATAAATAACATCTATAAATGGTGGAAGAAAAATATAAAGCCTGGAGGGCTCCAGGAACTCAAAAAAAAAAAAAAAAGCAGGCATATTTTGGAAGGCAATCAAAAATGATAGCAAGAAATCAACACTAAGTGAGCTCCAGGTTTTTCCGGCATGTCCTGAAGGCAGCCAGAATCGTGGCCAAAGTGGCATGTTTGAAATTAAAAAAAAAAAAAAGTCTGCTACTATTCTGGCTGGAAGAACCACCTGAAAAAAAGCCCAGGGAAATTGGACAACCGGAGAGGAAAGGGAGAAGAGAGTCAGGAAAGAAGAAAGTAAATTTTGTGCTTAAATTCAGCCTGTCTCTGCTTGACCCCTAAACCATTCACTGGTGGGTCAAATGGAAATCAGCTAGCGGTTAAGACTTAAAGAACTGATCTCAGGTCTGAAATTCCACTCACCATAGACATTGCAGTTTTCCGTTTCAGTCAAACCAAGTTCGTTGGCCACTAAAATAAAATATCAACACTCCTTAGGGCAATATAACAAAATCCAGAGTCTCTCCATGATAACATTCACAATATCCAGGATATAATGTAAAAAATATTCAACATATGATTGAATCTAAAGGGAATGTAAATGATAGATGCCAACCTCAATATGGTCCTTATTTTGGTTTATAAAAAAAAGTATTTCAAAATAGCTATTAAAAATATATTCAGGGAAGTCAAGGAAAATACACTCACAGTGAATGAAAGAAACTTCAGCAGAGAAACACAAAATGTAAAAATGTAAGAAATGGAAATTTTAGAACAACAACAACAACAAATCTGAAATTTTAAATTCAACTGATGGGCCTAAATGGTAAAACAAAGATGAGAAGTAAAAGTGAATTTTAAAATGGATTAATAGAAGTTACTCTATTTGAATAAGAAAGATGAAAAAATTGAAAAAAGTACTTCCCTGGCGGTCCATTGGTTAAGAATTTTCCTGCCAATGCAGGGGACATGGGTTCAGTCCTTAATCTGTGAAGATTCCACGTGCCACCAGTAAACAAGTCCATTTGAGCCCGTGAGCCACAACTACTGAAGCCCACGGGTCTGGAGCCTGCACTCTGCAACGAGAGAAGCCGTTGAAATGAGAAGCCTGTGCACTGCAACTAGAAAGTAGCCCCTGCCCGCCACAACCAGAGAACAGCCTGCACAGCAATGAAGACCCAGCACCGCCAAAAATCAATTTATCAAAAACACACACACAAAGAATAAAATGGCAGACCATTTTCTAAGTCCAATCATATCAACATATTAAATATTAATTGGCTAATCATTCTGATTAAAAGACACAAATCAACAGAATGAATTTTAAAAAATCAAGTCCAAATGAAATGCTATGCATAAGAGACACATTGTAAATGTAAATAATGGACAGAAAAAAGACACTACATAAACAGTAAACATAGTAAGGATGAAATGGCTGTAGTAATATCAGATAAAACAGATCTCAAGAGTATTACGAAAAATGATGAAGAACATTTCCTAATAATAAAGGGATCAGTTCATTAGAAAGGCATAGCCATCATAAATGTGCATGTACCTAGTAACAGAGCCTTAAAATCTATGAGCGAAAAAACTAACAGGATGAAAGGAAGAAATAAATGAGGCTACAGTCAGACTGAGAGAATTTAACAGCCCTCTTTCAACAAATAATAGAAAAGCTAGACAAATAGCAGTAAATACACAGAATAGAATAACTGGACATAGCTTTCCTATAATGCACATACACTGCACAGTACACATTACTTTCACACGCATATTGTAAATTCATCAAGATAAACCATACGTCAGGCCTCAATGCAAGTTTCAACAATTTCAAAGAATTAAAGTCATACAAAGTATGTCCTTTGACTATTACAAGATTAAATCAGGAATCAGTACCAACAATATAGCTAGGATAATCACAAACATCTAGAAATTTGACAACAGTCTCCTCAATAATCCAAAGGTCAAAGAAGAAATCACTGAAGAATTAGAAAATATCTGGAGCTGCATGATAATGAAAACACAACATATAAAATATTTGTGGGATGTAAACAGTTAAAGTAGTACTCAAAGGAAAAATTATGATTTTAAATATCTATTGGAAAAAGAAAGATCTACAATTAATGACCTTGAAAACCTAGAAAAAGGACAGCAAAGCATTAACAAACTCAAAACAGGAAAAAAAGGAAATAAAACTAAGAGCAAAAAAAAAACACAATAAAATAGAAAGCAAACAATAAATAGAATACTAAACACAGAAGCTTATTCTCTGATCAACACATCTCCTAGCTCCCTAGTTAGACTGAGCTGAAAGTGGGAGGGGGAGTATGAGAGGAGGACAAAAATGACCAATGTCAGGAATTTTTAGAAAGTGTTAAAACTAAAATACTATTAAGAAGAGAAATTATAAACCGTTTTATACAAAAATTTTGACAACCTAAGTAAAATAAATAGATTTCTTGAAAGCTAGCACAGTACAATCAAGAAGAAAGAGACTGCTTGATAGCTACTAAAGAAATGAAAATACCTTGTTAAAAATTCTTATTACAAAGAAAAACACTAGATTCAGATGTCTCTAGTGGTGAATTCCGGCAAACTTAAGGAAAAAATACCAATTCTACACAAACTGCTCCAGAAAATAGAGGAGAAGAGTGAAACCGTCCTGATGCTAATACATATTAAGATATTACAATAAAAGTAAAGATTCCACGTTGGACATGGAACAACAAGCTGGTTCCAAATAGGAAAAGGAGTACGTCAAGGCATATATTGTCACCCTGCTTATTTAACTTATGTGCAGAGTACATCATGAGAAAGCTGGACTGGAGGAAGCACAAGCTGGAATACAGCTTGCTGGGAGAAATATCAATAACCTCAGATATGCAGATGACACCACCCTTATGGTAGAAAGTGAAGAAGAACTAAAGAGCCTCTTGATGAAAGTCAAAGAGGAGAGTGAAAAAGTTGGCTTACAGCTCAACATTCAGAAAATTAAGATCACAGCATCTGTCCCATCACTCCATGGCAAATAGATGGGGAAACAATGGAAACAGTGGCTGACTTTATTTTGGGGGGGCTCCAAAATCACTGCAGATGGTGACTGCAGCCATGAAATTAAAAGACACTTACTCCTTGGAAAGAAAGTTATGACCAACCTAGACAGGATATTAAAAAGCAGAGACATTACTTAGTCAACAAAGGCCAGTCTAGTCAAGGCTATGGTTTTTCCTGTAGTCATGTATGGATGTGAGAGTTGGACTATAAAGAAGGCTGAGTGCTGAAGAACTGATGCTTTTGAACTGTGGTGTTGGAGAAGACTCTTGAAAGTCCCTTGGACTGCAAGGAGATCCAACCAGTCCATTCTAAAAGAGATCAGTCCTGGGTGTTCATTGGAAGGACTGATGTTGAAGCTGAAACTCCAAATTTTGGCTACCTGATGCAAAGAGCTGACTCATTTGGAAAGACCCTGATGTTGGGAAAGATTAAGGGCAGGAGAAGAAGGGGACGACAGAGGATGAGATGGTTGGATGGCATCACCGACTCAATAGACGTGAGTTTGGGTAAATTCCAGGAGTTGATGACGGACAGGGAGGCCTGGCACGCTGCAGTTCATGGGGTCACAAAAGGTCCGACACGACTGAGCGACTGGACTGAAAGATCCACATATTTCATGAACATAGATGAAAAAACCCTAAACTTTAAGAAAATCAAATTCAGTAAGATATCAAAAAAATAATACATCATGATCAAGTAAAGTTTACACCAGTAATGCAAGGCTGCCTTAATATTTAAAAAGAAACCAATGCAATTAACCATATTAACAGAACAAGAGAAAAATAAAATGCAGGGAAAAATTACATGACAAAATTCTACTCCCGTTCATGATAAAAATTCTCAGAGACAAACTATGAATGGAAGGAAACCTCCTCTATGTGGTAAAGGACATCCAGGGGAAAACTTACAGCCAAAGTCATCATTATGAGGACACAATGAATGCTTTCCCCTTAAGATCAGGAAGAAGGCAAGGATGTCTTAACACAGGTCATGCTAGCCATTGCAATAAATTAAGAAAAATTTTTTTAATTAATTCATTTATTTTTTATTTTACTTTATAATACAGTATTGGTTTTGCCATACATTGACATGAATCCGCCACGGGTGTACATGAGTTCCCAATCCTGAACCCCCCTCCCACCTCTCTCCTCATATCATCTCTCTGGGTCATCCCAGTGCACCAGCCCCCAGCATCCTGTATCCTGTATTGAACCTAGACTGGCGATTCGTTTCTTACGTGATAGTATACATGTTCCAATGCCATTCTCCCAAATCATCCCACCCTCTCCCTCTCCAAGTCATAAAGATCACACATAAAAAAAGAAGGAAAACTGTCTCTACTTGCAGAAGACAAGATTATGTACAACATCCTCAGGGAGACAAAAAACAACTACTAGAACTAATTAGTGAATAAAGCAAGATCTCATAATATGAATTTAAATTCTAAAAATAAAGATTAAAATAAAGATTAATTGAATTTTTATATAATAGCAGCAAACAATAGGAACACAATTTTTAAATGTCATTTCTAATAGCATCAAAAAATGAAAATATTCTCAGGAATACATTTAACAAAATCTATATAAGACTCCTATACAAAAAAAGCACAGAGTATTGCTGAGAGAAATTAAATATCTAAATGGAAAAACATACAATGTCCATGGATTAGAGGACTCCATATAATTAAGATGTCTCTCTCCAAATACACCTGTGATTTCAACATAATGCCAATAAACATTCCAGTAAGGCTTTTTATATAGAAAATCACAAGTTAACTATAAAATTTTTATATATTAATAGATATATATGGAAATGAAAAAGAACAAAGTTGGCATACTATTTAACTTCAGGACTTACTCCAAAGACACAGTTAATACTGATTATAATACTGGTTAATTCTGATTCATTATTATTAAGTAAAGTTCATATTTTAGTCACATTTTCTTATTTTCTCTAACAGCCTTTTCCTGTTCCCGGGTCCCATTCAGGAGGCCACACTACATTTAATTATCACGTCTCCTTGGTCTCCCCTTCTAGCTCAGTTGGTACAGATTTCGCCTGGAATGCAGGGGACCCCAGTTTGAATCCTGGGTCAGGCAGATCTGCTGGAGATGGGATAGGCTCCTGGTAGTTCAGAGGTTAAAGCGTCTGCCTGCAATGCGGGGGACCCGGGTTCAATCCCTGGGTTGGGAATATCCCCTGGAGAAGGAAATGGCAACCCACTCCAGTATTCTTGCCTAGAGAATCCCATGGACAGAGGAGCCTGGCAGGCTACAGTCCACGGGGTCACAAAGAGTCCGACACGACTGAGCAACTTCACTTCTTCACTTCACCCATTCTAGTATTCTTGGGCTTCCCTTGTGACTCAACTGGTAAAGAATCCACCGGCAATGCGGAAGAACTGGGCTCAATCCCTGGGTTGAAAGGATCCCTTGTAGAAGGGAATGGCTACCCGCTCCAGTATTCTGGCCTAGAGAATTCCATGGACTGGGCACCATGAGGTTGCAAAGAGCTGGACACAGCTGAGCGACTTTCACTTCACTTACTCTCCTCTTGACTATGATAGTTTTTTTAGCTTTCCTTATTTTTGATGACTTTCACAGTTTTAAGAAGTATTTTGTAAACTGACCTTCCATTGTGATTTGCCTGATGAATGATTATACTGGGTTCATGGGTTTAGAATAACAGATTTATCTCTAATGATTATGCTCAAGGCTGAGAGAGGTGCATTAAGAAAAGCATTCTCATATTGTGAGAGAAAAAATTGCTACACCTTTCCTAGAAAAAAAAATTTAATAAGGTGATGATACTTCATACAAATGAGTGATTTCATTTCTAAGACTTCCAAAAAAAATTATCAGAGATAAAGACAAGGACTGAGCTCTCTCTCTGCTCCACACGTAGGAGGAGCTGGATGAAGACATCTATGTAAGACACAGAACTAGGAAAAAGAATCTAAAGGAAGTTCTTCCAAAGGGTTCACAATGTTTCTCTCTGGACCATATATCCTTTAAAAATTATTTTCTATATTTTAAAAATTTCCTACCATGGACACATATTACATTTATTATCAGAGAAAACAATATTTTTTAAGAGAGTCACATAAATACCTTATAGGTCTGAATACATCCTGTAGACCAGGATACACAATGGTGCTGAGGTGATATACCATTCCCTGCATTCAGAATGCTGGAACTCTGCCACAGATCAGTCCAGAGACTTGATTTAAACTGTCCCCAGGACACACAGGTCAGGGGTCTTTCTATTTAATAGTTGACATTAGGATTCTCTTCTCTCTACACCTGTGATATGGCTCATGGAATCCTTTCATTGTGATACCCATGGTTCTTTATCTCCAGTCGAATCAAGACCAAGATCCTTACCCTGACAATTCTCCCAATATTTGGTCAAACAGTACTGTCCAAAATTTAGGTTCTACTACGTTCCTTTCGGTTGTTTGTCTGCTGAATTTTCTGAAGACCAAGCTGTAACTAGTGCATCTTTTTACCTTCTGCACATAAGGCCTTATCGTGTTGAATTAAAATGTTAACAATCACTGTCCAGTATAATCAGACTACTTTTTCTCATCATTGCCCTGAGTGTGCCTCACTCACATCTGCCTCTGCACCTGTCTTTGTACCATCCCCGCCCCCAGCCTAGCAACTTCCCATTCACATCTTTGCCAGCCCTTCAGGTTCCAGATAATTCTGAGTCCCTCCACGAACTTTCTGCTCCTGATTTGAGCCCCTGCTTCTGATTCCCTAAGGCTCTATTCAGATATGGCTGCTGTACTTACAGCATCCCCTATTAATATCAAGTTTAGCATCACCTCATACCAGTCAGAATGGCCATCATCCAAAACACCTGCAAACAATAAATGCTGGAGAGGATGAGGAGAAAAGTGAACCCTAGTGCACTGCAGAGGACATCATGTGAAACGCTGGGCTGCATGAAGCACAGGCTGGAATCAAGATTGCCGGGAGAAATAGCCATAACCTCAGATATGCAGATGACACCACCCTTTTGGCAGAAAGCAAAGAAGAACTAAAGAGCCTCTTGATGAAGGTGAAAGAGGAGAGTGGAAAAAGCTGGCTTAAAACTCAACATTCAAAAAACTAGGATCATATACCCCGAGAAAGCCATAATTCAAAAAGACACATGTACCCCAGTGTTCACTGCAGCACTATTTAAAACATCTAGGACATGGAAGCAACCTAGATGTCCATCAACAGATGAATGAAAAAAGAAAATATGGGTACATATATACAATGGAATATCAGTTGTAGTGAGGCGGATGAACCTAAAACCTGTTATACAGAGTGAAATAAGTCAGAAAGAGAAAAACAAACACCATATATTAACATATATATATATATGGAATCTAGAAAAATAGTACTGATGAACCTATTTACAGAGAAGAAATGGAGACACAGACATAGAGAACACAGCAGGGGAAGGAGAGGCTATGACAAATTGAGAAAGTAGCGCTTATGAAAACACTATCATGTGTAAAATAGATAGCTGGCAGGAAGCGGCTATGTAACACAGGGAGCCCAGCCTGGCGCTCTGCGACCATCTAGAGACTGGAATGGGGTGGGGGGAAGGAGAGGGAGGAGATATATATGATTATGACTGATTCATGCTGATGTACAGCGGAGAACACCACAACATTGTAAAGCAATTATCCTCCAATAAAAACACGAAAAAAATAAAAATATCAATTTTACATGTGCCTCAGCCAGCAGCAATTAGTGGAAAGTCCCAGAATTTTATAAGAGAGCCTGAAACCAATATTGCTATTACCATCTGGGAAATCACAGTCAAGTATTTCGGCTCTTAGAGCTCTGTTTTTGTTTACCACCTGTAAAATGGGGATACTATCGCAAAGGGACTGTGCCAAGACCAAAAGAAAGAAGACACCAAAAAAGAAACCAAAAGAAAAATAGGCTTTATTATTATTTGTAGCATGATCAAACCCTTTCTCCTCCAGAGAGTTCATAGTTTCATGACACCATGGCACTCTTCTGTATCCTCCAAGGCATCTCACCCAATTTACCACACTCAGCACACTGACTTGAAAGTCAAAGATATGCCTTATTTACTATACGACCTTGAACAACTCACTTGACCTCTCTGAGTTTCCCTGTCTGATAAGTGAGTCATATTACTGTGTTTCCCCTGGTTATTTCACACCACTGTTAAGAGACAACAAGTAGATGATGATGTATAGTACTGCATTATCTAAAAAGTACCTGCAATCTGCAAAATGTGACTGTTAGCCTTAGTTACCATCAAATATACTTAATATATGGACTTCCCTGATGGCTCAGCAGTAAAGAATCCACCTGCCAATGCAGGAGATGCAGATTCAACCCCTGGGTTGGGAAGACCTCCCTGGAGAAGGAAAAGGCAACCTACTCCAGTATTTTTGCCTGGGAAATCCATGGACAGAGGAGCTTGGCAGGCTATAGTCCATGGGGTTGCAAAGAGTCGGACACCACTTAGCAACTAAACAACAATACTCAATATATATGGATCAACTTCAATTACCCTTCCCTCTTTTCAAATTCTTCTTAGTACATTCAACCCCTCTGGTATTCCCTTGGGAAATAAAAACCTCCCTCCCTGAGCTATTCTCTACTAACTCTGACTCAGACTGAACATCAGATACTAGCTTCCTTCTCTCTCACGGGCACCACGGTTCACACAAGTGATGAAGTTCTCCCCTGTACCTTGGCTTCTAGAAGCCCAGATCCAAACATGCCCACCTCTAGCAACTATGCAGGACTTCTAAGCTTGCATTCTTACACTAACAGTGTTCCTGACTTCATCTTTTTCTATTTCACTTTTATCCTATACTTTTCATTTTCTCTTTAGTGTTGTTACTTGTAACTCTAAAACCCAACCCAAATCTCTTCTGAGGTGAAAAAGAACAAAAATCTACAATTAAAGTTCCGCTTAGTTGCTAAAGACAATGTCTTGTTTTCTGACTGTTTTCTGCAGGGTGCTATGATTCCATAGCAACTGTGGCAATCTCTGCGGTCACCCAGTGCCAACAGGAATCGCGGTGGGAAATAGTTCAGAAAAATGGATACAATGGTTTTCTTGCCTGTGTGAATGCTACTTTACAGCATGACTTTGCAGCAATGCCTCTCAAAAGGTGGACTTTACTTCTCTACTCCTTGAATCTGGGTGGGTTTTGTGACTTGTTTGAATAAATAGAATGCAACAGAAGTAAAGTTAAGACAGTTTGCTAAGATTCAAAAGAACTTGAAAAGTTCCCATCCCCCTTGAAATCCCATCCAGCCATCAAGTGAACAAGCCTAGGTTATCCTGCTGGTTAATGAAAGACATGAGACCTAGTTGCCCCCATTTCCCCTGCTCACCACAACTGCAGAGAAGCCCGGGCGGCAACAAAGACCCAGGGCAGTCAAAAATAAATAAATTTTTTTTTTTAAAAAGCAAAGAGTGAAAAAAATAGAATGTATATTAGTAAACCTCTAGCTTGAAAATTACTAATTTTCAAGACTACAAAGAGCAAAGCTCCTCATTTTACAAATGATGAGAACGAGGCTCTGGGAATAAGTGGAAACTACACATAAACCTAGGTCTCCAAACTCCAGGTCTTGCTACAGCTCAGAATACTATCATCTTCACCACAGGAATCTCTACAAATAATTAACCATGGTGATAGAAAAGAGAAATACACACACACATATATACGTGCACACACTTACATATGTGCACACACACACATATTATCTCCTAAAGGAAATGCTATGCCATTTGTCATTCCTCATCCATCCTTTTGGCCAGAAATCCAGATCAGCTTTTGTCACTGCCATATTATCAGGCTGGCTTCACTCAAGACCCACTTATTGTCTGCAAATGTTGCTATAATTAAATCCAAGTGGCCGCTGTGAGTTATCATCACATACCCTCTCCAGCCATTAGTCAGATTTCCAGGGATGCAATTCTTTCTAAAGAGGTCACTCACTCTTCTCTTTCCCCCTTGGCTATCCCAGCAGGTTTCTGCTTCCTTTTCTTGGGCAAGGAACCTTTAAGCCAAACTCATTTTCAGGCAATGGGCCAACCTTCCATTTATCCCCGTGACCTTACAGCAGCCAGGAAGTTTCTCGCCAACATCACTACTGAGCTGGGGTTGGGGACTGAGGGCCAGAGGAGGAGGGAGCTCTGAAGCAGCGTCTGTGACAGCAGAGGCCGGGGGGCTGTTTCTAATAGAGAGCAGGACTGCCCTCACCATCACTGTCAACGTCAGAGTCAGAAATCCCTGGAGTTTACACAGCACAACACGATACTCCAGTTCTCTGGACACTCCCAATAATCCTTCCAGCTAGGGAAGAGGAAACTGAAGAACTTTTGATTTGATGGAATCATCAGAATCACCTGATCCAAACTTCTCCCTGTACCAATAAGGAATCTGAGACCCCCACAAGGAAAAGTGACCAGCCCACAATCGTTTAGTGGGTGAATGACAAAATGGGTCAGACCTCTCTCCCACCTGAATCTAAGTTCAGGAAGCATTGCATTCTTTGCTTCTGGGATCCCAGAAGACTAATAAGCAACGGTAAAGGAATGTATCTTGAGGATATCCTCTAAGAAACCATGTTGTGTTGCCACCATTTCTAGTCAACATGACTCACTGGAGGTTGACCTTGCTTCCCAGTTCCAAGGAGAGGCACATGGCCCAGACCTAGATTAAAAAAAAAAAATTATTGAAGTATGGTTGATTTACAATGCTGTGCTAGCTTCAGGCATATAGCAAAGTAAATCAGTTGTAAATATATCCACTCTTTTTTAGATTCTTTTCTCAGATAGAGCATTACAGAGTATTGAGTGGAGTCCCTGCACTATACAGTAGGTCCTTATTAGTTATCTATTTTATATACAATAATGTGTATATGTCAATCCCAATATCCCAATTCATCCCTCCCCCACTTTCCCCCTTGGTAACCGGAAGTTTACTTTCTACATCTGTGACTCTATTTTTGTTTTGTCAATAAGTTCATTTGTACTATTTTTCTAGATTCCACATATAAGCAATATCACATGATCCTGGATATTTTAGAACACACACCCTCCTTCTGGCCACAGTTATTGGTTCAGAGATAATTATACTTAAATAAGTCCAACGAGAATCATCCCCAGGATTTTTGCTAGAACTTTCAGAAAAGAATCTATGTTCTCTGGGACTGTAAATTGTAAGGATTATAAAAGCCTTGAGTTGCTAGAGGCCATCTTTGTCACTAGTTCAAAAAAGCCTTCCTTAGAATAAATCCAACACGTTAACATTGTTTGAACTCCTAGATTCAAATAATGTCTGAAGACCTAGACTTTTCAGTTATAGGTCAATAAATTTTACCTTAAAAAAAAAGTCTGAGTTGTGTCATCATTTGCAAGCAAGTGAATCCTAACTATCACACCAACTTTTCTCAATGAGTTTCAATCATGATTGAAATTTGAAGGCTTCTCTGGTGCAACACAGCTTTGAACATGATCACTGACAATGTGAGCACCCCCTTCCCCCACCCACTTACACATCTATACCCAGTGGACCCCCGACATGGAATTACTCCCTGAGTCTCCCAAACGAATTATTACTAGGCACTATTTTGCATTATCTCTGACTACTCTGTCATTAAATTCTTTCAAATTCCCCTAAGGGAAAAAATACACATAACTGAAGCAACTGGGTTTTTAGGACTTTTGTTTACCTAATAGAAAAGGGCCCCACTGTGAGGGAATAAGCATCCAATCCACAATCCTGCTGCCTTGGTACATACCCACCTCCAGCCAAAGGGCATTATTAATGATGGGCATTCGGACTGGACAACCCATCTGAAACACAGCCTGTTGTAGGGACCTCTGCTCAATATTCTGTAAGAACCTAAATGGGAAAAAAACTTTGAAAAATAACTATATGTTCATATGTAACTGAATCACTGCGCTGTACACCTGAAACTAACTCAACATTGTAGATCAACTATAGTTCAACATAAAATAAAACTTTTTAAAGACTGCTGAAAGTTCATAACAGCATTTTTTTAATTTTTTTTTATTTTTTAAATTTTAAAATCTTTAATTCTTACATGCGTTCCCAAACAGCATTTTTAATTCACTATAAAGAGCTTCTCTGAACAAAGTAAAATGTTATCAGTGAAATCCCCTTGGCAGTCACATCAGCTTGGCCCTTTCCAAGACCTATCTTCTAGGTGATAGAAAAGGTTCTCAGAGAAAGTTAATAAAGACGCTTCAAGAATCACCATATGCTTACTGTGGTGTGGAAAGTGAAATTGCAACCCAACAAAATAATAATAGGAATAATAATAATTAGAATTGCTGGTACAGACACAGAATTGTCTGTTGAAAAGACAAAGCACCCAGTGCGAGTGCACCACTTTTTAACAAAAGCCTTACTAATAGCTGAGATTTGTGGACACTAAGAAAGCAGAAGCTTGGCTGTCAAAGCAAATCAGGCAAAGAAGCCATTCTTCTTACTATAAACATGCTTGTTTCTCTGTGTACAGGGTGGTACCAAATTCTAGCCCAAGGATTATTTTTCCATTTTTGCATTAGAGCCAAAATTATACTTGATGGAATGGATGGATAGATAGACAGACAGACAGATGTGTGTGGGCTAAGTTGCTTCAATCACGTCCTTCTCTTTGTGACCTTATGGACTATAACTCTCCAGGCTCCTCTGTCCATGGGATTTTCCAGGCAAGAATACTGGAGTGGGTTGCCATGCCCTTCTCCAGGGGATCGTCCTGACCCAGGGATCAAACCTGCATCTATTACATCTCACGTCTTTTGCATTGGCTGGTGTGTTCTTTACCATAAATTCCACCTGGGAAGCCCCTAGATAGACAGATATTGCTTCTTAATTCATTTCAGACCCAGGCAATACCCTGGGTATTCACCCTTTGCCATCACCTCTCTGAGATAATTGTGCATGTGATGCGTTCTGGTAAAAATTTAAGTCCTTAACTTAAAGCAAATAGCATCCTTATCCTCAAAATGCATTGCATGCAAACAGAATAATTTCATATCAGGGCACAGAGGCATGATGGGGAAAAATGAAGCAATCAACAAGAGAGTACACATTAATTCAGGAACCTGAATAGGAGATCCATACCTACATTATAAGCTAACTCTCCTTTGTGCAGCTTCCATCATGGAATGGTCATTATTTAAATAAGTATTTATTAAGTACCTACTCACAAGCTGGAATCAAGATTGCCAGGAGAAATAGTAATAACCTCAGATACACAGATGATACCACTAATGACATTAAGAAAAGAGGAAATACAGAGCCTCTTGAAGGTGAAAGAGGAGAGTGAAAAAGCTGGCTTAAAACTCAACATTCAAAAAACTAAAATCATGGCATCTGGTCCCATCATTTCATGGCAATAGATGGGGAAAAAGAGGAAACAGTTACAGCTTTTATTTGCTGGGCCTCCAAAAATCATTGCAGTGACTGTAGCCATGAAATTAAAGATGCTTGCTCCTTGGAAGAAAAAATATAACAAACTTAGATAGTGTATTAAAAAGCAGAGACATCACTTTGCTGACAAAGATCTGTATAGTCAAAGCTATGTTTTTTTCACTAGTCATGTATGCATATGAGAGCTGGACCATAAAGAAAGCTGAGCGTTGAAGAATCGATGCTTTCAAACTGTGGCACTGGGAAGAAGACTCTTGAGAGTCCCCTGGACTGCAAGAAGATCAAACCAGTCAATCCTAAAGGAAATCAACCCTAAATATTATTGGAAGGACTGATGCTGAAGTTCCAATATTTTGACCACCTGATGCAAAGAGCCAACTCACTGGAAAAGACCCTGATACTGGGAATGATTGAGGGCAGGAGGAGAAGAGGGCAACAGAGGGTGAGATGGGTGGATGGCATCACTGACTCAATGGACATGAGTTTGAGCAAACTCTGGGAGATAGGGAAGGACAAGGAAGTCTGGCATGCTGCAGGCCATGGGGTCACAAAGAGTCAGACACAACTCAACAACTGAAAAACAAGTACCAATAATGAAATACAAGTACCAAGTACAAACAAGTATCTCAATACTGAGCTGAATGAGCACATAGTGTGAACAGACCAGGCATGGTCCCTGTGGTCTTCACAATGCTTACAATCTAAAAGAGAAAATAGATATTAATAAATAACTAAACTTGAATCAGTGTTATCCCAGTCATCTATCACTGCAAAACAAACTATTCCAAACCACAGTGGCTTCAAGCAGCAACCACTGTGTTAGATCTCACAATGCTGAGGGTCAGGAATTCAGGTAGGGTTCAGCTAGGCAGTGTGTTCCACGTGGTGTCAATGGAGGTCACACGACAGAGTTCAACAGAAGGTATGGTGTAGTCTGCAGGGTCCAGTGCAGTTCATTCACACGTCAGATGCCTTGGCAATAACAGCTGGAAAACTACACTTGGCTAGGACGGTCGACCAAGAGACTCTATGAGGACCCTCTGGCCTGGCAGTGTCAGAGTAATCAGGCATCTTGCTGAGGGGCGTGCAGCTCCCAGAAAGTGCCCCAAGAAACAGGAAGCAGAAGCTCCCAGTTTATCAAGGTCAGAGCCTAGAAACTCTCACGTCATAAGGTGTGCCACACTCTGTTGGCCTCACGGTCAGAAAGCCTGCCCAGATTCAATGCAAGGACAAACGATCTCACCTCTTTCTGACAGAAGAAGAAAGACTCTGCAGCTGCAGTCCATCTACCACAAATATATAATTTCACAATCGTGAAAAATACGGTGAAGGATGAGAACAGGGTGCCATGAGGGATGGGGGCTGAGGGGGGAAATCCAATTTAACTCAGGTGAACAGGCAGCTCTGGGTTCTCTCCAGCTCTGAAGGGTAAGTAGGCATAAGCTTTAAAAGGGAGCCTGTCTTCATCATATAAAAAATACGGCCCATCTTCAACATCATCTTCCCCTTCCCCTCCCCAAGAAGAGCTATCTTTATTGGTGGTTAAAAAAAAAAATTCAATAGGGTGTTTTGTGTTTTTCTAACTCCTTGGAAGACAGGCATATGCTTCAAAACTCTTGAATTCCTTCTATTCTCTGAGGAGTGAAATAAATTATAGCCCTGAGAATTTATTTAATGATATGGAACAGCAAATTCCACTCTAAAATCAAATACAACATCTGTAATAGTACAACAAAATAATAAGCAATCAAGTAGAAAACTTTGTTACTAAATACGAATATCTGGAAGGAACAATTTGTCATCCTAACACAGGGAACATTAGACACTTCAAAATTGCCATCATTCGCACTCACTTTCTGTAATGAAAGTAAATATTTTAAAATTTCCAGGTATGCATGTTTATCATAAAAATTATATAGCTGGTATAGGTGAGTGTGCATCTGTATATAAATGTCTAACTATAAACATAATACGATTCATCTGTATTCAACTTTCACCTCACACAGTAAGCATCCATTTTGTTTCAGGTCCTTTCCCTGATGGACCATCTTTTTTTTCCAACTGAAGTATAGTAAGTTTACAATGTTTCAAGCGTACAGCAAAGTGCTTCAGTTTTATATATTCTTTATATATACATGGGCTTCCCTGGTGGCTCAGACAGTAAAGAATTTGCCTGTAATATGTGAGACTCAGCTTAGATCCCTAGGTTGGGAAGAGCCCCTGGAGAAGGAGATGAGAACCCACTCCACTATTCTTGCCTGGAGAATTCCATGGACAGAGAACCCTGGTGGGCTACAACCCATGGGATAGCAAAGAGTTCGACAAGACTGAGTGACTAACACCTTTTTATATATACATAGTTCTATATATTCTTTTTCTGAGTCTGTTCTGTTATACATTATTATAAGATACTGAATATAGTTTCCTGTGCTATATAGGAAGACCTTGTTGTTTATCTGTTTTATATAAAGTAGTATGTATCTGTTCATCCCAAACTCCTAATTTATCCCTCCCTTCCCCTTTCCCCTTTGGTAACCATAAGTTTGTTTTCTATGTCGTGGGTCTATTTCTGTTTTGTAAATAAGTTCATTTGTACCTTTTTTTTTTTTTTAGATTCCACATATGAAAGTGAAGTTGCTCCGTTGTGTCCAACTTTTTGCGACGCCATGGACTATAGCCTACCAGGTCCCACCGTCCATGGGATTTTCCAGGCAAGAATACTTGAGTGGGTTGCCATTTCCTTCTCCAGGGGATCTTCCCGACCCAGGGATTGAACCCGGGTCTCCCACATTGTAGGCAGATGCTTTACCGTCTGAGCCACCAGGGAAGTCCCAGATTCCACATATAAGTGATATCATATAGTATTTGTCCTTCTCTGTCTCACTCACTATGATCATTTCTAGGTCCCTCCATGTTGCTGCAAATGGCATTCTTTCTTTTTATAGCTGAGTACTATTCCAGTGTGTGTGTGTGACTACCAGGACAACCTTCCTCCGGTCAGTTCTCTCCAATATAGCCTCAAATAGCTTCGCCCACCCCCCAGAGGGATCTTTCTAGCTATTGCTGCTAAGTCGCTTCAGTCATGTCTGACTCGGTATGACCCCATAGACGGCAGCCCACCAGGCTCCCCCGTCCCTGGGATTCTCCAGGCAAGAACACTGGAGTGGGTTGCCATTTCCTTCTCCAATGCATGAAAGTGAAAAGTGAAAGTGAAGTCGCTCAGTTGTACCCAACTCTTAGTGACCAAATGGACTGCAGCCTACCGGGCTTCTCCGTCCATGGGATTTTCCAGGCAAGAGTCCTAGAGTGGGTTGCCATTGCCTTCTAGCTATTAGCACAGGATAATGTCTGTGCTCCAAAGTCCAACTTGGAAGGCCCTTCACAGTTGGGTTGAATTTCTCTCCAGCCTCTTTTCCTACTGCCCCAGACACTCTGTACACACCACGATTCTGTGGGTTTTGCCCACATTATCTTCCCCATTTTGCTGACTTATCCTTCAAACCTCATCTCAAAATTTGCCTCCTCTAAGGAACTTTTTCTCCCATGTTCACACACGCTCCTGTTCTAAGCTCTAAATCACAGAGTATTAAACTGGCCTCTCACCTATCTGTCCCTGCCCTGCAGCCTCAGCCTGATCTCTGCAAGGGCAGGGCTGCACCTTCTTCACCTCGTTATCTTCAGTGACCAGCAGGGCCCAGTCCAACATCGTCATTCCATAAACACTGTTGAATGGCTTTTCTTTCAGGCCGCAGATGATCTTCTAGAAGGTTGATTTGCTGGCTCGAGAAAAATTTGGCTTTCCTGAAACACTGAAAAATCGTGATGCCAACAGGGGTATAAAGAGAAACACAGGGACTTTCCTCGTGGTCCAGTGGTTAAGACTTCATGCTTCAAATGTAGGGGGCACAAGTTTGGTCCCTGGTTGGGGAACTGAGATCCCACATGCCACATGATGTGGTAAAAAAAAAATTTTTTTTAATTTAAAAAAGAAAAATACACATCTCTTAAAGTTCACAGAAGTACTTCTATTTTTTTCTCCATTAAGCAGATGATTCTTTCCCACAGTTCATTTGTCTCCATGTGGACATCTGATGTACTCTGTCTAGCTTTATTTTGTAAGTCATGAAGCTGGGCCTCTGGGACTTCATTTGCCAGATCTAACCCCATACATTTGATTCACTACAACGGCTTTACAGCCCCTGAAAATGATGCCTTCTGTGTAGCTGGGTTCCCTGTGACAGCAGAAACTGACCAACAGCACAAGAAAGGAGCCGAGATGGAGATCGCAAGGAGTGCCCTGGAACGTAGTTACTCCCTAACGCTGAGGCTTCAAGCAGATCACTCCATCTCTACGCCTCGGGCTCCCCATCTGGAAAATGGGCACAGTATGGAAATAATAACTGCCTCACGGCATTTGGAGAGGCAATGTACACAGAGTGTTTAGCACAGCCCATGACACCCACCTTGCTCTCCTCCTCCATCCCCAGATGAACACTGCAGGAGAGAGCAGGTTCCCACAAGCAGGAGGCACAGACAGGCAGCCAGCCCCTGTCCAGAGCCCGTGCACAGGCAGGATCTTGCTTTCTCTAGCCCTTGGCTGCCTTTGCAGGCTACGATTCCCGGTGAGGAATTCCCATTCTTCAGGTGATAAGGTTGAGACTCTAGATACGATTAAGCACCAGTTCCTTTGTGCCTGTTCAGCCAGAGGAGGTGTTACAAAAGGCAAATGGGTTTCTCCCCATCTTTACGGAGGCTGCTGGCAATAAATCCCATCTGCCTCTCATGTGCACTGCTGCCTGGAAGGATCCTTTTCCCCCCAGATGCCATCACCTGACACCCTCCATTAACACCACTCGAGAGTCTCCAAACAGAGGAGAAACACTGGGTCCCCCTAAATAAACTGCAGGCTGCATCTCAACATAATGACTTAGTTAAAACCAAGTTGCTTCTGTCAAGGTTGCTTCAAGGGGACAGTAGTAGAAAAACTGGAAACAATCCGGGGTCAGGACTCAGAGGGGGTTTAAAGATCATTTGGAGAGGAATAACGACTTGCTTAAGCTGGTATAGCAAATTAACGGCTGTGAGACATGGCTTCCCTGGGTCGGGAAGATCCCTGGGAGGAGGGCATGGCAACCCACTCCAGTATTCTTGCCTGGAAAATCCCATGGACAGAGGAGCCTGGCTGGCTACAGCCCACAGGGTCGCACTGAGTCGGACACCACTGAAGTGACTTAGTATGCGTGACGGGAGTATGGACCAAGGTTCTCAAAGTCAACTCCAATATTTTTGCCTAGTAACACTGAAAAGATGATGGATTACCGAATAGACTGTGGTTTGGGATGGGGAAGGGTTTTAAGAGCAGGAGCACTACACAAGTATGATTCATTTTTGCACCAAAAGTTTGTTGAGTGCCAGAAACTGAGGTAACAGTGACGATAAGGGTTCCTGGTCACGTGTGACTTAGTTTGAGCTGGGTAAGGAACAGGGATAGATAACAAACAAGTAAGCAAATACACCAAACACAGAAAGTCCCCTACAGACTAACCTTCAAGTCGTGAACCTTCAAAGGTGTGAACGGGCGTTCCGTCAGCGTCAGGTGTGAGTGAAAATGCAGCTTGCCCTCCATAACCTGCTGCTGCTGATCCTTCAGCTCTACCATCTCCCAGCTCCTCTCCCTCCTCCAGGCAGTCACCCTTCTTGCCTGTTCACTTGATGCCAGCCCCTGTATGCCAGCTGTTTTACTGTACTTTTCAAGGTACCGTACTATAAGGTTAAAAATGTTTTATTCTTTGTGCTTTTATGTATTACATGTGAAAAATATTATGTGTGTTAGTCGGTTGCTAAGTCATGTCTCACTCTTTGAGACCCCATGGGCTGTAGCCCACCAGGCTCCTCTGTCCATGGGACTTTGCAGGCAACAATACTGGAGTGGGTTGCCATGCCCTTCTCCAGGGGATCTTTCTGACCCAAGGATTGAACCTGGGTCTCCTGCAGAGTAGGCAGATTCTTTACCGTCTGAGCCACCAGGGAAGCCCAAAAAGTATATTACTGTGCAGCACTACGTAGCCATTTGTGTTAGTTGAGTGCCTAGGCTAACTTTGTTGGACTCAACGAACAGGTTGGACTTATGATCATGCTCTCAGAACAGAATGTGTTTGTATGTAGGGGATTTACTGTACGTAATTATAGGTAATGACAAGCACCATGAAGAAAGCCAGCAAGGCCCTCTGATGGCAACTAACATGGTGGAGGGAGCATCTTTAATAGGGCGGTGAAAGAAAGACTGGTCTCTAAACCAAGACCTGAAGGGCAAGACTCAGGCCATATGAAGAGCCAGGAGAAGAATGTTCTAAGGAGAGAAAAAGAACAAGAAGGGGGAAAGCTTGCTCTATTCCAGAAACAGTCAAATGTGTATGGGGGAGTATGGCTTGGAGAGCAGAGCAGAGAGTGCAGGAGATGAGGGGAGCGGGGGGTCAGGGCCGGATGCCACTAGCTTTTACAAGCAAAGGTAAGACAGTCTAATGTTACTCTAGGTACAGCAGGAGATCTGCAGAGTCCCAGACAGAGGAGAGACACACTGTATCATAATTTCTTGGAAGATGGTTCCAGCTGCTGTGAACCATGATGCCAGGTGAGCAAGCATGGGAGGAGGGAGCACACCTAGGAACCAGGGAAGGGGTCAGAAGATGGTGGTACCCAGGGCTCCGGGGATGACTCTACTGACAACAGAAAGAAATACTTGCTTTTGTGGTCGGTTTAGGAGTACAACTGAGAGGACTTTTCAATGGATTAGATTTAACTGGAAGGAAGAATCAGACATCTTACCTAGGTTTGTCACTTAAGAAACTGTCTGGCCCTGCTGGAATTTAGAGAAATTCTAAAGAATTAGAAAGATTCTCAAGTGAGGAGTAACAAACTCTGTTTAGTCCAGGTAATCTGAAGTCTGAGCAAGTTGATAGACCTCTTTCAGCCTTGGTTTTTCTTATATATATATATATATATATATATATATATATATATATAAATTTTTTTAAAGGGGGGATAATAATATGTACATTGTCCAGTGATTATAAGAATTTAAAGAGTACTGGCACATCTTGGCCCTAGATAAACATTAGTTTCATTCTTCCTAAAAATAACATCTCATTTGGGATCAGATACAGTCCTCTGAAGAGGACTTTTTTCACTTAGTCTACTTTAAAGTACAAAACTTTTAAATATTCTAAATAAATATTTTCTAATACAAATTAGTCAGGTACATCACTAGGTTATCATTAGGAAAAACCATAAAGCCTTTTAGAAGATCTATTTTCCTTTCATTTCTTTTTTTTTTTTTAATTTTTTTTATTTTTTTTAAATTTTAAAATCTTTAATTCTTACATGCGTTCCCAAACATGAACCCCCCTCCCACCTCCCTCCCCATAACACCTCTCTGGGTCATCCCCATGCACCAGCTCCAAGCATGCTGTATCCTGCATCAGACATAGACTGGCGATTCAATTCTTACATGATAGTATACATGTTAGAATGTCATTCTCCCAAATCATCCCACCCTCTCCCTCTCCCTCTGAGTCCAAAAGTCCATTATACACATCTGTGTCTCTTTCCCTGTCTTGCATACAGGGTCGTCATTGCCATCTTCCTAAATTCCATATATATGTGTTAGTATACTGTATTGGTGTTTTTCTTTCTGGCTTACTTCACTCTGTATAATCGGCTCCAGTTTCATCCATCTCATCAGAACTGATTCAAATGAATTCTTTTTAACGGCTGAGTAATACTCCATTGTGTATATGTACCACAGCTTTCTTATCCATTCATCTGCTGATGGACATCTAGGTTGTTTCCATGTCCTAGCTATTATAAACAGTGCTGCAATGAACATTGGGGTACATGTGTCTCTTTCAATTCTGGTTTCCTCGGTGTGTATGCCCAGCAGTGGGATTGCTTTCATTTCTTTGGAGTTGTTTCTGACTCTCAAAGTTAATCTGTTTGGTCTTACTGTGATTTAGTCTAGAGAGAGTCTTAAAATTCTTAAACTTATTGCCTCATAAGTATGTCAACTTGATTAAACAAACTGAGAGGCAACTGTGGATTTCTCAACCACCCATGATGCTAAGTTTCAATACTGGGTCCTCCAAACAATATTTACAAAGCTGCTCAGCTAACAGGAAAATAATGTCCCATGTGTGAATTCCTGCCATTTGGGAGGCAGAGTGCAGCTCAAGAGGGTAGGTATTACAACTCAGTCCACTTAGCACATTGGGATATTCAGCCTCTTTTCCACACCAAACTCTGGAAGGGCCAGAAGCAGTTCTGGGACTTCAGCTGAGTCTCTAAGACAATGGAGTAGAGTCCTGTTTCTCCTCCTGCTGCAAATGCTTTCAGCATGGAGACCCAGAGATTGACTACTTCAAACAGAATAATCACTTTCACACTATCATCTAAGATTGTTTCTCCTAAAGCATATAAATATGTATGTGGAACATGCATAAACTTCTCTACAAAGTCTCTGCCCTGTGATTGGGTTGGCTCGCTTGCTGGAAGAGCCAAATTTATATATAAAAAAAGAGGATAATCACTGTAATTTCTGCCCTAACACATTCATTGGAGAATTGCACTTATACCTCAGGGAGAAAAAATTATTTTTCTCTTAAGACAAGTAATTTGGAGGCTATCATAAAGGTTTGTTTCAGCTTTATTTGAATATCAATCTCTTATTCAATTTTCCTAAATAAAGGCGGAGAATGTACACATAACATCTTGGGAAGTATATACTGCGATATAGGGGTGTACCCAGAAAAGACTTTGTCTACGTATTTGCTATTCTGCTGAGCATTCCTATGAAAAAGAGGAACAATACTCAACTGCTGATAACCAAAGAACCTGCTATTCTAAGAGAAGGTGGTGATATGTTTCTAAGGCTAAATATCTCCTCTCACAGTGGCTGTCATTTAAATTCCTGCCTAGCAAAGGGATTTTTTATGGAAGGTTAATGCCTTCTATAACATTTATCCTGGATGGCGGAGCTTTTCGCATAATTTTCTGGGCTTTATTCCTACAGTGTTATAGAACCTTATCTTCCCTGTAATGGCCTGCCAGTAAAGAGCCAGTGCATATAAAGGCAGTCATTATTTCTCAGTTCAAGCCCTGATTTACTGAAATTCCAAATCTCTAGGAAAAGGAGGTTTAGGGTTAAGCCATGAAGCCAGGAGGGCAGGCCGAAAGCAAGATGCTGTGGCCCTTCCTGGGACTGGGCTGTAGGAAGTTACTCAGGACACCCTGCTCTGGCCAGTGGAGGCCACCTGAGGCTACAAAAAGAGCATAAGTCAGGCCAGTGGACTAAGTTGAGGGCGCAATCATTGCTTTTTTAGAAGGGATCTTTGGCTGGAGGAAGCCGCTTCCAATACTCCTCATTTGCATTTGACCTTATTTCCCTTTCCATTATTTTCCTAGCTCCCTTTCGCTATTCTGACATTTTCTAGAGGCCCAGGCACTCAACAGAACATTTCCTTCCCTGGAACCTATCTGTAACACCGAGAATGACCACGGCAGACTGTATTTTCCAAAAACAGCCACAACAATATTTGTGGGTCAACTGGCCCTGCTCAAACCTTACCATATCCCATAAGCAGGCAGAGTCTGTTTCACCCCACCTTGAAACAGAACTCTGTGACCACCATGTTGAATATCATGCATGAAGTGCCTGGTGCAGGAATTTTTGGGGTGAGACCATGATAAGCGGTGTGTCTCTTCTAGCCTTTTGGACCCAGTCGCCGTGCCATGAGGGAGGAAGCCAGAACCAGTCCACACAGGGAGACAGTGTGGAAAGGCCACAAGGAGAGGTTTGAGCTACCTAACTGACCAGCAAGTCCATGAGTAAACAAGTTTCTTTGGCTGTTTTCTGATCTTAGCCTTTGAAGTCCTCCAACTGAGGCCTCTCATGCCTGCCATTTGGGGGTGACTATGCCCTATAACCATCTCTTTGTAAGTAATGACAAATGTTTCTTGCAAAGATCTCTCTTTCTCTAGCAAAGTCTCCAGCTACATGCCAGCTGATCCTCAGAGCCAATCTTAGCCAACCAGTATTGAAGGGTGGCCTTGAGACAAGGGAAAGCATCAGGTCACTGAAGATCCAAGTCTGGGTTCTTTTTGTGACCTTAACTAAGTTCCTTAACCTCTCTGTTTCATCTATAAAACAGGGATGATAATAATGTCTACCTTGGGAAATGAGGCATGTAAAACTCTTACACATAGTAGGACCTATTATCACTAATTGAAAATTCTTTCTAGAAAGTGTCTACATTTTAGCTGGGCCATTGCCTACGGCTCAGACACTGCTGGTCACTGCAAGGAGATATCCCCCACCGTAGCCTGTGCACTGGATTACAGATTCCCACACATTCTCTTATTCCACAAATCCACAGAGGAGCAGAGGAACCTCATGGGAGGAATAAAAATAAAACTCTGACTCTCTTGCTCCTTTCTTATTAATGTTCAAGGATTAAAAATATTTCTTCTCTGATAATTTAGCGTGGCAGCAAAGTGGGAAAACACAAGAGACTCCTGAAAAGGGAATTCACTGTAAGGGAAACAAGAGTCCAAATTGGTAAACCGGACACAATACTATGTCAAAAAGAATAATTCTAGGTACAGTATATAGTATAGTGACTCCCCACAGATCCATCCAAGCTGAAATCAGAAGCAGGTTTTCAGGAAAAATAGTTGCATGTGGGTATCAAGACCTGTACTCCTGGAGAAGTGTATCACTCGGAATCCAGGTAGTTTTGTTTCAGAATGGTGCTGTTCCATGTAGTGGCCACTAGCCATCTGCGGTTACTAAGCAATGAAAAGGTGGCTAGTCCAACTTCAGATGTGCCATAAGCATAAGATATATTAATACACCAGCTTTGAGATATATGATTTTAAAATCATGTTGATCACTTCATTAATAATTGTATATGCTTTATATGCTAAATAATAGATACACTGCATTAAATAACATACTGTTGAAATTAATTTCATCCATTTCTTTACATATTTTAACGTGGCTGCTAGAAAATGTAAAATTATACCTGAGACTGACATTATATATTTCTCACACTAAAACATCTCTATGGAAAAGACTATCAGAAAACCAGGTTAGCTTGGTCCAAAAGGATACATGAATCCCAATATTCATTGCAGCACTGTTTACAATAGCCAAGACATGGAAGCAACCTAAACACTCATCAACAGATGAATGGATAAAGAAGATATGGTGTATACATACAATGGAATATTACTCACCCATTAAAAAGAATGAAATAACGCCATTTGCAGCAACATGGATGGACCTAGAGACTGTCTTGTTGAGTGACGTGAGAAAGACAAATATTGTATGATATTGCTTCTATGCAGAATCCAAAAAATGATACAAATAATTGTATTTATAAAACAGAAATAGCCTCACAGACTTAGAGAACAAACTTATCATTACCAGGAGGAAACGGTGGGGGCGGGGGGCGGGCAGGGAACAGTTATGGAATTTGGGATTGACATGTATACATTGTATATTAAAATGGAAAACCAACAAGGACCCACCTTATAGCACAGGAAGCTCTGCTCAATATTACGTAACAACCTAAATGAATTTGAAACTAACAATGTAAATGAATTTGAAAAGGAATAGAGTGGCTCAGATGGTAATCTGCCTGCAATGTGGGAGACCCAGCTTTGATCCCTGGGACAGGAAGATATCCTGGAGAAGGGAGTGGCTAGCACTCCAGTCTTCTTGTCTGGAGAATTCCATGGACAGAGGAGCCTGGCAGACAACAGTCCATGGGGTTGCCAAGAGTCAGACACGAATGGGCAACTAACATATATGTATAACCAAATCACTTTGCTGTATAACTCAAACTAACATAGCATCGTTAATCACCTACCAGTGAAGTTGCTCAGTCGTGTCCAGCTCCGTGACCCCATGGACTGTAGCCTTCCAGGCTCCTCTATTCATGGAATTTTCCATGCAAGAGTCCTGGAGTGGGTTGCCATTTCCTTCTCCAGGGGATCTTCCCAACCAAGGGATCGAACCCAGGTCTCCCACATTACAGGCAGACACTTTACCATCTGAGCCACCAGGCACTCCTATGTAACATAAGAAGTTTGAAAAAAAAAAAAAGAGCACCAGAAAATCAGGTTGGCTTGAGCAAATCTGTAGATATATATTTTCAACGGATAACAAGCAAGTCCTGGGACTCCTGGGGCCCAGGAAGAGCTCCATCAGATGCTCCTATGGAAAAGTGCCAAGGGTGGGGGGCGCCCGCTCTGGCCAACAGCTGCCCTCCCCCACTAGCTGTGTGCCAGAGGCATCCAGAGCTCAGATAGGGCCGTCTGGAGAGCCCCAGCTGAGGAAATGCATCTTGAGGAATGCATCCTGGTCTCTGTTCTCCCTCTCCAGGTGAGCATCAAGGGGACAGAATGTGAGAATCAAGGGGAACCAATGATTCATGAACCTGGGGATTCTCAGTAATACTGGGAAGAAGGAACCCTCAGTAAAGGCAAGAATTCCAGCTAGCAGACTGAGCCGAGATTTAAATCATGGTAATGTGGGTGTAAAAAGTCACAAAGCCTTATTTATAGTCCTAGATTATCAATGCCTCCTCATTTTGGTTACATGTATGGTTCCCTTCTACTTATCCATTCATCTCACATAGGAGGAAGAATAGCTCCTGCTGAATGGTTCTGCTAGACATTTGGTATGTATGTTGAATCATCACCAAACCCCTAGAATGTAGGCATTATTACCCACATCTTACAAAGTGGATGAGACTTAGAGATGTTAAGTCTTGCTCAAATTCTAGTAAATGCCAGAATTCAAACTCAGATCTGTCTCATTCCAAGACTCACAGTCTTCAGGTTTTGGAACTAAAGAATTCTAACCAATAAAGGAAATGTATTATAGTTACTTTGCATTGATTAAATATATACTTAAACTTTTATATGTACATTCCTAAAAAAAAAAAAAACTTTTATATGTACATTCCTTTGCAAAGGTGATGCTAAAATCAGTCAGTTCAGTTCAGTCACTCAGTTGTGTCCAACTCAGTTGGGTCACTCTCTGTGACCCCATGGACTGAAACATACCAGGCTTCCCTGTCCATCACCAACTCCCGGAGCCTACTCAAAATCATGTCCATAGAGTCGGTGATGCTATCCAATCATTTCATCCTCTGTCATCCCCTTCTCCGCCAGCCTTCAATCTCTCCCAGCATCAGGGTCTTTTCCAAAGAGTCAGTTCTTTGCAGCAGGTAGCCAAAGTATTGGAGCTTCAGCTTCAGCATCAGGCCTTTCAGTGAATATTCAGGACTGATTCCCTGTAGGATTGACTGTTTGGATCTCCTTGCAGTCCAAGGGACTCTCTAGAGTCTTCTCCAGCACCACAGTTCAAAAGCATCAATTCTTCAGTGCTCAGCTTTCCTGATGGTCCAACTCTCATATCCATAGATGATGCCATAGATAGAAAGTTGTGAACAGGTTTCCACTTTAAATACTGCCATCTTTTACCCTGAGTTTCCTCATCTATAACAATGACACCTGCATTCCAGGACAACTTGAGGGTGATGTCTTCACTTGGTTCTGAGCCTATCAAGTCTTGTTTCCTCACTAGATTCTATAAACCTTGGATACAGGGTCTTATTGAGCTAAAACAGTCTTTTAGTTTTTCAAAAGTCATGTAGCAGACATAGTTCTGTCTTACATTGTTTAATCTTTATTACAAAGGCAGTAGAGATCATTTTTAAACTGGGCATGAGATAATCAGATTTGCATTTTAGAAGGATCCCTGTGGGGTACTCTCACACACACTGGTGGGAGTGTAAATTGATACAATCCTTTTGGAAAGCAATTTGGCAAAGTGTACTAAGAGCTCTAAAATGTTTGACACAGTAATACCACTTTTGTGACTACTCCAAGGAAATAATCCCAAAACCAGAAAAAGCTTTATGCACAAAGCATCTATTGTAGCATTATTCATAATTGCAAAAAAATGTCAATGACCTCGCTCCTCGACAATAGGCGAATGGTCACACAAGGTTCAGCAGTGCACTGGGTGGTACATTACTCAGCCATCTAAATTTTATTCATGACAATCTACCAATAACATCAGAAATGATGATTTACCAACATCAGTATTAGCAGCACATTTGTGGTAGATTCTAAAATTGGCCGCAAATTCTCTTGCCTATAGCTGTACCCTTACTAAAAAAAGCCACAAATTCTTCTGCTTATATTCACATCCTTACAAAATGATGTTTCAGATTCTTCATCAAGAAGTGGAATCTATTTCTCCACCCTTGGACTGTAAATTGACTCTGTGGCCTGCTTTGGCCAATAGCAGTATTAGTGAGCTACAACCAGAAGTCTGAAAAACACTTATGCATCGGCACTTGCCTCTTGCTACGGTTGGAAGCCTTCTATCACCATGTGAAGAAGCCCAAGGACAACCTGCTGAATGACAAGAGAAACAGGGACCCAGTCCCTCTTGTGGCCCTACATGTCAGCCAGTCAATCCCAGAAGCAAAGCCATCTAGCTAAGTGGTAGCAAAACATAGATGCAAGACTGAGGCCAGACATGACTAGCCGAAGAGTTACACAGCTGAGCCCAGCCAAAATCACTCCTCTAGAAAACCCTGAACAAAATCAATGGTTACTATTTTAATGGCTACCAAAGTTTGAGGCTATTTGTTGCACATCAGAAGTTCATAGATACAATGCTAATACTTTTTAAAGCTAGGTGTTGGGTACATGGGATGGGTGGTAGGTTCATTAAAATGTTGCCTTGGTTTGGTGTATGCATCATACTTTCCATAATAAAAGAAACTTAATACATATATGCATTTGGGCTAAAGGGCAAATAAATGTTAAGTAAGACATTTAAATATAAAAATACATATACATATACATTTTGATCATGACTCTATTAAAAAATTTTTTTCACAGAAAAATACTAGGGAAAAAAAATACCATTGGTTCCCTTTAGGTGCTGAGACTATAAACTTTTTAACTTGTATGTTTTTTCCAAAGTATCTATAATAAGCTTGATTTATTCTGAAAATCAGTATTTATAATTTTATTCATTTATTTCACTTTCATCCCTCCCTTCAATACATTTTCTTTTTCCCACAGAATGTGAAGAGGTTACTGGATAAGAATCTAAAGACAGAAAGACAAAGGTAAAGAAAATTAAAGTAGTCTAAGGGCAAAATGACCCTCAATAAGAGTCCAAAATGGAGGCAACAGAGAAGGAAAGAAGAGATAGATGGGGGAGACAGAGAGGGAGGGGTTAGATACTGAAAGGGATATTGAATGTCCATAATGTTGGGCATTGTCTTGTACTAGAAGGACATTTAAACTGGGACCATTTTTGAGCTTCAAGGGGACCCACAAACCCAACCTAAAAGTACACCCTAATTTGGATTTAAGTGTGTAAATGCATCTCTCAAGTAGAAAAATCCACAGATTTCATCTGATTCTCAAATAGTAAGTATGCTCTCAAGAACTTAAGACCCATGAAGCCTTGTCTCCCTGTAGACAGGGAAGAATTTGGTTTTGTCTTTCCAACTCTATTCAAATGTGACCACCCACGGACACCCTGACTAGTACACTGAAAGAATCAGAATATAGCCTGGGACTCTGGTCCTGAGAACATGATCAAAGTGCAAGATGGCCCAGGAGGTGTCAAGCCTTTTGAGCCACAACTCATCACATGCACTTTCCTAGTGTCCCTTAGAATCTGGTTCCAATGGGTTCCAATCTGAAGATGGCCAAATCCTCGCGGATATCAACTTAGAGTGTCAGAGCCATGGGTCTAACTGGGAACTCTGACTTCCAGGAGGCACTTACAAAACCAGTTTTTCCAAATCTTGGGCTCCAGCAGCCCAGCACAGCCTGGCCCCTGCCCCACCTCTACTCTCTTCCTCCTTGTTCCGCTTCACCCTGGCCTACTCTAAATCCACAGAAATCTGTGCTTCTTCCCACCACAGGAGCTTTGCATATACCATTCCCTGGAGTCTGTTCCATTCTCCTTCAACTGGTGAACTTATCCTTCAGATCTTAAGTTTAATCACTACTTCCCATGCTGAAGGAATCCTCCTGATACGTGTTCTCAGAGCACTTAGTACAACTGAAATGCTATATTTATTTTCGTGCTTACTGGATTAATATCTACATCATCTACCAATAATAAAAATAAAAGTCAACATCATTTAATGTTCACCATGCACCAGGTACTATAGGAATCCCTTGACATGTACTCCTTTATTTCAGTAGTACCATAATCCCATGAGGAGAACGAGGCACAGAAGAGAAACAATTGGACTAAGATTCTCTAGCAAGCAAGAGCGGGTATTGGGCTATAATCCCAGGCGGCAGCAGCTGGAATGGTTCCATGTCTATTTTCACTGACTATATCCCATGCCCAGCACAAGGTCTAGAACTTAATAGGGACTCCAATAGTGCTGACTAGATTGACTTGTCTTGCCCAGCCTGAAGTTGCTTTTACATATGAAAGCCAGACTTGGGGACAACTTTACAAATCACTTTTACCAGCTCCCAAGAGAAGAAGAACCAGAGACCTGGAGAGGGAATGAGATTCTCTTAAGGTCACACAAAACCACAGCCAGAAGCCGCATCTCCCAATTCAGCCTAGTGCTCTTTCCACTTCAATGAATGAAAACTTAGAATTAAAAAGTTAATTATATAATGCTTAATATTTTTAAACCAATAAAGAGACATGACACTCCCTTTCCCTCTCCTAACTTTGCTATGGGATCTGATGAAAGATGGGTGGGTAAAGAAAGAAAATCATTCTTCAGAAAGGCAGAGAAAAGCACAAGGATTACAAAAAATTGCCATTTATAAAAACTGTTCCTTAAAAGAGTATTTTTTTTAATTTACAAGTGTTGACCATTTTTTAACTCAAAATAACCTTGATTTAGCAAGTCCGTGTCTTAAGCTTACAATTATTTCGGCGTGGTCATCTGTCATCAATTTCATTTTAGTGAAATTTCATTTGTTGTACTGATACTGATTCACGCAGTGCAGTACCATCATGGGGGTCCTGGGGGCATGCAGTGACACAACCTGGCCACCAGAAAGACCTTCATCATAGCTGAAGAGGTATTTTATCTCTTTTGTTTGAATAGGGGAGGTCTGGGGATTGGTGAAAACAATAGCGGGTTTTGAACTGTTTCTAGAGCTTCAGCTATATTCTTACAAAAGCTTGATTTATAAGTCAAGTACAGTTATTTTGGGGGCTTCCCTGGGGGCTCAGTGGTAAAGAACCTACCTGCCAATGAAGGAGACACGGATTCGATCCCTAGGTTGGAAAAGTACCCTGGAGAAGAAAACGGTGGCCCACTCCAGTATTCTTGCCTGGGAAATCCCGTGGACAGAGGAGCCTAGCGGGCTGCAGTCCATGGAGTTGTAAAGAACTGGACGTGACAGCGACTGAGCACGTACCCAGAGTTGTTTTTAATTCCTCAAATCATGGGGTTGCCATCTGAATTATATCCAGCTGCTGATCCAGCCATCCAACTACAGTATCTTTAACTCACTTTTATATTAAGGAGAAGATCTTCAACTAAGACGGAAATCAAATGATTCCCATGTTCTAGATTTAGAGCTGTATTTCTTTGGAATGTTTTAGTAAATCTGTCCACAATGGCTTCAGAATGTTTTTCTTTCCCTCCACATACATAGTTTCATTTTAGCTTCGGGAGAAGGCCTAAAAAAATTTTTTTTTCCTATCAGGTTCTGAACATTAGCTTCCAACTTGGCCAACTTCTGACCACAGAGATACTTACTTTAAAAATCATTTTGAAAATCATTTCAAACATCATATCAAGTTTCAGTTTGGACAAATAATAAAAATATCCCTGCTAGTACTGAATAACTCCCTAGATACCAGAATGTGCAAAAGAACTTCCCTTCCCAAGATCCAGGGCCACTCTCACAGATTACCAAAAGAAAGAGATAGTTTCCCTGTTGTTGTTCAGTCGTTAAGTCGTGTCCGATTCTTTGTGACCCCGTAAACTGCAACCTGCCAGGCTTCCCTGTCCTTTACTGACTCCCAGAGTTTGCTCAAACTCATGTCTATTGAGTCAGTGATGCATCCAACCATCTCCTCCTGTCACCCCTACCCCTCTTGCCCTCAATTCTTCCCAGCATCAGGGTCTTTTCTAATTAGTTGGCTCTTCACTTCCAGAGGCCAAAGTATTGGAGCTTCAGCATCAGTCCTTCCAATGAATATTCAGGAGTGATGTCCTTTAGGATTGACTGGTTTGATCTTCTCACTGTCCAAGGGATTCTCATAGAGTTCCCCCTGAGAGCCTGGCTATAGTCAGTAGGATCCCAGCTGCAAATAGGGTGCAATCGACATTTCTGACCAGCCATATTTTGGAGGCCTCCAACCTGATGGCTGTCAGCCACATTCTTAGAACACAGCATGAGACAAACTTTCATCTCTGGGAGAGAAAGAATCAGTACCTCCTCTGTCCATGGGATTCTCCAAGAATACAGGAGTGGGTTGCCATTCCCTTCGCCAGGGGATCTTCCTGATTCAGGGATCGAACCTGCGTCTCCTGCACTGCAGGCAAATTCTTTACCATCTGAGCCACCAGGGAAGCTCTTAGAAAGGAAGGAACAATTTGAAATTTTACCTTAGTCTCTGGAACAGGCACCACAGATAGGGATCAAGGAAAGCCAACTTTGCAAAGAATTCTTACCCTTTGCGGGCTTCTGCTAGTTTTCCCGAGGTGCTGTCTAGAGGCTCCGGAACATGTTGGTGTCTCAGTGGGTCTTATCCTGGTCCCCAGAAACTGTAAAGAAGGAAAAATAATTTTCCCTCCACCCTTTAAAGTGGCCAAGACCCCTTTTTTCTCTAGGGCACCTTTTAATGAATGAACTCATCTGGGTTAAAAGTTCTCCACCATGCCAAAGGTAGTTCAAGACGATCTTTGGAAAGGTTAACCTACTTGTTCAGCCTTTAAGTTTATTCACCTGAGGCCTCCCGCTGGCCCCAGTCCAGCTTAAGTCAGACCCAGTTCAACCCCAGACTCAGACCAATTTCTAAGTAGGATCCAATTTATTACCGTCCAGTTTCCAGACCCAGTCTGGAAAAAAGAAATGCTCAAATCAAATTTGAAAGCTGTGGAGCTGGAATCTAGGACTTCGGAGGGACTCACCCACCACATCCAGAGACCACAAGAAGGCAGCCACTGAAGGGGCTACAACAGTCCCCACTGATGGCTGCTTCCTGCTCCTGGAGACTCTGAGGGGCCTCCTGCAGTTCCTTCTTCTGACACCAGAACTGTTAAAAGATGAACTACAACATTTTAAATGGTAAAAATTTTAAGAGTTTATTTCAGTAAAAGATGCTTGTTACTTGGAAGAAAAGCTATGATGAACCAAGACAGCATTTTATAAAGCAGAAATACCACTTTGCCAACAAATGTCTGCATAGCCAAAGTTATGGTTTTCCAGTAGTCATGAACGGATCTGAGAGCTGGACCATAAAGAAAGCTGAGTGCCAAAGAATTGATGCTTTTGAACTGCGGTGCAGGTGAAGATTCTTGAGCATCTCTTGGAGAGCAAGGAGATCAAACCAGTCAATCCTAAAGGAAATCAACCTGAATATTCATTGGAAGGACTGATGTTGAAACTGAAGCTCCAGTATTTTGACCATCTGATGCAAAGAGCTGACTCACTGGAAAAGACCTTGTTGCTGGGAAAGATTGAGGACAGGAGGAGAAGGGGGCGACAGGAGATGAGATGGGTGAATGGCATCACCAACTCAACAGATGAGTTTGAGCAAACTCCAAGAAATAGTGAAGGACAAGGAAGCCTGGTGTACTGAGGTCCATGGGGGCAGGGGGAGTCACAAAGAGTCATACATGACTGAACGACTGAACAATAACAAAAACAACAAAAATCCATTCCAATCAGGCAGCACCAAACCCCACCAATAGGAGCTAAGGAGAGGCTTTTATAGAGAAGACACAAAAGTGAAGGAAGGAAATTACTAATTGGCAGAGCTTAGGGTGGGGCCTCTGTGATAGGTTGGCCTCTGTGACTGGCTGTCCTCAGTGTTTTGATCTTGTAGCTTCTAGGTCTTGGGATACCAGAACCCCCAGCCGCTGCCCCTCCCAACTGCGCAGTGGCCACCATGGCGAGTACCAGAGTATATGGGCAGAACCTCCCTCACCTTCACAGGAAGGGGTGAGCCGGCCCTGTGGGCGGGGCCGCGCCGGCCCCGTGGGCGGGGCCCAGCGCCACTCTTTGTTTAGGGCTTCCCTGGTGGCTCAAATGGTAAAGAATCCTCCTGTAATTCGGATGACCTGGGTTCGATCCCTGGGTTGGGAAGATCCCGTGGAGGAGGACGCGGCAACCCACTCCAGTATTCTTGCCTGGAGACTCCCCATGGAGAGAGGAGCCTGGAGGGCTGTAGCCCACTGGGTCACAAAGAGCTGGACATGACTGAGCAACTAAGCACAGGCATTTACAGCCTTAGATTTTGGTTTGCTGATGTGGGCACCATGGCATCCAAGCCAACCCAGTCTAATGTTCTCCTTGTTTAATTAATTTAACACTGTTAAGATGACACTGAGCTCTACAGATATGGATATGAAAGCCTAAAGTGGGAGAGGTATTTGCCCAAGGTCACACAGTGAACGGGAGATGGCCTGATTCTGAGTCAGGACTCACTCCATGAGAAAGACAACTCCAGAGTGTCAACAACACGATCACCTTTCATAAGCTGGGAGGCTAGTGCAGAGGGTCTCATCAGGGATGTGCCAGTGAGCTGTAGAGAATCCAGCTCAGAGGCCGAGTTAGATCTCAGAGCAGCTGTCTCCGCCAGGACCTGGGAGGACCACCACAAAAACCCTGCAAAAAGGCTCCGTCCTTTACTCTGACTCTGGTTTTCCCGCCAGCCATGGCATGGAAGCTTAACCCTGGCTTGTTGTAATACTCTGGATTTTTTAAATGCCTTCTCCCTGAAAAGGGCTGTGGAAAAAGTTCACTGTGTGCTCTTTGGAAAGCCTCCCTCTGCACCCAGAATAGATGCCGTCATGGTTCCCTGTTGCCAACAGAGCCCATGGTCTCCTAATAGAACTAGGCAACAGTGATAAGGTCTCTTCAAAATGTTCCAAACGGAAATGACACATGTTTTGAGAAGAGCACTGGTAAGCAGGAAGGGGTCCAGAGGAACTTGCCAAACTGAGATGCAATGTCAGTTGACATGGAACAGAGGAGAAAGGAAAACTGGGAGGCAGGTTGAGGGACAGGAAGGCTGCCTCAAGTGTCTGAAGGGCTGGTGTGTGCAAGACTGGCAAGATGTTCTCAACTACAAATTGGCACTTGCCACGGGTGCTTGCCATCTAACCTCCACTAGGATTAAGTCATGTGCTGCTGCAGCTGCTGACCTTCAACACCGCCTGAAAGGAGTTCAGGGTGGAGAGCAGAAATGAGGCACTCTGTGCTTGGTTGGGAGGGGGGGTACTGGCAGGACAGGTCTTCAGATAGTTAGGTATTATCAGGAGCAATTTTATGAGCTCAATTCTTGTAAGAACATCTCCTCATATCTAGAAAAGCACAAAAATCCTTCATGGTGACAATGGTGTCTAACAACTAGGAGAAAGCTTCACAAGACTAGCACAAACCTTCTGGGAAAATATATGCTTGATTGCATGTACACGCCCTTCATCAAACTCACATATACACTGTTCTTCCCCCCTACCCCTTTGGAGCGGTTTCTCACAGCTATCTGAGGTGATATCTCCTGAGCTACAGTCCTCATTTTGCCCCAGATAAAATTTAACTCACAACTCTCACATTACGCTTTTTGTTTAAGTTGACAGTGTATTCCAAGTGTCTCCAAGGAACAAAAAATAACAATCGAGGCTGCCCATGATGGGACAGCCCACAGGACAGCCTGGGCAGGGGGTGTGTGCAGGGAATAAGAACGCAGCACACTCTAAATTCCTTTCTCTGCAACACATGAAGCCTGTTCCCCCATCTGTAAAGTGATGGTGCAATCAGTTCTCATAAGGTTGTTGCAAGCATTAAGTAAGACCATGATTTTTCAAGGCTTATCACAGGGCTGACCCACAGTAAGTCCTCCATATAGTGTCACTGTTGTCATCACTGTTTAGAGGAAGTGAGTTCTTTGTCCTCAGAGGTATTCAAGCAGCAACAGATCAATGCACTGCAAAGCTGTGTTGGGAAAGAGACTCCTGCATTAGACAAAAGGGAAGATTAGGTGACCTTAAGTTTCCTTCTAGTCTTGGCTTTCAAATTCTTTGTCTCATTGAAACTGAGGTTAACATGCAGTCCTCTATTGGATTACCCTCGAGGGCTCCAGCTTTGGGGTTTTGTTTTTCCACCTTTGTATTTGCAAAGCCTTGCCGCGGAGCAGATTCTGAGAGCACAAGCCAGGAAGGAAAGCTTCTTTTGCTTGGAGGGTGCATTCCTGGAATTCCCAAGATTCCAGTCCCTTCTCCTCCTCACTTTGTCTACATTAGGTTCTTGTGGGGAGGACAAAAACGGTCACTCTCCAAACCACAGTTGCTCCCAGCCTCTGATCTGAATTACTCATCCTCCGTGAGAGCTCCAAGCCCATCTGACAAGAACCGGGCTGATTTAGGCTAACAAGAAGTCATTGTTCGGGTAGGAGAGTGACAGCCTCACTTCTTGGTGAGCAAAACCAGGTGGAAGAACATAAATCCCAAGGACTCTTTGCAGTTGAACCAGAGGCAGCCTTCCCCAGATTCCCTTCTTAGCAAGACCAAGACCTAGAGGAGGAGGAGGGGGCATTTACTGGGGATTGCTACAAATTCAGCTTTACTGCCACTGCCTTTAAAACCACAATATAAAGTAACTCCCACAACACACTGAAGATAAGCTCTTTAAAGAAAATATAAAAAGCATTAGCTTGGCAATTCACCCAAACCTCATCATGCACCATAGACATTTTTGAAGTTTAACAAAGAAAAGCACATCATTAAAGAATACTGCTCTATCACCATTCTTATGCAAATCCTTCCAGATAGTTGGGTGGAAAATTCCATCTAACACGCAGCAAGAAATAAATGTTGCAGGGTGGAGATTTCAGCTATACTGAGTGCATCTATCACTTGTATAATCCAAACTACTGTATGTGCGCTGACTACAGAATTAGTATTGATCCATTCACCATGTAAACATCAAGTACTTTCTATTATTACTTGAAATAGCATGCTATCACAATTTCTATTTCCTCCTTCTATCTTAAATAGAAGTATTGCACATTAGCCCTTTCCTTCATGTACTTTTTTGCACAGCTATCTAACTACAGTGTTCGGTGTGGTGCTGAGTTTCCTGCAGACATCTGCAGTATTAGCTTTAAAGCACTTTATTTTCAAGTCATCTCTGATGGGAGACAATACAACTTTCATTTACCCAGAAACCTGTTACCAGAGCTTTTCTTAGAAAGAAACAGGCACAGGGCACATACCCTCCCTCTCCTTCTCTCTCTCATCATCAACATTCTTTGTGGCTCACCCCCCTACCCCCGCTGCTGAGACCAAGAGCACCAGAATGCACTTCCAGCTTCACTCCCCCAAGTGGACAGGACCTCTCAGGTCTCTTCCTCTGAGGTCATGAAATATACATTTGCCAAGCTGAGAATGCTATTTCATTTCAGGTCACCTTGTTATGGAAGCTCAAGACTTGACTCTGCCGCAACGTTCAGATGTCTGGATGCATGAACAAAAACTATTCTGGAGAATCAGTTCTGATGTTCAAGAGCATCAAAAAACATCTCAAGGGGTGAGCCTTCTCTTCCCTTTCCTGCATTCCCCAGTATAACAGGTGGAGGAAGTCTGGACTGGGTTCCAGACCCTGGAGGGGCAATTTTAGCTCAAATAGCTTGGAGCTCCCTACAACATAATTCTTGTTCTCCGCTGCCTGTGGCAATCCCCGGGCACCACAGGCATCCAGACCCAGGGCACAGTGCTTCTCATGATCCCACGCATCCTGAACGGCACACGCTGTGTGTGACTTAACTAAATTTCCAGTGTCTTCTGAGCCCAGCAGCCGCTCCAGTCAGAACACGTTCAGTCTCATTTCTGTCGATGGGAATCTACATGTTGCAACTGTAACCTCCCACAGAGCCCGCAGTACCCCTTGAGGATGACCCCAGTTGCACAACCCTACTGTTCTCTTTAACCAACATGTGGAACCTGCACATTTTCATTGGGAAAAAAACAACAACAACAAAAGCTGGGGCTTTGTTTCATGGAGAGAAAATACCCGGAACCAGCTGAGCACTATTTAGCTGCCATGATCATGTCCCAGCCCCTTTCAACCCATTGAAAAAATAATAATAATTAACCAATTCATTGAAATTCTTCTTAATAAATGGTAGCTTTGTTACCAAACTAGACTGAGGCAAACTCAAAGAGAGAAAATTCTGCAATTGGATAGTGTGTGTTCAATAAATATTCAAAGAAGAGAGAGTGAGGACATCATAAAGGAACCGTATATGTAATTCGCAGCCTCCAATAAATTTCCAACTTTCTTTTTTTTTTTCAGCTTTATTTCTTGACACCAACTATTCAGTCTCTTGAACGCTCAGTTGTGTTCACAGCGAGAAAGAGTGACTCACTTCCCCGACCAACTGTCCCTTCCAGAAGTGGAGCCGGATTTAAGACACGTACACGCACTCTTTCTTATGTATCTGATCATTTGAAGTGAACTGAAAAACCTCATAGTAGTGGATCAGATTGCTCCAACAATAACTGTGCTAATGTTTGGGGAAAATAAAATTAACTGATTACAATAAAAGCAGCTCATAGCAACCACTGTCAATGGCCTCTTCATTTCTCCCTCCTTCTGAATGATAACCTTTCCTGAATTTGAGGTTATCGCCACTCAAGGGAAGGTGACCCTCTCCCCAGCTGAGGGTCAGTCCACCAACCACTACCAGTGAACAGGCGGTAAATGACTGCACTACTCCCATCCTCTTGGCAGGAACTGGTCCAGGAGACCACTACAATTCCTGTGTGGATCGCATTTCTCATATCTTTTCCTGTAGCAGTTATCAACCTGTATTTAGGTAGATTTCCTCCTTTTTCCTTTTGGCCAAGATTTCCAGGGAATCCCACTCTGGGGACCACAGTTGAATCCTGACCTCGAGGTGAGGAGGATCTTCCACTGGCCTCACTGTTTCCTCTTGTGTTGTTACGGTGCTTCATCACTGATTTGCACATTTTCCTGCAAACAGAAGTACTTTTGTTTGTTGAAACTTTTAGTATTTCCTGTCCTTGTGTTACTTGAAAAGCTCTATTACCTACAGCGTGGCATGGCCCCTCAGCCTTGCTGTAGATCATCATTTCTAAAGCTGCTCCAGGGAGTCCTAGGGATTCAGCGGTATCCACCATTGACAAGGTGGGGTTATACCATAAACGATATTGAGAGACTAAAGACAAGGATTTCCTTGCTGGTCCAGTTAAAAATCTGTCTGCCAATGCAGGGGATAGAGGTTTGATCCCTGGTCCCAGAGGATATGATGCATTGTGGGGTATCTGGGTCCTGTGCCACAGTTACTGAGCCCTCGCCCTAGAGCTCATGCTCTGCAACAAGAGAAGCCACCGCAATGAGAAGATCGCACGCTGCAACTAGAAAGCAACCACCGCTCATCACAACTAGAGAAAGCTCATGTGCAGCAATGAAGACCCAGTGCAGCCAAAAATAAAATTTAAATAAACAAATAAAAGACTAAAGACAGCTTGGGAGAAAATATCTGCAATCTACAAATAAAGTTTGAATTCCCCTACTATATGGAATTTACAAATCAACTTAAATTTTTTAAACAGACAACTTGATATTAAAAAGTGAGGAAAGAATATGAACATACAATTCGTAGAAGAAATACAGGTGACCAATAAATATAGGAAAAGATTCTCAGCTTCACTTCTAATCAGGGAAGTGCAAAATAAAACAATGAAACACCATTCTCAGCACTAGATGTTTGCAAAAATGATAAAAGACATAATATCCGGGGTTGCAAATAAAGTAGCAAAATGGGCACTCTCACACATCTTGATGGAGTGTGAATTGGAACACAGTTTTGGAGGACAATTTGGCAATGTCTATCAACTTAAAATGCAATTCTATTTTAGGAGTCTGCCCTACAGATATATTTGCACATGGCTGCAAAGATATAGCTACAGAGATACTCACTACAACATGGTTTGTAATTGCAAACACACAGGAACCAATGTAAATGTCCATCAATAAGGACCAGATTAAATATATTCTGGCAAAGGCATAAAATAGAACAGTGAGCAAACATTAAAAAACAATGAGGCAGATACAGGTCCTGTTATAGGAGCATCTGAAATGTGAAAAAAAAAAAAGATAAGCACATCTTCCAAAAACAAGTTTAACAGAAGATAATATATATATCTTTTTCTAGTATAACTATACAATGCCAGAAATATAGTATATACCCAATAAATATTGGAAGTATAAGCGGCTTGTAAATATTTGCTAGAAGAATGAATCACTGAAGAATAAATTAATGATATATGAATGATATATGAATGTGCATATAAACAAGAAAAATGTGAAGATATGCAAGGGTAACTTAGTGTAACGGGAGAGAGTCACTTTTTATTTAATGTCTTTCTATAAACTGAACTGCACTGATAGACTGCTTTTAAATGTTTACAGGTAGACATGCTATCTTCACAATAACAGAAAGAGTTAAGGATCCAAAGATATTAATAGCTTAAACAACACTGAAAGATAAAGGAAAGACAAAGAGAGAGTATTTGCAACATACATAACAAAGTGAACTCCACAAAACACAAAGAGCATTACTAATTAATAAGAGATAAACAGCCAGTAAAAAAGTAGTAATAGCCAAATGATGTGTGGCTGGCAGTGGTAATCTCTACCCATTGCCTATTCTTCTTTCTTACAAACAGAACTATATTAGAGAGTGGGACCAGCTCTGTTTATCACCCAAAAGAAAATTATCAATGACAAAAACACATGTGAAAAGACATTCAACTTCACATAATCAGAGAAATACAAATCAAAATAAAATACCTGATTTTTGCTCATAACACAGGCCGAAAAGATTTTGTAACCCAGTGTTGACAAGGACTTAAAAGAAGGTGTTCACCATCAAAGTCAGTGGGAGTGTAAATTGGAACAGTAATTTGGGCAGCAATTTGACATATCCATCAAATTTTAAAATACATCACCTTGGACCTAGAAATTCCACTTCTAAAACTGTGTCCCACAGAATCCCTTCCACAATCACCCAAAGATGTATATATGCCCAAAAATGTTCACTAGAGCCTTGCTCATTAGCAATGATCTGGAAACAGTTTTATTTACTCATCAGTGGATCTGTGAACATGAACATGAGTCAAGATCTCTGCCCTGACAGAGCCTGAGTTCAGTGGAGGGCAGAGGAGATAGATGATAAACAGGAAACAAATAAGCATGATGCCTCCAATAAACTGAGTGCTACAAAGGAAATAAAACAAGGTGATGGGATAGAGCACGTGTGGAGATGTAGAGGTGGGCAGAGCAAAAGGGAGACTGGTGTACCTGGTGCCATGGGGAATGCCTCCCTGGACGGTGACAAAGAGTTAAGATCAGAATGATGACAAAGAACTAGCTCAGCAAATGCAAGCCCTGAGACCCAACAGGAAGAAGATGGGGTTAATGAATAAGGAGGTGAAATGGACATGATGAGACTGGAGAGAAGGACCATCATCTGAGATCACTTAGTCCTTGAAACTCCGTCTGCAGATGAAGAGTCTGGGAAGCCACTGGGGTATAAGTAAGGAGGGATGGGACCAGGTTTACCAGTTTTAAAAGACCACTTTGGCTGCTGGGTGCAGAAAGAACTGTAGGATGCAACAAGAGAGGACAAAGAGCAGTGAGGAGGTCCTGGCGAGGTGTACTGGTGGCTTACACCAGGCTGTTGGTAATGGGGTGTAGCAAGCGTCCGGCAGGGACATGTTTTGGAGTCTATAGGATTTGCTAGCAGACTGGACTTGGAGTCCCACAGTAAAGGGAAAACCAAGGATGTCTCCCAGCCTTGGGGCCTGAACACCTGGCCAGAGTGGTGATGTTATTTTCAAAGAGGAGAAAACCTGGGGGAGGAAGAAGTTTAGCAGAGAAAATCCAGAGTCCATTTTGGCCTTGATGAGCTTGCCTGTCCTACAAGACAAGTAAGCAGACACCAAGTTGGAAATTAACATATATATTCACAATTGCACAGAGAAAAATTCGGGAGGTTATCCACCTAAGTGATAAAGGGATTCTCTTCAGGAAGTGGAATTGGGGGTGGAGGGTGGGAGAAGCGAAGCGGGAAGAGTCACTTCTACATTTGACTGTATGTACATTAACAAGGTTGGAAATTGTTACAATGAATATGTATTACCTTTGAAATTTAAATAAATGAATACAAATAAAGACTGAGAGATTTTCAAATCTTTCCACAGAGAGTTTTCTTCAAACAAAATCTTATCTAAAATGTTCATCCCGCTGTCATCATTCAGGCCTTAGCTCAAATAGCACCTCCTCAGAGAGGCCATCCTTAACCATGGGTCCTCAAGGGGCCCCATCCATCCTCACCCAAGTAGCTTTTTCCCACACTCTGTTTTACTGATACCACTTACACCCCAAAATTAAATTGTCATTTATTAGTTTACCTGTCCTCCCTACTAGAATATAACAGTCAAGAGAGCACAGTTGTTATATGTGTTGTTCTCCAAATATTAGGTTGGTGCAAAAGTAATGACGGTTTTGCATTGTTGAACTTTGCTGTTTGACTTTGGAATACATTCTTAAATGTGGTTATGTTATAAATCATTTGAATGCATATTTCTTGCTTTATTTTTTTTGCTAATGACATTACTTGCTGTTTATTTTATACGTATTTTAGAATACAGAAATAATGTTAGACAAAAAGCAAATTCTAGTGATTTTTTTTACTCGTGTTCAAAATGGGTTGTAAAGCAGCAGAGACAATTCACAACACCAACAACACATTTGGCCCAAGAACTTCTCATGACTGTACAGTGCAGTGGTGGTTCAAGAAGTTTTGCAAAGCAGATGAGAGCCTTGAAGATGAGGAGTGTAGTGTCCAGCCACAGAAGCTGACAACGACCAACTGAGAGCATCATTGAAACTGATCCTCCTACGACTACACAAGAAGTTGCCAAAGAACTCACTGTCAACCATTCTATGGTCATTTGGCATTTAAAGCAAATTGAAAAGGTGAAAAAGCTTAATAAGTGGGTGCTTCATAAGCTGACCGCAAATCAAAAACATCATCGTTTTGAAACGGGTCATCTTCTCTTACTCTATGCAACAACAATGAACCGTTTCTCAACTGGATTGTGACATGCAGTGAAAAGTATAAGACAATCGGTGAGCCAAGCTTGCTCCCAAATGAGGGTCCTGGTCACTGTTTAGTGGTCTGCTGCCAATCTGATCCACTACAGCTTCTGAATCCCAGCAAAACCATTACATCTGAGAAGTATGCTCAGCAAATCAATGAGATGCATAAAAAACTGCAACGCCTGCAGCTGGCATTGGTCAAGAGAAAGGACCCAATTCTTCTCCATGACAATGCCCAACCGCACGTCGCACAACCAATACTTCAAAAGTTGAACACAGTGGGCTACAGAGTTTTGCCTCATCTGCCATATTCACCTGATCTCTCACCAACTGACTACCACTTCTTTAAGCATCTGGACAACTTTTTGCAGTGAAAATGCGTTCACAACCAGCAGGAGCCAGAAAATATTTTCCAAGAGTTCACTGAATTCCAAAGCATGGATTTTTATGCTATAGGCATTAACAAACTTGTTTCTCATTGGCAAAAACGTGTTGATTGTAATGGTTCCTATTTTGATTAATAAAGATGTGTTTCAGGCTAGTTAAAATAATGTGAAATTCACCATCCAAAACTGCAATTACTTTTTCATCAATCTAATATCTCTAGAATGTACAACAGTGAGATGCATACAGTAGGCACTCCATTAATACTCCCTTGATTAAAAATGAATTCCAATTTGTACTCAAGATTGGAAAAAAAAAAACAAAACTGAGAAGCTTCAGCTGAATTAAAGCCAGGGGTCCAGAGCCTTGCCAGTATCTCCCTCTCCATTTCCTTCTCACCACCACTGGGCTGCCTTAAGGTAAATCCAGGTGACCACCAGGGCCTGGCAAAAAACTGTATAAAACCCACAGGATCACCTGATGACTCCACTCTTTTCCAGTTCAGTCTGCAGGGTCTGACCTGAGCCCTCCTTCTCAGGAAGTCCACCTCCTCCAGGTTCTAGCCAGCACAACCAGAACAGGTCTGGTCCAGACTCAGCATTAAGTTCCACCTGTGTCTCCCCATGATGCCTCCATCACCCCAACTGCTACACCCAGGTAGCATCCACTCCCACACCATGCTCCTGCTCATGAAGGCACCCGCGAGTGCCAGCCTCAGCTCAGCCCTGCACTGGGCACGGCGGGTCCACAGACAAGCAGCCCAGGGCCCTGTACTGCAGAATCAGCCCCTGGGAGATACGCCAGGCCCGAGTCAACACCAGCAGTGACCCTGGCGTTCTGGTGGCTCTCGCAGGCACGTGTCAAGCCCAGTGGGTCCCGAGTTCTTTGTGGAGTCTTCCTGATTGACAATTCCTGAGGTCGCACAGTCAGGCCTGGCTGTTTTTGTGGCACTCATGCTGCCTTTAAGATGATGTTACAGCCCCACCTTCAAGAAAGGGAGCCATCATCTGTCTATCTTGCCACTTCAATGTCACTTCAAGCAGGGGTTAGCAGGCATCTCTGAGCATTATCTTCTGCCCCTTCTGTGGTCCACAGGGAAGGGGCCCTTGTCCTCAGACTGCACCCCTCCCAGGCCTCGGTCCAGGCCAGGGAGTTTCGCCTATGAGCCTGTTGCCTGCCAAGGTCCAGGCCTAGCATCTCTCAGCAAGAGCCCAACAAGGAACCAAGAAGGTGGCCGGTCTTCAGCAACCTACGGAAAGGTCAGTCCCCACCATTCTAGGGAACCTGCTCCAGGTCAGAGTCATCCTCCAACGCCCAGTGTCTCCCTTGGCTATGGATATACCTCTGCTTCCGTGTGGGCTGAGGGCAGGAGAGAGGGCTAAACCCAGGAGGCACTAGAACAGAGAGGAAGGACCCTGCTGTCCTCATCATGATTCAAGAAGGCAAGAGAGACGCTGCGGCTCCCTTCCCAGGAGCCCTGCACGTGGTGCTCAGGGGCCCCCTGCTGGCCGTTGGGCGCATGTGTGACTCTGGGGGGGCGGGGCTGTTCAGGCCCAGGGCTGCTGCTGGGACCCACAGAGACACCCCGGTCCATGACGTGCACCCACACAGAAACACACATTCCACACCTCCTAGCAAGCATGTGCACACAGACAGAGCCATGTATGCCTGGACGTGCAGATCTGCGCTCCAGCGTTCAAGCAGAGAGGGAACACAATGCGCGTGCTCCTTAGCACGCGCCTGTGCATCTCCACCAACAAGCAAGTTCACGCACGCAGGTGCGCAAGGCCGTGAGCATGGCCCCTTACGAAGCCCCGCCCTCCCAGCCACCACCTAGGGGAAGAGGGCCCCGTGGCTCCTGCCCCTCCGCACTCTTGCTCTGAGGGGGCAGGCAGAGCTCACTCTGTAGTTTAGGTCCCCCCCCACCCGGGCCTCCGGCAGGACCTCAGCCCCACCTGGGCACGGGATTCCCCCGCCTGCACACGGCCTCTCCTCACCCGTGGCCTGGGGGTCTGGACTGCAAGCCCATGGTGGCAGCCATGTGCCTCAGCGGCATGAGGACAAAGGTTGAGGGCCTTGGCTGACTGATCTCCCTACTGGGGCCCATCACGAAGTAAGCAACAGCAGCCAGGGGACGGGGTCAAAAAAGCTGGGAGCTGATGCTCTTGAATTCTCCGAGAAGTTGAGGCTGTAGGCAGACATCCGGAGGCTGGGACAGGGGTTGGGGGCTCCAAGGCTGACAGAACCTCAGAAACCCAGAATGGAGAAGGAGCAAGGAAACCCAGTACACTGAATGCCTGCCATGGGCAGATATGGTTCCCACCTCGTCTGGTTCCAGCCTTACTCCCCCAGAAGGGGAGGAGTGTTACTAGTCTTCACAGCCTCTATAACAAGCCGTCACAAGGCCCATTTTCTCCTTAAGTAGCCCTCGGATTTTCCCACTGATGCACCAAGTCCAGGCTCCCCTTAGCTCTTAATTGGGCCCTTTCCCCAGGCTGTCTCATCCAACCCACCTCCTTCATTCAGGATGACCAGTTTTAACAACACAAAGTTTTTACATTCTCTTAGTGGCTTCCATGACTTCCTGTTCTAAAGACTGAGAAAAAAGTCTTCAGCTCTGCTTTGTCCCCTCACCTACCTGTCCAGTCTCATTGATCCCCTCTCAACCCTGCTTTCCTCCATTCCACACAGTTGTTGTCAATTTCTCCAGCGCCCTGCACTTTCTCCCATCTCAGGGAAGCAGGCTTCGCACCTGCTCTGCCTTCTCCCCCCACCCCCATTCCCTTGCCTGATAAACTCCTCCTTCACGCATCATGTCCCCCTGGAGGCCTTCTGTGCCCAGATCCTCTCTCCCTGTTAAACACTCATAACTCCCTACAGTGTCCCGCCATGACACACAGCAGTGCTTGTTATCAATAATTACCTATCTGCGCTGTTATGTGGCTTCCTTCTGTCTGCTCCATTCCCTAGGCGCCCAGCTATGTGATGATAGAGACCTTGTCGCTTGCTCACTCTTTGATGCCCAAGTTCGTAGAAATCGTACATGCTAGAGACGATGACATCCAGACCGGGTGCCTCTGCCTGCAAACAACGACCCCTAGTTCAGCAAGCTGCTCTGTGTTCCAGAGGGCAACGCCAGGAAGGAGGACTAGACATTTCTGGATCCCGAGACGCAACCTTTTAGGTTAGTCCCTGCTTTGAATGATCCAATCCAGCCCAGCCTTTCAATAGCCCCAGCACTCAGCAGGGCAGAATGTGTAAAAGTTTCTACCTGGGCAAGCCTGAATTATTATCTTTCTTGGGCAAAATGATAGCTGTCCGATTGGTAAAAGGCAGTGCTTACCTGCAATCTCAGGTTGGCAGATAAATAAAAAATAAACCCAGTAATTAAAGAAAAAGACCAGCAGATACATCATCTTGGGAAGGCAGGGAGAAGCTTTCTCACCATGAAGGCAAAAAGCATACATAATGAAGAAAAGTGATCAAGTAAGAATGTTCAACTCCTGTACATCTTTTTAGTCACCATCCAAAGGACAAATCAGGCTTTTGGAGCTCCTGAGAGCTTGTGGTCGGACAACTCTAAAGTAAACAAGCCTCCTTGGGGCCAATTCATGATTCCCAGGGGCCCTTATTCTAAAATTATTAACAGTTTCAAGACAGAGACAGCAGAGAATTAAGCCAATATAAGGGCCTAACTGGGCAACTACAGAGGTCACACACCCACAGAGCTGGCCCTGCTCTTTCACACGTACAGTTCAATTCTGGAAACATTGTTTCACTAAGCATCTCACCTGAGCCCAGTTCTCCCCCTCATGAAGCCCAGAGCCCAGTGGTGGAAGATCAGCCATCACACAGCTGAGAAGATAACTCGATGTGTCTCCACTCCTCTGGAGGCAAGCGAGGTGGATGGCCTCCGTTCCAGACCCCAGAATCCCAGGAACACACAGTGAGTTGTCAAGGTGCATGTGTCTTGGGGATGCTCTCACACACACTGCCCTGTAGATTACTTTACTCACACTCTATGCATAGGCCTGGGTGCCTTTTGGAGGAAGGAGTCAGAGAAAATCTGAACAGAGCTAGTCCTGGTACTTCAAGGAGGTTTGGGTCTTTGGAGAGACAGGGCTCCCTGCTTGAGGTCTTCTGCGGTCCCACATCAGCAAACTACACTCTAACAGGATTTATGATTGATAGCACCCAAGCCGGCTCTGCTTCTCTTTGCCAACTAGGGTGGGAAGTCTGAGGACTTCCTTTCCTGGAATCCCGAAGCTGCAGTGTTTTTGCTAAAGAAGGTCCAGAGGAGGGATCAAGGCAACCTTCACCTCCCCATGTATCATAAAAACAGTCACCGTTTGTTGGTGAACCACTGTGCTGAACCAAGCACTGCACTGGGAGCTTGTACATTTAACCTTCACATGAGTTTCCTAAAGTGTGTCTTATTCCTGTCTTGAAACTCGACTTGAAGTTTGTGGGTTTTGCCTGTGATTTAATTTAGCACTAACAGTGTCAGACTTTATATTTTGGGGCTCCAAAATCACTGCAGATGGTGACTGCAGCCATGAAATTAAAAAACGCTTACTCCTTGGAAGGAAAGTTATGACCAACCTACAGAGCATATTCAAAAGCAGAGACATTACTTTGCCAACAGAGGTCCATGTAGTCAAGGCTACAGTTTTTCCAGTGGTCATGTATGGATGTGAGAGTTGGACTGTGAAGAAAGCTGAGTGCCAAAGAATTGATGCTTTTGAACTGTGATGTTGGAGAAGACTCTTGAGAGTCCCTCGGACTGCAAGGAGATCCAACCAGTCCATTCTAAAGGCAATCAGTCCTGGGTGTTCTTTGGAAGGAATGATGGTAAAGCTGAAACTCCAATACTTTGGCCACCTGATGCGAAGAGCTGACTCATTAGAAAAGACCCTGATGCTGGGAGGGATTGGAGGCAGGAGGAGAAGGGGACGACAGAGGATGAGATGGCTGATGGCATCACTGACTCAACGGACACGAGTCTGAGTGAACTCCGGGAGTTGGTGATGGACAGGGAGGCCTGGCGTGCTGCGATTCATGGGGTCGCAAAGAGTCGGACATGACTGAGCAACTGAACTGAACTGAACTGGACAAACCAGGCACTGTTCTAAAACATTTACAAATTATGACTCATTAAATCCATGTAGCCACCCTATAAAATGGATACTATGACTATTACTCCCGTGTTACTTACAGGGAAGCAGACCAGAGGGTGAAGTTACTCACTCAATCTCATGTAGAAAGTAACTGGCAGAGCAAGGATGCAAACCCAGACAGACTAACTCCAGATTCCATGACTTTAATTGTTATGTTGTGCTGCTTCTCCAGACTCAAAAAGTAAACAGTATAGACTGCAAGCTTAATTCAAGGCCTGGACTGGTATTTGTATCTGGGGTTTTCTTCCATAGGTATTTGCAAATATCAAGTACATCATTCTTTCTAGAAAGCAGCTAACATGGATTAAAACTTTGTGCTGGAGATTGAGACAGTTCAGTTCAATTCAGTCGCTCAGTCATGTCCAACTCTTTGCAACCTCATGAATTGCAGCACGCCAGGCCTCCCTGTCCATCACCAATTCCTGGAGTTTAAACAAACTCACGTCCATTGAGTCGGTGATGCCAACCAACCTCCTCTGTCGTCCCCTTCTCCTCCTGCCTTCAATCTTTCCCAGTATCAGGGTCTTTTCTAATGAGTCAGCTCTATGCATCAGATGGCCAAAGTATTAGAGTTTCAGCTTCAGCATCAGTCCTTCCAATGAAGACTCAGGATTGATCTCCTGTAGGATGGACTGGTTGGATCTCCTTGCAGTCCAAGGGACTCTCAAGAGTCTTCTCCAACACCATAGTTCAACAGCATCAGTTCTTTGGCACTCAGCCTTCTTTATAGTCCAACTCTCACATCCATACATATCCACTGGAAAAACCATAGCCTTGACTAGATGGACCTTTGTTGGCAAAGTAATGTCGCTGCTTTTTAATATGCTGTCTAGATTGGTCATAACTTTCCTTCCAATGAGTGGCGTCTTTTAATTTCATGACTGCCGTCACCATCTGCAGTGATTTTGGAGCCCCAAAAAATAAAGTCAGCCACTGTTTGCCATGAAGTGATGGGACCAGATACCATGATCTTAGTTTTCTGAATGTTGAGCTTTAAACTGACTTTTTTACTCTCCTCTTTCACTTTCATCAAGAGGCTCTTTAGTTCTTCTTCCCTTTCTGCCATAGGGTGGTGTCATCTACATATCTGAGGTTTTTGATATTTCTCCTGGCAATCTTGATTCCAGCTTGTGCTGCTTCCAGCCTGGCGTTTCTTATGATGTACTCTGCATAAAAGTTAAATAAGCAGGGTGACAATAGACAGCCTTGATGGACTCCTTTTCCTTTTTGGAACCAGTCTGTTGTTCCATGTCCAGTTCTAACTGTTGCTTCCTGACCTGCACATAGGGTTCTCAAGAGGCAGGTCAGGTGGTCTGGTATTCCCATCTCTTTCAGAATTTTCCACAGTTTGTTGTGATCCACACAGTCAAAGGCTTTGGCATAGTCAATAAAGCAGAAATAGATGTTTTTCTGGAACTTTCTTGCTTTTTTGATGATCCAACGGATGTTGGCAATTTGATCTCTAGTTCCTCTGCCTTTTCTAAAACCAGCTGGAACATCTGGAAGGTCATGGTTCACGTATTGTTGAAGCCTGGCTTGGAGAATTTTGAGCATTACTTTGCTAGCGTGTGAGATGAGTGCAATTGTACGGTAGTTTGCGCATTCTTTGGCATTGCCTTTCTTAGGGATTGGAATGAAAACTGACCTTTTCCAGTCCTGTGGACACTGCTGAGTTTTCCAAGTTTGCTGGCATAATGAGTGCAGCACTTTCACAGCATCATCTTTTAGGATTTGAAACAGCTCCAACTGGAATTCCATCCCCTCCACTAGCTTTGTTTGTAGTGATGCTTCCTAAGGCCCACTTGACTTCACATTCCAGGATGTCTGGCTCTAGGTGAGTGATCACACCATTGTGATTATCTGGGTCATGAAGATCTTTTTTGTATAGTTCTGTGTATTCTTGCCACCTCTTCTTAATATCTTCTGCTTCTGTTAGGTCCATACCATTTCTGTCCTTAAATGTGCCCATCTTTGCATGAAATGTTCCCTTGGTATCTCTAATTTTCTTGAAGAGATCTCTAGTCTTTCCCACTCTATTGTTTTCCTCTATTTCTTTGCACTGATCACTGAGGAAGGCTTTCTTATCTCTCCGTGCTATTCTTTGGAACTCTGCATTCAAATGGGTATATCTTTCCTTTTCTCCTTTGCTTTTCACTTCTTTTCACAGCTATTTGTAAAGCCTCCTCAGACAGCCATTTTGCTTTTTTGCATTTCTTTTTCTTGGGGATGGTCTTGATCCCTGTCTCCTGTTCAATGTCATGAACCTCCATCCATAGTTCATCTGGCACTTTGTCTATGAGATCTAGTCCCTTAAATCTATTTCTCACTTCCTCTGTATAATCATAAGGGATTTTATTTAGATCAGACATAAATGGTCTAGTGGTATTCCCTACTTTCTTCAATTTAAGTCTAAATTTGGCAATAGGGAATTCATGATCTGAGCCACAGTCAGCTCCCGGTCTTGTTTTTGCTGACTGTATAGAGCTTCTCCATCTTTGGCTGCAAAGAATATAATCAATCTGATTTCAGTGTTGGCCATCTGGTGATGTCCATGGGTAGAGTCTTGAGACAGACCTGGATTCAAATCCCAGCTCTGCCATTTGCCAAGCTAGGAGGCTTGGACAACTAACTTCAGATCTCTGTGCTTCAGTTTCTTTGATGTAAAATGGACATACTAAAACCAACTACCTTTTAGAGTGTGGTGAGGAGGAAATGGGTTGATGCAAATAAAATTCTTTGCAAAGGGCCAGGCCCAGAGTACTGAACACAGACAGGTTCGTCGTTACTCTTTTTAACACTATCATCTTCATTTCATCCATACAGAGTGAGATCCTAAGGGGCAGAGTGAGAAGAACATGGAATCTGGAGAAAGGAAATCCTGGATAAAACATAGCCACATAATGTGTTCCCTGTGTAGCCATAAGCAAGTCACTTCTAACAGCCTTTCCTCCTCTTAACTAGAAATTGTGACAAAAGCTACTCTCTCAACATTTGTCAGGATCTCATAAGCTCATATGTGTCAAAAGGGTTTCCTGCTTATCTACCAAGAAACACAAAAATTTTGTTCATCATTTATATAAAATAACCCATCAATAGTGGACTAAGGTGACCCAAATAATATGTCTCAACCCACAGATGAGGAGAAAATATTTGTGAATGAAGCAACTGACAGTGCATTAATCTCTGAAATATACAAATAGCTCGTGCAGCTCACTATCAAAAAAATAAACCCAATTAAAAAATGGGCAGATCTAAATAAACATTTCTCCAAAGAAGACACACAGATAGCCAAAAAGCACATGAAAAGATGCTTGACATTACTAAATACTAGTGAAATGCAAATCAAAACTACAGAGAGGTATCACCTCACACCTGTCAGAATGGCCATTATGAAAAAAAAAAAAAAAAATATATATATATATATATATATACACACAAACAATAAACACTAGAGGGACACAGAGAAAAGGGAACCCTCATACTTAGCGGAAATGTAAATTGGTGCAGCCACTATGGAGCACAGCGTGGAGGTTCCTTTAAAACCTAAAAATAGAACTGACCCAGCAATTCCACTCCTGGCCATATATCCAGAGAAAATCATAATTTGAAAAGATACATGCACCCCAATGTTCAGTGCAGCACTATAATATTTATAACAGCCAGGACACGGAAGCACATATTTTGCACAAACGGAACTAGAGATTATCATATGATATCACTTACATGTGGAATCTAAAAACAAACCCAAAAAATGATACAAATGGACTTATTTACAAAATTGAAACAGACTCACAGGCTTCAGAAACAAACTTCTGGTTACCAAAGGGGATGGATGGACAGGGGGATAAATTAGGAGTTCGGGATTAACATATACACTACTATACATAAAATAATCGATAAGGATCTACTGGAAAGTATATGGAACTCTGCCTAATATTCTTTTATAACCTATATGGGAAAATAATCTGAAAAAGAGTGGATATATGTATATGTATAACTTAACCACTTTGCTGATACAGTTGAAACACAATATTGTAAATCAACTATACTACAATATAAAATAAAGATTAAATTTAAAAAACAACCGAAAAAAACACGTCTCATTCCTAACCCCCAAAACCTGTGAGCATGTCCTTTAATGCAGAGTCTTTGGAGATATAATTAAGTTATGGATCTCAAAATGAGATTATCCTGGCTTATCTGAAAGTGAAAGTTGCTCAGTCATATTCAACTCTTTGCGATCCCATGGACTGTAGCCTGCCAGGCTCCTCCGTCCATGGAATTCTCCAAACAAGAATACTGGTATGGGTAGTCATTCTCTTCTCCAGGGGATCTTCCTGACCCAGGGATGGAACTCAGGTCTCCTGCATTGCAGGCAGATTCTTTATCGTCTGAGCCACCAGGGAAGCCCAGATTATCTGGGCGGACCCTGAGTCCAATGACAAGTGGCAGGAGAAGATTCAGAGAGAAGGAGAAGAGATCTGAGTTCTGCTGGCACAGCCAAGGAAGGAAGCCCTAGAGCCAGCAGAAGCAGGAAGCAGCAAGGAGGATTTCACACCAGAAACTTTCAAGGGAGTGTGACCGTGCCAGCACCTTGATTGCAGACTTCTAATTCTTGCAACTCTATAAGAGAATGAATTTCCGCTGCTTTAAACCACCAAGGGTATGGTAGTCTGTTTTGGCAGCCCTAGGAAACTAAGACAATGTCCCTGAGGAGAAAGAAGAGAGAAAACCCATGAGAAGGCTGCCTCAGTTTCCTTGAGCCACCATAACAAAGTACGCAGACTGAGAGGTACAAAAAACATTTATATCTCCCAGTTTCGGAGGCTGGGAGTCCACAATCAAGGTGCCGGCAAACCTGCTTTCTGGTGAGGACTCTCTTCTTGGCCAGCAGACATCCCCTTGCCATTGAGTCCTCGCATGGCCTTTCCTCTGTGCTCACACAGGAAGAATGCTTCCTCTTGCTATAAGGACACCAGTTCCATCAGATGCCAGCCTCCCTTTCTGGCTTCATCATCTAAAGTTAAAGTGAAAGTCGCTCAATCGTGTCCACCTCTTTGCAGCCCCATGCACTGTAGCCTGCCAGGCTCCTCTGTCCATGAAGTTCTCCAGGCCAGAATACTAGAGTTGGTAACTGTTCCCTTCTTCAGGAGATCTTCCCAACCCAGGGATCGAACCCATTGCAGGCAGATTCTTTACCATCTGAGCTACTAGGGAAGCATCTAAAGGCCCTCTCTCAAAATACAGTCACAGCGGGGGCTGGGGCTTCAACATACGAATTCGGGGAAACACAATTTGGTCCGTGACAGAGGCCGTGTGAACAACATGTGAAAATCCAGAGCATGCAGAAGTGGCTCCACCACGGCAAGCGGGGGCAGGCATTCTGGAACACAAGCTAACTTCCAGGAACTAGGCCCAGGACCTTCCTCAATGATGGCCCAAGAACAGGCAGCAGCAAAGGGAGGGCCTAGAGGAAAATCTCCTACCCTCGGCCACCTCCGCAAGTCGGCCTCACATGTAGCTTATGCCCTGCCCTATTATTGCCCTTTATTTTTATTTTTTAATTGAGCCTGCAGTACATGTAGGTGTCTTTTTCTTTCTTTTTTTTTTTTTTTTTTTGGGCCATGCTGCTCGGTACATGGGATTTTAGTTCTCAAACCAGGGATCAAACCCAGGCCCTCTGCAGTGGATGCAAGGAGTCTTCACCACTGGGCCACCAGGGAAGTCCCTGCCCTTTCTTAGTCAATTGGCTGGTCTCCCCACAGGGAACAATCACAAAATTTCCCCACAGGGACTTAGGTAAACCTGTGGCTGATTCATGCTGATGTGTGGTAGAAAACCAACCCAATTCTGTAAAGCAGTTATCCTTCAATTAAAAATAAGTAAAATTTAAAAAAAATTTCCCCACAGGGAACAACCACAAAGTTTCATTTTCAAAAAGTGAATTCTTAGAGTGGAAGTATCTCCAAAGAGTATCTGAATCCCTTCACACCACATGAGATGGTGTGTTTATAAATAAATATCTGCGTGCATTTGGGTTTCAAACAGCAAAGATGGCTGGAGTCATTTTATCAAAGAATTATTAAAAAGGCGGTTTATCCCCAAGTGGATGGGAATACACACCAAATCCAAATGGCAGAACTGTGAACAGGATTTAGGATTATACAGCAAAAGCATCCAAGGTAACTGCTCTGAAATCTGAAGAGTTGCAGCATGTTAAATTAAGTCCTCTGGCACCTCTTAAAATCTAAGGAGATCAGTCTTAGGTTTCTCTAACAGGTTAGGTTTTGGTGAGAAACAATGCAAGCATTTTATATCATCCTGGCTTTGAAAACAAATAACTGATCACCATCCATTCCCACAACATCATTTACCTTGGTGTTGCTGTTTAATTGCTAAGTTGTGTCCAACTCTTTTGTGACCCCACAGACTGCAGCCCAGCAGGCTCCTCTGTCCATGGGATTTCCCAGGCAAGAATACTGAAATAGGTTGCCATTTCCTTCTCCAGGGGATCTTCATGACTCAGGGATCAAATTCGCATCTGTTGCATTACAGGCAGATTTTTTTTTTTTACCACTGAAACACCTGGGGAACCTTATTCTTTCCCTTAAATGTTTACAATTTATTTTAAAAATATGTATTCAGCTCCTACTATGTGCCAGGCATAAGGCTGGATCCTGGGGTATTAATCATAAAAAATGGACAATGCCCAACAAAAGGTGGGCCCACCATTGGCACTGCGGGTCAGGCTAAGAGGACTGGAGTTGGGAAACAGGAAGGCAGCCTTAAAGAAGGGAGTCCCCCTCCACCACACAGGGACTCAGCAGGAGAACTAGAACACAGTAGGGAATCCATCAAGATTTAGAGGAACTCAGGAGCAGTAAAATCACTGCCGGAAGTGGGTGTCCTGATACAAGGGGAGGCAGGGCGAAGAGGCACATTTCAGGCAACAGCCGGGGTCACAGGGACCCATGCTGGGTGCCCCATCCCTACTCTAACAAAGAGGCTGATGCACCGCCGAGTCCACCCTCCCCCGCCGTTCCTGCCAGGAAAGCCCTCGTCTTGTTTCAGCCTGGATGGGTTGGGGGCAAAGAGGAGACAGCACGTGTTGAGGGCATCAGTGCACCCTGTGAGGCAGGAGTGGATTCAAACCCACCTGGGGAAACCCGGGTGGCCAGAGCCTCCCACGCACTAGGATTTTAAAGGCCACAATCCAAATGCACGCCACAGGGTCCAAGCACACAGTGAGTCTGGCCCGCCAGCCCCTGACTTCCTGGACCTGTCACTCTCTCACTGAGGAGCCCCTCTGGTCTCTGATCACTGTCCAGGGAGTCTCCCCGCCCTGGCGCGGGAGGGGAGGAGGAGGAAGCTGCAGGGGAGGGGAGCTGGCTGCGCACCGCTCACCACATACCCTCACAGCCCAGTCCTGTTCTTCTTGCATTTGTTTCTACTTGGTCTTATCTTTTCTGGGAAGCTGCAACAGTCTCCAAATTTACACAGTGTCCCTAAATACCAAAAAAGTGAGAGGCAAATAGACTTATTTACCTGCTCTATATTAAAGAGATCATGAAATCTGATTTTGCAAAAGCCGTGGCCTCTCTAAGCTTCATTTTTCACCTCTAAAGAATACATAGAGGTTTACTCAGGTGTGATCTGGGGGATCACCACCCATGGAAGGAAGGGGAGGAGGAGAGAGAGAAGCTGGGCTGTGATGGAGCCTCAACGGAAGCCTCCACTCTGAAACCCTTCATAGCTGCCAGGGTTGCAGGGAGCCAGCAAGGCCTTTATTTCCCTGCTCTATCATGGAGGTGGCCAAAGAAGGGGCCAGGACTTCGGCGAGGCAGCTGTCTACAGTGGAGGCGACGCTGGAGAGGGGTCTGAAGGTATCACTCCTGGCGGCTGGAGGACTGCAGCCTGCATTTCTGAGAGGGATCTGAATGGTCATCCCAGCGTCCAGCACAGCAACATCAGTGAGAGTGCATGTGACCACAGGGGCTGGGCTGGGCTCCCTGCAAGGGGACTGGAAACCAGTACAGAGACCCAGGCAGACAGAGCCAGGTGGTGGGGGTTTTTGTGGGCATGACGAACCAGAGCCCTCCTCAGGCTCCGGGGGCAGCAGGCTGAAGGCAGCAGGACTTCTTGCAGACCCTATGGAGTGTCTGAAGCCCCATTGACCACCGTTCGCAGACTAGGATGACTCAGTCCAGGCCAGGGTCCTGGCAGCCACTGTTGGCCTGTGGGCATGGAAGGGATTGCACCCAGTTGCTCTTAATCCACGATCACCTGGGAACACCTGCCTGTCCCACAGCAGGCCATAGATGAGTCAGTGTGCTTCCCCTCATAGACCTGTCTTACAGCCTTTAAAATAATTCCAGTCACTTTCAAATGACAGGAAAAATCGGATTCATTGGGCAGAGAAAAGCACATGAAATATCCACCTTGTATCGGTGTAACTATAAAAACGAGCTCTGCATATGGACAGGCGTTGGCAGCAAACCCAGCAAATGAAACCACTGATTTTTATGACTGAGGGAGCATGGATGGTTTTTAATTCCTGTTATCATAGTGTGTAATAAATACTTCTTTTCCAGCCTTGACCGTCTCCCACCAGAGGAAGCTGAGGACACATCCATGCTGGCGGGCAGCCGGCAGACGCTCTTTTGCATTTCACACGCACAGTGACAGCTGTGTGCAACCCACACTCAGGCAGACCTCCAAGCCCGCGAGGAGACTGCTCATGGGCAGCCACCAGCAAAGCCTCTGAGCAAGATGGGTTCAAAAGCTGGTGACAGGGGAAAATATTTTTTTGGAGGGAAGAAAAGAGGATTTTGTTCTTCCCATACCCAGCAGCTAGCAAGGGGGATGTTAAAGGAGGCAGAGTTTCGATCAATATGTAAGGAAAGTATTTGTAATAACAACTGATGGCCTATCTCCACAGCATTAAGGCCACTAGCTTCAAACGGCTGCTGAAAGATCACTGGTCAAGGATGACACAGAAGCAGTTCAGTCCAGTGGCTCAGTCATGTCTGACTCTTTGTGACCCCATGGACTGCAGCACGCCAGGCTTCCCTGTCCATCACCAACTCTGGAGCTTACTCAAACTCATGCATCGAGTCAGTGATACCATCCAACCATCTCATCCTCTGTCGTCCCCTTCTCTTCCTGCCTTCAGTCTTTCCAGCATCATGATCTTTTCTAGTGAGTCAGTTCTTTGCATCAGGTGGCCAATGTATTGGAGTTCCTACTTCAGCATCAGTGCTTCCAATGAATATTCAGAACTGATTTCCTTTAGGATTGGCTGGTTGGATCTCCTTGCAGTCCAAGGGACTCTCGAGAGTCTTCTCCAACACCACAGTTCAAAAGCATCAATACTTCGGCACTCAGCTTTCTTTATGGCTTAGGGAGGGTCAAAGACTCTGGCTTAATTTGTTTAATCATAAGATTTTATAGATGATCATTAAAATAATTCAAAACTTAACTCAGGGAAGGTGGGATAGGGAACAGCTGGGTCAGATCTCCATGTGTTCCTGAAGGGAGAGTGGTCCCCAATAGCCCACGAAGAAGGGGATGGCACACTCTCGCAGCCATCGCCCTCTGGTGGTTACCGGCTCAACCGCATCTGGGCTGTACAATAGCCCAGACCTTTCAAGGCCAACTCACTGAAGAAGCCACAAACTCCCATTTCTTCCTCACGCTCAAAAGCATTTGTAGAAGGATGGTGAAAAAAGCCCCACAGTTAACCAAGTGGTTTTATTTGCATCATTTTTTTCCCTAAAAGTACTTTTTATTTTTACACTGAATTTAACACCATGGCCAAAGGCATTTGAATGCAGGCTCACAACAAATTTTTATGACAAATTGTCAAGGAGCCCTAAACACCATTTACCCATCAAGCGGGCTTGGATTCTGTCCATAATTGCCAAAGAAAATACTCTGTACCTTTCCTGTAGACGCTCAGCAAACGTCTCGTCAACTCCTCAGGTGCCAGGAACTATGTCAGGTGCTAAGGACACAGAGATGACCTAAGCAACAACTGAGAGATGGAAACACGGACAGACAGACAGGGAGAAAGGCACTTAAAGTAAAATTACGTATCAAATGTGAGAAGAGCCGAGAAGGGAGCACAGAGCGAAATCCATGGGATTCCACGACCCTTCAGAAAGAGGAGATATCTCACCTGGAAAAGGAAAGTTAGTAGAATCACTCCAGATGGAGAAGATGGCATAGGATATAACAGGGGCTAATATTTGTTGGGAAAGATGAAAAAGGTGAGTTTCCTAATGTGACAGAAGGTTAAGGTGCAAAAAGAGAAGTTGCCTGGAGAGGTAAGGAGAGTTCTGATTGGGAAAGGCTGCGAGTGCCAAGCCTGAGAGTTCGGGCTCTATCCTGAGAGTCACGGGAGCCGGAGGGGTTTTCAAGCAAGGATTCAGTGGAGTTTGTGCTTTTTATTTTAATCTTTCTGGCACAGTGAGAGGATGGGCCAGAGGCGAGAAGTGACGGAAAGTATAACCATCTGTTATCATTTCACCTGTCTCATTTAATCCTGATATCCATCACCATGATTACCTGTCCCTCACCTGACAGGCAACCCACCGTGATACAGAACTGAGTCTGTACTGGAAAACGTCCCTGGTGTAGTTTAAAGAGTACAAGAACCCCCAAATTAGAATTACGGCTCCTCTACCGACCAGCTGTGTAACCTTGAAAAAGCCATTTAACAACACTGATTTCTAGCTCACTTAACTATAAAGTAGGAACGCCTGCCTCCCAGGGATGTTGTGACGATTCTGAGACACTATTCTGAAAACTCTCAGGAAATCACAGAACTCTGAAAACGCTAACGCCACTGTCCCCTTGCTACGCTGGGATAAAGAGGTCATCATTCCCCTTGGCATTAACTTTGCAATGGGGATCTGCCCAGATCTGGATTCCTTCTTTACACTGTATTAAGAAAGTCTCAATAATGTGTCTTTTGACAAGACTGTGCTACATGAAAGAAAGTGTCTGTCTTTCTATATTTACCTGTGTCCCCAAGAAAGGTTGCTTGTGCCAAACCACACTCTGCCACTAGAGGGAGCTCATTCTTTAGCATCAAAGAAGTCATTCAGTTCAAACTAAAAATAAGAGATCATCTGTTAGGAGAAACAAAAACCTAGAAGGTGTTGGTTGGCGTGATGGTAGTGGTGATGGGTGTGTGTGTGTCTGTGTGGGTGGGTGTGTCTCTCTTGGTGGTGGTGATGATAGGGTGTGAGTGTGGGTGGGTAGGTATGTTAGGGTATTCTAATTGTTATTCATCATTAGCCTAACAGTAAAATCTCTGCAGACAGAGACTAGAGGCCTATGCCAGTGCCACCATCTCCTAGTGTATGGACTTGGAAAAGTGACTTAATTTCTCAGAGCCTAAGTTTCCTCATCATGCCTACCCGATGGGAATCATTAGACAATGAGATGTTAGACACAGCGTCCAGCGAGTACCTAGCACAGAATAGGAATTCCATAAATTTTAGCATCCTTTCCGTTTTACGTTCTGTTACAAACACCAATAATTGAGAACTATATTTAAGTGACACTGAAAGGCAAACAGGAGAAAACAAGAGTGGAGAGAGGCGTGAAGGTGCAGCAGAAAGCGCCTGGTGTTTGATGAGGGTCTCCCTCATCCTCCCAGCTGCTGAGTGAAGGCATCCACGGATGTGGATACCATCTTATAAGCCCCCTGGCTAGACCAGGCAGCCACGAACAGATGGGCCGCTAGGAGTGACTGCAAAATGAAGCAGGCATATGGGCCGCAACCATGGTTCCCTCTCCCTTCTGCTGGAGCCGTTCCCCTCAATCCTGGAGTCATTACCCTGAGGTGGGAGGGGGAAACATGATTTAATCGATTTCATGTCACCCTGTTTTACATTTCCAAAGTCACCATATCAATCCTGCCTTGTATTTCCACATTCTTTTGGTATTCTAGCAAGTGGCTCTGACAAAGGCTATGCTGAGACCATGCCAACACAGCTGGTGGGAAAAGAAGATTCGAGTCAGACAACCAGGTTCCCTTGACTGAATTTTAAATATCAGAGGGGGTGACTTTTCCTGTCTGAATTCACGCCCCACCCCCCGTTTGTTGTGTTTTGTTTTTTAAACTAAACCAACAGAATCAAATCGATCTTTCGGTTCTTCTTAGACAGATGGGGAAAGTCACCTTTGTTAAGCACCTTTTGTGTGCCAGGCTCTGTGCTGGGCACATCACACACACTGTCATGTAATATTCACAATCTGGTGACAAAGTCATGTTTGTTTCTGCTTTCCCAAGATGGCACCTAAGGTTCAGAGAGGTTGAGTAACTTGCCTGAGGTCACACAGCTCAGGTGGGAGAGCTAGGTTTGGAGCTCTTAGGTGCTAGACATCAAAGCCTGTTTTACCAACCAGTGTAAGAAAAGCTATGACCAATCTAGACAGCATATTGAAAAGCAGAGACATGACTTTGCCAACTAAGGTCTGTCTAGTCAAAGTGTATGCCTAGTAGTCATGTATGGATGTGAGAGTTGGACCATAAAGAAGGCTGAGCGCCAAAGAATTGATACTTTCTAACTGTGGTGTTGGAGAAGACTCTTGAGAGTCCCTTGGACAGCTAAGAGTCAAACTAGTCAGTTCTAAAGGAAATCAACCCTGAATATTTATTGGAAGGACTGAAGCTGAAGCCAAAGTTCCATTACTTTGGTCACCTGATGCAAAGAGCCAACTTATTAAAAGAGACCCTGATGCTGGGAAAGACAGAGGGCAAGAGGAAAAGGGAACAACAGAGGATGAGATAATGGGTGCCATCATTGAGTCAATGGGCATAAGTTTGAGCAAACTCCAGGAGATGGTGAAGGACAGGGAAGCCTGGCATGCTATAGTCCATGGGACTGCAAAGAGTCAGACACAACTGAGCTACTGAACAACAAGAACATACCAACAAATACGATACAAGCTTCTCTGAAAGCTTCCACTTTCATATATCCCTGTGTGCTAAGGATATGCTCCCTCTTAGATCTCAGCCTTCTCAATTCTTTCTTGAGTCTTCTCATTATAAAATTTTTCCATTTAACTCACCTTCAAAGGTGATCATGGGCTTCCCAGGTAGTGCTAGTGGTAAAGAACCTGCCTGCTAATGCAGGAGACTGAAGAGACGTGCGTTCGATCCCTGGGTCAGGAAGGGAGAAGGAAATGGCAACCCACTCCAGTATTCCTGCCTGGGAAATCTCAGGGGCAGAGGAGCCTGGCCAGCTAGAGTCCACAGGGTCGCAGAGTCGGACATGACTGAATTAACTTTGCATGCAAAGGATCGCCCCCTCTTTATTCACTGTAGCAATTACCCCACAAAAGCTAAGAATAGCCTGTCTCACAAGCAAAGACACTGTGTGACTTGGCTGTCTCGGACCACTCAGTTGGCATGCCTGGAATCACAGAAAAGCAACTTTCTCTCGTGTAAGAAACTGCCTCTAGGCTGAGCCGAAACTGCTCCCCAGTGTCCCAGATCTCTGAATACAAAACCCAGAAGTCTAGCTCTGAAACTCAAATGTCACCCTCAGTGCTTTCCTGAACTCTCATCTCAATACCGATTAAACATCCCTTGAATTCATCTCTGCCCCCACTGTCAGTGCCCCCGCCTCTCAGCTGGATCCTTGCACAAGTCAGCCACCTGCTGACCTGACTCCAGTCCTCCCTGGTCAACTCAACTCTTCGCTGTCAACAGAGGACTCTTTTTTTTTTTCCTGTGTATAGTTGCTTTACAGTGTTGTGCTAGTTTCTGCTGTACAGCAAAGTGAATCAGCTATATGTATACATATAGCCCAGATAAGGCAATGGCAGCCCTCTCCAGTGTTCTTGCCTGGAGAATCCCAGGGACGGGGGAGCCTGGTGGGCTGCTGTCTATGGGGTCGCACAGAGTCGGACACAACTGAAGCGACTTCACAGCAGCAGCAGCAGCATACATATAGTCCCCTCTTTTTTGGATTTCCTTCCCATTTAGGTCACCACAAGGCATTCAGTAGAGATCTCTGTGCTAAACAGACAGCTCTCCTTAGTTATCTATCTTATACATAGTAGTGTATACAATGTCAATTCCAATCTCCCAATCCATAAACAGAGCTGCTGCTGCTCTAAGTCGCTTCAGTCGTGTCCGACTCTGTGCGACCCCATAGACGGCAGCCCACCAGGCTCCTCTGTCCCTGGGACTCTCCAGGCAAGAACACTGGAGTGGGGTGCCATTTCCTTCTCCAATGCATGAAAGTGAAAAGTGAAAGTGAAGTCTCTCAGTCGTGTCCGACTCTTAGCAACCCCATGGACTGCAGCCTACCAGGCTCCTCCGTCCATGGGATTTTCCTGGCAAGAGTACTGGAGTGGGGTGCCATTGCCTTCAGAGCACTTTTTTAAAAAATTTAACTCCATCAGGTCACAGGTCTGTTGAAAACAGTGACCCTCCCACACCATCATCTCCAAGTGAAAGTCGCTCAGTTGTGTCTGACTCTTTGCAACCCCATGGACTGTAGCCTGCAAGGCTCCTCTGGCCATGGAATTCTCCAGGCTAGAATACTGGAGTGGGTAGCCGTTCTCTTCTCCAGGAGATCTTCAAACCCAGGAATAGAACCCAGGTCTCCCGCATAGAAGGCAGATTCCTACCAGCTAAGCTACCAGGGAAGCCCTTATTTAATAGAAGCATTTCTTCATTTGTGCTGTACTTAGTCGCTCAGTTGTTTCCGACTCTGCGACCCTATGGACTGCAGCCCACCAGACTACTCTGTCCATGGGGATTCTCCAGGCAAGAATACTGGAGTGGGTTGCCCAGCAAAGAGAGCCATAATGCCTTAACCTGCCTAACAGCTTCCTGCATATTCTCACCCAGGTTGCCTCTTTAACCTCACCACAATCCACCTAACACCCTCATTCCCTCCCCTTCAGTGAAGAAGTATAGTACAGTGTCTTTGTTATTGCTGTTTAGTTGATCGGTCGTGACGACTCTTTTCCGACCCCACTGCAGCTTGCCAGGCTCCTCTCTCCATGGGATTTCCCAGGCAAGAATACTGGAGTGGGTTGCCATGCCCTTCTAAAGGGGATCTTCCTGACCCAAGAATGGAACCCATGTCTCCTGCATTGCCAAGCAGATTTTTTACCACTGAGCCACCGGGGAAGCCCACCTCATGCTAATCCATCTCCACTCTTTCCTTTTAGAGATGGAACTCTGGAGTTTTCACTGAGCACAAGGACTCCCTTGCAGGTAGCTATGGCTATGTGACGAGACTGTGACCCACGGGATATAAGGGAACGTGGTGTGCACTACTCCTGGGTTATATCACTCAAAAGAACCTTCTTCTGTACTAATATTTAGTCCTCACTCCCTCTCCCACCCCCTCACCTCCTCACCCTTGGCCTCTGGCATCTACCAATGTACTTTCTGATTCTATGAATCTGACCATTCTAGGGAGCACATATAGGTGAAATCAAACAGTGTGTGTCTGCACCTACTGTATATTGGAATGCATTTTTAAAGTTAACAATGCATGTCCCGCAGACTGCACCTTTTCCCCCCTGTGCTATAAAGTAGGTTCTCACTAGTCATCTGCCTTATACACAGTACTGTGTATGTATCAGTCCTAACCTCTCAATCCATTCCCCCATCCTTCTAATAGAGAGTTACAGCTTAGCAAAGTGAAGATTCAAGAGATGGATGGTCGTGACAGTTGAACAACAGTATGAATGTACTTAGTGCCCCTGAAATGTACAGTTAAACATGGTTAAAACACTATGTTTTATGTGACTTTTATCACGATAAAACATTTTTTAAAAAGAAGCTTCTTGGTCTTCACTTTCTATTTGTTCTCAGGAATGAGAAAATGGACGTATTAGTAATACACCAGCTTTGATCATGTAGATGAAGATAACACCTGGTGGGGGTGGGCGGGGTGATGCAGCAACTAGACAGAAGGAACTTGGGTCCCTGAGGCTCTGCAGAGTACACCACGGCTGTACTTGGTTTGGGCTGCCCTGTCGCAGAGTTGGACACGACTGAGCGACTGAACTGAACTGAACTGAAAGATTCCACTGCACTGATTTCAGAGGCGATTCCAGGAATCACCACTAGGGGGTGGGGAAGTGAAACAGAGAAGGGAAAGAAATCAACGAGGTGTACATTACCTACTGATTGCATACGGGCAGCTGGACCTCAGTCACAATGGGGAATACTGGGAGAGAGAGAATGTGACTCAGATGTCCTGCCAAGGAGCGAGGGAGCTGGGGTAGTTATGCACCAACAGCTTGCGGAAACTCACTGAGGGATACTAGAGAAGGGGGCACTCTGACTCCAGGCAGAATGCTCTGGGGTCAGAGAGAGCCCCAGGCAGGTAAAGGTGTTAGAATGTCAATAATCTGGGTGGACAGATGTGAAAAGTCTTGAGGGGTCTTGGCTATCTCATCATACATATGTGTCTGCTACACTCACCCACCTCCCCATCCCTTTGTCCTAGCTTGGAATTTTAGGAAAGAGAAATAAACCTATTTTAAGTCACATTTTTCCTTAAGTCACTTAAAACCTATTTTTAAGTCACCATTACTTAGTATCTGTTAATGCATACATTTCTGTTAAGGATCAACCTACTTTATACACTAGCATGAGACTCTCTGCATTCAAAGCCCATCTCTACCACTTATTAGAGGCAAGGGACAGAACTTTACTGGTCCTCAGTTTCTTCTCCTGAGAAATGGGCCTATTTATATTTCTTCATGGGGCTGGTGTTTAGTGGTACCTGGGAGAATACATGCAAAGCACACTGCCTGGCCCAGAGTGAGCCAGCTGCTGCTCCTGTTTCACACATAGGAGCCCTTTTTGAAAGCTGCTCTTGAATTTGTTTTGACAGTCCACATGGTCCCTCCAAAGACAGCACGCAATGTGTCATCCCAGGGCAGCGCCAGAGAACGTAGCAGCAGAGGCTCAGTCTGCTTAGATGCTGCTGCCCCGGAGTCAAAAAGAAACTGGGACCAGAAGCCAGAGTCAAAGATGAAAGCCAGGAAATGACAGCCAACCTGGGAAGAAAACGACAGGGAATGAGACCAGGCCACAGGGAAGCCACGAGAGGAGGGAGGAGACTCCAGAGGTTCCCCAGGCTGCTGAGCTTCTCTGGCCCAAGCTTCCAGCCAGGCAGCAGGAAGCCAGTGCCCCATAAGGGTCTGTGAATGAGCAGGCAGGTGGCCCTGGCGGTGGCCTGGCTGATTCCCAGCTCTGCTCAATTAGCACCTCCCTCATCACACACCCTGGACATCTGCAGATGACTGGCCCTCACCCCTTGCTGTACCCCTTCTCATTCCCCCAGCACCCACGGGAGCAGAGAACACACCCCAAGACTGGAAGCCGCAACTCCAGCCTTGCAAAGACCAGTCAATGGGGACCAGGAATCATTAACAACAACTGCAGCACTGCCCAGGGTAAATGCCTCCTGATGGAGTCAAGAGAGAAATGACTGCAAGCAAGTGCTGTGTCATTAAGATTAGTTGAAACTGAACCTAGGGGGTTATTGTTTTAACTGTTTCTCTCCACGGGTGCCATCACAGATGCAGAACTGGTCGTTAATACTAATTATTCAGTCCACTTCTATGGAGTACTTTCCTGAGCCAGGTTCTGTATCAGCCCAGGGACTCAGAGACTAGAGGACAGGCTCCATGACTTTGATTAAATCATGTCCAAGTGGGGAGCAGCCAAGCAACCAACTATATGATGGGCCAGTGATTTTTTAAACACTGATTGATAGCAAGTTCATGTGTGTGCTACGTCGCTTCAGTCGTGTCCGACTCTGTGCAGCCCATCAGCTCCTCTGTCCATGGGATTTTCCAGGCAAGAATACTGGAGTGGATGGCCAATGCAGGAGACTCCGGTTCAATTCATGGGTCGGGAAGATCCACTGGAGAAGAAATACACTACCCACTCCAATATTCTTGGGTTTCCCTTGTGGCTCAGCTGGTAACGCGGGAGACCTGGTTTCAATCCTGGGTTGGGGAGATCTCCTGGAGAAAGGAAAAGCTACCCACTCCAGTATTCTGGCCTGGAGAATTCCATGGACTACAGTCCACAGGGTCGCAAAGAGTGGGTCACGACTGAGCGACTTTCGCTTTCACTTTTTCTTTACTACTAGCGCCACCTGGGAAGCCTCTAGACCTGGAATTCCACAGCTTCCTGGGCCCCACCCCCAGTGACTTCATCCAGGATCTGCATTTTTTTTTTTTTTAGACTTTATTTTTTGGAACAGTTTTAAATTCACAGAAAAATTAGGAAGAGAGTATACAGGGAGGTCCTAAACACCCTCTCACCCTTACATTCCCATAATACACTTATTAAAATTTATGAACCAATGTAGATATTTTTATTAAAGGCCATCGTTTATTCAGATTCCCTCAGTTTTCACCTAGCGTGTCCTTCTGTTCCAGAATCCCATCAGGATACCATATCACATTTAGCTATCAGGTCTCCCTAGGCCCCTCTTGGCTGTGACAATTTCCCAGATCCTCCTTGTTTTTGATGAGCTTGACCACTGTGAGGAGAGCTGCTCAGATATTTTACAGGTCCCCTTCTACTGAAGTGTATCTGATGTTTTCCTGATGATCAGTCTGTGGCTATGGATTTGGGGAGGGAAACCAGCGAGGTAAAGCACCCCTCTCATCACATCATATTGCCTGGGTGCAAACAGTCAGTGAGACATTACTGCTGATACTGCCTCTAATCACCTGATGGAGGTAGTGTTTGTCAGTTTTCTCTGCTGTAATGCTATTCTCTCTCTTTTTTTTTTTTCTTTTTAGTCACTTCTCTACTTTACTCTTTGAAAGGAAATTATGTGCAGCCCACACTTTAAAAATCCGGAGTTGTTGGCCACACCACCCAAATCAATCTACAGATTTAAAGCAATCTCTGTCAAATTACCCATGACATTTCTCACAAAACTATTACCAAAAAATCCTAAAATTTACATGGAACCATAAAAGATCCAGAACTGCCAAAGCAATCCTGAGGAAAAAGAACAAAGCAGGAAGTATAACCCTCCCAGACTTTAGACAATACTACAAAGCTACAGTAATCAAAATAGTGTGGTATTGGCACAAAAACAGACATGTGGATCAATGGAACAGAACAGACAGCCATAAATAAACCAACATACCTATAGTCAATCTTTTTTTCTGCCTAGCACTAGAAAGCAAAATTAACCAATATTTGTGAACATTAGTAACAGGCCAATGTCTATGAAGGATGAAGGCCTCTCAGAGGAGGTAAGTTTTGAGTGAAATCTGAAATGAAATAAGTCATGCAGAAATCTGGAAAACAATGTTCCAACCTGAGAGAATAGTCAGTGCAAAGGTCCAAAGCTGGATATGCTTGGCATGTTCAAAGCTATCAGAGTGGCAGAATGTTGGGACATTCAGAACCCTCAGACAGGATATCTGACCTAGGTCTTACAGGATGACTTTTTGTTGTTGTTGTTAGTCACTAAGTCGTGTCTGCCTCTTTTGTGACCCCATGGACTGTAGCCCCACCAGGCTCCTCTGTCCATGGCATTTCCCAGGCAAGAATACTGGAGTGGGTTGCCATTTCCTTCTCCAGGGGATCTTCCTGATCCAGGGATCAAACCTGCACGTCCTGCATTGGCAGGCAGATTCTTTCCCACTGAGCCACCTGGGAACCTGAATAGGAGTCTGCCAGACCTAAAAGGGGCAGTGTGTTCCAAACAGAAGGCACAGCAAGGGCAATGCCAGTGTGGGGACAAGGTTAAATTGCACAGTGCTTTATAAAGTATAAAGGGCTCCAGTCACACCAGTTGCGTACAAGAAGGCATACAGAAGAGGAAGCAGTGGTACTAGAACAAATGGTAAAGCTGAAGACTCTGGGATATAACCTTGTCAGGGAAAATAAACTCATGAGATTAAAAGAAATCAGTGACAAACACTGGCATTAGTAATACAGATGCAGCCTTCATCTGACAAGTCCTCTTGGTGCTCTAGAAGCACTGGAGAAAGTTGCAGAAACTGCACATACTTGATCAAAATCACTCTTGCTGGTTCTGCTGCCACTGCTCCTACTGCTACTTAGAAAAGTTACAGGAAAACTCAGGGGAAATCATAATAGGAGATTAAGCATCACATTAGAAATTAGCCTGATTAGATGTGTATTAGTCCAGGCCCTCCAGAGACACAGAACCAACAGGAGAGAGAAAGAGACGGAGAGACAGATAATGAGGAATTAGCTCTTGTGATTATGGAGGCTGAGAAGCCCCATGACCTGCCACCTGCAAGCTAAAGACCAACCTAGGAAAGCCAATGGTGTAAGTTTCAATCCAATTCCTAGGGTCTGAAAACCAAAAGCACTGATGGCACAAGTCCCAGCCTGTGGGCAAACCACTGATGTCCCACCTCAAGTAGCCAGGCAGAGAGAGAGAAATCCCCCCTTGCTCTGCCTCTTTGTTCTGTTCAGGTCCTCAATGGATCTGGATGATGTCCATCCAAATTTGGGAGGGCAATCTGCTTGATTGAGTCCCCTGATGCAAATGCTCACCGGATCCAAAAATGCTCTCAGACACACTCAGAAATTAATGTCTGAGTATCCCATGGTCTAGTCCAACTGACACATGAGATTAGTCATCACAAGATGCCAGTTCCCAAAGAAAGACATGAACAAGTCAACCCATTCTTCAGAACCAAAATTGACAGTCCTGGGCTCAAGAAAACCAGAGGACTGGTGTTGACCGCCCCCCTCCCCTCCGCATGGACCTATCTCTTCAGACTAGGAAAAATACACAAGTGATTATCTTTCTGGAAGCAACAGAACATGGTAGTTAAGAATATAAGGCGGGGAACCTCCCTGGTGGTCCAGTGGGTAGGACACCACACTCCCAGTACAGGGGATCTGGGCTCAGTCCCTGGTCAGGGAACTAGGTCCCACATGCTGCAGTGAAGACCCGTCACAGCCCAATAAATAAATACAAATATTGTTTAAAAAAATATATAAGGTGGATCTAGTCTCATCTCATATCTGCCATTACTACGTGTGTGTCCTTGGACAATCACTTCCCTCTCTTAGCCTGCTTCCTCATCTGTAAATTGAAAATGATAATTATAATACTATCTTTCTCAAAAAGCTGTGGTGAGAATTCAAAGATAACGCACGTAAAACACTCCATAAATGTTAGTTATTATGGACACATTTAAATATTATTCTTAAGAATCCTATTACAGTTAGAAAAGGGTTGGTAGAAAGCTTGAGAAGAAAATGTATAATGAGGGTTAAACTGCAGATATTCAAATTGTGACCAGAAGGAGGAAGGAAGAAAGAATTCAACTTTATTAAGCACTAACTGTGTGACAGACACTCTTAGACCCTTTAAATCGGAGTCTCATTCACTTCTCACAACCATCTCTGAAGAGTGAATTAGCCACTTACTGTCTTTGTTTTTCACAGACCAAATTTCAGGAAAGTTCAGTAACTTGTTCAAGGTCATAAAACTCCTAAATGCCATTTTTTTCTGACTGTTCAAATCTGTTCTCTTTCTATTACAGCAAATACATTTCTGCATGTTACCAACATTCATGCTGTTATTCTAAATTCTAAGGTTAATCATTAACCTCTCAAAAAAGCACATCCAAATTCAACTCTTCTGGCTCAAGAGCAATTCATTTCAAGATAACTGTGATTTTTGATGATGAGGTTTTCAAGAAAGTCACAGCTCTTACTAGCAGTGTAACTTGGGGGTGAATTTGCTAAACTCTCAGAGCCTTTATTTGCTCACCTGAAAAATGGTGATCATATATTTGCAAAGTTGCTACGTAAATTAAATGAGATTATATATGAGAAAGTACTCAGCACAGTGCCCATGTCTTTAATCTGAGTCTTCAAATTAGTCCTACTGAAATAGTTGGAAAATCCTTTTCAGTCAGAAACCACTAAAATGATCGCCTCACTGCTAACAGCCTTGATTACTTTTGTAGCTATAAAAAATTATTTCCTTGAACAAATTCTTTTGGGGAATTAAGAAAGCAAGGGATACAGTCTATTATGCAGAGTGAAGTAAGTCAGAAAAAGAAAAACAAATATCATATATTAATGCATACATATGGAATCTAGAAAGATAGTACTGATGAACCTATTTGCAGGGCAGCAATGGAGACATAGAGATAGAAAAAAAACTTATGGATATGGGTGGCAGGGAGGAGGAAAGAGAGGGTGGGCCGAATGGAGAAAGTAGCATGGAAACATATATTACCATATGTAAAATAGACAGCCATTAGGAACTTGCTATAGGACTCAAGGAACTCAAATTGGAGCTCTGTAACAACCTAGAGGGGCTGAGGGGAGAGGTGGGAGGAAGGTTCAAGAGGGAGGGGACCTAGGTATACCTGTGGCTGAATCATGTTAGTATGGAAGAGACCAACAGAATATTGTAAAGCAATTATCCTTCCATTAAAATTAAATAATTTTTTTTAAATAACAACAACAACAAAAGCAAGGGAGTTCACCTTTCCATTCCCAAGTTAGATTCTTTACCACTAGTGCCACCTGGGGAAGCCCAAAACAGAAAGACAATAGAAACTAAACTAACTTCATAACTCAATATTATAAATCTTTTATTTTTATAAACCGGGGAGTGTGTTTCACTTTTGCTGTATATGAGTATGCAGGGGATATGCAAAAAAAAGACACACACACACACTGGATTTGTTAAAATAATATATATGTTGAGTTTGTTAGCTTTTAAAACTAAGATTTAGGAATAAGGCAGGAATACTAAGACAAGTATAAAAAATATCTCCCAGATGTACAAAATCAGTGCTTTCCAGAGTTGCCTGATGCTAAGAATTAGCTGATTCATGCCCTCAAGGTGGGGGGGCGGGCAGGAAATGTGTGCTTTCGAGAGCACCCCAGGTTATTCCTGAAACCCAGCGAATTGGGAAAAGACTATTCAAACCCAACTTGCAAATTTCAAGATGTTTCACCTCCCCATGAGTCCACTAATTTTGGCCTCAAGTATTTTTGGCAATGCAACTACCAAATCATTAAATAATTCCCTAATGTGACTGACAATTAACTTTTAATAAAGAAAAGTACTGCTATAATTAATTTCAGAAAAGAAAGTACAATATGAAAACTGTCTCTCCCTGAGCGGTAAAGAAAGTCTTCTGACCACGCTGGAGGAAGAAGCCCACTTCCAGCAGAGAAAGTGATCCAGTGCATCTCTCTGACCAGGTGATTTCAATCAGGTCCTACCCGCCACCCCAGGCAGGTGGTTTACATGTTAGTAACGCCTGTCATCCAGCCAGAATGAAAGTATCACAAGAACAAGGCAGAAGAAGATGACTGAATGGGAAGAAATTATGAACAACTGAACTAAACAAAGTTAACCAACATTTACATAATGTCCTAGGATTTACAGAACCTTTTTATACAAACATCTTTTCATTTAACCTTTAGAACAATTCTGCAAGGTAAATGATCCTGACTCTACAGTCAAGGAGATCAAGGCTCAAGCTAATTATCAAATGGTCCCTGGGCACAGGTTTTTCAGATTCTAGATTCCAGGTTTTTCTACACTTGGAGCTGCTTTGACGGACAATACTGGGTTAGAGGGAAAGGGTTTATTCGAAGCAATGCAATAAAGAGGGAAACTGTCATGACTCAAGCAGAATAAAATATAAAGAGAAGAAAAGGATAAGGAGACTCTTAAGCAGCAAACAAGAGAGAAGGCATTAGAGAATTCAGAACAGGGAAGTGACCAGTGACTGCAATCAACCTCATAAATCTTGAAAGCTGTGCGAGGGGTAAAGCTTGTCAAGGCAGACCCAACACTGAAAGGTCCTTACCACGATGGAGAATAGTCCATTATTCCTCACCAGGTGCCAGCCCCAAGAGCACAGGAGTGCAGCAGACTTACAGGGTCAGCAAAGGTTCACCACACTGAACGTGGTGCCCTGGGCCTGAAGACCATAAATCAGAAACAGACGTGCAGGGCTGTCGGGCTGGAGGGTGGGTGTGAGGTCGGATGTCCCCTCCAGGGTCTCCCCTCCAGCCCTCTAGCCTCTGCCCTGATCTCTTATGCAGTCACCCTGCCTCCAGCCTCACGAACTGTCTGCAAAGCACCATTTCAAATTGCAGCCTGAGGACCCAACCTGATTGCTCTAGTAAAAGATATCCAGTAACTCACACGATGCCTGAGATATGGCTCAGGGTCACATTAATAACTCCAGCACTAGGGACTTCCCTGGTGGTCCACTGGCTAAGGTACTGTGCTGCAGGTGGGCCCAGGTTCAACCCCTGGTCAGGAAAATAGATTCCACATGTTGTAACTCGAGTTCGCATGCCGCAACTAAAAGATTCCATGTACCACAACTGAGACCTGGTGCAGCCAAATAAATAAATAAAATATTAATGATAATAACTCCAGCACTGCAGTCAGGCTGCCTGGGTTCAAATCTCAGGTCCGCTCCCACTGGCTGCAGATCCTTAAGGGTTTACTTATCCTCTCTGAGCTTCCTCTGTGAAAAGGGGGTAATGGTGATGCCAGTAGCACCAGCCTCCCAGCTGGCAACGAAGCACTCTGCACAATGCCTGGCCAGTGGCGTCTGCTCAGGTAGTGGTGGCTATGATTACTGCTGGTGAAAATAGCACTCCCGGGAAGGTACAACTGGATCGTTTGTCCAGCGCATCCTTTGCTAGGAACTGTCCCAGTTTAGGATGAACTCCTGGCCATCACAAAATGATTCTGGGCCTCCATCTACTAGTAGCTCATTCATTCAGCAGTCTTTAAGGGTCTACTAGGAGCCTGAAACTACTGTCAGTACTGGTAAACCTATTTTTTACATTTTATCATTCTATACAAATTGTATATATTTAAAGTCTGCAACATGATGTTTTGATATACACATGTTATGAAATGACTAGTACTACAGTCAGGCTAATTAACACATCTATTACTTCACAGTTACCTTTTTTTAATGTAGTAAGAACATCTAAGATCTATAACATTAATATCATAATACAGTGTTATAACCATAATCCCACCATGCTGCACCTTAGACCTCTATAACTTACTCATCCTGCAAAACTGAGATTCGGTACCCTTTGACTAGCATTTCCTCTTCCCCCCACGCTTCCCCTGCTCTGGTTCTATGAGTTTGATTCCACATATAAGTGAGACCATGTGGCATTTCTCTTTCAGTGCTTATTTCATTTAGCATAATGTCTTGTAGGCTCATCAGTGTTGCTGGAAATAGCAAGATTCCTTCTTTTTTAAGGTTGAATAGTATTCCGTGTGGGTTGTATTTATCACAATTTCATTCTCCATTCATCTATCAGCAGACTATTATGTTGCTTCCACAGCTTGATTGCTGTGAATGACGCTGCAGAGAAGTCGAGACGGTGGTTATCCCCTCAAGATTCTGATTTTTTTCTTCATGCTCTCGGTGCCCTGGCCTTTCTCCCACAGGAGCAGCTGCTGAAGAACATGGCTGTTAATCTTCAGGATGAGAGCAACAGGAAGAAGAGCAGCCTGGTTCCTCAGTGCAAAGACTCGGATTCACAACCAGGACAAAAACCAATAACTATAATGCCCAAAGCTTAAAAAATAAGGCTTCACTTCTAATAAAATGGCAACCCACTCCAGTCTTCTTGCCTGGAGAGTCCCGTGGACAGAGCAGCCTGTAGGCTACAGTCCACAGGGTCACAAAGAGTTGGACACAACTGAGCGACTTCACTTCTAATAAATTATTGGCTGCATCTCTTATCACATACCCTCAACCTACATGTCTCACTCTGACCCCCTCTACTGGATTCCCAGAATCTGAGTTTTTTATATCACAGAGCCCGATTTCCCAAACCAGACTGCTGCCTGAATTATCTGGAATGCTTGCTGAAAGCAAGATCACCGGGCCTGTCCCCTGGAAATTCTAATTCTAGGAAGCAGCCTAGCAATCTGTATTTCTAAGCAGAGTTTCAGGTAACTCTTACTTTGAGAAACACTGAAGAACTCTGATATAACACGTAAGGCCATGATAAGTAATTTCGGAAATTTTCTTAGCTAGAAAACAATCCTATGCAATTAACACCATTGCCTTAGGGCAACGGTCCCCAACCTTTTTGCGCCAGGGACCGGTTTCGCTGAAGACAAGTTTTCCCCAGACAGGACTGGAGAATGACTCAAAGGGTAATGCGATGGATGGGGAAAGATGGGGAGCGGCAGAGGAAGCTTCTCGCTCACCCCTGCTGGCATCCTGCCCTACAGCCTGGTCCCTAACAGGCCTCGGGGCCGGGACGGCCCACGGACCCGGTTGGGGATCACTGCCTTGTAGTTTTTGTTGTTAAACGGCTGATATTTGTGCATTACGCAGCAGCGACTTCGATGGACTCTTAAACAATCACCAGGGGGGTGAAGTGGAAATTGGAAACAAAGAAGGTAAGTGACCTACTTGTCCAGGAGAAAATGATGAAGTTAGGCTTTCAGACGCCAGAGTCAGCCACACTCTTGCTGCTGCTGCTGCTAAGTCGCTTCAGTCGTGTCCGACTCTGTGCGACCCCATACACGGCAGCCCGCCAGGCTCCCCTGTCCCTGCCTGTTCTTTATTCTGCACTCCTTCGTTCAGTGGTGTGCTGGTGGAGACTATGACTACAGAGGCCGCGAAGGTTCTCCTCTCCGCCGACACACCGTCCACCTGGGCGCGGGCGGGGCTGGGCGGGAGGAGGGGGCGGCCGGAGGCGAAGATGCGGCTCGGAAGACAAGTCGGTTCTCTCACTGTAACGAGACTGTAACACTGCAGGCTAAGCTGGAGGGGCTCCAACTACACTGGGTGGCTTGGAAATTATTAAAGGTCAAAGAACGCAAGCAACCAGCCAGCGAAGGTGCTGGTGACCTCTGACCCGACTCTTGGCCTCTGTCCAGTCTACTCTCCTGCTGGGCGGGGGTCTGTGTCCTTCCTGCTGCTGCTCCCACCTCCTGAAGGCCCCCTTCCCCAGTCACCGCATCCCTGACTGTTAACACCCCCCAGCTGGATACCTGCACCTCCAGGAAGCCCTTGCATTTCCCTTGGAGTCTCTTACTTTGAACCCGTCATACTAATCCTCTCCTCCACTTGGACGAGGAGTCGCATGAGGGTGGCCAGGAGGCCAGGATACAACCCTGTAGCTCAGGCCTGCGGGGTCACGGAACAGGCAGCACGTGCTCCGCTACACCTGGGCGAGGCGGCCAGAGCGCAGGTCGTTCTGGAGCTATGCTGTGGCTTTCTTGCTCCAGGTTGCACTCTCCTTCTCTCTCGCTCACTCTCACTTGCCATCCCTTTTCCTACCTCCTCCTCTCTCCTCACCCTGTCCCCTCCCCTCCTGACTCAAAATTTCTTCCAGTGGGCTTTCGCTTAAGCGCACCAAATCTCAACATGCACTCTCTCCATCTCTCCTCCTCTCTCCCCGAGCTCACCACCATCACGGGCTTAGGCAGGCGCTGAGGCCAGTCCTCCGATGTCCGGTCTTCGGGAGGCACACGCGCAGCCAGTCGCCACGACCGGCTTTTGTCCAGGGCCGGTTTCCTCTTTATTGCATGTTTGTGGCCCACAGCAGGTAGCAGGCATCACTTTAATCCACTTCACAATTCAATTCCGGCTCACCACTGGGTTCTCTCCAGATCCTGTGCCTCAAAATGTGCCGACAGAGACTCAGGATGGCGGCAGGAAGTCCCCAAGACAGCAACAGCCTCGGTTCCAGAAGTCTCCTGGGGAGTGAGGGGGCTCTCAGTTCATGAATCCAATCGGTTCAAGATCAGGTTCCTCCAGGCCTGGCCTGTTCCTGTCTGGTACATTTTCTCAAATTAAACAGTCCACACCATATCTCTTGTGAGATGGGAATATCGCTAGTATCTCAGAATTTTCTTTGAAGTCCGAAGGTCACAAGTGGCCACAAATGGGTCACGGGGCCCTCTGTTCATCACCCACCTTCAGCCTAGACATGCTTAGGAGAGTCGGAGGAAGGGTTTTGTGGACAAGGGTTGCCCATCCAGCAGGAAGTATGTGACATCCCCGTCCCCTCTCCATGAAGGAAGGAAATGACAAGGGTTCCGGTGTTCAGCCCACCTCAAGCCCCAGGGAGCTGCCTGTGACTGCAGAGTGGAGACAGAACCCCCTACCCAGAAGGTGAAGCACGGGGGTAGGTTTACCAAAGGTTAGGTGGACTCCACTGAGAGTACTGGGCTGGAGCCAGACAGGAGGATGGCCCGCAGGCTGAAGACACGCGAGCAGGAAGAGCCCGGATTGGTTCCCTCTGAGTCAGAACTGAGGGGAGGCTGTTAGCCCGCCAGAGGCTGCATCACCCATGCCAGAAATATGCCGCCTCCCCCCGAACCCCGCGCCCGGGGGGACGGGGCTTCAGGGACTCACAGAATCTCTCCTTGAGCATTTGGGCATCTGCCACACTGAGAACATCAAGACCCAATTATGCCAGCAAGTGTCAAACAAGAATTACTACTTCCCTCTAATTCCTTCTCCCCAGAAGCAGGTGAATGGAGAGGAGAGGGCAGGAGTTGGAAGGCAGGGTGAAAAAACAGACCTCCCTTCCAAGGCAGGAGGCTGAGTCTGAGTCTGCCCTGAGCTGGGGACTGGAGGACAAAGAGAATTGGGTAAGAGAGTGAAATTTTAATTTAAATCAAACAGAACTTGTTAGTACTCTAAAAATGAGTCTGTTCTGATACAAGAAATTGCCAGAAAAGCTCATATCGCTGAGATTTTAACCCACAAATAGGAAGTGGGTATTGATTTAAAGAGTCTTGGTTGGGAAAAAAAATTATTTTCAGATTTTACTCTACAACATTCAGGCCTTTCAACATATATATAAATTATACTTGCAGTTCGGTTGTGCTCAGAGTAAGGTATGCTGGAACCTTGCAGGAGACAGGGGTTAAATGTGGACTCTGAGCTGGGAGGAGAATCCAGAATATGAGACCGAAGAGAAGGGGTCTGGGGGAGCTAACCTGGCTCGGGACAGGCTGGTGTGGACCAGTATGTGACCCCCTCAACCCAGCTCCTAAAGTCTGGTTCTCCACATACCTGTCTGGTCCAGTCAGACTACACATGAAGATGCTGTAGCGATGGGAGTCCAAGGCTCAGGTATCAGAGGGGAAGGGGGTACCGGTGGGAATTAGGCATGGAACTTGGGCTCTAGTCAAATTCACTTCTAGTCAAGATCTTCCAACCAAAGGTAGGACTGGAGAATTAGAAAGAGCAACCAGTAAAGTATGAGGCAGAGAACTAAGGCAGAAACAAGTCCCATGGACAGAGGCTGTGCGCATGGACAGAGGCTAAGTGCTGGCTGTGTGCAAACCCAGTTCCATGAATTTGCTTCCAACAAAGCGTCTGCACAATTGCCCTCTCTGTGCTCTCTGTTCAGCCCTTGACTGGGTTAAGAATCTCTTCTTCATAGCATTCTGGGCTTCACTCTAACTTAGCCTTTATATTACTATTGTATAATTGTCCCCTTGCTTTTCTGTCTCCTTCGCAAGGCCTGGGGGAAAGTCTGTTTAAGAGCAGGGATCCAGCAAATCTTTCTTGAGTGGCTGAGTGAATGAATGAAGGAAGGGAGGAAGAACTGCATAGGTACCTTGAACCAGCTCCTGGTGGTTCACAGGTCCAAAATGTGGTTACCACCAAACAGACTTCAGTAAATGGTTTAGGGGATGGGTCAAAGAAGAAACCAAGAGTGGTGGCTAGCTGCTGGAGCCTGGATCTAGGGTACAGGTGAATTCCTTTTAAGGACCATAGTGTTAAGGGAAAGGAGTATAGGAGCTTTCTTAATCATGATGAGCTCAGGACTTGAGGAAGGGAAATCCTATAGGTGGACGATGTCAGGGAACCCAGTGGGAAATTGTTGAGGAAGGCAGAGTTCAGGGAAGCAAGATGGCAGCTATAATACTGTGATCTTTCTAGTGTTTCACGAATGACCCTGAATTGTTTACAGCATAGGGGCCATAACAACATAGTTGTTTAGTCGCTCAGTCATGTCTGACTCTTTGCGACCCTATGAACTGCAGCATGCCAGGCTTCCTTGTCCTTCGCCATCTCCCGGAGTTTGCTCAAACTCATGTCCATTGAGTCGGTGATGCCATCCAACTATCTCATCCTCTGTCATCCCCTTCTCCTCCTGCTCTCAATCTTTCCCATCATCAGGGTCTTTTCCAATGAGTCAGCCCTTCACATCAGGTGGCCAAAGTATTGGAGTACATTTTCTGTATTAAATATTAGTAACACAAGGACAAGCATTCATCTGTGATGCCTAACACTGTGGCACTACGTCTTATAAGTGGAGGAATCACATCCAAGGGGCAATGATCCAGCTCCTACTGAATCTAGTTCCCACTGAATTACAGCTACAGAAGAATAATGTCACTTGGGAACATATGCTAAGAACACCTTCCCAATAAAATGCTTTAAATTAAAAGGCAGTGTTTAAATCAGAGTGAGCATATCAATATCAATGAGAGGCAACTGGTTCCAACTGCCAGAGGGACACATCAAACTCCACATCACCACGCATATCCATTTCACCACGGAAAGGAAAGCCGGACAGACAAGGAGAGGATGGTCAGACATCACACCCAACATAATTTCAGATCTCTGAGCCCCATGCCAAGATTCTGCCAAACCTTATGGCATTCAAGAGAAGGGAGTTAGATAGAAAAGGCATATGGCTAGGGTGGGAGGGGGCTGGGGATAAACTGCACAAGGGACAGACTTGCTTTTCCAGAGGAGGTCTGCTTCAGCATCAGACTGTTGAGACAAAAATATGCTGTTTGAAACCCCCTCCCAAATATCCTCGGCATTGTTTTTTAACACCAGGAATTGTGTCCTGGGGTGGGGGAGCTGCATCCAGCCCACACCTTACATACGCACAAAGTGCAGACATGTGGACGGGAACACACGGGAACGCAATTCCCAGAAATCTAGACCTTCTTGGGTGCTGTCAGAGGCATCTGGCAGAAGTAACTTGATTACTTGATTCAAGACCCACACTGTATGTTTTGCAAGTATAATTTTTTTTTATTATTTCTTAAGGGGGTAAAAAAAAAAGTACACACATAAAATTAAGGTTTGGCATATTTTTAGTGTTTTTGCCAACTGTTACATGGGGGAGGGGTGTTAGCTTCAGTTCTTTAAATTATGTATAAAAAAAAAAACCCAAGTGGTCATAAGTAATTTGAAAAGAAACAAAAGAAAAGTAAGCTATCACAGAAAGCCAAAAGGCTACTGAGTGAGGAAAAGCCGCCATTGGAATTTCAGAAATGGATGAAAATGGTGCTCAGAGAGAACCGGGTCAAGCATAGAACACCCAAGCAACAGCCCGTCCTTCTGTATTTAACATGAGTCCAGGCCATAAATCTAACAATACTTAGACACGGTGCCCAAGGGCATTCCTTAGTTCAATCAGATATGTGACACTGAGCAAGTCACCCTCCCTCAAAATTAATTACGAGTTTGGAGGACCTACAACATGTCTGCTACTATGCTAAATTTCATCATCGTGCACTTTTTAAAATCCTCAATACAACTGGAATGTACAATTGTTATTCCCAGCTTCCAAGTGAGGACACTGAAGGAAACAAAGGTTTCATAACATTCCCAATGTCACACAGCACCCTAACACATCAGGACTGGCTAGGGGATGGAATGTCAGAGTTAGCGGGCAGTACCAAACCAGGAAACCAGCCAAGCGAGGAGAGGAACCAGGGCAGAACAGTAGCAAGGACATGTGATGTCCTGCCCAATCTGACCCCATTTTCTCTCATCCACCGAAGCTTCTGACCCTCAGAAAACCTGAAGGAGGATTCAGAAAACCTGAAGGAGGATTCAAACACAAGTCATGATGATGATGATGAAGACTGATGAGGATGGGGATAATGGTAAAGATCCATGATGAACAGTATAACAGTGATGATAAATAAAGCGGTACCATTTATCAAGCCCTTTCTATGTGCTAGGCGTTGTTAGGGATGTTAAGTCCTTTATCTCCTCTTATTATCCCTTACTATCACCTTGTAAGGGAGAAATGGTCATTATCCTCCATGTTACAGATGAAGAGACTGAGGCTCAGAGGGAGATGGATTCCCTAAGGCATCACAGCTAGTAGGTAGTAAAGCTGAAGCCTAGACACTCCGAAGGCCATGCTCTTAACCAGCACACTTACTTGACGGCCTTCCCATAGCTCAAGTTAGTCAGAAATCCACTATGGGTCTGCTAGCCTACACTGCACCCGGGGAGGAAGATGACCAAAGAATTGAGTTGGCCAGAAAGTTCATTTGGGTTTTTCCACAACATAGTACAAAACACCCGAATGAAGCTGTTGGCCAACCCAATAATTCCTAAGGTTCCATGTAGATATTAAATACTAGGATCATGACTTTGTCATTATCATTACCATTCAAAGTAGGTTTACCTTTTAAATTTTGGTTATTTTTGTTGATGGACAGAGGTTTTTATTTTATAGACTCAAACTTGAAACTCTTTAAATGATTATTTTTCTGTGACCTCAGTGCTTGGTAAGGTATTCTGCTGCAGAGGAAAAGATAACAACTCTATTTCACTTTTGTTCATTTTCTTACTATACATTCTTTAAACTCTTGAATCCATCTGGAATTCATTTTGAATATGGTAGGAATCAAATCTGAGATCCACTTGTCTAGCTAACCAGTGTTTCTGATAAAAGCCTTCTTGTTGCCTCTTCCCACAATTACTATCACAAGATAAGGCATTCTTCTCTCAAAGCTGAAGTTTTCCAAGTGCTTTTCCAATTATGTGAATTCCTACCAATACATCTGTGACTCTCAATCTTCCTAAATTATGTCAAGGTAATTCAATATCAAACCTTTTAACAGATTAAAAAAAAAAGGGACTGGAAGATAGAGCTGATATCTGATATCTTACAGCAGACATTTGATATCCCCACTCACAAATTTCAGTGTAAATGGCAAACAAACTTTAGTTAACACTCCATTAGCTGTTTATAGACTGATCCCAGGGAAGACAACGAAGACTGGCATTACCCCAGGGCATGTACAACATTTAGGAAACAGCTAATTAGTGTTCACTGTGGAAGGCCAGGCAGTGCTGTCTTGGAGATGGGATGCCCCATGTGGAGAAACAGTAAAGTCACATCTACAAAATAAATAATACTGAAGGTCAGAGGGAGAGAATATCTTTTTTTTAAGTCCTCTTATTTTTAAGTCCTCTTATGAAAGAGATTTACTCCAAGTAGCAGGAGAAATTTTTGAAGTATTTATGTCATACTCCCAGCAAGATTCAAGAATACATTGCATCTATGAAACTAAAACAAAGAGGCATGAAGAGGTAATGATCTGACACCAAGATAGACTGGACAGAGATAAAAATGAAACTGGAATTAAAGCTGTAATGGAAGCAAATAGATGCTGCAGAAAATCAGATTACTGAAGTAGAAGAGCAAAGTAGAAAAATAAACATTTTTTAAATGTAAGAAGACATACAGGATATACTGAAATTCAAACTGCGATTGACCCTAATGTCTGCAGTATTCTAACCTTCATAACAGCTTTGTGCACAATCGTCAGATTCTTCGTGACCCCATGGACAATAGCCTGCCAGGCTCCCCTGTCCGTGGAATTCTCCAGGCAAGAATCCTGGAATAGGTAGCCATTCTCTTCTCCAGGGGATCTTCCCGATCCAGGGACCAAACCCGGGTCTGCTGTCCATTGCAGAGAGATTCTTTACTGTCTGAGCCACCAAGGAAGCCCCTTTACTGAGATATAATATACATACCATATAATTTACAAGATAAAGTGCACAACTCAATGCTTTTTAGTATATGTACAGAGATATGCAACCATTATCACAAAATCTTTTAAAATATTTTCATCAACCCCAAAACAAACCCCATACCCCTTCAGCTGAGTTCAGTTCAGTTGCTTAGTCGTGTCTGACTCTTTGCGACCCCATGAATCGCAGCACGCCAGGCCTCCCTGTCCATCACCAACTCCTAGAGTTCACTCAGACTAGCATCCATCTAGAGGATCCAGCCATCCAGCCATCTCATCCTGGGTCGTCCCCTTCTTCTCCTGCCCCCAATCCCTCCCAGCATCAAAGTCTTTTCCAATGAGTCAACTCTTCACATGAGGTGGCCAAAGAACTGGAGTTTCAGCTTTAGCATCATTCCTTCCAAAGAAATCCCAGGGCTGATCTCCTTCAGAATGGACTGGTTGGATCTCCTTGTAGTCCAAGGGACACTCAAGAGTCTTCTCCAACACCACAGCTCAAAAGCATCAATTCTTTGGCGCTCAGCCTTCTTCACAGTCCAACTCTCACATCCATACATGACTACTGGAAAAACCATACCCTTGACTAGGTGGACCTTAGTGGGCAAAGTAATGTCTCTGCTTTTGAATATACTATCTAGCTTGGTCATAACTTTTCTTCCAAGGAGTAAGCGTCTTTTAATTTCAAGGCTGCAGTCACCATCTGCAGTGATTTTGGAGCCCAAAAAAATAAAGTCTGACACTGTTTCCACTTTTTCTCCATCTATTTCCCATGGAGTGATGGGACCAGATGCCATGATCTTTGTTTTCTGAATGTTGAGCTTTAGGCCAACTTTTTCACTCTCCTCTTTCACTTTTATCAAGAGGCTTTTTAGTTCCTCTTCACTTTCTGCCATAAGGGTGGTGTCATCTGCATATCTGAGGCTACTGATATTTCTCCTGGCCATCTTGATTCCAGCTTGTGTTTCTTCCAGTCCAGCGTTTCTCATGACGTACTCTGCATATAAGTTAAATAAGCAGGGTGACCATGTACAGCCTTGATGCACTACTTTTCCTATTTGGAACCAGTCAGTTGTTCCATGTCCAGTTCTAACTGTTGCTCCCTGACCTGCATACAGATTTCTCAAGAGGCAGGTTAGGTGGTCTGGTATTCCCATCTCTTTCAGAATTTTCCACAGTTTATTGTGATCCACACAGTCAAAGGCTTTGCATAGTCAATAAAGCAGAAATAGATGTTTTTCTGGAACGCTCTTGCTTTTTCCATGATCCAGCGGATGGTGGCAATTTGATCTCTGGTTCCTCTGCCTTTTGTAAAACCAGCTTGAACATCAGGAGGTTCACGGTTCACGTATTGCTGAAGAACCAGACATGTTGGAATGTGAAGTCAAGTGGGCCTTAGAAAGCATCACTACGAACAAAGCTAGTGAGGTAATGGAATTTCAGTAGAGCTATTTCAAATCCTGAAAGATGATGCTGTGAAAGTGCTGCACTCAATATGCCAGCACATTTGGAAAACTCAGCAGTGGCCACAGGACTGGAAAAGGTCAGTTTTCATTCTAATCCCAAAGAAAGGCAATGCCAAAGAATGCTCAAACTACTGCACAATTGCACTCATCTCACACGCTAGTAAAGTAATGCTCAAAATTCTCCAAGCTAGGCTTCAGCAATCCCTAAACTTCTTATCCTCCATCAACCACTAGCATCAGTTCAGTTCAGTTCAGTTCAGTCACTCAGTCGTGTCCGACTCTGCAACCCAATGAATCGCAGCACACCAGGCCTCCCTGTCCATCACCAACTCCTAGAGTTCATTCAGACTCACGTCCATCGAGTCCGTGATGCCATCCAGCCATCTCATCCTCGGTCATCCCCTTCTCCTCCTGAACCCAATCCCTCCCAGCATCAGAGTCTTTTCCAATGAGTCAACTCTTCGCATGAGGTGGCCAAAGTACTGGAGTTTCAGCTTTAGCATCATTCCTTCCAAAGAAATCCCAGGGTTGATCTCCTTCAGAATGTACTGGTTGGATCTCCTTGCAGTCCAAGGGACTCTCAAGAGTCTTCTCCAACACCACACTTCAAAAGCATCAATTCTTCGGTGCTCAGCCTTCTTCACAGTCCAACTCTCACATCCATACATGACTACTGGAAAAACCATAGCCTTGACTAGGCAGACCTTAGTTGGCAAAGTAATGTCTCTGCTTTTGAATATGCTATCTAGGCTGCTCATAACTTTTCTTCCAAGGAGTAAGCGTCTTTTAATTTCATGGCTGCAGTCACCATCTGCAGTGATTTTGGAGCCCAGAAAAATAAAGTCTGACACTGTTTCTACTGTTTCCCCATCCATTTCCCATGAAGTGATGGGACCAGATGCCATGATCTTTGTTTTCTGAATGTTGAGCTTTAGGCCAACTTTTTCACTCTCCTCTTTCACTTTTATCCAGAGGCTTTTTAGCTCCTCTTCACTTTCTGCCATAAGGGTGGTGTCATCTGCATATCTGAGGTTATTGATATTTCTCCCCGTATTCTTGATTCCAGCTTGTGTTTCTTCCAGTCCAGAGTTTCTCATGATGTTCTCTGCATAGAAGTTAAATAAGCAGGGTGACAATATACAGCCTTGATGGACTCCTTTTCCTATTTGGAACCAGTCTGTTGTTCCATGACCAGTTCTAACTTTTGCTTCCTGACCTGCATACAGATTTCTCAACAGGCAGGTTAGGTGGTCTGGTATTCCCATCTCTTTCAGAATTTTCCACAGTTTATTGTGATCCACACAGTCAAAGGCTTTGGCATAGTCAATAAAGCAGAAATAGATGTTTTTTCTGGAACTCTCTTGCTTTTTCCATGATCCAGCGGATGTTGGCAATTTGATCTCTGGTTCCTCTGCCTTTTCTAAAACCAGCTTGAACATCAGGAAGTTCACGGTTCACATATTGCTGAAGCCTGGCTTGGAGAATTTTGAGCATTACTTTACTAGGGTGTGAGATGAGTGCAATTGTGAGGTAGTCTGAGCATTCTTTGGCATTGCCTTTCTTAGGGATTGGAATGAAAACTGACCTTTTCCAGTCCTGTGGCCACTGCTGAGTTTTCCAAACTTGCTGGCATATTGAGTGCAGCACTTTCACAGCATCATCTTTCAGGATTTGAAATAGCTCAACTGGAATTCCATCACCTCCACTAGCTTTGTTCATAGTGCTGCTTTCTAAGGCCCACTTGACTTCACATTCCAGGATGTCTGGCTCTAGATGAGTGATCACACCATCATAATTATCTTGGTTGTGAAGATCTTTTTTGTACAGTTCTTCCATGTATTCTTGCCACCTTTTCTTAATATCTTCTGCTTCTGTTAGGTCCAAACCATTTCTGTCCTTTATCGAGCCCATTTTTGCATCAAATGTTCCCTTGGTATCTCTAATTTTCTTGACGAGATCTCTAGTCTTTCCCATTCTGTTCTTTTCCTCTATTTCTTTGCACGGATCGCTGAAGAAGGCTTTCTTATCTCTTCTTGCTATTCTTTGGAATTCTGCATTCAGATGCTTATATCTTTCCTTTTCTCCTTTGCTTTTCATTTCTCTTCTTTTCACAGCTATTTGTGAGGCCTCCCCAGACAGCCATTTTGCTTTTTTGCATTTCTTTTCTATGGGGATGGTCTTGATCCCTGTCTCCTGTACAAGGTCAAGAACCTCTGTCCATAGTTCATCAGGCACTCTATCTGTCAGATCTAGGCCCTTAAATCTATTTCTCATTTCCACTGTATAATCATAAGGGATTTGATTTAGGTCATAACTGAATGGTCTAGCGGTTTTCCCTAATTTCTTCAATTTAAGTCTGAATTTGGCAATAAGGAGTTCATGATCTGAGCCACAGTCAGCTCCTGGTCTTGTTTTTGCTGACTCTATAGAGCTTCTTCATCTTTGGCTGCAAAGAATATAATCAATCTGATATTGGTGTTGACCATCTGGTGATGTCCATGTGTAGAGTCTTCTCTTGTGTTGTTGCAAGAGGGTGTTTGCTATGACCAGTGCATTTTCTTGGCAAAACTCTACTAGACTTTGCCCTGCTTCATTCCGCATCCCAAGGCCAAATTTGCCTGTTACTCCAGGTGTTTCTTGAGTTCCTACTTTTGCATTCCAGTCCCCTATAATGAAAAGGACATCTTTTTTGGGTGTTAGTTCTACAAGGTCTTGTAGGTCTTCATAGAACCATTCAACTTCAGCTTCTTCAGCATTACTGGTTGGGGCATATACTTGGATTACTGTGATATTGAATGGTTTGCCTTGGAAACGAACAGAGATCATTCTGTCATTTTTGAGATTGCATCCAAGTACTGCATTTCGGACTCCTTTGCTGACCATGATGGCTACTCCATTCCTTCTGAGGGATCCCTGCCCGCAGTAGTAGATATAATGGTCTCTGAGTTAAATTCACCCATTCCAGTCCATTTTAGTAAGCTGAGTCCTAGAATGTCGACGTTCACTCTTGCCATCTCTTGTTTGACCACTTCCAATTTGCCTTGATTCATGGACCTGACATTCCAGGTTCCTATGCAATATTGCTCTTTACATCTTGGACTTTGTTTCTATCACCAGTCACATCCAGCTGGGTATTGTTTTTGCTTTGGTTCCATCCCTTCATTCTCTCTGAAGTTATTTCTCCACTGATCTCCAGTAGCATATTGGGCACCTACTGACCTGGGGAGTTCCTCGTTCAGTATCCTATTATTTTGCCTTTTCATACTGTTGCCACTAGCATAGGCAACCAATAATACACTTTGTTTCCATAGATTTGCCTATTTGGATATTTTGTATAAATGGAATAATAAAATATGTTGTCATTTGTGGCTGGGTCCTTTCATACACTGTATTTTTCTCCTACACTGTATTTTTCAGATTCATTCCTTTCAATACTTGTCAAAATCCAGTAATGGACAATTGGTTTGTTTTCAGCTTTTGGCTATTATGTACTCATAATATATAATATTATATAATAATAATATATCACATACATATAATAATACATAATGCTGTTATGAATATTCATGCACAAGTTTGTTATTTTGTCTGTCTTCAGCAGAATTACCTGGTCATCAGTTCAGTTCAGTTCAGTTCAGTCACTCAGTCGTGTCCAACTCTTTGCGACCCCATGAATCGCAGCACGCCAGGCCTCTCTGTCCATCACCATCTCCCAGAGTTCACTCAGACGACTCACATCCATCAAGTCCATGATGCCATCCAGCCATCTCATCCTCGGTCATCCCCTTCTCCTCCTGAACCCAATCCCTCCCACCATCAAAGTCTTTTCCAATGAGTCAACTCTTCGCATGAGGTGGCCAAAGTACTGGAGCTTCAGCTTTAGCATCATTCCTTCCAAAGAAATCCCAGGGCTGATCTCCTTCAGAATGGATTGGTTGGATCTCCTTGCAGTCCAAGGGACTCTCAAGAGTCTTCTCCAACACCACAGTTCAAAAGCATCAATTCTTTGGCGCTCAGCTTTCTTCACAGTCCAACTCTCACATCCATACATGACCACAGGAAAAACCATAGCCTTGACTAGACGGACCTTAGTCGGCAAAGTAATGTCTCTGCTTTTGAATATGCTATCTAGGTTGCTCATAACTTTTCTTCCAAGGAGTAAGCGTCTTTTAATTTCATGGCTGCAGTCACCATCTGCAGTGATTTTGGAGCCCCCAAAAATTAAGTCTGACACTGTTTCCACTGTTTCCCCATCTATTTCCCATGAAGTGATGGGACCAGATGCCATGATCTTCGTTTTCTGAATGTTGAGCTTTAAGCCAACTTTTTCACTCTCCACTTTCACTTTCATCAGGAGGCTTTTTAGCTCCTCTTCACTTTCTGCCGTAAGGGTGGTGTCATCTGCATATATGAGGTTATTGATATTTCTCCTGGCAATCTTGATTCCAGCTTGATCCAACCCAGCATTTCTCATGATGTTCTCTGCATACAAGTTAAATAAGCAGGGTGACAATATACAGCCTTGACATACTCCTTTTCCTATTTGGAACCAGTCTACCTTTTCAGGAACAGACTGGCTTTCCAAGGCAACTGCACTATTTTACATAACCACTAGCAGTATATGAGTGTTCTAATTGCTTCACACCCTTGCTAACACTTGTTGTTATCTGTCTTTTGAATTATAGCCATCCATCCTGGTAGGAATATAGCAGTGTCTCATTGTGATTTTGATTTGCATTTTCTTTAATCAGCTAATAATATTGAGCATCTTTTCCTATGCTTATTGGCCATTGGTATGTTCTTTGGAGAAATATCTATTCAGCTCCTTTGCCCATTTTTAATTGTGTTGTCTTTTTATTATTGAACTGTAAAAATTCTTTCTTCTAGATCTAAGTCCTTTAGCAGATTTATGTTTGACAAAAATTTTCTTCCACTCTGTGGATTATTTTTCACTTTACTGATGATGTCCTTTGAAAACTTTTGAAGCAAAGGTTTTTAACTTTGATGAAGTTCAATATGCTATTTTTCCTTTGAGGCTTATGTTTCTGTTGCCATATATAGGAAACAATTTCTACACTGAGATCATGCAGATTTGGGCCTATTTTTTTTTAAAGACTCTTAGAGTAGTAGTGCTTACATTAAGGTTATTAATCCAGTTTGAGTTAATTTCCCTATATTGAATGCAATAGGGGTTTGGCTTCATTATTGTGCATTTGGATATCACTCTGTCCTAGCACCACTTCTAGTCTTTTAGGTCACTCTGTTGCTAGCCAGGAGAAATAGCTCAAAACCTCAACCCACACAGCTGTAGGCAGTTCAGTGCCATCACCGCTATTTGTAAGGATTCCTCCATAGAGAAATGAGTCACACTTCATCATCACTCCTAAACCTCTCTCTTCTGGGCTTTTTTCTATCACAGATGCTAACTGGCTCAGAAAGTAGATGCCCGTGAACTGCACACATTGCAAAAGAAGTCCACAGTTTGCCTTCCAATTCACTTTCCTCCTGAGAAAAGGGATTCCAAGCAGGGCTCCCCCACACGCATGGCCTGGCTGAAGTATACATGTCACATAAACAACCTTGCCACTCCCGCCTTAGCTGACGGTACCAGGGAGCAGCTGCAGAGGTATGAAGAAAGCCAGATCTTCCTGACTCAGGGATCAAACCTGGTCTGCTGCACTGCAGGCAGATTTTTTACCGTCTGACCACAAGGGAAGCCCCATGAACTCTTAAGATGGCTTGATATAGACACTGCTTTAGAGGTATACACCATATGTGTGACAGCAAACTGAACCCATCAAATCCTCTATTTTGGGAAGTGTAAGTACTCCCACTAAAGTTGTGAGATTAATGGGAGCTCTTGATCACAACAACCGATTACACCAAAGATGATTTTGGCTTAGACATCTTTTTTCAGGGGTCCCACTGCGACACTATGGATATGATGTCTTATTGGAATAAAGTCCTGAAAGTAATCCTTTCTGGCATGGAAAAAGCCCTATTTGGTTTTGTTATGTCATTCTCCATTCACTTTTTTTGGTAAGACTTCAGATTCTTAAGAATGATCTTCAGGTTTCCTTTTAATCCATCTCAGTTGAGAATATCTAGATTACGCTACTTTGTGATTGGCTTTAAACTCATCAGGTTCCATATTCTAAAACAGTACAAGTAGTGAGGTGAAGTGAAGTCGCTCTGTCGTGTCCGACTCTTTGCGACCCCATGGACAGTAGCCTGCACCAGGCTCCATGCGATTTTCTAGGCAAGAGTACTAAAGTGGGTTGACATTTCCTTCTCCAGGGAATCTTCCCGACCCAGGGATCAAACCCACAAATGATATGAAAATCTCCAATTCTTATCAACTGGGGAAGAATTATCCATAATTACCTCTAGCCTAGAGTATGTTTTCTTTTTTTTGAGATTTAATAATTTTATTTCTATTTTTTTCCTTGATTATCATGCCATTCAGGCTTTCTATTTCTTAGAATCAATTTTGATCATTTCCTCCCTCCCCAGAAAACCATCCATTGCTAAGTTACTCTGCTCCAGCTGTTCACATGATTGATTTTTAATTTGTTAATATTCTGTATACCTATTATTGTATTACTATTCTGAGCTACATTTTTATTTACATAATTTCTCCACTTCTGTTGTGATTAAAATTTCCAGAAGTTTGTCTCTTTAAAGAACCAGTTCTGACAAATCTACAAATTCCACAGTTTTCTACTTTAAAGTATATTTTTTATAACTGTCTTATTTATACTTTCTTTAAAGTTTTCATTCTTTTTCTAGCTTCTTGGTATAAAAAATTAGTATATTTTTCCAAAAACTTTAATTATATATTTTTCTACCTCCATCTTTATAAATGGATTATTTATAAAGGTCTATAAAGGTACATTAATTTGTGGTTAAATCAAATACTCCAAGCATCCTTGAAAGGATGTTATTTGTTATGATATTAATATAATAATATGTATTACATAATAATGTTAATATTTAGATAATTTCATCCCTTTAAAAATTACTTCCGTTTAAGAATAACGATGTGTTGAAATGTGATATTTTCTTTCTTAATATTTCCAGTGCTTTTGTTATGTATATTTTGATGTTTCCTTAGCACATGCACTTTCATTACTATTGACTCTCCCCTCCCAGTTAGTGTTTCTCAGTGACTGGCAGCATCAGCCTCACCTGGGAATTTCTTAGAAATGCAAATCCTCATGACCCAGCCCAGACTTAATAAATCAGAAACTCTGTGGGTGGGGCCCAGGGATCTGCTTATTAACAGACCCTCCAGGTGATTCCGAAGCAGCTTAACTCAAAGAACCACAGATCTATATCAGCTGTTCTAGCAGTAAGATAATTCTAATAACTTGGTTAACAGTTACTATAAGCACTCTACTTTCTTTCTTGTTTCTGCTTTCCTGACATATTTTTACATTTTATTTTATTATTGAATATAGCAAACCACTGAATTTTATTTTGTGATCAAATTTCAGAAATTTTAACTTCTTTAAACAGTAAAGTTTAAGCTTTTTCCATTTACTCTCATACTTATTATATTTGGTCTAAAGCCATTGGAGTTTCCTTGGTGGCTCAGTGGAATCTGCCTGCCAATACTGGAGACAAGGGCTCGATCCCTGGGTTGGGAGGATCCCCTGGAGAAGGAAATGATAATCTGCTCCAGTATTCTTGCCTGGGAAATTCCATGGACAGAGGAACCTGGCAGACCCACAGGGTCGCAAAAGAGTCAGACACGATTTAGTGACTCAACAACAACAACAATGCCATTTTATGCTTTCTGGTTTTTGTTTCTTTGATATTTCCTTTCTGTTCTAGTATTCTGTAGGTTAAACTTTATTTTACTCTTCTAAAACTTTTGAAAATCTAGTAGTGAGTTGCATGTAAAACTTTCAAAAGCACTCTCAAATCTATCTTTATTTACCAAATACAAAGACTGTCATTTTTACTGTACTCTGTTAAAGACAAGACAATCAGCAGCTGTATTTTTCCCTTGCCCTCCGTTCTTTCTTTTATTTTGAATTCAGATAATATTGTTTTCTCCTTTAGATATATAAAATATGTATAATTTCTTAATATATAGTCCTGTGCCTTCTGTGCAAATACATTTATCACTAAATTAATATATTCAATGCTTACCGCAGTGTAAAATATATCTTAATGATCTGGAACACCTTGTCACTACTTTGTTAAGCAATATTACGTGGGTGTTATGTCTCTCCAGGTACCAAACATACCTGATGGTGTATCCCTTCATACGAGAGCCACAGCACTCTCCAGTAAGTTCTACACACACTACGACATTGTTTTCTAACATTTACTGTTGCCAAGAATTCTAAAATCAATCTACTTTTTGCTCATTTGCCAGAACTGGGTTTTTTCTTTCTTATCAGGATGCTTGTACGATCACCTCTTTTTCTTTGAAATTCAATTTTCTTAATTTTTAAAGTATCTTAATCCACAAATCCTTTTTTCATATTTTCCTCTATGTCCTCTACTCCATTTGTTCTGGATTCTTTTCCTAGACTGCCTATTAATTATGAAGTTAATTTCTTCTTTCTGTTGCCTATAGAGGTTTCCCTGGTGGCTCAGTGGTAAAGAATCCGCCTGCCAATGCAGGAGATGCAGGTTCAGTCCCTGGGTGGGGAAGAGCCCCTGGAGGAGGAAATGGCAAACCACTCTATTCTTGCCTAGGAAATCCCACGGAAAGAGGAGCCTCGCGGGCTACAGTCCGTGGGGTCGCAAAGAGTCGAACATGACAGAAGCGACTAAAAGACAACTCCTTTCTCTTGCTTATAGAGGTCATTTTGTTTGATATTGCTCTAATATCTTTGCCCCTTTCTTCTGCATTCAAAGAACATCTAAAATTTGTCTTCCACCTCACTTAATTCCTTCTTTTAATAGTATATGGTCTCCACTTTCTTGGTTCCTATATGAACTTTCTTTTAGTTACTTTGTTTGTTCCTCTGAATGCATCCTTTTGTTTTCTTATCCTTTCCCTTCCATAACAGCTTGGTCAGTTAAATAGAAGCAAGTACCTTGTCTATCTTGTTAGGAATTATATTTTTTAATGTATTTTTGGTTTCTCATAAGAAATTTATCTCAGAATAAAGTGAATTTGCTTAGTCACAGTACATTACCATGCTTCTCTTGTGCTGAGAATTTTTCCATAAACCTTATATTGATGTTTTTCTGTTCTCATCTTTATGAAAGAGATAACATACTTATCCAGGACTGAAGCATTACCAAGAAAGAGCTGCTTAGAGACTAGTCAGTATTTGGGTGATGAGTAGTAAAAGAGGGTGTCCCCTCAACTCCTTCATATCCTATATTCCAATCCACAGGAGAAAAAAGTAGCAATGGGTTATAAATGCAGAGATTCAGCAACCTGGAGATTAAACAGGGCCACTTGTGAAATCAATATCTATAACATCAAAGAGAGGAAAATACCTCATGCTATGCCCTCATTGGGTACATTCCTGGTCCTATAATTTTCTGAGCCAGAAGGAAATTAAGGCCCAGAGAAGTCAAGCCATCTCCCCAGCTGTAACACAGTCTAAACCTGAATCCAGGTGTCTGACCTCCAAACTCAACTTTTCTTCTTTTCCCTGAAATATCCCTGTCTTCTCTGAGATTAATTCTGTTATTGCATTATGATTTTTTGCTTCTTTTCTTCATACGTCTGGTGATCAGTGGTTGTATTCATATTGCTGAATAAAGTACTAGGTTGATTAATGGTTAATGATGAGTGTGTGTTTGCTCAACCATTACCAGCATTCCCCTCCCTACCCCTTAGAGAGAGGCATGAACGTGGGCTCTTCCTCTGCAGGTGGAGTGTGTTCACTGGGAAGCATCTCTTTAAGGTGTGAGGGTGGGGAACAGGCAGCAACATCTCCAGTGCCCACTGGCCCCAATGTCTAGATAAAGAAAACTGATAAGATCTGTGGGGCCTGGCCGCTTGCATGCAGATTTCCTGATTTCTTCAGAAAATATGCTTCTCTCTTCAGCCTTAGAGGGAAAGGACACCCACTCTGCAGGCAGAGTTAATGGGGGAAAGGAGGGAAGTTTAAAAGTTAAACGAGCCAGCCATCCTACAGACTGTTTTTTTTTCTATCTCTGTTGTGGCCACTCCAACTCCCAGGCTGTGTTCCTCCATATTGTTGACTTTGGCAAGTGGGCAGGCTCCCCTTCCCAAAGAAACCTGCCTCCCCTCTGTTCCGCTGCTGTCTTTAGGGCAAGACTGAGCCCTGGCCCTCTCCATTCTGGCTAGCCCATGAATTTAAACTCAATCTGCTTTCGATTTTCTAGAAACCCTTCAAAATATTTGATGTTCTAACATGCCACACTACTTTCTCATTTTAGTGAATCATGTTGATGTTTTAAGGGTGAAAGGGGTTGAACGCCCGTGCTCAGTCTGCCTTCAGGAACTGAAACCTAGGCAGGGAATTTCCAACAATTAACCTAACAGAGAGCTGCAGAGAATATTAAGAACACTATTTTGCTGTAAATTGGTGCAGCCACTATGGAAAACAGTACGGAAAGTCCTCAAAAAAACAAAAATGGATTTGTCATATGATCCAGCAATCCCACTCCTGGGCATATATCCAGAGAACACCACAATTAAGAAAGATGCATGCACCTCTATGTTCATTGCAGCACTATTTACAATAGCCAAGACACGAAAGCAACCCACATGTCCACTGACAGATGAATGGATAAAGATGTGGCGTATAAAACAATGGAATACTACTCAGCCATAAAAAAGAATGGAATAATGCCATCTGCTGCAACATGGATGGACGTAGAGATTCTTATACTAAGTGAAATAAGGCAGAAAGAAAGGCAAATGCCGTATGATATCAATTATGTGGAGTCTAAAATGACACAAATGAACTCATCTACAAAACAAACAGACTCACACAGAGATGAGACATGGTTGCCAAAGTGGTAGAGAGGTGAGGAAGGGACTGATTGAAAGTTTGGGACTAACAGGTGCAAGCCACTACATGTAGAATGAATAAACAACAAGGTATGACTGTACGGCACAGAGAAGCATATTCAATATCCTGTAGTGAACCATAATGGAAAAGAATATGAAAAAGAATGTATGCTGCTAAATCGCTTCAGTCATGTCTGACTCTGTGCAACCCCATAGACAGCAGCCCACCAGGCTCCGCTGTCCCTGGGATTCTCCAGGCAAGAACACTGGAATGGGTTGCCATTTCCTTTTCCAATGCATGAAAGTGGAAAGTGAAAGTGAAGTCGCTCAGTCGATACATATATATATACACATATGATTGAATCACTTTGCTGTACAGCTGAAATTAACATATTGTAAATCAACTATGCTTTGATAAAAAATTTTTTATACACCCGTGGTGGATTCATGTCAATGTATGGCAAAACCAATACAGTATTGTATAGTAAAATAAAGTAAAAATAAAATTTTTTAAAAAAAGAATACTATTTAAGACACTTTAAGTGCCTTAAAATAATATATTTTTATTCTAAAATTTAAAATTTTATAATTATGTGTCATAATCCTGGATAGTCTATAAAATTTCTGTTTGTTCTATGAATTCTATAAATTTTATAATTTATATTTATATATGTTATATATTGATAATTTATATTTTATATAAACTATTTAAAATACTGTATTTTTTAAACTACCCTATATTTTTCATAATGATAAAAGAATGTTTTAAGAGTGTGTTGAGAAAATATCAGAATAGTGGCTTAAAACTCTGTCCCAAAATTCTATAACTATGTCGGCGACATGTTCATTATTTATTGTAGTGATCATTTCACAATATACACAAATACTGAATCATTATGTTGTATACTTGAAACTACTATAATGTATGTCAATTACACCTCAATGAAAAGATAAATCTAAGTCAGAAGAAGACAAATACTATATATCACTTACATGTAGAATCTAAAATAATACAACAAACTACAAAATACAACAAAAAGCAGCAGACGCAAAGATGTGGAGAACAAACGAGTGCTCACCAGTGGGGAGAGGGAAGGGGGAAGGGCAATAAAGGGGTGGGGGACAGGGATGTTCAGTTCAGTCGCTCAGTCATGTCCGACTCTTTGCCACCCCATGAATCATAGCACGCCAGGCCTCCCTGTCCATCACCAACTCTCGAAGTTCACTCAAACTCACGTCCATCGAGTCAGTGATGCCATCCAGCCATCTCATCCAGGGTCGTCCCCTTCTCCTCCTGCCTCGAATCCCTCCCAGCATCAGAGTCTTTTCCAATGAGTCAACTCTTCGCGTGAGGTGGCCAAAGTACTGGAGTTTCAGCTTTAGCATCATTCCTTCCAAAGAACACCCAGGACTGATCTCCTTTAGAATGGACGGGTTGGATCTCCTTGCAGTCCAAGGGACTCTCAAGAGTCTTCTCCAACACCACAGTTCAAAAGCATCAATTCTTCGGTGCTCAGCCTTCTTCACAGTCCAACTCTCACATCCATACATGACTACTGGAAAAACCATAACCTTGACTAGACGGACCTTTGTTGGCAAAGAAATGTCTGCTTTTCAATATGCTATCTAGGTTGGCCATAACTTTTCTTCCAAGGAGTAAGCGTCTTTTAATTTCATGGCTGCGGTCACCATCTGCCATGATTTTGGAGCCCAAAAAAATAAAGTCTGACACTGTTTCCACTGTTTCCCCATCCATTTCCCATGAAGAGATGGGACCAGATGCCATGATCTTCATTTTCTGAATGTTGAGCTTTAAGCCAACTTTTTCACTCTCCTCTTTCACTTTTATCAAGAGGCTTTTTAGTTCCTCTTCACTTTCTGCCATAAGGGTGGTGTCATCTGCATATCTGAGGTTATTGATATTTCTCCCCGTATTCTTGATTCCAGCTTGTGCTTCTTCCAGCCCAGCATTTCCCATGATGTTCCCTGCATATAAGTTAAATAAGCAGGTTGACAATAGATAGCCTTGAAGTACTTCTTTCCCTCTTTGGAACCAGTCTGTTGTTCCATGTTCAGTTCTAACTGTTTCTTTCTGACCTGCACATAGGGTTCTCAAGAGGCAGGTCAGGTGGTCTGGTATTCCCATCTCTTTCAGAATTTTCCACAGTTTATTGTGATCCACATAGTCAAAGGCTTTGGTATAGTCAATAAAGCAGAAATAGATGTTTTTCTGGAACTCTCTTGCTTTTTCCATGATCCAGCAGATGTTGGTAATTTGATCTCTGGTTCCTCTGCCTTTTCTAAAACCAGCTTGAACATTCACGTACTGCTGAAGCCTGGCTTGGAGAATTTTGAGCATTACTTTTCTAGCATGTGAGATGAGTGCAATTGTGTGGTAGTTTGAGCATTCTTTGGCATTGCCTTTCTTTGGGATTGGAATGAAAACTGACCTTTTCCAGTCCTGAGGCCACTGCTGAGTTTTCCAAATTTGCTGGCATATTGAGTGCAGCACTTTCACAGCATCATCTTTCAGGATTTGAAATAGCTCCACTGGAATTCCATCACCTCCAATAGTTTTGTTCATAATGCTGCTTTCTAAGGCCCATTGACTTCACATTCCAGGATGTCTGGCTCTAGGTGAGTGATCATACCATCATGATTATCTGGGTCGTGAAGATCTTTTTTGTACAGTTCTTCTGTGTATTCTTGCCACCTCTTCTTAATATCTTCTATGAAGACCTACAAGACCTTTTAGAACTAACGCCCAAAAAGGATGTCCTGTTCATTATAGGGGACTGGAATGCAAAAGTAGGAAGTCAAAAAACACCTGGAGTAACATGCAAATTTGGCCTTGGAGTACAGAATGAAGCAGGGCAAAGGCTAAGAGAGTTTTGCCAAGAGAACACACTGGTCATAGCAAACATCCTCTTCCAATAACACAAGAGAAGACTCTACACATGGACATCACCAGATGGTCATCACCGAAATCAGACTGATTGTATTCTTTGCAACCAAAGATGGAAAAGCTCTATAAAGTCAACAAAAACAAGACCAGGAGCTGACTGTGGCTCAGATCATGAACTTCTTATTGCCAAATTCAGACTTAAATCGAAGCAAGTATGGAAAACCACTAGACCATTCAGGTATGACCTAAATCAAACCCCGTATGATTATATAGTGAAAGTGAGAAATAGATTTAAGGGCCTAGATCTGATAGATAGAGTGTTGATGAACTTTGGACAGAGGTTCTTGACCTTGTACAGGAGATAGGGATCAAGACCATCCATATGGAAAAGAAATGCAAAAAAGCAACATGGCTGTCTGGGGAGGCCTTACAAATAGCTGTGAAAAGAAGAGAAGGGAAAAGCAAAGGAGAAAAGGAAAGATATAAGCATCTGAATGCAGAGTTTCAAAGAATAGCAAGAAGAGATAAGAAAGCCTTCCTCAGAGATCAATGTAAAGAAATGCAAAGAAATAGAGAAAAACAACAGAATGGGAAAGATCTCTTCAAGAAAATTAGAGATACCAAGGGAACATTTCATGCAAAGGGTCATTAGAGAATACATTTAATAGATATAACCTATAATTTATGCAATAGCCTAAGATATTGACAGATCAAGTTAGAAATGAAGCTATTTTCTCAGAAAGAACCATTTGGTAAAAGTAAAATAAAAATAAAAATTTAATAATAATAATTTAAAAACGCAACTCTGTCCCATGAAGCCCTGAAGTTCAGCAAAGGTGGCTCAAGGATGAAAGAGGAGGTTGAGATAACAGACCCCCAGTGTCCCTGCCCTACTTCAGAAACAGTACCACTCTTCCTGCCACTTTCATCTATTTCATCTATATGAGATTTTGCATATGATTTTATCGGAAAAATGGTCACCATCGCCTAAAAAACTATTTGAAACATATTGTACTAGAAGCTTTATATTTGGTTTATTTGGGGACACTGTGATTTGTAAATAGGCTTTTTTGTTTATTTAATAATCACTAAATTGGCTTCTTTTAACAAGCACAATTTATCTAATTCTAGCTTTTGGAATGTGTGTTCTCCTTGATTGGATCACAGGTTTCTCCTGCCACCTGGTGGCAACAGATGTCTATTGCAGGGGCAATGTCTAAATTTAGCGGGTATCTGCTGAAGTTGCAAATACAGCCCACAAAGCTATTCTTAGAGATTTTTTAAAACATCCAATTACAAGTTACAAGACAATTCTACATCCATTGTATCATTTTTTTCCTCCCACCAGATTTCACAGTGGGTATTCATATTCTTTCCTATTTTCAGCAGAGAAAGAAGCAGCTCAAGGGCTAAGGAACTGACCTTAGATGGTAGCCAGACAATAATGGGATTAGAACTCAGCCCCAAACTTGCAACAGCCATGAGAGTGATAGCTTCCTGACAATCTTTAAGGTCTTAAATCTAGGAAGATAGTTGGGCTGGAGGTACAATATTGGTGGCCATCAGAATAGAAGAAATATTTGAAGGTTGATCAAAACTTGAAACCAAGAAAAATGACACAGTGGGGTTCTAATAAACAAACCAAGATGGCCTGGCTTAGGGACAGCAGGTTAAAGAAAAGGAAGCTCATACTGCTGGCAGTCTGAAGTCACAATCTGAAGAATGGACATCTTTGTCTATTATGTGAAAACGCATAGTAAGAAGGAGGAGGAGGAAGAAAGAGAGGAAGGGGCACAGGAGACTTAACAGCTCTACTCTCCACTCTACTCTCCACGGTCTGCTGCTGCTAAGTCGCTTCAGTCGTGTCTGACTCTGTGCGACCCCATAGACGGCAGCCCACCAGGCTCCCCCGTCCCTGGGATTCTCCAGGCAAGAACACTGGAGTGGGGTGCCATTTCCTTCTCCAATGCATGAAAGTGAAAAGTGAAAGTGAGGTCGCTCAGTCATGTCTGACTCTTCACGACCCCATGGACTGGAGCCTACCAGGCTCCTCCAGCCATGGGATTTTCCAGGCAAGAGTACTGGAGTGGGGTGCCATCGCCTTCTCCGACTCTCCACGGTCTAGGTCAAATTAAAAACTCTAGCCTGTATTTGTTATGAGAAACGCAAATGTGACAAAAAGTAACAATGAAGTATGACTGTTCACAGCCTCTTTCCCTCCTTACCTCTCTTTCCCTAACCGATTATTTCTTGCCAATTATTCAATCAGTGCCTGGACATTTTTATAAATAGTGGGATAATCAACAAGAGAGGGAATATAAGAGGGAGAAGATACCTCTTAAAAGGAAAAGGAGAATTAAAAGCAGGAAAGGAAATGAAGAACAAACGGAAAGAATGTATCCAGACATGGGAGACCTTACAAGCTGGGTTTAGAGTTTGGGGTGGGAGAGAAGTGAAGCTTTGATAGTGTGTGTTGTATGGGAGATTAGTAAAGAGAGAATCTAGCTGGGCATAGCCTTAGACGGGTCACCAGGTAGGAGCAGTCACACAAGCAAGACAGCAAGTCACGAATCCAGGCAGATGGCCAGAGGTGCACAAAGGGCCACAGGTCAAAATTCCTGAGGAAGAGCCCAAGGCCAGTTGTGACTTCGAGGCGAAGTCTACGACAGAAACCAGCTCATCAGCAGAGATGGATCCTGAGCAATAGATGCCAAAGAGAAAAGGTCATATTCCACTGAACAAAGGAGAGGAGATTGAAGAAACCTTCTGACATATTCAAGTGCAATAGGAGAGAACTCTGTCCAGGCTTAAGAGCACAGCTCTGCCATTTTCTAGCTGGTGAACTTGGAGACTTCCTCCCCTCTCTGAGCTTCCACGCATCCTCTGGATAGTGAGATGTGGCTGGTGACCTCTGAGGGCTCTTTCGGCCCTGACCCTCAGCCTCAGCACCCCACTGGGCTGCAGGCACTCTAGCTGTCTCCTTCCCCAGGGACAGGTGAGACTGAGAGAAGCTGGTCCCCTTTGACTGCTGTTGCCAAGGGGAGGCCCACCACCAGCCCCAGCCTAGCAGCTTTCTCATCACCACAGCCTTCTCCATTGTCTCCCACCTGCCTTTGGTGCATGACCACCACAAGGCTCCAACGCTGCATCCCTCAGCATTCCCCGTGCTCTGGGCCTCTGCCTTTGCTCTGTCCTCTCTCTACCCAAAACAGGAATGTCACCTGCCAAACACTGTTTTATGCCTCTAAATATTGTCTATGACGGGAAGGAGCATTGCTCTCTTCTCTGATTCCTAGACTCCTAGAACTCTGGAGTTGAATGAGTTTATGATCATTATTTGTCTTCCAGTTCAGATGTAATCTGTCGGTATTCAATAAATATTTACTGATTCATTTATCAAGTGATGTATTAAGTTAATAAACAAGTAGATGTGCAGTGCTAACAAATGCACACACTTTTCACTATATTCACTGCCAACATCTCTATCATCTGAATTTTTCTAGTAATTCTTAACTGTTCTGCTTATATCTGCCTCCTTGTCCATCTTTCCTCCTTTTAAAACTTTAGACATAATATTTATCAGAGCTCTCTGCTCTACTCAGAGCTCTCCTGAGAGAGTTAAAGGCATTTGCAAACTCCTGTATGATCAAGGAAATCCCTTGTACCACGCTTTGCCTCCGTCACTCCACTCCAGCCACACTGACTTCCTTGGTGTCCTGCAAACATGCCCTAACTCTAACTCTTCTGGGACTCTGCCCCCAAATACCTGCCTGGATCATCCCTCACAGCCTTCAACTCTTTGTTCTCATGACATTTTCTCATGGAGGGTTTCCCTGTCTACCATATAATTTTCAACATGGAATTCCCTACAGCTTCTCCAGCTTTACAATAGATGACATAATTTACATACTGTATTTACTGTCTATCTCTTCCAGTAAGTTCCATGAGGAGGGGTTTGGGGTCTGTTTCATCCACTGCTTTATCCACAGTAGCTTGGCACTCAACATTTGAAATCCCTGGTTCTCAAGGTGTTCGACTACAGCATGGTATCTCATTCAAGTAAGCTAATCCAGCAGCCAAAATAGTTTGAACCTTTTGTTGTGGTCTTTAAAAACTCTGGAGAAGATGGCAATCATAATCCAAGTAAGATGTCTTAAAATTTTCCCTTCTACCCCAATTCTTAGATTCCAGAGCTGCTTCCTCCAACATCTTCACATCTCTCTCTGAACCCTCCCCAGGTACCCTGTCCATGTGAGGTCTTTATTCTCCTTCCTCGTGGAACCATTCCACCTACATCCCCAGCAGGACTTCTGCTCCTCCCACCTCAGAGCCACACTAGGATGGCTCCCTACTGAGGGAAGGGTCGAGTCCTCTAAGGAGCAAGGTTCTCTCTGTGCGCTCTTCCCAAGGTAACTGTAATAAAGAAATTTGGGGGCAATAAATTTGTCCATTTCTTAAAAATGCAACCTCAGAGAGCAAACAGGCCAGGGACTCCAAAATGTTCCCAAGGAGGCACTATATGTGTTATTGAGGCACTTGTCATTAACTTACCTATGAGCAGTGGGGTAGAAGTTAGAGACTTCCCTCCCCTCTCGTCTGTTTTTTTCTGTAGAGTTTGGAGGCTGGGGGACTGGAGCAACTAGCTAGAAGAGAAACTGAGTCAAGCCCTGGCAGTCCTGTCGCCATACTCAGGTGCTCAGCTCTCTGTTTGGGAAGTCTGGCTACCTAGAGAAGCATTTTCCAGGAAACAGCCAGGCCACAAAGTTCTCAGTTCCAGAGACCTGGTTATCTCAGTTGGTGGACAAGACTCTCAAGTGAAGAGAATAGGCACTTATTTGGAGAAAAACCCAAGAGTGATAGGACCCCAGAGCTTCTGTCCTTGAATCAGAGGAACTAAAGAACAGGGACCAGAATTACCACCTGAGCCATCACCAGAAGGGAGAGGGAAGAGCTGGGACCAAAGGTGAGCCAAGCACTCAGGAATTCCCTTGAGAGCAAATGTTGTGCAGGAAAGGAGGCCGGGAGAGTCGTGATGGGATCACTTGGTCCCAATCAGGCCTGAGGGCCTTCACTCATGTGAGCAAAGCTGCCCTTAGTCAAAATGGACACAAGGTCTGAAGTGAATGAAGCTACAGGTGGAGCCGTCAGAGGACGCAGGGTGGTCAGAAAATTCATCTATTTATTCATCCCACAAATATTTATTGAGTGCCTACTATTGCCAGGTACTCTAGGGGCTGACATCCTAGTCAAGTGACAAATCTCTATTTGGGGGACTTCCCTGGGAGACACGGGTCCGATCCCTGGTCCAGGAAGATCCCAAGTGCCAAGGGGCAACTAAGTTCATGCGTCACAACTACTGAAGCCCAGGCACCTAGAGCCCATGCTCCACAACACAAGAAGCTACTGCAGTGAGCAGCCCGCGTGCCACAACTAGAGACCAGGGCCCACTCACCGCAGCCAGAGGAAGCCTGCACGCAGCAACAAAGACCCAGCCAGTGCAGCAAGGAAAAAAAAAAAAACCTCTCTCTGGGACAAGTCAGAACTAGAGAACGTCCTCAGTACCTGCTCAGTCCACGCCCTATGGTAACTCTGACAACAAACTGCAGGGAGTCCAGTCAGCTGGTGCTACATATTTATTTTAACCCCAGAAAAAGTTTAACAACCAAAATAAAATCACAGTGCCTTGAAAAATAAAAGAATGTCCATGGCTGATTTTATTATTGTTATTTCCTAGAACTCTAGGCAGCCTACTCAGGATTCCAGGATTCCACAGAGCACAATTTAAAATCCTTTGTCCTCAGTCAGACTGACCTTCCAAAAACCAGGTGGACACACTCTTTATTCCCCCAGCAGCAGTAGCAGGGAGATATATCAAAGGAGAGTGAGCTAGGCTTCATTACAGGAGCTCTGAGGCTCGAACTGGGCCTCCCAGAGGGTCCATGTGGACTTATAAATAGACGCAGTAAGAGAGTAAATAATGAATTTGTGCAATTGGAGGAAAAAGCTCTAAAGCAGTTCTGGCGATGTGGAGACAACCATTTAAAAAACAGTGCCTGTGCACGCATCTCACCCGGCAGATATAATGGCTTCATATACATTCATGAGCTTTGGTCTCCCAACTCTTCCTCTTTTTCAATCACAATCATAAAAGACAAAGAAAAAGTGAGAGGGGAGAGAAAGACAGATAAACTTTAAGGCTCCGAATTGCAAACACAACCTACAGTTTGTAAATTGCTTGGAGACCTTTGGAGGGAGAATCAAGGAAATGAAAAGTAGAACATACAGGAATATTGCTGTTTAGGGGAAAGTCTCTGCTCTGGGCATAAAATCTTGTCTGGAGAATGGCTGAGAGGCACAGCCTGAACGCAAGATTGCCTTGTATAAAGGACGTGCCTCGCTCTTCACTCTGCATTCCTGTCTGCCTCCTGTGGCCGTCTCCAAGGTCATTTACTTGTGCAAGTACCAAGGCTCTATGGTTTTAGTGATATGAAAAAACAAGGGCCCAGGAGGCCTGGCTCTGCTTGTCAGCTTCTGTTATCCCAACCCTCCCAAGTAAATCTTTTTTTAAAGTGAGATATAGTTGATTTAAGGATATTACATTAGTTTCAGGTGGAGCCCGGGTAGGGCAGTGGTAAGAATCCTCCTGTCAATGTAGGAGCCGCAGGTTGGATCCCTGGGTCAGGAAGATCCCCTGGAAGAGGAAATGGCAACCCACTCCAGTAGTCTTGCCTGGAAAACTCCATGGACAGAGGAGCCTGGCCAGCTACAGTTCATGGGGCTGCAAAGAGTCAGACTTGACTGAGCAACAGCACACATGGGCCAGGTCGCTCTTCTGAGAGGCCAACCTGCCACCAGGTCAAGGGGTCTCAGAGCTCGAACCATGGAGTCTGATTTCCCGAGTTTAAATCCTAGCTCAGCCACTTTTTGTTTAACCTGCACTTTCTTCCATAAAAGAGTTAAGGTCATCTGCAAAAAAAAGGCTTTTCAGTTTCGCGCATTTATACACGTGTCACCTGGTGATTTGGGTAGGGGAATTTATTGTTTTTAGAAATAAACACGCACACACACACAGTGAGGAAGTCAGCTGCCAGTAACTTGAGGTCAAGTTATTGTTATTGCTAGGGTCTTGTGTCCTCAAAGGCAAGTGCGCGGTCTAACTTCAGCGGGAAGGAATCGAGCAGTGCGGCCGAAAGGGATGAACGAGAGATCACAGGCCAGCTTCCGTTTCCACACCAGCCTGTGTGCTTAGACCAAAGGCAGCCGAGAGGCAAGCAGCCAGCTCAGCAGGGTCACGGGGCTCGGGTGCCCCTTCCCTGTGAGTGAGACTGACCCCAGGCCCTGGAAAGCTGTTAGGGGGCTCGGGGCTGCCAGAGGAGCAGCTCTTCAGAAGAGATGTGAGATGAAGGTCGTACCCATTTGTGTTGAGCCCTGGCCTCGCTGCAGCGCTGAGTAGCCTTGGCCCAGGGCCAGCTTGGATAATTACATTTCACCTGCCCAGACTCCCCCATGGCTTCCCCTGAGAGGCATATTCCTCTTCCACGGCTGCCGTGATCCAAAACATAAATACTCTCTCAAAGGCAGTATTCTATGCCTGGGCAGCTGAGGTTTAGTTCCTTAAAAGGAAAATCCTCTTGTAACTACATACTTACTCTCATTCCTTCATTCCTTCGGCAAATAGTTATTAAGCAGCTACTTAATAAGTGCTAAGCACAGTGCGGAGAGCCGGAGTGAGGAAATGAGTAAGACAATAAATTCTCTGGCCCTGAAGCAGCTCACAGTCTAGCAGGAAAACCGTCAGGATGAATAGTGAATGTCTTTTAAAATGGAATCTACCTGGAGAACCAACAAGAAAGATTCCAGATCTGCACAGAAGAGTTAAGGATGGTTTCCAGTGTCGGCGATGTGGGAACTGAGCTGTTAACTAGAACCTCAGTCAGCAGATAATGAATAAGAACATGCAGAGCAGCACACAAGAGGTTATGCAGAGCAAGAGGGTATGAAAGAGCTTGGAACTGACAGAGCGAAAGACGAGAGTGACAGGAGTATACAGTAGGAGAGGGGTAAGAAGAGGAGGAGGCTGGAAACAGAGTCCCTGGTAAGAGGTGAAGAGCCTGGAATATTACAATAAGGATGTGTTTGCAGCACTTGAAGATTTTAAGCCTTGGAGCAACCGGTCCATCCGTGTTTATAAAGTCACTCTGCAGCAGTGTGGACAGGAGAGTGGGGAAACTAAAGAGCAAAGATCAGAAACATCAAAAATATGGCACTCTTCTCCTATACCCAATAAGAGGCAGTGGGAGAGAGGGGCAGACAGATACATGTTCAGGATGGGAAATCAACAGGTTCCTAGTGCCTGGTGGGATGAAAAGTGAGAGAGTAAAAGAACCTAGAAGAGTGGGCAGCTGGGTGGATGGTGGGACTATTAACCAGCCATAAAGGGGGCTCGCTCGGGGCCACAGAAGGCAGCCACGAATGTAGGTCTGGGCTCATGAACTCACAGAAGTTCTCTGCAAGCACCGCTGCATTTTATCAACAAATTTATCTCTGGAGGTTCTACACCTGGGTCCACAAACCTGAGATACCAATCCCGGAGAGGGCATGTTAAAACACATATTTCTGGGGCCCATCCCAGAGTTTTAGAAGGTCTAGGGTTCCCTCCCCAATAATTATATTTCTAACAAATTCCCTGTGATGTTGATGCACCTGACCTGGATGTCATGCAAGAACCTCTACTCTAGACTTTCATATGGGCTGTTTTACCCTGCTTGATCTGAGATTATCTCTGGGTGGGTGAAGACGATCAAAAATGTTCCTTTTTACCACCAGAATTTCAAGGATTCAGTTATAACCTTTAAGAACAAGTGTTTGTATTTAGTGGTGCTTAATCTCCCATTTTTTTTCTCAAATGACAGGGTTTTAAAACGTGTTAGCCAATAATAGGTAACGTGTTTTTTTTTTTTTTGAAGGTCAGCTACATGCCAGGCATCATGCTAAACATTTTTCATACACTGTCTCATTTAGTCCCATGGAAGTGAATACCATTACAATTCCCATGTCTCAGGTGAGGATAAGAGTAAGTGAAAGTCACTCTCTATGCGACCCCATGGACTATACAGTCGATGGAATTCTCCAGGCCAGAAAACTGGAGTGGGTAGCCTTTCCCTTCTCCAGGGAATCTTTCCAACCCAGGGATTGAATCCAGGTCTCCCACATTGCAGGCAGATTCTTTACTAGCTGAGCCACCAGAGAAGCCCAAGAATACTGGAGTGGGTAGCCTATCCCTTCTCCAGAGGATCTTCCCGACCCAGGAATCGAACCAGGGTCGCCTGCGTTGCAGGAGGATTCTTTACCATACTGATAATAGTTAAAATCAACCCAAGATCAAGTTGTTATTAAATGGCAGATTTACTAGAGTCTATACTCCAATACTATAGCTTACTGCATCCTTTAGCATCCCGTATTTTGTTCTATAAAATAGGTTAGCTATTTCACAGAACAAGACCAGAATTTTTCCACATCCTATTATGTCATTAACCTACAGTGCTTTCCTGAATCTGTTTGCAAAAATCTGCCAGCACATAGCTGGCAGACACGATAGAGTGTAACAATCATCTTTCAGCTTCTTAATAACCCTTGTGCATTGAACAATCAAGAAAATGGAAGGGTCAAGTGGAAGGCAACGCCCTGTAGGGCTATGATTGTGTTTGAGGATTTTCTGTGATGACGCCTGGGGGATATATGGGCATTCTCAGCATATTAAGAGTGTAAGAACCTCTCACAACATCTGTTCCAACAACATCTCTAGACAGTACATGCAGTATCATCCTTAAAAGACAATGTTCAGAAAGCCCTAAGCCATTGTTAAGAATTTTTTTGGCCACCTCCAAAGAGGAAAGCAAACAAAGCAAGCAATTCAAGTCCCAGCTCTCTACATGCAGCTCTACTGGTTATTTAGAATCGAGTAGTTATTTAGCCACTAGGTTACATGCCTAAACTGTAAGACAGAATGTGCCCTATGAGACTATACAACATCAGAAATCTGTGACCTAGGACTTCCCTGGTGGTCCAGTGGTTGAGCCCACTGGCCAAGTGCAGAGGACACGGGTTTGATCCCTGCTCAGGGAAGAGTCCACATTCTATGGGGCAACCAATCCCATGCGCCACAACTACTGAATTCACATACTCTAGAGCCCAGGCACCACAACAAGAGAGTAGCCCCTGCTCACCCCAACTAGAGATAAAGTCTGCGTACAGCAACAAAAATTCAGCCCCCACCCCCCCAAAAAAACTGTGACCTGTACACCCGGGTTATTTTAATGTAAATTCCTAAAAGCTGGGGATTACGAGTATGGTTGCTTGAGGAAGCCACGTGGACCAGGACACCCCTCTTGTGAGGACATGAAACTCTTTAAAGGGCATATGTGAGTGCCCTTCTGGAAAAGACAGCGCTAAAGAAAATTTCAGGAGGAGGACCCTCCCCAAACTGTCCCAGAACCAAGGCTGACCCACAGTCCGAGGCCTACTAGCAGGGTTCCTGGGATTAGGTTTCTTGTCATAGGCAAATTCCCAAGGTAAGCCTTCATATGTAAGCCTTCTCCCAAATCTGTCCATATTACTGGATTTCAGTCTCAGCACGAACCTGGACTTGACTCTCAGTCCCTGAGGCTCAGGTCTGGAAGTCTCACTCTACTTGATTCCAGGAGCCCTCCCACCCCGTTTACCAGGGCCTAGGCACTAGTATCCATAACAGTCCCACCACCAAAAATTATCTCCACACCTACTGCTGGCTAATATCTTACTTCAGACTGGGCAGAACAGCACTAACAGAATGCTGCCTCCTGTCTGAATTCCAGCAAAATCTTGGCTTTAGCTCCTGCTGCCTTGCTGCAGACACCACAACACTGCCTATTGGACACAGCTGTGTCCAAGGCTGCTGCTGCTGCTGCTAAGTCACTTCAGTTGTGTCTGACTCTGTGCAACCCCATAGATGGCAGCCCACCAGGCTCCCCCGTCCCTGGGATTCTCCAGGCAAGAACACTGGAGTGGGTTGCCATTTCCTTCTCCAATGCATGAAAGCAGTCGCTCAGTCGTGTCTGACTCTTCGCGACCCCATGGACTGCAGCCGACCAGGCTCCTCCACCCATGGGATTTTCCAGACAAAAGAACTGGAGTTGGGTGCCATTGCCTTCTCCAGTCCAAGGCTGCTAGTTCTCACCAAATTCATCTCCTCTTCTTGGGCTCATAGTCCAGTCTCAAGTTAGATGTGGCTGTATCACTCAGTTTTACCAAAGGGAAGTGAGTCATGGTATTTCAAGTTTAGCTCATAAAACCCTTGTATGTGCCTCTTTCCCTTTCCAGGACAACCTTGAAAGTCGTTTATTAAAAATGGCAAAGTTGTGCTCACTTTGGCAGTACATAAACTAAAAACTGGACTGATCCAGAGATGAGCGTGGCCCCTGCAGAAGGACGGCACCCAAATTCGTGACGCCTTTCACTTAACCTATAATGGAATATAATCTGAGGGAAAAAAAATAACTGAGTCACTTTGCTCCTAAAACACAATATTGTAAATCAACTATACTTCATTTTTTTTTTTTTTAAACTGCAAAGCTTATCAGCCTGGCTCTCTGAATGCCTGTGCAAAGCATTGTTCTCCACCAACCTGAAATGTCTTGAACCCTTGTTGGAACTGAAAATCAACTTGAATGTATTTGAGCCATTATACATTCTGGAAACTTAGGTTACTGCAGTTGGCGTAACCAACTAATACAAGTGGATCAACTCCCAATTCACTAAATACTCTTTATAGAGAATCATCCACGAGGACCCTCCTCCTTGATGAGTTAACCTCCCTGGCCCTGCACTCAGTCTCTGCTTGCTGGCTTCTCTTACCATGCATGGCTGAGATCCCAGCTTCTTCTCTGCCAATCCCATCTAAATAAGCATGGCAGTCTATGAACTCAGGGATGAAAAAGCTGGATTTAAGGCAAGGAGATGAGGATGCATACACACGCACAGCCCTGAGCCCGTTTCTCTCAATCTGCTCATCCGGGAGTGGCTTGCCTGGTATCCCTCAGTGAGGGAATGCAAGCCTGTAACTTTAGTTGTCACTCTGTGAAGAGATGACAGGATCCAGAATAATTCCAGTCAACATATTACTCACTTCCTTTGCTTTTCTAGAGTAGTTCTTGTTATTGTTGTGATAGAAGATGTGGAAATTGCCTTCTTTAGGGTAATCAGGAACTTCTGAAACCAGATGGAACTTCTGTTAACCCAGGTGATAAACACTGTTAACGGTGTTCTGGATCCCTATCTGAAATACACTCTTCTGGCCATGCTTGAGAGGCTTAGAACTTGAACCAGCAGAGTGCAGAGATGAGACACAAGGGAGAAGCATGGGGAACACAGTTAAGACTAGTGAATTATCATGACCATGGGCCAATTGTTGCACTTTATTTGCCATGAAGGGAATCCCTTGATCAGAAGAAATGCTATGTGGAATACTATGATGTACAGAAGGCATTCTGTAAACCCAAGGATGATAGTTTTGGCAGAAGCATTGCATTCAGGGAAATCAAATCCATGTTCAAAGTGTCTGTCCCAGTAAGAGCAAAGTGCTGCCCCTTCCATGATGGAAGCAGTCCAATGCAATCAAACTGGTGCCATGATGTAGGCTTAGTACTGTTCTCTATGGCTGGCAGATTGGGCGCTCAGCAGCAGCTACGGCCAGGATGGCTGTGGAGAGAAGTCTATGTTGTTGAACTCATATATAACCTCAATATAAATTGTGGATTGGCCTTTCCATTTTTTGGAAAAAAAAAAAAAAATTACTGGAATTTTTATAGGGATTGCATTTGGGTCTGTAGAGTGCTTTGGGACATACTGTCATCTTAACAATATTAAAAGTCTTCTAATGCATGAACATGGGTTATCTTTCCATTTATTTAGGTCTCCTTCCATTTCTTTCAGTGAGGTTTTATGTCTTCTTAAATTTGCTGAAATTATTTTGTGGCCTAACATATGGACTATGGTGGAGAATGTTCCATATGCCTTTGAGAAGTATGTTCTGCTGCTGTTCAATGGAATATTCTGTATTTGTCTGTTGGGCCCATTTCGTCTATAATGTTGTCCAAACTCACTGATTTCTTATTGATTTACTATCTATACGATCTATGCATTGTTAAAAATAGAGGACTGAAGTTCCTACTATTATTATAGTATTTCTTACTCCCTCAGATCTGTATTTGCTTCATATACTTAAGTGCTCTCATGTTGGGTGCATATATGTTATACCCTCTTAATGCACTGAATATCCTCTTAATGAATTGATCCTTTTATCATTAGTTATTGACCTTGTCTCGTTACTGTTTTTGACTTACAGTCTATTTTGTCTGATGTAAATATAGTTAGCCCTGGTCTCTTGAGTTCTGCTTACACGAAATATCTTTTTCTATGTTTCCACTTTCAGCATATGTGTATCCTTAAAGCTTAAGTGAATCTTTTACATGCAGCATATAGTTGGGTCTTATTTTCTTATCCATCTAGCCACTCTATGACTTTCCACTGAATAATTTAATCCACTTACAAGTTATTTTTTGATGACTTACTAATCAAGTGAGAACTTACTAATGACATCTTATTGTTTTCTGGATGTTTTTTAGTTCCCTTATTCCTCTCCTCTTCTCTTGCTGCTTTCCTTTGTGAACTGATAATTCTTCATTTTGATATGCTTTGATTCTCGAATCTTTACTGTTAGTTTATCTACTGTAGGTTCTGCTTTGTGGTTACTGTGACGCTTACATATGTTATAGATATACCAGTCTATTTTACACTGATAATGATTTATCTTCAATTATATACAAAACTCATGGGGTCACAAAGAGTCGGACACGACTGAGTGACTGAACTGAACTGATATACAAAACTACTCTCTTACTTTCCCTTTCATGTTTTCAATATCACAATTTACCTTTTTATATTATATATTCATAAATTATTAGTTATTTTTAATACTTTTGTTCTTTAACATTTATACTAGAGTTAAGTGGTTAACACATCACTATATTACAGTATTAGGGTATTCTGATTTTGACTACATACTTACCTTTTCATGTATATTTTCACACTACTAATTAACATATTTTCACATTTTCTTCATATTTTCATGTTATTAATTAGCACCTTTTTATTTTGGCTTCAATAAGTTCTTTCAGCATCTCTTACAAGGCAGGTCACTGGTGAGCCACTCCCTTCAGCTTTTGTCTGGGAAAGTACTTATATTACGTTAATTTTTGAGATACAACTTTGCCAGTCAGATATTATTGGCTGGCAGTTTTTTCTTTCAGTTGCATAGATTTCCTTTCAGTGGTATATATTTCATGTTGAATATATCATACTACTCTCACATAGTCTGCAAAGTTTCTGCTGTGAAATCTCCCAGTAGGCCTACAGGAGTTTCCTTGTAAGTACAACTTTCTTCCCTCTTGATGCTTTTAAGATTCTCTTGTTGTCTTTAATTTTTGACAGCTTTCTTGTAACATAATGTGCCTTGGAGAATATCACTTTAAGTTGAGATTGTTTGGTGACCTACAAGCTTCATGAATTTGAATATCCAAATTGTTCCCCAGATTTGGGACATTCTCTGCCATTATTTCTATAAATAAACTTTCTTTCTTCCTCTACCTCTCTTCTTCTTCTGGGACTCCAATAGTTCACGGATTGTTTCTTTTTAATTTTGGTCAATTTCTACTCTTAGCATAATAGTAGCTAGTCATTTCCCCACCCTAGCCCTCTCGGGCATTCATACATGTGTTCCAGGAACAACCTGCACACAAGTTGCAGGAGCCAGGGCTGGCAAAAAAGATTGTCTTCCAAATATCAGGAATCTATGCTGTGCTTGCTGATTGATGTTTTTGATCACAAAGGTGCAAAGTAGGCATCCATTTTTGTTTCAGCCCTTGCCCCTGAATTAAATAACTTCTAGGGGATATGCAGGGCCAGTGCCTGTTTTCTTCTCTTCATTTTTCTCTTTTCCCCCTTTTAGGATCCAGACATTAAAGGCTAGGACATTCAAAAATAATTGCATCTATGGAAGAAATGAGAAAGTGACTGTGCATGCCCAGTAAAAGGCACAGGCTGAAAACAGACATGAGAAGACCTTATGTTTATACATCAGGCTAATTCCTAACATAAAAATAATCTGTAACAAACACAAGATAAAACAAAACAATAAACAAAAACAATTTCTTATAAACCACCAAACCCTAGGAAGGGAGAGAACCTGATTTGCATTTACAACATTATTAGATTCAAATGTCCAGCTGTCAACAAAATTCACAAAAGAAACAGAAAGTATGGCTCATTCAAAATAAGTAATCAGAAACTGTCACTGAAACAGACTCGTAAATCTGGTGGCAGATTTACGAGATAAAGACTTTTAAAAAGTCTTAAAGATGTTCAAAAAACTAAGAGAGCATGTGGAGAAGCCAAGACAACTATGTGTTAAAAAAAAAAAAAGGAAACATCACTAGATGGAAAGCTAAAAAACAAAAAGAAATTCTGCAGCAGAAAAGTACAACAATTGAAATTTAATATTTACTTGAGAGAGGCAAAGATAAATTTGGATAGGCAGAAGAAATAATCAGCAAAACTGAAGACAGGACAATGAAAATTATTAGAGGAACAGAAAGAAAAAAGACTGAAAACTGAACAGAGCCTTCCTGACTACCATCTAGCAGAACATTATCCACACTGTAGGAGTCTCACATGGAAAAGAGAACAAGAAAGAAGAGACAGTATTTGAAGAAAAAAATGGCTGAAAACTTTCCAAATTTTATGGAAGACATAAACATTCAAGAAGCTCAATGAACTCCAAGTAAGATTAACTCAAAGAAACTCATACCAAGACACATTATAATCAAACTTTCAAAAGACAACCTTGAATGCACCAAGAGAGAAGTGATTCATCATATATAAGGGATACTCAATAATACTGTCAGCAGATTTCTTATCAGAAATGTTGGAGGCCAGAGGTAGACCAACATATTCTAAATGTTAAAAGAAAAAAACTTGATGACCAAAAATTTTACATCCAGCATAAATATCCTCGAAAAGTGAGTGAGAAATCAAGGCATTCTCAAATAAACAAAAATTGAGTTTGTTACCACTAAATCCTCCCTAAAAGAAATACTCAAGTGAGTTGCTATGTGAAATGAAAGGATACTCAACAGTAACTTGAGGTGATATAAAGAAATACAGAATTAATAAAGGCAAATAGATGTACAATGATAAAACCTGATATTACTGTTAATAATGGTTGACAACTCCACATTTTGTTTTCCACAATGTAAGAGACTGATATATCTTTTAAAAACAATTATTAGTTCAAAAGTAATACTGTAACTATGTAATACTAAGTAATACTGTAACTATGGTTTGTAACTCCACATTTGGTTTTCTACTTAAGAAGCTGATGCATTTATATTATTAGTTTATATTTGGGGGCACATAATGTATAAAGATGGGGCTTCCCTGGTGGCTCAGAGGTTAAACGTCTGCCTCCAATGCGGGAAACCCGGGTTCGATCCCTGGGTTGGGAAGATCCCCTGGAGAAGGAAATGGTAACCCACTCCAGTATTCTTGCCTGGAGAATCCCATGGACAGAGAAGCCTGGTAGGCTACAGTCCATGGGGTCGCAAAGAGTCAGACACAACTAAGCAACTTCACATAATGAATAAAGATGTAATTTTATGACATCAACAATCAAAAGGGGTGGAAATAGAGCTATTAAAAGAGCAGAGTTTTTCTGTTGTTGAAGTTCAGATGGTATAAATTCAAATGTTATACCTTCAGAATGTTAAATGGAATTTTCATGGCATCCAAAAGAAAATAGCTGTAGAATATATACAAAAGGAAAAGGGAAATGAACTTAAACATTTCACTACAAAAAATCAACTAAATGCTAAAGAAGACAGTAATGCAGGAAATAATGAATAAAAAGTTATATGGCATAGATGAAACAAATAGAAAGCGACAAGAGAAAGTCCTTCTACATCACTAATTGCAGGCATATCTCATTTTATTACACTTGACACATATTGTACTTTTTTTTAATTGAAGTTTGTTGGTAACTCTGCATAGTACAAGTTTGTCAGTGTATTATATTCCCAGGAGCATATGCTCATACTTTGTGTCTCAATGTCACATTTCAGTAATTCTCACAATATTTCAAACTTTTTCATTTTTATTCGTTACGGTAATCTGTGATCAGTGATCTATGATGTTACTATTGCAAAAAGATTAACTTTCCAAAAGATTCAGAAGATGGTTAGCATTGTTTAACAATAAAGTAGAAACAGATTAAACTCCCCAATCAAAAGACAGAGATTGGCAGAATGGATTTTAAAAATGATCCAACCATATGCACTCTACAATAGACTCACTTTAGACCCAAAGACAGAAAGACTGAAAGTAAAAGGATGGCAAAAGGCATGCAATACAAATAATAACCGAAAGACAGCATGACAAAATAACTTTAAATCAAGAAAAGTTGTAAGAGACAAAGAAGGGCATTATGTGTTAATAATTACACATTAAGGCAAGATCCAACAGAGCTTGAAGATACAACAATCATTACTGTATTCACTATACTTATATAGCTAATAACAGGCCATCAAAATACGTAAAGAAAAAATTGACAAAGTTGAAGGGAGAAATAGTTCTACAACAATAGTTGAAGACTGCAATACCCCATACTCAATATTAACAGAACAACCAAAAAGAAGGTAAGAAAATAGAGGACTTCAACAGCACAATAAACCAACTAGATCTAACAGACATATACAGAATATTCTACCCAACAAGAGCATATACATTCTTCTCAAGTGCACATGGGACACTTTCCAGGATAGAATATATCTTAAGTCACGAATTAAGTCACAAGAGAGTAAATAGATAGTATGCAGTGTATCTTCTCCAATCACAATAGAATGAAATTTAAAAATCAGTAATAGGATTAAACTGGAATATCCACAAATTTGTGGAAATTAAACAGCACATTCTTAAACAATGGACCAAAGGTTAAATCACAAGAGAAATTAGAAAATACTTAGAGACAAATGAAACTAAAATACAGCATATCAGAACTTACAAAACACAGTGAAAGCCAGACAAAGGGAGAATTTTATAGCCCAAAATGCTTACATTCAAAACAAGGAAGATTTCAAATCCACAATCTAACTTTACAACCTAAAATACTATAAATCTTAAGAACAAACTAAACCCAAGCTAGCAGAAGAAACAAAATAACAGATGTAGCAGCGACAGAGAACAGAAAAATAATAATAAAAAGTAATGAAAACAAATCAACAAACCTTTAGCTAGATGAACTGAGAAAAAAAAAAAAAGAGAGAGAAGATTCAAATTACCAAAATCAGAAATGAAAAGGAATAAAGGAATTCTAAAGGAATAAAAAAGGACTGTTAAGAGAGTACCATAAGCAACTGTATACCAACAAATTGGATAACTTAGATGAACAAATTCCTAGAAACATAAAACCTGCAAAGACTAAATCACAAAGAAATGTAAAATCTGAGAAAATCTGTAACTAGTAAGGAGACATTTAAAAAAAAATCCCAACAAAGAAAGCCCCAGATCTAATGATTTCACTGGTGAATTCTATCAAACATATAAAAGAACTAATACTAACCCTTTCACACTTTTCCAAAAGATTAAAGATGAGGCAACACTTCCTAACCAATTCTATGAGAGGCCAGCATTATCCTGATACCAATGTTAAGCAACAACACTACAAGAAAAAACCAAACTATATACCAATATACCTTATGAACACTGATGCAAAAATCTTCAACAAGACACTTCCAAACCAAATTCAACAACATCCTAAAATGATCATATACCATGACCAAGTGAGATTTATTCTTGGAATGCAAGGATGGTTGAACATATGAAACTGATCAATGTAATATACTACATTAATCCCATGAAGGGGGGGGAAAAAACCCACATGATCACCTCAACAAATACAGAAAAAGCATTTGACAAAACTCAACACATTTTCATGATAAAAACACTGAATAAACTAGGAGTAGGAGGAAATTACCTCAACATAATAAAAGCTATATATGAAAAACATACAGAGAACATCATGCATGACAGTGAAAGACTAAGATTTTACACCAAAGATCAGGAAAAAAACAAAAGTTGTTCACTTTTGCCACTTCTTTCAAACATAGTACTGGAAGTCCTAGCGAAAGCAATTAGGAAAGAAAAGGAAATAAAAGGCATTCAAAATGGAAAGGAAGAAATAAAACTGTCTCTATCTGCTGATGGTGCTCTATGTAGAAAACTCTAAATATGATAACAAAAAAGTTAAAAATAATGAATTCATCAAAAAGGCAGGCTAAAAAGTAAACACACAAAAATTAATAGCATTTCTAAACACTAAAAAAGGAACAATCTGAAAAGGAAATCATGAAAACAATTCCATTTACAATAGCATCAAAAAAGAAAAAAATGTTTAGGAATTAGCTTAACCAAGAAGGTGAGAGACTTACACAATAAAAACTATAATAATATTGCTGAAAGAAGTTAAAGAAGACATAAATAAATGTAAACACATCTCATGTTCATGGATTAGAAGTTTTAATAGTGTTGTCAATAATACCCATGATCTACAATAGAATTCCTGTCAATATCTTGATTTCTTTAGAAAAACTCATCCTAAAATTTATACGGAATCTCAAGCAACCCCAAATAGCCAAAACAATCTTGAAACAGAACATAGCTAGAATACTTACACATTTCAAAAACCTGCTCTTTTGTGATCCCAGGGACTGTAGTCCGACAGGCTCCTCTGTCCATGGGATTTTCCAGAAAAGAATACTGGAGTGGGTTGCCATTCCCTTCACCAGGGGATCTTCCCGACCCAGGGATTGAACCCAGGTCTCCTGCATTGGAGGCAGATTCTTTACCGTCTGAGCCACCAGTTCAGCTCAGTTCAGTTGCTCAGTCGCATCCGACTCTTTGCAGCCCCATGAAATGCAGCATGCCAGGCCTCCCTCTCCATCGCCAACTCCCAGAGTTCACCCAAACTCTTGTCCGAGTCAGTGATGCCATCCAGCCATCTCATCCTCGGTCATCCCCTTCTCCTCCTGCCCCCAATCCCTCCCAGCATCATAGTCTTTTCCAATGAGTCAACTCTTCACATGAGGTGGCCGAAGTATTGGAGTTTCAGCTTTAGCATCTCTCCTTCCAAAGAACACCCAGGACTAATCTCCTTTAGAATGGACTGGTTGGATCTCCTTGCAGTCCAAGGGACTCTCAAGAGTCTTCTCCAACACCACACTTCAAAAGCATCAATTCTTCGGCACTCAGCTTTCTTCACAGTCCAACTTTCACATCCATACATGATCACTGGAAAAACCATAGCCTTGACTAGACGGACCTTTGTTGGCAAAGTAATGTCTCTGCTTTTGAATATACTATCTAGGTTGGTCATAACTTTCCTTCCAAGGGAAGACCCCAAAACCTGCTACAAAGCTACAGTAATCAAGAGTGTTCATAGTAGCAGACATACAGACATATACACCCAACTAGATAGAATCGAGCCCCCAGAAATTAAACACATATATGGTCAAATTTTTGACAAGAGTGCAGAGACTGTTCAGTGGGGAAGGAACAGCCTTTCTAATAAATGGGACTGAGAGAACTGAATGAACACACGCAAAAGAAAAAAGTTGGACCCTCCTAACACTGTATGCAAATATTAACTCAAAGTGGATCAAAGGCCTAAATATAACACCTAAAACTATAAAATTCTTAAAAGGAAAAATAAGATAGATCTTCATGACATTGGATTTGGCAATGATTTCTTTAATATGACACCAAAGGCAAAGGCAAAATAAAAAGTAGACAAATTGGACTTCATAAATATTTTTAAATGTGTACACAGATATTAAGAGTAAAAAGGTAACCCACAATATAGGATAAAATATTTGTAAGTCATATATCTGATAAAGGATTTATACAACCAATATATACAGAACTAAAACTCAGGGACAGGGGGAAAAAAAAAGAAACGACCAAATTATAGCATGAACAAAGGGCCTGGATAAAGATTTCTTCAAAGATTTACAAATGGCCAGTAAGTTCAGGAAAAGATCCTCAAAGTCACTAATCATTTGGGAAATGCAAATCAAAACTAAAATGAGATACCACCTCACACTGATAAGGATGGCTTATCCTTTGATAAGGATCAAAGAAAAATAAAAGTTTTGATTTGGGTATAAAAAACTAGAATATTTATGAACCTAAATGTCTAGAACCCCAAAGATTTGGTTCAGACAGGGGCTGCAACTTAAAGATTCTGGACAGTTTGATTTCAAGTCTTTTTTACACAGAACAACGTTAATTAACACTGCTCAAGATAAGGAGTCAGGACCAAACCTGAAGCCTCTTGAACACATACCTACTTTAGAGGGAGACAGAAGGATTTTAAAAGATTGTATTCAACTGAATTTAATTACCATAAAACTTATCATAATACCTACTTGCAATCAGAAAGAAGTATAATAATGTGAGCTTCTGAGGACTTGTATTCAACTAAGAACATGAAAGATCAGACATAAGGTGAATGCAGTAATTGGCATAGTAGTGCAGTAACAGCAATGAAAGAATTACTTAAGTGCATGAGTCAGAAGGCCATAGAGAGCCAGTGAGCTCCTCCATAATACTATCATTATATCACCATAACATCATAACAGTAAAATAAAACACAGTAACAGTGTAATGAAGAGAAAAGACTTCTGAACAAATCTTACTGACCTGTGGTATTTAAATATTTATACATATAGGAAATGACTGCGGTACAGTATTCTGCACTCCAAATGGCAGAACTCTCGTTATATCCATAAATCAACTAGATGCCTCTCTGTGAAATAATGTTTTAAACACATTTTCATATACCTTATTTTCAAAACCATCCTTTAAGGTAAGCCGACATGGCAAAGACAGTTATGTATCCTCTAACACAAACTGTTCTCTTCCTTAGTAATATAACCCCCAAAATACCAGCTGCTCAAAATGAAGACCATAACAAGCTAATGTTTCATTAATTTGTTACTCATATTTTTATAAAATAAAATCATTTTTCCTTAGGTTTAGACCTCATGCAGTCTTCCCAGCTGTATACTTCAACATTTTTAAGCTGAATCATTTCCCAAGCATACTATTAGTCCTTTGAGTTTTTCCTGTCACTTACACAGGTTTTCATAATACCAAATGTCCTCTGCAAATTTAATCAAGATGTTATGTACTTCTTCTCACATCTCATTAAGATGTCAATGTAACAATGTTGCTTATCAGCCACTGTAGCCTATTCCTTTCACTTCATATTATCCTCAAGAAAGGTTTTAGTCTACAGTCTATTTTACTGAGACAGACTGAATTTTTACATCAAACTTCATATGGTTACACAAAATATTTCTAAAAATACAAATATTCATTATCAACTTTATTCTCTTTACTAATACATTCTAGAGGGATAAAAATACATCTAAAGTTACTTTATTCAGCAGGAGAGTCCCCTTTTCTCCCCCATACCAAACCACAATCCTACCATACGAATTGCTTATTTTTATCCCAATTAAATCTTAATCCTCTTTACTAAGTGTAGTAAAAAAAAAAAAAAAACAATAGTTTTCAACTTCAATTCAGTGTGCCATATAACTTTGTATTGTCATGGATTAATAGACAGCCATGTAAACAAAGCTGTACTGATTTTCAAACTAGATGCATTTGGATTGTGTATTTCAATATGGATCACTACCTTCCCAACTAATCCCATACCTAGACTGAGCTTAGAGGATTTTTATTGTCAGATTCTTATTCACCATCTCTTGTAAATACCAAAGTTGTGATAAACCAAGGACAAGCCTACACACAAACTCCCTAAAGAGACATACCCTCGTAGCTCAGCTGGTAAAGAATACACCTGCAATGCAAGGGACCCCAGTTTGATTTCTGGGTCAGGAAGATCCCCAAAAGAAGGGATAGGCTACCCACTCCAATATCTAGGGCTTCCCCGGTGACTCAGTCGGTAAAGAATCCGCCTGCAGTGCGGGAGACCTGGGTTCGATCCCTGAGCTAGGAAGATACCCTAGAGGAAGGCATGGCAACCCACTCCAGTATTCTTGCCTGGAAAATCCCCACGGACAAAGGAGCCTGACAGGCTGCAGTCCATGGGGTCGCAAAGAGTCGAACATGACTGAGCGACTAAGCACAACACAAAAAGTCTTGTGTATTCTTTAAATACATTATAGGAATTTACACATTATAAATTCCTACAGAAAAAGTGACTGCATATATACCATGTACAGTGATTTTTGAGAAGCAGAACCAAAAATTAGGCCCAAATAATAGAATCATTACATAATAGCATAAAGTGTTCCTCTTTTAAGTGCTTTTCAGAACAAAAGCAAGGTACTCCTTTATTTGGGGTTCCTCAGATGGGCAAATGTATTTGACTTGTGTGCTCAGCTGCATCCAACTCTTTGAAGTCCCATGGACTGTAGCCCATGAGGCTCCTCTGCCAGGGAGTTTTCTAGACAAGAATACTGGAGTGGAGTGCCATTTCCTACTCCAGGGGATCTTCCCAACCCAAGGATGGAAACTGAATTTCTTCTATCTCCTGCATTGGCTGGCAGAATCTTTACCACTAGCGCCACCTGGGAAGCCCATATTTATAACTTGGAGGTAAGCAAAAGTTTCTTAAGACATAGAAAACAATAACTGTAAAACAGAATTCTGGGAAATTAGTTTTTTGAAATTTAAAATGTGTGCCCATTAAATGACATCATTATAAAAATGACATCATTATAAAAATGACATCATTATATAGGCAGTCCAGAGTCCCCACAAAAATATGTACAAAACACCTACTTAACAAAGAATGGATACCCAAGACACATGAAGAACAACTTAATAATAAAAAGATAAATTAAATAAAATATGGGCAAAACATCCAAAGGAACACTTTACAGAGCAAGATATACAAATGGCCAGTAAGTACACACAAAAAAGAGCTCTACATCACATTAATCATTAAGGGAATGAAAATTAAAACCCATAAAAACTATAAACCACTCATTGGAAATGAACAAAATTAAAATGCTTGACAACACTAATCCTGTGTAAGACTGTAGATCAACTGGAACACTCATACATTGTTGTGAAGTGTAAAATGGTACAACTACTTTGGAAAAGATGTCTAGTAGTTGCCTTTTTTTAATAAAACATAATTCTACTCCAAGGTATTTGTTCAACAAAAATAAAAACACATGTTCCCCAAAAGATTTGTACAAAAAAAACGTTCACAGTAGCTTATTCAGAACATCCCAAACTAGAAACAGCCTTGATGGGCATCAACAGGATAAACAAACTGTGACATAGTCATATAGTACAATGCTATAAGTAATTAAAGAGGAATGTACTACTGATAAATGCAACAAGATGAATGAATTCCAAAAACATTATGCTGTTTGAAAGATGTGTTATGCCAAAGAGAATATACTGCATGATTTTGTTTCTATTCCGTTGTGGGGAGGGGGCTTAACTAGAAATGAACTTCCTGAGGCACTGGTAATGACAGGAGTTTAGACTGTACCAGTTGCATGCATTTGCCAACTCTTTAAATAGATGCTTTCATTGTATGCGAATTTTAACTTAAAAAGGAACAAACTGTAAAAACAAGAAAAATCCTATCGAAGAAATATGTCTGTTAAAAACAAGTGTGCAATTGTACTAAACAAGAAAAATAAATTCAATAATTTTGGGGAAAAATACATCATCTCAGTTAACTAAGTGAAGAAACAGAATGACCCTTGCACTTAACACAGATGTCTGCCTGACTTATTCCCCCACTTCCTCTCCAGTAAAATACAATTTTAACAGAAAGGCCTTTCTAACTCCTACTTAACAAGTACCCCCAGCTCTCTCACTTTCTGTCCTTGGGTCCTGCTGAATATATATTCATAACCTTTAGTATTACCACAAGAACATATCTGTTTGCTTATTCTATGTCTCACCACCAGTAAAATGTAAACAACAAGAAAGCAGAGGGGGGAGAGATGGTATTCTTGAACATGTTATTCCACTTCTAATGTATCACTCATTTGCGATCAACTTGCGATTTGTGGTAGATTTTAACAGAATGATGTACGCCTTAAAGGAATAGACAAAAAAAAAAAAAAATACACCAAACAGGGAAAGCCTCTCCTCTTCTCTCCACATTTTGCTTTCTGCCTACAGGAAAGCTGGAATTTCCCTGAAATCCATTCACTCTACATTATCTGTGGAGTCCCTCTCCAGCCATTACACCCTCAGCAAGGAAGAGTGACTAATCTGATAAATCAAGAGTTTGATATTAATTTGGCCTTATTTTACTAGAGGGTGAGATCACTGAGTTAAGCCAGCCCATGTTCTTTCCAGTTTCTTGTCTCCTCTTATTTAAGAAAACCTACCAGATCTTAATTTTCTCAGTGATACCTATCTGCCTGTGTGAAGCAGGTCCACAGGCTTCATTCATGCTATATGTTGGGTAAGGAATGTAACAATCTGCTTTGCAAACCCAGTCAAGTCTCTGCAGGCAGCATGAAGAGGGAGGTTTCAGGCCTAAGCCATGTCCTCCAGTAGAGCTCTTAAAAATCTTGAATTAAAGGTTATGGATACTTGCAAAGATTAATAAAGTTTGTATATCTCATGCAGACAGTAACATCTAGATATATATCAAATCAACCAAAAGGCCACAGGAGCTATAAACTCCTATATCAAGAAAAATAGAAAAAAACATAAAAATAATATAATACTCCATTGGTACTAAATAATTTATTGCAATAAGTTTATCTTTAATACATGTGTAAAATAAGATTCCTGCCATTTCAATTACAGTTAAACCCAAACTTCAAAACTAAGCCAGTAATTAGCAACATTTTAATTCTGAAAAGTTTTTAACTATAAAACTATCAAATATAATATAGAACCCCTTAAATATTTAATGACTTTTGTCAGAATATTAAAAAATTAACTTCTGATAATTCCAAAGCTATCAAAGGTCCTCCCCCCTCAAAAAAAACCTTTCTTAGCAAGTAAAAGTATAGTACCTGCTAGTGTTTTTTTTTTTTTAATTTTAAAAACCAAGACTTCCAAATTGAATATGATTTGAATATTTCTATGTCATCCAAAAATGCCTGATACATACTAACTCTATGCAGGCTCATGGTCTTAGCAGAAGAAATCATGTCAGTCACAGAGTTTTTAAAATTATAACTGGAATTTTAAACTATAAAGTAAAGTTTAACATTATTTAATAACTTTTCTACTTATTATTATATCATTATAATTATTTTTGCCAATAAGGTACAAAATGTAACATCATCATTCTTTACTCAAGTAGACTTCCACCATACAAGATTTTAGTTTGTTTCTTCTTAATTAGCCGGTTGCTGTCAAATGCCCCAGGACAATTCGCATTAGAGCTGAGTATTTACACGTAAGGGTAACTAGTTTTAATGTAAAATAAGATTAGTAATATATGAACATGTACATTAAAACATAACAAACATAGGTAAAACTAGTAAGAGACATTCAGCTAGAAAACTGAGAAGTACTCATAAGGAAGGAAACATTAGGGTAAATTTTTTAATTTAAATAATCCTCAAGAATATACGAAATGCTCCGAAGAATTTCTCCCAGTTAAGACAAATGTGTTTTAAGGACAGAGAAAAAAATAAGCTCCTCAAAACTTACAAAGCAAAACATGGGCTGGGTAACTTATTAAAAATTATGCCCCTGATTTTCTTTTGAGAAAAAAGAAATAGTACAAGAAACACACTTAAAATTAAGACTAATAATGTTCTATTCTCACTGAAAAATGCTAGGAGAAAACAATTAAATTTCAGATATTTCCATTTAATGTGGGAAAAAAATACAATGTTCATTTCTGAGATATAAACTAGTAATTTATTTTCATTCATAATATAAAGTGATTTAGTAAAGTTTACTCTTCCCAGCACTCAAAATTAAATAAGAACTGTTTTTCATACTAGGAATTATAATGGTACTGTGAAATAAAAGTTTAATTTTGCTGAACTAAAACTCAAATAGATTCAAATAAAAATTTATGAAAATATTTAAACAATAAGAATTTTTGTTATTTTGCAATGACAATAGGTTTACTTTTTCTAACATTTTTTAAAAATCCAGCCTTGTTTTATCCATATAAAACTTTTAAAAATCACAATAGAATCTTTTATATATAACTTAGAAAAACAATTTCACATGATATACTCATAACACTCAGGAAATTACAATCCAGGAAGGGACAGTCTCCCCGAAACAGAAAGTTCTTTCTTTTTGTCACCTCCAATCCTTATCATCTTTATTTACATCATTTACAAGAAATATTTATCACAATCTCACAGGTAGATAAGAAAAAGAAAATTTTTTGCTTTCTAAAGCTCATCGAGTAAATTTACTCAGTCTTCTTACTATGTTTCTTTTTAACTTTATCTGAAGCGTTAGCTACAGGTTTTGAGGTAGATGAACCAGTACCATTGAAAGATGATTTTGTTTCACTTTTCTTTTCAAATGGTGAAAACTGCTGCTGCCAGCCAAACAGCATCCGACTCAATGTATCTTCAAAACAAGCAAAAGGCATAAAAGCAGTCTCTGTAATCATCATGGTTATCTGAAAAAAAAAGTTCAATTTTGAATTTAAATACAAATGTTTTCTGTTCCCCAAAACTGAGAGGAGAAAGTAAAGAGAGGGAAAGAGTCAAAACACATTTTTTTATTGAGGTATAACTGACATATAACAATATACTAGTTTCAAGAATACAACACAGTGGTTCAATATTTATATATAAAGTGAAATCACCACCACAGCAAGTCTAGTTAACATTCCTCATCATGCAGTTATATAACAATTTTTTCATGTGATGAGAACTTTTAAGAGCTACTCTCTTAATGACTTTCAAATATTACAACAGTTACCATGCTATACATTACACACTTGATGACTATTTATAACTGAAAGTTTGGCCCTTTTGACTCCCTTTAACCTATTTCACCAAGCCTCACCACCCCTACCCCCCACCTTTTGCCAACAACCAATGGCAATCCACTCCAGTACTATTGCCTGGAAAATCCCATGGACAGAGGAGCCTGGTAGGCTACAGTCCATGGGGTCGCAAAGAGTCGAACACGACTGTGCAACTTCACTCACTCACTCACTCACTCACTCACTCAATCTGTTGTCTGTATCTATGAGCTTGGATTTTTTAAAATTTTAGATTCCACATATAAATGAAATCATAGTGTATTTGTCTTTGTCTCATTTTTTCACCTGGCATAATGCCCACTTAAGTGTTAGCTGTGGGCTTGCCATATATAACCTCTATTATGCTGAGGTACATTCCCTCTATACCCAGTTTCTTATTGTAAGTGGATGTTGAATTATGTCAAATGCTTTTACTGCCTCTATTGAGATAATTATATGATTTTTATCCTTCATTTTGTTAATGTGATATATCGATTCATTTGCAGATGATGAAACATTCTTGCATCCCTGGAATTAATCCCACTTGATCACAGTGTATAATTTTTTTAATGTATTGTTCAACCTGGTCTGCTAATATTTTGTTGGTTTTTGCATCTATGCTCATCAGGGATATTGCCCTGTAATTTTCTTTTCTTGTGGCATCCTTGTCTGATTTTGGTTTCAGGGTACTGTTGACCTTGTAAAATGAGTTTGGACGCATTCCATCATTTTTTTTTTTTTTGGAAGAGTTTGAGAAGGATTGGTATTAATTGTTTTAAAGTCTGGTAGAATTCACCAGCAAAACTCTCTGGTCCTGGACTTTTGTGGGGAGATTTCTGATTTCTGATACAATCTCCTTACTCGTAATTGGTCTGTTCAGATTTCCTTTTTTTTGTGTGATTCAGTCTTGGTAGGTCATATGTTTCTAGAAATATATCCATTTCTCCCAGCTTGTCCACTTTGTTGGCATGCAAGTGCACACAGTAGTTTTTTACAATCCCTTGTATTTTTGTGGCTTCAGTTGTAATGTCCTCTTTCGTTTCTGACTGAGTCTGTTTGAGTTCTCTCTTCTGCTTTCTTGGTGAGTCTAACTAAAAGTTTGTTCATCTTGTTTATCTTTCCAAAGAACCGTCTCTTACTCTGATCTCTTCTATTGTCCTCTTCGCTTGTATTTCATTTATTTCCACTCTATGTTACTTCCTTGCTTCCATCACCTTTGGGCTTCATTTGCTCTTCTTCTTCTACTTCCTTTAGGTATAGTTAGGTTATTTGAGATTTTTCTCATTTCTTGAGGTTGGCATTTATCACTATGAACTTTCCTCCTAAAACTGCTTTTGCTACATCCTGTAAGGTTCGTATGTTGTATTTCTACTTTTGTTTCAAAGTACTTTAAAAAAAAAAATCTCTTCACTGATTTCTTCATTGACTCACTGGTTGTTCTATAGTATTATGTTTAATTCCCACATGTCTGCGATTTTTCCAGTTTTCTTCTTGTAAATGATTTCTAGTTTCATACTATTCTGGTAGAAAAAGATTATTGGTATGATTTTCATCTTTTTAAATTTATTGACTTGTTTTATGATCTAACATATGATGAACCCTGGATAATATGCCATGTGTGCATGAGAATAAAATGTATTCTGTTGCTTTTGGATGGAATGTCCTATCTAATCTGTAGTCTATCTGAGCAATGTTAAGTCCTTTGAGGCAACATTTCCTTCTTGATTTTGTCTAGTAATCTATCCATTATTGTAAGTGAAGAGACTTTAACAAGTCCCTTACTATCACTGTTTTGCTGTCTATTTCTCTTTACAAAGTGTCAGTTGCTCAGTTCTGTCTGACTGCAACCCCATGGACTGAAGCCCACCAGGCTCCTCTGTCCATGGAATTCTCCAGGCAAGAATACTGGAGTGGATAGCTATTTTTTCCTCCAGGGAATTTTCCTGACTCAGGGATCAAGCCCGGGTCTCCCATATTGCAGGCGGATTCTTTACTGTCTGAGCCACCAGGGAAGCCTCCTATTTCTCTTTAGGTCTGTTATTATTTGCTTTATATATTTATGTAGACAGACATAAATATCTGCAACCAATGGATATGAATTTGAGTAAACTCTGGGAGATAGTGAAGGACATGGAAGTCTGGCATGCTGCAGTCCATGGGATCTCAAAAGAATCGGACAGACTTAGTGACTGAACGTCAACAAAATATTTGCAAATGTTATATATAGTGTTAGACTGACCCCTTTATCATTACTTACTACCCTTCTTTCTAATTAGTCTTTTTTTTTAAGTCTATTTTATCTGATTTAAGCAGAGCTACCCCAACCTTCTTTGGGCTTTCTTTAGCAGAAAATATATTTTTCCATCCCTTCACTTTCAGTCTGTTTCTCTCCTTACATCTGAAGTGAATCTCTTGCAGGCAGCACAGAAATGTGACTTTTTTTTTTAATCCATTCAGTTACTGTATGTATTCTAAATAGAGAATTTAGTCAATTTACATTTAAAGTAATTAATAAATATGTGAATGCTTGTGTGCTAAGGCTTCAGTTGTGTCCTACTCTTTGCAACCCTACTTACTGTCATTTAGTTAATTGTCTTCTGTCTGTTTTGTAGTTCCTCTGTGGTATTTTCATTCCTTGCTCTCTTCTCTTACGGCTTGGTGACTTTCTTTAGAATGCTTACTTTCTCATCATCTTTTGTGTATTTATTATGAGACTTTTATATAGCAACTTACATAAATAAGTCTACTTTAAGTTGACAACAACTTAAATGCATTTTAAAGCTTTATATTGTTACTCTTCCCCTCAATGTTTTTTATGTTTTTGATATTATATTTTACATCTTTTTATCTTGTATGTATTCCCTCATTGTTGTAGTTATGGTTCTACTACGTTTAAGATTCATGCTAGCTTTATAAGTGATTAAGCTACTACCTTTCCTATATATTTATTATTTTTTACCAGTGAGGTTCATATTTTCATGTTTTGTTCTTACTAATTAGCATCCTTTTCTTTCAGCTTAAAGAAGTCCCTTTAACACTTCTTGTAAGGCCAGTGCAGTGGTGATGTACTCCTTTAGCTTTTGCTTGTCTGGAAAAAATCTTTAACTCTCCCCTAATTTTTAATGTAACTCTGCCAGGTAGAGTCATCTAGACTGGAATTTTTTCCCCTCAGTATATATCATGCTACCCCCTTCTGGCCTGCAAAGTCTCTGCTGGAAAAAATCTGCTCATAGTCTTATGGGGGTTTATTTACACATAACACATTGTTTTTCTCTTGCTGCTTTTAAGAATCTCTCTTTTGCCTTAAACTGTTGACATTTTAATTATAATGTTCACTTCCCTGCTGGTCCACTGGAAGTGGTGGTCCACTGCAGAATCTGCCTGCAAATGCAGGGGACACAGTTTTCAATCCGTGGTCCAGGAAGATCCCACATGCAAGCTAAGAACAACCAAGATTGGTCCACAGGTGGTCCACAGAACAACTAAGCCCATGTGTCACAAAATACTGAAGCCAGCATGCTCTAGGGCCCGTGCTCCACAACAAGAGAAGCCATCTCAAAGAGAAGCCCACACACTGCAATCAAGAGCAGCCCCCATTCGCCACAACCAGAGAAGGCCTGCACACAGCAATGAAGACCCAGTGCAACCATAAATCAATTAATATTTTTAAAAAGAATCATTAATGTGTCTTGGTGTAGGTCTCTTTGGGGTCCTCTTGTGTGGAACTCTCTGGGCTTCCTGGTTCTGCATGTCTGTTTTCTTCCCCAAATTAGGGAAGTTTTCAGGCATTATTTCTTCAAATAATTTTTCTGCCCCTTCCTCTCTCCTATCTCCTTCTGGGAGCCCTGTTACGTGAATGTAAGTCCTTCTGAGATTGTTCCATAAATTCCCTAAGTCATCTTCACTCTTTTTGTTCTCCTTCCTTTCTGCAGCTCTCAATGAGTGAGGTCTACTGCTTGGTCTTTAAGTTCACTGATCCTTTTTGCTTCCATCTGGTCTGCTGTTGTACCCCTGTAGTAAATGTCTTAGTTCAGTTATTATAGTCTTCAGCTCTGTAACTCTAGCACTTTCTTGAATTTCCTATTTTCTACATTGAAGTTCTATGTTCAAAATGCATTCTTAATTTAATCTTCAGGAGAAGCAAATTAAGCTTGATTCTAGGGGGAAAAAAAATCTGTTCTCTATAACTTTACACTTAACTAATGGAAAAGAACACAACTCCTTAACAATAATAAAAGATACCACATTGTGAGTGCCAATAAGCAGTGTAAACAAACAAAATACATTTAGTAACAAAAGGAAATAAGAAGACAAAATATCATTTACAACCTACACCAAATGACCAATAATAGCTATTACTACTATGCACTTAACATGTGCTAGAGCTGTGTGATAATGTGTTTGTGTTACTTTATTCTCTTTAAATGTAATCCAAAAACTACTCCATCATTACTCTCATCATAAAGATGTAGAACTCAGGTTCTGACATGTTAAGTAACTTGTTCAAAGTCACAGAACTAATAAGTGGTAAAGTAGTTTGGAACACTCAGATTTTGACTTCAATCACTAAATATCCTGCAGTCTACCACTATCTAAAGTATAGAATAGTGCCAGTAGGAGGGAATGTACTAAGTCTTTACTGAAGTGAAGTCACTCAGTCGTGTCTGACTCTTTGTGGTCCAGGCAAGAGTGTTGGAGTGAATTGCCATTTCCTTCTCCAGGGGAACTTCCCGACCCAGGAATTGAACCCGGGTCTCCAGCATTGCAGGCTGACGCTTTACCGTCTGAGCCACCAGGGAGCCATCCAAAATTTCCCATATATAAACTGAGATAGTGGGAGGTAGAATGAAGAGAGGTACCAACCTATTATCTGGCAAAATATACAATGTTCAGAGATATTTAGATTTGCTCAAGAAATTATCCTGGTACCAAAATGAATCTGGGAGACCTTTACGATTCAGAAAGGTTCCCAAAAGTCTATGAATTTTCAAGAGTCAATTCCTCCAGCAGATCACAGATAATGAATCAAACTAGGCATTTTTTTAAATACTAAAAATAAATATTTTTAAATATTCACAAGAGGTACCTACATAATCAGCTTTCTTAAGGACAATGGAATCAAGAGTAAATTCCTAGTATCTGCAATATAGTTTAGGTAGTGGGGAGCTGGAGACAAAGTAGGTGTCCATTACAAGAAGAATGTATCAGTAAAATAAACACTGTATAATTGTTAAAAGTAATAAATAATAAAGTCATATGGAAAAATTCTTGATACATTGTTAGATGAAAATGTGACAAAGAACAAAAGCTCTAATGTACTATCATTGATATTAATTTTAAAATGCACACACATAGCACTGTGCATGTACTAAATGCCACTGAATTGCATAATTTTAAATAACTGAATCTGCTATGCCACTTTGACCTCAGTAAAAATAAACAAATAAAAAATGGAACACTTTTACTGCATATACATAAACTATAGACCAACCATGACTAAACAGCTTATATCAGACTAGTATCCCAACAGAATCAATGTGAAAGACACAAATACATAAAACAACTGTTAAAAAGCACTGGAGTACAACCAATACAGGTATAACCTGGTGGGATTATGATCCCTAAAAGGAGGAAGTTCAACAAAATGAACTTCACATTTATCTTGGCATTTTCTTTAAAGGGGAGAACAACAGCTGGGAGGCCAAAGAGCTGAGCAGCCTGCTGCTTGATGCTAGGAAGACAGCCTGGAGTTCAAAATCAGGCAAGATGGAGCTCCCCAGGGGTACAACTCAGGCTTAAGCTGAGACCCCCAAAAGGACCCCATTCTAGAAAGGCAAATCTGAACTACAATAGCACTAACAAAGCCTAAAACCAACAGGCTTTGTGCATTAAACTTGGCTGCCAAAAGAATGTTGAGTGTAATCCCTGACCTCAAAGATCTTACAGACTAGTCAGACAGGTAAGCAAATCAGTAATAATACAATGGCAATGGAGTAAGTGCAATAATAGACACTTGGCCAGAAATGTTAAGAAATGAATTTGGAAGTCATTACGATACAAGTAAAAGGCAAGGGCATAAATATGAACGTGATCACCTAGAGAGAATATAGAATGAGAAGAGTACAAATACAATGTTAATATCCGAGTTTATGTCATTACTGGTTAAGATCCAAGAAGAATTTCTTTAGATAAAATTATTCTTTAGAATAAACAGTTACAATGACATGTACTACCATAATTATTCTGGTCATAGCTTGACTTCATGGACTGTCAACAAAATACAAAAGAATTCAGATCAAATAATGGTCCACTGTCTGGAAAACAGCAATGTATTTAAAATCCAGTAAAGAAGAGTGTCAGGAACTAAAGTAATGCCTGAGAATGTGAACTATAGTTAAGTATTTTTCAAAGTCAAGTTTTAATAGAATTTCCACTCCCAGTAGACTCATCACTCAGCTGAGGAATACTGTTGACATCAGAAATTACTGCTGAGATAGACTTATGAGGTTCATGGACAGATTTCTGTGAATTCAGCCTCTTCTTAGGGCTTGATTCAGCAAGGTGACACAAATATACTGGTGACAAATGAAATGAACCCTTATTCTTCTACAAATAAAACATAGAACTCTCCCTACTCAGCAAGTTATTAAAAGAAAAAGCATATTACCTAAATTAAATAGCATTTGACTTTACAGTCTCTAACTTTAAAAGGGAAGGAAATGAAAGAGTCTAAAAACTTTAAAGATACTCTGATATTTAAACATTCTAAAACATAACTTAATTCCAAAGAAATTGTTTGAAGCTCTTCCACATTCTTTACATCTCATATTGTATCATTTCAAAATATGCCCAGAAAAATGTGATCTAAAATATAAGTTCCTCAAAGGCACAAACAGGACTCATATACTTTTATGTCCTCTATAGTGCATAGCAATAAGAATAGAATACAATGAATAAACACAATTTCTACATCACATGAATAATTCAAGGTGAAGGTGAAGGTGAAGTCGCTCAGTCGTGTCCAACTCTTTGCGACCCCGTGGACTGTAACCTACTAGGCTTCTCCGTCCATAGGATTCTCCAGGCAAGAATACTGGAGTGGATTGCCATTTCCTTCTCCAGGGGATCTTCCCAACCCAGGGATTGAACCCAGGTCTCCTGCATTGGAGGCAGATGCTTTAACCTCTGAGCCACCAGGGAAGCCAAGACTATTATAATACATCTGTATAAGCAAAATTAATCTTTCTCTCCACCCAGAACACACTTCTTCCTGTCTCCATCTGCCCAAATTCAAACATCTTTTGCAGTATAACTGCAAGGTGTCTATTCCATTAAACGTTCTCTAACACCCTCTAATGAAAATCACGTTGCCCTATAATAAGCTTCTAGAATATGGTACATTCATCCAGGTTTTCTGGTCACTCTATACTTCTTCTTTGGTGGTATCATTCACTCAGACACTAATAATTATTCACCTGAACGACTGTCAAATCTTCAGATCCTCATTTTTATAAATCTCTTCAGTAAGCTGGGCAAGCAAATTGTTCATCTGGTAGTATTAGCCCTAGATAAATAAGTGACTATGCCAAAGTCTCTGACTGTGTGGATCACAATAAACTGTGGAAAATTCTGAAAGAGATGGGAATACCAGACCACCTGATCTGCCTCTAGAGAAACCTATATGCAGGTCAGGAAGCAACGTTAGAACTGGACATAGAACAACAGACTGGTTCCAAATAGGGAAAGGAGTATGTCAATGCTATATATTGTCACCCTGCTTATTTAACTTCTATGCAGAGTACATCATGAGGAACGCTGGACTGGAAGAAGCACAAGCTGGAATCAAGACTGCCCGGAGAAATATCAATAACCTCTGATATCCAGATGACACCACCCTTATGGAAGAAAGTGAAGAGGAACTAAAAAGCCTCTTGATGAAAGTGAAAGAGGAGAGTGAAAAAGTTGGCTTAAAGCTCAACATTCAGAAAACGAAGATGATGGCATCTGGTCCCATCACTTCATGGGAAATAGATGGGGAAACAGTGGAAACAGTGTCAGACTTTATTTTTGGGGGGCCCCAAAATCACTGCAGATGGTGACTGCAGCTATGAAATTAAAAGACGCTTACTCCTTGGAAGGAAAGTTATGACCAACCTAGACAGCATATTAAAAAACAGAGACATTACTTTGCCAACAAAGGCCCATCTAGTCAAGGCTACGGTTTTTCCAATTGTCATGTATGGATGTAAGAGTTGGACTGTGAAGAAAGCTGAACGCCGAAGAATTGATGCTTTTGAACTGTGGTGTTGGAGAAGACTCTTGAGAGTCCCTTGGTCTGCAAAGAGATCAGTCCTGGGTGTTCATTGGAAGGACTGAGGTTGAAGCTGAAACTCCAATACTTCAGCTACCTCATGCAAAGAGTTGACTCATTGGAAAAGACCCTGATGCTGGGAGGGATTGGGGGCAGGAGGAGAAGGAGACCACAGAGGATGGGATGGCTCATGGCATCACCGACTCGATGGACATGAGTTTGGGTAAACTCCATGAGTTGGTGACGGACAGGGAGACCTGGTGTGCTGTGATTCATGGGGTCGCAGAGAGTCATACACGACTGAGTGACTGAACTGACTTAAATAGAGAGAGACCACCTATGAAAGAACATTTTGGCCATTTATCAGTCAGTCAACAAATATATATTAAAAATCTACTATAGGCATCAGACACAATGCTAGGGATACAGTTATGAATAAAACAAACTTGGTCCCTATTCTCATGAAGTTTAAAAGCACAGTGCTTTATATTTCTTTTTAGACAATAACATCTTGAAGAAAGAGTCTTTGTCTTAGTCAAAGTTTATGTGTCCATTTGTATTCCCCAAAGAGCTTAATACCATTGTCCCTCATTCATGTATTCAACAATACTATACTATCTCAATATTAAGTAATTAAGTGTTAGTCACACAGCCATGTCCAATTCTTTGTGACCCCATGGACTATAGCCCACCAGTCTTCTCTGTCCATGGAATTCTTCAGGCAAGAATACTGGAATGGGTTGCCATTTCCTTTGCCAGGGGGTGTGACTGACCTGAAGAAACCTCTCAAAAGCATTGAGCATAACTGACCATCCCTTTAATACCATCTCCTGGTTTTTAGCAGCTTCTTTCCAATTTCTCACTCTGGATCTTCTTTCTCTAAATATTAGAAAATCTCATGACTCTGTCCTTTCTCCTGTCTCTAGCCTTTGTCCATATGTAATGTAACTGCCTTCCTAAGATAATTTATAAACCAAATACAATCTTAGTAAAAACACCAACAAATTCCATTACGGTGTTAGACAAACTACCATTAAAAGTTCATATCAATATGCCAAAAAAGCTGGGGAAAAAAAACTGAAAATAAATAAACATGCCAGAATGTCCAGAAAAGATTGAAAAAGTGCCCGGTTCTCTTTGTAAATAGGATACGTAGAGATGATATCACCCTTATGGCAGAAAACAAAGAACTAAAGAGCCTCTTGATGAAAGTGAAAGAGGAGAGTGAAAAAGTTGGCTTAAAGCTCAACATTCAGAAAACTAAGATCATGGCATTTGGTCCCATCACTTCATGGGAAATAAATGGGGAAACAGCAGAAACAGTGACAGACTTCATTTTTGGGGGCTCCAAGATCCCTGCAGATGGTGATTGCAGCCATGAAATTAAAAGACACTCCTTGGAAGGAAAGTTATGACCAACCTAGATAGCATATTAAAAAGCAGAGACACTACTTTGCCAACAAAGGCCCATCTAGTCAAGACTATGGTTTTTCCAGTGGTCATGTATGGATGTGAGAGTTGGACTATAAAGAAAGCTGAGCACAGAAGAATTGATGCTTTTGAGCTATGGTGTTTGAGAAGACTCTTTGAGAGTCCCTTGGACTGCAAGGAGATCCAACGAGTCCATTCTAAAGGAGATCAGTCCTGGGTGTTCATTGGAAGGACTGCTGTTGAAGCTGAAACTCCAATACTTTGGCCACCTGATACAAAGAGCTGACTCATCTGAAAAGACCCTGATGCTGGGAAAGATTGAGGGCAGGAGGAGAAGGGGACGACAGAAGATGAGATGGTTGGATGGCATCACTGACTCAATGGACATCAGTTTGGGCAGACTCCAGCAGTTGGTGATGGACAGGGAGGCCTGGTGGGCTGCGGTTCATAGGGTCGCAGAGAGTCAAACACGACTGAGTGACTGAACTGAACTGAATAACCTATAAGGGAAAAGAATCTGAAAAAGAATAATATATGTGTATGTGTATATATATATATAAATCACTCTGTTGTACATCTAAAAAATGAAGACAACACTGTAAGTCAATTATATGTCAATAAAACTTAAAAAAGCAGAAAACAAGAAAGCAAAGGCCAGATTTTTCAAACATACTGATGAAACTAATAAACCTCTAGTTAGACCAATTTGAAACAAGAGATAAAGATACAAATGATCAATACCAGAAATGAAACTGGAGACATCACTATAGACACGAAAAGGATAACAAAGAACTACTATTAACAATTTCACATTAACAAAATCAAAAGTTTAAATGGCACTTCAAGGTGATGTATGGCAAAACCAATACAGTACTGTAAAGTAGAAAAAAAAAAGATTCTTTCTCAACAATTAATATTCTTAATACAAACATCCAATAAACACAATAAATATTTTCAAAATGTAAAAAAAAAAGAAAAAAATGAGTGAAAAGTACAACTTACCAAAATGAACACAAATAAAATAGATAATGTAAATTGTCCTATATCAAATGCCTAAAATAATGCCAAATCTACCTAAACTCTTTCAGAGAGTAAAGAATTGAACACTTCTCAACCTATTTAATAAGCTTAGTCTTATGATGATACAAAACCATACAGATTACAAAGAAAATATATTTCATGAACACAATGGAAAAAAATATACTTGAAAAACATTAATAAATTGAATCTGGCAATGCACAAAAAAGATACATCATGACAAAGTGGGGTTTATGACAGAAATGAAAGGTTTATACAACATTTAAAAAAATAAATCAGTATAATCCACTCTATTAACAGAACCAAACAGAAATTCTGGAGCTGAAGAACACACTAAACGAGACAGAAGAATGCATTAGAAAGCACTGGAAATAGAGCAAATCATGAGGAAGAGAGAATTAGTGAGTGTGAAGATAAAAACCTAGAAATGACAGAAGTAGAAGACGAAAGAGACTCAAGGTATTTTAAAAGTAGGAAAATTCTATGAGAAAGATCTGACTCTTAGGAAGGGCAACATTAGGGTAATTGGTAATCCAGAAAGAAAAGAGAGGAAGAAGGGAGCAACTTATCTTTTTTTAAAAAAATTAATAGTTGAAAACTTCCAAAAGTTGGAGAAAGAGGTGAATATTTAAATCCATGAAAAAAAATCCAACTACCTCAATGCTAAAACACCTTCTCAAAGACATGTTATATTAAAATTGTCAAAAGTCAGTCAAAGAAAGAATTTTTTAAAAAGAATAGTAACCTACAAAGGAACCCTCATTAGGCTATCAGTAGATTTCTCAGCAGAAACTATAGTCCAGGAGGAAGTAAACTGACATTCTCAAAATACTGAAAAGTAAAAACTGTCAGCCAAGAATACTCTATCTAGCAAAGTTATTTGGTTTTGTTTGTTCCCAGGGAAAAACTTGGGAGAGTTTAACAGTAGAGCTGCTTTACAAGAAATTTAAGAAATAAAAAGGTAAAAGCACACAGTATTTTCAGTAAGGTAAGAAACAGAATCAGAAAATTGCAACTCAATACCAAAATACTTTTTTTTAAATTTAATATAGCATTGAGGTTAAAGGGCAGAGGGAGAAGAAAAATAACTAAAGCTATTACAATATGGTAACAAATTCACAACATAAAATGGAAATCTGAGATGACAAAAACACAATAGGAGAAGAAAAAAGAACAGAACTTACGTAAGTAAATGAAGATAAAATGCTATCCATGGAAAAGGATTATTTTACCTATGACGTGGTATTATCTATGATTTCATGTTAACCACAAAACATAAATCTAGAGCAAGACATGAAACAGAGAAAAGAATAAACTGAGAAGAACATCACAGAAAACCACCAAACAAAATGATAGACAGAAACACAAGGAAAAGAAACAATGGAGATATAGAGCAATCAAAAAACCAAAGATACAACAGCAGTACTAAGTCCTCATCTATCCACAATCACCCTAAACATAAGTGAATTGAATTTACCAATCAAAAGACAAAGCAGCTGGATGAATTAAACAAGACCCAACTATATGTGCTCCAGAAGACTTAGCTCAACTGTAAAGACAAATGTAGGCTTCAGGTGAAGGAATGAAAGATGATACTTCAGAAACAGCAGCCAAAAGAAAAACAAGTGTAGCCATACTCATATCAGACAAAACAGACTTCAAGTCAAAAAATTTAACAAGACAAAGATGGATAGTATTTGATGATGAAGATGACAATGCATCAAGAAGACATTAGCAGATTAATATTATATATGCACCTAACATAGGAACACCAAAATATATAAAGCAATTAACAGACCTAAAGGGAGAAACTGATAGCAACACAATAATAGTAAGGGACTCTAATACACCACTTACATCACTGGATAGATCCTCTAGACAGAAAGTCAATAAGGAAACAGCAGCCTTAAATGAAACATTAAATCAGATAGATTTGATAGATTTGCATAGAGCAGTGCATCCAAACACAGCAGAATTCATATTCTTCTCAACTGCATGCAGAATTTTCTCAGGGATAGACCATATGTTGGGACACAAGTCTCAGTAAATTTAAGAAGGCTGAAATCAGATCAAGAATCTTTTTCAATCATAATGGTATAAAACTAGAAATCAACTACCAGAAGAAAATGGACTGAGTCACAAATATGTGGAGACTAAACAACAAGTTATTTAACAACTATGGGTCAATGAAGAAATCAAAGGAGAAATCAAAAACTACCTAAAGATAAATGAAAATAAATATGCAATACACCAAAATCTATGGGATGATACAGAAGTGGTACTAAGAATGAGGTTTATAGCACTAAAGGCCTACTTCAAGGAACAAGAAAAATCTCAAATATACAATCTAATCTTACACCAAAAGAAACTTGAAAAAGAACATGAAGTAGAAAGAAGGAAATAATAAAGATCAGAATGGAAACAAAACAGACACTCAAAAGACAATAGAAAAGATCAAACTAAGAGCTGTTTCTTTGAAAAGATAGGCAAAGCAGACAAAGTAGGAAGGAAAAATGAGTAAAGGAGATCAACTGTATGGTGACAGATACAAAATATATTTTTTTAACTAAAAAAAATTTTTTTGGCTATCCTGCACAGCTGGTAAGCTCTTAGTTCCCCCACCAGGGATTGAACTCAGGCCCCAGCAGTGGAAGCACAGAGTCCTAACCACTGAACCACCGGGAATTCCCTAAAGTAAACTTTTGATGGTGAGCATACAGCTGTAGAATCACAATGTACACATGAAACTTGTGTGTTATAAACCAAAATTACTTCAATTAAAGATAAAGTTTTTAAAAAGTTAAACATAAGCTTTCCATATGACCTAATAATTCTACTATCTACCCGAGAGAAATGAAAAAATATCTCCACACAAAGTAAACATGTTCATAGCAGCTTTATTCATAACTTAGTCAAATAATCAAAAGTTGGAAATAATCCAAGATCCATTAACAGGTAATTCAGTTCAGTTCAGTCACACAGTCGTGTCTGACTCTTTGCGAACCCATGGACTGCAGCATGCCAGGCATCCCTGTCCATCACCAACTCCTGGAGTTTACTCAAACTCAGGTCCATTGAGTCAATGATGCCATCCAACCATTTCACCCTCTATCATCCCCTTCTCCTCCCACCTTCCATCTTTCCCAGCATCAGGGTCTTTCCAAATGAGTCAGCTCTTCACATCAGGTGGCCAGGAGTTTCAGCTTCAGCATCAGTCCTTTCAATGAACATTCAAGACTGATTTCCTTTAGGATGGACCACTGATCTCCTTGCTGTCCAAGGGACTCTCAAGAGTCTTCTCCAACACCACAGTTCAAAAGCATCAATTCTTCTGCGCTCAGCTTTCTTCACAGTCCAACTCTCATATTCATACATGACTACTGGAAAAATCATAGCCTTGACTAGACGGACCTTTGTTGGCAAAGTAATGTCTCTGCTTTTTAATTTGCTGTCTAGGTTGGTCATAACTTTTCTTCCAAAGAGTAAGTGTCTTTTAATTTCATGGCTGCAGTCACCATCTGCAGTGATTTTGGAGCCCAAAAAAATAAAGTCTGTCATTGTTTCCACTGTTTCCCCATCTATTTGCCATGAAGTATGGGACCAGATGCCCTGATCTTAGTTTTCTGAATGTTGAGTTTTAAGCCAATTTTTTTACTCTCCTTAGATAAACAACTTGTGGAATACAATGCTACTTTGCAATAAAAAGGAATATGCAACAACATGGGTAAATCTCAAAAACCTTCTGCTGAGCAAAAGAAGCCAGACACCAAAGATGCATACTGTATGATTTCATCATCGGTGGTGGTTGGGATTTACTTGAGTAGAGCACAAGCAACTATTCAAGTAATGGAAACATTCCATATCTTGGTTATGGTGGTGGTTACAAAGGTATACAAATTTACTGAAACTCTAGAATGAGTGTATTTTATTATGCAAATTATACTACAGTAAAGTTGATTTTTTTTTTATTTTTAAAGGAGCTCATTCCTAAGTTTTTTGTAAATTATTCTTTGCTAAAACATTTTTTAAGAGATCCTGATAAAGCTGGGCTCTGTACTGTATACCTTGCAAGACTCATATAGGTTACAACCAGAAATGGAGTAAACTAGTAAATTACTAATTTACAAGGTACATAAATCTCCAACTTCGTCAGATAGTGCCAAACTGCTCTCCCAGGTTGTTTTTGTTTCGACTCTAAATCTCTTTAAAGTAGTTCATACTCTTTATCTTTACTTCCTCTTATTCACCTAGTCTATTAAAAATATTTTTCTATTCTCTAACGGTCCATTCAAACTACTTTTACCAAGGTTACCAAATACCTCTTAATTTCAAAATTCAACAGCCTCTTTTCAGTTTTAATCATTCTTGACCACTCCAGTCTCCTTTTGCTTTATTTCACAATTACACTATTTCACATGATGTCTTACACAGAGAAACCAAAAGATACTTCATGCTTCTGAAACTTTTCTCAAGTTGTCTCTGGTGGGAGAAAGTAAACTTGGCCAAAATAACCAAGTGAAGTGAAAGTTGCTCAGTTGTCTCCAACTCTTTGCAACCCCACAAATATACAGTCCATGGAATTCTCCAGACCAGAATACTGGAGTAGGTAGCCTTCCCCTGGAAGATCCTCCAGGGGATCTTCCCAACCCACGGATCAAACCCAGGTCTCCTGCATTGCAGGCGGATTCTTTACCAGCTGAGCCACAATGGAAGCCCAAGAATACTGGAGTGGGTAGCCTACCCCTTCTCCAGCAGATCTTCCCAATCCAGGAATTGAACCGGGGTCTCCTGCATTGAAAAGGATTCTTTACCAACTGAGCTATCAGGGAATCCCAATAGCCAAATATATCCCAATATACAAATATCCCAATAGCCAAAATAAATCAAAGGCAAGCCAAATATATCATTTTTTATCTTAAAAATATATGTGAATTTTGAATTCTGTAATATATTCATATTCAACTTTAAAACACTTAAAATAAATTAACATTGAGACTAATCAATGATACATAATATATCATATTTATAGTATGACTGTACATAATGTCAAAATATATCCCCTGGGTTATGTATAATTTCTAGTCTGAGAAACATAAATGACTTACTCAAAATTGTGAAGCCTAGATTTTAACATATGTCTGTCTAGTTCCAAAGCCCATGTGCCTTCCCCATACCAAGAGTCTCAGTTGGCACAAGTTTCTTTCCTCTGAGACTTGAGTTTTAACAATCATAAAGGACTTTTGAAAGTGGGAAAAGTAGAACTAAGCCCTCCTTGAAAGAAACTGGGACCCCCCCCTCCCCGCAACGAGGAAAGAACATTCAAAGAATGTTCAGCTTGTTTGAGCTAGGGAAGAAAGGAAAGGAGGATAAAAAGGAGGGAGGGAAAGAACTGAAGAAAGAAAAAACAAGAGGAGAAGAAAGGATAAATTAAACATACTTCTCTCTGAAAGGAAAAAAATTAATAGATGGGACAGGGAAAATGTAACTACGTATCTGAAACATAACAAACAAGTATATATGTCAATAAAGGTAGACTCCCTATGCCTTCACAATAAAGAATACATTTACTTTTCACACATACAAATAATTACAAAATCTCATCAATAACAGAATAAAAATGAAGTCTCAACAAATATCAAACAATAACATACAGTTATATAATAACCACATATACTGTCCACAATGCAGTTCTAAGAGAAATCATTCTCTAAAAAGGTTTTTTTGGGGAGGACTTCCCCACTGGTCCAACGCTTAAGACTTCACTTACATGAAATATTAGAATAGACAAATTTATAGGCATAAAGCAGATCACTGGTTGCCTACAGTTGAGCGGAATGAAGAAAAACATGAAGGGAATGCTAATGGGTATGAGGTTTATTTTGGGTGATAAAAACGTTCTAATATCGATTGTGGTAACAGCAGCACATCTCTATGCTAAAAACCACTGAACTGAACACTTTAAATGTATGAATTGTATAGTGTGTAAAATATACTTCAGTAAAGCTATTACCAAAAAAAAACCAGCTCAAAATTTAATGACCGGAAGAAAAGGACACATATGAAGAGATTTTGCCTTAGACATCCGAAGTACAACCACCACAGATCACCTCTACTGCAGAGAATACTGGGGAAAAAAATTATCTCTACAGTGATTTGGTTCTTTCTAAGGTATAAACTTATATAACATATTCTGTTTTCCTTCTAAGCATCTCATAGGTATGTTTTTAGCCAAAAATATCTAGGCTGACAGAGTTTTCTGTAAGATTTCTCTAGGCCTAAATAATACTTTAAAAATCAACTGTATATCACTGAACAATATATAATAACTTTAAGAATAATAATTAGAATTAGTCTCCTCATAAAGCTGCAAGTAAAATGCGTAAGATGTGTCAGACATAGTCACAGAATAAGACATGTAATCTCCAATCCTATCAACAATCAGTACAATGAAGATGAGGAAATCAGGGTTCAGGGATATTAAGTAACTTGCCTATTCAGTGATTAAACAAAGCTAGGATTTGAATTTAAGACTGCCTGTCTCTAAAACCTATGATATCATACTATTTCCTATCTTAAAGAAGGGATAAAACATCCAATCAGGCAATAGTAATTAGAGAGATTAACCACAAATATGTACTAATATAAAAATATTAAAAGTTTAAAAGAACTTTAGAGAACATCTACGCTAAGTACCTCATTTTACAAATAACACAATACTTTGCAGTCTCTGATTAGCCTTGGCTATTTCCGCTACTCTCTAGCCTCCAACGTATTACAAAGTCAAAGGGTTAGTCAGTCATGTCTGACTCCTTGTGACCCCATGGACTGTAGCCTGCCAGGCTCCACTATCCATGGAGTTCTCAAGGCAAGAATACTGGAGTGGGTTGCCATTCCCTTCTCTAGGGGGTCTTTCTGACCCAGTAATCAAACCTGGGTCTCCTGCATTGTAGGCAGATGTATTAAAAAGGCTATCTGCAAATCCTTCATGATAGCATCAGCATAAATCAAATGAGGAATCATAGAAGAGCTATGTTTCACTAAGTCATGGATGTGCTGAATAAACTCCCCAAAACTGATATTGACTATCATACAAAGTAATTATTTCTGTTACTTGCCTTATACAGAATTCTGGTTACACAAAATCTATAATACTGATTTGTTGCTACTTTTAACACCTACCTTCGTGGCCACAAGAAACACAGTAAAGAGGAACATAAGATTATGCTTTGATATTGCCAAATGCTTGGTTTGCTGGAATGTGAAGATAACTGATCCCAGCAGGGTTACCTTGGCAGGGCTGAAAATAAAACACATTTTAACTCAGTAAGTATTAAGCATGATTTATCTCTATATTTCTCAGAGTATTCTCAAATTATTAATTAAATGAGTTATTAATAGATATAACACAAAAATGAATTCTATAAACTTTTAGAAACGCTGAGTTATATGAAGTTAAACATCCTTCTTCTCAGCAGAAAGTATCAGATTTTAGAATGTTCATACATACTGTGACTTTCTGATAAAGACAGTGCTTTTCTATATGCAATATTTCTAAATTGGCCATATAACATTGTTTCAAAAGGATTCAAAAGTCCCACGTTCTATAGCATGATTTGAGAAAAGCATATTAATTCTGAAAAATCTTACAGTGCTAACCAAGCTCCTTGGGTGGGATGGGGAAAGGAAAAGAGTCTTGATTTGTAGCAGTTCCTCATTTTCCATGGTGTAAATACCTTGTGGTATTCGCAGGCAATTTGATCCAGGACCCCCCACAAATACCAAACTCACTGATGCTCAAGTCCCTTATATAAACTAATATAGTTGCATATAATCTATGCACATCCTCCCACAAACTGTAAATAATCTCCAGAATATTTATAATACCAACATAATGTAAACACCATGTAAACAGCTGTAAATACAATATAAATACTATGTAAACAGCTCTCAGCATATGAAAAATTCAGTTTGCTTTCAGAAACTTTCTGGAATTTTTAAAAAATATTTTTGGTCCATAGCTGGTTAATACACAAAGGCAGAAACCTTGGATATACAGGGCCAACTGTACTCCCACAGCCCACTTCAGGCTGCTGTGCATAATCACTCTCATAAAACAGCATGAGCCAGCACCAGCATATTACTTAGCTAACTCCGGTACAAAACATTAGCATTAGCCAATATCTTTAAAATTTAAAGTCTATAATAAGATATTAATCTACAAATAAGAAGTACTATTTTCATGTCATATATTTGCCACACACTTAAAGTATATCTCAGTAACATCATTTTCTAGCTATTTATGCTTACAACTAGAAAAAGACAAATAATAAACTCTCAGAAAGCCATACTGCAAAATATGACAAATGTAAAAGTCCCTATAAGCAACTCTGTGAAAAATAAGTTCCTTCTTTAATTAGTACAAACTAAGGATGAGTTCAAAACAGAATTAGGCTGGGGTAACAGGATTTGGGTCTTGCTTACCAATAACAGGGCAGCGTTCCTGTTTTAGGACAGTGGTCCACAAGCTTTTTGACTGTGCGTCTCTAATGGTAAAAGTGTTTAAGACACTCCTTAATATATATCAATTATTTTATAATTATGTACATATACAATTATATCATAAAATGTACACCAAACTGACTTTTTTAAAAGGATGAGATTTAAAAATTGTCTTAATGTCATTTTGCTACTCTGTTTCTAATAGCTCAGTTTCTGTAACAGTGTGTCTCATCAAAGGCATCTCAGCATACACACAGTATATTTTGGATTGTGTTCTCTTAAAGCATAAATTCACAAGCAATGAATCGGTGGAGCAAGGATTGTGTAAACAATAAATTGGAGCAGGTGGTTGAAGCAGCATTAGGATTTAGAAGACAGTGAGATTGGTTAGGAAGATCAGAATGCATTCAGAAAATTCTTACGCTTATTAATTTCCTGTGAATCTAGTAAATAGCTATCTGCTTCCAAAACACAACAGTGGAACAGGCAAAGGATAACAGCTATACACACTGCCATTCCAGAAGGGGGAAAATGTAAAGAATAAAGTGATCACAGACCTATGCAATTTCAAAATTCAGCAGGTCAAATTCCATTAGATTTCAAGGCCCAGGACTAACTCTCCGTGGCTTAAGGGGGTGCATCCTCTGAGTTTGCAGCTCTAATCTCTGCACTCATGACTCTGGCTTATTCACCTCTGACTCCAGCCTATGGGTCTAGCCTCGGTTTCTAAGACCATGATTCCCACCTTAAAGCCATACTTCCTTTTCCCTGAATGGCAGCATATGCCTACAGCTAAGAAGTTTTATCATTCTGTTAACCACAGAATTTTTAGAGTCTGAATTCTTTTATTTCATCTTATCTCTGTCCTTTTCAGTCCAACCTGAAGTGATTCTGTCGATATAACATCTTCAAAAATCTTTTGGGCTTCCTATGTGTGACACATGGAGAAGGCAATGGCAAGCCACTCCAGTGTTCTTGCCTGGAGAATCTCAGGGACGGGGGAGCATGGTGGGCTGCCGTCTATGAGTCCGCACAGAGTCAGACACGCCTGAAGCGACTTAGCAGCAGCAGCAGCAGCAGCATGTGTGACACGTGGGCTTCCCAGGTGGTAGCGTTGGTAAAGAATCTGCCTGCCACTGCAGGAGGCACAAGAGACACAGGTTCAATCCCTGTGTCAGGAAGATCCCTTGGAGTAGGAAATGGCAACCCACTCCAGTATTCTTGCTGGGGAAATCCCATGGACAGAAAAGCCTGGCAGGCTACAATCCATGGAGTCACAAAGAGTCAGACACAACTCAGTGACTAAACAACACATATATATATATGTATTCATATATTTATGACCAAATACTTTTGCATAGTGGAGAAAGCCTTTATGGTCTTAGAGAATATGTATGTTAGAATAAACAGAATGTTGGTAGAAACAAGAACATTAGAGGCACCAGTGAGGTCTCAGAAGGAAATGAGGAACATGATACTGGAAACTGAAAGAAAGGTAGTTATATGTGCTACAGTTTTGTGGTAAGCAGTGAACTTGGATATTTAGTTGAGATTTGGAAGCAAACTGCTGATGGTTTGAGTTGGTTTCTTCTTGCTTCTTACAATGAAGTGTGAGAGGAAAGCTTTGAATTGAGGAAATAACTGCTAAACAAAAAAAACAAGACTTGATGATTTGGGAAATTATCAGCCTATCCAGTCTGTAAAAAATTACAAAATTAGGAGAGTTATTCTTAGGAAGAGCTAGCTGTGAAGAGAAAGTTAAGGACGTGGCTGGGCAACTTTTGTTAGTGTTAAGAGATTAGGTGTATAATTCATGGATCCATTCAGCTCTCACAGCAGAAGCCAGGAATAAAAATGAGATTATCCAGGAAAGGTCTATGGAGGATCATCTTGACTAACGGCATGGATCCCGTGTCATATTTGTGTGCGTGCGTGCACAGTTGCCCAGTCATGTCCAACTCTTTGTGATCCCATGGACTGTATACATAAATACACACATGGCCTTCCCTGGTGGCTCAGTGGTAAAAGAATCCACCTGCCAATGCAGGAGACACGGGTTCGATCCCTCGTTAGGAAGATCCCCTGGAGAAGGGAATGGCAACCCACTCCACTATTCTTGCCTGGGGAATTCCATGGGCAGAGAAGCCTGGCGGGCTACTGTCTATGGGAGTAGCAAAAGAGTCAGACACGACTGACCAGCTAACACTTCCACTTTCTCACACACACACACACACAGAACTACTATTTTCCAAGTTTCACACATACACATACATGCATACACAAAATACCATAATGGACCCCATGATTTCACTTGACAAACTATTAACCACTCAATCATTCACATAGCATTTAATGACTATCTACTATGTGGTAGGTGCTCCAGATATAAAATCCATCAAAAGAGAAAATCCCTGTACTTGGCCACTGGTATTCTTTGAAGCATGAGGGGAAGCCAAGGGGAGAGAAAAACAAACATAATGGATAAGTAAATTATAAAATATGATAAATGTTGGGTAGGGGGGAATAGAGGGAAGTGTTTCAATTTTAAGTAAGGTAGTCCTCATTGAGAAGTTAAGCTCTGAAAAACTACTTTGAGCAAAGTAGATAAGGGAGCTAGCCACCTAAGGAAAAAGATTCTAGACAGAGAGAGAAGTTAGTTTTAAAACAGACAACACCTGGCTTGTTCAAGGATACAGTGCAGTGAGCAAGGGAGAGAACAGTGAGAGCTGAAGTCAAAGCAAATTGGGTGTGGTGGAGACACGTATCTTAGGGAGTCTCAGAAGCCAGTTGGGCGGACACTACAAGGTTTTAAACACAGGAGAATCACAACTTGATTTCAGTTTTACAGCCTTGAGAAATGTTTCACGGAAGAAATTTCAAGGCATATACTCAAAATGAGAAAAATGTCCCCTTTCACTAATGTCTTATTTATAACTTATTTATGTATTTATCAATCAAAGCTTCCTTTGTTCCATTTCTAAACTACCTCATTCAAGCTTTAAGGGATACATTCTAAGTTAAACATCTGACATCTACTGGTTCATTCAAACACATACTTCATCATTCATACTACTTCTCAACCCTCATTTTTAATCCATTCTAATGAGTTTATTTTATATTAAGTCTTCCTCACCTTGCTTATTATGGCCACCAAAGCCTAAGTCTTTCCTTACTGAATTGTGCAAATGGTAACTATATTTCTTTATTTCATTTTCAGTTGCATCAGCAATACATTTGTGACTTATTTGATTGGGTCAATGTCTGTAGAGAAATCTAACAATTAGATTCTCCTAGATGGGTGCAAAAGGTAGTTTGAACTGTACAAGCACAGAATGGGTTATTTCCTCTTTTTCTTATTTTTTGTATGTAGTTACTCAACTCTCATTTTTAAACTAACAGAGCTTTATGATAATGTATTGACTATTCACATAAGTTTGACATTTTACCACCAGAACTATGAATAATTTGGAATCTGGGTAATGATGTAGCCATTAATGAAAATGCCAAAAGCCTGCCACTGATTCCAGAGAAGTCTGCTCCTGTTCTCAGTTCATAAATACACTCTCTTCCCACAATTCTATAACAATCCAAGAGCTTTTGCTTGGTTTTATTTTCTAAGAGGAGGAACCCACAGAAAAAGTAATCAATATTTATTTTTAAAGCTACATTTAAGACAGTAGACTTTCTGGAAAAAAAAAAAAATAGGTTTCCTGGTTTTCTCCCAATTATCATTTTATTTGTCTTTCTGTTTGTTTCATTCATGTTTAGAGTCCAAAATGTTTTAAAAATAAATTTGGTAAAATCTAAAGATAAAAGACCACATCTCAGTATAGTCTATGCAAACTCACTAGGACATCTTCAGCCATTCCTCAGCTTCTGGTTTCCAACATCCTTTTACCAGCTGCTCAAAATTCGTGATAATGCTACCACCTGCACCTAAAAAGACCAAGATAAGATAGGAATGTGTTAGTTGTTTAGTCATGGCAAACTCTTTGCGAGCCCATGGACTACAGCCCACTAGTTTCCTCTGTCAGTGGACTTCTCCAGGAAAGGATACTAGAGTGGGTAGCCATTCCCTTTTCCAGGGGATCTTCCCGAGCCAGGAATCCAACCCAGGTCTCCTGCACTGCAGACTGATACTTTACCGTCTGAGCCACCGAAACAAGAATACTTAACCAAATATTCTTGAGAAAATATATGAAATGAAGCCATAATTCTCTCCTGACTTAAAATTCCAAGCTATAATTCTTAGGAGGAAGAACAATGTTGCTTTCTACATTTATGGTACTGAGACAACTGCAGTTCTTTCATGGCAGCTGTTTATTGTACTACAATTAAGGTTAAAACTAGGGTCTCAGACAGAGATGTAACTTGAGGTTTGTTTCTGACCTGAAAAAATAAACTCCTCTGCTTTATCATTTCCTTCCCTGATTTCAGTTTTAGGTGCATAACTGTAACAACAGATTGAAAATTTAATTTCAACTTACAAAAGAACAATAAAGGTAGGTAATACAGAGTGAACATAAACCCATAGTCAATCACATTTACTAGTTCAGAGTATGCAAGATGGAAAAAAAATCCAGAAAAAACAAAGAGCAAAATTTCTTTAATTAGGTAAACAACATAATTTCTTATGTAAACTTGCTTTATTTATGATGACAACTACACCTTAATTAACTATGAATCTCTCTGATTACAGCTATTAATCAAACCAATAATAAATATTGTATATTTTAAGACAATCAGCTGTAAAATAATGGCTGATGACTAGTAATAGTTAAGAGTGTCAGTTTTGGATTAAATTAACCAGTCAACAGAAACAATGCTTTCATCTTCCAAAGAAGTCTCTGTTATTAAAGTATGTGGTCCCCATTAATGTAACTAAAGAACTATTCAGTATTTGTAGTATACCAATAACAGGATATTTATGAACACATGTTGTTAATATTACCTCGGGCCCATCCAATAGCTATCATGACTATCCAGCCATTTTTGTAATAGCTATTAGCATGTGTGACTCCACCTACTATTTTCCAAGTTCTGGTCACTTCCTTCATTCCCGCAGCCAACAGTTGAACAGGTAGGAATGAGTATCCCTGGGAAATTAGGTCATATGGGCAAAAAAATGCAATATACCTGAAATTAAAATTTAAATATTTTAATATGACTGTATCAGAACAAAAAAATCTAGCATTTATCAGCAATAACAATCTGACAAAACACAACAAATGGAATTATCCAAACAAACATGGAATTTGACTGCAAGAAGACCAAAGATAATCTGAATCAAGTCAGTTATTTTTTTGGCTGCTCCATGAGGCATGTGGGATCTTATTTCCCCAACCAGGGAACAATCCATGCTCCCTGCAGGAAAGCACAAATTGTTAACCACTGGACTGCCAGAGAAGTTCCAAATTGCATTTTTTAAATCACATGAAGCACATAAAAAAAAACTGTCAAAAAGTTATAATGAAAGAGGAATATAAATTTTGTACTTCTGAGTACTCTATATATGCAGTAAGTTCCTAACCTGTGTCTGTACTACTCTAGAAGCTAAGTACTGAATGCACCAACAATATAAAGCAAGTGTATAACCACCCTTATGGCAGAAAGCGAAGAAAAACTAAAGAGCCTCTTGATGAAAGTGAAAGAGGAGACTGAAAAAGTTGGCTTAAAGCTCAACATTCAGAAAACGAAGATCATGACATCTGGTCCCATCACTTCATGGGAAATAGATGGGGAAACAGTGGAAACAGTGAGAGGCTTTATTTTTATGGGCTCCAAAATCACTGCAGATGGTGACTGCAGCCATGAAATTAAAAGACGCTTGCTCCTTGGAAGAAAAGTTATGACCAACCTAGATAGCATATCAGAAAGCAGAGACATTACTTTGCCAACAAAGGTCCGTCTAGTCAAGGCTTTGGTGTTTCCAGTAGTCATGTATGGATGTGAGAGTTGGACTGTGAAGAAAGCTGAGCGCTGAAGAATTGATGCTTTTGAACTATGGTGCTGGAGAAGACTCTTGAGAGTCCCTTGGACTGCAAGGAGATCCAACCAGTCCATTCTGAAGGAGATCAGCCCTGGGATTTCTTTGGAAGGAATGATGCTAAAGCTGAAACTCCAGTACTTTGGCCACCTCATGCGAAGAGTTGACTTATTGAAAAAGACTCTGATGCTGGGAGGGATTGGGGGCAGGAGGAGAAGGGGATGACAGAGGATGAGATGGTTGGATGGCATCACTGACTCAATGGACATGAGTTTGAGTAGACTCCGGGAGTTGGTGATGGACAGGGAGGCCTGGCATGGGGCAGTCCATGGGGTCACAGAGTCAGACATGACTGAGTAACTGAACTTGAATTTGCTAATCACTTCCGCTTTTGGGTTTCTCTAGATAGAAAGTGAAAGGCACTCAGTTGTGTCCGACTCTTAGTGACTCCATGGACTATACAGTCCATGGAATCCTTCAGGCCAGAATACTGGAGTGGGCAGCCTATCCCTTCTCCAGGGGATCTTCCCAACCCAGGGATTGAATCCAGGTCTCCCACATTGCAGGTGGATTCTTTACTAGCTGAGCCACAAGGGAAGCCCTCTCTAGGTAGAGTGTCTTTCGAATTTGAAACGAGCCTTTGGTAACTGAGCAAGGAGCAGCATTTCAACCCCACTTACATCTTTACCTGTGCCCCTTTGTGTATAAACTGCAACCTATTCAGAGAAAGGTCATAGCTCTCAACGAGACAGATTCATTCATGTTAAGGGAAAACACATTTTCATACAGTTAAAAGAATATGAAGCTTGTTCTTCAACTCAGTTGAGTAAGTTTAAATTTCAACCAATTAAATTGTGATATTAGTTTAACAATAATTCACTCCCCAGGTGAATTACTTTCTGCAGCTTCATTTGTTCTAAGCATCTGTTCAACAATTTAACAGTAGTACTGATAGGAAGACATAGCACTCCCCTACCCCCATATTCCTAACACTCTCTGGCAGACAATTTTGTGCTTAAAGCAGAATATTTATCTTGAAACAATAAGGAATATACTGCTTAAAAGAGGTACTCTATCTTTTCTAAAAGACGCTGTTAATCTTACTGTAATTCATGGTTCATAAATCCAAAGTCCCAATAGTATTCATGGAATATGAAACCTGTTCACCAAAACATTACTTCAGAGACCAAATATAAGATGCAATGATTTGTCAGGCCTGAAGCACCCTCTCTTCTTCAACTCCACTTACCAATTCTTCCTTTTCTTCAAGATTTCACTCAAATACTACCATATACATTGACTTTGGGAGTTTCATTTAATAGTCTCAGTTCAGACTACATTCTGATGGTTCCTATATTCAACATAGCTCTTCTATACCTTTTCTTTATGATAAATTATAACAGTCCTTAACGGCACGAATCATTCATTGCGTTACCCCCTCACCTAAAACTCAGCATAATAAAAAGTAGCCCTGAATTAAATCATTTATTAACAGCTAATAAATTAGTAGGAGGCAAAACACAAAATATATCAAAGAACCATCTGATAATTAAAGAGCTTTAAAGAAAAAAATAAATTACCTAAGAATAGTTAAAAGCTTTTTGAAAATGACTGGTATGATATCAAAACTTTACATGTTTATATAATATTTTGAAAGCCTCTCTTTAAATTCTCTCTTTAAAAGTAGAACAAATTTCCAGGAAGTAGGTTAGGTGCCAGGAAAAGAAAAGAGTTATACTTAAGCAATTTTTTAAAGTATTATTTTAAATAAAATAAAAATAATGTATGCTCAAAATACTCAAACAAAAACACAACAAATAAAAATAATACAAATGACCCCATTTTCATTCTCCACACAGAAATTATCTTCAACATGAGTTAAAAGCCTAAACTACAAGAGCAATCCTGGCATTTTTCCCCCCTAACTAGGGATCAAACCCATGCCCCCTGCAGTGAAAGCACTGACTCTTAACCACTGGACCACCAAGGAAGTCTCAGTCTTGGAGTTTTTCTATCCAGCTATGTGACATTTTCCAGTTTATTGTGATCCACACAGTCAAAGGCTTTGGCATAGTCAATAAAGCAGAAATTGATGTTTTTCTGGAACTCTCTTGCTTTTTCCATGATCCAGCAGATGTTGGCAATTTGATCCCTGGTTCCCCTGCCTTTTCTAAAACTAGCTTGAACATCTGGAAGTTCACGGTTCACATGTTGATGAAGTTTGGCTTGGAGACCACCTGACCTGCCTCTTCAGAAACCTGTACGCAGGTCAGGAAGCAACAGTTGGAACTGAACATGGAACAACAGACTGGTTCCAAATAGGAAAGGAGTACGTCAAGGCTGTTTATTGTCACCCTGTTTATTTAACTTCTATGCAGAGTACATCATGAGAAACGCTGGGCTGGAAGAAGCACAAGCTGGAATCAAGATTGCCGGGAGAAATATCAATAACCTCAGTTATGCAGATAACACCACCCTTATGGCAGAAAGTGAAGAGGAACTTAAAAGCCTCTTGATGAAAGTGAAAGTGGAGAGTGAAAAAGTTGGCTTAAAGCTCAACATTCAGAAAACGAAGATGATGGCATCTGGTTGATCACTTCATGGGAAATTGATTGGAAACAGTGGAAACAGTGTCAGACTTTATTTTCTCAGGCTCCAAAATCACTGCAGATGGTGAGACTGCAGAAATGAAATTAAAAGACGCTTACTCCTTGGAAGAAAAGTTATGACCAACCTAGATATCATATTAAAAAACAGAGACATTACTTTGTCAACAAAGGTCCGTCTAGCCAAGGCTATGGTTTTTCCAGTAGTCATGTATGGATGTGAGAGTTGGACTGTGAAGAAAGCTGAGCGCAGAAGACTTGATGCTTTTGAACTGTGGTGCTGGAGAAGACTCTTGAGAATCCCTTGGACTGCAAGGAGATCCAACCAGTCCATTCTGAAGGAGATCAGCCCTGGGATTTCTTTGGAAGGAATGATGCTAAAGCTGAAACTCCAGTACTTTGGCCACCTCATGCGAAGAGTTGACTCATTGGAAAAGACTCTGATGCTGGGAGGGATTGGGGGCAGGAGAAGGGGACGACAGAGGATGAGATGGCTGGATGGCACCACTGACTTGATGGACGTGAGTCTGGGTGAACTCCGGGAGTTGGTGATGGACAGGGAGGCCTGGCGTGCTGCGATTCATGGGGTCGCAGAGAGTTGGACACGACTGAGCAACTGAACTGAACTGAACTGAACTGACAGCTACTTATTGGAAAAGACCCTGATGCTGGGAGGGATTAGGGGCAGGAGGAGAAGGGGACGACAGAGGATGAGATGGCTGGATCGCATCACCGACTTGATGCACATGAGTTTGGGTAGACTCCAGGAGCTGGTGATGGACAGGGAGGCCTGGCGAGCTGTGATTCACGTGGTCGCAAAGAGTCGGGTATGACTGAGCGACTGAACTGAACTGATGTGACATTTTGGCATATGGTCTAAAAATCTGTAATTACTGCTATTTCTAATAAATAAGTCTTTATTGCATTTCAGATATTTCTAAAGTATACCTATAACACACTAATATTTGAAACAAAAATAGTTCTCATTTCAAGTGTTAAATAGCCACACGGCAGAAGAACTGTTTATTGTGCTCCATAGACTTACAAGTAAGCAAATCAGACCAGCGGCTCCCTAAACAGCCATTCCCGCTCTATAACACGTTAGCTTTTTAAAATTCCGTTGATGACTCACTCAACCAACACTCATTAAGGAATCATCATGTTCTTCCTTCTGTAAAGATTATAATTTCACCTTTAATTAAAATTGTCGCATCTAAGGAACTTTTAACTTTAAAGCTCTTAAAGAAAACATATCAGATAAGAAGAACTGCAACATAACATGAAATGGAACAAGAAGGCAATTTATTTCTCATATATTTTTAAGTCACTTAGATTAACGGAGAGAAAAAAAAGACAAGGAATAGTGCTAAATAACAAAAGTTAGTCTAAAATAGGATACAAACAGGATGCAAGGCCACTGACAAATGAAAGTTGAAACAGTTAAAATAGGAAGATGAAATGAGAATTTAGATTAATACCAAGAGTTGAGCTTCCACGGTTAATCACTAAGAACTCTGCCTTCATTCCCCCTTAATTCCCCTCCTCTGACTACCAAAAACAGGGTAACTTAACCAAGCCAAAAGAGCAATAAACTAAACGCAGTTCATATTAGTCCAATAAGATAGCTTTTCTCTTGCTCTCATTAACTTTACATATATTCTCTGAAAAAGACTATTACAGATGACAGACTTATATAACTATACTTTTTTTTTTTAAGTTAATGGTTTTTTTATTGGGGAAAAAAAAAAAAAAGACTAGCATTTACAACTTGGAATGGATGTAAATTGTAAATTTCTTGAACAGCAATGTTGATGGTTGTGCTGAGGTCCATAGCCACAGCCTACTTCAAGTCATAGTTTGGAAGGTTTTAAAAACAGAGAGTCCAAAGATGCTCCCTTGATAAAAGTTTCTTCTTAAAAATTTGTATGAATGGTGATAGCCCGACACCCATTCCACTCAGCACAAGCGGACAACGCTGCCGACACAGACAGGCACGCCGCCAGCGTGCATCACGGTCGCCAGGGGCGTTACAGAGGCCCGCCCTGCAGCAGGGGAGCTCCGCTTGGACAGTTACCCACACAGCATCCTGAGGCGAACCAATTTTAAATGCCTCTTCTCAGTAAACCAGCTACGACAATTTACACTAACAATTTGAACTAGAACCCCTCTGAGTAGGTTTTGAATTTGTTTTTTTCACTTTTTCATTTTTAATACAAACGCCTGACTGTGCTCAACTGTCAAGCTGCATGCATGAAAAACTGGCCAGCCCAAACAGTGTTATTAATCATGAGCAGGTGGACCTGCCAGGAGTCCACGAAGCGCTTCCTTATTGTTAAGGTAGGACAAGTATTTATATCGGAAAACTGATGTGTAGCTTGATCTTTAGGGGACAGGACCACCAACCAACACATGCAGATTTTTTTTGTGTGGACAGAAGGTACTTTTGACATTCAGTTTTGCTATATAGAAACAGAACGAGTAAATGAACTTTTTGTTTTTTGCAAGAAGTAAGTAAAAGATTCAATTTGATTCTTCTAGAGGGGGGAGAAAGGAGTTGAAAGTAGGTCTTCATTTGGCAGTCATCATCTGTACGAATTCTTCATAGTTGACTTCTCCGTCTCCATCGATGTCAGCTTCTCTGATCATCTCCTCTACTTCCCCATCTGTCAGTTTCTCTCCCAGGTTTGTCATGACGTGGCGGAGCTCTGGGGCGCTGATGTAACCGTTGCCATCCTTATCAAAGACTCGGAATGCCTCGCGGATTTCTTCTTCACTGTTGGTGTCTTTCTTTTTTCTAGCCATCACAGTCAAAAATTCTGGGAAGTCAATGGTGCCATTACCATCGGCGTCCACCGCGTTGATCATGTCCTGCAATTCGGCTTCTGGCCCAACGACCTCATAACGGTTCCAAGTTCCTTGGTTGTGATGGTGCCATCACCATTTTTGTCAAATAGGGAGAAAGCGTCCTTGAATTCAGCAATCTGCTCTTCGGTCAGCTGATCAGCCATGGTGCAAGCGAGGCAGGGAGGCCGAGAGAGCGAGGGTGGCCGCGCTGGGGGCCGGGACCGCAGGGCGCCTCCGCTACAGCTGCTGCGGGGCCCCGTGTGCGCTGAGCGCTGTGCCGTCGCTGACCGCCGCCGCCAACTGCGCTAACGGTTCCGCGCCTGCCAGGCTCCCAGCATCGCCGCCCGTAACTATACTTTTTGTTGTATTTTTCCTCATAAAAATGTAGTATCAGTTATGTAAATGTGCAATATATAATAACTGATACTTAGAAGTTAAAGGAAAATAAACTGGGGCATAAAAATCAATACATAGACGAATTATAAAATATTTACTTCCTCCCAGAAACAGTTTTCAAAAGGAAAAATCCTATGAGAGGCTATACTATCTTCCAAATGACACTGAACCTACCATGATACACCAAGTTACTGTTTCCCTTTGCCAGCAGATGGTGCTAATTTCCAGATGTGAGCACTAAGAGCTATTATACTAAAGATGACTTTCCCAATAAGTGTATTCACATACTCCCTTAGTTTAGCTTGCTAGAGTTAAAAGTATATCACAAACATTTCAATCTCTCAAATTAAAATCAAATGAAGCTAAGATTAGAAACTTGTTCTCAACATTAAAACCTGAAAAAAGAAAACATTAAAATACAATGTGTCTTTAAGCAAGCACCATTTTTTGTATTTAAGGGTCTGTGAACACAAAGACAATGTATTTCCCAAATCCAAAACAAAAAGCTGTGCAAGGGCAGACTAAAGGACTAGGTAACTTAGGTTTGAATCCTGGCTCCAGCTACTAGACACCTGTGATTCCTTGGGCACGTTATTTAAGCCTTCTTGTCTCAGATTCCTTATCTACCAAATGAAAATAAAACGGAACTTGCCTCACTGGTTTCCTGTGAGGTTAAATGAGAGGACAAATGTAGAGCACTTAGAAAAGTGTCTGAAACAGTAAGTACTGCATCAGCGGCTGCTATTGTTGTTGTTTAGTAGTACCCAACAAAACAACTAGAACCAATAAAAAAGGTCATCAGAAGAAGAATGAATATCGATATTAATATAATAGATTATACCACAATGAGGAGGAATGTATCACAGCTACAAACAAAACACAGATGAATCTAAGTAACATAAAGCTGAGTGAAAAAAGCCGTAGAGAACTATATAATACTCCATTTTAAAACAGGGCAAAAAACAAATAAAACTAAAAAGATATGCTATTTAGATATTCATATGTAAGACACACATCTTTTTCTAAAAAGTAAGATAAACACAAACAAGGTAGAAATTATCTGTATGAAAAGTGCAGGGAGATGGGATGAGAGAAAATTAGCATAATCATTTGAGAAATGATTTGTCATTATCTAGGAGAGCTTAAAAATCACTTTTCCTATAACTCAATAAATATATTCTTGTTCACCAAGAGAAAAATCTATTGGCATATCATGTGTATCATGTTCTTAGCAACATTGTAATAGAAAAAAAAACTGGATACAATTCTATGTCAACAAAGAAATGTATGAAATATGACCACATTTCATTCTGATAAGCTATACAGGAGAGAAAATTAGTAAATTATAACCATACGCCATAAGGCTGAATCTCAGGAACAAAGGCTGAACAAAAAAAGCAAGTCAATGAAAAATATATATATATGATTCCATTTATAAAACTGTCATGAAATACACTGTTTAGAAATATATATGCCAGAACTACACAGAAAAGTAAAGAAATGATAGGTACAACATTTAAACTGTGGTGTTGGAGAAGACTCTTGAGAGTCCCTTGGACTGCAAGGAGATCCAACCAGTCCATTCTAAAGGAGATCAGTCCTGGGTGTTCACTGGAAGGACTGATGCTAAAGCTGAAACTCCAATACTTTGGCCACCTCATGGAAATAGTTTACTCATTGGAAAAGACTCTGATGCTGGGAGGGATTGGGGGCAGGAGAAGGGGACGACAGAGGATGAGATGGCTGGATGGCATCACCGACTCGATTGGCATGAGTTTGAGTGAACTCTGGGAGTTGGTGATGGACAGGGAGGCCTGGCATGCTGCGATTCATGGGGTCGCAAAGAGTCAGACACGACTGAGCGACTGAACTGAACTGAACTGAAGGAAGAAAGGAGATGGGATTGGGCTGAGCATGGAAGGTCACACAAGGGACATCAAAACTAATGACAAGTAATCTGAGAAGATGGTGGCAGCAGTAGTCTCACAGATTTAGATCTCTTCCAATCCCCACATAAAAACAGACATGGCAACTAGAGAGCAAAGCCAAATTCCCATCCACAGCACTTACAACAGAACTATGTGACAAGGTATCCCTTCAAATCCCAAAGTGTGAACAGAGAGGCAAATCACCAGCACCCACAGACCTAAACTGCTTGACAGGAAGAAGAAAGTAAGCGGCAACTAATGGACCTAAGAACAAAACAGCTTCAAAATAACTAATGGGTAATCATTAGAAAACACAGCAGGCCAACTTGGAAAACAACAGCTGAAACTGGAAGGATTCTGACATGTCCAATACTAGGTGAGACAAAGGGTCCATGATAAGAAGGTCCACAGGGGTTCAACCAACGTAGTCCCCATGAACTCTGAAAACTGATCCACCTAGGCTCCCTTCTAGAACAAGTCCCATAATGAGAATAAAAACTGAGCATGGACTTCCCTGGTGGCCCAGCTTCCACTGCAGAGGCCTCAGGTTTGACACCTGGTCAGGGAAGTCAAACATGTCACGGGGTGTGGTAAAAAAAAAAAAGAACTGAGCAGGACAGAGCAACAAAAGCAGGGAAAGGTACAGACCAAACTGGGGAAGAGGGAAAGACTGGTGAAATCTCAGAAAGCAAGTCATCATCTTTTGAATACTATGTAATAACCGATGCAGGAGCTCTATGAAGTCAGAGAATCTTTCATGAGTTTTACTTTATCTTAAAAGTTCAAGAAACTTGACTCCACATAAAAATGACCAACAGAAAATTATCAGGTCAAACCCTATATAAATTTATTATTATAAGAGAAAAAATTTCCCTATAATGAAAGTACTCAGGTAAATGTGTTCACAAAACAGATCAAAACTACAACCTATTTCAAAACAAGGTAAAGACATTAAGAAAGTGATACAACACATAAAAGAACAATGCACATCAAAAACAGAAAAACAGGGAACTAGAGATAAAATGCTCACAAAGAGTAAGAAAAAAGATTTAAAAAATTATTTCAGTAATGAAGACCAAACTAGAAGGAAAACAAAGAGAAATAAAATAATAGTGCCTTCTAAAAAAAAGACTAGGTAAAAAAGAAAAAATTTTAAAAAGTTTAAAGACATAAAAAGGTTCACTGAAGAAAGGCAAAAAAGAGCCAATAGGAGTTCCTGGAGAAAATCAAAGCAAGAGAAGAGTACATATTATAAAAGTTTTCTCAATTTAAAACACACACACACACATCTAGCTACTAAAAAGGACAGACCACATACCTAAAAATGAGTCCCAAATGACTAACACCTAGTAATATTTAATTTAAATTATTAGACTTTCATGCCAGAAAAAAAAGCTTTGGAGCATCTGGAAAAGAAGAACATGTGACTTATAAGAGAAAGAAAATTAAATGATCAGTTTTTCACAGAATGCTTCATAAACAAGAAAACTGAGTAACATTTAAAATACTCATACCTAGAAAGTATGATCCTATGATCCTATATCCAATAAAACTGACTTTCAAATACAAAAAACACAAACTTATCAACACATGAGAATTTAGGGACTACTATTCCAGATGAATGAATTAGAGACAAAACCTTCAGAAAACCAAAATTACTACAGACACAGACATAAGGACTGATTAAAAAAAACATTAAATATACAGTTAGCTATAAAACAAAGACTGAAAAGGAATTTAGAAGGGAAGAATATAGTACACAATAACTATTACTATGACAGTGTAGAATAGTTCATCTATTTTAAAAATAGGAAGACAATGAAAACAGTATATGCAAAAAAATATTTTCAGTAATCATATCAGTGGTGGTATTCATATGATTACTCCAAAACTATTATGTATTGTGTGAATGATACAAAATAAATGGGCAGTGTTGAAATATCCTAATTCTATCCTATCTTGTGCCCTTAAGAATCGAAATTTTTCATTTCAGTTCAGTTCAGTGGCTCAGTGGTGTCTGACTCTTTGCGACCCCACGAAGTGCAGCACGCCAGGCCTCCCTGTCCATCACCAACTCCCAGAACTTACTCAAACTCAGGTCCATTGAGTCGGTGATGCCATCCAATCATTTCATCCTCTGTCGTCCCCTTTTCCTCCCACGTTCCATCTTTCCCAGCATCAGGATCTTTTCAAATGAGTCAATTCTTCGCATCAGGTGGCCAAAGTATTTGAGTTTCACCTTTAGCATCAGTCCTTCCAATGAATTTTCAGGACTGATCTCCTTTGGAATGGACTGCTTGGATCTCCTTGCTGTCCAAGGGACTATTAAGAGTCTTCTCCAACACCACACTTCAAAAGCATCAATTCTTTGGCACTCAGCTTTCTTCACAGTCCAACTCTCACATCCATACATGACTACTTGAAAAACCATAGCTTTGACTAGACAGATGTTTGTTGACAAAGTAATATTTCTGCTTTTTAATATGCTGTCTAGTTTGATCATAGGTTTTCTTCCAAGGAGCAAGCGTCTTTTAATTTCATGGCTGCAGTCACCATCTGCTGTGATTTTGGAGCCCAAAAAAATAAAGTCTCTTACTGTTTCCACTATTTCCCCATCTATTTGCCATGAAGTAATGGGACCAGATGCCATGATCTTCGTTTTCTGAATGTTGAGCTTTAAGCCAACTTTTTCACTCTCCTCTTTCATTTTCATCAAGAGGCCCTTTAGTTCCTCTTCACTTTCTGCCATAAGGGTGGTGTCATCTGCATATCTGAGGTTATTGATATTTCTCCTGGAAATCTTGATTCCAGCTTGCGCTTCCTCCAGCCCAGTGTTTCTCATGATGGACTGTGCATATAAGTTAATAAGCAGGGTGACAATATACAGCCTTGACGTACTCCTTTACCTCGTTGGAACCAGTCTGTTGTTCCATGTCCAGTTCTAACTGTTGCTTCCTGACCTGTACACAGACTTCTCAAGAGGCAGGTCAGGTGATCTGGTATTCCCATCTCTTTCAAGAATTTTCCACAATTTGTGGTGACAGAAACAGTCAAAGGCTTTGGTACAGGCAATTAAGCAGAAATATATGTTTTTCTGGAACTCTCTTGCTTTTTCCATGATCCAGCGGATGTTGGCAATTTGATCTCTGGTTTCTCTGCCTTTTCTAAAACCAGCTTGAACATCTGGAAGTTTACAGTTCAAGTACTATTGAAGCTTGCCTTGGAGAATTTTGAACATTGCTTTACTAGCGTGTGAGATGAGTGCAATTGTGCAGTAGTTTGAGCATTCTTTAGCATTGCCTTTCTTAGGGATTGGAATGAAAACTGACCTTTTCCAGTCCTGTGGCCACTGCTGAGTTTTCCAAATTTGCTGGCATATTGAGTGCAGCACTTTCACAGCATCATTTTTCAGGATTTGAAACAGCTCAACTGGAATTCCATCACCTCCACTAGCTTTGTTCGTAGTGATGCTTCCAAAGGCCCGCTTGACTTCACATTCCAGGATGTCTGGCTCTAGGTGAGTGATCATACCATCGTGATTATCTGGGTCGTGAAGATCTTTTTTGTATAGTTCTTCTGTGTATTCTTGCCACCTCTTCTTAATATCTTCTGCTTCTGTTAGGTCCATACCATTTCTGTCCTTTTTGAGCCCATCTTTGCATGAAATGTGCCCTGGGTATCTCTAATTTTCTTAAAGAAATCTCCAGGCTTTCCCATTCCATTGTTTTCCTCTATTTCTTTGCACTGATTGCTGATGAAGGCTTTCTTATCTCTCCTTGGTATTCTTTGGAACTCTGCATTCAGATGCTTATCTTTCCTTTTGTCCTTTGTTTTTCGCTTCTCTTCGCTTCACAGCTATTTGTAAGGCCTCCTCAGACAGCCATTCTGCCTTTTTGCATTTCTTTCCTTGGGGATGGTCTTGATCCCTGTCTCCTGTACAATGTCACCAACCTCCATCCATAGTTCATCAGGCTCTCTATCTATCAGATATAGTCCCTCAAAACTATTTCTCACTTCCACCGTATAATCATAAGGGAGTTGATTTAGGTCATACCTGAATGGTCTAGTGTTTTCCCCTAGTTTCTTCAATTTAAGTCTGAATTTGGCAATAAGGAGTTCAGGACCTGAGCCTCAGTCAGCTCCCAGTCTTGTGTTTGCTGACTGTACAGAGCTTCTCCATCTTTGGCTGCAAAGAATATAATCAGTCTGATTCGGTGTTGACCATCTGGTGATGTCCATGTGTACAGTCTTCTCTCCTGTTGTTGGAAGAGGGTGTTTGCTATGACCAGTGCGTTCTCTTGGCAAAACTCTATTAGCCTTTGCCCTGCTTCATTCTGTACTCTAAGGCCAAATCTGCCTGTTACTCCAGGTGTTTCTTGACTTCCTACTTCTGCATTCCACTCCCCTATAATGAACAGGACATCTTTTTTGTGTGTTAGTTCTAGAAAGTCTTATAGATCTTCATAGAATCGTTCAACTTCAGCTTCTTCAGCATTACTGGTCAGGGCATAGACTTGTATTACCATGATACTGAATTCTTAATTCAAAATTCTTAGTGTGGAAGAAAGAAGATACATATGTAACAGAGAAAAGTTACATAAATTCTATGATCCTGAATTTCAGTTAGAAATATCAATGAACTCGAGTTATTTTATCTTTATTCTTCCTAGCTCTGTCCACTGAAAAGACCTAGAATACATAAGTAGTTAAGAATAATGAACATGTCTAGTGTTCAGACTGTGACCTTGAAATACCTTTTCTCCTATAAGGAACCAGAGTTTACTACAGAAATCAGTAATTCCAGAAGAAAGTACAAGATGAATCTTGTATTAATTAAGTAGCAAGGAAGCTAATCAAAGTCTTACAAGCCAATCTGAAGAAATTCCCATTGGTCAACAACGGGTCAATTTGAGCTTTAATAATAGGAAAATTCCAATTTATTGAAACCCATAAAATATGCTTAATCCATGAGCTCATACTTACTTAAAATTATTTTTTTTAATTACAACAGCAACAACAAAAATATACTGGTCACTTCTGAAGAACAGCAGGGGATCAATTCATAATCCTGAAAACTATAAATAAAAAGCAAGAATCAAGTATTTATCCTCCTTTCCTTTATGAACTATATAACTTGGGTAACCAAATAATGGATGATTTGTGCGAAGTATTTATTTATAATACTACTTTAATTAATATACAGAAGAAAAGATGGACTATTGCCATTTTGAAATTCTCAATTAGTTATCAGATGAAAGCCATTAAAAGAGTACTAACATCAATCAAAAAAAGCTAATCACACATTCTGGTCTCTTATGGTCTTGCTAATTAAAAGGATCTAGGAGGAGAAGGGGACGATAGAGGATGAGATGGCTGGATGGCATCACCAACACAATGGACGTGGGTTTGGGTGGACTCCAGGAGTTGGTGATGGACAGGGAGGCCTGGCGTGCTGCAGTTCATGGGGTCGCAAAGAGTCAGACACAACTGAGCGACTGAACTGAACTGAATATGAATCTGCTCTGGATTCTGGATCAATCTGCCAATTACCAGGAAACATAGAGAATAGAGGAATATAATGATCTGCACCATGAGTATGCAATCAGCAAACTCACGAGTATAGAAAAGTCTACAGGTCAAATAGCTCTGGTTCTTCATGAGATAACTCTAAGGAAAAACAGAATGGAAGGGAAACTGATAAAATCAAAGAGACTTAAGAGACATTAAAATTTTTAATGGGTGTAAATTATAGTGTCTTGGAATGAACATCTGGATGATAAAATTTTGTATGCAAAGAAGTCATAAACATAAAAGTCAGGATAATGGTGTGCTATCATCTATCATTTGGTTTCCTAGTTGTATAGTTCATATAGGAAAGAAGGATATATACTTGATTCTTGCTCTTTGTTTACAGTTTTCAGGATATGAACTGGTCCCCTGCTGTTCTCCAAAAGTTTCCAGTTCTTTTTGTTCCTGTTATTAGAAAAAAAAAAATTTAAGTATGAGCTCATGGATTAAGCATATTTTATGGGTTTCAATAAATTGGAATTTTATTATTAAAGCTCAAATTGTCCCTTCATTGACCAGGGGGAATTTCTTCAGATTGGCTCTTGAAACTGATTAGCTTCCTTGCTAGTTACTATAAGATTCATCTTGTACTTTCTTCTGGAAGAAAGAATCCAAATCAAATTCAGGTTAGATCCTTTTATTTAGCAAGACCATAAGAGACCCAAAATGTCTGATAAGCTTTTTTTTTGCTAATGTTAATACTCTTAATGACTTTTGTCTGATAACTAATTGAGAATTTCAAAATGGCAATAGTCAGTCTTTTCTTCTTTTATTATTTAAGGTGGAAAGGGAGTTGTGATTGGAATGTGACACCTGGAAGGAACTTCTGGGACAGATGACAAAGCTTTATTTCTTGACTTGGGTCATGGTTTCAAGGATATACCTAGCAATAATTCACTGGGCGATATACTTGGTTTTCTGAATTTTTACTTTATAATAAAATATTTTTGTAAGACAACAGAGGATGAGATGACTGGATGGCATCACCGACTCAATGGACATGAGTTTGAGTAAACTCTAGACGGTCAGGGAGGCCTGGCACACTGCAGTCCATGGGGTCACAAAGAGTCGGACATGACTGAGCAACTGAACTGAACTGAATATTTTTTTAATGTAAATGATGGATATAAAAGTTTTTATTGTGTCATAATTCTTTGTCTTCTGCATATATTAGAAATATTCCTTTGCACCTACTCAATATTAATTGAAACTTTAAAATTAAAAAACATTTATTGTTTATAATGAAAGTTCATCTTGGTTAAGATCATGCTAATTTGAAATTGAGACCCTGTCATTTATCAATATATCAAGCATCAATTTCCTCTTATATTAAATGGGAATAATAAAAGATTTCAAGTTAACAACTAAATACTATATTATTAGTTAACTACATAAAAATGCATTTATTTTCCATTTCTAACATATCTTAGTTTCAGCCAAGAAAGTATATATTTATAGACAAGCAATTTTATTTCATTTAATGAACCACTAATCAAGATCTGTAATTTCTTGCCACTCAATTACAGAACTCCCATGTAACACAAGCAGTCCATTCCTTTAGCAATGTACTTACTCAGCCTAGAATAGTAGTACTTGGCACACAATCAACAAAACAAAGTCTCTGCTCCGATAGGCTGCTATTCTAGTGGAGTGAGACAAACCATCATAAAAAGAAATAAACAGACAACACACCAGACAGTAATAACTCTAGGAAGAACAAAAGAGAAGTATGATGAGAGAGTCATGGGAGAGAAGGCATGTTTTTTAGAGACCTCTCCAAAAAAAGAAAATACGAGCCTCCTGGGTTTAAAAGAACGTCACAGAGAAAAGACAGCAAGCACAAGGGCACTGAGATAGAACAATATCTTTGTGTCCAAAAAAATGGCAAAACCAAGGTGATTAGAGCAGACTGAGCAGGAATAGACTAGAAAGACATTACAACACAGAGTGGAAAGGAAGATTTTACAGTCTTACAGGGTACACTAAGAGTTCTGAATTTTCCTCTTAATAAGATAAGAATATACTGATCATAGAAGTAATATGTTCTAACAACTTATTTTTAAATAATCACTTTTTATCTACTATGTTGGAAAGAGTTGGATACGACAGCAACTAAACAGCAGCAAAAATAAAGACAAGACTCAGGGGGGATAATGAAAGAAGCAGCTAGACCACTTAGGAAGCTACTGAAACTGTCCAGGCAATAGTGGCAGTATATAGGAGTAGAAGTGAAAGTGATGAAAAGTGTCAGAGTCTGGATATCCTACTTTCATATAGTTTCAGCATCTAGACACATTAAAAAAAAATTCTACAAAGTGTTAATATGCTTTTAAAATATTGCTATAGAAATAAAGTCCTTGAGAAAGTGTTTTAAAAAACATAGTAACTGGAAGGTAATAGTTTAAGAAATAGTTAAGCAAATAAATGAGAGACAGTGGTTATTAAGCTCTACAGTCAAGCTTCCTGGTTTTGATCCTAGCTCAATCACTTACTAAATATGAAAATAACAGCGAAGTTTCTCTATGCCTCAGTTTTCTCATTTTTCAAATGGAAATAATAGGAGGTACTTCATTAGACCCTTGTGATATGACAATGAATATAAAGAATTTTAGCTGACACATGGTAACAGCTCAATACGTATTTGCTATCAAACTTATTGTTCTACGCCGAACAGTTTCTATGGCTACAGGTTCCCACTATTTTTCCCATTGCTACCACTATTTATAATATCCCCTTTTATAACTGGTTACATATTTAAATGGAGAAGGAAATGGCAATCCACTCCGGTATGCTTGCCTAGGAAATCCCATGGACAAAGTCTGAGCCTAGTGGGCTACAGTCCATGGGGTCACAAAGAGTCAGGCACGACTTAGCAACTGAGCACATATTTAAAATTATCACAATAGAGACTTCCCTGGTGGTCCAGTGGTTAAAAATCTGCCTTGCAATACAGGGGAGGTAGTTCTAGCCCTGGTCAGGGAACGAAGATCCCACAAGCGGTGGAGTAACTGAAGCCCCTGTGTCAAAACTACAGAAGACCGACCGCCTAGGGAATCCATGTGCCACAACGAAAAGCTCCCACAGGATGCAACGAAGATCTCTCATGCTGCAACTAAGACCCAATAAACAGAGCTTTTAAAAATTAAAAAAAAGTATCGCAATAAAAATTAACTTCAAATGTTCCTAATGTTACATATTTCATTGATTTGATTTTTAATCAAAAGTTTCCACTTTAGGTTTAACAAAGCTCTCTGATTGGTATAATACTTTTTCTTTAACTTGGAGGATCACTCCTCTTAAAGATAACTGAAGCTGAATTTGCAAGAATCCAAAGCAATTCCTATTAACAATTTTTTCTTCACTTCAAAACAAAAGTAATGTTAAATTTCATAAGGCTCTGAAAAATCAAACAGAGTATGACAAGAACAATTATCCGAAATATCATAATCACTTGGACTTTTTGTATAGTTGGTCACACTCTTGATTATTAAGTTGTATAACTATGAGCATAGGATAGGTTCACAAGATCAACTGTTGGGGGTCAAATATTTGATGTCCTTTCATATTTGAAATGCTTCCACTAAAGACACATAAGAAAATGGTATTCCTACCTCTGAGAGAGAATAGGGGAGAAGGGTGAGAAAGAGACATACTTTGCATTTAAAACCTTTGGCATTATTTGGGTGCCTTCCGTTGCAAATGCATTAACTTCTAAGAACATAAAATATTTTTTAAAGAAAAAAATACCATTTACAAACAATTTACAGAACAATTTTTTAAATAGTTCACCACAATGGCAGCTTACCAGATTGAAGATGCCAGTAATATATTAGTGTTGTTTGCAAGAAACCTAAGTGGAGGCTCTGCAAGCAGTACACAGGATAAAATTCCTCCACCAAAGCAGTGGAGCATAGCAGTAAACCAGCTTGACAGAGGATTCTTCCATGCCAGCGCTGCTGCTCCTGAAATGATAAAGTAAATGTTTGAGATACTGTACACTAAATAAGTCCAGAGGTACCAGTGGCCCTAAAGAAACACACTTCTTAATTTCATAATTTTCTAGAACTTACTATTACTCATGACAATCATGAATATCATAAACTGTATCTCCTGTTCTTTAAATCAACACTGGAAACATTTTGTTAAGACATGGGTGACTTGGGGCATCTTTAAAATACCGTTTAGGATCTTACTGGACTCCATGGTGGCTCAGATGGTAAAGTGACTGCCTACAATGAGAGAGACCCGGTTCAATCCCTGAGTTGGGAAGATCTCCAGCAGAAGGAAATGGCAACCCACTCCAGTATTCTTGCCTGGAAAATCCCATGGACGGAGGAGCCTGGTGGCCTACAGTCCATGGGGTCGCAAAGAGTCAGACACGACTGAGCGACTTCACTTCACTAAAGGATCTTATTGCCAGTTGCCCAGCAGTACATTATTATATAGACAGTCTCCCCATCTCCTGTCTCCTTTCATTTCCAACCTACTGTAAGTACATCAGTTAATATGTCCAAGTGATACATTAAGAAAAATTTATAATCTTAAGTACTTTAGAAAATAAAGCTGAAAAACTAAAGTTTCAATATGACAGACTTGAAACAGAATGACAAAATAAACTCAGAGGTGAAAGGCTGATGAGAAATAGGTATTTACATCATCTCAAATGTCTCCTAACAGATTATTTATTACAGAGAGAAACAGTAACTTTAGATTGGGCAAACCTTGCAGACATTACTATAAACAAACAGTATCAGGTGATCTCTGATACTATACACTAAGGACATATCATTGCTACTGAAGTATTTCTACTATGCCAAAAATGTATAACCTCAACTAGTTTAATTACACAAACTCAAACTGAGGGTTATTCTAAAAAAAAAAACCTAACAACAAATACTTGGCCTATATTTTAAGAACATAAAGGTCAAAGAACACACACAAAAAAAGGCTGATGAAATGTTTCGGATTAAATGACATTAAAGAGACAACCAAATGCAATGCATTTCCCTAGATCATATTTCAGAATGAGAAAGAACATTTATAAAAGAACTTTACAGACAAAAAATTGATAAAATTTAAACATAGATTGTGTCTTTAATAATAATATTGTATCACTGTTAAACTTCCTAATTTTGATAACTATAATATGACTCTTAAAATCAACACATTGAAGTAGTCAGAAGTAACTGGGCAAAATGTCTCCAATTTACACTCAAGTGGTTCTGCAAAAACACTCTACAGAGATAAAAACATTCAGAGAAATGGTAAGGTACAAACTTTTAGTCATACATGGATAAGTTCTTGGGATCTAATGTACAGCATAATGACTATAGTTAAAAATACTATATAATACTATATTATATCCTTGAAATTTGCTAAAAGAGTAGATTTTAAGTGTTGTCACCACACACACACACACATACACACACTCAAAAGGTAACTATGTGAGATGATAAACATGTTAATCACTTCATTGTGGTAATCACTTCACAATGTACTATATATATCAAATCATCACACTGTACACTTTAAATATATATAATTTTGTCAATTACAGGTCAATAAAGCTGGGGAAAAAATTAAATAAATGGGGCAAAATGTCAGCTGGTGATTCTGGGTAAAGTACATAGGACTTCCTTGACCTAGTCCAGCAACTTTCTATAAGCAAAATTATTACCGGAAACAGTACAAAAAATTTTTTTAACCCGGCCAGAAAAATAGAAGCAAATTTTAAAAATGAAAGTAGAAACCAAACAGATGATACAGGTAATCAATAAAGCTAACCCAAAGCTTTTCTTGGAAAAGACCAATAAAACAGAATATTGTTCAGTAAGTCTGAAAAATGGGTGTGGAAAGGGGAAGGAATGAAAATAATGTAAAATATTATAAGCAAAAAAATGGAAATAATTTGAGATTTTTTATAAGAAAACATTTATCATTATCAGAGAAATGCAAATCAAGACCACAATGAGGTACCATTTCACACCAGTCAGAATGGCTGTGATCTAAAAGTCTACAAGCAATAAACGCTGGAGAGGGTGTGGAGAAAAGGGAACCCTCTTACATTGTTGGTGGGAATGCAAACTAGTACAGCCACTATGGAGAAGAGTGTGGAGATTCCTTAAAAAATTGGAAATAGAACTGCCTTATGACCCAGCAATCCCACTGCTGGGCATACACACCAAGAAAACCAGAACTGAAAGAGACACGTGTACCCCAATGTTCATCGCAGCACTGTTTATAATAGCCAGGACATGGAAGCAACCTAGATGTCCATCAGCAGATGAATGGATAAGAAAGCTGTGGTACATATACACAATGGAGTATTACTCAGCCATTAAAAAGAATACATTTGAATCAGTTCTAATGAGGTGGATGAAACTGGAGCCGATTATACAGAGTGAAGTAAGCCAGAAAGAAAAACACCAATACAGTATATTAACACATATACATGGAATTTATTTATTTATTTTTTTAATATATGGAATTTAGAAAGATGGTAATGTAACCCTATATGCGAGACAGCAAAAGAGATACAGATGTATAGAACAGACTTTTGGACTCTGTGGGAGAGGGAAAGGGTGGGATGATTTGGGAGAATGGCATTGAAACATGTATAATATCAAGTAAGAAATGAATCGCCAGTCTAGGTTCAATGCAGGATACAGGATGTTTGGGGCTGGTGCACTGGGATGACCCAGAGAGATGATATAGAGAGGGAGGTGGGAGGGGAGTTCAGGATTGGGAACTCATGTACACCTGTGGCAGATTCATGTTGATATATGGCAAAACCAATACAGTATTGTAAAGTAAAATAAAGTAAAATTGAAAAAAAAAAGAAAACATTTAATCTAATACAGGTGAACATATAGTTGAAATGGAAATTGAAATGGACAATTTTCCTAAAAAAACTATATATTGCAAAATCCCCTTAAGGATAGGTAGAAACTTGAACACACAAATAACTATGAAAAAAAATTACAGGGTAGTCCCAAGATCTATCCTAAGAAAGGTGTTAGACCCAGATAGACTAGTGGACGAATATTAAATAATTTCTTATTACTCATTTTTATATTATATAACCATTATAGAGTTTAGAAAAACTTATTCTGTGAAACAACTCCAACATAAAAAACTGTAAAGAAAAATAAAGAAGACAGAATGAGAGAGGAAGGAGGATGGGAGTAAGGAAAAAGGGAGGAGGGAAAGGCAGGAGGGAAGGAAAAAAAGAGGGAGAAGACACTCTAAGTCACACTATAATTTTAACTTTTACAGTACACAAATACATCCATAACAAATTGAAATCAGTAGTTTTTCAAAAGGATCACAAAATCATAACCAGGTAGATTTTTATCCAAAGAATTTAAGGAAGGTTCAACATAAATTCATTAAAATCATTCACTATACTAACAAGTTAATATGATCACTCCTTTAGACATTAAAAAATCACTTGATAAAAATTTTAACATTCATTGTTTTTAATCTATTAATCTAAGAATGGGGTGGGGGAAAGCCATGAAGGAAAAGATTTGTAAGTTTGACACCATCAAAATTTAAAACTTCTGAACTTCCCTGGTGGTTCAGTGGTTAAGACTCCACCTGCCAATGCACGGGACATGGGTTCAATCCCTGGCCCACAAAGATTCCACATGTCACAGGGCAACTAAGCCCGTGTGCCACAACTACTGAGCTGATGAGCTCATGCTCTGCAAAAAGCAAAGCCACCTCAATGAGAAGCTCGTGCACCACACCTACAGAATAGCCCCCACTCACTGCAACGACAGAAAACCCACACCCATCAAGGAAGACCCAGCACAGTCATAAATAAATAAAGACAACTTGTTAAAAAAAAATTTTTAACCTCTATATAACAAAAGACTAGGATAAAATATTTTTTAACCAATCTTTGCCTTTTCCCAATAAGGCAAATTCCAGAGTCCCCACAGAGACTGAGACAGAACTGTGAGTGTCTCCTGTGGAAGTACGGGTCAGCAGTGGACTGCCCAGGGGCAGGGGCTCTGACTGCAATAGACCTGGGTATGGCATAAGCCCTCTTGGAGGAGGTCGCCATTAACGCCACCATAGAGCCACCAGAACTTACACAGGACTGGGAAACAGACTCTTGGTGGGCACAAACAGACCTCATGTGCACCAGGACCCAGGAGAAAGGATCAGTGGCCCCACAAGAGACTGACCCAGCTCTTTCCCTTTGGCATGCCACTGAAGATCCTGGTGTCACCATGGGCTGCCGCCCCGCCCGGCGTTACCGGTATTTTAAGAACAAGCCGTACCCAAAGTCCCACTTCTGCCAAGGTGTCCCTGATGCTAACATTTGCATCTTTGACTTGCGATGTAAGAAGGCCAAAGTGGATGAGTTCCCACTCTGTGGCCACATAGTATCAGATGAGTATGAGCAGCTCTCCTCTAAAGCCCTGGAGGCTGCCCGTATTTGTGCCAACAAGTACATGATGAAAAGCTGTGGCAAAGATGGTTTTCACATCCGAGTGCAGCTCCACCCCTTCCATGTCATCCACACCAACAAGATGTTGTCTTGCACTGGAGCTGATAGACTCCAGACAGGTATGCGTGGTGCCTTTGGAAAGGCCCAGGGCACAGTGGCCAGGGCCCACACTGCCCAGGTCATAATGTCCATCCACACCAAGCTGCAGACCAAGGAACATGTGATTGAAAGCCCTCCGCCAGGCCAAGTTCAAGTTCCCCGGCCACCAGAAGATCCACATCTCTAAGAACTGGGGATTTACCAACTTCAATGCGGATGGATTTGAGAACATGGTGGCAGAAAACCAACTCATCCCAGACGGCTATGGGGTCAAATACATCCCTAATCGTGGTCCCCTGGACAAACGGCGGGCCCTGCACTCATGAGCATCAGCAATGTCCCCTCCTTAATCATGCTCACCAATAAACGCTATTTCCTGTTAAAAAAAAAAAAGAAAAAAAAAACAGAGAGATTGACCCAGACTTGCCTGTAAGTGTCCAGGAGTCCCCGGCAGAGGCGTGGATTGATGGTGGCCTGCTGCAGGGCTGAGGGCACTGAGTGTAGTAGTGCATGCATGGGATCTTTTGAAAGAGGTCACCATTATCTTCATTATCTTCATTATCTTCACCATAGTTTCAGCTCAGTTCAGTCACTCAGTCGTGTCCAACTCTTTGTGACGTCATGAATCACAGGACGCCAGGCCTCCCTGTCCATCACCAACTCCCAGAGTTTACTCAAACTCACCTCCATCGAGTCGGTGATGCCATCCAGCCATCTCATCCTCTGTTGTCCCCTTCTCCTGCCCCCAATCCCTCCCAGCATCAGGGTCTTTTCCAATGAGCCAACTCTTCGCATGCGGTGGCCAAAGTACTGGAGCTTCAGCTTTAGCATCAGTCCTTCTAACAAACACCCAGGACTGATCTCCTTTAGGATGGACTGGTTGGATCTCCTTGCAGTCCAAGGGACTCTCAAGAGTCTTCTCCAACACCACACTTCAAAAGTACCAATTCTTTGGCGCTCAGCTTTCTTCACAGTCCAACTCTCACATCTATACATGACCACTGGAAAAACCATAGCCTTGACTAGACAGACCTTTGTTGGCAAAGCAATATCTCTGCTTTTCAATATGCTATCTAGGTTCGTCATAACTTTCCTTCCAAGGAGCAAGCGTCTCTTAATTTCATGGCTGCAATCACTATCTGCACTGATTCTGGAGCCCCAAAAAATAAAGTCTGACACTGTTTCCACTGTTTCCCCATCTATTTCTCATGAAATGATGGGACCAGATGCCATGATCTTCGTTTTCTGAATGTTGAGCTTTAAGCCAACTTTTTCACTCTCCACTTTCACTTTCATCAAGAGGCTCTTTCTGCCATAAGGGTGGTGTCATCTGCATATCGGAGGTTATTGATATTTCTCCCGGCAATCTTGATTCCAGCTTGTGCTTCCTCCAGCCCAGCGTTTCTCATGACGTGCTCTGCATATAAGTTAAATAAGCAGGGTGACAATAAACAGCCTTGACGTACTCCTTTTCCTATTTGGAACCAGTCTGTTGTTCCATGTTCAGTTCTAATTGATGCTTCCTGACCTGCATATAGGCTTCTCAAGAGGCAGCTCAGGTGCTCTGGTAGTCCCATCTCTTTCAGAATTTTCCAGTTTATTGTGATCCACACAATCAAAGGCTTTGGCATAGTCAATAAAGCAGAAATAGATGTTTTTCTGGAACTCTCTTGCCTTTTTGATGATCCAGCGGATGTTGGCAATTTGATCTCTGGTTCCTCTGCCTTTTCTAAAACCAGCTTGAACATCTGGAAGTTCACGGTTCACATATTGCTGAAGCCCTGGCTTGGAGAATTTTGAGCATTACTTTACTACCATGTGAGATGAGTGCAATTGTGCGTTCTCTGGCATTGCCTTTCTTTGGGATTAGAATGAAAACTGACCTTTTCCAGTCCTATGGCCACTGCTGAGTTTTCCAAATTTGCTGGCGTATTGAGTGCAGCACTTTCACAGCATCATCTTTCAGGATTTGAAATTGCTCAACTGGAATTCTATCACCTCCACTAGCTTTGTTCGTAGTGCTGCTTTCTAAGGCCCACTTGACTTCACATTCCAGGATGTCTGACTCTAGACGAGTGATCACACCATTGTGATTATCTGGGTCGTGAAGATCTTTCTTGTACAGTTCTTCTGTGTATTCTTGCCACCTCTTCTTAATATCTTCTGTTTCTCTTAGGTCCATACCATTTCTGTCCTTTATCGAGCCCATCTTTGCATGAAATGTGCCCTGGGTATCTCTAATTTTCATGAAGAGATCTCTAGTCTTTCCCATTCTGTTGTTTTCCTCTATTTCTTTGCATTGATCGCTGAGGAAGGCTTTCTTATGTCTGCTTGCTATTCTTTGGAACTCTGCATTCAGATGCTTATATCTTTCCTTTTCTCCTCTGCTTTTCGCTTCTCTTCGTTTCACAGCTATTTGTAAGGCCTTCTCAGACAGTCATTTTGCTTTTTTGCATTTCTTCTCTTGGGGATGGTCTTGATCCCTGTCTCCTGTACAATGTCACAAACCTCCGTTCGTAATTCATCAGGCACTCTGTCTATTAGATCTAGTCCCTTAAATCTATTTCTCGCTTCCACTGTATAATCATAAGGGATTTGATTGAGGTCATACCTGAATGGTCCAGTGGTTTTCCCTACATTCTTCAATTTTAGTCTGAATTTGGCAATAAGGAGTTCATGATCTGAGCCACAGTCAGCTCCTGGTCTTGTTTTTGCTGACTCTATAGAGCTTCTCCATCTTTAGTTGCAAAGAATGTAATCAATCTGATTTCGGTGATGACCATTTGGTGATGTCCATGTGTAGAGTCTTCTCTTGTGTTGTTGCAAGAGGGTGTTTGCTATGACCAGTGCATTCTCTTGGCAAAACTCTATTAGCCTTTGCCCTGCTTCATTCCATACTCCAAGGCCAAATTTGCATGTTACTCCAGGTGTTTCTTGACTTCCCACTTTTGCATTCCAGTCCCCTATAATGAAAAGAACATCTTTTTTGGGTGTTAGTCTAAAAGGTCTTGGATGTCTTCATAAAACCGTTAAACTTTAGCTTCTTCAGCATTACAGGTTGGGGCATAGGCTTGGCCCCACCATAGTTTGGCCCCAGGTAAATAACAGGGAGGGAACACAGCTCCACCCATCAACAGAAAATTGGATTCAAGATTTACTGAACATGGCCTCACCCATCAGAACAAGACCCAATTTCCCCCTCAGTCAGTCTCTCCCATCAGGAAGCTTCCATAAGCCTCTTATCCTTCTTCATCAGAGGGCAGACAGACTTAAAACCACAATCACAGGAAACTGACCAATCTGATCACACGGACCACAGCCTTTTCTAATTCAATGAAACTATGAGCCATGCCATGTAGGGCCATCCACGACAGACGGGTCATGGTGGAGAGTTCTGACAAAATGTGGTCCGCTGGAGAAGGAATGGCAAACCACTTCAGTATTCTTGACTTGAGAACCCCATGAACAGTATGAAAAGGCAAAAAGATACGACACTGAAAGATAAACTCTCCAGGTAGGTAGATGCCAACTGCTACTGGAAATCAGTGGAGAAATAACTCCAGAAAGAATGAAGAGATGGAGCCAAGGCTGAACTCTAGCATCTTACTGTCTATGGTTTTTAGTTTTCACTAGTTATTTTTCAGTCGCTAAGTCATGTCCAACTCTTTGCGACCCCATGGACTGCAGCACGCCAGGCCTCCCTGTCCATCACCAACTCCCGGAGCTCACCCAGACTCAAGTCCATCGAGTCAGTGATGCCATCCAGCCATCTCATCCTCTGTCGTCCCCTTCTCCTCCTGCCCCCAATCCCTCCCAGCATCAAAGTCTTTTCCAATGAGTCAACTCTTCACATGAGGTGGCCAAAGTACTGGAGTTTCAGCTTTAGCATCATTCCTTCCAAAGAAATCCCAGGGCTGATCTCCTTCAGAATGGACTGGTTGGATCTCCTTGCAGTCCAAGGGACTCTCAAGAGTCTTCTCCAACACCACAGTTCGCAGTGATTTTGGAGCCCCCCAAAATAAAGTATCTCACTGTTTCCACTATTTCTCCATCTACTGACTATGAGTGAATACATTTCAAAAACTTAGAATGGGGACCTAGCAGATAGTAAGCAACAAGTATAGCTATCACTATCATAGAAGTATGTGTGCTAAGTCTGTTCAGTCATGTCTGACTCTTTCTGACTCCATGGACCACAGCCTGCCAGACTCCTCTGTCCATGGGATTCTCCAGACAAGAATACTGGATCGGGTTGCCATTTCCTACTGCAGGGGTTCCTCCCAACCCAGGGACTGAACCCAAGTCTCTTACAACTCCTGCATTGGCAGGCAGGTTCTTTACTATTAGCATCACTTGGGTAGAGAGATATTATGGAAGTAAACAGAAATAAAATTACCCTTTCTTCTGTACTTCTACCCTTTAATCACACTCATTTTCTATAGGGTGACAACTTCGAGTCTTTTTTCCTATGCTTATTTACACATATACACTCCTTCTCCCCCTCAAGACCTTCTTCTCCCTCAACCTTGCCTTGTGCATGTCTTCCTCTCTCAGATATACCCAGATTAGCTCTGCAGACACATTCTAGAAATGGGAGCTCTTAACTGAATGAGAGCTATTAATACAACGGGTCCATCACTGCACAGTACTATGAAGGCACAATCCAAAATAATTGGTTACTTTTGGTAAATATACTATTAGGGAATATGTCTCTATCCCCATTACTATCATCAATTTGACACTAACAATTTGGCTTAGACCAGAGGTCTCCAACCTTTGGGATCTAATTAATGTCTGAGATCTGAGGTGGAGTTAAATAAGAAATAATAGAAAAAAGTGCACAGTAAATGCAATTTGCTTGAATCATCTGGAAATCATCCCCCTGCACCCCAATCCAAGGAAAAATTGTCTTCCGTGAAACCAGTCCCTGGTGCCAAAATGTTTTCCTTTGACTATTAAAACAATCCAAATCAAGTTAACTAAATTTGAAGCTTTCACATAAATTATTCACTCATGTAATATGCATTTCCAGTTTAGTCTGTCAAAATAACTTTCCTTTTCCCTCGTTACCAGTATTTTATCCTTTCCTCCTGAGACATATCATTTTCTAGATTTGTTCACAAGTGTTAGTTCCACTATAAGACTGTCATTCCTTGAGACACTTATGAAACTTTGTATAAAGTAGATGCTCTATAAATATGCAATATATCAAAAATATAAGTATGACAATTTTACTACCATTAGTGTCCCTTAGTTTTATCATAAGTCACCAAGAGAGACAGCTGTCATTACATCCCAGTTCTGTGACTCTTTGTAGGACCTTTAACCTGTCTTTGCTTAAACTTCAAGTTTCATAAAGTGAAAATAATATATAACTTATAAGAATTTAAAATGAGAGAATATACATAAAAACACATATACACTACCCAGTACATGTCAGACACCGTGTTGACTTCAGTGCTGAATGGGTTGATTACTGACAACAGAGAAAAGAGGCCAGGAAAATGCAACTCTTGGGCTGCTTCTGAAAATTCTCTGAGCCCAAGATATAATTGTTTTGAGTTCTTACTGCAAGGCTGGGGTGAGAGTGACACATTAGGGCACTGAAAAGGTACTTGTAACCCCAACAGTCTTAAATTAATGAAACTAAGGTTTTATTAGACCAAAAAGAAAAGAAAAAAGAGCTGAAGGGAGGGTCTTTCTCATACCAGTCTTTTATGCCTAATTTTCAAAATTATGTCAGCCAGAAAAATTTCTCTAACTCAAACAGGTTTTTCTTTAAATCTTTCTTCAGTACATACATTGTGGTAGTACATTTTTCACCATGAGACAATCTTACAATAAAGTATCTGGGTATTATGTTCCTTTGTATATATCCTACCAGCGCCAGAGTTAGTTTAATGTGGTCCAGTGGCTACCACTGTGCTTCCACTGCAGGAGGTGCAGGTTTGATCAATGGTCAGGGGATCCTGCAAGCCACATGACATGGCCAAAATAAAAATATAATGCTTTCAAAATTTAGCTTAAAGAAAAGAAAAAGAAAATACAGGAAAAAAAAAAAAAAGAAAAAGCTGTATATCTTGAGGGCATATAAATAATTTTCAGAAGAAAAAATGTTAATATAGTGCTAATTTTTCCTCAGTTTTAAACAAAGGTGTATCCCTTTAGCTAAGAAATAAGCTATGTTAATTTACACACATTATTTTTAACATACTGGCATTTAAAAGGGAAAAAAAATTATCTGTCCTACCTTAAGATGTTTGTGATACATTATCAGTAGAATTATTTCCCCGAACTCTTAGCAAAATTTGTCACAGTGAAACCTGAATCTAATTCAAAGTTCAGTTCGGTTCAGTTCAATCGCTCAGTCGTGTCCGACTCTTTGCGACCCCATGAATCACAGCACGCCAGGCCTCCCTGTCCATCACCAACTCCCGGAGTTTACTCAGACTCACGGCCATCCAGCCGTCTCATCCTTGGTCTTCCCCTTCTCCTCCTGCCACCAATCTCTCCCAGCATCAAAGTCTTTTCCAATGAGTCAACTCTTCGGATGAGGTGGCCAAAGTACTGGAGCTTCAGCTTTAGCATCATTCCTTCCAAAGAAATCCCAGGGCTGATCTCCTTCAGAACGGACTGGTTGGATCTCCTTGCAGTCCAAGGGACTCTCAAGAGTCTTCTCCAACACCTCAGTTCAAAAGCATCAATTCTTCAGCGCTCAGCCTTCTTCACAGTCCAACTCTCACATCCATACATGACCACAGGAAAAACCATAGCCTTGACTAGACGGACCTTAGTCGGCAAAGTAATGTCTCTGCTTTTGAATATACTATCTAGTTTGGTCATAACTTTTCTTCCAAGGAGTAAGCGTCTTTTAATTTCATCGCTGCAGTCACCATCTGCCATGATTTTGGAGCCCAAAAAAATAAAGTCAGACACTATTTCCACTGTTTCCCCATCTATTTCCCATGAAGTGATGGGACCAGATGCCATGATCTTCATTTTCTGAATGTTGAGCTTTAAGCCAACTTTTTCACTCTCCTCTTTCACTTTCATCAAGAGGCTTTTAGCTCCTCTTCACTTTCTGCCATAAGGGTGGTGTCATCTGCATATTGATATTTCTCCTGGCAATCTTGATTCCAGCTTGTGTTTCTTCCAGTCCAGAGTTTCTCATGATGTACTCTGCATATAAGTTAAATATGCAGGGTGACAACAGACAGCCTTGACGTACTCCTTTTTCTATTTGGAACCAGTCTGTTGTTGCATGTCCAGTTCTAACTGTTGCTTCCTGACCTGCATACAGATTTCTCAAGAGGCAGGTTAGGTGGTCTGGTATTCCCATCTCTTTCAGAATTTTCCACAGTTTATTGTGATCCACACAGTCAAAGGCTTTGGCATAGTCAATAAAGCAGAAATAAATGTTTTTCTGGAACTCTCTTGCTTTTTCAATGATCCAGCAGATGTTGACAATTTGATCTCTGGTATAAGACTTTTAAACATACAACCACCAGGGGACTTTAACATCAAAATAGTTTCATTATGAAGTGAAAGCTGAGAAATGAAGTCACATTTTATTCTGTTTAATTCACTTAAAATCACACCCACAAAATAATCCCATCCTCTGGCCAAATGAATTATTAGACTATGTTTAAAATAGTTTTATTAACTTAGTTAAAACAAAGCTTTGAAGGTCATTTTTTAATGTACTGCACACATGACTTATTTTGATATTCTCAGTCTAATTTTACTCCAGTAAAATACTCAGTCTAAAGCATCTCTATTTTTAAGAATTACTTGCACTCTAGCTATTTTCAAACAGCATTAAGCTTGCTGGTGGTTGATGTCACTTCCAGAAAGAAGCAGGGGAATGTCTAGCCATCTTAAAGCCTTATTGCCAGACATTAAGTATTTTTAAATTGCATATTAAACTATCCTAGTCTTTCCCATTTATAGATTTATCACTTTTAAAAAAAGAAAAAGTAACATAACATATCTTATATGCCTCAAGTACATTTTTTCATCAAAATTATTTAAAAATAATCATGTAGAGAGAGGTTTACAAATTATCTGTGACACAATTTAAGGAGTTTCAGATCAAATCATAGTGGGCCAAGTAAATCCACAGATTCACCCTGTCCCCCAGTTCCCCACTGTGTAACTAGAACAGACATACTTAGCAACTGGCACACTTACCATATTGATTCTCTGATCCATAGAGTAAGAATCATTATGGTAGGAACGATCAAGCAGAGGGCTTCGCTGGTGGCTCAGTGGTAAAGGATCCACTACCCTGATAGTTCAGTTGGTAAAGAATCCACCTGCAATGCAGGAGACCCCAGTTCGATTCCTGGGTCAGAAAGATCCCCTGAAGAAGGGAAAGGTTACCCACTCCAGTATTCTTGCGCTTCCCTTGTGGCTCATCTGATAAAGAATCTGCCTGCAATGTGGGAGACCTGAGTTCGATCCCAGGGTTGGGAAGATCCCCTGGAGAGGGAAAGGTTACCCACTCCAGTATTCTGGCCTGGAGAATTCCATGGACTGTATAGTCCATGGGGTCCCAGAGAGTTGGACATGACTAAGTGATGTAAGTATACATCAATGCAGGAGACATAAGCTCAACCCCTGGGGAAGATCCCTTGGAGGAGGAAATTACAACCCACTCCAATACTCTTGCCTGGAAAATTCCATGGACAGAGAGGAGTCTGGTGGGCTATAGTCCACAGAGTTGCAAAGACTAGGATGCAACTGAGCACACACACACAATCAAGTAGAAGCCACTAGAGTTTCTTCTCCTTCTCACCAAGATATTTTTAAAATGCAGTATTAGAGATGAGTGCCATGATCAAAAAACATGAACGAGGATGATACCTATCACATCCCATTTAACAACTTGCCTGTTTAGACTATGTGTAAAGCAGATGGGTGTTGAAAAATAACTGAATTATAAATAAATGCAGACAGGTAGTAACTCCAACTGCAGCTGGTATTCAAAATACAGTATTTTTACTGGAACAAATTAGTATTAATCCCTGTAACCTGGTAAAGAAATGCTTTTTTCTCCATATTATCTTGCAAAGAATCCCAAAAGCACTTTGCTTTTACCTGGCAAGTTTAACAGTACACTATCACACTCTTGCCTCAGGTCTGTCAACACTCCTGCTCTCCAAAAAGTCCACAGAGACTTTGATCTTATTGGAGTACACAGAATATCACAACTGCCTGCTACACTGAAGGCATTACGCTGACTGGATCTACAAACAAGTAGTAGCCAGCACTTTAGCTATTTTAACACAACATAATGAAAACCAGTAAGCATGAAGTTAAACCTTACCCTTAAGTTTCTGCACCAGTCAGAGTCCAGTCAGGAAACAGAAAATATAAAGTTTGCTTAACAAAAAGAACTTAATATAAAAAAGTGGGTGTAAAATCATAAGATCTGAAAAGGTAAAAAGTAAATATTGTGGTGTCATAGAGGTATAAATACAGAAAGTTATTACCACTCCTGGGGGAACAAAGGATAGGCTCAAACTATTAAAACTTAGAAGCCTGGACAAAGTGCCCTTTAGAGTCAAAACTGAGATTCCTGAGGAAGACACACTGCTCAGCTGGTGTTCTGGTCCAGCTCACTCACTGCATAAGCAATTGAGTTTTAAGTTCTCATCCCAAGCTACCTTGATAGTGGTAGAGTTTGAACTAAACGCTGGTCTTGTGACTTCTGACTTTATGAACTCTTTCTACTATAGAACACTTCTTGATTAATATTTGGTCAGGTCACTCAAATACTCTAACTTTCCTTTAGATTAAAAAATATTAAAGATATGTAAGTAAGATTCTCTGAACTCAAAGAAGTAAATTATGAACTATCTTTTCTGAGACACCCTTTTCTACCCCACACCGAGCAGAATCTGCTCTGGCTTTATAAAGCATGGTATCCCAAAGGCGGCATGGATGTTCTATTGAGGATATCATAGATGTTCTATTTTCTCTGGATATTGCTTAACTTAGTTGTGCGTATTCTGAAAATTCACTAAGCTGTACTTTTACTATTATTTTTGCACTTTTCTGTATGTTTTTACATGGGAATTCATAAAGATAGCAAAATTATGCTGCCACCTTCCCAGAATCCTAAAAACTGATAAATTCCTATCTTATTTATCTTTTCATCTCTCACAGATTATAGGAAGGAACAACGACAAACTTTATTTCTGGATTTAATTCCCAAAAGCAAATGAGAAACTGATTGGTGATGTAAAAACGACCAAAACCATGGGAAAAAATAACCATGTCAAATGACAACTTACTGAGAAATTGTTAAATGTTGAGAAACCAGAATCTGCAAAGAGAGAGCTAGAGAAAAGTTCAGAACTTTGAAATTAGCCCAAGAAATAGCTCTATAACTAACTAAACTATGCAACTTATGTAAAGTTATTTTATTCCTATAAAAGTATTCCTCATCTGTAAAATGAGTTCGATACTACCTACCTAAAGAGATATATGAGGATTAGAATTAATATACTGAAATGTTTTCCATGTTATCTGAAATGAATATTGTTACTGTGTAAGAAAGGCAGTTGTAGGGGCTTCCCTGGGAGTCCAGCGGTTAAGAACCCACCTGCCAATGCAAAGGACATGGGTTCAACCCCTGGTTTGGGAAGATTTCACATGCTGTGGGGCAACTAAGCCTGTGCACCACAATGTAGCCCGTGTGCTACAATTGCTGAGGTCCACAGGCCTAGAGCCTGTGCTCTAAAACAAGAGCAGCCATTGCAAGGAGAAGCCTGCACACTGCTACTAGACAGTAGCCCCCACTCTCTGCAACTAGAGAAAGTCAGCGCACAGTAACAGAGACCCAGTGCAGCCAAAAATAAATATTACAAAAAAAAGAAAGGTAGTACAATCTTATGTGACACTGTAAGGAAAGAGTAGGAAAGGGAGGATGAGCAGGGGAAGGGGAAAAGATGACAATGACAACAGCACAATCAAGTTCTTCTAGGGATATAAGAATATCTTTCATTCTAGTATCCTCAACATCTAATATAGTACCTAATAAACTGAATAGCTACTTAATGAACTACATATGATTTGAGGGAAGTTAGCAAAATAGTGGTCAGAGAATTAAAAAAATAATAATAGATTTTATGTGAAAAATCAAGTAAAAATCATTGTAGATTAAATTTTCAGGATGTCTAACAGAAAATAGCAATCTGAGTAATTTCAGATTGGTATCAGTGCAGGACTGAAGAAATGTGCTTATTTTAATGAAAATTTAAATAAGAAAAAAAAAGAGGACAGATTAAAAGCATAAGAAATTAAAATTAGTGACAAAAATATTCTGCAAAAATGATTTCTAACCAACAGCTCCTAAAACAGCATTTTCCAACTTCCTAATAAAATACCCGACTCTTTGCAACCCCGTGGACTATACATTCCATGTAATTCTCCAGGCCAGAACACTGGAGTGGGTTCAGTTCAGTTGCTCAGTCGTGTCCAGCTCTTTGCAACCCATGAACTGCACCACCCCCAGCATCCCTGTTCATCACCAACTACCGGAGTGCACATAAACCCATGTCCATTGTGTCAGTGATGCCACTGAACCATCTCATCCTCTGTCGTCCCCTTCTCCTCCTGCCCTCAATCTTTCCCAGAATCAGGGTCTTTTCAAATGAGTCAGCTCTCCCCATCAGGTGGCCAAAGTATTGGAGCTTCAGCTTCAACAGCAGTCCTTCCAATGAACACCCAGGACTGATCTCCTTTAGGATAGACTGGTTGGATCTCCTTGCAGTCCAAGGGACTCTCAAGAGTCTTCTTCAACACCACAGTTCAAAAGCATCAATTCTTCAGTGCTCAGCTTTCTTTATAGTCCAACTCTCACATCCATACATGACTACTGGAAAAACCATAGCCTTGACTAGACGGACCTTAAGTCGGCAAAGTAATGTCTCTGCTTTTTAATATGCTATCTAGGTTGGTCATAACTTTCCTTCCAAGCAGCAAGTGTCTTTTAATTTCATGGCTGCAATCACCATCTGCAGTGATTTTGGAGCCCAAAAAATAAAGTCAGCCACTGTTTCCCCATCTATTTCCCATGAAGTGATGGAACCAGATGCCATGATCTTCGTTTTCTGAATGTTGAGCTTTGAGCCAAGTTTTTCACTCTCCTCTTTCACTTTCATCAAGAGGCTGTTTAGTTCTTCTTCACTTTCTGCCATAAGGGTGGTGTCATCTGCATACCGGAGGTTATTGATATTTCTCCCGGCAATCTTGATTCCAGCTTGTGCTTTCTCCAGCCCAGCGTTTCTCAGGATATACCCTGCATATAAGTTAAATAAGCAGGTTGAGAATATACAGCCTTGACATACTCCTTTTCCTATTTGGAACCAGTCTGTTGTTCCATGTCCAGTTCTAACTGTTGCTTCCTGACCTGCATACAGGTTTCCCAAGAAGCAGATCAGGTTGTCTGGTATTCCTATCTCTTTCAGAATTTTCCACAGTTTATTGGGATCCACACAAAGGTTTGGCATAGTCAATAAAGCAGAAATAGATGTTCTTCTGGAACTGTGTTGCTTTTTCAATGATCCAGCAGATGTTGGTAATTTGATCTCTGGTTCCTCTGTCTTTCCTAAAACCAGCTTGAACATCTGGAAGTTTACGGTTCACATATTGCTGAAGCCTGGCTTGGAGAATTTTGAGCATTACTTTACTAGCATGTGAGATGAGTGCAATTGTGTGGTAGTTTGAGCATTCTTTGGCAATACCTTTCTTTGGGATTGGAATGAAAATTGACTTTTTCCAGTCCTGTGGCCACTGCTGAGTTTTCCAGATTTGCTGACATACTGAGTGCAGCACTTTCAGAGCATCATCGTTTTCCAGGGGACCTTCCCAACCCAGGTCTCCCTCATTGCAGGCAGATTCTTCACCAGCTGAGTCACCAGGGAAGCCCAATAAGATACCCAGAAAAATAGAAAAAATAAATGAAAGAAAATCCTGCACTATTAGTCCAAACTAAAGGAGTAATCGATGGACGTGAGTCTGAGTGAACTCCGGGAGATGGTGATGGACAGGGAGGCCTGGCATGCTGTGATTCATGGGGTCACAGACTCGGACATGACTGAGCGACTGAACTGAACTGAACTGAACTGAACTGAACTGAAAGGGGTAATACCGACCTTCTCCAAAACGACTTATGGCAGCATGCTGCACCTCCCAGGACTGCTGCTGCCAATGCAACAGGCTGCTATCAACCCAAGCCTCTGCCAGACACTCCCAAATACTCACAGCAGAAGATGAGTGCATGTCCTTCTACATCACCCTCATGCTAACCAAAATGATCACACGGATCACAGTTTTGTGTAACTCAGTGAAACTATGACAAGGGAATATTTCATGTAAAGATGGACACACTAAAGGACAGAAACAGTATGGACCTAACAGAAGCAAAAGATATTAAGAAGAGGTGGCAAGAATACACAGAAGAACTGTACAGAAGAGGTCTTAATGACCCAGATAACCACAATGATGCGATCATTCACCTAGAGCCAGACATCCTGGAGTGTGAAGTCAAGTGGGCCTCAGGAAGCATTACTGAAACAAAGCTAGTGGAAGTGATGGAATTCCAGGTGAGCTATTTCTAATCCTAAAAGATAATGTTGTTAAAGTGCTGCACTCAATTTGTCAGCAAATTTGGAAAATTCAGCAGAGGCCACAGGACTGGAAAAGGTCAGTTTTTATTCTAATCCCAAAGACAATGCCAAAGAATGTTCAAACTACGACACAATTGCACTCATCTCACACGCTAGTGTGAATTCTATACTTTTTATATGTTCACAAGTACTAGTCCTGGAATATAACATTTTTACACCAAGTGAAATACTGTATCAGTGTCCAGTTAGCCCAGTGGTCCTCAAAGATTTTGGTTTCAGGACTCCTCTGCTGCTGCTGCTAAGTTGCTTCAGTCATGTCCGACCCTGTGCGACCCCATAGACGGCAGCCCACCAGACTCCCCTGTCCCTGGGATTCTCCAGGCAGGAACACTGGAGTGGACTGCCATTTCCTTCTCCAATGCATGAAAGTGAAAAGCAAAAGTGAAGTGGCTCAGTCGTGTCTAATTCTTAGCAACCCTATGGACTGCAGCCCACCAGGCTCCTCCGTCCATGGGATTTTCCAGACAAGAGGGGGCAAGATTTTCTGCCAAATATCGGTGAGTTTTGTGGCCCCCAAAGGTGTAGGAAGGAATCTGGGATGGATGATGAAACTGTTCTATATCTTGACTGTGGTGGTAGGTACATGACTGTATGTTTGTCCAAAATAACAGAATTTTATATTTAAAGGAGTGAATATATGTAAATTAAACTTTCCAAAAGTCTGACTCAAAAAAAAAAAAATTCTTGAAGATCCCAAAGAGCTTCTGTTTATTCGCGCTATCAATATCTAGCATATTATAAATTATAAATGAGAAAAATCAGGGATTCCCTGGTTGCTCAGTGGTGAAGAATGTGCTTGCCAATCCAGGAAACACAGGTTGATCCCTGACTGGGGAAGATCCCACATGCTGCAGAGCATCTAAGCCCATCTGTCACAACTATTCAAACTGTGCTCTAGAGCCTGGGAGCCACAGCTACTGGAGCCCTTGTGCGCTACAGCCTGTGCTCGGCAACAAGAGCAGTAACTGCAGAGAAACCCACACCGTAACTGGACAGTAGCCCGGGTCGCTGCAACTGGAGAAAGCTCGTGCAGCAACAAGACCAAGCATACCCAAAAATAAATAAAACTATCAAAACAATTTTAATGAGAAAGTCTTTAAAATAATAAATGCACTGAATGTTAATAATGTATTCTTCATGAAAAATAACTATTTTCCAAAGCAAAAAATATTTAGTGAGAAAAGTCACATTTTTTGAGTCAATCTCTTTAATGTCTGCCTTCAAATAGGGAACAGCTGGATTCTCATACCTGCTTCTGCTTTCAACTTGTTACAGTATGACAGGTCATTTGGCCTCTGGAAAACTCCACGGTACACTTGTAAGAAAATGAGCGTGAAAAAGACAACACCTGCATATTATTACAAAAATAATTTTGAACTGGAAATGTCAGGAACCCCAGGGCTCCTGGACCATACTTGGAGAATCTTTGATCTAACCTATACAAGAAAATATCAAGTATTAAATATGGTAAAGTAATAAAATATACTTATTTTCAAATCAAGGAAAGTGTCTCATGATTATCCATTCAATTTAATACACTAATATTCCCTTTATCCAGGTCAAAACTTCTATCAAACAATGATTTAGACTGAGCTACCAATCTCAATTTAAATTAAAAACATTTCAGAGATCCATGAGTTTAAAAAAAAAAAAAAACCACCAGAGACTTCCCTAGTGGTCCAATGGTTAGGACTCCAGGCTTTAAAATGCAAGGGGTGCGGGTTCCATCCCTGGTTGGGGAACTAAGATCCCACATGCCATGCTGGTTCGGCCAAAATATTAAAAATTAATTTTAAAATGTTTTAAAAAGAAAAATCACACAGTAAGAGGCACAGCACCATCCTCGAGCCTTCACTCACTGACTGTAGGACAAGGCATATCAAAGGCAGCAAGAACATAGAGAAAGTAAGGCAAAGAAAATACCTGACCTCAGGAAAAAAGAGCACGAAATGAAAAAGCAGGCAGAACTGCAAAAGTCAAGCAATACAGGAGCAAACATATCCTGAATGAAAAATACGCTCCTGTTTTAAGACCACATCCCCACTACTGGCAGTGAAACTGCACCAAACGGCTCTTCGTGTGCAATAGCATTCATACGACCCCGAGTGGGAATCCACTCTCCTCTCAGCAATCGTTGTGTCTAACATGCTAAGCAAGGTGGGAGACCTGTGCGTTACGGGGAATGTAGGGGGTGCCTACTTGAGGCTTTTTATTTCAGTGTTTACACAACTTTCACAACCGGAGAGCAGTCCAGAACCAGTTACTAGTCCAAGCGACGAAGTCAGACCTGCTGTCTGCGGGAGCTCGGTTCCCAGGTGTTTTAAAAATATTTCCCAAGGAAGAGGGGGCACGGCCGGGAGACGGCGCCACCCCAGGGCGAACGAGGGCAGTCCTGGACTGCCCAAAGTGGCTGCGGCCGCCCGGTCACCTGTCCCGGCAGTCCCGCCCGCGGCAGTGGGACCGCCCCGCACTCCCCCCCGTGACTCCTTTGGCGGGGTCCGGGGCCACCTTCCTCCTCGGCCTCAGTTTCCCCTTCTATACGGCGGTAGGACGGGCCCCCTCTCCCCTGCGCCCTCTAGCTTGACAACAGGACTGCCGGCGCGAGGCAGCTCGGCCGCTCACCCAGCTCAGGCCGTCCCCGCGGTGAGTGGTCCCTGAGGGGGACGATCCTCGGCGCCCAACACTCACCCGGCTGATGCTTCAGCGCCATCACCGACACCAGGTAGTGGGCGATATCAAAAAAGGGGAACATGGAAGTGCGAGAAAAGGCAAGGGTCAGCTCATTCCACGGAGAGTCCATCGCGACTACCGACCGCCGCAGCCGAAGCAGCCGCGGAGACGGGTTCCCGGCGTGCGCGGCGAGGGGTGGGGGGAGGGGACGGCCGCGGCCGCGCGCTCCTCGACGCGGCCTCCGGGAGCCCTGCGCGTGCGCCCTGGCTCGAGAGGCTGGCGCGCGGAGGGGCGGGGCCGCGTGTCCCGGGAGCCTCGGGCGCTCGAGCGGTTGGCGGGTGAGCGGGATGAGCCGGCTGCCCCCGCCACAGCCGAACCTCGTTCTCCTAATAAGGGCCCAGCATCTTCTCGGTGCAGGGGGTTGTGCCAGATCTGGAGAATGGGCAAATGAATGCAATATACGTAATGAATAAAAAGTGCTTTATTTCAGTTAACATTTAGTTCATTTCTTTTTTAAAAAACGAATAAAGAACTATTTTAAATGTTTCTTGCTGCTACTGCTGCTGCTAAGTCGCTTCAGTCGTGTCCGACTCTATGCGACCCCATAGACGGCAGCCCACCAGGCTCCCCCGTCCCTGGGATTCTCCAGGCAAGAACACTGGAGTGGGTTGCCATTTCCTTAAATGTTTCTTAGTTATTTCTAATATGCTAAGTATTGATAAATGAAACCCACATAAAGTCTCAGGACTCCGGGATCCTTTACAATTTCTTTTTTAAGGCAACTTTTTTTAAAGGTTTAATTTACATACATTTTATTCACCCTTTTTAGTATAAAGTTCTATAATTTTGGATAAACGCAGTCCACAAGAGGAGACACTCAGAGTTGTGCGTGCTAAGTCACTTCAGTCGTGTCGACTCTATGTGACTCCATTAACCAGAGCCCTGCAGGCTTCTCTGGCCATGGGATTCTCCAGGCAAGAATACAGGCGTAGGGCACCGGCCCTCCTCCAGGGGATCTTCCCCACCCAGGGATCAAACCCGCTCTCTTATGTCTCCTGCAATGGCAGACTGGTGCTTTACTACTAATCCTACCAAGTGACCTTGCACCAAACTAAGGAAAAAAGCAACTCGTGATTATTTACATCTTGATGTTTCAGTGTGTTCTTTCCACAATTTTTATACATTTCGTTATCTTTGGCATTTTGGTATTGTGAATTTAGGGGCAGAACTTGGATGTTATTTCCCAAAATTTTAGTTTTAATATCTTAAACTCCACAAAGTATGTGTTTTGTCCTTGGACTTAAAATACTATAATATCTCTAAATCATATGTCTATGCCAACATCACTCTGAGGCATAATTAAATTCATTACTAACACCAATAGGGCAATAGTGAAAAGCACTAGAGTTTTTTTTTTTTTAAGATATATCAAACATTTTGCTTCAGTTCAGTTCAGTTCAGTTCAGTCGCTCAGCCGTGTCCAACTCTTTGCGACCCCATGAATCGCAGCACGCCAGGCCTCCCTGTCCATCACCATCTCCCAGAGTTCACTCAGACTCACGTCCATCGAGTCCATGATGCCATCCAGCCATCTCATCCTGGGCCTTCCCCTTCTCCTCCTGCCACCAATCTCTCCCAGCATCAAAGTCTTTTCCAATGAGTCAACTCTTCGCATGAGGTAGCCAAAGTACTGAAGCTTCAGCTTTAGCATCATTCCTTCCAAAGAAATCCCAGGACATCCTTCAGAATGGACTGGTTGGATCTCCTTGCAGTCCAAAGGACCCTCAAGAGTCTTCTCCAACACCACAGTTCAAAAGCATCAATTCTTCGGTGCTCAGCCTTCTTCACAGTCCAACTCTCACATCCATACATGACCACAGGAAAAACCATAGCCTTGACTAGACGGACCTTAGTCGGCAAAGTAATATCTCTGCTTTCGAATATACTATCTAGGTTGGTCATAACTTTTCTTCCAAGGAGTAAGCATCTCTTAATTTCATGGCTGCGGTCACCATCTGCAGTGATTTTGGAGCCCAAAAAAATAAAGTCTGTCACTGTTTCTACTGTTTCCCCATCTATTTCCCATGAAGTGATGGGACCAGATGCCATAATCTTCATTTTCTGAATGAGCTTTAAGCCAACTTTTTCGCTCTCCTCTTTCACTTTCATCAAGAGGCTTTTTAGCTCCTCTTCACTTTCTGCCATAAGGGTGGTCTCATCTGCATACCTGAGGTTATTGATATTTCTCCTGGCAATCTTGATTCCAGCTTGTGTTTCTTCCAGTCCAGCATTTCTCATGATGTACTCTGCATATAAGTTAAATAAGCAGGGTGACCATATACAGCCTTGACGTACTCCTTTTCCTATTTGGAACCAGTCTGTTGTTCCATGTTCAGTTCTAACTGTTGCTTCCTGACCTGCATACAGATTTCTCAAGAGACAGGTTAGGTGGTCTGGTATTCCCATCTCTTTCAGAATTTTCCACAGTTTATTGTGATCCACACAGTCAAAGGCTTTGGCATAGTCAATAAAACAGAAATAGATGTTTTTCTGGAACTCTCTTGCTTTTTCCATGATCCAGCGGATGTTGGCAATTTGGTCTCTGGTTCCTCTGCCTTTTCTAAAACCAGCTTGAACATCAGGGAGTTCACGGTTCATGTATTGCTGAAGTCTGGCTTGGAGAATTTTGAGCATTACTTTACTAGCATGTGAGATGAGTGCAATTGTGTGGTAGTTTGAGCATTCTTTGGCATTGCCTTTCTTTGGAATTGGAATGAAAACTGACCTTTTCCAGTCCTGTGGCCACTGCTGAGTTTTCCAAATTTGCTGGCATATTGAGTGCAGCACTTTCACAGCATCATCTTTCAGGATTTGAAACAGCTCAACTGGAATTCCATCACCTCCACTAGCTTTGTTCGTAGTGATGCTTTCTAAGGCCTACTTGACTTCACATTCCAAGATGTCTGGCTCTAGATTAGTGATCACATCATCATGATTATCTGGGTCGTGAAGATCTTTTTTGTACTTACCCTAAACATATTAATTCCAACAGAAAAGAACGGATCATTTCAGACTCTACAAGTAATCTGAAACTTGTTTCATTTCAAAACTAAAAATATGTCAGATCCCCCACTCTGCCTAGAGCCTAAAGATTTTTTTTTATCTAAGAGAAACGAAATCATAACCTCACAAAAAGACACTTTCTACATTTTAACTGTGCTCACCGTATTTGCTTTTGGTCAGTGCTTCAGCTGTTCTAAGGAAATGGGCAGAACAGAATGAAGCAGGCAATGGAAGGAGGGGAGACTTTAAATTGGTTACAGGGAAAGGCAAGATTTGGGGAAATTATTCGTGAAAATTAAAACCTGCCCTGACTTTTGGAAGCAGTTTACAAAGTTACATAATTATTGCAGATAAAAGAAATCCAAATTATAAAAGTATTGCTTATATAATAGAATGCAAAACTGGCCCAACCATATGAAATCTGGAAAAGAGTTTTGGCTAAACATATTCGAAGCATTTTTAGTACAAAAACATGTGAAACTAATTGTCATACTCCAAGTCTTTGAAGAGCAATGCTCTTAATATTTTGGACTGAATAATTTGTAGTCCTGTGGGATGTCTTATGGAATGTTTAACAGCATCCCTGTCCTCTACCCACTATTAATAAATGCCAGTAGCACACACATACAGACATACACTCACACACACACACACACACACACACACACACACACAGTGACAACCAAAAATGTCTCCAGAATTGCCAAATGTCCCTGAGGCAGGGGGTGGGGGGAGAGCAAAAAATCCCTAGTTCAGAATTACTTTATAAAAAAATAAATTTTGGACAGCATGTTCCATAATGCATATACAAACATTATGGATATGCATCTAATATTAATCATCAAGTTAATTCTGCATAACTTGATCATTTATCCCCTGGATCAAGTTGAAAACATCTCAAAACCCAGCACCACAAAGGTGTATATGTGTGTATCTGTGTGTGTGTGTGTGTTACTCGCTCAGTTGTATCCAACTCTTTGGGACCCCATGGACTGCAACCCCCAGGCTCCCTAGCCCATGGAATTTTCCAGGCAAGAATACTGGAGTGGGTACTGTTTCCGACTCCACAGGATCTTTCTGACCTGGAGAGCGAAACTGCGTCTCTTATGTCTCCTGCACTGGCAGGGGGATTCTTTATCTCTAGCGCCACATGGGAAGCCCACCACGAAGATAATCCTAGCTATTAATCTGCAATACTGCTTTCTATCCACTGAGTGGCATGCCTTTCACTTTGGGAAGTCAATAACTTTTTAAAAACCATGAAGAGTCCATGATGAGGAAGTTTCACATTAGAGGAGCCAATTTCACTTCTAATCTTTAGTATCTGGTTAGGCATTTTCATTCTAAAGGTGTTTTTATAGGGATTTGATAACTATGCATTTTCAAATTATAGTGTAAAAATGTATGACATTTAAGACAAAGTATGTTTAATTTTAATTCTATTTTTCAATGGTCTGCATTATCAAGGAGGATTAACTAAAAGAGCACCAATTGCCCTGAATTCAATCAGTACAATGAAATGCTGGCAAATGAGATTTAAGTGATAAATCAATTCAATTATATACTCAACTCTTTAGATTCAGTGTGTATCTAATAATACACATTAATGTGATGACTTGAAAATAATAACTTGGCTTACATTTCTTACGCTTTAAACTAAAATCTTTTTCTGTAAACATCATTTACACCTGTAATATAAAAATTACACTAAAAATACTCTCCATGTGTAACAAGTACAAATTTACCTACTTAACAATCTGATGTTGTTAAAAGGGATATCTCTAGTGTTCATCAGTATAAGTGAAAGTGAAGTCGCTCAGTCGTGTCCGACTCTTTGCGATCCCATGGACTGTAGCCTACCAGGCTCCTCCATCCATGGGATTTTCTAGGCAAGAGTACTGGAGTGGGTTGCCATTTCCTCCTCCAGGAGATCTTCCCAACCCAGGGACTGAACCCGGGTCTCCCGCATTGTAGGCAGACACTTTACTGTCTGAGCCCCCAGGGCCAAAACTGCAGTCAGCCACTGGTGCCATGGCTGCCAGGTGTCTATGGTTACCAGTCCTCTAAGTTATTATTCATCTCTGTTCAAGAGTAACAGGTACCATTAAATCAAAGGATAATAGAATTGTGCAAGTTGAATGGACTCTTTAAAAAAAGTAACTTTGGATGTGAGTCAAATAAAACAGTTCTGAGCAGCTTAAACAAAGTGAGGGATTTACTGAGAGGCTACCAGGGAATCAGCCATCAATCCCCCAAAAGAGCAAAAAGCTGGGCATTTCTGAGGCCGGCAGCAGCAGGTGGGTGTGGGCTGCCCTTAGTTACTAATGATAGTCAATGTCAACATTGTCTAGTTCTGTGTCCCCAATTCAATACTGCCAGGAAAGAAAGCCTGTTCTCTCCTGGGACAGATGCCCTCTCCTGGTTAATCACCTCGGAGGGATGCTGGGTCACTTCCCTAGGTATCGGAGGCAGTGTCCTGAAAATGGATGGAGTCACACAGCCTTCACAAGAGGTATTATTACAATCATTTTTAGGCCATTTATTTCAGAGAAGGCAACTCAGAGGTAGAGAGAGAGATCACAAAGGCAGGCAGTGACAGACCAGGATTTGTTATTATCCTATTATAATCAATCTCCCTACTGGGCTTTCTCTGGTTCCATGCAACCCAAATGGTTCTCCTAAAGTTGCCTTTTACTGACAGATATAGCATCCCCACAGCAATGAAAAGGCTACCAGATGAGAGTGAGAAAGACCTACTAGGAGTCAGGGCTGTGGGTCAACAGCCAGGATTAAAGCAGTTTGTAGTTTCCAGCATAACCAGTGTGTTGAAGATGGTGAACTCAGTGAGGCCGCCAGGAAGTGGATTTATTATCCTCCAGACAAAGCCCCCAACCTTTATCTTCATGTCAGCAGATTCCATTACTTCCTCATCATTTAAGATACTAAAAAGTTAAAAGTCCAATCCAGTTAAAATGTCAATGTTGCATCTAATTCAGAGCTTTTCCCCAGTCCCTCAGCTCAGGTCTGCCTGGCCCAGAGCCCTGCAGTGGAGGAAAGGGGCATGGGGTGGTCTTTCAGCCTTTCCTGATCTCTCCCTTACGCCTTCTGTGTCCTCCAGGGTTAAGGTGTCAGATAAGGAAATTATAGAAAGGGAACAAAAGGCTTTCTAATTCACAAGTGTTTGTTATAGTTTTTGTTTTTCTTTTTGCTACTGATACTCTCTACAGCAGGCTCCAGTGCTGACTCATGCATAGGGTACATTTGTGAATTTCACAAAGATGCCATGGACCTCTGGATAGCAACACCTGAAATTATGGCAAATACCATCAGATGGCTAACCCAACAGGCATATCCAACTTTGTATGTTGAGTTAAAACATTAATGTGTTTTTTCCAGTCTCTCAGCAAGCGGTGGCAATGTGTTAGAATATTGGCAAATGAAAATGAAGCGAATCTGTTTGACATGCTTCCAAAAACAAAGTGAAGAAGAATGAAGTTGAAGGACTGACACTACACAATCTTAAGGCTTACTATACATCTATAATAACCAAGACAGTGTGGCATTGGGAAGAGACAAACAAGTGGATGAAAGCAATGTGGCTTCTGTAATTAAAGTGACTGTGCCCTTGAGACAGGCCCTTCTCTTTTTTTTCTGCCTTGAGCTGGGGCAAGCCCTGTGACCATGGAAGAAAGATCAAGAAAAGAGTAGATAGCTGACAGTATCAGTTATCTCTCTCAGACTTGCTGCTATGCAAGAAAAAAATTATCCTTCATCTGTTTAAATCGAGTCTCAATTGGCTTGGGGAAGGGAAGCACCTCCTTCCTCATAGAGAGAGGAGTAGAAGAGCACAGCACTCTTAACCTTTTGAATTCCCTTCTGTGAATTTTCTCTCAGATTTTTGATCTCTTGGGCTGTTGGGAGTGGAGTTCTCTGGGCCAGTTTTTATCTTTAATTAAGTCACACTTGCACAGCCCAGCTCCTCTCTTTAGAATGTGAAGGTAACATCCTTTGTCTTTAGAGTTCTACCTGGAATTCCAATATAACAAATCCCAATTAAGGGCTACCCTGGTGGTCTAGTGGTTAAAAGTCTGCCTTGCAATGCAGATGACACTGGTTCAATCCCTGGTCGAGGAAGATCACGCTTCATTAACAACTAAGCCAGTGAGGCACAACTACTGAGTCCGCGTTCTGGAGCCTGCAAGCCCCACTACTGAGTCCGCGTGCGGGAACTACTGAAACCCGCACGCCCTAGCTCCTGTGCTGCACAACAAGAGAAGCCACGGCAATGAGAAGCCCGCCTACTGCAACTAGAGAGTAGCCCCAACTCTCCACAGCTAGAGAAAGCCCAGGTGCAGCAATGACGACCCAGCACAACCAAAAATAAGTGAGTAAATAAATATTTTTAAAATCCCAACTAACATCTTGTTATACCAAAGACAGGCAAATAGAAGACATTTTTAAAGAGACGTGAGTGAAGGTCAAAAGAAAATGCACGTAGCTAAAGCTAGGAGCTCACAAAATGTCAGTAATCTGTGTAGATGAGTTGATTAAACCAAAACATTAGTAAAGAGAACACAATGTGTACCTGATGTTTGGGCAAACAAAAGGAATCTCACCTACCTAAAGAGTCATAAATATGTCCAAATAACAGGGAGTTCCATAAGTACAAACAGAGCCAATGCAGTCACAGGTGGACCCATATGGTGGTCAGAACCAATTATGGTTCTGACCCATAATTATGGAAAGAAGCCATTTTAATGTAAAGCTGTCCATATATGACAATTGACAAATAAACACATTGCTTGAGCCCCAAGCTGTCCAGATTTTATACAAAAATAATAATAATAATAATACATTGGGGCTTCCCCAGGGGTTCAGCACTAAAGAATTCAACTACAGCGCAAGAGAACTGCAAGAGATGCAGATTTGATCCCTGGATTGGGAAGATCACCTGGAATAGGAAATAGCAACCCAGTCCAGTATTCTTGCCTGGAAAATCCCATGGACAGAGGAGCCTGGCAGGTTGCAGTCTATTGGTTGCAAAGAGTCAGACACGACTGAACAATGAAACAACAACATCTACATTACGTATCTCCTGAGTTTATTTTTTAATTCAATGTTCAATTAGTGAAACTGTATGTATATCTATAGATATAACATATATTCCAGAGACTGCGTCAATCACTGAATGTTCCTTCAATGTCTGTAAACCTGTGTAAGTCATGGAAGATGTAAACTCTCTAAAATGTAAAAATCTCTTAGCATTTATTATCTATGAAGCCAAGTATTCTTGCTTTTGCATACAAAAATATAAATATTTCCTTAGTTTAAAAAACTAAAGAGACTATTTCTAATATTAGCACAACTTCTTATAGGCATTAAACTTATCTTGCTGCTGCTGCTGCTAAGTACCACTTCAGTCATGTCCGATTCTCTGCGACCTCATAGACGGCAGCTCGCCAGGCTCCTCCGTCCCTGGGATTCTCCAGGCAAGAACACTGGAGTGGGTTGCCATGTCCTTCCTCCAATGCATGAAAGTGAAAAGTGAAAGTGAAGTTGCTTGGTCGTGTCCAACTCGTAGCAACCCCATGGACCTCAGCCCACCAGGCTCCTCCGTCCATGGGATTTTCCAGGCAAGAGTACTGGAGTGGGGTGCCATTGATAATTTCTCAAAATGTTTAGCCATGGAAATCTATTTTTTCCCCTCCAAACAGTTCACAAAACTGGAAATACAGCTTGAGAACCCTGTATAAACTTTTTCCTGTCTCCATTATAGTCAGTTGTAGAAGGTAATGGCACCCCACTCCAGTACTCTTGCCTGGAAAATCCCATGGATGGAGGAGCCTGGTAGGCTGCAGTCCATGGGGTCTCGAACAGTCGGACACGACTGAGCAACTTCACTTTCACTCTTCACTTTCATGCATGGGAGGAAGGAAATGGCAACCCACTCCAGTGTTCTTGCCTGGAGAATCCCAGGGACGGAGGAGCCTGGTGGGCTGCCGTCTATGAGATTGCACAGAGTCGGGCACGACTGAAGCGACTTAGCAACAACAACTATCGGGTTATACAATGTTCATTTACTCAGTACCTATGTATCTTATCTTTCAGATTAGCCCCATCAGATCACAATGTCAAAGTCTTTCCCTCCATCTCTTCAGCTGCCTTTCTGTTAGGTTTAATCAGCCATAAGTAAGATACAAAATTATATTCTTGACTTTATACCAAGGAGTTCATTTGGAAAACTTTCTCATCTTGGGAGATGGTGTACAAGGGTAGTAACACAGAATCCACAGGCTCCAGAGTTAGACATTCTACCTACCGTGTAACCTTATAGAAAGCAGTTGCTAGATCTCTGTAAGCTTCTGTCTTCATCTTTAACCTAGGAATAACAGTAGTTAGTTAACAGTGTTGTTTTCAAAACTGAGAGCATATCACAGATACAGAAAATAAACTAGTGGTTACCAGTGCGGGGAGGAGCAATATTCGGGTGAGGAAGTGGAAGGTAGAAACAATTGGGTGTAAGATAGACTGCAAGGATATATTGTACAACACAGGAAATATAGCCAATATTTTGAAGTCACTATAAAGGGAGTGTAACCTTTAAAAATTATGTAAGAAATTTAAAGGGAAACAAACAGGAAAAATCAAACCAACCTGACAGATAAGCAGGACCTAAGGAAAAATTAGGTGAGTTGGACTGTGAAGAAAGCTGAGCGCCGAAGAATTGATGCTTTTGAACTGTGGTGTTGGAGAAGACTCTTGAGAGTCCCTTGGACTGCAAGGAGATCCAACCAGTCCATTCTAAAGATCAGTCCTGGGTGTTCATTGGAAGGACTGATGCTAAAGCTGAAACTCCAATACTTTGGCCACCTCATGCGAAGAGTTGACTCATTGGAAAAGACTCTGATGCTGGGAGGGATTGGGGGCAGGAGGAGAAGGGGACGACCAAGGATGAGATGGCTGGATGGCATCACCAACTTGATGGACATGAGTCTGAGTGAACTCCGGGAGTTGGTGATGGACAGGGAGGCCTGGCGTGCTGCAATTCATGGGGTCGCAAAGAGTCAGACACGACTGAGCAACTGAACTGAACTGAACTGAAGGAAAAATTAAAAGCGCATATGCATGAATTCCTTAGCCAAGTACCTGATACATGGTACCTGCTCAATTAATTTTAGTTATGACTCTTCTATGATATTTAGATCTCTTAGGAGGAACTTGGAAGTCCCTTTTCTACTGCTTTTCTAACTTCTAAAGTTTATACCAACTTTAGAGACATAGTGCTTAAGGGTGCAGTTGCTAAACCAGATGTCCTGAGTCAAATCCTGATTCTGGCTCTTGCTCACCGAATTACCTCACGCAAGTTTCTCTACACCTCAGTTTTCTCATTTCTAAAATGGTGAAAATAACTCATGCAGTTTTCTGAGGATTAAATATATGAAGACATGTAAAGAATAGTGCCTAGAAAATAGAAATCCCATAAATGTTAGTTATTATTATTCAAAATTTACTTACCCAACATCATAAATAGTTTAGTTTTCTCTTATCATGAATACAATTCAATTTGGACCTAATTTCATAGAAAATGCCTACATATGAAAGCATTCAAATTTGTGTTCTGGCAATGGCACCCCACTCCAGTACTCTTGCCTGGCAAATCCCATAGGCGGAGGAGCCTGGTGGGCTGCAGTCCATGGGGTCGCTACGAGTTGGACACGACCGAGCAACTTCACTTTCACTTTTCACTTTCATGCATTGGAGGAAGGAAACGGCAACCCACTCCTGTGTTCTTGCTTGGAGAATCCCAGGGATGGGGGAGCCTGGTGGGCTGCCGTCTATGGGGTTGCACAGAGTCAGACACGACTGAAGCGACTTAGCAGCAGCATATTGACCTGAGCATGCACACACACTGCAACAAGATTACAATAGAACTGTCTCCTACTTTCATATTATCACTTTAATAGTAAAACACACCAGAAGAATCATGTTAATAAATGTAAAATGCATAGAAATACGGTTCCCCTGTATTAGTTCTTTGTTATACTTAAATGTTGTATGTATGATATTAGACTATGTTTCAGCAGTTGTTGTTTTTTTTTAACTTTCCTTTGAGATTAACACACTAATATTAAACATATGAGGGCTTCCCTGGTGGCTCAGATGGTAAAGAATTTGCCTGTAATGCAGGAGATGTGGGTTTGATCCCTGGGTCAGGAAGATCCCTTGTATGAGGGCATGGCAACCCACTCCAGGATTCTTGCCTGGAGAATCCCCATGGACAGAGAAGCATGGTGGGCTATAGTCCATGGGGTTGCGTCGAACATGACTGAGTGACTAAGCACACAGCACATATTGACCTAAAGAATGATCAGAATGATCAGTGTGCAATAAAAAAAGGATGCAGACTTCCTAAAGTTCAGTAAAGTGTCCTTAGCATTCCAAGATGCCTGCCAATGCAGGCGATGCAGGTTCGATCCCTGGGTCAGGAGGATTCCCTGGAGAAGGAAATGGTAACCCACTCCAGTATTCTTGCCTGGAAAATTCCATGGGCAGACGAGCCTAGTGGGATACAGTCCGTGGGGTCGCAAAGACTCAGACACAACTGAGCAAACATACACACACTGCAAGAACAAGTACAGGCATTTCTCCTTTCCTTGTCTCCTTTTGGATTTTGTGTTGTGTTTTCTCATTTCCTCTCTTTAGCACTATACCTCATAATAATAATGTGCACCCGAATAAAAATAACAATAATGCTTCCCTGAATACATGAAGAAAGCTCTATTGCTTTAGCCAAAGGCATGTTTTTGAGGTTTTCTAGTTCTCTTATCACATTCTCTCATACTTCCCTGGTGGCCCAGATGGTAAAAGCATCTGCCTACAATGTGGGAGACATGGGTTCAATCCTTGGGTCAGGAAGATCTCCTGGAGAAGGAAATGGCAACCCACTCCAGTATTCTTGCCTGGAAAATCCCATGGATGGAGGAGCCTGGTAGGCTACAGTCTATGGGGTTACAAAGAGTCAGACACGACTGAGAAATTTCACTTTATTCTCTCAGTCATAAGTCATATACACTGAAATCTACTAGTTCAGTTCAGAAAAAGCCATTAGCAGGACCTCCAATCCTCTAAATTCACCTAACTTTTATATGCCAATGTAAAAAAAAAAAGAAGAAGAGTTATCCAGGGCATATTCTAAAGAAAAGCTGGGAACATTCACTCCCAGACAGAGGTTAATACTGGGCCAACAGTTGTTGCAAATTCATAACCAAGAGAGACTGAGGATAAAATTAGATGTAGGGATATTGAGACTGGCTCATTAGAGTGAGCAATTGGCAAGTTTTCTCAGTGAGATTGTAAATGAGACTAAGAAATCCAACCTGAGGACCAGATGAGGTTTAGTCAGCAGGCATAAGCAGGAACAAAGTCAAACATTACCAGAGCAAAAATGTCAGGTGAAAAAAGTTAAGCCAATAAAGCAAGAAACACATGGGTGACAAGGTATGAATGAATAGCCATAGTAAAACTCCTGATGTTCACACTTGGCAGGAGCCAAACAAAAATTTCTCCCTGATGAGTGAAAAGTTATACCAAAAAACCCTGCTATTCAAAAGACGTCTTCGCAGAAAAAGCTCTAACTCTAAAAGAAAAAATTAATAAATAGGATTACACTAAGATTAAGAACTTCCAATTACCAACGGCACTATAAAGAGAATAAAAAGACAAGCACAAAGTAGAAGATTCTTGCCACATGTGTTTATCTCCAACACAGGAGTCTTACCCAGAAAACACAAAGAACCCATATAAATTAATAAGTAGATGAAAACAAGCATTCTTAAAGTTCAGTACAAAACTGAGCAAGAAATTGAGCAAGTAATTTACAAAAAGAAAGAAGAAAGTGTCAGTCACTCAGTCATGACTGACTCTTTGTGACTGCATGGACTGTAGCCTGACAGGTTCCTCTGTTCATGGAATTCTCCAGGCAAGAATACTGGAGTGGGTCACCATTTCCTTCTTGAGGAGATCTTCCCAATGCAGGGATTGAACCTGGGTCTCCTGCATTGCAGGTGGATTCTTTACCTTCTGAGCGAGGAGGGGGCTAATTTACAAAAGAGGATATACAAATAACAAATAAACATATGCAGATATGCTCAACTTTAATAGTCATCATAGAAAGGCAAATTAAGCCAGTTATACAGAGTGAAGTAGGCCAGAAAGAAAAACACCAATACAGTATACTAACACATATATATGGAATTTAGAAAGATGGTAATGTAACCCTGTATGCGAGACAGCAAAAGAGACACAGGTGTATAGAACGGACTTTTGGACTCTGAGGGAGAGGGAGAGGGTGGGATGATTTGGGAGAATGGCACTGAAACATGTATACTATCATGTAAGAAACGAATCGCCAGTCTATGTTCGATACAGGATACAGGATGCTTGGGGCTGGTGCATGGGGATGATCCAGAGAGATGATAAGGGGTGGGAGGTGGGAGGGGGGTTCATGTTTGGGAATTCATGTACACCCGTGGCGGATTCATGTCAATGTATGGCAAAACCAATACAGTATTGTAAAGTAAAATAAGTAAAAATAAAAATTTTTTAAAAATCTAAAAAAATAAAAAAGACTATAAGATACTACTATATGCACATCAAAATGGCTAAAATGAAAGAGATAAAATAACAAGTGATGCTGAAGATGTTAAGCAAACTTGAACTATCTTATACTGCTGATAAGAGTATAATTTGATACAACCAGTTTGGAAAACTGGTGGTATATGCTAAAAGTGAACACGGATATCCTTAGACCCAGCAATTCCATTCCTATGAGATCATATATTTACCAAAAGATATGCATACAAATGTTCATAGAGCCCAAATGAAAATAACCCAGTTTAGTTCAGTTCACTTGCTCAGTCGTGTCCGACTCTTGTGACCCCATGAACCACAGCACGCCAGGTCTCCCAGTCCATCACCAACTCCCAGAGTCCACCCAAACCCATGTCCATCGAGTCGGTGATGCCATCCAACCATCTCATCCTCTGTCGTTCCCTTCTCCTCCTGCCCTCAATCTTTCCCAGCATCAGGGTCTTTTCAAATGAATCAGCTCTTTGCATCAGGTGGCCAAAGTATTGGAGTTTCAGCTTCAACATTGGTCCTTCCAATAAACACTCAGGACTGATCTCCTTTAGGATGGACTTAGTTGGATCTCCTTGCAGTCCAAGGGACTCTCAAGAGTCTTCTCCAACACCACAGTTCAAAAGCATCAATTCTTCAGCGCTCAGGTTTCTTTATAGTCCAACTCTCACATCCATACATGACTACTGGAAAAACCATAGTCTTGACTAGACAGACCAATGTTCATCAAAAGTAATACAAATGAATAAAATGAATAAACTCTGTTATATGCTTGTAATATATGTGTGTGGGCTAAGACACTTCAGTTGTATATGGCTGTTTGTGATCCCATGGACTGCAGCCCACCAGGCTCCTCTGTCTGTGGGATTTTCCAGGCAAGACTACTAGAGTAGGTTGCCATGCCCTCCGCCAGGGGATCTTCCCAACCCAGGGATTGAACCCACGTCTCTTGGGCTCCTGCATTGGCAGGTGTGTTCTTTACCATTAGCAGCACCTGGTAATGAAAATCATGAAATACTGCTACTGTACCAATATCAATGCATCTCAAACATAATGCTGAAAGAAATAACCAGAGATTTAAAAAATAATACATTCTGCATGATTCCATTTATATGAAGTTTAAAAACAGGCAAAACTAATGTATGGAGATAGAAGACAGAGTAATGTAGTGGATATTCTTCAAGGCAGGAGTTTTGGTTTTGTTTTATGATATTGGTGCATTCACTGTGAAAATACATAGAGTTGCACTTTTATGATTGGTGCATGTTTTATACATATATTATACTTCAAAGTTTTTCATTTAAAGAAGAAGAAAGATATCTTCTAACAAACTTACCAGGGCTTGGTAGGTAGTCTGGACGTGACTAGGTTTTCTGTCTCCCCAGAAGAAACCCAGTGTCTGTGGGAGTAGTGTGGTGAGCCAAGGTACAAAAGCCTATCCCGATTCACGTTAAGTTTTTGCAGTCCATTTAAAGGCATTGTTATGTCATCAGCTTCATCAGAGGTTGCTGCTGCTGCTGCTAAGTCGCTTCAGTCATGTCCGACTCTGTGCAACCCCATAGACGGCAGCCCATCAGGCTTCCCCATCCCTGGGATTCTCCAGGCAAGAACACTGGAGTGGGTTGCCATTTCCTTCTCCATCATCAGAGGTTACACAATACCTAAGCTGTCTGCAGTTCCCTTGGTTCCATACTCTCTTGTTTCTAAAAACTTCCTTCCATGGGACTTCTCTGGTAGTCCAGAGTTTCAGAATCCCCCTTGCAATGCTGGGGACACAGGTTCAATCCCTGATCAGTGAACTAAGATCCCACATGCCACAAATCAACAAAGCTCGTGTGCCACAACTACTGAGACACAACTAGAGAGTCCGTGGTCCTCAATGAAATATCCTGCATGATGCAACAAAGATCTCATGTACTTTTACAACTAAGGCCCAATGCAGTGAAACAAATAAATATTGAACTAAAAGAATTCCTTCCAGAGCAGATGAAGTCAATAACAATCATCCTGGAGTTAGTCATTGCTGCTGCTGCTGCTAAGTCACTTCAGTCGTGTCCGACTCTGTGCGACCCTACAGACTACAGCCCACCAGGCTCCTCTGTCCATGGGATTTTCCAGGCAAGAGTACTGGAGTGGGATGCCATCGCTTTCTCCAGGAGTTAGTCATTAGGTGCCAGTAATTTCAGGTCTTAATGCTTGGCTCCTTGAATCATTTTCCTTTAAAAAAATTTTTACACTAAGGACAGAGCTGCTTAAAAAGTGGGAGTGGAGGTGAGAGGTGGGAATGGTCACCAGATACCAAGTCCACTCTCAGTTTAGTTCAGTTTCAGTTCAGTCACTCAGTCGTGTCCAACTCTTTGCGACCCCATGAACTGCAGCACGCCAGGCCTCCTTGGCCATCACCAACTCCCGGAGTTCACTCAAACTCATGTCCATCGAGTCGGTGATGCCATCCAGCCATCTCATCCTCTGTCATCCCCTTCTCCTACTGCCCCCAATCCCTCCCAGCATCAGGGTCTTTTCCAATGAGTCAACTGTTCACATGAGGTGGCCAAAGTACTGGAGTTTCAGCTTTAGCATCATTCCTTCCAAAGAACACCCAGGGCTGATCTCCTTTAGAATGGACTGGTTGGATCTCCTTGCAGTCCAAGGGACCCTCAACAGTCTTCTCCAACACCACAGTTCAATAGCATCAATTCTTCAGCACTCAGCTTTCTTCACAGTCCAACTCTCACATCCATACATGACCACTGGAAAAACCATAGCCTTGACTAGACGGACCTTTGTTGGCAAAGTAATGTCACTGCTTTTTTAATATGCTATCTAGGTTGGTCATAACTTTCCTTCCAAGGAGTAAGCGTCTTTTAATTTCATGGCTGCAATCACCATCTGCAGTGATTTTGGAGCCCAAAAAAATAAAGTCTGACACTGTATCCACTGTTTCCCATGAAGTGATGGGACCAGATGCCATGATCTTAGTTTTCTGAATGTTGAGCTTTCCATTCTGGGGGCCCTCAATTATGTGCCTCTGCATATTATAAGGGATCTCTTCTCCTTCCTGAAAGGGAAGTAAAATTAGCTAACTAGGGTTAAGAGTCTTGTGCTGTTGTGTGAGAAAACGTCATCTCGGCTCCCACTATGCAAATTTTGTTGTATACTTTGAATTCAGAGCTCCATGGCAAGGGAACCTAGAGTCAGGCTCAGAATTCACTAAACAGTTATTCTCCACCAGGCCGCTAGATCATGAGAGGTAGTGGAGGGGCGGGGGGGGGGGCAGTGAGAACATAACAACTCACCCAAAGATTGCCATTCAGATGGGGATGGTGAATGGTTCAACCATTATATGAAAAATGACCACCATCACCACCATCTACATTGGGCTCTTGTGAAGAAACTCTAACAGGTTGATGCATGCATCTTTATGTATAGGTGAACTACTTTCTGTGTAGACAAAAAACACCTCCAGGCTCTCAGGAGCTTTTCTCTAATGGCATACAGACCAATGAACAAAGGTTATATGGCTTGGTAAGTACTATATCCTTACCATATACTTACTATATACTTACCAACAGCAGGAAGCACAAGGCACTATGAGAGCTCTTAGAGGATAAGCCCTTAGCCTAGACCCAGAAGGTTGAGAAAGTCTGGAAAATAGCTGTTTACTTAGCAAATACACTAGAGTCATAACCCCATATTGTACACCACAGTGTTTTGCCTGCCATCCCTGGCTATGAAATAGAGGATTTCTTTCAGGAGGCTCCTAACCAATCACATGGCAGCAAATCAGGTCTCTGAATAGTAGATATTTATCTCCAGATATTAATTCATAGAGTGTCTAGCTTCCAACTAAATAAACAAGACCTGGGACTTGATCAGGACTCTGGTCTACAAGTCTAAAATTTGTCACAGCTGTCTCCTAGAAGTCCAAGTCCATGAACTGATGCAACAATTTCTGTTTAAATTAGGTGGAGGAATGGTTGCCTTGTTTCTTGCTCCACTTTGCAGAGCACTCTGCTTCTCAGATCATGAACATAATTGTAGATCAGATCATGAGCTCCTTATTGAATATTCAGACTTAAATTGGAGAAAGTAGGGGAAACTATTAGGCCATTCAGACATGACCTAAATCAAATCCCTTATTATTATACAGTGGAAGTGACAAATAGATTTAAAGAATTAAATATGATAGACAGAGTGCCTGAAGAACTATGGATGGAGGTTTGTAACATACAGGAAGTGTTAGGGGAAGCACACTGATTGAAATTGCCCACCCTGGCCAGGCACCATAGTAACCATTTGGATGAGCTGTTTTATGAAAGGAGGTCCTGGTAACGAACACGGAACTAATAAGCCACCACCAACCAGAAGAGTTCAGGAAAGGTCAAAAGGAGACAGCACATGTCTGACCACTTCCCAGAATCCTTGTCACTGGCATCCATCTTGGCTGAACAAGGTGTGCACCACCAGAAAGGACTCTGAGTCAAGGTGATTGGCTAAAGACAACCAGGAAAATAATCCCATCACCATAAAACCCAAGACTGTGAGTCACACGGTAGAGAAGTTCTCCTGGGTTCCCTTACCCAACTGCTGTCTGCCCAGGTGCCCTTTCCCAGTAAAATCTCTTGCTTTGTCAGCACATGTGTCTCCTTGGACAGTTCATTTCCGAGTGTTAGAGAATATATGAACTGAGAACTTCCAGATGTATAAGCTGGATTTAGAAATGGCAGAGGAACCAGAGATCAAATTGCCAGCATCTGCTGGATCATAGAAAAAGGAAGGGAATTCCAGAAAAACATCTGACTATGCTAAAGTTTTTGATTGTAAAGATCACAAAAATCTGTGGAAAACTCTTAAAAAGATGGGAATATCAGACCACCTTACCTGCCTCCTGAGAAACCTGTATGCAGGTCAAGAAGCAACAGTTATAGCTGGATGTGGAACAATGGACTGGTTCAAAACTGGGAAAGGAGTACATCAAGGCTGTATGTTGTCACCTTGCTTATTTAACTTACACGCAGGGTACATCATGAGAAATGCTTGGCTGGATGAAGCACAAGCTGAAATCATGATTGCTGGATGAAATATCAGTAACCTCAGATATGCAGATGAAACTACCTTAATGGCAGAAAGTGAAGAAGAACTAAAGAGCCTCTTGATGAAGGTGAAAGAGGACAGTGAAACAGCTGGCTTAAAACTCAACATTCAAAAAACGAAGCTCATGGCATCTGGTCCCATCATTTTATGGCAAATAGATGGGGAAACAATAGAAACAGTGACAGACTTTATTTTCTTGGGCTCCAAAATCACTGCGGATGGTGACTGCAGCCATGAAATTAAAAGACACTTGCTCCTTGGAAGAAAAGGTATGACTAACCTAGACAGCATATTAAAAAGCAGAGATATCACTTTGCCAACAAAGATCTATACAGTGAAAGATCTGGCTTTTCCAGTAATCATTGACAGATGTGAGAGTTGGACCATGAAGAAACCTGAGCTCAGAAGAATTGATGTTTTTGAACTGTGGTGTTGGAGAAGGCTCTTGAGAGTCCCTTGGACTGCAAGAAGATCAAACCAGTCAGTCCTAAAGGAAATCAATCCTGAATATTCATTTGAATGACTGATGCTGAAGCTGAAGCTCCAAAGACTCTGATGCTGGGCAAGATAGAGGGCAGGAGGAGAGAAGGGGGTGACAGGATAAGATGGTTGGATGGTATCACTGACTCAGTGGACATGAGTTTGAGCAAACTCTGGGAGGTAGCGAAGGACAGGGAAGCCTGGCCTGCTGCAGTCCGTGGGGTGGCAAAGAGTCAGACACAACTGAGTGACCGAACAAGTACTTCTCATGCTCCTTTTACACATCCATGAGCCAAGCACTCCATACATGCTCCCCCTGCTGGCCCCCAGCATCATACTAAGGGCTCTGTAAGGCCCACTACTATGTCTGTAGGTACCACATGTGGCCCCTGTTCCATCACGTATTCATCTACCAAAGACCAGGCTTAGAAAGCAGATAATCTTTAATAATCCTTCAGAATAGTGAAGAGTTCAAAGACTCCCACTAGCATCAGAGCAATTGCAGCATTTAGTGGATGAGAATTGCGAATTGGGAAAATGACCAAAGAGTGAAACGGAAAATTTGCTGCCAGTTTCTATAATACCTCAAACATATGGGATTCTTCCATTATCACCTTCCTATAGTTCCAAAGCCTAGCCACTACTTAGGCAAAGAACTGGCATAGAGCTGCAGGAAAGAACACCATGGTGGGAAGCCAGTGTCACATACCAGTTCAGAGAGCTAGGTCTTATGAACAATGAAAGACAACCACAGGGCTGGGACGTCATATCTTTATAAGAAGCCCCAATACACCCAACTGCCACATAGATCTGATAACTATTCGGTCTTTCCTATTTCAAAAAAAAATGTGAGGTGTGATTGACACACAAATTGCTATGCATATTTAATAAACAATTTGATGAGCTTGAAAGTAAGTATACACCCATGAAACCATCACTACAATCCATGTATAAATACGTCCATTATCTTCAAAAGTCTCCTTTCATCCTATTCATTATTTGTGTAAGATAAGAACCCTTAACATAATATTTACACTGTTAGCAATATAATAAGTATTATTAACTATAAGCTCTAAATTTTGCAGTAGATCTCTAGGAGTTATTCATTTTATATAAATGAAAATTTGAGAAGTCATGCTCAGTTGCAACACCAAAGGCGTGTAGCCTGCCAGGTTCCTCTGTTCATGGGATTTTTCTCACAAGAATACTAGAGTGGGTTGCCAATTCCTCCTTCAGGGGATGTTCTTGACCCAGGGATTGAGCCTACATCTCCTGTGTCTCCTGAATTGATAGGTAGATTCTTTACCACTGAGTCACCTGGGAAGCTGAAATTTTGTACCCTAGGACTAGTAACATCCCTGTTCAGCCCCCTGCCCCATCAACCACCATTCTATTATCTGCTTCTATGAGTGATTATTTTAGACTCCTTGTGTGTCTGTGTTAGTCACTCAGTCATCTCTGACTCTTTGTACCACCATGGATGTAGCCCTTCAGGCTTCTCTGTCCATGGAATTCTCCAGGCAAGAATATTAGAGTGGGTAGCCAGTCCCTTTTCCAGGAGATCTTCCTGACCCAGGGATCGAACATGGGTCTCCTGCATTGCAGGCAGATTCTTTATTGTTGGAACCCCCAGGGAAGCCCTTAGCCTCCTTCAGTTCAGTTCAGTTCAGTCGCTCAGTCGTGTCCGACTCTTTGCGACCCCATGAATCGCAGCACGCCAGGCCTCCCTGTCCATCACCAACTCCCGGAGTTCACTCAAACTCATGTCCGTTGAGTCAGTGATGCCATCCAGCCATCTCATCCTCTGTCATCCCCTTCTCCTCCTGCCCCCAGTCCCTCCCAGCATCAGTCTTTTCCAATGAGTCAACTCTTCATATGAGGTGGCCAAAGTACTGGAGTTTCAGCTTCAGCATCATTCCCTCCAAAGAAATCCCATATGTTACCAATATTGTTTAGTGCTTGTCCTCTATGTCTGGCTTATTTTACATAACATGATGCCCTCAAAGTTCATCCATGATATTGCAGGAAACAGTAGGGTTTCTTTCTTTTTTGAAGCTGAATAATATTCCATCATACCCCCTTTTTTATCCATTCATCAGTGAATTCTCTGACATTCTTTAAATGAGTTTTTTCTTTCTCTCTTTTTTTTTCCTTCTGAGACTTGTACCACAAATACATTTGTGTTCTTTGAAGATATGCCATAAGCCCTATAGGCTTTCTTCACTATTTTCTATTCTTTTTCTTTTTGTTCCTCAAACTGGATAATTTCAAATGATATGTCTTGAGCTTTTTTATTCTTCCTGCTGCTTGATTTGGTCTACTGTTGAATATTTCTATTGAAATTTTCAGTTCAACCATTGTATTCTCTCTTTTTTTTTTCACTTTATTGCCGTATAATTGCTTTACAGTCACTGCATTCTTTAGCTCTAGAATTCTGTTTGGCTCTTTTTTATGATTTCCCTTACTATAACTTTTTGTTGTGTTCATGTATTGATTTTCAGAGTTTGTTTAGTTGTCTTTCTGTGTTCTCTTGTGCTGACTGAGCTTCTTTAAGATGATTGTTTTGAATTCTTTGTCAGGCAGTTCATAGATCTCCATTTCTTTAGGGTTAGTTATTGGAGCTTGATTTTGTTCCTTTGGTGGTATTTGTTCATGATCCTTGCAGCCTTCCATTGCTGTTTGCACATTTGAAGATCCTGTCATCTTTTTCCAGTTTCTATAGACTTGTTAGGGAGGGCTTGTCAGGTAAAGCCCTGACAAGGTGGAGGGAAAGCCCTCCACCAGTTAGCCCAGCCAGAGATTCTTCATGGGCTGGCTGGGGGGGTCCACAGGCAGATGGACCTGGTCCCAGGGATCAAGAGCGGTCTGCTTGCTACTGGGTGTTGCAAGGCAGCAGCTGAGATCTGTGCATCCCTTTTCTTTGTTCTTAGCGACTTCCCAGAGATCTAGCCTTGTCAATTCTCTCAGGGTTTTGGGTGAAGCGTGACAGAAAAGGGCCTCCCAAATTGCAGTTTGAAAGGCAGAGGAAGTCAGGCTCTCACTTTGCCCTCTCCTTCCCCCATGGTGAACGATCAACTCAATGGGATCTCTTTCAGTATTGTGCTGTGCCAGCCTGGGGAAGGGTGACATGCACAGAATGAATCTGTTCTTACCCTTTGATTGTATCTTTTCTATTGTCTCTGACTAGAAAATAGAATGGGATGCTGTGACCTCGCATTTGATTCCAGAGCTCTAATGAAGGTATTCATGGATGGTTGTTAAAATTGTCATTTCCATGTGGAGGGACAAGGACTAGAGCCTCCTGTCTACTTTCTTGGTGATGTCATTCCTCTGATCTTTCCTATCGGTTAACTTTCTCTGGCTTTAATCCCAGATGTGACAGTGGACTTTGATTCTTATGTTGCATTTACATTCTTATGTTGGGAATTTCCATTGTGACCTTAGAAACTGATCCTAGGCAAAACCACTCAGAGATATCTGGATTTTGTTTTGGTATCCTGAGTATTCTAACCTGATACAAAACTCCTTTCCCGTTTTTGCACTAGCACCTCTTAGAGAGTACATCCCCTGCTGTTTAACTGAAACTCCAGTACTTTGGCCACCTCATGCAAAGAGTTGACTCATTGGAAAAGACTTTGATGCTGGGAGAGATTGAGGGCAGGAGAAGAAGGGGACGACAGAGGATGAGATGGCTGGATGGCATCACTGACTCGATGGATGCGAATCTGAGTGAACTCCGGGAGTTGGTGATGGACAGGGAGGCCTGGCGTGCTGTGATTCATGGGGTCTCAAAGAGTCGGACACGACTAAGCGACTGAAATGAACTGAACTGAACTGATTCTAACCTGATACGTAACTCCTTTCCCGTTTTTGCACTAGCACCTCTTAGAGAGTACATCCCCTGCTGTTTAACTGGAGAGGAGAGGCTCATTCACAGTTTTCCACATTCAGAGATTTGCTGGAGTCTGGCTTTAAGAAATCCTGAGATCTACACAAAACATAGGGGAAAAACTGCCAGCATGAAATCATTAATGATTTTCTTTTAGTATATCTTATGAATATCTAACTTTAAGCATTTTCTAGTCAACAAGTTTTCTTAATCTTAGCCAAATTTTTTAATCTTCTAGGTTAAAAAAATCTATTATTGCTACAATTTTCATAAAGAAGTCATCTTTTTAAAAGAGCTATGTCTGTAGTACTTGATTTGAATGAAGTCAAGGCAGTCACCTTGGCAAAGTCCCAAGACTTCAACCCACATCAAACCTAACCTCTAGTCCTTAGTACGTTATAAGAATTTGATGAAAGAATAGAGCAGTAAAAATCCAATAGGGCTTCATGTTGAGGTTTGACAGAAAACAACAAAATTCTATAAAGCAGTTATCCTTCAATTAAAAAATAAATAAAATTTTAAAAAGGAAAATGTAAGAAAAGGTAAAAAGACAAATAAGAGAAAAGCTGTAAAATAAAAAAATCAATATAGGGAGTCCAACATACATCTAGTAAGAGTTCAAAATGAACAAAAAATAAAAAAACGGTGAATGAGTGGATGTAGCGTGGTGGGAGAGGACCCAGATTTGAAAATTCCAACCAGAATTATACCATAAATGAAAACCTATGCTGACATACATAATTACGAAATTAACAGAATACCAAAGATTAAAAGCTCAACTGGAATTCCATCACCCCACTAGCTTTGTTCGTAGTGATGCTTCCTAAGGCTCACTTAACTTCCCATTCCAGGATGTCTGGCTCTTCTAGGTGAGTGATCACACCATCGTGGTTATTTGGGTCATGAAGATCTTTTTCTGTATAATACTTCTGTGCATTCTTGCCACCTCTTCTTAATATCTTCTGCTTCTGTTAGGTCCAGACCATTTCTGTCCTTTATCAAGCCCATCTTTGCACGAAATGTTTCCTTGGTATCTCTAATTTTCTTGAAGAGATCTCTAGTCTTTCCCATTCTATTGTTTTCCTCTATTTCTTTGCATTGATCACTGAGGAAGGCTCTCTTATCTCTCCTTGCTATTCTTTGGAACTCTGCATTCAAATGGGAATATCTTTCCTTTTCTCTTTTGCCTTTAGCCTCTTCTTTTCTCAGCTATTTATAAGGCCTCCTCAGACAACCATTCTGCCTTTTTGCATTTCTTTTTCTTAGGTATGGTCTTGATCACTGCCTCCTGTACAATTTCATGAACCTCCGTCCATAGTTCTTCAGGTACTCTGCCTACCTAATCCCTTGAATCAATTTGTCACTTCCACTGTATAATCATAAGGGATTTGATTTAGGTCATACCTGAATGGTCTAGTGGTTTTCCCTAAGTAAGTGAAGTCACTCAGTCATGTCTGACTCTTTGCAACCCCATGGACTGTAGCCTACCAGGCTCCTCTGTCCATGGGATTTTCCAGGCAATAGTACTAGAGTGGATTGCCATTTCCTTCTCCAGCAGATCTTCCCAACCCAGGGATTGAACTCGGGTCTCCCTCCTTGTAGACAGATGTTTTACCATCTGAACCACCAGGGAAGTCAGTGGTTTTCCCTACTTTCTTCAATTTAAGTCTGAATTTTGCAGTAAGGAGTTCTGAGCCACAGCTAGCTCTTGGTCTTGTATGTTCAACAGTATGTGAATGTATGTTCAACAGTATGTGAACCATGAACTTCCAGATGTTTAAGCTGGATTTAGAAAAGGCAGAGGAACCAGAGATCAAATTGCCAACATCTGTTGGATCACTCAAAAAGCAAGAGAGTTCCAGAACAACCTCTATCTACTTCTGCTTTATTGACTACACCGAAGCCTTTGACTGTGGGGACCACAACATACTTGAAAATTCTTAAAGAGATGGGAATACCAGACCACCTGACCTGCCTCTTGAGAAATCTGTATGCAGGTCAGGAAGCAACAGTTAGAAATGGACATGGAACAACAGACTGGTTCCAAAGAGAGAAAGAAGTACATCAAGGCTGTATATTGTCACCCTCTTATTTAACTTCTATGCAGAGTACATCATGAGAAATGCCAGGCTGGATGAAGCACAGGCTGGAATGAAGATTGCCAGGAGAATATCAATAACCTCAGATATGCAGATGACACCACCCTTATGGCAGAAAGCAAGAACTAAAGAGCCTCTTGATGAAAGTGAAAGAGGAGAGTGAAAAAGTTGGCTTGAAACTAAATATTCAGAAAATGAAGATCATGGCATCTGTTTCCATTGCTTCATGGCAAATAGATGGGGAAACAATGGAAACAGTGACACAGTTTATATTTTGAGGCCCCAAAATCACTGCAGATGGTGACTGCAGCCATGAAATTAAAAGATGCTTGCTCCTTGGAAGAAAAGTTATGACCAACCTAGACAGCATATTAAAAAGCAGAGACATTACTTTGCCAACAAAGGTCTGTCTAGTCAAAGCTATGGTTTTTCCAGTGGCCATGTATGGATGTTAGAGTTGGACTATAAAGAAAGCTGAGTGCTGAAGAATTGTTGCCTTTGAACTGTGGTGTTGGAGAAGACTCTTAAGAGTCTCTTGGACTGCAAGGAGATCCAAGCAGTCAATCCTAAAGGAGATCAGCCCTAGGTGTTCTTTGGAAGGACTGATGCTGAAGCTGAAACGCCAATACTTTGGCCACCTGAGGCGAAGAACTGACTCATTAGAAAAGACCCTGATGCTAGGAAGGATTAAAGGCAGCAGGAGAAAGGGATGACAGAGGATGAGATGGTTGGATAGCATCACCGACTCAGCGGACATGAGGGAGCTCCGGGAGTTGGTGATGGACAGGGAAGCCTGGTGTGCTGCAGTCCATAGGGTCACAAAGAGACACGACTAAGTGACTGAACTGACTGACTGAGGAAGATAAGGAATATAGGAATACCTGGTTTTGTCATGCTTTGCTTTACTGTGCTTTGCAAATGTTGTTTTTTAAAAATTGAACATTAGTGGTAACCTGTATCCAGCAAGTCTATCAGCACCATTTTTCCAACAGCATCTGCTCATATCTTTGTGTCACCTTTTGGTAATTGCAATATTTTACATTTTTGCATTATTGTATATTTGTTATGCTGATATGTGATCACTGATCTTTGATGTCACAACTCACTGAAGGCTCAGATGACAGTTAAAATTTTTTTTTTTTTAGCAATAAAGCATTTTAAAACTTAAAAAAAAATCCAATAGTGGTGAAAAAAAGGCCATTTGCAGCTAAATTAACACCAAGGTTAATATGTTTACATATTCATTATTGTTTAGATTGCTGGCTATTAAACTACTAGCAAAAGGAAGTCTGAAATTGGCCTATCATATTCAACTGTATAAGGAAATTTATTCAAAAATACTGGTGAAAAATTTTCAGGCAAAAAAAAAATCTATCTTAAATAAACTGTAAATTGAGTAAGAATAACATTTTTGTGGCAAGAAATGATTTATTTAAACACACCTGAAATATTCAACTCTGCCTCCCACTTTCCATCCTAATGAGGATCTGAGGCTATACGAGCATAAGAATAAATTTTTAGGTATTAAAAACAGCAAAGAGAGGGGACAGAAGGTGGGAGAAAAAGGATAGCAGAGATGAAACATGCTTTGCTTTTCTTCTCTTGATGGAAACATTACTGCTGCATATTTAGGCTACTTTAGGGGTGATGGAGAGGGAGGTGTGGTGAAATGAGCATGTGAACTGAGAAGGCCTCAATCATTCATTAATTTCAGGACACTAGATGTTTTCAACTCTGTAAATGGACGTGAATTATAAGCATCTCTCAGATCAGATACCGGAACTCAGTGTGAGATTCCAGAGGGAATGAGGGCTTTGAAATAAGAGAAAGTTGTGATAGAGACAGGTATGTGGCAATCTCCAGAGAATATAGCTACAACAGCTGGGACTTCATCACACAAGAGTGTGTAACCAGTTTAGAAACTAACAAGCTCAAGGGCTGAGTACTAACCACCTAGGCAGCAAGAACTTGATGTGTGAAAGGGTCAGACTCCTGAATCTGTAGAAGAGATCAATTCAGGCAGCATTTGACTATGTCTTGACCAAGAAAGGAGGAAAGTGAATGGTATAAATATAGAAGAACAGTGGCAGGAAAGTTAAAGGCTAAAAATGAGTCGAAGTTACTTGAAAACACTTGTTTAGATTATTCTAGAACAATTTCACTTACCTATTTAAAAATTCAAATTGGCTTTTCCAATTTCACAGTATGTGATGCTTTTTTGAAGCCATTAGTATAAAAGTTAACGTTTTGTTTACAGTCTTACAGAACATAAGTCAACTTGAGGTAGCATGTGAGGCAGTGTGAAGTCAATGTGAAGCAGCATGCAGGGGTTGGGGGCAGGGAGCACACTGGATTTGGACTCAGAAGCTCAAGTTATTAACTGGAGGATTCTCCTTAGATTGACTCCTTTAACATTTCTTAAGTTGCAGTTTTGACACTTGAAAATGGGCTTGAAAATACCAGTTTTGTTGATCTTACTGTCCATTATGAAGATTAAATTATATACTTCTATATTTTGAATAAACATAAAGCTTTAAATGAACATAAATTATTTTTAAAATCAGGTGTGGAAGATTCCGGAAGATGCCCCTAGCAGAGTCAGCAAACACAAGGCAGAGAACAAATACAGGAATAGCAATTGCCTCATTGAGGTGTTTTCTAATTTCCATACCTCGAGTATCTTTCTCTACCAGAGTGCACATTTTGAAGGCAGGAGTTAAGTGCTAGACACTTTTGCACCTCCCAATCCAAGGAAGACAGGACCACAACTGTCATCCTTAAGAGGCTGTAGGTGCCAATAAATGTTTGTTGAATTGTACCGCCTGGCTTCAGCTTCTAACCTGATATACTGAGTTGCCAAGAGGGTAAATGTGAGTAAGTTGGGAAGGAGGAAGAGGAAACTTTCTTTACAACAGGGGCAAACAGCCTTGACATTGTAGTGCTCACTGTGCCTTCACTGTGCTGCTTCGCCTTTTCTGTTTTGAACACAGCCGGCTCCTGGGCACTCTCAGTTGTCAAGAGTTCGGTGGGCTCTCCGGACTAGCAGACTTGTGTGACTGAATACATGATGTACTTTCTTTTGGCACTTTTGCAGGGTGGGTTTACCGACAAAGTCGCTGTCCCTCTCTTCCTGGCCCTAGCTCTCTGCAGATCTAGTTATGCTGTTTAGGTTCATGAAGTACAAATTAGCATAATCCGATTAGATGAGCTGCTGAGGGGCATTTTTTTCCGTCTGAAAAGCAGAGAAAAGAAAAGTGCCTCACAAAGAGGGGGGCCTGGAGCTGGAAGGGCAGAGGGGACAATTGCTCCTGGGCTGCTGGCCTGAAAGCTTGCACCTGCACAAGCCCTCTTGTAAATAAGGACTCTTAGATGGTATTAAAAGGGGGACTGAGAAGTCCGAGGGAGCTGGGGGAGGTAAGTATGGGGAAGAGAAAGGCAGGACAGAGGCTCTGCATCCCATTAATTGATTTATCTGGATCGCAAAGCGGGGCTTGCTGACAGAAGAGAATGCCCGTTTGATTCCTACTCAGCATTGAGAGTGGGTCAGCCCCATAATCGGGTCTATCGAGATAAGCATTTTAGAATCTCTGCAAGAGACTGATAAGGGGGTTTACTTGTTGGGAACAAAGTTCAGTGGATATTTGATTTCAGTACTTGCTGAATTGGACTTCTGTATTTTTCCTCTATTTCCGGAAAAGAAAACAAACAAAAAAGCTGGGTGATGGTAGTTGTTTTAGGACTGTGGGTGATGTGTGCTTAGAAACCACAAGAGGAAAACTCAGCTATCAAAACTGTTAAAATAGGGAAAGCCAGGGAATTTTTTTGACTGAGTGCACCTTTCTTGGCTATAGACAGTTTATGGGTATAAATGAAATTTTCATTATTTTGAAAACTAAGAAGGACACTAATCTATGTGTGTGATAAATTCTGAATTTCCAGGAGGTGATTTCTTCTACCCTTCCTACTTGGAAGAAAGATTTTTTTACCCTTAAAGATGAAAGAGTTCTGAGACGACATCCCTGTACTTGCTAGGGATTGACCCTCTGCACCAGTTTACATGATGCTCAGAGAACATCTGAATGTGTCCAACTCTATGAGATTAAAAGGAAACCTCGTTTAAACCTGACTTACAATGTGAACATCAAAGGCCAGATAGAGGAGGCTCATTTCTGTTGATACATCATCTGCAGTGGTGTTCAAAATAATTTAAAGTGGTGTTCAACATAATAGGAACAGAAGCCCCATCATTTCCTTTAATTTATTCTCTATCAAAGAATTCTTGTGGATAGAAAATCCAAATTACCAATCAAATTACTCTGTACTTAAAAAAAAATTCATTTCAATCATTGCCTACCTGCAGTGAGCACTTACTTCCTGTGTGTGTGTTAGTTGCTCAATCATATCTGACTCTGCAACCCCATGGACCACCAGGTTCCTCTATCCATGGAATTCTCCAGGCAAGAATACTGAACTGGATAGCCATTCCCTTCTCTAGGGGATCTTCCTGACCCAAGGATCAAACCAGGGTCTCCAGCATTGCTGGCAGATTCTTTACTTTCTGAGCCACCAGGGAAGTCCACTTATAAAACTAAGTCCACTTAGAAACCCTAAGAGGTTTCCATTCTTCAAGGTAGAAGAACACAGAGAGATTTCACCTGTGCTGAAAGGCAGATATGGATTTAGAGCCTTGTCTTGCTGCTTGCTCATTGCACGAATCTTAAGTTGGTCTCCTAGACTCATCAAAGCCACAATCGCCCCGACTGTAAATTAAAGCAAATACCTCCACTAAATGGTAGTTAGAAGTATTGAAGATGACATTTATAAAATGCCTGGCACATAGCAAACACTCAATTAATATGAATAACCCTTCCTCAAGGCATTTATATTTCCCATCTCACCTGCAAGCTGCCATCTTCAGTTCTCTTATGTCGTGTGTCCAGGTAGATGGATCCTGATAGCCAAACACAGTGAAGTTTTCTAGTCCAGATAACTGTCTCTCCTCTGCTTTATCTCCTCCCTTTTCAACAGTATATCTATCCTCCATTTCTATGATGAAGCATCCTTTCTCTTGGAGCCTAGAGTCATATAGCCTCTCAGAGAGGAACAAGGAAGACAGTGTGAGGCTGTTTTCAGAGGCTCTGGAGCCTAGGGAAGAAATTTAGTATAGGGAGGCAGGTAAGGAAAGAATTTCTATTTGCCAGAACCCATAGTGAACATTGAATGGTTTGCCTTGGAAACGAACAGAGATCATTCTGTCGATTTTGAAACTGCATCCAAGTACTGCATTTGGGACTCTTTTGTTGATCATGGTGGCTACTCCATTTCTTTTAAGGGATTCCTGCCCACAGTAGTAGATATAATGGTCATTTGAGTTAAATTCACCCATTCCAGTCCATTTTAGTTCGCTGATTCCTAGAATGTTGATGTTCATCTTGCCATCTCCTGTTTGACCACTTCCAATTTGCCTTGATTCATAGACCTAACATTCCAGGTTCCTATGCAATATTGCTCTTTACAGCATCGGACCTTGCTTCTATCACCAGTCACATCCACAGCTGGGTATTGTTTTTGCTTTGGCCCCATCCTTTCATTCCTTCTGGAGTTATTTCTCTGCTGATCTCCAGTAGCATATTGGGCAATTACTGACCTGGGGAGTTCCTCTTTCAGTATCCTATCATTTTGCCTGTTCATACTGTTCATGGGGTTCTCAAGGCAAGACTACTGAAGTGGTTTGCCATTCCCTTCTCCAGTGGACCACATTCTGTCAGACCTCTCCACCATGACCTGGCCATCCTGGGTGGCCCCACATGGCATGGCTTAGTTTCATTGAGTTAGACAAGGCTGTGGTCCATCTGATCAGATTGGCTAGTTTTCTGTGATTATGGTTTCAGTGTGTCTGCCCTCTGATGCCCTCTCAGAACACCCACCAAAAAAGGAAGAGAGTTCCAGAAAAACACCTATTTCTGCTTTATTGACTATGCCAAAGCCTTTGACTGTGTGGATCACAATAAACTGTGGAAAATTCTGGAAGAGATGGGAATACCAGACCACCTGACCTGCCTCTTGAGAAACCTGTATGCACGTCAGGAAGCAACAGTTAGAACTGGACATGGAACAACAGACTGGTTCCAAATAGGAAAAGGAGTACGTCAAGGCTGTATATGGTCACCCTGCTTATTTAACTTATATGCAGAGTATATCATGAGAAATGCTGGGCTGGAAGAAGCACAAGCTGGAATCAAGATTGTCAGGAGAAATATCAATAACCTCAGATATGCAGATGACACCACCCTTATGGCAGAAAGTGAAGAGGAACTAAAAAGCCTCTTGCTGAAAGTGAAAGAAGAGAGTGAAAAAGTTGGCTTAAAGCTCAACATTCAGAAAATGAAGATCATGGCATCTGGTCCCATCACTTCATGGCAAATAGATGGGGAAACAGTGTCAGACTTTATTTTTCTGAGCTCCAAAATCACAGCAGATGGTGATTGAAGCCATGAAATTAAAAGACGCTTACTCCTTGGAAGGAAAGTTATGACCAACCTAGACAGTATATTCAAAAGCAGAGACATTACTTTGCCAACAAAGGTCCGTATAGTCGAGGCTATGGTTTTTCCAGTAGTCATGTATGGATGTGAGAGTTGGACTGTGAAGAAAGCTGAGTGCTGAAGAATTGATGCTTTTGAAGTGTGGTGTTGGAGAAGACTCTTGAGAGTCCCTTGGACTGCAAGGAGATCCAACCACTCCATTCTAAAGGATGTCCTGGGTGTTCTTTGGAAGGACTGATGCTAAAGCTGAAACTCTAATACTTTGGCCACCTCATGAAAAGAGTTGACTCATTGGAAAAGACCCTGATGCTGGGAGGGATTGGGGGCAGGAGGAGAAGGAGATGACAGAGGATGAGATGGCTGGATGGCATCACTTACTCGATGGACATGAGTTTGGGTAAACTCCGGGAGTTGGTGATGGACAGGGAGGCCTGGCGTGCTGCGATTCATCGGGTCGCAGAGAGTTGGACACGACTGAACGACTGAACTGGAACGGGAAATTGAACATGTGAAATACCTTAAGTGTGATCTGGGGATCTGGAGGCCTGATATTCAGAGAAGAGAGGTGAAAGTAGATGGAGTAAGGCCTGAGAAGCTCATGAGCTCTGACAGGCACTGTCTCCCTTGGGCAGTGGGCTGAAACAGCTGCATTTCACACATCCTTTTACATAGAATAATGGAGTGGCAGAAAAGGCAGCAGTGCGAGTTATCCTTAGAAAAGGTGCTCTCTCTAGCCACATAGGTTTGGCAATAGTCAAACCTACAGTCAATTTATCTACAACAAAGAGGGCAAATACAATGAAGAAAAGACAGTATCTTCAGTAAATGGTCCTGGGACCACTGGACAGCCACATGTAAAAGAAAAAAAAAATGAAATTAGAACATCCTTTAACACCATACACAAAAATAACCTTTAAATGGATTAAAGACTTAAAGGTAAGACTGAATAATATAAAATTCCTAGAGGAAAACATAGACAGAACACCCTTTGACATAAATTGCAGCAATATCTTTTCTGAGCCATCTCCTAGAGTAATGGAAATTAAAAACAAAAATAAACAAATGGGACCCAACCAATTAAGCTCAAAAGCTTCTGCACAGCAAAGGAAACCATAAACAAACGAAAAGACAACCCACAGGATGGGAGAAAATATTTGCAAACAGTGTGACTGATAAGAGATTAATCTCCAATATTTACAAAGAGCTCATGCAGCTCAATATTCAAAACACAAACAACACAATCAAAAAATGGTCAGAGGATCTAAAAAGACATTTCTCCAAAGAAGACATACAGATGGCCAAGAGACACGTGAAAATAGTTCAGTTCAGTTGCTCAGTCGTGTCCGACTCTTTGCAACCCCGTGAATCGCAGCATGCCAGGCCTCCCTGTCCATCACCAACTCCCAGAGTTCACTCAAACTCGTCTCCATTGAGTCAGTGACGCCATCCAGCATCTCATCCTCTGTCATCTCCTTTTCCTCCTGCCCCCAATCCCTCCCAGCATCAAGGGCTTTTCCAATGAGTCAGTTCTTCGCATGAGGTGGCCAAAGTATTGGAGTTTCAGCTTTAGCATCAGTCCTTCCAAAGAACACCCAGGACTAATCTCCTTTAGGATGGGCTGGTTGGATCTCCTTGCAGTCCAACACCACAGTTCAAAAGCATCAATTCTCCAGCACTCAGCTTTCTTCACAGTCCAACTCTCACATCCATACATGACCACTGGAAAAACCATAGCCTTGACTAGACAGACCTTTGTTGGCAAAGTAATGTCTCTGCTTTTGAATATGCTATCTAGGTTGGTTATAACTTTCCTTCCAAGGAATAAGTGTCTTTTAATTTCATGGCTGCAGTCACCATCTGCAGTGATTCTGGAGCCCCCAAAAATAAAGTCTGACACTGTTTCCACTGTTTCCCCATCTATTTGCCATGAAGTGATGGGACCAGATGCCATGATCTTCGTTTTCTGAATGTTGAGCTTTAAGCCAACTTTTTCACTCTCTTCTTTCACTTTCAGCAAGAGGCTTTTTAGTTCTTCTTCACTTTCTGCCATAAGGGTGGTGTCATCTTCATATCTGAGGTTATTGAGATTTCTCTGGGATATCTTGATTCCAGCTTGTGCTTCTTCCAGCCCAGCATTTCTCATGATGTGCGGGGGACTGCCCGTGAAGGGTTAAGTCTTGGGAGCTGCTCGGCGTTATGCAGAGCCTTAGGCATGTTCCTAAGCTCCCTGTCCTGCCCCCCTGAAGAATTTATTACCCTTAAGGCTCCAGGACGTTTGGTTCTTGCAACATTTCATAGAAGATAGATTATCTTATTGATAGAAGATAGATTATCTTATTGTGATCTGTACACAATGGTAAGGGTCTTGTGATTGTATTTGGAGATTAAGAACAATCTTGTGAATGTCAGAAGTCACGTACTTTATCCTATATATACTGCAGCACAATAAAGGAAGGCATCAGCCATTTTGGTCTGATCCTCTCAACCCCATCTTTTGTCTCTCTTATTTTTCTTAGCGGGGACGCTCCGTTCTCTCCCTGTGCAGGTGCGACTCTTGCTTGTGCTGGCCGCGGCAATGATGTACTCTGCATATAAGTTAAATAAGCAGGGTGACAATATACAGCCTTGACATACTCCTTTTCCTATTTGGAACCAGTCTGTTGTTTCATGTCCAGTTCTAACTGTTGCTTCCTGACGTGCATACACGTTTCTCAAGAGGCAGGTCAGGTGGTCTGGTATTCCCATCTCTTTCAGAATTTTCCACAGTTTATTGTGATCCACACAGTCAAAGGCTTTGGCATAGTCAATAAAGCAGAAAGAGATGTTTTTCTGGAACTCTCTTGCTTTTTCCATGATCCAGCAGATGTTGGCAATTTGATCTCTTGCTCCTCTTCCTTTTCTAAAACCAGCTTGAACATCTGGAAGTTCACCGAAAATATGCTTAACATGGCTAATTATTAGAGAAATGCAAATCAAAACTATAATGAGATGTCACTCACACCAGTCAGAATGGCTGTCATCAAACAGTCTACAAAAACTAGGGAGAGTGTGGAGAAAAGACAATCCTCCTACATTATTGGTGGGAATGTAAATTTGTATAGCTACTATAGAGAACATCATGGATGTTATTTAAGAAACTAAAAATAGAACTAAGATATGATCCAGCAATCCCACTCCTCAGCACACACCCAGAGAAAAACATGGTTTAATAGAATACATGCACCCCAGTGTTCACTCCAGCACCATATACAATAGCCAAGACATGGAAGCAATCTGTATGTCCATTCACAGATGAATGAATAAAGATGTGGTAATATATATAGTGGAATATTACTCAGCCATTAAAAAGAATGAAATAATGCCATTTGCAGCCACATAGATGGATCTGGAGGTTATCATACTTAGTGAAGTCAGATGAGAAAGACCAATATCATGTGAAATTGCTTATATGGGGAATCTAAAAAAAGAAAATCATACAAATGAACTTATTTACAAAATAGAATCAGGCTCACAGATTTAGATAACTAATTTATGGTTACCAGGGGAGAAGGGTGGGGGAGAGGGATAGATTGGGAACTTGGGATTGACATGTGCAAACTGCTATGTTTAAAATAGATAACCAAGACTTCCCTGGTGGGCCAGTGGTTAAGACTTCACACTTTCAGTGTAAAGAGCACAAGATTCTTGGTCAGGGAAGGTCCACATGTCATGTGCTGCAGCCAAAAAAAAAAAAAAAAAACAACCAACAAGGATCTACTGTATAAGCACAGGAACTCTGCTCAGTAGTGTGTAATTACCTAAGTGGGGGAAGAATTTGTAAAAGAATTGATACATGTATAACAATCACTTTGTTGTATACCTGAAACTAACACATGATTTAATTTAACTTTTATTTTTGATCAGAGGATAATTACAATATTGTGATCATTTCTGCCACATATCAACATGAATCAGCCACAGGCATACACATGCGTCCTCCTTCTGAAATCTCCCTCCCCATCCTACCCCTCTAGGTTGTCATAGCACTGGCTTTGGGTTTCCTGCATCATACAGCAAATTCCTACTGGCTATCTATTTTACATATGGTAATGTATATGTTTCAATACTATTCTCTCAAGTCATCTCCTCTCCGTCCCCCACTATGACCAAAGGTCTGTTCTTTACGTCTGCATCTCCTTTGCTGCCCTGCAAGTAGGCTCATCAATACCATCTTTATAGATTCATGTATATGCACTAATATATGGTATTTGTCTTTCTCTTTCTGATTTACTCCACTCTGTATAGTAGGCTCTAGGTTCACCAACCTCATTAGAGTTGACTCAAATGCAATCCTTTTTATATGCAAGTAATATTCCATTGCTAATACAACATTATTAATCAACTATACTCCAATATAAAATAAAAACTTTAAAAAATTCATCCTTTAAAAAATCATCTCCTAAATTTCAGTTTTGTCATCTGTGAAATAAGAACAAAACATATAATGGATATTACAGTAACAATATAAATTGTTATGAAGATTAGGTGAGCTGATATGCTAGAAACTCTTGTCACAGTGCTTAGCATATTGTAGGCAAATGTGTTCAGCAAATCTTGGCTCTGACTCTTACTGTTATAAATTTATTTTATTTTTACTTACATTGTAAATAACTCTGAAATAGATACCCACACAGATAATCCTTTGACCATAATTCTGATTACTTCTTTATGATAACTTCTGAGAAGGAGAGTTACTTAGATTCAAGCGTATGAACATATTGGATAATCCTGATTTTTAAAATTATCCAGAAAAGGCAATTCTACAGCTTGTCTTGTTTAACTACCCCTTTGAGCTCTGAAAATTAAATTCTTAAATATTATTTGATAGATTACAAACCTAACTAAGGTTTACGTAAAAATCTAGTGCTTTTTAAAATCTAGAAAAAATTTTTAAACCGAGTGATTTTAATGCTAGTGATAGGTCATTAGCAACAAAAAGAATATAGAACAGAAACTTTCCCAGTTTATGGTAAGCTCTAACAGTCACAGAAGGGAAACTGTGTTTAGGAGGCCACACCCTGGCTTCCTGTAATCCTTTAGCCACACTCTCCCCTTGGCATTCCTTCCTAGCACCTGCCACTCTAAATCCCCCACTTTGCATTGCCATTGAGCTCTGAGATGCCTTCCTTATCTTTGACCTTTTTATTTAAGGATGTGACTTTCAGCTAACCTTTGGCCTATGGGTCAGGAGTTAAGCTGTCCATTCTCCTGGCTCCTTTCATCCTTTAGCTTCTTAAGGACAAAGCCAGTTGTGTATAACTTACATATGTTTGTGTCATCTCAAGCCATTCTTAGGTGGTGAAACCTCATCAGGCAGGTGCTGCAAAGGCCTTGTTGAATGGAAATTCTGAGAAACCAACTTTTAGAAAGAGCTTTAGACTTTGGATTCTCTGGGAAATTCAGCTTGTTCAAGATGCAAAGTTGTATCATTTTCTTTCCTTTTTTTTTCTGTTGCACAGTGAGGCTTGTGGGATCTTAGTTCTTCGACCAGGAATGGAACCCAGGCCATTACACAGCGAAAAGCTAAGTACTAACCACTGGACTGCTGGTGAATTCCTTCAAGTTCCATTTCAATGTTATCTTTTAAGAGAGGCTAGAGAAATATTCTTAATGGAGCCAGTCTTGATCTAGTTTTCTCATTCTGAAAGTAAAGTCACTGGCATGGTTGTTGTGAGGATTCAATATTATAAATTGTTACTGCCCTCAAGGAGATCTTGTTGCTGGGGACAGAACATACACAAGATGTCTGTAATACAGGGAAGAGGAAGCAAGGGTCTTGAAGTAATAAGAGTATTCTACAAAAGAAGAGATTATATTGAGTGGTGGAAATCTAGGAGGACTTCACGTAAGATGGTGTTTAAGATGAGTCAAGCTTCCTGAAAGAGTGGTATCTAAGATCAGTCATGAAGGATTTTAGAAAATGGAATTTAGTGCAAGAAGAGAGACTCACAAGAGTAAAGCTGGAGGTATCAAAGAGTGGAGAGTGTTTGGGGACTATCAAGTGAAGCAGTTTCCTTAGCATGTCTGATACATTCAGGCAGTTGTGAAAAGAAGGGTACACTGAGCCAGACTACAGAAGACCTGGTTTGCTGGGATACAGTATCTGTCTCAGTCTGGTGGACTAGACACTGAAGGTTTGATAGCTGGGGATGACTGTGATTTGAGAAGGACAATTAGGAAGCTGTGTGAAATTGAAGGAAAAGGAGGCACTAATCAGGGAATGCTATATTTTTTTTAGACTAGAGACAACAGAAGGAGTGAGGTTCAAAGCCAGGACAGTTGCTGTGAGGATGGAGAGATGGAGGGCATACTTAGTAAATTTGTGAAATATTTTCTAAAAAGGAAAAAAATAACAATTTCTTTTCTTAAATAATTTATTTTCAATAAATTAATAGTTAAATAGCAAATTAGAATTCATGATTAAAAACTCGCAAAACATCAACAAATAAAATCTTTGGTTGGTACCGCTAATCACATTCTACAAAGCACATTGATCCAATTTCAATTAAAAAGCATATGAAGAAGATCACCAAACAGTATCGCAAAGAGATGAGCCTAATAATAAGATACTTGTCCATTTCCAATACTAAAATCCTTCATGGCTGAATAGACTGGATGCTGGGTCAGGAGATCTTGCACTATGTCCTGGGTTTCCACTAATTGTCCATGTGACCACTAGAAAGTTACTTCAAAACCCTCTGGACTGTTTTCTCTTCTGTAAAGTGAGGAGTAGAACAAGCCAATCTAATGATTTATATAAATAAAAGGACTTGTTATACCTGGTTTCTGGAAGCTTTCAGTGGTGTCCATAGCAGAACAAGTAATAGAGAAGCATAGATGATATAATTGGTCTAAATTTTTCTGTTGGGTTCAAATGATCCATAAAGAGATGCACCATCAGTGAACTATAATTCATTTGAACCATAAATTCTTACTACTCCAGTCACCAAGCTGTAAATACAGGCCACCAAGGAAAGCTGTGGAGTGATTTTAGAATTAGCTTCCAGTCTCATGTGTACCTTGCCAAGCTTCTGATACACAGGTACCTACAATTCCTTTTGACAGTCACTTTAACCTAATACAACTTGACAGACCAAGACTCAACTTGCAAAAGAAATAATTTAAGAGATAAATTACATTAAGTAATATATTAAATGTTTATTCACTTGTCATAGGAATTTCCTGTAGAGTTTCTTTTAAAAACTGTTCCCCTCATTTAATTTAATGATACTCAATCTCCTCATGACTTTTCAATGGCACTCAGTTACATTTCAGTGGAAAAGCCCCCTGTGCACAGCAGACAAGGCCCCAACAGCAGAGAAGTGCACTCACTCTGAGAAGAGCAGTAAAATCCTATGTTCACACAAAAAGGTCTTCTGTGCCTTCCTCGGCTACAGTTCAAATGAAGCTACTAATGGCTCAGTGCTAAAGAATCCACTGGCAATGCAGGAGACAGACTCAGTTTCAATCCCTGGGCTGGGAAGATCCCCTGGAGAAGGACATAGCAATCCACTCCAGTATTTTTGCTGATAAAACCCCATGGACAGAGAAACCTGATGGGCTATGGTCCACGGGATCATAAAGAGTCGGATATGACTGACGCACAGCACAGTACAAACATACTGTCAAAAGTGTTAATGTGATTTAATGCCAGATGAGAGAATAAGCAATATTACTCAAATGACAACTGTCACCAGAGTTTTGAGATGTGATATCACGTGGTAGTTTGGGGACAAATTTAAGTCCACATAAGTTCATGAGAACAATAAAAGCTCATGAGAAAGAAATGCAAATTTGGGGGAATCCCGTGGTTTCTGTGTTTATGTGTTTGCCTGGACTACTTTGAGTCTGTGGGGGTGTTTATTGAATGCTGTTTAAAGAAAGGACCTACACACAAGAATGCATTGTTTTTTTAAGAAAAATTATTTTATTATTCTCATTACTTATTTTTATTTTTTGTCCATGCTACACAGCATGCTCTTTTTTTTTTTTTTTTCATTTTTTTGGGCTCCAAAATCACTGCAGATGGTGACTGCAGCCATGAAATGAAAAGATGCTTGCTCCTTGGAAGAAAAGTTATGACCAACCTAGACAGCATATTAAAAAGCAGGGACATTACTTTGCCAACAAAGGTCTGTCTAGTCAAAGTTATGGTTTTTCCAGTGGTCATGTATGGATTTGCAAGTTGGGCTATAAAGAAAGCTGAGTGCCAAAGAACTGATGCTTTTGAACTGTGGTGTTGGAGAAGACTCTTGAGAGTCCCTTGGACTTCAAGGAGATCCAAGCAGTCAATCCTAAAGGAAATCAGTCCTGAATATTCATTGGAAGGACGGATGCTTCAGTTGAGGCTCCAATATTTTGATGCTCCAATCCACCTGATGCGAAGAACTGACTCACTGGAAAAGACTCTGATGGTGGGAAAGATTGAGAGCAGGAGGAAAAGGGGATGACACAGGATGAGATGGTTGGACGGCATCACCTACTTGATGGACATGAGTTTGAGTAAGCTCTGGGAGTTACAGATGGATAGGGAAGCCTAGAGTGCTGCAATCCATGGGGTCACAAAGAGCCAGACATTACTGAGTGACTGAATTAACTAACACGGCATGTGGGATCTTAGTACCCTGACCAGGAATCCCACAACCCCAGCATTGGAAGTGCAGAGTCTTAACTTCTGGATCACCAGGGAAGTCCTAAATGCATTGTTTTAATAAATGCATTGTGCCGTTAAGTGTGAATGCTGTGTAGAGTTTAATGACATTATGAACTTGCTGTTTTGATAATGAGATTCTGAGGAGGACTCATCCAGATTTCTTCTGATCACCAAACCAAAGAGGTTCATTTCAGCCTTCCATAAATTGAATATTCTTTCTAGAGTGGGCAGAAAATTTAAATTCCTCTATTGTGTATATATAATCTCAAACCCATCAATTTCCTACCTATAGTTCAGAAGGTTTTAAAACCAATGTTCTGTCAAGAATTTTGGGAAAATAAAACATTCCAGAGATGAGACAATCAAATGACATTATTTATATTCTGGGCTTAACTATGGGATTCATTTTTGAATCCAAGCGTTATCATGGTGGCATACAGTTGTGAGTTCTGCCAGATCCATGCCTTTCATTCTTTTGTGGGCACCACCCCTCCCAGTGCAAAACTGAGCTAATGCTCCTCAGCAGGGAAAACAAATCACATATCCATCAATTCATTAGAGTCTGGTATTACACTCCTATTGTCTACTCTAAATCTTTTGTTAAGCTCTCTGTTAAATGAGCTATTAAATGGTAATATGTAGATTTTCATCATTCTATTTGAATTTCACAGGTCTTAAATCATCAAGAACTCATGCTGAATTGAAAGTTTTCAATACCTGACATGTGAAACTAAAGGATCAGGAAAACTATTTTAGTACTTCTTTTCATAAGAAAACCATGAACTCTCACAAATTATCATGTCCTTTCCTCTCATAGGTATAATCTGCCATTTGGCTTTAGCGATAACACATATACTCGTGGTCCAATGCAAGTGACACCTCACATTTCCATAGAGATAGAGGATGCAGAGCTCTCCTGCACATATCTGCTGCCTTCTTGCGGTCCTCATGTGTCAGAAGGGTCTTTTATTCACAGATTCCCCACAAGTCTCCAGGCTGGTTTCTGCAAGAGCTATCTTTTCATTTGTCTTATGCTGTTCACCCTTGATCACATATGCCTCATTTTTCAGAACAAACTTTAAAATATGTTTGGAGGGTAGCATTTTCTACTCATCGATCTGTGATCCGTTTTGAGGAAACTCTTCTTACAACTGAAAACATATTACATAAAGCAGTGATTTTCAAACCAGTTTTTTTAGTCTAAGGGTCTTTTTTTCCCCCCAAATAACATCTTATGCAGGAACCTGGATTTATAAAATCAACAGATACAGGCTGCTCTGCCTGAAGCCCCCGGGGAAGGAGATGTGTGGCCACCTCCCTCTGGCCTTCTTTTAGCATTCTGCAGCTGACCATGAGACACCTCCTATGAAGCTTGAGTTCACGCCTCACAAATTATTCACCATGCTGACTCTAGTACTTGCAAAAAGGCTGCTGACAGCTAGTGACTTCTGAACCAGTGCTGCCTGGGGTCACAACAGCCAGAGCCCCACTATTACGGAATGTGGTGGCTTGAGCCGGGTGATGGAACCTGGTAGTCACCAAGCAGAGTCCTGTCTGGCAGGTGGGGTCCTTGCGGGAAAAGGCCCAGAATGTTTCCTGGAGCGGCCACTCCTGTTTGCTGTAGGCTCTGCTCTCCCAAGACCTTCACCAGGAAGTTGATGTACCTCATGGCCAGGCGAAGTGTTTCATTTTTGCTCAGCTTCTTGTCCGGAGGGTGAGTGGGGATGAGCTTCCTCAGCTTGGCAAAGGCACTGTTGACGTTCTGCTGCCTCCACCGCTCCCTGCTGTTCGTGAAGATCTTTCTGGTCATGTTGGAGTTCCTGAGACAAGAAAGAGAAAGGGCCCTGAGGGCCAACACCTTGTCAGAGGCCTGCTGGGCAGCCCATGTCCTGCCAGGAGCTTGAGCCGTTCATCTTTTCCACCCAGATCTTAGGGGATGTGCTGCCTCATTTCCAGGTGTTGTGGATCTTCCTGTGACAAGAGAAGAAAATGCGGCAGAAGAAAGGGCAGGGTGAGAACACCTCCTGTCAGCTTTTCTCTCCCTGGTTGTCTCGAAGCCTCCAGGTAAAATGGTGTTTTTATCCTAATACTCCCGTTACTTCTTTTATAACCAACTCTTCCTAAGTGTTCAGAATCAGGCACGGTGCAGGACTGAGTACACATGAGAATAAAATACATATTTGTTAATAGGGAGTTGAATTTAGATTCTTTAAAAGGGGGGAGGGGGCTGCGATCCTAGGTTCCATTTACAACATAACATTAGGAATGAAGAGGGTGACAGCACAGCTCTTCTGGCTGGTGGACTTTATCTGTAGGATTGGGTGCACTGTGTAAGAGCTAAAATGTCTAGACCAGACCACAGTCAGAGGAGGATGAACAGGGTGAGGAAGAATCTTGAAGTCCAGTTGTATGAAGAATAGCAATGGGGTTACTTAGCATGCCAAACAAAGAAAAGGAGTAGGTGAAGGGCGACAATTTGATATGGATGCTGCGGAAGATAGCCAGGCTCCCCAAGGTTGAATTTGGATGATCTTTCCAACCGTAGGCGAGGTGATTGTTATCACGTATTGCCAATCCTAATCGTGCCATTTTTTCCTCTGAGAGGCACAGGCCCCTTTGTTCAGGTGGCTTGGATTAACATACATCAATGGCAATGTTTATGGCACATCAGGAAATAAGCCAAAACCCAGCACCAGACATTTGGTACCCTTGGCTCATGGCTATCAGTTTGCCGCCTGCTCCAGTCTCAGCAGCCTGGGCAGAGGGTCCCTTCCTATTCCCCACACCACCACCTCCCCCCACCAAAAGAGTAGTAAATATTCCCAATTCCATACCTTTGCATTTTCTGTCCCATGAGTTCCCTCCTCACTGTTTCCTTGCCTATTTCTACACAGGCAGATTTAAAGAGCAGATTAAATCTGTTTAAAGAGCAGATTAAATCCTCCTTTCCATTCCTACAAACCCTTCCAGGCCATCCCAGAGCCTCCCATATCCTTCCCTTGCTGAACCCCTGCAGCCACTGGTGGTAGGCAAAGGCTATTAGGAGAATTAAATAAGCTTAATATTTGTAAATCACTTTCAACAGTGCCTGACACACAGTAATGGCTATAAAAGTGTTGAGGAATAAATATAACAAAAATATGTTTATAAATAAAAATGACTCGTGAAATACTGAATTGTGAATACTGGGGGGAAGCTAATATCTTGTTTTTCTATAACCAAGTGTGATTATACAACCTCTTGGCTCTTGCTACCTTTGTTCCTTTATTTTAACCCTTCCCGTAGACCTGCTCTGTGCTAGGCCCCCTGCTATGAGCTAGGCTTGTGGACTTGGCTGGGATGGGATACTTGTGCTCAAGGAGCTTATTGGATGGCCTGATGGAGAAGGCAGCACATACAGAAACATTGAAGAATCACAGGACAAGGTCCCACACACTAAGGGCCAAATCCAGAGAGACACTTGCTGACTAGAGAAAAGTGTCAAGGGATCATGTCAAGACCAAAATGATCAGGTCAACACTGCTGAGCTTTTCCCTAAATTCTACCTTTCTTCTACTTTTATTTGGGCTTTTCTGAGGATATGAGGGGCTTCCCCAGTGGCTCGTCGGTAAAGAATCTGCCTGCAGTGCAAGAGATGTAGGAAACTTAGATTTGATCTCTGGGTCGGAAAGATCCCCTGCAGGAGGGGATGGCAATCCACTCCAGTATTCTTGTCTGGAGAATCCCATGGACAGAAGAGCCTGGTGGGCTGTAGTCCATAGGGTCGCAAAGAATCGGAAATGACTGAGTGAGCACACACACACACACAAGGATATGAGTCTGTAGGTAAACACTGAGCATCTGACATAGGTTACATAAAAGCAACATATAGAATACCAGGAAGTTGGTAGGTGCCTCTCAAAATGCCAGCTTCCTTCCACAGCTGTTTGTGTTAACGGCCCACCATTGCAGGAAGGAGTTGGAGGGTTACAAATTGGCACCTGTGGCATGAAAGGGTGGGCCCATTTTATTTGAAAAGGACCTAAAGAAGTGATTTGTTGAAGCCCTAGTGACTTATGAGAAAGCAGATCCTTTTCTAACTTAATAAACACTTGGAACTTCTGCTCCAGAACTTTTCTTCTATTCCAGTGGCCCTTGACTTGGACTGCTTATTGGATTCACCCAGACTGTACCCCAGGCTAATTAAATAAAAATTTCTGGGGGCATTCGTGTTTTTTAAAACTCCCCAGGTGGATCAGCTTGGTCCTCCAGGAAGCAGATGTCAAGCTGGAGTTGGATGTACAACTAGCAGTTTATTGGGAGTTAAGGCCTGTGAAAGATGAAAAAAGAAAAGAAAGACTTGGGCCAAGAATGACTTCAGACTGCAATGCACATCTGACACTTGCAAAATCAAAGCAGGGAGGCTGCAGGACTGGACAGAAGAGCCTCAGGCTGCAGTACAGAGCTGGAAAAGTGGTAGCCAACCCAACAGGGAGACCTGGGGCAAAAAGTGCCTATAAAGGAGATGCTATGGGGCAAGAATCGTCAGGTCCTGGCAGCGCTGCCACGCTCACTCATAGGCTGGGAGCTACCTGAAGAATGGAGGCCCAGTCCTGAGTCCAGTCAGCACTGCTACTGATGGCTGTCAGCTAACTGCGCTCCCTGCAGCTGAACTGCAAGTGTCTTCCTGAAGCGAGGTCCCATCAGTGCACCCCTCACATGATCTCCCTGTGCAGCCTACGCTAAGAACATTGCCTTGCTCTCCAAACAGAAGCTCTGAAACCCAGCAAAACTATGTTTAAGAAGGAAGCAGTATTTAGGGGATTAAGAGTGACAAACTGTTAATATTACATAGAATATCAGCTAGAAGGATATATGCCCCTAGGACATTTCCCCATGCAGGTTCTTGTTGACCTTCCTGCTTCTGCCTGGCTAGGAGAGGCCAGTGCTGTGCTGAGAAACCAGTGGTGAGCAGAATCATGGCAGCTCAAGTTCAGTGGCTGATCTCAGGCCCCCTCCGGCTTCCCCCATCAGCCACTTAGGTTTACTTCCTCTATCTCTGTAGAGACACCCTGGTTGGATCCATGATCCAATACAGTCACATGTACTCCAAACTTTACTATCAACAATTACTGACCCTATGCGCCAGACACTGTACTGGCTGCTGGACACTGAGAAGCCCTCTGCCCTATGACACAGATGGGAAGCCCAGGCTCTGTAGGATCAGAGAAATAGCACCTAACTCAGGCAATCCAGGGGACTTCCAATCTGAAGGGGGTGATACCCAAGGCCTCTTTCTGTGCTGAAATGCCACAATGCCCTGCCTTTGCCTTTTATCTACCTAAAGTGAAAGTGAACATTGCTCAGTCATATCTGACTCTTTGTGACCCCATGGACTATACAGTCCATGGAATTCTCCGGGCCAGAATACTAGAGTGGGTAGCCTATCCTTTCTCCAGCGGGTCTTCTCAACCCAGGGATCAAACTCAGGTCTCTCACACTGCAGGTGGATCCTTTACCAGCTAAGTCACCAGGAAAGCCCAAGCATACTGGAGTGGGTAGCCTATCCCTTCTCCAGTGGATCTTTCCAACCCAGGAATCGAACCAGGGTCTAACTTGGCCTTTATATCTACAATGAGCATTGTCGGACCTGTATCTAACTATACCTACAATATGAAAGTATGAACCTAAATCAAGGGAATTTTAAAAACTATCCAGTTGTGCTCACGTTGAAACTGGCTGCTTTGCAGCCAGGACTATAGGAGTAAAGTTACTTTTAAGCTTCTCTTGTCAAAAGAGGCTTTAGCTTATTCACTAGTCCCATGGGAGGGTCATTTTCAAGCTGGGAAGAAAAGATTAGCCAGGATAAACTAACTGATGTTCTCTTCTGAGAAAGCTCCATCCTATTGTGAGAAGCAGAAACAGGGAGGAGAGAAGGCAGGCTTCTGAAATGCAGTCTTGCCATTCTAGGAGGTGCTTAATAATTACTTGTTGATTTATCCTCAAGTGTGTTACTCTCCTTCTCCACACTGGGAAATAAAAATCAGTGATTCAACAAGCTGGAAAAACTCAAAGTAGAGGTCACTGGAAAATTATTAAAGTATTTATTAAATCAAAGGAAAATGGCATTTAGTGTTTTTCCTGTTGCAAGTACTGACTGCTGCAAATCTTGATTCAGAGTACTTTAAGAGCTTAAAAAATACTCCAGATGCCACAGAATCAGAGAGCATCAGACAGATGTTGAAACAGAGGTGCAGTTCTTTGTCCCAGGTCACACAGCCCAATGTGGCAGAGCCTGTGTCCCAAGCCTGAGTCACCACTGACACCGGCTGAGTCGGGACTGGGGAAGCCCAGGGACAGATTTCATCTCAGAACAATTATTTCAAATATATAAAGGGAAAAGTCTTCTCAGAATATTAAGTTAAAAGGCATGAATTAAAATACATGGACACATAAAATAACCAGTTATACTTCATAGGTATAAGAATAATTCTAAAATGCAAAATAATAAAACCTATGCTTCACTTTTAACATTAAATAATTAGATTTGTCACCATCATTTCTAACTGGTGATTGGTAAGTGGTTTTTTCAGAAGATCAGCAACATCTGTAACAAGAGTTGAAGGTGTCTATGATTTTTATTGATGACAAAGGTGTCAGCACTGCTACCACCACTGTATTTATTCATAATAAACTACATAAACATTCATAAATAAAGGAAATGCTCAATTTAGTTGAAAGATTAGTAGATAAAAGGATGTAATTTAGAATCTCCTGAGTTTTATCCACACACCCCTGGGTGGGTAGGTGTCATGGGCCAAAGGTTAAGAATACCTGGATAGGAGGAATGTCACAGTAAATTGAATAGGAATATAGATGAGCACAAACTTCGTTACCACAGAAGGTAACAGGTTACTGGAGAAAAGAACAACATGATGCCCCCTCAGAAGGTGACCACTACCTGTAACAGGTGCTGCTGCTTTTTCGTGTGGATGTTTTCTGGACATGGAGCCCAGGTCAACCAGAAGGCAGCAGCACAGACGTACAGACAGCTAACGTTCCTACGGTGGACTGTGCCAGGCATTCAGGCTCACACTGCTCTCTTCTCATAAGATGTTAATTTCTCTTTCTGGCATTTGGTCCTGTATATTTCTCTCTTCTTTCATCTCTCTTTGAAAAGTAAGTGAAAACATGGTACAGAAGGAGGGTAGTGAAGGGTGGTTTATACAATTGGGTTTGGGGAAGGTGCCTAACCTCAAACACCAGGCACAGGTTTGCCTTTAGAAGTTGCTATAGAAGTAACACAGGCTAACTTAAGGGGGGTGGGGTGGGGTAGGGAATCAAGCAGTACCGCAAGTGATAAAGCAAAAAAAAGTCCCCCTCCCTTATCCATCTACCTATTCAAACTCGTTCTCCTACAGCAGCCAGTTTGGTGTGTCTTTATATAATATATCCTCTATACATATTTTTAAAAATCACCATACGTGCTATTATGCAATTACTTTTCTCACCAGACAGCTCTGCATGTTGATGTTCTAAACAAGTACATTTACTGTGAATGTGGATGTTTGGGTGGGCTCCCCGTGCACTGGGAGGGCCACCTGTTTCAAAACAGCGCTCTACACCTGCCTTCCCAGCTCACGCCCACCCGACCCAACCTGCTGCCCTTGACCGCTTCACTTCCCAGCTTTTCCCTTTTTCTTTTTCTAATTCTTGCTCCCCCTTGCCTGCAGCGCCTGCCCTGCGACTAAGTTCAGGCATTCTGGAGAAACATCTAAAGTTTCGCACCTGCCAGGTTTCCAGGAGTCGCTCACCCCAGCTCAGAAGCTGCCAAGACGGCCCTCGGAGATGCTCCTGGGTGTCCGGGACATCACATATCAAGGCTCAGCAGCCCCGCCGACACGCGCTAGGTACCCGCTAGGCTTACCCGGAGCTGCACCACGGCCCCTGCTCCGCGGAAAGTCCCCACGTCTTCTCACCGAGTCGCCTTGGTGGCTGCCACCAAGTCACCTCCACACCCCTGCCCTCCGCGGCGAGTGCGGCTCGGACTGGGGAACTGCGCCAGAGACTCGCTGGCGCCCAAACCCAGCAGCGCCCCCAGCCCTCTTGGAGCTCACGCACCTCCTCTCCGAGCAGGGAACCCGCGCCGCAGTTGTCGCTCTCGCCTGGGCGCTGCCCCTTCGCCACCGCCTTTATAGGCATCGCCTTTTGTCTAGGGACCCACGGGGCCCCTTCCCCGCCCTAGACTCCCGCAGGTCCCTCCCATACCCACCCTCCACCCCTACATCCCCGCTTCCCGGGACCAGTCTCCCTGTGCCCTAGAACAGAGCAGAGGTGGAAGAAGCCCCAAGCTTTGTGTAATGTTTGGGGCGCGAGGGGGTCCTGACACTCACCCGGACTACAGCATACCCCGGAGGGCGGAATGCAACTTACCAACCCTTTTCTACAGTGTCTACAAACCTCCGGAAGTGCGTGCCCGGAGATCAACTCTTCAACTCATCGGATGTCAATCATTTAAGCCCCAGTGAGTCTCCCAACTGTAGTTCAAGAACCACTTACTTCAAAATCATGGGTGAGGGAAGGTATAGACTTCAACACCCACAGCCAAGACCACCAGATCAGGTTTCCTAGGGATAGGGTTAGAAATCTGCCTTTTTACTAAGCGTCCCAGGAGATTAACACACACAGAGAAGTTTAACAGTCACTGCACTGGACAGATTCCCAGATTTATTCATCCCATGTTCCAGAGTGCCTCCTCCTTGGTCTTACTGCTTCTGTTCTTTCCTCTTTCCATCTATTCTCCAGCATCATCCAGAATGATCCTTTGAAAACCCAAGTCAGGTTCCTGTTGCTTCTCACTCAAAACCCTCCTCTGGCTCCCCATTTCACTCAGAATTAAGCTGAAGTCTTAACATTGGCTCCCAGATACCTTTTACCTGACTTGTCTGTTCCTTCTCTGCCTGAGATGAAGCTGAAGAAGTGTACTCAGCTCTAGCCACTCTGACATCTGTAGTTTCATGAACATTCCAGGCACCCTCCTGCCTCAGGGCCTCTGCATGGTGTTTCCACTGTTTGCAACACTCTTCTCTCAAAATCCAAATAGTTCCCTCCCTCACCTCCTTTGATTCATTCAGAAATTATTAATACTGAGTGTCTGCTATGAGCCAGTGCCTGTTACAGGCACTGGGATTCAAACAAAACAGACACAAATTTCTGCCCTCAAGAAGCTGACATTCTTCAGGTCTTTGCTCAAATGTCACCTTCTCAATGAAGATTCTCTGACCACAAGGTCTAAAACTGCACCTTCACACACACAAGGCTCTGCATCTTCCTACCCTGCTTTATTTTTGTCCTTAGTATTCACTGCTATGTAGTAATATTTTACTTATTTGTTTTGTCTGTCTCTCCAGTCCCACTGAATAGGCATTCTTCAAATGCTGGTTAATAAATCAAACTTCTAGGTATCACACTCTCTGAAGGTACCAGCATAGGATTTGGCACAATAAATTCACAGAGGCATTAATGCTTAGTGGGTAAGAGCAAAGGACTCTGGATTTGCATTACCCAGGTTGAAATCCCCTATCTATCCACTTATATGACCATAGGCAAATCATGTAACTTCTCCCTACCTCAATTTCCTCATCTGTAAAATGGGGACAATAATAGGGTCATGAGGACTAGATGAAGAAGACTCTTGGGAGTTCCCTGGACTGCAAGGAGATCCAGCCAGTCCATTCTGAAGGAGATCAACCCGGGGATTTCTTTGGAAGGAATGATGCTAAAGCTGAAACTCCAGTACTTTGGCCACCTCATGTAAAGAGTTGACTCATTGGAAAAGACTCTGATGCTGGGAGGGATTGGGGGCAGGAGCAGAAGGGGACGACCGAGGATGAGATGGCTGGATGGCATCACGGGGAGGACTGGTGAATGGGACAGGGAGGCCTGGCGTGCTGCGATTCATGGGGTCACAAAGAGTCGGACATGACTGAGCGACTGAACTGAACTGAGGACTAAATGAGAAAAACAAAACAGGTAAAGAATTTAGCACTGGGCCTAGCACACAGTCAGACTAATGCAAATTTTACTCTGATAAATCGCATTATTGTTACAACTACTGGCTCCCTCTCTTCCTTGTGAGAGGATTGTCATGTGACTGGCAGTGCTTCCCTGTAGGTAATTTAGGTAAAGAGACAGCTTGCTCCCTTCCAGGCTTGACCATGTGACTTACATCAGACAATGGAATGTGAATGGACTTGACTTGGTTGTAATGGATTAGAAGCTTTAAGAGTGATTGCTGATTGAGCTCAGTCATGAGAAAGTCATGTTGAGGGTTGCTCTCTGAAGAAACAAACCCATAGCCAACTCCAGCCTTCATAATATGAGACAGGAATAAATCTTTGCTGTTGTAAGCCACTGAGATTTGGGGGTTGTTTGCCCCCCTCTTCAAAAAAAAAAAATGAATACAGTTCTTATTATAAATAAGAAAGCTATTGCCCAAATTGCTAGGTTCTCAGAGGGCAGGGAAGTTAAGAAAATTATATATCTGCCTTCAAGGAGTTAGTTCACAGTCTTTGGGAGGAAGAGGACATGACAAAAATGACCAAATACAAGGCAGAGAGTCCTGAGTGCCAGAGAGTATGAAATTGGAGGTAAGGAAGCAAAGATTCTAGCCGGAGGATCAGTAATTGATTGTGGGAAGGATGACATTTAAACTAGGCCTTGAGGCAGGGCTGCCTCTGACATCGGTGGACCCAGGACAAGGGTACAAATGGAGACTACTGACCTATCCCCATCCCTTTTCTCTTCCCACCTCAAGCTGTCCTGCTCTGTGAGGGGCCTGGTATATAACATGGACTCCCAGTCCACATGGACCTAAGAAAAAGGCCCGTGTTCAGTTCAGTTCAGTTCAGTCGCTCAGTCGTGTCCAACTCTTTGCGACCCCATGAATCGCAGCACGCCAGGCCTCCCTGTTCATCACCATCTCCCGGAGTTCACTCAGACTCACGTCCGTGTAGGTTCTGACAATGGACTCAAGGCCATTTGAGCAGAAATGCTGCGGTTCTGGATACAGAGTGTGATCTAAATTCAGGGGTTCCTGATACCCTAAGCACGATCTAGAACGTGGGAAATGGGCAGGTACATGGTGGGCACAGGAGTAGGGCCAGAGCAGGGCAGGGCCATCTAAAGCACAAAACCCAAGGCAGGGGCCTGGGCCACCCGGGTACAAGAGTGGGAGATGCTGGGTAGGAATCACACATGCAGGAGTGGAGGAGAGGGCAGTCCATGTGAAGACAACTGTGTGCCTCCAACATAAGAGTGATATGTTTAGATTTACAGGTTCCGAGGCTCATTCTGGTGTCAGAGGATGGATTGGAGGGTGGGTTGGAGAAAATGAATTGGTCAGTGATGCACAGGCTCAAAGGGGCCTTTGGGAACATACTCTAGTGTTTGCAGTGAGCAGCCCTGATTTGTCCTTTCTGCTGCCTGTCTCTGTGTGCCATTGAGGAGAACTGCTTTCTCACAGGGCCTCTTGGTGCCCATGCTTTTCCACCCTACCTCAGTCCTGATAGAGCACACATTAGAATTTAAACCAAGAACCTACATTATCCTTCCTCTCAGCCAAAGCCTGCGAGGTAATATATTCTTAACGGCACATTCTACAGTTATAAAGAAGAAGTGTACAGAGAAGGCAATGGCACCCCACTCCGGTACTCTTGCCTGGAGAATCCCATAGACGGAGGAGCCTGGTGGGCTGCAGTCCATGGGGTCATTAAGAGTCGAACACGACTAAGCGACTTCACTTTCACTTTTCACTTTTATGCATTGGAGAAGGAAATGGCAACCCACTCCAATGTTCTTGCCTGGAGAATCCCAGGGACAGGGGAGCCTGGTGGGCTGCCGTCTATGGGGTTGCATAGAGTCGGACACGACTGAAGCAATTTAGCAGCAGCAGCAGCAGGGCTTCCCTGGTAGCTCAGCTGGTAAAGAATCTGTCTGCAATGCAGAAGACTCCAGTTTGATCCTTGGGTTGGGAAGATCTCCTGGAGAAGGGATAGGCTACCCACTCCAGTATTCTTGGGCTTCCCTGGTGGCTCAGACAGTGAAGAATCTGCCTGCAATGTGGAAAACCTGCGTTTGATCCCTGGATTGGGAAGATCCCCCGGAGGAGGGCGTGGCAACCCAATCCAGTAGTCTTACCTGGAGAAACCCCATGGACAGAGGAGTCTGGCAGGCTACAGTCCAAGGGGTCACAAAGAGTTGGACACGACTGAGCGACTAAGCAAAGCACAGCACAGTAACTAGGAAGCAAGACTGGAAATATGTGAAGCTAAGGGAAACAACAATAATTGTAAAACAGGATCTGTGTACAAGTGGACCAGGATCGAGAGACAGGACAAAGGGAAAGATAAGGACTGCAGAGAATGCAGCACAGAGGTGCCAGCACAGTGCAACCGAGGTCAACATTTGGTTTCTTCTCCGAAGTCTCTTCTATGTTATTGCTGGTTTTATAATTTTTAAAATGGGGAAAGCATTTTGGTGCAGCATTCCACTAGCAGTGATTCTTCAGCGTGCTGTGCTATCTTTCCTGCTGGTCCCACAGTGTGGAGAGTTTAGGGGCGAGGTCTTGCAGGGGAAGGGGTTGAAGTAGGAATTTACATAATCCGATTATCGGGGGATTAGGTTTGGGCAGCTAAACGCCTCTGTGTGCTTGAGCTAAGACCCTTACTATTCATGGCTCTCACCGCCCCCTGGAGAGACTGCACCTGCGGGAGGGAGGTGGGGACAGGGTCCTGGGGAGGGACGAGGGGGCTGGGGAGGGAACTAGGTCGTTAGGAGGGCTCCAGCTTTGTTAGCCTTTCTGATTCTGCTGACTTAATTGATCTGTCTGGATTAGCCTGTGATGCTGGATCTCTAGTCCTGTGTGCTGGGGTTGTCAGCTTCAGGAAAGACCAAACTGAGGTTTTCAGAAGGGATTCCAGTTAGCCCAGGTGATTGTGGGCTAACGTCATTTTGGCTCAAGGTCAAGCATCAGCTCTATCCAGTCTTAAAACTTCTTCCCTGCTCATCTTAACCTCCTTCCCAGTTCCTAATTCTGCATTATCCAGGCCACAACACATCCATCTTTTTCTCCATTTATGCAGTTATACATCCAGCTCTCCTTCCATGCATTTATTGTTAAGCTTCCATCAGTTTATTCATCACATGAATTAGCTGGTTCTTGACAGTTAATAGAATTTACTAGTCAATCCTAGATAGGTTTTGTTCCTTCAAGTGTACTACCTTTCAAGTTAATTTTGGTACTTTGACATAGAAAACTTTGACATTTTCACATTCATTAATAAAGTGTTACATACAGTTATTCAAAGTTTTTAAAACTATCTCGATATTTACTTTATCACCTTTCTCATTCCTTGTATATTTATGACTTCTCTGTTATTAGCTTTTCAGAGCTTGTCCATTTTTCTTTTAAAAAACTACCTCTATGGTTCATCATTTTTCTCATTTTCTAATGTATTAATTTATACTATCTTTTAAATTTTTTTGGACTTTCTAGGTTCCATCTTCTTTCAAAAATTGGTGTAACTGGTTTATAACACTATATAAGCTTCATGTGTACAATAATATATTTCAACTTCAGTTCAGTCCAGTTCAGTCGCTCAGTCGTGTCTGACTCTTTGTGACCTCATGGACTGCAGCACGCCAGGTTTCCTTGGATACTACCAAAAGTAGAGAGTGCTCACCATCAAAAGCTGTTTCCCTCTGTCACAATACAGTGGCCCCTCTTTAGCTATTGTGCCCCATCCCCACCCCTTTCCCTCCTAGTAAGAACTACTCCATTTTCTACATCTAAGTTTTACTTTTTTTAAGTATTCCACGAGTAAAATCTACTGTATTTGTCTTTCTCCCTTTGAGTTATTTCACTTTCTACTATATCTTTGTTACATCAGCTCTTTTTCATTTGCCTGTGTTTATTTTGTCCCTTCTCTACCTTCCATTCTTAGATTGTCCATTAATTTACATTCTTTTTAAAAAGAACAGCACTTCAGGCTATGAATTTTCTTCTGATACGTCTTTGATGTCATCCTGCATTTCCACTCGAGTATCTTTGCCGTTAACCTCTAACACGGGTTAAGTTTTCTTTTGGAGAGGTTTTTTGTTGTTGTTGTTTAATTTCCTTATTGTGGTATTTTTTTTGGTAAACACCTGCTATTAATTTCTAATTTTCTTGCAGTGTAGTCAAAGATATATCTTGTATTATTTTTGCTTTAGGATATTTACTGAGAGTTTCTCTTTGGTAAAACATGATCAGCTTCCATAAATGACCCATAGGTAACAGAAAAGGAGGTATACCCTCTGTTTGAAAAATAAAATTTTTTATATATATCCACTAAATTGATCTTCTATATTCATGGGAGTTTGGGTCTATTTGATCTGTTAGAATTATGTGAATATCTTCCTCTATTGTTTTGTGTCTGTTTCCTTCCTTTTGGTTTTTCCAGGAGTGTTTGCTTTAGATTTTTATACCCTGAAATACAAGGCATTTCATACATAAAGACTCATGGAAGTTTTATTGACTTAAGAGAACTGTGTCAACATAAAATGATCTTCTTTGCCTTGCTTCTTGTCATGAATTCCATTTTGTTTTATGATACTACAACTCCTGTTTTTAAATTTGCATTTTCCAAATAAACTATTCTTTTACAATTAAATTTGTCAGTATGAGGGTGTTACTTTTGGTCATAGGTTTTATCTTTCTGTGACATTTTATTTGGGAAATTTAGGTTCCCTTGAGTCCTTTGGTTTCTTAAAGGAGCCCCCATCTCCATTTTGGATTCTTTAAAACAAGTCTCATTCCAGTTTATTTGCTTTCAATGAATGAACATAAGACAGTGACGACTCATTCTTCAAACGGTTGCCTCCAGCCTGCCCCACTCTCCATCAGAAGTCACATAACTTGTTTCTGTAAAGTGAATGCTTCTAAGGCCAAGGAAGGAGTTTCTTTAATGATTGTTTAAGGAAATGAGAAGAACATTCTGGTTGCTGTATGGAGGGGGCCAAGAAATGATGTGGGCAGACTAGGAGGCTGTGATAGGGATACAGCCAAGAGGATGATGGATTGACAAAGGGGGTGGCATCAAGCACCAACTCCAGGCCACACACTGAATTTTTTATCCCTTATGTAGCACTAAGTACTAGGTGTCATGCTAGGCATTTTACCCAATTTTCTCATTCTTTCTGAAATAGATGGGGAAACAGTGGAAACAGTGGCTGACTTTATTTTTCTGGGCTCCAAAATCACTGCAGATGGTGACTGCAGCCATGAAATTAAAAGATGCTTACTCCTTGGAAGGAAAGTTATGACCAACCTAGACAGCACGTTGAAAAGCAGAGACATTACTTGGTCAACAAAGGTCCGTCTAGTCAAGGCTGTGGCTTATCCAGTGGTCATGTATAGATGTGAGCGTTGGACTATAAAGAAAGCTGAGCGCCGAAGAATGGATGCTTTTGAACTGTGGTGTTGGAGAAGACTCTTGAGAGTCCCTTGGCCTGTAAGGAGATCCAACTAAGTCCATCCTAAAGGAGATTATTGGTAGGACTGGGTGTTCATTGGAAGGACTGATGTTGAAGCTGAAACTCCAATACTTTGGCCACCTGATGCGAAGAGCTGACTCATTGGAAAAGATTGTGATGCTGTGAAAGATTGAGGACAGGAAGAAAAGGGGATGACAGAGGATGAGATGGTTGGATGGCATCACTGACTCAATGGACATGGGTTTGGGTGGACTCTGGGAGTTGGTGATGGACAGGGAGGCCTGGCGTGCTGCAGTTCATGGGGTCACAAAGAGTCAGACATGACTGAGCGACTGAACTAAACTGAATGAAAAATTAAATATTTTCATTATAAACTTACATTAACAACAAGTTGTTATCCTAGACAAAACAAAATATTGTGAAAATGAAAGTCACTTAGTCATGTCTCTTTGCGACCCCATGGACTGTAGCCCATCAGGCTCCTTTGTCCATGGAATTCTCCAGGCAAGAATACTGGAGTGGGTTGCCATTTCCTTTTTCAGGGGATCTTCCCAACCCAGGGATTGAACCTGGGTCTCTTGCATTTCAGGCAGACTCTTTACTGTCTGAGCCACCAACAAAATATTGCTACCACACAATTTAGCTCCCAAATAAATTTAGTATTTCCCTAAATACTAAAATGTATGCCCAAACAAGTCTTCACATGTAGCTGACTGTATTACTAGCAGTACTTATACAAACATCTTTCCAGAGCCAGCAGAGGCTATAAATTCTCATGGATTTAATGTCACTCCACTCACAGGACCCACAGGGCAACTGATTGATGAGCACCCCTCCTCTGAGACTCTTCCTGCCACCCCTCCTCTAACATCCCCCAAATAGAAAAATAACAGAGCAAGTAGCTAGCTCCTCTATGATGAAAGTGGGTGACGTGGGAAACCAGGGTATGTGGAAGGGAGAAATACACTGACATGGCCCATTGGGAAGGGTGGGAGCTTTGGTCTTCTCTCCCAAGAAAAGAGAGATTTGGCTTTTCATCATCATTTTGGGACTTCTCTGAGATTATTCCCTAGTCGTGACAGAAAAGTGAAGATGCTAGAATCTTTAGACCAGAGTCCCTAAGGTACACAGGTTTTGTAGCCCTGGACATACTTATAGATAGGAACAACAGAGGGAAAAAAATGATACTGATTAGGAGAAAACAAACCTGCTGAACCAGGTTTTCCCCTGTAGCACACAGTGACTTTCCTTGACAAAGGAGGAGAAATAACATTACACTGTAAACACAATTATCCTTACTTGGAAGCTTGCCACAGCCTGTTACCAAGCATCCTGCATCTAGGAATCAGCAAATGACGGTCCTCAACTGGATCCACACGTGAGGAGTCCTGTTTGAATAAAGCGGGTAGGGGTGGGGAGAGTGATCTATTCACAATCCGGAATCAGATTTGCAAAGGCTCCCTGCACTGTTGTTTAACACTGTTCAACTGCCTCGTTGATGCCCTTTCTTCTTGTCTCCCCTCTTTTCTATCTGCTAACCCAGTGCCTTGCCTGGGATGAGCACAATGATGAGGTTACTGGTTTGGATTTAAGCAGAGGAATTTTAAAATTTGTTTAAAGGCTCACTGATGCACGGTAACATTCTCAATTAAATTGGCCACTTGCTTAAGAAATCAAAAGTTGGTCAAATTGGAAAAAAATACTCTTCTGAGCCTGTTTTCTATAAAATGGGGGTGATAAATATTCACTGATATGCAGTAGACTAAGTGGGAAAAATTACTGAGGAATACCAAGTGGAAAGCAGTCTGGCATAGAAGCTGAGAGGCCCTTCATTAGGCTTTGGAGGCAGACTGGAATTTGAATTTCTGCTCCAACACCAGCTGCCATACTGGGCAGGTTACTTAACTCCTCCCAGTCTCAATTTTCTCAGCTGTAAAGTGGAAATAATATCAACTTCATGAGTTATTGCAAGATTCAGTGTTCTAATGTATGTAAAGTTAATGCTTGGGAATAAATGCTAAAGTATAGCTGATCAATAAACAATCATTTTATTACCAGAAAACTTTACCCAAAAACTAGACAGGGAATATGAACACGTGCCTCTAATTCTCCCTAATCAAACGGCACTTTTTTTCTTTCATTTGCTCAACCCATTATCTTGGCTGTCACCTCACTCCTTCCAGTTGCTTTGGATCTTGTGCTACTTACTAAAGAAGCATTTATTTCCTTCCACTAACTGAAGCCAACATTGCAGGGCTGGATGAATGAAGATGTCAGAGGAAGAGAAGGAAAAACTTCTCTTGACCAGCAGGCTCTCTCTTACAGTTAATTTTCACTCTCCAGCTCCCTAGACCCAAGGTCCCTTGGTAACCTCCCCCTGGCCTGCCCTAACATTTCGCCACCAAGACACCTGGTGTTGAGGCTGGGTGGGTATTTCATTTTTGTCCAGAGCAAATGTTGACAGTTGCAGCAGAAACCAGGGCACACAACGACTTCAAGTGAGTGGGCTTTTCTTCCCTTAGTTACCAGTTAGGGGGATGCACACACAGCCCTGAGTGTGCCCAGCTGTGGACACTCTCAAGACCAGGCTGGCTTGGCCTCAACTCTGTAGGCCTGGAGCTGTGAGTGCTTCTATTTCCAGCCAATAAACCCGAGGGCAGTGGGAAAGTAAGGGCAGTGAGGGTGGGCAAAGCCAGGTACTGGAGAAAAGAAAAGGGTGGGAATGCGACTCCCTTTTTTCTCTTTATACTCTCTGGTCTTTGTAAGAGACATGATTCATGAATGGGTCCCCTAGATGAGGATTTAGATGCTCTGTGGGTAGCAGATAAGAGTGCAGCCTTCTTGCAGAGAGTAAATTCATTGCATACTCCTCATAAAGTCAATAATGTCAGGCTTATCAGCTGTCCTCATTCCCTACTCAGCCCCTGGGGAACCAGGACTTGAAATAAAGGCCGCAGCTCCAAAGACTGGAGAATGGAGGTGCAGCACTGGGCTGGGGAGGGGCCTTTGCCCTCCTGGGCTGAATTTTAGGCAGGGGGGGGGAAATCTGCCAGGCCTGAACTGCCCAGAGCCCTGAGCTTCCCAGACTGGCAAATCCCACACCAAACCCATACACTGAGGGGATGAAGGAGGTACCTCTGGTCCCCTCAGATCCAGCAGATATTTCTGGGAGGCTCTCAGGGACTTCTTAGGAAGAGCAATGTCAGTTGTTAGCATAAGCTGTACTCCCAGGACAAGTAGAACACCTCCTCTTTACCCATTGGAAACCAGAGTCTCCAGAAGTCAAGAGAAACTAGGGAGATGAGGGTCAGGCTAAGATCCACAACTGAACATCTTGACTGCGCCCTTCTCCTTTCCTGGCTTCAGTTCCCAGCTCCCACAGCCAGGCCTTACAGTGTTCCCACAGGAGGGCCCATCCTGTCCTGGTTCTAACTGAAGTAGCAGGTATAGAAATGGCTCTAGCCTCTTCCCTACGTCTGTCACATTACCTACACTGTGGTACCCAGGCCTAACTGGGTACCCTGACTTCCCCTGAGCCAAGGATCTCACTATCAAGTCTCCTGCCTCAATTCATCTAACTGAGCCTTGGCTTTCAAATGCCTGTTCTAACTCCTGGAACCCTCTGGATAAGACCTCACCCTGGTCCCAGCATGCTTCTCTGAGACCTGTACCACTGATCTTGAGCTCCACTTCCTGGAGCAACAGCAACTGCCCCTCAGCTTCGAGATCTCCCCGCCCCTGGACTTCCTGTGTCTTTGCCTGGCACTAGATGGAAATTCCTAGGAGTGACTTCACCTGAGCCCCCGGAGTAGCTTATCCCTACCTGGCAAGGTATCTGTGCTCTGACCCTACAACTGAGAGATCCCAGGGTTCTGGGAATGAGTTTCTGTGAACCTCAATTTTCCCACATCTCTACTCTGGCCTTAAAAGAACTTCATGAATGTTTAGTGAGTCAGTGAATGAACCATAGTCCTAGCACAGAGGCTATGAGTAGTAATCTAGCCAGAAAGTTTACTGAAGACATCATGCTCTGATTCAAATAACCTTTTCCCATTTTCTCTCATCTAAACTTTACAGCTTACTCCTTGGAAGGAAAGATAAGACTGCATATTAAAAAGCAGAGACATTACTTTGTCAACAAAGGTCCATCTAGTCAAGGCTATGGTTTTTCCAGTGGTCATGTATGGATGTGAGTTGGACTGCAAAGAAAGCTGAGTGCCGAAGAATTGATGCTTCTGAACCGTGGTGTTGGAGAAGACTCTTGAGAGTCCCTTGGACTGCAAGGAGATCCAACAAGTCCATCCTAAAGGAGATCAGTCCTGGGTGTTCATTGGAAGGACTGATGCTGAAGCTGAAAGGCCAATACTTTGGCCACCTGATGCAAAGAGTTGATTCATTGGAAAAGACCCTGATGCTGGGAGGGATTGGGGGCAGAAGAGGAAGGGGACAACAGAGGATGAGATGGCGGATGGCATCACCAACTCAATGGACATGAGTTTGGGTAAACTCCAGGAGCTGGTGACGGACAGGGTGGTCTGGCATGCTGTGATTCATGGGGTTGCAAAGAGTTGGACACGACTGAGCAACTGAACTGACTGACTGACTGACCAGGAACATGGAATATTTCTCCATCTGTTTATGTCTTTCTTTCATTAGTGTCTTATAATTTTCTGTGTACAGTTCTTTTGTCTCCTTAGGTAAGTTTATTCCTAGATATTTAATTCTTTTTGTTGCAGTGGTGAATGGGATTGATTACTTAATTTCGCTTTCTGATTTTTCAGTTAGTATATAGAAATGCAAGTGATTTCTGTGTATTGATTTTGTATCCTGCAACTTTGCTAAATTCACTGATTAGCTCTAGTAATTTTCTGATACTATCTTTAGGACTTTCTATGTACAGTATCATGTCATCTGCAAACAGTGAGAGTTTTTTACTTCTTCTTTTCCAGTGTGGATTCTTTTTCTTTTTTTTCTCTGATTGCTGTAGCGAGGACTTCCAGAACTGTGTTGAATAATAGTGGTGAAAGTGTACACACTTGTCTTGTTCCTGATCTTAAGGGAAACGCTTTCAGTTTTTCACCAATGAGAATAATGTTTGCTGTAGGCTTATCATATATGGCCTTTCTACGTTGAGGTAGGTTCCTTCTATGCCCATTTTTTGAAGAGTTTTAATTATAAATGGGTGCTGAATTTTGTCAAAGGCTTTTTCTGCATCTATTGAGATGATCATATAGTTTTTATCTTTCAATTTGTTAATATGGTGCATTACATTTATTGATTTGCATATATTTAAGAATCCTTGCATTCCTGGAATAAACCCAACTTGATCATGGTGTATGAGCTTTTTGATGTGTTGCTGAATTCTGTTTGCTAAAATTTTGTTGAGGATTTTGTCATCTGTGCTTATCAGTGATAGTGGCCTGTGGTTTTTTTTTGTGTTGTCCTTTTCTGGTTTTGGTATCAGGGTGATGGTGGCCTTGTAGAATGAGTTTGGAAGTGTTCCTTCCTCTGAAATTTTTTGGAAAGAGTTTTAGAAGGACAGGCATTAGCTCTTCATTAAATGCTTGATAGAATTCTCCTGTGAAGCCATCTGGTTCTGGGCTTTTGTTTTTTTGGGAGATTTTTTTTAATCACAGCTTCAATTTCAGTGCTTGTAATTGCATTGTTCATAATTTCTATTTCTCCCTGGTTCAGTCTTCCAAGACTGAATCTGTCCATTTCGTCCAGGTTATCCATTTTATTGCCATATAGTTGTTCATAATAGTCTCTTATAATCCTTTATATTTCTGCATTGTCTGTTGTAATCTCTCCTTTTTCATTTCTAGTTTTGTGGATTTGATTCCTCTTTTCTTGATGAGTCTGGCTAAACGTTTGTCAATTTTATCTTCTCAAAGAACCAGCTTTTAGTTTTATTAATCTTCGCTATTGTTTCTTTCATTTCTTTTTCATTTATTTCTGCTCAGATCTTTATGATTTCTTTCCTTCTACTAATTTTTTGTTGTTCTTCTTCTTCTTTTTACAGTCATTTTAGCTGTAAAGTTAGTTGTCTATTCAATGTTTTTCTCGTTTCTTGCGGTAGGATTGTATTGCTATAAACTTCCCTCTTGGGACTTCTTTTGCTGCATCCCATAGGTTTTGAGTTGTCCTGTTTCATTGTCATTTGTTTCTAGAAATTTTTTTATTTCCCTCTTGGTTTCTTCAGTAACCTGTTGGTTATTTAGAAATGTGTTGTTTAATCTCCATGTGTTCGTGATTCTTACAGCTTTTTTTCTTGTAGTTGATATCTAGTCTCATAGCACTGTGGTCAGAGAAGATGCTTGATACAATTTCAATTTTCTTAAATTTACTGAGGTTTGATTTGTTATCCAAAAAGTGGTCTATCCTGGAGAATGTTCCATGTGCACTTGAGAAGATGTATTATTCTGCATTTGGATGGAATGTCCTGATAATATCAATGAGATCCATCTCATCTAATGTATCATTTAAGACTTGTGTTTCCTTATTAATTTTCTGTTTTGATGACTGTCCTTTGGTGTGAGTGGGGTGTTAAAGTCTCCTACTATTATCGTGTTACTGTCAATTTCCCCTTTTATGTCTGTTAGTGTTTGTCTTATGTATTGAGGTGCTCCTATGTTGGGTGCATAGATATTTACAATTGTTATGTCTTCCTCTTGGATTGATCCCTTGATTATTATGTAGTGTCCTTCCTTATCTCGTGTAATCTTCTTTAAGGTCTATTTTGTCTGATATGAGGATTTCTATAGCATTCTTTTGCTTCCCATTTGCATGGAATATATTTTTCCGTCCTCTCACTTTCAGTCTATATGTATCTTGAGTCTGAAGTGGGTTTCTTGTAGACAGCATATATATGGGTCTTGTTTTTGTATCCATTCTGCCACTCTGTGTCTTTTGATTGGAGCATTTAGTCCATTTACATTTAAAGTAATCATTGATATATATGTTCCTATTGTCACTTTCTTAATTGTTTGGGGTTGATTTTGTCGATCCTTTTTCTTCTCTTGTATTTCTTGACTATTTAAGTCCCTTTAACATTTGTTGTAAAGCTGCTTTGTGGTACTGAATTCTCTTAACTTTTGCTTGTCTGAAAAGCTTTTTATTTCTCCATCAGTTTTGAATGAGATCCTTGCCGGGTACAGTAATCTTGGTTGAAGATTTTTCCCTTTAGTCCTTTAAATATATCCTGCCATTCCCTTCTGGCCTGCAGAGTTTCTGCCGAAAGATCAGCTGATAAGCATATGGGGTTTCCCTTGTATGTTACTCCCTTGCTGCTTTTAATATTTTTTCTTTGTATTTGTTAGTTTGATTAGTTTGTGTCTTGTCGTGTTTCTCCTTGGGTTTATCCTGTATTGGACTCTTTGTGCCTCTTGGACTTGATTGACTATTTCCTTTTCCATATTGGGGAAATTTTCAACTATAATCTCTTCAAAAATTTTCTCATTCACTTTCTTTTTCACTTCTTCTTCTGGGACCCCTATAATTCTAATGTTGGTGTGTTTGATATTGTCCTAGAGGTCTCTAAGAGTATCCTCAGTTCTTTTCATTCTTTTTACTTTATTCTGCTTTTCAGAAGTTATTTCTACCAATTTATCTTCCAGCTCACTGATTCATTCTTCTGCTTCAGATATTCTGCTATTAATTCCTTCTAGAGTATTTTTAATTTCAGTAATTGTGTTGTTTGTCTCTGTATGTTTATTCTTTAATTCTTCTAGGTCTTTGTTGATTAATTCTTGCACTTTCTCCATTTTGTTTTCAAGGTTTTTTATATTCTTTACTATCATTATTCTTAATTCTTTTTCAGGGAGTTTGCCTATTTCCTCATTTATTTGGACCTTTGTATTTTTAGTTTGTTCCTTCATTTGTGTAATATTTCTCTGACTTTTCATTATTTTTTTTAACTTATTGTGTTTGAGGTCTCCTTTTTTCAGCCTTCAAGATTGAATTCTTTCTTCCTTTTGGTTTCTGCCCTAAGGTTGGTCCAGTGGTTTGTGTAAGCTTCATACAGGGTGAGAGTTGTGCTGAGTTTCTGTTTGTTTGTTTTTCCTCTGATGGGCAGGGCTGAATGAGGTGGTAATTCTGTCTGCTGATTATTTGGTTTGTATTTTTGTTTTTGTTGTTTATATGAGGCATCCTGCACAGGTGCTACTGGTGGTTGGTTGATGCCAGGTCTTGTATTCAAGTGTTTTCCTGTGTGTGAGTTCTCACTATTTGATACTCCCTAGGGCTAATTCTCTGGTAGTCTAGGGTCTTGGAGTCAGTGCTCTCACTCCAAAGGCTCACGGCTTGATCTCTGGTCAGGAACGAAGATTCCAGAGGTGGTTTTTTTCATGGCATTGAGATTAAAACAAATATCCAAAAACGAGAAACCAAAGGTGAACCCCAGACAAATGACAGTTACAAAATCAGGCAAATAATAATAATGAAATATACACATATACATATCCACCCATGAGCAAAGTCAAAACAACCAAACAAAAATAAAGTACAATAGATTGACCCGGGAAACAAAGGAAATGAAAAATTATATTTACCAGTTAAGAACAAAACTAAGTACAAAGTGGAAAACAAAACCAAAGAAGGGTACCAAGCGGGGAATAAAGCAATGAAAACAAAAATAACAAATATGTTGAGAGGAAAGAAAAGAAAGAAAGAATAGATAAGGAAAGTTAAGTCGAGGTAGATGAAGAAGATTTATATACAGTAAAGTAACTGCAAGGGGAAAAGAACAGGAGGAAAGGCAAGCTAAAGGGTAAATGTAGAAAAAATATAATAGGTTTAAAATAATTAAAAGTTAAAAATATAAAAAAGAGAAAAGAAAAGAAGAAAAAACAGAAGAAAGAAAGAAAAAAGAAAAAAAAAAAAAAAGGAAAACACCACAGAACTGCAAAAGCCCAATGTAGATGCAGAGGTTTAGAACAACAATAAAAAAATGTGACTGAATATACACATATACATATACACTCATAAGCAAAATCAAAACAGTCCAACAAAAATAAAGTACAATAGACTGACCTGACAAACAAAGGAAACCAAAAATTATATCTACCAGAACAAAAGTAACTAAAGCACAAAAGCACAAACTGGAAAACAAAACTAAAGCAAGGTGCCAATTGGGGAAGAAAGCAAAGAAAATAAAACTAACAAATATGTTGAGAGGAATGGAAAGAAAGAAAAGAAAGAAAGAATATATATGCAAAGTTAAATAGAGGTAGATAAAGATTTATATATATTAAGGATTAACTGCAAGGGGGAAAGAACAGTAGGAAATGCAAACAAAGGAATAAATGTAGAAAAATAATAATAGGTTTAAAAAATTAAAATTAAAAAAAAGAGAGAAAAGAAAAATAAAAAAGGAAAACTCCCCAGAATTGCAAAAGCCCAATGTAGAGGCAGATGTTTATAACAAAAGTAAAAACTGTGACCGAGGGAAAACAGTAAAAAAAGAAAAGCTCAAAAGCTTAATCAGACTTCACAGTGCCAATAAAATCAACAACTACAACGGGGGGTGGGGGGGTGGGAGGGAGAAAAGGAAAAAACTCCAAAAGAATCTACAGAACAAGCCAAAACATAAGAATAATAAATGTTTTTCCTGAGTCACTGCTGTCAGAGTTCTTTCACTCGCTGGGAGTCACAGTCCACCTCACCTCCCTAGGATGCCCTCCAACACTGTGCTGATCTCTGGACCTGTTGTGGGGGCTCTCAGATTCTAATCTGGTAGTACGCCTCTGTGTTTTGTCTCCAATGTCCACAGCTATCAGAACTAGTGTGTTTTCTTTTGTGGGAGCTCTAAATGACCTTTTATATATTCCATAGACACAGAGTCTGCCTAGTTATCATATGGATTTAATCTGCAGCTTGTACAGCTGGTGGGAAGGTTTTGGGTCTTCTTCATTAGTCACACTGCCCCTGGGTTTCAATTGTGGTTTTATTTCCATCTCTGTGTGTGGGTTGTCCACAGGAGTTTGCTCCTGAGGCTGCCCTGAAGGACTTGGGTTTGCCCCTGTGAGGGCCAGGTGTGGAGGTTGTGCAGCTGCTTGGATTGCAGGGGTTCTGGTAGCACTAGGTACTTAGGGTAGTTGGCAGGTAGGGCAGCAGGAAATATAGCACTTTAGAAAGGTATGGCAACCAGTACTGGCGAATACACTCCAGTATTCTTGCCCAGAGAATCCCTCTCCCTGACAGAGAAGCCTGGAAGGCCACATTCCATAGGGTCTCAGTCAGACACTCCCAAAGTGACCCTGGGAACATAGATGCAAGACTTTTTTGCCTGTGGCAGCTCTGCCCCAGTGAGAGTTGAGCATGAAGTTGGCTTGCAGGGACCCTGGCTGTGCCAAGTGTGCAGGGACACAGACTGCCTCTACTGCAGGAGTTATGACCCTATCAGAGTCTTTTTTCGAGCCTCTTGTAGCTAGCGATCAGAAGGCCTCTTTGGCCAGTCTTTCTCTGTAGCTCTGCCCATTCAGGCACTTAGAGAGCTCTCTTGCCTAGGGTCCTCTATTATTTAGTGTGTCAGGCACATACAGGGGCCCCCCCTGGCTGGGGTCCTACTCTGTAGTTTGGCATGTCAGGCACTTAAAGGGGCACCCTGGGTGAGGTCCTACTCTGTAGTTCAGTGCATCCGGAGTTTGATGGGCCAGCCTTTCTATTGTTCAGCCACCAATGCTGGCGTGTTGGGGGAGAGAGGCTATGGTGACGGCTCCACCCCCTATGCGTGACTGAGCACGGCCTTTCGCCTTGCTTCCACGGCTACCCGGCTTTCCTCCATAGGCATTTCCCACCACAATCTCTTCCCTCACATCCCCTCAATCCGTCTCTCCATAGTCAACAGCAGCCCTCACCCTGGGATTGCTCCACAGTCCCTATACTCCAGCTCCCAGCCACTGTGCCTTCCAGGAGATCTATGTCCCTTTCCAGGGTATATATGGCTGTGGCGAGGACTGTCTGATTCTCACTCCATTTAGGCTGCCACAGATCAGCTGTTTCACTCTCAGCCTTAAATGTTTCTCCTGTGACTCAGACAATTGCCCTGATGGGATTGGACCCCTGCTTCAGTTCCCCCATTTGCCAAGGTCAGGTCCAATCCTACTAACACTTCTGTTTTCCCCGCTACTTCCTTCGTCCTACCGAGTTTTGCACTGGTCTATATGTTCTTTACCGCTGGTCAGGTACTCCTGTCCGCTCTCAGCTGGTGTTCTGCATGCACTTCTGTGTCTGAAGGTGTATTCCTGATGTTTCCATGGAGAGAGATGTACTCCATGTCCACCTACTCCTCTGCCATCTCGTTCTCCAGTTGAGCATATTTTTATGTCAGTCTCTAATTTCCTTTTTTCTGCTCCATTGATCTATGTGTCTATCCCTTTACCAATACCACTCTGCCTTAGTTTGCTAGGGCTGCCTAACAAAGTGTGACAGACCAGGTGGCTTAAAATAGAAATTGATTTTCTCACAGTTCTGGAGGCTTAGATCAAGGTGTTGGCAGGATTGGTTTCTTCTGAGGGCCTCTCTCCTTGGCTTGTAGATGGCCATCCTCTCCCTAAATCTTCACCTGATCTTCCCTCTGTGCTTGTCTGAATCCTAATCTTTTCTTATAAGGATACCATTCATATTGAATTAGGGTCCAACCATAAAACCTATCTCACCTTAATTTGAGAAGTACTGTACTGGTGGCAAGATAACTATTTTACTAGATTGCTTATGAATGTTAATGGCTATTATTTCTATTACAAGCTTTAAAAATAAACACAAAATATCTCAAGTGATTAGAAAAATTTTATTCATCATCCCGAACAGGATTATATATTACAAATTCTGATCAAAATAATATTAAAGGTGTTTTCAGTAGTACCACAAACTATCTGTACCTGAAGATAAAGTCAAATAGTAAACTAAATGGCAACCCATGCCAGTATTCTTGCCTGGAGAATCCCATGGACAGAGGAGCCTGGCAGGCTACAGTCCATGGGGTCACAAAGTGTTGGGCACGACTTAGCAACTAAACAAAGTATACACTGAAATTTACTCACATTTAAAATATTACTTTGTTTAGAAAAATTAACATTTTTCTGGTTATGATGTAAGACACACAAATAGCTACTTTGATTTTTATTTAACAAATACATGAACCATTCCCCATGCTCCGAATAAGTCATCATGAGTCTATAAAATCTTGTAATTTTTTTTAATGGTACTTGAGACAGTTTACATTGTTTTATAGAACAAAATACAATACTTCTAATTCTCCTCATACTGCCTTTCAACTCTACGGTGAGAGCTGTGCATAAAAACATAGCAGCTTGGGTAGCTCATGGGTTGCAACATAATCTCCGCATTGGGTTGGGCTGGGGGATGGCAAGGAAGGCATTCTAAGATATAAGTTCTGAGAATAAAGAAACAGAGATTTCCCTCAAGAAAATTTATACTTGTCTCCTTTATAAGCACAGGTCCCATACAAAAAGTATTATCACTGAATTGCTCTGTCTGACTTATAAGCTATAATTAAGATTCCAGTCTGATGTGGAGCAGCTTAAAATAGCATCACACACCCTGTTGATTCTTGCCTAGTTGAAACTGAAACATAAATTTGAGGGAAGAAGGTGGAAATGATTATTATCAATTCCCCTTTAATAATACTGATATAGGTATCCATGGGCACAGAAAATTAAGTAAAGTAAGTATTCCAAATTATCTCCCTCTTCAAATCGCTTATACCTGATTTTGGCTGGGCAGAGATTTACTAATAAGGAGGTGAGGGTTTACTTCCAGGAAAAGCTATAATAGTGAGACAGAAGTTCAGGGCAGAGCAAGCACCAAATATAGGGCAGTACAGATAGTGACCTGCTTGGGACCTAGGAACTAGGTAGCATGTGGAGTAGCAGGAGGAGAGCCTAGAAGACAAGCGCTTGACCAGTAAAGTGAAAAGACCTGCTCAATTTAGAGAAGGGAGCACCATGGTACTATCTCTGAATTCATAAACCATACAATTCAATGCCTTGTTATAATGAAACATCCTTTTTTTCCTAAGCAAATATAGTCATGCAATCTTCTGAGTAGGGACTGTGTCCTACCCCAGTGTCTCCCATCCCATTTGAAGAATAATTAGAAAAGGATTTGCAAGTAAGAAACAGAACATTTCTTGAGTATTTACCTAATTCTAGGTTGATACTAGGTACACTTCATTTAAACCTAACTTTAAAAAGTCAGAAATATCCATCATTTCACCAATTCACTCATATGGAAACTGAAGCTATGAGGTTCCCTACCATAAATCCCACATAATGAAGCTGGGACTCAAACGCCCGCATAATTTAAAACTTTGTGCCCTTTTATGCTAACATGCCACTTTCCATAAGTGACATGTCAGAGGTGACTACCCTCGGTTGCAGGTCAGGAAGCAACAGTTAGAAGTGGACATGGAACAACAGACTGGTTCCAAATAGGAAAAGGAGTACGTCAAGGCTGTATATTGTCACCCTGCTTATTTAACTTATATGCAGAGTACATCATGAGAAACGCTAGGCTGGAGGAAGCACAAGCTGGAATCAAGTTTGCTGGGAGAAATATCAATAACCTCAGATATGCAGATGACACCACCCTTATGGCAGAAAGTGAAGAAGAACTGAAGAGCCTCTTGATGAAAGTGAAAGAGGAGAGTGAAAAAGTTGGCTTAAAGCTCAACATTCAGAAAACGAAGATCATGGCATCTGGGTCCCATCACTTCATGGGAAATAGATGGGGAAACAGTGGAAACAGTGTCAGACTTTATTTTGGGGGGCTCCAAAATCACTGCAGATGGTGACTGCAGCCATGAAATTAAAAGACGCTTACTCCTTGGAAGGAAAGTTATGATCAACCTAGACAGCATATTAAAAAGCAGAGATGTTACTTTGCCAACAAAGGTCCGTCTAGTCAAGGCTATGGTTTTTCCAGTGGTCATGTATGGATGTGAGAGTTGGACTGTGAAGAAAGCTGAGCACCGAAGAATTGATGCTTTTGAACTGTGGAGTTAGAGAAGACTCTCAAGAGTCCCTTGGACTGCAAGGAGATCCAACCAGTCCATTCTAAAGGAGATCAGTCCTGGGTGTTCATCAGTCCTTGATGTTGAAGCTGAAACTCCAATACTTTGGCCACCTGATGCTGTCTCATTAGAAAAGACCCTGATGCTGGTAAAGACTGAGGGCAGGAGAAGGGCATGACAGAGAATGAGATAGTTGGACGGCATCACCAACTCAATGGACATGGGTTTGGGTGGACTCTGGGAGTTGGTGATGGACAGGGAGGCCTGGCATGCTACGGTTTATGGGGTCACAAAGAGTTGGACATGACTGAGCGACTGAATTGAACTGAGCCTAGGTCTTAGTGACAGAGGAAGAGGAGGAAGAAAGAGAGATAGCTGCTGGGACATTTCTTCAGAGAAATCCTCTTGACTGATCAAAAACCAGAATTTAAAGCTGTTACAAATTATGACTATGTGTTAGAAGATGGGAATGTGGTACTTTCTCTGACCAGGTTTTGAGGGAGAAATGTCCCCTGAGGATTTATAACATGGAGAACAAAAGAACTGTTCAGTTTCCAGAAGATGGAACTAGGGACTACAGACATTGGCAGCCTTAGCCTTGTGACAGTGGGTGAGGGTTTACTGGAGTGTGCGAACTCACTACAAGTGTGTTTCCTAGATACAGCTCTGGTCCCAATCTATAAACCCCTGCTTTCCTATGTAATTTCTTGCTGTCCTATGTGCCATTTGAAGTTTTATAGCCTAAAAGGCTAGAATCCATGGTTTAGGGTCACAAAGAAAAAAGAAATGAGCACAGTCTATTCTCAATTACTTGCATCCATAAGAGAGTATCAATAAAGAGTAAGAGAAAGGAGTCTGCAGAAATTGGCACTTTGTGGACTGTTGCTAATGGTTTCCTGGAGAAATGGAAGGTACAAGTAGAAATGGGATACATCTTGAGCCTAAGGGAATCAGATGCTCCTGGATATTAAGAATATCATGACCAAAGGCTAATGCCTCTAAACATGAACTATTTCACCGTTTGGAGATAAGGTATGTTTTAGATAAAGTTATGAAGACAGTGTAAGCATTCTGGACAAGAAACACTTCCCTTTATCACCTCAGGCTCTCAATCTGAGCAGAAAGATATTAAGTGGGGAATGGCAAAAACATCCTGTAAACTTCTTGGTCAAGCATGTTAAGCAGGCATAAAGACTCTGTGCTGTGGGGCTTCCCTGGAGGTCCAGTGGTTAAGACTTGGTGCTTCCTGTGCAAGGGGTACAGATTTGATCCCTGGTTGGGGAACAAAGGTCCCACATGCTGAGTGTAAGCGCTAGTCATTCATGTCTGACTCCTTGCGATCCCATGGACTGTAGCTTGCCAGGCTCCTCTGTCCATGGATTTCTCCAAGCAAAAATAGTGCAGTAGGGTAGCCATTCCCTTCTCCAGGGGATCTTCTTGACACAACCAAAAAAATTTTAATTAAAAAAAAAAAAAAAAGACGCTGTGCTGTGATCAGTGAAACAGGCATGTACTGGGAGTCATGGTACTCTTTGAGTTAAGAGACCCACCTGTTTCTTGCTCAGCTCACTCCTTTCTGTGCTTGTTTATTCAGCTATAAAATAAAAGGGTTAAAATGAATGTTGCAGTGAGGCTCCCTCTGGCTCTTAAAATTCAAGGGCAAGCTGATTTTCACATGAGTGCTAATGTGTTTGGGGGAATGGTGGCACACATTCTGCCATCTAGTGGTCATATTTCAGGGTTTGTCCCACTGCTCAGCTTCTCAGGATGGCTCCGTTTGGAGAATTGAGATTTTATTCCAGGATCCAGATGTCAGCAGTTGCAGCAGAGGCGAGAAGGACAAGAGCTCCCTGCTTAGAGAAGGAATGAGTGGCCACCTGGTTGTCAAGTGAGAGACTGTCAATCTTGACTCTCAGGACCTCTCTGGGGACATCCATGGATGTATAACTTCTACCAAGTTAACATAAGAGGTTTTCTCCTGGGAAGGCCGGCAAACTGTACATGGAAATGGTCAGATTAGGAAAATTACCGCTGGAATATGCAGGTGAGGAAAGAAAAGTGATCTGATGAGGCGCTGATTAGCGGATCCAAGGTCTCTGGTCACTTAGCAGAGTGCAAGGTTAAGAAGCACAGAATAAAGGATAATTGAAGCTATCAGAGCAAGCCTGGCCTTCAGAGTTTAGGGAAGGGCTTTCATTCTGCAAACTTAGGGTAGGATCCAAGATCTGAAGCCTGTGAAACCAGAAGACAGTCAAAAAAAAAAGGTATTTGAGCAGCCAGTTGTGTACAGGGGGATAGATATGGAACCTCTATCAATGTGGACACAAGATAGTTTAGACTCTGAACCCTTCAGGGACAGATAAAAAGAAATAACCTAAACAGAGTGGGTAAGACCCTCCCACCCTGGCGAACAGTGGGAAACCCAATCTGAAATGGGTAGAAATGTTTAGTGTATGCACTTCTAGATGTTAAGTTTGTGCAAACGTTTCTCACTAAACAAGCTGGATTTTGCCCAGGAACACTAAAATTACCTGTTGAAATTTTTCGATCATGAAAAAGAAAAAGTTAAGGTTCAGCTATTTAGAATTTGGGTATAATTTCTATGGGCTGATTTTCTAGCAAAGAGAAAGTTGATTACAATGACCTGTCATTTGGGGACAAGTTTACTGGTAACCCTAAAAACTTAATTATGTTATTTATGAGTAGACCCAATGACAATGCACTGAAAGTTCATCCTAAGAGAGGAAGGTCATTGGTTATCATGTATCAAAAAAAGTTTTTGTTATTTTTTAATTTGGAGTGGTGTGGTCATAGGTTGTACATTTTCCCAACTTTGCTTTAGGAAAACTTTCAGCCCATTCTCTCTTCTGGTTTCCATCTATGATATTACTATTATTCTCTAGTTTTAGAGGAAAATCTGCCAGTTTGGTCCAGAAAGTAGTCCTAAGCAGCCTAGATAAAATGTAAGATGGCTTCCTATCCTGGACAAAGAAAAAATAGCATGCTTCCTGGGCCTGATATCCCTTTACCTGTCACTTAGAATACACATCAAAGTGACTCATGAAGAGATGCGGAGACACAGCCATCCCAGCCCACTCAGAGATGTACCTTCAAGGGAGAAAAGAAAGCAGGGGTTTCAGAGTGGGCAGTACTTGATAAAGTCGGGATGTTTCAGTTCTTGCTTCCCCCCAACATTCAATAGAGAGGACAACTGGGAATGGATGCAAACTTTATAAACACGATGGTCTCGGGTGGGGAACAGCTGCCAGGTTTGCCACTCGTGTGCATTTCAGAGTCCTGATGTAGTATTGGAAGAGGAGAGGGAACAGGCAGGTTTACATACCATGGAAACTGGTTCATAGGCCATAAGTGAAAGATATGGAACTGTAATTGATGAATAAATACAATGAGGAGCACATTTAGAAAAAGTAGGGGTATTTCTATTAATATTTTAGGGTTAACATTAAAATTGGGATTGATAAGGATTATAAATTCATAAAATATTAAGTGACCATGAATCGCTCATATTTTACCTATTGATTGAGAATGAAATAAGGAAAATAAGTTTTATGAAACACAGCCCTTTTGAAATCATGTCTGGTAGCATAGTCTCACTTGAATGATTTGTCAAATGAGTACTATCATGTCAATGAAAATATTCTCACAATGGCTGGAAATTGAAGCATCACACACATGTAAAGTTTTCTTTTCACTTCAAATATGAAAATAGAAGGTGTATGGAAATTTACATATCTTTGACAAGACTAGAAATAAACTGTCATTTTCTTATATGATGCCCTGTGCTCTAAATCAATTCCATACCAGGTTGCTTGTAAAAGGAATCACCTCACATCTTTTCTTAACATCACCTGAAATCTGACCACTTGATTATTAACTCAGCCTCCACAACCTTAAAAGTAGCCCTAACATACAGGCTTAAAGGAGTTAAAATTTTACTGGTATATACCCTTCCTTAATTGCACCTGGTAAGCCCACCTTCCGGTGCAAAAGAAAGCACTTATAGAACATATCATGTTCTATATAAGGAATATTCTTCAAAGGGTGAGGGGGTTTCCCTCAAAGGAACTGGGTTGCTTAACAAAGGGAGGGGAAAAGAGGCAGGCACCTGTCTCACTCGTGTCTGCCTCGCCACTGCAACCTAGTTCACCTGGCACACGGAGACTCTAATAAATATCAGATGAGAGAATTCTATCAGATGGCTCAGGAGTTAGGACTCTCTGTGTCTTCAAACTTCTCATATTTCTTTGGTTCCTACTTATGTTTGACATGTATCTTTTTAAACAGTCATCTCCCTTTTGTGCAGGAGGGGAATTCTATTAATACCATTTCAACCTACTGTCTCAGTACAATTGGATAACTTCATCCCACTCAGAAACAGGCCAGACTCCATTGGGCGACACGTTCGGGGGAGAACGCTTCCAGTCCCATGTCTTTATAGGAATCTTCCAGGTCTTACCATAGTTGGCTTCGATGTATTCGATGGTTTCACAGGGCACACGAAACTTTGTGTCTACAAACTCAGTCCAGCACAGTGTAAACTTGGGAAACAGGTACCTGTGGCAAAACAGGCAATGTGGAGAGGAGTTAGGCTCCAACAGTGGAAGTTAGCTAAGGAACCCACAGCTAGTGTACTCTGGGCCAAAGGACAGTCCTCTTCCACTAAACAGCTTTGGGGAACAGATACAGGGGACATTTTGTTGTTAATTGTCTAGCATCTCCTTCCTTTCTAATGTTAACTGTATCCCAATTTCACTCCCCTAGTCCCAGTCCCTATGGTCCAAAAGTGGCTGACTCCACTCCTAGGCTCCAGAGATGGGCAAAAAAGACTCAGACCTAACCAGTAAATTATAGTCATTAGGTCAGGGAAGGGAATTTACACAAATTAGGCAAATGGAAGGCATTCTTGGAATTTCTGTTGGAACTACCGGGGGAAGAAGTGTTCTTGTGCAGAGGTTTCTAAGCTGTGGGATGGAAGCTGAGAACTGCTGGTGGCCAGCTTTGTTGTTAGCAGGGAGAGCCTGTCTGAGACTGCAGTTAAAGCAAAAAGTTGCCAAAAGAAGGAGGCAAATGATAAGAGTCTGGAAAACCCTGGGGAAGTGTTTGGGTTTGGCCGTGACAATTCCTTGAGGTGAAGTCGCTCAGTCGTGTCCGACTCTTTGCGACCCCATAGATTGTAGCCTACCAGGCTCCTCCTTCCATGGGGTTTTTCCAGGCAAGAGTACTGGAGTGGGTTGCCATTTCCTTCTCCAGAGGATATTCTCAACCCAGGAATCGAACCTGGGTCTCCCACATTGTAGGCAGACGCTTTACCATCTGAGCCACCAGGGAAGCCCTAAATATATAAATATTCTTTTTAAATACATTTCTAGTATTTGAAATTCATATACATCGAGGGAGGTACATATAGCAAGTGAGAGAGGAAACAAAACCTTCCTAGTTAGCCAAAGAACCTAAATCAATCCTGGCAATATATGACATTTTCCAACAACAGCATCACAAATACTTGTGTCTTTGTGACAGGTCAAGTTAATTTCTCTGTCCTGGGTTTCACTGTGGTCCTAAATGGCTTTTGATAACACTAGAGAGCTAAAGAAGAAATTCCCAGGCTCAGTCAGAGTATTTCTTAAACTCTTTTCCTAACTTGTACAGTACTGAGAATTTCATACCACAATATGTGAACAAGGTAAGACCCAATATATATTGGCTTTTTAAGCAAAGCTTCACCCCACCCCCTCCTCAGATGCAGGAATAGAGATCCTATGCTTGGATGTTCTGTACTTCAACAATAATTCTCTGAAAAAAAACAGTTATACAAACCACCTTCTTCCTGCTCTGCCTTTTATCACCTGAACTTTTTAATTTCTATTCTCAGTCTCAAACTTTTTTCTTATTTTTAATAGGTTGCACATCATTAAATCTCTATCAAATTCAAACTGCTACTAAAAGAACCCAACTAAAGAACACTAAAATAAGCAGCATCCGTGTAAGGTGATGCTTCCTTCACAGCATGGACTTTTCAGGGAAAAAGACAGGCATGACTCTAAGATGCTCTCCCAGGCTTCTTCCTTGCTTCCATTCCTCACAAGAACCCACCCCCTATTCCCCTTTTTTCCCTTTCTTTCTTTCATCTCAAATGCAAAAGAATCTCTCTAAGCTAGCCCAAGGAATATGTTATAATGAATTTAACTCAACTCATAGCAGAATTATTTCAATTAGTAAGCTTTGTTACTAAAACACATTTCTTAAAGGTATTTTGGATCAGTAAAAAGCTCTATATTACAAAGGGAACTAGCAGGTTTGTTAGATTTAAGTTTATATAGTTTATATTACAGACTGTGTTGTTGCTTTCTGAGAAATATTTCTGTGTTGTTGCTTTCTGGGAAATATTTCTTTCCTTCACAACATGGTAAGAACCTTTAGTAATAAGATTTGAAGTAGCAATACCAGAGATGAAAGAGATGTAAAATATCAGAGGATTAAATAAAAAAGAACAGAGAAAAAACAGATTCAAAGTGTAATCATATTATAGAAAAAGGGATCTAACGGGGATGTTCTTCAAGGAAAGGTCAATTCTCATATATTTTGCTTCTCAATATCATGTTTTACTACCAGATGAACTTAAAGCCACAGATGAAAATGACAGGCTGAGCAATTCTAAAGAAAGCAACAAGTCCTTTCTACCCAAACCAATAGGTGCTGGCAGTTAATAGACAATCCCAGCTGGCTGCTATGAAAAGAAGGCCACAGCAAATTTCAATGCTGAGGAAGAAATAGGATACAGCATAGTTCCACCATCTGCTGGTCCCAATTTTACTCTGCACACTCATATTCATGGAATTGCTTATTTTGCCATGAGATATAACCATCCATCATCAGCCTCTACCGTCCGCAATCAGATGCTGGTCAGCAGAATGTCCACCTGTCGCATCTTATCAAGTTGACACACTGAAGTTGAAATGAGACAGAAATCATGGTCTATCTAGTAAAATAGGCCAGGAAACTTCTCTCTCAAATTTTATCCTCTACAGTTTTAGAAAAGAGGTACAAGAATGAAAAGAATGAAAAAACATCCCATTTAGATCCCTGGCGTGCTCCAGTCCACGGGGTCACAAAGAGTCGGACATGACTGAGTGATTGAACTGAACTGAAAAGAATGAAAACCCAGGATGACAGGGTGGGTGAGAATACTAAAAATTTTATCAAAGCTTTCATAAAATAAAATGTTCAAACTTTCACTGAACAATGAAAGGTTTACAAACAAAAACAAAACATTTAAAATATATAAAGAATCTTAAAATTACTCAAAGACAATTTAACTCAAATGTTTATTTTTGTTCCTAAATAGAAATATCCCTAAAACTGTGGTTTTCTTTTCACCAGATAATTTTTAAGCCTTTCAGCAAAAAGAAAACTCCAGCTTCCTAGGAAAAGAAGGAAGGTAAACAAACCATAAAATGTAAAACCTGACTGTAAAATGGGATTGTGGAGAGGAAGTTGTGGGGGTAGGGTGTTAAGTGACTCAGAACAGCACACTCTGTCCAGGTTACCAGTGAATAATAACTAAGACTATAATATAGTCAATGTTATTTTAGCTTTTAAAGCCCAGATTAAGTTCTCCTAAGCAGTTTTTACTTTAAAGCTCTGAGATAGGATCCAAAATGTGAACAGATTTAATTCAGACTAAGCAAGCCCCAATCAGAATGTAAGTTCAAGGGATCTTATCACACACAAAAAAATCCATTTATTTTCTATTTCATACCACTTTTACTTCATTTTAGTTTTGCAAAAAACAGTAGTTAGAATTTAGTTGGAATAGATCATTTTTTCCCTCACAGACATCCTTAAAATCTGTAAAACTACTTATTGGTGGCTGGATAAACTAATTTCATCAATTGTACAAACTATAAACATAATAGCTAAGTGACAAACACTGTTTTTACTGTTGTTAGTTAGCTAGGCTAAGTGAGAATCTATTACAACCGAATCTGACCTTTTTAAACTTAAGTTTGCATTAAACTCGAGTTGGAATAGCAAAGCCATTTTTTAAAGAATTTCTTACAAAACAACACTAGTGTATTCTCATTACCAATTCTGTCTCCACTTTTAACTCTTAATGTCTTTTTCTTGTGTAATTGCAGTACCTAAGCCCTCTAGCATACTGCTTAATAAAAGCAGAGACAGCACACATTCTTAGGTTTTATTTTTTTAAGAGAAGGGCTTCTGAACATAGAAGGAAAAAAAAAAAACCTACAGCCTGTTATACAAAGTGAAGTAAGTCAGAAAGAAACAAATATTGTGTATTAACGCATGTATGTAGAATCTAGAAAAATTGTACTGATGAACCTATTTGGAGGCAAGGAATGGAGACACAGATGTAGGGAACAGACCTGCAGACACAACGGGGGAAGGAGAGGGTGGGAGGAATGGAGGAAGTAGCCAAAGGCATATATACACTATCATGTAAAATAGATAGCTGGTGAGAAGTTGCTATGTAACTCAAGGAGCCCAGCATGGCACTCTATGATGACCCAGAGGGGTGGGGTGATGGGAGCTGGAAGGCTCAAGAGGGAGGGGATATATGTATAATTATGGCTAATTCACATTGTTGTAGGACAGAAACAACACAGTACTGTAAAGCAATTTCCCTCCAATTAAAAACTAAATTTAATTAAAATTAATTAATGATTAAGAAAAGGACAAGCGCTTCTGAAGTTTTACCATTAAATATGATTGCTCACTTTAGGTCTTTGGTATATTCCCTTTACCAGGTTTAAAGAAATTTCAGATCCCTTTTACTCTAAGTTTACTAAAAGGTCTTTTGTTATTGTTAATTATGAAATATATCAAATGTCTTTAATGTCACCTACAGAAATAATCATGTACTTTTTAATTCCTTTAATCTTCAAGTGTTGAGAATTACACTAATATACACACACTACAAAATTCTATTCTTTTGCATTTCATTTAGAATATTTTCCTCTGTGTTCACTAAGACAGTAATTTCCCTTGGAATGTTTTTTTGGTACTGTTCAAGTTCAGTTTTGCTATTAGTCAAAATGAATGCATTAAAGTTTTTTTTTTTTCCCCAAAATGAATTACTTAATATAGGGAATAATCTATACTATGAAGGCATTGTAAAAGTTTCCCATAGATTTTCTAAGTTTTTGGTAGGGAAAAAAAAAGAAAAGGAGGATTTTTAATTAGCAATTCAATTTCATTAATGAGTATAAGTTATCTAGGTGTTGAGTTGATATTGCTATTATTTCCAGAAAGTTTTATCATTTTCCACATTTTACCTAATTATCACACTTGAGACTTATCTTCAGTTCAGTTCAGTCCCTCAGTCGTGTCCAACTCCGCAACCCCATGAATTGCAGCATGCCAGGCCTCCCTGTCCATCACCATCTCCCGGAGTTCACTCAAACTCACATCCATCGAGTCCATGATGCCATCCAGCCATCTCATCCTCGGTCGTCCCCTTCTCCTCCTGCCCCCAATCCCTCCCAGCATCACAGTCTTTTCCAATGAGTCAACTCTTCACATGAGGTGGCCAAAGTACTGGAGTTTCAGCTTTAGCATCATTCCTTCCAAAGAACACCCAGGGCTGATCTCCTTTAGAATGGACTGGTTGGATCTCCTTGCAGTCCAAGGGACTCTCAAGAGTCTTCTCCAACACCACACTTCAAAAGCATCAATTCTTCAGCGCTCAGCTTTCTTCACAGTCCAACTCTCACATCCATACATGACTACTGGAAAAACCATAGCCTTGACTAGACAGACCTTTGTTGGCAAAGTAACGCCTCTGCTTTTGAATATGCTATCTAGGTTGATCATAACTTTTCTTCCAAGCAGTAAGCGTCTTTTAATTTCATGGCTGCAGTCACCATCTGCAGTGATTTTGGAGCCCCCAAAAAATAAAGTCTGACACTGTTTCCACTGTTTCTCCATCTATTCCCCATGAAGTGATGGGACCGGATGCCATGATCTTCGTTTTCTGAATGTTGAGCTTTAAGCCAACTTTTTCGCTCTCCTCTTTCACTTTCATCAAGAGGCTTTTTAGTTCCTCTTCACTTTCTGCCATAAGGGTGGTGTCATCTGCAAACCTGAGGTTATTGATATTTCTCCTGGCAATCTTGATTCCAGCTTGTGCTTCCTCCAGCCCAGCATTTCTCATGATGTACTCTGCATATAAGTTAAATAAGCAGGGTGACAATAAACAGCCTTAATGTACTACTATTCTTATTTGGAACCAGTCTGTTGTTCCATGTCCAGTTCTAACTGTTGCTTCCTGACCTGCATATAGGTTTCTCAAGAGGCAGGTCAGGTGGTCTTGTAGTCTCATCTCTTTCAGAATTTTCCAGTTTCTTGTGATCCACACAAAGGCTTTGGCATAGTCAATAAAGCAGAAATAGGTGTTTTCCTGAAACTCTCTTGCTTTTTCCATGATCCAGTGGATGTTGGCAATTTGATCTCTGGTTCCTCTGCCTTTTCTAAAACCAGCTTGAACATCTGGAAGTGCATGGTTCACATACTGCTGAAGCCTGGCTTGGAGAATTTTGAGCATTACTTTACTACCATGTGAGATGAGTGCAATTGTGCGGTAGTTTGAGCATTCTTTGGCATTGCCTTTCTTTGGGATTGAAATGAAAAGTGACCTTTTCCAGTCCCGTGGCCACTGCTGAGTTTTCTGGCATATTGCTGGCATATTGAGTGCAGCACTTTCACAGCATCATCTTTCAGGATTTCAAATAGCTCAACTGGAATTCCATCACCTCCACTAGCTTTGTTCGCAGTGATGCTTTCTAAGGCCCACTTGACTTCCCATACGAGGATGTCTGGCTCTAGGTGAGTGATCATACCACCGTGATTATCTTGGTCATGAAGATCTTTTTTGTACAGTTCTTCTGTGTATTCTTGCCACCTCTTCTTAATATCTTCTGCTTCTGTTAGATCCATACCACTTCTGTCCTTTATCAAGCCTATCTTTGCATGAAGTGTTCCCTTGGTGTCTCTCATTTTCTTGAAGAGATCTCTAGTCTTTCCCATTCTGTTGTTTTCCTCTATTTCTTTGCATTGATCGCTAAAGAAGGCTTTCTTATCTCTCCTTGCTATTCTCTGGAACTCTGCATTCAGATGCTTATATCTTTCCTTTTCTCCTTTGCTTTTCGCTTCTCTTCTTTTCACAGCTATTTGTAAGGCCTCCCCAGACAGGCATTTTGCATTTTTGCATTTCTTTTCCACGGGGATGGTCTTGATCCCTGCCTCCTGTACAATGTCACCAACCTCCATCCATAGTTCATCAGGCTCTCTATCTATCAGATATAGTCCCTTAAAACTATTTCTCACTTCCACTGTATAATCATAAGGGAGTTGATACAGGTCATACCTGAATGGTCTAGTGTTTTTCCCTAGTTTCTTCAATTTAAGTCTGAATTTGGCAATAAGGAGCTCATGATCTGAGCCACAGTCAGCTCCCGGTCTTGTTTTTGCTGACTGTATAGAGCTTCTCCATCTTTGGCTGCAAAGAATATAATCAATCTGATTTCGGTGTTGACCATCTGGTGATGTCCATGTGTAGAGTCTTCTCTTGTGTTGTTGGAAGAGGGTGTTTGCTATGTCCAGTGTGTTTTCTTGGCAAAACTCTCTTAGCCTTTGCCCTGCTTCATTCCGTATTCCAAGGCCAAATTTACTCCAGGTGTTTCTTGAATTCCTACTTTTGCATTCCAGTCCCCTATAATGAAAAGGACATCTTTTTTGGGTGTTAGTTCTAAAAGGTCTTGTAGGTCTTCATAGAACCATTCAACTTCAGCTTCTTCAGTGTTACTGGTTGGGGCATAGACTTGTATTACTACCGCTCCTTGGTGAGACTTGTCTTAGTAGTCCACAGATTTTCTTTTCAGTCAGTGTAACAAAGCCGAGAGCATAAACTCTAAAGCCAGACATCCAGGGCTTGAGTATTGAATATTGTCATTAATTTTAAGATTTATAATTTAAGAACTAGCATTTTGATTTGTTGGTCTTTGATACTGTTTTTTTATTTCATTAATTTCTTCTCTAGGTTTCCTTTCTTCACTTTCCTTGGGCTGACTGTGCTGTTCTTTTAATTTCTTCAGTTGGTAACTTTATTTTTTAAAATCTATTCTTTCATACTTACTGTTTTCAAGGCTACAAGGTTACCTCTAACCTTTTAACTGAATTCTACAAGTTTTGATATGTAGTACATTTATCAACTTGTGTAAATGCTCCATTTATAGTGGATAGGAAAGTGTATTCACCATTTGCTGGATGAAGACTTTTATATATCAATACATCAAATAGGTCAAGCTTGTTGATTCTGTCCATATCTTCAATATTTTGGGGATTCCCTGGTGGCTCAGATGGTAAAGAATCTGCCTGCAATATAGGAGACCTGGGTTCAATCCCTGGGTTGGAAAGATCCCCTGGAGAAAGGAACAGCTACCCACTCCAGTATTCTGGCCTGGAGAATTCTATGGACAGAACAGCTTGGCATGCTATAGTCCATGCGTCACAAAGAGTCAGACACAACTTTCACTTCACTTCAGTATTTTTACTGACATTTTCTTTGCTTGAATGAGCAGTTTTTAAAATAAAATTATTACCAAAATCTCCCACCAGAATTGTGGACATGTCAAATTTTCATCATAATTTCATCAGTTTTCAATTTATATATTTCAAAGGTATATTGCTACAGTCATTACAGTTACAGTCATAAATATTTCTTCTTCTTGGTGGACTATTCCTGTGTAAAATTATGTAGTGGGCCTTTTAATCCTTTAACATCCTTTAACATTCCCTTCAATAAAATTCTACTTTGTCTGATACTAAAATTACAGTGCAATTTTCCTTGGTTAATAATAGCTGGGTATATCTTTTCCATCCCCATAATTTTCAAGCTTCCTGTGTGGTTTTGCTTTAATTTTGCTTTTTCCAAGCATGTTATAGCTAAATGGTGTTTTATTTGATGATCTTTATCTTTTTATAGGTTAGCTTAATCTGTGAATATTTACTGTAATAAATTATGTAGTTGAACATATTTTGAACTCTATAGCTAGACTGTCTGATTTCATGTCCTGGATTCACCAATTATTAGTTGTGTGACCTTGGCCAATCTCTTTGTCCTTTGCCCTCATTTATAAAATGAGGGTACTAGCAGTACCTCAGAGAGATATTAGCATAGAATGAATATATAAATGTAAAGTGCACAGAATAGTATGCAACACACATGTAACAATGCTGACTATTTTATGCTTATTTTTACCTGTTTTCAGTTTACTATACTTTTTCTTTGTCCCACCTTTCCTACTTTCATTTGGATTGGTAAAGGTTTATAAATTATCTTTTGTTCTGCTTGTCTAGAAGTTTCAAATAATACTTCTATCCAGTAGGAATTAATGTCTGTAATATTTACTGTTTATTTTTCAGCAAATGTAACACTATAAAATTTTCTAATAAAGACTAAATGTATGCAGAATCTTTATACTCTTCCTTTACATGGGACTTAGTATACTTTTTCCTTGAAAACATAATAAATCTCCTTCTCAACTTATTTTTAACATACTGTCTTCTTTTTGTAAACCAGACAAGAGCTAACAAATTTACTGAGATGTTTGATCCATTTCTGTGGCCACCATTATTCCATATATATCAACTCTTCCTTCTGGGTTCTTAAATAGAGTTTTAATGTACATCTGTAAAAAATAAACTTTCTTAGTCTTTGTACATATCCAAATGCGTTTATCTTGACCTCCCTCTTGAGTACTAGTTTTAAGTGTACATAACATTCTTACTTCAGAGTTATTTCTCCTCAACTTTTGGAAGATGTTACTCCATTATCTTCTGTGCTCTATTGTTGCTGAGGTATATCTGCTTTTCTTCTATGAGCAATCTATTGTCTCTGGTAACCTGTAAATTTTTTTGATTTGGGTATTATTGTTTCTTTAAGAAGCATCCAGATGTAGATTTATTATTTATCCTGCTTCAGTTCAGTTCAGTTCAGTCACTCAGTCGTGTCTGACTCTTTGCCATCCCATGAACTGCAACACGCCAGGCCTCCCTGTCCATCACCAACTCCCAGAGTCCACCCAAACCCATGTCCATCGAGTCGGTGATGCCATCCAACCATCTCATCCTCTGTCGTCCCCTTCTCCTCCTGCCCTCAATCTTTCCAGCATCATGGTCTTTTCCAATGAGTCAGCTCTTCGCATCAGGTGGTCAAAGTATTGGAGTTTCAGCTTTATCATCAGTCCTTCCAAAGAACACCCAGGACTGATCTCCTTTAGGATGGATTGGTTGGATCTCCATGCAGTCCAAGGTGGTCATGTATGGATGTGAGAGCTGGACTATAAAGAAAGCTGAGCACAGAATTGATGCTTTTCAACTGTTGAAATGGAGAAGACTCTTGAGAGTCCCTTGGACGGCAAGGAAATCCAACCAGGAGATCAGCCCTGCGTATTCATTGGAAGGACTGATGTTGAAGCTGAAATTCCAATACTTTGGCCACCTGATGCGAAGAGCTGACTCATTTGAAAAGACCCTGATGCTGAGAAAGATTGAGGGCAGGAGGAGAAGGGCACGACAGAGGATGAGATGGCTGGATGGCGTCACCGACTCGATGGACATGGGTTTGGGTGTACTCTGGGAGTTGGTGAGGGAAGGGAGGCCTGGCGTGCTACGGTTCATGGAAACGCAGAGTCAGATACGACTGACCAACTGAACTGAACTGACTAGATGGACCTCTGTTGGCAAAGTAATGTCTCTGTTTTTTAATGTGCTGTCTAGGTTGGTCATAACTTTCCTTCCAAGGAGTAAGTGTCTTTTAATTTCATGGCTGCAGTCACCATCTGCAGTGATTTTGGAGCCGAGAAAAATAAAGTCAGCCACTGTTTTCACTGTTTCCCCATCTATTTCCCATGAAGTGATGGGACCGGATGCCATGATCTTTGTTTTCTGAATGTTGAGCTTTAAGCCAACTTTCCCCACTCTCCTCTTTCACTTTCATTAAGTGCTTTTTAGTTCCTCTTCACTTTCTTCCATAAGGGTGGTGTCATCTGCATACCTGAGGTTATTGATATTTCTCTCGGCAATCTTGATTCCAGCTTGTGCTTCCTCCAGCCCAGCATTTCTCATGACGTACTCTGCATATATGTTAAATAAGCAGGATGACAACAGACAGCCTTAACGTACTCCTTTTTCTATTTTGAACCAGTTTGTTGTTCCATGTCCAGTTATAACTATTTGATCCTGACCTGCATACAGATTTCTTAAGAGGCAGGTCAGGTGGTCTGGTATTCCCATCTCTTTCAGAATTTTCCACAGTTTATTGTGATCCACATAGTCAAAGGATTTGGCATAGTCAATAAAGCAGAAATAGGTATTTTTCTGAAACTCTCTTGCTTTTTCCATGATCCAGTGGATGTTGGCAATTTGATCTCTGGTTCCTCTGCCTTTTCTAAAACCAGCTTGAACATCTGGAAGTGCATGGTTCACATACTGCTGAAGCCTGGCTTGGAGAATTTTGAGCATTACTTTACTACCATGTGAGATGAGTGCAATTGTGCGGTAGTTTGAGCATTCTTTGGCATTGCCTTTCTTTGGGATTGAAATGAAAAGTGACCTTTTCCAGTCCCGTGGCCACTGCTGAGTTTTCTGGCATATTGCTGGCATATTGAGTGCAGCACTTTCACAGCATCATCTTTCAGGATTTCAAATAGCTCAACTGGAATTCCATCACCTCCACTAGTTTTGTTCGTAGTGATGCTTCCTAAGGCCCTCTTAACTTCACATTTCAGGATGTCTGGTTCTAGGTGAGTGATCACACCATTGTGATTATCTGGGTTGTGAGGATCTTTTTTGCACAGTTCCTCCGTGTATTCTTGCCACCTTTTCTTAATATCTTCTGCTTCTGTTAGGTCCATTTCTGTCCTTTATTGAGCCCGTCTTATCTCTAATTTTCTGGAAGAGATCTCTAGTCTTTCCCATTCTATTATTTTCCTCTATTTCTTTGTACTCAAAAATGAGGAAGGCTTTCTTATCTCTCCTTGCTATTCTCTGGAACTCTGCATTCAAATGGGTATATCTTTCCTTTTCTCCTTTGCTTTTCTCTTCCCTTCTTTTCACAGCTATTTGTAAACCCTCCTCAGACAGCCATTTTGCTTCTTTGCATTTCTTTTTCTTGGGGATGGTCTTGCTCCCTGTCTCCTGTACAATGTCACAGACCTCTGTCCATAGTTCATCTGGTACTCTGTCATTCAGATCTACTCCCTTAAATCTATTTGTCACTTCCACTCTATAATCATAAGGGATATGATTTAGGTCATACCTGTATGGTGTAGTGGTTCCCCACTTTCTTCAATTTATCCTGCTCATCTCTCTTTAATATAGAAATTCTTTTTAAATACTGCTTTTTCATTATTTACTCCATTCTCTTTTAGATCAGCTATGTGTTTTAGATATGTCCATCAGTAATATTTAGAGCAAAGGGAATATGACAAAGTGAGAATTACTCTGCCACATTAATCATGTCATTAGCATCGATTCTGCCCATAGTTTTCTAAACATTCCTAAGAATCAACTGTTGAAAACCAAAGTTACAGCATGCTGACTAGTATTTTTTGAACCATCTCTTCCACTAAACTCCTCACAATCCTGCCACAGATAATACAGAAGCAAAAGACATAATAGAGATATGGTTAACAAACTTTTCATAGACTGTGCTAGAATATAGTCTTTCTGAGGTTTTTATTGATTCCATACACCAATCCTGTCCCAAACTTCTAACATATAATGAATATATATATATAGCATATATATATTTATAAGATAAAATTCTACCCATTGAACCTTGGGTATGCCACTGACTTCCACTGTGAATTGAGTGATCCCATCTATTCTATTGGCAAACTCTCCTATGCAATCTCCATAGGACAGAACTAAACTAGAGAACTAGAAGAAATTTATATCACCAATGAGTAGAAAAATTAAAGCCTGTATCATTTAACAGCTGAATGCACATGCCTAACAACCATATCAAAAACTATTCATTTAAAGCATGCACAAAACTTTTCTTTAAGGTCACAGGACAAAGCCTCTGGACATTTTTATTTCTACTGCATAACTTTCAAAAACTGTATCTTTAGCTCATTAACAAGTTATTAGACTCCAGCTGTGCTTGCTTTGTCTCAGACAATTTGTATAGTATTCCTTTTCAATATAACAGATAATGAAAAAAGGAGATTAAGTTATGATTTCAAATTTCATACTAAACATATAAAAGGCTTCTTTTATTTTGATCTCAGCTTATCCAATTTGTCCAAGCTGATGCAAAAGGCTCCAAGTTTATCACTGCAATTAGGTCTGCCTTGATCAAATTCATGATTTCTGGTCCCAGATATCCTCTTGTTTCGACCTGTGATCTTGGGCGCTTTTCTCTTAGCATAAATTTTCTAAGTCATAGATTTTTTTGTTTTTCAATGTTTTAAATCAGTTTTTCAAGGTGCAATTTACACATAATGAAAAGCACCCATTTCAAATTTTGACAGATATATACACCTGGGTTACCACTAAAATAATCAAGATATAAAACATTTCTACCACCCTGGTTCCCTAAAGCTCTCTGCTTCTGTGGCAGGCATACGGTCAATCCACCGTGGCCCCTGGTGATCAATGACCTTTTTATATTCTTGACTGCTTTTGCCTGCTTTTTGCCTGCTTTACAATCTCAAATAAATGCAGGTACATAGTACATATTCTGCTTATCTGACTTCTTCCACTTAACACAAGGTTTTGGAGATTCATCCATGTTACTGCATGTATCAGTAGTTGGTTCCTCTCTCTTGCTAAGCAGAATTCCATTGTTTGAACATACCATAACTTGTCTATTTGGTCACCAAAAGATGGGCATTTGGGTTGTTTTCATTTTTTGGCTACCATGAATAAAACTGCTATGAACTCTTTAAAATTTTAATGAAAATTTGTTTTCAATTCTATCAGAATACTACCTTATAGAGTCTCTTATATATTCAAACAACAAAATATGTCTTAAAAACAAAATTTATTTCACGTAAGTAAAAAGCTGACTATTCATTATGAGGTAATCATCTCTTAAAAAAAAACAAATGAAGAACTACCACTTCTATATAGTGTATAAGAAATACAATTACCATATAATATGCATTCAGTGTCCCCGCCCTTGATGGTTTGGATTAAGGAGGCCTAAATATAGTCTAAATGTTGTAAAATATGAAGGTATAAACAGAGTTGGAAATATGACATCATTTTTAGTAAAGCTAATGTTTTAAATGCATTCATTTAAAGAAATTATTCAAATCTGTCTTTTTAGATTCACAGCTGTAAGTACTCAAAAGAGAAATGTGTTTTTTGAGAGCTAAAACTATGGAAGCATAGTTATCAATCTATGGAGCTGAGAGAGCCTATGAGTGGGGAGTCAACAATCAATACCACTTTTACTTCTTTTGAAGCTGTGACTGAAAATAACTGAGGGAACAACTTCATGGCTTTGATTCTCCAAAGGTGCTAGGTTGGATCAAGTCATCAATCCAGGGTCACCCTTACATCTTAAGGCAACACTACAGACTGTGTTTAAGAGGACTTGATATTAGTTTCCAGTAATGCTCAGGTCTCACTCAGCTTGATAGATTTATCAGGATTGATTTTACCTATAATTCAGAAAGGACAGATAAATCAGCAAAAGTACCCAAATACACCATAAGAGAGGTAAACAGAAAAGAAAAATCTATGGAAATTCAAAGGAAGAGGAGATTTATTTCCATTTAGAGGAACTGAGGAGCAACTTCTAAATGGAGGCAACTCAGTACCCTCGCATAGCAGAACTGGGACATGGAATGATGTCTAATAACCTGGTACTACTAGTGATATACTTAAAATCTTGGACCAAAATCAAGTTTCAAAAGGCTGAGGTCTAAATGCAATGTGGGATCTTGGATTAGATCCCAGAGCAGAAAAAGGACATTAGCAGAAAAACTGGTGAAGAACAGATAACATTTAGTTAACTGTAATGCACCAAGACTGGTTTCATAGTTTTGACAAAAGTACCATGGTAACAATATGTTAACATTAAGGTAAACTGGGTAACTGTATCCAGAAACTCATTATATTATCTTTTCTGTGAATCTAAAATTATCACAAAATTAGCTGTCTTTTTTTTTAAAAATAGGGGGAAAAAAGGCAGGGAAAATAAAGCATGCTGACAAGGACGACTGAGGAGGCCTGTAGATCTGCAAAGTGCCTTAAAAGAGTCAAAGGATAAAACAAAACACTGAGGGTAAAATCTTGTATGTTTACTGTTACCAGAAGATTGCCCAATTACCCCTCTAGTTCTCAAACAGTACAATAAAATGATAATAATAATTCTACTTCTGGGAATCTATTCAAAGAAACAATCCCTAGTAAAACTTTCACTTAATGTTCAAAGATGCTCACAGAATTTTTTAGTAATAAAAAATGGAAACAATCTAAATATAAAAATAGTTCAATAAACCTATTATTAGACCCTTCTCCATATTCCTCCCAAGTCTATCTAACAAACTTCTCTATATTTTATGCCACACTTCCTTGTCATTAATTCTAGATAGAGTTGATCTGTATCTCAACTATACATGACATCTATTTAAATCATGTTCTGCCAATAGAGTACTTTAATATCTGTTTCATGGTCTAGACTATGAGATTCTTGAGAGCAGAAACTAAGTTATATTTACATCAGAATCCTTGGCACATAGCAGTTAGCAAATAAATTCTTCAGAAATAAAATGTTAAATTATATAGGAGTCACACTTGGATAAGCCTTGTCCCACAGAGGACAAATCCAATTTTTTTGAAGATCTATATAGTAAGCAGAAGCTGCATATAACAGAAGGTCTAAGGAACCCACAACTAGCCCTGGGGTGGTAAATTTTCTATCAGTGGATACAGAGGTAGCTGTAATATTCTGACAATGTCAATAAACAGAAGGGCTCTTTTCACGGAGGGAGTATTAACAATATGACTGAGATTGTGGTGACAGTGTATTGTATGCGGGTTGGAATACAGACTCTAAAGTGATATGGCCCAAGTCTCAGTCTTAGCTCTGCCTTAATTTCCTCATCCATAAAATGAGGCTGACAGTAAACCTCCCTTATAAATTTGTGGTGAGGGTTAAATGAGATGATGCATATAAAAGCTTGGCATAGTGCCAAGAACACAGTAAATATTCAATAGAAGTTAAATTTTGTTATTACCATTTTTATTACCTCTTAAACTTCTGGCCTTCACTTACATTAGTTGATTCAGATGTGAAGGAAAGAAATAATCCAGAGGAATCTGGGCATCTATAAGAACTGTAAAGCTGTGGAATGAAACTTTCACAGCTGGAGGCAAGGTTAATATATTTATTCATCACCTTTTATCACTGGTGATTGGAACTTGGAGAAGAAAAATAAATATTAAAAATCTAGACAATATTTAAGAAGAGAATTTAGATTTTAGGTGAAAGTACAGGCTTAGACTAAGAACTAAAGATGGAAGAATTATGAGACCTGGGAAAAAAATGCTTACCCAGAGTAACTAATACAAGTTAACACTGGTTAAAAGTCCTATGCTTTTACCAGTGCAACATGAGTAGTAATAGTAAAAGAATAATAATATGGTAATTACAGTTGCAGCTGTGGCTAATACTTTTACAGTACTTATATGCCAGGTACTATTCTAAATGCATTACTACATGTATTAACTCATTTAACCTATTAACTCTTAGACTGAAGCATGTGGGCTTAAGAATCCAACAGGTCTTAAGTTAAATCTTGGCCCTATCACTAATGGCCAGAGAACCTTCAGCAAGTTACTTCACTTTTCTGAGCTTTAGATTTCCTCATATCTAACTGGGAGTGAGAATATCTAACCCACAGGGAACATGTGAGGATGATCTGAGAGTAAATCATAAAACACCTATCGTTGTGCCTGATATATAGGTAGATACCCTGGTAGCTATAACTTTATCATTTGCTATCAATATTGTAATCATAATTCAATCTTATGACCAAAACATCATTCTGAAGGCATGCAGAGCATGCAGAGCAAAGTTTTAAAAGGGGGAACCTTTTGCTTCCTTCCTGAGTTCCTCTTCAACTTCATACAAAACTGTGAAAGTGAAAGTGTTAATTGCTCAGTCACATCTGACTCTTTGCAACCCCATGGATTGTAGCCTGCCAGGCTCCCCTGTCCATGGAATTCTCTAGGCAAGAATATTGGAGTGGGTAGCCATTCTCTTCTTCAGGGGATCTTCCCAACCCAGGTCTCCTGTATTGCAGGCAGATTCTTAACCCTCTGAACCATTAAAAAATGGTAAGTATTCTATTATCATTAAGTTTTTTCTCAGAATAAACTACACATGAATAAAAAGCAGATTATAAAAAGACCCTTAGACTAGGTTTAAAGATTTTTCCCTCTAGGAATAGTAGTGGTGATAATTCTACAGTTTCTTACAGTAAATAGTGCTGAAAAGAATGAAAATGGCATATGGCTGGGGGAATCTTCCAAAGAAACTACTCTTCACAACCATCCCCTGTTCTTTTCTCTGCCTTTTAAGGTCACAGTAACATGATAGAAAATCTGGGACTCAAACCATCTGTCCAGGCAGTTCTATCACTGTTCATTTCTCTCATTAAATAATCAGAACACTTCACACTTCCCAAACACTGCTACCATAAAGAGCAGTTAAAGCAGAATGAAAGAAGCTTTTTCTAGCCAGAGATGTAGTGGTTAGAAACGCACAGTTCTTTTGAGGTTTGACATGGGATCATGCCAGTGGGAACAAAGAAATCCAAGCTTTAGAAGAAAAATTAAGAATAACAGGATTATAATACAAGCTCCAGAAACAAAAGGTGACATTCTCATGAGGTCTCTAAGAACAGATGTGGCAGTTTAATATTGAGATAATTACACAGGTTTCTGATTTATAAATTTCTTATAAGACTAAGAAGAGGAATAGTTTTCTTTACTACTACTGAGAGTATTAATAATAGCAACTAATAACTTCTTAGCACTCAAGATATGTTTAATTCTCTTCAAAACCCTTTTTGTGGATTAACTCAGCTCTTAAAACCATTCTATGTAGCAATTTCTATTATTATTCTCATTTGACATTTGAGGAAATTTAGGACCAGGGAGGTTAAATAACTAGCTGGTAAAATGGAGAGCTGGGATTCAAAAGCAGACTGGCTCCATGCCTTTAATTTCTATGCTATATTACCTCACAGTTGGTTTTTTTTTTTAAGTCTGGAAATTATACATTAAGTTTGGCATCTGTATTATATTTTAATAAACAAACTAGCTAAATGTCAAAAAAACACCTCCAATATTTTAATAAACAAACTAGCTAAATGTCAAAAAAACACCTCCGTATTCACCTAGCCACAGTGAGAGTGTCAACTACATATTTATTAACTTACTAAGTATTTCTGTCTTATAATCAGAGCTTACTTAGCATGAAGGCGTTTGTTGTCATAAAGCAAAATAATATTTTATAATATATGAGCTCCAGGAACACACTCCAGGATCATGTCAATTTGGGGATACTTTATGACTTCGAGAAAAAAGGTCTGGATTATTCTCAAATCTCCAGAACAAGGTTAATATTACATGGAGACTCCTTGCCTTTAAATAAAGATTCAAATAAAGTATGTAATGTCTATGTATCCAGGAGAAACCAGTCTGAGTTTGGAATTATTCTTCTGTGCTACAGAACATTCTCCAATGTGCCCAATGGCTCAAGTTTATTCAGTGATAGAAGCCCTAATCTCAGCTAGTTGGTGAGGTAAATCTATGCTCCTGGTCATAAGAACCAGTAAGAATGACATAAGAACCATAAGAATGACAGCAGTCACACTAGCAATCATAATATTAATAACATTAAATAATTATAACAAAGGTAACCACCACTTACTGATAATAAGGGCTAAGTATCACACTAAGTGCTTCATACTGCCAGGTGTATTAGGGAGGCAGTAGGGGGTAGTGATCAAAAGTATGAACTCCAGAGACAGGCTGCTGCCTGACTTATTTGCTGTGATGTTGAACAAACGACTTAAATTCTCAGTGCCTCACAGACTATCTATGGTTGTTATGAGGATTAGATGTGTTAATACATGAAAAATGTTCCCATCAGTGCCTGACCCACAGTAGTATGAGGAGATTAATCTTCAAAAAAGCTAAAGGCTACAATTAGCTAGGGTGAAGCTGACATTTTCCAGGTCTGCCTGACTCCAGAGCCCACATTCTTTGGGTTCAGGTTCACATTCATTCTCTCTCTCTCAGAACTGTCAACAGGCCAACTGCATCATAAAGGGTATATACACAGTTACTCTACATTTTTGTCTTTTAATAATCAAGGAGTTTGACTATGGCAGCATTAAAAAAAATGCTCAAAATGCCAGTCTAATATATTATAGTCCATCAATTAATTCAGAATTGAGATACTTTCCCCCTATAATTTTCTATCTGAATCAGGTGTCTTAAAAAAGATTATAATTAGCAGTGTCTTTCCTTTCTTGTTAGCACATACAATAATGGTACATCTTACAATGCATATCACCTTACATTTGAGAAAACGTGGCAGCTGTTAACTACCATATTATCCTTTAAATGTATTCTTTAAAGTATCCTTTAAAGAATGGGCCTCAGTCTATGCTAAAGGCACATTCCAGAGCTTGCCCAGCATTCATGACCTCAGTTCCAGCCAATCCCAATCTCCTCACTTAAACTTCACTTCACCTTAACTATCTCCTTCTTACTGATCCTTACCCATTCTCATTAAATTATCAAGTTCCAACAGCTCTAACAGCCAATTGGTTTTTTGGCTCATAATCTGGGCCTAATTTTCTGTTCCTTATTTTGGCTTTCCCTTTCTGATGACTCAAGGACTTCTAATCATAATGACTTTTTGGAGTGACAAACCCAGGGGCACTTCCTCAGTCCTAATAGGTATCCTCACTTCTCAAGTGTAACTGGGAAACTCTTTGGGAAGCTGAGAAGTATCAGCTAAACAGTGGAGCCTTGATGGAGATTCCCCATCCCACCCCATTTTCAGTTACTTCCTTACTTTTACCTTCTGCAGTTATTTCTAAAGCCCCCTTTGTAAGAACTTATCTGATTCATACTTAAACTTTTTTCCTGTTTTGGCCTGAGTGCCTCCATTCCACATATGGTCAGTCTCTTCATAGAAGAAAAAAATGTCAAGTTTTACATCATCTTTTCCTTGGAAAGACAATTCCAAGCTGTCTTCTACCTAGGGAGAAGATGAAAACCTTTACAGACTGAAACAAAGGAATTAACATTTTTTAAAATCAAAAGAAAAAAAGATTCTTATGTTTTATATAGAGAGAATACAGGTCTTAACTGTTTTTCAAGCTGGAGCATCTCTGAAAGTAGCACACAATCATTAGATTTCTTTCTGAAATGTACATAAAATAATGTTGCTTTTTACAACTGAAGACAACTCAGAATAAATGACTTATAGTAGTTAAAGGATCACTCTGCAAAACATCCTGTTCCAGAGCTCCTTTCTGACTAAAAAAAAAGTAATCAAATAAAAATTATTCCCTTTTATAACCAAGTAAAACTATCAAGAAGTCATTATAATCAATAACTAAGTACTTATGTAAATGTAGTATAGAAACCCATATATCATTGCATTATATATATGAAAAAAGAAGAAATAAAAGCACAAAGGATTCTGAAAGCATTTCCCTAAGAAACTTATCCTACAAACTTATCCTCCAGGTTCCCAATGGACTTGGTATACTTGTCTGTTGTAGCACTAACCACTTAATTGTTTATGCATTTGTTTTCTCTCAGTTAGACAGTGGGCTCCTCAAGGATAAGGACTGTACTTTATTCACCTTTGCCATCCATGCAGAGCACAGTGCCAGGCAGAGACTGGGTATTAAGGAAATGTTAAGTCATTTGCTGAATGATTAGAGTTCTATTGCTTTGACTTTGACCTCAAGAAGATACTTTATTAAATTTTTAAATAAACTAGAATGATTATGATGAGGGAAGTAATTTTCCACAAACAGAACACACTCCTTGCTTTCCAGGGCAACACTTCCCAGGGAACAAGCACATTAAGAGTAAGGTGACTGCCAGGGATCATAGGCTTAGGCTATATGAATTAAATTATCTAAAAGGAGATTTCATCTAAGCCACAATGACCTGTGAGAAAATTGCTATGACCTAGGACATGTGAAATAAATAAGAAACCCAAGTAATGTTTGAAATGATTCTGTATTTTGAGTCCTTAGCAATCAATGGAATGTTTTGAGGTGATAATAATATGATGTCTATGTGAACAAAAAAATAAATGACACTTCAGGTAGGGTAGGTGGGATTCTTACTTATTATATTAATTAATTATTACATTATGCTGTTCCCTAATGTAATGGCAATAAATTCTTCTTCAAGAGTCCAAGATCATTTTCACTTTCTTGTGGTCAATAAAAAGCCAGATTTTCTAGTTTTCCTTAAATAGTGCAGAAGTCACAAGGGTAATAATTTTCTGCTGAACTCATTCTGGCCAATACTGAATGATAAAATGCTATATGAAACATCTCTGAGTTGCTTAATATAAACTTTACTTTTGAAACATGTTACTAATGAAGTGAAGCATTTTTATTACTGACCTTCCCAAATTTGTGTTTGAGTGGGAGTCCTGCATCTTGAAATGCTGAAATAATATCAGATTTGTAATCTTGTATAAAAATTCCTAGGTCAACATCTTTACTATATGGAATAATGCTGCATTGCCGATACCACCCTAAAAAAAAGGAAAAAAAAAAGGAATAAGAAAACTTTTTTAAAAACTTAAGTTTGGAAATAATTAGTAATTATTAGAATGGACAGTCTTTGTACAATGTATTTTATTTTACAGGATTAGATTTAGTGTGCTTTATCAGAATTTTAAAATTAGATCCCAACTTAATATTTATGATCATAGGAGCCAATTGTTGAAGAGTATTTCTTTTATTCCTTCCTTCCTTCACTTGCTCTGAACACTCAGCCACCTCAAGACTTTTCATGATGTACTTTAATTTCTGAATAAATTATTAGCTTTAATAATGTTAACTGAGCCATTCATTTAAAACACTGTTACTTCTTAAAATGTTTACTCATAAATCTATGATGAAGGTTGCGTTTAAGATATGCTAAAAACATAATTTAATTCTTTTGCTTAATTAATATTCCTTTCCTAAGCAGTAATTTGTAGAACTTAGTAACTCTGAATGTGTGATGGGCCATATAAAAAAGGAGAGCAGTATCAACCTCAATTTTTACATATCTTCCAAAGATATGTCTACATATTTACTATGTATCTACCTCTAAGTTAGGTGTTATTATACTTTCTAAAAGGAAAACACTTTATACCTTAATATTACTAAGGGCTCTGGGTTTTCCCTTAATATCCTGCTACTCCTTCCATTCAAAGTATTCAAAAAGTAAACAAATGTCTACAATTACCTATGGGAAATACTGTTTGGAATTCTAAACTTTAATTTCAGTTTTAACACAGATTTTTAGAAGCCAAGCACAGGAGGATCTCACATCCAGTTTAAGAAAAATCTATAATCCACATCTATCAAAAAGTCACAAATTATTAAAAATGAAAATTATTAAAATAGAAAAAAATGGAAGGCACTTTAAATATCACCTAATCCAACTTCTCTCATTTTATAAATGCTCTTATGGGGCTAAGAACTCAAAAGATATCATGAGAAATGATTAAGAAGAATTTTGGTAACAGTCCTCAAAACAATCTTGCTTCAAAAAGTTAAACCTTAGAGCATATACCACATAAACGAGATGTACTCTTTTTTGTGCAAGGCAAGGGGTGGAGATGGCTTACTCTAGCTGTAAACTCCTTGACAGGAAGAATCATGTAAATTTTCCACAAAGCTTAAATGACAAGATAACCATATATCCCTGTTTATACCTGCTGTACCATAATTACTAACAGCACTCCTTTCATTCTAAAAATGTCTCAAATTAAATAAATTATACGGTAACCCTCTAAAAGCAGAAGCAGAATTAACTTCTGTACAAATAGTTATAACTAACAGGGAACAAAAACAGCTATAATCAGCTATCATTATAAACAAGAAAGAATTCAAAAAATTTTACGATTCTAAATAATTTTACATTCCAAAGAAGTCTGATCTAATGAATAGTGGAAAGAGATTTGGAAATCTTTCTTGGATTCTATACTTTCCCATCTCAGAATAAGCAGAATGTGGTAAGACAATGATGTCCAATCAGTGATACCATCATGATGTGGAAAAGATTTGTGAAAGACCTTATAACATTCCCTTCATTGTTTCTCTTAAAAAAACTTGCTCTTAAGAAACTTTTGGTGCAATGCAAGTTGTCTGTATTGTTTGTATGTAAAGAAACAGAATACAGTTTCTTTTTAAAGAGAATAACAACCTATGGGTAGAAATAATAAAATGCTAATCTAAAGATTACCTGAGGATCACATGTAGTCTACATGTTCTGATATAAATTTTACACACATTATTTTGGGAAACACAACATGGTCTTCCTAATTTTGTCTTATGATTTTGAAGTTATTTCTTAAATAAATCCTTGCTCCATGCATTATTGTTTATTCTGTCTATAAATATGACACTTCAAATACCACTGATGTTTTGTCATCTCAGGCAGTCATCCCTAAAGCCAAAAAGGATGAAATGTCAAAAAGACAAATTATAAGCAAGAAGAATTTTACCTAGACAAGTCCCACTGCTCAGCCAGAACCGTACTCCCAACTTCTTTAATGTTTTGGCTGCTAGTTGCAACAATTCCTTTGCCCGCTTCTGAAAGGTCATAGCTTCCACAGTGTTATCATCAAGGTAGTGCTACAGATATAACAAATAGTAAGCTACTATAGCCATTTCTAAGTTCCCAGAAATATTTCTGTGACATCCAAATTAAACTTGAAAACTAACTCCATATTATAATTTTTCTAGTATAAAAATCAGGTTTCAGAATTCCTTGTTAGTCACACATTAAAATAAGACTATAAAGAGCAGATTCTAGGAGAGCCAAGTTAAAGGAGGAAGGAATATAATCAGGATTCCCAAGGGGTGAGTTTTCTTTTTTTTTTTACTTTATTTTACTTTACAATACTGTATTAGTTTTGCCATACATCAACATGAATCCGCCACGGGTATACACGTGTTCCCAATCCTGAACCCCCCTCCCACTTCCCTCCCCATACCATCTCTCTGGTGAGTTTTATATGTTCTAGTTTTACGGGAAAAGAAGGCTAATTAAGAGGGTTACAGGCATATCTGAAGTACAATGCGTTCAATGGTATTTTCATCATTCTCTAGTATAAATGCTCTTCAGGACTGAATAGTATAGTAGAAAGAACATGGGATTTTTGAAGCAGACTGTGTTCAAGTCTAATCTCACTTCATTTTATCTGTGACCCTGGGCATATCACTTCAGGAGAAAATAAGCTCTATGAGGAAAGGGACTTCATTTTGTTTATCACTGTATCTCCAATGTCTAAAACAGTGCCTGAATGAATGAGAGAATGAAAGAACAAACCTCTCTCAGATATAATTTTCTCATCAGTAATTAAAGGATAATAATTATGGTCTGCAAGAGAGCTGTGAAAATTTAACGAGCTAATGGATGACAGACAAATGTCTCACAAATTTTAAAATTCTATACAAATACTAGTCATTTATCTATAGTCTCTTCACTTTTCTTCATTTTTAGGGAGTTCTGGAACTGAAGAAAAGAACTATAAGTTCTTCACTAATGCTTCACTACCTACAGGACAAAATCTAAATTTCTTAGCATGACAAACAAGGTCACTTGTCTGTCACTTATCTCCACCCTCCTCATATTTCACTCGCCAAATATGCCACAATTTTTCAAGCCTCTGTGTCTTCATAACATGTTTCCTTTGTCTGAAATGCCCTTGACTAATAAAATCTTGAATGTTTCAGTTCCACCCTCTGAAAAACAATCTCTGATTTTCCTAGGAATACATATATATTTATTCTTCCAGGACTCCTCTTCAGTTCAACATTAGAGAGCAAAAAATTATGTTTGCTACTAGATATGTAGACACAGACCAATGAAATAATCTGTTCAATGAGCTCATAAATTACCATTTTATATACTTTTACTATAATTATTATACTTAATTCATTTTTTTGATGTAAAAAGATCAAGGGCTTCTTTATTAAATGAATTATAATTTACATACAATATTATATTAGCTTCAGGTTCTGAACACAGTGATTTGAAATTTTCATAGAGGTGTAGAAGACAGTGATTCAATATTTTCATACATTACAAAATGATCATCATGATAACTCTAATTTCCATCTGTCACCATACAGAGCTATTACAATATTACTGACTATATTCCCTATTTCATATATTACATACCCCATGACTGGAAGTTTATACCTCTTAATCCCCTTCACCTATTTTGCCCATTCTCACTTATCATTTTTCATTCTAACTGCTGATTCTATTTATATTTCCTCCAATAGGCTGTAAAAATGATTCCTTGAGGGTAGGTACTGAATCTCTCCATCAGTGTATATTCAAGAGTCAGACAGGACTGAGCGACTTCACTTTAACCTTTCACTTTCATGCACTGGAGAAGGAAATGGCAACCCACTCCAGTGTTCTTGCCTGGAGAATCCCAGGGACTGGGGAGCCTGGTGGGCTGCCATCTATGGGGTCGCACAGAGTCGGACACGACTGAAGCGACTTAGCAGCAGCAGCAGCAGCAGCATATAATATGTGACTAACACATACTGATAAATGGGTAAATAAATAAATGATTGATTAAGCCCCTCCCATGCCAACAATATCCTAAAATATCATGGCATTCTTTTACAACAGGAGGAAATATAGTTCCAAGGACCATATATTTCAAGCAAAAAGTATTCCTATGAAAAAAGAGGGATTGCGGAAGGTAAGTTACATTCTCCAGAATACGTATATGGGATCTCTTCAATATGAAAGTATATGGGATCTCTTTAATATGAAAACATCCTCAGAGCCATAATGCTGTTAGGACATATGACTGGAATGAGAGATGCATGCTCTTACCCCTGCTGCAAAGAGAAAAGCCTAGAGCTAGGAGTTTAGAGACTCAGAATTTAGTCCATGCTCAGCCAATAATGACCGTGACTTACATCTCAAGACCTCATATCTTACATTTTGAGACCTTAGTTTTCTTAAAGGTTAATGGTGAATCTTGGCTTATTTCACAGAGTAACTGAAAGGATCAAATTAAATAATATAAATGAAAACTTTATGTTCTACAAAAATATTACTCTGATAGTTATGTCCCGTTAAGGCTGCCCCTGCATGGACATACTCCCATCTCTGTGACATACCTTTAATACCATGACACTCCCAGAAATTCTATTCGTTAGAACTGACCCTCATATGTGTTAAAATATAAACATGTATATACCTATACACCCTTTACATGTGTTATGGACTTTAAAAATTATAGTTATACATAGGGCTTTCCTGGTGGCTCAGATGGTATGAAGTCTGCCTACAATGCAGGAGACCTGGGTTTGATCCCTGGGCTGGGAAGAGCTCCTGGAGAAGGGAGTGGCAACCCACTCCAGTATTCTTGCCTAGAGAATCTCATGGACAGAGGAGTCTGGCAGGCTATGGACCATGGGGTCACAAAGAGTTGGACACAACTGAGCAAACATATTTTTCCATTTAAAATGTCTCATGTAAATCTTGGGATTATCATATGTTTAGAAAAAGACTGAATCTTAATTTAAATACCATGTCATATTTGATCTTTCCTGTTCAGGCAACCTTTCCCCAAAATATAGATTAAAAATAACAAGATAACAGAAGGTCCCCCCTCATTTCATAGATGAGGAAACTAAGGCTCAGAAATTTGCCCCAGGTCTCAGAGCAATGTAGTAGAAGAGGATATGAATATAGCTTTCTAGATATTCCTGAACTAGGGGTCTAGATATTTCCATATCCTCTATGGTTTTTTTTACTGGAACTCAACACACTGGAGCGCACCAACTATTTTTTGACGGCTGCTGCTGAGACAAAATCAAGTGCAGAAAAATATGTATTATCCTATGCTTCTTGGTAAATTGAGAAAATAGTTGAAGTAAATAAAGGAAGTCAGGAGACACTTTCCTCTGTTCTCTTTCCCTTCCTGGACTCTTCTAAACTAGAACCATCACATGAGGCAGAGCAAGAAAGTGAACAGTGGTGGCCTGGCATGGGTATCGGGGCCTGAGCAGGTGATGTGGGCATCCACATGGAGCAAATCAAAATCAAGAAGCATCTGACAGGATGAAGTGAAAGCACGGAATCACTTGTGTGTTATTCTTACTAAAGGTGTATAATATCAATGTAACATGAGGAAAAACCATACAAACCCCAAACAAGGGACAGTTTATAAAATATCTGGCCTGTAATCTTCAAAAGTATCAAAGTCATAAATGTTAAAAAGTGATTGTGAAACTGTTCCCAATTTAAGGAAACTATAAAGAGACAGAAAATAAAAGCAACATGTGATTCTGACCTAGATCCTTTTATTATAATGGTAATTATTAGGATAATTAGCAAAACTTGAATGAGGATTAAATGGTAATAATCTTTATGTTATTTTCTGATTTTTGTATTAAGATATTAGGAGAATGTTCTTGTTTTTAAGAAATATTAAATTATTTGAGGTTGTGAGGTGGATATCAACAAATAACTCCCAATGGTTAAGGAAAAGGAATTATTTGTATTGCATCTGTAACTTTTCTGAAAGTTTGAAAACGTTTCCAAAATTACTATTTTAAAAAAGGAAAGTTAGAAGGCTGCTCTATGAGATCTAGTAGATTAGCTCATTACTTTTTTTTTAAACACCAGGCATTGTATTTAAGACTGTTTGGCGCCATCAAGTGTTCAAAGTTATGTATGTTCACTTCAATTTGAAAACTGACCTTCCTGGTTCTAACATTAGAAATTAAGTCAATTCTAAAGGAAATCAACCCTGAATATTCATTGGAAGGACTGATGCTGAAGCTGAAACTCCAATACTTTGGCCACCTGATGCAAAGAACCAACTCATCTGAAAAGACCCTAATGCTGGGAAAGACTCAAGGCAGTAGGAGAAGGGGAGGACAGAGGAGGAGATGGTTGGGTGGCATCACCGATGTGACAGACGTTGAGTGTGAGCAGGCTCCGGGAGCTGACAGGGAAGCCTGGCGTGCCGCAGTCCATGAGGCGGCAGAGAGTCGGGCACGACTGAGCGACTGAACTGAACTGATACTCATGATTTCTCAATATTTTGAAACATTTTACATTTTACACTGCCTTCTCACAAAGATCAATAAAATGAGTATGGGCAAATGCTTGCCAAGTAAATGGAGCAGCCCAATAAGTGTTCTAGAAAAAAAAGAAAAAAACAACCATTTGATTCTGAGCACCTTATTCTTTATGCATTTTCCTACCACTATAGGATCTTTTCTTTGTGTCAGGTATTGTGCTAGATGCTGGGGCTACAAAGGTGAATAAAATAAGATGCCTGCTATCAAAAAGTTCACACAATCTTATAGGTGGACAGGACAGACATTCACAATTAATTGTGATAATTGCTAAGACAGAGGTGGCAATCAGAACAAACTCTTTGAGACAGAAGCAGTGAATGGATGGTGAAATTCAAGCATCAGTCTGCTTCTCTTCTGCTTCCTCATACTCTGTGGTAGGGACGTGAAGGGCAGCACTTGCCCACTGACACTGGCCCAGCTATACATGCAGTTTTCCAGCTTCTCATTTATGAGGCTTCAGCCACAAATCTACAGATTTAAAGGAACAGGGCTAGGAAGACCCACTCTGGCTGTCAAGTCTAGGCCTTGGGTGCCAGCACAACCTATCAGAAAAAAAAAAACCCTTGCATTTTGGGGTTCTGGGAATTTAGCAGGTGATGATACAGCTGGTACTTCTTTTTCTCATTCCGTTCCAGTCCTTGGATACACAGCTTTCTTGGAAGGGAACCCAGAAAATAAAATAAAATAAAAGTTTGCCCAGAAAAATAAAGGGCATGAGGAAAAACTGGAGTACCAAAACCCCACCATAGATCTGACTGCTTTCACTGTACCTCTGTTTCATGTCATTTCCTAGAGCTGAACTTTCATGTCCTTTAAAATCATCTTTATATCCCTAGGGTCAGGAGAGTTCCTGGGAAGCCGGCTTTTAATAAATGTTTATTGAACTGAAAGTTAAAACAACAGAATAAAGTAAAGTTCAAAAGCACTTGGTCTTTGTGTAGCATTTATCTTGAAAAACCTTCATAAACACAAAAAATTCATATTCAGTGCCAACCCTCTGAGAAAAACTGTATTTTCTATGAAGTATGTATTCTACATGGTTTGATCCTACTTGGATCGCTTTAAGAACAGAATGTACCATCTTTATAAAATTTGTGGGCAATCCTAACTAAAAGCAGAGGCCAGTGCTAAACCTGTCAATGTCTATCCAAATAAAATAAGGTCTCCGTAAATATCAAACCATTCAACTGGGGAATAAATTGTTCCTTAAGGTTAATGTTTAATCTACTTAAAAAATTTAAACAATCTAGAAGGAAACAGACAAATCAGAAAAGATGTTTTCTTATCTAAGTCTCTTTTTACCATAAGTCCCTTTACCCTCCCCCCACCTCAACTGGTAAATACTAAAAATAAACATATTTCCTTTAAATTGTAAAGTACAATATTTGGTTATCTCTAACCTGAAAGAATGCTCGAGCTTCTTTATACCTACACTCAATAAATCTAGAGTGTGGTATTTCTTCTAGAAAGTGCATTGGATCTTTTGGAATGAGAACATCTAATCCATCAACAGTGATTTGTTGTAACTCTGGCCTGAAAACAAAAATTAAGACTTATTACAAGGACTTAAATTCAGAACACTGGTAGCCTCTTCAAAGTACATTCAATACAACATAAGCAAAATAGCTAAAGATCAAGCATATAAGGTATCATTTTTAAATATCTACTCTTTTAGCAACTGTCAAATATATAATACAGCAATGTTAATTAACTATAGTGATCATACTGTATATTATATCCCAAGAACTTATCTCATAACTGGAAGTTTTTACATTCTGAACACTTTTACTTGTAAGTATATATCCACAAACATACTTTATCCTGTGTCTGATCTCTTTATAAATATAATAAGATTTGTATTCTTTTATGCCTCACTTCTGTCAGCATTGTAGGATTCATCTCTGTTGCTACATAGAGCATGAGTTAAGAGCTTCTTCATTTCCCTGCCTCATGGTTCTTCACTGTGTAAACACATCACATTTTGTTTGGGGCACTGAGAACAATGTTGTTATGAACATTCTGATATATATTTCCTGGAGTATATGTACATGAGTTGCTTCTTGTTGAATATTTACATTTCAAAACTGATTTGCATGAAATACATTTTAGGTTTTTTACTAAATGTGAAAAAGAGAAAAAGAATTCATGACTGAACAAGGTAGGTTTCACGTATTCCCTTTAGACCCTGAATTTACCTGTCAAAAGCTCCAGGATAACGACCAAACTGTAACTTTCGAAAAGGAACAAACTTCCTGTCGATGTGTCCTTTCAGCCGTAGATGGCCATGCCAGAGGTAGTTGCCACTCCTCTCATGAAAGACCACCAAGTGGATGGCATGACTGGTCAATTTGCAGATGTAGTGCAGGGGGATTTCAGTCCCAGAAAGTGAGTCTATCCAATCCAGCCGGGGGTCCTTGCTCTCGACCTTTAGGCACTGAAATCCCATATTTTCAGCTAACCGAAACCAGCCTTCCTAAAACAAAAGAAAGATTTAAATATTTTCAATATTTGAATATTTAAAATAAATACTAGCAGCAAAATTAAAGTTACTCTTACACTGAATTAAGTCTTCTGTATTATTGTCCTAACCTGCTCTTTGCCTGAAGATTAAAAAACGAAGGTGGGGAAGGAAAGGTGGTGGTGGGAGAATTAAGGAAAGCATCAAAAAGAGAAACCAAAGAGCATGGAAGACATGTTCAAAGACTTTCTTTATGAAAATCAATACAAATTTCTCCCTTGGAATGAGAATGTCCATTCACTATAGTGTTCTCTGGTTAGCATCTCCAAAGTAAATGTTAATGTAAGGACTTAAAATTAAACCTGTGATTCTCAACTTAACTTCTAATAATCTTCAAAAGTGCTTCATAAGAGCAGGGTTTCTCATCTCATAGTTATATTCCAATGCCTTAAACTGCTACAAAAATAGAAGTCTATCATAATATACATCATTAGAAAACAGACTAAGATACACTATAAAGCAAAGTACATTTCAAACAGTTATTAGTTATAGTATAACTCTCACGTAAAAAGATTAACCTATACAGTAGATTTTTAATCCTAACAACCAGTGCTACAGATGGTTAAACAGTAGTAATTATTAAGAACACCTCACATTTGAACAGAAATGTACAGTTTTTAAAGAACTTTAATAAACATTACTGTATTTACATATAACATCTATGGCTTCCCTGATAGCTCAGTTGGTAAAGAATCCGCCTGCAATGCAGGAGACCCTGGTTCGATTCCTGGGTCAGGAAGTTCCCCTGACGGGATAGGCTACCCACTCCAGTATTCCTAGGCTTTCCTTACGGCTCAGGTGGTATAGAATCCACCTGCAATGCAGGTTTGATCTGGGTTTGATCGCTGGGTTGGGAAGATCCCCCGGAGAAGAGAAAGGCTACCCACTCCAGTATTCCGGCCTGGAGAATTCCATGGACTATACAGTCCATGGGGTCGCAAAGAGTCAGACATGACTGAGCGACTTTCACTCACTGGTTGAATTCATGACACTGATCTTAAAGAGTAAGCAGCACAGATATTGCAGATAAAGAAAGAGACTCACAGAAGTCCAAAGAGACAAAATTAGCAAGAGGCAAAGCTACTGCCAGCATTTAGGTCTTATGTAACCAAATACAAAGTTCTTTCTACTCTACACCACCACCTCTTTAAGTCTATATTTATATAACGTGTATGAAGCTTATTCACATCAATTATTTCATCTAATGTCCATAGAAACTATGTGAGGTCAACAGGGAAGATATTACACCTAATCTACAGTTAAGGAAAATAAAGTTCTAAGTAGTAATATCAGGCATTAAAGTTATTAAAGGTTGGAACTAAGTCTAAAAAGTGATCATTCTGGCACAGAATGCTAACCAGTATCAATTACAATTGCCTTCCCCTTTCTGGATATAGACTGAAATTGTGTTTTGGTCAAAGGAATGCAGATGGAAACATCAGATACCACTTCTAAGCCTGGCCTTACAATGTCCCACAAGATCTTCTCTGCTTTTTCTCTTTTATCTGCATGTAGAGAAACAAAGAACTATGGGATAGGGAAGCCACACAAATGAAACATCCTGCATCCTGGGGCACTGCTTATAGGAAAAGTCATCCAGGAATACTCTTGACCAAGAATATTCACACTGGATTTTGTCCAGAGACAATTACTCCTTTTTTTGCACTAAGTCAATGAGATTTTAGGGTTGTTTTTATCAGCAATTAATGTAACTTATCCTGTCTAAACTGTGGAAAATTCTGAAAGAGATGGGAATACCAGACCACCTCACCTGCCTCTTGAGAAACCTGTATACAGGTCAGGAAGCAACAGTTAGAACTGGGCATGGAACAACAGACTGGTTCCAAATAGGAAAAGGAGTACATCATGGCTGTATATTGTCACCCTGCTTATTTAAGTTATATGCAGAGTACCTCATGAGAAACGCTGGGCTGGAGGAAGCACAAGCTGGAATCAAGATTGCCAGAAGAAATATTGATAACCTCAGATATGCAGATGACACCACCTTTATGGCAGAAAGTGAAGAAGAACTAAAGAGCCTCTTGATGAAAGTGAAAGAGAGTGAAAAAGTTGGCTTAAAGCTCAACATTCAGAAAACTAAGATCATGGCATCTGGTCCCATCATTTCATGGTAAATAGATGGGGAAACAGTGGAAACAGTGGCTGACTTTATTTTGGGGGCTCCAAAATCACTGTAGATGGTGATTGCAGCCATGAAATAAAATGACGCTTACTCCTTGGAAGGAAAGTTATGATCAACCTAGACAGCATATTCAAAAGCAGAGATATTACTTTGCCAACAAATGTCTGTCTAGTCAAGGCTATGGTTTTTCTAGTAGTCATGTATGGATGTGAGAGTTGGACTATAAAGAAAGCTGAGCACTGAAGAATTGATGCTTTTGAACTGTGGTGTTGGAGAAGACTCCTGAGAGTCCCCTGGACTGCAAGAAGATCCAACCGGTCCATCCTAAAGGAGATCAGTCCTGGGTGTTCATTGGAAGGATTGATGTTGAAGCTGAAACTCCAATACTTTGGCCACCTGATGCGAAGAGCTGACTTATTTGAAAAGACCCTTTCAATTCTGGTTTCCTCAGTGTGTATGCCCAGCAGTGGGATTGCTGGGTCATAAGGTAGTTCTATTTGCAACTTTTTAAGGAATCTCCACACTGTTTTCCATAGTGGCTGTACTAGTTTGCATTCCCACCAACAGTGTAGGAGGGTTCCCTTTTCTCCACACCCTCTCCAGCATTTATTGCTTGCAGATTTTTGGATCGCAGCCATTCTGACTGGTGTGAAGTGGTACCTCATTGTGGTTTTGATTTGCATTTCTCTAATAATGAGTGATGTTGAGCATCTTTTCATGTGTTTGTTAGCCATCCGTCTGTCTTCTTTGGAGAAATGTTTATTTAGTTCTTTGGCCCATTTTTTGATTGGGTCGTTTATTTTTCTGGAATTGAGCTGCAGAAGTTGTTTGTATATTTTTGAGATTAGTTGTTTGTCAGTTGCTTCATTTGCTATTATTTTCTCCCATTCAGAAGGCTGTCTTTTCACCTTGCTTATATTTTCCTTTGTTGTGCAGAAGCTTTTAATTTTAATTAGATCCCATTTGTTTATTTTTGCTTTTATTTCCAGAATTCTGGGAGGTGGATCATAGAGGATCCTGCTGTGATTTATGTCTGAGAGTGTTTTGCCTATGTTCTCGTCTAGGAGTTTTATAGTTTCTGGTCTTACATTTAGATCTTTAATCCATTTTGAGTTTATTTTTGTGTGGGGTGTTAGAAAGTGATCTAGTTTCATTCTTTTACAAGTGGTTGACCAGTTTTCCCAGCACCACTTGTTAAAGAGATTGTCTTTACTCCATTGTATATTCTTGCCTCCTTTGTCAAAGATAAGGTGTCCATATGTGTGTGGATTTATCTCTGGGCTTTCTATTTTGTTCCATTGATCTATATGTCTGTCTTTGTGCCAGTACCATACTGTCTTGATGACTGTGGCTTTGTAGTAGAGCCTGAAGTCAGGCAAGTTGATTCCTCCAGTTCCATTCTTCTTTCTCAAGATTGCTTTGGCAATTCGAGGTTTTTTGTATTTCCATACAAATCTTGAAATTATTTGTTCTAGTTCTGTGAAAAATGTTGCTGGTAGCTTGATAGGGATTGCATTGAATTTGTAAATTGCTTTGGGTAGTATACTCATTTTCACTATATTGATTCTTCCGATCCATGAACATGGTATATTTCTCCATCTATTAGTGTCCTCTTTGATTTCTTTCATCAGTGTTTTATAATTTTCTATATATAGGTCTTTAGTTTCTTTAGGTAGATATATTCCTAAGTATTTTATTCTTTTCGTTGCAATGGTGAATGGAATTGTTTCCTTAATTTCTTTTTCTACTTTCTCATTATTCGTGTATAGGAATGCAAGGGATTTCTGTGTGTTGATTTTATATCCTGCAACTTTACTATATTCATTGATTAGCTCTAGTAATTTTCTGGTGGAGTCTTTAGGGTTTTCCATGTAGAGGATCATGTCATCTGCAAACAGTGAGAGTTTTACTTCTTCTTTTCCAATTTGGATTCCTTTTATTTCTTTTTCTGCTCTAATTGCTGTGGCCAAAACTTCCAGAACTATGTTGAATAGTAGCAGTGAAAGTGGACACCCTTGTCTTGTTCCTGACTTTAGCGGAAATGCTTTCAATTTTTCACCATTGAGGATAATGTTTGCTGTGGGTTTGTCATAGATAGCTTTTATTATGTTGAGGTATGTTCCTTCTATTCCTGCTTTCTGGAGAGTTTTTATCATAAATGGATGTTGAATTTTGTCAAAGGCCTTCTTTGCATCTATTGAGATAATCATATAGAATTGAAAGAGACACATGTACCCCAATGTTCATCGCAGCACTGTTTATAATAGCTAGGACATGGAAACAACCTAGATGTCCATCAGCAGATGAATGGATAAGAAAGCTGTGGTACATATACACAATGGAGTATTACTCAGCCGTTAAAAAGAATTCATTTGAATCAGTTCTGATGAGATGGATGAAACTGGAGCCGATTATACAGAGTGAAGTAAGCCAGAAAGAAAAACACCAATACAGTATACTAACACATATATATGGAATTTAGGAAGATGGCAATGACGACCCTGTATGCAAGACAGGAAAAGAGACACAGATGTGTATAATGGACTTTTGGACTCAGAGGGAGAGGGAGAGGGTGGGATGATTTGGGAGAATGACATTCTAACATGTATACTATCATGTAAGAATTGAATCGCCAGTCTATGTCTGATGCAGGATACAGCATGCTTGGAGCTGGTGCATGGGGATGACCCAGGGAGATGTTATGGGGAGGGAGGTGGGAGGGGGATTCATGTTTGGGAATGCATGTAAGAATTAAAGATTTTAAAATTTAAAAAAATTAAAAATAAATAAATAAATAAATAAAAGTCAAAAAAAAAAAAAAAGAAAAGACCCTGATGCTGGGAAAAATTGAGGGTAGGACGAAATGGTGACAATAGAGGATGAGATGGTGGATGGCATCACTGACACAATGGACATGGGTTTGAGTGGACTTCCAGGAGTTGGTGATGGACAGGGAGGCCTGGTGTGCTGTGGTTCATGGGGTCGCAAAGAGTCGGACATGACTGAGTGACTGAACTGAACTGACCCTGTCTAATACAATTTCCCCTTAGTTCTCCTTATATTAGAATTAACTACTGTAGGATTTCCTTTCTTCATAAGCCTAAGAGGTAGAAAGTACTGATTTAGTGTAAGAGTGGCTGATTCAGAGCAGGAATCTACTGTATAGGATGAAATAAAAACATTATAAATTGGCAAATTTACGAAAAATTTAAAAGCCCAGACAGAACTTGAAGAGGAATCAGACCTCGAGTGTGAGGAGATAGACAAAACAGGAAGAACTATGAAATGGCTTGCCTTTTCATAATCATGACAGAGGAGTGTCAAGAACAAAGAAGTTGCTCTGATCAAACACAGCAAAGGCCTAACCCAAGGCTATACTGCACAAATCTACTTCCAGTTATGGGCTTTCCAGGTGGCTGAGTGGGAAAGAATCCACCTGCCAATGCAGATGTGGGTTCAATAACTGGGATCAGTAAGATTCCCTGGAGAAGGAAATGGCAACCCACTCTAGTATTCTTGCTTGGGAAATCTCACAGACAGAGGAGCCTTGTGTTTTGTTATTTATAGCCGAAAATATTCTTGATATAATTTATGTCTTTATAAAAAATTTTAAATATTTTACAGTTTAAATTGGTTTAATCTTACATTGTTTTACAAAAGACACATTCCATTACCTGAAAGCAAATCATCTTACCTCATTCTTCCATAGTTGATACTGTAGTGCAAATGTAGTAAAGTCTCTTGGAACACAGAAAAACTTGCATTCTGAAGTGGAGGAGGCATGAGAAGTATTTTTGACTTGTTCAAAGTTTTTATTAATCAATTCCAGAATCAAAGGATCAATAAGGAACACGGGTACATTCTGACTGGATGTTAGCATAATAAATTTTTTAACTGCACGCTGTTTGAGAGGAAAAGAATTCCCTTAATTCTTCTAAACCAATACAATAATCTATCTCATTAAATTTTATTCATTAATTTTATAAGAATACATATAGAGTACTTATTCAATACATACCAGGATTACTACTTTGCTAACATTAAAAAACCCACAAATAAATAATACACCGTACCTGCTCTTAAGAAGTTCACGGTCTACTGAAGACGATGTACAAATATTTACAATATAAGGTAAGTACAGAACAGTAATCAACTAATTAACTGTACATCAAAAGGATATCGAAATCTTCACAGAGGAAGCAGTATCTGAGATGACAACTCTGGACTTACAAATTATTCCGTTGGTAGTAGCTAAATCTTTTCAAGCAAAAGTTGGAGAGGAAATACCAGGTCTTTCAATTTTAAAAAATTAGTTATGTCAACATTTTCAAAACTAAAAATCAATTGTATGTGGAACTTTTCTTCATATTTGAAATACTGCTTAATAATCTTGCCAAGCAAAATACAAACTAAAATACACGGTCTGCTTGACCATTCCTGTATACAGTCTGACTTTCTAATAATACTGTAATACTGATATTTTAAAATACAATTCTGCTGAGCAGTAAGCAGAACATTCTACTGCAAAAAAAAAATTTTGAAATCAGAATGGAAACCGAATAATCACACTTAGGAGTAAACAATATCTAAGAGTAGCCAAGATAAACAGAATAAATAGCATACATTGTTGCTTAAAAACCTACATTAATGAAAGCAATAATGACTTCAAAGGGATGTATGCCCATCAAAAAAGATGTTTCGTGGAATTAAGGATAAATGATTACTCACAAAAATCTGAAGAAACTTATAAAAACACATACAAGATAATAAACAGATTAGAATATCAGGAATTATAAAGATAAAAAAGTGAGACAAATGTATGAATCAGTCTCTTATCCTTTGTTTTTACTGTAGGGTATTATGCAAATACCAAAAATATAATAATCTCTGCTCCAGAGGAGTTTATTATCTCTTAGTGGGAGAGACAACGAAGTATAAAGTTAGAATAAACAATGCTATGCCCCAAAATTCAATAACTTAGAGGAAATGGATAAATTCCTTTAAAAACACAATTAACAAAATTACCAGAAGATGAAACAGGAAATCTGACTTGCCTTATAACTATTAACAAAATTGAATTTGTTATATAAAAAAAAGTCTTGCCATCAAAACAAGAAAAAACTCTAGACTAAGATGGTTCATTGGTGAATTCTATCGAAGATTTAAGGAAGAAATAATGCCAATTATACAAAAACTGTTTCAGAACTGACAAGGAGGAAACACTTCAAACTCATTTTGAGGTCAGTATAATCCTAATAGCAAAACCTGACAAAGACATTACAGAAAAAGAAAGAAAAGTATATACCACTGTCCCTCATGAACACAGATGCAGTGACATTTAATAGGATACTAAAAAATCAATTCTTATAGTTAGAAAAAGAGAAAATGTTATGACCAAGTATAGTTTATCCCAGGAATGAAAGGCAGCACTTGAAAATTAATCAATCATATTAATAGAATAAAGGGAGGAAACCTCTATGACAATTTCAACACAAAAAAAAATTTGACAAAATTCAATTCCTATTTCATAATAAAAACCTATCAGCAAACCAGGAATAGGACACTTGTTCAATTTGATAGAATATGAACCAAAAAATCTATTACTGAGTTGCAGGAGTTCTTTATTTATCCTTGATATCAATCTTTTGTCAGACACATGTTTTGCAAATATTTTTTATATTTTCTTGGTTCAATTATGCTTTTCACATACTTATTCATTTGGGGAAGCACCACAACTCAATGAATGAGGATTTTGGAAGCAAGCAGTTAGAATCTAGAATCAGTCACTTATTAGCCAACCAACCTTAATCTTTTTAAGTGAACTGAGGACAAACGTGTATTAACATCATCAAGTCTGCATAAGGACTAAATGTGATACTCCATATAAAGCACCTGGCACAGTGTCTTCCCCTTGCCCTCTATCACCTACTCCCACTTCCCACCAAGCCAGCTATTAAAACTGCCATAATTTAACAAATACTTATTAAGTATATAAGTGAATGAACTAAATGAACTTGGCAATTGAAGAATTTCTCGACTGTCATACATACCCACTGTGTGCCATCAAATCCAATTCGGCTTTCTTTGGATTTTGATAAACCAGATCCATTCTAGGAAGATAACAAAAAAAAAGTTAGTAAATGCAAAGCCCAGCACTTAACATTACATTTAGGGCAGGTATAAGGTTTAACCTATGTAACTGGCTAATAATCATTAAAAAGCATAATCTAAATACACATAGTCATGAGCTAAGAATTCTACAATTATACAACTACCCAAGATGGACAACACTGAGACTGCTATAATTTATCAAACAGGCATATATGGTCAACATCTCAGAATCTATTAACTTCCATCAAATAATAGTAAACTCTTTGCTATCTCTTTAGAATTACTGTATTTATAAGATCTTTAGAAGCTACTAGATTCTAAATCATTGTCTCTTTATCTTTATGCCTAAAGGTTTATAATAAAGGTAAGTTATAACACTACACTTTCTGTTAGGCACTATATAAAAATCGACTTTGTACTAAACTAAGTCTAACATTTTATCAAAATTATTTATCACTGAACTCTTTCCAATGAGTGATGAAATGTTTGGAAAAATACTTTTCACATAATCCTATCAGAAAATTTCAACACCACTGAAACTGTGCACCTCTGACTTTTAGTGTGTTATTATAATAATTTAACTGCTATTCTGAATTGCTTCTTATCATACCCATGAAGAGGAGAATTTCAAAGAAATATTTCTGCAAGGATTTAAAAAACTGATTAATTTTAGGTACTGCAAAAGGAAAGTATGTTAGGAAGATATATAGCTAAAATGATGTTTAATAATGAGAAAGAAGGAAAAAAAGTTACCTTTGCTGATAAATAGTGCTTGTAGTAGTACAACTGAAATAGCAGAAATGCAGAACTTGTCAAAGTTAAAAGCACCAAAATCACGTTCTTACTGATTCTACTCATCAGTCTGCAGTGCTCACTTGGTTGTCTTTGGAAAGTAACCCAGCTGGTTTCATCTTTTGGGATAAAAAGATAATCTTGTTTTCTGTGAACAATATTTCTGAAGAGACAAAAAAAAGTCTATATTTAATTTTTTACCTTTATTAACCATGAAAAAGTTACCTAAAGTTCAACAGAACATTCTTTGATTTGGTAATGTCCTATTTTATTTTATTATTTTTTTTATATTTTGATTCTTTTATATTCATGACCAATCAAAATTGTGTCTTTAAACAGCAACTTGATGTTTTTCAAATTGTACTCAGAAACACTACTGTATACCATTTATTTTAATACTAATACTTTTAGGATTAGTTTTATTAACAGTATGACATTTTCATGCATTCTTAAACTTTATACTAGTTTCAATATTCACAATGTTTGATTAAGTTCAAATCAACAACTAGTAGAGCCTACATGAGAAAACAATGAAATGAGATTACCCTTTTTATATAATCAGCTAAATTATTTTTAAGAGTAAAAAGTTAATACTAGGATTTAAAAACCTAAATTTCCAATATTACTGTTAATTCAACCACATGAATATTACTTTAGGCCACAGGACTGCCCATTAGCCTTTCTTGTCAGAGAGCGATTAATCTCTTGAACCATTTTTCCTCAGCATCAGCTTTCTCAATAAATAAATTTGGATGAGCCAGAGAATTGTCATCTTGGTACTTGATAGCAGTAGGGATGCTGCTTGGGTCTATTTCCTTCTCAGTACTGGGTGGATCAGACACCACTGATGCTGGTCCTGATGTGGCTGCTGCATGCTTCACTTCACTAGCTTCCACTGACTTTTTGATTTCTTTATTACTTGATCTGAATGTTTGCTGAGCAAAAGAATCACTTTCAATGGCTTCAATTTCTTTGACTCTTTTTACTTGTTCTACCAGGGTGGTTTGGTCTTCCTCCTTTCTTCTCTTTGCTTCTTCTTCATTTCTTTCTTTGGCTTTCAATGCTTCATCAGCTTTTGCAGCAGCTTCTAAAACCAACTGCAGTCTTGCTTTGGCCTGCTCAGCTGGTGGCAGATGTTCTAATCCAGCTTTGATGTTTCCAGATTCCCCACGTTTGATGTTGTGTAATTCCTTGTCCTTGCCTTTATCCTTTTCCTTTTCTCTTTTCTCCTTATCTCTGCCTTTACGTCGTTCTCTATCCCGAGACCGACTACGTGTTCTTCTGTGACTTGACCTTTCACTGCTTCGACTATGGGAACGTGGCCGAGGTCTTGATCGGGACCTTCTTGTTCTGCTTTTTGACCTAGACCTCTGAACTCTGTATGATTTTCCTCGACCCCGTGAACGACTTCGACTTCGTTTTCTTCTAGAGCCGTAAGAAGAGCTACTGCTTGATCGATGTCTGCGTCTTCTATCATAAGAATGTGAGCGAGGCTGAAGATCTCTGGACCAAGATCTTGACTTTGATCTTGATCTCCTTCCGCCTTTCTTTCGGCTGTACGTTCTACTATCTGAAGAACTGCTGGAAGAAGATCGTCTACGGTGTTTCTTTTTTCTCTTGCTTCTGCTTTCTTCTTCAGTATCTGATGACCAGCGGCCCATTTCTGGATTCCGGCCTTCGGGCTTACACCTCCAGTAGACTTGCAAGCGCCGCAGACCTAGAAATGTTTCTTCAAATCTGGGTGCCGCCGGCGTTCACCGACCTTGCTTCAGTTTAAGCTCACCGCCTTCCTGGTTCTGGTAATGTCCTATTTTAAAGAAATCATCAGATATAAGACCAAAGCTGGAAGAACAAAAATGTTTATCATGGCATTCTTTGCAACTGCAAACTCAAGTGGGATATCCATAAAAACTGACCAACAGAGATGAGAGGGATTCTCCCCCAGGGTTTCTGATTTAGTAGAACTGGGGTGAGGCCTCTGAGTTTGCAATTCTGATGCATTCTCAGGTGATGCTGATGCACATACTAAGAACCACTGCCAAAGAAAAAATAAATTTTTGGTCAAGGAACATCACCTGTGTAACAGCTCTGTTGTCTAATGTGATGTAGGTTGTGGTGGGTTTTTATAAATATCCCATATACATTTTCGGTTTTTGGCAAGTGTAAAAAAAGTCATGATAAAAAATTTTGTTCTTTCACATGTACACACTGCTTTGTTTACTTCTTTTTGGCTGCACTGGGTCTTCATTGCTGCACATGGGCTTTCTCTAGTTGCGGAGAGCAGGTGTTGCTCTCTGGCTGTGATGTGTGGGCTTCTCAGGTGCAGTGGCTCCTCTCGTGCAGTACAGGCTCTAGGTGCATGGGCTCGGTAGTTGCAACTTGCTGACTCTAGGGTGTGCAGGCTTCAGTAGTTGTGGCACAGGGGCTCATTAGTTGCGGCTTGCAGGTTCCAGAACGTGACCTCAGTAGTCGTGGTGCACAGGCTTAGCTGCTCTGTGACATGTGGAATCTTCTTGGATCAGGGACTGAACCCATGTCCCCTATGTCACCAGGGAATTCCTCAAAGTTTCTGTTCATCTTTGGTCCCATCTGACTATTCCTTTAGAACAAGTAATTTAATACAGTTCTATTTCTTCTTACCTCCTCTTCACTGTTCGATTTTGGTCACACACACTGCATTTGGTTCTTCAAATGTTTCTCTTTATTCCTTTAACTATATACTGCTGCTGCTGCTGCTAAGTTGCTTCAGTCGTGTCTGACTCTGTGCGACCCCACAGATGGCAGCCCATCAGGCTTCCCCATCCCTGGGATTCTCCAGGCAAGAACACTGGAGTGGGTTGCCATTTCCTTCTCCAATGCAGGAAACTAAAAAGTGAACATGAAGTCGCTCAGTCGTGTCCGACTCTTAGCGACGCCATGGACTGCGGCCTACCAGGCTCCTCCGTCCGTGGATTTTCCAGGCAAGAGTACTGGAGTGGGGTGCCATTGCCTTCTCCGTTAACTATATACTAATACTTCTATTATTTCATGCGTAAACTGTGTCTTTAGTTCTCCAGCTAAAAAATAAGAGGGAATCTATTAACACTTTCTACATCTCTCCTTTTAATCCTGATTTTTATTAGTTCACTTTGCTATAGTTCTCTTTTATTCTGTAATACAAATCTCTGTTTTTAAAATCTTATTCCTATTATGTTTCCCTCCCTGTCCTTTCACTGTGTCATCTCTGTTCATCTATTAGATGGCTGATATTCATCTTCTCCTTAGAATATGGGCATTATTTACCTTGAGTTGTTGTTCAAAACAGGTTCTTGCATTGTTCAAAAACAGGTGTCAACTAATAGTTTAGCTCTGCGGTTACACCCTCCTTCCTCTGATGACTTACAGGACTTGTACCACTGTCCTGCAATACTAAATACTCCTTTCACAGTATGTGATCCTTTCCCTGGCACTACAGGCAAGATGATCTTTTTAATGGATGAGCAAAGAACACATTCCTTAGTTTTGAAATACAATTTTTTAAAAACTAGGTTATGTAATGATGTTAATGATTGTTAGTAGTTTTTCTTCATTATGTGCTCTTCCAATCTGTAGAATCAAGATTTCTTTCTCTGCAACAGGTTTTCTTATGTGTTTTAAATACTTTTCTGTTCTAATGTTGAATTTCTATTTCCAGAACTACAATTAAGCATTTGTTTCATCTCCTTTCATTCCCGTTTCACTTTGCTCAACTTTCAAAAGCCTGTCGTCATATCCCTTACTGAGTTTTCAACAATATTAATTCTCCTTTCTGTTTCCTGTGTAGCTTTTTATTCCTGATTTTATTTTTCTTTCTTGAGTTCTGCCAAATTATGACTCATTATTTACCACTGTCTTACTATTTCTTCCTAGCCAGTTAGCTTTCTCTATTATTTTAAAGAAGTGGCTGTGTTGTGCTTTGTGACTCAGTCGTGTCCAACTCTTTGCAACCCCCTGGACTGTAGCCTGCCAGTCTCCTCTGCCCATGGGATTCTCCAGGTAAGAATACTGGAGTGGGTTGCCATGCCCTCCTCCAGGGGATCTTCCCAACCCAGGGATCAAACCCAGGTCTCCCACATTGCAAGCAGATTCTTTACCAGCTGAGCTACCACGGACCCTGTTAAAGAAGTAGTTGTCTCCTTAAATTTGTTATGCCACTACAGTTTTCTCATGGGTCTTCATCACACGTTTTTCCATTTCTTTTTGCTTTTCTTTCTGTAACACTTGTGTACATACTGTACTCATTTTCTTTTTATCACTGTTTATCTTGAATGACATGAGCTTCACCCAGGCCAATTATTTGCAAGAGAATTGTAGGAGGAAGAATTAAGGATGTGTTCTGGACTAGAAGGTAGTCTCTCTAGCCTACAAGAGAGGTCTTTATGACACAGGGTGTCCTGTGCATGCGTGTGTAAGAGAGAGACAATGTATGTGAGAACAAGGAAGAGAAAGATGTTTAGCCATTATTTCTTGCCTCATCAAAAGAGCCTTCCTGCAAAGATCGTGTATCTGTGTGCTTTCTCATTTGTTCTTCCTTTCCTGCTAGAATATGTTGCCAGACATTCCAAGGAAGCTTCTCCTACTGCTTTTCTATGCACCCTGACACCACTGTAAACAGATCTGTCTTTCATTGCTCTGTCAGTTCTACCTGAGATCTCTTTCTGTCAGAATGCTCTTTTAATCTCTTCCTGCTTACATTTCACAAACAGTTCTCAAATATTTCAATTTGGGACACAGGACTCTAGTCCTACTGAAGATGTAACTATAACTGACCCTTGAACAATACAGGGGTTAGGGATGCCAACATTTTATGCAGCTAAAAATCTGCATATAACTTATAGTTGGTCCTCCATATACAAACGTTCCTTTGTATCTGCGTTTCCTTCATACATGTGGTTTGCATTGTGGATTCAACTATCCAGGGGTCATATAATACTGTAGTATTTACTACTGAAAAAAATCCACATGTAGTAATTCAAACTTGTGTTGTTCAACGGTCAACTATACATCTCTGTCTCTCATTTTCCTTGCTGTGAAAGTGAAATCGCTCAGTCGTGTCTGACTCTGCAATCCCATGGACTATAGTCTACCAGGCTTCTCTGTCCATGGGATTTCCCAGGCAAGAGTACTGGAGTGGGTTGCCATTTCCTTCTCCAGGGGATCTTCCTGACCCAGGGATCAAACCCAGGTCTCCTGCATTGCAGGCAGACGCTTTACCCTCTGAGCCACCAGGGAAGAAGAGGGCACAAATGTTTTCACTCTGCCATCTTTAAAGCAGAATTCGTAGGATTTTGAAAACAATCTAAATGGGCTTCCAGAGTGAAAGCCTATATATAGCAAACATCCAATGATGTTACATAAAGCCAACAAACTACTTAAAAGAAATATCACCAGTGATGTGAGTAATCTACTTGATTTATAGATAATGCATCAAGCAAAGATAACTGAAGAAATCATGATCATATTCTATCTCCTAAAACTGTAAAAATTAGCAACATCAAACAACATTAATAATAGTATTAGTTCTGCTGTCAGCTAAAACCTCCTAAAGTAAAGATAGTCAAATATGTACTGTGATAAGGATATCTCAGAAGATAATAAAAAGAACAGCCTTTATTTTCAGTATTTCAGCTCAGCTTTTTGTAATTGAGTTAAAAAGTACATCAATATATTGTACTCTGATTCCTAAAATCTAAAGTAACACTTGGAGTGTGCTATAGTCCAGTCTTTCCTGTGCTTGAATTAACAAATGGGAAGAAAACATAAAAGACCTATATAAACCACTACAGAAAAATATAGTCAAAATTAATATCTTGTTCTCTTTTTGGACATAACTCTAACCTACTATTAATTCTTACATGAACTAAATCTCCAAAATATATCATCAATCACAACTACATTTATATTATCAAGATGATATCCAATTAACTTTATTTCATTATTTATTTTCTGTAATTGCCAAACCAATTCAACTAACTGCAAAGATAAGAATATTAGCCCATCAAAACATTCCTTTTCGCTAGCACTATCTCTTCATTAGGAATGGAATTACCATTTTAAAATGACTAATGTTATACTTAAGAGGCCAAAGCTTATTGAGTTTACCTCTAAAATATCTCTTGTACCAAGTTCCTCTTCTTTCTTCACTGTCATTCTAATTTAAACTCTAATTGTACAAATGTCTTAATTCTAATTGATGTCCCAGGCTCCACTTTCTGCCTACTCATAATCTTACACTGACAGACATACCAAGCTGCTGATAAATGAATCAAATTACATCATCAAAATTTTTCGATGGTTCCTTACCACCTACAAGGAAAGCTCAAGTTTCACATAAATTTGACCCATGAACAACATGGATTTGAACTACACAGGCCCACTTACACAGATTTTTTTTTCAATAATAAACACTACAGTATTACACGATCTGCTGTTGACTTAATTTGTAGATATGGAACTGCAGACATGGAGGGCTGACTCTATTACATGTAGATTTTTGACAGTGTAAAGGATGGTGCCTACCATCCAATTCTACAAGAATCAAGTCTTTAGCCAATGCAGTTGCTAACCTATAATATATGTGAAAGGAATTCAGGGTGAAGGGCAGGATGAAGCACTCTGTCCTCTGGGAAAACAGGCGTTTAGATAGTTGGAAATATTTCAGGAGAACAGTTTATGAAGCTGGACTCTTACATATTCCCATATTTAGAAAAGCACTAAAATCATTAACTGAGATACATGTTCCTTGTGACTAGAAGTAAACTTCTACAGAGATGTGTGCACGAGTGCACATACCTCTTTGCAAAATTATGTATCTACTGACCTCCCCTATCTACTTCCTCTTCTAAGAAATTACTCAGAACTATCTGAGACTGTCTCCCAAATAAAACTGAAACTCACAGCTCTCACGATGTGTGTTTTTATTTCAGTTGACAGAGGTTTGGCACCGCCGACTGCACTGTTCAAGGGTCAAATACAGAAGCATTCAAGGGCATTCACAATCTAACTGAACACAAGGCAAATTTTCTAGACTTTCTCCCACTTCACATACTGCCCAAGTGTCTGTCTCTGCCCAAGTATTCCTGGAATACACACGACACTTTGCTATCTCTTTGCTTTTGTTCATTCCCTCTTGTCTGAAGTATTCTCACCTATTTCCAGAGAACCAGTTCTATACCTCTTTACACAGCTCTTCTCAATGACCTTCCTTTATGAAGTCTTTCATGCTCTTCCAAGTCAGAAGCAATCTCTTCCAGCTATAAATTACTAGTCTTACCTTCTCGCAAGGAATAAATATTTACTGTCTACCTTAAAAGGGAGAGATGCCAACAAAATGCTAAGCCCTGAAGAGAAAATAAGTAAAATACTGTTCCCTATCTTCAAAGATTTTAGAGATGAGTATATAAGGGTTTTTAAAAGAATGGTGATTGATGGTGGTTAAGGGTAAGAAGTCCTAAAGAACAGCATGGGAAGTATTTTCCAAAACGCACAACCACCATCCTTACCACCTTCACATCTATTAAGAAACACTGTTCTGGTTTGTGTTAGACTGTATTAGAGATAAATATAGAGACACTATCAAGAGTGTAATGGCTATGAAGAAATAAGTACAGGCTACTATGGAGCACCAAGAGAGGAAACTAACCCTAAGGTTTTTACTATTTTCTGTTTTGAATTACAGTTATTAAAATACATGAATTACCTCCCCTATCACACTGGATATTGAATTAATATCCAGAAATAGTAAGTATGCTGCTGCTGCTGCTAAGTCGCTTCAGTCGTGTCCAACTCTGTGCGACCCCACAGATGGCAGCCCATCAGGCTCCTCTGTCCTTTGGGATTCTCCAGGCAAGAACACTGGAGTGGGTTGTCATTTCCTTCTCCAATGCATGAAAGTGAAAAGTGAAAGTGAAATCGCTCAGTTGTGTCTGACCTTCAGTGACCCCATGGACTGCAGCCCTCCAGGCTCCTCGTCTGTGGGATTTTCTATATATTCAAATAACTGCACAATGTTCAAGAGAACACAAAACTATTTTTTTTAAGTTTTATTTTTAAAAGTTCTCTGTCCTACAGGAACTTTTATAATAAAATATAAAATATGAAAAAGTGAATTTTTAGAGTTTAACGCCCATACTTAGTTCTAACTCCTGAACAGTAAACATTTAAAAATAACATATGGAGAAATATAGCATCTAACCAAAAGAAAAATATTATTTGTGTATACATTTCTCTTTACATGTGACATTTTAGATATTAAAAATGCTGGGGAGGACAAGTAATGTATTTTCACTTATACTTAGGTAAAGCTTCATAAAGAAAGCAGTATATCATGTCTAATGGAAAAGAAGAACACTACACAGATAGTAAATTTAAATGATGGGATGGTGGAGGGAGATAGAAAATGTTTTAAAAAAATGTAATGGGGACTTTGAGGGGAGTTATGAAGTTTAAGTACCTAAGTATCTTCAAGTTCTAATGGAAATATGCAAAGGCTAATATATAAGTAACCGCCTGTAATGCAGGATACCCTGGTTCGACTTCTGGGTCGGGAAGATCCACTGGAGAAGGGATAGGCTACACACTCCAGTATTCTTGGGCCTCCCCTGTGGCTCAGCTGGTAAAGAATCCACCTGCAATGAGGGAGACCTGGGTTTGATCCCTGGATTGGGAAGATTCCCTCAGAGAAGGGAAAGGTGACCCACTCCAGTATTCTGGCCTGGAGACTATATAGTCCATGAGGTCACAAAGAGTCAAAGATGACTGAGCAACTTTCATACTACAGCACAGAATTAGCCTTACATGACTTGGAAACAGGCTCTAACTAGTGCATGAACTAGGATTTGGCAATTAAGAAGAAAGGAATGGGCAGATCTGCTTCCCAATTGAACCTTTAATGGGTTATGGGTGTCAGTTATCAGTCCTATCAGTCTCTGAGCCTGGGGTAACTAGAGACCAAGACTGTCACCTCCAGCCAAGAACAAACACATTCTTTTACCCTTTCTTTTGTCTTTTATTATCAATTTGTATCAAGGCATGAGAAAGCCTGGAAAAAACTAGTGGTAAGATGACAGCCGCACACAAATTTGAAGGAAAGATGTATAGGATAGGAAGCTCAAGACAGTTCTCAGGCTCCTACTACAACCAAGAGCAGCATTTCATATTCTTTCAGCTTCCCATTGCCATTTCACGTTATCACTTTTCTTTGATGGTAATAGCACAAAAAATTTTGGCATCTGCCTTAACATAACACCCGTCCTCCACTACTCTTTTGAGGATTATTTTGATAGGGATCTGTTTGAAAGAATGTCAAGCTGTCTGACTTTTTTATTACACTTCTACCCACTAGTGGCTTCTGGGTCACCTCTCTTGATTTCAGATGCCCTTGAACAAGAAATGACCAGCCCTAGCAGTGCAGTTACATTCGCAGATGACGTGTGTTAGCCTGGTGCCCTCAATGCTTCTAGACCCAATTTACTCAGGAACACTGAGGAATGCGAGGAAGGCATAGTGGGTGACAGAATTGAGATTCAAATATGTCCTGCACTGCAAAATAAAACAGGAGGCTAAATTAGAGAAGAAAGAGGGTAGTGTAAACAATCAAAGCCATTGTTTTGAAATAAGGTAGCAAACTGGAAGACATAAAGAGAAAATGCTTCTGAAGATGTATTCAGAGAGAAGATGGGAAAAAAGTCAACATTTTCAGCTATTCTAAGCCAAAAACACCCCAGTAGCAACAGATGCTATCCATCTTACTCAAATACTGCTGGTCCTTTTTATATATACTGTTCTTTTTCTTTCATTGCTAACTTTGCAAGACGGTCAGTAACCTGGAAGCAAAGGTTAGACTGTAAGGGTTTAAGAAGTCTCTTCATCTGCTTACCACTCACTCCTTAACGCTTCGCTCTCAAAATGCTGACATTTGAAGATTAAAAAATTAGTCTCTCCATTTGATGCTCCAGAAAAATCCAAAATACACAGCAACTCCTTCTGAAATGACTATGGAGTAGTGAGCTTTTAGAGAACATCTGAAAGGAAAGACCTAGGTAAGAAAGAAAATGAAGACAGGAGGGGACTGATTTATGAGGACAAAGTAAAAGGGTGAAGGAAGTGGCACTGCCTACAAAGTGTACTGTTCTGTGTTTGATATGAAATCTGGATGGACGTTCTCTTTACATTCGCTGTTCCTAATCATTTAATTAGATATACTTCCCGTGTCTACTGACTGATTACTACTTACAAATATTTCACCAGACTGCTGGTGATGTCCTCTTAAACTCCATTGTTCACCTTCAAGCCAGATTTTTTCATGACTTGCCCCTCTATTCTGTTAATGGTATCCCTATTTTCTCAATTATTTATCTTTAAAACAGTTTTTACAGTTCTAACTCCTTAGCTAATGAGTCAACAAACTATACATTCTTCTCTAAAAGCTGTCATTTCTTTCCCATTTCCAGTATAGTTAGCCAACTTTTAAGGCCTTATTAACTCTGCCTAAACAGAAAGCCTCCTACATGAATACAGATAGTCCCTGACTTATGGTTTGACTTATAGTTTTTGACTTTACAGTGGGGGAAAAGTGACAAGCATTCAGTAGAAACTGTGTTTGAATTTTAATTTTTTTTCCTGCAGCTAGCAATAAGTGCCACATAATCTCTCACGACGCTGGGCAGTGGCAGTGTGAGACACAATTCCCAACTAACCATGTGATCACAAGGTAAATAACTGACACTTAAGACCATTCTGCTTTTCATCTGTAGTACTCAATAAATTGTATGAAATATTTAATACTTTAAAAAACCACTCTGCTTTTCATTTCTAGTATTCAATAAATTATATGAAATATTTAATACTTTATTATAAAATATGCTTCATATTAGATGATTATGCCCATCTGTGTAGGCTAACATATGTATCCTCAAGACATTTAAAGTAAGCTAGGCTAGAGAAGGCGATGGCACCCCACTCCAGTACTCTTGCCTGGAAAATCCCATGGACGGAGGAGCCTGGTGGGCCGCAGTCCATGGGGTCGCTAAGAGTAGGACACGACTGAGAAACTTCACTTTCACTTTTCATTTTCATGCATTGGAGAAGGAAATGGCAACCCACTCCGGTGTTCTTGCCTGGAGAATCCCAGGGACAGGGGAGCCTGGTGGGCTGCCGTCTAGGGGTTGCACAGAGTTGACACGACTGAAGTGACTTAGCAGCAGGCTAGGCTGTGATGTTCAGCAGGCTAGGTACATTAAACGCATTTTCAATTTATGATGAGTTTATCAAATTGAGGAAGAACTGTACTCTACTACTAGGCTTTCCTTGAAATGCCATCTTAGGGACCAAAGTGGTCATTTCTACAGTGACACTTTGTGTCACTTTCCCCTGCTTTCAGGACTTCCTCGGCTGAGTACTAATCCCCTAAGTGAGCCCATTGATACAGCGCCTTCTTACCTTGGTGCATTTGTCTATGCTATTCCTTCTGTGTGTAATAGTTTCTCCCCAACACCCTGCCTCTCTCACTGTCTTTTGAGTAGTTAAGACCATAGGCTCTGAAGACAGACTACTATATCCAAATCCTGCTCTGCCACTTGCAGCTTATTATACATATGTTCTTAGGCAGGTTACTTAATCTCTCTGTGCCTCCATCTTAAAAAATATGGATCTATAAATTTACTTAATTCACAGGGCTGTTCTGTCAGATTAAGACATGTAAAGCACTGAAGAGTACCTAGAACATGATAAATTCTAACATGATAAATGCTAGCAATAAAACTAGTAGACAAAAAACTAGTAGACCTTTAGTCTACTAGTCATTCCCTTTGCTGTCCAATAACTAAAGGTCCCCTCATTTACATCCATACAGCACTTGTAGTTGTATTATTTCTGTAGTCAGTCTTAATCAGTTACAGTTCCTTGAGACAGGAGGCTGTCATGTTTCCATATTCCTCAATATTTCATATTCTATATTCTTCCACTGTAGAATTCAAACACATAGACTGTAAAAGATTTATGATGGATTTCCATTACCCCAGAAAAGCTGTGTCCCCAAAACAGTACAAAAGTATTTGAGATAAGTGGTGAATGCAAGTACCAGCAGGTGAAGAGTGACAGTCAGAGTTTATGTCACACAGACCAGTCTGGTTTGTCCCCTCATTCATTTTTTCCATTAAGTTCACAAATATTACTGGGTTCTATGTACACCCTACAGACACCAGGCAACCTGTGAGTTGTTCCCTGCTATAAGACTCTGCTAAGTCGCTTCAGTCGTGTCCGACTCCGTGCAACCCCACAGACGTCAGCCCACCAGGCTCCCCCGTCCCTCCGTCCCTGGGATTCTCCAGGCAAGAACACTGGGAGTGGGTTGCCATTTCCTTCTCCAACTCGTGAAAGTGAAAAGTGAAAGTGAAGTCGCTCAGTCGTGTCCGACTCTTAGCGACCCCATGGACTGCAGCCTACCAGGCTCCTCCGTCCATGGGATTTTCCAGGCAAGGGTACTGGAGTGCGGTGCCATTGCCTTCTCCAACTCTATAGTATAAACAAAAGATTATGGTTATTGCAAAGGCAGCAGAAAGTTGAGGAACCAAGGATTTCTTTTGACCCAAACATAGTTTACATACATCATTTTCATGGGTCATTTAAGAGCTATCTTAGTAGCATACACACCAGAGTAAGAACAGTGGTTGTCTTTGGGTTGGGAGGACTGTAGGTGTTTTTCTTTTTCCTTTTTATTTATCCTATGTGAATATCAATTGATTTTGTAATGAGAAGAAAAAAATGACCAAGTTTTCCAAAAAACTTAAAAAAATTCTCTCATTCTATGGCTCAATTAACAAATACTACAGCCCCTACAACATCACAAGCTTTCATTATTTTAATATCTCCCAATTTTTGGAGTAACAGAATAGCATTAAACCAAGTTATATGTAACTGGGTAAAGTCTTTCCCTCAAGAATGCAAGTACTTAACTGCTTGGTTGAGGATGTTTGGGTACTGATCTCAGTAAAACTATAAAGCTAACAGTATCAAACACATGACTCAGCATGCATCAAGTACTTAGTACAATATATAAGTGTGAATATATGTACGTACATAAAATCTAGATGTATGTTCACCAATATATCAATAATGGTCATTTCTAAGTATGGAGATTGGTGTGATTTTTACATTGTTCTTTATGCTTTTCTACACTGTCCTGATATTTTTATAATGAACACATATTATTTTCATAAAGACAACAAAATTATTAATAAAGTAGATAATAAGTAGTAGTAATGGCTTAATCTTTGCTACTTAAAAGCATGGTCCTCAGACCAACAAATCAACATCATGTTGGAGCATGTCAAAAATTCTTAGGCCCTACTGCAGGCCCCGTGATTCAGAATCTACATTTAATCTACACTTTAAGATCCTTGGGTGATTCATATATGCATTAAAATTTGAAAAGCACTGATTTAGACACTACGGCCTTTACATGCAGGGACAACAGGAACAACATCTGCCTTCTTCATTATACATTCCAGGCATGAAACATAAGTATTTGTTGAATAAATAAGCATGTAAATGATATTACTTCTGAATAGACATCAGAATGACAGTGGAGACTGTATCTATCTGAATTATTTATTTTCTGCCAGAGTTCCCATAAATGGTTGCTTAATATTTACTGTAAATACTGTTAAATTATTTTAGTAAAATGTTGACCCCCAAAATGTAGTCCTATTTCTCTAGTCTCCTATCTACGCACACATCCTATAGTGACTCTTTACAGTCTCTCCCTCAAAGCAAACTCATTTTCAAGATTTTAACTAACATCTCTAGAGAGAAACCTTACTACTTAACTTTCTTAAACTCCAGCTGTCTAAATATTTAACTCTATGTCCTACACCTCAAATTTAACCCTTTTATTCTCCATCAACTATCTCCCTGCCCTCTTCAGAAGAGAACAGTTCTCCATTGTCACAGACTCACATTTTACAAGTTTTAGAGAAGAGAGACCACTAAGTCTAACAACATCATTTTACAGAAGAGAATAGGATCTAGAATTCAATGACAGCCCAAGAGGCTAGTTATTGGCAACACAAAACTACAATCTGCACCACCATACTCCCAATACATTATCACACCCTAGAATTTTGATAGAATTCTCATTTTTATCAACAGCACTTAAATTCACTTTTTAGAAACACAGGTTCAAAATATCAATCACTTAGATCCAAAAAATCAAGTTCTGTGTATTGTTGACATTTCTCTCATTCCTTTTTTCTTTTTAGAACACATCGCACTTTCTTTTCAGTTGAAGTTCCTTCAACATGTAGTGCCATCCTCCCCAAGTCCTCTATCCTCCCAGAGGCTTATTCCTGCTGCCTCTACCTTTATCTATGGTGCTTAATAGAGATGGTTCTGGATGACTCAAACTCTATCCATCCTCAAAGTACAGCCCAATCCCAGACTTCTTTTTCCCCAATTTCTAATGCACTGCTCCATCACTCACTTTTGTATTTGTTCACAGTTCAGTTCAGTCCAGTCGTTCAGTCATGTCCGACTCTTTGTGACTCCATGAATTGCAGCACACCAGGCCTCCCTGTCCAACTCCCAGAGTTCACCCAAACTCATGTGCATCGAACCGGTGATGCCATCCAGCCATCTCATCCTCTGTCGTCCCCTTTTCCTCCTGCCCCCAATCCCTCCCAGCATCAGAGTCTTTTCCAATGAGTCAACTCTTCACATGAGGTGGCCAAAGTACTGGAGCTTCAGCTTTAGCATCAGTCCTTCCAAGGAACACCCAGGAGTGATCTCCTTTAGGATGGACTGGTTGAATCTCCTTGCAGTCCAAGGGACTCTCAAGAGTCTTCTCCAACACCACACTTCAAAAGCATCAATTCTTCAGCATTCAGTTTTCTTCATAGTCCAACTCTCACATCCATACATGACCACTGGAAAAACCATAGCCTTGACTAGACGGACCTTTGTTGGCAAAGTAATGTCTCTGCTTCTGAATATGCTATCTAAGTTGGTCATTACTTTCCTTCCAAGGAGTAAGCGTCTTTTAATTTCATGGCTGCAATCACCATCTGCAGTGATTTTGGCTGATGCTTATTCTTTGGAAACCTACTATCTTAAAAAGTAAAAAGAACTTGATATCATCGAGTTTCTCTGTTTAATCTGAGAAATCTGAGGCCCAGAGAAAAGTGACTTCTCTTGTGTTACTTAAGAACTGGTGAAGGTGACAAAATCTGAACACAGTTCCCCAGATTCCTATCCAAAGCTTGCGTCAGCTCTCTATTTGTCAGTCTTTCCCGACACCCCGCGTTGATAATACAAACAAAAGGCATATGTCAGTGCCATATGAAACTTTATTTACACGGTGTCCATCCCATTATTAAGCAGTGTCCATCCCATTAGTAAGCATACAAAATGGATGCGTCAGTAAACACCCCTCCAACTGAACTGAAAGCTGAATCCAGGGGAAAAGCAAGAGAGAAAGGGATGACTAATTAAAATACCCATCTTTAGGAAGGTATCGTAGCTCCCCCACTGCCCGCGGAAGCACGTCACACTCCCTCACGGGGCATCAAGGCCCTTCCCAGTCGAGCCCCCACTTTTAGCTCCCGCCACGTTCCTGGCTTCGCGTCTCCGCACCCATCCCTCCAGCCATTCCCCTAATAAGCAGAGCTGCCCACACCTGGGAGCTCCTTTCGTGCTTGTACACTTTTATACACACTGGCCCCACAACCTGCAACGTTCTCCTCCTCCCCCTAGATCCTTTTCCAAACCCCGAGACGGCTCTCACGACCCTACTCAAACGTCACGACCCCAACCGGGTCCTACAAGGGTCTCGATGGAGTCCAAATCAGTTCCTATCCCGGGAGGAGGATTTTAGTGGCTGACGCGACCAAAAGCGCGGCAGCGAGGGGAGGAGCCCGAGCACACCCTCCCTGAGATGCTCGTGGACCGCCACGTTGAGTATTCCCCGTCCGGAGGGCGCTCAACCTGTGCCCTGTCTGGGCCAGGGCAGGTGCCCAGAGAGCTGGGGGAATGCCCAGTGACGGCAGCCGAGCCACCGGCGACACCCTCCTGAGATGCCCGCCCGTCCCCGGAGACTAAGCAGCGCCTCTCACACCTTACCTCAGCCAACAGCGGCGGCAACTCCGCTTTACGGCACTCACAGCAACTGCTGCAAAAGGGGCCTTCAAGCGCGGAGTCGTGCGCACTGGTCTGGTTGGTGTCTGCGGCGTAAAGCACGTCGGGAGACGGCCACCTGCAGGTCTACGATCCCTGGCGCTTCCTCACCACCCGAAGTTTACTGAACCCGGAAATTTTCTGGTTTGGGGGATTAAGCTACGTAGCCAAGCTTTTTTTTTTTTTTTAATAATATCTCTTGCTTAGGTAACTACTACAGCAGCGCACAGAGGCGATCTGAGATTTTAGGAAGTGGTCCAAGAATTGGAGAGGCACCCGCTGAGGTGTGTTCCCCAAAGTGTGTGGGTTTGCCAGATAAAATATAGGACGCCAGTTAAATATGAACTTCATATAAGCAACGAATAATTTTTTAGTGTGTATGCTCTGCAGAGGGATTCAGAGTAACTCCAGATTCTGGTTTCGGTGCCATCGGGTGAGACGGGGGATGGAGTGGGAAACGATCGTCGTGCTGAGTCGCTAAGCTGTGTAGTCGCTAATTCTGGTACGACTGTTTGCGACCCCATGCATTGTAGCCCTCCAGGCGCCTCTGTCCGTGGGATTTCCCACGAGAATATTAGAGTAGGTTGCCATTTCCTCCTCCAGGGTATCTTCCCCACCCAGGGGTCAAACCCGTCTCCCGAGTCTTCAGGCGGATTCTTTACCGCTGATCCACGTGGAAAACAACTGAGTTAATATTGCTCTTGAGGTTGAGGTGCCTGGGGAACATCCAAGCTCCAGCGAACTGTTACACTCCTGTTAAATTCTGTAAATACACATTCAGTTCCAGACTGGACTAACTTAACTGTAATCCAAAGAATTACTGTAAAGGAACACATATGAATCAGTTTCGACATAATTTTGAAAACTATAAAGCACTAAACAAATCACTGTAATTTTCTTTCTACAAAATTTATATTATCAGCCCAGGGTGAAAACTGAAAATACTCTCCTCATATATCTGAGTAGTTTGCTAAACTTTTTTTTCATTTTGAAATCAGCATTTTATAATAGTAGTAGTGCTGGTATGTATAACAATTTTTGTACTAATACCTAATACTGTATATACATTTTCTTACACCCTGAGTTATTTTTAGTGGGTTAACTTGGTTTCCAACTTGATGCATGATATATACATTTTTGTGCCTTCTAGAAGAATGCTACTATTATGAAATGCTCAATAATGCACATGAATCTGAACTGTTTTTTTTGAAATGCATAAAATTAAGTGTTTTTCTTACTTCCCAGGGTTATGTTCCTTATCAGTTTCTTACTTTTCCTTGCAGTTTTCTGTGTACATACTGATTTATTTTGTATGTAACCAGACACCACCAGTACTGAATCCAGTTCCATTGCTTGCTGCTCAGAAGGCCAGTACTCGAGCCGAATGTTAGTAGAAAAGGGAAATTTGCTTTATTCAAGAGGCCTGCAACCTGGGAAGACGGTGGTCTGCTGTCCTAAGGCTATCTCCAAGTTGCTAGTTAGGAGACAAATGTTGTAAAGGCAGTGTGAGGAAGGGAGCAGGGTGCGTGACCAGTTGTGTGTTCTTGGATTGGTTGGCATCAAGGTGAAGTTTCCAGCATCACCAATCTTCTGTTTTCAACCAGTGTGTGGTCTATGTGCATATGGTCAGCAGTTTTCATCAGGTGGGGGGCTGGCTTCCTGTTAAAATAACTTAAGGCTGTATAAATCAGACTTTTGTATCTTTCAGGCAAACTGTGAGTTTGATAATTCTGTGTCTGGTTTATAGTCTAAATTGTTGCCAGTTTCCTGGCCCAATTGCTTTTCTTTCTCAGTTCAGTTGCTCACTCCTGTCCAACTCTTTGCCACCCTATGGACTGCAGCACACCAGGCTTCCCTGTCCACCAGCTCCTGTCCATCGAGTCAGTGATGCCATCCAATCGTCTTACCCTCTGTTGTCCCCTTCTCCTCCCACCTTCAATCTTCCCCAGCATCAAGGTCTTTTCCAATGAGTCAGTTCTTCGCATCTTTGTTTCTACATCTTCCTGTTTCCTAATCATTAACTATTGAGCCAGCCTTTTGAGAATCACTGGGAGACTAAAGCTTTTCTGCATACAAGAGGCAGGTGGAGGACATGGTGGGGTGGGTTGGGGGTGGGGGAGCTGTCTGTCACAGGGAAGGTCCCCTAGGGTCCTGCTTCATTAGTACCCCCTTTTGACACTCAGTTCTGAAATGGGGAATAAGAAATAAGGTTTGGGATAAAGAGGTTAATTATAAAGTCACCAGAGGAACTGTTTTAGAGGACTCAGTTTTACACAGAGCCCTCTTATTACTTGGACTAGTAGTAGGTTAATTTAAAAAGTAGGTAACACTCAGAGGAAGGAAGTTACTGAAGATTCACGGGCTTATTGGATACAGGTGTTCACCTAAAGGACTGAAGATGGTAAATTTTGAGCATCAAAATGAGTAACTGCCATTAATTGAAATACAAAACATACATAGAAATTCTTGACTTCATGTTTCCTTACAAGTGAAACTCATTAGTCAAGACTGAAGACTGCCAGGGCATGAACTCACTACCCTGAAACTTGATAAAATCATTGAGCATTTATCCTGCCTTTCTTATTAGAACAGGATTTCAGTGTTAATCAAAATGCTAATGAGAATTCCAACTAATAAGAAGGAATGATAGAACAATCATTGCTACTCCTAGTGAAATAAGAACCACCACCCTCATCAGCAGAGGCTAAAATTAAGTTGAAATGTTGATAGGGAATTTCTTAATAGATGGATTAGGCTGGAACCCCCTGAACCCACTGATCAACCTTATCATTAACTCTGGGACAACATCACACCATGCACTTTCAGATGTGATGTAACAGAAAGTACACAGCACTACCTGTGAAAGATTCTTGCCTAAAAATTGAACCCACATTTAACCATAACTCTCGATTTAACAGAGGCTATAGAGAATCGCTCATAATGTGGGACATTCTACAAGACAAATGTCCCAGTTTCTTTATCAATGGCATTTAAAAGGTGGTGGAGGGAACTAATGCAAAATCAGACTTAAGAGACATATGCCCATATGCAATGTATGGACCTTGTCTGGACCCTGATTTTTAAAAAGTAACCATAAAAACACATTTTTGAGACAACTGAAATTTTAATACAGACTGAGCCTAGATGATACTAACGGATTGCTGTTAATTTTGCTAAGAATGTTAATAGAATGTGGCTGTGTCGTCATCATTGATGAATACTGCAGTACTTATGGGTGAAATTTTTTAGAACTTAAAAATGATGAACATGGCAAAATGTTAAGAATTGATAAATCTAGATGATGAGCATAAACGTGTTCATTATAAATAGCCTCTCTACTCTTCTGCCAGGTGGCTCAGTGGTAAATAATCTGCCTGTCAATGCAGTAGATGCGGATTCAATCTTTGGGTCTGGAGGTTCCCCTGAAGAAGGAAATGGCAACCGGTTCCAGTATTTTTGCCTGGAAAATTCCATGGACAGAGGAGCCTGGCGGGTTAATCCACTGGGTTGTAAAGAGTCAGACACATGCATGCATGCATGCATGTTTGAAAACTGTCATAATAAACAAGAAAAGGGGAAAGTTATCAGGTTCATAAAGTGCATAAAAAGTCTTGTTCTATGTAAAGCTTAAAAAAGACAGTTATAATAAAGGATTACATTAGTCAGTCTTTTTTTTTTCTTTAGCCACGCCTCAGGCATTCAGGAGACCTGATTCTCTGACCAGGGATCTAAACTCTGTCCACTGCAGTGGAAGCACAAAGTCCTAACCACTGGACTTGCAGGGAATTCCCAACACTGCTGATTTAAACTACGGTCTTTATAAATGTGGACCAACTGACTAGCTTTTCTTACATAAACCAGAGACATAATGGATCATCTATACCTTCTGGTATGTTTCTTTAAAGTGGACCAGGAACTTAAAGATAGAAGTGAAGGAATCTCAATTCAGAGTCCTAGATTTTTCTTTTTCTTTTTTGTAATCCTCTATAATTTACAATTATCTTGGATACAACTAACTCATCAGTAACTTCATCTTCATCACTGAAGTTCCCCCCCACCTTCCTTATAAGTAACTTTTCATACTTGAATTCCATTGGTTTATGTAATATTTAAATTATACAATAATGCCATTGGCACAAGTAAGTTGGGGAACAAACAGCTAACTAGAGGTATACATACTAATCGACTGGCAGGAGCAGTGCTTCTCTAGTATACCAGAGGGGAGCCCAGCCGTGAGCCTTCAACTCACTGTGAATCACAGTTACTGTAACTTGGTTAGCCAGTCCAGTAGGGGAGGGGTACAAGGATTGGTAAAAACAGTCCCTATTATTAGCAGATATCCATCTTTTAAAAATCATTCAGATGCAGTAGCACATACACATCCTGGCCCACTCTTAACACAGTGGGGTCTGGGGCAAAGAGTAGATAGAAATGGAGGCCAATCTTGATTTAAGTGTCTAAATACGTAAGAGTCAATCATATAACATATAGACTTCTATCTTGATAAATATTTCTTCTCAAGGAACAGAAATTTAGGTTCAAGATTGAATTGTCAGACATGTGCTGGAAAGCGACAACAGGAGAACCAGGTCAGCCTGTTCTCCCTGCAGCCCCCTGGGACTGTTTCCTTTCAGCCTCTAGCTGCAGCTTGCCCAAGGGTCCTGGTAGCATGAAAGTGGGACACCCCAGTCTGCACATCCAAACTCCTGAACTGCCTCCCCTAAGTCTAGCGGTATATGTCTGTAGCGCAGAATGTCTTCAGGATGGATTGGGGAAGAGGCCTGCATGTGTTATGGAAGCCAGCTTTGGGCTGGTGGGACAGGGGATTATGGGATCCTGGCTGTCGCGTTCATAGTGGGTAGTGGAACATAGACCAGGAGTGGACACAATTCTTCACCAGCTTCACTTGTTCATTCTGTGGAAAGATACAGCCTGAGATTGAGGATCAGGGCAGGGACCCCTTCCTTGCCCAAGTCTCTGTACATGCCCATCCCTATGGTATCATGCTATATATACTGTTGGGCTTGCTCTTTCCATTTCATGGTATCATGAAAACCCTCCCATTTACAACAGTATCAGCTGTGTAGGGTTACCTGGAGGTACTATCTAATCACATGACCTTGTGCAAAATGGGCATAAACATACTACTAGTACCATGCAGTGTAAATCTAAAATGAGGTGTAATAAGGGACAGTTGGACAAAAAAGTGGAATGTACACAATTCCTGAGTTCTTGTCCCAGAGATCCAGTCAGGCACATTAGGACTGGAATATCAAGGAAAAGTTTCTCTAATTGAGGAAGCCAATTCCAAAAATGGTTTATATAACATTTTGGGAGGGGGTAAGCTTCCCTGGTGGCTCAGAGGTTAAAGTGTCTGCCCCCAATGTGGGAGACCCAGGTTCAATCCCTGGGTAGGGAAGATCCCCTGGAGAAGGAAATGGCAACCCACTCCAGTATTCTTGCCTGGAGAATCCCATGGACGGAGGAGGCTGGTAGGCTACAGTCCATAGGGTCGCAAAGAGTCGGACACGACTGAGCAACTTCACATGCAGAATATATTTACACAAGTATACAACTTGTGCAGCAACACAGAAAAGGGAATCCATCAGAACCATAGTGAAAGTGAAGTTGCTCAGTCGGGTCCAACTCTTTGCGACCCTATGGACTGTAGCCTACCAGGCTTCTCCATTCATGGGATTTTCCAGGCAAGAGTACTGGACTGGGGTGCCTTTTCCTTCTCCAACCATGGTAGTGCACTGTTAACAGTTAGGTTGTGTTTTGCTATAATAATGCTGCAACGTGCGTGTGTGCGTGCATGCCGACTTCACTCATGTCCAACTCTTTGTCACTGCATGAACCTTCGCCTGCCAGGCTCCTCTGTTCATGGGATTCTCCAAGCAAGAACACTGCAGTGGTTTGCCATGCCCTCCTCCAGGGGATCTTCCTGACCCAGGGGTTGAACCCGCATCTCTTAAGTCTCCTGCATTGGCAGGCAGGTTCTTTACCACTAGCAACATTATTTGTGACTTTATATAACAGAAATACCTAGAAATGGAATTAAACGTTTCAAGTGAAAGCGAAGTAGCTCGCTCGTGTCCGACTCATTGCAACCCCATGGACTGTAGCCTGCCAGGCTCTTCAATCCATGGGATTTTCCAGGCAAGAATCCTGGAGTGGGTTGCCATTTCTTTCTCCAAGGGATCTTCCCAACCCAGGGATCAAACCCAGGTCTCCTGCACTGAAGGCAGACTCCTTACCATTGCAGGAATACTCCTTGTATGTTTTTAATACCTTGATTTTTTTTGGGGGGGGCGGGGGGTGCCGGGAGCCAGCGTGAGGAATTCCACCCGTGACAAGTCATGCGGCAGAGCTCTGATGGCAAGGCTAATCAGACCTCAGGTTTTCCCCCTGGAATTTCCTGAGCATCCACCCCCCCAAAAATAAGAATCTGCCTGCTTTTCCACTCTTCTGCTATTCTCTGGAAAAAGTCAATTCAGGGCTTTAGTCTTCTGCATTTGAAAGAGTGTTTCAATCCAAAAACCCCTGATGGCTTTCTAGCCTGCCTGCAGGACTCGTACAGCTGCGCATGTGATTGTTTGAGGCCTCCTGACCGCAGGAGGCACAGGAAGCTTAAAACATCCTAGGAATGTAGGGGCTTCCGAGGAGTCAAAATCATTAGAATAGGACTGATTAAAGTTTCATTTGTTGAGCCAATACTTGCTGCCAAATCTTCATATCCTTTATTTTTAGATATAGTTGGTATATAGAAAGACAAGTAGTAGACCTGGTATTAGCAACATTAGATCTTTGAGTTTAGTACCTTCTTTGTTATAACCCACTGCACCTTTGTTCTATAGAGATGTAACTTTACTGCTTTAAGGAGATGCAGATTAAAGAAGAACACTTCAGGGGAAACGAAATTAACATTCATTAAGGAAGAGAGTCAAAAAGTGTTAACAAGCCTCTTGGCCGGAAGATAATGTAAATCACCTGAGACCTTTTGTATACAAAAAGATATACAGAAAGTCTGGGCTGCTAACACTACATAATTTTGTATTACCCATTGATCTCTATGTATAATCAAAAGTATAAAAGGCCTTGAAGGACAATAGAAGGGGAGCCAGTCGCTGGACTGGCCTCCCCCGTGTCGATTCTTTCTCTTCCTCCCTCCCTCTCCTTTTCAGGCTGATCTCTTGGAACGCGGAGGCTCACTGTGTCTACTTACTTGTCCCGGCTTCTAAGACCCGTAAGAGAGAGAGCCCAAGGCGGGGCACTCTCCGATATACAAACAGGCACCAGCGGCCTAACATAGACGGTGCAAGCTCCTTGTCTGGAACTTTATTGGTTTTCCACGTAACCCAAGTTAATCAGCCTCTTCTCCCCACTTACATTTTCCTACTACACTATTTCTTCCTAATCTAATCTTACATTAATAAATAAATAAGTCTTTCCTCGCCAACGCCGTCCCGCTTCAATTCCCTGGATCCACCGGGGCTGTACCCCAGCAGGGGGTAGTGTTCTAAAAGGTCTTGCTAGGTCTTCATAGAGCTGTCCAACTTCAGCTTCTTCAGCGTTATTGGTTGGGGTATAGGCTTGGATCACTGTGATATTGAATGGTTTGCCTTGGAAATGAACAGAGATCATTCTGTTGTTTTTGAGATTGCATCCAAGTACTGCATTTCAAACTCTTTTGTTGACCATGATGGCTACTCCATTTCTTCTAAGGGATTCCTGCCCACAGTAGTAGACAGAATGGTCATTTGAGTTAAATTCACCCACTCCGGTCCATTTTACTTCGCTGACTTCCTAGAATGTCGACGTTCACTCTTGTCATCTCCTGTTTGACCACTTCCAATTTGCCTTGATTCATGGACCTAACATTCCAGGTTCCTATGCTTCAGCAATATGTGAACTGTGAAATTCCAGATGTTCAAGCTTGTTGTAGAAAAGGCAGCAGAACCAGAGATCAAATTGCCAACATCTGCTGGATGATGGAAAAAGCAAGAGAGTTCCAGAAAAACATCTATTTCTGCTTTATTGACTACGCCAAAGCCTCTGACTGTGTGGCTCACAATAAACTGTGGAAAATTCTGAAAGAGATGGGAATACCAGATCACCTGACCTGCCTGTTGAGAAACCTGCCTGTATGCAGGTCAGGAAGCAAGTTAGAACTAGACATGGAACAGACTGGTTCCAGATAGGAAAAGGAGTACATCAAGGCTGTATATTGTCTCCCTGCTTATTTAACTTATATGCAGAGTACATCATGAGAAATGCTGGGCTGGAAGAAGCACAAGCTGGAATCAAGATTGTCAGGAGAAATATCAATAACCGCAGATATGCAGATGACACCACCCTTATGGCAGAAAGTGAAGAGGAACTAAAAGAGCCTCTTGATTAAAGTTAAAGAGCAGAGTGAAAAGTTGGCTTAAAGCTCAGCATTCAGAAAACGAAGATCATGGCATCTGGTCCTGTCACTTCATGGCAAATAGATGGGAAACAGGGGAAACAGTGTCAGACTTTATTATTTGGGGCTCCAAAATCACTGCAGATGGTAACTGCAGCCATGAAATTAAAAAGATACTTACTCCTTGGAAGGAAAGTTATGACCAAACTAGATAGCATATTCAAAAGCAGAGATATTACTTTGCCAACAAAGGTCTGTCTAGTCAAGGCTATGGTTTTTCCAGTGATCACGTATGGATGTGAGAGTTGGACTGTGAAGAAAGCTGAGTGCCAAAGAATTGATGCTTTTGAACTGTGGTGTTGGAGAAGACTCTTGAGAGTCCCTTGGACTGCAAGGAGATCCAACCAGTCCATTCTAAAGGCAATCAGTCCTGGGTGTTCTTTGGAAGGACTGATGCTAAAGCTGAAACTCCAATACTTTGGCCACCTCATGCGAGGAGTTGACTCACTGGAAAAGATCCTGATGCTGGGAGGGATTGGGGGCAGGAGGAGAAGGGGATGACAGAGGATGAGATGGCTGGATGGCATTACCGGTTCAATGCACATGAGTTTGGGTGAACTCCAGGAGTTGGTGATGGACAGGGAGGCCTGGCATGCTGCGATTCATGGGGTCACAAAGAGTCGGACACGACTGAGCGACTGAACTGAACACCTTGATATTACTTCTCCAGAAACGTTGCACCCACTCACACTCCATCTTTAAATTAGTTATTTAAAAACTTTATGAAACCCATAAATTGTATATTTGTCCAAAGAAATCATCCTTGGAAAAATTTTCTGTATGAAGGTATTGGTTTCTCAGTATCTTTGTCATACTCTTCTCCCTGTGACTCAAAACCATCTAGTATCTCTTCATTCTTCTCTTGGTAAAAATGATCTTAGTTACAAGAGCTCCAGCCTTGTCTGGTCGTTGACTGGTTTTCTTTTATCTCCCAAACTGGTTTCAAGTTACAATATAAATTTAAAAAATCTGAGCTTCTGATTCTGTCTTAGCTACCAAAATGTAATCCAAGATGTGACAACTTCCAAAGACAGAAACTAAGTTCCTGGTTTATATAATAGTTACAGCATCTATAGCTGCACTGTACAAGCAGCAGGTATTAATACTAGCAAGATGTGGCTCTTTACATTTAAGTTACAATGAAAATTTTAGTTCCCTAGTTGAACTAGCTATACACATTTAAAGTGCTCAACAGGTGGCTGTGGCTAGTGGCTTACTGTGTTGGACAGCCCAGGTTACAGAACGTTCTGTCATTGCAAACAATCGCGTTGAATAACACTGCTCTAAAATGAAAAAAACCTTTGGAGGCAAAATTCCTAATGGCTTTTTTATCTCTCATGCTCAACAGCACACTGTGGATATTTAATAAGAGTGGATAAAATGCAAGAACTGAAGCAAAAGAAAGCAAGAAAAAAAAGTTTAATGTTTAGATGAGATATTCCAGGTGCTTTTTTAAGAATTTGGTTATTCTATACAGAACATAAAATCATTTCAACATACAAGTTACTCTATCTTGAATACTCTATTTTGAAATTTCAAAAACCACTTTAAAAGCTTTGTCATGCTTCCAAAATATGAGGCAAAATGCTTATTATAAAACACTAGTTTTCAGCACTGCGTACATTGTAAGTAGTTCATTAATGTTCATCTTTAACTTAAACATTAAACCTGAGGAATTAGAATTTTTATTATCAGAACTGCATTAGCAAAATCATGTCCAGATGATAGAAAAACCAAATAATCTATGGATCAAGATAATTTGTAAGCCACTTAATTCAGTTTGAAGCAAAACAAGTTATGTTAGGAGAGATAAATGATATCCAGGATAACAGAGTTTTGAAATGTGTCATTGTGTTTTTAAAAATGATAATGCAACAAAAGTTATCAAATGTTTTAAATGGTCACATACACCTTATATCATCCATCCAATGACAACAAACTGTTGAACCATTCCAAAGCTGGTATTTTGCAAAGAATTATTTAGGCCAAATTCAGTCTTTGCAAGTGGCATTGGGCAGTCATGAAAGTGCAAATGCCTGGATGGAAACACAGCTTAAATCATTTATTTATGCTACTGTTCTACTCTGACACACATTAATGCTATGGGAGAAATTTTACAGTTCTAGAAGTCTTGATATAGAATACACCTTGATGAGAAAATACAAAAAGGCCACAAGTCATGCATAAACTAAAAATGTTAAAGGATATTTTAATCAGGCTTTAAAAAAAAAATCAGGTTTCATGTCCTGGTGATACCACTTTAAGCACATGCTTTATCAAAGTAAATGGCATCTAGAGGTATCCAAACACGTAAGTCCATTATTAACTAAAAGTAACACTTCACATTTACATAGCATTTTACTGTGGTTGAATCTATTTCATATACTCCATTTCATTTTATTCCTCACAACAGCCCTGTGAGGTAGGCTGAACAAGTTACATTGTTGTAAAGGCAAGTTACATTGCCTTTATGTAAGGCAATGGAAGCCCAAAGATGATAAGTGATTATGTAGAGATCATAGATATAGTATATGGTAGAGCTAAGGTGATTAATTTTAAATACTTTAAAAGAAATTAAGCCAAAATATTTTTGTTATATCTAGAAAATTTAAAGACTAGTGGTTTTTAATACAAATCATTTCAAAACTTTAGCTATTATATATCTTATTGTATGAATTAGTTATAAATTTGATTTTAAAGAGTCTCCCCTAAAAGGTAAATTAGATGCAATGCTTTGGTATCTTAGAGATTCTGGAAATGGTAAAAAAAAAAAAAAAAAAAAGCATTCTCATAACCCTTAAGCTCTCCAAAATGTTCTAACACTAACAAAAATATCTTTTACCAATCACTTACAATAAACTTAATTAGCTCCAAGGCAAAGCAAACACATTAACTTACGGGCTCTCCTACATACTGTGAAATCCTCTGCATGTTCATCCCCAAGAACCAACATATATTGATTGGGTACCGTTAAGAAAATATACCAATTTAAACTAACACAGCTCAAATGATTACAAATCAAAAGTCAGTACCTTATACTGACTCAGAAATAACAAATACTGTTTTAACTTGAATGTGAGTAGTCTGAGGAGAAAAGTACTATAGTAATCTCTGATATTTATTTTATAAGTCAATACTAACCTTTATATGGCATACCCAACAATATATCTTCAACAAAAACATATACCATGTGTGATCCAGTTAACCTCCAAATTACTCAAAAAGCTTATTTACATTAATCAAATATTCCAGGTAACAAAGCTATCATATGTGACATCGGGATCACAAGTATTTGCATAATATGAATACTGTAAGATATACATAAAACTAAAACTATACTAACTACGAGGTAATCTTTCTGCAATGATTAAGGAAAATTCGTGATCACTTATAAATGCTCCAGCACTGGCATTATGAAATATAAATTTAAAATAACAAATAACTTTATGGTTATTTATGCTGACCATTCACTTCCCTAAAATAATATATTCAGTGTAAAAATAAAATCAAGGAAGAAACTTTTTCAGAAACATCTTACATGACTACATATAGGTGAACCATTTTACATGCAGTTAATTATAATTTTTTATAAACTCTTAACATTTACTTTTTAAAATTTCTGACTGATTAGCAAAAACATTGTTTTTAAGATGCAAACTTTGTCATACCTCTCAAAAGCAGCAAAAGCATTGTACGCACAGAAAATCAAACTTCACAAAGTTAGGAAATCTGAACAGAAAGTATGACTGCCATCCCAGACTTAAATATTTGTTACACAAATTAACAAATGAATGAATACTGATCTTACAAATATGGAGTTTTCTCCAAAAGAATTATCGTGATGATTTTTAAATACAGTCCTTAGTCTGTTTAGCTCAGATTCACATATTTTATGGAAGTCTACACTATCCCTTCTAATGAATACTTTGAAATGATCATTTTTCATATATATCCTTTTCCAATTTTCCCCATATGCTTCCAAAAGACACTAAGTAACTTAATAATTTTATGTGATTTAAAGTATATGTAGGAAAACTAATCATTCTGGGTAAGTCATGAAATAAGAGTATCTTAGCCTAACTAAATCATTTTTCTTCTTTATATCACTGAAGATCAGCACAAAAATTCAAATTATACAGAATACTGCGCATACTTTAATTTCATAAGTGAGCAAATAAAACCAAGCCAGTATGTCTCTTCAGATGACAATATGGGGGAAAATGATTGCAGAACAAATTCGGTGAAGTCTAGCTGTACAGCAGCAGTTCATGGTTTGTCAAAATAGTACAGATTCCATCAGTTAAACCCCTGTACAGACAGGCACACCTTTAATACTTTCAAATTGTCTACCTACACCTGGAACATTCAAAGAATTACTGTATATTAAATTTCTATGTGCACTTAGTAAATATTTGGTATGTACATATTTACGAAAAGTTAAAGATGTATGTGACAGTCAGTCCAAAGAGTCAAAACGAAATGTAAAAAAATTTTTTTCTAAAGTGCTTAAGGCAACTCCTTCATTTTTTATCCAGTTTACTACAACTGGTTTGAGATTCAACTGCTAAAAGAGAAAGGCAATACTAAGTGTATATTTTTATAAAACATAATTTTTTACACCTGTGGTATATCCACTACCATCAACCTCTCATGCATTTCTTTTGTAGAAAGCAATCATGTTTGACCTGTCAAAACATAGTAAAAAAAAAATATTTTAAAGAGTATACCAATTTTTCATGTCTTCAATTGAGCAAAAAATCTCAATATTTTTTAATTCCAATGTTAATGAGAATGTATATATTGTGTCAAGTTAACAGTTACCTTAATTTGAGACTATGTAAATAGGCACTATAGTTATTATTTTCTAGTTTGAAAATGAGAATGACACACTTCCTCCAATTTAACTTAACACAAATAATCGTAAATGAATTAACCTAAAAGTCCACACATTTTGTTTTCGTTTTTTTGGGGAGGGGGGGACCTTTAAGAAGAAGCATAGTAAGAGGGAAACCCCAGATTCTTATTCTGAAGTATAAAAGTATAACTTCAAGTGAATTTTTCCAGATGATACTAGAATATTTTATATGAAGGGTTTCAAATGATGGGATGAGCACACACAAGAATCATATGCACTCCTCCAGCCCCTGACTAGTATTTTCCTTTCCTCATGCCTCTGCAATAGCACTCCTCACCAGTATTACATAATGGTCTCTGGTTTAACTATCAGTTGACAATGCATGGGGCATGGAGTGAGAGCATGCTTAAGAGGAAGAAGGCACTTAAAATTAAAAACAGGATATAATTATACAGACATAATAGTAAAAGTTTTTATACAAGAACCTCTGGCTTTTTCAGTGTCATTTTTGTTAAAATATACATGACTGTTCACATAAAGCAGCTCCACCACTAACTTACTGCTTTCAGGTTTAACTTTATGAGAGAGAATTATAACTTCCTGTTTCCTTAGGTCCTGCAATAACCCTGCTGCAGAGAACAGGACATCCAGAAATTCTTTCAAAATCTCTAGGAAAAACAAAAATCAAAATTATATTTATTTGGAGAATCAAAACAATATCTACTGAGCCTTATGCTTTTTAAAATATGTTATCAGACAACGGTATAGATATGACTCTCCTCTGGAAAAATGAATACCCAGTTTGAATAAAATTCCTCATTAGATTTGTTTTACAAAGAACAAAATATCCCATCAGTAAACAATAAACTTTAAGAGAGACTGAGCTGTTCCTATCCCACAAGTCTTTCACATAGTAACTAAAGTAACTAAAATGTACACAGCAATGGTCACTTCTAGGGAGAAAGGTATCATAAGACAATATACTTAAAATATGAATGGAAGAAAGTCAACATGAGAAAGTAATGAAAAAGTCAGCTTCAAAAATTAAGGAATATACAAACCCAGACCTCTTGAAAATGCTCAAGGAATTCTTAAATACTGTAATGACAACTTTCAATTTGGCTCAAAGAACTTGTTACAAATTTTAATCAACTTAAAAAATATAAATGCTTTGCTCAATAATCATGGGTGTTACTCATGGTTTAACACATCTTCCTTACATATGGTAAAGATCACTCTATGTTAATTTTTTTTGAAGAATTATGATCTTTTAGAAAGCAAATTAAGTAGCAAAAAGACTGAGAAAACAATAACCTCTGAATAGGTATGTCTGAAAAATTCATGTGCCAAATAAGTCAGAGATACATAGTTTTTTCAAAACTCTTTGTTTTTAACCATTCCATCTTATTAAAAAGCAGATATAGATGACTTCAGTAAAGAATAGTTTTAGGCACCTCCCTTTATAACCTATTCCTTATAGATAAAACTTGAATAGGTAGCTTTTTCTACTTTCTATATAGCATTAATGATCTTTTACCTTACTAAAAATGTTAAAAATAAGCATAATTATTACCAGTTATTACACCAAATTCAAGTGGGAATTTTATCAAAACTGTTAAAGTTTCTATTAAACTAGACAAAAAAAATCAGAAAATATAAAGCTTTAAAAAATCTTACCCATCATTCAAAATAATGGAAAGAAATCTAATTAAACAAGGTAATATATAAAGAATATCCCTTTGCAGCAGGTAAAAAACTGAAATTTGGGCAATTTAAAGCTATTATATCTAGAAACACTTCCTGTCCACTCTCTATTTTGAGTTATAAACTGTGAGAGAAATGTCACAATATTTGGAAAGAAGAAAATGATATACAATCTAGTTGAAAAATAAAAGACAATCATTTAGCAAACCTCAACTTATTTATAAAAGGGGAAAAATAAACTACTAAGAAAACCTTTCTAGCATGCCCAATCAATTTTTTCAGTTTTTAGAAAACCATAGAAGACTGTACAGTTTTAAAGCTTCAGTGTAAGAAATAATAGGTAATGATGACATTAAAAAAAGGCAACGTATAGAGGAAAGATTTAAATGCTTTTCCCTCAGGTCCTAGGGCTACCATATATAACTAAACATTTTAGAATAGTCAAAGTAATCCAACAAACACAAAAATGAGTTTCTATGTAACTACTTAAACACTGCCTTTTTTTCCCATTTACTCTTCAAAACATCAGTTTCTTGCTAGATGTCTGCTTGCTTCTCTGATACCCCACAGCAGGCGCCTGTGAATGCTTCCTACGAGGTGCCGGATGCGAACAGATTCCAGACCTTAGAGCAGAAGGTAGCAAACCTGACTTCCACCACTTGTAAACTGCTGCGATTAGTAACTGCACGGAAAAGGCCACCCAATCAAAAAGGAGTGGGGGAAGATAAACATATTCTGAGTAGGCATTACTGAGTAATATTGTTTAAGCTGCTAGTGGAGCCAGTCATTCCATTTTCACTTTTCTGAAGAGTCCTCACAGCACTTGGAACCTGCATCCCAGTACTCAAAGAAAGTCCACCACACCAAACCTAAGAGAGGACAGAAACAAAGCTGCAGTCAGACTTCAAACCAAGTGAAGACTTAAGGGATCCTGACATTTTTCCATCTAAAAGGCAAAAATAAGTGAACACAAGTGAACATCATCAAATTCCAAATGGAAAACCTTCATATGTGAACTGAGGGGAAGTAGAAAGGCTAACTCAGGGGTCTTTTAGAACCATATTGGCCAAAGGAAGTCTTATGACAGCAGAACTCACTGGAGCTACACACAAGAGGGAAATAGGGCCGTAGAAATTTAGAGACTAAACTGGATTAATTTAGTCAAAAGATACCATCATTACTGATACTAAAGTTCACAACCAAGAGAAGTACACAAAGACTCATCTTTTTCATCCCAATTACTGCCTTGGATTTTGACAATGGGTTGTGGCCTGAAACTATAGGAATCTAACACCCCTCTGTTAACAGAGCAATCCCATTAGCTTCTTCCCTAACTTGTTAACAATAAGAACCCTTTTATAATTCTCTAAGATAATCTGAGAAAAACACAAATGGCAATATCCAAATATACTTGCCATATTCTATTATCATAAATGTGAATGAGTTTGTGAAAGATAAAACTGCTTCACTTGTGTTGAACAAAGCAGCTATCATTCAGTAAAGTAAATAACTGATATGGAATAGAGTCAAGAGAATTAAAATGTGAAAATATGAATCATTTAAACTATCATCAACTGCCATGTATGTAGCAGACAAGCTTAAATTAAAGCAAGGGAGATTCTAGAAATTTTTTATGTATTCCCATCTTCAACTATATCCTAAGTATTCAATATTTACTCAGTAACCATAGTATAGTTACAAAGAATTTGCAGACTGTGAAACACGTGGCTATATAATTAACATTCCAAAATTTTTAAACTTTAAGGTTCAGTAATGATAACTCTTAAAATACAAGAAAATGTGGTACAAAGGAACCTATCTATGGAACAGAAACAGAGTCACAGATAGAAGAGACTCATGGCTGCCAAGGGGGATGTGGTTAGGGAAGGGGTAGACTGGGAGTCTGGGGCTAACAAACTATTACACAGAAAACAGATACAAAACAAGATCCTAGAGTATAAACAGGGAACTATATCCAATATCCTGGGATAACCATAATGGAAAAGAATATAAAAAGAGTGTATAGAGGAATTCCCTGGCGATCCAGTGGTTAGGACTCAGTGCTTTCACTGCCAGAGCTCAGATGCAACCCCTGGTCAGGGAACTAAGATCCTGCAGACAGCTTAGTCAAGGAAAAAAGAAGTATATGTGTGTACACCTGAGTCACTGTGTTGTACAGAAGAAATTAATACAACATTGTAAATCAACTGTATTTCAATAAAAAATAAATTTTAGAAATACAAATGCTACTCTGATTATGAAACTATCATATTATTTTATTGAAAATTAAGTGATTTACAGAAATATTTACTCAAAATATCTAGCACAAAAGTGGAAGAGCAGATCAATGGAGAAAGGTTAGCCTTTTTCGGAAAGTGGCACTGGAACGCATGGATATCCATATGAAAACAGATCCAGATCTTAAACTATACTCTGTATCACATATAAAAATTAACTCAAAATGGATCAAGACCTAAATGTAAAACTTTTTAATTATAAAGTTACAAGAAAAAAAACAAAATATCTCTGTGACCTTGAGCTGGGCAAAGCATGACATTAACAAGAATATTTATAGAAGTTCTATTTGTAAATGTCTCCAATGGGAAAGCACTCAAGTAGTCAACTAAATTAGAATGTGTAAATAAATCCTGATATAGTCATACAATGAAAAACTATACATATACATATAAAACTATGTGAACTACCACACTGTGGAAAAACATGCATAAATCTCACAAATGTATGTTGAGCCCAAAAGATACTGTAAGATTCCATTTATACAAAGTTGAAAGGGAGGCAAATGAATTTATGGTATTATAAAACTCAAGACAGTTATCTCTTTAGAGGAAGGCCATTAGAGGCTGGAAATGGGTACAATGTTCCACTTCCTGACCAAGACCCTGGTTACAAAAATGAGTGCAGTCCTATGAAAACACTGATCAAACTACATGCTTACAATTTGCAGACTTTTATGTCTCAACACTTACTTCAGCAAAATATACCAAAAACATACAATCACAGACGTAGGAAAGGTAGACTGGGGAAAGAAAGAGGAATATAAGAAAAAAATAAGATATTGTGTTTCCCCAAATAGATAGCATAGATATTCTCCTTAAAGTTGCCAAACCAAATATAAATTAGATACTAACCATGAAACCAGGTAGTACTGGCTGAGTAAATTTTGCCTTAAAGGAATACAACAACTGTTTTGAGTTTGCATCATAGAAAGAAAGCTGACCTAGAGGGAAGAAGAAAAAAAAGTCACATTTATTATTGGAAAAAAAAATTAACATCTAATTAAGTCTAACATATAATCATGCATAAAAGTAATAACCAAATGAATATTTGTCACTTTGAAGACTGGACTTAGGAATTCTCACTTGAAAATCGGTAGTAAACATGTTTAAGAAAAAGCCCAAATCCACTTTTCTTTCCCTGGTCTTTAAGATCTCCATAGTGCTTTCATAATCTGGTACTATCCAATTATTCAACTATAGACTTCTCTTTTTTACCATTATTTAACAAATGGTGCCTTAGTCCAGTAAAAACCACAGTTATTTCTTCCTCCCCCCCCCCTTTTTTTTTTTTACTATAACCAGCCTTTCCACTCAATCCTATCACCATTTAAGGTTTACTCTATTAGACTTTGTCCTCTAATTACTTAAAGCCATACTCATACCCTAATCTCTAAAATCACGGTATAATTATCACTGCTTCAGTTTTAGTGCTTTTTTAAGGTCTCCTGACAGTCTTTCAACAATGATCATGTAATAAATCACTGTCCTTCTGACCACCTAACTGTCCAACCTGATGACACCCTTGCAACTGTTGTCATTTCTTCAGACTTTTCTCTCATGACTATTCTCTTGGTTTGTTTCTTTATCCTGAGGATATCTTTTGTTTCTTTTCCTCCTATTCTAAATGTAGATGCTTGTCTAGGATCTTTTCTCTCTACAAAGCTCCCATAATAAATCAGCTAAGAACTAACATGTCTACTAGAAAAGAATCTAACATTATGTCTCCTATTTATATAAACTACTTCAAAATGCCAAGCAACCTATATGCGGTCACAAAGTTAGCGTACAGAAGAGCAACAACACTTAACGGTTCTGCGCAATATTCAGTGGCGGTTCTGTGATGCCATAACTAATATTTAGCTTCAGCTAAGTAATGCCACATGGCTGTCCCGCTGGTATCTCATCTTTCCGCAGGATCCTCTATACTCTCTACTGTGTTGATGGCATGGTCATCCTTTTGATCACACTGGATAGAACCTCAGTCATCTTTAGTTCTTCTGTGTCCCTTCCTCCAATCCATATTTTTAGTAGCCAAGTCCTATGAATTCTACTTTCACACCATCAAATCCATTCTTTTTGATTCCCCACTGCTCAGGCATCTCTTACCACTAATCACTCAACCAATACTTATTAAGGGTTTACTATGTAAAGAAAGCAAGGCCAAAGAATGTTAAAACTACTGCACAATTGCACTCATCTTACACGCTAGTTAAGTAATGCTCAAAATTCTCCAACCAGGCTTCAACAGTATGTGAACTGTGAACTTCCAGATGTTCAAGCTGATTCAGAAAAGGCAGAGAATACCCTCCTTGTGGCTCAGCTGGTAAAGAAAAGGCAGAGGAACCAGAGATCAAATTGCCAACATCTGCTGGATCATAGAAAAAGCAAGAGAGTTCCAGAAAAACATCTATTTCTGCTTTATTGACTATGCCAAAGCCTTTCACTGTGTGGATGGCAACAAACTATGGAAAATTCTGAAAGAGATGGGAATACCAGACCACCTGACCTGCCTCTTCAGAAATCTGTATGCAGATCAGGAAGCAACAGTTAGAACTGGACATGGAACAGCAGACTGGTTCCAAATAGGAAAAGGAGTACGTCAAGGCTGTATATTGTCACCCTGCTTATTTAACTGATATGCAGAGTACATCATGAGAAACGCTGGGCTGGAGGAAGCACAAGCTGGAATCAAGATTGCTGGGAGAAATATCAATAACCTCAGACATGCAGATGACACCATCTTTATGGAAGAAAGCGAAGAAGAACTAAAGAGCCTCTTGATGAAAGTAAAAGAGGAGAGTGAAAAAGTTGGGTTAAAACTCAACATCCAGAAAACTAAGATCAGGGCATCTGGTCCCATCATTTCATGGCAAATAGATGGGGAAACAGTGGAAACAGTGGCAGACTTTATTTTGGGGGGCTCCAAAATCACTGCAAATGGTGACTGCAGCCATAAAATTAAAAGACACTTACTCCTTGGAAAAAAGTTATGACCAAACTAGAAAGCATATTAAAAAGCAGAGACATTACTTTGCCAACAAAGTTCCATCTAGTCAAAGCAATGGTTTCTCCAGTGGTCATGTATGGATGTAAGAGTTGGACTATAAAGAAAGCTGAGCACCAAAGAATTGATGCTTTTGAACTGTGGTGTTGGAAAAGACTCTTGAGAGTCCCTTGGACAGCAAGGAGATTCAACCAGTCCATCCTAAAGGAAATCAGTCCTGAATATTCATTGGAAGGACTGATGCTGAAGCTGAAACTCCAATACTTTGGCCACCTGATGCAAAGAACTGACTCATTTGAAAAGACCCTGATGCTAGGGAAGATTGAAGGCAGGAGGAGAAGGGAATGATAGAGGATGAGATGGTTGGATGGCATCACCGACTCGACGGACATGGGTTTGAGTAAGCTTCAGGAGTTGGTGATGGACAGGGACGCCTGGTGTGCTGCAGTTCACGGGGTTGCAAAGAGTCAAGACACGACTGAGTGACTGAACTGAACTGAACTGGTGTAAAGCACTTGCCAAGCAATAAGGACATAATACTTAACGAAACAGACATGGTCCTGTCTGTATTACTTAAAGGCCACCTTGAAAAGTCTTCCTCTCTCAGTATTTTGCAACCTCTTCCACATTTAACGATTTATTCTCTAATATGTCTAAAACTATATTACCATCATATAACTACAGTTTTCTAAAATAAACAGAAATCCTTCTTCAACTACCAAAAAAAGACTAGCTTATTATTATTTTTCAAGGCCCTCAGAATCTGATCCCATCCTACAATACAATTTTTTTCTATATCCTATGCTTTAGGTTAACAATTACACTTCTCACTATCCTTCCTATCCTATCCTATCCTATGGGGCTTCCCTGGTGGTACAGAGGTTAAAGCATCTGCCTACAATGTGGGAGACCTGGGTTCGATCCTGGGTCAGGAAGATCCCCTGGAGAAGGAAATGGCAACCCACTCCAGTATTCTTGCCTGGAGAATCCCATGGACGGAGGAGCTTGGTGGGCTACAGTCCACAGGTCGCAAAGAGTTGGACACGACTGAGTGACTTCACTTTCACTTTTCACTTTCACTATCCTTAAGGAATCTTAAATTATACTTAATCTTTAAGTATCTTTAATTATACTTACATTTAAGGAATCACAAAGTATGGGAAGAGAGACAGAAGAAGATAAGCAAATGCTATCTTGTAGTTTAAAAAGAAAAAATGTATTGATATGCCAATAAATTTACTATTTATCCTGAGGAAAATTATTTATGAGTCTAAGTGAGTAAATTTTAAAAAATACAACAAAACTGACATGTCATCACTAAAAAGAAATCAATCCAAAGTCAATTTTTTTCCTTTTTGAATAACTAGGTTGATACTTCATGGAACTCTTTGGACATAACATTACTTAAAATCATAAAACTTGGTTTTATTAGCTTTAAGTGTCAACTTGGAGTGAGGCATTTAGGGAATTACTTTTGTTCCCTACTTCATCTACAAAAGTCTTATATTTAGATGACAGTAGACAAGATACTTATCAAATACCTAACTGAAAAAGCTTAAAGATAAACACCAAGTTAATTTTTAGATGCTCTTAAGAGGAGGGAAGATTGGCAAAATCTATTAAGATGAAACTTAAGTACAAATCAGTGTTCTTCATTTGAGTTACAAACAGCAAAGAAACACCTCTACACTGCCTAACATCAGAGGGAAAAGATAATCTGCCAGAACTCAATGGAAAAAAGATCTAGTGGATTAGGTGGCTACCAGCTCAATACTGATCTACAATGCTGTGAAGTCATATTACTAGAAATCATGCTGCCAAATCACTATCTACAGTGGTCCGAAGTTGTGTGTTCTACTTTGAGAATCAATCTTTAAAATATATATAGACATAGTATACAACCACAGGTGATAATAAAGGTTTGGAAAAATTAAATTAAAAGGAACAGCTAATGTTACAGCGAATGTACAGTCTGGAAAAACAGGGAAAGAGAAGCAATGTTAGTTTTTAAACAAATAAGGATTATAATGTAAATATAAATTAGGGAACATAATTCTGTGTTTCTTCAAATGACAAGACTTAACAGCAAGAGTCTCAGAAGTTACTGAGAGACAAAATGAATTGACTTAAGAAAAACCTTCTAATCAAATGTTATCCTACAGTGAAACAGGCTGCCTTCTAAGACCATTAGCTTCACAAAGAAAAGTTCAAGCACTGGAGTGGCAACTACTCACAGAGATAATGTAATACGGAAATCATACTATGTGGCAAAAGGATTGGGTAATTTCTAAGGTCTATTTTGACTCAAAAAAGTCCGACCCTACCACTCTTAACAGTTAACAAAACAAGGTAAGGGAGGAATTAAAATAGGCCTAAGACATTTTAATGCTCATGACTAAGATTAGCAACATCTTTTTTTCAGACTGACTTAGTATATTTTAGATGAGAGCTTTTGTAGGCCTGCAAGCAGACATCACATGCCCTTTCAGTCAACTACAGACCTGAAGTTATGTTTGTGATCAAATCCTAGTAGGTCAAAACATCCTTACCACAATACTAGTGGAAATTCCATACAGATTATTACTATAGGAAAGCATGGGCTTCTCTGGTAGCTCAGACAGTAAAGAATCCACCTACAATGTGGGAGACCTGGGCTCAATCCCTGGGTTGCAAAGATCTCCTGGAGGAGGGCATGGCAACCCATTGCCTGGAGAATCCCATGGACAGAGGTGTCTGTCAAGCTATAGTCCATGGGGCCGTAAAGAGTCAGACATGACTGAGCAACTAAGCACAATGCAGAGTAATGAAATACAAACAATGATGATGAAATGACTTAGGAGAAAATCAGCAAACTTACCCCCATCAAAATCACAAAATACACCTATTCTTTCAGGAACAGCAACATCCAAGGCTTTGACTTTATTATTATGCTTTGCTGCAAATGTGTTCTGTAGCCAGTTGTTCACATGGATACACCAACTAGTGTTTGTCTTTCCCAACTGGTCAAATTTCCCCAAAGTCTTGTACGCTACTCCCACACTGTAGGATTTACAATCCTTCTGGGCCTTGACCTCCCAATAATGTTGTCCACTTTCAATAGCTGTGTCTCCTACAAAAGATTAGAAGGTAAATTTAACTCTTTCCTGTTTCTTATGACTTACAGAGTTTTACCTATATTTGGCCCCACAAAATGGCACCAAAAAGTCTGATTCAGGAGAATAATCATGTTACACAGACACTAAATGCAGAGTATCTGCTATAATGACTTGTATGTTTACTAACTTCTCTGAATATAAAAGGCTTCAGAACTTTTCTTCCTTATTATCCCCTTAAGAGTTATAAATGTGGAGTACTACATAAACTGAAGTAGAATTTAAAACATATCAATAAAAAGATAATTTGAAAACCTACCAAAGCAACTAGGCTTCCAGGGGTAGAAATTTTGGCAAATATTCATTCAATACACAGGCAGCCACACCACCCCTGAGTAGAAAGTCCACCCACGTGACTGTGATGCTTTTAATCTGAGATAATGAAGAATTATTATGTTTATCCTACCCAACACTGTGTACGATTCCCCCGTAAAACGATCTCTGCTGCCTCTTACTGCTGGTGGCCTGGAGCCTACAGATGTCCGTTTAGGGGATGGGGTACCACTTCTATATAAACAGAAACAAAAAGAAAAACAAATATTCTATGTTGTACATGTTTCACAAACTAAAATTACAGATAAAAGGAAAGTTTAAAGAGCTTTCTAATCATGCTGCACAAAAAGCAATATTTAATTTTATTTGAATTATTTACTATTAAACAGAGTTGTCAATTATAACACATGTAAGAAGTCATCAACATAAAGCAAGCTAAAAACACTAATACCATGCAGAGAGAGCAAGGCTTGTACAAATTAATACACAGTTGGAACATGAGACAATGCCAAAATGGGACAAGACAAAAGGGGAAAAAGAACTCAAGGGGAAAAAAAAGAACTGCAGAAAGATAATAGATTATATAACTTACACTTCTTGCAGTTAAATTTAAATTAAAAGCAAGTCTTTTTTTAGGAAGAGAAATGACTTATAATACTTGATATTATTCTGTGCATGGATTTGGGTAATTGCTATTATTCTTTTTAAGATTTATCATAATCAAATAACTTTATTTTCATAAGCAGGAGGTATTTTTGTTTTGTATCTTTTCTTCTTAAATAAAAAAAAAAGCAATTACCCAAATCCATGCACAGAGTAATATCAAGTATTATAAAGCATTTCTCCTACTAAAATGCACAAGATACAACTTGACTTCCCTTTTTCAAATTATATGATATAGTAAACTGGACAGCATTAAGGCCTTTCACTAACTCCCCCAAACTCAAAACAGACCAAACCTCAAAAGATGTTTAAAAATTAACATTTCAATTATATCAAACTGCTGCATTCATAAAACAAAAAACTCATAACTTACCAGCAGTAAAGAAATAAAGGGAAAGCATGGCAAAAAGAAAAACAGATGTAAATATTGAGAATGTCAATTTAAATTTCAAAGAAAAGTTAAATAAGGGAAAGTCTTCCATTGAAGCACCCTAGAATTCCAACCTTGAATACATTTTTGCAAGAAGTACAACAGTTATTATTATCTCAAAGCAAACACGATTCCACCCTTTAAAGATACCTCAGTCACTCAACTGTCTCAACTAAGGTTCTTTGTTATCTTTAATCTGGACTGTTTTATCAGCTTCCCAATTGATCTGTTACCCAAGTCATTTGTTCACTGTTAGAAGATAAACCTAACTCTGATTCTCCCACTCTAAAATCTTCAAGTACTTCCTTACTACCTACAAAGAATTTAGCATGGCATTTCAGGTTCTTCTTGATTTGGTCCGCTTTTCCGGGTAGCTCAGCTGGTAAAGAATCCACCTGCAATGCAGGAGACCCCTGGGTCGGGAAGATCCCCTGGAGAAGGGACAGGCTACCCACTCCAGTATTCATGGACTTCCCTTGTGGCTCAGACAGTAAAGAATCTGCCTGCAATGTGGAAGACCTGGGTTTGATCCCTGGGTTGGGAAAATCCCCTGGAAGAGGGCATGGCAACCCATTCCAGTATTCTTGCCTGCAGAATCCCCAAGGACAGAGGAGCCCGGCACTAAGCACACAGCACTGCCTTTCCAGGCTGCCCACCTCTGGACGGCACTATCCAGCTAAAAGTAGCAGCTCAAGTGTTCCTTAAACTCAGGCAACCTGCCTCACTGCATTTCCCTTCCATCTCTCGTTCTCTCACTGCCAAGTCCAAATGCTACACATTCTTCCACTTACTTGAGAACCAACTTAAATACCAACCCACTAATGAAGGTCTCTCAGATCCTACCAGGCTAAGTAACCTTTCTGAGGAGTCCACCTCTAGGCCAAAATTCTGTGTATGACCCTTCAGGCCTAACAGGAAGTAATTATAAATGCTTGCCTTCTCCTCACCAGACTTGGTGCATTGCGAGTTCACTGCAGGTTTTGGAGGGAGTTGCAATCCCCCTTGCTCCTATGCAACTCCATGCTCCCATGCATGTCTGCATTCCTAGATTAGATACCTGTATTCAGAGGTTCCATTATGGGAGGGGGCCCTCAGCTGAGACCCTTTCCAGCTGCCTCCTCAGAGACCTCCTTAAAGGGGGAAGGGTAGGGGAGCAGTCTGAAGACACTTTTCTCCACTCGTCTCAATACTTTCCCACTCCTAACCTTTCCCATTTCCTTGGCCTCAGGTCCACAAAACAGAAGAAGGCTTTTGTTTGTTCTCCCTGGGCAGCGAGATGGTCCTCAGATACTTACCATCTGCCATCTGCTCTGGTTTACCTAACCCTCACCCCGTGCCATTCTGCTGTGAAAACGGAACACTGGGTGACCTAGCACCCCTTCCTCTGCGCCTCTTGCTTATGCTATCACAGTAAGTGAACAAAGTCTGCACTGTTGCTTTCAGTTTGGCTCACTGTCCTAATTAACCACTTCAACATCTGGCAGCTCAGGAAATCTTTCTTCCTCCAAACTCCCTGATTCACACATACTACTGAACACAATCTCCATCTCAGATTATTATTATTTATATATAGAGAGATAGCTCATCTACATAAGTTAGGGCAAATTCCTTGAAGGCAGGGACCATGTTTATCCCTATAAACCCCACAATATCCAGCTGACATCCTACAGTAAATAAATATTTATGGAAAGAATAAATGTATGTAACATTCCAGAAGTGGCCCACATACAAAATACGCTTAGAGAGATGAGAGAAAGAGAAATAACATGATGAAATTATAAACATAAGTAGTCTAAAAATCTCCCAATGACCAAACTTCACTGATCCTATCAAATCAAGCAGCATTTTACAATTCTAATACACCAACTATGAATCACTTTCACCAATAATAAGCAAATAAACTGGAAAAAAGAGAAGATAATAATTTTGAAAAGAGAACACATTCTGGTTTCTGGGAAAGATATGGGGTATCTTCAAATCAGCACATTATTACTTGTGCAATTTGAAATGATTCATCTTTCTGGCACTGTTCTAATAATTTCAGTAATGACCTTTTTTTTAATCTTTGATACTTTTGAAATTGTATGATTATTATAAATCATAGAACACTTTAAACTTGCTTCATGTCAAATATTTGTAAAAGCAAAGCTGTAATGTTAGATATATTGAATACAGCACAACAAGAAAGATGCCAGGTATAAGTAAATGCAGAAAAAAATCATATAAACGAAATCAATTCAAGAAAGACTTAAAGCAGAGCTTATTGTTTTGTTATCATATACAGTATAATCTAAATAATATGAAGCATAATGCTATATAATGCTGTAAATCCAAAACATAAGCTACCAATACAGACAGTCTACACAAAGCAATATTTTAGCTTATGAAGGCTGCTGCAATGGGTTCTGCTTATTGGTTAAAGAAAAATTTAAGTTATTCAGCCAAGCTAGATAGACTAGATCCTAGAACTAGACAGACATAGATCATCACCTTGAATGTTTCTTCAGTGATGTAACATGGACACTGTCAGATAAAAATAGGCAACTGTTAAGAGATTGCTTTACAACTTAAATTTAACAGTTTATATAATAAAATCAGAAGAAACGTCAGCTGAGGAATTTCTTTTGATTCACTGTTTCACAGTGATTACACCTTATTTCAGTTTGAGTACAATTCATCTCTGTTAAAAGAGGCCTCCATACTTTAAGACTACCTAAGTCAGTCTGACAGTAACACAAGGTGCCAAGCCTGTCTCTGGTTCACAAGGTTGCTGACCAGGGGCCCAACACTGGGGTTGTACATGGTAAAAGTTGTCATTCAACGCAGACCTTCAGCTAAAAGAGGTGATCTGTAAGTCTAACATTCAGGAACTATGCTAGGAACTTCTCTCTAAGCAGTTCAAATTGCTGTAGATATAACCTGAAAAGAAATGGAATACTGAAATAAAAGATGTAAGTAAGAAGAGGATTAGGAAAAAAACTAAGAAAAAATAATGAAAAATGTTAATGACAAATTCAAGTACTGGCAAACAATATTGTATTTTCACTTTGGTGTTAAGAATTTCATTTCTAGTTACTGTCAAATAAGAATCAATATACAAGCATTTAATCCAGATAACAGACTTAATAAATGAGCTTACCTGCCCTTGTTCTCTTTTCCTTTAATTTTACTGTCTTGACCTTTTCCTCCAGTAGGATCCCACTCTACACAGGTATCTTCAACTCTCAGGTTCAAATGGGACGATGAGTTGTCCAAATTGAAATTAAGTGCTAACCAAAAGAATATTTCATTTTTTATGTAGCATATCTCTAGTTTCTGAAGCACAGCCATCATATTATTTTTGAGCTCAATAGACTTTAACACTGTATATAAAGTTTCAATTCTTAACCTTAAGATTTAAAGTCTACAATGATAAAGCCATAATCTACCAATTCCTCCTCTATTTCCCTTTATTCTCCTCTATATATCTATCCTATACTCCAACCAAACACAGTGTACTTGCATGGTCACAGTTTCTGCTTTTCCTTCTGATGGAATCTCCAGTAGCAAAATAGCTTCAATTTCCTATTATCAGAGCATCAGCTGACTGTTACGACTAAACAGAAAGAGGAGCTAGTAGCATCAAGGATGAGAAGAAAATGATGTGCTGTAAAATTATAGACCCTGGCACACACACTCTTTTGCTCTAACATTAAACAATTTCATATTTAAACTCCCAGTATTTTCAAAAATAAGGCAAGCAGGGAGAAACAGACCATGATGGCAGAAGCAAGGGAAATAACTCAGCTGACAGAGCTAAGATGATTTACAAGGCAAAGAATAGATGGGGGAAAAGGGCTACTGAAATGAAAACAAATCAAGAAAATACAACACAAAGCTATGCTTTCCAAATTATTTGGTATCGGGGAACTATCTGTACTATTCATAAGACTTACTTAGAACTGCTAATTTAGGAAATCAGTTTAACATAGGATCACTTGTTCCTTTTGGATACTGAGGGTTAATCATTGAAATGTATCAATTTAATATGCAATTTCTGGAATTTGCATTTTAAGCAAGGTATCATCTACTACACAGTTACCAATAAATCTGCTTATTAGTTATATTTCCCTCCAAAAGTTTAAATTTCTTATAAGTATTCACTAAAGAAATATTGCTTTACAATACCCCATTTCACTTAAGGATAATATGTGATTTAGCTCAAGGTTCAGTGTGTCTGTGAAATATTCATCATCAAACAACAAAATATTTATATAGAAAACCTAATGCTTATCTAGTGCATGAAGAATCCTTTTATACTCTACTGTTTTGTAAACAGCACTTTAATTTCACCTATTCATCTGACCTATTGTTCACTGTATTTCAAAACATTCTAAATACAAACTGACTAACCATAACCACTTTCAGAAAATGTCATACTATATGCAAAAAAGTTAATAGCTTTCAAAACATGCATGTAAACAGAAATGAACTTACTGAAAGAAGAAATAATACAGTTCCAGTAAAAATGGAAATAGAATTCCTCAAAAGGGAGGTACTGAAAAGTTAGGATTATACAAAACTGAGATCCTATATTACCAAGAATGAACTGTCTTAAGAAAACAGAGTTAACCTCTCTATTAGTTATTAGTTAATACATGTGAGAGCATCTGAATTTTTGAAAGAAACAGTGGATATAACTCAAGGTGCCATCAACACTCAGCTGCTTGTTAAAATCCTAAGGAAAGAAAAAAAATCATAAAGCTATTCCCTATGTTTGATGATGAAGAGGAGAGTAGAGTCAAGGGTGGCAAAAAACAGGTATTGTCCGTCAAGCCACTTGAGATCAGATTTAACAAATACTATAGCCCCCGAACCGAAAGGTATAGGTTTCAAACTCAGGGGTGCAATCTTTTCTCTCTTCCTTTTTGGACACTGTCCCTTCATGAAGCCTCAACTAAATCACTGAGGCTAAGTAACAAGGATAATATTTTACTATGAAGTTTAAAAAACAGACTGTCCTCAAAAGTGAGGCCTCAACGGTTAGTCTTATCTCTCATACAAGCCCTGTAATGAAACCAGATATTAGTTTCCATATCTTTAAAAGTCTGTGTAAACAAAGTACCAAAAAAAATAAGGGACAGATATGTTTTAATGTTTACTTTGGGTTGGTGGCTACTTTCTGTACTGTAAAATTATATCATAGATACTAACATTTGAGGCTAGAAAGCAATGGTGATTAGTATCACATCATTTACCTTTACAAGGAAGAGATAATATACTTTAAAAATTCTGGTCATAAGAAATCATCACTTTCGGTAATTTCAATAAAAGAAGAAATTACACACATTGGAGAGACAGATATTAACAAGGTTCACTATGTTCTACACCAAGCACCACAAGTGGCAGGATATGAAGTTTTGGTAGGACTCAACTATTTAATCTCCATCTCTCTTTCCCTTTCCCTCCACTTCTGTGCTCGTATATTTATCTCTAATGGTTGGTCAAGAAGGGCTACAACAAGTCAAAAAATTAGTAAACAACTGTTTACCATGGTACTTTAAAAAACCTGACTTTTCTCTGGAACTCCTGCTGTCATTAGTAGCCACTCCAGTGGTATGGAATAACCTTAGAAAACCTGTGACCCATAGCTTCTTAAGAGATAATTTTGCTGAGTCTCCCAGAAGGTCCTAGAAGGTTCAGTGGGCCTCAGGGTTGAGTATCAGTCTACCTCAAGCCCAGGGGGTTTACCTCATAGTGAGAACTGCTCAAAAGGACTACAGTCTTTCCCTGCAAACCCTAAGACCAAGAATTTGACTAGTTAAGATCTAGACACTGCTAATGGGAGCAGAGAGTCCAGCTCTAAAGAAACTACAAGCCAGATATTCATTTTCCTGAATCTACAGAATTTGCATGGAAATGTAAAATTCACCACATTTAGGCCCAAGTTTGGTCACTAAATATTAAAGGAAAAGGAACAAAAGAAATAAAAAAAGATAAAATATTCTTGGAGGAGGATATTAATAATAATGCAATTTTACCTCACAAGAGTTGAAAACAGTTCAAGTTATATAGAAAAGATTATCTACCTATAAATATGACTTTATTTTGAAATGGTAAAATTCTCTAAAGAAACCACAGTTTCAATTCAATTTGTTAACAAGTAATTCTAAGTAACTGCATTTCTTGGCTAAGTTATCTGTAGTTCTCAAATAAAAACATTTGCTAATCCAAATTACTTTGACTTAGTTTTGTTTTACTTTTTGCTTTTTTAATCTTTCTAATGCAATCATAGTCTTATGAGTTTGAGCTGTCAATAACTTATGAACTTCTTGTTTTATTTTAAAATATTTTTATACCAGCCTCCAAGTCATATCAAACTTCTAGCATTCAAACCTATTCAAATGCTACGTGAACTGTAGGTCAGTGGAACACTCAAAGGCCCAACTATCTAACAACAATGGATAGACACTGATTCTGGAAGTAAACTGAGTCAATTATCATCTCACGACTGGAAAGATCTATAATATTATTGCCTTCAAATTGGTAAACACCTGAAAAATCTCCTGTGTTTAAATATGTTACTCTTTGTTGTTGTTGTTGAGTCACTAAGTCATGACTAACTCTTTGCAACCCACAGACTGCAGCACACCAGGCTCCCTTATCGTTCACTATCACCTGCAGTTTGTTCAAATTCATGTACATTGAGTTCTAATAAATTCAAACTCAGAGACTAGAAGCACTTACTTACATTCCTGGCCCACAATAAAGGCAGGCAGAGAACTTGTAAATAAGATTCTTGTTCACACCTTTCCAAGCTAGTTTTAACGATCATGGGTAAGTTAATTTACATATTTGAGCATCCTTTTCTTCACCTACAAAATGGGTATCAATACCATCTGTTCTACTGATCCCTCAAGATGGTTTCAATGATCAAATAAAAGACTTGTGAGAGGGCTTTGTAAACACTAACAAACTATATAAATAATAATTTCTACAATAAGATTTATAAAAACAAAAAGTATTTGAACTAAACTGAATACATACTTTCCTATTATTGAGACATAATCCATTCTCTGGGCAAACCTCAACAATGGGAATGTAATTATACTAGAGGGAAATTTGTAAACTAAGTACCTATGGGAGAACATAATACCATCACTGGTCTATATCACATATCTGAAAGTGAAAGTCACTCAGTCGTGTCCAACTATTTGCAACCCCATGGACTGTAACCTACTGGGCTCCCCTGTCCATGGGATTTCCCAGGCAAGAATACTGGAGTGGGTTGCCATTTCCTTCTCCAGGGGATCTTCCTGACCCAGGAATCAAACCTGCATCTCCTGCATTACAGGCAGAAGCTTTACTGTCTGAGATACCAGGGAAGCCCCTGACTTATCTGAATACTAGGGTAAAAGAGAAACCAATGAAATCCACTACTGTAGTCCTAATTTTCCCATCTTAAAATACCTCCTGATGAGAATTCTGTGTGTGGAGTGGGGTTGTGGGGGGCGGGTATGAAGGTGAGGAAGGGAAGGCAACTATAGATGAAATGTTTCCTATTACAAAGTGTTGAACAACTTTACATGTTGAGTTCTATTTTGTGGTGAACAACAGCTAATGATCTTACCTTTGGTCTCTAGAGTCACTGGATCAGAATACTCTCCAGCCACAGCCTTGTTACAAGCTCGCACTCTGAAATTCATGTACTTTGAATCAAACTTTAAACCTGAAAAAAATGAAAGAAAGCCTTGAGATATGAAAAGTAAAGGACTCTACTCCAAAAGTATGAGTACGAACCTTCAAACAGACTTTTTTCCCTCCTTGGAACTATCTTTTTACTCAGAAAGAGTACAAATTTATGTTAACAGAGTGATCATGCCTGAAATAAAAGGAATCATGATTTATCTATTATTTTCTTCAAAATGAATTATGCAGTTTATCACTGGGCTTTTAAAATTTAGCAATAAAAAAATATTCTCAAGCCTCATTATAAGTAAAGTTTCATTCATGGATAGATGCTATGGTTTAAAACAACATACTCAATTTCTGGAAAGTAGCTAAAGAATTTTTATATTTGTTTCACAAGTAAAAAGTGAATTTAAAGAGAAAGTGAAGCATAAGGATTAATAGCAAAATTCTAAAGTTAGTCAGGACCAGATTAACATCTGAATCCAAAAATTACTAGCTATGGAGCATTCAACAACTTGATAGAGCCACAGTTGTAAAATGGAAAAGGAAAAATCAAACCTCACAACTGTAAGGACTAAATGAAATGCACTGTACTTATGAAATCAGGTGTCCTCTGAACTTCAGCCCAGATCCTGACAAATGTTAGGTTCTCAGTAATGATAACAATACTAATGTTACTGCTCACGTAAAACAAACATTAAAAATCTCAGGCAACATTCAGCTCACTCATATACCCTAGCTCCCCCATATATAGTGAAAGGAGAGTGAAGTCACTCAGTCGTGTCCGACTCTTTGCAACCCCATGGACTGTAGCCTACCAGGCTCCTCTGTCCATGGGATTTTTCAGGCAATAGTACTGGAGTGGACTGCCATTTCCCCTATATATAGAGGTATGTTTTTAAAGACTATCAAAAGGCCAACACACAAATTTCTAATATCAAGTCACAGCTCAACCTTAAGTATTACCATAAAGGTAACAATAAAAAGGTAAAGGCAAACACACAGTAAACCACACTCACAGAAAACTAGTCAATCTAATCACACTAGGACCACAGCCTTGTCTAACTCAATGAAACCAAGCCATGCCTGTGGGGCAACCCAAGACGGGCGGGTCATGGTGGAGAGGCCTGACAGAATGTGGTCCACTGGAGAAGGGAATGGCAAGCCACTTCCAGTATTCTTGCCTTGAGAACCCCATGAACAGTATGAAAAGGCAATATGATAGGATACCAAAAGAGGAACTCCCCAGGTCATTAGGTGCCCAATATGCTACTGGAGATCAGAGGAGAAATAACTCCAGAAAGAATGAAGGGATGGACCCAAAGCAAAAACAATACCCAGTTGTGGATGTGACTGGTGATAGAAGCAAGACCCAATGCTGTAAAGAGCAATACTGCATAGGAACCTGGAATGTCAGGTCCATGAATCAAGGCAAATTGGAAGTGGTCAAACAAGAGATGGCAAGGGTGAACGTCGACATTCTAGGAATCAGTGGACTGGAATGGGTGAATTTAACTCAGATGACCATTATATCTACTACTGCGGGCAGGAATCCCTCAGAAGAAAAGGAGTAGCCATCATGGTCAACAAGAGAGTCCGAAATGCAGTACTTGGATGCAATCTCAAAAATGACAGAATGATCTCTGTTCGTCTCCAAGGCAAACCATTCAATATCACAGTTATCCATGTCTATGCCCCAACCAGTAATGCTGAAGAAGCTGAAGTTGAACCGTTTTATGAAGACCTACAAGACCTTTTAGAACTAACACCCAGAAAAGATGTCCTTTTCATTATAGGGGACTGGAATGCAAAAGTAGGAAGTCAAGAAAGACCTGGAGTAACAGGCAAATTTGGCCTTGGAATGCGGAATGAAGCAGGGCAAGACTAAAAGAGTTTTGCCAAGAAAATGCACTGGTCATAGCAAACACCCTCTTCCAACAACACAAGAGAAGACTCTACACATGGACATCACCAGATGGTCAACACCGAAATCAGATTGATTATATTCTTTGCAGCCAAAGAAGGAGAAGTTCTATACAGTCAACAAAAATAAGACCAGGAGCTGACTGTGGCTCAGATCATGAACTCCTTATTACCAAATTCAGACTTAAATTGAAGAAAGTAGGGAAAACCGCTAGACCATTCAGATATGACCTAAATCAAATCCCTTATAATTATACAGTGGAAGTGAGAAATAGATTTAAGGGCCTAGATCTGATAGATAGAGTGCCTGATGAACTATGGAATGAAGTTCGTGACATTGTGCAGGAGACAGGGATCAAGACCATCCCCATGGAAAAGAAATGCAAAAAAGCAAAATGGCTGTCTGGGGAGGCCTTATAGATAGCTGTGTAAAGAAGAGAAGTGGAAAGCAAAGGAGAAAAGGAATGATATAAGCATCTGAATGCAGAGTTCCAATGAATAGCAAGGGGAGATAAGAAAGCCTTCCTCAGCAATCAATGCAAAGAAATAGAGGAAAACAACAGAATGGGAAAGACTAGAGATCTCTTCAAGAAAATTAGAGATACCAAGGGAACATTTCATGCAAAAACCGGCTAGATAAAGGACAGAAATGGTATGGACATAACAGAAGCAGAAGATATTAAGAAGAGGTAGCAAGAATACACAGACGAACTGTACAAAAAGATCTTCATGACCCAGATAATCACGATGGTGTGATCACTCACCTAGAGCCAGACATCCTGGAATGTGAAGTCAAGTGGGTCTTAGAAAGCATCACAACAAACAAAGCTAGTGGAGGTGATGGAATTCTAGTGGAGCTATTTCAAATCCTGAAAAATGATGCTGTGAAAGTGCTGCACTCAATATGCCAGCACATTTGGAAAACTCAGCAGTGGCCACAGGACTGGAAAAGGTCAGTTTTCATTCCAATTCCAAAGAAAGGTAATGCCAAAGAATGCTCAAACTACCGCACAATTGCACTCATCTCACATGCTAGCAAAGTAATGCTCAAAATTCTCCAAGCCAGGCTTCAGCAGTATGTGAACTGTGAACTTCCAGATGTTCAAGCTGGATCGAGAAAAGGCAAAAGAACCAGAGACCAAATTGCCAACATCTGCTGGATCATGGAAAAAGCAAGAGAGTTCCAGAAAAACATCTATTTCTGCTTTATTGACTATGCCAAAGCCTTTCACTGTGTGGATCACAATAAACTGTGGACAATTCTGAGAGAGATGGGAATACCAGACCACCTGACCTGCCTCTTGAGAAATCTGTATGCAGGTCAGAAAGCAACAGTTCGAACTGGACATGGAACAACAGACTGGTTCCAAATAGGAAAAGGAGTACGTCAAGGCTGTATATTGTCATCCTGCTTATTTAACTTCTATGCAGAGTACATCATGAGAAACGCTGGACTGGAAGAAACACAAGCTGGAATCAAGATTGCCAGGAGAAATATCAATAACCTCATATATGCAGATGACACCACCCTTATGGCAAAAAGTGAAGAGGAGCTAAAGAGCCTCTTGATGAAAGTGACAGAGGACAGCGAAAAAGTTGGCCTAAAGCTCAACATTCAGAAAACGAAGATCATGGCATCCGGTCCCATCACTTCATGGGAAATAGATGGAGAAACAGTGGAAACACTGGCAGACTTTATTTTGGGGGGCTCCAAAATCACTGCAGATGGTGACTGCAGCCATGAAATTAAAAGACCCTTACTCCTTGGGAGAAAAGTTATGACCAGCCTAGATAGCATATTCAAAAGAAGAGACATTACTTTGCAGACTAAGGTCCGTCTAGTCAAGGCTGTGGTTTCTCCTGTGGTCATGTATGGATGTGAGAGTTGAACTGTGAAGAAGGCAGAGGGCCGAAGAATTGATGCTTTTGAACTGTGGTGTTGGAGAAGACTCTTGAGAGTCCCTTGGACTGCAAGGAGATCCAACCAGTCCATTCTGAAGGAGATCAGCCCTGGGATTTCTTTGGAAGGAATGATGCTAAAGCTGAAGCTCCAGTACTTTGGCCACCTCATGCAAAGAGTTGACTCACTGGAAAAAACTCTGATGGTGGGAGGGATTGGGGGCAGGAGGAGAAGGGGACGACAGAGGATGAGATGGCTGGATGGCATCACAGACTCGATGGACATGAGTCTGAGTGAACTCCGGGAGATGGTGATGAACAGGGAGGCCTGGCGTGCTGCGATTCATGGGGTCTCAAAGAGTCGGACACGACTGAGCGACTGAACTGAACTGAACTGAAATGCGGAGTAGTGCATACATCTAGAAAATTGACAGCTTTTTTACTGTGAGAAAACTAAGGTAAAAAATTATATTTTATTGAGACTGTGTTTACAATATCCCTTCACATATTGTTTTACCAGAGTGCAAATATCCAGAACTAATTAAAATGAAGGTTTTCTTGATATTTTAAGAGAAATTCATTTCTATAACAAATATACAAAAACATCAGCTTGGCTAAAGAAACTGAATAACTTGATCTTTTAATGTTAGTCAAAAATTCATCAATTATATCTGTTTTCTGAGAATGAGACTCACGAAATGCAGTCATCTTACCTGATAGTGTATATTCAGTACCCTTAATATTATCAACTATTTCCCAACATCGCTCATCCTTTACACGTGGAAGTCCATCAAAATTTGTTTTCCGATATTCTAGTATAAAATGATCAATCTTATTATCTTCTTCTGGCATTCTCCAAGCTACTGTCACAGAGTTGTCAGCCACCAAACATTCTACTGGATCTATCTCTGGAGCTTTGGGGACTGAAGCAAAAAAAAAAAAAGCTCATTTTTCACTTATAGTACTAATCCAATATTTATGTCTGTCATTCAAATTATGCTTTTTCATGTTGCTTTTGAACTGTTAAATTGAATCAGGCTAAGAGAAGGGATATCTTATAAATGCAAAATAACCATTTTTCAAAGCTATTTTAAAATTCCTATTTCAAAGTTTTTCATAGATGCATTCAAAGTACATTAAAAACACAGTTGGCAAAAAGCAATTCAAACAGGCTAAGAGTAAAGGCTCGAGAATTATTTGCTACTTTTCAACACTTATGTCTAACCTGCTATTTCAAACAGCTGGAGACCATAAATTAAATTACTGCTGACAAAATTAAATAACTTGCTTTGAATCCAATGATTAAAATAGTTCAAAATATTTTCAATGTATTTTAAAAATCTTGTTTATAGAATAACTGTGATTTCTCAACACTGAACAAAAATGAAATCTGCAACCCCATAAAATATGTAAGAATTTTTAAATGTTTCTCCAGAGTTCCATGATTCATTAGAACAAAATGCAGTAAATACGTCACAATTAACATGTATGAAAATTAATAAATTTCTTTTCCATAAAAGAGGTTTTACATAGCTCCTCAACATTAACAGATGTTCCATTTAATAGTAGGCTAACTGGGGAACATGGTCCTCCAGTGATACAGATGTGTCTTAAATGTGTAAAACTGTGCCAGTATTGTATTTAAACACTTGTTGCTAAAAAAAGCTTTGAAAGATTTACTCCAAGCATGTATAAGTCTGGTTCAACATTCTAAATTAACTAATTCATTATATCGGTAGAAGAAAATTCAAATGATCAGAAGAAAAATTATATGATGTGAATCAATAGAGGAAAAAATACTTTACAAAATCCAACATTTATTCATGACTAAAGCTCTCATTAAACTAGGAAACTTTACCTGATAAAGAATATCTACAAAAAAAAAAAACAAACCTACAGTTAACATCAAGGTTGAGAAACTAAACACCTTTCCCCTAAGGCAATGACGTCCCCTCTCTCCACTCCTATTCAACACTCTACTGGAAGTTCCAGCTAATGCTATAAGACAAGGAAAAGAAGTAAAAGATATGCAAGTTAGGAAAGAAGTAAAACTGTCTTTGTTTGCTGATGACAGTCTATGTAGAAAATCCCAAAGAATTAACAGAAAAATTCCTGGAAACAACAAGCTTATAGCAAGGCTGCAGGATAGAAGGTATGAACAGGCAGAGTGCAGGGGAATTTTAGGGCAGTGAAACTACTCTGTAAGATAATGTAGTGGTGGAGACATGACTTTCAGTTCAGTTCAGTTCAGTCACTCAGTCGTGTCTTACTCTTTGCGACCCCATGAATCGCAGCACGCCAGGCCTTCCTGTCCATCACTAACTCCCGGAGTTCACTCAGATTCACGTCCATCGAGTCGGTGATGCCATCCAGCCATCTCATCCTCTGTCGTCCCCTTCTCCTCCTGCCCCTGATCCCTCTCAGCATCAGGGTCTTTTCCAATGAGTCAACTCTCCGCTTGAGGTGGCCAAAGTACTCGAGCTTCAGCTTTAGCATCATTCCTTCCAAAGAAATCCCAGGGTTGATCTCCTTCAGAATGGACTGGTTGGATCTCCTTGCAGTCCAAGGGACTCTCAAGAGTCTTCTCCAACACCACAGTTCAAAAGCATCAATTCTTCGGCACTCAGCCTTCTTCACAGTCCAACTCTCACATCCATCCGACGGACCTTAGTCGGCATAGTAATGTGTCTGCTCTTCACACATTTACCAAACCCACAGAACTGTTTAACAGAGTGAACTCTAATGTGAACTACGAACTTCATTTAATAATAATTTTTTAATACATTATAGACGTTAGTCTATTACTGGAACATAAGCAACACAGATTACTATTCATTTCTATGGGAAGACATCATGGGCATTCATAAATTTAATATGCTGTGCCCTGCCTACATATAAGGAAGTGTAAATGCCTGTAGCATGTAGTAATTTTGTAATTTTGCTGAGTTAAAACCTGTATTGAAGTCCTAAGAGGCTTGTATAAATAAAATACCACTTAATCTGTAAGTGGGTCCAGCTAACTCCCCACAAATCTATGTCTCAAATTCAGCTATTAATATCACTGAAATAAGAATTACTGGCAAGAAGATTCTTCCTTCTTATGAATAATGGTCCCCAAAGAAAGCAAACTTGGCAGGTAAAAAGAAAATCTAGATATTTTTATTTAAATTTTATTTAATTATTTATTATTTTAATAAATAACATTTAATTTATATTTATTTTATATAAACATATTTGTATTTTATTTATATTAATATAATTAAATAATATTTAATTAACATTATTAATAATTTACTTATTTATTTAAATTTAAGAGTGGTATTATTCAAAGCAGAGACATTACTTTGTCAACAAAGGTTCATCTAGTCAAAGCTATGGTTTTTCCAGTAGTCATGTATGGATGTGAGAGATGGACTATAAAGAAAGCTGAGTGCCAAAGAATTGATGCTTTTCAACTGTGGTGCTGGAGAAGACTCTTGAGAGTCCCTTGGACAGCAAGGATATCCAACTAGTCCATCCTAAAGGAAATCAGTCCTGAATATTCATTGGAAGGACTGATGCTGAAGCTGAAACTCCAATACTTTGGCCACCTGATGTGAAGAACTGACTCATCTGAAAAGACACTAATGCTGGGAAAGATTGAAGGAGGGAGGAGAAGGGGATGACAAGGATGAGATGGTTGGATGGCATCACCAACTCAATGGACATGAGGTTGAGTAAGCTCCAGGAGTTGGTGATGGACAGGGAGGCCTGGCGTGCTGCTGCTGTCTATGGGGTCGCAAGGGGTCGGACAGGACTGAGCAACTGAACTGAACTGAACTGAAGAGTGGTATGTCAAATATTTTGTAATAACCTACATGGGAAAAGAGCCTGAAAAAATGGATATATGTATAACTGAGTAACTGTGCTGTATGCCTGAAACCACACAACACTGTAAATAAACTATACTTCAATATCAAATAAAAATTAAATTGAAAAAAGAGTCATATGTCAAATTAAGAGTGACTTGAATCTAATGCGTGGGAAGTTCATCCAATATCTTATATAGAAGTAAGAGAAGAATTTCAACAAATGTAGGAATAAAGTACAGGGAAAGATGAAAGATGGTAAACTTGTAATATAAAAAATATTAGGGAACAAAGAACTCTTAAAAAAAATGAGAATGGAAAGCAATTCACAGTAACTTCCATAAAGCAACAAATTGTGTGGACATTGTTCTAAGAATTTTACTTAAGTTTTTCACTGCATGTGAATGTAAAAGAACACTGCCACAAACATGTCTCTCTTCTTGACTGCCGAAGCTCAGAAAGGAGGACATAAACTCTAAGTTTCAATGTATGAATAATGGCTTAGCGTAGAAGAAAATGATCATGATTATTATCATCCATCATTATCACTTCCAATTTTCAAGACTCAGGTAAGTCCACAACTCGTTACTATACATAATGCAGTGTAGAGTGGATTTGTGTGGTGTTTACAGAATGAACTATTAAGGGATGAAGGTATTCATTTCTAAGTTTATCTGACTGCATCTTATAGGAGATTTTTATGCTATAGCAGAATATAAAAAATTAATGATATGAGTTCACCTTTCATAAATTTTAACAACCTATTATACCTTCCTTCAGGATGAAACTCCCCCACAAAAAGATTCCTTGCTTTTTATTACACCTCATTCCTTCAAACTGTCTTAAGAGTTTGCAAAAGAAGAAATCCTAACTGTGCATGCAATCTACTGGACTGTACAGCACATATGGCCTGGGTTTGTTAAGCCATCACTGAAAATCCAAGAGAAGGAAAGTAATGTTGAGAAGATTGCTTTTTTAGTATTTTTTTTAATCAAAAAACTACTACTCATGTGTATATTCACAGTCCACCCCTTCTGACTCTCCTTCTGAATTTAGAAACAATGTGAATGAAAATATAATGGTTAGCAATCCTGAGAGGCCAATTTACAGGTAGGCACTCACTGATAAGTATGTATACTTTCTTCTTCTACAACTATGATTTCTTCTCTCATCTTTTCCTTCTCTGAACTCCTTTAGAACTTCTGCTCTATACCATACAAGTTAATACTTCACTTATGTCACCATAATTAATTCTACTATAGTTTCCTGACTACTAACTTTGTCTTTCCAATCATATTCTAAAGTCCTGGACCAAATTCTCATAGGAGAAAAGAATGGTTTCATATGATTAACATTCTCTATCAAAAACAGCTAACCTCCAAAAACTGTAAGCCTGTAAGTAAAATGCGTCACTTTCCAGAGATTTCCTGATCACCATGTTCAAACTGTTTTAGCTATCCACTTAATTAACACTACTTGATGCTAGTAGAAAGAGAATAACCAAAAGGTCCGTAGTTGGCTCTTTCACACACGTGAACAGTAACAATAAAGTGGGACTCAATTTTAAATGGTTTCAACTGCTGGAATATCATCATACTAATACTCTAATAAACCAGTGTTGACACATTATTATTATAAAACTCCATCTGAACCAGAAGCCACCACAACAATGGTAATAATAACAATCAACATTCATTAGGTGTTAACTATGTGCCAGGTACTCTTTCAAGTGCTTTAGAGGTCTCAATTCACTTAATCTTTATAAAAATCCTAGAAGGATAACATCATACTTTAAAGATGAAGAAAATGAGGTGAAGTTAAATAATTTGCTGAGGCTATATAGCAAATAAGTGACAGCCAGAATTCAAACCTAGGAAGTCTGGCCCCAAGACTCAGCATTAACCATAACAGTACATTGCTTCTCTCTGCCAAACTAGTGATAAGAGGTATCCTGTACTAGGATTCTGAAACTGGAATTTTTACTGTCAGTAAAATAATTCTCTAAAAATAAAGACTAGCAAATTCAGTTATTCCTTAGCTGAAGAAAGAAAAATACACACTATATTTCCTTAATATTTAAATTCTAATGTTCATTACAAAAAAATCTTGAAAACAGAGGTTTTATACATAACTTTATACATAATATATGTACTAACTTACCTGGCAAAAACTTCAAAGTTTGCAATATCTGTCTTTCCTGAGAAAAATCCACCATTAAATGAGTCATGTTGTCACTGACCTTTGGTTTCAAAGAAAGGCGAAAGGCTGAAGCCATTGTTACTCTATAGCAAACACAGACATAAACATTCTTTTAAAAATAAAAGAATGGGAAATATCAAATCACATTTAATGTATAAAGTGAACAGATAGAACTTATTTCTCCACTCTAGCGGTTTCTGAAGCTATTAACAAAGATAACAAAATTAAACAGAAATTTGCTTTTAGATCTTTTGAAAATTAACTTTAAAAAATGTAAAGTATTTTTAAATTTAAAGACATTTAAATAACCTTTAAAGAACTTTCCTCCAGCCAGTTTTACAAAACTTCATAAAAACACAAAAGACTCAAGAGACAAACATCCAAGACAAATCATCTTTAACAGACTCAACAGTCATCTGAATCTCTGTAAACTCAATCTGACTTCCTGATGCCAGCCTCACTCCTTTTCATATGCCAAATAATGAACTGTAAATACACCCTGAATTAAACACTCTGCCTAGTCATCACAGCCATCCCACGTGTCCTTAAATAAAAGTAAAGGACACTGACCAAATACTGTATTGTTTGGTAGGTGCTCAAGAAAGACTATGGATGAGGAAGGAGAGAAGTGAAATCACAATTCTGAATACTATGCTAGAAGCTATCACTCTGATGTATTAACATCAGCTGAATGGAAGCAGACAAGAAGAAACAGCCCTGTGAAACCATATTCCATGGAAATAGTAGGAACTCAATCAATATTATTTTAGATGAATGTAGTATACAAAACAAAAAAGAAAGAAGCCATACAAGAGCTCATTTTACCTACAGTAGGGGGAAATTGTTCTGTCAATTAAAACTAGAGATTAAATGAAGTTCCCATACTCTATTGTTATTTTATCTCAAACTTTAATTTTTCATATTATAGTAATATCTACATATATCACAAAGTAATTACCCTTATTATCGTTGGTCAAAGAATGATACCAAAATACTATTCATGACCACTGTCCTCCTAGAACAGAATCTGGGAGAGGAAGAAAATAGAGTTGCAAGAACAAAAGGAATACCAGGCCTAGTCATTCACACCTATCAAACTACCCTAAAGATAAATGGTATGAAAGGGATTAAACATGTTGCTGTATAAACTCAGTCACTTTATTAGGTAATCACTTTAGTAGTAACAAAGAGTGAGCAATAGTTGATCTATTTATCAAGAAGAAAGTGCTATGAAAAGATCACTAATTATTAGAGAAACGTAAATCAAAATTACAGTGAGGCACCACACCTCACAATGGAAGAGCCATCATTAAAAAAGTTTACAAATAATAAATGCTGCAAAGGGTGTAGAGAAAAGAGAACCATCCTACATTGTTGGTAAGAATGTAAACTGTTGCAGCCACTGTGGAAAACAGTACAGAAATTCCTCAGAAAACTAAAAACAGAGTTGCCATATGATTCAGCAAGCTCACTCCCAGCATATATCTGGACAAACTGTAATTCAGAAAGATACACATACCCCATGTTCATAACTGCACTATTCACAAATAGCCAAGTCATGGAAACACCTAAAAGTCCACTGACAGATGAATGGAAAAAGAAGATGTGGCTCATATATACCATAGAATGATCCGCAGCCATAAGAAAGGATGAAATAATGCCATCTGCAGCAACATGAACGCAACCAGAGATGATGCTTAGTGAAGTCAGAAAAAGACAAATACCATATGATATCACCTATATGTAGAACTTAAAAAAGACACAAATGAACTTATCTACAAAACAAAAAATGACACACAGACGTAGAGAACAGACGGGGTTGGCAAGGGGAAGTTGGGGAGGGAGAGAGTGGGAATTTGGGGTTAGCAGATGCAAACTTTGGGAGACAGTGGAAGACAGAGGAGTCTGGCATGCTGCCGTCCATGGGATCGCAAAGAGCTGGATACGACTTAGCAAGAACAAGATGCAAACTATATATATAGAATGGATAAACAACAAGGTCCCACCGTAAAGCACAGGAACTATATTCAACATCCTGTGTTAAGCCATAATGGAAAAGAATGCGCATATGTGTAACTGAGTCACTTTGCTATTCAGCAGAAATTAACACATTATAAATCGACTATACTCCAATTTTTTTCTAAAAAAAAGAAGGTGGTTGTGCTATACTGAAAAACAATTTATGGAGAAAGGAACTCACATTTAACTGAATGCCAAATATAACGCTGAGTATTTCACACACTATTACTTTAAGCTCTTGGTTCTCAATATACAATTTCAGATTATATCAATAAGAAGTTAGGAACAAAGGCTAAGTCTTACATGTGTTCTCTCCAGCTCCAAGTATCTTCTGAATTAAAGATTTCTTTCTTTTTTTTAAGTTTAGTTTTAGTTGAAGGATAATTGCTTTATTACAATATTGTGTTGGTTTTTGCCATAGATCAACATGAATCAGCCATAGGTATATATATATGTCCCCCTTCCTCTTGAACCTCCGTTCCACCTCCCACCACAGATTTAAAGATTTCTTAAAGAGCTATATTCAGACAGGTACTTAGTAAATGCCCACTGAATCAATGAACAGGTGTGAATTTGGCTGCTTCTAAACATGGGGATTTAAAAGTTTGTTGAAAACTGTTCAGAAAAATATCTCAGAGTATTTTAAGGAATTTAAACCTGAAACTTTATCTATAAAACTTGATTTAATCATAATGGTCTTTCCTGTAATAAATCATAATGGAAAATAATATTTTAAAATGTTTATGTATAATTGAATTACTGTGCTGTACAACAGAAATTAGCACAACACTGTTAATCAACTATACTTCAATTAAAAAAGTATCAAAAACAAAACAACAAATAAAAGCATAGCACGTACACCTTTCAAGATAAATCTGGGTCATAAAATCACTATGGCTTCAAAGGAAAAAAACATTCTCGAAAAACACATTAAAAAGGCTTATCAAAGCCCCAAAACAAGTTATTTCGTAGACAATGAGAATTTCAATCTCCAAAAATAAAGTTAGATGTACGAATATGCAATAATTTTCCAAAAGACTGAACTTATTTTTAGACTGAATATATCAACTCAGCAGTGGTCACAGGACTGGAAAAGGTCAGTTTTCATTCCAATTCCAAAGAAAGGTAATGCAAAAGAATGCTCAAACTACCGCACAATTGCACTCATCTCACACGCTAGTACAGTAATGCTCAAAATTCTCCAAGCCAGGCTTCAGCAATATGTGAACTGTGAACTCCCTGATGTTCAAGCTGGTTTTAGAAAAGACAGAGGAACCAGAGATCAAATTGCCAACATTCGCCGGATCATGGAAAAAGCAAGAAATTTCAAAAAAAACATCTATTTCTGCTTTATTGACTATGCAAAAGCCTTTGACTGTGTGGATCACAATAAACTGTGGAAAATTCTGAAAGAGATGGGAATACCAGACCACCTGACCTGCCTCTTGAGAAATCTGTATTCAGGTCAGGAAGCAGCAGTTAGAACTGGACACGGAACAACAGACTGTTCCAAATAGGAAAAGGAGTACGTCAAGGCTGTATGTGGTCACCCTGCTTATTTAACTTATATGCAGAGTACATCATGAGAAACGCTGGGCTGGAAAAAACACAAGCTGGAATCAAGATTGCTGGGAGAAATATCAATAACCTCATATATGCAGATGACACCATCCTTATGGCAGAAAGTGAAGAGGGATTAAAAAGCCTCTTGATGAAAGTGAAAGAGGACAGCGAAAAAGTTGGCCTAAAGCTCAACATTCAGAAAATGAAGATCATGGCATCCAGTCCCATCACTTCATGGGAAATAGATGGGGAAACAGTGGAAACACTGGCAGACTTTATTTTTGGGGGCTCCAAAATCACTGCAGATGGTGACTGCAGCCATGAAATTAAAAGACCCTTACTCCTTGGGAGAAAAGTTATGACCAACCTAGATAGTATATTCAAAAGCAGAGACGTTACTTTGCCGACTAAGGTCCATCTAGTCAAGGCTATGGTTTTTCCTGTGGTCATGTATGGATGTGACAGTTGGACTTTGAAGAAGGCTGAGAGCCGAAGAATTGATGCTTTTGAACTGTGGTGTTGGAGAAGACTCTTGAGAGTCCCTTGGACTGCAAGGAGATCCAACCAGTCCATTCTGAAGGAGATCAGCCCTGGGATTTCTTTGGAAGGAATGATGCTAAAGCTGAAACTCAAGTACTTTGGCCACCTCATGTGAAGAGTTAACTCATTGGAAAAGACTCTGATGTTGGGAGGGATCGGGGGCAGGAGGAGAAGGGGACGACAGAGGATGAGATGGCTGGATGGCATCATGGCCTCGATGGACGTGAGTCTGAGTGAACTCCAGGAGTTGGTGATGGACAGGGAGGCTCGGCATGCTGCGATTCATGGGGTCGCAAAGAGTCGGACACAACTGAGCGACTGAACTGAACTGATATCTAGACATTATGCTTCAAAGCCCAACCCAACTATCTAAAATCCATATATAAGTCTCTACATTACAAGATCCATGTGGTTAGATATGTTTTAATTCACCTTGCCTTTCTTGGTTCATTTTTAATAGTACAAACTAAATACAAAGATCTCTTCTTTCTAGTTTTATTTTTGCAAAGAGAAAACTGCAAAATAGTAAGAATGAACACAATTTCTTCAAACTACCTACTACATTAACTTGACTCTCTCTTTCATTATCCCTTTCTTTCAAGAACTAGTAACTCTTCACAGTATACCTCAATTAATCTTCTTCCAACCAGACTAAGCAATTGGAAGCCTATACTAGTAATTTTTAAAGTTCTAAAAATCTATGTATTATCTTCTCATCATTTCTTTAGGTTTTCCTGTCACTCCTGCCATTTCTTCTGTATAATATCTATCACAGAAAATAAGTACTGAGTTCTCATAGATACTTTATTTTTTGATTGCCTGCTCAGCTATGTTATCCATTCCTTTAATACCACTTCTGCTCTCTTCTAAGGAAGTAATCCTTTCTTCCCTTAATGAAGATAATTATTTTATTATGACTATATGTTTATTTTTGTACTAAAAATACCAATATTGAATTCTAGAAGCTTGCTTCCTGGAAGAGCACATAAAAACCGTATCAGAGAACCCTGAACATTATGAAGCTAAAAAAAAAGCCAAATTAAAAAAAATTAAACCAAGACTTAGAAATATTCCTTACACAGGAAGAACAAACTTTGAAGGTAGCAAAAAAAAAAAACAAAAAACATATACTTTGAAAAACAACAGCAACAACAACAACAAAAAATGGACCTTGCTCTAGCAGAAAAAAAGGAACTTTGACTCCTTTGAGATCACCTGGATACTCTGGGTATTGATGAAATATATCCAAGAGGTTGGTTTTGGGCAAAGAAATCTAGACTCACTGAAGAATATTCAGCCATGAACACTGATCATAAAATGCAATTCTGACAAATCAGGACAAAGAGAAAGAAGTCAGGGGTAAGTGCAGCAATCTGGGAGGCACAGAACCATACAGATTCCCAGGACAGGAAAGAGAGATTTTGCAAGGCTTTTCTCAAAAGTCTTTGGGCAGCCTAAAACCTGATTAGGAATTGACTTCTAATCCAGAAAATCAGGGACCAGAGGAGGATTTAATGGAGGAGGTGGCAAAATAAAATATTCATCTAGCCACAGTAGAAGATGAATTACTTATAGCGAAGTCGAGCAGACACAACCCAAACCTAACCCAAAAAACTGACCTATCTAGCATCCATTCCTCATACAGCCAATACTTTTCACCTTAAACTCTCATAATCTCATTATCAGGATTTATAAGAATAACCCATGTCTTTATACTCTGATATAAAATATACAAAAAATACTGTATAGCACATGAAACTCTACTCAATATTCTGTAATGACCTATTTGGGAGAAGAATCTTAAAAAAGAGTAGACATATGTACATGTATAACATCCACTTTGCTGTAGAGCAGAATAAAACATTGGTAAGTCAACTATACTTTGATAAAAATTAATTTAAAAATGAAATAAAACATAAAAAACAGAAAAATTATTTGTGCTAAGAATGCTATGAAAGTCAATGTGAATCTTGCCTCTAGTCAAATAAAAGCCCACGAGAAAAACACAAGTCTTCAGCCATGATTAACAACAGCAACATTGGTTTTCCCACAATATATAAATAATAATTTTGCAAATTATCTGATGAATAATTTAATCTAGGGCTCAGGGTGGTGCTTTCAGCGAATTTCATAATCCTCAAATGAAGAAACCTTAAAAGTGACAATCTCACTATAGTCAATGCTCAGTGATTAGCCAGGCAGATCAAAACCATCCCTTCTGTGATAACCCAATCCAAAACTGCCAACAGCTCCTTTAGCCCTCTGCTATATTCTTACAACAAGTACTAACGTACCTTTCCTAATCCTGGCCCTGCGAATGGTAAAGACCTTTAAGCCAAAGTCTCCCACCATTGTTTTTTCCTCTTCCCACCAACTAGACAGCAGTGGCATTAGAAATAGCAAGAGATGGCACCAGGAACAGGATGAAATGAAAATACAAAGATATTAAATAGGAGAGCAGTGAAGTAGGAGTGCTTTTGCTCTTGAGGAACAATATAATGCTGTAACTTTTCATAAAATAAGACATGCTTATAAAATTTAACAACAAAACATGCATTCCAGGAATATTTTTTACATTATTCAAAATGGTTTCCCATCTACTAGCACAGCTAATTAAGGACTATACTAAAACTACATTATATCAGAAATGAAATTCTTCTGGAAGCACATAATTGTCCAAAACTGTATTTTTAAAAAATCTTGCTGATATGTTCTTTATTCTAGAATATAGGCAGAAGATGCTGTTTCTTTTTTTCTGTACTTGGCCATTAGATATTTTTATTTTAACTAATGAGATTCTAATAAGAAACTGTTTGAATTTCATTTCTGACTTCAATGTTGATACTTTAAAAAAATGTAGGTTTTATATCATACCTATCCTTGATCTGTCTGGCAGCCTTGGAGCAAATCAGGGAGAAGAGAAAGAAGGCAGTTAGTGCTTTTCATGCAAGTTTCAATGGCAGTGACATGCAAGAAAAGTTAGGATAAAATCCCTGCAACAGATTAGTTCATTTTCACCAAAACAAATTTCCTATAATTTGTACAGTTCATGTCAGCTTGCATAATGTGATGTTAGAACTACAGGAAATCCGGTCCCCATATAAATATGTATCACTTTAAAATAAGGAGGGAAATATAACACTTCAAACTAATTTCAGATGACTGTAAATTTTTTTCTTACCTTAAGATTATCAACACACACCTCCACTTTCATTCAGTCTGACACTCTTCAACTAGAACACTCAATCTCCTTCATGGGGCACACATTTCTATGCATTCTGATGGTTTTCTTATATATTTCAAATCTGCTCTCCAAATTTTCTTCAGAGATCTCTTTCACCACTTCATAATGGTTGTTCCAAGTTTTCTTTATTTGCCTCCACATGGGCAAGGACTTTGTATTCTTAGAGCTTGCCTGCTAACATATAAAACTAGGCTGCAGTTCTACAACCCTTTACCCCAAAGAATGAAGCTGTAATGGCAAAAATTCAGGTAAGGAGAAACCAAAGAAACACTTGCAGCAATGGGTCTCTCCCTCAGATGACTTCATAAGAGCTGCCAACTTAAACCTACACTACTTAAGATATCTTTTTCTCTTTTTTTGAGAATTCTAGCACAAATTTAGGAAGAGAGCACAGCTATTATTTGGTACTGCACATCTAAGAAAAATGATGAAAAATACAGGCATTGCTATCCCCTTTAAATCTACACACCATATAATAGATCCAACAAAAGTTTTTTCCCCTACACTGAGCACCATAATTAACAACACACCTGATGTAGAAGATGGTTGTTATGCCTGACACTCTATCCCCAGCGTCTAGCATAAAGCTTGGCACATGGTAATGGTTAACAATTACTCAATTTAATTGAACATTAATTCGACGTATACAGCAATGCTCCTCTCTTTTCTTCAGTTCTAATACTGTTCTTACCTGGTACTGGTCATTTTTATATCTAATCTAAAATATTCCGGTCTGCATACCTGTCTACCACTTTACCACTGAGCCACCTGGGAATATTTTAGATAATTTTACAATGTCAGAAACAAAAAGAACAGAACTGAAATTTAGAAGATGAGTACATCACACAGTTCCAGCACTATCATAAGCAATTCCATGACACTGTATACTAATCAGGCGTCCCTGGTGGCTCAGAGGTAAAGAATCCACCTGCCAATGCGGGAGACATGGATTCAATCCCTGGGCCAAGAAGATCCCCTGAAGGAGTAAACGGCAACTCACTCCTGTATCCTTGCCTGGAGAAGCCCATGGACAGAGGAGACTGGCCAGCTATAGTCCATGGGGTCGCAAAGAGTCAGACACAACTTAGCAACTAAGCACACAAACATTTTAACAATCTAATTCTCTGAAACAGAGGCTGAAATGGAAAGAGGAAGCAAGGGAAAAGTTAGTTAAAATCAGAGCACTGATAAACAGCAACAAAAAATAAAAATATACCTGTTTATGAATCATAAGTGCTGTGAGAAAAATATACTAACATTGAATGTAGCAAAGGCTAGATATCAATTTCACATTTTCCAGAGATTTATCTTTATTTTGATTTGCAGTAAAGCCCAATAGAATTCCCAGTAAAAATGTTAATGCCATACAACACTGAGGAAACTTTTCAAGTTTTGTCTATACATTCACACTGTTTCATAATTCAGATTTTCCTATGAGATTTGGGGCAGATAATGTTGTAAAGTTTTCTTGAGAGAATCTGAAAATGACTAGGGGGCAAATATTTAATATTTTTTACATTATATGATTGAGACTTCTACCTTCACCCCAAAAATACCATATTAAGAAATAATATGGGAAATGAAGGGAGCTCAGTCAGAGAGTAAATAAGAGCCAGTTTCAAGGTCCTATTTTCCCTTAGACAAAAACATCAGATTAAAAAAAAAAAATACTGCATAATGGTTGATTCCAAACATCAGAAGTTTTATATTTTCTATACAAATTTTTGGGCTTCCCTGGTGGCTCAGCTGGTGAACAATCCTCCTGCAATGTGGGAGACTTGGGTTCAATCCCTGCGTTGGGAAGATCCCCTGGATTCCAAACATCAGAAGTTTTATATTTTCTATGAAGTGAAGTGAAGTGAAGTCACTCAGTCGTGTCCAACTCTCTGCGACCCATAGACTGTAGCGTACCAGGCTCCTCTGTCCATGGGATTTTCCAGGCAACAGTACTGGAGTGGATTGCCATTTCCTTTTCCAGGGGATCTTCCCAACCCAGGGCTTGAACCCAGGTTTCCCACATTGTAGGCAGACGCTTTACCATCTATATATATTTTGGAGAAGGAAATGGCAACCCACTCCAGTGTTCTTGCCTGGAGAATCCCAGGGATGGGGGAGCCCGGTGGGCTGTCATCTCTGGGGTCGCACAGAGTCGGACACGACTGAAGTGACTTAGCAGCAGCAGCAGCGTACATGTATTTATCTATTTATAAACAGCACTATTTAAAAAAAAAACATAATTATTTAAAAGCCTTCACAAAACCCTAGTAAATAACTTGAAATGAATTTTGCATCTCATACTGCATGCATCTATACTCTATGATTAGATACATTTTTATAACAGGAGATTACATTTCTATAAACACACATAAAAAGTATAGGTGAAAAGCATAGTTCTTAGCAAGTACAGTTCTTAACAAATATTTCTGTGGATTTTAGGTTTTAGGGTGTTTTTTGTTTTTTTTGTTTGGCCATGCCATGTGGCATGCAAAAATCTTAGTTCCCCAACCAGGGGTTAAAACTGTGCCCCTTGCACTGAGAACATGGCATCTTAACATGGCATCCCTGGAATGCCAGGAAGTCCCTATTCTTAAACATTTAGAATTGTTCTTGAACTGCCTTCATAACTGAAACTTTCATGCCTTTTTCAGGGGCAGGGGGGCACACTGAGCAGCTTGCAGGGTCTTAACTCACTAATCAGGGATTGAACCCGTGTGCCCTTCATGCTTTCGTTGATGGTCCTCTTTCCTGGAATTCCTGACTGCAACTCACAGAAGGAGCTTCTGCCAATACTACTTGTGCTCCGTTGAAATATTGAGTGAGCTTCCACCATTCTCATTATTTGTTCCTCCCAGTGGTCAGAGACTGACGCTTGCTGAACAATATTCAAAAGGTGAGTTACTGTAAATCAAAATTGGGAAAAACACAAAATCCTTTCTCCTTTTCACCTGTGATTAAATCCAGAAGACTATTTCTCCTTCACCTTACTCTGTACTTTTTTCTCCACTGTAGGCGTTTGTGGGCAGGTAACCATTCCCTTCCTCCTTGTCTGACAACTGAGTTATGTGTGGCAAGATTGTGATGAAGTGGTTGGTGAGTTATACTGACTTGGAAACTGTCCCACAAGCTCAGCTCTTTTCCTAGGTAGGATTTAAGTTCTAAATTCAGGGGAGAGCAGGAGTTGGTAGGAATACTAGTTTTGCTAAGGGATCCATGCAGTGTTCTGTAGGCCAGTTATTAGAAAAACTAAGTCTGATGAGGCTTTGGCTACTTGTTCATCCAGAACTCAATTGCTGATGAGCTTTCTGCATATATTTACTATCACCCAAACTTTCAACAACTAAAAAAATTAGTGAAAATTTACTCTAAAATCCTTTTTCATTTGTGCTAGTTTTACTTGTTCTCTTTCAGACTATCTAACGCTGGCAAATGCTGGCAAATAGCAGTTTTCTATTCAATTCTCATACTGCTGCTGCTGCTAAGTCGCTTCAGTCGTGTCCAACTCTGCGTGACCCCATAGACAGCAGCCCACCAGGCTCCCCCATCGCTGGGATTCTCCAGGCAAGAACACTGGAGTGGGTTACCATTTCCTTCTCCAATGCATGAAAGTGAAAAGTGAAAGTGAAGTCGCTCAGTCGTGTCCAACTCTTAGCAACCCCATGGACTGCAGCCTACCAGGGTCCTCCGTCCATGGGATTTTCCAGGCAAGAGTACTGGAGTGGGGTGACATCGCCTTCTCCTACTGGTGTATTGCAAAATGATCATTTAAATATTAGTATTTAAAGTACTCTTTTTGAAGATAATGAAATCTAAAAAGAATCATGACCTGGATTTCAGCCTATAATAATTTTTGTCTCCAGAAGTTATTCATATTAATCTTATTTGGTAGCTCAGCTGATAAAGAATCCACTTGCAATGCAGGAGATCCTGGTTCAATTCCTGGGTTGGGAAGATTCCCTGGAGAAGGGATAGGCTATCCACTTCAGTTTCTTGGGCTTCCCTGGTGGCTCTGATAGTAAAGAATCTGCCTGCAATAAAGGAGACCTGGGTTTGATCTCTGGGTTGGGAAGATCCCCTGGAGGAGGGCATGGCAACGTACTCCAGTATTCTTGCCTGGAGAATCCCCATGAACAGAGGAGTCTGGTGGGCTACAGTCCATGGGGTCATAAAGAGTTGGACATGCCTGAGCGACTCAGCACAGCAATCACTTTAATATGAGATATTTACAAACAATATACCTTAAAAGAATTGTTTCCAAATATCTAACAACATACTGCTAGTCCATTAATTAATCTTCCAAGTCATCTTTCCCTCTCCTGTCAGCAATTAGGAATCTGAGGCAAGCGTGAGTCCATGCAGTTGGCAGGAAAGTAAACTTGGTTTTTAACTTGGAACAAACTATTATCTGGATACTATTTGGATATACTAAGAAAATAATTGCAAGCAACTCTCAGTTAAGCATTTTTCTTGAACAATAAACTCCAATTTCTGTCAAGGAAACACTGACAAATAATTCATTTCACCACATCTTCAAAACGGTTCAAGCTATTAGGCAGTACTGCAAAATGCTGGAAGACAAGACCAAAATAGTAAGAAAAGTAGCACATGAAGAAAATATATTTAGACCATAAGGTGATGTATTTTATCAGAACCTTTCCAATTTACAGTAAACTGGAAACAAGTTTTAACAAAGCTGGAAAGAACAAAGGAGAGGGCAAGAGAGAACAGCATCTTTTGAGAGGAAGAGGAAAGGACTCTGAAAATGTCAATGGAAAAAGAAACTTGAGAGAAACAAACTGTTATTAGTGTTTCTAAGCATTAGGTCCTACTTAAATTCAACTGGATTCCAGCTATTTTTGAGTACCATGTCTATACTTTCTAGTTCTCCTGTCTTTTTCCTGTCTCTCAGGCGCTAAGCTGTGAGTTCTTGCCGCTATGATTATGCCTATCATTAACAGCTGCCCTAGTCCACTAGAAGGGGATTCTGTTGACAACAAGGAAACAAAAAGGGAAAAAAAACCCTAAAAACTCAGTGGTACCATGTACATATTAACAACAGATTCCAAGAAACTATCACAATTAGAAGATACTAAGTCTTGCTCATGAACTCTATGACACTGCTTCTGCTGACTCAAACATCTTTTGCGTTCTGCATGTTTTTGGCTATGTTCCAGATATTTGAAGTTATCATGTAAATGCCCTCTGAATAGGTGATGTATATATACTTTTTAAATAATTTAAAGTATGATACAATTCCCCCATAAATCCTGTACATAAGTCTTACAAAGTACTATGATGAACTTTCTTATAACCGACATCCAAATTTAAGAATGAATTAGTTAACTGGTTTCTGGCAAAAGAACTCTGATTCATTCTGTCAAAAGGAATTAATTTTTAAATTTAATTTTCAAGATGTAGAGATATAAGTCAGCAAATGTTATCTTCTCAAGGAAGTCTTTTCTACCCTTAAAGTTCATAGAAAAATCATAAAATTAAATCACTGGTGGGCACAAGTGGATTATTAAGCCACCTTTCTAACAATAAAACAGTTTACTATATAGTCCACAAAGACCAAGAAAATATTAAACTTAAATGTCTTATCTTGATAAGACTACTTCACAGTACATATTTTACTAATTATATCACTTAATTTTATACTCTTTCACATTATTTTCTATGTAGTCTACATACTTATTCCACATAAAAGAGTAAATGTGATTTGATACATTGATAATCATTTAAAAATGACTATACTTAAGACTTAGAATCTAGAATTAAGAATCTCTTATCAAACACCAGGTTACAACATTAGCAGTCTTCCTGCTCTACTATTTATATCTCCGTATCAAATATACCCTATAAGGACATATATTTTCCTATTTCAATAAAGCATTCTTAAACAGTAGGACATTTAATAACAAACTTAGTAACAAATTTCACAGTGCTCTCATATGCATTAAGTGATGATGTTTTCCCAATCAGCTCAGTGAAAGGAACATCAACCTAGATTTTTAAGAATGTTATTAGCAATACCAATCTTCTTTCATTAGCCAAAAAATGTTTATAACAAAGGTATGATTCAGCTAAAGCATACCTTTAAAATAAAGGGGGAATGTAACTGAAAAAAAGAATAACTTCATTCTTCTGAATTGAGCATTAACAAAATTTAAATAAATAATTAATTTGTTCATGGCCCCAATGACACATACTTCTAAGCATATGCTTTGGAATACATGAAGAGCTAGCATTTTACTTAACAAATTCCAAACCTTTTCTAGTATTAGAAATGACTGAATGAATTCAAAATTAAATGGGGAAATATCATTTTCTTTTAAACAGAACTATCCTTTTTAAGTGGATTAGTCTCATTTTTTTGGTCAGTTTTTTGGTACCTTTGAAAATTCTTCAGGTTCCTTTATATCCAATGATCTTGTTGCAAATTCTAATAGTTCTTCTGAGTTCTCCAAGGCATTATTACATTGACTAAGTTGACTCTAAAAACAAAAATAATAATGATAAATAATTAAAACAGAATTGCCTATGATCAGAATCTTAAATGAATGTTGTTACACTCTTAACAGCAATAATCAAACAAACATTTCAGAGAGGTACTGAAGTTAATCACTAGTCACATATATAATAAATTTTAATTATCTTAAACCATCCAGAACAGCTTAATTGCATACAGATAAAGGTATACTCATCATTTAAAAATATAAAAGAAAACAAAGCAATTATAAATAGCTGGGATCAAATTTACTTAAAGATTCTTCCAATCAGGGTAGCCAGAAGACTATCAATGATTTAAATTAAAATATCAAAATAATCCATCTGTAAACAACATCCTCTATAATGGAGACTAAATTTCTAGATGATATTTAACTAAGCTAAAATGTATGAATCAAGTTACAGGTACATTCAGTTGAACACAATCTCAGTACTCCATTTATCACATTACTCAGGTAACACATATTCCTATAAAGGCTAATTTACAGCTTTCAAAACTGGATAACACAGGAGTCACAAAGTCAAGTGTCTAGATTTCAAAAAAAAGTCAAACATAAACAAAAAGTAGTAAGTGACTGTTACAGTGACGTGCTCTATTATAGTGCTGTGTTAATTTCACCTAACACAATCTTTCTTATTCAGTTCTCTTCTCTCTTGGCCTCTCTCCCTCACTTTATCATTTGTCGTTTAAAACTAAGCTATCTGAAAATATTGCTAGTGATAACTTTAAACGAAGAAACAAACACCATTCTAAGCTTTTAAATGTATCGAAGATTCTTCTTCAAAATATTTATTTATATGTATTATTAAAATCTATATTCTTTGCAGCCAAAGATGGAGAAGCTCTATACAGTCAGCAAAAACAAGACCAGGAGCTGACTGTGGCTCAGATATGAACTCCTTATTACCAAATTCAGACTTAAATTGAAGAAAGTAGGGAAAAACACTGGACCATTCAGGTATGACCTAAATCAAATCCCTTATAATTATACAGTGGAAGTGAGAAATAGATTTAAGGGACTAGATCTGATAGATAGAGTGCCAGATGAACTATGGAATGAAGTTCGTGACACTGTACAGGAGACAGAGATCAAGACCATCCCCATGGAAAAGAAATGCAAAAAAGCAAAATGGCTGTCTGGGGAAGCCTTACAAATAGCTGTTGAAAGAAAAGAAGCAAAAAGCAAAGGAGAAAAGGAAAGATATAAGCATCTGAATGCAGAGATCCAAAGAATAGCAAAGAGAGATAAGAAAGCCTTCTTCAGCGATCAGTATAAAGAAATAGAGGAAAAGAACAGAATGGCAAAGACTAAAGATCTCTTCAAGAAAATTAGAGAAACCAAGGGAACATTTCATACAAAGATGGGCTCGATAAAGGACAGAAATGGTATGGACCTAAAAGAAGCAGAAGATATTAAGAAAAGGTGGCAAGAATACACAGAAGAACTGTACAAAAAAGATCTTCACAACCCAGATAATCACAATGGTGTGATCACTCACCTAGAGCCAGACATCCTGGAATGAGAAGTCAAGTGGGCCTTAGAAACATCACTACGAACAAAGCTAGTGGAGGTGATGGAATTCCAGTTGAGCTATTTCAAATCCTGAAAGATGATGCTGTGAAAGTGCTGCACTCAATATGCCAGAAAATTTGGAAAACTCAGCAGTGGCCACAGGACTGGAAAAGATCAGTTTTCATTCCAATCCCAGAGAAAGGCAATGCCAAAGAATGCTCAGACTACTGCACAATTGCACTCATTTCACACACTAGTAGGGTAATGCTCAAAATTCTCCAAGCCAGGCTTCAGCAATATGTGAACCATGAACTTCCAGATGTTCAAGCTGGTTTTAGAAGAGGCAGAGGAACCAGAGATCAAATTGCCAACATCCGCTGGATCATGGAAAAAGCAAGAGAGTTCCAGAAAAACATCTATTTCTGCTTTATTGACTATGCAAAAGCCTTTGACTGTGTGGATCACAATAAACTGTGGAAAATTCTGAAAGAGATGGGAATACCAGACCACCTGACCTGCCTCTTGAGAAACCTATATGCAGATCAGGAAGCAACAGTTAGAACTGCACATGGAACAACAGACTGGTTCCAAATAGGAAAAGGAGTATGTCAAGGCTGTATATTGTCACCCTGCTTATTTAACTTATATGCAGAGTACTTCATGAGAAACGCTGGGCTGGAAGAAGCACAAGCTGGAATCAAGATTGCTGGGAGAAATATCAATAACCTCAGATATGCAGATGACACCACCCTTATGGCAGAAAGTGAAGAGGAACTAAAAAGCCTTTTGATAATAGTGAGACGAGAGTGAAAAAGTTGGCTTAAAGCTCAACATTCAGAAAACGAAGATCATGGCATCTGGTCCCATTATTTCATGAGAAATAGATGGGGAAACAGTGTCAGACTTTATTTTGGGGGGCTCCAAAATCACTGCAGATGGTGACTGCAGCCATGAAATTAAAAGACGCTTACTCCTTGGAAGGAAAGTTATGACCAACCTAGATAGAATATTCAAAGTCCGTCTAGTCAAGGCTATGGTTTTTCCAGCGGTCATGTATGGATGTGAGAGTTGGACTGTGAAGAAAGCTGAGCGCCGAAGAATTGATGCTTTTGAAGTGTGGTGTTGGAGAAGACTCTTGAGAGTCCCTTTTAATGTAAGAAGATCCAACCAGCCCATTTTAAAGGAAATCAGTTCTGGGTGTTCTTTGGAAGGAATGACGCTAAAGCTGAAACTCCAATACTTTGGCCACCTCATGTGAAGAGTTGACTCATTGGAAAAGACTCTGATGCTGGGAGGGATTGGGGGCAGGAGCAGAAGGGGACAACAGAGGATGAGATGGCTGGATGGCATCACTGACTCGATGGACGTGAGTGTGAGTGACCTCCGGGAATTGGTGATGGACAGGGAGGCCTGGCGTGCTGTGATTCATGGGATTGCAAAGAGTCGGACATGACTGGGCGTCTGAACTCAACTGAATGACATCTATTCCATATTCAAATCTACTTCATTTTCCCTTACAATACACACTAAAGATAAACTACATATGATTAAAATAGCAGTAAAAATCATGGGAGAGAGGAAGGCAGGCCAGAGATTAAGCAACTGAAAGCTTAAAAGGTATTCCAAACCAGTGCTATAAAGAAGGATCTGGGTTCAAGGCAGAACAGAAATCTGCACAAGATGAATCACGGGTAAAACTTCAGGAGATGCTGAGTTTTCCTTTTTTCTCCAATCTTGGTTTTTAAATAAATGAATTTCTTACTGATTGAAATTTATGAGTACTTTATGACTAAACTAATTACCCTTAAATGATTTAAGTACAGCTGGCTCTTGAATAACAAGGAGGTTAATCCACAAATGGGCTTCCCTGGTGGGGAAGAGTCAATCCTTTACATCTGGAGTTCTGCATCCGTAGAGTCAACCAACCACAGACTGTGTGATACTGCAGTATTTCCTACTGAAAAATATCAGCGTATAAGTGGATCCTCACAGTTCAAACCCAGGTTGTTAGCTGTAATATAAACCCTACCTCCTAAATATAAATAAGAAATCTCAACCAAGAAGACTGGGCAGACTTGAAAGGGAATTTAATTAACCCTTGGAAATTGCGCCTGTTTGTAAAAAAAAGAGAACATCTGTATTCCTCTACAGCTTTCAGATTCTCAAAGATATCATAGCCAAAATCAATACACAAAAATCAGTTGCACTCCTACAGATGAACAATGCAAGAAGGAAATTTTTTAAAAATACCATTTATAGTAGTATCAAAAAGAATGAAATTCTTTGGAGTAAACTTAATCAAGGGGTAAAAGACCTATTCACTGAATCCTACAAAATGTTGCTAAAAGAAATTAAATAACAAATAAATGGAGAACACAGCTTATGATTATGGATTGGAAGACTTAATATGATCAATTCTATTATCCAAAGCAATCTACAAATTCAATACAAACACTATCAAAATTTCAATGTATACCCATGTATACTGCAGCATTACTCACAACAGCCAAGAGATGGAGGCAGCCCAAATGTCCACAGACAGATACACAGATAAAGAAAATGTGGTAAATATATACAAGGGAATATTATTCAGTCAAAAAAGAAGGAAATCCTGGCACATGCTACAAAATGGATCAATGTTGAGGACATTATGCTGAGTGAAATAAGCCAGACACCAAAAGGACAAATACTGTACGATTCCATTTATATGAGACATCTAAAGTAGTCAAAATCAGAAAACAGACAATACAATGGTGGTTGCCAGGCAGTGGGTGAGGGGCACGTGGAGAGTTGTTCAGTGAGTACAGAGTTTCAATTCTGCAAGATGAAAAAGTCCCAGAGACACAATACACAACAAAGTGAATACATTTAATACTACTTATATTTAAAAACAGTTAAGAGAGCAAATCTTAAGTTTTTTTACCACCATTTTAACAAAATGGTATCTATGACCAATATGAAATTAAGAAACACTCTTCTATTAGATAAAAGTACATTTATACACAAAAACCCACTAATTTTTGCTTTTAATAAACCAAGCATTATACAGACTAAAATTATTCATATTTAAATCACTATATGATCTCACCTGTAACTCTTGTGATTTACGTGCTTGCTCCTGCTTGATACTGTTAATCATACTTTCCTTTACCTCATCCAATATGGAGTATAAACTGTCAAATTCTTCATCTAATTCTGAAAGTATGTTAGAAGAATTTTCCTGTTTAATAAACGAATAAAACAAATTATTTTACTTAAGAGCTATTCAACACTAAAAAACTAAAAGATACAGTGCTTATTAAAGGAGAGAATAAATTCATACTATGAACTACCATAGCCTAACATCATAAAATAATTAAAATTCTAATATTTGACATAAGGTTTTTAAAAACAGATCAATCCAAGAAGCTGGTTGCACTGACAGTTCTGCTTCAGCAATGCAGCCTTTTATGAACTAGCCCATACCTTTCCTGACTTTTATAAGACTGTTTCCACAGGACAAGGTGAAAGGTTGTTTTAAGACTGTCAACTTTGTCCTGACCTTTGGGCTCTAAGGCAGGCCCTAAGCCAGTGGTTTACAACCTTCGGTGTGCATGAGAATCATCAGTGAAGCAGATTTTAATAAAATATTCCAGAGACCTTGATTTTGTTAACTCTGAGGAACAGTTTGGGCATACAGGGTTGGGGCTGATTTTGCACAAAGTTTTAAATCTCTCAGGTTGTCTAAAACACTGCATTTACACAAGATTAGCAGAAATTAAAAGACTAAGTAATCCTTATTGGGTTCGAAGAAAGGGATCAAACACTGAATTTTGGTGCCAGAAGGAATCTCAGAAATCATCTACTGACTAGAATTTATAGTCAAGCTTCTAAATTTTACAAACTAAAATACAGACTTGCCCAAAGCCCCACACCTAGTTATTAGTGGCAGAACCAATATAGCATTTCGCCCTCCCAGAGTTCCTCACTGCCTCATTAAGCAAGATGCTTCTGTTTCAAAAAGAAATAAGAAAATATCTGTGAAACCCCTAGATAAGCAATATCCATACTTACAACAATTATGAGGCAGAAGAAATTATCTTAAAGTATTGTTCAACATAGAAGAATCATTCAACTAAGAGAAGTGAAACTGGCACTGGTTTACAGAACTAATACATAAAATCTACTATAATAGGCTACAGTCCATGGGGTCGCAAAGAGTTGGACCCGACTGAGCAATTTCACTTTCATTTTCACTATAATATTACAATCCAAATTTTTGCTTATAATGTTTATAGAACCAGTAGAGGCTTACAAAAGTGGTGTTAATCATTTTACTACCTTTTATACAGTAGTAAGAACATGATTTAGAGGAAGAAATGTGCAGTTTGGAAGGCAGAAGAACTAAGTCAAATTCCACACTGACTCAGTAAAAGTGTGACCCTGGACAAGCCACTTAAATTCCTGGGCCTCAGTTCTTCCATCTATAAAAAGGAATTGGCCTACTCTTTTTCCTCTCAATGACCAACTGGCATAGCCTTAGAGTCTCCTGCCCACTACAGCTTATATTCCCGTCTTCAATGACAAGGGTGTAGTTTAATTCCACCTCTATTTCTTTTTCTGGATGCTGATGTAAAGTCCGAATAATTTGTCAATCAGAAAAAATAGTATGAGCCAGCTCTATCTTGGACTTCCCTGGTGGCTCAGACGGTAAAGCGTCTGTCTACAATGTGAGAGACCTGGGTTCAATCCCTGGGTTGGGAAGATTCCCTGGAAAAGGAAATGGCAACTCACTCCAGTACTACGGCATCTTTTTCCAGATTTCAAATATGATGATTCTCTTGTCCATAGACCAAGAGTTTTAGAACCACTAGTTTTGCTTATTTAAAGAAACTGGATTAGTGGATTCCAATAAAATACTTTGAGAAAGATAGGTAAAGTGGTGAAGATTATAATCAACTAACTTCAATCACAGCAATTTCAGAAGAAAAGAAAACATAAGACCATAGGTTTAACAAGCCAAGAGCCTGGCAACTAACTAGGCTGAACCAAACAAAAACCAAAGGAAAGGATTCACTGTCTACAAGGGTCCTGGAAATCTTCTATTAATATGTTTATCTTACAAAGAAATGACCCTTAAATTAATTAAGGTGCATTCACAAAGAAGCACCACCAGCTTATCTTTAAGGTCCCTTCCACAATCAACATTTGATTATTTACAGTATGGATTACCCACCTACACCTGGGATCATTTCCTTAAGTATTCCCCTCTCTTCTCATTGGGCACTTTATCTTTTATGTTTTACTTTCATCTAGTTCTGCAAATGGACCTCTTACTATTTACATTTTCCTTCTATTATTTACCGTAAAAGAAATGTTTAGCTTCCCAGTACTTTTGGAAAGGCATGATTTGCTCTTACTTGGGATTAGAAAATACAAACATGAAATGGAAAGGAACAAAAGTGAGCACTATAATATTCCTACCAATTACAATTTCAGAGTTTTCTTCTTCCCTAACTATTTGATCTTTCTATGGAGAATCCAGGACTAGCAAATGAAGCTTTTTTTTAATCTGCCATTAAACCCTGCTCTCATCTTCATTAGTTTATAATCTAGAGTTAATGGTATATATTTACACTTATGATTCCAACCAACAATCATTCACTGTGATATAGTCACACAAATTTTTCTCAACAGATTCATACCTGAACTCCTTTTAGTGTTTGGTTTAGTGTATCAATAAAGTTCTGAATTTCATCATTTTTATTTGCCAGAGTTGAAATGATCCTTTGTAGAGCTTCCTAGGATAAAAAAATTGTTAACATTATGATATTTTATTAAAAGAGAATTATAAACTTCACTACAACAATTGTCTTTAAAAAATATCTCTGAATATCAGAGCATATTATGTAACAAACACGAGCAATGTAAAACTGCTCATTGTTCAAAGGCTATAATTACAAAGATGGCATATATACCAGTTGTTTTAAAACCTCTTATCCCTATAGTACAACCATACCTTTCACCACCATATCTTTCACACCACAGATGATCAGCATTATTTAATATAAAGACTGTTTCATTAAGTCATAAGGCCATGGCAAATGAGTAAAATCAAATTCTTAAATGATGCAAAAATATACGAAAACTTCTAATTAACATCAGAATATAGGAGTAAAAGTTGAGACACTGAAATTTGACATTTTACTTATAAAAATTACATCTTAGAAATATGAAAGTAGATAATAAATCTGCATTTAAAATTACATTTATCAATACAAATATTGCAACTATCCTCCAATTAAGAACATTTTTTAAATTATAACATTCACGGCAATATTTAGATGATATAGAACCATAATAAATAAGGCAGATAATTTTAGTAGCAAATACCTCAGACTTTGATAATGCTTCCTATTATAATAGAACACTTGATTATTTAATTTTCTCATATCTCTAGTTCAGTGTTGTCCAAAAAAACTTCCTGCTATGATGGAAATACTCCATATGTGTCAATAAAAGTGAAAGGGAAAAAAACGCAGAAACCTAGGCCATCATTAGTTAGTCAGTTCAATTGCTCAGTCGTGTCTGACTCTTTGCGACCCCATGGATGCAGCACGCCAGGCCTTCCCGTCCATCGCCAACTCCCAGAGTCCACCCAAACCCATGTCCATTGAGTCGGTGATGCCATCCAGCCATCTCATCCTCTGTCGCCCCCTTCTCTTCCTGCCTTCAATCTTTCCCAGCTTCAGGGTCTCTTCAAATGAGTCAGTTCTTTGCATCAGGTGGCCAAAGTAGCGGAGTTCCAGCTTCAGCATCAGTCCTTCCAGTGAATATTCAGGACTGATTTCCTTCAGGACTGACTGGTTGGGTCTCCCTGCAGTCCAAGGGACTCTCAAGAGTCTTCTCCAACATCACAGTTCAAAAGCATCAATTCTTCAGCGCTCAGCTTTCTTCACAGTCCAACTCTCACATCCATACATGACTACTAGAAAAACCATAGATTTGACTAGACGGACCTTTGTTGGCAAAGTAATGTCTCTGTTTATTAATATGCTGTCTGAAGGTTGGTCATAACTTTTCTTCCACGGAGCAAGCATCTTTTAATTTCATGGCTGCAATCACCATCTGCAGTGATTTTGGAGCCCAAGAAAATAAAGTCTGTCACTGTTTCCACTGTTTCCCCATCTATTTCCCATGAAGTGATGGGACCAGATGCCATGATCTTAGTGTTCTGAATGTTGAGTTTTAAGCCAATTTTTCACTCTCCTCTTTCACTTTCACCAACAGGCTCGTTAGTTCTTCTTCACTTTCTGCCATAAGGGTGGTGTCATCTGCATAGCTGAGGTTATTGATATTTCTCCCGGCAATCTTGATTCCAGCTTGTGCTTCATCCAGCCCAGCGTTTCTCATGATGCACTCTGCTTATAAGTTAAATAAGCAGGGTGACAATATACAGCCTTGACGTACTCCTTTCCCTATTTGGAAACTACCAACACAACTGCACTCATCTCACGTGCTAGTAAAGTAATGCTAAAAACTCTCCAAGCCAGGCTTCAACAATACGTGAACCGTGGACTTCCACATGTTCAAGCTGGTTTTAGAAAGGGCAGAGGAACCAGAGATCAAATTGCCAACATCCATTGGATCATCGAAAAAGCAAGAGAGTTCCAGAGAAACATCTATTTTTGCTTTCCTGACTATGCCAAAGGCTTTGACTGTGTGGATCACAATAAACTGTGGTAAATTCTCAAAGAGATGGGAATATCAGACCACCTGACCTGCCTCTTAAGAAATCTGTATGCAGGTCAGGAAGCAACAGTTAGAACTGGACACAGAACAACAGACTGGTTCCAAATAGGAAAAGGAGTACGTCAAGACCATCATTACAGTCTTTCATTTGTGCTCTACATGCAGTCATCAACTACAGTAGATTTTACCTCTAAACTAACTCTGGGTAGCCATTTCCTTCTACATGGGAGCTTTCCAACCCAGGGCTCGAACCCAAGTCTCCTGCATTGCAGGCAGACTCTTTACTGTCTGAGCCACCAGGGAAGCCCTAAAACTCTGTAATAACTATTACCACAAGTCCGTATCATATCTCAATTTATACTCTTGCAAAATTTCTTAACTGGCTTCTGATCCATTTTTTCTCCCCCATAATCAGTTCCCTATATTGCAGCTAGAATAGTAAGTTAAGCATAACTCTTCCTGGTCAATTATCTTGCCTAAGTCCTTCAATAAAATTAAAATCTTTTAACATGAGCTGTTAACATGACCTTAAACATGACCTTACATAATCCGTAAGACCCTGTATGATCTCCCCATTGCCTACCTCACCTATTTCAATTCACAGCAAACTTCTCTCTTGTTGTATTCCAGCTTCAGGAGCCTGCCATGACTGTCTCTAATATGCCTTGCTTCCCACCTGGGAACCCTCACATTTACCAGCTTCTTCACCTATAACCACTATTCTAAAACATATACATGATTTATTGTTAATACAAGTTCCAAAAGTATAGAATGTGCCCATTCTATATATCCATACATATATGTTTGCTACATTTGTTTTATTTCCAAAGCCTGATGGTGAAGAAGGGCAAAGATAGCTTTTAGCTGGGACTCTCTCAATCTAACAGGATGCTGACAAGGATCACTCAGACTTCATTTTAGGTTTTAAGCTTCCCATTACCCTCCAAACACTGATAGATAAAAGTGATAAAGATGGAAAAAGGCAATATAAATTATCTGAAGTTTGTCTAGATAATACTGAATGTGATTGATCTTAGTGGTTATGACTAAAAGTTTTAGGTGATACAGGTCTGAATATATGCTTTAACAAATTCTGCTGGATCACACACAGTAAAATATATAGAACATTATGTCTCCAGAGGCAGTATGCACTGGTAATCTCACCCATTATCCTCTGATCACACACCACAGGCACCAGGATTTGGGGGAGGAAAAAAAACAAAAACCTACTCTCAGAATTAAGCCTCTCAACTACTTGACTATGGAATTAGGCTAAGGTAAACGAAGATCATGGCATCTGGTCCCATCACTTCATGGGAAATAGATGGGGAAACAGTGGAAACAGTGACAGACTTTATTTTCTTGGGCTCCAAAATCACTGCAGATGGTGATTGCAGCCATGAAATTAAAAAACGCTTACTCCTTGGAAGAAAAGTTATGACCAACCTAAACAGTATATTCAAAAGCAGAGACATTACTTTGCCGAATAAGGTCTGTCTAGTCAAGGCTATGGTTTTTCCAGGATTCATGTATGGATGTGAGAGTTGGACTGTGAAGAAGGCAGAGCGCCGAAGAATTGATGCTTTTGAACTGTGGTGTTGGAGAAGATTCTTGAGAGTTCCTTGGACTGCAAGGAGATCCAACCAGTCCATTCTGAAGGAGATCAACCCTGGGATTTCTTTGGAAGGAAAAATAAAGCTGAAACTCCAGTACTCTGGCCACCTCATGCAAACAGTTGACTCATTGGAAAAGACTCTGATGCTGGGAGGGATTTGAGGCAGGAGAAGAAGGGGACGACAGAGGATGAGATGGCTGGATGGGATCACTGACTCGATGGACGTGAGTCTGAGTGAACTCCGGGAGTTGGTGATGGACAGGGAGGCCTGACGTGCTGCAATTCATGGGGTCACAAAGAGTCGGACACAACTGAGCGACTGAACTGAACTGCCATGCTAACAAAAAAAGGGTGGGGGGTTCACACCCCAGCCAAGCACTACTGCTATGGAATGGCTCAAACTAACCTGCGATGTACAAGGCATGAGGCACTCATCGTCAAAGAATAGCTTAAAGTTATGTTTATAGTCCCTATAAATCATGTGAAGTAAAAGCACAACCAACTGACTACAAGCAAAACAATAACTAACACTGGCTTCGCTGGTGGCTCAGATGGTAAAGTGTCTGCCTGCAATGTGGGAGACCTGGGTTTGATCCCTGGGTCAGGAAGATCCCCTGGAGAAGGAAATGGCAACCCACTCCAGTACTCTTGCCTGGAAAATTCCATGGATGTAGGAGCCTGGTAGGCTACAGTCCATGGGGTCACAGAGTTGGACCTGACTGAGTAACTTCACCACTTTATACTCTTAAAGCCCAAGCACTATCTTAAGCTCTTTACATAAATTTGTTTAATCCTGTCAAGAATCCTATGAGGCAGGATACTTGGTTATCCCCATTTTCCAATTCAGAAGCTGAGGTATAAAGTGGGTAGGTAACTTGCCTGGGACCTCAAGAGTTAGTATGTGGCAGAACCAGAATTCAAATCACAGTAGTTTGCCTTGTGAGTCTGTGCTCTTTTTTCTTTTTTTTTCCCCGAGTCCATGCTCTTAACAATTAACACTATACTACCTAAAAACAAAGGTCAGAGGTTCAAGTAAAGAAGGTCAGAACATCTAAGGACACTGAAAGGACTTAAGATCGTCTTTAAAATTGCAAAAAATTAAGAATGATCAAGAGGCTGTAACCTTTGTTAAAGGCTGCAACCTTTGTTGCAGGAAAGAGGACCCCTTTCAGGGCCCAAAACTGGGCTCTTGTCTAACACTCAGAAATTAATTGTCTGAGGAGACACGTGCTGACAAAGTAAGAGATTTTATTGGGAAAGGGCACCTGAGTGGAGACCAGTGGGGTAAGGGAACTCAGGAGAACTGCTCTGGCTCAAAGTCTTGGGTTTTATGGTGATGGGATTAGCTTCCAGGTTGTCTTTAGCCAATCATTCTGACTCAGAGTCCTTCCTGTGGTGCACGCCTTGTTCAGCCAAGATGGATGCCAGACAGAAGGATTCTGGGAGGTGGTCGAGCATGTGGTGTCTCCTTTTGACCTTTCCTGAACTCTTCCGGTTGATGGTGGCTTATTAGTTCTGTATTCCTTACCAGGACCTCCTGTCATAAAACAACTCATGCAAATGATTACTCTGGTGCCTGGCCAGCGTGGGCAGTTTTAGTCAGTGTACTTCCCCTAACACCATCTCGCCAAATACAAGGGCAACAGTAACAGCTATTCTTACTACAGGTGTATCATCTTTTAAGTCTGAGAACATGATGACTGTCACTATTTGAAATGGCATGATTCTACTGGCTTTAACTTAATATATGTGAATGCGACAAATTCAAATGTCTTAATTCTCCATTCAACAAAAAGCTCGGCCAACGTGGGCTACTTAACTGCAAACTATCCAGGGTAACAAGCCCTTGAAGTTTTGATGCAGAAACTTCTCATTCTTTAGTGGCAAAACACCAGCATATCCAGGCTTTCAGGCTATTTTGAATCCAAAAGCATCAATACCATGTGGTCATAATTGGACACTGTGATAACTGGACACTGTGATCTATGGGTTTCCCACCAGGATCTACGTGGACCAGGAGAAAATTTCTGATTCAAATTCTACATTAATATTTCAGACAGCTGAGATACACAAACCTAGAACCACTGCAAATATCACTAATCAATCTACAATTTAAGGGGCCAAAGAATTACTATAGCATTTCAGTCAGTGTTCAGTAAGCACTATGTGCCAGGTGGGCTTCCCTGGTGGCTCAGCAGTAAGGAATCTGCCTGCCAATGTAAGAGATATGGGTTTGATCCCTGGGTCAGGAAGATCCCCTGGAGAACGAAATGGCTATCCACTTCAGTATTCTTGTCTGGAAAATCCCATGGCAGAGGAGTCTGGCAGGTCCATGGGGTCTCAAAAGAATCAGACACAAGTCAGCAACTAAACAGCAACAACATGTCAGGCACTGTGGAAAGCTTCTAATGTGGACTACTTTTTAATCACCACAATAGAAAGTAGTCTCTGCATCTTCTGGATGAAGAGGTTAAAGGCTTCTTTGATCACACAGCTGTCAAATGGCAGTCACAATTTAAATCCAGAAAGCTACCTCAAGAGTCTGCACTTTTACACCACTCTAAGCTGTATACACTGCAGATGATTGTACAAAACAATCAGAGGGTTCCCGGAACCAGAGCAAAGGGATCAATGAAAATATCCTAATGCCACCAGGGATTATGCCACTTGTTTCACTCCACACCATAGACCCCTCCTTTGACTTAGGTAATGAGCAGAAATCCAGAATGCTCTATCCGGTTGGTAAGTCAGACAACCAGAATCTTACCAGCTGGCCACAGCTATGGCAAGAGTACTGTGCTCAAATATGAGCACAGTGCAAAGAGCTAAAAAAGGAGAATTATATATTGTCGAGGAATTCAGGAATCTGATCATCGTGGATGCTTAGTCTCTCAGTCATGTCCAACTCTTTGTGACCCAATGGACTGCAGCCCGCCAGGCTCCTCTCTGTACATGGGATTCTCCAGGCAAGAATACTAGAGTGGGTTGCCATGCCCTCCTCCAGAGGATCTTCCCACCCCCGGGATCAAACCCAGGTCTCCTGCATTGCAGGCGGATTCTTTACCGTCAGAGCCACCAGGGAGGAATCTGATTGTCAGAAATAGCTAACTGGGAGGAAGCCATGCCCTCTATTGTTACAGTGAAGCAGCTGGGATTACCACTTCTGTACATGGATGTAACTGAGGTGATCCGCAGAAAAAAAATCTAATAAAAGGCCTGGTGAGGAATGCTGCCTTTTCACCCTGAGCCCAATTTTAAGATATCAGGGCAGAAGAAGAGATTCTCTTCCAAAAAGGATTTGAGGAAATACAATGTGTCAGAGGCTAAAGAAGCCTCCCATTTTCAGTGACCTCTGAACTGGCTGTTCCATCCTGTGAAATCCAGGAAGCTCACAATCAGCCAAGGAAACCAGGAGTCCCAAGATCTAATTAAGGGAGGTGGGATGGAAATAGAAATGGGGTACTCTCAGGTACTGCTGGGAGCAGTATAAACTGACAAAATCCTTCTGAAGGGTGATTTGGCAATACACACCAAAGGACAGAAGTACTATATACACAATGACTCAAATTCCACTTCTATTAATTTATTCTAAGTTAAAGGGTAACTAATTAATTAAAGATACAAGTAGAGACTTGATAACAAAGATGTTCATCTTAGTGTTATTTATAGTATTAAAAAGACCAACATAAATGAATGACAAAGGGCACTCATTAAAAATCAAGTAACAGTAATACATCCATACTAAAGAAAATTGCTGAATCATTAAAAGTGCTGCAGAACAATATTAACATGGTAAAAGATATTTCACATATTAAGTGAGGCAAATTATAAATTACTATAAATAGTATAATACTATTGTTTTTTTAAGTTTCTATATTCGTAGTCAACAAGAGAGTCCGAAATGCAGTACTAGGGTGCAATCTCAAAAACAACAGAATGATCTCAGTTTGCTTTCAAGGCAAACCATTCAACATCACAGTAATCCAAGCCTATGCGCCAACCACTAATGCCGAAGAGGCTGAAGTTGAATAGTTCTATGAAGACCCACAAAACCTTCTAGAACTAATGCCAAAACAAGATAACCTTTTCTCATAGGGGATTGGAATGTAAAAGTAGGAAGTCAAGAAATACCTGGAGTAACAGGCAAGTTTGGCCTTGGAGTACAAAATGAAGCAGGGCAAAGGCTAATAGAGTTTTGCAAAGGCTAATAGAGTTTTGCCAAGAGAATGCATTGGTCACAGCAAGCACCGTCTTCCAACAACATAAGAGACTACTCTACAATGGACATCACCAGATGGTCAATACCGAAATCAGACTGATTATATTCTTTGCAGCCAAAAATGGAGAAGCTCTATACAGTCAGCAAAAACAAGATCTGGAGCTCACTGTGACTCAGATCTTGAACTGCTTATTACAAAATTCAGGCTTAAATTGAAGAAAGTAGGGAAAACAACTAAGCCATTCAGGTATGACCTTCATCAGTTCCCTTTTGATTATACAGTGGAAGTGAGAAATAGATTCAAGCGATTAGATCTGGTAGATGGAGTGCCTGAAGAACTATGGATGGAGGTTCACAACACTGTACAGGAGGAGGTGATCAAAACAATCCCCAAAGAAAAAATGAAAAAAGGCAAAATGGATGTCTGAGGAGGCCTTACAAACAGCTGAGAAAAGAGAAGCGAAAGGGAAAGATATATTCAACCGAATGCAGACTTCCCGAGAATAGCAAGGAGTGATAAGAAAGCCTTAAGTGAACAATGCAAAGAAATAGAGGGGAAAAAATTGAATGGGAAAGTCTAGAGACCTCTTCAAGAATACTGGAGATAAACCAAAAGAACAAGGAACATTTCATGCAAAGATGGGCACAAAAAAGAACACAGATGGCAAGAACCTAACAGAAGCAGAAGCTATTAAGAAGAGGTGGCAAGAGTACACAGAAGAACTATACAAAAAAGATCTTAATGACCTGGATAACCATGATGGTATGGTCACTCACCTAGAGCCAGACATCCCGGAATGTGAAGTCAGATGGGCCTTAGGAAGCATCACTACAAACAAAGCTAGTGGAGGTGATGGAATTCCAGCTAAGCTATTTCAAGTCCTAAAAGATGATGCTGTTAAAATGCTGCACTCAATATGCCAGTAAATTTGGAAAACTCAGCAGTGGCCACAGGACTAGGATAGGTCAGTTTTCATTCCAATCCTAAAGAAAGGCAATGCCAAAGAATGTTCAAATTGTGCTCATCTCACATGCTAGCAAGGTAATGCTCAAAATCCTTCTAGCTATGGCAAACCTAGACAGTGCATTGAAAAGCAGACATCACTTTGCCAACAAAGGTCCATATAGTCAAAGCTATGGTTTTGCCAGTAGTCACGTAGGTAGGGGTGTGAGAGTTAGACCATAAAGAAGGCTTAGTGCTGAAGAATGATGCTTTGGAACTGTGGTGTTGGAGAAGACTCTTGAGAGTCCTTTGTACTACAAACAGATCAAGCCAATCAATCCTAAAGGAAAACAACCCTGAATATTCATTCACTGGAAGGACTGAAGCTAAAGCTCCAATACTTTGGCCACCTGATGTGAAGAGCCAACTCAATGGAAAAGACCCTGACGCTGGGAAAGACTGAGGGCAGGAGAAGAAATGGGCAACAGAGGATGAGATGGCTGGATGGCATTACCAAGTCAACGGACATGAGTTTAAGCAAACTCCGGGAGACAGTGAAGGACAGGGAAGCCTGGTGTGCTGCAGTCCATTGTGTCACAAAAAGTTGGACACGACTGAGTGACTGAACAACAACAATATGTATAAAAAAAACCTGGAATATAACACACACATAAATGTTAAAAGAAGTCATCTCTGGGTAGCAGGATTATGGGTAATTTTCATTTTCATTTATCTGCACTTCCTAATTCCCTAATAAACTTGTATTAGTTATATTTATAATATAACAGAAGTGCACAGGCTGGCTCTGTTAATATAAATTAGTTCAAAATATGATTACCTATCATCAGTGAATATCAATAACTGAGATCACATTCTATCAGAACCTTGTGACTGGGAAGAAGTGTCAACCAAGGATATAAAACACACAAAAAGAAAGCTGGAGGAAAAAGTCCACTAACGTCAAAATACCATCTATCCTAGGTTGGAGAGGAGTATCTACTACTATGAAATTCAATATGTGTTTGTTGCATTAATAATTCTGCTTACTTTCAGCCAGGCACTGCAATGAACCATTGTCTTTAAAAAGTTTTTAAGTTTAACTGTATTTCTAATTTTTTTAAACTGTCAAGTTCAATAAAAAAAAATGAAGATGCCTGTGTTTAAACACTGATTCTGAGTATGTCAGCACAGTTCTTTGAAGAGGGCATCTCATATCTTCTACACCCCAGACTGCTTTGATTCAGTCCACGGGCATGACTGCCATTGTACTCAGCTGGGGTGTATAAAACCCCAGTTACACTTTCATATTCACACCTCTATTTTCAAAAGCAAAGACCTTCCCTCATAAAATAAAAAGGGCTGGAGAGAGGGAAGATACATATATTATGGGAAAATAAACATTTATAGCAGCAAGAGAGACCAACTTCCAGAGTTTCATCTAAATCATGTTCTGTGCTGCTGCGGCTGCTACTACATCGCTTCAGTCGTGTCCGACTCTGTGTGACCACATAGACGGCAGCCCACCAGGCTCCCCTGTCCCTGGGATTCTCCAGGTAAGAACACTGGAGTGGGTTGCCATTTCCTTCCCCAATGCATGCATGCATGCTAAGCCGCTTCAGTCGTGTCCGACTCTGTGCTACCCCATGGACAACAGCCCACCAGGCTCCTCTGTCCATGGGAGTCTCTAGGCAAGAATACTGGAGTGGGTTGCCATTTCCTTCTCCAAAATCATGTTTTATACTTTCCATCAACTATTTTTACTAGACTTAATTAGTTTCTTAACCAAAAAACCCTACTTTATAGGGGTTTATTTCTGTTAATATTTTAAGTTTTTATGACATTAATCATATGACCATATAAAGGCAAAGGAGCCAGGCAAGAGTGTGGTAATGAAAAAAGCTTGGGCTATGAGGAAAGAGCTGGTTTGAATCCAGACTACCACTTGCTAACTGTGTGACTCTCAACAAGTTATTTAATCTCTCTTGAGTTCCATCTTCTATATCTGGGCAATAGGAATATGAGCTGTTGTGAGAATTTAAAGCAGTCTAACATAATACTGTATGCAGAACAATACTCAAATTTCATTTCTCTTTCTGAAGGAAAGTCAGTCAATCCTAAAGTACAATCCAGTCCATCTTAAAGGAAATCAGTCCTGAATATTTACTGGAAGGACTGATGCTGAAGCTGAAACTCCAATACTTTGGCCACCTGATGCGAAGAAGTGACTCACTGGAAAAGACCCCGATGCTGGGAAAGATTGAAGGTGGGAGGAGGAGACGACAGAGGATGAGATGGTTGGATGGCATCACCGACTCAATGGACAGGAGTTCGAGCAAGCTTTGGGAGTTGGTGATGGACAGGGAAGCCTGGCGTGCTGCAGTCCATGGGTGTTGCAGAGTCGGACATGACTGAGTGACTGAACTGAACTTCCTTTGCTCAGGACTGAGAAAAAGGAGTCATTTTGGAACATGAGGCAGTGGGTTACCTGGATTTGGTGTGAGTCTCTGAACTGCCAGAGTACACTATGAATGCAAAGGATAACAAATACCGGGCCGAGGAAGAAACTGGGGTGAGGAAGCCGAGGGCAGACATGCTGCTCACTGCAAGCTCTGCTGTGCTTTATTTAAAACTCTCCCTACTTCGTTTCCCAATCTAGGTTTGCTCAGTCTTGTACATCAAACCTTGCCTGTCACTACCCCCAGGTAGAAGGCAGAGTGTATGGGGGAAAGTAAGGAAGAGCAAACAATTGGCAAGGTATGCTTTCGGTGGCATCTTTCCTCTGGGATCCCTAGTCTTTCCTCTCCACTTTTATTATTCCTACAGCAGGAACCTTTCCTGGACATAGCAACTCCTATGAATATGAATGATCTCCTGCACAAGAATTTAACTTAACCTATCAAATTCTAAGCACCAAGATTCTAGAAAGGTGCAAATGTCTGGTTTCAATGGTTTCTTTGAACATACACATTTTTATCAGGTAAAGAAACCTCTGGGATTTTATCTTAAAACCACTTAAAAGGACATAATCAAAAGGTCTAAGTATCAAATAAAGCTACCTATCCATAACACAGAAGTGTCCCAGAAACTTGATATAAACAAAATCCCTCTATTTGTAGGAGATAACACTGTGGCTTTCTGTATCCAATAGTACTCTTTACATACCCAAGGCAATTATGTTTTCTTCCTCTACTCAAACAGAGCATCTGTTGCTAACACAACACTGAAAGTCCAAGTTATTTTCACAGACAAAAAAGCAGCTGGTCAAGCTAATCCAATTGCTGACTAGCCATCATCAAGCTTCTATAAGACTGTCCGGTTAACTTAACCTCTATTGTCAGACTGCATGAGTCAGAACTTCCAATCCTCTTTCAGTTAGGATTTAACAATACTTCTTTGGCACCATCATTTGAAATATTTATTACAGACAAAAATACAGACAACAAGCTGTAAACTTAAGGAAAAAGGTATGAAACGGCTAGATTGGATTAGAAAAAGTAAGAGAAATTATCAACAAAGGGATGAAGTCATTTTGAAGTTGGGATTATGAGATTAGTAAACACTTAGCAGACAGTACTAATGTGTGCTAGGCACCAAGTGATTTTTAAAAGCTAACACGATAGTCATAACCCTTTGAGGTAAGGAGACTGTAAAGATCAGAAAATGGACAGCAAATTGCCCAACTTTATTCAGTTCATAAACTGCAGGACTGGAGACCTGACTCCGAAGCCATACTCTTAATTTAAAGCTCAAATCCCCAAGTCTTATGAATGGCAATACATTCAAGCCACTCTCAGCCTTTGCCACTTGTGGTACTTGTGTTTCCTTATGCTGACTAAGGTATCATCTCTGCTGTTACTTTCACTGTAACATTCCAGGACAGAAAAGAAAAGCCATGCCAAGGGTGTAGTACTGACTTATTTCAAGAGAAATTTCCAGCTTAGTTCATTATTAGTTGAGGTATATAATTGATTCTGCAGTAATTCATGAGAAAAAAGATGCTCAAATTCAGAGCACTGGATTGGTTATAAGCATTAACACTTGGTGCCTGTTTTAAGCTGTGAGACAAAATTAAGGCTTTTTATTAGAAATGTTTGCTACCACCAATGAAATTGAACGTATTTTCTAATACTGAGAAGTTGATTCTGTAAGATAAATTAGTACCAGTAAGAAAGAACAGCCAATTCTTCACTACTTCTGCTAAAACTGTACACAATATGTGTAGGTACTCAAACATCAAAACAAAATCTGCAGTGCAAGCAAGTTCAAATGTTGGCCTTATGGATGGCTACTAGTATGACCATGCAGGACTCACAACCTCCAACTCTCGAGTCCCCATTAAAGTGAGAGAACATGTATGCCCTGGCAAAATAAGATGATCCACATTAAAATATTTTTTAAAATTACATTTTACAGTGCATAGACTACTTTAGTACTTAATAAAATTTAAGGCACTGTACTCTAAAGTACCTATTTCATACTGTATTATATTAGCTGGTTTTTACAATAACTCTATATTCTCATTTCCACTGTATAGATGAAGAACTGGATTAGTCACAGTTAAGTGATTTGCTCTGTATCACAAAGTTGCATATAGAGCATAGAATCCAAGTCTCTGACCTTCCATTTTCTCTGAACTAATCTCAGATATCACACACCCTTTACTTTAAAAGCTAAATAAGCTTTGAAGCGTTTTATAAATTTAGATAGAGGCATTTTAAATGTATATTCAAAACACAAAATGTTACTTTTTAAAAAATGTCTAATAGTCACGTGAATAAAACTGTATCTGAGTTTCAGGATGAACACATACAATGAAATCATGTAATTTTTGTTAAATACTTTAACAGTTAACGTTTAACACATCACTACACTATTCTCATGCCCCACAGTGTTCCTCAAGGAGATGATTCCAGGCAAAATTACCAAAAACATCTTTCTAACAAGTCTTTCCAGTGCTTCCTATCTAATAATAGAAAAGAATGGGCTCTTGTTTTTGCCCGTTATTATTAATAACACTTGTGTTTCCTTCCTACACTGTACTATTTCAATTACTATAATCTAATAAAGAGAGCACGGTCCTTGATTTCTATATAGGGATTATGACTAAGTATTAACTCACTTCTAATTGTATTCAAAACATTGGCTACGTTCTCTAAATATATTTTTGGCTATTGGCTAACAGAAAATGTTGGTTCTGTTATGCCCAGTCCTTAATTTCCTCAGAAAGTATAAAATATGCCAAAAACAATCATTAAGGGAACTGACCAGCAACACTGAACTGGCCAGAGGGTGGGACCGCTGCTCTGGACAACTATCAGCCTTTTTTCTCAATTCAACCAACACTATAAACAGCAAGACGTGCCGGGGAACTAGTCCCAAGGAGGGCGCGGCGGGGGTGGGGAGCGGTGCAAAAGGCGGGTGGGGAGGGGATGGACGGGGGAGGGGGAGGGGATGGACGGGGGAGGGGGCGGGGGGGTGACCAAGGAGACCTGGTTCCCGACCTAAACAGACACAGATTGCGCCAAAGTAGGCGAAGACTGGGTGGAGAAGAGTGGGTCAGCTTCGGCGTCAGCAGGTACACTCGTAGGTGCTTTGATTTCCTCTTCTGCTGAGTATGGATAAACCCTCACTAGCACGCGGGAAGGCTGCGAGAATCACAGGGGGCCTAGATCGTTGCAGAAAATGATGGGAAAAAATGGGGGCGGCTCCCGACATCCCCTCAGGAGCCAGGGCCCAGGACCAATTGCAGAGCAGAGGCTATCCGGGGTCACCCGGCGCGGTCCCCGCACCCCGGCGGGCGCCGCTTTACTCCCGAGAAGGGTGCCTGGCGGCCTCGCCCTCCGCGGCCGCAGCCCAGCCCGGCCCGGCCGGCCCAGCGCGCCCACTGCCCACTGTCCACCCGGCCCAGGGCGCCCCGCCCACCCTCCGCCCGGCCTCGGCGACCCAGCGGCCCCCGCCCCCGCTTACTTTCTGGGAGTCCATGGCCAGGGACGGTGTCCACTGGACCCCAAACCGCGTCGAAGAACTTTGAGAGGAGGCGGAGGGAGGTCGGACACGCCGAGCCGGCTACCCACGGCCGTGGCTCTGCTGGGCCGCCGCCGCCGCCTGAGCCTCAGCTTCAGCTCGCACCGGCGCCGCCCGGCCCCGCCCCGTCCGCGCCCAGCCAGGCGCGCGCCTTAGTCGCGCCGCGGTTGCCAGGGTGAAAGGGCGGCACGCCGAAGGGAGGGGGCGAGGAGCGCCTTGCGCACGCGCCCTGCTGCCAGGCGGGCTGTGGCGGGGTGGGGAGGGGCCTGGTTATCCTGCGCACCGAGCGAGCCGTAGAGAAAGGGGTGCTCGCCCCTCTGTCCCGCCGATCGTTTGAAGAAGCCCCTCGCTCTTTCCCCCCATCCTTTTTCCTCCAGCGCGCAGGCCTTGAACTGGACCACTGGGCGTCCAGCAGCCGGGTCTGTGGGGAGGGCGCGGGGAGGAAAGCTGTGGCCCTGGAGATAGATCAGCCCCTTCTCCACCCTGCAACCTTCTGAAGCACCTCCTTACACTAGTCTTGGAGAAGCAACCAGGGCAAGCCAGGCCCAGCTGTCCTGCGAGAAAGAAAGGGCGGGGAACGTAGTGGAAATATCGGGAAAGCCTTGTAGAAACGTGACAGAAACTTGGGTGACTGGGAAGCCTGGGAGACCTTTCCCAGAGAGGCCCCTGGAACCTTGCTGTCTCTGACTTTCAGCAAACGAATACGCTCCCTGAGCCTGTTTAATCTTTGGCGAAACACGAGAAATAATGCTGACTTTGCAGAGCATTGTGAAGATTAAATAACGTATTGGAAGTGCCCAGCATGTAGTTAATGTTCAGTATTCATGGTTATTGGTGGGAATCTAGAACCTGTTCCGTCTGGACTAAGGACAGTAGAAACTAGAAAAGGTGGGAAGATAGGCTTGGAAATGTCCTTCCCCAAGCAGACAAGCCTCATCTTCCATTCCGATGAGGAGAGGCTCAGGAAAGTTCAACTGGATAACCACGTATGGTGAATGAACAAAAGGAAAAAATATATTGCATACCTGTTAGGTCCCAATTCTACCCACTGAAAATCAGCAGTGACTAGGCACTTTATATACAAACATAAAAACATAGAATATATACATCTATACACACACACACACACACATATATATGAGGAGGTTAAAGTTTCACAGAGAAAAATTACATAGGATAAATGGACTCAATTGTGTGGGCTCCGTTTTCGGTAGCAGGGTCAGGGTCACTCTCAGGAGTGACCCAAGTGAGCTGAGTGAAAGAGTAAGCATACAAACATCTGAAGAAGAGTATTCTAGATAGAAGAAACAGCAAATACAAAGGTCCTAAGAGGGCATGAGCTCTATGTTTCAGAAATAACATCCTACAAGGCTGTAATTATCTCTGTAGATGATCTCCCCAATTATACTTGTGAGTTGAAATTTCTTTTACCCATATCTGTATGTATCCCCAGCACAGGGCCTGCCATCTAGTATGCATTCACTAAACTCTTTTTAACTGGACAGACACATACAAGAAATGGGATGACGAGAACCAGTTCAGGCTAAGTGGGTTGTTTTTGAAGGCCAGGGTCTAGAGAGGGCCCATGTGCACAGTTTTGCTCCTATATCTGAAAGCAGTCGCATGCAGTCTTGCAGAGATGTAACTGGACAGACACAAGAAATGGGATGAAAAGAACCAGTTCAGGCTAAGCAGGTTGTTTTTGAAGGCCAGGGTCCAGAAAGGGCCTATGTGCAGTTTTGCTACTGTATTTGAAAGCAGTCACATGCAGTCTTACAGAGATGCTGCTCCTTCTCTTGATACCAAGGGAAAGGAGTCTGTTCTCCAAGCTGCCCAGTTCCATGAGGAGAGATGAGAACAGCCAGCTACCCAGCAGCTAGCACACTGCTGCAGCGACGCAGGCCATTCTCCGCAGTGCGCATGTGCTGCAGCTGAGTCAGTTTCCCAGAGGGAGAAATGCAGCCTAGAGACTGAAGAACATCAGAGGTCAGACTGAGCTCCCTAGCCCTGACCCTGCCTGCACCGTGGGACCCACCGCTAAGGGAAGAAGAAACAGCATTGAGCACTGTCCTAGTTCTCTTGCTGCAAGAACTTCAGCTCACTACTATAAAAGAGCAACTTCTGGGTACTCTGGGTCTGATGGGCTTAACCACAGGGGGAGGCTTTAGAGACGGTTAGCCACAGCTGAAATGTGATCGCCAGATTCTGTCCCAGGCCATATCCCAGAGCTCACTCCTGGCCCCTTGCCTCCCCGCTCCTCTAGTTCTTTCCCTGCAGACTGCCAAGAGCCTGCAGCTTTTGACAAGACTGCTACCCCATTTGACTTCTGCCCTCGCCAGATCTCTATCTCTGGCCAGTCTGGCTCCCCTGCCCAGCTTCCTGGACCTTCTGCTTCTCCATCATTCTCATCTGTAAACAGCTAGTCTCTCCGAGCTGTGACTTCTGTCTTCTGCAGCCCATACAGCCGTCACTCACCTAGCTGAGCACTGTCTGCACCCCAACCCCCTCCCTCTGCTTCTGGCCTATGGGCAAGTCTTTGTCTCTTTACAGCCAAGTCAGTTTAGATAATTTCAAAAGTAGCTTTTCTAATAAACCAAAGCCCTTGTTCTCAAGTAAAATCCCCAGACCTGCTGAATCAGCACTACCTGGTAACTTGTTAGTAATACAGATTCTCAGGCTTCATCCCCAGACCTACTAAACCAGAATCTCCAGGGCTTGAGGTCCAGTGTTCAGTGTTTTAACAAGTCCTCTGGATGAGTGCGATGCACACTAAAGTTTGGTCACCATTAAACTGAGTGAAAGCAAATTGTGTTTTTAAAAAACGGAAAAAGGGAACTACAAAAGCACAAAAACAGATGACTTTTCAACACTTGGGTTTCTGATTCTGAGATAGCATATCTGGTCACGGATATTCATTTGAATGAGGTTCCTGGGCCTGCAGGACCACCTTTCCGACTAAACATCAATTTAGGATAGCCTCAGTATTGGCACTAGTGATTTAAAGCATCTGGCAAAATTGTCTCTTCCAGAACACCTATTCTGTTTTGTCAGGCATTGCCAGCAGCCCTGAGTTCCCTTGTAAGTTCTGGGATCCCCCATCTCTTAGGAGAGAAAATGCCTTCCCTTAAGTTTCTTGCCAACAGGCTTTCCCTTTGGGAGTCAGAACAGGGCATCACCCTGGAGTCAACTGTCTGAACTTTAATCCTCTAACTGCCACTTAGCAGCTGTGTAGTCTTTGGTGAGTCACTTAACCTCAATAAGCCTCAATTTCCTCTTCTGTAACATAGAGATCATAATGGTGGTAACTCCTAGTTAGGGTTGTTGTGAGGATTAGAGGAGATTATGTATGCAAAACGTCTGACTTTGTACACATTTAGTAAATGATAGCTGTTGCTGCTATTACTCCCCTGTACATCATATCCTTCTGTACAACCCTGGTGTGACATTCTCCCTCTCGATCTCTGGGCCCTTAGAGGTCCTGTGCTCACCCCTAACCACTTTTCACTGTCAAACCTTTTCTGAAGCATAATCACTGGCCAGATGCTGCCTTTTGTTGAAGCCAAACCTTTACCCCTTACTCCCTCTTAATATATGGCCTGAGTCTTGGCATACACCACATAGCCTTGGAAAATCCTGAGCTTCTCTAAGCCTCAGTTTCTTCAGCTGTGAAATGGTCATCATAACAGTGCCACCAATAAGAGTGGCTGAATGGATTGAATGAAAGAATTCCTGTTGTTTTAAGCACAGTGTCTGCTATTTAATAAGCATTCAAAAAAAATTAGCCATTAGCTTTTATCATCTCTTCCCAACCACAGACATCTAACTCATTCTTTTTTTTTTTTTTGCTGCCCCCTTCTAACCAGAAATAAATTCATCTAAAAGCCCTGGAACCCCTTGGGACTCAAGAGTACTGGTTTCTGATTCTAGAGGCTTTCATAGCAGGGAAAGGATGGTTCTGTTCTGACGTGAGCTGGTGTTCTGTGGAGTGCCATACTCGGAGAGCTGTACACAAAGTGGGAAGCAATCAGAGGACACAAATCTGACGATGGGCCTGGAAATCATGTGAGAAGAGACACAATTCAAGCACCGGTGAGTATTTAGCCTGGAGAGGAAAAGCTCAGGGAGGACAGGTTCATTTACATCACGTCTCTCTAGGGCTGTTGTGTTTAAGAGAAAGCTGGCTTGTTCTCTAGCCTCTGACAGATAGAATTAGACCCAGTTTTGCTGAAGCTACAAGAAGATAGATTTCCACTCAACAAAAAGTCCAGTTTTCTAACAGAGCCATACAGAGCTGGGATGGATTTTTGTTTGGTAGGGAGGTCCCCATCAACGGAGGTATTCAAGCAAAAGCTGGGCATTTGCTTCTCAGAGCTGTCCTAGGGGGATCAGGCACTGGAAAGACAGCTGGCAGAGATAGCCTTTAACATCTTTCTGAACCCTGAGGATCTTTCACTCTTCAGACTAGAGGCCAATAACGATGCATCTCCTTCCTGACTCTGCTCTGCAATTGTACTCACCTTTGGAATGCACTCTGAATCTCTTCTCCCCACCTCCACTCGTACAAGATCCATTGCAAGAGGTGCCACTCCTTCCTGGGAGAGGGCATGAGAGGTTAACTAATCTGTAGCCATTATGATGTTACTATGTCACAATCCCTTATTGATGAACAGAATGCCTGTTTTATGCTAGGCCCCTGGAACACTGAGAAAAGTGAGGTCTGGAAGAAACAGGTGTTTCCATCACATCCTGCCTTGGCTCTGGAAATGCCCCTCATTTATCATGTTCATGGTTCATTTATTGCTGAAGCCTGGCTTGGATAATTTTGAGCATTACTTTACTAGCGTGTGAGATGAGTGCAATTGTGCGGTGGTTTGAGCATTCTTTGGCATTGCCTTTCTTTGGGATTGGAACGAAAACTGACCTTTTCGAGTCCTGTGGCCACTGCTGAGTTTTCCAAATTTGCTGGCATACTGAGTGCAGCACTTTCACAGCATCATCTTTTAGGATTTGAAATAGCTCAACTGGAATTCCATCACCTCCACTAGCTTTGTTCATAGTGATGCTTCCTAAGGCCCATCTGACTTCACATTCCAGGATGTCTGGCTCTAGCTGAGTGTGAGTGATCACACCTTCATGATTGTCTGGGTCCTGAAGATCTTTTTTGTACAGATCTTTGTATTCTTGCCACCTCTTCAAAATATCTTCTGCTTCTGTTAGGTCCATACCATTTCTGTCCTTTGAGCCCATCTTTGCATGAAATGTGCCCTTGGCATCTCTAATTTTCTTGAAGAGATCTCTAGCCTTTCCCATTCTATTGTTTTCCTCTGTTTCTTTGCATTGATCGCTGAGGAAGTCTTTCTTATCTCTCCTTGCTATTCTTTGGAACTCTGTATTCAAAAGGGTATATCTTTCCTTTTCTCCTTTGCTTTTCACCTCTCTTCTTTTCACAGCTATTTGTAAGGCCTCCTCAGACAGCCATTTTGCTTTTTTGCATTTCTTTTTCTTGGGGATGGTCTTGCTCCCTATCTCCTCTACAATGTCATGAACCTCCATCCATAGTTCATCAGGCACTCTGTCTATTGGATCTAGTCCCTTATATCTATTTTCACTTCCACTGGATAGTCATAAGGGATTTGATTTAGGTCATACTTGAATGGTGGTTTTCCCACTTTCTTCAATTTCAGTCTGAATTTGGCAATAAGGAGTTCATGAACTGAGCCACAGTCAGCTCTCAGTCTTGTTTTTGCTGACTGTATAGAGCTTCTCCATCTTTGGCAGCAAAGAATATAATCAATCTGATTTCAGTGTTTTAGAAAAGGCAGAAGAACCAGAGATCAAACAGCCAACATCTGCTGGATCATTGAAAAAGCAAGAGAGTTCCAGAAAAACATCTCTTTCTGCTTTATTGACTATGTCAAAGCCTTTGACTGTGTGGATCACAAGAAACTGTGGAAAATTCTGAAAGAGATGGGAATACCAGACCACCTGACCTGCCTCTTAAGAAACCTGTATGCAGGTCAGGAAGCAACAGTTAGAACTGGACATAGAACAACAGACTGGTTCCAAATAGGAAAAGGAGTATGTCAAGGCTGTATATTGTCACCCTGCTTATTTAACTTATATGCAGAGTACATCATGAGAAACGCTGGGCTGGAAGAAGCACAAGCTGGAATCAAGATTGCCAGGAGAAATATCAATAACCTTAGATATGCACATGACACCACCTTATGGCAGAAAGTGAAGAAGAACCTAAGAGCCTCTTGATGGAGGAAAGTGAAAAAATTGACTTAAAGCTCCATTCAGAAAACTAAGAGCATGGGATCTTGTCCCATCACTTCATGGCAAATAGATGAGAAAACAGTGGCTGACTTTATTTTTCTGGACTCCAAAATCACTGCAGATGGTGACTGCAACCATGAAATTAAAAGATGCTTACTCCTTGGGAGGAAAGTTATGACCAACCTAGACAGCATATTAAAAAGCAGAGACATTACTTTGCCGACAAAGATTCGTCTAGCCAAGGCTATGGTTTTTCCAGTAGTCATGTATGGATGTGAGAGTTGGACTATAAAGAAAGTTGAACACTGAAGAATTGATGCTTTTGAACTGTGGTATTGGAGAAGACTCTTGAGAGTCCCTTGGACAGCAAGAAGACCCAACCAGTCCATCCTAAAGGAAATCAGTCCTCAATATTCATTGGAAGGGCTGATGTTGAAGCTGAAACTCCAATACTTTGGCTACCTGATGCAAAGAGTTGACTCATTTGAAAAGACCCTAATGCTGGGGAAGATTGGGGGCAGGAGGAGAAGGGGACGACAGAGGACAAGATGGTTGGATGGCATCACCGACACAGTGGACGTGAGTTTTGGTAGACTCCAAGAGTTGGTGATGGACAGGGAGGCCTGGCGTGCTGCAGTTCACAACTGAGTGACTGAACTGAACTGAACTGAACTATTATGTTCAGAGGATGACCAAGGACTCAGCAAGTTTACCTGCCTGTTGACCTCCTCTTTGTGAAAGGATGCTAGCCGCAAGCCCGGTCTCTCCAACACAGAAGAACAGGCTCACTGCTCCTAGTAAGAACAGGCCCCTCCCTCTGCATATACTCTGAAGATGGTTGTGGACCTGATTGAGTCTGGGTGATTGAGACTAGAGAGAGAAAGGGCCATCATGTGTTGGTAGCACTTGTATTTCATTGGCTAAGCACCCAGACTCTGATAACAGACTGTCTGGTGCCAGTCAATCAATGCCAAGCTTCCCACTTACCAGTGCTATGGCCTTGGGTGATTTCTTAACCTGTCTGTACCCCAGTGTTCGTATTTGAACGAGAGTATTCAGTTCAGTTCAGTCACTCAGTTGTGTCCGACTCTTTGCGACCCCATGAATCGCAGCACGCCAGGCCTCCCTGTCTATCACCAGCTCCTGGAGTTCACCCAAACTCATGTGCATCGAGTCGGTGATGCCATCCAGCCATCTCATCCTCGGTCGTCCCCTTCTCCTCCTGCCCCCAATCCCTCCCAGCATCAGGGTCTTTTCCAATGAGTCCTCTTTTTGCATGAGGTGGCCAAAATATTGGAGTTTCAGCCTCAGCATCGGTCCTTCCAATGAAAGTATTAACAGTACCCAAGTGAAAGGGTTGTCACGAAGAGAAATTACAATGTATATAAAGGGCTTATGATTATGCCTGACATATAGAAAGCACATAATATACGTCCACTGTTATTCTTTTCTGCAATAAACCATTCTCCTGCGTACAGCACCAGGGAATAAGGATTTCTGAGGCTTCTGAGCCCTTTGATACGCCAGTGCCATTGCAGTCAAGTTCAGATGGCACTATGTCAGCATTTTCTAGAGACATGAGTCTCTTGAAATCCATCCCTCATTCTGAACGTCAAGTTGAACCCTCCCCTAGCCATAGGAGATCCAAGACAGAAGGTGACCGGACATGAGCTGTAAGGTTAGGATTTAAGCAGACAGGAAAAGACACGAGGATCCTTCCCAAGCTAAGGAAACCGCCTGAGCAACGGTGAAAAATTATGAGAACAACTGGAGAGAATGGAGATAGGAGTTAGAACAAACGGAAACGGGACCCTTCAATGCCCAGATACCTGTGCAACATTACAAAAACTTAGGAACATTAAGAGATGAAATATTCTGCAGCCATGAAAAATTATCTTTATGAAAAATACACAGCAATGTGGAAGAAAGTTTATGATAATACAATTTAAAAACAAAACCTTAGTTTGAATATTTTTTCTAAACAACTGGATAATGTCTTTTGTAGAAAAGTATTAATAACTGAAACATTTATATATTCTTGTTTATAACTTTTAGCTTAGGTGAAACACCAGGTGTGAAAGCTCAGCCTGGTTTCCCATTATCACCCACAAGTATTATATGTTTACTTTTCTGCTTATATAAAAGTAAATCAAAGACAAGTCCACTGGCTTTGAAATATAAACTCAAATTTGGCATGACTGGCTCATGATTAAAAAAAGAATAAAAGGGATGGAGAGAGGGATTCATAGGGGTCAGATTGTTATGATCTCTACATTCCAGGCTGGGATGTTGGAATTTGAGTATTTTATAAGTGGGAAGCCACTTAAAAGTTTATGAGCAGAGTTATTTCAGGAAACTTGATTTGGCAGGTGAAACAGGAAGGACATGAGTGGGATGAGTCTGGGCTGAGGACCCAGAAGCCCAGACCTGCCTTCTCCTCCCTGTTCTTTGACCTTCCCTGGTTCAGTCCCTATAGCCATCAACCCTCTCCCCAACTCCAACCACCACCAGTGATGACCTTAGTAGTACAAATCTTTGTTTTTCCGTCAAATGGAAAAAAAAAATACTTTGGTGCTAACAAGAAATATTGGCTCTCTTCCCCAGTCATGTAAAACAGGTGTCAGCAAACTTTTTCTAGAAAGGCCCAGAGTATCAGTATTTTAGGCTTCAAGGGCCATATGGCCTCTGTCACAACTATGCAACTCGGCCATTGTAGAGAGTAAGCAGCCTTGGGCAGTACATAAAGGATTGGGCGTGGCTGTGTTCCCATAAAACTCGATTTGCTACAAGAGGTTGGGAGCCGATTTGACTTACCAGGCATAGTTTATCAACCTCTGATCTAAAAGAGCATTGTGTTATTTTTCCTAGAGAAGAATTCTGCGAGTCTTCAGTGCCTCTAAAGCCTCCTGACCCTCCCTCTCAGACACTTGCCATCACGCACACGGCCATCCCCACCTTATTTATGAGCAGAATGCCAGTGAGAACATGCAGGAGGGCAGCACTAATGATCTCTGCAGCAGTGAAGAAAAGCAGCAGGTTACAGTGAAGGGGCTTTAGATTTCTCTCAATTTGAGCCCTTACTCTGCCAACTGTGTGACTTTGTACACAGCGTCCAACCTCTCTGAGCCTCCATTTGCTCGAGGGCAGAATGGAGATAACAGGTACAACCTCATGCAACAGGGTTTGCATGAGGATTAAATGTTTGTAAAGCACTAACAATTGCCATGGAACTGGCACTCAATAAATAGTTACTAACCTACACTGGCTTTATAAATAGCAGTCAAACTGAGCCAGCCTGCAGGACGAGAATCCACTGTGGATACAGCCTTCAGGTCAGTACTGGCACAGAAGTGAGAGGCAGTGGGGATCTCTGAACAAACACAAGCCTAGATAAGAAGGCAACACTAAATTTGAAGATGCTGCTGCAACACATTTGTATCAAATGCTTCAGATGAATCATTTATTAGGCAGCCGCACTGTACCAAGTCCTCTTGGCTACTGGTGGCTGGGATCATGGTCACAGGCTTCCATTGAAGTAATAAGATCCTGCTCTTCATCCATAGACTCTCAACAGCTGGTGAGTGGGAGAACCTCATGTAAACAGCCTCCTCTGAGTCCATTCTTCTGGGCTCCTGGGACCAGTCACCTTCGCCTCAGCTGAAAAATAAACACATCAAGATAATGAATGCATCTCTCCTAGGGGAACACGACACAATGAAAAGCAATCAATAACAAGAAATAGTGTGGGATCCTCTTTAGAGAAGACACTGTGAAATGTAAGAAGGCTAAACACGCACACATACACACAGACACAGAGAGAGAGACATACATTTAGATTAACAGACGCACATTTATATTAACTATTAAGAAAGAGATATGAGAGCCTGGGTTCAAATCTTGATTTTGCCCCTCTACGAGCTGTTTGTTTCTGGGTAAATTCTTCAACTTCTGTGCCTGCATTTCCCCATGTATAAAGTGGAGACAATCATACCATGGTATGTCCCTTTAGGGTTGTTGTGAGGATTAAATGTGTTAGAACAGTGCCTGACAGTAATGAATGCTAGGTTAGTGTTTGCCATTATTGCTTTCAGTAGTACTCTCTCACAAAGACGTTTTCAGAATAGCTGAACAACTGAGTCAAACCCATAAAGAATGAAATTCAAAATTAATCTGAAAAATATGATTCTGTGATACTCTAAAAGACCCAAACCTGAAATTCAAATAAAACTTTGAATTTTTCACTCCCATGACTCAGCGATGGGAAAGGTCAGACTAGGATGATGGGTGTTCCCGTCATTCAGTTCAACTCAACAAACAGTGACTGAGTGAACATACCAGAGTTGACAGCTATACCGCGGTTTGTAAAAGAATGTCCTAATTCTTAGGAAACATACAATGAAATAGGACTAAAGTCTGTATGCAAGTTATCCTCCAGTAGTTAAAAATGTTAAATGTCCATACATTTATGTATATTCATATATACCTAGAGAGAGAAATATTTAACAGTAGATGTAACAAGAGTCTATCAGTGTACTCTTTTTATTCTGGCAAGTTTTCTATAAAATTTGAATCCTTTCCTGATGAAACGTTTTTAAAAATCCGTTCAGTTCAGTCGCTTAGTCATGTCCGACTCTTTGCGACCCCATGAATCGCAGCACGCCAGGCCTCCCTGTCCGTCACCATCTCCCAGAGTTCACTCAAACTCACGTCCATTGAGTCGGCGATGCCGTCCAGCCATCTCATCCTCTGTCGTCCCCTTTTCCTCCTGCCCTCAATCCCTCCTAGCATCAGGGTCTTTTCCAATGAGTCAACTCTTCGCATGAGGTGGCCAAAGTATTGGAGTTTCAGCTTTAGCATCATTCCTTCCAAAGAACACCCAGGGCTGATCTCCTTCAGAATGGACTGGTTGGATCTCTTTGCAGTCCAAGGGACCCTCAAGAGTCTTCTCCAACATCACACTTCAAAAGCATCAATTCTTTGGCGTTCAGCTTTCTGCAGAGTCCAACTCTCACATCCATACATGACCACTGGAAAAACCATAGCCTTGACTAGACGAACCTTTGTTGGCAAAGTAATGTCTCTGCTTTTGAATATGCTATCTAGGTTGGTCATAGCTTTCCTTCCAAAGAGTAAGCGTCTTTTAATTTCATGGCTGCAGTCACCATCTGCAGTGATTCTGGAGCCCAAAAAATAAAGTCTGACACTGTTCCCACTGTTTCCCCATCTATTTCCCATGAAGGGATGGGACCGGATGCCATGATCTTCGTTTTCTGAATATTGAGCTTTAAGCCAGCCTTTTCTCTCTCCTCTTTCACTTTCATCAAGAGGCTTTTTAGTTCCTCTTCACTTTCTGCCATAAGGGTGGTGTCATCTGCATATCAGAGGTTATTGGTATTTCTCCCGGCAATCTTGATTCCAGCTTGTGCTTCTTCCAGCCCAGAGTTTCTCATGATGTACTCTGCATAGAAGTTAAATAAGCAGGGTGACAATATACAGCCTTGACGTACTCCTTTTCCTATTTGGAACCAATCTGTTCCATGTCCAGTTCTAACTGTTGCTTCCTGACCTGCATATAGGTTTCTCAAAAATCCGTTAGGATGGGTTAAAAATAAAAAAGGAGCATTGACTCAGGTTTGACTATCAAACAAGTACTGAGCTGATACAGGACAAGCAGAGGTGACAACACACAGACCTGACAAAGACTAAGAACCGTGGACCTGGGACAAGGAAAGGGGTTCTATGATTTCAGATATCTAATGGAGCAAGGCTAAGATCGTCTGATATAGCCATCTGCACAATAGACTCTGCTTGTCCCCAGGTGCCTAGAAGAGGTTGTATGCGGCACTAAGAATAACAGTGCTTGAAACTTTTGCCCTAAGTTTCACTTTAGGGGTTTAGTCTTAATCCTTTTGTTTCGCCCGCCAATTATCGCCTCTTCACTGATAGCCCTACTTCAGTTTCTCTTCGGCTTCAATCCATTTTGCAGACTGCTCACAGAACAAATCTCTCAAATGTTGTTCTCACTGTATCACCTCTTTACTCGAGAACATTTAACGACTTCATATTTTCCACAACCAAAATCTAAACTTTGCTGTCTTATTAGTTCCATACTTTATATTTTTTAAGTATTTTGATTTGCAGTTTCAACTTTTTTCTCTGTCGCTGAAAATAACAGAACCTGGGACTCAACTGATATCCCTTAGTGGCTGATGCTTAGCTGCAGTCATGTGGCCTGAATACTAGACCTATGCCAAAGCTGTGATTTGTCTGAGGTTGAGATAATAGTTATTTCCTCCTATATATATTTTAAATTTAAATAAAATTTAAAATTTTAGAATAGATTTAGGTTTACAAAAACGTTGCAAAGATACTACGGAGACTTTCCATATTCTTCACATCCAGCTTCCCCTATTATTAACATCTTATATCACTATGGTACCTTTATCACAATTAACAAACACACACTGGTACATAATTATTAACTAAACTCCATACTTTATTTGTATTTCTTTAATTTCCCATAATGTCCTTTACTATTCCACGATTCCATAATAACATTGCAGTTAGCTTTCCTCCTATTTATAAAGTTTAAAATATTATTTAAAAAGTCAAACATAAACAAAATGTATAGTCTAATTGAATAAGATCTGATATGACACTCTGATGCAATATCTTTCCTACTATTTCTGCTTTATTGACTATGCCAAAGCCTTTGACTGTGTGGATCACAATAAACTGTGGAAAATTCTGAAAGAGATGGGAATACCAGACCACCTAACCTGCCTCTTGAGAAATCTGTATGCAGGTCAGAAAGCAACAGTTCGAACTGGACATGGAACAACAGACTGGTTCCAAATAGGAAAAGGAGTATGTCAAGGCTGTATATTGTCACCCTGCTTATTTAACTTCTATGCAGAGTACATCATGAGAAACGCTGGACTGGAAGAAACACAAGCTGGAATCAAGATTGCCGGGAGAAATATCAATAACCTCAGATATGCAGAGGACACCACCCTTATGGCAGAAAGTGAAGAGGAACTAAAAAGCCTCTTGATGAAAGTGAAAGAGGAGAGTGAAAAAGTTGGCTTAAAGCTCAACATTCAGAAAATGAAGATCATGGCATCCGGTCCCATCACTTCATGGGAAATAGATGGGGAAACAGTGGAAACAATGTCAGAATTTATTTTTCTGGACTCCAAAATCACTGCAGATGGTGACTGCAGCCGTGAAATTAAACGACGCTTACTCCTTAGAAGAAAAGTTAAGACCAACCTAGATAGCATATTCAAAAGCAGAGACATTACTTTGCCGACTAAGGTCTGTCTAGTCAAGGCTATGGTTTTTCAAGTGGTCATGTATGGATGTGAGAGTTGGACTGTGAAGAAAGCTAAGCACCAAAGAATTGATGCTTTTGAACTGTGGTGTTGGAGAAGACTCTTGAGAGTCCCTTGGACTGCAAGGAGATCCAACCAGCCCATTCTGAAGGAGATCAACCCTGGGATTTCTTTGGAAGGAATGATGCTAAAGCTGAAACTCCAGTACTTTGACCACCTCATGTGAAGAGCTGACTCATTGGAAAAGACTCTGATGCTGGGAGGGATTGGGGGCAGGAGGAGAAGGGGACGACCGAGGATGAGATGGCTGGATGGCATCACGGGAGATGGTGATGGACAGGGAGGCCTGGCGTGCTGCGATTCATGGGGTCGCAAAGAGTCGGACACGACTGAGCGACTGAACTGAACTGAACTGAACCCTTCAACGTGAAAAAACTCAGAACATCTAACTTATCCCAAGGTGTGGTTAGAACATTCATTTTGAGGCTTCCTGAGTTTTCTCTTTGTGTTAGATACCTTGGGAACCCAGAATGTTCTTCTCAGATTTAGTGTCCAACCACATCTAATCAGCTGGTCCAAAAAATCCTTGCTTCCTCTACAGTATAAAGGAATTCTTTACACAGTAACTCACATGGAGATTCCTGAAATCTCATTTGACACAAGCACGTAGTGGTAAATTGAGCTTTCACTACCACCTGTGGAAAGTACTTCAGAAACATCACCACTGTGTTATTCTCTCATGGGCCAGGAACACTAGCGTCCTGTATGGAAAACTATGGTGCCAACTGTCCTTAAGCTGCGAGTGAGTTTTTTCTGGTTCAGTTAAAGGGAGTCTGCTCACTCCGCTCCTAGAGCTCACTAGCCCATGGAACTAATTAACAGGCAAGGTTTCATTGCTCTTTCGAGCCTCCCATTTGACATTGGATCTGCATTCTTTCCAACACCCTCATCTTTCTCTGCATAGCTGAAGTAGAAATAAAAAGTTTATGGTAACATGTAAGCAAGTGGCCATGTTTTTCCCATCAGGAATAGGTAATTTCCCCTCTCTTTCTTGAGGAAGAGGCATCACACAGCTTCTTGGGAGAATTTATTAGATGGCACCTGAATTTAAATACAGTATCCTTTAGCATCCTGGGTTTTGATGTTCCCCTGTCTGTTAGAAAACCCAATATGAAATTAAAGGGAATTTTGAAAAAGAAAAACATTCATAATTTTGCTATCCTACCATATCCATGTTCAGGCTTATGACTTCCCTTTTTGTCTTTGTCCACAGCTTGTGGTCTTTTCACCCTTCCTGTGTTTCTGGTATTCATGTATTTTTCAATGGTTGCATAACATTTCATTAATTAGATGTGTAATTATTATTTAAACATGTCCCTAAAGTGCTCTCTGAGGGCAAAGACTTCTGTTTTCTTCACCACTGTATCCTCATCATTTATAGAAATGCTGGGCTTTCCAGGTGACTCAGTGGTAAAGAATCCATCTCCCAAGCAGGAGATGCAGGTTTGATCCCTGGGTCAGGAAGATCCCCTGGAGGAGGAAACGGCATCACACAGTCCAGTATTCTTGCCAAGAAAATCCCATGACAGAGGAGCCTGGTGGGCTACGGTCCCTAGGATGGCAAAGAGTCATTCTCCACTGAGCACAGACAGACAGGCACTTTCATCATTTAAAACAATGCTGGCAAAAAGTAGTTCTCAGTACATATTTGTTGAATAAAAAGTAAATCCAAATGGTTCAAATTCTTTTTCTCATTTATTATCATGTTCAGATTTCATCATGCCTTCTTTTGATTGCTAATTTTTTCTCACTGTATCTCCATGAAATGAAAATAGTTTATCATGATTATTTTCTGTTTTTTATGTAGAAAACATTGAGTGGCCAATTTTCTTTGATAATGATTGGTATGATCGCATGTAAATCCCTTGGATAACTGAACTATCTTTCTTCTACCCTCATATTTATTTCATAGTTTGAATAGATCATAGAGTTCTATGATCATTTTCCGTCTGAATTTTGAAACTGTCTTTTCATTTTCTTTTAGCTTTCAGTGCTCTGTTGGAAAAGTCAGTGTTGTTCTGCTTCTTGATCCTTTTCCTGAGTATGACATTTCTCCCCGTCCTTTTCTTTCACTTCCTCCCCTCCTCAACCCCTGTTCTCTGAATCTTCCTCTTTTTAATATTTATTTATGTATTTTTTTACTTGACTGCACGGGGTCTCAGCTGCAGCACACACGATCTTCAATCTTCATCGCAGCATGTGGGGTCTAGTTCCCTGATCAGGGACTGAACCTGGGTCCCCTGCATTGGGAGCACAGAGCCTTAGCCACTGGACCGCCAGGGAAGTCCCTTCCTCTCTTAAATAACACACCTTTCTGATGAAAACAATCTTCTCTATTATCTATCTGAATCTAGTAATTTTTTAAAAAGTGTTCTTACACTTTGCAGTCTGTTTCCTCCAAGTTATTTTGTTGTTGTTTTCTCTTTGTTTTGGTCTTTCATGGTAGAGTCTTGCCTTAGGAGTCTAGTAATTCTTAAGAATGGGGCACATGAGGTTCATCAGCATAGGGATATATCTGCCTTGTTCACCCCTATATTCCCAGACCTGGCCATTCCTGGTACTCATCAGGAGCTCAGTAAGAACAAATAAGAGGGATGGATGGATCATGGACAGGTGGATGGTGGCTGCCTGGATGGATGGATAGGTGGGCGGACAGTGGGTCTAAATTCCATCATGTTCCCTTGTCATTAGGAATAAAGACAACCAAACATTTAAATTCCTTTAAAAGGAATGGAGCACTCAGCATGTTCAATACCTTATGAAGTGAAGTGAAGTGAAGTCGCTCAGTCGTGTCCAACTCTTTGTGACCTCATAGACTGTAGCCTACCAGGCTCCTCTGTCCATGGGATTTTCCAGGCAAGAGTACTGGAGTGGGTTGCCATTTCCTTCTCCAGGGGATCTTCCCAACCCAGGGCTCGAACCTGGGTCTCCTGCATTGTAGACAGACGCTTTACCGTCTGAGCCACCAGGGAAGTCCAAAGGACTGCCTTAAACATTTCAATACCTTATAATAACCTATAATGGAAAAGAATCTGAAAAAGAATGTACATACACACACACACATACTTATGTACATGTAGTGTATACGTACAACTGAATCACTTTGCTGTGCACCGGAAACTAACACAACATTGTAAATCAGCTATGCTGCTGCTTCTTAGTCGCTTCAGTTGTATCTGACTCTGTGGGACCCTATGGACTGCAGCCTGCCAGGTTCCTCTGTCCATGGGATTCTCTAGGCAGGACTACTGGAGTGGGTTGCCATGCCCTCCTCCAGGGGATCTTCCCCATCCAGGGATCAAACCTGGGCCTCTTGCATTGCAGGTAGATTTTTTACTGCTGAGCCATCAGGGAAACCCATAAATCAGCTATACATCAATTAAAAAAAAAAAGAATAGGGTGCTAAAAACTAATGGAAAGCTTTTTATTTGAGGGTAGGTTTTGGTTTTGAAGAACTTCACTACAGGATGATTCGGCTGGGCCATTTTGTTGGAGAACTCCTGGTGTTAATATCTTTAGGTGTTTCCCCTTGGCCTGCTCAGATTTCCCAGAGAATAATCTTCCAGTCTCCTGCTTAGGGTCTGAAGGCATGGCTGCTAGATTTCTGGGAGCTCAGAGGGAGAAGGAGGCTTCAGATCCTCTGCTCTCAGTGTGCAGACTTCCACTTAACCTCCTGTCTTTGCTATGATCCCTCTGCTCCCGATGCCCCCGTGTCCTGTTTTACCCTCTTCAGAGACTCCCTCTTAACTGTCTCCTGGGGATGAGAAGGGACATCAGAATTCCTGACTTACCAGAATAGAGGATGGTATCTGAAAAACTCCATCTCTTTTAGTATACCTTAAAAAATGGGCTTCCCTGGTGGCTCAGAGGTTAAAGCATCTACCCCCAATGTGGGAGACCCGGGTTCGATCCCTGGATCGGGAAGACCCCCTGGAGAAGGAAATGGCAACCCGCTCCAGTATTCTTGCCTGGGGTATCCCATGGATGGAGGAGCCTGGTAGGCTAGAGTCCACGGGGTCTCAAAGAGTCGGACACGACTGAGTGACTTCACTTCACTTCATACCTTAAAAAAATTAAATAACAAATACAGTAAAATGTACATATCTTAAGAATACCTGGCTAATGAATTTTTACAAGTGATTGACATATAAACTATTTCCAGCACCCAGGAAGACTCCCTCTTGATCCCTCCCAGTCAAAACACTCCCTAAAGTAACCACTACTCTGCTCTCTCTTACCATAGATTAGTTTGGCCTATTTTTAATCTTGACTTAACCATTAAATTACACTGCATGTATTGTTTTGTATCTAACTTTCTGCTCAACATTTTATCTCTGAGATTTATGTGTGTTTTCTCAAGTTAGCTATCGTTCATTCTGTTTTGTTTCTGCATGGTTTGTCACTGAGTGAATATACCGCAGTGTATTTCACCATTCAACTGCTGTGGACAGTTGAGGTGTTTCCAATTTGAGGCCCTTACAAATAATCCTTCCATGAACATTACTGAACTTCTCTTTCAATACATATGCGCATGCATTTTTGTTGGGTACATAACCAGGGATGGACTTGCTGGATCTTAGGACATTTATTTATCTCTAACTTTAATAACACAGCCAAAGTTTCCAGTGCGCTTATTTTATTTCATTTCCTACGGGCAGTGTATGAGAGTTCAGCTGCTCCACAACCAAGTCAACATCTTAAATTTTAGCCATTCAGGTGGGTGGGTAGTATTGTCTCATTTTGGTTTTAATTTGCATGTCCTTGTTAACTAAAGATGCCAAGTATCATTTTATATGCTCATTGGGCATTTGACTATCCTCTTTTGTGACATGTCTACCCACGTCTTTTACCCGTTTGGCTTATCTTTCTTTATCTCATTGATATGCAGAAGCTCTTTAGACATTTTAGTGAGTCCTTTTTCAAACGTATTTTGCAAATACCATTTTTCCAGTCTGTGGTTTACCTTTCCTTTCTTTAAATGCTGTCTTTTGACAAACAGAATTTTTTTATTTTTATAATGTCCAATAGAAGGCTCAATTTTAAACAACTTAAAAAGGAATTATTTCATTTAAAAGTCTGGTCCATCTTTGTGAGTTCACTTTAATGCACTGTAACAGAACTTATGCTGAGCAGAAAACCGTCTTTGTTCCAGGGTTCAGAGTGGTGATTCTTGTTCTGGCTGTCATCAGGATTATACATTACCAGACACAAACTGGACTATGCTACTATAGGATCTCTGGCATCAGTAAAGAGGGTGTGAGGGCTCAGTCTTTGGTTGTTCTAGCAGACCGTAGTGCAACAGAGCTTTTATCTAAAGACAGACGAAGTTTCCAGGCCCAGGGAATCGTTATCATTGCCCCTTTCTTTCTACATCACTTGTTAATAATGTGATATAAGTTTTATGCAATCCTGCAGATCCGCCCCCCCCCAATCTTCAACAGAATGGAACAGAAGGTCAAGCATTTTATTATATACAAATGAAAAGATTTTATTACCTTTAACAAGGAGTGGCCTAAACAGATACTGTAGTTGGCCTCTTAGATAATTATTGACAAAGAAAAGAGCTATAATCAACTGTTAATGAACTAGAGCTACCATTTAGTGGTTTTTGACCAAAAAAAGAATATTTCCTATAGTTAGCTTTCTGTTAACTTTCTGTTTTTGGTAACTTTGCAAATAGTTTATGTTGGAGAAATAAAAGTCCTCATATTAAAAGCTGCTTTATTGTGCGTGGTACAGAGGAGGGTCTCAACAGATACTTACCAGATGCTGGGATGAGTGTATGGAGTTATATTTGTCTAAAATTGACAAGGCTTCAAATTCTTTTAACCACACTATAACGGATAGAATTTGGACCTAATTTGTCAATTTGCCTCTAAGTAGACTCGTGCAATTAGAGTTCTACACCTTCTTGCCAGGTATGTGTTCCTTTTAAGATCCTCATGTCTCAGAGGAGAGTCAGTCTCTTACCCAAGCCAGGTGACAGGTAAGAAGCCTGGGCCAGTTCAACTACACTCCAGGCACTTGTTAGAGACCAAAATGTACACAGTTCACGCAAGTATTTATCAAAATGGATGTCTGCCAAGACATAAACACCAGTGGACTAGAACTATGAGTCCAGCAGTAAATCCACGCATCCATAGTCAACTGATTTTGACCTTGACAAGAGTGCCAAGACCATTTCATAGAGACAGAATCATTTTTCAACAAAAGGTGACTGGACAACCAGACATCCACATGCAAAAGAAGAAAGTTGAACACATACTCTACACCATGTACAAAATTAACTAAAAACAGCTGAAAGATTTAAATAGCTAAAATTATGAACTTCTCAGACGAAAATGAAAGACTAAATCTTTACAACCTAGGAGAAGGCAATGGCAACCCACTCCAGTATTCTTGCCTTGGAAATCCCATGGACAGAGAAGCCCGATAGGCTGCAATCCATGGGGTCACGAAGAGTAGGACACGACTGAGTGACTTCACTTTCACTTTTCACTTTCATACATTGGAGAAGGAAGTGGCAACCCACTCCACTATTCTTGCCTGGAGAATCCCAGGGATGGGGGAGCCTGGTGGGCTGCCATCTATGGGGTCGCACGGAGTTGGACATGACTGAAGTGACTTAGCAGCAGCAGCAATGGTTTCTTATATATGGCAAGAAAAGAACAGGCTACCAAAGAAAAAACCAGATAATTGGACTTCATCAAAATTAAAAACTTTTATGCTTTCAAGGAGACTATATGAAAGAGAAAAAAACCCACAGAGAGGGAGAAAATATTTACAAATCAGATATCTGTTAAGGATCTGGTATCCATACTATGTAAAGAACTCTTATGCTCAACAACAAAAAGACAAATTACCCAATTAAAAGATGGGCAAATGACCTGAATAAACATTCATCTTAAGAAGATGTACAAATGGCTAAAAAAACATATGGAAAGGTGCTTAAAATCATTAGCTATTAGGAAAATGCAAAACAAAACTAAAATGAGATAACACTTCACACACATGAAAATGGCTACAATAAAAAATATGGAAAATAGCACATATTGTCAAAGATATGGAAAAACTGGAACCTTCATACATACATGGAAATGTAAAATGGTACAGCTGCTGTATAACATGGTTTGGCAGTTCATCCAAAAGTTAAACACAGTTAAACCACATGACCTAACAATTCCATTCCTAGGTATATACCTAAGATAAATGAAAACATATTTCCACACAAAAACTCATACACAAATGTTCATAGCAGTATTATTCATAATAGTTAAAAAGTGTGAACAACCTAAATACTCATCAGCTTACAATGGATAAACAAGATGTAGCATCTCACACAAATGAATGTTATTCAGTCATAAAAAGGACTGAAGCACTGGTACACACTACAACTTGGTTAAACCTTGAAAATATTATGCTAACTGAAAAAAGCCAGACAAAAGAGTCTACCTATTGTGTGATTCCATTTACATGAAATACCAAGAATAGGAAAATCCATAGAGAAAAAAAGTAGATCGGTGACTGTCAGGTGCTGAGTGAGGGGAAGAGGCACAGACCGCTGAAAGGTAGGGGGTTTCTTTTGGGGAAGATTAAAGAGTTTTGGAGTTAGACCACAGTCATGGTTGCACAGTTTTGTGACAATACTCAAAACAATGAATCATACACTGAAATGGTAAACTTTATGATATATAAATTATATCTCATGAAAATAAAGAAAACTATCAAAAACTTTGTTAAGAAATTTAGCCCCACACTATAAGAACTGTAATTAAGGCATACACACACTAAGAGACACAAAAGAAGATTCAAATAAAATTGAGATAATATCAAAGTTCTGCATGGGAATAATTATTTTTTCCAAATTAATTTAAATACATAATAGTCTTATAATTAAAACTGCAGAGACCTTTTTGACAGATGGCAAAGAAATAATTTTATGTCAAAGGATAATAAGTGCTATACAGAACAATAAGGGATATTAACTGAGACAGGGAATATGGTGGTAGAGTTAGTTTGCCTGTTTCCGTAAGTGGTTCAAGGAAGGCGTCACAGATAGGGTAACTTCTGTAGTGAGACCTGAAGCACATGAGCACAGGAGGCCTGGCGGCCAGTGCAAAGGCCCTGAGGTCCACCTGCTCATACAAAGGACAGCAGGGGCCCAGGGGTCTGCTGACCGGAGCAGAGAGAATGCGGGGAGGGCAGCCAGAAGTGACTCGAGAGCAATGATAGGTGAGAGTGTGGGTGTGAATCCTCTAATTTTGAGAGGCAATAGCTAAACTCAATTACAGAAGAAAGACTGAATAAAATATAATATTTAGATTCAAGTGGAAGAGTATTGTTAATCTATTAGTACAGCTTTCAAATAATTTTAATACCATAGGGAAAATTCTCAAATATCACAGTAAGCAGAAGTATTTTTCATGTTAAACATATATCATATTATAGAGAAATTATTTAATGTGTATTTTACTTACTGTAACATTTTATTTATTTATTATATTTTTATTGAACTACAGTTGATTTACAATGTTATATTAGATTCATATTGGAGAAGGAAATGGCAACCCATTCCAGTATTTCTGCTTGGGAGAGCTCATGGACAGAGCAGCCTGGCGGGCTACAGTCCATGGGGTTAAATGGACTATAAATCACAACCATTGCTGTTAGTTTTCATATAACCTTTTTCTTTCTTTTATTTTTCTTTTTGCCACACCACACGGTGTGTGGGATCCCAATTCCCTGACCAGGGAGTGAACTTGGGCCATGGCAGTGAAAGTCTGAAATTACTATACCACTAGGGAACTCCCGATATAACTTTATTTTTTATATGAGTTGAATTGGATAGATAGTAGACAGATAGGCAGACAGATATACAAACATACTGACTCATTTATTTCCTCAGTTTTCAATTTACTTATTTAACACATTCTTTCTAGAGACTGGGCTTGAATTCTGACTCTGGTAAAATACAGAATTAAAAATAATTGTGTGACTTTGGGCAAATTACCAATCTTCCTTTAGCTTCTATTTTCTCATCTGTGAAATGGGAAGAACATCTACTCTGCAAGAGTAAATGAGGACTCATTCATAAAAGGCTTTTAGGAAATAGCAGCTGATATTCTTTGATCATTAATTTTAAAAATGGAAAAAGATTTATGAGCAAAGTAGCAGTGAAGGGAGAGGAATTATTTTACCAACCAGGGGAATTATTTAACTTATAATTTAAGAATAAAAACCATAAAAGATACTACAATCCTGGGACTTAAAAGGAATGTAAATGTCACTGTAAATCAAATATCAGGAAAAATAATGTTAGGAATAATGCAATGCACTAGGTGATCCCCATGAACCCCATGAACAGCATGAAAGGCAAAAAGATAAGACACCGAAAGATGAACTCTCCAGGTTGGTAGGTGCCCAATACACTACTGGAGAAGAGTGGAGAATTAACACCAGAAAGAATGAAGAGATGGAGCCAAAGCAAAAACAATGCCCAGTTGTGGATGTGACTGGTGATGGAAGTAAAGCCCGATGCTGTAAAGAACAATATTGCATAGGAACCTGGAATGTTCGGTCCATGAATCAGGTAAATCAGCAGTGATCAAACAGGAGATGGCAAGAGCGAACATTAACATTTTAGGAATCAGTGAACTAAAATGGACCGGAATGGGTGAATTTAACTCAGATGACCATTATATCTACTAGTGTGGGCAAGAATCCCTTAGAAGAAATGGAGTAGCCATCATAGTCAACAAAAGAGTCCAAAATGCAGTACTTGTGTGCAGTCTCAAAAATGTCAGAATGATCTCTGTTCATTTCCAAGGCAAACCATTCAATATCACAGTAATCCAAGTTTATGCTCCGACCAGTAATGCTGAAGAAGCTGAAGTTAAATAGTTCTATGAAGATCTACAAGACCTTCTAGAACTAACACCAAAAAGAGATGTTCATTATAGGGGACTGGAATGCAAAGTAGGAAATCAAGAGATACTTGGAATAACAGACAAATTTGGCCTTGGAGTACAGAATGAAGCAGGGCAAAGGCTAACAGAGTTTTTCCAAGAGAACGCACTGGTCATAGCAAACACCCTCTTCCAACAACACAAGAGAAGACTCTACACATGGGCATCACCAGATGGTCAACACAAAAATCGGAATGATTATATTCTTTGCAGCTGAAGATGGAGAAGCTTTACATAGTCAGCAAAAACACGACCAGGAGCTGACTGTGGCTCAGATCATGAACTCTTTATTGCCAAATTCTGACTTAGAAGAAAGTAGGGAAAACCACTAGACCATTCAGGTATGACCTAAATCAAATCCCTTATGATTATACAGTGAAAGTGACAAATAGATTCAAAGGATTAGATCTCATAGACAGAATGCCTGAAGAACTATGGATGGAGGTTTGTGACATTGTACAGGAAACAGTGATCAAAACCATCCCCAAGAAAAAGAAATGCAACAAGGCAAAATGACTGTCTGAGGAGGCCTTACAGATAGCTGAGAAAAGAAGAGAAACTAAAGGCAAAGGAGAAAAGGAAAGACATAAGCATCTGAATGCAAAGTTCCAAAGAATAGCAAGAAGAGATAAGAAAACCTTCCTCAATGATCAATGCAAAGGAATAGAGGAAAACAATAGGATGGGAAAGACTAGAGATTTCTTCAAGAAAATTAGAGATATCCAGGGAACATTTCATGCAAAGATGGGCTCAATAAAGGACAGAAATGGTATGGACCTAAGAGAAGCAGAAGATATTAAGAAGAGGTGGCAAGAATACACAGAAGAACAGTACAAAAAAGATCTTGATGACTTAGATAACCACAATGGTGTGATCACTCATCTAGAGCCAGACATCTGGGAGTACGAAGTCAAGTGGGCTTTAGGAAGCATTACTACGAACAAAGCTAGTAGAGGTGATGAAATTCCAGTTGAGCTATTTCAAACCCTAAAAGATGATGCTGTTAAAGGGTTGCACTCAATATGCTAGCAAATTTGGAAAACTCAGCAATGGCCACAGGACTGGAAAAGGTCAGTTTTCATTCCAATCACAAAGAAAGGCAATGCCAAAGAACGTTCAAAGTACCACACAGATATACTCACTCACACGCTAGCAAGGTAATGCTGAAAATTCTCCAGGCCAGACTTCAACCGTATGTGAACTGAGCACTTCCAGATGTTCAAGCTGGATTTAGAAAAGGCAGAGGAACCAGAGATCAAATTACCAACATCCACTGGATCATCAAAAAAGCAAAAGAGTTCCAGGAAATCATTTGCTTTCTTGACTACGCCAAAGCCTTTGACTGTGTGGATCACAACAAACTGGAAAATTCTTAAAGAGATGGGAATACCAGACCACTTTACCTGCCTCCTGAAATCTGTATGCAGGTCAAGAAGCAACATTTATAACTGGACATGGAACAACAGACTGGTTCCAAATCGGGAAAGGAGTATGTCAAGACTGTATACTGTCACCATGCTTATTTAACTTATACGCAGAGTATATCATGTGAAATGCTTGGCTGGATGAAGCACAAGCTGGAAATCAAGATTGGTGGGACAAGCATCAATAATCTGAGATATACAGATGACACTACTCTTATGGCAGAAAGCAAAGAAGTAAAGATCCTCTTGATGAAAGTGAAAGGATAGAGTGAAAAAGTTGGCTTGAAACTCACCGTTCAGAAAACCAAGATCATGGCATCTGGTCCCATCACTTCCTGGCAAATAGATGGGGAAACAGTAGAAATAGTGACAGACTTTATTTTTCGGGGCTCTAAAATCACTGCAGATGGTGACTGCAGCCATGAAATTAAAAGATGCTTGCTCCTTAGAAGAAAAGCTATGACCAACCTAGACACTATATCAAAAAGTAGAGCCATTACTTTGCTGACAAAGGTCTGTCTAGTCAAGGCTATGGTTTTTCCAGTAGTCCTGTATGGATGTCAGAGTTGGACTCTAAAGAAAGTTGAGCACCGAAGAATTGATGGTTTTGAACTGTGGTGTTGGAGAAGACTCTTGAGAGTCCCTTGGTCTACAGGGAGATCCAACCAGTCCATCCTAAAGGAAATCAGTCCTGAGTATTCCTTGGAAGGACTGATGTTGAAGCTGAAACTCCATTACTTTGGCTACCTGATGCGAAGAACTGACTCAGTGGAAAAGACCCCGATGATGGGAAAGATTGAAAACGGGAGAAGGGGATGACAGAGGACGAGACGGTTGGATGGTATCATCGACTCGATGGACATGAGTTTGAGCAAGCTTCGGGAATTGGTGATGGACAGGGAAGCCTGGCTTGCTGCAGTCTATGGGGTCGCAAAAGTCAGACACCACAGAGCCACTGAACTCAACTATGTAATCCTAGCAAGTTCTCCAAAGCTGCTTAATACAATGACACTGCCACCTTGTGGCACGCGTGATGCATTACATGTCCCAGGATATTTGAGATTTTCTTTTTCTTGATGCAGCCTGTATAGGAAGACTACATAACACAAATATTCTTACTGAAGAAAAATAACATGTAACAAGGTGAAACCATATATAAGTTGTTAAAACGCATACTTCCTTTAAAAATAAAAAAGTTAATTGTAAAAAATGTTATTACAGGACGTTTGGGGAGCAAACAAAAAAATCTATCACTCCAAAGCAATGACAGCATTTATAAATTATTTCTATTATTTCATCCTATTTTCTATTCATCTCTGAGTTAATGTTATATGATTAGGATTTACCATGCTGTGACATTGGTCACAATGATTTTTAATGGCCGCCTAGCCTTTTGTTGAATGGATGTTCCATCTTCTGGTTCAACATCCCCTTAATGCTGGACATCTAGACTGCTTCCAGGTAAAATGTCAGGTTACTGTAATAGTTTCTGTATTGGTAGTATGAGGTATATTTATTTAGTTAAAAAATTAAAATATGTTAAGAAGATAATACACAATCAGTATTTTAAAAAATAAGCAAAATTAAGAAAATAAACTGCACTCACAATTTTCCAACCCAGATAACCACTGTTACACCTTGCAGAATTTTTAAACACACACACATACACAAATTTGTAAACATATGTAGCATACATTCACACTTATAAAAGACAAATGAGATTATATATTACTATATGACTTTGTTTTCATTATATCATGTCCACATTTCTATACCAGTAATATCCGTAGAAAACATTATTTTTATTGACTAAATAATATTCAATTATGTAGATTACTTAATTGCATAGATGTACTATGCTATGTTAAATTCTGATATATACATTATGATCATGATGCTTACAATTTGATGAGGGGGGAAGCAGGCATTAAACAAATAAACAAGAAAAAGGAATACTGAAGGCTATTTTGTGATAAAATGCCCCAAAGGGGAAAAAAAAAAGGCTACTAGGAGGAAAAAAAATAGGCGTACACAGTTGAGTGCAGAAGGTCTGCCTGGGGGGAAAATTTTGGACTTGAAGGATGAGGAACCTGTCATGTGAAAACTGAGAAGAATGTCCTAAGCAGAGAGAGCCGTGCACAAGAAGGTCCTGAGGTGGAAAAATTCGTAGGAAGTACTGGAAACTGAAAGGGGTTCGTCACTGTGGCTCACACCTAATGAGGCTGGGACAGACGAGCCAGCGGGCTTCTCTGCTGCTGCAGGGAGTGGGTGCTGTAGTTTCTGTCCGTGGCAGTAACGTGGTCTGATTTCTATTTTGGAAAAGCCCACTCTGCTTGTAATGTGTCAAAGAATGGACTGGGGAGGAAAAGTGTGAGAATAGTTAGGCAAGTACAGCAAAAACCCGAACAAGAGATCCTGGGGGACTTGGAGTAGTGCTGAGGTAATAGCGGGACAGGAGATACAATGGGGTGTGTGTGTGTGTGTGTGTGTGTGTGTGTTTAGTTGTTCAGTCACATCTGACTCTCTGTGGTTCCATGGACTGTAGCCCACCAGGGTCCTCTGTCCATGGAATTTTTCAGGCAAGCATGCTGGAGCAGGTTGCCATTTCCCACTCCAGGGGATTTTCCTGACCCAGGGATTGAACCAGAGTCTTTTGTGTCTTCTGCATGTTCTTTACCATTAGCACCAACTGGGAAGCCCCATAATGGCATGGGGAGTTGGTTAGTCCCAACAGTCAGTAGTAAGCATTTCATCCAACGTGAAGTGAAAGTCACTCAGTTGTGTCTGACTCTTTGTGACCCCATGGACTATATTGTCCATGGAATTCTCAAGGTCAGAATACTGGAGTGAGTAGCCATTCCCTTATCCAGGGGATCTTCCCAACCCAGGGATCGAACCCAGGTCTCCTGCATTGCAGGTGGATTCTTTACCAGCTGAGCCACCAGGGAAGCCCTCATCCAAGGTGGCTGTTAACGTTTTCAGGGCTTACGCAAGAGGACAAAGATCCTGCTCCTGAACCCACTAATCCAAGCTCCATCCACACCATCTACCACAGACATGATCTACCCTTAGGAGGAAGTACCTGGAGAAGAGAGTCATGCAGACCTTGTTTGAAGTGGGAGTTCTGGGGTCCTGTGTGGTCTCAGGGGGAAGAAGTGGGCTTCGAGTGGACTCCTTGTGCCGTGGAAGGGGTTCAGAGGGAAGAGGGCATGGGTGAGGACCCTGAGGCTCAATATCATAAGGTGATATTGATCCCATCGAGTCAAAATTAACTTCAAAAAATAGCTTAAATTATCAATATAGTACTGTATGTATGATTCACATGTATCAAAACAATCCTGGATCAGTGTTTGCTAATTCGTCCTTGTCCATGGTTCTCAGATGAATTTCATCTTCCATGATATTTGTGGAGTCATCCACGCCCAATTAGCTGGCTTCTTAAACAATGCCTTCTAGGGAATTCCCTGGTGGTCCAGTGGTTAAGAATCCACCTTGCAAAAAAAAAAAAAGAATCCACCTTGCAATGGAGGAGAAGTGGATTCGATCCCTGGTCCAGGAAGACTCCACATAGCAGAGAGCAACTAAGCCCATGTATTGCAACTACTGAGCCCAAGCACCACAGCTAGAGAGTCTGTGTACAATATGCTACATGATGCAATGACGTGTGCCACAACCAAGACCCAACGCAGCCCAAATAGACATTTCAAAAACAAACCGATGCCTTACTTTTCTCTTTATTTTCCCTAGTCACTACCCGGAATGAGCAGAGGATGTATCTTCCTCTATCGGTGGTGAGTAAACACTTGAAAGCATTCAATTTTCCTTATTAGCTTTTAGGCTTGATGGCGTCTGTTACCTGCCTAAGTTAATACATCTACAAGATGACACCCTGTGTATTTTGGAAAATGATAAGACTTGGAATGAAAAGTAGAAAGAGAAGGAGGAAATTTTTAAATGATTCTAGGTTTCTGGCTTGAGCAACTGGTTTAATGATGGTTCCATTTATTGAGAGAGGAGGGACCAGGGAAAAACTGCTGCAGATGTAATTTGCTTACCTCATTCTCCATGTTGGATATTTAGGTTGGTTGTCATATTTTATGATTATGAACAAGACTCTGGTTCACAGCAAAATATTCTCACGCATCTTTAATTTCTAAATACACAATCGCTGGGTTAAAGAATGTGCACAATCTTTAGATTCGTAGTCGGTCAGTCAGCTCAGTGGCTCGGTCATGTCCGACTCTTTGCAACCCCATGGACTGCAGCACGCCAGGCTTCCCTGGTCCATCACCAACTCCCAAAGCTTGCTCAAACTCACGTCCATCGAGTCGGTGATGCCATCCAACCATCTCATCCTCTGTGGTCCCCTTCTCCTCCTGCCTTCAATCTTTCCCAGCATCAGGGTCTTTTCCAGTGAGTCAGTTCTTCTCATCAGATGGCCATGTATTGGAGTTTCAGCCTTAGCATCAGTCCTTCCAATGAATATTCAGAACTAATCTCCTTTAGGATGGACTGATTGGATCTTCTTGCAGGCCAAGGGACTCTAAAGAGTCTTTTCCAACACCACAGTTTAAAAGCATCAATTCTTCGCCACTCAGCTTTCTTTGTGGTCCAACTCTGACATCCATACATGACTACTGGAAAAACCATAGTTTCGACTAGATGGACCTTTGTTGGCAGACTCATTTCTCTGCTTTTTAATATGCTATCTAGGTTGGTCATAACTTTCCTTCCAATGAGTAAGCATCTTTTAATTTCATGGCTGCAATCACCATCTGCAGTGATTTTGGAGCCCAAATAAAATAAAGTCTGACACTGTTTTCACTGTTTCCCCATCTATTTCCCATGAAGTGATGGGACCAGATGCCATAATCTTCATTTTCTGAATGTTGAGCTTTAAGCCAACTTTTTCACTCTCCTCTTTCACTTTCATCAAGAGGCTTTTTAGTTCCTTTTCACTTTCTGCCATCACAGAGGAATGGACAAAAAAATATACGGTGTATATATATATATATATATATATATACACACACATACACACACACACACAATGGGATACTACTCAGCCATAAGAATGAAATAATGCCATTTGCAGTAACAGACTTCCCTGGTGGCTCAGACGGTAAAGCGTCTGTCTACAATGTGGGAGACCCGGGTTTGGTCCTTGGGTCGGGAAGATCCCCTGGAGAAGGAAATGGCAATCCACTCCAGTATTATTGCCTGGAAAATCCCATGGACAGAGGAGCCTGGTAGGCTACAGTCCATGGGGTCGCAAAGAGTCGGACACGACTGAGCGACTTCATGACTTCACGACAGATGACCATAATGAAATGAAGTAAGTCAGAAAGACAAATACCATATGATAGATAGCACCTATATGTGGAATCTAAAATAACACGAGTGAACATCCATGAAACAAATACAGACTCACAGACGTAGAGCACATACTTGTGATTGCCAGGGAGGGGAGAATGGCGGAGGAAAGGACTGGGAGTTTGGGATGAGAGGATGCAAACTATTATGTATAGGATGGATAAACAAGGTCCTAATGTATAGCACAGGGAACTATATTCAATCTCTTCTGATAAACCGTAATGGAAAAGAATGAAAATTTATATATATACATATATATGTATATCTGGGTCACTTTGCTGTACAGCAGAAATTAACACAACATTGTGAGTCAACCACATTAACTTTTTCTTAAGAATCAGATTTTAAAAATCATTCAGGCAGGAATAAAGCAAGGTAATGTTTTATCATCACCATCAGCTCCCCACATCAGTCATCAGCTCTGTCTTGCAGCCACCCTTGGGCAGTCATTGGTACTAATGACACTCAAAGCACAAAAGCTGTGTAAACTATTAGCATGTTTCCCACCAAAGGTCTCTGTGTTAATATGATGGTTCTCCAACTTGTCTTTTTCTTTTGTGGCTTTTCAATCTTTTGTCATTTGGCTCTGTTTTTTTTAAATCTTCTTCCTTGTGATGAGAATTCTTAGGGTTTACCCTTTTTCCAAAAAATGATTTTATGTATTTATTTTTTAGCTGTGTGGGGTCTTGTCTCCTGAGAGGGCCTTTCTCTAGTTGTGGCCATCGGGGGCTACACGCTAGCCCCAGTGCAAAGGCGTCTTTCCTGGTGGAGCACGGGCTGCAGGGCCCGTGAGCCTCAGCAGTTACAGCACTTGGGCTCAGTAGTTCAGCTCCCGGGCTCCAGAGCACAGTCTCAACAGTTGTGGCACGTGGGCTGAGTTGATCCACGGCATGCGGGATCCACCCAGATCAGGGATCGAACTCGTGTCTCCTGCATTGGCAGGTGGATTCTTTACCACTGAGCTTCAGGGAAGCCCCAGTTGGCTCTATTTTGACTGTCATGTTCGCTGCCATATTGTATTTAGTCATAATTTAGTTCTCTACATTTTTGGGATACTAAGAGTAGATTAATACAACAGAACAAAACATATGTGATGGGAACTGTCCCTAAAATAGTGTCCCTTTAAGTCAAAGATTAACTTTGGACCAAATCTTTCAGAGTAATGTTCTTTAGACTGTTGGCTTGGCAGAAGAGTAAGAGATCTCAGTCTCTTAGGTAACATCTACCAATAAGAAAGTCCTACTTCAGCAGGAGTGGCTATGAGACCCTCTCTGGATTTGGGGTCAGGACAGTCAGGCACCAGCTGCTTCTCTGTGCAGATGGGGCAGCCCCGCCCACAGGTCAGGGGAGCCGGGCTTCAGACATCACATCAGCGTTGTGGTCCGTGTCCAGTGACGCACTAATACTGACAGAACTGGATTCTTCTCAAAACTGCAAGGAGGGTGGGGGGCTGGTTGATGGTCATCAGACTCCATGCTTTAGTTCAGTTCAGTTCAGTCGCTCAGTCGTGTCCGACTCTCTGTGACCCCATGAATCGCAGCACGCTAGGCCTTCCTGTCCATCACCAATTCCCGGGGTTCACTCAGACTCATGTCCATCGAGTCTGTGATGCCATCCAGCCATCTCATCCTCTGTCGTCCTCTTCTCCTCCTGCCCCCAATCCCTCCCAGCATCAGAGTCTTTTCCAATGAGTCAACTCTTCGCGTGAGGTGGCCAAAGTACTGGAGTTTCAGCTTCAGCATCATTCCTTCCAAAGAAATCCCAGGGCTGATCTCCTTTAGAACAGACTGGTTGGATCTCCTTGCAGTCCAAGGGACTCCATGCTTAAAAGAGCTCAAAAAAGACTTTTTAAAAATTTTGGCCATACCACCTAGCTTGTGGGATCTCAGTTCCCTGATCAGGGATCAAACCTGGGTCACAACAGTAAAAGTGCTGAGTCCTATCCTCTAGACAGAGAGATTGGGACAGAAGATCTGAAGCTACGAAAAGGTCTCTTATTTTATTAGCCTGAAATTGAAAGTGTTAGTCACTCACTTGTGTCCAGCTCTTAGCAACCCCATGGACTGTAGCCTGCCAGGCTCCTCTGTCCATAGAGTTCTCCAGGCAAGAATACTGGAGTGGATAGATTCCCTTCTGCAGGGGATCTTTCTGACTCAGCGATTGAACCTGGGTCTCCTGCAATGCAGACAGATTCCTTACTGTCTGAGCCACCAATTAACCTATTTCAGAGGTAAACTCCATAGAACAGCACAGAGCAGTATGCACTCATGGCCACTCACCACTGCTGCAGCCTGAAGGCTGTGCGCCTCCTGGTCTTTGATGACTCACTGGTATCAAGGGAAGGATAGAAAAAGAAGGGGGAAAGCTCACATTTATTAAGCTCCTGCTGTGCACTGGGCACTGCTCTCAGCTATTCCATACACCTTTTTCTCACGCAGTCCACAAGAAAAGGTATTATTAGCTCCCTTTGCCAGGTAAAGAAAGAGGAAATGTTAACTGACTTGCCAACACAATGGAATGGGGGGAGGGGGTGTCATAGGGAAGGATGAGATTCAGATTCAAGTACTTCAGATTTCAAATTCCATGCTTTTTTCCTCCATGTGTGCCTGTCTGCTCAGTTGCTTCAGTTGGGTCTCTTTGCGACCCTATGGACTGTAGTCCACCAGGCTCCTCTCTCTGCTTGACCATGCCAAGTGTGTAAGGCTGTACATAGTGACTGAAGCTGAAGGGAGGTGGAAGAAACAAAGATTGTGTTTATCCTTCTTGAGGGAAGGTCTTAATAATGTAGCATGACTGAGCACCTCATCCTGTTGTGAAAAGCATCATGGAAATAAATCCATGATCATTTGTATTTTAAAGGTGAAAAACAATGGAAGTAGTGACAGACTTTATTTTCTTGGGCTCCAAAATCACTGCAGATGGTGACTGCAGCCATGAAGTTAAAAGATGCTTGCTCTTTGGAAGAAAAGCTATGACCAGCTTAGACAGCATATTAAAAAGCAGAGATATGACTTTGCTGACAAAGGCCTATCTAGTCAAAGCTATGGTTTTCCCAGTAAGTAGTCATGTATGGATATGAGAGTTGGACCATAAAGCAAGCTGAGTCCCAAAGAATTGATGCTTTTTAATTGTGGTGTTGTAGAAGACTCTTGAGAGTCCCTTGGACTGCAAGGAGATCCAACCAGTCAATCCTAAAGGAAATCAGCCCTGAATATTCACTGGAAGGACTGATGCTGAAGCTGAAACTCCAATACTTTGGCCACCTAATGCAAAGAACTGAATCATTAAAAAAAGACCCTGATGGTGGGAAAGATTGAAGGCGGGAGGAGAAGGGGATGACAGAGGCTGAGATGGTTGGATGGCATCACTGACTTGATGGACATGAGTTTGAGCAAGCTCTGGGATTTGGTGATGGACAGGGAGGCCTGGTGTGCTGCAGTCCATGGGGTTGCAAAGGGTCAGACACAACTGAGCGACTGAACTGAACTGAAAGGTGAAAAACTGTGCACAAAATAATGAACTGGTTTATTTCAGGCCTCAGGCTCTGAATATAACCCAGTGCTCAGTTTTTGGCCTTCAGGACACCTGTGGGATTTCCCTGGAGAGTGTGTGACTGGCACTGCTGGGGGTGAGGTCCTGTTAACACAGGAAGAGGAGACAGTACAGAAGCTCTAAATAAAAGGCTCAGAAAGCCGGCTCTGTCAAATAGCTACATTAAATAAACAAACGAACCCCTGTTAACAACACACAGGCCAAATCTATTTACTAGAACGCTGAAAGTCTTTTCAGGTGGACTGGGAGTTTTTGTGTGTTGAAGCTGCATGACATTCTCAGCTATTAGATACAATTTTAATCAGGAATTTGGACTTGGATTTGTAGACCATCAGATAAAAGGGAGGTGCTCTGTTATGTGTATTGATCTTCCAGTGAAATAGTCTGATAAAAAGCACATCTTAAACCCTTCAGTGGTTAGTCACCACCTATAGGATGAAATCTAACCTTGGCAAGGGGGCAAGGTTTGGCCTAACTCCTTGGCCCCATCACCCATCACTGACTTCCAGCTTTATACCTTATTTGGAGGTTACCCCTTTCCAGAGATATTCACCCCAAATGCTGCCTCACACTTCTAATCTATGTTTCAGCTCATACCAGTCTCTTGTCTGGGAACTTGAGATGTGGTCATGTCCATGAATGATCTGGAAGAATGAATCTTCCCCAGGTCTCAGCTTATTCCTTGACTCCACCCCTCCCTCTCCACACCATGCACACTTCTGCTGTAGGGACCATGCTTGTGCCCTCTCAGTCCCTGAGCCGTGAGTTCTCTGGGAGGGCAGCTCCCAGAAGGTGCTCAATAAATAGAAGGAACCAAGATATTATGAAACATTTTTTCTTTATCTTGCCTGGAGGCATCACTGAGAGATAAAAGCTGGTTTCTCATTCTTTTCCTAAAACAACCACAAAGAATAAGATCTCTAGCCAAATAGTTCAGTAAATCCTTTCAGAGGAAATCCAAGGGTTGGTAATGTTTCAAGTAGATGTGAAATAAGAACATCTGTTCTAAGAAACATGCAAGATAATTGAAGGATGGCATTCTTCAAATATATGCTGATTTTACTTGAAGTTAGTGAAAAGAGGATACAGATATAAAAGCATATCCCCTAGATACCTGGGGCTTTGGGTATATTAATCATCGCTATCAGAATTCAGACACTAAAATGCGGCACCCTCAGAATCTGGACCCTATAAGAAAAACATCTGTGTAGTTCCAGAGGTTGAGCGTTTGATAATTGTTACTCTCGACCAGCAGGGGGCGCCAGAGACAAGCGCATTTGCTACGGCGGCCTTTTCCAGAGGCTGATCACCCAGATCCTGATCCAGCTGCCTCCCAAGAGACCATGCCTCTGGGGAAGCTTCAGCTGAAACCCCCAGTGTACATACCTGTAGTTCTCACAGTGTACTATACAGGATAATCCGTCTGGGGGTGTGTGTGAAAGAAAGTGAAAGCCAGTCGTGTCTGACTCTGTGACCCCAAGGACTATACATTCATTGGAATTCTCCAGACCAGAATACTCTTCACCAGGGGATCTTCCCAAGCCAGGGATGAAACCCAGGTCTCCCCCATTGCAAGCAGATTCTTTACCAGTTGAGCCACAAGGGAAGCCCTGTGGTGGGTAGGAGTGCAAAAATGCAGATTCCTGAGCCCCAGCCGTGGAGATTTCTGAGTCAGTAAATCTGGAGGGGGGCCCTAATTTCCATTTGAAGCACCATCTATTTATTCTCTCTCCAACCTCACAGTGTGAAGCCTTTTTGAGAAACACTGATTTGCACCCCCATAGGCTATAATATCATCTCACAGCCTGTACTCAGAGACAGGCTGGAAGAGGACTCATTTGTTCATTCCCTTATCAAACACCTACTGAATCCTTGCATCCTACCAGTCACCGCTGGGCACCTTCGCAATCACGCAGCTCACCTTCCTCTCTCAGGCTTGAGATCCCCATAAAGGGACCAATCATAGAATCCAGCAAAGAGTCAACCTATCTATCCTTTCTTATATTCACCCCATCAAAGAACTCCCTCCACTATGAGAGGGAAAAAGTCCCCCTTTAGCAGAAAGAACACTGCCAGAAATTCTGCCAATAAATTGATCCCTAATCGTTATTTTACAGGATACAAACATTCCAATGATACAGTGAGGAAGGAATCTTATTACCAAGATCCCCTCTTTCACAGACAAAAATAATAAATCCATTACTATCTGAAAATCAAATGATGCTGAGTATGTTTCATTGCCATGTTAACTTTGTAAGTCTAAGACAGACAAAAATCCTGGTGGTGTATAGTGGGATAAATTACATTCGTACAAATAAAACAAACTAAAATTCCATTAGAAATTTTAAATCGCCATGATATGGTCCCCTAGGGGAATTGAAGGAGAGTATTTTCTTGGAAACTACAATGAAAATTGCATATCCCACTATAGTTTTTCAGACTATAGCTGAAAAACACCATCTGTTCAGCGGCTAAAACTTAACTATGCCAGAGTACACTTATTTTTAACTTTCTGATCATTAGAAACGCTTTTGTTCTAGAAAGGACTTTAAAGGTCATTAAATCTGACCTTTCACTCTACAGTCAATACTGCTTTATAACATCGCAGCTGCAGAAGTGCCCATAGCCTCTGCATGCATCCCTCTTGGGTCAAGAGGTCCACTGCCTGCCCGGAGTTCAGTCCATCTTGAGCGTGTTTTTTAGGACGTTCTATCTCACATCCTGTCTGAAAAGCAGGAAATGCCAGTGGTTCTTCAAGAAAGCCTTTTCCCTCTGAGAACCGAGCAGGGAGCCTGGATTAGGACAGCATCTCGGCTGCATTGATAAGAAACCTGTCTCTGTGCCTTAAATGAGGCAGGGCTTAATTCTTCTTACCTAACAGGAAGCCCAGAAGACTGCCCAAGTGAGAGAAACTCTTCAAGGATGTCCTCCAAGAACCAGGTCCTCCTATCTTTCTGTTCTACCATCTTTCACACGTGGCTCTTGTTCTTGCTTGTGAGATGATCGCTGCTCCTCTGGCCTCCTGTCTGCAGTCCAGACAGGCCAGGAAGGGGAGAAGCTGGAGGAGGGGAGGGGGCATGACACCTGTATGAGAAGGCAAAACCTTGGAACTCCCACTTAGACTTCAGCTTACATCTCATTGGCCACCACTCTGTCACATAACCACTTCGAAATTCAAAGAAGTACAGGAGCATAGGTATTTTAGCGAGGTTTTATCCACAGGGAAGTGGGCTAGGGCAGTTATTGCGTAGGATAATTAGAAGTCACTGCCACAGCCTGAGAGCAATAACAGGTAATGTACACTAACTGACTGATGAAATCTGTCTTTCCAACCATCAGGACTCTTTAGGGGCTTCCTACTAATGCTCAGTAGCCAGATCTCGTCCGACTCTTTGTGAGCCCATGGACTGTAGCTCACCAGGCTCCTCTGTCCATGGGATTTTCCAGGCAGGAATCCTGAAGTGGGTTGCCATTTCCTCCTCCAGGGGATCTTCCTGACCCAGGGACCAAACCCATGTCTCCTGCATTGAGAGGCGGATTCTTTACCACTGAGCCACCTTTTAGGGGCTTAGGACAAGATTATAGAAACTCCTTTCTCTTTTTCTGTAACATCCCTTTAGATATTTGCACACAGTGATCATTTCTTTTCCTTTCCCCCTCCCAAGTGATGTCTTTCCCAGGCTTGTCTCTGAAAACACTCTCATTTGTTTATATTCCAGGTGTGGTCTGACCTATAAAAAGTGATGCAGAGTCATCTTCCTCCTGCTGTTTACCATGCAATTATTAACAGAGTCTAAAATCCCCTGAACGGAAATAGCCTGCTGTCAATTCATACAGAGTGTGCCTTGAACTCAGACACTCGTGGGAAGGGATGATACCAAAGGGGGCACACATCACTGAGTACTTACCCTGTTGACAGGCACTCCACCATCTCCTTTGTAAGGCATCCATTTAGAAGATATTCCCCACCTCCAGGCCATATCAGCCTCATTTGGCTATTGCAAGGCTGCTTTTGTGGACCCAAGGAAGCACTTTACATCATCACTGCTAACCTCCATCCTTCATGCTGTCAGATTTAGTCCATTGCTCCTGAGCGCTGATTATTATCCCATGGAAGACAAAGCTAGCATTTTTAGCTCTAAGTCACCTTAAAATATGATGTAGCTTTGGCACTAGGATTGTGCTCATTTGTAATAAAAAAAACAAACAAACAATAACTGCTAACATAAGACAGACGTTAATTCAAGAAGTCTGGAATTGTCAGTGGAATTGATGCACAAAACTGTCAGATACGCAGGTACTTTCTATCTTGTTGTTCCATCATGCATGTCTTCTAATCTCAAGGTCACCTTGTTGTTCAGAATGGCTGCTGAGCCTCTAACCATCACATCTGTATTCCAGCTGGGGGAGAAAAGGAAATTGAGGAAAGGGCATTGGCTCTTCCTTTTAAAGACAATTTCCTGGTAGTTACATGTTATTTTCACTTACATGCTACTGGCCAGAACTGAGTCACATGGTCACAATTTAGCTGTAAGGGGGAGCTAGGAAGTGTAGGCTTTGTTCAGGATGGCTATATATATCCATTTAAAAACCAGATGACTGTTATCATCAAAGATTAAGTAAAAAGTTATTGGGAGACAACCTATAGTGTTGGCCACTTCATTCTTCATCTACATCAGTGGTAAAAACATTAAACTGTTCAAGGCAAAAATATTCAACAATAATAAGAGATAATATTCATTGAGCATTTACTATGCTCCAGGCACTGCCCTGGGCTTCCCTGGTGGCTCAGATAGTAAAGAATCTGCCTGCAGTTCAGGAAACCTGGGTTTAGTCCCTGGGTTGGGAAGATCTCCTGGGAGAAGGCATAGCAACCTACTCCAGTATTCTTATTGGGAGAACTCCATGGACAGAGGAGCCTGGAGGGCTTATAGCCCAGGGGGATGCAAAGAGTCGGACATGACTGAGTGACTAACACACACAGGGACTGCTCTATGTACTTTACATTTAATAAATGTACTTAATCATCACAAAAATGTTCTCTGGTTGGGCACTATTACAACTCTATTACATAGGTGGGAAAAAAGAGACCTAGCGATCTGATGCCCAAAGTCATATAGTTCATAACGGATACAAGTGTGCTTGAATTGGAGTTCATGTTCCTAATTATTCACTGTAATGCGTTACCTTTGGGCAATGTGTGAGAGATGTAAACTTCTGTCTTATTCTGGCAACAGTTATTTGGGGAGTTTTTTGTTTATTCACATCTAGAGTTGGTCTTCTCTACTGGAATCTTCTGGATTGAAATTACTTAGCAAGGCTTGGGCTTGGTCCTTCAATTAAAGACTATTCCACCCATTTATCTTCTCAGGTCTGCTTAGCTCTTAAGACTTGCCCTTTGTAATTTGGATAAACAGGATCAGTTCCCAGAACCAGGCTTATGCTGAAGAAAAATGGGAGATATGACCTAAAAGAGAGGAGAGCAAGTCTGGCAGTCCAGCAAATACATCATGGCCGTATGGTGCTATATATGGGAGAGTTCAAGGGCTTTGGGTTTTTTGTCTTTGAGTGTTAGAGTTCTTTATTCTTGGTATTAAACCCTTATCAGATACATGATTCACAAATATTTTCTCCCATACTGTGGGTTGTCTTCTCGTACTTTAAAAAAGTGTCCTTTGAAACAAAACATTTTTAATTTCCATGAGGTCCAATTTACTTATTATTCTGTTGCTTGTGCTTTGCTGTATCTGAGAAACTATCGCCAAATCCAAGGTCATGAAAATTCACATGTTTTTGTCTAACAGGTTTGTACTTTTAGCTCTTATATTTAGGTCTTTGATCATTTTTTAGTGAACTTTTGTAGATGATGTGAGATAGGGGTCCAATGGAGTTGTACACACATTATTTATTGGAAAGATTATTCTTTCCACATTGAGTAGTTTGGCAATCTTGCTGTAAAATCAGTTGACAACAGACCACACTTTCATTTATGTACTTTTAATTCTTTCTATTTTATTGATTTTTATATCTATGTGTGTGTCAGTATCCCCACTGTTTTGATCGCTATAACTCTGTAGTTCAGTTCAGTTCACTTCAGTCACTCAGTCGTGTCCAACTCTTTGTGACCCCATGGGCTGCAGCACACCAGGCCTCCCTGTCATCACCAACACCCGGAGCTTGTTCAAACTCATGTCCATTGAGTCGGTGATGCCATTCAACAATCTCATCCTCTGTTGTCTCCTTCTCCTCCTGCCTTCAGTCTTTCCCAGCATCAGGGTCTTTTCCAATGAGTCAGTTCTTTGCATCAGGTGGCCAAAGTCAGCTTTAGCATCAGTCCTTCCAGTGAATATTCAGGACTGATTGATTTCCTTTAGGATTGACTGGTTTGATCTCCTTGTAGTCTAAGGACTCTCAAGAGTCTTCTCCAACATCACAGTTCAAAAGCATCAGTTCTTTGGCACTCAGCTTTCTTTATGGTCCAACTTTCCCATCCATACATGACTACTGGAAAAACCATAGCTTTGACTATATGGACCTTTGTGGGCAAAATAATGTCTCTGCTTTTTAATATACTGTCTAGGTTGGCCATAGCTTTTCTTTCAAGGAGCAAGCATCTTTTAATTTCATGGCTGCAGTCACCATCTTCAGTGATTTTGGAGCCCAAGAAAATAAAGTCATTTTGTTACTAACTTTGTAGTAAGTTTTGAAATCAGGAAATGGTAGTTCTCCAGTTTTATTATTCTTTATCACAATTGTTTTGGCTATATGGGCTTCCTTGTAATTCCATATGAATTTTTGAATCACCATTTCCATTTCTACAAAACAAAAAGACCTTTAGGATTTTGATAGGGATTACATGGATTTGGCTTTGGGTACTATTACCATCCTAACAATATTCATTCTTCCAATCCATGAATGTGTGTCTTCTCATTACTTTTGTCCTTGTTCATTTGTTTCAATTGTATTTTGTAGCTTTCAATGTGAACATCTTGTACCTCCTTGGTTAAATACAATCTCAATATTGTATTCTTTTTGATGCCCTTGCGAGTAGAATTGTTTTCTTCATTTCCTTTTTGGATTGTTCATTGCTAGTGCATGGAAATAAAACTGGTTTTTATGTGTGGAGCTATATCCCATAACAATGCTTAAATTGTTTATTAAGTCTAATTGGTGTATCTGTAGGAATTGTTTATGATTTTCTATCTATAAGATAATGTCATCTGAGAAGAAAGTTTACTTTTTTCTAATATGAGTGCCTTTCATTTATTTTTCTTATTACCCTGGCTAGGACCTTCAGTACAAATACTGAATAGAAATGGTTAGAGGCATACTTGTCTTGTTATTGATCTCAGGTGGAAAGCTTTTGGATTTTCACCACTGAGTATGATGTTAGCTGTGGGCTTTTTGTGAACACCCTTTAACAGGCTGAGAAAGTTTCTCCCACTGCTGTCACAGTGATTCTTTCCTTCTAAAATTCAAGTATCAAGTATTCCCTTGCTAAAAATCCTGCAGTGAGTCCCTATTTTCTTCAGCATGAAATCAAGTCCCTTAGTATGGCCCAAAGACCCTCAAGATCTGATACCTGTTGGCTTCTCCCTTTTCATGTCCCCATACCTATTCTTCAGTACAGTCACAGACATCATTTCTTCACATATGTCATTCCTTCTGCTTGGGACACTTACCTCCCTTTCTCAAAAAGCTTCTCTACCTTATCACATCCCCACCTCCTGCTTCTCCCACCTTCAGGCAGTCTCTGTGCTGCTGCTGCTGCTGCTGCTGCTGCTGCGTCACTTCAGTCGTGTCCGACTCTGTGCGACCCCATAGATGGCAGCCCAGCAGGCTCCCTCGTCCCTGAGAGTCTCCAGGCAAGAGCAGGTGGTACATTATATTACAATCATCTGTTTAACCCTTTGCCTTCCTAAATAGTCCATGAAGTTTTGGAAGGCAAAGACTAGGTCTCTTTTTTCTGTATCTTTAGTGAATACAGGACTCTGTAAATGTCTTTGGGATAAACAAATACTTCCTTTCTATTTCATTTATACTTACGAACGTGTCTTATAAGTCTTAATGGAGGCTGATCTGGATAAAAATGAGGTAACAAATTCAGTTAAACCATCAGGTAGTTACATGCTTGGACTTTACCAGCTTAGGTCCCCAATCTGAGAGCCATATGCAGATTATTTTCGTTTTCACAAGAACTTGAAGAAGGTATATTACCTTTTTCCATAACAGGATACAATTTTATAAATCTTGCTGTTGTCCTTTCTTTTAAGGTTGCTAGGAAGCTCCAAGTACTTAATGCTTAATTGTCCTGTAAACATATTAGTCCTAGAGTCTAGCATATTTGTTTCTTCCTGTTTATGTCTTTGTTTTTCTATTTTTATTTTAATAATCTTATTTTGCATAAGCCTTTTTTTGGAAAAAGTGGAACATAAATACATAAATATATATATATACACTAAAAATACACTATATGTATTTCTTGTTAGCAGAGAAGCATACGGATGGTTAAGGAGACAACAAAGAAGAACAGAGTTAGAGCCACTGAGAAAAAGTTTGCCTGTAGTTACCTTAGCTGTAAAAGCCATTGTTAGGTTGGGGTCTCAAAAAAATACAACAACAAGAAATTAGGTAGATTTTCTTCATCAGGGAATAGAAAAAAAAATCTGTTGGCAAATAGAAATACTTTTAGTCCTTCAAACTCCTTTCCAAAAGGCTCCTTCATATCATTGCAGAGATTTTGCATCAGATGGCACTGAGAAGAGGGAAACATTGAATTCCAATATCAGTGAATTACAGACTCAGAGCCTGATGGACTTGACCATTCGGAGCAAGTCCCTATGTTGAAATGAAGAAGTTGCATACCCCATGCCGAGTGGACCCCACCGTACCCTTTACATCTGTCCAGATTTAGTCACGGGTCTATAGATTTCCCACTGGAATCTTCCTCTTCCTCCTTTCCCCTCTCTCCCAAGTCTCCCCACAAGCTCTTGACAACACTCAACTGATGTCTGAACAAAGGTGCACAACTCCCATATCCCCTCTGGGGTCACTTCTTGACTCTGGGTTTTCTAAACGACTGAGATTTCCTCTGGTCGCTATACGATGGCCTGGGGAGAATCTTCTCCCTTCCTCCCTCTGGCTCTTTCATCATCTGGCTCATTCTCCCTCCTTCTTCAGGACTCAGCTCAGTTTCTCCTAATAACCCAACAACATCTCTCTATGTCTTCCAGAAGCACCCTCATTGCCATCTGTCTTCTTCATGGGGTTATGAGCTACTTCAGGGAGTTGGTATTTTCCACTGAATTCCCAGAATACAAATCCTACTGCCCAGAAATGTCTGCTGAAAAGAAGTGAACATGTGCAGCTCACTGCTTGAGATACGCTGAGTAAATGCATCTGAAACAGGCCTCACTCATCATATTTTCCACAGACTACGAGATGCGGGCCTCACCAACTCCACTACTCTATCACTTCTTTTGTCCCCTCCTAATTCTTCTACGTATATTAAGTCCTTCCCACTCCTTCCTCTCACTTTTCCATTCTCTAATTAAAAATTCCTTAATCCATTTGGATTTGACTTAGATTTGTTTTCAAAGTGAAAGCCAACTGTGCTAAACACAATTTATTAAATGATTTTTTCATATTCATTTGAGGTATAGCTTTAGCTCTTAAATTCCAATAAATAATAGAATTGGAGGGACTGTCTTTTCTACTCTATTGGCCTATTAACACACGAGTTTATAGTCATTTTATTACACTTACCTGGATATTTGCTTTTTTATGTTAATTATATTTTCCCTAAAAAACTATAGCGGTTATTAAAAATATACTCCAGTTCAGTTGCTCAGTCATGTCTGATTCTTTGCAACCCCATAGACTGCAGCATGCCAGGCTTCCCTGTCCATCACCAACTCCTAGAGCTTTCTTAAACTCATGTCCATGGAGTTGGTGATGCCATCCAACCATCTCACCCTCAGTCATCCCCTTCTACTTCTGCCTTCAGTCTTTCCCAACATCAGTCCTTCCATGAATTGGTCTTTTCCAATGAGACAGTTCTTTGCATCGGGTGGCCAAAGTATTGGAGTTTTAGCTTCAGCATCAGTCCTTACAAAGAATATTCAGGACTGATTTCCTTTAGGATTGACTTGTTGAATCTCCTTGCAGTCCAAGAGACTATCAACAGTCTTCTCCAACACCACAGTTCAAACCCATCAATTCTTTGGTGCTCAGCTTTCTTTATGGTCCAACTCTCACATCCATACATGACTAATGGAAAAATCATAGCTTTGACTAGATGGACCTTTGTTGGCAAAGTAATGTCTCTGCTTTTTAATATGCTCTCTAGGTTGGTCATAGCTTTTCTTTCAAGGAGCAAGCATCTTTTAACTTCATGGCTGAAGTCATCATCTGCAGTGATTTTGGAGCCCCCCAAAATAAAGTCTGTCACTGTTTTAATTGTTTCCCCATCTATTTCCCACGAAGTGATGGGACCAGATGCCATGACCTTCATTTTTTTGAATATTGAGTTTTAAGCCAGCTTTTTCACTCTTGTCTTTTACTTATCAAGAGGCTCTTCATTTTCTGCCATAAGGGTGGTGTCATCTGCATATCTGAGGTTATTGATATTTCTCCCGGCAATGATTTCAGCTTGTGCTTCATCCAGCCCAGTATTTTGCATGATGTACTCTGCATATAAGTTAAATAAGCAGGGTGACAATATATAGCTTTGACATACTCTTTTCCCAATTTGGAACTAGTCCATTGTTCCATGTCTGGTTCTAACTGTTGCTTCTTGACCTGCATACAGATTTCTTAGGAGGCAGGTCAGGTGGTCTGAGATTTCCATCACTTGAAGAATTTTTCACTGTTTGTTGTGATCCACACAGTCAAAGGCTTTGGCATAGTCAATAAAGCAGATGTTTTTCTGGAACTCTCTTGCTTTTTCGATGATCCAGCAGATGGTGGCAATTTGATCTCAGGTTCTTCTGCCTTTTCTAAATTCAGTTTGAACAACTGGAGTTCTCGGTTCACTTACTGTTGAAGCCTGGCTTGGAGAACTTTGAGCATTACTTTGCTAACATAAGAGATGAATACAATTGTGCTTGTACTTTGAACATTTTCTGACATTGCCTTTCTTTGGGACTGGAATGAAAACTGACCTTTTCCAGACCTGTGGCCATTGCTGAGTCTTCCAAATTTGCTGGCATATTGAGTGTGGCACTTTCACAGTATCATCTTTTAGGATTTGAAATAGCTCAATTGAAATTCCATCACCTCTACTAGCTTTGTTCGTAGTGATGCTTCCTAAGGCCCACTTCTGTACTTCAGGATGTCTGGCTCTAGGTGAGTGATCACACCATCGTGGTTATCTGGGTCATTAAGATCTTTTTTGTATAGTTCTTCTGTGTATCCTTGCCACCTGTTCTTAATATCTTCTGCTTCTGTTAGGTCCATACCATTTCTGTCCTTTATTGAGCACATCTTTATGTGAAATATTCCCTTGGCATCTCTAATTTTCTTTAAGAGATCTCTAGTCTTTCCCATCCTATTGCTTTCCTCTATTTCTTTGCATTGATCACGGAGGAAGTCTTTCTTCTCTCTAATCTCTGAACTCTGCATTCAGACGGGTATATCTTTCCTTTTCTGCTTTGCCTTTAGCTTCTCTTCTTTTCTCAGCTATCTGTAAGGCCTCCTCAGACAACCATTTTGTCATGCTGCATTTCTTTCTCTTGGGCATGGTCTTGAACACTGCCTCCTGTACAATGTCATGAACCTCCGTCTATAGTTCTTCAGGCTCTCTGTCTATCAGATCTAATCCCTTGAATCTATTTGTCACTTCCACTGTATAATCATAAGGGATTTGATTTAGGTCATACCTGAATGGTCTGTGGTTTTCCCTACTTTATTAAATTTAAGTCTGAATTTTTCAATAAGGAGTTCATGATCTGAGCCACAGTCGGTGCTTGGTCTTGTTTTTGCTGACTGTATAGAGCTTCTCCATCTTCATCTGCAAAGAATATAATCCATCTGATTTTGGTATTGACCAACTGGTGATGTCCATGTGTAGAGTGGTCTCTTGTGTTGTTGAAGGAGGGTGTTTGCTGTGACCAGTGCATTCTCTTGGGGAAACTCTGTTAGCCTTTGTCCTGCTTCATTTTGTACTCTGGGGCCAAACTAGCTTGTTACTCCAGGTATCTCTTGATTTCCTACTTTTGCATTCTAGTCCCCTGTGATGAAAAGGACATCTTTTTGTGGTATTAGTTCCAGAAGATCTTGTAGGTCATCATAGAACCCTTCAACTTCAGCCTCTTTGGCATTAGTGGTTGGGGCATAGACTTGGATTACCATGATATCGAATGGTTCGCCTTGGAAACGAACATAGATCATTCTGTCATTTTTGCGATTGCACCAAAGTATTGGATTCTGGACTCTTTTGTTGACTATGATGGGTACTCCCTTTCTTCTAAAGGATTCTTGCCTACAGTAGTACATATAATGGTTATATGAATTAAATTTGTTCATTCCAGTTCATTTTAGTTCACTGATAAAAAACTATAGCGGAATATTTTAAATATTTAAATACAGATAAACAAAGAAAAAATTAAATTACCCTAATGTCACATCCAAGAGATAACCATTGTTCTCATTTTGATGTAAAAAGAGTGGTAGCTGACTCTCACTTAACCGTATTTCCAGATTAACTAACACCCTCTAGTCCTCTGGAGAATGTGCTGGCTGATGTCCGTAGTAGACTGAATGGTCCAGGAGACCAGCCTATGTGCTGTTCTCAGCATCAGTGGACCGTGCTTAGAAAGAGTAAGGTATGTTTATTTCAACACATTATGCCATGTTCTGTGGTTATTGAAATGGTATGATTATTAAAATATTACATATACGATAAAAAACAATGAGTATGAGGAGAGTAATTTCTATGAAAGCTAAGGTGAATGCTTTGGGAAGACTCTATGCAAGTTAAAGTCACTCAGTCATTTTTGACTCCCACCAGGCTCCTCTGTCCATGGTATTCTCCAGGCAAGAGTACTGGAGTGGGTTATCATCCCCTTCTCCAGGGGATCCTCCTGACCCAAGGATCAAACCTAGTCTCCCACATTGTGTGCAGATTCTTTACCATCTGAGTCACCAGGGAAGACCTATTGGAAAGACTATAAAGATACTAAAACTACCACTCTTGAGTTAAGTGTGCATGAGAATTATAAACACTGGCAAGAAATAAAAACCTGGCAGTCTATACTCAGCTTGCTGCATCATTCAGCATCTCTAAATTCTTGATCCATTTTAAAGAAATCAATATTTCACATTATTACATTTTTTTGGTGGTTTACATTATTGGTATGTTTAATGCTGCCAAAAGAAAAAGACAATAGACAACTTCAGAAGACTTAAAGTGTCATATATAGAACTAATACTTAGGTCAAAGCTTGGCCAATGATCATTTACTTGTTGTAGTTTTAAAAAACATTTCTTTTATAATGACTTTCCTCCTTAACCAGATTTTTCAATTAACCAATCAACAAGCAATGCCTATATAATTGATTAAGAGAGCATCTATTATATCCTCAGTCATTTAAAGATGTAGAAACATATTGATTTTATATAAACAAGATCATGCTATAAATATTGCTTTATGCCCTTTTACATTGACTATATTGTAGACATCACTTCAAGTCATTAAAGATCAGAACATTTTTAGTACCTACCTGGTCCCTCCCGTTGAAGTTCTATTTAATGTTTCCTTTTATTAGAGATTTAAAACTATGTACCTTTCTTGTTGTCCTCTTTATAAGACTGACAGAAAACTTGGAGTTAATCTTATGGGCAGTCTAGGGTTTCTTACAGCTAATCTCCTTTTCTCAATTTTCACATGCCTGTTTAAAAAAATTTTTTTTCTAAATTTTCATATTAAAATTGTTTTTTGTTGTCAGCTGGAAGAATCGCTTCTGGCAGATAGAACAAATCAAACACAAACCCCTAATATCCTGTTTCCAAATGTGAGGTTACAGTATGAGTTTGGTTGAGTGAAAGCCCTTTTGGTCTGACATACCTGGCCAGGAAGCTTATAACTACCTAGACAGCTTTAAGATGCCTATTGAAATTGCTGATAAGCCCAGGAAGTGGCATAAGAGCTGAGCTTTGCATTTTCTGGAAGCCTAAATGTAACCTAGGTACATCTTCTAAATTTATTTTTCTCAGGATTTGGACAGTAAAGAAAGCACAAAATCAAATTAAAGGCACAAACTATTCCTCACCTTCACTGCTACTTGCAACAACTAAAAATAATAATGTGAAGAGGCCTGGACTCGTGGGTTAGTTCCACAGCACCTGGACAAAAATAGGAGGTCAAAGGGCCTCATGGGGCTTCCCTGGTGGCTTAGATGGTAAAACATCTGCCTACAGTGTGGGAGATCTGGGTTGTAATCCTGGGTCAGGCAGATTTCCTGGAGAAGGGTATGGCTACCCACTCCCAGTATTCTTGCCTGAAGAATTTCATGGACAGAGAAGCCTGGTCACTATAGTCCGTGGGGTCGCGGGAGTTGGACACAACTGAGCGACTAACACTTTCACTTTCAAAGGGCCTCATAGGACTCTGGGTTCTTTCTGAACTTTTCAGCACCTCTAGGAGCTTTGAGCACTATTTGAAGCTGAAATTTCAATCACAGCTTATATATTCCTCTAGAGTGCACAAGCAGTATGCCTCCTAAAAGAGACCCTCTAGATTTTTATTTATTTTCTAAAATTTGAGATTGAATAAAGATTATACTTCTCATAGCCAAACAGAGAGAAAAGATTTCTGGTACCTTTCAGGAGATGTGAGGTTTTTCACAGGCTCTTTAATCACTAGCTAGTCTTATATAGACTAGGAATTGTGCAAATCTGCTCCAAGACTACTGCTCCCTAAAAGAGAATGAACAGTCCAGAATGGTTAGCATTCTTCAGTATCTCAAACACCTGGAGTATTTGAGGACTCTTCACCAAGGTTCTATGACAATTGCTTTTGGCAAGGTGGTAGAGATCAACAACCAGGCCTATGACCTGGGCATTACTCAACATTTGTTAATGAAAAGCAGTCTGTACAGCAGCCTCTGGAGAAAAATCCAAAATTATATTGGATTTATCGGTACTGTTAAAAAAACCTTCTACTTAAAAACACACTTAGTCTCCAGTATCATTTAAAATATGATTAGTTTTAAACAAGCTTGATTTTTTTCCAAACATTAATGGGGGCACAGCTATTGCCTAAATTTTGGCACACCACAGTTTCAACAACTCACCACTTAGCACCAGGCTTTGATTTATGTGCAGGGCACTGTACCAAGCACAACCAGTGTTTTCCATGGCAAACGTTATCTAACAGGCTTTTCCATTCTGCCTGGTGAGTGAATTCAGTTCCAACCTTCATACTTAGACCTCGTACTCAGAGTGACTCAGACTCCAGCTAGGAAGGCTGGCCAGGCAATGGATGAACTTCATACTTTGGAAATTAGGTTTTACTTAGTATATTTACATTTATGTTTCATACTTCAGGGATCCTAGAACAGGCTGAGACACACTGGAAAGAAATAGCTGGGAAATTCCAGAGCACTCTTGCAGTATATTGACCTAATTTGAAAACAAGATGTTGCCCACAATCACTTTCTATTGCAGAGTTAGCAGAATATGCCACCCCAAAGTATGACTGCAGAACTTCAAGACATGCCATTTTTTTGAAAATGCTGCTTTGTTATATTGATTATTTTGAGCTGTAGGCACTTGAAAGAACAGCAAATGCAGGCTAAGGCATTCTCTGAACTCTCCTTATCTCCCTAGACAGATTCTCTAAAAAGAACTCAAATGTCATAAATCCCTTTCTCAGGAGTTTCATCAGTCAGGGAAGATTGACTCTTATCACAGAAGAGACTAGAAGTTGACACCACACCCAGACACACTTTGTCACAAGCTATCATGCCTCTCATCTGTTCTTCTAAGGGCCCGTTCATCTTTCCTAAAAATCATTTACTCTCCCCTAAAAAGCCTGCATCCTCTCTCCCCTTTCCCTATTAGGATGGTATTTAATTTGAATTCTAAGCCACTTAGAGGAGTTACTCATTTTTCCCTGGGTATCTCACATGTATACATGAGGCATACATGTTAATAAACTTCTGTGTGTTTTCCTCTTGTTAATCTGTCTTCTATTATAGAGTCTCAGCTAAGAACTCAGACAGGTATGGAGGACAATTATTTTTCCTCGTCTACACTATTCACAACTCTGGGCATGGGAAAGTGTTACGACACAGCAGACAATGACATTATTTCCTATAAAATTTTATTTATTACATAAAAAATTCTATACATTTGTTAGACTAAAATACAGTTTTCATTATAATTCTGGCAACTGAGTTAGTACACAGAAAACTTAGCATTAGATCAGCACTTTGTTTCTAGATCATATTTCTGCACAAGGAAAACATTTCAAAGCTCCATTTCATATTGGCTCATTGTACTCTGAAGCCAGATGGAATTCCATCCAATTCAGAGCTCTTAGAATTTAATTTCCCAGCAAGATTTGATAACTCCAGAAAGTTAATTGCTTAATATACATATTTTTTAAGTCCTCTGAGAGCACAACCCTCTGTAAAGTCTGAACTGTGTCAAGAACAACAGCCACAAACACCACAGGGCTATGGTCCGTTTCCTTGGGGCATGTTCAAGCAGCTACATGTTTATCTCTCCACCTGAATACAGTGTAGTGGCACTGTAATAAGGAAATATAATAAGGGGGGGGGGAAACCCTCAAAATCATGCTAAGGTAAAAGATACCAAACCAGGGAATTCATGGAAGGCTTAACTGTGATCCTACAGTTTGTAGTGGACAAAGACCAAACGTGATACAAAAATTCATCGTGACACTATGAAATAGGAATGCAAATGGCAAAACAAAACCAAAGACAAAAAGGGCATCAGATTGAGAAATATGTGGCACCACAACACACTTCTCATGGTGGATTACAAAGCAGTGAAACACTGAATCACACTGATGGGCCTGTTTTTATCAAATCACTGTATACACTGGACAGGATCTGAGAGCGGACGTGAGGCTTAGAGTAGGTCCCTTGGCACTGACTGATCTTTCAAACTTTGCTGCTTTATTCTAGGAGACTGTTCTAACTTAGGAGTTCAGAAAGGCTGTGCTACAAAGTACTTTGCTGGACTTTTGGTCTTCAGAAGATATGCTTTTGTCTTTGGTTGTTTTCCCAGAGCACCTGTCATTTTATTAGGTGCCCTCCACACTTTTCTCCCGACTCTTTTGTTAGTTGTAACAAACCAAATCAGCCAACAGCCCACTGAATTAATTAATCGGGTATAAGATCCACCAGATATACACTCAGTGATCAAGGATATTCTGAGACAATATAACTGAAACTTCATTATGGGCTCCCAGCTTCTTTTATAGGATGGAAGAAATCAAGAAAACTTCAACAACATCATAGTCTAGCAGTACTAATGCAACATAATGGAAGAAAGGTAACTTTCTCCCTCTGCTGTCTTTGAAAATAAAAATTAGCCAAAACAAGAGGGCCAGAAAGTTCTGAGAACAACTACCAGAACCCAAAGGATGGGGAAAATGTACTCAGCAATCTGTCTTCAATCATCCGTTCCAAAGCTGTCCTAGCATTGTTTCATTCCTCTAAATTACTTCATACAATTTTTGAAAAAACTTCTGGCCTAATGATCAACATGGTAAATGATGGAAGTGCTCATATTTTCTAGTGGCAGGTAGGATGGGCTGCAGGATGCTGGTAGGAAGTTCACTCCAGTCCTGGGCCCATTCATTTTCCTCAAGTCTTCTCAATGCTTAATCGCATAGGATGGTTTCACACATCTTCCTCAAAAAATAACTAACTCCAATTTCTGAGTTGATGAGATGGGTGGATCAGATTCCTAGGTGAACATCAGGACGTTCCCCCTTTAGGTCACACACTCGTATGACAAAAAGGTGTTATCAAATGTGGATACTTACACTGGACTTAGGACTTTTTCCACCCAATATGGGAACTTCCATCTGTGGTCTCTCTTTTCACTACTGTGGAAGTTTCAGCAGAGCTCTTCTAGGGGTATGGGGTGGGGAAGGGAGCTGACTTCTTATTTAGTTTTTGGCTGCACCCCAGGCAAGTGGGACCTTAGTTCCCCAACCAGGGATCAAACCCATGGCCCTTGCATTGGAAATGCAGAGTCTTAATCACTGGACAATTGGCAAAGTCCCTGATTTCTATTTTCTTCACCAGTCAGTTGTGACATTTCCATTGCTTTCTTCAGCTTGAAAATACAGGTAACATTTGATGTCTGACTGTAAATCATGACCACTGGAATCAAATCTTAGAATAACTTCAGACTCTTTTAAGGATGTTTGCCTGCTTTCTCAAGGGCCCAGAGGACCCTCCAGCACTCTTAATAGTAAGGGGGTGAAGTGGAAGTCGCTCAGTCATGTCCAACTCTTTGCGACCCCATGGACTATTCAGTCCAAGGAATTTTCCCGGCTAGTATACTGGAGTGGGTAGCTTTTCCCTTCTCCAGGGGATCTTCCAAACCCAGGGATCAAGCCCAGGTCTCCCTCATTGCAGGCGGATTCTTTACCAGCTAAACCACAAGGGAAGCCCAAGAATACTGGAGTGGGTAGCCTATATCCCTTCTCCAGGGGATCTTCCTGACCCAGGAATCAAATCGGGGTCTCCTGCATTGCAGGCAGATTCTTTGCCAACTGAGCTATCAGGGAAGCCCAAGAGGGTAACTGTAAGGGGGTAAATGTGAAGAAATTCTAACGAAGGAAGGTGAAGTGAATGTGGGCAGTAGAAGCACAGTCCATCGGCAGTGGTCCAAGGCGGCTCTAGCGGTGACTGGAAACCACTCAAAATGGGAGGAAACACCCCTTCCCCCCGATTTAATGCTTGGAGAAAAACAACCTTTGAATTTCTCCCCTCAGCATCTGCCACTAAAAATTGTTGTCAACTATGAACTACAGTGAGGTTGCTAATTTATCGTCTTCAAATGTTCTCAGTCATGTTGACTGAGATCTATTTTTAGACAGAGATTTACTGTTAACACTATGCCATAAATGTCACATCTGAGCGACAATGTTAAAGAATCTAGCATTTTGGTAGATGGATAATTATAGAGAGTCCCTATTTATTTCCTTTTGAGTTTTCTTGTCCATTGTAAATAATTTGGTACCTTGCCAAAAATTCATCCCAGGACAGAGACATCCTCACACCTTCAAGGAAGGATATCTTGGAAATTCAGTGTTGATCGTCCTGTTTTTCATTCACATTGGTGTGGTTTCTACTTTCAAAGCTGGAACTAAATTAAAGTTTTCCAGCCATTAAAAAAAAAAAAAAAAAAAAGAGTCCAGACAACAAGGTCCTACTGTATCAGAGAACTATATTCAGTATCCTATAATAAATCATAATGGAAAATAATTTTTAAAAATATTTCTATCTGAATCACTTTATTGTACAGCAGAAATTAACACAACATTGTAAATCAACTTTAATTAAAAAAAGGATGATTCCATGGCTGAAGTTGGTAAGCACCACCTTAAAAGTATCTTCACTGGAGGCCTAATCACTACTTCATTCCAAAACACAAACCAACTTTAGAGTAGCCTCTGACTTGTGTTCATTAGGCTCTAAGGGGGTCAGATGGAGGCTGGCAGTCTGAGGGTCCTGAAATTCTACCAGTATTTTAAATATTCATAGGGAGGCTATGAGACTTTGAGAGAAAGACAGTTCATTGTTTCCATAAGCTTCTCAAAGGGCCCCTTGGTCCCCGCAAAAGATTACAAACCTATTTTTGAATGCGTGCGTGCCAAGTCACTTCAGTCATGTGTGACTCTTTGCGATCCTATGGACCATAGCCCACCAAGCTCCTCTGTCCATGGGATTCTCCAGGCAAGAATAACTGGAGTGGGTTGCCATGCCCTCCTCCAGGGGATCTTCCCAATGCAGGGGTCAGACTCGTGTCTCTTATGTCTACCTGTATTGGCAGGCGGGTTCCTAACCTCTGGTGCCACCTGGGAAGCCCCTTGCTTTCGAATATCAAATATTAAATTCATGTCTTAGCAAATAAAAGTGAGAGATTTCTGAAACAGTTGGAAATTACAACCTTTTGATGTTCAGCTAGATCTTGACTATGAATTACTTGAATGCTTTACTATTCTGAATTCCCTGGTCTACAGTGTGATTTCTCAGGAAATCATTCATGCTGTAAAACTGAGTATCAAAACTGAATAAAATAGCCTAATATTTGGGTCCCTAGCAACTGCATGTCTTTTTTACAAATTTACTAATGAATTCCTTTAGAAAATACCAAACTTAAATCCTTCCTATCTAATTTAGAAAAGTGATAACTGTTCCTGTGATATTGAAATGGAAGCACAATTTGTCTTTTTTTACACATATAAAAAGGATATGGAGAGGAAGAGAGGGTACTGTAGTATTTCCATAGAAAAGGTTTTCCACAGAAATTCTCAAGTTTAAAAACTTTGTATTGAAGTTTTTTATAAGAAAGATATCTTCAAAGATTTAAATCTCGGAATAAAATTTTCCTCTTGATTAAAACTTGGGAGAATAAGAATTTGACTCAAATTTATGAAACATGAAGGGGGAAAACATGCTATTTAAAAATTTTAAGTGTATACAACATGCTTTTTATTTTGTTTTCTAAGTTTGCCAGCTTTATATTTTTTCTTGGCACATTCAAGGCTTCTGCTTTTTCACAATTTGGGCTGTGTGCCATGAAAAAGATGAGCTAATTCTAAAAGCAGCCACTGTCTATGAAGAAAGACTACTTTTCAAATGGGCCAACATGTATTCCTTAGTACACAAAGATACATGAATATGCATTTAAAGCAAAAGGCATTCTACATTGTGAATATATAATACACAAAGCTCTGCTTTATGCATTTACTTATGAACTCACAATTTTCTAATATATATCCACAGACCACATCTTAACAACTCTAGGCAAGCCATTATAGTGCACTTTTCATTTGTCAGATGGAATATATGGAGAATACAGAAATTAACTGTGGCAGGTACACTGATAAGCCTCCACACTCTGGGGATTTCATTTTTATTTTTTTAAGTAACAGTAAAAAAAGAAGAAAAAAAGCAGTAGAAAACTTTCTGAAAGGTGAAAACTTATAAAGACCTTTCTGAAGGAAATGTCTCAGAGGTTATGTTAAGGCTACTGGAAACTCCAAAAATTCAAGTGAGGTTACTGATCAAAAATAAAACAAAACATTCAGGTCACCATAACTATCAGCTCTAGTTTTGGGAATGACCGTAGAATTCTACATTGAAGGCCTTTCAGTGGTCTTTATTAGCCAGTAGTGGTGCTTGGTGGAAACGGTCTGGGCCTTAGGGGCATTAATACGGACTCATGAATATTTGGTACCTGTAGTAAGGGAGAGGGTGGGAGGAGCCTTACTCTGGTTTCAAGTGGTTCAGGACCACAATACAGGAAGGAGTCATTTCCTCACTACCCTCTAGCCTGGTGAAATCCTGAAACTGCCCTGGAAGATAACAGAGCCCGTGGCAGACCAAGATCAGTGGTATTGGGAACTGGCAGCTTACTGCCTTTCGCTGAAAAAAGAAAAAAATAAGAGGGAGCATCTGTACAAAGGGAAAACTTATTTGCCACATAACTTTTAAATAGACTCAGTGAGTGCCCCCTCCTCAACCATTATGGTAAAAGTTGAAGGACCAACATACAGTTAAGCTACTTAAACTGCAGTAACTTAGGACTTAATTATGCAATAGGCTAGGATAAAAGTTCTAATCCTTAAACATTAAACACTGCATTAAATGGTTTAAAGGAACAACCTGCTTTGAGCTGTGCTCATCCTTACAAGGATTATACAATCTCAGTGCTCTAGCTAAATTCCTAATGTTTACCTAATGTACTGGTAAGCCTCCCATAGAAGATGGGTCTCTCGGATTTATACTGAAATATAACCTTTTCCCTTCCCTATTATATACAGCAGAGCTTAATCTTCAGGCAGGAGCCCAGAAAGTCTGAATCAGGCACCAGAGCCTGAATTTTCCGATGGCAGCAACAATTATGATTCTCTTCTCACTGTGATTACCCTTGACGAGAGGACGCTCACTACAACTCTGGAAATAGGTGTCCTGAACATGCTTTTTGAAGATACATCACAGAAAAAGACAAAAACCACAACACAGAGTCAGTGGTTTATAAAAGTTTTCAGGTAACCACATTTCACAGATAATTTTTGTTCTTCATCTATTCTTCTCACTTGGGCAGAGATGGAGGCAGAGAGCAAATAGCAGTAAGGCAGCCCAGAGCTAGCTGAGGAATGACTCATGATGAATGAAAGCGGCAGCAGGACTATTCAAACATAACCTCAAAACATTCGAATATTGCTAAAAAGCCTCTGTGAGTCCTTCTAAAATGCCTCAAGGAATGAAGCTCATGAGAGAGTGATATTCTATAAATCAAATATCTCTCTGTGTGTGCCTGTATAATATTATGCCTGTGCATAATAATATATGCCCGTCTGCATATATCTACCTGTATGGCACACACATTCACTGAAGGGGAAACAGGCTGGCCATTAATTTGGAACACAAATGACATGGTTACACATAGATCATAATTTCTAAACACAATGTTAGTAAAACAAAATTTATTTGTAAAACAGGACCTGTTATATAAAATGGCACACAATCCAGTTATACAAAAATACAAAATTTCTTTCTGATTACAGTTCTAGTTGCAAATGATAATTAGAAAGCATTCCTGGTGGCTTCCAAATAGCTGAGATTGCGAGCATACGGAACAGGGAGCAGCAAGTGTCCATGGTGCTGGGATGTCCAAGTGAGCAGAACCTAATTTCCAAATGCAAGACTTCCAGCAGGTCACTTTGGAGGGACACCTCCTAAAATAACTAGCGCCTGGAATGTCTTCTGTTTTGATACCCATCTTCTAGACTTTTGCCAATCCTAAATTTAGTTCCCAATGTTTCTTAATGTCCATAATCTGTGTGGCTATGAAACAGAAGGTATGCTAAATTTTCTTACATGATTTGCTCTCTCACCTATTTGGATGATTAGTTACATGATTATATTTATTCCATTTCAAATGATATAAAAGAGCACAATGATATCATTTAGTGACATCAGATGTTAGATGTTAACTTCTGGAGAATTATTGTTTCAAATTAGCTACTCTCATAATATTATTTTCCGTGATCTTGCCAAGACATGAGCTCTTGTTTCTTTTTTTTTAATTCCAGACTCTTATTGCAAATATTCTGAAAAGTCAGAAATATTACATGAGCTTTGAAAAGAAACCAAGGCATTTAGCAAATTTTACCCTAGCTAAAGAACACGGATACTTAAAAAAAAAAAAAAATACAATTTACCTTTTGCAGCAATTTAAAGGTCCAACCCTTTGAAAGGAAGCACATTAGCAAACAGCTGCTTATTAAGCCCTAGTGACAGTAATTGTATGTATTTCCATAATACCGGTCTAATTCATTTTCTAATTCTGGTAGGAGGCAATGCTTTCTTTCAAAAGATTCTCCTTCCATGGAATGATAAAATGCTGAGGCTTTTCTTTTTTTTATTTTGTACAGAGCCTGTATTTAGTGCAATAAGTTTAAAAAATCTGCTCTGAAATATTTACTTTACATTAACAAAAATAGCTTTTTTTAAAAAAATTGTAACAAAAAGGAGTTATCGCATAAACAGATCATGAATTATTCTTAGCAAATTACACTTTTTTTCTTAAAGCATTCACCATTACAATAAGCAGAACAATGGAATATTAGCCATTCATATCTGGTAAGCTTCAGGAATTAAAAAACCCCCCAAAACCCAAAACCCATCCCCAAACACAAAGAACGTTCAACACTTGAGGATCAAAACGTTAACCAATTCTTCAGTTAAACATTGTAGAATTCTGGATACTTAATGAATTGCCAAGAAGAGGAGCACCTGCCAGTATGTTTTTAAGTTTTACAGCAAGCATTCGAATAAAATGGCTGTTTAGCTCTAAGCCACTAGGGTTCCTCTGAAGCAGAAGCCCAAGCACCGGAATTTTCAATGCTTTGTGTTCCATGCGTCTCTCCCTTTTTTATTCCTCTGCATTATTTACTCTGCAAACCGATACACAGAAACTTAAAGGCTAAACTTGCTGGGTGCCCCAGCTTCCTTTCAAATCAGGCACACGAATGTGTGGAGGATGCTACTAACATCAAAAGAAAGAAAGACAAAATGTAAGAAAAAAGTTTGCATAAGAAAGATTATCTACCCTTTTCTTTTTTACCTACTCTCTTTATAGAAGCATTAGGGTAAACTACAAATACCTGAGGAGTTGGTTACATTTTAATGTTGGCTGACAAATGCATGAGCTATTATGAAAATTCCCAAATTGGGTCCACTTGTATGTTTCTAAAAGGAAAATGACATGGCTTCTTTGATTGGGGAAAACTGATTGGAGTAAGTCCTTATTAACCTGAAAGCATATGCCTAGTCTCATCCCACTAGGACTTATGCATCAGTAAAATAAGGTCTTGATTTTATGCACACAACAGGGAAATCACCCCTGAATAAACTTTAGACAGAGGATTCAGTACAATAATTTTACCTAATTTAAATAACTAAAGTTAAAATCTCCTCTAAGTTATTAAAAATGTTAATCAGATATGAATCTTAACATTTCCATTAAGACAATTACAATTGAAAACATTAAATGATGGCAGTTGCCTTGTAAAAGCCACCCGTATGAAAGGAGTACATGTTTGACAAAAATAAGCATAAAAAAGGTATTAAATCCCTGTTCCTTTTCTCTGATTTTGGCTGATTATGTGTGTGTGTGTATATACGTATACATATATATACACACATACATATACATATATACACACACCCACACACACAAATACATAGTTATGTGTATATATTGTTTTGGAATGTCAATGGGTTCCATAACGATCAGCTAGGTTCAAGCAGAACTTGCTCCCGAAGCCTAGAAAACAAAGTCATACAGAGTATAATCTTAGACAATTATCATTAAAAGGAGATCATGAATGATGTTACAAATACACAGATGGTCACAAATGGCAATAAAGCAAAATGGATTGAGAATCCCTCTCTCCTGAACCTAAATTCCAGGGTCTGAAATTCCTATTGAAATTCACATTTCCCTGTGGGTCATCTTTAAGATAGGCAGAGAATTCATCTCTAGTTTACATTGCTCTAGTGCCCAGGTTTTTTCCTCCATTTTCTCTGTAAGTTTCTCCTGTATGACAAAAAGCAGAAGGCCAGAATATCTTTTTCTTAAACCTCATCATATCTGGTAAATTTTTCTAAAATAATTTTCAAAGATTTATAGAAAGACCTTACAAACCTTCAAAGTTTCCTTAACTAGTGAGGTGCTCTCTCAAGTCTAAGAGAAAACTTGGAAGTAAAGGTCCTTCTAGTCAAGGGTATGGTTCTTCCAGTGATCATGTATGGATGTGAGAGTTGGACTATAAAGAAAGCTGAGCACCGAAGAATTGATGCTTTTGAATTATGGTGTTGGAGAAGACTCTTGAGAGTCCCTTGGACTGCAAGGAGGTCCAACCAGTCCATCCTAAAGGAGATCAGTCCTGAGTGTTCTTTGGAAGGATTGATGCTAAAGCTGAAACTCCAGTACTTTGGCCACCTCATGCAAAGAGTTGACTCATTGGAAAAGACTCTGATGCTGGGAGGGATTGGGGGCAGGAGGAGAAGGGGACAACAGAGGATGAGATGGCTGGATGGCATCACCGACTCTATGGACATGAGTCTGAGTGAACTCCAGGAGTTGGTGATGGACAGGGAGGCCTGGCGTGCTGCGATTCATGGGGTCACAAAGAGTCGGACACGACTGAGTGACTGAACTGAATTGAACTGACATTTAGTTCAGTGATCCCGTCAAAAGTAAATATTTAAATCTTAGATTTCTGCACATTATTTTATAGACTGAAAAAACTTCCTATATTAAACTATTGCATTAAAGAGAAAGACAGTGAACTTGAACAGCAGTGTTTCAATAGATGATGGTCTGTTAACAGAACTTTCATCTAAGGGAACAACATGTGAATTAAACCAAGCAAATACAAACAAGCAATCCTAAATTCAACCAAGCCCCAAACTATAGGAGGGAATTTCTCAGATAATTCTTTACGGACATACACAAGATGCTGGTGGTAGCTGGGGTCAACTCTCATCATGCATACTACAAAAGAAGAGAAGAAGTAAAGGTGCTGATGAAAGATTTAAAAGTTAAAAGACTTAACTATGCTGGGAACAACAATTCACACTTCTCTCACAGGGACTTTTTGAACCACTTAAAATATCATTCTTACAGATCAAATGCTACAGTGTGCAAAGCACCAGAAAAACAACACATAAAGGATGTATTTGGATACATAGCAGAGGGCTTTGTCATTAATCTGTAAGCAATGAACCAGTGAACAACATAAAATAAAAGCAGAATGAAGAATTCAATGCAGTTTCTGAATTAAGGGATATTAATTCAAAACTGAAACTAATATTAGGGGGAAAAAACCCTTTCTACATTTTTGGCTTCTAGTAGAATGCCACATAATGTAGGCAATTCTGCTAGTACTAATACCTATGAATGAGGGGTCTAGGTAAGAGAAGATATATTTGCATTCTGGTATGCCACAAGTCAGCTATCTTCCCCCAAGGATAAGACAGAAATACCTGCTAGCTCATGGTCAGAGTAGCTAGTGCTAAAGTTCTAATTATTTCTCCCTTTCTTTAAACACCTTTCACTGAAGAATGATTTAATGTAAGCTTCAACCACTGAAAAGAGAGAAAAGAGGGGAGAGTTTACATTTTAAGACTGTATATATCTTTTAAAAGTTTTGGGTTTGAAACTTTATTTTCTGAACAATTAGACAACCAAGCAGTGGCCAAGAAGGAAGCCTTCCTCTTTTTTCCAGACCACCTTGGTGTGGGCAGAATTTTCACTTCAAGCCCCTCAGGCTACGTGAAGTAAAGGGGATGCAGAAAGAAAGGGTAGGAAGGTGAGGATCCTCATAGGAGATACTGGTGATTAGCACCCCTTCTCTGTTCATCTAGTTCTGGCTGATGCACACTTAAAACTAAGAGTTTACATGGCCATTCTAAATCTTTTTAATTATGATTAGAGCAACCTGTGCCTTGGGACTATAAGTGTTGAAGTTTTTATTTTATCATCATCAATGCTATTAAGAGCAACACTGAAACAGGCAACGGATGGGGTTATAGAGAAGAGTTTATGTCTAAACATTTTGTGAGGTTTTAATGCAGGTTAACTATGCAATAATTTTGTACAAACATGTACCTCTGCCATGAACCCATCTCCTCTATTCCTACATACTTAAATGGACTTGCTTTAAACTATCTATTTCTTAAATTAGAGACTTATAACTCAAACCATTTATTAGTATAAAGAAGAAAGACAAAAGAATCCTTCCCTTCCCTTTCTTGGGACATTATATGCAATCAGAAGACATGTTATTTTAAATTAACTGTTTTAAGGATGGAGGCAATTATATAATATTTTGAAATAAACATGCTATTTAAGAAGAATACATTTGTAATACAAGCAGTAATTAGGCCAGTATAGCTAAAGACATCTGTCATGCAGCAGTACGAATGTGTGTTGGAAAAGCTACTCAGGATTCTCTTTCACTGGTTAACTTTAAGTTGCTTTTTTCAAATGAAAAGAGAGTGGTTATATATATCACTGACCAGAGATAATTTATCTTTCTCACAATTAAGCTGAGGCTGGAGATGACCAGATTGTCTTACTGAGTGGGAATGTGGGTGTGGATAGAAATAGCCCTGTTTGCTACTGAAAAATCACTTAAGAAACAAAGAAAGTACAGTCCAGGCAACAGAAGAAAAAGTCAGCAAAGGGGAGAAGACAGCAACATAAACAAACCAATATTAGAATGGGGGAGAAATATGAATTTCAGCAAGTTGAAAGGAATTGCTATCATAACTTCTAAAATGATAAGTATTAAACTGTCAGTTCAAGTGCACAGCCCAATGTTCTGTCCCATGAAAACTAAACTCTGATAGCTAAAAACAACAACAAAAAAAGGAAACTGCCAAGTTCACCTCAGGGACAAAGAGATCCCCTATCCCCGGCATGAACACTGTTCCTTTCAGCTTACTTTTACAGAAGGCGGTCTCAGCTGGGACAAGAGTTCCGCCATCCAAGTGATGGGTAAACACACAAACAGAAAGAGCAGCATGTCCTGCGTGATACAGATCACAACAGCTTCTCCTGAACAAGTGCAGTCAGTGAAGAGAGAGAGAGAGAGGAAGAGAAAGTGAAATTCCTGGAGGGCAGCTGCCTCCTCACCACCACCTACCATCGGTTTTAGCTCTCTGGCATCAGCAGCGCCTCCCTTACCAGCTTCCTTCATTGCTTTCCTACTGTTTTCCACAAACTCCTGAAAAACAGGAACCAGATTACATAAATTCTTAGGTCCTTTCAGACTTTAGATGGTAGATGATTTCTAAAGAATATTGACATGTTTGACTCAGTAATGGTAAATGGATGGCCTAAAAAAAAACAGCAATAAATAATGTTTGGTACCATAAACAAGAATGGCTCAGTTTGAGGGTATGGACTGCAAGCTGTTGATATAAAATCTTTTTTCCCACCATTCCTTGTGACAATCTTACTTAGACTCAAAGAGATGTTTAGTTATCTGGAAGAGAAAATCACTCTTGTTTTTTAGAAAAGACTATTTTCTCACCCTTAGAATTTTGTTTCGTTATTTTACTTTTTTTCATATCAAGGCTAAATAAATGAAACAAGAACATTTTATTCCACTAAGCCCCCTCTTTAAAATAACTCTAGTAGGTAAAAGAAAGCACTCACACTACTTAGTATACTATTTTTACCAAGGCATAAATAAGCTACTTTAAAAAAATTGTCTATATGGCCTTGAAATTATTCCATAAAGTAGGAAGACAGGGAGTAACAACCAGAAACAGCTGGTCAGAAGCAGTTAAAATGGGATTATGCCCCAAAGGAAACATTTCTATCCTGTCAAAGTTTATGGAGCACTTCCTCATTCAATATCCTCATCATTCTTATAGACAAAACTAAAATGAGAAAAACTGTATATTTTACTCTGTTTTTCATCAGTGGCTTAAAGAACAAAACAAATCCCTCCTTCTAAATGCCTTAATCACAAGAGAGATGCAGTGCTCTTAAGTCAAGTTCAATGATGAGAATAATCAGTTAGGATTATAATTGAGATTATAAAATGCCCAAAATGTAGCTGGTGATGTTCTTAGTAATAGAGATAATGAATATCAAATAGATCAGTTGAATCATTTGGAATTTTTGAAATTGAAAAAAAATCTAGCTTATTTATTAATACATTTATTTTAGATTTAACTGGATAAACCATATTACTGGATGATGTTTTGTTATTTCAATGTCTAATGTTTAATCTTCAATACTATTCATTCTTGAGATAGGAATATTTCACAGATTAATAGTAAAGTATTATCAAAAATATCTTTAATTAGGTAGCATTTAACATAGATCCTAGTATTTAAATCATTTTAATATGATTTCCAAATTTTTTAAAACATTTAACTGAGGTTCTAATATAGGGAAGCTGTAGAGGCTATGTAACTATAAAGAATATGTTATCTTTGTAAAGGTTTGGATCTTGACTAGTGGAAAACAATACAATCTACCAGTCATGGGTCTGATAATCTGTATTCATTACAAAACATCTTCAGTTTGGCTTGGCATACCTAGGAAAATGAGTTTTAACAGGTTGACAGCAATAATATTTAGAAAAGTGGTAGATGGAGAAATACAGGTAGGCACTACAACCCGGGAAATAAAACTTTTCGTCTTTGAATCCTGATTCAGAAAAGGCACTTAGAATGTGAGTGGTCCAACATTGCAGTTTCAAGGGCTAAAAATGCCTACTTAAGTTCATCTAACTGCAGAGACAAGGAGAACAGTAGGGAACAATGTGAACTCAGGACTCTCAGTGGGACACTGCTCTAGCTAGGTGGATTGAAATGGTCTCATTCTTGCCAAAAGGGTCTTCTTCCCTGACTTCCCCAAGACTAGCCTCATTCATGAGTGCTACAGATTAATTCTGAATTACTCAGTTGCATATAATGGGAATTAAACATAGAGAATGTTCTACAACATTTATATTAGTATTTTTAATCCTTAAAGCAATAGAGGGCATTTGAAGTACTTACCATCAGTACTTTATCCATATAAAATTCTCTGCCTGGGCTCCCATCATTGTATTTTGTATCAACAGCAAAACACAAGAATAAAACATCCACTACCATTTCATAAATGGACAGGAAGCAATGGGCGACTAGGAAAGCAAAGAGGCAGACGATGATCAGAGGCAGCACCCATACTGTGTAATCTTGTTGGTAGTTGAGCAGCATAACCCCAGCCAAACCCGTGCTGCAGACTATCAGCACCTGAAACGGAGAAAACAAAGACCACATTGAATAACCTCCTGCAGAAAACCTCTATTTCTTCATCATCTGCAGACTTACAATCCTCTTTACTATTTAGAAATGATGGCTGTATGAATTCATGCCCCTGCAACTTAGAAAGTATAATCCATAGATATGCATACACATGTGTATCATGTAACATAAAACATCATCCACATTGACAATAAAAATAAACAAGTTTTCCAAGTGGTATGCTTATTCCCTAAGACTTCACTTATTTAGCATCTGCGGCGATCTCTAAGAGAAATGCATACCTATCTTAGAAAAAAAAAATTACACACTCTTAGCATGCAGAAGAAAATTACTGACATTGCAGAGTATTGCTGTGTATTTTTTTCTAAGCATTTTTATATATATGAAATGCTATTATATAAACAACTCATTAAAAGCTCTTCATTAATATTTATATATAATACATGCTTCTTAAGTACATATTCAGCTACACTCTTTTCATTCTGTGGGTGGTTTAAAATTTATTTAACCATTCTCCTACATTTGGAGACATTGTTTTCAGATATAAATAATGCTGTAACCAACATCTCTGAGAGCTTTCTCTTTGTATTTTATTTCCCATAGAACATGTGGTATGTTTAATATGATTTGCTATGAAGTGTTGATTTGGACTATTTGTGAAGAAAAAGATTGCGAAACACATTCATGCTGTAAAAATAAAAGAAATAGCCATTTGCTCACTGTCAAGAACCACCTACTCTGATGCTTCATCACCACACATGCAGCACTTTAAATTTTCTGCGGTCCATTTAATATATTTTATTTCAGTTTTTCAATAACCCTATGAATAGCTTATAGCAAACATTATCACCCTTGTATTATAGATTGGGAAACATTCGTAGAAAGCCTAGCTGATCCGCCCAAGGCCACAAAGTAGAATAAAGAGCATATACCACTCAAAAAATAGTCTTGTGATGCCAACACCATTGCTCTTTCTAGGTAAACATTCAGCAAATACTTGGATACTGATACATCACAGTAATAGGTACACTGAACCCTAGCCTCACTCTGGCCTAGCATCAAGCTGTAAATAACAAAGAAAAAGAAAGAGTCCTCAAGAACCACAGCAGCCTTTCCTTGCCCAGGGTTGAAGACAAGAGACTGGGAATTTTTTTGTCTTTCCCCTACTATTTGTCAACACAAAAGCATCTCTCATTCATCACTGTCTTAACCAGGAATTATAATGCATCAGAGGATATACTGGTTAAGCTACAAATTGATCCCTCTCTCAGATGATTTTAGGGAGCAAAGCTGGATCTGCTCCCCTCCCATCATTTTTGTGGCAATACATTTAAGAATCTTCTTTCATGACGAGTTATTTCTGGGGTAATGTCCACAAACAGCTAATTAGGCCCATATTTTTTCACTCTTCTGGTTTCAGTTTTTTTTTTTTTTTTTGGTTTCAATTTTAGAGTGAGTTATTTCTTATCCTTTTCTTTAATGTTTTTACATCTACCCTGTGGGAGAACTGAGCTGCTTTATGCTCTCTCTACATCACAAAAAGTTAAAACCACATTTGAATGTTAAAGTCAATAATAGGCAGAAGATGTGGCTCAGGAAAAGCAGATGTTGAGACAAAAGCTGTTGAGGCAGAATATTGCACATGAGAAACAACTATGAAAATCAGTGATATTTAGTTTAAAAAGTCAAAGAAATGTAATAATTACTCCCTAGTATAATGAAAGGGTATCATGCATCCACTCAGGCAGAGGATACATTAGTGGTTATCAAATTATCAGATGGGCTAGGAATCACTTGGGGAGTTTGTGAATAAAATGCAGATTCTTGAGCCTTGCCCCCAGAGAGTCTGATAGGTTGGATTTAAGATGAAGTCAGCAATATTCATTTTAAAAGTACCCCCAGTGAGTCTTAGAAAGTCCATAACCTAAAAGAAGTACGGCTCTATATACCTGGTGGGTGTCCTTCATAGTGGAGTACACATAGCCAAGGGAGTGTTCAAGAGAATCACTTGGGACTTCTATTTATATTTATCATAAACTAAAAATTTATTTTTTATTAAAAGCTTTGCATATATCATAAATAAATAAATATACTGGGGAAATGTGCTCAAATTTTTTAATAGGATATATAATTTTAAAAGTTTAGACAATCTTATAATAAAGGATAAATTATTGGCAAATCAGGGTAGAATGTGAGAAAAAGAGGAAGAAAGGATACTAGTTTTGGAGTCAGAAAGATATAAGATTGAATCTGAGTTAGTACTTTTTAGTTTTGTGACTAAGCGAGTTCATTTAACCTTTCTGAGCCTATTCATCCATCTTTAAAAGAGATTCAATATGACATACACCCTGTAATTGTTAAAATAAGCATTCTGAAAGCATTTTACATAGTGACTGGCAATCTTAGTTTCTTCCTTGTTTTGGTCATCAATCTTGGATTTATGATGCCTTTTCTCCCATGAAACCCATGTTTTTGAAAGATTTTGTTTACCAATAAAATAGCATCTATAAGTAATAGTTTTTATTTTCATTTTTAATTGAATGAACTCAGATTAAACTGTCAACTAGGACATATAAGGAGTGTCACAAAAAGTATTATTAAATAGACATAAAATAATATAAATATGCAATATCTATTAGACTTTAAAATGTTGAAATATAGCTTCTACATCTTTATTCTTAACCTTTGAGGACCCTATAGGCCAGCAATCATAGGTCACAGGCCACTAAACTAGAGGAGGTAGGGTCTCTTCTAAATCTAATTTATCATTCGATAAAATCATTGGGGCTTCATAGAAACAAAATCCATGACACTATTTTTTGTTTTCTTTCTAAAATCAAGGTTTTGAAAATTAAATTTTAAATTCTGAAATAATTATGTGAAATAGTAGAAAAGTAACACAGAACATGTACCCTTGTACCCTTTATCCAGTTCCCTTCAGTAATAACACTTTGCAAAATTATATCGACAGCAGTGAATACAAAGTGACAATCTAGATATTGATACCGGTACAATAAAGATAGCAACATTCCCATCATCACAAGCCTCTTTCATTTTAATTTTTTGTAGCTATCCCTACTTCCTCCCACCCTATCACTAACTTGGCAACCACATATATGGTCTCCATTTCTATAATGTCATTTTAAGAAAGTTGTATAAATGGAATCATACAACACTTAATCTTCTGGGATTGGCATTTTTCACTCAGCATAATTCCCTCAAGATTCATCCAAGCTGTTGAATGCACTAATAATTTGTTCCTAACACTTTTATGTTTATTATGATCTATCTAGTTGAACTATCTGACCAAAAACTATTTCTGCATGCTAGCAGCTATTAATTTCATTAATTTCAGTTAATTTCATTAACTGTAACAAAAGAAACTCTTTAAAAGATTAATTGTATTTTGTGATCAGAAGTATATTTTTGAAAAAGGAAAACAACCAAAAAAAGAAAAAGGAAAACAAGAAATTCATTTTAGTATGTTAGAAACCCAGAAGTTTTTTTTTTTTTCCTCTTATCTTTTTCCTTTTTTGATTTGAGAGTTTAAAAACTGTTTATCTTTCATGGTCTTAGGTCTTTTTGTAAATAACATTAGATATATTATTCAAAATTATACTTTGCTGGAAAGCAACCTGGAAATACATAACAAAAATCCTATTATGTACTTGAACTCATTAATTCCACTTCCACAATTCTGGCCTTAGGACATAAGTATTACTGTGGGGAAGAATTGGTATACAAAAGTTTCACTATAGTACACTTTATAATAGTAAAAAAATTGAGGAAAGCTCAATAGTAAAAAACAAAGGCTTTGTTAAATAAATTATACAATTGTATAATCACATTTAAGACATTTTTAACAAAATGAGAAATGCTCATAAAATGAAGTGAAAAAAGGGATACAAAACTGTCTTTTCCACCAGATTTTAAATTCACTTTATTAACTAGTATTATAACCAGCATCCAGAAAAGCCCCTGGTACATTACTAGTAGGTACTCTATACTTGTTTAATGACTAAAAGGTTATGAAACGTAAGAAAAAAACCTAAGAAAAAAAGCCTGTCTTCTTGGAAGACAGACTGCTAAAAAACTCAAAGCCAATTTTAAAACACTACATTTTATCATGTATATATTTTTCCATTATACAAAATGCATAGAAACTTTATCATGGTAAAGTGGGAGAAGGGGTTTGGAATCACTCATATTTCCAATATCTGAAAGCAATCATTATTAACATTTTGAGATATTAATTTTAATTTTTTTCTTATGCACATTTTTAAACAGTTCTGTGATAGTCTAGTAGTTTTACTCAGCGTTTCCACTTACCATATTATACACAATCATATTATAAACTCTTAATAAGAAAACATAAATAGGGAATTCCCTGATGGTCTGGTGGTTAAAGTGCTTTCACTGTGGAGGGCGCAGGTTCATTCCCTGGCCAGGGAACTAGATCTTAAAGATTGCATGGCACGGCCAAAAAAAAAAAAAGGTTTAATAGGCAAATAGTCTGCAGATTATTACTTCCAACTTTTATTGTTAGGCAGTAGACTGCTTACATTTGGTCACTATTATAAATAATGCTGTATTTAGAATTATCTCTAGTAGTTTACCATCATCAGAATCACTGAATCAAAAGGCTTCCAGGAGAAAAGGCCCAGGGACAAAATTTTTGTCAGTTAAGGCAATTATAGCTCACAGTGATTAAAAACTTTGAAGTCAGACAGATCTGAATCTGAACTCCAGCTCTGCCACATTTGAGTTTTCTAAATTTGGACAACCTACTTAGCTCTCTAAACTTTGGTTTCCTTTGCTGTAAAATGAAGATAATAGCAGGAGTTCTCCTTATGGGGTGGAGGGTGGGGGACCAAATGAAACACTTCACATAAAGCACTGCCCTCAGTGCCTGGTACCCAATAAGTGTCAAAAACTTTTTAATTGCTCTGTATATTTATATATGTTTTTAAGTTGCTTTTTAGGTACTAGGGGTCAATTATAAATATGTAAAATATAAACCAAAAATCTGGAGTCTCCCTGAGTTATTCATATAGCACATAAATAACAGTAATGGTTAGTAATAAGGTCAGACCTGTATTTAGTCCTTAATATGAATTAACTCATTTCATTCTTACTATAAAATATTTCTTATTGTAAAAACATGACAAAAATCCAGGAGTCATAATATATGTTTAATTATAAATTTTTAAAATAACTATCTGTACAGTTGTATAATTCTTCTTAGAAGACTGTGCCTGAGAACTTAAAACTACACAGTGCTATGGGATGAGGGTTAGGGGTGGGAGGGAGGCTCTAGAGGGAGGGGATATATGTATACTTATAGCTGATTCACATTGTTTTATAGCAGAAACCAATACAACATTGTAAAGCAATTATATTCCAATGAAAAAATAAATTAAAAAACCTACATAGTGCTAATCAATGCCTTCCAACATCAAATACTTTTTCCTGTTTCCTTTGCAAGGGAAAAATGTGCTTTTCCTTACAAAAGCACAGTGGCTGGAGTAAAAAGCGCTCAATAGTAAGAGAATAGCATTTGATGGAACAGTGGCCATCATGATAATGAGTAATTATTAAGGTTATCAAAGCAATATGAAAAAATACACAATAGGATATGAAGTGAAAAGAGTGGAACAAATAGGTATGTATAGTAGGGCTGTTATACTATAGAAATATAAACCTATGGAAAACATGGGAGGTAATATAAAAATAAGTTATTAGGTTATAGTGGTAGTATCTTAAATTTTCTGAGTATTTTATGGTTTGAAATATAGATACAATGAACCCCAATTATAATGTTATCTAATATTTTTCAGATTTTAATAGCATAGAATAAAAAGATACTTGAGGACAGTTAGCTCTCATTCCCTAACAGTTCTAGTTTAAGGGATTTATATATAGTTAACGATGACCATTAATATTCATCAAGAACCTACAATGGCTCAGGCACTGTCTTAGGTACTCTACACATATTAATTAGCCTAATCCTCACAACTCTAGGGGTTTGGCACTATTGTGACACCAATTTCACAGATGGACAAACAGAGGCACGGAGTGGTTAAATACCCTGCCTTAGGTCACACAGCTAGTGAGTCCAGGATTTTCATCCAGGCAGCCAGGCTTCAGATATTTCAAAATATGTCAGGAGAATCACGGGCAAATTACTTAACTGTGCTTGCCTCTGATTCCTCATCTGTATCATGAAGTTAATAGATAATAATAGAATTTCCACTACAAATTTGTTATGAGGATTAAATGAGCACAATATGTAAAGTACTTAGAAAAATGCCTGATACATATTGAGGGCTCTGTAAGTGCTTGCTTTATATTATGTGACTTTTAGGTTTTTGGTCAGCTACATATATTTTTTAAATTAAGAGCAACTATTGCATATGTGAAAATTTACTGTATGTCTCAGATAATATACTTGGTTTTATTACCTTGCCTAGGAATAACATGAAATCCCCCACTGTGTTGATGGCAGCTACTCGCAAAGCATTCTCCACAAGAATGACAAAGGCATCCTTCGCTGAGGTGCAGAAATTGGTGCTGTTGATAGCTGTGGCTGTGTATGCATTCTGGACAAAAGCGAAAACAATTTTTTATCAGTAAATGTTTTCTTTACAGTTTAAACCAAGGATAGTTAAAGCATAGCTTGCAAAAATATTTCACAGTTAAACCCATGGCTTTGGTGAGGTACAGATTTAGATTAAGCACAAGGAAATATAAGACATTAAAAAAAAAAAAAACCTGATATGGTGAAGAGAACTCGGATGGCCTAGTTTTGGTCCTTTAAAAACACTGACATTTATTAAAACACACATAAACCTTTCCAACATTCATTACCTTCTTCCCCATCTTATTAAAATCAAACCATAATTTAACCTTTCCTAGATACTTTGGGTTCATCACTAGGCATTTCAGTGATGCTTTAAAAGCTACACGCACATATAAAAGCACCAGATTGCTGTGCTGTTATATCGGGAACATCTATTTCCTCCTCCTTGGCACTTTCTTCTGTGCTGTCACTTACTCACAGTTCTAGCAGTAGACAACTCTTTGTTGCTGATTTTATACCCCTCCCTCCTGGGGCAGAACATCAAATCCCCTTTGAGAAAACAATGCTTTCTCATTCTCTTGGAGTCTGAGTGAGGTTGACACTACCTCCAGCTCTGGGGATAAGCTTTGATCGATGTAAGTCAATCAACATGTTTCACCCACAATGACTGCTTCAGGAATTGGTACATAAACGAATCAGAGCCAATGAAAGTAAAAGATGTTCCCCTGGGCTTCTGGGAAATAAAGAAGTTTTCTTTCTCTTCTGTAGGTGCTCTGACAGAGGAGCTCTCTTATGTACCTGGACGCAAGGTGTGAGGATACAGACGACCATGCCTGTCTTGCCAACATAACGGAAGTCAGAGCAGAGAAAGAAACCAGGTACTTGCACTTGGTGAGTCTTTACATGGTTAGGAACCAGCCAGATTCTGTACTTCTCGGTTATAGAAGCTCATAAATATCTAAGAATCCCTCTCCTCCTTCCCACCCCCAGCCCTTTCTCAGTCTTGCTCTTGCTGGGGCTAGACTGGGCTGGTTTTCTTTCTCCTGTAGTACTCAGTCCCCAGCTGACATATTTTATCCAATCATACCTGCTTCTGTCTCCCCATGTTTTCTTTGACTAATAGTCACTCTGATTTCTTTTTTTCTTCTGTTTTACATTACATTCTAGAATAGCACTGACATTTTCTGGAAAATGTGAATAAGTAACATAACATGAAATATGTCTGACTCTTAAGAAGGGAATGTATACGGACTTTGTAATGAAAACATACAGTCCTGAGCAATTTTTGGTTTAGTGCTGACTTAAGAAGTTGTTGGTGAGTCCAAAATATGAAGTTGCAGGAAAATCACAGAACACAGAGGCATACTTTATACTGTGTTGTCTGTAATGTTTTAAACACTGAGATCAGAAGAGCGAGTCTTTAATTTATGAGTGTTCCAATTGTCCGCTCATTAATTATTACGAACTGGGTATGAAGATGAGGTTGGAGTCATCAAAAATTTAATTTGCCATTATATGATTAATTTCATTGGTTAAAAATGCAGAACTTTCCAGGGCCAAAGAGAGACTACTGTACTGAGTAGGTCACTATTTGTGGTTCATAAACTTTATTCAATATTGGAACAGCAGGAAATAACAGTGCTCTTTGAGAAACACAGTATGATCTTAATACAGGAAATGTCTTCATACAAACTGGCATAGCTTGTATGCAGTAGCCCTCATAGTCAACAAGAGTCCAAAATGCAGTACATGGGTGCAATCTCTAAAACAACAGAATGAACTTGGTTTGCTTCCAAGGCAAACCATGCAATATCACGGTAATCCAAGTCTATGCCCCAATCACTAATGCCAAAGAAGATAAAGTTGAATGGTTCTATGAAGACCTACAAAGTTCTCTAGAACTAACACCAAAAAAAGATGTCCTTTTCATCACAGGAGGACTGGAATACAAAAGTAGGAAGTCAAGATACAGCTGAAGTAATAGGCAAGTTTGGCCTCGGAGTACAAAAAGAAGCAGAACAAAGTCTAATAGAGTTTTGCCAAGAGAACACACTGGTCATAGCAAACACCCCGTTTCAACAACACATGAGACAACATGGACATCACCAGTTGGCCAATACTGAAATCAGATGGATTCTACTCTTTGCAAATTAAGATAAAGCTCTATACAGTCAGCAAAAACAAGACCAGGAGCTGATTGTGGCTCAGATCATGAACTCCTTATTGCAAAATTCAGACTTAAATTGAAGAAAGTAGGGAAAACCACCAGGCCATTTAGGTATGACCTAAATCAAATCTGTTATGATTACACAGTGGAAGTGACAAATAGATTCAAAGGATTAGATCTGATACACGGAGTGCCTGAAGAACTATGGACAGAGGTTTGTAATACTGTTCAGGAGGTTGCGATCAAAACAATCCCCAAAGAAAAAATGTAAGAAGGCAAAGTGGTTGTCTGAGGAGGCCTTACAAATAGCTGAGAAAAGAAGAGAAGCAAAGGGCACAGGAGAAAAGGAAAGATATATCCATCTGCATGCAGAGTTCCAAAGAGTAGCAAGGAGAGATAAGAGAGCCTTCCTCAGTGATCAATGCAAAGAAATAGAGGAAAACAATAGGATGGGAAAGACTAGAGATCTCTTCAAGAAAATTAGAGCTACCAAGGGAACTTCTCATGCAAAGATGGGCACAATAAAGGACAGAAATGGTATGGACCTAACAGAAGCAGAAGATATTAAGAAGAGGTGGCAAGAATACACAGAACTATATAAAAAAAGATCTTAATGGCCCAGATAACCACAATGTTGTGATCATTCACCTAGAACCAGACATTTTGGAGTGCAAACTCAAGTGGGTCTTAGGAAGCATCACTACAAACAAAGTCAGTGGAGTTGATGGAATTCCAGCTGAGCTATTTCAAATCCTCAACGACGATGCTGTTAAGTGCTACACTCAGTTTGTCACCAAATTTGGAAATCTCCACAGCAACCACAAGACTGGAAAAGGTCCATTTTCATTCCAATCCCAAAGAAAGGCAATACCAAAGAATGTTCAAAGTACCACACAACTGCACTCATTTCACAGGTTAGCAAAGTAACGCTGAAAATTCTCCCAGCTAGGCTTCAACAGTATGTGAACCGAGAACTTCCAAATGTTCAAGCTGGATTTAGAAAAGGCAGAGGAACCAGAGATCAAATTGCCAACAATCGTTGACAGAAACAATCACAGAAAAAGGAAGAATTCCAGAAAAACATCTACTTCTGGTTCATTGACTATGCTAAAGCCATTGACTGTGTGCATCACAACAAACTGTGGAAAATTCTTAAAGACATGGGAATACTAGCATCTTACCTACTTCCTGAGAAACCTGTATGCAGGTCAAGAAGCAACAGTTAGAACCAGACATGGAATAATGGATCAGTTACAAATTGGGAAAAGAGTACATCAAAGCTGTATATTGTCACCCTGCTTATTTAATTTATAGGCAGATTACATCATGAGAAATGCTGGGTTGGATGAAGCATAAGCTGGAATCAAGACAGCTGGGAGAAATCTCAATAACCTCAGGCATGTAGATGACACCACCCTTATGGCAGAAAGTGAAGAGGAACTAAAGAGCTTCTGGATGAACGTAAAAGAGGAGAGTGAAAAGCTGGCTTAAAACTCAACATTCAAAAAACTAAGATCATGGCATCGGGTTCCATCACTTCATGGCAAATAGATGGGGAATCAATGGCAACAGTGACAGACTTTATTTTTTTGGTCTCCAAAATCACTGCAGATGGTGACTGTAGCCATGAAATTGAGATGCTTACTCTTTGGAAGAAAAGCTGTGACCAACCTAGACAGCATATTAAAAAGCAGAGACATTACTTCGCCAACAAAGGTTTATCTAGTCAAAGCTATGGTTTCTCCAGTAGTCATTATGGATGTGAGAGTTGGACTATAAAGCAAGCTGAGCACTGAAGAATTGATGCTTTTGAACTGTGGTGCTGGAGAAGACTCTTGTAAGTCCCTTGAACTGCAAGGAGATCCAACCAGCCCATCCTAAAGGAATTCAACCCTGAATATTCATTGGAGGGACTGATGCTGAAGCTGAAACTCCAATACTTTGGCCACCAGATGTGAAGAGCCTACTTATTGGAGAAGACCCTGATGTTGGGAAAGACTGAAGGTAGGAGGAAAAGGGGACAAGAGGGTGAGATGGTTTGATGGCATCACCAACTCGATGGACATAAGTTTGAGTAAGCTCTGGGAGTTGGTGATGTACAGGGAAGCCTGGTGTACTGCAGTCTATGGGGTTGCAAAGAGTTGGACATGACTAAGCAACTGAACTGAACTGAAACCGGAAATGAGCATATGTGGTTATGTTTCAAAAAGGCTGAGAAGATGGGTTCTCTAGACTTTAAGTGAGGTTGGTGTTGATTGTGAAGGGTACTCTAGAGGAGGGGCAACAAAGTTTTTTGGTAAAAGACCAGATAGTGAATATTTTTGGCTTTGTGGACCATATAGTCTCTGCCACAATAGCTCAGTTCTGCCATCATAACATAAAACAGCCAAAACAGTTTGTAAATTAATGAACATAGCTGTGTTCCAATAAAACTTAGGTACATATTTAGCCCACAGGTAGCAGTTTGAAAACACTGCCCTAAAACAAATTATTAATGGGGCTTGTTTGGTTGTTTTTATTTGTTTTGTTTTGGGTTTGTTTGTTATTGTTCCCTTTTTAGGTGAGTAAGGAACTGGTGAGAACTGGGAACTACTCTGGGTTCCTTGAGAATAGATCAGGCTTGGAAAGTTCTGTATCATTTTTTAGCCGAGTTACTGTTACATAAGATCAAAAGTACAGTTTATTTTGATGTCGTGAGGCTATTCGCAAAATGTTTCAAAAGAAGCTTTATAGAAGATTAGGAAATGTGAACCACTGCAGTTAGGTAGTTAACTCTTTGGTGCCTGCTGTCTTTTAACTGATAGGAAGCACTGGCCAATGACAGCATAAAGTGGACAAGCAGTAGATGAGTGCTACCAGGACAACTTACTAGTAAGATCTCCTTAAAATATTGTATATATTAGCTTTTGAGATAAGAGCTGTGAGCACGAGATAGCAATATATTGTGCTGTTGTTCATTCGCTCAGTCCTGTCCGACTCTTTGGTGACCCCATGGGAAGCACGCCAGGCTTCCCTGTCCTTCGCTATTTTCTGGAGCTTGTTCAAACTCATGTCCATTGAGTCGGTGATGCCATCCAACCATCTCGTCCTCTGTCATCCCCTTCTCCTCCTACCATCAATCTTTCCCAGTATCAGGGGCTTTTCCAATAAGTCAGTAGGGTAAAAAAGCCTACCACATTAACTACACACAAACTATCTATGCATGTACACACACACACACACACACATATAATTAATGTTGATGTAAAAAAGCATCATTATAATGCCTAGAATCAAGGGTACTGGATAACCCATTTAAAACAACTGGATGTTGTCTTAAATCTCACCCCTTAAATGCTTAACTATGCTGTACTCCCCTTTTCAGTTTGAACATAACTTTCCTTGAAAGAAGAGGCAGGACCGAGAGGACCACATACCTCCAATCTCTCTCTTCTGTTATCATCAGGCCAGCTGAGTCTAAGAGCAGGCCCAATGTTTCAAAACTAAACAACAAAAGTTTTTTTAGCTGCTCTCATTAATTTTGAGAGCTTCACTTTACTTGAGAATTATTCTTCTTCCTCTGCTGCTTCTTTCTCCCTCCTCCAACCATCTCCACCCATTTGATCTACTTTTAAAGCAAAAGGCTATTTGTAGACATGAAAGGAGGCAGCAGTGATTTCTTTTCTCCATTCCTTAGTTCCAGGGTTGGATGTGCTCAGAGAAATTCAGACTTCTTGGCAATATTCCTACAGATCTATGCAACTCTTTTATAGTCAACCTAACTGAAAAAAAGTGGGTATGTTATAAACTTTTTCCTGCTCCCAAGGCAAGAAGATGAGCTGCATGTGATACACAAAGGTCAAGATGATCTCTTTAGGAAGAAAAATGTGCTAAAGATCACAGCAGGCCACTGAAATTTCCCTCTCCTTCTACACCTCTTAGTCTAAAGGATTCACACCAGGGTTCTCAAGAAATTCTGAGTCCTTTGTGGCTAATAAGCATTCTCTGAGCTTTCTGCTGATGACTTAGTTAAGATTTTTAGAGCCCACTCACCTTCTTCCCAGACTGCCTTCCTGATATTGAGCTAAACTGCCCACAGAGAGTCATCAATGATTAACATTTAGTCTGTGCCCAACATCTGCTCACGCAGGACACAGGCTTAAAGACTCAATTCTTTAAGTCTCACCGGCAGGACTCAATTCTCAGAAGCAACATGAAAGATGATCACCATCCAGTAATCTTTATAAAAGGATGCCTATTAGCCCAAGTGGTCCCTGGTGTGTGTACTTTTGTGTGAAAGGTTATAGTGAAAAAGTACTGGTCCCCAGGCCTGCCCGGCCATAGGTCCCAGAGCACAGATTCTATACTTTCACACCTTCTTTTTTTTTTTCTTCAATTAAGGACCTAGAAATTCTCTTAAAGCTTAAAATCTTAACATAATAATCCACTTAATAGGGCAAGCTAGATAGCAATGGTAGGAAAAGGGGAACAGATAAGTACAACTCTACATGTGGATCATCATACATTAAATAGGGGCAATGGTAATCAAAATGATCCCTTTTGCATTTTGAGGGAGGGATGGAGGAAGCACAAAGTCCAATCTATACCATATATTTCACTCAGTTTGGTTCTAAATACTCCAACTTTTTAAGGGACAGAATTAAAAATATGTTGTAAATCTTAATTTAAATAGACTGCATAAAAACTACCACTTGTCTTAGTTTAAAACAGGAAACAGTTTCAGCAGAAAGCTGCTTTCAGCAATTTATAGAAGAAAGCTTGAACATTCTCTATAACAATTACTTTTCTTTAAGTTGTACAAAAGCATGTATACATTTGACCCTTGAACAACACAGGGGTCAGGGTGCCACCTCTTTCACACAGTTGTCAATTCCCTCTCCTTCTACACCTCTTAGTCTAAAGGATTCACGCCAGGGTTCTTAAGAAATTCTGAGTTCTTTGTGGCTAATTAGTGTTCTCTGAACTTTCTGCTAACCAGTTAGACTAACTTTATAAAAAAAAATAAGTGAAGTCTCTCAGTCGTGTCCGACTCTATGCAACCCCATGGACTGTAGCCTACTAGGCTCCTCTGTCCACGGGATTTTCCAGGCAAGAATACTGGAGTGGGTTGCCATTTCCTTCTCCAAGACTAACTCTATAGTCTCTGTTATCTATGGTTCCTGCAGCCATGGATTCAATCAACAGCGGACTGTGTTGTACTAGAGTGTGTAGTATTTATTTTTAAAAATTTCTATATAAGTGGACCCCCATAATTTTTTTCATCATAAGTTGATTTTACTACATTCACATATTAAACAATACACCCACCAGTGGCCAATACCATATATTAATGACCAAAACAAGATAAAAAGGGGGTAGCACCTCACTCCCTTAAAGAAGCCCTGCCCCTTCCCTGGATTAATGCACATGCCTCCCACTCCCCATCATTTGTCTCACTCCTCCTCCCTTTAGATTAAATCCCTCTTGCCAGGGTGAGAAGTTCATCTCTGATGGACCCACACAATCTAAAGCTGTTGTTCAAGGGTCAACTGTAGGAAGCAGTGTGTAGTCATGGCATGATCCAGGCAAACTTAGATTTGAAACTTCCTTCACCTCTAGATCATGTGATCTGCTACAAGGTACCAGACTCAATGTTTTCATGGATAAAATAGAGGAAATGCACCTTCCTTACAGAGTTGGAGAAAGTGTTAATATATATAAAGTGCTTAGTGTACTATCAGGGATTTAAGTATGTGCTCAAAAAATAACTCCCACTCATACTATGTAGAGAAAAGCTTTATAATCTTAAGGGTTTATCAGCTGGAGAACAGATGCCCTCCAGTGTTAAATGTACTATCTTCAAACAATGTCCAAGTAAACCAAGACCTGAGTAATTCAATGCCCAAAAGAAATAGATTCTAGTTGGAACAATCTTTCTACTTAAAGCGAATTTTATACTGTTCCATTAGATGTACAATTACTTCCTGTCACATCAAGATAAGCACAGGCAGAAACAAAAAGTGGTTTGCGGTTTACTCTGTTTATCCGCAAAACCCTAGCACCTATGCTATATATATTTAACGGCCTATTTTAAAAAATCTAAAGCTGTTTTTATTTAAATTGAAGTACCTCCCTGGTGGCTCAGAGGTTAAAGCGTCTGCCTGGAATGCGGGAGACCCGGGTTCGATACCTGGGTCGGGAAGATCCCCTGGAGAAGGAAATGGCAAGCCACTCCAGTACTCTTGCCTGGAAAATCCCATGGAGGGAGGAGCCTGGTAGGCTACAGTCCATGGGGTCGCAAAGAGTCGGACACGACTGAGCGACTTCACTTTCACTATAGCTGATTTACAATACTGTGTTAGTTTCAGGTGTACAGCAAAGTGATTCATATATATATATATATATATTCTTATTCACAGTCTTTTCCCTTTTAGGTTATTACAAAATATCAAGTATAGTTCTCTGTGCTATACAGTAGGCCCTGTTGCTTACATATTTTATATATAGTAGTGACAGTTGGACTGTGAAGAAAGCTGAGTGCCGAAGAATTGATGCTTTTGAACTGTGGTGTTGGAGAAGACTCGAGAGTCCCCTGGACTGCAAGGAGATCCAACCAGTCCATCTTAAAGGAAATTAGTCCTGAATATTCATTGGAAGGACTGATGCTGAAGCTGAAACTCCCAATACTTTGGCCACCTGATGTGAAGAACTGACTGACTGGAAAAGACCCTGATGCTAGGAAAGATTGAAAGCAGGAGGAGAAAGGGACGACAGAGGATGAGACGGTTGGATGGCATCACTGACTCGATGGACATGAGTTCGAGCAAGCTTTGGGAGTTGGTGATGGACAGGGAAGCCTGGCGTGCTGTATAGTCATAAGGGATTTGATTTAGGTCATACCTGAATGGTCTAGTGGTTTTCCCTACTTTCTTCAATTTAAGTCTGAATTTGGCAATAAGGAGCTCATGATCTGAGCCACAGTCAGCTCCCAGACTTGTTTTTGCTGACTGTATAGAGCTTCTCCATCTTTGGCTGCAAAGAACAGAATCAATCTGATTTCGGTGTTGACCATCTGGTGATGTCCATGTGTAGAGTCTTCTCTTGTGTTGTTGGAAGAGGGTGTTTGCTATGACCAGTGCATCAAATGGCATTATTTTATCATTTTTTATAGTCGAGAAATGTTCCACTGTGTGTGTGTGTGTATACATATACACACACAGCACATCTTCTTTATCCATTCATAAAGCTCTGTTTTGAAGCCAGCTGTATTTTCCACACTGCTTGGCACATAGCTGGGGACTATGGGATTTCATATCATGCTGCACAATGACTCTGGTCTACCCCACTTCCACGTCAACACTCCTCTCTATTATCCTCTGTATTCTCTACAGCAGTGGCGACCAACTGATGGCCTATAGACAACTGATGATATGTGGCCCAAAGACTATACAATGTTTGCTCTGGCTCACTCAGAATTATTCTTTTTTTATTAGTTGTGAACATTTTAATAGCAAGAGATAAAATTCAAACATCCAGAATTCTGGCTTCTCTTAGAAAACTGAAGAGTTAGAAACTGTCTATAAATTCTCACATGGCAAAGGTATATTAGAGCTAAGTGGTGACAGCCTTCTTTGGATGGAACATGAGCTCTGAAGTTGACCACTCTCTACTGTTCCCTATAGCTCTGGACCCTGGCTGCTGCAATCAGTCACATGAAGGATATAATGAACCTCAAGTGGTCCTTCAGGGGTTTATGCTGTCCGGTTCCACTCAAGGCTTTTAACCTCAAGTTGCAAGTTGTTTTTTTTTTTTTTTTTAATTTATTTATTTATCTTGGCTGTATCGGGTCTTAGTTGCAGCACACAGGATCTTTGCTGTGTCACACAGACATTTCACTGTAGTGCACTGAGTCTCTAGTTGTGGTGTCCAGGTTCAATAGTCGTGGTGCATAGGATTAGCTGCTCTGCAGAATGTGGGATCTTAGTCCCCCAGGATCCAACCCACCTCCTCTGCACTGCAAAGTAGATTCTTAATCACTGGATTACCAGGGAGATATCTCAGGTTGGATGTTGGCATACAGGAGGAAAATGACGTAAAGTGACATTAACTGACTCATTGTTAACCATTTCCAAGGAGTATTACAAAAAACCAAACTCCAAATGAAAGACTCTACAGGTGAAATGTGAGCCACAAGTGCCTGGCACATGATAAGTGCTCAGTAAATGATTGCTGGCATTGTAATTGGTATTATTTCACTGTACTCCATTGAATAAACATAACCTCAGAGAATAGACAGGTGATTATACAAAAGTTTTTGAAAAATAAGAATGCAAGAGATTTGCCTCACAGGACATCTGAGATATATAATGAAGCTATAATAAATATTCTAGTACTATATTCATGAAACTTATATAATACTGCACATCAACTATATTTCAAAAAAAATTAAAAACAAACAAACAGAAAAACGCAAACCAAACCAAACAAAAACTCAGTACTGGTAGAAGAATAGACAGATCAATGGTATAGAAAAAAAAGCCCAAAGACAGACTTAAGTACAATATATAAGAATTTAATACATGATTGACTGACATTTCACTGCAGAAGAAAGGATAGATTAATCATTAATTGGTCCTGGAACAACTGACTGAATCCCAAATAAACTTTTTTCAAAGAAGGGAAACCTCTAAAGGACTACAAGAAAAAAAGGTAGAATAATTATTTGATATTCAAGTGGGGAAAACTTTTCTAAGTAGAAAAGCCAAGAGAGAAACCACGAAGGAAAAGTTAAACAGACTTGACAAGAGAAAATAAAAATTTAGTTCAGTTCAGTTGCTCAGTCGTGTCCGACTCTGTGACCCCATGAACTGCAGCACTCCAGGCCTCCCTCTCCATCACCAACTCCCAGAGTCCGCCCAAACCCATGTCCATTGTGTCGGTGATAAAAATTGATGTACATTATAACAAATATAAAAGAAATTAACTGTCGGCATTACTACAGAATAAGATTCTCCACTCACTGAAGACTTGCTGTGTCTAAGCCCATGCTCAGAGCACCATAGACTCTCTTCATACTCATGGTAACAGGCACTGTAAACACTATTTTAGCCCTACTTTACATATGAGGTTCAGAGCTTATCAGACATTAATTGAAGTAAAATACTGCAAACTTATTCTCAAAGCTATTATTAAGTATATTAATGAAAGTGTTAAGTAGTTAGTCAGACACAAGTGGGTCCCTGCTCCATCCTGGATGGGGCCATCTTTTCCTCCCTGACCTGGACACTGGTGATCAGAACATGCCCAGAGAGCCTCCCTTAATTGTGGTCAAGACAGTTAAATTTCCAGACTTATCAGGCCCAAATAAGATAAAACATTCCATCACATGTTGGCACAGGCACACTAAGCCCTAAAACCCTACAAGGTGACACAGTATAACCTGGGGTTCATTATTCTGTATTTGTAATAAACTAGTATTGCAGTATTTGTCCTGGTCCGCACTGCCCCCTGTGCCCTGCCCCAACCCCGCAAGGGTTTTTCTTGGGTGCTTGTGGGTAAGTGCCTGCACACAAGGAGAAAAGTTATATAACCTAAAACTGACAATCAACGTGTCAAATGATGCAGGACACAGGGAGGGACTTGCCACTACTTTGAAAAACCAATCCTAGTCCCAGCTAGAAAGTGAAAGTGAAGTCACTCAGTCGTGTCCAACTCTTTGCAACCCCGTGGACTATAGCCCATTAGGCTCCTCCATCCATGGGATTCTCCAGGCAAGAGTACTGGAGTGGGTTGCCATTTCCTTCTCCAGAGGGCTGCTTCTAGTTTCCACACAGCCCACTGTCCTTTTCTCTCTTGGGAGAATACTTTCACTTTGTTTAATAAAACTTCTGCTGCTTAAAAGTGTTCTATGTCGTTTGATTGAATTCTTTCCTTTGGGAGGTCAAGGACTGAGTTGCCATTTTGCTGGTAACAAAAGTGTTATGTTAGACGGTGAGATCATGGGTGATGTTTTTTTCTTGGTTTGGTTTTCCAAACTCTTCAGTATTTTATATTACATTTACTGTCAGAGAAAAGACACATTCTAGAACTATTTTTTGAATTCTTTGTCACAGCTCTGTTATCTTAGAGTAAAACACGGGGAGTTCTTTATAAATAAATAAAATGGGGTAGAGAAAGAGTGATAATAACACTTACTAGGTGTCTACCAAAAGCTAGACACTGTAAGAGTTGATTTATCTGCATTATATTTCATCCTTACCTAAAGCCTATGAGGACAGGTATATTTTTTCCACTTACTGAAGCAGGAAACTGAGACTCACAGGTTTCACCGAGCTTGCGAGGGAAGGAAACACATCTTCAACATTTGGGCTCTTTCTACTGTGGCTTCACACCTGTAGCAGAGCACTAAGCTTATACCTGCTGACTGCGTGTGATAGTATTAAAGTGTCTCTTCTTACACTAGCAGATCATACACTTACACCCTGCTTTCTCAAATTTTAGAAAAATCTCTGGAGCTCATTGATTCAGTACCACCAAACAGATGGGTGCCCATCCTGCTCTGAAACATTTCACAGGAACAAGGGTTAAAAAATTCCACTGGCAACTGGTACTTATGCTTAAAATTAATCTGTCATGACAAGAAATATTCTACTATTTTTAATAGGTTGACCTCATCTCAACATTTCTATGAAAACAAGAGACATGACGCTCCAATGGTAACCAGTCTCCACATTGAAATACTTCATATTCCAAGGATGAGTTTAGAATCACTCTCCCTAAACCTTCACTCCCATGATTGCACTATGTCAATGCTTTCCTTGAATCTTCAAGCATCATGCCTACCTCTTGAAGATGAAAAATGGACAAAACTTGTACAAGAAACACCAACTTGTAGTTTGGATATATATCACAGGACTATTAGGACTAAATTGCTGACTACTGTTTAGCTTGGAATGAGCTGAAAACTTTCTGTATATTTTCACCTGGTTACCATCTTGATATCATGTGATTTGTTTCCTTCCTTCAGCACTTCTCCTTTTTGAGATCCTTACAGTTTTATATCATTCTCTTAATCTTTTTTAGTCCAAATATTTGGTGATTAATCACTCATTTAAAAACATTTAAAGACCACCTATTGTATACTAGGCACTATGGAAGTTTCTGCAGAGACAAAAATTAGATCCTGTCTTTAAGGAGCTAAAAGTCTAAAGGAAGAGATGAAGTAAACAGACAACTCCTATACAGTGTTCCTAGTGTTTTCACAGAGGTATGAATTGATATTGTGCAATGTCAGAGGAGGAGCTGGGGTAATGAGGGAAAGTTTCTTGGAGGTGGTGCTCAGGAAGAATCATTAAAGACCAATAGGAGCTAGTAAGACATTGGAAGGAAGTTATTTTCTGCACATTTTGGAAACTGTGAGAGCAAAAAGTGCCTATGGGAAGCGAAAACAGCCAGCCATCTCTCTGAATATAAGCTATTTAGTGACAGATTCAAAATGTAATGATGATTATTGTTACTGCATCCATCAACTTTTTTGATGAAGATGAGTTGTTTCAAAACCAAATTTTAAAAAACATAATTTTGCAGAATGTTGTGGCTGTTACTAATTATTTTAATAATGACCTTCCAAATACTTTACATCCAAAGAGTATTATGAACCACGGGAATGTATTTTGCTAATGAAATGTGAAATCTACTTCTTCGCATTAATCATAGAACTCCAATAAAGCAGACTCCAGGCATGCTCAACACCATCACCACAGGACTCTCTCCCTTTAGCTACATGTGAGTGAATGGACAGTGCAATGCTCCTCTTCAATCACTTAAAGGTTAATGGTGAGAAAGTCAATTTTTATCTTTGGTCTATTAGATAAGGGCATCAGTACATTAGAATTGATTTTTAGGGGCTGGAGAAAAGTGGTTAAGAAAAACAACTCAAGATGAAAAGAGTGCTTCACAGTGAGAGTCCTACATGCTCAGATACAGAAAGAGAGAGGACCAAGCCACTCCTCTGTGTACTGTTACTCCCTAAGTATCAATCCCTCCATTTGACCCTAGAAATAGCAGTTTCTTTGCTAGCATTTTCCAGGCCAGTACCACAGTCTTCAGGAGCTGGATAAAGCAAAAACAAAAAACCCCTATGGCATGTTAATTTTGAACAATAGTAGACAGTTGCAAAAAAGGAGTAAGCGTCACAACAACTTTTCACTAAAGCTTTCAAACAACATTAAATGAATTAAAGAACAATGGCTAGGGTAGACAAGATTCTCGGGGAAAATAAAAAATAAAAGGTTGTGAATTAAGGGATAAAAGATAAATGATTTTCCTGAAAGATGGACTCTAAGGAAATTTATCCATGTATTACAATTAATTTCGCTCAGTCGTATTAGACTCTTTGTCCATGGAATTCTCCAGGCCAGAATACTGGAGTGGGTAGCCTATCCCTTCTCCAGGGGATCTTCCTGACCCAGGAATTAAACTGGGGTCTCCTGCAATAATAAGCTTTGGGAAGAATATATATTATGTTTCAAAATAAGAATATGATTGAAATAGTTATACTTGATCAAGGCACAATGTACAACACCATGAGAAAAAAACATTTTTCAATTAAACTCAAAAACTTTATCTTGAAAGAAGAAACAATGAACCTATCTTTGAAAGTGAGTGTTAGAAAAAAAAAAAAAAAGAAAGTGAGTGTTAGATGTATTTTTAAAAATCTTTTACCTGATTTAAATAATTTAGGCACTTTTCAAGACACCAAAGGCAACAAATGCAAGATTTCAGCACACATCGAGCACAAGCATTTTCCTGGAAAGAATGAATAATGAAAATAATTAAAGACCAAAGAATCAAACCATACCAGGTAGAATATTATAAATTTTAGAAAAGTAAAAATTAAGAAAAATCACAACCTATGCTTTAAAGCCTCCACACTCACCCTTTTTTCCCTCAAAATGTAATGGTTGAATTGTTTTTAATCAGTTCAATCCAACATTTACTTAGTACCTATTGTATATAAGATAGAGTATATAAGACCAACAAAGAACTTAAAAGTATTAAACGTAACAAAGGTTAGAGTCAGAATGATACAGATTCTAGTGCAATGAGAGTGGAGAAGAGAGAGAGAAGATGCCACTTGGGAGGTTAGAGGACTCAGGGGAGGTTTCTAGGAAGAGGGGCCATTTGAGCTAAGCTATACAGAAATGCATGTTGTTTCCGCAGTTAAGGACAGGAAGGAGGGTTCCAAGGAGGAAAGTGTGAATTCACACAGAGGAATAGAAGCACAGGATATTTGGGGAAACCTGTGATTAGATAAATTTTGCCAGAGCATATAGAGTACGAGAGTGGGAGATAAGGGGACTGAATTAGATTCCACTTGGCAAGGACATGGAAGAAAGCATTCACACTTGGACTTAATATCATTGGGAATTTTGCTACGTGCAGAACTGAGATCTGGAATGTGCCCACAAAAAGTCCAGAAAAGATTTTTCCTTACCTTTCCTTTGAGCTGACTGTGAATGTACATAAGGATCATTCGTGGAATTTTGACTAACGTGATAATGAAAGAACCTTTTGCCACAGTACCAAGGTGATAACGAATAAGGCGATTCACTGATGCCAGAATTGGTGTAAATGGCAAATTCCTTTTATCCCTGTTTAAAACATGACCAAAAAGACAATTAAAGGCTTGACCAGGATAGAAACATAGAAAAGATTTAGTTCAAAAAAGAGTGAAAAATTAGTTCATTTTCCTTTATTCTAGTTCTATGGCAAAATAGCAAAGAAACTACAAGTGCTTCAGATGTATCATGTAAAATTAATGTCTCATTTCTTTACGGTAGTTTCATGGCATTCTTATGCTCTAATATTTTAAGTTAAATAAAACTGCTTTGAAAGCTCTTACTAATAAACAGTTACGGTGGTAATTACATAATCAGATAATGGAATATAGAAAGATGTTAGACTTGGCACCTCATTTTAATGGAAAACTGTCAGGCCTACTGTAGTGCATAGTTAGCTCCGAAATTAGGAAAGGAAGTCACAACACCTTTTCTGATCCATACAAATTAAAGACTTGTTAACCTTTGCTAGATCCTTATATAAGTAAAAATATTGGGTTGACCAAAAAGTTCACTCAGCTTTTTCCATACCACCTTATGTGGAAAAACCCAAAAGAACTTCTTGGCCAACCCAATACATAACACACTAACTAGATTTATTTTTCTGATAAATGTAATTTAAGTGTAGCATGACTTGCTATTCTAATTAATTTTTTAAGAAAGTTACAGGAGAGAATAAAGAATAAAATAATAACATCCCATTTTCCTACCTCACAAAATTATCAACTACACATTTTGTCATATTGAGTTCCACTTACTTCTTAAAGAAATTAAGCTCTTATCAGCCTCAGTTCCATTTCCTTCAGGCATAATCACTTAGATTATCTTAAGTTTTCTTTCTTTTCCCCTTGCTTTTTTTTTTAATTGATGTATAATCGACCTACAATACTGTTAGCTCTGCATATATAACAGTGATTCACTATTTCTACACGTTACAAACGATCACCACAATAAGTCTAGTTGTCATCTGTCACCATACAAAATGATCACAATATTATCACCCATATTCCCCATGTGAGACTTTTCATCCCCATCATCATTCGTTTTTGTAACTGGAAGTTTGTACATTTTAATCTCCTTCACCTATTTCACTCACAGCCTCGACCCCTCCTCTGGCAGTCACTTGATTTTTCTCTGTATCTATGAGGCTTCCCTGATAGCTCAGTTGGTAAAGAATCCACTGGCAATGCAGAAGACCCTGGTTCGATTCCTGGGTCAGGAAGATCTGCTGGAGAAGGGATAGGCTACCCACTCCAGTATTCTTGCATTTCCCTTGTGGCTCAGCTGTAAAGAATCCACCTGCAATGCCGGAGACCTGGGTTCAGTCCCTGGGTTGGGATGATCCCCTGGAGAAGGAAAAGGCTACCTATTCCAGTATTCTGGCCTGGAGAATTCCATGGACTGTATAGTCCGTGAGGTTGCAAAGAGTCAGACACAACTGAGCGACTTTCATTTGAGTCTATTTCACATGAGTCTATTTGTTATGTTTATTTGTTTTGTTTTTTAGATTCCACATGTAAGTGAAATCATACAGGTATCTGACATTCTCTGCCTGACTTATTTCACTTATCATAATACCCTCTAGGTCCATCCATGTTGTTACAACTTAAGTTTTCTGACAAGTATAAATTCTCACCTAGTAAAATAGTAGGTCACCACAGCTCCTGCCACAGTCATCTGCTGACAGGCTAAAATAAATTCACTGATCCAAATCAGGCCCACCACATGGTACCACCACATGTACTGCAGAGGCCCTGACATTTTGAACTCCACAAAGCCTTGTTCATTCTGAACAGCACTACCTAGGAAAATATCAAAGAAGGAAAGAAGAAGTACATAAAGTATAAACCAAAAAAACATGGCTATTAAATCTAGGAGATTAAGCTAATTTCCAACAATATATCCCTACCCCCAAACCACTGGCATTATGATCACAGTGTTATTTCATTAAGGGACAAAAATAATTATCACTTCAAAAGTTGTATAGCAGAACACTGAAAAATCAAGCATTTTGTTTTCCTCAAAGGCAACATATATAGCTTTTAAAAGTTGCTGTTTGAATATAATTCTTACCACATTATCAGCTATTTAGTTTAGTTATGAATTTTCCAACACTTTAGTTTTCTTAAAGAGCTATTACTTGCCCCATAATTACAGATATAAAATTAGCAAAGTACAGAAATTAATATTATTTTGAATTGGTGGTGTGTTGAATGACCAGAGAAGTTATATATACGCTTATTATCCTTATACCACTCTTCCCAATTAATTCCATTTAGACATACATAACTTTTGATATTGGAGAAGGCAATGGCACCCCACTCCAGTACTCTTGCCTGGAAAATCCCTTGGATGGAGGAGCCTGGTAGGCTGCAGTCCATGGGGTCACTAAGAGTCGGGCACGACTGAGCAACTTCACTTTGACTTTTCACTTTCATGCATTGGAGAAAGAAATCGCAACCCACTCCAGTGTTCTTGCCTAGAGAATCCCAGGGATGGGGGAGCCTGGTGGGCTGCCATCTATCGGGTCTCACAGAGTTGGACACGACTGAAGCGACTTAGCAGCAGCAGCAACCTTTTGATATTAAGTATGGCTACAAGTAAGTCTGAGCATCTAACTATGAATTGTATCACCGCTAGCTCTATATAGATTCAGGTCATTTCCAAACTAGAAAATCCCAAGGAGGCAGGCTGATCTTTGGCTGTCACTGGAGTTTGAGGCAACTCCAGAGGAGCACTGCATTCATTGGTTCAACTCAGAATGAATCTAATGTCTGAGTCAGTACAGGAGCCTACTTCAAATCCACAACCATCTCAAAACTGGATATGATTTCAGGCCCTACCTGGTTTAGACTCACTTTGCTGGGAAGATCTAAATATCATGAATGGGGAATGTGTTATTATTATTTTTTTAACTTTCCTTTTTATATTGGGGTATAGCAGATTAACAATGTTGTGATAGTTTCAGGTAAACAGTGAAAGGACTCATCCATCCGAACTCACGTATCCGTTCCCCCTCAAACTCTCCTCCCCTCCAGGCTGTCATATAATATATCCCTGTGCTATGGAGTAGGTCCTTCTTGGTTATCCATTTTAAATATAGCGGTGTGCATGTGTCCATCCCAAACTCCCAAACTATCCCTTCCCCACATTCTCACCCCTGGCAACCATTAGTTAGTTCTCTAAGTCTATTTCTGCTAAGTAAGTTCATCTGTAAAAAGGTAATGTGTTATTGAAGAGCCATAACCTCTGTTATTTCTGATGGCTTATCAGACCTTACTTGATAAATGTCTTAAGAATTATATTTCTCTGATGTTTTAAAATATTTTAATGCAAATCAGTTTCATTGCTATAAGAAAGCAGCAACATGTCTTCTTACCGGCTGTGCCAAGAAACAGAAGTGTCATGATCCAGTACACCCAAAACAGGACAAGAGCAAAGAAAGTCCAAAAGGGCTGGAAGACTAGCAGCGGCAAGTGAATGAAGACCTTGCCAGCCACGTGGAACAAGGCAATGGTGAGAGCAACCCGCTTGCGCATCACCAGCATGACCAGGAACAAGATAACCTGTATGCAGAAAATGGACAGGAAGGTTCAAGCTGCTGTTTTAAGTGGTAAAAACGGAAACGATGGTGGAAAAATTTTAACATAACTCTTAATTCCACTTATCATTTTTCATTATTTACTGAAAATGTCCTCTAAAGGTAAACATAGAAGAATTTCTAAATTATTATTCATCCTAGAATGCTACTTTTCCATTTCCTACTCATTACAAATCAAAACATGTCGCTTGTCATCAGGATGAGACTCATAAAATTTTGTAAACTGGGGAGAAGACCATATGCTATGATCACAAAAGCACAGGTATTTGTACGTCCTCTCCCTTATTGGATCATGAGCTCCTTAAGAGCAGGGTTCATGTCAAACTTATTCACTCCCCACTCTGCCCTGGCACTTGGCACAGAGAAATGTACTTAAAAGATGATTAATAAGTATTTGCACAATGACAGCACAATGGTTTTATAGCGGCTTTATTTTTAGTTTCTAATGCTCAATGAAAAGCTTGGGATTGCTCCAAGAAGTAAACTGAGATTTTTTTTCCCCTTTTATCAGATATGAGAGGGAGATAAACCCAAAATATAAATATAGATTACTGAACCATGTTAATTAATAATTTTACTGTAATTAGTATAGTAATTATACTAGTGAAGCTCATCTCTATTTTTGGAATAATGTTGTTAAAAGTTTAAAAGGAAATAAAATGGGAAAATAATTAGTGAAAAACAGAATGACATGAGATGGCTTATTTCTTAATATACTTTTCTATAATAAAGAGAACTGTTTTTAAAAAATAGTTACATTATTTCATGACAGTAAGATATATGTTCTTCCTAGAAAATGATAATTAATATTCTAGGTGAACATTCCCTCTCAAAAAGCAGACAGTGCAGAACAAAATGTCATATCAAACAGCACCCATCAATTAGAGAAGCCTCTGAAGACTTCTGAGGAGGTCATACCCCACGGGACAGAGATTTAACCTGACAGTGATCAAGGGTAGGCTTGCAATAGCTAGGGGTAAGTTTCTGCTTCATTAATGGTCTATAAATAAAACATAAACCTGAAAGACACACCAAGGCCTGTACTTACCGTGAACACTGTTGCTGAAATGGCATAGATGAGGAGGGCCCGAAGATTGGCCTCAGCTACCTGAGGCTGATCAGGAATAACCGTTTCTTTGGGAGACTTTCTTTGCTTTGCATACAGCCACCAGAGCACACCTGTGCCACCTGGAGACAGGAAACAATTTTGCAATAATTAGCACAAGACAATGTGTACCATGAATCCTCAGTTTTCTAGACCCTTCCTACACCTCACCATGGACTAACAGCAACAATCCATTTGGCTGGGAGGTGTGTGGTTGTCACTTCTTGCCAGCAAAGGGGAACTCCAATGACTCCGCTATCATCTTCCACATTACGCACTTACAAATCTTTAACTGTATCAAATGAACTTCCTTTAACTATATTATCAATTCTGAAGCTGAGAGAGAGCCCAGCAAGGACAGATACCCCTGAGAGGCACTGGTCACTGATGAGAGCCTCAGCATTTGTTTAAGCTAAGGAGTGTGTGGAAAGCAAGTAAAGGGCATAGAAATCAGCAATGAAGGGACTTCCCCAGTGATCCAGTGGTTAAGACTCCACACTTCTAAGGCAGGGAACATGGGTTAGATCCCTGGTTGGGCAACTAAGATCCCACATGTCACACAGTTTTGTGACCAATTAAAAAAAAAAAAAGAACGAAAGTTTAAAAAAATATCAGCAATGAAGTTGAGGAAGGCAAAGATCTTCTTTGCTGTACAATAACCCAGTGCCTAGTGATTGACACACTCACATAGTTGATAAAATATTCGTACTATGAATAAATGAAGATCAAATGAGTAGTTCCTACCATAGGTAGGAACAAAGGAAATCTTTGACAGCTTGATAGCAGTGGGCACTAGAAATGCGACTTTTTATCTCTATCACTTGCTCAGAGATTCTAGATTGAAGAGGGAGGCATAACTGCATCCAAATAAGAGAGCTGCATCAGACACCTTCATTCAATTCATTCGGTATATTCTGAGTGCCCACAGCATCTACTGTTCTAGGGGTTAAGGCCTGCATGCATGCATACTCAGTCATGTCTGACTCTTTTGTGACCCCATAGGCTGTAGCTTTCCAGGCTCCTCTGTCCATGGGATTTCCCAGGCAAGAATACCAGAATGGGTTGTCATTTCCTACTCCAGGGGATCTTCCAGACCTAGGGATCGAACCCACGACTCTGGTGTCTCCTGCATTGGCAGGTAGACTCTTTACTAACTTTGCCACCTGGGAAAACCCCCAGGAGTTGAGGACAGAGGACAGAGCAGTAAAAAACCAAGCCCCCAACATCATCTCTCCTGGAGCTTATATAGTTTGGGGGGAACAAAAAAAATAAGGAAACAACCAAAACCACAGTATATTAAACCTAAAAAAAAAAGCTGCTTAGTAAGAGGGATAGAAGTGTTAGTGTTGGGAAAGCAGTACAATTTTATATATGATGGGTAACTAAGTCCTCTCTGGGGTGAGATGATATCTGAGCAAAAGAGTCAAAGACAGGGAGAAAACAAATCTATGAAACTAAGGAAAGAGTGTTCCAGGCAAGAAGGAATAGTAAGTTCTAAGGTGCTGAGATGGGGCTACGCCTAGCAGGAGAGAAAGTAAGAGGCCATTATAGCCACAGCAATGAGCAATGGAAAAAGTGATAACAGATGTGGGTAGAGCAGGAGCTGGCTTCCAGATCATACTGTAAGGCCTTGTAGGCTGTGGTAAGGAAATGGGAGATTCAGAGTAGATATATATATCTAGGTGAACAAGAGAAATGCCTGAGAGAGAAGCACTGGGCTAAGGAGATCAACCCTGGGATTTCTTTGGAAGGAATGATGCGAAAGCTGAAACTCCAGTACTTTGGCCACCTCATGTGAAGAGTTGACTCATTGGAAAATACTTTGATGCTGGGAGGGATTGGGGCAAGAGAAGAAGGGGACGACCGAGGATGAGATGGCTGGATGGTATCACTGACTTGATGGATGCAAGTCTGAGTGAACTCCGGGATTTGGTGATGGACAGGGAGGCCTGGAGTGCCGCAATTCATGGGGTCGCAAAGAGTCGGACACGACTGAGCAATTGAACTGAACTAAACTGAACTGAAGGTCTATGCAAATCAACTCAACTCATCTGCACTCAAGTCAAGAGTGAATAGTGTCAAAGGGAAATTCCTTAGTATTTGTAAGCAAATACTAAGCATGAGTTTTTCTTCTACTGAAGATGAGTAAGCAAAACAACTGAGTCTATGGAAAATGTTTCTGAGAAAGGGAAATACTACTTCCATTTTGGAATCTTGAAAGAAAATTGCCTGGAAAACTATTTAATATCCTCAAAAACAGGAATAAAATACATTCTCTCTAAACAGAAAAAGTTGAGAGAAAGGCTGAAGTTACAGGAAAATACATAGAATAAGATAATTGTTAGGACATTAAGGACATTGTTAGTAACATCCACAGTAGATATCATTTATTAACCATTTAAACTTGTGCCAGGAATTAGCACAAACAGATGTAACCACATTTAATTACAATGCTATTAAGTGGGTATTATCAGTGCCACTTTACAAATGGTGAAACTGAAAATTTAGGGAAGTTCAATAGCATGCCAAATGCCAGATATCTGGTAAGTGGGAGAGCTAGGATTCAAGCTAGAGCTAGTCTATCACCGACTCAATGGACATGAGTTTGAGCAAACTCCAGGAGATGGTGAAGGACAGGGAAGCCTGGCATGCTGCAGTCCATGGGGTTGCAAAGAGTCTGACACAACTGAGCAATTGAACAACAGATAGGATTCAAATCTACTTTTATTCTAAAAGCTATTTATCTGATATGAACTGAATGCTTATGTGTCCCCAAAATCCATCTACTGAATCCTAATCCTCACTGTGGTGGTATTTGGAGGTGGTGCCTTTAGAAGATGAAGGGGTCATAAGAGTGGAGCCCTCATGAATAGGATTAGTGCCCTTTTTATAAAAGAGACCTCAAGGAGCTCCTATCCCTCTTCTGCCATGTGAGGACAGCAATCAGATGGCTGGAAACAGGAAGTCAGCCTTCAGATGCCAAATCTGCTGGTGCCCTGATCTTGTACGCTCCAACCTCCACAACTTTGAGAAATAAATGTTTATGGTTTATAGGGCTATGGTACTTTGATACAACAGTCCAAAATGACTAAGACATCATCCAGCACACAATTAGATTTGAAGGCTACAAACTGAAATGAAAAGTATGATGGTTGAGAGAAGGAAGAACTACAAATTAGATGAAACTGGAATAACAAAATTAAGTAATCAAGTACAGAAGTGCTACCGAGGAAAACTCAATCAGTGATAGAGCAGATAAACTTGAAGAGTTCTTCCTGAATGTAAAGAAAACAACAAAAGGACTAAAAATGCTAATTTGGTAGATGACTGGAGAATGACAAGAATCTTAAGTCAAAAACCACTAGAATAGAAATAATAATCAAACACAGAAATAAAGAAAACTTTTCAAAGTTAAAAAAGATCCTCCCAAAAGAGATCATAGGCAAACTTAGTTAAGATTCTGAACTAGACAAAAATTTTAAGTTGTAAGTTAAAAATTACATAAGCATCTGGTAAGTCAGGCAGGTTATGGGCAAAGGAACAAACTTAGCCTGATGTCAAAGTTCTCTGAAATAAAGTATAGATATAAAGCAACATATTGTACCTCAAGAATTTTATGTGCAACAATTTTACATTGACATATGATGACAAAGGCAATCTTAGATAACCAAGAATTCAGAATATATACAACCCTGCAAGTCCTTCATGAATAAATTACTGAACTCAGATTCTAGTCAGAACAAATATGAATTGAAATTAAGAACTCAAGAACAGACTTTTATAAAAATAGGAGCAGAATAACTGAATCACTCTGCTGTACACCTGAAACCAACACAATGTAAATTGACTATACTCTAATAAAAAATAAAAACAGGACCAGCAGTTATCGCTAAAACCAAGTAAGGAGACTCTTAAGGCACAAGTAAGCAAAAGCCTTAAAAAAAAACACAACAAATAATATTTTAACTTTAATAATAACCTGAACATAAACACTCAAATTATTTAATAAGAGACAAAAAGTGCAAATGGGCAGAAGAAATAGAATTAGAAAGGTAGAAAAGTTTATGCTAAATTTAAGGGGAGAAGGACTCAACAAATACTGCTTCCTTTCGGCCTTTAAAAATCATAGAATTCTAGACTGAAGAATATTTTCTGAAAATGTATAGGTTACCAACTGCAGAAGTAAAAATACAATGTATACTATCCAAAGCAAGGGTGAAAATAACCAGAGAAAACATAATTCATACAGCAAAGAGAGAGAGGGAAAACAAAAGAAGGAAGCATAAATTTAAGGGAAACTGAAACAGATGACATCAGGGGTGACAAAGGAAAAAGTAGCTTACCAAGTGAACCCAGGATGAGCAGAAATGTTAAGATCCACACAAGTATTCTCGATATATACCTGATTATCACCATCAAAATCATGGACAGAACTGTAGGGAAGATAAAGGACACACAGAATATCATTTGAAACCATTAGAAAATACAAAGAGAAACTCTTTCAATTGTTTTCTCCTAGGGAAAATAATTTGTTGCTATTGACAAGTTCATGACCCCAATTTTTGGTAAGAATGGAAATTGGCTGCTTTTATATTTGGACTTGAGTACTTGTGTCACTTGAACAGCATCACTTAAAACCAAAAGCACTTAACTGTGGCTTGATAAACGACAGAACAGAATACATGCAAATGCATATGGTGATTCAAAGACAGCACAGAACTGTTATGGATTCACCACGGGAAGACATCAGAACTTGCATGCAAACAGAAATGGCAACACACAAAGTGCAGAGAATGTCATGCCATGTTCGTGACCAGAAAATTACCAAACACAGACAGAGATCAGTTAAATTAAATGCTACACTCCCTTGTGCCATCTATGCGTTTCAGGACCAACTTCTCGGATGTTTGTTTTAGCCAACAAGTCAGATGGTATATTATCTTTTTCTGTTTTTTTCTCCTCTAAAACTCCAAGATGTGGTCTGACTCTATAGAATAATACCCTGAAAACTACTGAAGTCAAAATTCCTGACCTTACTTCTCAACTGGGGTCAGGAGTCTTGATTGAGAAGCTCTTCAAAAAGGAGCAAAGCTTAGTTGAGTTATTTAGCCAACTCCTATACCCACCCCAATGTGACAAAATCTTGAGTGAAAAAATCTCAAAACAAAAAACTGAGAGGATTTAACCCTTGCATAGGGAAATTAATTTCTGAAATCATAATTTGTTTATCTCTAATTATTTAAAGTCTTGTTTCACAAACAAATGAATAAAGATCTTAAACCTCAAAAAGAAAACTATTCTAATAAAAAATGGAATTCCAACGATTTAACAACATTATCAGCACTACATTTCTAGGTTTGGATTTTTTTTTTCTTGGTTCAAGTATTCAACTATTTCAGAAATCAAATAATTTTTACATAAGGCTAGACTAATAGTCAAGTTTTCTTGGGCCATTTGCAAAGCCAACTAAATGTTTGGGATCTGTGACTAGGTAATGTTATTGAGGTACTCACATTTGCAATAAATGTACAGGAACCAAAAACAGATGGGAGCGTTTCAAATATCACAGAAATAGCTTTTCATATGGACAGCATTATTTCAACTGAGTCAAGTACTACCTAAGCAAAAAGAAAATACTCTCTAATGACAAGACAGAAATACAGCTAGTCTTCTCAATGACTATAATTGGTGTTAACAGGCATAAACACTCATTTTACATATATAACGAAATAGTTCTTTGGTTCCTACTACAGTTCACTTCTTCCATATAAAAAAGTCTATAAATTCTGATATGGCTACATACAGTTCTAGGATAATATAGGGAACTTAAAACTTGAAAATCACATTTATTTATTTATTTTATTACCTATTTATTGACCAAAAACCTCACTGGCTAACAAGTGGAGAGTTCCTAATTTTTCCAGCAATACAGTAACATTAATTGTATCAATGAAAAAACTGTATAATCCAAATGTAACCTATCAGAAATTTATGGGTTTTGATGGAAATATATGAGAATATATAACCTCTTTTTATAAGCAAGTAAGCCTTTTGGAATCATAAGTAAAAACAAAGGGGTGCTGACTCATTAAAAGAAGCCTCCTATTATCATACTAAATGTTATTATAGACTTAGTAACCAATGTTTGGGAATATACCAGTTTTCTCCAATGAGAGAAAAAGAAGGGAAATGAGTTTCAGATATATATATATATTCCTTTAAAAATATGTGTATACTTATAACTATATATAATCTGAAACAATTATTTTGGCTATGGGAAGTTAAACAATTTACAAGTATCCCCAGCAGTATTCATATTTTGGTTAAAAGAACAGTCTTCTACTGTAATACTATGTAATAGCTAATAATGAGAAAAACAATTACCTAGTGATAACAAGCAAAGTCCCAATATAATTTCTTTGCTGGTCATTACTCCACTAATCAGCCTGTGTAAGACACTATTGTCACTGACAAAGGTGATCAGGGCCTCTGCAAACTTGGCATAGCAGGAAATGTTCACAGGAGCACAGCGATGGAAGAATGGAATAGGTGCACTGGTGACACAAGAAAAAAAAATCAGAAAAAAAATTACTCCTACTTAATATAAATGCCACATCAAACACACAAATGAAAGGTGAATATGACTGCAATACACTCCACCCTCCACACATCATATGGGAGCTAAGAGCTGTGAGCTTAATGCTATGAAGATGACTGTCATGGGGCGTGATGCAAATCTTACCACAAGCTTATCAAAGAGGGTGGAGTGCATATTCCAACAGAAGACATTACCCTCCCCTTCTGAAAAGAAACACACACACATATACACACATACACAACTACCAAAAACAAAACCAAACACTTAACCTCCTCGGCCTACACATCTATCAATCAAGAGGCAGATGACAAAACTTACAAACATATACTTTATTGAACTCAAAATTAATTTTTGCCATAAGCTATTTAAAAATAAAAAAGCATATACTTTTGCTTGAAATGTGCCACCATTAATAGAGTATTTGCTCTATCAGAACAACATACAAAACCTTAGATTAAAAAAGGTATTTGAGGCACCAGTTTAATAACTCATACAAAGTAGTCATACCAAGGCATCAACATACAGCAGAATACGCAGCTGTTTGAAACAATAACTATGAATGCTAGCATATGGAAGAACTTATAACAATACAAGGAAAAAAAATGAAAACCTTATATCTAATGTGATAATTACATCTCTGTATTAAAGATCTAAGAATGAGAACGGGGAAAAACTCTAAAGAAAAATCTCTGCTTTGTTATATTCATGGGATTATGGACTATTTTCTTTTCTTTTTATATGTTATTATTATTAGGAGATTATTTGTGTCCAAAAATGAATCAACTATATCAGGTTTATACTGACTGCAGCTCTTACTTGTGAAGGAACATAGCTATGTATAAAGCATGGTAGAAGTATAGTTTGTTATAACATGGTTCTATTTTAGCTTCTGAAAGCATGTGTGCATTTAATTAATGAGAGATTTTAAGCAAAGCTCTATGAACATGCCCTCAGTTACAATTTGTTCGAATTCTAAAAGAGCCCACATGTGTCCCTATGCACAACACATATTTACACGTGCATTAAGTTAAAATTTAGTCATTACTAACATGAATCCCGCATTTTCAGAATTATGTATAGGACTCTCAGTCATGGTTCTAACATAACTTTTTTGACTGGACTGATGTAAGTGTGTTCTCATTCTTGACTGGTACTGTATTTTGGTCAAATTGGTGAACAGATTACATGGTTGAGCACCAAATTCCAGAAGTCTCTAATCTCAGCAAAGCAACTTTGTATGACCTGAAGCAAAACACTGTTTTTGTTTCCTTCCTCAAAAAACAGTAAGAATGCATCTTTTGAAGTAAGAATATAAGTGAACTATATATTGATTTTCCTTCAATATTGGTACATGAGCACCATTGGGAGTAAGAATAAACATCTTCCATGCTGTTAAACTTTATGGAGCAATAAAATAATGTAATTTTAAAGATCTAGCCTTATCTTACTTATGCTTTAGAGTAAAATATATCCAAAAATGACAATGATAGGCATGCTTATTTTTTAAAACTGCTTCCAAATACAAATGTGGGTGTATTTGTATATACCTCCAAATGGTGTTGGTGAAAGACAATGCCAAAGATTTGATATTTTGACACAAACTGCAGAAAGCCAGAGCATTCTGATTATGCTTGAATTACAGGTATGTAAGTCACCATTTTTTGATCAAAAGTTGTTTCATTAATGATTTGAAAATATATTAAGTTATAGATTGCTTTTAGATAAAATAGATTTAGTTAGAAATACTTTAAGAATCAAAAAACATTAACAAGTTCTTACTCAGTGGAGACTAACCTGGGACAGAAACCTTTAAACTAACAACTGTGTTGTGACCTACAACTGCTTTTTTCCTGATACTGTCCTTGCCAGGTTAATGTCCCTGTCTAAGGACTTCTAACCATATTTTAAGCCTGGTTCTCTATCCTTCAAAACTAAAGTCCTCTCTGGTCTATGAATGTCTACATCTTCATCTGCTTTATTTATTATCCTAAAATCTCTGATGTCAACTCTGTTTAACTCACCTGCCTCCAACCTTGAACATAAAATACATCCACCTAAGAACACTGATGTTCTGTTTGTAATTTCCACCAATTTTCTTGGTCTTACTCCCATTTTCCTTTTTCCTGTCATGTACCCATAAACCTCACACTCTGCCAAGAAGTGGCTCCTCCTAAATCTCCCATATCCTAACAGGATGTTGATATATTTTTTATAATCAGATAGAAATACACATCATCTCCAAAAGGGAGTGGAACCTGTGACAAAGGAAACTGGACTTGGGTTTAGAAGCCCTGGGTGATTCTCCTAATATTATATAGCTGCAGGTCACTATGTCTTTCTGCTTTTCTGTCCCTCCATCTGTCAGCTGAAAGGGTAGGAGTAAGATCTCTGTAAGTCTTTTCACATCATCTTCATCATCATGTTACTCACAAGTCAATGATTCTAAATTAATATAAGCAGGATGCCCAGTAGCTTTAGCTTTTTTCTGCTTTTCAAACTTAAAACGAGGATAGCTGATTTGAAAAGGGAAGAATTATAGTCTTAAAATTCTAAGCCTTCATTTTTATTTAAGGGGAAAAGCTGAGTGATATCAGCTCTGAACTTACCCTTTCAAGTCATTTGTATACTGTATATAAACACTTGGTCAATTAGAAAGAATACTTTTATAAGTATCCTTCAAAGAAGTGGAGTAAAGTAACAACAGCTTGTTGCTTTATAATTCAATCTATGTCAGTTAAAAAAAAAATCTGACAGCTCTAAAATTAAAGGTATAAAAATAGCACAAGCTGATTAACTACATTGTCTATCTGATGGTCAAAATGGTCAAAGACTGTTCTTGTGGTAAGGAATAACAGGTAAATCTAGTGTTACAGAATAAAAGAAATAGAAGGCAAACAGAAGAGAAGATAACATTTGGACACAACAGCAAAAATGAAATTAAATACTTAGCTTCAAAATAAAAAGTATTAGATTCCTTTGTCATTCTTTATTCTCAATTCAACTCTTTCCCAAACAAAAACAACTTGACCAGTCACAAGTTTTTAATACTTGAATTGCTTTACTATTTAAAAATTATAAGTAATCATGGCATTGAAATGGTTTGTCTTATATTTTACCACTTAAATCCCATGTGATATAATGAATTTAAGACGAGCTATCTGATTTTGTATATCTCTCAGAAAAATTACACTTCGGAGAGCCTAGTACATGAGATCATTTCTACTTTAGTGTCTAACCCAAATGACACACTCTGTGCTTCTTAATTAAGAGGAAAAGCATAAAGAATTCTGTTTATAGAAAGTCTTCTACCTTTTCAAGCCCACAGAATATTGAATCTTTAAGAAGTCAATGTCATCCCATTAGGAACTAACTGATGCTGTTTCACATTATTGAAACATTAGTCAACAAGAACAAATGAATTTATAATGAGTCTTTTAAAGATTTTTTAAATTAGCCACTCATAAGAAAACTGTATCTTACCTTGGCAAACATATTGCCATTTATCTGCCTTTAAGTCCAGATTATCACAGTTAATGAGCTCCATCAAAGTATGATGACAAACATATGCCTTCCTTCATAAGATGGAAGTCTGCACCTCACACAACTATTTCAAACCTCCAGGTTATAAATAAGCCATTACACTTGATTTCTAATTAAATTCTTTTTAAGAAATAAAACAATTAAAAAAGGTTCTGGCAATATCTCTATAGCATAGCAAAGGCAGGAAATAAGTAATCAAGAATCTAATGGCACTATGCAGTGATGTTCATGTTTCATTTTTTTTCTTTTCTCTCCTCTTTCATTTCTATACTCCCTTTCCCCCACTTCAAACTAACTGTGGTATAGACTTTACAAGATCTTAAATTCAAATTCTGATTCTCAACAGTTAGTTGTGTGACTTCGAGCAATCTATCTAACCTTTCTCTTATAAGGGACAATATCCTTACAGGGTTTTGAGAGAGTTCAATGAGATAACACGAGAAACTTAAAACAGTGCTTGATACCCAATAGATGATTTGTAAGTGTTAATTCACCTTGATCTTCACTTAAAAATATAGATATATAGTATTTTTTTTCATGACTATTAGTTTCTTAGTTCTGTATCATGTTAATTCTCCAACACTTAGTGTCCTTTCTGGCATCTGAAAGTAACAAAATAAATGTTTGTTTGATGAATAAGCTGAAGTTATGAACTCTGTTTCTAGTACTGCAGTTTTCTCTAGCTATACTCAGAACTTTAAGCATTATAAATATATAGGCTGGCTAGAACTCCATATGGCTACCATGTTCAGCATATCACCAACAGAGTTCTGAATCTGGATACAATATGGCCCTTTCTAGGCACTGGTTTGTAAAATTCAAAAGCTCTTAGGAAGAGTAACCATTTGGCAATTGTGTGGCACTAGTGTTTCACTGCAAATTAGTTTACCACTGTTTTTCTTTAAAATAGACACTACCTTCATCTGCAGAAAGTTCCTGAGTACCCAGGACGGATGAGGAGATGGGAAGGTTTTAGACGTTGATATAGATAATACTCTGAGCCAAACACCAAGCACAATTTAACACATAGTATCTTATTTAATTCTTACAGCAATTTCATGCAAGAGGTATTGATATTTCCACTTTATATATGAGGAAACTTGGTTTACTAAGAGCTTAACAGACTTGTTTATGCTGAGAGCCATATGCCTGCATCACAGGTTTGCCTAGTGTTAGTCAGAAGTGTTAGTACGTATAAAAAAGTCAATCATAGTCCCTACTCTTTTTAAGGACAGAGACTAGATCTTACTCATCTTTGGAGATTTGGTATCTATGTGTGAAACAGGGTAGTGACCTAAATTTTTTATTAAAACAAATTTATTGTTTTCTGATCCTTTGACTTTGCTTTCCAGATACTAGATTTACTATGTACAAGGTCTTGATTTGCCTTCCTTCTGTCAATTATCTCTTCTCATTTACTTTCCAAAAAGGTGAGTTCAGACAAAAGTGATAGATTGTAAACTACTAACATAAGTTAAGCATGCTGCTGCTGCTGCTGCTAAGTCGCTTCAGTCGTGTCCGACCCTGTGCGACCCCATAGACGCCAGCCCACCAGGCTCCCCCGTCCCTGAGATTCTCCAGGCAAGAACATTGGAGTGGGTTGCCATTTCCTTCCCCAATGCATGAAACTGAAAAGTGAAAGTGAAGTCGCTCAGTCGTGTCCGACTCTTAGCGACCCCATGGACTGCAGCCTACCAGGTTCCTCCGCCCATGGGATTTTCCAAGCAAGAGTACTGGAGTGGGGTGCCATTGCCTTCTCCTAAGTAAAACATGAGGATCTTTAAATAATGTATAAACATTTATATAAGCAGTTTTCAGACAGTATAGATTTATCATTGCATCTTGGATTACTAAGACATTAGTGGATAACCATGCTACCAAGCCTGTCCATCTCTAACATTCAAGCCCCTAATTCTATGTTTTCTGTCCTAGTGAATGCTTTTAGGATGCTGTACATGAGACATCCGTGAGTATGCAGCCAAGACTGGATCACCCAGCATAACCAGGAACAGGGAGTCCTCAACATGGTAGAGTCAGAGGTCAGAGGTGCAGAAGGATATGCAGTATGAACTGCCCTCTCCCCTAAACCCACGTGTATTATACTAGAGCAGGCAACTTCACTCTCATACCACGGCTTTTTCATACCTATTATATTTATGCCTTAAAATAGTGACTCTATACTCAAATATGCATTTAAAATAGGCGTTAGCAGTTGAGTAGATAAGAGAACAGAGCTTTTCTTATTTTTACATTGATAATTTTCTCTTTTCTTTATTGTCACAGCCTCCCTAATATTCTCAATTTTCATGACTGGAGTCTCCCTACCTATTGGTCTAAGCAGATAATTTGTAGGTCCTTCCTATTTAGTATCTTTTAAAACAGTCCCATTGTTTTTACGTCTGTAGGCTTTAAATTTTAACTTCAACAGCAACTTGACAAAACTAAAAGAGCAGGAAATCAATTAATATGTCCTTGTCAACTTTTCAACAGAAAATTTCAAATTCAAGTTAATGAAGCATAAGTAATACCCCTAAGTCAGTTGAAAGAAAGGTGACATAAGATAAGAATTTTAACCAATAGCTTTCTATAATATACTAAGATACAATAAAAAGTGGTTTTGACTCAGTATCCCTGGGAAATATTCATGTCATACATGGTTAGTGATATATGCTAAGGTTCTTAAGATCAGATATACTCCAAATAGTATATACCTAATTCTGAAGATATATTCTACAGTGCTTGAGAAGCTATTTCCTTTTTTAAAAAATCAATTTATAATTTTAAAATTTGCCTCACTTAAAACTACTCTGAGATCTGTCCAAAAAAATAGAAAAGATAAAAGAAATATCTAAGGAATTCCCCGGCATCCCAGTGGTTAGGACTTCATGCTCTCATTGCTAAAGGCCTTGGTTGATCCCTGGTCAGGGAACTAAAACCCCAGAAGCCCAAATCTGTGTGACATGGCCCCAAATTTTAAAATTCTTTCAAATAAACAATATTTCTTTGTTTGTATCCATTACATATAGTAGGTACTTAACAATAAATGTTTGTTGATTAGGACAAACAGCTTATTACAGAGAAAGTACCTACAGGATATAGCCAGAATTAAAGTATGGAGACTAATCACTGGCATATTTTTAAATTTATAAGGGTAATTTAAAAATAATACCAGTTAGGATGATCAACTTCAAAGAAACTTCAAAGAATCTTTTGAAACTGTGAGACCTGACTTCCAAATTTTGCTATAAGTTTTATAGTATCAACAGCTTTCTATACTTGAAAACTATGACATTAAAAAAGTGAGGGACTTCCCTGGTGGTCCCATGGTTAAGCCTCTGCCCTTCCACTGCAGGGTGCATGGGTTCAATCCTTGGTAGGGGAACTAAGATCCCACATGCCACTAGGCGTGGCCAAGAAATAAATAAATTAATTAATTAAAAAAATTTCTTGAAGTGAGCCCCCCAAAGAAATTTAAAGTATTTGAGAACGAGAAATGTTGTTTGCCTGTGTGTATGTGTGTACTTTAAAATAATGTGAAATTCATGTTGTCATTTCTATTACTTCTTTAAAAATTGTAAAAGTACTGAAACTGGGCAACAGGTATCATCAAGTCACTCTTTTCTCACAACATATACAGTTTAAAACCTACCTACAAAAACAAAAGTTACAAGTTAATGAAATACAATAAAATTTACCTCGCTGGAACAGGTAGTTTGGGGCAAAGACCTTTTGCTTTTGATGATGCATATTCAGAAGGCTTTAGGTCATAGCTGCATAGTGCTGAGCCTGTTGAAAGAAAAGCTATATGTTAGCTAGCAGAACAGAGTCTGAATAAATTCTTTTCTAAATTCATTTTAATTTTATTTTATAGGTTAATATTAATTCAACATATACAACTTTCAAACATTATAGAACTAATAAAAGTTTGATTTGGTCTAATAGTATCGATCCTCAATCATTTGAAACAGACTCTTCTCTGGAAACTTATATGCAAAGCTCAATTAACAGTATTAGGGTAATAACAGTAAATACTAGAGCATCTTCACTGAGTGTCATATGTAAGGCCCTATATAACATACACACACACATATAATTTTATAAAGAGTCAACTTTCATTGTAACTGACCCAACTCTGTCCAGAAATGTCTTCAAACAATGGAAAAAACTAACATGATAAAAATTCTCCAGAAGAAACCAAGAGTTTTTGCCAGCCCTAGTGCTTCTGAGGGTTAGGCTGAAACCAGCCCATTTGTGAGGCTCGTTCGGTTCCCCATGCAGGTTTCTCATCCCAAGAGAACGGTTGGGATGAGCAAAGGACCCATTTCCTCCTCCCATCATGCTGTGAACTCGCTGGTGGGGTGAACTTCTTCTCTCTCATATATATAAATTATATAATTTACTTTAACTTTACTAGGCAGGCATTATTAAGCCCACTTAACAGAGGATAAAATAGAGGCTAAGCGATAAGGTAAATAACTGACATAGCTAATAATCAGTAAAGCTGGGATTAAACCCTAGATCTCTCTGGCTACAAAACTCCTCTTCAACTACATATGTCATCTCTCCTTCCTATGCTTTCTACTACTAAATATTGAAGATTACTTCATATAGCACATAGTATTCAGATAACACATTACTTTTTCCTTATGTAAGAGGCATGAGACAGTAACTGTAAATAAACAGAACTAACTGATCAAATCAATCAATTGATCAAAGAGTCTCAGTTTTCAGATAGTTTAAAACAGCTTAAATTCAGTCTTAGATTGGTTATTTTCTGACTACATGGCCAATACATACATACATATATATATGGGCTTCCCTGGTAGCTCAGCTAAAGAATCTGTCTGCATTATAGGAGACCCCAGTTCGATCCCTGAGTTAGGAAGATCTGTCAGAGAAGGGATAGGCTACCCACTCCAGTATTCTTGGGCTTTCCTGGTGGCTCAGTTGGTATCTGCTTAGAATCTGCCTGCAATGTGGGAGATCTGGGTTCAATCCCTGGACTAGGAAGATCTCCTGGAGAAGGGAATGGCTACCCACACTCCATTATTTTCACCTGTAGAATAGTCCACAGGGTCATAAAGAGTTGAACACAACTGAGTGACTTTCACTTTCATTTATATATATATATATAATTTGGATGGATACAGTACACCAAATCCTTGATTAAGTCTTATCCAAACAACATGCTAATTTTTCAATATGGCAACTATGATAAAGTTCATTGTACAAAGACATTGTTAGCTAGGGACATTTAGGCTTTAGTTCTAATTTTGCTCAGACCAATTATATTATATCATGTAAACTGTTTGTATTTCATTATTGAAGTTCTTACTAGGTTACTAATTTGGGCAAATACTTTATTATTAAATACAAATAGAATGGCTTTGCATTTATATTATAGCAATAATGAGATTTTATAGTGTATCACATGGAATATGTTTAAAATATAATGTGAAGGCAGACTTTAACACTGAATTAATTGTGAAAACATCATGTGAGGACATGAGAAGGAACTAGAATGGAATACAGAAAAAAAGATTTGTTGGGACAACAAAATGGAGAGGTTTATTTCATTTACATCTTATACTTTCAATTTACATCTTATACTTTCAATCAAAAGAGTTTGAGAAAGCCACAAACCTGCACTACATCAGTAATGCTGCCCCCAAACCAACCTGTTAAGTGTTTGAATATGTGGGCTTAGTAGCATATTTACATAAATACATGTAGCATCTACTTTATATCAAAATATCTCAGGTAACTGGGCAGTGTAAAATAATTTTAAAGAGATACTTGAAAGTTGCATGGCATTGTTCTTCAAGATTCTGCAGCTCTTAAGACAGACTCAATAGGAAACTAAGTTTCTAAAATTGTTTTCTATCATTCTCTTCCATTTTAATGACTTAGTTAAAAATGAATATTAAGCATCCAACTTCTAAAATTAGGCTTTCATGTTTAAAGGTAATACCACTAGATACTATTTATAGCAATTTTAGAGAAAATATGACAGCCATGGCAAGCAAACACTTTAGATTAATTGTAAAATAGTTGGAGTCCTATTACAGAATTGCTCAAGAAAAAATAGCCTCTGTGCCAGTAATTGCAGGGCAAGCACCCAATGTGACCATCAACTTCCTGATCTGAATTGTCAACTTACTTCTTTCAGAGTCCAAGATGGAATTGATTTGCACAACACGAAAGGCCCTAACTAAAGCATATTGTGTCAGTGCTGTCAAACACACTGCTCCATTTGAATTCAGTGAACATAATCTTCATCCCCACCCTTTTTTCATTTTAAAAAAGGAGGTCAGCAGGTGCAACAGAGTTCAATTTTATAAAGACTTTCCCAGGATAGTGCTCAATGAAAGGATAATAGCCTTATCTCTGCTGGTATTCTGGGACAGAGGCCAGTACTAAACAGATCCTGTACTAAATAGATTAAAGGAAAAAGATCTTTACAATGTGCTGGTAGTAACAATCAGAAGAAACCTTATATTGCTTCCTATTCAAAGGACTGATGGACAGAGAAGCCTCAATGAAGAACATTAAAACAACCCAGAAATGGCCAATGTTTTACAATTGTTTCTCTTTTCATGTGTATTGCTAATGTATTTTTAGTGAACTCTTAAGGTAGTATCTATTTTATTTTATTTTTTTGTAATAGAAGTATAGACATAAGATGTTTGGTTATAAACAGCAAGACAATATTTTTCTTCTACTGCAAAAAACAGGGAAATACCGTGCTAGAGTAATGAAAAGTCTAAAGCAAAGAAGAGAAGCTTATCAAAACCATATCAGAGGCAATTCATGCAACTCAGCCAATGTTATTCAAAAGCCATCAGAATGAATGATATAAGGAACCTAACTTGGGTATATAAGCATTTATCTTGGTAAACAGTTGCTATAGTCCCCAGAATGTTAACTACTAAAATATTTCAAATGTCTTATAATAGTTAATTATTTATTTTTTAGCTCAATATCACTTATAACAACTTCACTAAGAGATATGTTTCCATCACCATGCTCCAAACATTACAGATGAAAAAAAGCAAGTCATATTTCCAAGGGCTTTTAGGAGATCACTGACAAACTAAGCAATAGAATTCTTTATCTGCAGCCTACAATGCTTCTTCTGTGTCTTTCCTAATAATCATAATCAGACAAGTATTCAACATGCTCCTGAGAAAAAAATGTATATTTCACAGACACTGCAAAGATAATACGTTTGAAAAACATTTTTTTCCATCAGTTCAGTTCAGTTCAGTTGCTCAGTCATGTCCGACTCTTTGCGACCCCATGAATCGCAGCACGCCAGGACTCCCTGTCCATCACCACTCCCAGAGTTCACTCAAACTCACGTCCATTGAGTCGGTGATGCCATCCAGCCATCTCATCCTCTGTCGTCCCCTTTTCCCCCTGCCACCAAACCCTCCCAGCATCAGGGTCTTTTCCAATGAGTCAACTCTTTGCATGAGGTGGCCAAAGTACTGGAGTTTCAGCTTTAGCATCATTCCTTCCAAAGAACACCCAGGGCTGATCTCCTTTGGAATGGACTGGTTGGATCTCCTTGCAGTCCCAGGAACTCAAGAGTCTTCTCCAACACCACAGTTCAAAAGCATCAATTCTTTGGCGCTCAGCTTTCTTCACAGTCCAACTCTCGCATCTATACATGACCACTGGATTCCATCACCCACTCTCTAAACCTGCTCTGCCTTTCCCGTTTTAAATCTACCCTAGGTAATGGCTCTACCATTCATAAAATTCCCAAGATGAAGTATGGAAGTCATTCTGTATCTTCTTTATCTACATCTTCCATTTACGTCTTCTCATACTATTCAAGAGATTCAAGATACCAAGTCCTGACAATCAGACCTTTCTATGTCATTTTTTTAAAATAATTTTTATTTAGTTATTTGTTTTTGACTGCATTAGGTCTTCGTTGCTGCACACAGGCTTTCTTTTTGCTGCGACGTACGGGCTTCTCATTGCTGTGGCTTCTCTTGTTGCAGAGCACGGGCTCCAGGGCACTCAGGCGTCAGTGGCTGCTGTGCACAGGCTCAGCAGTTGTGCACACAGGCTCAGCTGCCCTGCAGCACACAGGATCTTCTCAGATCAAACCTGTGTCCCTTGCGTTAGCAGGCGGATTCTTCACCACTGAGCCACCAGGGAAGTCCTAGATCTATGTTATTTCAGACCATCATGATCTCTTATTGGGTCAGTTAAACTACTCTCTCAGAGGGTTTCTTACCTCCATCCTGCACAGAACCTTCAGAATGATTTCAGTAAACTTAGGATTCGTTTATTATACCTCTGCTCTCAGGACAAATTCCAAACTCCTTGGCTTCAAGGCCCTCCTAAGGCAGGCTTCTACCTAAAACCCCAGGCTCATTAATAAACTACTTATAATTCTTGCGGTTTCTCAAGCTTCCAGGCTTTTTCACATGCTAGTCCCTCTGCTTGAGCTGTCCTTTCCTAACTAGCATCTGAAAGAGTGTTCAAGTTTGAGGGGAATTTCTACAAACTACAAGCTTTACCCCCTCCGTCAAGTCTTATCTGATGCACCCAAACAAAGCTATTTACTTCTTAGCTCTATTATAAAACACATATTATTTTATAATTTTTTAGTTTACATATCATTTCTATCTTTAGAATGTGAGCTCTTTGAGAAATGGGATCTTATGCCTAAAAAATACCTGGAATTTCTATTTCCTGGCACACAGACAGCACTCAAAAGCCATCTGTTGAATAAAACAGATATCCTGATTAACAACAACAAAAAAGAATTGTTTTAACCTCTTATATTTTGGTGTTATATGTTATATATAATGATATATGCTTTTCACCATTCACTACAAAGTATACTATCTAAAACAGGATTTCTAAACCTTGGTATTAACACAATTCTCAGGCAGTTCTTGCTTGTAGGGAGCTGACTTGTGCATTTGTAGGATGTTTATCAGCAACCCTGGTCTCTGTCCACTAGATGCCAGCAGCCTCCCTGTAACCTCTCACCCAACTGTGACAACCAAAAAAAAAAAAAGTCTCCTGACACTACAAAACATCCTGGACAGGGGAGAGGGAGGAGGTAGCTGTGGCAGGTGCAAAAGTCACCCTTAGTTAAAAAATACTAGTCTAAAACATGAAATTATTTGAAATAAAGAGTTGGCATTGGCGGCTAATTCTTATTTTAAAATTTTGTTTGATTTACTATCTCAATAACATTTTTAGGATACACCAAGAGGAAAAAAATAGTCCTTAAAACACATGGTTTAGAAAATTGTAGTTAATAAAAAAGAAAATCTTTCAATGCAGAAGTTTTTATTATTAAGAACAAATGACGTGAATATGAATTCAATGAATTTAATTCCTTTCTAAGTAGGAAAGCATTCTGTATTTATATGCCAGAAAAGAGCAAGACAATTTTCCAATTTCCATTTCTAGTAACCAATAAAAAGGATGGACATATCTGCAATTCCCAAGAAGCACTATTAACTAGCTGGAGATATGGCATCTGTGATCACTATGGGCACATACTAGGTACACAATAAATATCTGCTGAGGGAATTAACTTTGGCCATCTTTGTACAAGACTCCTACTGTATTTCAGAGGATAAAGAGAAGTTTATCTGTCTACTCTAACGCAAGCTCCTTACACATGGCGACTATACCTTGTTTTTGTCTTTCTGGTACATATTTAATGGGTACTAATTAATTATTTGTTGAATAAAGTAATTACTTAGTATTATATTACTAAACTTAAGAATTTCCCCCTCTTTTTAACAGTCAAGACTCCCTTGATGATCTCTGATTTGGAGGCAATTAAATCAATTGCTACAGTTGTTCATTTCACTCATTTATAAATGATAACCAATCTTTTGATATACTGTGGCCAAAAAGAATCCATACTAAGCAACTATACTCCAGTGAAAGTTAAAAAAAAAGAATCCATACTAATTCTGTGGTTTAAGTTATAGAGTAACTGACTGGTAAGAAAAAAAAGGCAAACAATAATCTGATTGCCTATTCATACTAACTCTACACTAACCAATTAGATAACAATAATCAAAAGGCTTGTTAGTTATTCACATATTTTATCTGAATGGATCACATACTCTCTCATGATTTTCACCAATGATCACTGAAAGCACCAATCCGTATGGCTCACCTCAAAATGTGAACATGGCCCAAACGGCAGGTCATAAAGCACTCTGAATTTATACAAGATACAGTACATTGAAGAAGAACTCAAGTAGGAGAGCTATAAACCGGACACAAAAGAAAAATAAGAAACCAGCCATTTTACTACAGTGTTAGGGAAAACAAAATAATATTGATATAACAGTTTGATAAGAGTAATACAAGAAATAATACGGAATTCCATGTAAAATACCAGCACCAACTAAGAATAAGCAGTCAGCCCTCAACTTACAGATTATTCTCATTTCTAAACTTTTGTTTAGAATTTAGACTGTATGTGGAAAGAATAAAATGACATGCAAAGCATGGGCATGGCACATGCTGCTGTGCACAGCACAAATAGGTATTATAAATATGTTGAAACAAAACACAGAGCTTTAGTCTGATTCGCCTATTCAGACTCAAATGCCCAAGCTGAACATCAGGGACAGTGGAGTAAAGTGAACGGTGGACTATGGACCAGAGGTGGTGGTAGGACCACAATCAGAAGAGGGAGAGGAAGAGGAAGAACATCTGAGCAGGTATCATCTTCCCTTCCCTTCACCATCTGTCATGGTTTGAGCCCAGCGGATGATCTGGCTGGGCTGAGATGAAAGTTTCATGCAAAGCTGAAGTTAGTGTCAGAGGGAGGAAGATTCCTACCCATCCCATACAATGTATACAATTTTGAGTTTTCCAAAATAATGATAGTAAAGGAGGAAATAAACTTGTTCATCAGAAATGGCAGGAAAGGAAAGTTGATGGATTCATGCTCTGCTGGAAAATAAGACCTCAGATGGGAGCTCTCACCAGATGGTTTTTGTTTCCTCCGTAGAGCATAAAGGTTAGGAAAGAGGAAGAAAAAGAGACTTAAGAAAAGAAAAGCATGAATAATCACTTGGAGAGTATGAATAAGAGAGACAAATAAATGAATAAGATGAATTATTTAGAGATGAATAAAAAGAACTGATTTCACAGCAATTCTAGTGCAGTTCAGTTCAGTCGCTCAGTCGTGTCCGACTCTTTGCGACCCCATGAATCGCAGCACGCCAGGCCTCCCTGTCCATCACTATCTCCCAGAGTTAACTCAGACTCATGTCCATCAAGTTGGTGATGCCATCCAGCCATCTCATCCTCTGTCGTCCCCTTCTCCTCCTGCCCCCAATCCCTCCCAGCATCAGAGTCTTTTCCAATGAGTCAACTCTTCGCATGAGGTGGCCAAAGTACTGGAGTTTCAGCTTTAGTATCATTCCTTCCAAAGAACACCCAGGGCTGATCTCCTTTAGGATGGACTGGTTGGATCTCCTTGCAGTCCAAGGGACTCTCCAGAGTCTTCTCCAACACCACAGTTCAAAAGCATCAATTCTTCGGCGCTTAGCCTTCTTCACAGTCCAACTCTCACAGCCATACATGACCACAGGAAAAAGCATAACCTTGACTAGACAGACCTTTGTTGGCAAAGTAATGTCTCTGCTTTTCAATATGCTATCTAGATTGGTCATAACTTTTCTTCCAAGGAGTAAGCATCTTTTAATTTCATGGCTGCAGTCACCATCTGCAATGATTTTGGAGCCCAGAAAAATAAAGTCTGACACTGTTTTCACTGTTTCCCTATCTATTTCCCATGAAGTGATGGGAGCAGATGCCATGATCTTCATTTTCTGAATGTTGAGCTTTAAGCCAACTTTTTCACTCTCCTCTTTCACTTTCATCAGGAGGCTTTTTAGTTCCTCTTCACTTTCTGCCATAAAGGTGGTGTCATCTGCATATCTGAGGTTATTGATATTTCTCCAAGCTAAACAGTTTACCTGCTGGTGGCAATTCACATGGATACAGAGTTGAGCAAAGGATAATGTGTTAAGAGAATGAGAAATTATTCAGTGGCAGTAGAGATGAAGAGGGACATTCAGTCTATTATTCTCTCAAAAAACATGAATCATTGCTATGTGAGATCCTATATTAGGGCTTGGATATTCAGAGATAAATAGAGGATGATTCTGTCCGCAGGAAAGTCCTGCACCACTGCAGCAAGATGATAAACAAAGCACCAAAGAAGTTTAACACTGAATCCTAATGGTATCTGGCACCTCTGATTTTTAAAGGCAATTGTTAAATTGTTTTATTCTCTAGCACCACATATTTATGATATTTATGTCTGTATATGCTATGGCTCAAAATAATGAAATGCACATTTATACATCTATCAATCAATTGATGTACAAAAACATACTTTTATATTCATCTGAAATCTGTCTTTTAAAGCTCCCTGTAATATGGCAATATCTCTACATAATCAATCTAATTTTCAGCTATTTCTTCCAAGCTTTCTATTCTAGTCAGACATACTTGACAGAAGTATTCCACAAACTTAAGCGTCCAAGAAAACAACTCCTCTTTCTTGTCCAAAAGAAACAAAGAATGGAGGAACTATCATTTGCCTGATAAATGCATTTCTTACGTTACTACAGGAACTAAGAGTTTTCCTTATACTGATTTCAACTATTTGTAAAGGTAATAAAAGTTCACATGAATGGATGTTTAAGTGCTAAAAAGTACCTTCAAACGTTGTCATGGAAACTTAAAATTCTGAAAAGGATTTATATTATCTTTTCCTTCTGGTAAGAAAAAATGTTATTTGACCTTGCATTTTAAAATAAGTTTTAAAATTATCATTAAAAAAGTTACTACCTCAAATAGGATTCTCTCTTTCATAAACTTTTAAATTATGGTAAAATACATATAACAAAAATTTTATCATCTTAACCATTTCTAAGTGCAGATTTCAGTAGCACTAATGTATATGTACATTAATGTACATTCACTATGTACATACACTAAGTTTTCATTAAGTACATTATTGTGCAATCATTAGCATCATCCATCTCCAGATCTCTTCATCTTGCAAAACTGAAACTCTTCATGTAGAAATCAGTAACTTCCCATTTCTCTCTCCCCACAGCTCCCAGCAACTACCAGTCCACCTTCTGCCTTTGACCACTCTAAGTATCTCATTTAATAAGGGGACTCATACAGTATTTGTCCTTTTGTAACTGGCTTATTTCATTTAACCTAACATCTTCAAGGTCCATACATACTGTAGCATATGTCAGAATTCCCTTTCTTTTTAAAAAATTCTGATGAAAACATTAACATAAAATGTACCATAGTAAGCATTTTTTAAAAAGTGTATGTTAGTGTTAACTATATGTACCCTGTTGTACAACAGAGCTCTAGAATTTTTTCACCTTGAAAAACTGAAACTCTATACTCATCCAACATCATCTCCCTATTTTCCATCCCCCTCAGCTCTTGCAACCACCATTTTACCTTTAAAGAGTCTGACTTTCATTTATTTATTTATAACTTTATTTATTTATTTATGGCTGTGCTGGGCTTCCCTGGTGGCTCAAGGGTAAAGAATCCGCCTGCCAACACAGGAGACATGGGTTTGATCCCTGGGTTGGGAAGATCCCCTGGAGAAGGAAGTGGCAACCCACTCCAGTATTCTTCTCTGGAGAATCCCATGGACAGAGGAGCCTGGAGGGCTCCAGTCCATGGGGTCACAAAGAGTCAGACACGACTTAGCAACGAAACAACAATGTACCCATCCAACATCATCTCCCCATTTCCCATCCCCCTCAGCTCTCACAACCACCATTTACCTTTAAAGAGTCTATTTTATTTATTGATCTATAGCTTTATTTATTCATTTGTGGCTGTGCTGGGCATTCGCTGCTGCGCAGGCCTTTCTCTAGGTGCAGTGGCTGGGCTTCTTTTTGTGGAGCATGGGCTCTAGGGCACACGTGCTTCAGTAGGCTGCACGTGGGCTCAGTAGTTGTAGTTCCCAGGCTCTAGAGCACACGTTCAGTAGTTGTGGCGCATGGGCTAAGTTGCTCTCCAGCATGTGGGATCCCCTGAGATCAGGGATTGAACCAGTCTCCTGCATTGGCAAGTGAACTCTTCACCACTGAGCCACCAGGGAAGCCCCTGACTATTTTAGGTACTTCATGTAAGTGTAATCATACAGCATTTGTCTTTCTGTGACTGCCTTACTTCACCTGGCATAATATCCTCACGCTTCCTACATAGTATAGTATATGGCAGGATTTCCTTATTTTTTAAGGCTGACTAATATTCCCCTGTATGTATATATCACATTTTCTTTATCCATTCATCTGTCAATGGAAATTTAGGTTGCTTCTACCTCTTGGCAGCATAAGGCTGCAACGAACAAGACTGTGCAAATATCTCTTCAATATCCTGCTATCCATTCTTCTAAAAGTGGAACTTTTGGGTCAGATCTATTTTTCTCCAAGACAATTTTTTAAGAGTAGTTTTAGGTTCTCAGCAACACTGAGAAGAAGGTACAGAGATTTCCCATAAACCTCACACCTCCACATAATGCCTAGCCTCCACCATTATCAACATTCTCCCACCAGAATGCTATGTTTGATACAACTGATAAACCTACACTGACAAATCATAACCACCCCAAAGTCCATAGTTTACATTAGCATTCATCTTTGTGCTTTACATTCTGTTGTTGTTCAGTTGCCCATTCGTATCCAACTCTTTGCATCCTCATGGACTGCAGCATGCCAGGGCTTTCTATCCCTCACCATCTTCCAAAGTTTGTCCAAGTTCATGTTCATTGTGTTGGTGATGCCATCCAGACATCTCATCCTCTGACGCCCTCTTCTCCTTCTGCCCTCAATCCTTCCCAGTATCAGGGACTTTTCCAATGAGTCAGTTCACATCACATGACCAAAATACGGGAGTTTCAATTTCAGCTCATCAGTCCCTCCAACAAGTATTCAGGGTTGATTTCCCTTAAGATTAACTGGCTTGATCTCCTTGCTGTTCAAGGGACCCTCAGGAGTCTTCTCTAGCACCATAGTTCGAAGGCATCAATTCTTCAGCATTCTGCCTTCTTTATGGTTCAGTTCTCACAACCGTACGTGACCACTGGGAAGACCATAGCCTTGACTATAAGAACCTTTGTCAGCAGAGTAATGTCTCTGCTTTGCAACACACTGTCTAGATTTGTCATAACTTTCCTGTCTTCTGATTTCATGGCTGCAGTCACCATCCACAGTGATTTTAGAGCTCAAGGAGAGGAAATCTGTCACTGCTTCCACCTTTCCCCCCTCTATTTGCCATGAAGTAACGGGTCCAGATGCCATGATCTTAGTTTTTTTAATATTTAATTCTAAGCTAGCTTTCACTCTCCTCCTTCACCCTCATCAAGAAGCTCTTTAGTTCCTCTTCACTTTCTGCCATTAGAGTGGTATCATCAGCATATCTGAAGTTGTTGCTATTTCTCCTGTCTATCTTGATTCCAGCTTGTAACTCATTCAGCCCAGCATTTTTCATGATGTGCTCAGCATATTAAACAAACCGGGTGACGGCAGAGAGCCCTGTTGTACTCCTTTCTCAATCTTGAATGAATCAGTTGTTCCAAACAAGGCTCTATCTGTTGCTTCTCGACCCCCATACAGGCTTTTTCAGGAGACAGGTAAGATGGTCTTGTATTCCATCTCTTTAAGAGCTTTCCAGTTTATTATAATCCACACAGTCAAAGGCTTTGGCACAGTAGATGAAACAGAGGTAAATGGTTTTTTTTGAATTCCCTTGCTTTCTCTATGATCCAGTGAATGTTGGCAATTTGATCTCTGGTTCCTCTTCTTTTTCTAAATCAAGATTGGACATCTGGAAGTTCTTGGTTCGCATAATGCTGAAGCCTAGCATGAGCGATTTTAAGCATTCCCTTACTAGCATGGGAGATGAGTGCAACTGTCTGATGGTTAGCGCATTCTTTAGTACTACCATTCTTGGGAATTGGGATGAGGATTGACCTTTTCCAGTCCTGTGGCCATTTCTGGGTCTTCCAGATTTGCTGACATATTGAATGCAACACCATGATGGCATTATCCTTTAGGGTTCTGAATAATTATACTGGAATTCTGTAGTATCTACTAGCTTTATTAACAGCAGTGCTTCCTAAGCCCCATCTGACTTCGTGCTACAGAATGTCTGGCTGGCTCTGGGTGGCAGACCACATCATTGTAATCATCCCATCCATCTGGATCTTTTTTACACAGTTCTTCTGTGTATTCTTTCCATCTCTTCTTGATCTTTTCTGTGTCTACTAGGTCTCTGCCATTTATGTACTTTATTGTTCCTATTTGTGGGCAAAATGTTCCTTTGATATTTCCAATTTTCCTGAAGAAATCTCTAGTCTTTCCCCTTTTGTTGTTTTCTTCAAGTTTTATACACTGTTCATTGAAGAAGGCCTTCATATCTCTCTGTACTGTTCTTTGGAAATCTGCATTTAGTTGGCTATGCCTTTCCCTTTCTCCCTTGCTTTTCGCTTCTCATCTTTCTTTAGCTATTTGTAAAACCTCCTCAGATACTCATTTTGCCTTTCTGCTTTTCTTTTTCTTTGGGAGGGTTTTGTTCACTGTCTCCTGCACAATATTACGGACCTCTGTCCATAGTTCTTCAAGCACACTGTTTACAAGTTATAATCTCTTGAATCTATTTGTTACCTCCACTGCATATTCATAGGGGATCTGATTTAAGTTGTACCTGGCTGGCCTAGTGGTTTCCCTCACTTTCTTTAGTTTAAGCCTGAATTTTGCTATGAGAAGCTGATGATCTGAGCCATAGACAGCTCCAGGTCTTGTTCAGCTTCTCCATCTTCAATTACAAAAAATGTAATCAATTTGATTTCAGTATTGGCCATTTGGTGATGTCCATGTGTAAAGTCATTTCTTGTGTTTTTGAAAAAGGGTATTTGCTATGACCAATGCATTCCTTTGGCAGAATTCAGTTAGCCTTTGCCCTACTTCATTTTGTTCTCCAAGGCCAAACTTGCCTGTAACTCAAGGTATCTCTTGACTTTCTACTTTAGCATTCTAATCCTCAGTGATGAATAGAACATCTTTTTGTTGGTGTTTTGTTGGTGTTAGTTCTAGGAGGTCCTATAGGTCTCCATAGAACTGATCAATTTCAGCTACTTTAGCATTGGTGGTAGGGGCATAGACTTGGATTAATGTGATGTTGAATGGCTTGCTTTGGAAATGAACTGAGATCATTCTGTCATTTTTGAGGCTGCACCAAAGTACTGCATTTCAGACTCTTTTGTTGATTATGAGGGCTACTATATTTCTTTTCACCAATCCAAAAAACAATAAAGATTCTTTTAAGAAATTCAGAAATTTCAACTTAGGGATACTTTTAACATTAAAGTGCTCAGGCCCCTACAAAAAAGGCTCCCCCTTGATTATAATTTTATAGTTTCCTATTTATGTTTTAAAATTATCTTCTTCATCCTCTACTGCTGTGCTTTTTGATGTTGACATTGTTACTTTTTTAAATGCCTAATCTGCTAACTTATTTTGCAAACAGCTGCCTCAAAAGCCTAAGGGTGCCTTTATCACTAGGCACCAATCAAAGAGGTCTGTTTTCTCAAATAATGTTTATTCATTAACACTCCTGAACAACAACTTTGTGCAAGATACTATGGGTAATACAAAGCTGCAAAACTCACTGGAAGGGGCTTGTTAACGAGACCTATTAAGGTCATACTCAGTATCACATTCACTTACAAGGACAGGGGTCTGGAAACAAAGCATGAAAACTGGGCATCATGGAGCATTTTCCCCCAGTGTATCATCACAGCAGGCAACGCAGCCAACAAGGAACTAGCTCTCTTCTGGCCTTCCTGATGATATGTCAGGTTCAAGGACCAACACTCGCATCCAGTAAGTAGGTCCAAGAGAACATGTTAGAAAATAGCTCAATACTAGATCATAGTTTTGAATACCAGGGTAAGACCCATAGACTTTGATTTTATCTTTTTACCACTGATTTCTGAATAAGAGATTAATAAGGAAGATTAACACAGCAGCAGTATGTAAATTCAGTACAAGTTAGAGTTTGGAGACAGGAAAAGTATTACATTCATTGGTAGAATAACAGTGATGATGATGTAACAGCAGTAGCCAATCCCTTTTTTTTTTTTTAACAAGTTGTATTTGCCCAACACTGTTCTAATCATTTTTCATGTATTAACTCCTCATAACAATTCTACGAGGTACTTCAGGTACAAATACACCTGTTTCATAGATGGGGAAATTGAGGCATGGAGAGATTGAGTAACTTGCCCAGGGTCTCACAGATATTAAGTAGCAGGACCAACATCTGAACCCAGGCAATCTGGTTCCAGAGTCTATACAATTAACCACTCAATCATACTACCTTTCAGAGTACACTATACATGCCTACATTGTCTGATATTTTAGGAAAGCCCTTAAGGAATAACTCATCCTTCCCTGAAACCTGATGATGATAGAGCTGACAGTCCTGGTATTAGACTCAGCAAATCAATACATGTATGAGAGAATGAGATCTTAAAAGAGTAGTTGGTAACTGTTTATTCAGTGCTCACCAAGTATCCAGTACTCTTCATGCATCATCTCATTTAATCCTCATACCAACCAAAGAGAGGGGCATTATTTGAAACCTACAGTGTCTCAGATGAGTAAGTCTAGGCTCAGAAAGGCTAAACCTTCTGTACCTCATTACAGAGCCAGTCAGTGACAGAAGCAGAATTAGAATCCAGATCCAAATCAGTCCCATGCTCTTCCTACTATCTGATGCTGACCAGGAATACCACTGGTGTAGGAGCCTCCATCCTGCTCCGTCAGAAGGCTAGCACCTCCATCTGAAACACTCTAAACTCTAGAACCAGGCTGATGTATAGTTATGTTCCTGGGCTATTTCTCCAACCAGCCAGAAGTGATAGCAGGTGGATGCCTGAGTCAGCTCTTGTTCAAGGTGAGAACTACCCTGTGATTTGGGCAGGACAAAGGCAACTCTCCAGATTCATGCACACAAAATACAAACATGAAACCTCATGGAAAAATACAAGCTTGAGGGACTATCACTATGCAGCCTTCCTTGAAGAGAAGTTTTAAAAAAAACATTCTCTGAAAAGAAGTGCTGTGAGTCATATGGAGCTGAGGGTAGCACCTGAAGATTAGCAACCTAGGAGAAGAAAGCTGGAGTTCAGGAAATTGAATATGCTTATTTTCTCAGGGAATTCCCAAATATTTAAGCTCAAGGTTTCTCATAACTTATTTCTTTGAAAAATGATTAAGACATAATGCCTAATTAAAAAAACAAAACACAAAATTATATATACAATTAACACACTGAAAAATGGTGGAAGTTTTTTGACTTCATTATTTTTTTTCTGAACTTTTCAAATTTCCTATGATAGATACATATTATATCCAGGGATAAAAATAAACTAACTTTGAACCTATACTTGAGGGGCAGAAAAAAACACCAAATTTCCCATACAGTAGTCTAATATTTCCCAAATACTCAAACAGGCTACATCAAAATCACCTGAAACATTTGTAAAAAATACAAATTTTCAGGACCCAAAGACCTACTCAGTCAGAATTCTCCTGGGCGGGGCCCAGGAATCTGGTGTTTCAACAAGCTCCCTAAGTGACTATAATAATTTACATCAAGGAAGTCCAAAAGTATCTTCACTTTTCTTTTTCTTTCTAAGGTTCTATGATGATTTATTTAATGCTCGGACAAATTTATATTGAAAGGCAAACACATAATATTTAACAGTGACTGTACTATAGACTTGGAAAGCCTAATGTCTCACCATTCATCTCTGCAAACTTCTGAACATCACTTATGGTTTTCAGTTCTTGTCTTGGACATGCTGCTACACACAGTGCTACAGACTTGATCTTCCGGTTTATCAAGTCCAGATTGCACGGGTCCAAAAAGAATACATACCTAAAGCATGAAGAAAAATGTTGAGATATTATTTCACAAAACATAGTCTGGCTCACTGCATATTTGAATAAACCTAAGAGCAAGGAACATCTCATTGCATTCTACTTAACAAATTTAATCATACATGAACAAACATTTTGCAAATCTAGTCATACACTGATTTTTAAAAAAAGTAACTGCTTATAAATATACTCAACAGTAGGGATGGAGGAACTACAGAACTCATTTTTAATGATTTTTTTAATATTTAAAATTTTGTAATGTGTATTTTGTAATCAGAAATTATCTATTTTAGGTTTTTTTTTTTCTAGCTTTAGTTTTCTTTTTTTGACAAATTGTACCCTCCCAAATTACTGCTATATAACATGAATTATACTTTATACATAAACTTTAGTGAATATACAATCATATATAAAGCATATCATTATAAAAATGAACAAATATATATAAGGATAGCCAAAATGACTGAGTAAGAAGACCCTGAGCTTATCTCCTCATGTGGGCACACCAAAATGACAAGTATTTACAGAGCAACTATTGATGAGAATGACCTGAAGATTAGCAGAAAAGATTTTCCACAACTCAAGATATAAAGAAGGAATCACAGTGAGATGAACAGAGGGGTGGAGACACAGTGCAGGCAAGATCCACATCCCTGGGTAGGCAACCCACAAATGGCAGGATAATCACAACGGCAGAAGTTCTGCTCAAGGAGAGAAGGATCCAAGCCCCATAATGGGCCCTCGGTCCAGGGACTCTGCACAAGGAAAACACGCCTCCGGAATATCTAGCACTGAAGATGAGCAGGGTTTGCACACAGGGAAGTCAGAGGACTGTAGCAAACAGAGACTCCACTCTTAAAGGACACACACAAAACCTCTCAAAACCCAATATAAATGCTGCCTACAAAGGAGCACTTCAGATCTAAAGACAGATACAGACTGAAAGTGAGGGAAAGGAAAGAGGGATTCCATGCAAATGGAAACAAAAAGAAAACTGGAGTAGCAATACTTAGAACAGACAAAATAGACTTTAAAACAAAGACTGTATGAAGAAACAAAGACACATGTTACAGAACAATCAGGGATTGATCCAAGAAGCAGATATAACAATTGTAAATATACATGTACCCAACATGTATTTTGGGGGGGAAAAATGGAAACAGTGACAGACGATTTTCTTGGGCTTCAAAATCATTGTGCACAGTGACTGCAGCCATGAAATTAAAAGACACGTGCTCCTTGGAAGAAAAGCTATGACAAACCTAGACAGTATATTAAAAAGCAGAGATATTACTTTGCTGACAAAGGTCTGTAGCATCAAAGTGATGATTTTTCCAGTAGTCATGTATGGATGTGAGAGTTGGACCATAAAGAAGGTTGAGCACTGAAGAATTTATGCTTTTGAACTGTGGTGCTGGAGAAGACTCTCGAGAGTCCCTTGGATTGCAAGGAGATCCAACCAGTCCATCCCAAAGGAAATCAACTTTGAATATTCCTTGGAAGGATTGATGCTAAAGCTGAAGTTCCAATACTCTGGCCACCTGATGCGAAGAGCCAACGCACTGGAAAAGACCCTGATACTGGGAAAGACTGAAGGCAGGAGGAGAGGGCATGAAAGAGGATGAGATGGTTGGATGGCATCACTGATTCAACGGATATGAGTCTGAGCAAACTCAGGGAGATAGTAAAGGACAGGGAAGCCTGGCATGCTGCAGTCCATATGGGGTCACCAAGAAGCAGACATGACTGAGCAACTTTACAAGGTACCCAACACTTAAACACATGAAGCAAACATTAGTAGACAAAGAGAGAAATTGACAGTAACACAATAATAGTAGGGGACTTTAACACCCTACTTACATCAATAGACCAAAGTCAATAAGGAAACACTGGCCTTAAATGACACATTCAATCAGAACTTAACTAATATATAGAAACCATTCTATCCAAAAGCAGCAGAATACACATTATTTTTGAGCGCACATAATGAAACAAAATCTCAGATGGGCCACATGCTAGGCCACAAGGCAAATTTCAGTAAATTTAGGAAGACTGAAATCATATCAAGCACCTTTTCTGACCACAAAAGTATGAAACCAGTAATCAACTACAAAAAAACCCCCTGCAAAACTCAGAAACATGTGGCGGGTAGACAATATGCTACTAAACAGGCAGTGAAGACATGGTACAGGCCAGATCCACACCTCTTGGTAGGCAGCCCACAAATGGGTTGAAATCAAAGAGGAAATTTAAATACGCCTGGAGACAAATGAGAACAGAAATACAACAATTCAAAATCCACGGCATGCAGCAAGAGTAGCTCTAGGAGGAAAGTTTATAGTGATTCCAGTTTGCTTCAGGAAATTTAAAAAATTTCAAATAAGAAGCCCAACCACACACCTGCAGGAACTGGGAAAAGAAGAACAAACAAAACCCAAAGTTAATAAAAGGAAAGAAAGAATAAAGACCAGAGCAGAAATAAAATGAAAGTGATAAAAAAATGATAGAAATGATCAGTGAAAAAAAGCATGGGTTCTTTGAAAACACAAACAAAACTGATAAGCTTTTAAGCCAGACTCATCAGGAAAAAAGAGAAGGCCCAAATAAATAATGTCAGAAATGAGAGAAAGTTACAGCCAATACCACAGAAATACCAAGGGTCACAACAGATTACTATGAACAATCATATGCCAATAAATGCAATCTAGAAAATAAATAAATTTCTAGAAACATAAATCTCACAAGACTGAATCAGGAAGAAACAGAAAATAAGAATACACTGATTACCAATAACAAAATTGAATAAGTAATCAAAAAACTCCCAACAAACCAAAGTCCAGGACCAGACAGCTTCACAGGTGAATCCTACCAAACACTTAAAGAATTAACACCTAGTCTTCTCAAGTTAAACCAAAAAATTGAAAAGGAAGGAATGCTTCCAAAGTCATTCTATGAGGCCAGCAACATTCTGATAACAAAGCTAGACAAAGACATCACAAAAAAAGAAAATTACAAGCCAGTAACACTGATGAACATAGATGCAAAAATTCTCAACAGAATATCAGCAAACTGAATTCAATACATTTAAAAGATAATTTTAAATTTAAAATGATCAAATGGCACTTATCCCGGGGATGCAAGGATGATTTAACATCTCTAAATCAATCAATGTGATAGACCACATTAACAAATTGAAAAATAAAAATCACATGGTCATCTCAATAGATGTGGAAAAAAACTTTGAGCAAAATTTACCACCAATTTGTGATAAAAACTGTCAATAAAGTGGGTATAGAGGGAACATACCTCAAATATAATAAAGGCCATACAGGACAAGCTCACAGCTAACATCATACTCAACGGTGAAAAGCTGAAAGCATTACCTCTAAAATCAGGAACAAGACAAGGGTGCCCACTCTTGTAACTTTATTCAACATAGTACTGGAAGTCCTACTACAGAAATCAGACAAGAAAAAGGAATCCAAACTGGAAAGGAAGAAGTAAAACTATCATTGTTAGCATATGACTTAAAACTATGTATAGTAAATCCTAAAGATGTCACCAAAAACTATTGGAACTCATCAATGAGTTCAGGAACATTACAGGATAACAAAATTAATAAACAAAAATCTGCTGTGATTCTATATACTAACAACAAGCTATCAGAATGAGAAATTAAGAAAACAAGCCATTTACAATTACATTAAAAAAAAAAAAAGCACTAGAAATAAATCTAACCTAAGGAAGCAAGAGAGCTACATTAGAAAACTCTAAGACAGTGAGGAAAGAAACTGAACATGATGTAAACAAATGGATACATACATCATACCCAGGTAATGCAGTTGGTTTAAAAAAAAAAAATCCACCTGCCAATGCAGGAGACACAAGAGATGCTGGTTCAATCCCTGGGTCAGGTATATCTCCTGAGGAGGAGGAAATGACAACCCACGCTGGTATTCTTGCCTGGAAAATTCTATGGACAGAGAAGCCTGGTGGGCTACAGTCCATGGGGTCACAAAGAGTCAGACACAACAGAGTGTGCACACACATGCACTCATGGACTGGAAGAACAACTACTGTTAAAATTACCATATTCTCCAACACAATCTATAGATTCAATGCACTTTTCATAGAATTACAACAAATAATTCTAAAATTTGTATGGAAACAACAAAGCCACAAATAGCCAAAACAATCAGACAAAGAAGAACAAAGCTGGAGGTATCACACTCTCTCATTTCAAAGTGTACTACAAAGCTAAGGTAATCAAAATTGTGTGGTGCAAAGACAGAAAAACAGAACAACGCAACAGAATAGAGCTAGAAATAAACCCATGCACTCATGATCAATTAATCTATGACAAAGACGACAAGAATATACAATGGGGAAAAGACAGTCTTTTCCATAAGTCATGTTAGGAAAACTGGACAGCCACAGGCAAAAAAAATTCAAACAACTACTTCCTCACACCATATAAAAAATAATCTCATAATGGATTAAAGACTTAAATGTAAAATCTGAAACCATAAAACTACTAAAAGAAAAGATAGGCAATATGCTCTTAGACATTCATCTTAGCAATTTCTTGGATCTGTCTCCTCAAGCAAGGGAAACAAAAGCAAAAATAAACTAATGGTACTACATGAAACTTAAAAGCTTTTGCAAAGCAAAGGACCTATCAATGAAATGAAAAGTCCAATTATTGAATGGGAGAAGATATTTGCAAATGATATGTCCAATAAGGGGTTAATATCCAAAATATACAACGAACTCATATAACTCGACATCAGAAAAACAAACAACTCAATTAAAAAATGGGCAGAGGAGCAGAACAGACATTTTCTCAAGAAGAAATACAGGTGGGCAGTATGAACATCAAAAGATGCTCAACATCACTAATCATCAGTGAAACAAAAATCAAAACCATAATAAGATATCACCTCACACCTGTCAGAATGGATATTATTAGAAATACAACAAGTAACAAGTATTGGCAGGGATGTGAAGAAAAGGTAACTCTCAAGTTCTATTACTGGGAATATAAATTGGCACAGCCACAATGGGAAACAGTACTGAGGTTGTTCAGAAAAACTAAAAATAGAACTACTGTGTGTGTGCACAGTAGTTTCTGACTCTTCTCGATCCCATGGACTGTAGCCCATTGGGCTCCTCTGTCCATGGAATTTTCCAGGCAAGAATACTGGAACAGATTGCCACTTCCCACTCTAAGCGATCTTTCTGATCCAGGGATCGAGTCCGTGTCTTGTGTGTTGGCAGGTGGATTCTGTGCCACCTGTACAATCCAGCAATTTCACTTCTGGATATTTTTCCCAAAGAACACTAAAACACTAATTCAAAAAGATATTGCTGTTCAGTTGCTAGTCAGTCAGTTCTGTCGCTCAGTCATGTCCAACTCTTTGCGACCCCATGAATCACAGCACGCCAGGCCTCCCTGTTCATCACCATCTCCCGGAGTTTACTCAAGCTCATGTCCATCGAGTCGGTGATGCCATCCAGCCATCTCATCCTCTGTCATCCCCTTCTCCTCCTGCCCCCAATTCCTCCCAACATCAGGGTCTTTTCCAATGAGTCAACTCTTTGCATGAGGTGGCCAAAGTACTGGACTTTCAGCTTCAACGTCAGTCCTTCCAAGGAACACCCAGGACTGATCTCCTCTAGAATGGACTGGTTGGATCTCCTTGCAGTCCAAGAGACTTTCAAGAGTCTTCTCCAACACCACAGTTCAAAAGCGTCAATTCTTTGGCACTCAGCTTTCTTCACAGTCCAACTCTCACATCCATACATGACCGCAGGAAAAACCATAGTCTTGACTAGACGGACCTTTGTTGGCAAAGTAATATCTCTGCTTTTGAATATGCTATCTAGGTTGGTCATAACTTTCCTTCCAAGGAGTAAGTGTCTTTTAATTTCATGGCTGCAACTGTGTCCAATTCTTTATAATAGTACCATTCATGTAGTACCATTTGTTTATTTTACACACCCCATGGACTGTAGCAAGTCAGGCTTTCCTGTCCTTTACTATCTCTTGAAGTTTGCTCAAACTCATGTCCATTTGGTCAGTGATGCTATCTAACCATCTTATCCTCTATTTCCCTCTTCTCTTTTTGCCTTCAATCTTTCCGAGCAACAGGCTCATTTCCAGTGAGTCAGCTCTTTGGATTAAGTGGCCAAAGAATTAGAGAACTGAAAATTATATATACCCCTATGTTTATTACAGCATTATTCACAATAACCAAGATACAGAAGCAACCTAAGTGTTCATCAAGAGAAAAATGGACAAAGAAGATGTGCATGTATGTATAATGGAATATTACTCAGCCATAAGAAGAATGAAATCTTGCCAGTTGTGACAACATGGAGAGACTTAGAGGCTATTACACTAAGTGAAATAAGTCAGACAGAGAAAAATATCATATGATTTCACTTACAGGTAGAACAGAAAAAATGAAACAACTGAACAAACATAACAAAACAGAAACAGACTTACAGATACAGGGAACAAACAGGTGCGTTCCAGAGGGGCTTGGGGAGGCAGGGGATGAGTGAAATAGGTGAGGGAGATTAAAAGGTATGCTCAACTTCCAGTTATTAAAAAAAAAAATGAATCATAGGAATGAAATGTACAGCATGGAGAATAGAATTAATATTGTAATATCTTGTATGGTGACAGATGGTAACTAGTTATCATGGTGTACATCTTGTAATGTATGAAATAACAAATCACTATGCTGTACACCTGGAACTGATATCGTGTAGTAGGTGAATTATCCTTCAATTTAAAAGAGAAAAAGAAAAAAAGAGAGAAAGAATTGCCTGTAGGTCTAGTAGTTAGGACTCCACATTTTCACTGCCAAGGGCCCGTGTTCAATCCCTGGTCTGGGAACTAAGATCCCACAAGCCAAGCGGCAATGTCAAAAAATAAAAGGGGGGAGGGGGTGTAACACCTTAGTGTTTTAGCCACATTTTTGATGAGTCTAAACATTATTTCATACATTGTTCACTTGTGGTTTCAAAATATTTTATACCTTTTGTGTTTTTAAAATGGAGGTGTTCTATTAACCACTAAATGATACAAAAAAACTCTGTATATTAAGAGTATTAAATTTTTATTAAGGCTGATACAAGTATGTCCAATGATTTGCCAATTGTCATTTTGAAAGTTTTCTATCTTTGTCATCAAATCTTTTTTACCTGTGTGATTAGTTCACCACTTTATGCTCCCTATTACTTCCCATTACTTATGCTTCCCAAAAGCAGCTCCTCATCCCATTGTATCAAATGTTTCACAGATACATTTTGGTGTATGGAAAAGAGGGAAAACATGTTACTTTAATTTTCTAAGTAATTAATTAACTGCCCTAGGGCTGTTTTTAAAGTATTATTTCCTGTTCATAGGATATTATCACCCTTCCACCCTTGAGGATACAGGTTTATGGCCTCTGTTTTGTTTCTTTGTTTCATCTGAATGTTAGTAAAAAAGTTGAAAAAAAGATAGATAAACTTGAGCTAAAGAATATATAATTGTAAAAATGCATTATTAAATTTAATAAAGTTGAATGCAGAGTAGAGGAAAATACATCAATAGTTCAACTACAGTCATCTCTGGGTGTTAGGATAAAGTGAGTTTAATTTTTTTCTTTTACGTTTTAGAATTCTCATTTTCTAGAATGAATGCACATTACTTTTGAGTTGAGATAACTATAATAAATGTTGTTTACTTCCATTTCATATAAACAAAGTAACTCCCAAATCCTAAATTATCTTTTGTGTTTCCTGTACATTTATATTTTAGGAAAGAGAAAATTAATTAGAAATTACACTAAAACATTTTTTTTAACCCAAAAAGAAAGTAACAGCCAAACCCTCTTAATTGAGATAAGCAAAGAATAATATTATTGATCCAGGAAGAGACTACAAGTAGGGATATTTTCTCCCAAGATAAGAGTTAAAGAACCTCCAGCCTTTGGTTCTACTCTACTGGGTCCATGGAAAGTTTTATAAGATAATGTACCTTCCAACAACCTTTCCCATACTGTTAACCTCTGTTGTTTACAAAATATGATTCAAATCAGGAAATACAACCAAATACAAGAATTAGAGAAAAACTGAAAAGTAATAGTCAACATATGTGTTCAAATGGATAATGTAAAGGGATATAAAAAAAATTTAAACAGAAAAAAAGAGTTGGGCATAGACTAGGAAGGCCATTGTGGGTAGAGTAACCACTGAATACTTCAGTGGAGCTGGGGACCAAGAACCCCATGAAGGTTAAATATAAGCTACAAATCAACAAACTAAAAAAAATTTTTTTTTCGTAACTCTGTTAGTGACTCCAATACCATTAATGTTCTACATAGATTAAAGGAAAAAAGTCAGGCAGAAAGATGTGGCCTGGAAGTGGATTCACTGTCTGATCTAGTGCACAGAAGAAACTTCCTGGCAATCTCTGTGTGGAGACAATTATTCCCTTATGAACTCTCCCTCCATCTGTCTTGTATATCTTATTTTACAGGTGCCGATGCCTGAGACCTGGTACAATGAACTGCTCAAAGCCAGTCCCTGGGCAGAGAACATGCTGGGCCTTGAGAAAGGCATTCTAGAACCACTGATTCACTTACTACCAACCACAACCAACACCACCACCACCACTAATGATAATACTGTTAACATGGAAACAATAGCTAACATTTATTGAGTACTTACCATGTACCAGACACTACATTACATCCTTTAAATACCTATTGTTTATTATTTATCCTCATACAGTCCTGTTGTGTGTTTCTATGTGTGTGCTTGGGATACTGGGTGGGATGGACAGTAGAACCAGGGTTGGGCAGAGAAGTTAATTGTATGGTTATAAGCGATGAACAACACCTTAAGAAATATCTGGAGAATCTCAAGACAGTAAAAAAAAAAAAAAAAAAACAACTTGGGGGAAAGGGGAGAAAGCCAGAGGTTTCTAGGGTCTTGCAGATAGCTGGGCCTAGGCTGGGTCAATGACAGTGCCTTTTACAGCTTCTTCAGAACAGATGACTTATCTGATCATCCTGCAAACTTCTGTCCCCCGCCAAGGCCAGAAGCGTGCTCACTTTATTCCCAACCTTTTTATACCTTAAAGCACACTCCCTTGATTCACACTGGGCAGCAGCTTTACACCACACCTGGGTCAGATCAATCTGAGCTTACTTTCTGGGTTTCTTTCTTAACAGTTCTCTGACTTTTGGGAATATATTTATCCCTCTGAGCCTCAGTTTCCTTACCTGTAAAACTGCATACCACGTATTTTTTAGTTTGTCATAATGTTATTGACAGTGTATATAAAGCATCTAACATGCAGTATATGCTTGTGGTCCATAACATTAAGAACTGGCTTGCCTTTCACAAATTTTACATTTCATAGTAAGGCACTAAATTCAACACTTCTCTGATATAGACATAAAACAGGGCTACAATACTAGTATTTAGCTTTCACTGGAAGAACGATCTATGTAGGTGTATTCATGACTACTAGGGCATTAGCCTTGATAAGAACTAGGCAGGTCTCCAGAACTGATCTAGCATAAGGGAAAAATATTAAGAGGGAAAGAAGAATTCTACTATGACTACTATACTGTAACATTAACACTGCACATTTTTACCCTGTGTATATGCTTCAGAAGAATCTGCTCCAATAGAACTTTATATAACTTCAATAGAATGTTATATTTAATATAACTAAAATAACTTTAAATGGCATCCTCAGGAAATATATTCACATACATACACATCATTAAACTCAAAAGCCACCAAGGTCCATAGTCTAAGAACACAATAAAGTTAATTCCCTACGCATCTCCCATATTCACACAACATGTAAACACACGTGTTTAAAATAATTTTTAGGCCTTAGATTTAGATTCTATCAATGTCTGGGTGCTGGGAACTCCACGTTAATGACTTTATTTGATCCTCATGCCAACTTGATGAGACAGAGACCTTAACATTAGTGACTAACGACATTGTCCTGGAGAGCTAGCAGGTAGATGACAGAGTTCTGAAATCCAACACAGTCCTTCTGATTCTGAGTTCAACTCTACTTCCAATCTGCTCTACTCTTAAAATATTTCTCACAAATACAACTGATAATTGTAAAACTGTTCTATATTAACTCTGAACATTGTTGCCATCATTCAGAAGCTCATCCAATCCACGGCAACATGTCTATAAGTAATTATATTTTAATTAATTGGTATTTAATTGAATATTCACAGAGGAGGAAAAGTGCACGTATTAAACACACAAATTTAGGATTGATTAAAACTATACTTTTGTGCCTTTCGATTTGAAAATGCCCTTAGCCTAGTAAATAAATCCTTACATTCGTTTCAGTTTTCACTTCAAACAAAATGAACTATATGTGGCAGTTTTATCTTTCTGAAATGAAAAAAATAACCAACTCTCAAATAAGCATAGCACTGGCAGATTTTTATAACAAATTAACAGATGACTGTTTTTCAACCGAGAGGAGGCAAGAGATACCAGGTAAAAAGCTATAAAATATTCTAGAAAATTTTCTTTAAACTGCCCACTTCCATCTGCCACCAGGCAAATGGGTGGGATGGGGATGAGGCAGATGAATTTTGAGAAAGCTTCTTTGGTAACTCTAATTATGTGCCTTGGCTCCTATGCCCTATCCTTTCAGGATGGAGAACCACTGTCAAAGACAATTTATAAAATTACGTTAAAAGCAAATTTTCATTGCTATCCTCAGTGAATCTTTTATTAGACCTAGTAATACCTTAAAAACAGCTGGATATGAGCTTTCCATTCTTTAGAGGAGCTGGAATGACTAAAATAGCAAAAGTGGGGATGAGAGAAGAGAAGCACCAAGAGAAAAATACTGCACAAATGAAACAGCCCAGACACCTGCAGGCACTGGCCTGTACAACACGCGCACAGCATGATCACATGACCCAGAGAAGAACACATTTGCAAAGAGAATTGTAAAGCGGCCAAAGCAAGCTTTGAACTTAAAAGTTAGGGGAAGGGAAAAAAAATGTTCAAAATGAACTATAATGCAAACATTAGAGAAGATAGTGGGTTAAGAAAGATAAATATATATTATGATTAAGGTTGTTCCTGGGAATTATCAAAGGAGAGAAAAATTCATGTAAAAGGGAAATTCTTGGAATACAATAGTAAGGGATCCCTAAAGGGCAGGAAAGGAGAGATACCTAAATAAAATATCTACCTACACAGTGAACTTGAGGGAACAGATGCACCAAAGATGAAAATGGGGCTCTGAGGCCAAGGAAGGGGCATTAACACAGGAAAGTGCAAGAAAAGGGACAAAAGACACAGAAAGGGGTGACCTTCAAAGCCTTACTCAGAAAAAGAAGGTGAACAGTGCTGATGCAGATAAAGATGCCACAGAAGATTTAAACCTAGTTTAAACCTCCATTTTGCTGTACTTTCCTAAAGGAAGATAAGGCAAGGTAAAAACTGTAAGCTTGACCATGTAGGGCTGTCCTCACACGTCCTAATTCAACAAGAAGTAACTGAGACTTACAAGCTGGGCAACTAACTAAAGGCCACATGGACATGAGCCCTGGGGAGACTGACTCCCAGGGTGTTGCTCTCTTCACTGCTGTTATTCCAAGTAGAACCAGAAAGTGAGAACAGATGCAATGGCAAGTGAGTTACAGAGCCATCAAATCAGTGAATCAAGTTGAGTCAATCCTCTGGAACCCCAAAATAGGTGAAGCCCCACTTGTATGTGATGGCATTGTTGGCTGAATGGTATGCAACACCCCCGTGACAAGGATTCAGTAGGTTGATATGGGACTTCCCTGGTGGTCCACTGGTTAAGAATCTACCTGCCAATCAATGCAAGAGACACAGGTTCAATCCCTGGACCACGGTGATCCCACATGCTGCAAATCAACTAAACCCATGCACCACAACTACAGAGGCCATGCTCTGCAACAAGAGAAGCCACCACAATGAGAAGCCCATGTACCACAACTAGAGACAGCCCACATGCAGCAACAAAGACCCAGCACAGACAAAAAGAAAGAAGTCAAATAAACCTTTAAAAAAGTTGATATGAAAACTGCATTTACTCAACATACATTATAAGTGTTTACTATGTGCCCACTCCTGGGCTAGGTCCTGGGGATATGAAATTCACACACACACACACACACACACACACACACACACACACTGTTCTTAAATGCAAGTAACTAGAGAAGAAAAGACAAAAATACAGAGTCATCTCAGAACCATGTGAGCTGTGGCAAAATGGGGATAGCAGAGGAAATAGCGTAATTCCGCAGAGGTTATGGGGTTAGAGGAAGCATCACAAAGCAGGAGGCAGTGGCTAAGCCACATTTTGAAAAGTGACTAGGAATTTTCCAGACAGATGGGGAAGGGAACATTCGAAGCAGAGTAAACATTCGAAGCAGGGTAAAAGCACAGAAGCATGAAAGAGCATATTTAAGGAACTGCAAATAATCTGAGAAGGTGGACTATAGGATAGGACATCAAAGGGCTATACACCAGGGAGAGGCAGGCAATGGAAGAGGCAGCCATCCTCAGACTCGGGCACATCTTACAGTTCTACTCCATTAGACAACATCCTTTCAAATGGCCACGACACAGTGATGCCCTGGTATAACCAGCCTCTTGGGTTGAAGGCCAGAGAGGAGAAGGCTGGAGTACCAGCAGCGTGCTGCTCCAGAGATGAGCCTTTGCCATTAAATTGCCTCCCGCTGCCATGGCAACTCTCTGCAGCAGGGCTTTTTGGAGCAAAAGGTGGCAAGCAGATACTAGGTCTGTTGGCCGCCTCCTGCCGAATTTGGCTTCTCTCCTCTCTAATCAGGATGGAAGCACTGCAGCACTAAAACTGGAAAGCCGGCAGAAAAAATCCCTCGGTTGCCTTCTGCTTTAGTGATTCCTGACACGTGTTTTCCCCAGAGGGGCATAAAAATGAAGTCTGATCATTTTTCCAATTATTACTTCATATCAATGTACAATTTATAGCCCCCTTCCACAGAGTATGCTACCATTAGTGAGTCACACCAAAAGGAAAACACGACAAGCCTAGCAGAGGCTTCTGCAAGTGCTAAATATAGACTGCAGGGAGCCCAAGAGCTGTGCTCCACTCACTCTGGAAGTCTGCCCAGAGGAGGCCTCTTACTTCCTGTAGGGGGGTGCCAGCAAGGCAAGTACAGTCATCCAGCTAGGGTGGAACCCAATTACCCCACGAAGAGCTGTGTTATAAAGGACAGAGCTATGAGGCCAGCACACTAAGGTCACTGAAACCCAACACAACTAAGTGTAACACATAATTAACTACAGCTTTCCTGGCCCTCAAAGTTCTGGGACAAAGCTAAGAGCAGAGAGAAAAACAAACTGTGAGCAGATATTTATCTCCCAATTTATAACTCCCAGTAGTGGCTGACAGAACTGTACAATGTTATAAAGTCCCTAAGACTGTGTGGACATAGACTGAACAAAAAAGGGCTGGGGTGAACTTTGGATAGTCCAACCTATGCAGCTGACAGCCGTGGTGTCCCGCGTACCCACTGCCTTCCCAATCCTAAAGAGGCCATGGTGAAACCATCCTGAGAAAGAGGCAGTGCATGTTAAAGAAATGTCTAAGCGTGCACCTCCCCAACCTTCAAAGAAGCAACCGAGCTGTTACCACATGGCAGCTTTCTACACCAGTACCACGGCAGCTCTTGACGCACAGAGCCCTGCTAAGAGAAATTTTCCTAGTCTTTCCTGGGAAATTCACAGCACTGAGAGCTTGAAAAAACAAAACAAAACAAAAACTAAAGAGGCCCAGGGATTGGATGAAAGCAGCAGCTGATACTCAGAATATTTACTTCCCTGACCTCACTCCCCCCTGGTCTATGGCCTGTTCCTCAAACACTCTGGCATACTCTCACATGGGGCCCTTGCACATCTATTTGCCTGAAAGGTTCTTTCCCCAGATAGCAGCACACCAACAGCTAGCTCCTCCACTTGCTTCAAGCCTTCGCTTAAGTCACCTTCTCAGTGAAGCTTTCCCTGGACACCCTATCTAAAATACCACCTCTCTACTCTGATGTGCCTTACCCATCTTTCTTGCTTTATTTGTTTCTCTTTAGGACTTACAGGGAATAACACAACATCAATTTTACTTATTTATGTGTTTATTATCTGTCTCCACTGTTAAAGTATCAGCTCCCAGAAGGCAGAGATATTTAACTGTATAATTCATCACTATATGCTCAGTACCTAAAATAGTACCTGGAATAATAAAAGAGCTTCATTCTTATTTGTAAACTAATAAATGGATAGTACTCATGTAAGACTTTACCAAGTGCTGCAAGAGTAGAGGGAAGGTAAGGAAGAAGATATTTTAGGTAAAAGGAAATAACTCTCATTCATTTAACAGAAATGTATTGAACATTCTGCCAGGTGCAGGGCTAAATAAGCACTAGCAATACAGTGACAAATAAGACTAACACAAACAAGTGTCTCCCTCCCTAGTATTTATAGCCCAGAAAGGAGGGAGGCAATGACAATACTGTGTGTAAATGCTTTAACAGGAATAAAAAAAAAAAGAAAAAAGAGGATGGCAAAGGATGCATCAAAGGGGTGCTATGAATGGAGAGTCAGGACAGGAGTCCAAAAGAAAGAAAATCTATAGCCAGGACCTAAAGAATGAGTAAGAGTTAGCAAGGTGTGGAAGAGCAGCGGTGGGAGCAGGGAGGAAACAGAGCATGCAAAGGCTTAAGAAGTGAGAGACAGCACGGCATTACTGAGAAAAGAGGCAAGGCTGGGGTGGTTGAGATGCACAGCGACGCAAGAGACAGGTAAGCTGGAACTAGATCACACAGAGCCCTGCAAGCAGTATTAAAGGTGTTAGAAAGTTTGGAGTTCGTTCTAAAGACACTGGGAAGCCATTGAGAGTTTGCCAGCTGTCACTGAGAGACTGAATTAAAGGTAAGAGCGAAAGCAAGGAGACTGGTCAGGGGGCTATTGCATCTCTACCAGGAAAGGAGGACTTGGACTGGCGTGGGAAAGGGAGTGAAAAAGAGATTTCAAGAGCATGTATGCATAATCAAGAAAACCTGCTGACTGGAGAGAGAGGGGGAAAGGAAGAAATGAAGAAGGATACTTAGCATCTGATTTAGGCCAGAGTGGCCAAAGCATTCTTGGCTTGGGCTCCTGTTCTATTCAATAAGACACATTCAGTATGGAGGGATAAAGACCATGTTCCAACTTCAGACAATTTGAGTCGGGGTGTCTGTGGAGTATCTAACTGGACCTGGACAAATGGCTGCAGTGTTCTAGCAGAGAAATCTGGACACGAAACAGATTTTGGAATTATCAGCATATAAATGATAACCTCACTGCAGGAGAGCATAAGATCACCCAAGTCAGTGTATCGGGTTGAGACTCTTATCCTGGGTGAAATTTGTGATCCTCCTGAAATTGTAAGCAACTTTTAGTATGCAAATTCACATGTAGTTTTTCTGAAGAGAGACTTCACAGTTCATAGTTTTGAGCAGATTATCAAAAGCCCCCAAAGAATTAAAACCAAGAGTAAAGTAAGATGAGCAAAGAGCCAAAAGAGGCAGCAACATTGCAAAACAAAGGCATGAAACTGGAAACACAAGGGGAAAACTGATCCTCCCATTGACCTACAGTGTCTTTCTCCTCCTTATACTTGTCCTATAAAGAAAAAAATAATTGCCCGGAGTCAGACATCATATTGTGTTCCTTATACTAATCTGAGACAGAAAGCAAATTAAAACAGTCTTTAAAAAGTATTTCAGAAGAGCTACAAGGAAAAGTTTTCTATTTATCTAGTTAACTAGAAGAATACCCCTAATCCCAAGTTCATGGTCAGTACTACAGAGAGGGATGGTTCTCACAATCAACTTGTTCCAGCGCTCATAATGAGGAAATCCTATCTGCTAAGAGTCAAAAGCCAGACATTTATTTTTCTTTTTAGTTTTAACCTTTATTGAGCTTAAACTGTAAACTGTACAGTCCCATTCACTATTTTTAAGTGTAATTTACCAAGTTGTTCATCCATCATCACAATCTAATTTTAGAACATTGTCACTCCCAGGAGAAACCTCATACCCATTAAGCAGCCACTTTCAAACCCCCTATACTCCCTAACCCCCAGCCTTAGGACACCACTAATCTACGCTCATTTCATAGATTTGCCTATTCTGAACATTTCATATCAATGTAACCATATAAAATGTGGCTTCTTTGATTTAGCATATTTTTGAGGTTTGTCCATGTTGTAGCATATATATGTACTTTGCACCTTTTGATGGCTAAATAATATTTCATCATGTGGATATACTACATTTTATGTATCCATTCATCAGTTGGGGCACATTTGTGCTGTTTTCCCCTCTTGGCTGTTATGAATAATGGTATGATGAACATCTGTACACAAGTCTTTGTGTGGACATATGTTTCTGTTTCTTTTGGGTAAGATACCAAGGAGTGGAATTGCTAGGTCATATGGTAATTCTGTGCTTAATATTTTGAGAAATTGCCAGACTGTCTCCCAGAGCGGTGGCACTTTTTTTTGTTCCCACCAGCAATGTATATAAGAGGGGTCTAATTTCTCCACATTCTTGCCAACATTTGTCAACTATGTGTTTTTTTTATGATAACTATTCTAGTGGATGTGAAATGGTAACTCATCGTGGGTTTGATTTACATTTCCTTGGTGACAAATGATGTTACGCCCCTTTTCATTTGCTTATTGGTCATTGATTCCTCTTCTTTGGAGACATATCCAATCAAACTCTTTGCCCATCACAGATCTCTTTTTAATCTTTGAGAAAGAGAAACACAGAGACAGGGGACAGATATTGTCACAATATTATGAAAAAATTATCAGAAAAAATAGGGATAAAAGAGAGAAGGAAGAGCACATAGAAAGGACAGGAGTCAAAAAACTAGAAGTCAAATAATGACTCTAGTGGACAAAGAAAAACACACAAGCTAGGAGAGAAAGCTGCGGTCAGAATGGGGAATTCTTGAATCGGGTTGAATTGATTTAAAGGTAATGACAAAGATGAAGCTGTGGCTACAGAACAGTGAATCCTGAAAACCCCCACTGAGAAGAAATTAAAACATCTCCCAGGGACAGGGTGAGAATCAATGAAACAGAATACGTGCAAGTGCTTTATAAACTACCCAAATGTAAAGTTGGTTCAAATAGCTGTGTTTTTCCCAGTTGGGTTAAAAACTTTGATAAGTAACTTTGAAACTTGTTTTGGAAGATGGTAACAATGAAGATGATTATAATAAATAGCAGTTACCATTTATGGTTCCTGCAATGTGCTAAGGAGTATACATCATTTATCATACTTATTCCTTCAAAACACTCTAGGAAGTAGGTACTACTATTATCTTCACTACAAATGAAGATCTTTAAGCCACACATATTCATGTTTTTCTCTCCAGGGTAAACCAACCATGGTGACAGGGTAAACCAATACTACTTACAGTAAGGTAGACAATTTCATAGGAAATCTTACCTATCAGAGAAAATCTATAAATATTATTCTCATTGCATTGCTTTTTTCTCTATATTAGAGAACCAAAGTTTTTGATAATTATACATGATTACTTTGATACTAATTTATTTCTTTATTGCTTCAACAATGGATAAATGATCTCTTCTCCATAAGGGCTTCCCTGGTGGCTCAGAGGTTAAAGTGTCTGCCTCCAGTGCAGGAGACCTGGGTTCGGTCCCTGGGTCAGGAAGATCCCCTGGAGAAGGAAATGGCAACCCACTCCAGTATTCTTGCCTGGAGAATTTCATGGATGGAGGAGCCTGGTAGGCTACGGTCCATGGGGTCGCAAAGAGTCGGACACGACTGAGCAACTTCACTTTCACTTTCTCCATAATAAAGGTAGGTATACAATGTTTGTTTAAAAAATATTTAACTCATCTTATGGCTGATCCATGTTGATGTATGGCAGAAACTAACACAATACTGTAATTATCCTTCAATTAAAAATAAATAAAGAAAAACTATTTAATTCATCTGAAATTTATTATGCATGGTATGAGATTAAAAAAGATTTAAATGTAGCTTTCTTCATATTATCATTCAACAATGCTTTTTTTTATTAGACACTAATTTCACATATTAAACACATATTAAACCACTATGAGTTTATTCCTGATATTTCTATTTTGTTTCTATCACTATTATTAACCTACATTCAGGTAATCTTATTAATATACTTTGGAATAGGTTTTGGTCTTGAATGGCAAAAACTCCTTTGTTCCTCTTTAAACATCACAATCCTTAATTAGATGATAACAACTGCACACACATAAACCTTACTCAGATACTGAGTACACATTTTGTTTGGCCAGTACACCAATTGCCAGTATTTAAAAAACAGTAGATGATGATAGGTGCTACAGTCTGAATGTGTCCCCCCAAAATTCATACACTGAATTCTAACCTCCAAAAGTGATGGTCTTAGGAGGTAAAGTGGTCTTTGGGAGGTGACTGGATCAAAAGGGTACTTTATAAATTTCTGGCTTCTCTTGAAAAATTAGTATCACTGAGCCCATGTACCCAAGTGCCAAGAATCACTGAAAACCAATTAGCCACCTCTTCCTCTCCTTTATACAGGTACGCATATATAAAGTTCAAAGTGTCCAACATTCCCTGTTGTCTTATTCCCAGGCCACCTAAGTGACTAATAGTGTCTGCCTGAAGGCCTATGAACCGCAACTTCTGGTAAAACCTCTGAGTTTCCCTTTCTGTCTTCAAAAGCCAGAAAGTTCATAGTTAAATTGGTGATCAACTTTAGTAACTACACTTAACCTAGATTTCCAGTCTAATCTCTTCTTTACTTCCATAGTGTGGGGGCCTGATCTTTTATCTTCATTTAATTACCTTACAATGTATGTACTAATTCCAATCCTCTCAAATATTAATTTTATGAATGAGAATAATTTTTTAAACGTTTGCCTCCCCTGAAGTTCTTGCCTGCTCCTTTACTGTCTGATTTATACTATCAATCAAATTCAATTCAACATCCTATTGGGATCTTCAACTGGTATTATATTAAATCTATAAATTAACTTTGTTAGTATTATCATCTATATCATATTGACTATTCAACTAGAAGTAGATTATATTTCTCTTATTATTTTTATATATCTTGCAAGATTTTTAAATACAATAATTTAATGTTATCTTTTTCATTACATTTTGTCTACAGATAAAATAAATGGCTGAATTCAGTTAGGTATATGTTTTATAACCCGTGATTTAAGCATCTCAAGATGTGATTTTCTTGAATTTCCTAAACCTTCAGGTTACAGTCCCTTGCCACTGACAGTGTCAGTTGCTCTACTGACCTACACATACTTCACTTATCTCTTTTATATGATTTGTTGCAATTATTTATAAAACAATACAATAAAAAGTGACATCCCTATTTTGTTTAATTTTAAATAGACCGACACTACTAGAAACTCCATCAACTGGAGTTTGGTAACTGCTGCTACTAGAAACTCCATCAACCTCCTTTATGCCCTCAGACTTGAAAAGAAATCTATTTTTGACAAACATGACAAGGTAATTCAATGGGGAAAATAGTCTTTTCAATAAGTGCTGCTGGAATAACTGGATTTTTATATGGGGAAAACAAACAAACATACCTTGACCTCTTCACACTGTACACAAACATTAAACATAAGCTCTAAATAAAAAAACTTCTAGAAGAAAACAGAAAAAAAAAAATCTTTGTTACTTTGAGGTACAGTGATGATTCCTTATAACACAAAAAGCATGAACCACTAAATGACACATTCTCATGTGACATTTCTAAAATTTATGTCATGGATAAATTCAACTTCAGCAAAATTAAAAACTTCTATGTGTCAAAAGATGCCCTTAAGAAAATGAAAAGGCAAACCTCATATTAGAGAAATACTTACAGAAGACTCCCAAGAAAGGTCTTTTATCTAGAATACATAAAGAACTCTCAATTTCTTAAAACAAACCAATTTATTTTAAAATGTGTAAATGATTTAAATAAATGTTTTGCAAAAGAAGATATATGGATGATCAACTATCACTTAAAAAAACTGCTCAACGTCGTCAGTCACTAGACATATAAGAATTAAAACCACAGTAAGATACCACTACACATATCTTAGAATGAAAGCGAAAGTGAAAGTGAAGTCGTTTAGTCGTGTCTGACTCTTTGTGACCCCATGGACTGTAGCCTACCAGGCTCCTCTGTCCATGGGATCTTCCAAGCAATAGTACTGGAGTGGATTGCCATAAAGATTAAAGACTGATTACAAAGTGAGGAGATGGAGCAGCTGCAAATCTCCTCCTTTCCTAGTAAAATAGCTTGTTAATTTCTTATAAAGTTAAACACAGGATCATATGACTGCGAGTCATATGACTCAGCAATACCAATCCTAGGTATCTACCCAAGATCTTCATACAACATCTATTCACAATAGAAAAAAAAAATAATTTTAAGCATGGAAAAACCCACATATCCAAAAACTGGTGAACAGATAAACAAAACATGATATATCCATACAATGAAATACTAATCAGGAATTAAAAAAAAAAACTATTAATATATTTGACAAATGGATGACTCGCATTATGCTACATGGAAAAAAAGTGAAACACAAAATACTACACACTGTACAACTCCATGTATATATAAGAAATTCTAGAAAAGGCAAAACTATACTGACAAGGGGGACTTCCCTGGCGGTCCAGTGGCTAAGACTCTGCACTCCCAAGGCAGGCGGCCTGAGTTCAATCCCTGATTAGGGAACTAGATCCCAAATGCTGCAACTGAAGGCTCTGCCTTGCCACAACTAAGACTCCTGTGCAGCCAAATAAACAAATATTAAAATAAGAAAAAAAAAAAAACTATAGTGACAGAAAACAGATCAGTGGTTGTTGGAGGGCAAGGACTGTGGGGGTAAAAGAAGTATGGATTATGATAGAGGGCACATGACTGCATACATTTATCAAAACTATACAATTAAAATGGGTAAATTATTATACGTAAATTATAACGTAATAAGACCATAATATACTTTAAATTTCATTGTGAAAAATATATTTTACAAAATCCAACCTAAAGAGTCTGAGTGGGTAGTAACAAATTTAACTTCTACTCAGGAAGAGGTCTGGACTTTGCCCTGGGCTTTTGAAAGATTTAATCTCTAAGCCTTGTAGGAGTGTCTTTATTCGCCTGAAATTTCAATCATGACAGGTAGTCTAACAGTGTGAAGGCTGGAGGCAGGCCACACCAGATAGGATTTAAGGTAGAAGTTGACCACCCAGAGAAAGATTAGCAATGTTATGTTATGTAGACCAGGAGTTCTGGATCATATGGTATCAACCTGACCAGAGGGGCTGAAGCTACGTCACCTACCTGGGCAATGAATCATGCTTGCATAATGGAGCCCTAATAAAATTCTGAAGACTGAAGCTTTGGTGAGCTTCCCAGCTGGCAATAGTTTCATGTATATTATCACAATCAGTGCCAGGCAAGAAACATGCCCTGACTCCAAGGGGGGAGAACAATAGTAGAGCCTCTCTTGTTAGCTTCTGTTAAAATCTGTTTGCTTTTCCTTATAGTTTTGTAATAAACTATAACTGTAATAGATTCCAGCGAGTTCTGTGAGGTTTTCTGGAAAGTTATTGAACCTAAGGTTGGTCTTGTGGACCCTTGAACTTGTACGTGGTGTCAGAATTGAGGGTGGTCACGTGTGGGCCGCATATCTTCTAACTTCGCAGTTGCCCTCAACACACACAACCAGATAAACATAAATAGGTGGGAAATCAATGACTATAAAATTCATAGTTGAAATGTTTAATAATTACTTAAGCAAATTACAAAGGTCACACACATAAACCTATGTGAAAGCGTCAGACACTCAGTCATGTCTGACTCTTTGCGATGCCATGGACTGTGGCCTGCCAGCCAGCCATGGACTGCCAGGCTCTTCTGTCCATGGAATTCTCCAGATAAGAATACTGGAATGGGTAGCCATTCCCCTATAAGCCTATATACAATGACAAAATGACGACCTTTACAGCTGCCCGGTTAACCTGGAACCAGCCCAAGTAGTAAGACTCTGTGTTAGCATGTGCAATCAGTTGTTTAAATTAGACATGTCAAGTGTACAACTTAGGCGGGGAACACACAGAGAAACCAACCATCCCTCCCGTTCCCAGGTGCATGCCTGTCATCTAATTCTGTTAAGCGGCTTTTTACTTCCTTATTTAGAATCTGCTCAACATGTCAAGTCCTAAATTTCCTATAGCATGCAACTGGATCTCTTCTTTCAAATTCCTAGCAGTATTATCCAGAGCAACTATTATCCTAGAGATAGAAGTTCACTAGCAATACAGACATAACTTTGTAAAAAGTGTTTTAGAAATTCAGGATAAAGAGTCTGCAGTCATGAAATGACAAAAAATATTTTCCAAAGATGCCCCATTAATTTGTCTTCTGAAAACTTAGTTATTGTTTTTATAACTAACATTTTCCATGAGAGAAAAAAATGAAAAAATTAGGGGGGGAAATGGCATAAATAATACAATAAATTCCCATAGAATACCATAGATGTTACTGTTTCCAAATGCTTGTAAACTTGTGGGCAAAGGAGTCCACAAATGCAAGTTTAAGTGAAGGATCTATGCTGCACAGTTTCTCAGTTGTGCCCAACACTTTGTGACCCTATGGACTGAAGGGCTTCTTTAACATCGCAGGCCCCTCTGCCCAACAGGATTTTCCAGGCAAGAATACTGGAGTGGGTTGTCATTTCCTCCACCAGGGGATTTTCATGACGCAGGGATCGAACCCGCATCTCTTGCATTGGCAGGTAGGTTCTTTATCACTGAGTCACCCAGGAAGCCCAGGTATCTAACTAGGCTGTTCTTTTTCGTGTTGAGCCAAACTAGGACAGGTGGTAGGCTAATGCTGGACTCAGAGAGCACTTGACAGAAGGGCAGAGAGGAGAGTGCTTTCCCTCCAAACAAAGGCAAACTTATTAAATGCTCAAAGTATGTCCATTTGTCCAAAGTGATCCCTAACTGTGGGAATGAGCAGATATCTACTGGGCTGCTCTTAATACCCTGGACACTCTGTAAACAAAACCCAGCACAGCAGACAAACGCACTACCTCTGTCCTGAGCCACAACTCAGCAAGACAGAGCAGTAAGCTCTTTACTGCGTGAACCAGTTTTCACCAGGCTTCAGGCTGGCCTGCAGAGCTCCAACCTGTAGAAGATGTTCTTCAGCCAACAAGAACAGGTTGGGCACTCTAACTGGAATACCATCCTCACCACAGATGGGCTCCTGAAACTACCTCTTGGCTCAGAATGCATGTGACCATCTAGCATTGGCTCTCACTGTGTGCCCTCCTTCCACAGATCTACTTTATCTGACTTTACCCTTGCTAGAATGCAAGTCCTGCTTTGAATCCCCAACTCACCTAACTGGGGGTCTAAAACTCTTACTTTAAATGACTCTGTTCCTGAACCCCGAGTCATTGGCTGAGAGAATTGCCAACCCACACGGACAATCCAGAACTAAGATGCAACCCTAGCAAAGGGGAAGTCAGAGAGACTGAAGTGTAAGAAGCTCTGACCCATGGCTGTTAAAGGAAAAGGACCATGAGCCAGAGGATACAGGCTATAGAATACACAGGTTACCTCTAGAAGCTGAGAATGACCCCAGGCTGATAGCCAGCAAGGAAATGCAACCTCATCCTACAGCCACATGAAACTGGCTGAACTCGGCCAATAGCCTGAATGAGCTTGAAAGAAGATTGATTCCCAAGAGCCTCTAGTGAGGAACACAGCCCTGCCAAACCTCTGATTTCAGCCTTGTGAAACCTGGGGCAGAGAACCAGCTGAACCATGCTGTGAACAGAATTCAGATTTAGAGAACTTTGCTGTTTTAAGGCACTTAGTTTATAGCAATTTGTTACAGAAGCAATAGACTGAACACAGTGGTGGTCCCAGGGCTACCATCAAATTGCCTTCCTGTCCCCACCAGCCTGCAGTTAGGAACCAAGGAAACTGAAGTTACCCAGCTGTCAATATACAAAACTTTCATGGGATGTCCCACATTGCACCGTCAGTGTGTCTGTGTATTTTGTCTTCCTCACTAGGGATGCAAGCTTTTAAGACAGGGACTGTGAATGACCTTTTTTTTTTTTTTAACTCTAATTTTTTTTTTAATTGTCCGAAGAATACATATTGATTGTAGAAAACTTAGGGAAAAAAAGAAATAAATATAAAAGAAAATTTAAAAGATCCATAATTCAACAGCTAACCATACTATTAATATTTTCATGTCATTCTATACTTTGTATACGTATTAAATTCTGAGAGAGATGGGAATATCAGACCACCTGACCTGCCTCTTGAGAAACCTCAATGCAGGCCAGGAAGCAACAGTTAGAACTGGACATGGAACACCAGACTGGTTCCAAATAGGAAAAGGAGTACGTCAAGGCTGTATATTGTCACCCTGCTTATTTAACTTCTATGCAGAGTACATTATGAGAAACACTGGACTGGAAGAAACACAAGCTGGAATCAAGATTGCCAGGAGAAATATCAGTAACCTCAGATATGTAGAGGACACCACCCTTATGGCAGAAAGTGAAGAGGAGCTAAAAAGCCTCTTGATGAAAGTGAAAGAGGAGAGCGAAAAACTTGGCTTAAAGCTCAACATTCAGAAAACGAAGATCATGGCATCCGATCCCATCACTTCATGGGAAACAGAGGAGGAAACAGTGGAAACAGTGTCAGACTTTATTTTCGGGGGCTCCAAAATCACTGCAGATGGTGACTGCAGCCATGAAATTAAAAGATGCTTACTCCTTGGAAGAAAAGTTATGACCAACCTAAATAGCATATTCAAAAGCAGAGACATTACTTTGTCGACTAAGGTCCTCTAGTCAAGGCTATGGTTTTTCCAGTAGTCATGTATGGATGTTGAGAGTTGGACTGTGAAGAAGGCTGAGCACCGAACAATTGATGGTTTTGAAGTGTGGTGTTGGAGAAGACTCTTGAGAGTCCCTTGGACTGCAAGGAGATCCAACCAGTCCATTCTGAAGGAGATTAGCCCTGGGATTTCTTTGGAAGGAATGATGCTAAAGCTGAAACTCAGTACTTTGGCCACCTCATGTGAAGAGTTGACTCATTGGAAAAGACTCTGATGCTGGGAGGGATTGGGGGCAGGAGGAGAAGGGGACGACCGAGGATGAGATGGCTGGATGGCATCACTGACTCGATGGACGTAAGTTTGAGTGAACTCCGGGAGTTGGTGATGGACAGGGAGGCCTGGCGTGCTGCAATTCATGGGGTCGCAAAGAGTTAGACATGACTGAATGACTGAACTGAACTGAATATATATATAAATCACAAGATATATACTGATTTATAATTTTATCTTTCCCTTAATAGCATTATGTGGCTATTCCATGTCAATGGATGGAATTCTGTACCATCATTTTTACTGTTCCATAGTATTCAGGCTGGGCCAGGTCCTCCTGTTATAACCTCTTTGGTACCTTTATATCTCACCTTTCATAACACTTTTGACAGCTGTAATAACATTTGTGATTATCTGATGATTTTAAGTTCTGTTTTCTCCACTAGACTATAATTTCCATGAGATAAAAGTGTGCCTGTTTTCAAGACAATAATCTCCAAAGCTTAGCCCCAAGTAGATGCCCAAGAAATATAATACATGAGTGAATGAATTTAACCAAATTTTTTTTTTCCAGCCATTTAGGTTGTTTCCTATTTTGTTATTCTTAATAAAGGTTTCTAGAACACAGTAAATTTTCAATAAACATTTGCTGAGGACTAATAAAATAACAATTTTAGAGACTGGTGAAGGATAATCATTTAGTAGGCAGTAATTTGATTTAAGTCATTGATAAGAAGAGAAGTAAGTCTCAGTCATATAAACATGAAGAATTGTACAGAGCTGATAAAAGGATCCTCAAAGTGAGTATTCTGGCAAATTTTATCTTTACTTTTCTATTTTTTTCCAAACAGAGACAGGTATGCACGATAAACGAGGTTTGATAACTCTTTAAAAATTCTTCAAAGAGGTATGTTTTATATTATAATTTTTTAATAAAGTTCTTCCTAAAATATATGGTTATATAGCATAGTCTAGATCCAGAAAGCTTGGCAATCTGCTCATGCGTAGTTTAAAGAGTAAACACATTCTTCATATGGGTATAATATCACTACCAATCCCCTAAATAATAAATAAGCCTTTATGAAAGTTTATAAGCTTTATCCAGTATTGTACATCAGCTATACTGCTGCTGCTGCTGTTCAGTCACTAAGTCATGTCCAACTCTTTGCAACCCTGTGGACTACACAGCCTGACAGGCTCCTCTGTCTTATGGAAATTCCCAGGCAAGAATACTAGAATGGGTTGCCATTTCCTTCTTCAGGGGATCTTTCTGACCCAAGGACCGAACACATCTCCTGCTTGGCAGGTGAATTCTTTACCACTGAGCCACCTGGGAAGACTACATCAATAATACTTCAATTAAAAAAAAAAAAAAGCAAGAAACAAGGGGGAAAAAAAGTTAATAAGCTAGTTAGCAATCATGGGGTGGGCTAAACTAGACACTAAAGCTACAGGCTTCTGAGCTTTAGAGAAGGTAATCAGCGGCTGTTGAAGTCCTGTTCTGTATTCATGTAAGTAAGTAAGTAAAGTCACTCAGTCGAGTCCGACTCTTTGTGACCTCGTGGACTGCAGCCCACCAGGCTCCTCAGTCCATGGGATTCTGGAGAATACTGGAGTGGGTTGCCACTGTATTCATGTAGAGATTTTAAAATTAGAGTTTCTTTAAAATAAGACTATTGCCTATTAAACAATCAATTATCTTACTAAGAGAGTAACATCAGTTTTAAACTACCTGCTTTTCAATGAATATTTGAAACATACAAATGGTAAAAAATGTCCAAATGTGAAATAAGTATAATGCATTTCATCATTAAAGAATGTTTAAAAAGAAACACATAAAGATTGCCTGCAAATTATTCAAAGCCTCCAGAGATTGTATAGGTATTTTGGTTCCTTTCAAAGTTTCTTTAGTTATAACTTTATTGATTTATATAACCTGTCCTTCTTTACATGTTCTACTAAAAGTTTCTTTCATCTTTAAATGCTGTAAGTAAGAGGCCCCAAAAGCAAAAAAGGTGAGAAAGGCAATCACTGTGTAGCTTACCAGAGAGTAGCATATAATGCAAAGAGCACTAGCCTAAGGATTAGTTCTGATAAGTAATATCAGGACTAGCACTAGACTAGTCCTGACATCACTGTCTTCGTCAGTTCACTGACGTTTCCTAGACTCCAGTTTCTTCGCCTACAAAATGAAGGCGCTCAGTGATCTCAAGGGCCCTTACCGCACAAACATTTCAGGCTGTGAATTTCTGGGAGATGAGACAGTTAAAGAAAAGAAGAAAAACTCACGCTAGATACCCTGCTAAAGGTTACGCAGGTAATTGAAAAAGGTCTCAAACAAAATGCCCCTGATAGATTTTACTCACACATGCATGCCATCAACCTCCTAAGAAGCCTACTTCCTGTACATCTTGTTAACACCGATTTATCTGAAATCTGAGAGGCATTTTAGGACCACAGAGCCTTTATCAGCGATAGGGACTAATGGATTCCTTAGAGAAAAGCCAAAAAGATAAAGAAGGAAGTTAGATTTGTGCAAAAAATACACCTTCAGAACCTCTGCAGAAAAATCAATATTGATAAGTGAGATATACTGGGGAAATTTCTTAGAGTAACAAAGAAAGTGGACACTAACCTGTGTGTTAGGATTGTCTGCAGAATGGAGAACAGAATTCTATTAATAATAAAACGCCTATATCAAAATGATTAAAAGCAATTCCCTACATACCGTCACCTGGCTTTGTAATAGCCTATGTAGACTAAGAGCACTACCACCTTGCCATAGCCTACCCCATCCCAGGCACCCAGAAAAAGGGAGTATCCATGGTGAAAACACAATGCCTCCCCAATCATCTTACCAGGGCTCAAAAGAGCAAGACACTTTGCACCATATAGTCTCATATATACTAATCCAGGTATCTTAGAACTAGAAGCATCTCTGCTTTATCCAATTTGGTATGGAAGATGGGGGCTTCTCTTCTGGGAACATTTTCTATAATAATAATGATTCTCTCTGTCTAAAAATTGACACACTCTAAGACTAGCTTTCTGGTTTTGAAAATGATAGGCAATGTGGCAGAAGAGATACGTTTTCTAGAATCATCAATCAGTTCAAAATATATTATTATCACCTTAATCTTTTCTACCAAAAAAAAAAGTTTGGCTATAAGCAATGCCCATGCTTTATAGGACCATTACCACCAGAGCTCGGCTATAAATACAAACCACTTTCTTCTTTGGGCCTTCGCTGGTGCTCACATGTATTTGATGTGATGCTTTAAGGAGGTTACCCACTAGATAATCTTAAAGATCCCTTTCATCTCTGGCACTTTATGGTTCTAAGATAAATGAGCTTTTCCAGGTTGACCCAGCCTCAGAGCCTTATTTATAGCATTGTTTCTATGCAGAAAAATTTTACACATCTCATCCAACTGACTTAAAAATTAACTTTGGGACATAATCCATTTGAAGTTGAGGCATTCCAGTATCTCATAAAATATTGTCTGCCATGTTCCTATACATCTTTATTACTACAGTAAATACTATTTGGGGAGAAAAGAACACTTTAATTAAAATGATAAAAAAAATAAAATACAAACTTTTTACTACAAATAGAATTCTTATAGTCATCTTAGCATCTTAAATTTTCTGGTTAGAATAGGTCAAAGACACTCTCCTTCTCATGTCCCTCTTGACTTACCTCCTTCCTATTTTATTGTAATTCAACAAGCCCCTATGAAATAACTCTTGAGTACTGAAATTTGGGAGTCATACAAAACATGGTGCTCCAGGGAGACAGAGTTGGGCAGTGTGGCTTTCAGACTATAAGAGGCCCTAATTACCCCTACCTCCTATAATTCAGAATCTTCCCGTTAAATTTGGGTGGGGCCTGTGACTTGCTTATAACCAGTAGAATATGGCAAAGGTGAGGGGTTATCACTTGTACAGTTACATTATATAATACCGTAACTTCCATTTTGCTAACAGACTCTCTTGTCTGTATCTCTCTGTATTGACACCCTCTCCTGTTGGCTTTGAAGTAAGCTGCCATATGGAGAGGCCCATGTAGCAAGCTCTGAAGGTAGCCTTTGGCTGATAGCCAGTAAAGAGTTAAGGCTCTTGGTTTAACAATCATTGAGGAGTGCGTGCTGCCAACAACCACCTGAGCTTGGTAGGAGAACTTCCCCAGGAGAACCCCAGCTCTAATCAACACCTTGCGGCAACCTTGTAAAAGACTGAAGCAAGAGTCCAGCTAAGCTGCATCCAGATTCCTGACCCAGAGGAACTGTGACATAATAAGTGTCTCCTGCTGTAAGCCATTATGTTTATGGAAATATTGTTATCTAGCAACTGATCATTAATATAGGCAGATGAGTAGCACAATATAATTAGACAACAACTTAAAGGCAACAGAAATCCAATATAAAGTTCTGGGATAAAGGTAGCTTTGAAATATTCCATAGAGAGGGTATATAAGTCCCACGTTCTTTCAAGAATTCAGACTGGCAGAGAGGTACACAGCACAGAGGCTGAATCAACTGAATATCACGCAGAGTGGCCCCACTGCACTGAGAAACAGTGAGGGGAGACTGCAGAGGTACATGGGGTCCAGGTCATGCCAGGGCTGAGTGGGCTCATTTTCAATAGGTAACAACACAAAAGGAAAGGCTCTGGAGCAGGGAAATGACAGTAAAAAGGGCTTTAAAGAACTTAATCCTATCACAGTATAAAGGATGGAGAGGATTAGAGCTAAGAAGACCAAGAATAGATGTGCTGGCACAAAGGTCTTCAGGAGAGGCCAACAAACATGTAGTGGGGGCAGGGGGCAGGGGGTGGGCAGTGGGTGGTGGTTTCACACTCATGAATAATTAAAGGCATGCAAATAAAACTATAAAATACCATTCTGCGGATGAATCAAATTTGTACAAAAACTAATAATACTAGCAAAGATAAAGCAATCTCAGACACTATCAGTGGGAATGTAAATAGAATAGACTTTATGGAAAGACAATCAGCAAAATGCATGAATAACCTTAAAATACTCAGATCCTCAGACTCTAATTCACTAAGAACATATTCAAAAATAAATAAGTTTATTTACCCATCCAACAAACATTTGAGTGTCTACTACATTCCAGGTACAGAGGATATAGCCGTGAACAAAACAGACCTCACCTCTGCTTTCATGAAACTTAGAAGAGACAAACATTTAACAAATAATGATGAAATGTATAATTACACATATTACAGGACACAATAGAACTTAAATCATGAGCTTAAAAAATACCTTTCTGGGAAGTAACATTTATACTGAGATCTGAAAGATGAACAGAATTTAGCCACATGAAGAATAGGAGGATTTTTTTTTTCTGATAGGAAAAAAAAACTACATTCATGAAGGCAAGAAAGTTAGCTATATTCAATATTTTAGAGGATTCATTCATTAACCTATTTAACAACTATGTGTAGAGGCCCTAGTAAGTATCAGGTACTAGGTGCTAAGGATAAGGGATGGGAGAAAATGATCAAGGTCAAGACAAAACATGTATTAAAAACCCTGTAGGAATGGAAGGGTGTGGTATTTATAATAAAGCCAAAGATGTATGTGTGAAAAGGAGAAAATCAATATACTTGGCAGAAAAAAAAAAAAGAGAGAGAGAATGGAGTATAGGTTCAGTTCAGTTCAGTCGCTCAGTCGTGTCTGACTCTTCGTAGCCCCATGGACTGCAGCACACCCAGGCCTTCCTGTCCATCACCAACTCCTGGAGTTTACTCAAACTCATGTCCATTGAATCAGTGATGCCATCCAACCATATCATCCTGTCGTCCCCTTCTCTCACCTTTAATCTTTCCCAGGGTCTTTTCAAATGGGTCAGTTCTTTGCATTAGGTAGACAAAGTATTGGGAGTTTCAGCTTCAGCATCAGTCCTTCCAATGAATATTCAGGACTGATTTCCTTTAGGATGGACTGGTTGGACCTCCTTGCAACCGAGGGACTCTCATAAACACAAAGACTGTCTATCTCCTTTCAAATCCAAATAATATAGACTTACCTTAGAAAGGTATATTCAAAACTGTACCATTCATTTATAAAAAATTACCATTTATAGATAGAAATAGGCTTCCCTGGTTGCTCAGATGGTAAAGAATCTGCCTGCAGGGCAGGAGATCCAGGTTCAGTCCCTGGGTTGGGAAGATCTCCTAGAGAAGGGAATGGCTACCCACTCCAGTATTCTTGCCTGGAGAATTCCATGGACATAGGAGCCTGGCAGGCTACAATCCATGGGGTTGCAAAGAGTGGACATGATGAGTGACTGTCACTCTCACTTTCATAGACAGAAATACTTAAATGACTCAGGGCTAAAATGCTCATGTGCCGGTGATGACCCAGAGAGATGTTATGAGGAGGGAGGTGGGAGGGGGGTTCATGTTTGGGAACGCATGTACACCCGTGGTGGATTCATGTCAATGTATGGCAAAACCAATACAGTATTGTAAAGTAAAATAAAGTAAAAAAATAAAAAAATAAGATAAAATGCTCATGTGCAAAGAAGAAGTAGAGATCAAAAATAAATGTTAACATGGATACATAAGTTCAGTTCAGTTCAGTTCACTCAGTCGTGTCCGACTCTTTGCAACCCCATGAATCGCAGCACACCAGGCCTCCCTGTCCATGACCAACTCCCGGAGTTCACTCAGACTCACATAAGTTAAGGCATTGCTATACTTGAGGGATTACCCTACAGCTATCCATGAGTGTGTCCCAACTATGCTAAGCACTCAGGGAAAAGGAACCATTTTTTCAAAATAATAAGCAGGCTCTCTTTGCAAGAGGCCAAAATGTACACAGAATAATCTTAGGATTTGAAATTGAAAACTGAGTTTGGCATTGACATGTACACACTGCTATATTTAGAATGGATAACTAACAAGGATCTACTGTATAGCACAGGGAACTCTGCTCAGTATTATATAACAATCTAAACAGGAGAAGAATCTGAAAAAGAATAGATACAGGTCAATGTATAACGATCACTTTGCTATACACCTGAAACTAACACAACAGTGTTAATCACCTGTGTGAATGTGTGTGTGCGTCCAATTGTGTCTGACTCTTTGCAACCCCGTGGACTGTAGCCCATCAGGCTCCTCTCTCCATGGAATTTTCTAGGCAAGAATACTGGGGTAGATTGCCATTTCCTCCTCCAGGGCTCTTCCCACATCTCTTGTGCCTCCTACTCACTTATACACCAATATAAAATAAAATATTTCTTAAAGATTAACCAAATGAATCTCCAAAAGGTTAAGGATGAACTGACAATTACACAAACTTTATGATAAGAACATGCTTGGAGTTACTAGCAAGTTAAAAGGGAGCCATAAAAATGATCACGACCTCATGTGACCAGTAAACCCAAGGAACTAGAGTCCTTTTTCTCCTGTCTCCTCAGTTATCCAAATGGTAATATCTTATGTTTGGTACATGTCAACAGCATTAAAGAGTATATAATATTTGACACTAAGATATGCAAAACTCTACTATTTTTGCACTTCTCTGTGAGTCTAAAACTGTTCCAAAATGAGAAGTAAAAACAAAATACATGGGTAGATTTGCTACAGCAAATAACACAAAGCCTAGAATTTGTGTTAATTTCATAAAGCAATCAAAAAGGACAAATGAAATAATCCTCCAAATTACGCTCTCAAGTCCAATTTTTACTTCTCCTGTTAAAGGATGCAGGTATCTATCAAGAGAAAAGCTCATGGTCTGTCTTGGACAGTCCACTGCCCATCAGATTTCTGGGGAGGTGATTTCAATCTCTCGAAGCCTTTGCTACCCCCATCCCAGTTTGGTATCATATACTTCTTGACTATTGCATTCTATACAAATATTCATTATTACTATTTAAAATTTTTTATTTGAACTGCATTATTCCTTCATTAAATGGAGAAATATTTTTTTAAGATTAACTATTTGGATTTTTTTCAAGTTTTTTAATTTATCAAATTAATCTACTTTAGTAGGGGCCCAGATTTAATCAACATATTTATCTAACAATAAATTATTATATCTCTCAAAATATTACAGAACTACAGTCTAAAAAATGTTTTTATTTGCATTAGCATTCTCCTATAAAGTTCACTAATAGAATTGGCTAACCTTAAAATTAGTGTGATTAATTCTAAAGACCTGTCTTTATTTATCAGACCTGTCTAATAAAGTTTGATGGGCATAAATACACAGTTTGGAACAAATATATTGACATCATACATAGAATTCATTTGATAAGATATCTTTTTCCCCATAGACAGTAAAAATGAAATAATAGCTCTTTTGAAGTAAAGAGGTGATTAAGTAAGGAATTTCAAGAAATCCAAAACCTAAACCTTGAAAACCCGAATGAAATTTCAAAGTCTGAGAAAGAAAATATATCTTTTATAAAATTGGAAATCAGTGTGTACTTATAAATGATGCACCACAAAATGTTTCATTATAACTTTACTGTGTCAAAATCCATTATCCATCTGCCTTCCATCAAGCAGTCTTAGGAAGAAAAATATTATATTGTTTTCTGGGTTAAAACTTCATGTACAGCCTAAAGGCTAATGGGAAAACAGAGTACGAGTAAAGGAGTAACTCTCGCAAATCATGCATTTACTCATTAAAACCTCAAGGTAGGCCATTTTAACATGGCACCTAATTTTGTTTCCTGGTAAATGTATTTACAGACCAAAACCAGAAATGATGTAAGTGGACAGTTAAAAAAAAAAAACAAAACAGGAAGCATATAAAAATAATATTCAGTAAGATATTATCTTTATAACAGTAAAGAAAAAAGCAGGATGCCCCCTCCCCGTTCAAGTTCCCACAATGTTCACCATTCAGCCCGTCTACTCACTTCCGATGGGTGTGGTCCATGCCACTGTTTGGTATTGCTTCCAACTCTGCGTTTTTCTGCCCACAGATATTTCCATAGCTGTCGTATCCTGATACTAGTCTTGCTGCTGCACCTGTTGCTACTGAAAAGCCACAAATAAATCCCTAGGAGAAAAACACAGAAAAAAAACATACAAATAAACCATTTCAATAGCAACAGCCACTACTTGATACGATAATGAGCTTCTTTTGTCCGCTGAAGGGAACAAAGAGCTCTCTTTCCTTATTGCAAACACTATTTCACTGTTTTCCTTGGGTTTCACATAAGCTGTACAAAGAAGTCCACAGGGAAACACTATTTACTACAATAACAAAACAAATCTCAAGCTTTTACATCGTAAGTATGTCTTTGCATTTTATAATAATAATAATAGCAGCATCTTTGTACTGAACATCTGCTCAATGCCAGGATCTGTACCAGCTGCTCATCATACATTATCTCTAATCCTCATGATGGGAAAACTGAGGCCTAGAGAGGGTAAATAAGTCATACAAGGCCATAGAAGCTAGTAAAGATCAGGGCATAAGACTCAAACTTAGCTTTCTTCATTCTTTAAATTTTTTAAAATATTTATTTATTTGACTACACTGGATCTTAGCTGTAGCATGTGGGATCTAGTTCCCTGACCAGGGATTGAAGCCAGGGCCCCCTGCATTGGGATTTCGGAGTCTTAGCCACTGGACCACCTGGGAAATCCCTATTCTTTAGTTTTATTTGATTGTCAAAGAGTTCTGTTAAATGAAGAATAGCAACAGATGAAAGACAAAAATTCAAAGAACAATAGGTACGTGGGTTTTGAATTATCACTTCAGAACACACAACACTTCTGTTCTCTTCCTGCAATAAAGTTGTGCAGAAGCCAAAGAATTATACGGTGAAGTACATTCACGCTCTGAATATTGGAGACTCAAGGACAGTGAGGCCCTGGGTCCATGTGCCACAGAGGTCACTTCATTTCATGGGGATATGCTTCACCACAGTACCAACGGCCCTGCATCATGTTTGCCAAGTCAAGGGTGCACTGATCAAAGCAAAGCAATAAGCCCTACACTCAACTGCAGGCTCCTGGGCATAAGAACAGGAAATACGGTGAATCACTGTTAATAAACTGAACTGGGAGAAAAGACAGAGGTTAAGATATATTCTTGCAATGAGGTCACTAAAAGATTGAGTTTCTGTTATCTTTAACAAAAGATACTAAGGTTAATGGTGAACCTTTCCAATATAGGTCTTTTAATGAAAGGCATCATAGAGTAATAGAAAGAGGAGCCACAAAGATCTGGATTCAAACCCTCACTCTACCATTTACCACCATATAACCTTGATCCATTTACCTTCTTAGACTGTTTCTTCCTCGTCTATGACAAAAAATAATATCAACTGTTTCACAGCCAAATGATGGGGCCTCCATGAGATAACACATTTCTAACTTTTAGCCGGGCCTGGACACAGCAGGTAGTCAATATATTGTAGCTGCTAAAGAAAAAGTCAGACTAAAGAAGTTGATAACAGTAATTGGGGATTAACCAAAAATCCCTTCAGTTCTAAATTTTGGGAAAAAATTTTCTAGGGGGTGTGGGGGGAGTGAGAAATACTGTCAGTCGTTTTGTCATTACAGAGAAACATTCAGACCACAATTACCATCTTCTTTCACTACTCGTCTAAAATAGCAAAGCCCTTGCATAATTAAAAGGTTATGTTCTTCTTTCACTTTTTATAGAAATGTTCTTCTTATATTTGATAAGTACTTTGTGTTAGAGATGGCCTTCAGTGGTTTCTGAAGTCCCTTTATAACTCTGTTTAACAGCACTGTTGGAGATGTACATGTGTGTGTTTTTGTGCATGTGTGTGTTTGTGTTTTTCAGTAATAGGCCACCTCATATCCCTCTGGGATGTAGGCAGAGTATAAATTATAAATGTCTCATATATATAGCAAAATGGAACACCGACATATTTTCACATAGGCCATTTAAACTTCTTAGTAGCTTCCCAAAGCATTAGAGTAGAGAGGGTGAGAAGCTGTAGGAGGGAAAGGAAGGGGAATAGGAAGCTAGTGAGAGAGAGAGAAACCATGACTGTTATCCTGGAGATGTCCCATATGGTACAAGTAGTGACAATGGAGAACTAGGCCAAATATAATTAAAAAGACAATCTCTTTTTTTAAAAAAAATTGTGAAATCCAAATGCAGGAAGCAATATTTCTCATTTTTTTCAGATGAGAAAAAATGTGGTACATGAAATTAAAATAGGGTAAGAGAAACTTTACAGAATGTACTCTATAATTCAATGGCTCCAAGAGGCAGATGGAGTGTTATTTAGCAGAAGGAAATCACATTAATGAAGCAAGTTGTAAGGGGGATAGGAAAGCTTTTATACACCTATAATAGGGAGCAATCATTAGAGAGAAAGGAGTCTATTCGTAAGGAACAGAATCACGGTTAAGAACTTAAAATGACTGAGCTACTGAAGTGCTTTCAGAACTGCTATTTCAAGAGAGAGTGAGAAGGAGCAGACAAATCTAATCACAATTAGGAGGTGACTCAAATCAGATAAAGAGACCAGAGATGGTAGATCACAGGCAAGATCTGGCAGCTAATGAGTGCCTATTGTCTATGTGGAAGAAAAACAATTGGCTAATTAATGGACTGTGTCCATTTCCCCTTCACATCACAAGTTTAGTTCAATTTAAGTAAGAGTTTTGGCTTAGTTTCACTCACTCTTAGTCAAAAAAAAAAAAAGGACACGTTTCATTTCACAAGCAATGGTTGAATTTCACACATGGAGCCTTTACCACACCACTGAGCAAGGCAGAGGTCTTAGCTTTGCTCTGAAGAAAAGAAAAGTCAACAAAACATGCATGAGGGGTGGGGAGGGAGTATGAATATGGCATTGTGTTTCAAGACTTTAGGCTTACAGCCTTCTCCCAGGGATTAATGAAAATATATCCAGAATTTTTTCTCAAAGACTATCTCTCTTAACCTCAAACAACACTTGGAGTCAGTCTGCTAGTAACTAACTTGTCAAACCTTAGAGTAACACTTGGCTTCTGTTCCTCCTTTTCCAAGAACTCTGAGACCAGGAGGCTATTCAGTCAGTTAGTCAGTTCAGTCGCTCAGTGGCGTCCGACTCTTTGCGACCCCATGAGTTGCAGCTCGCCAGGCCTCCCTGTCCATCACCATCTCCCGGAGTTCACTCAGACTCGTGTCCATCAAGTCAGTGATGCCATCCAGCCATCTCATCCTCTGTTGTCCCCTTTTCCTCCTGCCCCCAATCCCTCCCAGCATCAAAGTCTTTTCCAAGGAGTCAACTCTTCGCATGAGGTGGCCAAAGTACTGGAGTTTCAGCTTTAGCATCATTCCTTCCAAAGAAATCCCAGGGTTGATCTCCTTCAGCAAACAGCATTGGATTAGAAAGTCTGATACAGAACTAATACTTATGCAAACAAATTTCAAAAATAAATTTAAAAGCCTTGGCAATCTGCCAGATTTTGGGATTTCTTTAAAGTTTAATGGGATATATTACTCTAAGAAAGAGGAAAGAAGGAAAAAACAAGAATGGCTGGAAGTCTAGGAAATATCAAGTTCACCCTGAAAGAACTGAAATATTCTCAAAAGAAAAAATAACGGGGCATGAGGAAGGTAAAATCAGAGAGGCTATTTCACGGGCAGCCTGAGCAATTGAAAAAACATAGACAAAGAATATGTACTGAGAACTGAAACCAGCTGCAAATACTCATGACCCTGAAGTCACTTTATCACTTTAAATTCTCTGAGGCTCAGTCTCCTTACCTGTCATTAGGAATGAATTAGATTAATCTCAAAAGTCCTTCCACTTCCAAAATTTATAGAAAAAGAGTAAACATTTTTAGGCTATACTTTCAGGGAGAAGTACAGACCCATTTGATCCACTTTAATGACTGAGCATGTAGTATGTGCAGGGGGCGAGGAAGAGTAGATTAAAAGTAAATGGATTTAACTGTACATTTAAAAATAGTCAAAATAATAAATTTTAAGTTATGTATGTGTGTATGCGTGTGTATGCTCAGTTGCTCAGTGGTGTCTGACTCTTTTGCAACCCCATAGACTGTAGCCTGCCAGGCTCCTCTGTCCATGGGATTTTCCAGGCAAGAATACTGGAGTGGGTAGTCACTCCCTTCTCCAGGGGATCTTTCCAACCCAGGGACAGAACTGGCACCTCCTGTGTCTCCTGCATTAGAAGTGGATTCTTTACCGCTGAGCTACCAGGGAAAACGAAGTTATGTATATTTTACCACAATAATAAAAAAAGAAAAACCAAAGGATTTAACAGAGAGCAGGCAGTCATTTGGATCAGGTGACCTTAAGGTAATTTCTGGCATGCTGTTCTTCCTATTCTATGATCCTAGCAAAGCACAGCCCATCACACAGGTGACTAAACACTTCAGTAAGTCTTTGAATCTTTCCCTTTGTGCTGCCTGCTCCACAAGAGTTAATGAGGTAGAAACACTACACTCAGAGAACTAGACTAAGACTATAAAATAAAAAAGGTCCTTGAAAGCAGTCTGAAGGGACGACCTATGCAATAATGGCTCTAAAATTCAGCTCTAGTCCAGATCATTCTCCAAAATTCCAACTCTGTACTTCCAACTGCTTATCCCTATGCACACACCCTACATGTCCACAACTCAGTTCCTTCCACGTTTCCCCAAACTGCTTTCCCTTCCGGCATACGCCCCATCTCCATCAGAAGCACCATGTCTGACTAGTCTGCACAGCTAAGATACAGAGGGAGAGGACGCTAGCTTTCTAACTCCGCACTAGAGGAAGCAGTAATGCTGAACTCTTTGCTCAAAGAGTCTGAAATATTGAGTAGACAACATTTAACTGGCAGGTAAGGTTACTGTGTTCTACGGGTCCATTTTCTCAACAACAGCTTCCATTGCTCCCAATTCCAGGCAACAAAGAAGGGACTGTCTCTTGAGGCCTTGCCTCCTTCCTCTTCTCTCTTGGGTTCAATGCTGCCACCATGTAATCTTAGACAAGTTATTTAACATATCCCTGTGCCCCCTTATCTGTAAAATGGGAATGATGATAACCAGAGTAGCATTGAGCAGTTGTGAAAATTAAATCTGTGTTGAGTGCAGAGAATAGTACCCAGTCCATAGTAAGCAGCAATAATGATTAGGAATAAGTTGTATGAGTTGTCTGTATCTTCTATCTTTCAAAGCATGTACTCCTTTTAGGATATATAAAATTTTATTTATTTATTTATTTATTTTTGGCTGCGCTGGGTCTTCATTGCTGTGTGGGCTTTTCTCTTGTTTCAGAAAACAGGGGCTAATTTCCAGTTGGGGTGCCCGGGCTTCTCATTGAGGTAGCTTTTCTTGTTGTGGAACACAGGCCCTAGGGCATGTGGGCTTCGGTTGCTGAAGCACATGGGCTCAGTAGTTGCAGCACACGGGCTTAGCTGATCTGTAGCACGTGGGATCTTCCCAGATCAGGGATCGAACCTGCATCTCTAGTACTGGCAGGAAGATTCTTCACCACTGAGCCACCAGGGGAGCCCCAGCTTCCTCTTTATCCTGACTTTTGTGGTACGATGATCTGGGCAAATTTGGTACATGTGAATCTCTTTTCTCTCCTCTTTTCACATTTACCTCTCCTTGGAACAGAATAAAGTCAGCCTAAGGTGGGAAGAACCTTGAGATCATGTGGCCCAAGCTTCATTCCACAAGCCATGCTTATTGAGGAATTCTTTATTGGTAATCAAGTGACTGCTTGGGTACTAAGAGTTGCACTTTGTTTATCCATCCTACTCTTGTTCCTTTGTGTGCGCAGAAACTGTGGTTTGGAACCTACAAGGAGCTGGAGTAGGATCTGAGCTGAAAACAGCTTACACGGAACCATATACATATCCCATAATATAACCCATAACAGAACCCCTTAGTATCCCACTTGCCTGTAACACTGATGACATCAAACATTATTAATTCCACTTCTTCAATCTGTCTCCTTCTCTCTTTTACTACTTATTTCAGATTTTTTACCTCTTATTTAGACTCATCTGAACCACTGCATCAGCCTCCAAAGTGGTGGCCTGAAATCTCTTCCCCCTTTACAATGACTTTACATTTACACTGGCTACCAGGGCCATCTTTCTAAACCCAGTCATATCATTTCTTGCTTAAAACAGCAACAGTATATCAGTGCCTACAACAGTGGGTCTCAACCCTGGCTGAATATTAGAATCAAAGAGATTAAATCAGATTCAGTGGGGTGGGGCCCTAAAATGAGTATTTTTATTTTAATCCCAGCAAATTCTAATATGCAGTTAGTGTTGAGAACCACTTGTTTACTACCTTAATGGAAAACAGAAATTAAGAGGTACAATTCATGTAATTTTTTAGAACAGGGTAAGCATATTGAAAAGCAGAGACATTACTTTGCCGACTAAGGTCCGTCTAGTCAAGGCTATGGTTTTTCCAGTGGTCATGTATGGATGTGAGAGTTGGACTGTGAAGAAGGCCGAGTGCGGAAGAATTGATGCTTTTGAACTGTGATGCTGGAGAAGACTCTTGAGAGTCCCTTGGACTGCAAGGAGATCCAACCAGTCCATCCTAAAGGAGATCAGTCCTGGGTGTTCTCTGGAAGGAATAATGCTAAAGCTGAAACTCCAGTACTTTGGCCACCTCATGTGAAGAGTTGACTCATTGGAAAAGACTCTGGTGCTGGGAGGGATTGCGGGCAGGAGGAGAAGCGGACGACAGAGGATGAGATGGCTGGATCGCATCACTGACTCGATGGATGCGAATCTGAATGAACTTTGGGAGTTGGTGATGGACAGGGAGGCCTGGCATGCTGCAATTCATGGGGTCGCAAAGAGTCGGATACGACTGAGCGACTGAACTGAACTGAACTGAAGCATATATCCAATGATTTCAAAATACCAAATAAGCTCCAATCTTGGAGATGATAACTCTCACAAAGACTGACAGAAATTTACTTTAAAAAATATCCTAAGTTCTAGACAATTCAAGCATGGAAAATATTTTAAAAGTAAGAGAAGAAACAATAGAGAAGTACACATATTTATGATGAGATGAACATGCATAAATAAAAAGATTTAGTGGTAAAGATGAGTGAAAGATGACAAGATCTTAAAATATTTCAGAACTAGAGAGCAGACACCAAGGAGTGAGCAGAGAACTGCAAGTAAGAGCAGTGAGTAAAGATATGGTTTGAATGACAGGCTGTAAGAGGATTGAGAAAGAAAATGCCTATAAAAGCAGAAGCAACTGGCCATTAAATGAAAAGAATATAGGCAGAAAATTCCAGTTCCTTTTCTATTTTTGCCACTCATGGGCAGCAGTATATTCTTAGATAAGCTAATATTCAGTATCCTTTGCCTGTAAACTGGGATAAAACTCATTTTATAGGGTAATTGGGAGAATTTAGTGAGATAAATATATATATGATAGCATCAAGCCCATGATAATGCTCAAAAAATATTTGTTGAATGTTTCTCTTAAAGGTATTACAGAATGAAATCTGAAGACAAAAATGAAACGCGACTCTTAAACAACATACAAGGCTTCCCTAGTGGCTCAGTCGGTAAAGAACTCATCTGCAATGCAGGAGACCAGCTGCAATGTGTGAAACCCGGGTTCCATCCCTGGGTCGAGAAGAGCCCCTGGAAAAGGAAATGGCAACCTACTCCAGTATTCTTGCCTGGGAAATCCCATGGCCAGAGGAGCCTGTTAGGTTACAGTCAACAGGGTCACAAGAGTCAGACAAGAATTAGTGACTAAACTGCCATCACCAAAAACATACAAAACAAATATTCAGAAGACAAAAAAAACTTTTAGTCTACTGTTACGCCAGTAAGGTAGGCAACAGAACTTTGAGATTTCTCCAGTTTCCACATGGTAAAATTTGATGTTAGCTCTACTCCAAGGAATGGTAATCCATAAAAAGAAACATTCCAAACCAAATAACACTATGCCTGCATTTAAAAGTACATACAATGGGTCTTAATTACCACCACACTGAAATCAACATTATATTAATTACCATTGCATTAAAACATTTCAGTAAACAAATAGCTCCTGACTCTCCAGTCACTCCCAAATCAGTCTATTAACATTAATGATTGCACTTTCCTGAGCTATTTTAGCACAGAAAATCAAAAGCACCTTGGGAGGTAGGTACATATTTTTATAAACATAATTTTGAAAGGTCAGCTGCTATTTGTCCCAGAGGGAAACTCAGGAGGTGGGGAGAGGTTGTGGACTACTTCTGTTAGCAAAGATATCTCCTCTACCCTTGGATGCTGGATTTCAGTTTCTACTCCATTAAACTAAGTAGACTCTTGAACAATATCTTACAAGTTCTAAGTTAGGAAATGAGTAATTCTGATGTTTTCAAAATATCCTAGATTTGGTGAAACAGAGCCATCTATTATTTTTAAAACTAACACTCTTTTATTTTACTGAACGTGTTATATCTCATCAAAGTTCCCTGTTTTCTTTCGCTTGGTTCAGGAGCTGGACTGGTGTCCACACTTCTGCTCATTACCCATGAAAAGGGCTGTTCTCAAATGATGTTTGCGAGGTAGGCAGTTGCAGAGAGACACAGAATAAGATTACCTAAAAAGTAGCAATAATGAAAAACAATCAGATTCCTTTAAAAAAAAAAAGGTATGGGGAAAAGATTAAATACACGCACACTTGAGAGGGGGGAAAAAAAAAAAGCGTGCCTAAGGTAGCAGATCATGGCATCTGGCCCATCACTTCAGGCAAATAGATGGGAAAACAATGGAAACAGTGAGAGACTTCATTTTGGGGGGCTCCAAACTCACTGCAGACAATGACTGCAGCCATGAAATTAAAAGATGCTTGCTCCTTGGAAGAAAAGCTATGACCAACCTAGACAGTATATTAAAAAGCAGAGACATTACTTTGCCAACAAAGGTCCGTCTAGTCAAAGCTATGGTTTTTCCAGTAGTCATGTATGGATTCAGTTGGACTATAAAGAAAGCTGAGCACAGAAGAATTGATGCTTTTGAACTGTGGTGTTGGAAAAGACTCTTGAAAGAGTCCCTTGGACTGCAAGGAGATCCAACCAGTCCATCCTAAAGGAAATCAGTCCTCAATATTCATTGGAAGGACTGATGTTGAAGCTGAAACTGCAATACTTTGGCCATCTGATGTGAAGAACTGACTCATTTGAAAAGACCCTGATGCTGAGAAAGACTGAAGGCGGGAGAAGGGGACAACAGAGGATGAGATGGTTAGATGGCATCACCGACTTGATGGACATGAGTTTGTGCAAGCTTTGGGAGTTGGTGATGGACAGGGAAGCCTGGCACGCTGCAGTCCATAGGGTTGCAAAGAGTCAGACATGACTGAATGACTGAACTGAACTGAAGGTAGCATAATCGTGTTTCGAGTTGCAAAGACTAAGAGAGAGAGGACAATACTGTCTGCACAATTCCCTCGAGGGAGAAACAAGGTGACAGAAAAGAGCACTGGCCTGGAAGGTAAGAGACTGGGCTCTGTTCCCAGCTCTGCTGTTAACTAGCGGTGTGGCCTCGGGATGGTCACTTTCATCTCTGTGGTCTGATGTTCTTGATGTGTATAATGAGGGTGATGGACCAGATGAGGATTTCTAAATGCTTTCCAGCTTGAAATATCAGCTAGCTCTAAAAGGGCTGCTTTCTACCTCTTGTCCAGCCCAGTACAACGGCAGTGATACTAAAGTCCCTGAAGCCTGTGTGGAAACTCCTGCAGGGCAGACCGGGGATGCAATCTGAATAAACACAGCCCCAACGCTTTGCACCAGGGACTCTGCTCATCCATCCTCCATATCCACTGGAAAATCACCAGCTCCCATGATCCCCGACTGAGAAATGCCACTTATTTCCATAGGCACAGCAGGCAGCAGGAGCCTAGTATGGGTAGAAAGAGGAAGAAGCAGGGAGCAACCAGACTCCCCTCTAAGAAGAACTCAAAAAAAAATGTCACAACTGGGAGCATTGTAGACATCATCAAGAAAAACCTCTAATTTTATAGAAAGGCACATCAAGTCCCTGAAAAACTGACTGGCAAAAAAAAATAACTGTCAGGACTGTGTGACTGGGTTGGATAAACACTCAGGACTCAACTCCATGACCACTACTCTGCTCAACACGTGCATCAAGCTTAGAGTTCATGGATATTTATTTCAAAGGCTTTCTGGCTTTCTGAAATGATCTAGTCAAAGAGAGAGTTTCAATTATTCCTCAATTTTGATCTCAGTTATCATGCAAACCAAAAAAAAAAAAAAAGTCAAGGGGTACCAAATACCACTTAAGTGTATGGGGAAAAAAACCCCTAATTCTATGGTATCCTAGAACTTCCAGTTATAAGCAATTCAAGAGGGATTATTCATTTACAAATATAAATAAATATCTAAATAACAAGTTCCCTCTTCAAACCAACTCCCCATCATCCCCTTGAATCATGGGTTCATGTTTGAGGATCTGTGAGCTTCTTACCATCCCAATGCAGAAGAGGATAAAAAGCAGCAGCCACGGTATGTCTGTGCAGCTACGGTCCTCCAGCGGCTTCCATTCTCGCTTGGAGCTCTAATTGAAAACACAAAATAAGAGAGTGGTAAATGTGAATTTTAGTTGAAGTGAGGAAGGCACAAACATAACACTGATATCTAAAATCCTGAACCTTTAAGATGCAACTCAAATATCTGTCACTTTTCTGTGAATTTTACCCTAATACCCATCTCTCTTCCTGGCCAGGACTGATGTCAGTGCTTTGTTGGTACCTCTCTTAGAGCAGTTAGCATGCTGAATTACTACCACTGAAGTGTGTCCCTAGCAGAATGTGAGCTTTGCATAAGAGACCACTTCTCATTTCCCAGCATCTTACACGATGCCTGAGGGTTCGTGGTATGTGGTCAGTACAGACTTTGTAAAATGAATAAACAAATTCTTCCAACGTCAGTCTTAGTGGTAGCTTTTTCTTTGTGTGACTTTTGCCAGACTTAAAAATGTAGAACATGCTTTTCTACATGTTCTCATCTAGGAAGGAAGCTGAGTAAAATGAATTTCTATTGAAGGCTTAGGAAACTTATGGGAAAAGTTCTGCAAAAAGAAGGCTAGGGCCTCCAGTGGCTTCCATGACAAGATACAGGAAACTATCCAGAAGGCTTGTCAGAAGGAAGGACACTAGCAGAAGGAGGCTGGAAAGAAGGGAACCCCCTAGTATAATTAGTATTCAGAATTCAAGAATGAGGACCCAGGGACTTCCCTGGTTGTCCAGTGGATAAGACTTCACGCCTTCAATGCAGGGGACCTGGGTTCCATCCCTGGTTGGGGAACTAAGATTTTACATACACAATTAGGCCCACATGCCACAATTAGAGAAGTCTGCTGTTCCAACAAAGAACCAGCACAGACAAAATAAATACTAAATTTTTTTAATAAAAAAAAAAACCCTATAAAAAAGAGTGGGGACACAGTTCTCAATTAAGTTTGCTTAGCTTTTCCTCCTTCTAAAAAAAATAATTTTTAACTTTGACAAACTGATGAAAGCTACAGATCCTTTTCTTAGGAGATAAGCATGTAGCTGCATAATTTTCTCAAAAAGTTTAGGGAATTCAGACCCTAGGTTACAAAACTCAACTTTAAAACATCTGCCTATTGATGTTAAGAGCAAAAATTTGGAGCTACAACTACTCCTTCTGACCCCTAAATGCTAACCAGACAAATGCCTTTTCTTTTCAGTGCCTTAGACTCTGAGTTGTTCAACAAGGATAACAAAAACCCCACCACCCTTGATAGCTTGTTTCCAAACACCCACACAAGAAAACAAAAGAGCACTAGTTAGTCATGGGAAAAAACCTTACCCTAAGGCTCTAACTAGCATTAAAAACCAAGTGCAAGTAGGCAGTTTTTTTCCAGAGGAATGTAGCACTATGGAGAATGGATAAAGGACTCTGTCCTCTCCTTAGCTCTGTTATTAGGTAGCTAAACAATTTTAGATAAATCACTTCATCTCTCTGGGTGGCAGGAAGAAGTGAGATTAAATCTCTTAGGTTCCTTCCAGTTCTAAAAATCTATGATCAGGAATGTAGTTTTGTGAAAACTTGTGCAATGACCAAAAAAAAAAAAAAACCTGCAAAAATAGTTTGACATTATTCCCAGTGTTATTCAAATAAGAATGCCTGTATTGTGGGCTGTGTTTGGGAAGACAGTTGCTTCCAGTATGAAAAAGAATGTTTCTTTGTATTAAATAATTTCAATCTTGAATAATATCCATTACAGTAAAATTACTTACAAACACAGAATTTGGACACCTCTTTGAAATTCATTAAATTTACTCTAAGGCGATTTCCAGAACAAGGGCTACTTTGAAATACTATGTTTGCTTATCTTAACAAACAGTATGTATCAGGGGAAGGAGGGGGAACAAGTCTGACTGAGCATTCTCTTTATCCACAACATTTTTTTTTTTTTAGTATCTTTACTTTAGATCAACATTCACATTTAATGCTTAAAATTTCACCTTTAACATAAAGATGGTAGAATTTCATTTTGACCAGAAAAACACAATGATTCAGTATCTCAAGAATTCAATTTACTGTGGGCAATTTCTGGGCCAAATACATAGAAAACCTCTCACGGGGGATGAGAAGTAGAGAGAGGATAGGGGTTAAATAAAAAACAGTCACAGAGTACAAAGTGGATCAGAAGAATACAAAAAAAGGGTGTGGTCACCCTCACTCAGATAAAGAAAAGCTTCTCCAGGAAGGGCAGTTTATCTCACTGGCTATGTTGAGGATTAAATGTGACCATCTATCACACAGTAAACACTAACTCTTGTTTATAATTCTTATTCTCCAATACTCACTTTTCAGTTAACCTTCTCCCTATTGTTAAAATATCCCCTTACCAGGTGGACCCTTTCACTGAAAGAACAGAAAGAATATTAAACTCACCTTTCCCCTTCTATTTAATAAAACTTCAACTTAATGGTGGCATCTTTCATTGTAGCTACTGTTTTTAAAGCTCTCAGTTATTGATTCCTATTAAATAGGCACTATACCCAAAGCTTTACACATATTACCTTTAAAACAGCTCTCTGATGCAGGTATCATCCTTATTGCACAGCTAAGAAACTCAGGCCCCAAAGTTAAATTATCAGACCAAGGTTTCACAACTGTGCAGTTGGGATCTGAACCCAAGCCTGTGGCCACAAAGCCAAATCCAGTGAGAATATCATTCATTTTACACTTAGTCAGTAAAGAGCAAAAATACCTCCATTACTTTTTCCTCACACTGCAAACTTTCCTCACACTGCAAACTGCAACCCAATAATTTAAAATTCTATAGGCACAGAGAAAAAGAGTGATATGTTTTATAGGCCATGAAATTTCTCAAGCAAGTCAGGAAACCCAACAGTTGAAAAAATTTAAATGATTCTTTAACAGACTTAACCAAGTGGTAACTGGATTTAATGCTGTCTGTTTCTTCCAATTAAAATCCACATAGACCTAGAAAAAGTAAAATGTTTTCAAAAGCACTTTTTAAATGTGATTTTTATCCCTTTCTCAAATTCTGCATAAGGTTAATACAGGCTGTCAATCAGTGTTAGGTCTCTTCCCATTCACAGAATCTTATGTTACAGGAACTAAGTAAGACCAAAGGAATCATACATTCCAAGTCTTTAAGTGACCAAGGGAAAAGAAAGAGACTTGCCTTGACTTGCTCAAGATCAACTGCTTCATCTTCAAAACAATTCTGTTAGTTATCATTATATAGTCCCAGTTTTTCAGCTTTGTAAAAGAGAAAACCAAGATTCAGAGAAAATAAGTGGAAAATTCACTACTGAAACCTGAGTCCTCAAACTCTAGCAGAGAGGTGGAAACTATAAGAAAGAATTAAGAAAACGCTTAAAAAAAAGAAAAAAAACCCATGATAACAGAGATGAAGAATGCCTTTGTCAGGCTCATCAGTAAACTAAACACTTCCAAGTAAAGCTCAATAAATTCAAGAATAGGTCAACAGAAATTACCCAAAGTGAAACACAAAAAAAAGAAAATTAAAATTAAAAACCCAGAACAGAATGTCCAAGAGCTATAGGATAATATCAAATGGTCTAACGTGTGTAACTGTAATCCCAGAAGAATAAATGGAGCAGAGGACATGTTAGAAGAAATACTGACAGAATTTTCCAAAAATAACAGAAGAAATCAAAGCATAGATCCAAGAAGCTGAGAGAATTCCAAGCAGGATAAATACAACACACACATGCACACATACACGCCCTACACAAACTATATTCAAAATGTTGAAAACCAAACACAGAGACATCATTTTGATGGCAGCAAGAGGGAGGGAAGGGCACACTGTACACAAAGAAGCAAACGTTAAGCAAACCTCTTATCAGAAATTGTGCAAAGCAAAAAAAACCATGGGATGACCTCTTTTAATTACTGAAAGAATTAAAAAGAAAAAAGAAAAGCATTAGTGACTCAGAATTTTATACCCAGAGAAAATGCCTCTCAGAAATGAAGACTTTTTCAACAAAACCTAAGAGAATTTATCAGCAGCAAACTGAAGTACAAAAAATGTGAAAGTTATTCAGGCAGAAGAGTACGAGACAAACTTGGATACTACACAAAGAAATAAAGACTTTCAAAAATAGGTAAAATGAAGTTTTAAACTTTTCCATAATAAAGTATTTTTAAAATAAGGATGTAAATATATGCGCATAACAGCATTCACATTACAGTCTTCCTGCACACTCTACAAGATTAATAACCTAGAAAGCAGAATTATAATTTTTACTACTAGTACTAGACCATAAAAAATAAATCTAAATCAGATCACAGCTGATATCTGCCTGATGTTTGTATTATATTCATATCTTTAAAGTTAGGGAGGAACAATGTTTAACATTTTCACATTCCTTCCTACATTTTACACATCATAGATTTTAAAACAAAACAAAACCAACTTCCATAATATCTCTTTCAGAAGTCATAGTACAGGTAACTACATCCTAGACTTCACACGCACCATGAGCCCTAACGGTTAAAACCGAGGCATTCTGATGAATTTGATTTCATAGGAAGTAAATCCTGTGAAAAGTTCTGTCTTAGATTTCCATATTATTTCAAGTGAAGACACCAGTTGTTGAGTAAATGTTTTTGTAGATAACAGTCACTCACAAAGGTTTTGGCAAGTGATATGTTACAACCAGTGAGTCAAATCAGGCATCACTGGAGGGCATCAGCAGTAACAGGGCAGGCAGGTGGGCCAAGCCAGGAAACCAACCAGGCAGGAAAAGGTCTGACAGGTGTGAATCTAGTTCACAGAAACAGGGGAGGCTGGAAGACATAAAAGGATCAGAAAGGCAATAGCAACAATCCAGACGTAAGACAAAAAGTCAGCGAGGTCTCAAATTTGGAAACAAGCAGAGTCCAAACTCCAGGATGTCAAAGATCCAAGTGATACCTAACGGCAAAGACCGAATGCCCCCTGTCCTCTTTTTATACTCTGCATACTGTCTGTTTGACTCTCTTCTAATTAAGATTGATATACAAAGATTCCCAAAAGACTCCTATCATAACTCAGTATTATTACCTAGTGCTATGAGTCTTTCCTTGATCCATGAGATTTTTGTAAACATGATGTGACAATAATGAAAAATGTGCCTTAAACAACAGTATTGCAAATTATATAAAAAGTTACTTAACTTTTCAGGTAACACTCTAGAGCATCCTGTCGGTTCTTCAAATAAATACTGCTGCTGCTGCTGCTGCTGCTGCTAAGTCGCGTCAGTCGTGTCCGACTCTGTGCGACCCCATAGATGGAACACCATACAAAGAATATGAGATCCAAAGCCAGGTAAGATAGCCCCCTACCCTCACAAAGCTTTAGTTTAGCAAGAGAGGCAAACTGAGGACTTGGTAACATAAGTGATGTCAAAATAAAGATGTGTAAAAAGTACTACAGGAATAGAGATGGGGAACCATTAAGCAAACATTTGTAAGATTTGTTGAAATTACCTCATAAACTTCTGAAGCAAACACTAAAAAATGATTCTCTGTTGTCTAAAATAGAATGTGTTTTGTGCCCAAAACATACTAAAAATTCTTTTTAGCTCTGATGGGAAATATTGACTGCCAAATAAGAGTTATTCCACTCAGAAATGTGTAGTAGTAAACAAACAGAACATTAAGTTGATTTAAAAAAACACACACACAAATCAGCCATTTTTCTCTCTTCGTAGCCATTAAGATTTCTCTATACTACATTTTATGGCTGCTTCACTTAGATAGAGGCCTTTCGGTTTTGGAAAAGAGAAAACATATTGTCCTTTGTTTTCTGGTACAATTAGTGCAGGGCTATATTTATTAAGCTAACTAGAATAATATTTTCATGTTGATGTCATTGAGATTCCCACTAATACTGAGTTAAGTAGTATCTGGTTACATACATCCAGAGTCACTGTAAGCTGGAATTTCTGATAGGCTAAAGGACTAGAGGCTCCCCCTTGTTATTTTCCCAGAGCAAGCTAAAGAACTGCATTCTCCTTCATTCAAATAAGTGGCAATCTGGGAGGGTGGTCCAAAGAAAGAAAAGTAGGGTATAGGTAGTATTAGCCCTGAAAATAAAGAACCAACCAGAGTCAATTCCAACACCATTTGGGCCAGCAATTCATAACGACACCACTGCCTATGCCTGTGTTTTTATTAGTCAGGAGGTATACCACAATTATTCATTACTCATGGTTAAGTACTTAGAAATTTAAACAGAATCCAGATTATCATTATAAGGTTATCAACACTTGCTTATGTTCCTATGGAACAGCAAAACGTAGAGTTAGACTGATTGGCCAGGGATTGCAATAAACTGAAGCCTACACCTAATGACAGGCATACTAATGTCATCCTTCCTGTGTCTACCTCTCTACAGCACAGATCCATCCACCTTGCCTTTCCTAGATTCCAATGAAAAGCCAACTCTGTATGTGAACGCTAAAGCAAGCTAAGATGTGGTCTTTCACCCAGATTTCCAGGATGTATCCTTGGAAAGTGTCCATTACTTCTTTGAATAATCAAATTCCCTCTCTCCAATTTTCTTTGACCACCACAGTCTCTATTTTCTGGGTAAACAGACCACCTCTGAAACAGGATCATAGTTCCAGCAGCTCTACTCCTTGGCACAACCAGAAAGCCACTAGTCACTGAATTCATCTCCAAGGTCACTACTATAGACATTTGTGATTTAAGCACATATGTCGTAAGTACTGGGCTATCTGTGAAGACTTTATTTTGTTCATGCCAATCTGCTTTACAGAAAAACCTCCAGTGTTAAAGACAGATAGTCATACACTTCAAATCTTCAAATCTCCCTCCAAGGACTTAGTGGTTCATTAAATTCCCCAATATGCTTTTATTTGCACAGAGTAGTAACAAAAGAATAAAGAGCTGATGTGTATCATTTTTGCCACAATTTTCAGTAGAGTGAGCAGACCTGATGAAGTTGGCTAGCAATAAAACATGGAGGCTTTCAGCTTTCTGTTCACAGCACCTGAAAATAACATCTCCTAATAGGATTTTGAAAGACATTGCCTGTCCTTTGGGAAAGCTCTCTCAAGGATTTGGAGTGCATAACTACGTACAGTTACCATAAGTAATCCGTTTCATTTGCTAAGCCTGGTGATAGCAATTCATATTTGAAAAGGAAAAATAAAAGCATGATTTTAACAGGCAGTTAAAGGTAATAAGCTACATTGAGTGGAAAGATACAGGCATCTGCGTCCAACTGCTTTTCTTAGTTCATGAACTTTATGCTAAACCACAAACATTCCTGTTTAAGGAAAAAGAGTGAAATGGCAATGATAGTCGCTCTAAGTTATGCATTTACGCAGTGACAGAAAGATCATGGGGAGATATGTTGCCAATGACTTCATTCTTTCCCTGAATGCCCTAAAAAAAACCACCAAAACTGTGGGTTTGTTACAGAGATGTCCTTCTTCCATCAGACATCCCAGGGGCTGTCTTTCTTGTACACGAGCACATGACAATTACTGGGCAGGGGCCATATTCCTCCTGCCCTACAACGTAGCTCACAGCATATTTTACCTCCATGAGCAAAGAAACACCATCAAAATTATACAGATAAACCTTGTCTGTAACCCTTGAATAGTATTTCTAACTTGCCTTTCTTCTGAATCAGTGGAAAGTAACATTTTTAATTTAAAATTAGTATTTTGTTTTAATTATACAGTTTTTATGGGCTTCATTTCTCCCCCATCACAGCCTACAAGTGTTAGAATATCTTCAGTACTTGGTGACACCAAGGGCAGACTGATAGGACCAAAGCTGTACTTTGCACCTCCAACCTACTATAGTATAGCCAGTTTCCTGTAGCTAATGGTTTTACTGACTTTTAAAGCAGGAACTCACAGGTACTCAAGATGGGATTCTCATTCCAACCTTGCTTCCTTTCCCTGATGCAATGGCTAAGAACTGACTTATGAAGACTATGATGACTTATAGAGAAGAAACATGAAGACTACTCCGATCCTATATCACAGCTAATGGGTAAGTGGAAGTGAGTAAATTTATGTCTTTAATCAAAATTAGATCTTGTCTTTGGCAATGAAGATGCCTTTAGTCTTACAGTAATTGTGCACAGAAATAAATATATGTTCAGTTCTGTGGCAGTGCCTAAAAACTCTGAAGGGAAAAATTCCTATTATAGGTAAATAATTTATGAAAATATAGATTACATTCCTTTCTTTGGAGTTACTATTGTACACTATGATCATACCACCATCACAATAATTATTATTTCACATTATAATTACTTACTTCTCTAGTAGATGGTGAGTTTTTTGAGAGTAAGGATAATGTTTCTATTTTTTTGTTTAAATCAGGGATCAGTAAGCACTTAAAATTCTTCAAGAGGAAACCTACTCCACATGAAACAATGTGTAGAGAACCTTGCCCTAAGTGGTTGAATTATATAATGGCTATTCTTCCAAACTTACTGCCTACTTCAGGGCAAGGACTTGTTGGTTTTATTCACTGCTATGTCACCAGTAGAAGAACAGTGTCTAGCACATAATAGGCTCTCAGTAAATTTATTTAATGGATGAATGAACAAGGCAAGGTCTTTCACCATTCAAGTAGCATAATGTTTGAGCAAACGTCCTCACTGTCTCCTGCGTAAGATCATTTCCCTAAAAAGCATTCTACTGCATCACAGGCTGGCTCCTTTTCCTACAGATATTACACATTTATAGCATTTCCCAGAGAGGTTTGTCAATAGGGTCTATGAGAAAAACAAATTCTAGATTTAAGTAAGTTTTAGAAATTCTAGTTAATGAAGTCTAGTCTTTTCAGTAGGACTTCTCTGAGACCTTATTTTGAGACTCTCCAAAACATATTTGACCACCCACAGACTGGGAGACATGAATACAGACAGTGCCAATCTTCCTCCAAATGCATCTCTGCAAACCAGAGCATAAGGGTTCATGGTTAGGATGGATGCTCCCACTGAAAAGTATTCAGAAGAAAAGGCTGATGGCACTGGTTAAAACTATGCTGAAACTCATAAGAAGAGAATGAAACCTTGCCATCTGCAACAACATGGATGGACGTGGAGGGTATTAATGCTAAGTGAAATAAATCAGACAGAGGAAGACAAATATTAGTATCACTTATATGCAGAATAAAAAATACAACAAACTATTGAATGTAACAAAAAAACAAGTAGAGAGAACAAAGTAGCAGTTACTACCGGGGAGATGGAAGGGAGAGGGGCAATATAGGGGTAGGGGATTAAGAGCAATAAATTGTTAGGTATAAAGTAAGCTACATGGATATATCATACAATACAGAGAATACAGCCAACATTTTACAAAAACTGTAAATGGAGTACTACCTTTAAAAATTGTGAATCATTATGTTGTACACTTGTAACTTAATATGGCATATCAACTATACTTCAATTTTTTTAAAAAAAGACTCTTCTGAAACTGAAAGCAATGTATATCAGTTAGACATTTCTGGAAAGTAATTTGGTGATACATTTCAAATAACTCAAAGTAATCTAAAACATTAAAAAAACTGCATGTGGGATGTCCAATACAGTGCTATTATGAGAAAAAAATTAGAAATTAACTACTAATAGAAAATAGTTAAAAATGAGAATTAAATATTAAGCAACCATAAGGATAATTATAAAGAGTTGCACAGTAACATATAAAGTGATAATGATAAAAAGCTGTGTTCAGAAACAGGGTATAAAAGTATGCCATGCTGAGTATACAATTTATAAAATAGCCTATCCCAATGTACAAGCATTAGAAAAGGATAGTGTAGTTTTTAAATAGTTAGACTTATAATGCATTTTTTACTTCCATTTATGCTATTTAATTATGGAAGAAATAACAAAGATAAATATTAACTCCCATTTCTCCAGATCATGCTTTTTCTACTTCCTCAGTATAGGCTCAGCTATAAATAGATGCACAATGAAAACAACCAGAATGTATTTAAGTCATTCTATCTGCCACTTATTGACAAGAGATAAGAACATTTCAAACTTCACTAGAAACCAGTAATATCTGAGAGGTGAAGTCGCTCAGTCGTGTCCGATTCTTCGCGACCCCATGGACTGTAGCCTACCTGGCTCCTCCGGCCATGGGATTTTCCAGGCAAGAGTACTGGAATGGGTAGGAAATACACCAGTGTAGTGAGAGATGTATACAGCGTATACAGCCAATAAGCACTAAAAAAAGCAGGGATGTGAAGCAGGTAGTTGAGCCCTAAGACCCATGATCACTCAACTCTGCTCTGTTTATTGTGGTTACTATATCCTGTATATAGGGCTCCCCTGGTGGCTCAGAGGTTCAAGTGTCTGCCTGGATTGAGGGAGACCGTATCGTGTATGGACATAAGGAACAGACTGGTGGTTGCCAAAGGGTAGATGCAGTGGACTGGGAGTTTGGGATTAGCAGATGCAAAGTACTACATATAGACTGGATAAACAACAAGGTCCTACCGTACAGCACAGGGAACTATATTCAATATTCTGTAATAAACCTTAATAGGAAAGAATATAAAAAAGAACACATATATTTATAACTGAGTCACTTTGCTGAACAGCAGAAATTAACAAAACATTGTAAATTATCTTCAATAAAAAATTTAATTAAAAAAAAGTATCTTGTATGGACACTGTGGATGGTTGGATGTGGAAAGGAAGGGAAGAGGAAATAAGAGGCATAAAATTACAGTTTACCGTTGAACAATGCAAAGGTTAGGGGTATCTAACCCCATTCAGTCAAAAATCTGCATATGACTTTTATAGTCAACCCTCTGTATCCATGCTTCTTCCATATTCCGATTCTGTTCTGGAGGATTCAACCACCCACAGATCATGTGGAACTGTGGTATTTACTGCTGGAAAAATCTGAGAACAAGTAGACCCACGCAGTTCAAACCCATGCTGTTCAAGGGTCAAATGAACAGCAAAAATACTATAGTACATTCTGTGGCTTGTTTTATCTAAATTGATTGTTTGCATGGCTAATATTTCTTCTTACAGGAAAATTATAGGACATAACCAAGAATAACATATTTTTAAACATATTTTGATTTCAAAGATAATTTCCAAATGTCCAAATATTACTGCTGATATTTGAAGAAAACACCTGTAGTGGTGTTTAACAGGTGGAAACAAACAGTTGTTTCCTCCTAGCCTTCTATAACTTCCATCTATATTTTGCATAGCATTTGTTTGGATTTCAAGAGTAATAATTATTTAAAACGCTACTTTGCTATTAGGAAATCACATACAAATGCCTATCAACTGATGAATCAGTTCAGTTCAGTCGCTCAGTCATGTCCAACTCTTTGTGACCCCATGAATTGCAGCACGCCAGGCCTCCCTGTCCATCACCAACTCCCAGAGTTCACTCAAACTCACGTCCATCGAGGAGTTGATGTCATCCAGCCATCTCATCCTCTGTTGTCCCCTTTTCCTCCTGCCCCCAATCCCTCCCAGCATCAGAGTCTTTTCCAATGAGTCAACTCTTCACATGAGGTGGCCAAAGTACTGGAGTTTCAGCCTTAGCTTCATTCCTTTCAAAGAACACCCAGGGCTGATCTCCTTTAGAATGGACAGGTTGGATCTCCTTGCAGTCCAAGGGACTCTCAAGAGTCTTCTCCAACACCACAGTTCAAAAGCATCAATTCTTTGGCACTCAGCCTTCTTCACAGTCCAACTCTCACATCCATAGATGACCACTGGAAAAACCATAGCCTTGACTAGATGGACCTTAGTCAGCAAAGTAATGTCTCTGCTTTGGAATATGCTATCTAGGTTGGTCATAACTTTCCTTCCAAGGAGTAAGCGTCTTTTAATTTCACGGCTGCAGTCACCATCTGTAGTGATTTTGGAGCCCAGAAAAATAAAGTTTGACACTGTTTCCACTGTTTCCCCAACTGATGAATAGATACATAATGTGATTTATCCCATAGCGTGGTAGATACATTTTGGAATAAAAAGGAATGAATCGTGAAACACACTATAACATGGATGAACTTTGAAAACAATGTACCTGAAAAAAGCCAAACACAGAGTCCACATTTTATTGTACATAATTCTGTTTATATGAAATGTCCAGAATAGGCAAATCTATAGAAAGAGAAAATAGTGTTTGCCGAGGGTTGGACTTGAGTTGAGGGGAATGGGGAATGACTGCTAATAGTATAAGGTTTCTTCAGAGGATGATGAAAATGTTCTAAAATTGATTGCAGTGATCAAAACTCAGTGGACATACTCAAAATCATTGAGCAGTACACTTAAGATGGGTAAATCATACAGTATATGGTTACATCTCAATAGAGTCGTTGTATGTATAAGAAAACCTGCACTAAAGGGGGGTCATTCTGGCCACTTCACATATGGAGTTTTACTGACAGACTCCATATGAACACTTTTAATATAGCTCCACTAGGTATACAAGATAAAAGCAAAATAGTATAAGGTAAAGAGCTGGGTAATAGTAAAATTTGATGAAAGAAAACATTTTTCTTCTGAGAAATTAGAAATTACAAGAATTATTAAAGTGTAGATTTTCATTCCCTTTGTACGTAGCATAAGGGGAAAAGAGAAGTAAGGTTGCAGAGAACTGAAATATAAGGTTGTCGTTGTTGTTTAGTCACTAAGTCGTGTCCAACTCTTTTGCGACCCAATGGGCTGTAGCTGCCAGGCTCCTCTGTCCATGGGGATTTCCCAGGCAACAATACTGGAGTGGGTTGCCATGTCCTTCTCCAGGGGATCTTTGCGACCCAGGAATCAAACCCAAGTCTCCTGCATTAGCAGGCAGATTCTTTACTACTGAGCCACCTGGGAAGCCCGAAATATAAGATAAAACAGATGAAAGTAGAGAGAGAAAAGTCATCTTTTAAAGAGACCAAAGGACACACAGACCAAGGCAAAACTAGACCATGGTATTAAACACAGCTACAGAAAGTACTTGTCAGAAAAAGGGGGCCAGGTGGAGAAGTGCGTACACATGTACTATTTATTTAGCACCTCTTGGGTGCCAGGATCTGTAATCGGCCAATTGTAGTGACAAATAGGGAGAAGGCAATGGCACCCCACTCCAGCACTCTTGCCTGGAGAATCTCATGGACGGAGGAGCCTGGTGGGCTGCAGTCCAGGGGGTCACTAGGAGTCGGACACGACTGAGCGACTTCACTTTCACTTTTCACTTTCATGCACTGGAGAAGCAAATGGCAACCCACTCCAGTGTTCTTGCCTGGAGAATCCTAGGGACGGGGGAGCCTGGTGGGCTGCTGTCTGTGAGGTCACACAGAGTCGGACACGACTGAAGCGCCTTAGCAGCAGCAGCAGTGACAAATAACCATCTGAAAGATACACTGATGCTGGTCTTCCAAACGGTTTAGGGGAAGGGGTGCCAGGGCAGCAGACTCTAGAACACTGAATAGACAATTCAGGATACTGAGCTGCTGTGCCATGAGTCACCCAGTCTACTCCCCTTCCTCTGATTCCATGCCGTTAGGCGACCTCACTGTCCTCTGGCTTCCCACAAATTGACAAGCAGTGTGCATAACATAACTACAGAACTTCAGAAAATAAAGCAATGGAGCAATGGAAGTTATTGTACACGCAGAGAGTCTGGAAGAATATTTATAGACTAAGCTGTGAACAACGGTTATCTCATGAGGTGGGATTGGAAAGGACTCTTTTTTTTTTTTTATTTTTTACTTTTGGAAAGGACTCTCTATATGTATCCATATTTGGGTTGGATTTTTAAATAATCACTGCTTTTCTATTAGGTATAAATATGATAGTTCTTAAATAATAATTTGGCTTTACCTTAATACTAGCTAAGCTGACAAAAATCTTCTGGTCTTTTATAGGTCAGTTTAATAAATTAGCCTCCCGAGATGATGCATGAGTCTTAAGCCTATGGTTTACATGAATCTACTATTAACAAAAGTATGGACTCATAAAGTAAAATCAAGATTCTGAGCCTTGAAGCCCCAGGGCTTGGTGAATTCTAGAAACAACAGTTGGCCAAGCTTCCTGGCAGCCATCAACTGGGCTTCCTTGGTAAAGCCTGAACCACACCAAGGACTCTGCATTCAAATTATATAAGCAGAAAATATTAAGGAGTTATAATTTAGAATCCCTCTAGAGAATGTTTCCCAGCATTTTAGCCTAATTTAACAAACAGGCATCTCCAAGAACAGCAGACCGGCTTTAGCCAACAAACTTTGAAAGAAAAGAGGCTGATTCTGTACCACCAATCAAAACCCTTTCCCTGCCCATGAATAGATCAGAACCATAGAGGAAGTGCTAGAAGCATAAGATTCCTAGGTTTAGCCTGGCCCTAGAGACGGAATCCTAAGTCTAACTCCCCAACTCCAGCCCAGGTTTAAAAAGAAAGGTCAGAGTACCCTGTAGTAGATGCCACTGGATGGTATCAATACTTCAGCATCAAAACCAGCTGGCCCTCAGCTACTCCAAAGTATGGCCAACTGGTTATCTCCAAACGACTCTGGGTCTGAGAATGCTATGTTGTCACAAAGCCCCCAGTTCCTACTTCTTGATAAATCCAACTACTAAAATCAAGATATCAGTTATTTAAGTCTAAAATGGAAAAGAACAATACAAAAGAATCAAGCATTAAATTATCCGTGGATTAGACTATTTCCGACCCTTCCAATCCTGAGAAACAATGGTCTCACAAATCAGCAAAGGTTTCCAGGAGAAGCAGAATTAAAGAAAACCAGTTAAAGACCTAAAGTGATTAAAGAAAACTCACACATAAGACTAGGAACATCCAAGTAAGTGAGGAGGAACATTGAGGCATCAAATTAATAGCCCTATACATGACAGATACTAAACTTGCTCTTAAAAAAAAAAAAAATCAACCAAGAATAACGAATGTTAATGGAGCAACCTTGACTAAATAAATGCTCTGAAAATATGAGCATCTGTAAAACTCCATGCCCAATGAGTCATTAAAGCATCCCACTCATAAGAAACCATTTCTGTCCACCTCCAATGCAAAGTCTCAAGCTCAGGCAGATCTCATTTATACCTTAACTGGTTTGTATCCAATTTTGGCAAACCATCTTTCCCATCAGTCAGTCTTCTATGTGTCTGTTAAAGCTACTTTTCTCACAAGATTAATTATTTATTAGCCCCTTAAAAGTAGCAACTTTTTCTTTCTCTCTCTATACCTTTATCTCACCTCTATGTCAACTGTTCTTTCCCTGCTGCCCAAAGTAATGATTCTCAATTATAGACTTCAAACAACTATACCACTTCTAAAGATACTATTCCCGTCTTTAGTATATCTCCACTTCTCTGAAATCCAATTAAATTCTGCTTCTTTGCATGAAGTTGACCTTATAATAAACTAATCTTCTGTTAGAACTACAGATTTGTTGTTCAGTCATATCTGACTCTTTGCAACCCCATGGACCGCAGCATGCCAGGCTTCCTTGTCCTTCACCATCTCCCGAAGCGTGCTTAAACTGTTGCCCATTGAGTTGGTGATGGCATTCAACCATCTTATCCTCTGTCGTCCCTTCTTCTGCCTTCAATCTTTCCCAGCACTGGGGTCTTTTCCAACGAGTTGACTCTTTGCTTCAGGTGGCCAAAGTACTGATGTTTCACTTTCAGCATCAGTCCTTCCAATGTATATTCAGGACTGACTTCCTTTAGGACTGACTGGTTTGATCTTCTTACAGTCCAAGGGGCTCTCAAGAATCTTCTCCAACACAGATATGATCACAAAAAACAACCTATTCCAAGATGGTACATTTAAGACTGGGGTACAAAATGACCAGCTAGCAGTCCACTGTGGAATAATAGTGCAAGCCCCTGATAGAATCCCTACAGCCAACAAACAGGAGGTAGGACTCCAAGGCTCCATACTTTGCTGCTTTTAACCCTGACAATATCTTGGCTCCCTGGCCACAATGAGACACATCTTTGGCCTCCCAGTGTGCTATAAATATCACTTGGATCACATCATCATTGTCTAGACACAAGTTTTTGTGCTCTCACCAATGAAAATGATCATAGTGATTGAACAATATCAAAGGGAGAATTAAAAAACAGAGACGAGAATACAAGTATCCAGAGATAGCAAAACACATGCCCCAATGCCAAGAGTATCATGGGCTTTGGAGGAACAAATCAAGGGGAAAAGACCCTCTGCTCTGGTCCAACTGTTCTTTTACTGCTAAGTGAATTGCCTAACAATACCTCTCCCCTTAGTCCTCAGTCTAAGGGGAAGTACGATTTGGACCCAAAGGGGTTATTCCTCGTGTAGGTCCCAAGCACCCCACAGGGATCTTTCCATTCCAGAGATCCTTTGTAGGTCCAAAACCCCGTGTGGTACAAGTCCAGCTCAAGGAACCCTCCGTGATACAACATAGTGGATGATTACTCCCAACTGTCTCTGCTTTCTGGGGGAGGCACTTCAAGCAGAAATGTGTGCTGGCCTGAGGTTAACCTCTAGGTGGTTTTTCAGCATCCTCTGTCACATCTGTAGAAGGGGTGTGCTGCAGCTGGCATGTACCAGCTCCTGAGCACCCAACTTCATGTTGGTAGCCTGGTGGGAGTACTTATACCATGGAAATCTGCAAATGTGACAAATCTGTGCATTTTATTTCTTTAATGTTGTTACCATTAACCAATACACCACTACTTACGCCTGTCTGTCATGCAATTTGTGACTTTTTGTTTTATATAGAAAAAGTTTGGAGGGGGGGACTTTCCTGGTGGTCTAGTGGTTAAGACTCTGTACTTCCACCGCAGGGGGCCCAGATTCAATCCCTGGTTGGGAAACTAAGGTCCCCCATGCTGCAATGCAGGCAAAAAAAAAATTTTTTTTTTTTGCATAGCCAAATCAGTTTGACATTGGACCTTTTCAAACTGCTTTTAAACTTTTCAGTGATTTGATTATTTTTTCTTCTACTTATTTATAGTCTCATAAAATTAATTTTAATGTATGAATTATCTGAAAATTTTTAACTACTAAATATAATGACATCAATTGCCTGTTGATTCAAAATGGCCCCTTTAGAGAGACGTTATGGGGAGGGAGGTGGGAGAGGGGTTCATGTTTGGGAACGCATGTACACCCATGGTGGATTCATGTCAATGTATGGCAAAACCAATACAGTACTGTAATGTAAAATAAAGTAAAAATAAAAATTTTTAAAAAATGGCCCCTTTAACAAATAACAAATTCTTATTTACAGTATGGTCTTATGTTTACACTCTTCTCTCCCATTCACCTATTTCACTATTGCGTCATCAACAATAGCATCTAACATTTTTTGAGTACTTCCATGTACCAGCAATTTTCTCAGTCTCCTTGAATCTCACACTTGACAGGTGAAGAAACTCATGGTTGGAGAGATTAGGTAACTGAACTGTGGTTGTATGTCTGGTAAGTTGTTTTTCAGTTGCTAAGTTGTGTCCAACTCTTTGTGACCCCATGGACAGGTTTCTGCCCTTCACTATCTCCTGGCGTTTGCTCAAACACGTCTATTGAGTAGGTAATGATATCCATCTCATCCTCTGCCTCTTCCTTCTCCTTTTGATAGACCTAAAACCCAAGCACTCTACCCCCAATACCTAAACTCACAACCACTCTGCTAAACTGTAACAAATTACTGATTGCTACAGCTTGATTATCTCCTTTATGTTTATTGTGTTGTCAAGCCCTCTAAAAATAAATGTATTTTTTACTCAGATCATGTTAAATTTATAAATTAATTGGGGAAAAATTGTATCATCTCAATATTTTAGTTTTTGCATCCAGCAACAAAGTATATTCTTCCAGTTCATTCAAGTTTTATAAATCTCAAGAAAAGCTTTATAATTTTCTTTATTTTGATCACATATATTACTTGTTAGGGTTATTTCTAGGTATTTGGTATTTGTTGTTACTATGGTCAATGGGATTTTTTTCCAACTGGTTATTGTTGACACTTGGGAAAGGTACTGATTTTTGAATGTTGCTGTTGTTCAGTTGCCCATTTGCGTCCGACTCTCTGCAACCTCCTGGACTGCAGCATGCCAGGCTTCCCTGTCCTTCACTATCTCCCGGAGTTTGCTCAAACTCATATCCATTGAGTTGGTGATGCGATCCAGCCATGTCATCCTCCTGCTCTCAATCATTCCCAGCCTCAGGGACTTTTCCAATGAGTCGGCCGTTTGCATCAAGTGACCAAAATACTGAAGCTTCAGTTTCAGTATCAGTCCTTCCAGTGAGTATTCAGAGTTGATTTCTTTCAAGATTGACTGGTTTGATCTCTGTGCTATCCAAGGGATGCTCAGGGGTCCTCTCCAGTACCACAGTTCAAAGGCATTAATTCTTTGCCACTTGATCCTTTCTACGGTCCAGCTCTCACAACTGCACATGACCACAGGGAAGACCATAGCCTTGACTATACAGACCTTTGTCTGCAGAGTGATGTGTCTGCTTTTCAACACATGGTCATAGTTTTCCTGCCAAGTAGCAATCGTCTTCTGATTTCATGGATGCATGATTTTTATATATGTATCAAATATAGCCTTTATTAATAATTTTTAGTTGACTTTCTTAGTTTATGTTTTTTCATTTCTGATCATTATTTTTGTTTTTGTTTTGTGGTTTAGTGCATCAATCAGAACTTCTAGAACAATGCTAATAGTGACAGAAGGCTTGCCTATGTGTTCCCAAAGAGAAAATCCTCTAGCATGTCACTGTCAAGTATAATATTGGTTGTTGGTTCAAGACAGTGGATCTTATTAAAGATGCAGTTTTTATTTTCTAGCTTTAAAATAGCTTTAAAAAGGAGGAGAAGGCTTCCCCGGGGGCTCAGTAGGGGAGAATCCGCCTGCCAATGCAGGAGACATAGGTACGATCCCTGGTCTGGGAAGATTTCACATGCCATGGAGCAACTAAGCCCGTGGACCACAACTACTGAGCCTGTGCTCTAGAGCGTGGGAATCGTAACTACTGAGCCCATGCACTGCAACTGCTGAAGCCTGAGAACCCTAGAATCTACTCTACAACAAGAGAAGCCACTGCAATGTGAAGCCTGTGCTCTGCAACTAGAGAGTAGCCCCCCTTGCCACAACTAGAGAAAACCCATGCAGAAACAAAGACCAAGCATAGCCAAAATAACATAAATTTACAAAAATTGTAATGAGGAGACACTGATTTTTTGTATGTTTTTGGGGCATACATGCCATTGAGGTAATTTTAGGATTTTTCTTACTGACTTCCTATTTGAAATAGAAAAATTCTAGACTATTCAATAAAAAGGTAGGTCTGAGTTTTGGTATATGTCAGCTCTAAGTCATCCTAGGTCAACAGTACAGTCTGTTCTGAAAAATAAAAATAAAAAAATTTATTTCTTTGATATGTATTATCTCACACACATCTGGGAAATAGACAAATGATGTCAGTATAATGGAGAAGTCATTTTGGCTCACATGCAATTTTCCCCAGCATGCTAATATTTTCAAGTAGGCAGACTCAAGTTTTCTCATGATTATTAAGGAGAAAGCCTTAGCAATAAGACCTTCAGCAGGAGGTAAAAAAGCTGAAAAACCTAAAGAAGCAACTTACTTTTAAGTGATGGGTGAGTCAGTGGCTTCCAAAAAAACCATTACACTTTCCCTCTTTTAAGTTACCTGGCAAAGGTGCAAATGCAGCTGAAGAAGCTATAGAGACAATGCTCTTTGTATTAAAACAATTGATTAATTAAGAAGGTTATGTCCTGGATCAGATTCTTAATTCTGATGAAAAGGTCTCTATTAGAAGTAAATATCCTCTAAGACCTACTTCTCAAAGAAGAGAGCGTTAAGTTCTAGTGTTGAAAGCAACAAGATTTTTCTGTGATATTGGGTACAAACACCAGTAAACTGTTTTTGTTTTTTTCTTTTTCCTTAGTACTTCTATTTGGACTGCACTTCGTTACAAAGTTCCTTAGTTTTAAGTGTTCTTTCCCAATTCGATTTCTCCATCAGGCCTATTGTTTTTAGCACCTGAATTTGCACAACATGAGGTGATTTTATTTTTAAATTGTTGTTGAGGTTCTAATCTTGCCTTGTTTTTGTTTTCTTGTATTTTCCAGCTTTACCTGTATGGGGTGGCAGAGAAATGTCTGCATTCCTCACAGACCCACTGGGTCTCATGCAACCTGCTTATCACAATCCAGCCCACTTGAGATTTTTTTAAATCCAGCCAGCTAATAGACACGAAGTATCTGCCATCAAGGAATTTAAGATAATTTATTTAAATATCAAAAGTTTAAACACTTTTTATAGATGGAGCACCTGCAGTGAAGACAGGAGGTATGCAAATTTCTGAAGCATACTCACATGAAGAGTCTGGCCACTCTCAGGATCCAACTGTCCTGTTTACAATGCACATATGTCACCAAACTCCTGATGTTCTCCCACACAACCTGCTCCACCAACAGCCTTACCCTCCCCTATAAACAGTAATTCCACCCTCTCAGGCGCTTCAGACAAAAAACCATACTACAGCTTCTGTTCCTCAAGTCATATGCCCCATTCATTCACAAAATGCTACTGTCTCAACCCTCCAGCTACATCCAGAATCTGAATGTGTCCTCACTTCTCCACAGATACCACCATTATCTCTCACCTGAGTCACTGCAATAGATTTCTATCTGCTTCTATCCTTGTCGCCTCAACACTAGTTTCAAGAAGATGAGACTCTTTTCCTCGGAAAGCCAGAGCACGTTATTCCTCTGCTCAAAAGCCCACAATGTCTTCCACCCTGAGCAAAAGTCCACGTTTTTCTAATAGCCTATAAGACCCTATGTGCTCTGGCACCAACCACCCCTGACCTGTTCCCTTCCCTCCACACACTCCTCCAACCACTCTGGCCTTGTAGCCCCTCCAGCCTCTCAGGCCTGCTTCTATCTCCAGACTCTGTACTTGCTGTTCCCTCTACCTAGAATGGTCCTTCCCAAGTAATCAAGCTGGCTTGCCTCCTCATTTCCTTTAGGTTTTTGTTCAAATGTCATCACTGGAATGAGGCTTTTCTTGATTTATCTGCATAAATTGCAAATAAACACATTTACAGACATTCCCTATTTCCTTTCCCTAGCTTATTTTTCTCCATTGCAGAATGGAGAAACTGCTAAACTATTTATTTTACTTATTTTTTTTACCTGTCCGGTCCATTAGAAAAGAAGCCTGGTGTTCTCTGAGGCATCCCCGGCACCTAGAATGGTTCTGGCTCAATAACTACTTGCTGAGTGACCAAATAAGGCTCACTGTATGATGTGATGAAGGAAGAGACAAAGATGATGCAAAGTTATGGCATTACTCATCACAAATTCAAGGAATACTTGGAAGAAGGTGAGCCGTGCACAGAAGTTTATTTTAATGCAGTCATATGGCTAGGTTGTGAAAACTTGTTCAAGAGATTTACTGAGCTGCTTCCTCAGATCAAGGACACTTGAAATAAAAGGGTTTTGAGTGGTTCGACTTGTCAGACCCCCCAGCGACTCACAAGATCGTTCTTCTATGATGTGACAAGACATCCAGACACACCAAAACTGAGACCGCAGGGGGAAAAAAAGCAGAAGCACTGCTGATATGACCAAGGATATACAAGTGTTCTGACTCACAGCGGATACAGAAATCAAGCAACAGGAGATTGCATTCACTTTCCACAGTGGACCGGTCCCCTCACTCAACAGAACGATTGCATTTAAAAAGTAAAGAATCTTATAAATCAATTTCAAAAGAAATAAACACATTTTAAAAAGAAGAAATTGCATTTTTAGTATCTGTGGTTACCTCTGAAAGCCATCCTTCAGGGACAGGCCTGAATCACCAAGCATTTGTCCCCCTGGTATGGCTCACATGTTCATGAGCAAATGCATGAGCAAAATCCAACCAACAAAAAGTCAATATTTATGACATTCTGAAGATGAATTTGCAAAGCTTAGAATAATCCTAAAACTTCTCACGTATGCTCGACTTAGATGTGTTTTCTATCCCTGATGCTGTGAAAATGTACTCTTTTTTTTGAAAGTGTGGAAATCAATCCTGGAGCTGCCTTCTATGACGTAAACCTAGAGTCATAATAAATTGAACAATGCCTGACTATTCACCTAGAGTTGAGGATATGGTTGCTTCTTAAGTGCCACTTTCCATTGTTAGATCAAGAATGCTGTGAGTAGCTGCAGGCCTGTAACTACACTTTGGAGATTAACAAGTTTATCAAATTATTATTCAAGTTGACTGAAATCTTAATATTAGAGATCTGTTTTATATCATCAATGTTAAGAATTTAAACTTCACATGAGCCCACACATGTGTGGATTTCAAATTATGTAATCCATTACTTTAAAAGCACAGGTGCTTACATTCCAGCAGGGACAAGGGAATGAAATACAAGGAATGCCTGAGAAACTTTACAGACTGAAGGAGTTAATGAAGGAAACGTGATGGCTAAATGCAATGTGGAATCTTGGATTGAATCCTAGGATAGAAAAAGGGCAATTGTGGAAAACTTAGGAAAATCTGAATAAAGGCTATAGTTTAGTTAATGATATTGCACCAATATTAGTTTTTAAGTTTTGACAAAAGTACCATATCAAGCTGTAAACATTAGCTGAAGCTGGATGAAAGGAATCCAGGAACATTTTCTACTCTTTACAACTCTTATATAAATCTAAAATTGTTTCAAAAAAAATTTTAAAGGCTCTTATTCTAGAAATACAACAAAAATTTTAGCCATTTAAGGGTGCTCTGTTAAAATAAAAATTCAATGTCACAAAGTTGGTTTCATCTATTGATAATTATTGATACAGAATAAAGCAAGGCTATAGAAATCTGGAATTTCAGCTACTCTCAATATGCAAATAATCAAAAATAAGACACACTGACTAACAACAACAACAAAAAACCTGACATTGCTCTTTCACAACAAAACATAAATATCCCAAAACAAATAAAGGAAAACCACGTCAAGATAATTACGATCATATTTATACAGACTTACAGTGACAGTGAAGATCTGAATAAACCATTATTTCAGCTAACACTGGGTATGAAAGACGCTGTAAATTTGGAAGGTACTTAAAGCTTGTTTCTACATGCTGGAATTATAAAAGATTACCTTATTCTTTATGCTTTTCTCTGCAATGGGCATATCAAGATTTAAAATCTGAACAATAAGCATAATACATTTTTGTATTAGCCCATGTGGTAGCGAAATAAAACAACAGGAAGCTATTTCTGCCCTGCAAGCTCTCATACCCTTTCTCCCCTTTTGTCCTCTCCCACTCCACAGGTTTGGCCTCTGACCAGGTCTCCTCTTTATAGAGCATCATCAGTCTTGCTGGACCCCTCCACTGAACTCCAATCTATCTTCCCATTCTTATAAGCTATTTTCCTAAAATTCAGGTTACAACACATCACTTCTCTGTCAAAACAAAAGAAACTCTAAGGCTCTACCTATAGTCTAAAAAAGAAAAACTTAATATTATTATAAGGGTGAAATAATTCACTGAAGCCATAATTTCAAACCTACCTTTCAAGGCTTAGCCCACTATGTCCCATCATAAATATGGGAATAAATATCTTTAGGTATAAAGAGACTAGGAAAAAGAAAGTGAAAGTCGCTCAGTTGTGTCCAACTCTTTGCGATCCCAGGACTATACAGTTCATGAAATTCTCCAGGCCAGAATACTGGAGTGGGCTCAATACCCACCATCAAGCTTCTCCCAAGCCTCTGTTCACGCCCTTCTCATTAATAAAATTACTTACTTTAGCTACTCTTTGCTGAGTGCTTATTATGTGCTAAACACAATGCTAAGAGATTTACAATTAATTTTTTCTATCATCTTACCAACTCCTAGGGGCATGTGCTACTAAGTGAGGAAAAGTCAAAGCTATTAGCTAATTTTCCCAAGGTTACCTGGCTAGTAAGTGGTGGTATAAGAACTTGAGTTCCAATCTCCAAGTTCCAACTCTGAACACAATCTTCTTGTCAACTTCTATCAATCCATTAAGTCCCAGAATAAATGCTAACTTCTATTACCATTCCCAATTCCTCCAGTTGGAAATGATAATCTTTTCCATAGACCCACATGCCTATTTGACTTCCCTTGTAGCTCACTCGATAAAAGAATCTGCCTGCAATGTAGAAGACCCAGGTTTGATTCCTCGGTTGGGAAGATCCCCTGGAGAAGGAAATGGCAACCCACTCCAGTATTCTTGCCTGGAGAATCCCATGGACAGAGGAGTCTGGCAGGCTATAGTCCATAGAGTCACAACTTATTGACTAAAGCACCACCACTACCACATGCCTATTTAATTTCCTTTTATAAATCTTAATTCATCCTGCCTTGTATATAGGAAGCAATATATACATGTCTGTATTACCCATTGGATTCAAGAGCTTTGAGAACAGGAATAGCTCAATTATTATCCTTTACAACTTGGACTCATGATAATGTCATGGGATAGCAGAACTCAGTAAATGTCTGTCAAAGTAGGAAATCATGTTCAGAGAAACTTCAACTTCTATTTAATTCTCTTAGTTGTTCACATACACACACACACACACACACACACACACACACACACAAATGTTTGGACTACAGCTACCAAGAATTTCCCAGAGTACAAAGAATATAGGTTTTGAAGCTTGACAAACCTGTTCACAAATCTTGGCTCTACTACAAAGTAACAATCTGACCTTAGGGGCAACTCACTTAACCAATGTGTGCTAAGTCTTCATCTGTAACATTAAGACTAGTCATAATAGGTGTAAAATATACTGCACTACATAGCAAAGTAAACTTCTGATAGTTAAGTGTTTCTTATGAGAACTTGTTTCATGCCCAGAATGACAGGCCCTCATCTCTTTAAAAAATGGTCGATATTTCCATAGGTAGATGACATGAAACACTTTACATAATAAGACCCAGGATGGGGTACGATTAAATGCTACGTGTTCAGGGGTGGGAATGATCAGCATTGACCAAAAAGAAAGTCTTCCTGAAAGGAAGGAATATGAGTTGGCTCATCAGGACAGAATTTGGACAGAAGGGAGAAAAATTCCAAATAAGCTGAACATCATAAGTAAAAGGGGTGAGGCTGGAGTAAAGAAGCTTATTCAAAAAGTATGCCTCCAGTACAATTTTTGCTTGGTGGACAAATGTCAGATGAATAAAATAAGGGCAGATTCCAGAGCAAAGTTTGAATATAATACTGGATATACTGCTAAACAGAAGTGGGAAAAGAGATGCTTCATATGGCTTTTGTTTGCTATAATGAGCATAAACAAAATCTTACTTGTGGATATATCCTTTGTCTTTATTAGCTTTATTCACTATTTTTAATCTCTAACATCAATGTCAGTATTCCCACCCAATCCTGTCTTTTAGCACTATGAAACATATTAGTATGCATAGAGAAATAATGACTGGGTGTAGATAAAAGACAGAAGACATAGGGCTAAGGGTTCCTTACAAGTTAAGAATGCTGTTTTTTTCTGAAGACCATCAGAACCAGGAAAAGTAGTTTATTCTTAACGTTAAGAACAAAAAAAAATTTTAGGTACATTCTATTGAGAAAAACAAAGCAATGCCAAATTGGTTAATGAGCTATGATATATGAACTATCAATGTTCTATGACAGCTGATAAAGAATCAGCCAATATACACAAAACATAACACTTTTCAAAATGGACTCACACCTTCAAGATTCCTATTGCTTGAATGAAATTCACTCAGTTGTAGTTTTATACAAATCATCCACCATGAAATGGTCTAAGAGCCCAGCATCCTGAGTTTACATATAGATTTTTCAAATCAGTGGGCACCTATTCAATCAGAACTGAAAAAACTAAAAAGGAAAAATCTAGCTGACAAGTATTAATAACAGGAAAAATGTAATCCACTCATCTCCAGTAGTCCATATTAACCACATTGACAATAAGGAGTAACATAACACCCCTACTTCTAATTCATCAACATTTTATGTCCTAGAAATGAATTAGGGGTAACTCTTACTCTAATCAAAATTATCAGCCAACAGGAATGGTTTATACTAAATGGAGAAGGTACTTTGAGAATTACAATGTCAATGTCAAAAAATATAGGAAAGAAAATTAAAAGCTAAATATGTTAAACAGAATTACTGTATCTCAACATAATACATAACGTGTTAAAAATGTTTTGTTTTTTTTTTTACTATCTCAGTCAGTCAGTTCAGTCGCTCAGTCATGTCCGACTCTTTGCGACCCCGTGAACTACAGCACACCAGGCCTCCCGGTTCATCATCAACTCTCGGAGTCTACCCAAACCCATAAGTCAGTGATGCCATCCAACCATCTCATCCTCTGTCATCCCCTTCTCCTCCTGCCTTCAGTATTTACCAGCATCAGGGTCTTTTCCAGTGAGTTAGCTCTTCGCATGAGGTGGCCAAAGTATTGGAGTTTCAGCTTCAACATCAGTCCTTCCAATGAACACCCAGGACTGATCTCCTTTAGAATGGATTGATTGGATCTCCTTGCAGTCCAAGGGACTCTCCAGAGTCTTCTCCAACACCACAGTTCAAAAGCATCAATTCTTCAGCGCTCCGCTTTCTTTACAGTCCAACTCTCACATCCATACATGACGACTGGAAAAACCAGAGCCTTGACTAGACGGACCTTTGTTGGCAAAGTAATGTCTCTGCTTTTTAATATGCTGTCTAGGTTGGTCATAACTTTCCTTCCAAGGGGTAAGCGTCTTTTAATTTCATGGCTGCTATCAACATTTGCAGTGATTTTGGAGCCCAGAAAAATGAAGTCTGCCACTGTTTCCACTGTTTCCCCATTTATTTGCCATGAAGTGATGGTACCGGATGCCATGATCTTGGTTTTCTGAAAGTACTATCTTGTTCCATTCATATGGTACAAGAAAGGCCAAACGCTGTGAATTCGCCTGTATCCCCTAGCAGATGGGGGAAGACATACTTTCAGCATATGAACTAGCCAATGCTGCAAAAATTCCATTTTTTTTTTTTTTCAACTGGCCCATAGGCCATTAATGGAATTTGGGATACCTAAAAATAAGAGTAAAGAAAACAACCTAAGGCCTGAGTTCTAATTCTCAACAATTTGCTTCCAAGCTAAATTATTTTAACTTCTATCAACTTGTTTTCTCATCTGTAAATAGGACAGTTATATCTAACACAAGACAGTTAATGGTGGCTCATCTTCTTCTTTGAAGGACACAAAGTGTCCCCACAAAAATCAAAGGCAGTTTTCTAATTGGGAGGGGGTGCATGAAGATGGCTCTGCACAGTATTACACTGAAAATTGTGAAAATACTAACTGTCATATCAAGAATGGGGACTTGAGGAAACTATTCCCCAATCTTCTCTTTGATGCCAGCACTGCCTGGTATAGTGACCACGGATTATATACAGGAACAGTGATATGGGAGAGGCAAAAAAATGAATATCCACAGTGCAAATTCAGATAAGATATGCAATAAAAAATTATACTAAAAGTTCTTTGCTAGGTTAATTGAATAGAAGAAGTCTCCTTTCTAGATTCTTGGAAAAATTAAATCCTCTTATCAAGAATTCAACTCAACATTGAACACCTATTATGTGCAAGCTACTATGTAGGTACTATCAAAGACAGGGGAAAACATTAAAAGTCCCATGGGGCTTCCCAGATGGCTCAGTGGTAAAGAATCCGCCTGCCAGCGCAGGAGATGCGGGTTTCACACCTGGGTCGTGAAGATCCCCTAGAGAAGGAAATGGTAACCCACTCTGGTATTCTTGCCTGGAAAATCCCACTGATAGAGGAGCCTGGTGGGCTACAGTCCATGGAACCACCAAGAGTTGGACACAACTTAGCAATTGAGCGCGCACACGCACACACACATGTATAACAAGCCCAATACATAAAATAATAATAATTACTATACCAGAAATACAAAAGTATCGTGAAACTAAAGTACAGACACCCCATAATCCTGAGCCTAGCATTTAAGGTTACAAGCCAGGCCTCACACTTCAGATAAACACATTCTCCAGTCATTCCACACCACTTTTGCCAAACATATTAAGCATTGTATGCTTCTGTGCTTTTGCTCATGTGATTCCTTCAGGCAAAAATTTCTTTACCTGTGTCTTACTGAAGTTATTTTTCATCCTCAAGACCAAAGTCCATTCCTTTTGCTTCACAAAGCCTTCTCACACCCAGCTGTAATGAAGGAAGGTGACTAAAACAGCAACAAAATGATTCCAGGAAACATACAGACAAAAGGAAAGAAATGCAAAATCTGTACCAGAGAAGCTAGACGGTAACTATAAGATTAAAAATTTGTCAGGATCTTCTAGAAAACCATCATCCCATGCTACAGAGAAAGTTAACAAGTCTAACAAGGTCTGGCAGGAGGAACCCAAGCAGTAAGAGAAAGCCATCAAGATTATGGGATAATAGAAACAATAAAAACTCAGCAGTTAGCATTTTCATCTATTATCCCAGAAGGACTAAGAAGTATATGGAACGTTAACCACTGGTTAATGTTAATGTTAATGGATGGCATTAAAGAACAGAATTGAGTATTTTATAATCTTAAGACACTGGTGCCAGTGGTAAAGAGCCCGCCTGCCAATGCAGGAGACACAAGAGACACAGGTTTGATCCCTGGGTCGGGAAGATCCCCCGGAGGAGGCATGGCAACCCACCCCAGTATTCTTGCCTGGAGAATCCCATGGAGAGAGGAGCCTGGCGGGCTACAGCCCATAGGCTCACAAAGAGTCAGACACGACTAAAGCGACTTAGCACTTAGCACAAGACAATGCAAAGATTAAGCATTATCTGTACCAGAGGGCACCTGGTTAAGTCTGAAAGAATGCCTTTGCCCAGAAACTGGCTTATTTCATCAGAAGTTCTCAACAGAAAGGCCTTGAACTACAAATGGAAGGGTGGAAGAAAGGATGTAAACTCCAGTGATACTATAATGTATCATTTATCCACCAAACACTCACTGGCCATCTATCTCCTAGGTGCCAGGCCCCAGGATAATGCTGAGGATACAGCAATCAACAAAACAGACAAATCCCTGCTCGTGGAGCTTACGGAAGGAGAAAGTCAATAAAAATATGTTAGTGATTTCAGGTGATGATCAGCTTATAGAAAAATAGAGTCAAGTAAAGAAAGAGAAAATGAGAGGGCTGGGCTGGAAGGGCTGCTTCAGAACTGTGGGTGCAAGTCTGGCAGATCTGAGGGTAGAACCAGAGAAGAGGAAGGCTCTGACAAGGACACATCTGCAGACAAGGCTCAGGGCCAGAACATAATGAATTAAAACAATGGTAAGAAAGAAGAGGCAGGCAGAGCCAGATGAGAAAGTCTGGATGTCACATTTAAGCTTGATGAAGTTGCTGGAGGGCTCCAAGCTCACAGAGATGGGATCTGAGCTGCTCTTTGATCACTCAGGCTGCTGTGAAAAGAAAGGACTATAGGCACCAAGCACAGGATGCTAATTTGGACTAGGCCAGTGGCAGTAAAGTTGGTACATGTCAGACACTATATGTAAATAAAGATGAGAGCCAGTCCTAGGAAAACATTTTTGGAAAAAGGGAAGCATCACAAAGACAACCTTCCGATATGACACGTGCAGGATGAGTCATACACAAGCTTTGACTGTCAGTGCTCCTTTAATCCTCTCCTCCCCATTGGGGGCTGGGCTCCCTCACAATTTTCATTCATTGCTGTATCTCCAAAGCTCAGCACAATGCTTGGAATACCAGCAGGTACTACGAAAAGACTTTTTTACCAGTAAATCTTGACACTTTAAACACAGGAAAGTACAACCTTATAGGTATCATCAAAATTTAGTAGGATGAGACTCAACAGTAGTCTGTAAACACTGAAGCCCTAATACGTGAATAGGTGACGAAATTCAGAAAGAACTCTACACTGTTTCAAATAAACAAGTTTACCCAGACATTGACTGAATCCCTGCTACATGTCAGACCAGTGCAATACCCTGAGAACACAGAGACACTGCCTCTCCTGTCTCCCAGGGAGGTATTCACACCCTGGTGATCCAGACAGGTTATATGCCGTCTGCAATGGCAGAGAATGAGAGGAAAGCACACAGTAAGAAACATGTTAGCATCCCCATTTTTAGAAAAGGAACACCATAAACTTTGCAACTGAGCCTAACTTCAACTCAAGATAAAATTCCAGAACAGATGATCAAAAGAGGGTTTGTGGGCACTGAGAAAAGGATGAGCGAATGGTTAGAACCAGCTCATGTACCTGAGTAAGCCACACCTGGCTAATGTCATGTCCTTGGTTTGATAGTTAAGAGAATAGACTGGAAAAGAGTCGATATATCTGAATTTTACTAAAGTTTGTTGATCTCATCTCTAATAATATCTCTCACGATAAGATGGAGAAAAATGGACTAAAAGAAGTGTCAAGTATATTTGGAACTGCTACAATGGTCTTGAGAAAAGAACTGATCAAGTAAACAGAGGTCCTCAAAAGAAATGAAAAACATTTTTAATAAATAAAGTAAAATGATAAATGATACCAAGGCAAAAAGATAATGGCACAGGGGGTTCCAAAGAAAACAGGCTGGCAGGACCACACTACAGTGAACCCCACAGTCAATAAGCCCTTTGCCAAATGAACACGAAGACATAAATGATTTGCTGACCAAATTATCAGATAATAACCTGAGGAAGCAATAGCAAATACAACAGATAATAAAGTCAGAATTCCGAAAGCTCATACAATCCGCCAAACTGGGCAAAAATCAACAGCTTTACATTTTCTCAGAAAATTCAAGTTTTCTACTTATCTTTTTAAAATCCAACACTACTAGAACATGGTTGGAAGTGTGGGGGGCAGGGAATGACTTAGGGCTTTTCGTGGACAGCAAGCTAATGTAAGTAAAGTTGTTGAAAAGCCTAATGCAACCTTTGCGTGTGTGCATGCTCAGTCATGTCTGACTCTTTGCAACCCCATGGACTGTATCCTGCCAGGCTCCTCTGTCCATGGAATTTTCCAGGCAATACTAGAGTGGGTTGCCATATCCTATTTCAGTGGATCTTCCTGACCCAGGGATTGAACCCGCATCTCCTGCACTAGCAGGCAGGTTCTTTACCACTGAGCCACCGGGGAGGCCCAATGCAACTTTAGGCAACACTAAGAATTCAGAAGAAAGAACTGACTACATCTAATCTAGTGAGTTCCTTTCTATGCAACACACTTCAGTGGAACTGTTAAACTAGAATTCACTCATACAGATGAGAGACTTGGGGAGTACTTCTGATAGTTGCTAACTGAACATATGCATTTAATGCTGCTCCCTCCCAAAATGCCACTTAAATGACAGTAGAGGAATTCAAAATATCTGGAACTAGGATTTAGGTAGGAGAGAGACAATTAACCTAGCAGAATCCAAGAAACTAAATTCTGAGTCAACAGTGGGAAAGGCCAGGAAGCAAACCAATTAATACCATAAAACTCTCCCAAACTTCAGGAACTTGTGGTATATGATATCTCTGGAACCAGAGGAGAAAAATGGGAGGATTCATGAAAGGGAGCTGTGAGACCCTTGGAGCAGAAAGGGAACTAACTGCCCCTCCTCTATCCAGAAAAGTTATGGGCAAGGGGAGAGAAAAGGAATAAGTGCAAGTTTACATATTAAATACTGAGACCAAATAAATAAATAAATAAATACTGAGGCCAAGTCCCTCTCCAGTTGTCTTTCCCTGCTTGGGTCCCAGAATTCTAGCAGTCAAACAAACACTCGCCAGGAGATGAGAAGAGATTTCCTGGGGAAAATCTGATCCGTTCAAAAAAACAGACCAAAACATACTGACACTGAGCGTTTCCAAAAAATAGGGCCTGGCCAAACCACCCTACAGGGCTTCGCTGGTGCCTCAGACTGTAAAGAATCTGCCTGTAATGCAGGAGACTCAGGCTTGATCCCTGGGTCCGGAAGATCCCCTAGAGAAGGGAATGGCAACCCACTCCAGTACTCTTGCCTTGAGGATTCCATGGATAGAGGAGCCTGGCAGGCTATAATTCACGGGTCGCAAAGAGTTGGACATGACTGAGTGACAAACACACAGACCACACTACAGTGAACCCCACAGTCAACAACCCCATCCTCAAATGAATACAGTGCTTTCAACAAGCTTTGGGAGCCTGGCACTTAAACAATGAGCAGATAATTAAGTACTACCAGCAGCAGCTGCACTTTGCTGGAGCAGCCGTGAAGAGATACCCCACATCCAACATAAGAGAAAACCAAGTAAGACGGTAAGCACTGAGAGAGGGCATCAGACGGCAGACAGACTGAAACCACAATCACAGACACCTAGCCAATCTGACCACATGGACCACAGCCTTGTCTAACTCAATGAAACTAAGCCATGCCATGTGGGGTCACCCAAGACAGGCGGGTCATAGAGGAGAGGTCTGACAGAATGTGGTCCATTTGAGAAGGGAATGGCAAACCACTTCAGTATTCTTGCCTTGAGAACCCCATGAACAGTAGCAAAAGGCAAAAAGATAGGACGCTGAAAGATGAACTCCCCAAGTCAGTAGGTGCCCAATATGCTACTGGAGATGAGTGGAGAAATAACTCCAGAAAGAATGAAGGGATGGAGCCAAAGCAAAAACAACACCCGGTTGTGGATGGGAATGGTGATAGAAGCAAGGTCCAATGCTGTAAAGAGCAATATTGCATAGGAACCTGGAATGTCAGGTCCATGAATCAAGGCAAATTGGAAGCGGTCAAACAGGAGATGGCAAGAGTGAACATCGACATTCTAGGAATCAGCAAACTACGATGGACCAGAATGGGTGAATTTAACTCAGATGACCATTATATCTACTACTGCGGGCAGGAATCCCTTAGAAGAAATGGAGTAGCCATCATGGTCAACAAGAGAGTCCAAAATGCAGTACTTGGATGCAATCTCAGAAACGACAGAATGACCTCTGTTTGTTTCCAAGGCAAACCATTCAATTTCATGGTAATCCAAGTCTATGCCCCAACCAGTAATGCTGAAGAAGCTGAAGTTGAACAGTTTTATGAAGACATACAAGACCTTCTAGAATTAACACCCAAAAGGATGTCCTTTTCATTATAGGAGACTGGAATGCAAAAGTAGGAAGTCAAGAAACTCCTGGAGTAACAGGCAAATTTGGCCTTGGAATACGGAGTGAAGCAGGGCAAAGGCTAATAGAGTTCTTCCGAGAACACACTGGTCATAGCAAACACCCTCTTGCAACAATACAAGAGAAGACTCTACACATGGACATCACCAGATGGTCAACACCGAAATCAGATTGATTATATTCTTTGCAGCCAAAGATGGAGAAGCTCTATACAGTCAACAAAAACAAGACTGGGAGCTGACTGTGGCTCAGATCATGAACACCTTATTGACAAATTCAGACTGAAATTGAAGAAAGTACAGAAAACCATTAGACCATTCAGGTATGACCTAAATCAAATCCCTTATGACTATACAGTGGAAGTAAGAAATAGATTTAAGGGACTAGATCTGATAGAGCGCCTGAAGAACTATGGACGGAGGTTAGTGACATTGTACAGGAGACAGGAATCAAGACCATCCCCAGGAAAAAGAAATGCAAAAAAAGCAAAATGGCTGTCTGAGGAGGCCTTACAAACAGCTGTGAAAAGAAGGGAAGCGAAAAGCAAAGAAGAAAAGGAAAGATATAAGCATCTGAATGCAGAGTTCCAAAGAATAGCAAGGAGAGATAAGAAAGTCTTCCGCAGTGATCAATGCAAAGAAATAGAGGAAAACAATAGAATGGGAAAGACTAGAGATCTCTTCAAGAAAATTAGATATCAAGGGAACATTTCATGCAAAGACGGACTCGATAAAGGACAGAAATGGTAGGGACCTAAAAGAAGTGGCAACCCACTCCAGTATTCTTGCCTGGAGAATCCCATGGAGGAGGAGCTTAGTGGGCTACAGTCCACAGGTCACAAAGAGTCGGACATGACTGAGAGACTTCACTTCACTTTCACTTTCAAGAGAAGCAGAAGATATTAAGAAGAGGTGGCAAGAATACACAGAAGAACTGTACAAAAAAGATTTTCACGACCCAGATAATCATAATGGTGTGATCACTCACCTACAGCCAGACATCCTGGAATCTGAAGTAAAGTGGGCCTTAGGAAGCATCACTACGAACAAAGCTAGTGGAGGTGATGGAATTCCAGTTGAACTATTTAAAATCCTGAAAGATGATGCTGTGAAAGTGGTGCACTCAATATGCCAGCAAATTTGGAAAACTCAGCAGTGGCCACAGGACTGGAAAAGGTCAGTTTTCTTTCCAACCCCACAGAAAGGCCATGTCAAAGAATGCTCAAACTACCACACAACTGCACTCATCTCACACGCTAGTACAGTGATGCTTAAAATTCTCCAGGCCAGGCTTCAGCAATATGTGAACCGTGAACTGCCTGATGTTCAAGCTGGTTTTAGAAAAAGCAGAGGAACCAGAGATCAAATTGCTAACATCCGCTGGATCATCGAAAAGCAAGAGAGTTCTAGAAAAACATCTATTTCTGCTTTATTGACTATGCCAAAGCCTTTGACTGTGTGGATCACAATAAACTGTGGAAAATTCTTAAAAAAGAGATGGTAATACCAGACCACCGGACCTACCTCTTGAGAAATCTGTATGCAGGTCAGGAAGCAACAGTTAGAACTGGACATGGAACAACAGACTGGTTCCAAATAGGAAAAGAAGTACATCAAGGCTGTATCTTGTCACCCTACTTATTTAACTTATATGCAGAATACATGATGAGAAACACTGGGCTGGATGAAGCACAAGCTGGAATCAATATTGCTGGGAGAAATATCAATAACCTCAGATATGCAGATGACACCACCCTTATGGCAGAAGGGGAAAAGGAACTAAATAGCCTCTTGATGAAAGTGAAAGAGGAGAGTGAAAAAGTTGGCTTAAAGCTCAACATTCAGAAAACTAAGATCACGGCATCTGGTCCCATCACTTCATGGGAAATAGTTGGGGAAACAGTGGAAACAGTGGCTAACTTTATTTTTCTGGGCTCCAAAATCACTGCAGATGGTGATTGCAGTCATGAAATTAAAAGATGCTTACTCCTTGGAAGGAAACTTATGACCAAACTAGACAGCATATTAAAAAGCAGAGACATTACTTTGCCAGCAAAGGTCCGTCTAGTCATGGCTCTGGTTTTTCCAATGGTCATGTATGGATGTGAGAGTTGGACTATAAAGAAAGCTGAGTGCCAAAGAATTGATGCTTTTGAACTGCGGTCTTGGAGAAGACTCTTGAGAGTCCCTTGGACTGCAAGGAGATCCAATCAGTCCATCCTAAAGGAGATCAGTCCTGAGTGTTCATTAGAAGGACTGATGTTGAAGCTGAAACTCCAGTACTTTGGCCACCTCATGCGAAGAGCTGACTCACTGGAAAAGACCCTGATGCTGGTAAAGATTGAAGGCAAGAGGAGAAGGGGACGACAGAAAATATGATGGTTGGATGGCATCACCGACTCAGTGGACATGGGTTTGGGTGGACTCCGGGAGTTGGTGATGGACAGGGAGGCCTGACGTGCTGTGGTTCACCGGGTCACAAAGAGTCGGATACGACTGAGCGACTGAACTGAACTGAACTGAGACAGTCAAGGAGGGAAACCTTTAACATCAATGCAGAGATAAACTGAAGAAACTAAGTTGGAAGAAACAGATGATGCAGATACAGAGAGAAGTGAACTTAAAACAAATGCACACACATACACAGAGAACAGATGGCACAAAAATAAACAATAATGATGTGAACAAAGCAAAATACCACATGAAATTACGAACTCATAGCAGAAATAAAAATGTAATAGAGAGACAAACTGAAGAAATCTAATAGAATATGGATTAGAAGACAAGGAGTTCAGAAATGAAAGAAAAGCTAAGGAAAGGACGGACCAAGGAAAACAGGTGGGAAGAAATAGAAGAATTCAGGAAAAAACTTCCCAACTGCAACATATAAATTTCCAGATTGAAAGACCCCCACAGTGTCCAGCATAATGGATGAAAACCAATCCACAAAAAAGGCACATCACTGAAAAATGTCAGAAGATGGATCACAGGGAAGACCCTAAAAGGTTCCAGAGAGAATAAAAAAATTTAATACATGATAAAAGAAATCAAGAACCAGAATCAGACTTCAATAGCTATCCTAGCAGGAAGAAGACAAAGGAAAAATACGTTTTAAATTCTGAGAGAAAATAATTTGCAATCTAGAATTCTAAATCCAGCCAAATATAAATATTCATGAAGAATAAAAATATGCAAGTTATCTAAAAATTACATGTATCCTTTTCTCAGGAACCTACTAAAGGAGGTATTTTTTTTCCAATTAAGGGAATAAACCAAGAAAGAAATCACCAGGACAAGAACACTGATGAGAGAAATCAAAGGCTCAATAAATGGAGAACTACACATCATTCACAAACTGGAAGACTCAATATTACTTAACAAATTCTTTCCTAATTGATCTCTAGCGGGGCTTCCCTGGTGGCTTAGACGGTTAAGAATCTGTTTGCAATGCAAGCGACTTGGGTTCGATCCCTGGCTCAGGAAGATTCCCTGGAGAAGGGCATGGCAACCCACTCCAGTATTCTTGCCTGGAGAATTCCATGGACAGAGGCGCCTGGGGGGCTACGGTCTATGCGGTCTCAAAGAGTCAGACATGACTGAGTGACTAACACTTTCACTTCACTATAGATGCAACGCAAGCCAAATCAAAATTCCAGCAGGATTTTGGGGGTAAATATTGATAAACTGATTTTAAAATGTATAAGGAAAGGCAGAAGACTAGAATAGACAAAATAGTTTTCTACATTACTCACACCACTTGATTTCAATATATACTATAAAGCTACCATAATCAAGACCATTTGGTATTAGTGTCAAGACAAACAGATGAATGAAATAGAAAATTCAGACCCATATATACATAGTTAATATTTGGGAAAGGTACATAAACAATTCAATGGAAAAAAGTATAACCTTTTCACCAAAGTGTAGTAGACTAATTGGACCCCCATATGCAAACAAAAAAACAAAATCCCCAACGTATACTTCAAACTTTAACTAAAAATGAACTCAAAAGATATCCTAGAAATATGTGTCAGATGTGAAAAGAGAATATTGTAGGGTAGTGTGTTACCTTGCTGCTTAGCTGGGGAAATGATATGAGAATCTGGAGTCTGCTTACTTCTGATATAGGCTATCAGGCAGTTCTGTGGTTTTCAGACTCTTCTCATCCACACCCGCAGAGATCCCTAAGCCTTAGACTCCTGCTACTAGAGGCAGAGATAAATACCAGTGTTCAATCCGCCAAGTTGACTAGATTTATTGGTCTCATTCCAAACACAGATATTCTAAATTTTCCCCAGGCCTTCTAGCTTAAAGGCAAAATGGACGTTTTCTTGCTCCAACTCTATTTCACCATCTTTTCTTCCCTCCTTTCCCCAGTTTATTTTTCTTACTCAGAGTTGCAAAATAAAGCTACATGGCCATTTTTAAAACACGTTTTAATAAAATTGTTTAAGTACATGGATTCCACATAATTGGGACACCAACACAAGAAAGATGAAGTGAATCCTTGGCATGATGTGAAGGGAGATGTCAAATTAATAACTTTGAACAGGCCTGAGAAGTAGGTAGCCCAGACTGGAGCTACAGGAGATAGATGTCTTGTCAGGAAATTGAAATTAATTAATATCTAAGGGACTTCCCTGGTGGTCCTTTGGCTAAGACTCCATGATCCCAAGGGTTTAACCCCTGGTCAAGGAACTAGATTCCACACACTGCAACTAAAGATTCCACATGCTGCACCTAAGACCCAGCACAGCCAAAAAAAATTAAAAATAAATAAAATAATAATTTTTTAAAAAAAGACTATCAAAGGTATCTGTGCTGACTCAAAGAAATTCACACAACCAGGTAAGAATGTAGAGGTCAATTAGTCCTCAACAAGTACACAGAAAACCAGGTGAACAGCAAAACATGACAATTATCTCCAAGAGCAACACAAGATTATGAGGAATGATGAAATACTACATGAGTCAGCTATAAAGAACATTTACATAGTAATAACGAAAGGACCTGAACATCAGTCCAAACAGAACCGTGATACCTCTACAGTAGGATAGGGGGACTGGAAGCATGTAGATGGAACATAAGTGTAATCTTCATCTTCCACAGTGGCGGCCAAAATTAATGCCCAAAACTGAAGAGTCAGGTGGCAGCAATCTAAGCATGTTAGAGACACAGAGAGAAACAGCAGAAGATTTAGTTCAAAGATTTAAAAGTGATGGCCTCAGGGAAGCATAAAATGGGGGAAAGCCTTTTTAAAAAATAACAATTCTGCTTCTAATGTTTGACTCTTTAAAAATATAGGCATGTATAGCTTTGATAAAAATAAAAATTAAATAAACTTAAAAAAAAAATAATCAAGCCTAAAAGGGAAAAAAAGAGAAGCCCAGACTAATACAGAATCTAGAAACATGATACTTAGAAACGGCAGTATGAACTAAGGGTTTTTAAGTTTAAATGTATACAACTCAGTACACATTAAGAATGACTTCAGTTTTTTTTACCTTCAATTATTCTATATAGCTAGTGGGTGCAGAACTAGAATCAGCAGTAAAGTTACATGGACAGAGAGATCAGCTGTGCAAAGAAACAATTTCTAATAACTGCCTGAAAGTAGAGTTAACTGACTCAGGAAGCAGTGAGTTCTCTGTTGATGAGAGCCTGAACAAAACCACTTAGTGGATGTGATATCTTGGTGGGTTGGAATACAGAACTCTAAGTCCCCGCCAGTTGTGGGATTCTGTAAAAAGATTTCCTGGTTATCATCTCCTTTGAATTAGCACCTTCCAAAGTGGGACTAGTAACACTGGTAGGCGAAGCAGTTTAGGTACTTAGGACACACAAGCTTCTTCCCTCTACCTCATCTCTGCCGCTTTTCAGCTTTCAATTTTTTGTTTCAGAAGTCTTAAGTATATTTACATTTCATTACAAATCATCTATGATATTTTGGGAGCAGATGAGATATAAATAGACTTAAAGAGCAGAAGGGAAAATGCACATCTGGATAGCAGAAAACTAAGAGAAACGAGAAGATGATCTGACTGGTGCTAAGAAATGAAGAATGGGTACCCACTCCAGTATTCTTGCCTGCAGAATTCCATAGACAGCGGAGCCTGGTGGGTTAGAGTCCATGGGGTCACAAAGAATGAGCGACTAACATAAGAAATGAAGAATCAATTCTGAGTCCTGTGATTCGGCAGCTAACGGACATTAAACAGGTCATGGTGCCCAGTTAGGGAAGAGCACCTGGGCTTGCTGGCAGGGTGAAAGGGCAGAGATCTGTGGCTCAGTCACGAAAACAGATGAGCCGCAAGAGAGCTATTTGAGATTAGAGAAAAGGGACATTTCTGACTTGTTCTACTTTAAATATAAAGTTCCTAGAACCTAGTGCTATCAAAGAACAAAAGTCACTCTGCTTAAATGCTGGTCATTTCAATGGGGAAATAAAGACATTAAACACATTACAGGTCCTACCTTTTTAAGGGATCACCTCAAGAGTGACTCATCCACAGTATTCAGGGAAGTTTTACATTATTTTCTACTCAAGGACAGTAATTTTTCCTTTCACTCCATGTCATAAAATACTGTCATGACTACAGAGACAATAAATTTAGCCCAAAGCTTACCAGACTCCATCCTTAACCAGTTAAGAGCTGACACAGAACACACTTCAAAAATAATGTTTAGGGAACTTCCCTGGCGGTCCAGGGGTTAGGACTCTGCGCTTCCACTGCAGGGGACACAGGTTCGATCCCTGGTTAGGGAACTAGATCCCACATGCTGCAACAAAAACCTGGCGCAGCCAAGTAAGTAAATAAATAAATAAAAATTAGAATCTATCAAGAAATTATCAGCACCTGCGCTCAGTAAATGGTGTAACTTTTCCGGGGCTACTTAAGAGACTCAGGTGAGCTCCGACACTCTGTGTGGATGCCCCTCAGCCCTCCCTTTAACAGACTGACACTTCTCAAGGGAAAGGCTCCTTCTTGGTTGAATCCACTCCTTAGCATCCTGAGTAGCATGGTGCTCAGTAAATGCTGAACCAAAACAAAGCATGTGACAGGCCTGGAATTTTCTCTGTATTCTACCAACATTCTTGATTTTCTTCCCTTTGGTTCAGGGCCTTCCCCTCACTCCTGAGCTCGTCACAAGAAGGTGCCATTTCTGCATGCTGCTCTCTACCCTTCTGGCCACACTTTGAACAAAATTAAGTAGGATTTGTGGCTGTATCCACTCTGCTCCAGGCAGGCACTGGGAAGATGGGCCAGAAGACGTGTCACTGAACACCTGCACAGTGGCGAAGCAAAAAGTAAATCTCTGTTCTTATACATCTATTGAGCAGTGCTGACCACCTAGCACACTTTCAGGTGCTGACAAGGCTGTGGTCTCTAGCTTATGATATGCTCTTTTTACCCTGACTGGCCAGTATGAATGTCTTCACCAAGACTTCTTTATATAATGTGGGAAAACATGCTAACAAGGGCAGGTTTAAAATCACCAGAATTAACTTGAAACATTTCATTGAGTGGCTTCTTTTAATTTTCAGGTTCATTCCCATTTCCTTCCATTGAAAGGTCACCTTTGTTTTCATACTAAATTTGACAGGAAACATGAGCATCACAGGCCTTCCCTTGTGGCTGAGTGGTAAAGAATCTGCCTGCAATGAGGGACACCTGGGTTCAATTCCTGGGTTGGGAAGATCCCCTGGAGAAGGGAAGGCTACCTACTCCAGTATTCTGGCTTGGAGAATCCCACGGACTCAAGAGTCGGACACAACTGATCGACTTTCACTTTTCATGAGCATTACAAACTAAATTTCTAGTCTCTGAATACCCCATGCGCTTAGTCACTCAGTCACGTCCAACTATTTGCAAACCCATGGACTGTAGCCCACCAGGCTCCTCTGTCCACAGGATTCTCCAGGCAAGAATGCTGGAGTGGGTTGCCACTTCCTTCTCCACTGAATATCCCATGCCCCCACCACATAGATTCAATAGACATTTATTGAGGATCTATTCTTTGCTTGTTCTTCCCTGGCGGCTCCGTCAGTAAAGAGTCTGCCTGTAACGCAGGAGACCTGGTTCAGTCCCTGGGTTGGGAAGATCTTCTGGAGAAGGAAATGGCAACCCACTGCAGTATTCTTGCCTGGAGAATTCCACAGACAGAGGAGTCTGGTGGGCTCCAGTCCATGGGGTCACAAAGAGTCGGACACCACTGAGTGACCAACACTTTCACTTTCATTATTTGCTTGGCCCCTGTAATATCACCTCTGTCCTGGATTCCTTCTCCAACAACAGATAATCAGCATTCAATCAGCAGGTCCCATCTACTGAAGTCCATGCGGAGTACTGAGTTTAGTTCAGTTCAGTCACTCAGTCGTGTCCGACTCTTTGCGACCCCATGAATCGCAGCATGCCAGGCCTCCCTGTCCATCACCAACTCCTGGAGTTCACTCAAACTCACATCCATCAGGTCAGTGATGCCACCCAGCCATCTCATCCTCTGTCATCCCCTTCTCCTCCTGCCCCCAATCCCTCCCAGCATCAGGGTCTTTTCCAATGAGTCAACTCTTCATACTGAGTAATACCTCGAACTACTCTTGTGATCTCTGCCACAGACCAGGGCTAAAGGAGAAAACCTCCAAAGCAGATGGCTGCTCCCCTCTCTTGCTTCCCCTCTCCTCTCTCCCAGCTGGCCTCACAGCAGTTCTGTTCTGAAGTTCTAAAGTTGAAGGATCCTTTTGTAAACTCTTAACCTTCCTACCTTCTTGGAAATCTCAAACTACAAATCTGAGAAATTATTCACGTGAAAGGCTTTTTCATTAGCCTAACATACTTGAGTAACTTGACATTTGTTTACAGTATCTTGCCAATATTGTAAAAAACATGTTGAAGTTTGTGATGTGCTCAAACTCAGTTTCAAATCTTCTAAGCACTTCCAGACTAAGGGTTACTTGCTCAACAACATTCCTGCTACCATGCTCAGTTCAGGAAACTGAGAAGGAATATTTCAAGCACTGTTTCTTAAAGTATGTCCTGTAGGAGAACAGTTCCTCAAGATGCAATGAAAAAAAAAAAAAAAAAGAAAAGAAATTTTAAGGACAAATGAATTGAAGGCGAGTTAAGCCAAGTTAGACTGGTTTCTAGTGTGGGATGTGGATTGTGGGACAGTGAACCTGTCCTAGACTGATATGCTGATGTGGTGGAGAACGAAATGGCAACCCACTCCAGTATTCTTGCCTAGAGAATCCCATGGACAGAGGAACCTGGAAGGCTACAGTCCATGGGGTCGCAAGAGTTGGACATGAGCACCATGCTAATGTGGCTCCACAAATGGGTGAGTGGTATGGAATGAGCAAGAACTCTACAAACTTTTCTGACCTCAGAAACCTTTCTTAGAAGACCACTTTGTAGCCCTGGCACTATCAGAGCACATACTTGGGGAAACCCTGCTCACAGTATTCTTACATAAGTAACATTTGTATCCTTGCATGGACAGCATATGGAGCATGCCTACAGAGCAGGGACAGGTGAGCAGCAGGTCATGGGGAAGTACTCCTTTCCCTCTGGAGGCTTCCTACTCTGTGTGCGTATCACTACCTCAACAGAATCATGTGTTTCCACTTGGTCCAGGATTACTTTCTCAGATCAAACTAGAAACCTTTAAAATTAGAATTGCACTCAATTTTAAAATGAAGTATCTTATTAAAATGTTATTCCCATATCTTCATAACTGAAATCTGGTTCAACCACCAATGTCTATTCCAAATGTTTTTCTTGATGTAAAAGCAGGGCTAGTTTCAAAATATATTTAATACATTAGGCTTTAAAACTTGATGTTTTCAGACTGTTTTCCATCACTTGATGTTTTCAGAGTTTATGAACAGACAAAATCACATGTAACATTTCAAAATCCATTTGAAAAAACTGAGGTTCTAAACTGAAGTTTAGTTTAAAAAACAAACTCCAGTTTTAGCTCTAGTGGTAAAAAAAAATCTCTGCCCTTGTAATTTGATCTTTATGTGCATGCAAATCATTTGTGCTATAGTTTTCAACTTCACCATGGCCATTTTCTTCACCTTCTCCTTTCTTACTGCTCTCCTGAGCCTTTTTGATACTTGATATTAAATGGTATCAATTAAATTAATTAATTAAATATAATACATTAACCCTTCCAAAGGCAATGGATCTACCAAGTCTATATACAGATGTTTTCGAAATGTGGTGTTGGAGAAGACTCTTGAGAATCCCTTGGACAGCAAGAGATCAAACCAGTCAATCTTAAAGGATATCATCTCTGAATATTCATTGGAAGGACTGAAGCTGAAGCTCCAATACTCTGGCCATGTGATGCAAAGAGCAAACTCATTGGAAAAGACCCTAATGCTGGGAAAGACTGAAGGCAGAAGAAGAGGGTGACAGAGGATGAGATGGTTGGATATCATCACCGATTCAATGGACATGAACTTGAGCAAACTTCAGGAAATGGTGAGGGACAGGGAAGCCTGGCATGCTGTAGTCCATGGGGTTGCAAAGAGTCAAACACAACTTGGGGACTGAACAACAACAACAACAATATACATATAGATATATCTATTTCTTATTATAACTGTGTTTTTGAGAATCTGAGTTATGAGAAAAGGACACAATTGTAGTCACATTTAGTAAATTTACTGCCATGATAGACTTGTTCTTAGAGAATGTAGAAGGGCCCAGGAGGAAATGCACAGCAGTCAAGGTCCCCAGAGTCTGAAGTTTATAACTACCACTTACATAGATTTGGAGGCAAACTGTCACATTCTGACCTCTAGTTTAGGGTGCACTGATTGAAAACCAACACCCCTCCCCCCCTCCCCCTCCACGTCCCCCGCCCCCGCTCCCGCCTTGCCACATACACACTTTAAAGCCAGAGTAAACAGTACAAACAATCTGAATTTTAGGGAAGAAAAACTGATATCTAAGCTACATTTAATATACTATTTAAATATAGTACTCAGTACAACAGATGGAAGAGAATAGAGTGCAGTAGGAAATGCACAGGCTTTCAACTACCCCAGCCTTTACACTCCTTCAGGGACCTCAGACAAGCTGCCTAAACTTTCTGAGCCTCAGTTTCTCTCTCTTTTTTTCCTTTCAGATTATAGTTGATTTATAACACCGTGTTAGTTTCAGGTATACAGAGAAGTGATTCAGAATATACATATATTCTTTTTCTGATTCTCTTCCATTATAAATTATTGCAAGATACTGAATATAGTTCCCTCTGCTATACAGGAGGTCAATAATCTATTTTATATATAGCAGTGTGTACACATTAATCCCAAACTCTTATCTCCCCTCCCTTTCTCATTTGGGCTTCCCTGATGGCTCCCACGGTAAAGCATCTGCCTGCAATGCGGGAGACCTGGGTTCAATTCCTGGGTCAGGAAGACCCCCTAGAGAAGGAATTCCCCTTTCTCTTTTGGTAACCATTAGTTTGTTTTCTATTTCTGTGCCTATTTCTGGTTTGTAAATAAGTTCATTTGTATCACTTTTTAGATTCCACATATAAGTAGTATCATATTTGTCATTCTCTGTTCTGACTTACTTCACCTAACATCTGTGTCCATCCATGTTGCTGCAAATAGAGCCTCAGTTTCCTAATCTGTAAAATGGGGCTAAAACTGACACTCATCTCCAAGTTGCAAAAATACAGTGAGATTTATTATATGAGAGCAGATAACTAGGGACTGAAAGCAGGGAAAAACCAGACGTCTACTCCATATTCCATGCCGTTGCTTTCCCCTGGGAGACCACCCATCCTTACAGCATCTCCTTTATGCACATGACTTAGAACATTTTTGAAACCCAATTCAAGATATTCAGTTGCCTATGGGAAATTGCTACATGGAGGTATTAGTATCATCTCAATCTCAGTTCACACAAAATTACATTCATCTTCCCCTCCCCTTCTAGTCTCCATCTCAACTCCCTTGTCTATCAATTATAATACCCTTCTTCCACTATACAGTGTTCTAAACTGGTTTTATCCCTCTCCTTTATCCCACATATCCAGGTTAAGTCAGGAAAATCTGTCCTATTTCAGTTGTGTAACGTCTCTGTTCCCCATTTATACTGTTGTTTCAAGTTACTGAACGGCTTCCAGGGTGGCCTGTTTCCCCCTCTCTCACTTCAAGTACAGGCAAGGCTCAGATTATTCTTCCTTAAGTCACTCTGAAAAACCCTTCATGACTGCCATTTCTCTCTCTTTCGAATAGTAGAGTCTTCCCTACATGTAACACTCTTTCTACCCGGGCCAGGTCCCCTTTCCAAACTGACAGTTGAAGGCTGCTATACCTTTGTTCAAGCCGTTCCTTTCACTGGAATGTCCTTTCTTGTCCCTGCTTTATACTAATATCTGTCTATCCTTCCACTCTTTCTAAACCCATCCTTAAAGGACAAATCAAGGGTGATTTTAGGAACCCCACTCTCCATCTAGTCTATTCTTTTCTGACTGCTCCAACCCCTGAACCCCTAACCACCTCCAATTTAAACTCTCCTTATCAATGTTCATTGTGGCCTTAACACTCATCTTCTAGCCACGATTTTAATATTTTGAAAGTTTGGGTCCCTTTTCGAAAAGCCAAATACAGGATTGTTTTAGGGTAGTATTAATGGATAGAACACCTGAGAGACTTAGTTTACATTTATATCTTAAGATATTTCCATACATTGTTCAGTTTGCTATAAGCCTGTAAGATAGGTTTTATTATTATTCCCATTTTATACCTGGGGAAAATGAGGCACAAAAATGCTAAAGAATTTGGCCCAAATAACTCATCTGGTGACAGAGCTGAGCTTTAAACCCATACAGTCTGGCTATACAGCCCATACTCCTGCCAGTACACAACAGTGTTTAATTCTCAGATTCCAATAGCCCTTTAGAGCAGCAGCAGGGAAAGTATGACAAAAGGCTACTTGTCCACTAAGAGACGATCATTTAGTTGGGGATGGTGAAGTGAGACACACATAACAGACTAAATTCAGCTGAATTTTATATTAAGAAAATTTTACATCAACAATATTATGTTGGGCTTTCCTGATGGCTCAGTGGTAAAGAATCTGCCTGCCAGCGCAGGAGGCATAGGTTCGATCCCTGATCTGGGAAGATCCCACACGCCTTGGAGCAACTGAGCCCTGTGGGCCACAGCTACTGAGCCTGTGCTCTAGAGGAATCCAGCCACAACTACTGAAGCATGCACAACCCAGAGCCTGTGCTTTGCAATAAAAGAAGCCACTGCAATGAGGAGCCTGCACACTGCAGCTAGAGAGTAGCCCCCATTTGCCACAGCTGGAGAAAAGCAACAAAGACCCAGCACAGTCAAAATAATAATAATGAAATAAATTTTTAAAATATGTATTATGTTAAAAGTAAACTATTTTTGCTATTCTAAATAATGCCACATGTAAAGATTCCGGCATCTAGCATTTACTATACTCTTGGATTACTAAATTAAAGGGTGTCAAATTTTTTATGGCCTTCAATATATGTCATCAGTGTCCCAAGAGGGTCAAACCAGTTATTCAGCAAATCAATAAAGTATACTTGAGTCAAAACCACATGAGCAATTAATATTATCCTGTTAACTTTTACCAAAGGTACAGATGAAAAGGCTGTCTATGTGCCCTTAATTTGACTTATGAGCAAAATTGAACATATTAACATATTACTTTACTAATTCTCCTTCTGTAAACTAGCTATTTGTTGCAAAGATTCAATTTTTATACCATAAGAGTTCTTTGTATCATAGAGATACTCTAAATTATGATGTGAATCTTCAGTCTTAATATTACTTTACCAAAAAACCAAAAATACCCAAAATTAAACAGGAGGGGGGGGAGGACACTCTCTTTCTAATTTTCTATTCTAGTATATTCCACTCAGTATTGTGGCTCCGTAAGTCCATCAGATAGGGGTAGAAAGAAAGGGAAGCAAAAAGAAAGCTTTAGGGGAAAGAAAAGGAAAAGAAAGAAAAAACGAGTACTAATCAGATACACACATACAGAAGTGAGAAGAGGCAGAAAAGGAAACAGAGAGCTTGAACAGGAAAAGGTTATAGAAACACCAAGGTTCTCTTAGTGCCCACTGGTTGTGGGAATACTGATAAGCTATCTAACCATTATTCCAACCTTAAATGCTCTTCTTTATCCAGAAGCTATGCTTACCTCATAACAGGAAAGAAGCAGTTGGGGTGGGAAAAAGAGAAAGATGGGGCTTAGGCAGTGGCTAGGTGGCACTAGTGGTGAAAAACACGCCTGGCCATGCAGGAGACATAAAAAACACGGGTTCAACCCCTGGGTGGGGAAGACCCCCTGGAGGGGGGCACAGCAACCCACTCCAGTGTTCTCGCCTGCAGAATCCCATGGACAGAGGAGCCTGGCGGGCTCGAGTCCATAGGATCACAAAGTCGGACAGGACTGAAGCAATTTAACACACACAGAGCAGTATTACTGAGGAAACAGAAAGATGACTGTGTGACTTTCGACTAGCAACTGTGAAGTTTTATAATGGAGCTATAAGCAAAATATTAGGAAACACTATTTTACAGGCAGAAGAAATCAGCAAAACTATATAGCAGATATCAGTGGCTGCCTACCCAGTCACCATTCTCCCCAAACCTCCTAGCCTGGCTGGCGGTGTCCTAATTTTATTCTGGTGTTGCTTCACCCTCTATTTGACTCAGAAGGAAATCCTGGTTAGTCTAAATCAGTTACCACACCCGTGCCTCCCCCTTGCTACAAATTGTTTCAAGACGAGTATGCAGCCCTCCCTAACTCCTGCTGAAAGAAAAACCACTGGAAGTTGTCAGCTCAACATACACGAGTCTTCCAAAAGAGTCACATCCATCTTGGGATCACAAGGGGAGCTAAATGAGAGAAATGTACCTTCCATAAATGATAAAAAGAGAGAGAACTCAGGTCCTTGTGGACGTTATGTCATCAAGCCAAAGAACTAACCCAGCTGGAAGCCAGCCTACCTCTCAACTTGTAAGAGATAAGTTTCCCTTAATGTTTAGCTATCTAGATTTATGGTTTTTCATTTCTTAAAGCTGAATCATACTTAAGTGATTCATAATGAAAAATCTTACAAGATTGTGATTGTTATCATTACCATTATCATAATGCTGCCAAAAAAAGGAAGGCACTTCAATACCTGCTACTTCCCTGCTACTTGAATATCTCAAAGTAAACATGTATTTTCAATTTTTCTATCTTTTTGCTGTTTTCCTTATTTTACATTATAATGTATCCAGAAATCAAACACTTCTGTTCAACAATTTACAGCATATCTCACAACCTCAAAAATTAGGATAAAAATAGCTTTTAACAGTTTCCTTACTAAACAGATGTCCAAATATTTGGTTGTGGGATATTATAGTAATATCATTTTCACACACACACCAGAAAATTCCTGCAATTTATCAGTCAAAAGTTTTAATGTAAATCTTACTGAACAGCTGATATGAAATCAGAAAGGAGTCCACAAAGGGGAAAAGACTAACACCCCCTAACTTCAGTTCAGTTCAGTCACTCAGTCGTGTTCAACTCTTTGAGACCCCCTGGACTGCAGCATCAGGCTTCCCTGTCCATCAACAACTCATCTCCTAACTTACACCTTTACAAATACACTTGCTTCACACATGAGATGTATACCTGCAACAGACAAGCTGCTTAAGACAGTTGCTAAGACTTCTGTTGAGAATCTTCTTTGAAAGTAGTTGTCCTTTTATGGAATTCCCTGATGTTCCAGTACTTAGGGCTGACTCGGTGCTTTCACTGCCGGAGTCTGGGTTCAATTCTTGGTTGGGGAACTAGGATCCCACAAGCCATGTGGCAAGGTCAGAAAGAAAGAATTTGTCCTTTAAAAATTTTTTTATATTAAATTTTAAAACATCAGAGTTACTAAGGTTGGAGTTCATTCACATCCAACCATGAAAGGAAAATTAGTTCAAATCTCTTCAAATTTCAAAGTTCAAATTTCATAAGCACCTATCATGTACCAGGTACCAGCTAAGCATAGAGAATGTCAGCAATGAACAAAGCATACATGGTCCCTCTCCTCATCAGCTCAGTCTAGACCAGAGGTCAGCAAACATTTTCCCCACAGAGCCACAGAACAAATATTTACACTTGCAGGCCATAAGGTCCCTGTCACACTCAACCCTGCCACTGTAACATAAGAGCAGCTATAGACATTGTATAAACGAATGAGTGTGGCTGCATCAATAAAACCTTATTTGTGGACGATGAAATTCAGTTATATAATTTTGATGAAATAATTTCGCATGCAAAGATGGTTAACTTTTTTCACCCATCTGAATATATACAGATACCATTTTTAGCATTATTAGCTTGCAAGCCATACAAAGATTTGGCACATGGGCTGTAGTTTTGCCAACTTCTGGACTAGATATTAACCATATAATTATGTATAGCTTTAAGTGTTCATAGGGAAAATATATAAGGCTGTAAGAACTTAATGAGGAGACATGGCCTAGTTTGAAGGATCAAGGAAGTCTTTTCCCAACAAGTGACTCTGAGGCTGAAACTTGAAGGATGAGTATCAGTCAGCAAGACTAGGGAGAAAAGCAAAGAGCCTCCTAGACAAGTGAAAAGCATGTGCAAAGCCCTAAGAGAAAAACAAAGTCTACTGAAGAATCTGTGAGGCTGGATTACAAAGATTAAGGAGAAGCGTGATATGAGTCGACAGTGACGCTGGAGAGAGCTAGAGACCAGCCCACACAGCACTGTTGGCTGGTTTCAGTTGATTCTGGTCTCTGTCTTAAGAGTAATCAGAAACCATTAAAGGGTTACAGGTAGGTGGGGGACACAATCCCCACACAGCTTTGGATTTTTTAAAACGATCATTAGGACTGCAGCATGCAGAAAAATTGGAAGGAAGCATGAATGAATATGGGGTGACCTAGAAGCAAAGTTCTGGCCAGAGATGACAGAAGCTTAGACTGGGGGACTTGTAGTGAAATTTAGAAGGTAAAAGAGACAAGATATGGTGACTAGATATGGAATAATGAGAAGCAGGTTTCCTACATGTCTCAGGTTCCCAGTTTCCATACCATGATATTGGTGTCATTCAGTGAACCAAAGATACTGAAAAAGATGTGTATCAGTGTCTACATACTTCGAGTTTAGTTTTGACACACTGAGTTTGAGTTCCCTACAAGACATTCTAGTGGAAGTGGTAAGTAATCAGTGGATATACAGTTTTGAAGCCAGGATAAAGTTGGTTTCAGTTCAGTAATTTAGTTTGAGAATTGTCAGCAAATGGGTTTTAACTAAAACCATAGAAGGAGATGGAATTATCACAGAAAGGGTATGGAAGAGTGGTTTTCAACCTTGGCAAAACATGAAAATCATCAGGGCAACTTTAAAACTTTTTGAGGTCCAAGTAGTACTCCTGGACCAAGGAAATTAGAATCTCTGAAAGGAGAATCCAGGAATCGTGGGTTTTTTTTTTTTTTTTTAAGCTTTCTAAGTGTTTCCAATGTGGTATCAAGATTGCAAAGATAATGGTAACTACAGAAAGATTAAGGGACTAACTGGGTTTCAGGAGTTCCCTCGTGGTCCACTGGGTTAAGACTCTGCACTTCCATTGCAAGGGGTGTAGGTTTGATTCCTGGTCTAAGATCAGGGATCTGGGAAACTAAGATTCCACATGCCTCCTGGAGAGGCCAAAATTAAAAAAAAAAGAGAGAGAGAGAGAGCGTGACTAAGTAGGTTTCTAATTTGAGTTACCTCATAATGTATCTTTCTGACCTCAGACTTCATATCTCTACATTCCAGTTTACTTCACCAGAAAAGACAGTAGTTCTAGATTATCTCTGATAGTCCTGAGAGTCCCAAAAATCTGAGTCAAAGTTATGAAACTGAAATAATTCTCCTTTCTACAGGAACGGGTTGGGGAGGAAGGAGATAGCAAAATATTGAGTTGGCCAGAAAGTTTGTTTGGGGTTTTCCATAACATTTACTAAGGGCTTCTCTGGTGGCTCAGACGGTAAAGTGTCTGCCTGCAATGCGAGAGACCCAAGTTCGATCCCTGGGTAGGGAAGATCCCCTGGAGAAGGAAATGGCAACCCACTCCAGTATTCTTGCCTGGAGAATTCTGTGGATTGAGGAGCCTGGTAGGCTACAGGCCATGGGGTCACAAAGAGTCGGACATGAAACCAATTACCAGTAGTAGCATATAATACAGAATATATTTCTATAAATAAATATCCTCCAAGCCAACAACATTTCTAAATGATAGGATTAACACATCAAATAGTATTTGGTAGTATTTGTTAAGCCTGGAAACTTTCTAACTGGACTAGTTTTGCTTATTATATCATGTTGCTCCCTATCTAGTAACTGCAGCAAGTTCAAAATGGCATGACTTGAACTTGGACATTCCTTATTTCACAATGTTATTGAGTGGACCCTTTCTAAAGATAAAATGAACTACAAATTTAAGATACAGAAAGCATATAAGTGAACACAGAAACAGAAGCAAGGGACTCAGATTCAAGACAAGGGTAAAGTTTGGATTGATCCATTAGTAGCTCTGAGACTTCAGCCAAGTCTCAACTAACATCCCAGTCTCAACTTCCTCAGCCGTAAATGGAAGTAAAGTCGACTTCAGAATTACCGGAGAAGTTGAAATGCGAAAAGGGCTGTGAAAAATAGCTATACAAAAAGTCTCATCATTTTTACATTACTTTCCAGCCAATTTTAATATTAACATTGATTTATATATTTTAAGGAATGGGTTTCCTATGCGTGGGCATCCCTGGTGGCTCAGATGGTAAAGAATCCGCCTGCAATGCCGGAGACCTGGGTTTGATCCCTGGGTTGGGAAGATCCCCTGGAGGAAGGCATGGCAACCTACTCCAGTATTCTTGCCTGGAGAATCCTCATGGACAGAGGAGTCTGGCAGGCTACAGCCCACAGGGTCGTGAAGAGTTGGCAGGACCGAGCAACTAAGCACAGCACATGCTAACAGCACAGTATTCAGAAGACAAAAATAGTCTCCACGCTACGATTCTTTGCTTCAGTTAGAACAGGTATAGTTTGTTGGGCGCATTTTACCAGAACAACTTAGTCTCCGTTGGTAATTCCCACTATTCTTCAAATTTCATTTTTAACCTCTGACTTCAAATTCCACAAAGCAGGAGACTGCGGTTATATTAAAATTCTTCTAAAGAACAGCTAACATTCTTAAAAGTTAACCAGTGTTTGTGAACCACTTGATTGTTTCTCATTTTTCATTTCATCCCAAGACAAGATATGAGAGCTGGAAAAACAGTTAAAGACAGAGCTCTCAATTTGACGACATGGGACAAGACCAGAGATAAGAACAACCTCTCCAACAGACAGATATAAGGGGCAGTTTGTTCAACGAGAAAGATTATCCTCCATCCCTCTCACAATTTCTAAGGTTAGAACCAAAGGACACAGAACTTCAGAGCACTTGCAAAATCTCCTGACTTCCAAAGCACTACTGTGAGAAATAATGATCTCGCCATTAACGACAAAGACTTTTGACAATTCGCTAAGTAATCTTTCAAAAGCCTCCTTCATTCAAACTGGTTTGTCAATGGGAAAGAACATTTCATAAATCTGAAGATTTACAAGTGAACTTTGAAGTTTAACATTACAAGAATAGAAATTATGTCAGGTTATAACAGAACAAACGAATTATGGAGAGTTGGGAATAAATTTTAAGAGTCTTAGGGAGGATTAGCGCTGTAAAAAGAAACTCAAGACTATCTCACTTTTATGTTCACTTCAAAGAGATTTTTAGGCAAAGGCTATCATGTACTGGCTTGTCTTGAGCAACTACTAGTATTAGCAAGTAACTTGCAGTGGTCACTAATAAGAAAACAAAACATAATTAAGAGTTCTATAAACATTTCTAAGAGTTCTTAAGATTCTTAGACACACGTATCTGATACAGTACAAATAATTTTGCCAATAATTTCGTCCTTAAACAATGAAATACAAGTAGGTATAGAATGTGACACTTTATCTAAATCCAAAAACAGGATAATTATTTTGAAGACAAATTATGATATTCAGACACTGCCAAGAAAATGAAAATAATACCCGAACAGACTACAAGAGATGAAACAGTTTGGAAGACAATAACTCTTTTATGAGAGTCTAAAATATAGCAAGAGACTATGAGGGAAAATAACATATTTATTTCAAAAGTGAATCCCTACTACAAAGAGGAAACACACTATATTTACAATGATAAAACCTGCCAGGACTTTAAAGTTGCTGACGATACCACTGAGAAAAGCTAAGCTGAACTGCAGATTACCACAAAGCACGTTTGTTTTGATGTGCTGTGCAGGTTATCATTAGAGTTTGCAGACAAGCTCCTTTAAGACATTTTAGCCACTGCTCCCACTAAAATATAAGCACTGAGCAGAGCACCAGTAGCAAAGAAAAAACCTGCTCAATTCTGCAAACTGACAGTCCCATTGAAAGAATAGGATGGAATGTGGGAAAGGCAAGTGAATTTTAACTTAAACAGTTCAAATTTGAACTTAGAAGAGGATGGCTTGGAGACATTAGTCAATCAGCTCATGGAAGTGAAACAGCACATGGTTCAGGGCTGGATTCATATTAAATGTTACTTGCCAGCGAAATGTTCCAATCTGTGTATCTATTTTCTGTTCATTGACTATTGCTGAGCCACTATCATGTACAAGGTATAGTAAGGCACTGCAATGAATACATACATGTGGGAAACAAAAAGAGTTCCTATATTCAAGAAGTTTACAATCCAACAGAAGGGATGAAAGAAACATTGTGCCTGAGAACATGATCCAGGCCTCTTAGAGAAGTTCATAGTGACATGGAGGCTCACGTTTAGAGACAATGTGCAGCTGCATCCCCATTTGGTGTCAACACAACACATATAGATACTGTATTATCCCAACTGATGATGTGCCTGAAAGGAGCATCAAAATACAGCAGATTGATTACATTTTACAAATAAAGAATGATGCCAAAACCTCAAATAAGGAAGAAAAATAAAATGATGACCTGCTCTTTGGCACAAAACCTGCTCCTCAATGCTCCACTAAACACTACAAGTCCCTAAAGCTGAACTTAAGGGCATGTGACAGCTGTTGATTGGTTATAGGAAACCACAGCGCAAAAAAAAAATGGACCCCTCAGGGTGCATGACATGCGTCTTGTCTGTAGAACACGGCATGAAGCAAACAGTGGCTGCAAGAAGAGGAAAAAAAAACAAGGAAAATATGTGTGACAGCATTCTGAAAAGTAAGATGTGGAGCTAGTCAAATGCAAGACCTGTTAAGTAGAGTTTGGGTCCAGCATCCATCCCTTCCAAATTTAATTGATTATAAACACGGTACAAGCCATCCATGAACTATCCAATACTTTCCTGTCTCTAAGGCATTTTATGTCCAAAAGAGGATGCACAGTAAACCAATTCTTCAGAGAAAGGCAACAGCAAAGATACCATTTTTGTCAAAATAATATTTAAGTAAATAAATATTAGACCAACAGCACCCAACTAGATTCCTCCCTCTCTCCTGAAACCTCTAACCAGTTGAAAGGCATTGTGTGATTCCACACCTTTATCTGTTAATATGAAAACTATAGACCTCTCCCTCCTAACACCACTATTTATAGTTTTTCTTTGTTATTCTAACTGAACAGTAAGGTTTAACTAAGCCAATCAGCCTATGATCCTAATAGGAAAAAAAAAAAAAAAAAAACTACGAGTAAGCAAACACCGAAAAAAGAAATGGACAAATAGGATGGATACTTAATAAAACATAGATGTCCTCCATTCATCTGCAATTCCAGTCATTTTCTGACAGATCTCAGATTTTCAGAACAAGTATGCAGGTTATTTAAAACTGAGTTATATATAGTCATTTAGCAGTAGCAAAACACTTCTGGCATTATCACAGATGCTAGATCTCTGAAGGAATTTTTTCCCCCAAACTAGCGTTTTTCTTCACCAAGAACCGACGAGCCTTTATTTCTAAAAACAAGAGCCCTTGTCTCCCCCGCAAAACAAACAAGTCAAAGACCTTAGTTAAATTCTATGCTAATGAAACTGTGAGATTACATCCCAGGCATTGTCAGAGCCTATTTTTCATACACCACCACCAGACAGTTTGATGCAGTATTCCTGATTGCTTTTTATCGTATTTGTAAATGCACTCACTAATCCACTAAATTAGGTAATGTACAAACAGGTCCTCTCAGTTATTAGCGGACAGCAGTCAAGTCCTATTACATCTGACCCTTATACAGTTGTCTAAAACATTTCTATCCAGGTTAAGGGCTCCGATCGGCAAGAGAGAGAGGCAGGTTAGCGAAATTTGGATGGGGGCAGGGTAGACGCTGGGAGAAATCTCTGCATCTCAGCCCTCAGCGACAACACTCAGCCAGTGTGCCCACAGAAAAACTAAATTCGGCACCTCTTCCTCCTGTTACACTGGCAACAAAGAGGGAGTTTCCGTAACGCTCCCGTCACCCTCCAGGTGCCCAATCTCCTTCCCAGCGCAATCCCCGCGCTCCCGCAGGGGCCTCGGTGTGCGAAGAGGCCTGGGTGTCTGAGGTCAAGGCACAAAGGGGGGATGGGTTGGGTGGCGAGCCGCTGGAATCTGGGAAACCGGGTCGTAGGAGGGCTCCGGGATCCGCTTAAACGCTTGAACCCGGACCGGGGGCAGCCGGCAGGAGAAAACGGACAGAATCTCCAATAGAGCAGAAACTGTAATAAGGTGGGAGATGGGGCGAACAGCCCAAGCTGGAGCTACTCCTCCAGCGAGCACAGATGATAGTCTGTGGATGTGGAGCGGGCGGACTCCAAGGAGGTGGGAAGCGAGGAGGCAGGCCCGGAAGACGAAGGAGGGGGGGGTGCCACCTGGGGCAGAGAGCAGGCGTCCTTCTTGCCTCTACCTGCGGGCTGGCGGGACGCGCCGCTCAGGTGTGACTAGTAGGCGGCGGCCAAGTCTGCAAGGGGCGCCCGGGGGGCCGCGCTGAGGCGCCTGCCTGTCGGCTGCCCTGGGAGCCAGCGCGGGGGCAACGGCGGGACAGGGGGAGGTGCGGGTGGAGGACGTCTCTGGAGTGCACGGTGGGTTGAAGGGTAGCTCGCGGGTCGTGGAAGGCGGCGGGAGACCGCCACGCGGCGCGGGGGAGGCATCCGGGTGGGCGGCCGGGAGGCGGGAGCCCCTCACCTGCGCGGCTGAGGAGGCGGAGCTGCAGCAGCCCATGGCGGGGCCGGAGGAGCCCGGAGGCGGCGCCGGGCGCGCAGCTACGCCCCGGAGCCCCTCGGCATGCGAGCCGGCGGGCGCCCTGGGAGGGCGCGGCCTGGCCCCGCACGACTCGGCGGCGGCGGCGGCGGCGGCGGCGGCTCGGGCGGCGGCGGGTACTCAGGAGGCGGCGCGGCTCGGGGAGGGCGCCGACCACATCCCCCGGCGGCGGCGGCAGCGGCGGCGGCTGTGGCTGCGCGGTTCCTGCTCCGCTCCTGCTACTGCAGCTGCTCCCCAGCGGAAAGGGGCGGGCGGCGGCGGCGGCGGCGCCTCCCCCTGTCCCCCGCCTCCCGCCTCCCGCGCCCAGTCCCTCTCCCGCTCCCTCTCCCGGGCCGCCGCCTCCTCAGCGCCGCGCGCGTCTCCCATCAGACTCCCCGCCCCCAGTGCAGCGCCGCGCGGGCGGTCGGGCGGCTGCGGCCGAAACTAGGCCGGGCCCTTCGGCTCGCGTCGGGGCCTGCGCGGTACCGAGCCCATTTAGCTGTGGCACCGAGGCAGAGCGCTACCTCTGCGCGAGAGGGCGCCTGAGGCTGGGGCACACGAAGGCTGGGCAGGCTCGCAGCCGAAATGGGGTCGGGTTGTTTCCGGACCGGGGAAGCACCGGCGAGGCTTGCGGAGCTGTTGGTCTGTATCCCTATCGGGCTTGCAACCCGAGGACCTTAATGGTTTCTTACCTCTCAGGTGACTGATTTTTATCCAGAAGAAAGCGTACGGAGTAACCCCATGGAGAACTACTATGTGACAGAGGACAAGGAGAAGCAAGCATCTGTTGCTACTAGCCCCATTTTGCTGATGTGGAAACTAAGCCTTGAAGGCACCAAGAGTTTGATGGAAAGCACCCAAGGTCGAAATTGTTATAAAGGGACGAAAATAAGGAAAAGGCAAAAAATTCTCCAGGTCTCTCAATTCAGAGACATATTGGATCTGAACGAAACTTTACACAGAATAGTCCACACACACACACACACACACACACACACACAAATGAGTATTAATTCATCATATTAAAACATATGTATACCGCAGGCATACTAAGTTCCAATAATTTGCAAGCACTGGGAAAAAGCGGTGAACAAAAGTGCCAAAGTTCCTGCTCTCTTAAAATTCCTTGTTGTTCCGTGAATATGCTAGGCAGTATCAGCAAGTTAAGAATAGGTGCTGTCACCATCTTCAAGAACTACAACCCCAAGAGGCTGAGAAAGTATGATATGAGAACAGTTAAAATGTGGCAGGAATAAAACTATAGATCATGCTTAACATTAAGAGAACCACTTACGAGGCACTGTTTTAAACCTTTTCTTGTTTCCTTTCATCCTGTCAAAGACTGTCTTAAAGACAGAATCAGTTAGGGGAAAAAAAAAACCAACTTATTTGCAAAGGTCCAAAGGAGACTAGAAGGCCTGACTGCCAAATGAAAGACAGCAAGTTTTAAAGATTACTCAAAAGCAAAGGGGGGCGGAAATAGTACAGAAGTAAGCCTTGGACTGCAAGGAGATCCAACTAGTCCATTCTGAAGTCCATTCTGAGCGAACTGAAACTGACTTCAGGTGCATTGAAAGGGAATCTAAGCAAAGGAAAGTCAAGATGGGAACCTAGGGACCACCAAAGGAAAGGCCAAAGAGGAATTCCCAGTTGGTGGGTTTCAATTCTCTAGGTCTGTTCAGTTCAGTTCAGTTCAGTCGCTCAGTCCTGTCCGACTCTTTGCAACCCCATGAATCGCAGCACGCCAGGCCTCCCTGTCCATCACCATCTCCCGGAGTTCACTCAGACTCACGTCCATCGAGTCTGTGATGCCATCCAGCCATCTCATCCTCGGTCGTCCCCTTCTCCTCCTGCCCCCAATCCCTCCCAGCATCAGAGTCTTTTACAATGAGTCAGCTCTTTGCATGAGGTGGCCAAAGTAATGGAGCTTCAGCTTTAGCATCATTCCTTGCAAAGAAATCCCAGGGCTGATCTCCTTCAGAATGGACTGGTTGGGTCTCCTTGCAGTCCTAGGGACTCTCAAGAGTCTTCTCCAACACCACAGTTCAACATCAATTCTTCGGCGCTCAGCCTTCTTCACAGTCCAACTCTCACATCCATACATGACCACAGGAAAGACTATAGCCTTGTCTAGACGGACCTTAGTCGGCAAAGTAATGTCTCTGCTTTTGAATATACTATCTAGGTTGGTCATAACTTTTCTTCCAAGGAGTAAGTGTCTTTTAATTTCATGGCTGCAGTCACCATCTGCAGTGATTTTGGAGCCCCCAAAAATAAAGTCTGACACTTTCTACCATTTCCCAATCTATTTCCCATGAAGTGATGGGACCAGATGTCATGATCTTAGTTTTCTGAATGTTGAGCTTTAAGCCAACTTTTTCACTCTCCTCTTTCACTTTCATCAAGAAGCTTTTTAGCTCCTCTTCACTTTCTGCCATAAGGGTGGTGTCATCTGCATATCTAAGGTTATTGATGTTTCTCCCGGCCATCTTGATTCCAGCTTGTGTTTCTTCCAGTCCAGCGTTTCTCATGATGTACTCTGTGTAGAAGTTAAATAAGCAGGGTGACAATATACAGCCTTGACGTATTCCTTTTCCTATTTGGAACCAGTCTGTTGTTCCATGTCCAGTTCTAACTGTTGCTTCCTGACCTGCATACAGATTTCTCAAGAGGCAGGTTAGGTGGTCTGGTATTCCCACCCCTTTCAGAATTTTCCACAGTTTAATGTGATCCACACAGTCAAAGGCTTTGGCATAGTCAATAAAACAGAAATAGATGTTTTTCTGGCACTCTCTTGCTTTTTCCATGATCCAGCGGATGTTGGCAATTTGATCTCTGGTTCCTCTGCCTTTTCTAAAACCAGCTTGAACATCAGGGAGTTCACGGTTCACGTATTGCTGAAGCCTGGCATGGAGAATTTTGAGCATTACTTTACTAGCATGTGAGATGAGTGCAATTGTGTGGTAGTTTGAGCATTCTTTGGCATTGCCTTTCTTTGGAATTGGAATGAAAACTGACCTTTTCCAGTCCTGTGGCCACTGCTGAGTTTTCCAAACTTGCTGGCATATTGAGTGCAGCACTTTCATAGCATCATCTTTCAGGATTTGAAACAGCTCCACTGGAATTCCATCACCTCCACTAGCTTTGTTTGTAGTGATGCTTCCTAAGGCCCACTTGACTTCACATTCCAAGATGTCTGGCTCGAGATTAGTGATCACATCATCATGATTATCTGGGTCATGAAGATCTTTTTTGTACAGTTCTTGTACAGTTCGTGTATTCTTGCCACCTCTTCTTAATATCTTCTGCTTCTGTTAGGTCCAGACCATTTCTGTCCTTTACCGAGCCCATTTTTGCATGAAATGTTCTCTTGCTATCTCTTAATTTTCTTGAAGAGATCTCTAGTCTTTCCCATTCTGTTGTTTTCCTCTATTTCTTTGCATTGATTGCTGAAGAAGGCTTTCTTATCTCTTCTTGCTATTCTTTGGAACTCTGCATTCAGATGCTTATATCTTTCCTTCTCTCCTTTGCTTTTTGCCTCTCTTCTTTTCACAGCTATTTGTAAGGCCTCCCCAGACAGCTGTTTTGCTTTTTTGCATTTCTTTTCCATGGGGATGGTCTTGATCCCTGTCTCCTGTACAATGTCACGAACCTCTGTCCATAGTTCATCAGGCACTCTATCTATCAGACCTAGGCCCTTCAATCTATTTCTCACTTCCACTGTATCATCATAAGGGATTTGATTTAGTTCATACCTGAATGGTCTAGTGGTTTTCCCTACTTTCTTCAATTTAAGTCTGAATTTGGTAATAAGGAGTTCATGATCTGAGCCACAGTCAGCTCCTGGTCTTGTTTTTATTGACTGTATAGAGCTTCTCCATCTTTGGCTGCAAAGAATATAATCAGTCTGATTTCGGTGTTGACCATCTGGTGATGTGCATGTGTAGAGTCTTCTCTTGTGTTGTTGGAAGAGGGTGTTTGCTATGACCAGTGCATTTTCTTGGCAAAACTCTATTAGCCTTTGCCCTGCTTCATTCCGCCTTCCAAGGCCAAATTTGCCTGTTACTCCAGGTGTTTCTTGACTTCCTACTTTTGCATTCCAGTCCCCTATAATGAAAAGGACATCTTTTTTGGGTGTTAGTTCTAAAAGATCTTGTAGATCTTCGTAAAACCGTTCAACTTCAGTTTCTTCAGCATTACTGGTTGGGGCATAGACTTGGATAACTGTGATATTGAATGGTTTGCCTTGGAGACGAACAGAGATCATTCTGTCATTTTTGAGACTGCATCTAAGTACTGCAGTTCAGACTCTTTTGTTGACCATGATGGCTACTCTATTTCTTAGGTCTGTTACCAGGGATGAATCATTTCTCTAAGCCTCTTTCTTCTGCTCTGTGAAAAAACAGGTGATAAGGATGATAAGGATGACCAGGAAGAGCTGTTGTCAAGACTAAACACTATATGAAAGCACCCAGTAGGACAGTAGGGGCTTCCGGGTGGTGCTAGTGGTAAAAAACCCACCTGCAATGCGGGAAACCTGGGTTCCATCCCCTGGTCAGGAAGATCCCCTGGGGAAGGGAACAGCAACCCAGTCCAGTATTCTTCCCTGGAGAATTCCATGGACAGGGGAGCCTGGTGAGCTACAGTCCATGGGGTTGCAAAGAGTTGGACACGACTGAGCGACTAATATGTCATTTTCAGTAGGACAGTAAGGACTCAGTAAATACTGCTTGAGATTATTAATTCTTCCTCTGCATTCTCCCTATATTCCCTTCCAATTTGATCAGAGGGTCAACCATTCCACTGTGAATCCTAAGGGTGTTACCAGTAACCATTAGGCCATTAAACAGAAGTGAAAAAAAAATAATACTTCAGTGGCTTGGTCCCAATTCTGATTGTGAACTCCACAATTAGATTGTAAACTCCCTGAAAACATGCTATAGCATTTTCTCCTTTGTATCTTTCTCAGCTCTCAATTGTTTGTCAATTATTCAGTGCAACCAGGAATTTTAAAAAACCTTCCCTTGAGATTTTCCCTCAAAGCATCAAAGTACATCTTGTTTTTTAACTGAGGAAGGAGGCTGAAAGTAAAATTACAGTCTTAAACAAGAAGCCATCTGTCTTACTTCTTTATAATCAAGGAAAGGGGAGTTTGTTTCTCTTAGCAGTATCAATATGGGAGCATTTCTCTCAGATTATAAAAATCTTTTTGGCTAGTGTAGTTATTCTATGTAGTAGCTAGTGCTTATTTTGTAATTAGAACTGCAGAAGCTGGTAAATACATAACAGACTCTGGCAGTGCTTCAGGGAAAAAAAAAAGTTCATTTCATATTTTTTGGAGGTGTCTTTCCTGAACAAGGATAATGGGTGAATATAATTGAAAGGGAGCACATTCCTATGTACTTGGGCTGATCTGAATTTCAGTTTTCCTTTTAAGGGTTAATGGAACTAAGAGTTCTAAGGTTCTGCTATGTGCTTTGTAAATATACCAATTATGTATATACGTACCATATATGCATATGAATGTGATGTTTTTAAGTTATACCTTGTTATTAGCATGAGAGAAACAGCTCCCCAATTGATATTCTGTACCTTCGAAGAATGAGTCTCTTTCCCTCATGCCCAAAGAAACCTCATAAAAGGAATGATTTAGAAGGGGGCAAATTACTGTTCCTTTTCATCTGCTCTCATAAGCAAGCTCACACAGCATTCAATGAAATTCAACTACATCAAATTCAGAAATTGTGAAAGGATCACTCTAGCTGGTGATTGGGGTACTGATCTTATCACCATGAGATGTCATTGAGGCAAACCACTTGGGAAGGACTCAGGTTTTCTCTTTTGAGATGAAGAGGAGTTAAAAAAAAAAAAAAAACACTTATGTAAGAACAGCATCTACACTAACCAGAATAAAATTATAAGGTCTATCAATCTTGCTGCTGCAGGGTAAAATCAGATCACCAGCTGAGCCAGCCAGAAATGCTTCCCAGTGGTCTAGTATTACATAATTGGCCGTGTGAATTTCAGTGTTTCCAGCTTCAAATGGAGGGCTTGGTGCTGGTCACTCACCTAGGGAAAACATGGAACTAATGCTCTTTCTGTATATTAATAAAGCCCAACTCATTGTTCACATGATTTCAGATTTGGGGGGATAAAAGAAATTCAGATACATCTATATGTGTGTATGACTATAACTGCTCAGAGGAGTCCTTTATTAAAAAATTTTTAATTTGTGGTATTTGGTGCTTTGGCTGTGTTATTTACATTTCAGCACACACTGTGTTCACAGTCACATCCCACCAAAAGCACGTTTCCCTCAGCAGAGCCCTCACTTCCAGATCTGTCCCACAACCTCCTCCTCGAAGCTATTCCCATGTCACCCCTGGGAAATGCTCCAAAAGTGAAAACTAATTGTAACCAAAAGGGCTGTAACTGTTCACTCATTACCAGAGAGGCAAGATCAGGTCCCTATTTGAAAAGATTGAAATGTATCCCAGCCTCCTAGTTAAACCCTGAAGTTAGAAACAAGGGGGAAAGAGCTTCCCTAAACTCAGATATGTGACAGAAAAAGAAAACATTGTTCCCAGTCAGCTCTTGGCGAGAATCATTATTCCTTAGCTTTGCAACTTTGCTCCTGCCCGCACTTGTAAGCTGATGTTTCACCAGCCTTAATTAAAAACTCTGGTTTTTATTTATTTTCACTGAGATTTCCATTACAAGATCAAACAACATTTAAGTTATCTAAAAGTACTTGCTGTGAACTTGTGTTCATAGGGGTGTGGCACTTCCCTATTATTTTTCTGAAAGTCATTTTTTAAAAATCTGCAGATATTCATTTATCCAGTTTGTTTTATTGAGTCTCTCTTATGAACTAAGTACATTTGATTAAGTATCTTGTATGCCTGGCGTGCTGCAGTCCATGGGGTCACAAAGAGTCGAACACAACTTAGCGACTGAACAAAAACGACAAAAATGCTAACTTGACTTCCAGGGATTTGATCTGTTTCTAACATAAAACTAGTGTTGGTTTTTTTAATATGTCAGTTCAGTTCAGTTCAGTCTCTCAGTCATGTCCAACTCTTCGATCCCATGAATTGCTGCACGCCAGGCCTCCCTGTCCATCACCAACTCCCGGAGTTCACTCAAACTCATGTCCATCGAGTTGGTGATGCCATCCAGCCATCTCATCCTCTGTTCTGTCGTCCCCTTCTCCTCCTGCCCCCAATCCCTCCCAGCATCAGAGTCTTTTCCAATGAGTCAACTCTTTACATGAGGTGGCCAAAGTACTGGAGTTTCAGCTTTAGCATCATTCCTTCCAAAGAACACCCAGGACTGATCTCCTTTAGAATGGACTGGTTGGATCTCCTTGCAGTCCAAGGGACTCAAGAGTCTTCTCCAACACCACAGTTCAAAACCATCAATTTTTCGGCGCTCCGCTTTCTTCACAGTCCAGCTCTCACATCCATACATAACCAATGAAAAAACCATAGCCTTGAGTAGACGGATCTTTGTTGGCAAAGTAATGTCTTTGCTTTTAATGTGCTTTCTAGGTTGGTCATAACTTTCCTTCCAAGGAGTAAGCGTCTTTTCATCTTAATATATAATCTTATTTATTTATTTTTGGCTGTGTTGGGTCTTCATTGCTGCGTGGGCTTTTTCTCTAGTTGTGGAGAGTTGGGGGTATTCCCTAGTTGTGGTGCACAGGCTTTTCATTGAGATGGCTTCTCTTGTTGTGGAGCACAGGCTCTAGACCACAGGCTCAATAGTTGTGGTTGCTCCGAGACATGTGTACCCTGCACTGGTCGGTGGACTCTTCATCACTGAACTGCCCCTGGAGCCCAGTGTTGGCTTTTATTTTGGGGTGGTGGGTGAGGAAGAAGGGGAAGGAAGGCAGGATTATGAATATTCATTTGAGAAGGAAAGAGGCAATTTGTAAAATAGGGAAATCCATTTATTTCATAATGTAGTTCTTGAGCCATTATAATGATCAGATACTAGCTAGATGCCAAAGATTCAAAGATGAATGAAGGACATTGCTTGCCCTTAAGTCGTTTATATTTTAGTGAAGTGGAAAGACATTAAAGCCAAGATTTTGAGTATGTTATGTTTAAATGTAATAAGAACAATGAGTCCATATGCTGTATAAACTCAGAAGCACAGAGATGAATTTATTTTGCTTCCTAAAAAAATTATTCCATTACAATTCTTCCCCTGTACCCCCTTTTATTATTAACTCCACTAGACATGTTCCCACTGTGTACTGAAAGCCTAGAAAACAGCTTGGTACCCAAGAATGTGTCATAAACATCTCTTCAATGAATGAATGAATTTTTTCAGTATGAGTTCCTGGAAATTTAGATTTGTAAATTAAATGCTTAGAATATCTCAAAGAAAAGGTTATCTGAAATATTAAACAATCATTTTTTTATTTTTTGGCTTTTTCTCTTATGAAACAACAGAATAAAAACTACTTATATAAAACTGTAAGTATTTCTTTGGAAGACACCATGGCTAGCTAGCTAGCTAAATTGTTTCAGTCATGTCTGACTCTTTGTGATCCCATGGACTGGAGCCCTCCAGGCTCCTCTGTCCATGGGAATCTCCAGGCAAGAATACTGGAGTGGGTTGCCATGCCCTCTGGGATCTTCCTGACCCAGGAATCAAACCCGAGTCTCCTAAGTCTCCCTGTATTTACAGGAGGGTTCTTTACCACTAGCACCATCTAGGAAGTCCAGAAGGCATCATAGCCTTAGTAAAAGAGATCAACCACATAACCCTTTTAAAACACCTTGATACAAAATGTTACATTAATAAACACAACCAATAAATAGATTAGTAGTACTTGCAAAGTGATTTGTGAAAGTTCTCCTGCTATGATCTGAATGTCTCCCAAAGTTCATGTGTTGAAATCCTAATGCCAAAGATGACAGTTTTAGGAGATATAGGCCTTTGGGATGTGCTTAAGTCAGGAGGATGGAGCCCTCATGAATGGAATTAATGTTTTGTAAAAGATATTCCAGAAAGCTCCCTAACCCTTCCACTATGTAAGGACACAAGAAATTGTGATCTGCAACCCAGAAGAGTACCTTCACCAAAACCTTGATGTGCTGACATCTAGATTTTGTACTTGCAAACTCCACAGCTGTGAGAAACAAATTTCTGTTTCTCACAGAAATCGCTTATAAGCGATCCCAGTGTATGGTATTTTGTTATAGCAGCTTGTATCCATAATACTAAAAAAACTCCTACTTAAAAAAAAAAAAACAAAACAGAAAAATGGGCAAAGGGCATAGCAGACAAAATCCACAGTGAAAGAAATACGGGGACTAATAAAATGTGAAATGCTGCTCAACTTCACTAATAATAAAACTGTAAGTTAAAAAAATTAGGAGCCATTATTCCTCACCTAAAACGCCAGCAAAGATTTAAAAGCTTGATAATATCCAGTGTCAGGGAAAGTCACAATCCTCTCATATACTATTGATAGGAATATAGTTAACTCTTTCTGAAGAGGAATTTAAGAATTTATATCAAAGCTAAAAAGGGTGTATTTTTTTTTTAACCTCAGCAATTCTTCTCCCAGGAATGTATGTAACAGAAGCAGAGTCTTGTTTTTAATAAGGAAAATTTTGGGAAAACCTACATTTCTGTAAGTCTTTCCTGGTGGCTCAGCTGGTAAAGAATCTGCCTGCAATGAGGGGGACTTGTGTTCAATCCCTGGGTCGGGAAGAATCCCATGGAGAAGGAAATAGTAACGCACTCCAGTATTCTTGCCTGGAGAATTCCATGGAGAGAGGAGCCTGGTGGGCTACAGTCCATGGGGTCTATAAAGAGAATATTGATTAAGCAATTGGGTAAATAATAGGAAATACTATATAGCTATTAAAAAGTATGTGATAGATTAGTATTTACTGACAGAAAGATAACTAAAAAAAACCATCAACTGAAAAAGCAATTTATAAAACAGTATTGTGATGGAATTCTATTTATGTGAAGTGTGTGTGTGTGTGTTTGCAGAAGAGGTTGTGAGGAATATGTATGACTCTGTTAAGCAGTTACCTTTGGAGAGGGGATGGAGGTAAACTGGAGTGAAACAGAGCAAGACAGAAGGGAGAGAGTTTCTTGATTATTGATCCCTGTATTGTTTGTAGTTTTGACAAAAGCAAGTATTGTTTTTTTAAAGTATATTAAAATATTTTAATAAAATAATTGCAAGAGGACAGGGTCCTCCCAAATGACCTATCAATGTTGGAGAAACAGATCACTATTAAGCAATGTTTGTAAAATGTTTTAAGCTGGTCCTTGAACAGCAGTTAGGTTCAAGGTCACAAAAGGACTTAAGCAAAAATGCAGGTTTAGAATTGAGTAAGATCTGGGAATTCCCTGGCAGTCCAGTGCTTAGGACTCCGAGCTCTCCCTGCCAAGGCCCCAGGTTGGATCTCTGGTCAGGGAACTAAAATCCCACAAGCCTCATGGCATGGCCACACACACACAAAAAGAAATGAGTACGATTTGTTGGCTGTTCTTATTATCCATTAATGTATCACAAACCAAACTAAAACTTGGTGATTTAAAACAGCAACAACTATTCATGATCATCTGTCATAGTTCTGGGGACTCAGTAAGCTCGGCTAGGCAATTCTCACAGAAGGACAAACAGACAGTGGATGGGTCAGGAGTCATTTCAAAGTCTTCTCCCTTGCATGTCTGGTGTACTTGAGGCTGGCTATTGGCTGTTGGCCAGAACTTACTGCATGACCCAGGTTTCCTTGCAGCATGTGGCTGGGTTCCAAGAGTGAGCATCCCAAGAGGACCAGGCTGACACTGCATTATCTTTTATAACCTAGCCTCAGACAGCAGATAGCATGCCTTTTGCTGTAGTCATAGGCCCATCCAGATTCAAGGGAAGAAACCGTAGATATGACCACCATCCCACCTTCAACTGAAATATCAAAGTCACATTGTGAGAGGAGTGTGCAGGATGGGAGGTATTGTCGTGAGCTCTCCAATTTGCTACATACAGTTCCCAACACTCTCTCAAGTTTTTCTGACAGGAGCCAGCTTCTCCCATCTGCATTATCCAATGGCATCCATAAGCCCTGGAGTTTGTACCTCCTACAGGCAAAAGGAGCAGGAAATTTGGAACAAATAGGTAGTAAAAGGAGCTTTTCACTTTAAAAAGATCACTGTGATGATATCCTACAAGGAGGTCTAGAGGAAGGAGAGATTAAATAATAAAAACAGTAGGTGCTGAAGCTCTTGCCCCTACTCATCAACTCCCCTGCTCAATTCAGCAAAATGATGCCTAAGTATGATTGACAGGAGTCCTCCATACTCTTAGCAAAGCATTCAGCCTTCAGGATGCTCTCAATGGGTCTCAATTCTTACAGAATCAGGTACTCCTATGCCTGGCAGGAAATTACTGGACCATGGAAAGTAATTGAACTTTGTGAGAATACCAAGGTACCACTTCGGGGATACTGATATTTCTCCCACTGAGCAAAGGACATAGACTACCTGGGAGTGAAGCCTGACATGACCACCAACTTGCTCACTTCCCAAGCATTCCAATAGTTTGTCTTCTAGTGTGGCGCTGCAGAGCAAAACGAAGGGGAAGGGGAGGAGGGTGAGATCTGGCTGGACTAGCAACTGGAAGCTTAGCTACCGTCATTCCCAGCTTCCCTCAAGTCCTCTTAAGAGATTTGTTTCGGGCTATGAAAATTGTAGCATCAGACTGGTTTTTAACGTTTTCTTTTTCTCCAACTATTATTATTTTATTGGAAAAACTGTCAAAATCCACCTGTTGTTTTTCTCAGAGCTCCTTTCTTCCTTTCTCATTGGCATTAGACAGAGTCATTTCCCCTAATACTATGTAATTTAGAAGAGGCTGTGTCAATTGCATAAAATATTTCTAATCTCCATAATTAAGATGCTGCTGGTCTGACAGCTTTGCTCTCTTACTCCCCCTCAGCTAGTTGCAAGGATGTAGAAAGACATTTAAAGGGAGTACTAAAGCAAAAATGACATGCTGTTCTCCTTAAGAAGGGCCGTCTCACAACTATCCCACTCTCCCCAGGCTCCCTCCTGAAGAGTTTCATTTAATACTTCTTCATAAGTAGAAAAGAGAGACTCTGCCAAGGTCCTTCAGACTGTCTCTCCATTCCCAGAAAATGTATGCCGTGTGCTCAGTTTGACTCCAGAGAAAATCCACATTGCACCTCCTTAAGACCTGCTCCTGAAGCCAACATCTCAGCACAGCATTTGACAACAGAATGCATGTGTGCATGTTAAGTTGCTTCAGTTGTGTCTGACTCTTTGTGACCCTATGTACCATAGCCCCCCAGGTTCCTCTGTCCGTGGAATTCTCCAGGCGAGAATACTGGAGTGGGTTGCCATGTCCTCCTCCAGGGAATCTTCCTGACCCAGGGATCAAATCCACGTCTCTTATATCACCTGCACTGGTAGGAAATCCCAGGGTTGATCTCCTTTAGAATGGACTGGTTGGATCTCCTTGCAGTCCAAGGGACTCTCTACCACTAGTGCCACCTGGGAAGCCCTTGACAACAGAATAGTCACTAATTAATTTGGGTCAGACAATTGAAGACCAAATTCCGAAATCAGAGAGAAATTTAGATGTGAGAAATAGCAGGAAACTTTGAAGATCATGCAGTCTATTTTCCTCTACTTCTGGAAAAAACAGAAGACCATGATTCACCCAGATTGCCACACATTCCATGTGTCCTTCTGACCCTTGCTAGTTGACAATGTTTTCAGGTGTAGCCTATAGAAGTCTCATATCATCCTCACAATATTGCTATTAAGTCAAAATCACTATCACTATTTTAGAGTTTAGGAACATGAGGTGTGAAAAAGTAGTCTTACTAGACTGGGTTATGCTGCTACAATAAATTTACTCTCAAATCTAAGCGATTTCATAGAATAGAGGTTTATTTCCCCTTCATGGTCTGGATGGCACAACAGTTGGTCTGGATGGAGAGAGATAAGTAGTAATGTCTATTCCATACAGTCATTCAGGTCCCTGTGTTTATGAAGGCTCCATTATAACTGCAACCTGTGCAACTTGAAGTCTTCCAGTCTCTCAGAGATAAGAAAGAATTGGATAATTACCTGTGGATGTTTCACTGCTTCTGCCAGAAATGGCATACAGTACTTTGGGTGCATTTCATTCAGTTCAGTTCAGTTCAGTCGCTCAGTTGCCTCCAACTCTTTGTCACCCCATGAATCGCAGCACGCCAGGCCTCCCTGTCCATCACCAACTCCCAGAGTTCACCCAGACTCACGTGCATCGAGTCCGTGATGCCATCCAGCCATCTCATCCTCGGTCGTCCCCTTCTTCTCCTGCCCCCAATCCCTCCCAGCATCAGAGTCTTTTCCAATGAGTCAACTCTTCACATGAGGTGGCCAAAGTACTGGAGTTCCAGCTTTAGCATCATTCCTTGCAAAGAAATCCCAGGGCTGATCTCCTTCAGAATGGACTGGTTGGATCTCCTTGCAGTCCAAGGGACTCTCAAGAGTCTTCTCCAACACCACAGTTCAAAAGCATCAATTCTTCGGTGCTCAGACTTCTTCACAGTCCAACTCTCACATCATACACGACTACTGGAAAAACCATGGCCTTGACTAGACGGACCTTAGTCGGCAAAGTAATGTCTCTGCATTTCATTAACTAGCACTAATTATACATCTCACATGAGGGTAAGAGGGAGGAACTGCAAGAGAAGAGGAATATTTGGTAAGCATGACGGTCACTGCTTTATAAGGTAATGATTTGCCCACCATCCCACAGCTATTAGGTGGCAGGATTGTCATCAAGATCTAAGCTGACTCCAGAAGCTATGTTCTTACCCATTGTATTTTCTTCTACATCACTTCATAATGCCATTTTGGGGACAGAAGTGGCTATTTTGTAGGAAACCTCTGTAGCATAGTGGAAAGATGCCTGGACTTAGATAGGTGGGCTTGCATAAGCATTTTGCCACTTCCTAGTTGTGAGGTCTTGGGCAAGTCCCTTAGTCTCTCTGCTAAGAGCGGTTTTACCATCTCTAAATTAGAAGTGAATAAAACCCATTAATCATTGTTACAGGCATGAGAACCTCCATGACCTGTAACATGCTCTCAATGAGTGGTTTTCCTGTCCCTCTTTCTGTTATGCAAGTGCTTTCCTAGGATGTAAGTCCTTCTATAGTAAGAGCTTTGGCTAATAGTTGTAGTTGAAATTTCGCCAAGGAAAGACTCCAGTAACCTGATCTAAAACACTTCCAGCATTAAAGTTCTGATTCTATTACCAGTCTTTTTCCTGACATCAGCAATTTCCTTCATGTGTTGCCAAGCACAACTCATTCATGACTTCAGGTAAAAGGAAAGGATAATGTCACAGTAAAATTAAAAGTTGTGGCTTGAGAGCAGTTTCACATTTAAAAACAGTGGAAATGTTGGAGCCTCTCTAGGAAGTAAATGTCAAAGTGTATTAATGTAGAGTGAGCACCAATGCCTTCAGGTATTAACCTATTGAGAAAGCCCATTTGGTTATCATTGTAGTTTCTCTTAAACTCTGAAAATTGGTCTTTTATATTCTTTTAATGTTATTTAGAAAAAAGAATTAAATGTCTATTAAAGCAGCCAGGTATTAGAAAAAATGTGTTTTTAGAAATCTACTGGGCCATTTTCTCTTGGGAAAGAAAAGTATAATGTTTCTTACGGGAAGGTGCATTGACTCTTTCAGGCCCCTGGGTGATTGTTTAGGTGAGTATTGGTAGAGATAATTGATAACTTTTGGTTCCAAGGCTCATGGCAAAAGTAATGAACTTCCCAAAGCGAGTTTCTTTCTCAAAAGGAGCCTGAAGCATAACAACTCTTATTTCTTACTTTCCCTTTCTTGTTAGCAACTCAAACATCCTGACATGCTGGTGGCGATCTTGGGCTCGGGAGTCAAGACAAATGTGGATTTGATAACCAGCTCAGCAAATTACTAGCTGTGGGGCCTTGTGCAAGTCACACACGCTTTCTGAGAGCCCCCGTCCTTATCTGTGACATTGCATTGTGATTATTAAATGAAGGAAATCTAACTTTGCAAGGTGACAGTGGTGTACTGGCATGATTGACACCTGCGACAGATCATTTTTAATTCACTCCTGTAGCTGCAAAAATTATCAGTGATAATCATTTTACTTAATTTACTCTAGTTTCAAAACAATTAACAGTTAAAAAAATAAATTTAGTTAAAATGTATGTTTTGTATGAACTAATATACACACTTACTAAACGAGGTATTACACTTTGTGGTTCACCATTTTTAAGTTTTTAATTAAAAAATCAAATTGTCATGTAGAATCATTGTTTTGTTTCCAGTTTTGTTTCTTTGTCTTTAGAGACAGTGTGTATCATTGTTTATTCATATCTACAGTTTAAATGTAGGGATATGTTGTACTACAGGGCTTGGAGATATGAACAGTGCCCTAAAGGAGCCTGAACAACTCCCATCTATTATGACCTTACTGTCAAAGCAAATTCATGAAGCTGTGTCCACATGTGTCAGGGTGGCCTATGTAATTGGGCGTTCTCTGGGTTAACTTCTGGATTAACTTCCATGTAGAATACAATGTGTATTAAGAGGTAATTTGAAGTTTACATACACGCACACAGACACATACAGATATTATATAATAAATATCATGTACACATATTATGGGGCTTCTCAGGTGTCACTAGTGGTAAAGAACCCACCTGCCAATGCAGGAGACGTAAGAGACATATGTTCGATCTCTGAGTTGGGAAGATCCCCTGGAAGAGGGCCTGGCAACCCACTTCAGTATTCTTACCTGAAGAATCCCATGGACAGAGGAGCCTGGAGGGCTATGGTCCATAGGGTTGCCAAGAGTTGTACACAACTGAAGAACTTAGCATGCACACACACGTATTATATTACATACACGTATGTACATATTAATATTATATGATGTATATATGTATTATTACAACTCAGCAGTTTGGAAGATAGACCAAAGATGCTGTAGTGAAAAGCATTTTATCATTAACATTGTTCAAAATTGTGAGCACATGGTGATAATAAAAAGCAGACAAACTAGACTTGAGTGGTTTTAAAAATTCTCTCCAGATAATGCATGCTCTATTGTCGCACCCGGGTCAGACACACCCCTTGTCCCTCCTTTGGCACACCACTGCGACTTCCTGGCATATACTTAGCATGCAAGTCTTCTGAAACCAGAAAGATTTCTAAGGTCTTACTTTTGTGCTGCAGAGAAAGAAAAACAAAGACATGAAAATACAACTTAAAGATGTAGTATTATGTTTTTGTAAAGAGTAATGTTTTTCTGTAAAAACAGCAATAGATGCTTTTTAATTTAGAAATATACGAAAGTATTTTTTTAAGAACTCAAAAAGCAATAAGAGCCCCTGTAGTCACGTTATCCAACAACAATAATAACAATCATTAATTGATCCCAGGAGCTGTACATTCACTCCATTATTTTAATCCTCACTGTGAATTTAGGCAGTAGCTTCATTTTTAACTTTTTTTGTTGTCTTTTCAAGTCTTTCTATTTCTTCTTTTCTTTTACAGAAGCAATAACTGAGACCTAAAGAAGTTATATGAGGAGACCAAGGTTATAAGCTCGAGCTCATTATTAGCAAAACTGGGATTCAATACAGATGTTTGACTAAAAGCCCAATCTCTTAACAACTCTGCTATTTTATACCTTTTTAACCTTTCTTCTAGAGATTCATTCTAGGAAATAAAACTGTTTCAAAGGCTTATGAGTGAGAGCATTTATCAGAGTGATAGCTGTAAAAACACATATTTATGTAGATGGGAGAAAGATGAGAAGGAAGCAATAATGAATCACCAGTGGTTAATCCCCCATTACTGAACTATTGGTGTTCATTCCATTGTACATATATTTCCATATTTTCTGAAATTTCTATAATAAAAAAGTGTAACCTACAAAAAGTTGGAAAAAATGTGCTGGTAAATTTTTGGTGAATCTTCAACTCATCAATCACTGAATCCTGATCTTTCACACCAAAGTTTGATTAAAATGTTCTGTACAGCTCACACTTTCCAGCAACGTCTGGACTATGCTGGAATTAAATGCCACTTTGTTGTCTTCTCTCATATCTCCTTTAACCCTCAGCTGTTAGTGACTTTTCTTCTACCAATTCTTTATTGCTCCTAACCTTCCCAGAGAGATGGCATTCATTTACTACTTTGACTGCTTTTTTAAAAGACACCCAATTCCTTTCTCTCATTAGGAAATTAAAGAAAGAAATATTTACACAACTTAACTTTCTCCAAACAGATGGAATTTTCTTTTTTTAACCATCTTTTAAAAATTTCTTCCTCATGGCTAAGTTTTCTCTAGAAATTTTGGACATGGTTAGCAGTTTTCACTACAAGCATAAGCTTCCTGGATATCCAGGCATAATTTGTTAGCTGTGGGACCTTAGCATGTTTTTTTCACTTTGGACTCATTTTTCTCATATATAAATTGAAGACACATATGTATCAATAACCTCAGATATGCAGATGACACCACCCTTATGGCAGAAAGTGAAGAGGAGCTAAAAAGCCTCTTGATGAAAGTGAAAGAGGAGAGTGAAAAAGTTGGCCTAAAGCTCAACATTCAGAAAATGAAGATCATGGCATCCAGTCCCATCACTCCATGGGAAATAGATGGGGAAACAGTGGAAACAGTGTCAGACTTTATTTTTCTGGGCTCCAAAATCACTGCAGATGGTGACTGCAGCCATGAAATTAAAAGACGCTTACTCCTTGGAAGGAAAGTTATGACCAACCTAGATAGCATATTGAAAAGCAGAGACATTACTTTGCCAACAAAGGTCCATCTAGTCAAGGCTATGGTTTTTCCAGTAGTCATGTATGGATGTGAGAATTGGATTGTGAAGAAGGCTGAGCGCTGAAGAATTGATGCTTTTGAACTGTGGTGTTGGAGAAGACTCTTGAGAGTCCCTTGGACCGCAAGGAGATCCAACCAGTCCATTCTAAAGGAGATCAAGCCTGGGATTTCTTTGGAAGGAATGATGCTAAAGCTGAAACTCCAGTACTTTGGCCATCTCATGCGAAGAGTTGACTCATTGTAAGACTCTGATGCTGGGAGGGATTGGGGTCAGGAGGAGAAGGGGACGACAGAGGATGAGATGGCTGGATGGCATCACGGACTCGATGGATGTGAGTCTGAGTGAACTCTGGGAGTTGGTGATGGACAGGGAGGTCTAGCGTGCTGAGATTCATGGTGTCGCAAAGAGTCGGATACGACTGAGTGACTGAACTGAACTGAACTGAACTGATATGTTTAAATAAATCACTTTGCTGTATGGCAGAAACTAACACAACATTGTAAATCAACTATATTCCAATATAAATTAATTTGAAAAAAATTGAAGACAAGTCACTGAGCTCCAAAATCCCTGCCTAGTCTGAACCCTTAAGTAAAAACAGACCAAGTAATACATAATAAATATTCAGCTCTCTGAATGGTGCCTGAACAAGGGGCTTAGAGTATAGAAACCGAAGATAGTATTGAGGAGAGGGTGCTTGCATATTTTGTCTTGGAATTCTGTGGCTTCTGTATAGAAGTGCCCAGATATGGATTTCTTTTTTGTTTATCCTGCTTAAGAATGGCTGAAATTTTTGAACCGTTGTGGATTCTGGTTTTACTGGTTTTGGAAAAATCTCTGCCATTTGATATTCAATTTATTACCTCTAGGGGCAAAATTATATGAACTTTGGGAACTGCTTTAAAATGCACCAACAAGGAATTCCCTGGCGGTCCAGTGGTTAGGATTCCATGCTTTCACTTGCCCAGCAACAGAGTGCCTGGGGTCAATCTGCGGTCAAGTTACTAAGATCCTGCAAGCCAAGAAAAGTTTCCAAAAAAAAAAAAAAAATCACCAAGAAAGAACATTAAGAAAAAGAAAAATGGGAAAATAAAGGAATGTGGTAAAATCTTGATTATCTGGATGATGGACATACTGAATTTATAGTGCTATTCCCTTTATTATTTCAAATATGTTTAAATAATTTTATAATAATAGCAAAGAGATATAAGAGGCACATCAGCCTCTTGATATGAAGAAGGAAGCATAGTGTCTCCTCCTTCTGGAGCTTAAATGGAGGTGTACATCAGAGCTTTCACTTCTATCCTCCCTGTGTCTTAGTACTCGTATTTTTATTTTCCATGTAACATTCTAAGTAATTTCTTCTGGCTTATTTTTAGTTCATTTATCCTGTATTCAATTATATTTCATCTGTTTGTTGCTGTTCAGTCACTAAGTTGTGTCCGAGTCTTTGACACCCCATGGACTCTAGTCTGCCAGGCTCCTCTCTCCTTTGGGTTCTCCAGGCAAGAATACTGGAATGGGTTGCCATTTCCTTCTCCAGGGAATCTTTCTGGACCAGGAGCCGAACCTGCATCTCTGGCATTGGCAGGCATATTCTTTACCACTGAGCCACCAGTGAAGCCCCTTTAATCTGTTACTGAGTACTTAATTTTTGTTATTGCAGTTTTCATTTATAGATACTATTTTTGTTTCTTTTTCAAATGTATTAGATGACTTTTTATAGTTTCCTGTTCCTTATTTTTTTCTCTCCAATCAGAAGTGAGCTTTCTCCAGGATTTTTTTTTTTAATACGTATACTCCAGCTAGTAAAACAATAGCAACAACAATATAGTATGCATATAACCTAGGTCTCATAATTCATATATAAGAAATCTGCAAAGTCTTTTTATGTTGTCTGTTGATTCTGTGGTTTTAAAAGGTTCTGGCTCATGATGCCTTATTTTTTTTGTTTGATCATTTTGAGGGGCGGGGAGCTTGCTGTGTGGCTTGTAGGATCTTAGTTTACCTATCGGGAATCGAACCTGGGCCCTCGGCAGTGAAAGCATGGAGTTCTAACCACTGGACCATCAGGGAATTCCCTGCTTGATTATTTTTGACCATTGCTGCTCATATATTCCAAAAATTATAAGTAGGATCCTTTGTGATCTAGAATGCAGGTGTTTTCTTTAGGGGAGAATATACACTTGATTCTGCTAGGTTCTCTAGGCACTGACAATTTGGGACTACTTCAAATATTTTTCAGATTCTTTCCCTATATATTTGCAAAATATTGAGTACAGTTCCCTATGCTATACAGTCAGTCCTGGTTGTTTATTTTATATATAGTAGTATACATGTGATACCCTTAAATTCCTAATTTATCCCTTCCCTTCTTCCTTAATTTAATTTAAAATGGTCCCAAATGGTTGTCAGTAACTTTGAGCACCCAGCAGAATCAAATGTATATTCTTCCTAGAGGAAAACACCTCCATATATATCTATCTATACACACACACACACACACACACACACACACACACACACATATACACGTACATATATGTGTGTGTCTGTGTGCGTACTTAGCTGCTCAGTCATGTCTGACTCCTCGTGACCCCATGTACTGTAGCCTGCCAGGCTCCTCTGGCCATGGGGATTCTCCAGGCAAGAATATTGGAGTGGGTTACCATGCCATCCTCCAGAGGATCTTCCCAGCCGGGATGGAACCCAGGTCTCATGTGTTGCAAGAGGATTCTTTACCGTCTGAGCCACCAGGGAAGCCCATGAATAATAAGATGGGTAGCCTATCCCTTCTCTAGGGGATCTTCCTGACTCAGGAATTGAAGCAGGGGCTCCTGCATTGCAGGAGGATTCTTTACCAGCTGAGCTACCAAGGAAGCCATACACACACACACACACACACCACACACACACACACACACACACATACACATACACATATAAAACTAACACAACATTGTAAATCAACTGTGTTTCAATAAAGAATAATTAGGGCTTCCATGGTGGCTCAGCGGTAAAAATGCGCCTGCCGATATAAGAGACACAGATTAGATTCCTGTTTCAGGAAGATCCCACTTGCCTCAGAGCCTCTAAAGCCGGGCACCACAGCTATTGAGCCTGTGCCCTACAGCCCAGGCTCCACAACAAAAAAAGCCACCACAGTAAGATGCCCCCAGACACAACTAGAGAAAGCCTTCACAGCAACGAAGACCTAGTGCAATCAAAAATACATAAATAAAATTTTTAAAAATTAATGAAAAATGAAATGAATTTTAAAATTTGCAGCTTTTTGGACTCACCAAATTCAATGATGTGAATGTGAGCTGCAAATCTGAGTGTAGCTTGTCACGATTCTTCTGTCTTTCCCTCTCTGACCTGGGCCACAGCGGCAACATAATTTTCTTGCAGCTCCCGAAGTAGGGGAGAGGTATAACCCATTTTCTTTGAGATGAAGAGGTTTCTCAATAGAGTTTATCTTGGACAGAAGCTGGGCTTTGATTTCCCTCCACCTACCATCAGCACTTTGGGGGGGAAAACAGCCTCAGTGCTTTCTCTTACTTTCCAGGAAAAAGATGAATAGTTAAAACTCCTCTGAGGTCCAGTTTCTTTATGTGTAAGATGGGGTTAAAATTGCTTCACGCACAGAGTTGTAAGTGATAAACAGAATTTTAAAATGCCTTTTGTAAATTGTATCAGGAAGAGGAGATTTTCCTGTACCCATCTAAGTTCTAGCTAGTACAAGAATTAAATTGATGTGAGACAGATTAACAGAAGAAAATCAAGCAAGTTTATCAAATTTGCCAAGAGTTGCTTAAGTCCAAGAAACTTGCTGCACAAATATTTTCTCCTACTATTCTAATTTTAAAAAAGAGGAAAAGGATTCTTGCCATTCTCGCTTCCAACAGATCCCTCAGGCAGAGATCTAGGAGACTAGTACAGCTAAGATTTTTCATCTTCTGCTGGCTTTTGTCAGGTTTCTCAGGATTTCTTAGCAGTAGCAGTCTTAAGGTGAATAGGATCCAGTGAAATTGAATCCTGCTGGGTACACAAACTCTAGGAAAGCGTATATTCCCTCTTTACTCTCTAAATTCTTTTAACTGGCAATTAAAATGACATAAGGCAGATTGTTGCTGTTGTTCAGTCACTAAGTTGAGTCCAGCTCTGTGTGATCCTGGACTGCAGCACTCCAGGCTTCCCTGTCCTTCATCATTTCCCAAAGTTTGCTCAAACTCATGTCCATTGAGTCAGTGATGTAAGGCAAATTAACAAGAGAAAATCAGACTTATTATATGCATATGGGGAATTCACATCACATGAATTCCAAAGACTGTAAGGCAATATTCGATATGTATGTCATTCTGGACTGTGGAGAATGCGGTAGGGGTCTTCCCTTTCCTTACTTCAAAGAGAAGCAAGGTAATTCACAGGAAGATGAAAATAACATTTGATAAAAAAATGCTTGCTTGGCTATCTAGAGGCAACAGGACACAGAGAAATCTTTGATCAAAAAGGCCTTGCTAGGTCCCTCACTGTCTACCACACCTAGTTCATACTTTATTATATTTACCTGTTGTGGTAGTTCCTTCTAGGAATAGGTCTTGTGTCTTAAATTCTTTTAAGCAGTTAGGGAGAAGTTCAAAGGTTCTTCTTGAGTCTTTGGGGCCTTGCTTGATTTTAGCTCTGCATGCCAATGGCGTATCTTGGGGCAGCCTGCCCTGTATACCATCAACTGCAAGTCACAATATAAACTTACTCTGGAACCCTAGGCCCTCAAGTTTTGGGGAACCTTCTCAAGTTCCATTCATTACTTTGTAGATAAGTGCATTTTGCTATATGAGTCCCCATATTTCATAAGATTTTCAAAGGATTCATTGACTTCCAAAACATATTTTAAAAAGCAATTGGAAGTGGAAATTATTATGAGAAATTTAACAAGTACAGAAAGAGGACAGCAGATCTGGCTAGTGTTGCTAGATGTTGCTGAATTTTTCAAAGCCCTGCCAATGATCAAAATAATGATTATTTGCTCAATAAAACCATATTTTCCTGTTCTCTTCTAAATGATAGTTCCACTGTGTGTGAAGTTCAAGGGTATGAGGGAAACAACATGTCTATATTCAAAATTGGTCCTAGTTCAAGTTTAGCATCTGGTAGGAAGAGCATTTTGTTCCTTTCATAATTTATCCCTTGCAGTTTTCCATTCGTGGCTGCCTAGACTCTTAGAACATTAGAGCTGGCTGGATTTGTCCAGATCAGATCACTTACCTCTTTAATTCATATTTAAGGACACCAAGGAAATGACAAAGATAATTTACTAAGATTATAAATTCTAGAGGATTTGTGCTCCAATATTCCATAGACTTTATGCTAACTAAAATGTTTCTTTCCTCAAAAAAGAAACCAAAACAAACAAACAAAAAAACCTCAGAGTCTGAGATTTTCTCCTCTTCCTCTAGAGCACTGCCAGTGCTCTCCTTCAAGGCCCTGGTCAAATGTCCTCTCTTTGGTGATGTTTTGCTACTTCAGGTGAGATGAGCTGTCTGAGTGCTGCAGGAAAGAAAGTGGAGTGGCAGAGGATGGTCATGTTTGAGGTCTCAGGCAAGTCCCTGTGACAGCCACAGAGTGGGTTCTTGGCATTGCACAGGCAAGAATTCAAAAGTGAGCCACAGTAAAGGGAAACAGCTTTATTCAGGGAGGAGCATATTCCACAGATAGAATGGGAGCCATCTAGGAAGACAATAGTAGAAATCCCTACCCCTTCATCAGAATAGTTGGAATAATCCTCCCACTCATTCAGTTCAGTTGCTCAATCCTGTCTGACTCTTTGTGACCCCGTGGACTGCAGCACGCCAAGCTTCCCTGTCCATCACCAACTCCAGGAGTTTACTCAAACTCATGTCCATCGCATCGGTGATGTATCCAACTATCTCATCCTCTGTTGTCCCCTTCTTCTCACACCTTCAATCTTTCCCAGCATCAGGGTCTTTTCCAAGGAGTCAGTTCTTTGCATCAGGTGGCCAAAATATTGGAGTTTCAACTTTAGTATCAGTCCTTCCAATGAATATTCAGGACTGTTTTCCTTTAGGATTGACTGGTTGGATTTCCTTGCAGACCAAAGGACTCTCAAGAGTCTTCTCCAACACCACAGTTCAAAAGCATCAATTCTTTGGGCTCAGCTTTCTTTATAGTGCAACTCTCACATCCATACATGACTACTGGAAAAACCAGAGGTCTTGACTAGATGGACCTTTGTCGGTAGTATCTCTTCTTTTTAATATGCTGTCTAGGTTGGTCACAGCTTTTCTTCCAAGGAGCAAGTGTCTTTTAATTTCATGGCTGCAGTCACCATCTGCAGTGATTTTGGGGCCCAAAAATATAAAATCTCTCACTGTTTCCATTGTTTCTCCATCTATTTGTTATGAAGTGATGGGACCAGATGCCATGATCTTAGTTTTCTGAATTGAGTTTTAAGCCAGCTTTTTCACTCTCCTCTTTCACTTTCAACAAGAGTCTCTTTAGTTCTTCTTCACTTTCGGCCATAAGGGTGGTGTCCTCTGCATATCTGGGGTTATTTATATTTCTCTCAGCAATCTTGATTTCAGCTTGTGCTTCATCCATCCCGGCATTTCACATGATGTACTCTGTATATAAGTTAAATAAGCAGGGTAACAATATACAGCCTTTACATACTCCTTTCCTGATTTGGAACAGTCTGTTGTTCCATGTCCAGTTCTTGTTTCTTGACCTGCATACAGTTTGCTCAGGAGGCAGTTCAGGTGGTCTGGTATTCCCATCTCTTTCAGAATTTTCCACAGTTTGTCATGATCCACACAGTCAAAGGCTTTGGTGTGGTCAATAAAGCAGATGTTTTTCTGGAACTCTCTTGCTTTTACAATGATCCAGCGGGTGCTGGCAATTTGTTTTCTGGTTCCTCTGCCTTCTCTAAATCCAGCTTGAACATCTGGAAGTTCATGGTTCATGTACTGTTGAAGTCTGGCTTGGAGAATTTTGAGCATTACTTTACTAGTGTGTGAGATGACTGCAATCATGTGGTAGTTTGATCATCCTTTGGCATTGCCTTTCTTAGGGATTGGAATGAAAACTGACCTTTTCCAGTCCTATGGCCACTACTGAGTTTTCCAAATTTTCTGGCATATTGAGTGCAGCACTTTCACAGCACCATCTTTTAGAATTTGAAACAGCTCCACTGGAATTCCATCACCTCCACTAGCTTTGTTCTTAGTGATGCTTCCTAAGGCCCACTTGACTTCCCTTTTCAGGATGTCTGGTTCTAGGTGAGTGATCACACCATCGTGCTTATCGGGTCATGAAGATCTTTTTTGTATAGTTTTCCTGTGTATTCTTGCCACCTCTTCTTAACATCTTCTGCTTCTGTTAGGTCCATACCATTTCTGTCCTTTATTGTGCTCATCTTGTCAAAGGCTAACAGAATTTTGCTAAGAGAACGCACTGGTCATAGCAAACACCCTCTTCCAGCAACACAAGAGAAGACTCTACACATGGACATCACCAAATGGTCAATACTGAAATCAGATTGATTATATTCTTTGCAGCCAAAGATGGATAAGCTCTATAGAGTCAGCAAAAACAAGACCAGGAACTGCCTGTGGCTCAGATCATGAACTCCTTATTGCCAAATTCAGACTGAAACTGAAGAACGTAGGGAAAACCACTAGACCATTCAGGTATGACCTAAATCAAATCCCTTATGATTATAAGTGGAAATGACAATAAATTTAAGGGATTAGATCTGATAGACAGACTGCTTGAAGAACTATGGATGGAAGTTCATGACATTGTACAGGAGGTAGGGATCAAGACCATCCCCAAGAAAAAGAAATGCAAAAAGGCAAAATGGTTGTCTGATGAGGGCTTACAAATAGCTGAGAAAAGAAGAGAAGCAAAAGGCAAAGGAGAAAAGGAAAGATAAACCCATTTGAATGTAGAGTTCCAAAGAATAGCAAGGAGAGATAAGAAAGCCTTCGTCAGTGATCCCACTCATTAGCCTATGAAACTATCCACCCCTATAAAAACTGACAGGGCTTCCTGGTAAAGAATCCTCCTGCAATGCAGGAGACCCTGGTTTGATTCCTGGGTCAGGAAGTTCCCTGGAGAAGGGTTAGGCTATGCATTCCAGTATTCTTTGGCTTCCCTGGTGGCTCAGACAGTAAAGAAGACCTGGGTTTGATCCCTGGGTTGGGAAGATCCCCTGGAAGATGGCATGGCAACCCACTCCAGTATTCTTGCCTGGAGAATCCCCATGGACAGAGGCGCCTGGTGGTCTACAGTCCATGGGGTTGCAAAGAGTTGGACACAACCAAGCGACTAAGCACTTGGCATAAAAACTAAGCACACAGCATAAAAACTGACAACCCCATACCGTGGAACCTCCTGCCACCACCCACTTTTCGGCCTTTTATGGACTGACCTCAGTACTGTCATGGCACTTGGCATCGTTTAGCTTGATGATATATTATAGGGAGCATATACTGTGGCTCAAGGTCTAGTGAAAATCAATCATCTGCCGTCTTGGACTTAGTCTATGTTGGGTCCTCAATGGCTGTGATTCTTTTAAAGGTTGTACCCTGCCCCTTCCTATCTCATGAATATAAGCAAAGGCTTCCTGATAGACCAGAATTGCTACTATTACTTTTTAACCCTTTTTACAAAACAAGTCTTGCCATATTCCAGAATTGGAGTAAAAAAGAAGTCAGGGGTGGCACACTGGATATGTGCTAGTGTGCTGGGTGCTGGGGTCACAATGATGAACAAAAGAGATATGATCCGTGTCCACTTCACCATTTCCACAGCACCAGGTTTCTTTTGGGCAACTCCATTTATCTCCTCACTGATATGCCTGCTTACACTTTGATCCCCCTTTGATTCATTCTCCATTCGACATGAAGAAGAATCTTTTGGTCACTAAATTGGCTGCCTGGATCCATGCTGGGGTTCTTTTTCTGCTCAGATTTGCGCAGCCAATAACAAAACTGAGACTGGAATAGCACAAGCTTTATAATGTCCACAGAATGGAGAAGCAGGAACTTAAATTTCCAAATCAGCTTTTTAACTTGATTCCAGTGGAGAACATATATAGGAGGGAGGAGGTATAGAGGAGGGAATTGGAAAGAGTGGGAGGAATATTCATGACTTATCCAAGAACAGGGGTGTGCTTCAGGCTTGGAACTGAGGCAACACTCATTTTCAGTCCTTGTGTGGGTTTTTCAGGTTGTTGTCATGGCAACTGTCAACTGTTGTGGAGCTGCTGGGTGTGTCATTTAGCTAATGTATTACAATAAGCATATAATGAAGCTCAAGGTCCAGTAGAAATAGGATCTTCTGCCATCTTGGGTGTAGTTGGTTCTAACCAGTTCTTGTTTTTCTCTTTCCAGCTTCACCCTGACACTCAGATAAGAGCAGTTGGTTTCCATTCAAGGGAGGGGAAGGGGTGTGATTCTGGGGCAAAAGCCTTGGTAACATTTTGATTATGCTTGAAATCCCTCTTTAATGCCCATGGTGCGGGGTCGGGGGGGGACCCACTTGAGTTCTTCTCATGGAAGAGTGATGTATGGACCCACTCCTCAGAAACAACTTTGTGACTTTTTATTATATTTGTATGTATATATGCAAGAAGATCAAAACAGTCAATCCTAAAGGGAAATCAACCCTGATACTCGTTGGAGGGACTGATACTGAGGCAGAAGCTCCAATACTTTGGCCACCTGATGCAAAGAGCCAACTTATTGGAAAAGATCCTGATGCTGGGAAAGATTGAGGGCAGGAGGAGAAGGGGTCAACAAAGGATAAGATGGTTAGATGGCATCACTGACTCACTGAACATGGATTTGAGCAAACTCTGTAAGATAGTGAAAGACAGGGAAATCGGGTATGCTGCTGTCTATGGGGTTGCAAAGAGTCATACACAACTGAGTGACTGAACAACAATATATGCATAAAGCAACCATTAAAATCTCTGGAAATTGTTCCAAGGTTGTGTAGCAAATTGTTGTAGGACAGGGAGATATCATGTCCTTAGACCTGCAGGAATCTTTAGGATAGATCACCAAATGAGGGTTCTTGACTTTGAGTTGGAAAACATTCAAGAGAGAGCCACAGTAAAGGGAAAGTGAGTTTATTTAGAGACAAACTCATTCCATAGGAGGAAGGTGGTTTGTTTCAGAAGGCTCAGAATGAGACAGTGGCTCCAGGGCAAGGGATCATGTTAGAAAGTTAGAGCTGCCCTGGGGTATGGGGACCTAAGTTGTTTTTTTTTTTTTTTAAATGTTTATTTATTTATTTGGTGCACTGGATTTTAGCTGCAGCATTTGGGATCTAGTTCCCTGACCAAGGGTCAAACTCAGGCCCCCTGCATTGGGAGCTCCGAGTCTTAGTCACTGGACCACCAGAGAATTCTGGGGCCTAGGTTTTTATGGGTTAAGTAACTTTATAGGCTACTGAGTAGGAGGAATATTCTTGCTATTTTGGGGAAGGATGGAGATTTCCCAGGAACTGGGCTACTGCCCACTTTCTGGCCTGTTATGGTCCACCTTGGGTCTATCACAGAGTAAGAGGGAGTGATTTTTACTGTTAAAATGAAGGTGTGGGGACTTCCCTAGTGGTCTAGTGGTTAAGACTCCATGCTTCCAGTGCAGGAGGCCTGGGTTTGATCCCTGGTCAGGGAACTAGATCCCACGTGCCACAACTAAGAGTTCACATGACACAACTAAGACCTTGAGCAGCCAAATAAATAAAATAAAATAAATATTTTGAATTGAAGGTGGCAATTAGTGAGTGAGCATTAGTTGCTCAGTCATGGCCAACCTTTTGTGACCCCATGGACTGTAGCCCACCAGGCTCCTCTTTCCCTGGAATTCTCCAGGCAAGAATACTGGAGTAGGCTGCCATTTTCTTCTCCAAAAGATCTTCCCAACAGGAAATCAAAGGTAGAATGAGCTAAAAGTCAATGACTGGACTATTCCGAAAGCCACCTTGGTTTCAGTCAGTTCCAGCAGGTATTTATGGCATCCCAACAGCTGAGCTGCTTCTCCATTTTCTAGCTTTTGAGTCCTGCCCCTTTCTGTCCTGTCTTAAAATGAAGAAACCTTTATTAAAGAAATTCTATTAGTAGATCTTGATTAGAAGGGCAAGAGTCTGTAGCACAAGCTGCTCCCTCCCCGCTTCTCATCACAGCTTGAAGACAGAAGCTCAGTTCTGGAAAGGTATCATCAAGGAAAATGAAACTCCTCCCCATCTCAGCTCCCAGTCAAGGGAGGCGGAGGAGCAGGCTACCATCACCTCTCATGCCACGGCTCTGGTGATGAAGAACCTAAGCTACTCCACTTTGTTAACAGAAAAACTCCATTTTGTAAGGTTCCAGGAAAAGAGCCTTTGGAAATCCCCTGACCTCACCTCACCACCCATGAGCCAATCGGACCCCAGACCAGAGTCTCCTGACTTAACGTTCAGGAACTTGTGGTCTACCTAGGTAATAGGGACCAATCAGAAACCAACACACAACCCTTCGAAAGAAAGTGACCAATCAGACGTCCCCCTACCTAGAAATTCTTTTATTTTTTCATGAACACTCCCTATATAAGCAATGTAATCCAAAACCCGGGACTCCTCCCTATAGCCGCTGCGTCGGTAATGGTGGGAGCCCCAGCTCGAGCTTGGTAATAAAAACTCTCCTGCTTTTGCATCGGATATTGGCTCCCTGGTGGTCATTGGGAGATTTCTCTACTTGGGCATAACAGTGAGTGTGGCTGACGATGAGGGGCTCTGTTCTTTCACCCAGTGATGTTGAAAGCTTGGCCTCTGTGCATTGGTACTGAATTAAATCTTGGAGACAAGAGTTTTGGGTGAAGCAGAAAAGGATAGCTTTATTGCTCTGCCAGGCAAAGGAGGACACAGCAGGCTCCCATCCACAAGAAAACTGTGTATCCCAACCTGGGAGGATCTGATGAAGAGTTTTATGGGCTTCCCTTGTGGCTCAAATGATAAAAAAATTTGTCTCCAATCCAGAAGACCTGGGTTCAGTCCCTGGGTTGGGAAGATCCCCTGGAGGAGGGCAGGGCAATTCTCCAGTATTGTTGCCTGGAGAATCCCCATGGACAGAGGAGCCTGGTGGTCTACAGTCCACGGGGGTCGCAAAGAGTCGGACACAACTGAGTGGCTAACGCTTTCACTTTTTTCACTTTGTAGCAATAGTTCAAGGGTGGGGTTGCTGACAAGACCAGGGCGTGACCAGGGCTGCAGCTGCTGCTGCTGCTAAGTCGCTTCAGTCGTGGCCAACTCTGTGCGACCCCATAGAAGGCAGCCCACCAGCTTCTGCCATCCCTGGGATTCTCCAGGCAACAATAGTGGAGTGGGTTGCCATTTCCTTCTCCAATGCATGAAAGTGAAAAATGAAAGTGAAGTCGCTTGCACTCCTTATTCTCAGGCGGTTGGTCTCCTACTCTTGAGGAGCTTCTGCGGCCCCTTTAGTCTTGCCTCAGGTGGTTTCTTGGCTGCCCCTCCCTTAATTAGCAATTGTTCCAATCTGCCCATTGGAACTCAGGGAAGGTCGTAGAGGCTGGAGTCTTGCTTTTAAGAAGGCGAAGTGAAGTCAAGTCGCTCAGTTGTGTCAGACTCTTTGCGACCCGGTGGACTGTAGCCTATTAGGCTCCTCAATCCCCGGAATTTTCCAGGCAAGAATACTGGAGTGGATTGCCATTTCTTTCTCCAGGGGATCCTCCTGACCCAGGGATCAAACCTGGGTCTCCTGCATGACAGGCAGATGCTTTACCATCTGAGCCACCCGGGAGGCGGGAGACAAAAAGGCCTCCATGCCCAGGAGCCCCACAGGGCCCCACTCAGTTTCACCAGAATCAATGTATAGGTGGAATGCCTCTAACCAAGGCATGGCAGGCCAAGGACACTGGAGACCTGATAACTCTTGCTCCTGCTTGCTTGCTGGGTGGAGATTTTATAGAGATCGTAGGCAAGCAGTTGGATATAGAATTCTGGAAATTAGCGAACAAGAGACTGTAGATACATAAATCAACCTGGGCAAGTGTGGTCACCTCTGGGGAACCAGTCCTCCACTCCTAGGCCTGAGGCTCTGGAGGGGCCAGTGATCACCACTGCTGTGGTCAGCCTCTGGCTCCAGGTCTGCCTTGCCCCACTGGCCCATCAAAGGCCTGGAGTGTCCTTCGCCATGCCTCTCCAGCTGTCAAATTCCTGCTCATTTCAGCAAGACCCTTCTTTCACTGAACCCTAGTCTGCAGGAGGGGTGTACCCTGGCTCTTGGGGATTCTTTTATAATGAGCTGGTCCCTAGGAGAGAAACAATTTCTAAGAGTTAATGAAAAGCTCCTTTTGTGTCTCCTACTTTAATTTGATCCTCTCAGCTTGAATCCCAGCGGAGGTGTGTGTGCTGAATTCTGAGGGTGAAGGGAGTGTTTTTCTGTTAGCTCTCAAAGGTCAGGAAGCAAGCCTTAGTCATGCTAATGGAGAGCTAACGTTTCACGGTCTCAGAGAGAGGTTTCCAGCTCGAGGGGTTTTCCAAAATCTTTCAAATGAGGCCTTTGTTTCCAAATCACAGTGATAATTACTGGCAAAGTCAGAACTTGAACTGCGGTCTTCTGACTTGAAAGCCAATGCTTTCTTCACCCACAACACTCTCTTCTATTATTTGAGGTTTTAATGGCACTTTCAGCACCGACCACCATTCCTGGCACATAGTAGTATTATAATAAATAATGATGAATAAGGAAATAACAGCTACTCTACTCCTTGATTCTTCCTTTTCTCCCTAGGATAGCAGGGAATAAAAAAAGCGAAGAGGCAGAATGTGCTCGAGGTTTCCAAGAAGTACTATCTACAAGAATGAATGACCTTTGGGATCTCTGCCACTCAAATAATTCAATCAAGTGAAAATTGAATCTCTGAAGAACTGCTGTCCATTCTCAGCACAGTCCCTAAAGGATACAAAATCCCAAAACACAAGCAGTAGAAAATGCTAACTCTATCTGTTGTCTAAGTGATATCATGTATAGAGATGGAAGGCCAGACACATTTTCAAAATGGCTGAAATGCATATTCAAGGCTACCACATGCATGGTTTTAGAATCAGAGGGCTGCCACATAGCCTTAGGTTGTGTTTGTTGAAATAAGTTGAATTTAATTGAATTGGATTGATTTCTGCTGTGATTACTCAAGGGGTCAGAGTTTTTGTCTTTCAAAGTCCTGGGAACAACACTCTAGAGTACATCTATTATTTCCTGCCACAGTGCATCAATTCACCCTCCCCACTCGAAGTGCTCTGCCCTATCCCTGGGAAACTCTCTCTCCTCTGTTCTCAACCCCCATAGCTTGGGCAAGACTAAACCAACTTCAGGTTCCAGAAGGGACAATGGACTTCAGACATGGCTAATGAGTTGTTCCACAGTCAGTGAATCATAATGAAGGATTTTTTATATGAACAGGACAGAGACCCTTACTGTTTATCCTGAAGGTGGACTTGAGAGTTTACAGGGGCTTGGCCTGCTGCTGCCATATTGCTCCCATATGAAGCCCAAAGCTGTAACCATACAGCAGAAAGCAGGGCCAAGAGATTGGAGAGAAACAAAATCTAGATGACTTAAGTTGAAGCCTGGATCCACTTACCCAAAGTCAGCCCTAGGTCTGGATTTTTCAGTAAAAATATGGACCCATAGTATTGTTTTGTTTTTTTGCTTAAGGCAGGTTTAAGTTGGGGTTTTCTGCCACTTATAGTCAAGAGGCTTCTAATTTGTGAAAGAACATTTCTGTCTCGCATCTTCAGTGTTCTCTGCTTAACAATCTTCTCTAATAGAAACCATACACAATAGGGTGACAAGTTGGCTCCCTGTAATCTCTTTCTCTTCAATCTCCACCCTCCCATCAGCATGCCGCCTTTAGAATGTAGCTTATGCTAAGAAATAAGTGTTTTATCAAAGATCATATACCTAAGAGGTGGTGAAGCCAAAACCATAGCCTGGGATTTTGAATTAAAATACTTTGCTTTCTATTTATCATATTTAAAAAATCATATTTGGAGCCACTATTGATTCCTTTTTCTGGCTGTAGCCATATAATTTAGAGCCGTGTGTACAATGTGGTAGTCACTAGCCCCATGGAGCTACTTAAATTCAAATTAATTAAAAATAAATAAAATTTAAATTCAATTCCTCAGTCATTCTGGTCACATTCCAGGCACACACTAGCCCACGTATGGGTAGTGACTGCCAGATTGGACAACACAGGTAAAGAATTTTTATATCATCCCAGAAAGTTCCAAAGGACAGCACTGCTCTAGAGACAGATTTCTTTCTTTATCCAAAGTTGCTAGGGTCAGAATGCCTGATAGAATCTTTCTACTCTTCAAATGGCAAATGAGACTAACAGATGATAAGCTATGAGCTATTTAGTCATCCATTCCATACTTTCTAAACACTTGGGTGGGATGTACAGGTCCTAGCTCCTCATCTCTGGGATGGTAAATCTGAAACATACTACTAGTGTTGTTGTTGTTCAGTTGCTAAGTTGTGTTCAACTCCTTGCCACCCCATGGACTGCAGCATGCCAGGCTTCCCTGTCCTTTACCATCTCCCAGAATTTGCTCAAACTCACATCCATAGAATCGGTGATGCCATCCAACCATCTCATCCTCTGCCGTCCCCTTCTCCTCCTGCCTTTAACCTTTCCCAGCATCAGGGTCTTTTCCAATGAGTCAGCTCTTCACATCAGGTGGCCAAAGACTTGGAGTTTCAGCTTCAGCATCAGTCCTTCCAGTGAATATTCAGGGTTGATTTTCTTTAGGATGGACTGATTTGATCTCCTTGCTGTCCAAGGGACTCTCAAGAGTCTTCTCCAGGACCACAGTTCAAAAGCATAAATTCTTCAGTTTCTTTATGGTCTAGTTCTCACATGCTACTTAGTAAGGGATGATTAATCTGTTATTGTATCAAACATCTTGAAATTATATAAATAAGTATATTAAAACACACGTGTCTCTACTCTACTCTGATCTAGTATATGATTATACATTTCTTGGGAGTTTGAAGAACACAATGTTTCCTTCTCAGGCTGGAGATTCATTAGGAATACATTTCTCAATGACATCCCCACAGCTCATCATTCTCCAAGCAGGAACAATCTTCCGAGCCCTGGGCCCATTTCCCTTTCAGATTAAAACCCTCTGGGAAAAAATATCTAATCATTTTCATTCAAACAAAAAGTAAAACTCTCCAACTGAAAACTTGTAGCAGATATTCAGGTTGGGAAATGATAACTATGGCATAAAAAAAACCTTCTTTATTGGACAGAATATACAAATTGCAGATTATATTGTCACCTAGATAGCACAAGGGAATTATTCTTCCAGAGAAAAGAGGCTAGCTTGGCTTTGTTTTCTGTGAAATGGGGGGGAAAAATGGTGAGCACATAACACACAGGACTCGGGGTGACAATTTCTTTTTGGTTTGACATGAATAGTGTGTATTTGCAAACATTGTCCATTCGCTTATGTGAAGTAATTAGACAAAAAAGCACACAATTTTCACAAAATGGGAGAAGGGAGTATCAGATTTCAGCCCAACTGTTCCCTGGCTGGGTGGATAATTTGGTATCAGAAGGTAGCCACGGTGACCATAAAAGTTACTCATGTGAGTAAAGATGCAACTAATGATGCCCACAGTTACTTAATCGCAGGCATGCTTAAACTGCTTCTGCCATTTCTGGAGAGTGCTTATGGCTAATTGTGGCTGCAAGTGAGTAACTACAGGTGCAATCAGATGTGTTTCTAATTTTTACATTTGTGCTGACAGCAGGAGAATAAACCACCCCTTCTGAAAAGGGAGATTGTAAAAGGAGGGCTGAAATCAGAGGAGGGTGAAACAGCCTCCAACATGAAAACAAACACAAGCCATTTAATGTTTAAGCAGAAGAAGATTCTGGATCATCAGCTGACCAGATTCCAGGCTCATCCGTGTATCTTCCCCTTTCTCTGAGGTCCTCTCACTTCCTGCTACTGCCCCCAACAGAAGGGGCCTTTTACTTTCTCCATATAACCCTGCCACTCCTGTCCCATCATGGAAGAGACACTATTTTATTTAATGTTATTGTTGACAAATACTTAAAATTATCTACTTGTTTATCTATGACTCTGCTGGGTCTTTGTTGCTGCACGCAGTCTTTCTCCAGTTGCAGCACTCAAGCTTCTCGTTGCGGTGGCTTCTCTTGTGGGCGTGGGCTTTCGGCACATGGGCTTCAGCATTTGCAGCATGCAGGCTCAATATTTGTGGCCCCTGGGTTCTAGAGCTCAGGCTCAGCAGTTGTGGCACAAGGGGGTTGTTGCTCCGTGGCTTCTGCGATCTTCCAAGATCAGGAATGGAACCCATGTCCCCTGCATTGGCAGGGAAATTCTTAACCACCAGGGAAGTCCACAAATACTTTTTACACATGCTGTAATACGTATGTGCACAAATGAATTCTAATATATATAGTGGGACAGGCAGTTAGCTTTTGAAGTTCTCTTATTGGAATTAATACTCCAAAGATGGCTACATGACACTTCAAATATCCTTATCAAAAATCTCACTTGGTTTTTAATTCCTATAAGGAATGTTAGAAATATTTCTGAACAGGTAAATTGAGTGATGGAACAGGACTTTTGGTTGACTAGGAAATAGAAGCCCCATTAGCCTTGCATGACTGAGTGTACAACTCTAGCTGTGGGGTCAGACTCCAATGTAGTGCCTGTTACTTGTGGAAAATGGATCCCCAAAGCCTCAAGAACCAATTGCAGGACTGTTCTTGTACCTGCTAGCTAGTAAACATTTGTAGCTTTGGCAGAATTGGGTTTGAGTCCTCACCTGGTGTGGAAGTTGTAAAAGATGTATGCCACTACCCTCTTGTGTACACTAGAACTGCTGATATTCACCCCAAGAGCCTGGCAGTTGCTGAGTGGCCAGATTAGTGGGTCAGTTCAAAACATCTTGATTTCTCCTAAAATAGCTCCCGCAGCCCCATATTTCCAAAACAAATGAAATAAAAGACAGTGAAATAAACAGCAAGGACATAAAAGAAATATGTAGTTACAGAAGGTACCAAATGCAGAGAAATGGACACATTGTTTTAGGTTCCAGGAAAGTGCCTTCTATTCAAGGGGGGGACGCTCCTCCCTTTGTGTACACCTTGCCTGGCCTCTGTTCCTCCTAGGCCCTCCTTGGCTGCCTTTTCCTAAATCCTGTGAGTCATCTTTTCCCTGCCTCATAAGAGATGCTGGTTAATCACTCAGACCGCTCTCCATTCCACAGAAAGTATCAGAGATCCATTCTGTGCCAGAAACGTGTTCTGGGCTCTGCGGTGACTCAGTGGGATGAACTGGACAGGCTCCTTGCCCAGGGGATGTTTTGCTGTAACTAAGCCCTCTGTTCTCCTCTCATTCACTCTCCTGGTTTGGGACCTGAGGTACAACAAGCTTTACCCACAGTAAAGTGGCAGAACTGTGAGACTGGCAAGTAATGAGGTGGAGAAAATGTCGGTCACCAGAATTCTCTTGGGGAGAGCTCTCCATCTGATTAGCAGAAATACTTTGTAATGACATTTGGGGTGGAAGGTGGAGTCCCAAGGGCCTTATCCATCAAGGAAAGATGTCTGCTAAACTGCTTTGCATGAGACAAGGAGAGGGATTGTTTTGCTCCTAAGAGAGGCAGAGAACCGGGAGGGCAGAGCAGGGCGAGGGCAGGGAGGTGGAGGGTAGGGAGTGCAACCACAGTGCAATAGCAGAGAGATGTCTGCCACACGATGAAACCCCTTATGGTATGAGCAGATCTTTGGTAAATACACTAAATGAATGGGATGTTTAGCACGTGTGGTTATCTTGTGGAGTTTGGTGACAAGGTTGAGTTTGGTATCCGTATTGATGCTGAACACTGCCTCTGGGGTTTTTAGTTTCAGAAACCCAGACATTCCTTTTTTGCTTCAGGCAGTCTGGTTCTCTCTGTCTGTCTGTTTCTTTCTCACAGACAGACACAGACACACACGGTTCTACCTTTCCCCAAAGTGATACCCTTCTCTACAGGTGGGTAAAAGGAGGATTATTCTATCACATTGTAACACGACAGTCTGAGTGTACCAGCGGGCTTGGGGAAATGGGCATGGTAGCTAGGGCTTGGGCACCCACAAGTCAGAGGATGATTAGACAGTAGAAATCAATGACTTATAAAGGCTGGAGGATAAGGCCACAGGGATTTTTCAAAATCCAAGCAAACAATCACCACTCAGGCGTCTGTGGGATTTGAGTGTGTCTGAGGAGCAAATGGTCAAACATTTCCTCAGACTGAGACGTGCCAGGCCCAATGTTAGAGATCCATTGAGGTTGAGACACTTCCCCCCTCTCTCTTTCTCCTTTAGGTCCAGTAGCAAAACTACAGCATTAGGAAGCTCAGAAGAATCTGGCAGGGTAGGGAAAGCTTCCACAGGAGGTGGTTCTTGCTGTCAGCTTTGGGGGACAGACAAGAGTTATGCAGATGTGGGAGGAAAGGCCTTACAGGTGGAGGGACTGGCTAGTGCAAAGGGCAGAGACCTGAGAGTCAGAGGTACTGAGGCAGGAGATGAGGTTCTCTGAGATTAAAAAAATTTTGCCTGGAAAGGACAGAAGCCTGAAACAGACCTTCACCTCACAGCCCTTGGAAAAAAATCAACGCTGCTGACATCTTGCTTTCAGGCTTCTAGCTTCCGCAACTGTGAGAAAATTAATTTCTGTTTTTTTTAAGTCACTCTGGCTGTGACAGTTCGCTATGGCAGCCTTAGCAAACTAATATAGCGGGTTTGAATTCCGGCTCAGCTACATCTCAGCTATGCAACCTTGAGTGAGTTATATAATCTCTCTCAATCTCACTTTCTTATCTGTGAAACAAAGATAGTAATCAAAGCTATGCTGTGACAAATGATCCATACAACTTGTTCAGTTTAATACCTAGCCTGAAGTCAGTTCTCAATAAATGCTAGCTGCCATTATTATTTTGGTTATTATTATATGTTTCTTGGTAATATTTTAGCTTCATGATATAGTGTTAGCGTAATGAAACTTTTTACTGTTGTTTAGTTGCTAAATTGTGTCCAATTCTTTTGTGATCCCATGGACTGTAGCCTGCCAGATTTCTCTGTCCTTGGGATTTCCTAGGCAAGAATACTGGAGCGCATTGCCATTCCCTTCTCCAGGGGAACTTCCTGACCCAGGGATCAGACCTGAGTCTCCGTTGGCAGGCAGATTCTTTACCACTGAGCCAGCAGGGAAGCCTGTGATGAAAATTCAGTTCAGTTCAGTTCAGTCGCTCAGTCGTGTTTGACTCTTTGTGACCCCATGAATCGCAGCACGCCAGGCCTCCCTGTCCATCACCAACTCCCAGAGTTCACCCAAACTCATGTTCATCGAGTCGGTGATGCCATCCAGCCATCTCATCCTCTGTCATCCCCTTCTCCTCCTGCCCCCCAATCCCTCCCAGCATCAGAATCTTTTCCAGTGAGTCAACTCTTTGCATGAGGTAGCCAAAGTATTGGAGTTTCAGCTTTAGCATCATTCCTTCCAAAGAACAACTTAAATGGCTCTAATTTTTTTAAACAAATGATTGCCTCTTCACCTCAGTCATAACCAAGAATGTAGTCAGGTACAACATAGTCCAATAAAAATTTTTAAAAAAGAACATAGGGGACTTCCCTAGTGGCCTAGTAGTGGTTAGGATCCTGGGCTTTCAGTACTGTGGCCCAGGTTCAGTCCTTGGCCAGGGAACTGGGATTCCTGCAAGCCGCAGCTGGATTCTCTAAGATCACATGTCAGGTTGCATCCTCCCTTCGCTTTGGACCTCACCCTGATCCTTTTTCAAGTTGAAAAATGAAAACTTCCTCACAAGCAGAACACATGCCCAGATCCAAAATGTATTTCCTGCTCAAACAGATTTCATGTGCCTCCTGGTCACGCCCTGAAGGAGCCGTACTTCTCTGTTGGGTTTTGTTGGTGTTTTGTTTTATATTTTTACCATTTTATCGTGGAGAATCTCAAATATACTCAAAAAGGAGACAAAATAGCTTGAAACCCTCAGGTGTCCATCATGAGCTGATGACCAAGCCCGCCCATCCTCTCTTAACCCCTGTGTTCTTTTCAGAGAATATTCCAGATGTTATATATTTTCACCATTAATGTTTTGATTATGTATCTTTAAAGGATATGAACTTAACATTTTTTAAAATTTTATTTATTTGGTTCTGCCAAGTCCCCTTGGGGGACTTCCCTGGAGGTCCAGTGGTTAAGACTTTGTGCTTCCATTGCAGGGGACTAGGGTTCATTCCCTGATCAGGGAATTAAGATTCCACATGCTTTGCGGCATGATCAAAAAAAAAAAAAAAAAAAAAAGACATGAACTTTAAAAAATTTCAAGTAATACCATTATTATGTAACTTAAGTAATTAACAATGTAATATCATTCAAACATCATAATTTTCAATTAACATTCAAAGTTCCTTTCTTATAAGCTCATCATTTAAAAATTATTTGAATGAAGATGAAAATCATCCTTATTGTTTAAATAAAATTGACACATTGCAATTAATTAATACAGCTGACCAATGAAAAGATGTGTTTGAACTAAGCAGGCCCATGGTTAAGCAGATATTTCAATAGTAAGTACTGCAGTACAGCATAATCTGAGACTGGTTGAATTTGTGGATGCAGAGCAGCAGATACAGAGGAACCACATACAGATACAGCAGATACAGAGGAACCACATTGTTCTTTAGATAAGGAGGGCTGACTGTGGATTTTTGACTCTGCAGGTGTTGGCGCCCCTAACCCCTAATGCTCACTTTGGTCAAGGGTCAACAGTATACCTTTTCAATTTCTCTTCGTCTATGTTGCCGCTGCTAAATCGCTTCAGTCGTGTCCAACTCTGTGCTACCCCCTAGACAGCAGCCCACCAGGCTCCCCCGTCCCTAGGATTCTCCAGGCAAGAACACTGGAGTGGGTTGCCATTTCCTTCTCCAATGCATGAAAGTAAAAAGTGAAAGTGAAATCGCTCAGTTGTGTCCGACTCTTGGTGACCCCATGGACTACAGCCCACCAGGCTCCTTTGTCCATGGGATTTTCCAGGCAAGAGTACTAGAGTGGGGTGCCATTGCCTTCTCCTCTCTTAGTCTATAGGGTTCTCTTTATTTGTTGAAACCTGGTTGTTTGTTCTGCAGACTTTCCTGTAGTCTGGATTTTGCAGTCCCTACTGTGGTGGCATTTACCATATTGCTCCATCCTCTGCATTTCTCATAAACTGGTAGTTAAACTAGAGTCTTGATCAAACCCAGGTTCAATTGTTTTAGCCAAACTATTTCATAAATTTGCTTCCCTGATAGCTCAGTTGGTAAAGAATCCACCCGCAATGTGAGAGACCCTGGTTTGATATCTGGGTCAGGAAGATTCCCTAGAGAAGGGATAGGCAAACCACTCCAGTATTCCTGGGCTTCCCTGGTGGCTCAGCTGGTAAAGAATCTGCCTGCAATGTGGCAGACCTGGGTTCGATCCCTGGGTTGGAAAGATCCCCTGAAGAAGGGAAAGGCTACCCACTTCTGGCCTGGAAAATTCCATGGACTGTATAGTCCATGGGGTCACAAAGAGTCGGGCACAACTGAGCGACTTTCACTTTCTTTCATAAATTGGGTTGTGTTCTTACACCAGGAGGCATATAATGTCTGATTGTCTCTCTCCTGCTATTTTCCATTCCTTCTTGACTTCTTTTCTTCTTTCTTTTCCATATCTCATCTTTCTGCTTTCTGACAGAGAACCTGGAGGTTGGGAATCTGGGGGAGGGGTTTGCCAGCGTTTTTGCCCCCATCTGGAGGCATTGCCCTGTCTTATACCCTTGCTTTCTGTCAATTCTCTCAGTATGGCTTTTCATTTCTGTGGGACGTCATGGTGCGTCTAAAGATATTCTCAGGGCTGTGTGGGGAAAAAAACCATGCTAAGGAAACTTCTTTTGTTCTTCCACATGAGGAAATGCCAAGTTTGAGCCCTGCTTAACTTGCTAGTGATCCAGATGGCAAACTGCTGTCAGGCAGGGGATGGACTGTTAGAGGTAAGGAAGTAGTTGAAGTACTTTCTCCCTGACCCATGCAGAGTAGGAATCTAATTTCCAAATACACTCGATGCCCACAGTTCAAATTTAATGTTTGAAGCCTGAAGTCCAACCATAGCTGAACCTTATAGGAATGTTCCAGATTCCCAGATCTTGGTCAACAAAGGACTGCCATATAAAAGGATTTGCTCAACCATTTGTTGCCCGCATGAATATGGAATGCTTGCCCAAGTTCCAGGCTATTTTGTGTCTAGAAAAAAGTGTTACCAGTTATCACAGCCAAACTTTCTACAAAATAATCTTTCACTAGATTCAATGACATTTACAGAATACCTGTTTTTATTTGACCTCAATTTCTTCATCAGTTAATCTTACCTTCTGTTGATAACCTATCCCATTGGTCCACCTCTGAGTTCATATGTGGTTGGAAGGGGATAGTTCAAGGAACTGGCTAGTTCCTATCTCACATGCCTGTAGCTCCCTGCTTCTCTTCTGAAAGTTTTCTCCTATTTCTTCAGAAACTACCAGACTGTGCAAGGCACTGTGGAAATGCTAGTTATTTAAGGCTTCCAGAAGCAGCCCTTAACACTGAGAGATGAGAGTCAATGGATAAATACCTCAGCGTCCCCCTCACCTTCAGAGGGAGAATTCTAAGTTGTATTCTGTGTAATTCTTCAGAGGGTTCCCAGCAATATTGGTCCACAGTGGGCTCTCTTGCTTATCGGTGCACCTTTTATTAACTTTTCTCCCTCTCCAGTCTACTTTCTTCACTGTTTCACGTGAACTTTCTGGGATTACTTCCCTAATAAGCCATCCCTTCCTAATTTCTAGTGTCAAGGGCTGCTTTGAGGGGAACAGAAACTAAGACAGGGAATAAATGAGTAAGCTACCTTGAAATCCTTTGGTACACACAAGTACGAATAACTAAATACATAAAACATGGAGAATTCTGTACTGAGTAGTTTTCAGTTATTGATAGCCTCATTTTTCAGATAATAAAACTGAGAATAAATCATTAAAAGAATTGCCCAAGAGAATTCTCTGGCAGTCCATTGGTTAGGCATCAGTGCTTTCACTGTGGGGGCTCCATGTTTGATCCCTGGTCAGGGAACTAATATCCCACAAACTGTGTTATGGGGCAAAAACAGAAAAGAAAAAAAGAAAGAAAGAAAGAAAGAAAAGAATTGCTAAGATCATATAACTAGTATGAAAGAAAGAAAGTGAAGTCGCTCAGTCGTGTCCGACTCTTTGTGACCCCATGAACTGCAGCCTACCAGGGTCCTCTGTCCATGGGATTTTCCAGGCAAGAATACTGGAGTGGGTTGCCATTTCCTTCTCCAGGGTATCTTCCAAACCCAGGGATCGAACTCCGGGTCTCCTGCATTGTGGTGAGATGCTTTACCATGTGAGCCACCAGGGAAGCCCTAAGATGCAAATATATCACTGCCATCAATAATGTCTAGCGTCTTGTTCTCCATTTTGTTTGGAGTGAAATCTTTTTTCTGACAACTAGTAGATTTCTGTTTTTTTCTAATTGTTCTGTTTGCTTATCTGTATTTTGAATGGGAGCATTTCCTGCCAGTTGAACTTTAAGTTGTAAGTGAAAAGGCCCATCTTGATGCGGTCTCCTAGCAACAATTTATGAAACACTTCAAAGCAATTATTCTTCTCAAACACGTTTCCAAACGTTGAAGCATGTTCATTCACTTTGATCATTAAACTCCCCAAGAACATTCATTGTGTAGCACACAGTTCTGGTAATTATAAGCTCGTCAACAGGTTGCTTAGTGATCTGAGAGCGAATGGACCATGCTTCCCCCAGGAGCCGAACACTTTGCTTCCAGCTGGGCAGGGCAGGGTAGATCCACTTTTCTCCAAAGAAATATTATTTGACATGTAGGGTGGGGGTAGGAGGAAGAATATTTAAACCCTAAATAGCCATCTGTAAAACGGTGGGCCCCTGACAATACACACAGGTTTAGGGAGGATTTGAATACCTAAGGCCCAAGTTTACTAAACTAGCAGCTTTCTGCTCCTCATCCTCTGACCCTCCCCTTCGCCCAGCTTAGATCTGAACAATCAAAGTCAGGTAGAAGACCCATTTCCTCCCCTGGTGCCTCAAAAATGCAGTCTTGCCCTAAATTAGCTGCTGACCCTTCAGTTTGTGCTCCTTCCCTCTTTTTTGAAAAATTCTTTTTTGTTGTTTTTATCTTTTAAATGTTTTAGTATCCAAGTCTGGAAGGGAATCTCGATTGTTAGTGATCACTCTGAGGAAGAGCAAATAGGAGTGCCAACTTGGCAAGTTATAAAGTTGTGAGTCTGGCTGTGGTTGTGCAGGCATCAGTCCCGACTCCACTCTCCTGGTGAGGATGTCACAACCAGATCACTGCCTTGGGCAAAATAAGTGCCCCTGGAAAGTTTTAGACCTGAGGAAGACGGGAGGATTACATTTCCCGCTAATCTGCGGAATGGCTTCTAAACATTTTAGATTTACAGAAGCACTCCCGTATACCCCTGCTTACCTTTTATCTAGGTTCACCTCATGCTAAAATCTTACACAACTGTGGTACACTTGTCAAAAGTAAGCATCTGTTGTATTTTAGGTGTCCTTGTGGAGGGAAATTGTGTGAACCCCAAGCTGGTGTGAACTCCATGCTGAATGTGAGCACAAGCACACACACATGCACATATATACACCTGTCATACATACATGCACACAACAGAGATATACTCACAAAATACACATGTACACTTGTTATATGTACAAACACAACTTATGCATACAAAGCACACATACAGATACACATAACATGTGTATAGACACACAAAACACACACGTACCCATATACACAACATACACACAGAGATATATACATACAGATACACACACATGCTGTGTGTGAATTTGGGGCTCACACTATAATGTGGGGCTTCTGAGATTGTTTCCTGATGGAACTTGAGTTTGTTGGTAGAGCAGAAAGGTGCTGAGAGAGAATTAAGGAACACTGGTGATGAATCAGGGCAAGTGGGCAAGACTGAGCCTCTTGATATGGACATAGTTATTTCTCTGTGGAGATGAGGCTGGCATCTCTCCTAGCAGTATTTGGGGTTGAAAAATCTGACCCACCCAGCAGTTTGAGGGAGCCTCATTGAGATAAGCTTCCAACACAAACTGTTCAAGCCCCTTCTCCAGGCAGGGCTGGTTACGTGAGGCCAGCCTTATTGTTGTGTTGCGTTAGTCGCTCAGTTGTGTCCGACTCTTTGTGACCCCATGGACTGTGGCCCTCTAGGCTCCCCTGTCCATGGAATTCTCCAGGCAAGAATACTGCCCAGAGAGTCTAAATCCTGAGGTGAGGATGGGGGTGAAAAATGAGAAATGTCTCCATCCCCAGACTTTAGGGTGAGGGTCTGGATGGAGAATAACTGAATTCCGGGAGAAGGTAGGGGCTGAAATCTGCCCCAAACTTCCTGGGGCCGATTAAGAGGACAACAGTCCTGAGGTGAGTATCATTCACTGAGGTGTAGAGACAGGTGGGCTTTAGCGATGTAGAGAAGTAGGAAAAGCAAGGAAGAGTGGACCACAAGTGTATAATGGTACATTGGACAAATTCCAGGGACAGCAGTCTAACTTTGCCTGGATTCATGTTGGTTTATGTGGGTAGAAGGGTAACTTAAAGGAAGTAGAGCCATAAGGACTAAAAGATCCTAAGAGTTAGGTTAGTGAGTATATTAATTATCTATTACTGTGTAACAATCTAGCCCTAACATATAGCGGACTAAATAACAATAAGGATTTTTTGCTTGTTTTATCCTTCAAATTATCCATGGGTCAGGAATTTAGGAGAGGCTTGCTTAGCTGGGTAGTTCTGGCACAAGGTGATTCATGAAATCACAGTCAAGATGTCGGCCAGGGAAATTCCCTGGTGGTCCAGTGGTTTAGACTTCATGCTTTCACTGTAGAGGGTTTGGGTTCAGTCCCTGGCCAGGGAACTAAGATCCCACAAGCTTTGTGTGGTATGGCCAGGACTGCAGTCTTATGAGAGCTTGACTAGGGCTGGACAGTTTGCTTCCCAGGTATCTTATACACACAAAAGGCATGTTGATGCTGGCTGTTGGCAGGGGTTGTCAGATCCTCACCACATGGGTCTCCATGTCTAGTTTCTTGAATGTCCTCATGGCATGGTGGCTAGCTTCCCCCAGAGCACGTGATCCAAGAAAGCAAGGCAGAAGTCTCAGGGTCTGTTATGCCTAGGCTTGGAAGCCGCCCGCTCATGTCTGCAGTGTCCTAAGGGTCACACATGTCAGCCCTGTTCTGTGTGGGAGGGGACTTTCCAAAGGTGTGACTATCAGGAGGCCATCTTGGGATAACCAACTTTCACAGTGGTTGTTTTATCTCTATGATAAATTTATTTAAGTTTCGTAGAGCATATTTTGATTAGACCTTGAAACCAAGCGACTGGAGTTGGTGGGGCTGAAGTTAGGTGTTCCTGGTAAGGTGGAGTTTGAGAGGAAACCTGAAGGCAAGGTAAGAATGAGAGAGAGAGTGGGGGGTGAGATCAGGGGAGTGTGTCTTTGGGGAGAAGAGCTGTTATGGGGAGGCGGGTCGCAGTAGGGCTTGGGCATTTTATCCTTTCCACAGAGTCAGGAGCCTTGTCTGAGTCCTCCTCCTTTCTCTCTCACCTGTGGAGTTCAGGTGACATACAAGATTTGGAGGAGTTGTGCGGGAAGGATGTCAGGAAGTGTGAAACAGAAGTGGGGGACCTTGGACTTCCCTGGTGATCCAGTGGTTAAGACCCTGTGCTTCCACTGCTGGGGGCATGGGTTCACTCCCTGGCCAGGGAAGTTGTATGTGCAATATGGTGGAGCCAAAAAATAAATAAATTAATTAAATAGAAATAAGTAAATAAGTAAAAGGACTTGCTCTTTAAAAAAAAAGAAAAGGAATGGTTTATTATTAAAAAATAAATAAAATATGGAGGACCAGATAGAGTTTAATAATAGAAGTCATTACTACTGTAGGAAATACTGTGTGCACCATTTGTGGTGTTTGTGCATGTGTGTGTGTGTGAGAGAGAGACAGAGACACAAAAAAGTTTCAAAAGTCTAATGATATGAATTGGTAACAGCTGTAATGTTATTCTTTTCCTTTAGAAAGTTATTTTAACAAATTCTCCCTTTACAATTTTTTCCAGATTATCCAAGTAATATATGTTCATTGCAGAAAGATCAGGGAAAGAGAGATATGTATAAAAAGATAAGGTAAGAATCATCCACAATACCATCACCCAGAAGCAACACTTACCATTTGACATTTTCTTGGTACATTTTAGTTTTGTGTACATTTTATTCCTGAACTTGAGATCATATTTTCTCTGTAATACTGTATTCCGCATTCATATAACCTCAGATATGCAGATGACACCACCTTTATGGCAGAAAGTGAGGAGGAACTAAAAAGCCTCTTGATGAAAGTGAAAGAGGAGAGTAAAAGAGTTGGCTTAAAGCTCAACATTCAGAAAACTAAGATCATGACATCTGGTCCCATCACTTCATGGGAAATAGATGGGGAAACTGGAAACAGTGGCTGACTTTATTTTTCTGGGCTCCAAAAGCACTGCAGATGGTGATTGAAGCCATGAAATTAAAAGACGCTTACTCCTTGGAAGGAAAGTTATGACCAAACTAGAAAGCATATTAAAAAGCAGAGACATTACTTTGCCAACAAAGGTCCGTCTAGTCAGGGCCATGGTTTTTCCAGTGGTCATGTATGGATGTGAGAGTTGGACTGTGAAGAAAGCTGAGTGCTGAAGAATTGATGCTTTTGAACTGTGGTGTTGGAGAAGACTCTTGAGAGTCCCTTGGACTGCAAGGAGATCCAACCAGTCCATTCTAAAGGAGATCAGTCCTGGGTGTTCATTGGAAGGACTGATGCTAAAGCTGAAACTCCAGTACTTTGGCCACCTCATGAGAAGAGTTGACTCATTGGAAAAGACTCTGATGCTGGGAGGGACTGGGGGCAGGAGGAGAAGGGGACAACAGAGGATGAGATGGCTGGATGGCATCACCGACTCGATGCACGTGAGTTTGAGTGAACTCTGGGAGTTGGTGATGGACAGGGAGGCCTGGAGTGCTGCAGTTCATGGGGTCTCAAAGTGTTGGGCACGACTGAGCGACTGAACTGAACTGAACTGAAACGTATTTTTATGAGTGTGTAATATTTGATCATATTGCACCATTATTTATTTAAAAGGTACCTTATTATTTCCACTATTTTGTTATTATTAACAATCTTGTGAGACTTATCTTGGTAATTTCCTCTGTATTTCTGATTATTTTCTTTGGCTCAACTCCAGGGGTTAGAATTTTCACGTCAGACTTTAATATGTGATATGTATTTTTATTCACTTCCCAATTATAGTTCAATGAATTATAAAACCAATAATGTCTCATTCAATTATTTTTTCTTAAAAATATTTATTTAATGAACAAACCGCATTGTAACAAAAATTTTAAATTATTAAATATGACTAAAAATCACAAGAATACCTCTACCACAAAAAGTCAACTTTATTTTTCTATATTCACATTTTTCACATAATAGCATTTATACTTTTAGACTAGGAATTGGCAAATTTCTTTGAGAAGCATAAGATAGTGGTATTTTAGGCTTTGTATGCCATGCAGTTTCTGTTAAAATGACTCAACTCTGCCATTGCCTCATGAAAGCAGCTGCAGACAATACATAAATGAATAAGCACTGCTTTTTTCAATAAAACTTTATTTACAAGACCAGATGGCCAGCTTGTGTTTGTTGACCCCTGTTTTATGTACGGCTGTTTGTATAATTTAGATGAAACAATTTGTTCAGTCATTCATGAACCAGCCTTCTAACTTTCTGAAGCTGTTTTGCATGTTTAATTATTTATTTTTCACTTATGGTTAGTTTCCTCCGATCTTTTTAACTATGATAGAATTATTGGAGCTAAAGCTCCCACAATGATTTGTTTTTAATAATGCAGTCAACTCAATGGATTTCCAATTTTAAAAAAAGAGTACACTTTTACAAAGGGCTTCAAGTATGATTCTTAAAACTATTTCTCTATAACCCCACATCATAGCAAATAGCTGTGATATTTTTCTATCTTGGTCTATGGGCTTACTTTTGGATGATTATGTTGATAGAAAAGGTGACATAGCAAGGGTAATTTTGAAGAAAAAAATGATCACCTCTAGTTCCATTAGTCCAACAGATATATTTCCAATTATGCAGTGCATATGTACTGCAATTATGTACTTATCTTTTAAAAATATTCTTTACATTTACTATAATGAACACATATGCTTTTATTTTTTTGGCCACACAGGTGGGATCTTAGTTCCTTGACCAGAGATCGAACCTGTGCCCCTTGCAGTGGAAGCACAGAGTTTTAACCACTGAACAGCTAGGAGGTCCCATGAACACACATCCTGAGCTATGTAAGTTTGTCCACAGTTTTGATTTTCTAAAGGAATTTCAAGCTGCTATTACTCTTTTCAGAGCAGCTCAATCTCCATTATTCTGAGGCAGCTTAATCCAACCTAGTTTTAAAAATTTATATATTGTCCCCTTATACTTTAAAAAAGCTTAAATGTACAGCAAAGTTGAAAGAATAGTATAATAAATAAGTACATACTCACTAGTTAGATTCAAAAATTGACAATATCTTACACATACACAAACACATTTTTTTTCTCAATCATTTGAAATTAAAGGACAGACATCATGATACCTGACTCCTAAATACTTCAGCATATATGTGAACAAGATTGTTTTCCTCCATAACCACAATACCATATCACACTTAAGACAACTAATAATAATCTCTAGTATCATCTAATATCTAGTCCATCTTCACATTTCTTCGATTGTTCCAAAAATGTCTTATATAGTTCTATTTGGAACCAGGATCCAATTAAGTTTTACATAGTGCATTTGTTAACATGCCTTTCAGTCTTCCTTAGTCTAGAAAAGAGTACCCTTACCTTTTGCACCATAGTATTGATTTTTTAAAATTTAATTTTTTAAATAATGTTATTTGGCTTTGGTTGTGCTGGATCTTAGTTGCAGTATTCGAGATCTTCATTGCAGCATGCAGGCTTTTAGCTGCGGCATGTGGCCTCTAGATCCCTGACCAGGGATTGAGCCCAAACCCCTGCACTGGGAGTGTGGAGTCCTAACCATTAGACTACCAAGAAAGTCCTGACATTGACTGTTTGAAGTGATCAGCATGATTGTCTTTATTCCACAGTCTGATTGTTGGTCAGATGGTTTTCTTATGATGTCATCTAGATTGTTTATCTCCTGGACTTCCCATACACTGTACACTATGTCTAAAAGTGAAATAGATGGAGGTTAAACCTAAAATGATACAAAATAGTTCATCATTTACACCTATCAACTTTGATTCATTAGACATCCTCTTATATATGAATATATGTTCTGTATGTCATGGTGGACAAGATCTGCTTTGGAATCAGAGAGGTTTTACACCTAGAGGCCTTGGGAAAGTTATTTCATTTCTTTGAGCCTCAGTCTCCCCATTTGTGAAAAGGGGAGTGATAGAAACTTCACAAATGTTTGCTTCCTCCCCCCAGCCTACAGGTTCTTCAGGATCTCACAAAGCACCACCAAAATAGATTATCTAAAGGCACATTTGAAGAGCTCACGTTTCCTAAGTAAGACAGCAGCAGCAAGACAGCAATCATTTCTGTGGAGACAGTATCATCATAATGCAATATTAGCTACTGTGATCTTCTATCATTTCCCTCCTGGAGAGTTATGACTATGGCATTGAGGATTTAAGACTTACAGCCTGAACACTACTTACTACAAATCTCTCACAAAGCTGCTGCAATAAATCTCATAGAGGAAAGTCATTGCATAAAAAATCCCCAACTCCAGGGAGCTGGCCATTTATTTTCCTAGAAAAGAAGGGCTGTGATGAGAGACACTCCATGCTCCTTTAACTCCATGGAACAGAACCCAACAAAGCATTCATCATGGAAAGTTGAGTGATGGGCCCGGTGAGACCAGCTGGGGAAGGAGGATGGAAACAGAAGTGCCCCCACCCAAGGCCTGCTCAGGGATTTCCTCTTAGCCTGGCACCTGGCTCTGGATAAAATCATCACAACTCAAAGTGTAGTTCCTGAAGACAAATTGCCTTCAGAGGCTTTGCTACTAAGTAATTGGTCTTAACCTGTGATCTACTCCACGGATTCATTTAGTCTTCATAGTGTTTAAACATGTTTTCATTTAGTTTGCTAATATTTAGAAATGGACAATTTCACAGAAAAAGATAAAATCTAGATTTCTGGCTCCTCCAAAGAAACAGAAATATCTGACAACTGTGGGTCACAGTCTTGTCTCCTTTGGACAGTGTGTGCATTCTCCCGTTTTCCACACTGCTTTTGGTTTAAACTTTACCTGCCCTGTAGCCAATGGAATTTGCAATGCTCATAATAATCCATCGCCTGGGAGTAGATTTGCTCACCCTCCACCTCTGTCTTTGTATTAGAAGTGTAAAATGGGCTTCCTTGGTGGCTCAGTGATAAAGACTCTTGCCTACCAATGCAAGGAAATATGGGTTTGATCCCTGATCCAGGAGGGTTCCACATGCCATGAAGCAATGAAGTCTGTGCTACAACTATTGAGCCTACGCTCTAGAGCCTGTGCTCCCCAATGAGAGAAGCCACTGCAATAAAAAGTCCATGAAATACTTCTAGAGAGTAGCCCCCACTTGGCACAACCAGGATAAAGCCCTTGCAGCAACGAAGATCCAGCATGGCTTAGGAAAAAAAAAAAAGGTATAAACCTAATGCACACAGTGCGATTATAGAGTGGAAGTGACAAATAGATTCAAAGGATTAGATCTCATAGACACAGTGCCTGAAGAACTATGGATGGAGGTTTATGACGTTATACAGGAGGCAGTGATCAAGACCATCCCCAAGAAAAAAAAATGCAAAAAGGCAAATCCTTGTCTGAGGAGGCCTTACAAATAGCTGAGAAAAGAAAAGAAGTGAAAGGCAAAGGAGAAAAGGAAAGATATACCCATTTAAATGCAGAGTTCCAAAGAATAGCAAGGGGAGAAAAGAAAGCCTTCCTCAGTGATCAATGCAAAGAAATAGAGGAAAACAATAAAATGGGAAAGACTAGAGATCTCTTCAAGAAAATTAGAGACACCAAAGGAACATTTCATCAAAGATGGGCTCAATAAAGGACAGAAATAGTATGGACCTAACAGAAGCAGAAGATACTACAAAGAGGTGGCAAGAATACATGGAAGAGCTATACAAAAAAGATCTTCATGACCCAGATAACCACAATGGTGTGATCACTCACCCAGAGCCAGACATCCTGGAATGCAAAGTCAAGTGGATCTTAGGAAGGATCACTATGAACAAAGCTAGTGGAGGTGAGGGAAATCCAGCTGAGCTATTTCAAATCCTGAGAGATGATGCTGTGAAAGTGCTGCACTCAATATGCCAGAAAATTTGGAAAACTCAGCAATGGCCATAGGACTGGAAAAGGTCAGTTTTCATTCCAATCCCAAAGAAAGGCAATGCCAAAGAATGTTCAAACTACTGCACAATAGCACTCATCTCACAAGATAGCAAAGGAATGCTCAAAATCCTCCAAGCCAGGCTTCAGCAATATGTGAACTGTGAAGCTCCAGATGTTCAAGCTGGTTTTAGAAAAGGCAGAGGAACCAGAGATCAAATTGCCAACATCCACTGGATCAACGAAAAAAGCAAGAGAGTTCCAGGAAAACATCTACTTTTGCTTTATTGACTACGCCAAAGCCTTTGAATGTGTCGATCACAACAAACTGTGAAAAATTCCTCAAGAGATGTGAATACCAGACCACCTTACCTGCCTCCTGAGAAATCTGTATGCAGGTCAAGAAGCAACAGTTAGAACTGGACATGGAACAATAGACTGGTTCCAAATTGGGAAAGGAGTATGTCAAGGCTGTATATTGTCACCCTGCTTATTTAACTTCTATGCAGAGTACATCATGTGAAATGCCAGACTGGAAGAAGCACAAACTGGACTCAAGATTGCCAGGGAAAATATCAATAACCTCAGATATGCAGATGACACCACCCTTATGGCAGAAAGTGAAGAGGAGCTAAAAAGCCTCTTGATGAAAGTGAAAGAGGAGAGTGACAAAACTGGCTTAAAGCTCAACATTCAGAAAATGAAGATCATGATGTCTGGTCCCATCACTTCAAGACAAATAGATGGGGAAATAATGGAAACAGTGACAGACTTCATTTTTTTGGACTCCAAAATCACTGCAAATGGTGACTGCAGCCATGAAATTAAAAGATGCTTTCTCCTTGGAAGAAAGGCTATGACCAACCTACACAGCATATTGAAGAGCAGAGAAATTATTTTGCTGACAAAGGTCCATCTAGTCAAGGTTATGGTTTTTCCAGTAGTCGTGTATGGATGTGAGAGTTGGACTGTGAAGAAAGCTGAGGGCTGAAGAATTGATACTTTTGAACTGTGGTGTTGGAGAAGACTCTTGAGAGTCCCATGGACTGCAAAAAAATTAAACCACTCAATCCTAAAGAAAATCAGTCCTGACTATTCATTGGAAAGACTGATTCTAAAGCTGAAACTCCAATACTTTGGCCACCTGATGCGAAGAACTGACTCCTTGGAAAAGACCCTGATGCTGGGAAAGATTGAAGGCAACAGGGGAAGGGGATGACAGAGAATGAGATGGTTGGATGGCATCACCGACTCGATGGACATGAGTTTGAGCAAGCTCTGGGAGTTGATGTGGACAGGGAAGCCTGGTGTGCTGCCGTCCATGGGGTCGCAAAGAGTTGGACACGACTGAGTGACTGAACTGAACTGAACTGAACTGAACTGAAAGCTCACAGATTAAAAAATACAACTGACTGATCCCTCTTAAACCATGACTTCCTATACATTCAGGAGATATTTCTAACAGGACACGGAGGCGGCTTGGTGTAAAGCAGAGAGTACTTAGCTTTGCTTAAGGAGAGACCTCAGCTCAAATCCCACCTCTCCCTTACACTGGGATATTTGTCAACTTGCTAAGTTCCTCTTGAAACTTTGCTCAAAATATGCTCATAGCAAAAGGGCTGTAATAGGATCTTTCACTTTGGGTGAGGACTAAGTATAGTAGTGGATATAAAATGCTTGACACCTTGGACATGCCACCTTCTGTGACTCAGGCTCTCTTGTTTCACTCTTTTTTAGGCTTCTTTGATTCATTTTTTTCTGTCTCCTTTGGAGGCATCCCTTCTCTGAACACTCCGTACATGGCAGGGTTCTTCAGGGTTCTATCGTTGATTATTGGGAAGTTTGGGGGTTTTAAGTGGACGTCACCCATTCCTTTTGCTTGACCATACAATAAAACTTTCTCTACTCCAGACTCCCATGTTTTGGTTTGTTTGGCCTCACTGTGCATTAGGTACATAAACCTTACCCTTCCCTCAGTTTAGGTTCTCTTGGCTCAGATGGTAAAGAATCCGCCAGCGATGCAGGAGGCCTGCTTCGATCCCTGGGTTGGGAAGATCCACTGGAGGAGGGCATGGCAATCCACTCTAGTATTCTTGCCTGGAGAAGCCCCATGGACAGAGGGGCCTGGCAGGCTACAGTCCATGGGGTTGCAAAGAGTCAGACATGACTGAGAGACTAAGCACATAGACACACAAACTGTTAAGTAGATTATAGCACAATATGACTTTTTGTTTTGCTTTATTTCACTTACCATTATGGGACTTCCCTGATGTCTCAGAGGGTAAAGAATCTACCCACAAGCAATGTTGGAGTCCCACCCCGGTACAATCCCTGGGTTGGGAAAACCCCCTGGAGAAGGGAATGGGTTGGAGGACATCACTGACTCAATGAACGTGAGTTTGAGCAAATTCTGGGAAATAGTACTTCTTGGCCTTTTGGCTGAGATCGCAGACGGTAAAGCGTCTGTCCACAATGTGGGAGACTCGGGTTCGATCCCTGGGTTGGGAAGATTCCTTGGAGAAGGAAATGGCAATCCACTCCAGTACTATTGCCTGGAAAATCCCATGGACAGAGGAGCCTGGTAGGCTACAGTTCATGGAGTTGCAAAGAGTCAGACATGACTGAGCGACTTCACGTTCACGTTCTGGGAAATAGTGAAGGACAGGGGAGTCTGGCATGCTGCAGTCCACACAGTCGCAGTCGCAAAGAGTCAGACACGACTTAGTGACTGAACAACAACATCATTACATAAACTTTTCTTTGTTGCAATACAGTCTTCAAGATAAATATTTAAGTGGAAGCACAGTATTCCATTGGATGAATCATTCCTTTAGTACTGAACATTTATGTTGTTCTAATTAGCGTATTAAAAAGCAGAGACATTACTTTGCCAACAAAGGTCTGTCTAGTCAAGGCTATGGGTTTTCCAGTGGTCATGTATGGATGTGAGAGTTGGACTGTGAAGAAAGCTGAGGGCTGAAGAATTGATACTTTTGAACTGTGGTGTTGGAGAAGACTCTTGAGAGTCCCTTGGACTACAAGGAGATCCAACTAGTCCATCCTAAAGGAAATCAGTCCTGGGTGTTCATTGGAAGGACTGATGCTAAAGCTGAAACTTCAATACTTTGGCCACCTCATGCGAAGAGTTGACTCATTGGAAAAGACCCTGATGCTGGGAGGGATTGGGGGCAGGAGGAGAAGGGGACGACAGAGGATGAGATGGCTGGATGGCATCACTGACTCGATGGACATGAGTCTGAGTGGACTCTGGGAGTTGGTGATGGACAGGGAGGCCTGGCATGCTGTGATTCATGGGGTCTCAAAGAGTCGGACATTACTGAGCGACTGAACTGAACTGAAGTTTGAAAGACTAGAATACCAAGGATGCTTTCTTTTACCTGGTATTTTCCTGTTTTGGGATTATTTCTCAGCTTGGAAAAAAGAATCATTAAGGAGCAGCCTCAAGTGGGGTTAGACCATAGAAGAAAAGTCCTACAATCAGGAGGGGTTTTTTTCTTCTTCTTTTTGAGACTTACAAACAATTTAGTGTACAATTTAAAATCTCAACTATCTGGCCATAGGAAATGAAACTTTGGTCTAAAGTCAGATTCCAGGAACACACAGGAGAGTTTGTAAACCTAGTAAAATCCTAGTTGAGCTATTCTCTTAGTCTCTTCACAAGCACCACAAATCCTGTTCTTTTCTTTTCCTTGATTGAAGTGGCTGCAACATGAGAGAGTTCACTAGCCAAGTTTATGACTCCAGTGGAAATGGCCTGGCTTCCTGGATCAAGCCTTCTAGCCAGTCATTCCCACTGTTATCTCTGATCCATAATTGTAAAAGCAATAAACTTCTGACCTACAGAACTGTGAGCTAACAAACGGGTGTTGCTTTAAGCTATTGAGTTTGAGTTAATTTGTTACACAGCGATAGAAAATGTATACACCTACTTTCCTCTTTCTTTACTCAGGAAAATACTTCGTTGCTATTCAGTCAGTATCCCATGGACTGCAGCACACCAGGCTCCTCCGTTCTCCACTGTCTCCCAGAGTTTGTTCAAACTCATGTCCATTGAGTAGATAATGCTATCTAATCATCTCATCTTCTGCTGCCCCCTTCTCCTTTTGCCTTCAATCTTTCCCAGCATCAGGGTCTGTTCCAAGAGTTGGGTCTTTGCATCAGGTGACCAAAGTATTGGAGCTTCAGCTTCAGTAGCAGTCCTTCCAGTGAATATTCAGGGTTGATTTTCTTTAGGATTGACTGGTTTGATCTCCTTGCTATCCAAGGACTCTCAAGAGTCTTCTCCAGAACCACAATTTAAAAGCATCAATTCTTCAGTACTCAGTCTTCTTTATGGTCCAACTCTCACATCTGTACATGACTCCTGGAACAGCGTTGACTATTTGGACCTTTGTCGGCAAAGTGATGTCTCTACTTTTTAATACACTGTCTAGGTTTGTCATGGCTTTCTTTCCAAGAAGCAAGCATCTTTTAATTTCATGGCTGCTGTTACCATCTGCATTGATTTTGGAGCCCAAGAAAATAAAATCTGTAACTGCTTCCATTTTTTTCCCCCTTCTATTAGCGGTGAAGTGATGGGACCAGATGCCATAATCTTCATTATTTGAATGCTGAGTTTTAACCCAGCTTTTTCACTCTTCTCTTCCACTCTCATCAAGAGGTTCTTTAGTTCCTCTTCATTTTCTGTCATTAGACAGAAAAGCCATACAAAAAAGGGACCCCGATAACCACAATGATGTGGTCAAGCCACCTGGAGCTGGACATTCTGGAGTGTGCAATCAAGTGGGCCTTAGGAAGCATTCTACGAACAAAGCTAGTGGAGGTGACAGAATTCTAGCTGAGCTATTTAAAATCCTAAAAGATGGATGCTGTTAAAGTGTTGCACTCAATATATCAGAAAATTTGGAAGACTCAGCAGTGGCCACAGGGCTGGAAAAGGTCAGTTTTCTTTCCAATCCCAAAGAAGGGCAAATGCCAAAGAATGTTCAGACTACTGCACAATTGTGCTCATTTCACAGGCTAGCAAAGTCATGCTCAGAATCCTTCAAGTTAGGCTTCAGGAGTACCTGAATCGAGAACTTCAGATGTACAAGCTGGGTTTCAAAGAGGCAGAGGAACCAGAGATCAAATTGCCAAAACATTTGTAGGATCATGGAGAAGGCAAGGGAATTCCAGAAAAACATCTTTTTCAGCTTCATTGACTATGCTAAAGCCTTTGATTGTGTGGATCACGAAAAACAGTGGAAAATTCTTGAAGAGTTGGGAGTACCAGACCACCTTACCTATCTCCCAAGAAACCTGTACATGCATCAAGAAGCAACAGTTAGAATTAGACGTGGAATAACTGACTGATTCAAAATTGGGAAAGGAATATGACAAGGCTGTATATTGTCACCCTGCTTATTTAACTTCTGTGCAGAATACATCATGTGAAATGCTGGGCTGGATGAATCACAAGCTGGAATAAATATTGCCAGGAGAAGTATCAACAATCTCAGATATGAAGATGCTAGGAGACTACTATAAGACCCACTACTTAGCAGTGCACTTTCCTGGAAGCCAGGCTTCAGCAGTAATGCTCACAATTCTCCAAGCCAGGCTTCAGCAATATGTGAACCACTAACTTCCAGGTGTTCAAGCTGGTTTTAGAAAAGGCAGAGGAACCAGAGATCAAATTGCCAACATCCGTTGGATCATGGAAAAAGCAAGAGAGTTCCAGAAAAACATCTATTTCTGCTTTATGGACTATGCCAAAGCCTTTGACTGTGTGGATCACAATAAAATGTGGAAAATTCTGAAAGAGATGAGAATACCAGACCACCTCATCTGCCTCTTGAGAAACCTGTATGCAGGTCAGGAAGCAACAGTTAGAACTGGGCATGGAACAACAGACTGGTTCCAAATAGGAAAAGGAGTACGTCAAGGCTGTATATTGTCACCCTGCTTATTTAACTTATATGCAGCGTACGTCATGAGAAATGTTGGGCTGGATGAAGCACAAGCTGGAATCAAGATTGCCAGGAGAGAGATCAATAACCTCAGATATGCAGATGACACCACCCTGATGGCAGAAAGTGAAGAACTAAAGAGCCTCTTGCTGAAAGTGAAAGAGGAGAGTGAAAAAGTTGGCTTAAAGCTCAACATTCAGAAAACTAAGATCATGGCATCCGGTCCCATCGCTTCATGGGAAATAGATGAGGAAACAATGGAAACAGTGGTTGACTTTATTTTTGGGGGCTCCAAAATCACTGCAGATGGTGACTGCAGCCATGAAATTAAAAGACGCTTACTCCTTGGAAGGGAAGTTATGACCAACCTAGATAGCACATTAAAAAGCAGAGACGTTACTTTGCTGACAAAGGTCTGTCTAGTCAAGGAGAAGAGGACAACAGAGGATGAGATAGTTGGATGGCATCAGCGACTCAATGGACATGGGTTTGGGTGGACTCCGGGAGTTGGTGATGGACAGGGAGGCCTGGCGTGCTGCGGTTCATGGGGTCACAAAGAGTCGTACACAACTGAGCCCCTGAACTGAACTGAACTTCCTGGAAAAAAAAAAAAAAAAGGCTTCTCCAGAACAGAGCAGCCATACTGCCCTCTGGTGTAAATCTCGGGTAAAACAGGCATATATAAGTAGAACTTTTCTCTTCGAAAGAATCTGTCCTGGTCATGATTAATAAAGCCATGGAAATATTGATGCCAACCTAGCATAGGAGTGTGCACTTTACAGTAAAGCAGATCCAACTGAATAGCCCCACCACATCCAAAGTTCCATAATGAAAAACCTAATTCACACAATAACATATTAACAGGATAAGGAAAAGGGACAGCTTATCAAAGGCTCACATCTTCCCCCTGTGGGGTCTGTGGTCCAGAGAGGCATGCCTGGAAGCACTCCAACTCTACCCAGCAGTCTGCCCCCTGGAACTCCAGACCCGTGTATGCTGTTTGATACCTCCCTCCCTCCCCCATCCAAATAAAAGCTCCTGAAGAAAAAGGCTGGCTTTCTCCCTAGTTAGTTCAGTTCAGTTCAGTCGCTCAGTTGTGTCCGACTCTTTGCGACCCCATGACTCATAGCACGCCAGGCCTCCCTGTCCATCACCAACTCTCGGAGTTCACTCAAACTCATGTCCGTCGAGTCGGTGGTGCCATCCAGCCATTTCATCCTCTGTCGTCCCCTTCTCCTACTGCCCCCAATCCCTCCCAGCATCAGGGTCTTTAACAATGAGTCAACTCTTTGCGTGAAGTGGCCAAAGTATTGGAGTTTCAGCTTTAGCATCAGTCCTTCCAGGGAACACCCAGGATTGATCTCCCTTAGGATGGACTGGTTGGATCTCCTTGCAGTCCTAGGGACTCTCAAGAGTCTTCTCCAACACCACCATTCAAAAGCATCAATTCCTTGGCGCTCAGCTTTCTTCACAGTCCAACTCTCACATCCATACATGACCACTGGAAAACCCATAGCCTTGACTAGACGGACCTTTGTTGGCAAAGTAATGTCTCTGCTTTTCAATATACTATCTAGGTTGGTCATAACTTTCCTTCCAAGGAGTAAGTGTCTTTTAATTTCATGGCTGCAATCACCATCTGCAGTGATTTTGGAGCCCAAAAATAAAGTCTGACACTGTTTCCCCATCTATTTGCTACGAAGTGATGGGACCAGATGCCATGATCTTAGTTTTCTGAATGTTGAGCTTTAAGCCAACTTTTTCACTCTCCTCTTTCACTTTCAACAAGAGGCTTTTTAGTTCCTCTTCACTTTCTGCCATAAGGGTGGTGTCATCTGCATATCTGAGGTTATTCATATTTCTCCTGGCAATCTTGATTCCAGCTTGTGCTTTATCCAGCCCAGCGTTTCTCATGATGTACTCTGCATATAAGTTAAATAAGTAGGGTGACAAGATACAGCCTTGACATACTCCTTTTCCTATTTGGAACCATTCTGTTGTTCCATGCCCAGTTCTAACTGTTGCTTCCTGACCTATATATAGGTTTCTCAAGAGGCAGGTCAGGTGGTCTGGTATTCCCATCTCTTTCAGAATTTTCCACATTTTATTGTGATCCACACAGTCAAAGGCTTTGGCATAGTCCATAAAGCAGGAATAGATGTTTTTCTGGAACTCTCTTGCTTTTTCCATGATTCAGCAGATGTTGGCAATTTGATCTCTGGTTCCTCTGCCTTTTCTAAAACCAGCTTGAACATCAGGGAGTTCACGGTTCACGTATTGCTGAAGCCTGGCTTGGAGAATTTTGAGCATTACTTTACTATCGTGTGAGAGGAGTGCAATTGTGCAGTAGTTTGACCATTCTTTGGCATGACCTTTCTTTGTGATTGGAATGAAAACTGACCTTTTCCAGTCCTGTGGCCACTGCTGATTTTTCCAAATTTGCTGGCATATTGAGTGCAGTACTTTCACAGCATCATCTCTCAAGATTTGAAATAGCTCAACTGGAATTCCATCACCTCCACTAGCTTTGTTCGTTGTGATGCTTTCTAAGGCCCACTTGACTTCACATTCCAGGATGTCTGGCTCTAGGTGAGTGATCACACCATTGTGATTATGTGGGTCGTGAAGCTCTTTTTTGTACAGTTCTGTGTATTCTTGCCACCTGTTCTTAATATGTTCTGCTTCTGTTAGGTCCATTCAATTTCTGTCCTTTATTGAGCCCATCCTTGCCTGAAATGTTCCCTTGGTATCTCTAATTTTCTTGAAGAGATCTCTAGTCTTTCCCATTCTGTTGTTTTCCTCTTTTTCTTTGCATTGATCGTTGAGGAAGGCTTTCTTATGTCTTCTTGCTATTCTTTGGAACTCTGCATTCAGATGCTTATATCTTTCCTTCTCTCCTTTGCTTTTTGCTTCTCTTCTTTTCTCAGCTATTTGTAAGGCCTCCTCAGACAGCCATTTTGCTTTTTTGCATTTCTTTTCCATGGGGATGGCCTTGATCCCTGTCTCCTGTACAATGTCAGGAACCTCAGTCCATAGTTCATCAGGCACTCTGTCTATCAGATCTAGTCCTTTAAATCTATTTCTCACTTCCACTGTATCATCATAAGGGATTTGATTTAGGTCATATCTGAATGGTCTGTTGGTTTTCCCCACATTCTTCAATTTAAGTCTGAATTTGGCAATAAGGAGTTCATGATCTGAGCCACAGTCAGCTCCTGGTCTTGTTTTTGCTGACTGTATAGAGCTTCTCCATCTTTGGCCACAAAGAATAAAATCAATCTGAATTCAGTGTTGACCATCTGGTGGTATCCATGTGTAGAGTCTTCTTTTGTGTTGTTGGAAGAAAGCGTTTGTTATGACCAGTGTGTTCTCTTGGCAAAACTCTATTAGCCTTTGCCCTGCTTCATTCCGTACTCCAAGGCCACATTTGCCTGTTACTCCAGGTGTTTCTTGACTTCCTACTTTTGCATTCCAATCTCCTATAATAAAAAGTACATCTCCCTAGTTAATCACCTTTCAAATCCTCTCAGGCTTATTCTAAGTGAGGAGAATGCCCTTCCCCCACACTCCACTCAGACTGTGCTCTTCTCTGTAATCCAGGCATGTTCAAGCACATTTGACCTTAGTAGACCAAGAACCTCATAGACCAGGAGGGCACTACAGCTGTATCTTCGAAACTGCTGAGGTTTCCTTTATTCACCTTTGTGCTGGGTGGTGGCATGAGAAACTCCGTCTCCGTGCATCAGTGCAGAATCGAATGTCAGAGACAGAGTTTTGGGTGAAGTAGAAAAGAATAGTTTTATTGCTTTGCCAGGCAAAGGGGGATACTGTTGGCTCCTGCCCTTTAAACTGTGTGGTAGGTTTGGCTGAGGAGTTTAATACTAATAGCTCAAGGGCAGAGCTGCTAATAGGGGTCAGGGTGTGTGCAGGGCCTGCACTGCTTTAATCCAGCCTCAGGTGGTCTCCTAATGAGCTTCTTAAGGTTATCAAGCTGTGACCTTCTCTGGAATGAAGTTCCAGAGTTTCCATTTGTTGTGGGTTTTAGTTCTGTAAAGAGCTCAAAGATACTGTGTGTATCCCTTGAGGTGGAACCAGAACAGGCCCCAAGTCTGCATTGTGGTTTGTTGGCTGCTCCTCCCAAATCTCTGCATCTCCTCCCTTCTCTGATTAGCAACTGGTGGAAAGGTTTCCATGCCCAGGAACCCCACAGAGTCCTGCTTGGTTTCAGTGGGCCCTGAACCTACTATTGTTAACAAGGATTTCAAGAAGGTGCAAAGGCGATATGCTTCTGGGCCAATGAAAGTGCACTTCTGCTCCAGATTCATTGAAATGCATTTTAATAGAATCTAAAGTCAGGGTAGAGGAAACCAGGTTCTTTTGTATTTCAACCTCATAACCATTTTGTGCGGTAGATACTGTTAACTTTTTATAGATGAGACTTGAATGTTGAGTGACTTATCCAAGGTCACAGTCGATAAGCTGTGGAATTGAAATTCAATCTGATTTTAAAAAAAATCTATATGTGGTGTTATGATTGATTTTAATATAAACTTTTAATTTTAGCATAATTTTAGATTTACAGAAAGACTGTGAAGATAATACAGAGCTCCCATATACCCCACATCCAGTTTCTCCTATAATTAATATTATCCATTAGTATGATACATTTGTCACTATTAATAAACCAGTAATGGCACATTGTTAAGAACTAAAGTCTATGGTTCGTCCAGATTTACTCAGTTTTCCCCTGATGACTTTTCACCTGTTTCAGGGTCCCATCCAGGATACCGCAGTATTTTTAATTTTGTTGTTCAGTTGCTCAGTCATGTCAACTCTTTGCGACCCCATGGACTGCAGCATGCCAAGCTTCTCTGTCCTTCACCACCTCCCAGAGCTTGCTCAAACTCATGTCCATTGAGTCGGTGATGCAATCCAACCATCTCATCCTCTGTCGTCCCCTTCTCCTCCTGCCTTCAATCTTAATAGGTCTACTTAAGATTGTCTTGATTGTGGCAGTTTGTCAGACTTTATCACTTAAGTGTGGAATCCAAAAAATTTTTTGGATTAAACAATGGATAGATATAACAAAACAGAAGCAGACTCACAGATATAGAGAACAAACTAGTAGCTGCCGATGGGGAAAGGTGGGGAGAGACAAGGGTAGGGAGACAAGACAAGGGGTACAAACTATTATGTATAAAATAAATAAACTATGAGGATATGTTGTACAGCACAGGAAATATAACCAATATTTTGCAACTTTAAATGGAGTATAATCTCTAAAAATTTTGACTCTTTATGTTGTATACCTGAAACTAATATAATATTGTAACTCAATAGTATATTAATTAAAAAATTGAAAACACAAATGACTCTTAAAAATATGGAATAAATATATGAAGATTTTATTTAACTTACTCATTAGTGAGGGAGCCAGTAAGATCATAAAACTGGTTTTGAAGAGTAATTTCCCTGGTGGTACAGTGGCTAAGACTCTGTGTTCTCAATGCAGGGGGCCCAGGTCAGGGAACTCGATTTCATGTGGTGCAACTAAGAGTTCATGTGCTGAAACAAAAAGATCTCGAATGCTGCAACTAAGCACCGATGAAGACAAATAAATGAATATTGGAAAAAAAAAAACAGTATTTGAGGAACAAGATATTTGTAGACAATTTTAAAAAGGAACGTCAAAATAAGATCACTGGATTAGACACTAACCTGATTTAATGCCCTATAGAGCAGCAAAAACTATAACCTTTGAGGTTATCATATCTACCAGTCAGAAATCATTTGCATCTCTGCTAGCCACAAATCTATAAGTCAACTGCAATGTTGCCAAGTCTGAGCCTTAATTAATAGTAAAAATAGCAAAGTCATAGAATGATGCCTTCGCATGAGAAATTAAATAATTGTTGGATAGGTCTGTTAAACAGTATTCAGTACGGCATTGAAAGGACACGTGCACTTAAACTTATTTATTAACTTATGCTCGGTTTATTTTTCTTAACAATTATCCAGCGTCTTCTCCTGTGGAACTGTAGGAAACGGCAGGAAAGTATCTTTGCCAGCCTACGTAGGCCTAGTGGCCTCCCCACAGAATCCACTCTGGTTTCGCTCCAGGAAACAGAAGGTCCTTCCTGGTGGAGAATTAGTCTCCAGTCTAGGGAGACAGACTTCCCTGGTGGCTCAGACGGTAGAGCGTCTGTCTGCAATGCGGGAGACCCGGGATTGAGCCTTGGGTTGGAAAGATCCCCTGGAGAAGAAAATGGCAATCCACTCCAGTACTATTGCCTGGAAAATCCCATGGACAGAGGAGCCTGGTAGGCTACAGTCTATGCGGTGGCAGAGTCGGACACGACTGAGCGACTTCACTCACTCACTAGGGAGACAGAAGGTTGCAAATGGAGGCCAGAAACAGCCCTGGGGGCTTAACACTTGTTTTCTTCTCACAGCACCATTTCCTGGCACTGTTGGCCACAAAATATTAAACCTGATCAATTCATAGCAACACCCCTTTCTTGATTATGGGGAGACAATGAGCCTTGGCAAAGTGGACAGAAGTGGATTTCACTCCAGAAAGTAAAACACTCTACACAGCTTCCAAATTTTAACACCACATAATAGTACTCATTTTTCTTTAATGCCTCTTAGATTGAGTGCTGAGGGCAGGACTTTACATTCTTCACAGCCTCTGGCTTTGGGCCTGGATTAGTGCAGGTGCTCTGTAAAAAGCAGCTGTGTGAAGAAGAATTTACAATTTGGGGATTTTGTAAAATATGGGATCACACAGGAGAAAGTGTTTTGAGACGCCTACACCAAAGACTTGCTATTTATGAGGCCTTGCTGTGAGAGGGTGTCTTGAGGACACAGTATTCCCAAAGAAGTACTTTCCAAAAACACAAGAATGCCATTTTTTTTTAATGCAACCCAGATGGCGATACCTAATAATAATAATAATGCGATTTTTAAAAAAAGATCCTAGGCCTGACTTTAGATTATAAATTGGCTCGTTATCAGGAAAAAATACTTACTGAAACACGGCCATGATCAATGGATCCACATAAGCCTGCTGCAAAAATCAGGCAGTTATTTGTACATGTGGGATTTGGTACATAGCTTCTCAACAGAGATAATTTTGTTCCAGGATGAGCACCAGGGACAGGAAATTGGACAGGGGTCCTGGTCTGATCATCTGGAAAATAGGGCTAATTGGGATGCTTCCCTTGGAGGTTTGCTTTACTAAGATTTGATTGGGAGTTCAGAAAGCATTGAATCAAAGACTCTTCAGCACTGTGCCCAGCCTTATTATTTAAATATAAAACCTCTGTTTTTCAAGGCTGTTTTTGTTTTTCTGTTACATTAAGGCTTTCCTAGGAACTTGTCTGCATTCAACTCACTGTGCCTCTACTTCCTTCTTCAGAAGCATCTTAAATATTATTTAACATATACTTATTATAGCATATACTTAAATATTATTTAGCATATTATTTAGAATATACTGCCTTTGTCCAACACTCCTTTCCCTGAGACTCAACTCATTCTAATAGGTTTGTTTTATCTGTCATTAAAATACTGACTTCCTCCAGTTGCTAGTACCTCTTTTTTGGTCCTTTAATTGTTCTCCTCAACCGTGAGTCAGCAGCTGGACTTGATGGTCAGAGCTCTCATGGAGAAAAGAAATTTTCTCTGGGTTCCAGCCTTATGTGATGTGTGCGTTCTTGGCTCAGAGGGGCTCAGTGTTGGGCTGCACTCAAGGTGAGAGTGAGGTTTTCTTTAGAAGGAAAAAAGCACTACCTCAGGCTCCCACCTGTGAAGCACGGTGGAGGGGCAGAATGTAGGGATGTTGTTGCAGTCTGGGGCAGGGGACAATCCTAGAGTCTGCCAATATTAATAAGAGCTAGCTGTCAACAGCTATTCTATTTAGAAAATGGCTATCAATTGCTATTACTAGTACATTCGCTCCATTCTGCATTAATTTGTCTCCAGGAACATAACCAGCACAAACATTCACGGCTTCCTATGGTCCACCAGCGGATTTCGGGTCAGTCTCAGTAAAAGGTGCCTTATGGGAAGATGCCTCCTGAAGCACTTGGACGTGTCTTTTCTCTGGTCCTCTCCAGGGTCAGTCTCCATCCTGATTGCCTGCTCTATCCTTGACTATCAATATCTGATAGCCTAATTTTATTGCTGAGTCAGACAATCCGTTTTAATTGCCCATTTCCACCTCCAACTGTGCCTCTGTCTCGCAGGAGGGAAAAATCTCTCTCTTAGGCATTGGTGCCTGCTCATCCCCCTGGATCAGATGCCCAGGGTGGCAATGCAGGCCACCCAGAGCAGCTGTCCTCAGCCTTTTTTTGGCACCAGCGACCAATTGCGTGGAAGACAATTTTTCCGCGGACCTGGGGTCGGGCCGGTGGTTTCGGAATGATTTACGTGCATTACATTTATTGTGTGCACTTTATTTCTCATCTAATGCTGCCGATGATCTGACAGGAGTTTCGGGACTCCTGACCTAGAGGATCTCTTACAACTCCTGAGCCTCCAGGTTCTCCATTTTCCTGGGCTGTACTGGGGAAGATGAAGGTTTTGTTCGTATGCTGAGCCTCTGCCACTAGCTTCCTGCCCACCTTCAGTGTGTTCTCTTCTAGAAGCTGGCCAGTGCTGTGTCCAGGTCCCTTTTTTTGGTCCCTCCAAACTCATTCTTCCTTATGTTCCTTCTTGTCTTGGGAGGTGGGTCTGTTTGGACCCCATCAAATGGTTCCTTTGCTTCCTGGCTTCCAGCTGGTCTAGCGGTGAGATGACTGCAGGAGACCTGGGCAGGTCAGAACGTTTATTCCCCTGGTGCTCTCTTTGTGGGATTCCTCAGGTTCTCTCTGATGGAAGGTCAGAGCACCTCCCAAGGGGGCCCTCTCCGCACGGTTCTGAGTTCTGCTAAGCACTCCCTCCCTCAACCCTAGATATATGATAGATTAAATTATTGGCCCGAATTCTTTGTCCTTCCTAGTAGCCACACTTTTTGCCTGGATATGACTTTGCAGCTACTCTCATAAAGGGAGGGGGCGGTGGCGGGGTGTATACTTCTCCTTGCCCTTGGGCTTAGGTCTGTGACTCACTCTGGTCAGTGGAATGTGAATGAAACCAATTGTTTACACCAGTTTCAAGCCCAGGCCTTTAGAAGCGTCCTGTGTTTCTGTGTGCCTTTTTGTGCCTCTGCCAGCTCCGTGAGAAGAGCCCCCCTGGGCACTGCTGCCTTCCTCAGTCTGGGCTGTAGAATGAACCTATGTGGAGCAGCCCAGACCTTTATCTGCAGAGGAGGCTAGCCCAGCTGGACACCAGCTTGAGGCAGAGCTCCCAGCTGAGCCAGCTGACCTCTAGTAAGCCCGCAGCCTGGGAGAAGCACATGCTTATTGCTGCATTTCACTGAGATTGTGTGATAAAGGGTAGCAACACCCTACTGCTACTAGCACCAGGGTTCTGCTCTTATACCACAAATACTCCCTTTATTAAGCCCTTGGGGAGCCACCCTAATTTGAGTGTCATCTGTTTCCTGCAGTGACACCAAGTGAATGACTTAGGCACCAGCCTAGTTCTTCCCCAACATTATATTACGTTGCCAGCAAGCTCAAAATATGACTTTTGATACCAGCGGCCCTTCTTCTCTTTCCCATTTGCTACTCAACGTTCTCCTGAAAGCCTGTTCTTAGAAGCTAATAATGACATTTAATTCTTTTTATGTATTATTGAAATTTTCAGTTTTTCATTTGGAAAAATTTTGGAACATATAGACAAGTAGAGATATCATCAAAAACCTCCAGGTACTCATGACCCACTTTTAACAATGATTGACATTTTGTCAATCTTATTTAATCTCTTCCTCTCCTGTTTATTTTCTAAACTTAATGACCTTTCAATTTCAAGAGGGAATCATAGCTCTACTCTTCTTTTCTTTTAAACATTAATCTTTATTGGAGTATATTTGCTCTACAATGTTGTCTCAGTTTCGACTGTACAGCAAAGTGAATCAGTTATACACAGACATATATTCACTCTTTTTCAGATTTTCTTCCCATTTAGGTCACCACAGAGCACTGAGTAGAGTTCTCTGAGCTCTCCAGTAGGTTCTCATTGAGTGAAGTGAGTGAAGTAGCTCAGTTGTGTCCGCCTCTTTGTGACCCCATGGACTGCAGCCTACCAGGCTCCTCCATCCATGGGATTTTCCAGGCAAGAGTACTGGAGCGGGGTGCCATTGCCTTCTCCAAGGTTCTCATCAGTTATCTATTTTATGCATAGCATCCTACCCACACTGCCCTCCCCCCAAACTCCTTAGCTCTAATCTTCTATGATTTCTGTGCAGCAGTCACTACTATGGCTCACCCTTCTTTTCTCTGCCCTTGCTATCTGTCTCCTGAGTTTCCTTTAATCTTCTGTGTCTGTTCTCAGTTTCCTGTTTTTGATTTCTGACTTGGCTCTCAAATGTTGGGATTCCCAGGGGACTTGTCCTATCCATCACCTATTTTCCTTCTCTCTGTGCTCTCTCCCTGGGGGAGGGTCTCCTGCACACTCATGGCTTAATCCGTGAGCCTGTTCTGTGTTTCTGGGCTCTACTTTCTGTCTGTCCACTAAGTGTCTTCACTTGGATGTTGTATGTACGTCACAAACCAAACCCAGCAACTTCTCAAAGCTTCTCCACCTCTTCTTCTGGGTTCCCCATCCCTTTTTGGGCCTTTTATAGTGCCCTGTCACATAACCAGATGTATTATTCCTTTCTTTGATGCAGACCTGACCAATGTGTTCCTCTAAGTGCTAGCATCATTATTCTAAAGCACATCATGCTAACACCATCTCAGCTTGGAAATCTTCTATGGCTCTGTTCAGAATATATTGTAAACATTTTGGTGTGATATTGAAGCCTCTCCACCCATCTCCTTCTAATCTCAACTTCCATACCCTGTCCTCCAAACATATGGCCCTGCTTGTTTCCTTGTAATGCACTACATACTTTGATGTGGCCTGGCCTCATGCTCATCACTCTTTTATTTTTTAAGATTAAAAACAATGTGGCTCTGTTTCTCAAACGCTAATTTCAAAGTGACCCCCTTCCGTCATTCTTGAATCACCCTTGCTCTTCTGAGATTCTTGCTGACATTTGAATTTGCTGTTCCTGCCAAAGGAAACAGTCAACATGGTATTTTTTTGAGCAGCCTCCTTAGAGCTGCTCTTTTCAAATGGGACCGACTTACCATGGCAATGAGATATTGTCTCCATAGAAATACTGGCCGTGTAAAGTTTCTGACTCTCTGTAGGACTTTGATTCCTGCCCGCCAAGGCAGGAATGGTATGCTACTCATCTCTTTAAGTATCCACAGTGCCTGGCATACAGGAAATGGTAAGTGTTTGTTTGAATTGCCGCTAAGTTAGCATTGGGATGAGGAAGTAAGATCTGGAGAGGGCACACATGTTGACAGCCAATTGCAGAGAGAGCTGCCAAACACATAATCTATGAGCTGAGAGGCTGGGGTCACGCCATTCCCTGCAGTGAGGGCCTCTAAGCCTGTCAGATGTCAATTGCGTTTGCAAAGCTAGGAGTTCAGGTGGAAGGTTGGATTTTTCTTCATTAAACTTGTCATTCCCCAAGGTGGGGCTCTGACAGGCACCCAGTGAGACGTCAAGCTGAGACAGCTGTTGCCAAACCTGGCGAAGGCATTCCAGACAGCTGCCTAAGACTTCATGGGCAACATTCTTTTCTTCTTAAAGGACATCAAAACGCTTAACAAATATATAGGTTCGCAAAGAGTCGGACACAACTGAAGTGACTTAGCAGACACACATGCCTGATGGAGACAGAATTGTATCTGAGTCAGATCACGTGGATTAGAGTCTTGACTCTGATTGTTAGCTCTGTAACTAAAGAAATTATATCACCCCTCTGAGCCTCATTTTCCTTATTCATAACACTGGTTGCTGTGAAGACTGAATGACATAATGTATATGTACATGTTTTATAAGTTGTTGGTCACTGTTCAAATATGAGGTAAAATTAGAATTAAAATTATGTTTAGTCTTCATGTCATGCACACACAATAAATATAGAATGGTTAAATTGATACATATTTGCCCACTGTGTATTATATGTCCAGCTCACTATTTGGAACTGTGATAAACACAGAAGTTTATGTAAGTCAGTTTTCTGACTTTAAGAAATTTATAATCTAGTTGGGAGAAGAGACCAGTTTATTTCTCCCCTTGTTTCTACACAGGGGAAGGCATTTCTACTCTACTACAGAGGGAGACCATTTCTATTTCTTTTCTCATTCTTCCTAAGAGAGGGAGAGTAACCTACAATGTTGGTAAACTTGGGCAAAGGTACTAAGTGTGGTGGCTCAGCACTTTTTTCCCCTTCTCCCTTCTGAACTAGTAGATTACTGGGAATTCATACTGTCTTTACTGTTTGCCACAGTGTAATGTTTCAGGAGGTAGAGTCTGGGTGAGAGCAGAGCCTGTCCAGATTTCTTTGTGATTGGATGAGCAGGTTAAGTTCTGGGGGAGAGTGTTAGAAAGTACATTGTACCTTGGCATGTAATACCAGTTCTTAGCCTTGATTCCATCCTAAAGTATGTTTCTTTATTTAAAACCTTGACATTTAAATCTCCTCCCAATTGTGGGGAAGCACCAGCCACTCACAGTTAGGGTTTGAACCTATCCCAAGATTGAACTACCTCTCCAGGCTTAGATGATTTATTTATTTGTTTTTTTGTTTTGGGTTGTGATGAGTCTTTGTTGCTGTGCGTGAGCTTTCTCTGGTTGCAGACTTCCGGGGCTACCATCTAGTTGTGGTGTGCGTGCTTCTCATCGCAGTGGCTTTTCTTGTTGTGAGCACTGGCTCTAGGACACGTGGGCTCAGTAGTTGCGGCACACGGCCTTAGTTGCTCCATGGCATGGGAAATCTTCTCGGACCAAGGATTGAACCTGTGTGCCTTGCACTGGCAGGCTGATTCCTACCCACTGTACCACAAGGGAAGTTCCTAGATTTTTAAAATTAGCCCAATGCCTTAGGAATTCTGGACATCTTTCCAGTTGGGCTTGCCACTCCAAGTCCTACAGAACAGTTCAGAATGTCCTCCAAATCTGATTCTCTTCTGCATGACTCATCAATGTGAGTTGATAGGGTGCTTCTCTATCTTGGGCTTCAAACACTGTTAGGTGTGGCTTTCTTTCTGTTTACCCTACTTGGGGTTTATTGAGAGTCTTGGATCTGTCACTTAATGTTTTCCACCAAATTTGGGAAGTTTATGGTCATCATCTTTCAGTATTTTTTCCTGTCCTGTATCGGTATCAGTCATGGTTCCAGCAGAGAAACAGTAGGATATATCATAAGATATGTATCCAATAGGATATGGGTGTGTAAAACCTTCTTATTGCAAGGAATATTGCCTTCCATCACTGTGGGGGCTAATGAGGCAAGTCTGAAACTTAGAGGACAGGCTGTCAGGAAGGGCAGACTGGGGCTTCTGGGGCAGGAATTGATGCTGAAATCCACAGATGAAATAAATATCTTTTTTTCCCCCCTCAGGGAATCCTCAGCTCTGTTCTTAAAACTTTTTAACTGATTGGCTAAGATTCACCAAGATTACTCAGGAAAATATCCTTTATGTAAGTGAGTGAAGTTGCTCAGTCATGTCCGACTCTTTGTGACCCCATGGACTATAGCCTACAAGGCTCCTCCCTCCATGGGATTCTCCAGGCAAGAGTACTGGTGTGGGTTGCAGTTTTCTTCTCCAGGTGATCTTCCCAACCCAAGGATCGAACCTGGGTCTCCCACATTCCAGGCAGACGCTTTAACCTCTGAGCCACCTAGAAAAGTCAACTGATTATAGATGGTAGTAGTAGTGATGGTAGTGAAGTCACTTGGTTGTGTCCGACTCTTTGTGACCCCATGAACTGTAGCCTACCAGGTTCCTCCATCCATGGGATTTTCCAGGCAAGAGTATTAGAGTGGGTTGCCATTGCCTTCTCTAGGGGATCTTCCCGACCCAGGGATCGAATCCGGGTCTCCCGCATTGTAGGCAGACGCTTTACCGCCTGAGCCACCAGGGATGTCCGATTATATATGGCAATCACATCTAAAAAAAAAAATAATACCTTCACAGCGATGCTAGATTAGCGTTTCATTGAATATAATGTTTTCATTGAATATAGTGTTTCGTTTCATGGGTATAGTTTTTAATAGTCCAATATTATTAATATTAATACCAATTTTCTTTAAAATATTTAAAAGCATCATAAGGAGATCTGACCAGTCGATGCTAAAGGAAATCAGTCCTGAATATTCATTGGAAGGACTGATGCTGAAGCTGAAACTCCAATACGTTAGCCACCTGATCTGAAGAACTGACTCATTGGAAAAGACCCTGATGCTGGGAAAGATTGAAGGCTGGAGGAGAAGGGGATGACAGAGGATGAGATGGTCGGATGGCATCACCGACTTGATGGACAGGAGTTTGAGTAAGCTCCGGGAGTTGGTGATGGACAGGGAAGCCTGGTATGCTGCAGTCCATGGGGTTGCAAAGGGTCAGACACTACTGAGCAACTGAACTGAGCTGAACTGAATATATACAATTCCAGATATAAATACAGTTTAAAGAATGACAAGGAAATAAACACAGTCACTACCTGGTTTGAAATAGTTTAGTCATTCGAAGCACTATGAGTCTTTTTTTTTTTTTTCCAGGTGCATCCCTTCCCTACCATATGGAAAGCTTAAAATATGCAGAACAATACTATATGTTTTTATGTAAAAGTATAAAAACATTCATATAATGATAAATACCAACTGAAGATAGCAGTTATCTCTGGAAGGAAAGAGAATGGGATTGGATAGGGATATGAGGGTTTCTAACCTATCTGTAATGTTTCATTAAAAAAAAAAGGTGTCAAGCAAATGGGGCAAAATGTAAAGATCTGGCTGTGTTTGCTCCATTATTCTCAGAAAGCATAAAGGCAAAATAGCACAAGGGGTTGAGTACACAAGTTCTGGAACCAAATAGGTTTAGATTAATTTGTGCCTGCTTAAGTTACTGACTGTAGAAGTTGTACAAATGACTTAGCCTCCTTGCAACTCAGTTTTTCTTATCAATAAAATGGAGATTATAATAATATTTATATTTACTTTATAGTATTGTTGTGAGCATGACATTAACTAGTTTGCGGAAAACATTGAAACAATGTTTGGCACATAATGAGCAGGCAGTAAATGTTAATTAGCAGTAGTAGGAAGTTTTACCAGTTTCATAAACTTCTCTTAAGAAACTGCAAACACACACACACACACACACACACACACACACACACACAGACCCAAATTCCTAAGCTACAGAATCACGGTCATTTATTTGAAACTCTTGGGGCAGACATTTCATATTTCAGAACTTGTTGTTATTTATTATGTCACATCACTATTGGGGTCTGCGACAACATGTCCTAATCAAACACATTATTATTTCTGCAATAAAAATTATGAATATTCATTAAGTAAGATACATAAAGACTGAAAAGCTTCATGTTGGTTCAGGTCAGGTTTTACCACCAAAGGATTTTGCTGCCAGCTTTCCAAAAACTTTGAGTTCTCAGAGTGTTTTGGAATCTAGACCTGCATTTAAAAGGATCATGGACCTTTACTGTACTTCATCCACCTTATGAGCACCAGTTTGTTCTTAAAAACAATGAGACAGCAAGACATATTTAAATGATGAGGTAAGGCCTATGTTAAGTAATAATACCATACGTGTTAGAGTGTTTGACAATTGGCCAAATAATATAGGCAATTGGCCAAATAATATATAATTCCTGTTACATTTATAGAAAGAGGCTTCCACATATTTTTTTACATATATAGGATAAAGGAGACAAAGTCAGGTCAGCTGCTTGCCTCTGAAAACCCAATATTTGAGAGGCAAGATTGTTTGAAAGAAAAGTTTACTTTATTTTGGAGGCCAGCAACCAGGGGAGAGGGTGAACTCATGTCCAAAAGGTGACTCCCCACTGACAATCAGTGGGCCAGAGCTTTTAAAGGGGAGTTTCAGGGGCGCAGAGGTGGAGGGAGCAGGCTGCGTGCAGAATAGCACAGTCAGTTCTGACAATCACCTTGAAATCAGTCATGCAGTGGTCTGATCAGCATCATCTTGATTATTTTAAGTACAGCTAATCCTTAGTTCCAAGGTCAGTTTGTTCTCATTTCTTTGAGATCAGTCCTCAGAGCTGTGCAAGATGGAGCAACTTATATCATGGCTACAGTCTGGTCATCACGCATTAGGTTGGCCAAAATGTTCACTTGGATTTTCCCATAACACCTTGTGAGGAAACCCAAACAAACTTTTTGGCCTGCTTAATTTCCTCCTGGTGGCAGTTTTGGTATCTACAAAGCAGCTCAAAGGATATGGGTTAGAATATCATCTATAGCCATTGAGAAGGAATAAAAGGTCCTTGACTTTGCTTAGTGACTAAACTGTTATTATTTTGTCCCATTTGATTTCTTTCCCTTTGTTTCTGCATTTTATCATTTCTCGGATTAAATTTATTCTTTGACTAAAGTTTTTCTATAGACAAAAGGCAAGTGGAGGACATGGGGGTTGTGGGGAGGGGGAGGACCATAGTGTCCTGGTCAGTCTCACTGCTGAACTTGTCACCTCTGGAGAGGGAAGTAGAGGAGGTGAGGGGGGCTACCACATTTCCCTCTGCACACATCTGAATTTTTTGGAGTCTTTTGTGAAAAGGTACTAACTTACATTTGAGTAGTAAAAATGGGGGGAAAAACTGGAAAAGTAAACTGAAGCAGTATTGTGGACAACTTGAGAAGTTTCTATTTAAATAAATGAATGTAAAAAGCAGTGGCTGTTTTTGAGCAGATTAGTAACAGCAGGCTCAGCAGAGAAGTAAGTTTTAACTATAAGGTTAGGATTTAAGTATGGAAAAGAGAAATACCCAGGATCAGTCTGTGAAACTTTTCCACTTGGGTTCCAACACCAGGCTCAGAATAATAATACTCTGGATTACTGCCCCCAATGTTTGTAGTTCATAAAGAACCCAAGAGATGATCTGTGATAACAACAGGAATGAGTCTAAAAAGCTTCTTAGCCTCTACCAGAGACCTATAATGCTTCCGTGTCACAGAAAGCGAGGGAAGAGAGAATTTCATTAAATAGTTGGCCAGCAAGGTCATGTGGTGCTTCCACTTTTGCTTCTATTCAACAAATTCTCCAAACAGCAGCCAGAGCAATCTGCAAATTCACAAACTTTGCCCTGGTGCAGCTTCAGTGGTTTTCCTAGGATCTTTCAAAGTAGAGCTGGTGAGGAAGAGTCCTAGGTTCCTTTCTGGTTATAAGCCTACAGCTCCCTGGGGTCATATTTCCCTTCCATCCCCTTGCTTGGAGGAGTCAGCTTGAGATATTCTGATAAAGAAGAGTACCAGGAATGAAAGACAGAAAGAAGGAAGACTAACAGTATTTAAGCCCTGAAATCCAGTCTTACTTCGAAGCCTGGTATGCCATAGCTCTTTCTGAATTTGGTTATGTTTTTGCCCATGCTAGTTTGAATTGGATTTCTATCTCTTGAATCACCAAAGATTCTGAGTAATACCCTCCCCTTCAGTGTTGGGTTTCCTAGAGCATCTAATTGGGGCTCAATGTTTTTTTACTTTTTTTTTTGCTTGTTCAGTAAGTTTGTTTTGTCTTTATCTGAAAAATCTTGATAGAAGATTGTGGTCTGGTTTATTAACTCTTGGTAGCCCATTTGAGCACTAAGGAAGCTTGCCTTCTTCTGAGCTACTTGATCTTTCTTCTGGGGAAGTGACATTTTGGGCTGATTCCACCTCTTCTTTTTAACTTCTTTCTTAGGCTTCTTCTCATACACTGGATTCTCTCATATTGCAGCATGAGCTTTTTTATACATCTCCTCCATCATGTATGGAGTTATGTTGTTCTTTATGAATGGAGAGAATTGTTTCTTGTAAGCATCCTCATCTTCTTCAATCAGATAACACATGTAATCTGCAGCATTCTGCCCCGTTATGTGCTTTCGGTGTACCTCAGCACTGAATTCTTTGTTTTCTGAATCATAACTAGGGAACCATTTGCTACTGTGAGGGATAGACAAACCTTCATTGACAGCTCCCTTCAGGGCCCCAGAAACTTTATTCCCAATAGAAGTCCTGGCAAGTCCTGCATCGAAGTAACAGGTGAAGGCACCAGGTTGACTATCAACGCTTTCCACATTGTATTCCTCTCCAGTCACCTCGACTTGGCCTCCGTAAATTTTGTTCATACCAAACCTGTTCAGAAGCCTGCAGGCCAGCAGCAGGCCAGTACAGTGTGCCACAGCATAATTTGTCAGGCCAACTTTCACATCATACTTTGGGAGTTCGTGAGCATAAGCTGCACAGACAATCACGTCTCCTTCTATACGAGCATAAGCAGTCTGACAATTGATATCTCTGTTCATTACATGAACTATCGTTCTGTATTTTGGTGTGCTGTACTTATTTTTATCTTGGATTACCAGTTATTTCCAAGCATAGTAGTCAGTTTTGCCCTCTTGCTGTCTTCTGAACTTCACTTGGTATCTCTTGAAGTAAGCCTTGTTCCTGACAACTTTAACAAACCCCATCCTGCAGAACAGAGCTCGGACACTGCGGCTTACCACAGAGTTGCAAGACCAGTATGGCTCTGGCTGGGAGCGCGGTGGGGTGGAGTGGGGTGGGAAGCTCAATTTGAATTGTTCTTCTGGTTAGGTTTATGAGGATTTATGGGATAAAAAGTCTTTATGTCTGCCTTATACAAACACAGAATTCTGCACAGTTGAAGGGGGAAGTAGTTAGAGGTGACTCAAAGAGTCATGACATTTATATCCTAAAATATATCTCATCACTGTGGTAGTCATTAGGGCTGCTTACCATCATTCCAGTTCCTCTTTGAGTCATCACCCCCCTTGACACTGGATGTACCAATAAGATTTGTGACAAATGCAATGCAAATGGGAGTGACATGGGACAGTTCTAGACGGAATCTTCAAGAGGTTGCATGAAATTTACATGTTCCTTTCTCACTACTCTGGAGATGATGGAAGCACATGTTGGGATGAAACTTCTATCATCTGAGTGAGTGATTATGGTGGGCTGAGACCTCCTGCCAGCCCACTTGTGATCACGTGGATGAGAAATAAATGTTTGTTAAGTCACTGAAATTTGGGGGTTGTTATTGCCATAAAACCTATCCTATCCTGACTGATACAATCATTCAAAAAGTTGAGTAATATAATTCTGGAAGACTTTGACTTTGGACTTGAGAATATATAATGAACATAATTATGGGGAGAGTGGAAGTAAAGATCTCAACTGATACCTAGAAGACGTCACAGCTACCTGAGATTTTGTAGACCTTGTGTTACATTTTTGATAGAGTCTGCTAATGATTCCTCTCAAATCTATTTTAAAGCTCTTGATAAAGGTTTTATTTTGCTGTTTTTCCAAAATCTGTTATTATTGGTGACCTCCGATCCTTATTAAACATTTTTCATTAACTCTTCAAGTACAATTCAATCTAGGTACACTCAAAACAGAAATAGAAACAGAAACCTCCTAGCCCTCAAAATTCCATTTTTATTCATGTGGTTTGCTGTATTTTTGTTCAGTTTTTGTGCTAGTCTCATTTTTAGGAAAATTCTTATTTGGGTCTCCAGGACAGAATTTTTCAGAGCAAATGGGCTTTAGGAATATCTACATTATTTGTTGGAGGTAATGTATACAAAGGATATTTCCAATGGATTTGAGGTGACTTATCCTTATGAGATTAAGGGGAAGATTTGCAATCATAACTTACAGTGCATTTATAGCTCTTACATCTTATGTATGTAAAATCACTGTATAAGGTCACATATGATAATTAGATTTCTCTATTTTTTGCAGCTGTACTATTTCAAATTGAGATTCTTCTTTTTCCCCAAATTTCATATATAGATTTTGGTATTTATCTCATTTATCATTGCTTGCTATAGGAGAAGATATGAATACTTAAGTAATATCTTGATGCCAAGATATTGGGAGCACCTAGATCCACCTGGATACTTTTCAATACTTGGGAGCAGATGTTAACAATTGTCACAAGATACTGAGATCCCACAAGAAGGTGAAATAATCAGATGAGATCCTTGAAAAGTAGTGTCTCCAGCGTGAAGTTGAAGTTCAAATTTGTAGATGATTCAATGTGTGCAGTGTGCATGTATATGTACATCTTTAATTTAGAGATGGGTTTAATCAGTCACAATGTCAACCACATGATACTAAGGGCTATCACAAAGTTGACAAAATTCTTATGACTCTCTGAATCAAATTGCTTTTGGTCTCTTTAATCATCCAGGGAACCCAGGGAGGCCACAGCTAGGAAGAGGAAAGGAAATTGCAGAGCCGTAGCCCACTGATCATTATGCAGAATGATTTTGTGCAGAAATCTGGCAAGAATAATATTATTGACCTTCCATTGGTCTGTCATTCTAAGTTTCATGAGTTTAATACAGATACTACATTATTGCTGATTCTACAAAATCTGCATGCTAATATCCCTAAAGAATTCAGAATTGATAGAAATAGCCTTACATCCTAATGAGTCTCAAACTGTAGATAAATATGGATGCCTGCCCTCCCAAAAGAGGAGGGTAAGTGTTCTCCTGGGTGCTGATGATATGGCTTTAATGTCACGGCCATAAAAATGCCTCAGTAATTGGTTCTGAATAATTAACCATTGTCAGTACTTTTCATGTAAAGTATTCAAAGTTAATGTTACTCTCATTAGTAGATATTTCCCCACATTTATTTAAATAAATAACAAAACTAAAACAATAATTACAATAAAACTGGACCCATGTTTATATAAAAAGTTCAGTCATTTAATTTTCTTGGGGCTAGTTCATTCAGTCAAATCTACTGGGAAGTCACATGATTCAGGGATATATTATTGAGAGTTTTTAATAAGCCTTGGGGTGACTGTTAACATCTGCTTTGGATATTTTCTATTTCAAAACAATCTCAACCATGCTTTGCGGGACATAATTTTGTGTGGCAGGATCCAGGCCACTTCCTGAAAAAAAAAATTTGCTAGTAGATTCATTTCTGTGGGAAAGGGGTAACTTTTGAATCAGATGGAAATCCTGCCTAGATACCTCATTTTTCAAATAAGGCAAGGACGTTACTACCTGTGCAAGCATGTTCTCACATGGTGGTATGCTGGAGATGGCTCTCTCTGGTTTGGGAGACTGTACACATCTTTTCCCACATGCACGGTCAGTGGTGTCAAGTCGGCAGCTTGAAATTGGTCAGAGCAAGAGTATTAACACCAGAGCAAGAGTATTAAGTGATTTTGCCCCTTGGGGACACTTGGCAATCTCTAGAGACATTGTTGTCACAACTTGGGGATTGCTACTGACATCTAGTGGGTAGAAGCCAGGGATGCTGTTCAATATCCTAAAAGGCTGAAGACAGCCACCCTCCCCACACCCCCTCTTGCAGCCAACAAAGTATTTGTGTGTTCAGTAGGTTAGTCATGTCCGACTCTTTGTGCTCCCATGGACTGTAGCCCACCAGGCTCCTCTGTTTATGGAGTTTTCCAGGCAAGAATACTGGTGCCTGTGCTAAGTCACTTCAGTGGTGTTTGATTCTTTGTGACCCTATGGTCTGTAGCCTGTCAGGCTCCGCTGTCCATGGGATTTTCCAGGCAAGAATACTGGAGTGGGTTGCTATTCCCTCCTCCAGGGGATCTTCCCAACCCAGGCATCGAACCGAGTCTCCTGTGTTTCCTGCATTGGCAGACGGATTCTTTACCATCTGTCACCTGGTAATTATTGCGTCACCTGGGAATTATCTAGCACAAAATGTCAACAGTGGTGAAGCTGAGGAACTGTGATTTATACCATGGAAACTGGAAAACTTTACAAATGTGGGTTTTTTTGGGGGGGTGCCAGTTTATCAGCCGCCAACCCCTCAAATTAATTATTATGTCCTCATTACTGTATAGTTTCTAATTCCTATCAGAAGTTGGCTAGGAGAGGTGATATCCTTGGGAAGACTGAAAGCTGTGTTCTCCCCAGGGTAATCATATAGAGCACAGGTTGGCAAATTTTTTTTTTTTTCTGTAAATGGCAGATATTTTAGGCTTTGCAGACCATATGGTCTCTGTTGCAAATACTTACCTATGTCATTATAGTGTAAAAGCATTTATAGACATATGGAAATTGAATGAGGATGGCTGTGCTCTAATAAAACTATTTACAAGGCTGGTCACAAAGTTTTCTGACCTCTGACTTAGATTATTAGTTTAGCCCCACTTTAGAACTGCCTTCACTGAGGCTTTGGTACTACACCTTCAGCTTTTACTACTAATAATTTGTAAGACATAACAAAATTCTGTTTGCAGCAACATTTGGCACCAAAGGTAAAAAAAGACATTGAGAACACTTTCCATTGGGTCATTATGTACTTGATTCTTAAGGTCCCATAGGATAAATTTCTTAAAATGCTTGGCTTCCCATTGAGGAACTTATTATGCTTAACTTTTTACCTGATTTACTTTGTATACTAGAATGCTCAAAAGCATCTCAGTCTTTATGGGGGAAATCTAGATCAGTGCTCCAAAAATTTCATGTACATGCAAGTCATCTGGCAATCCTGCTGGAAGATTCTGATATAGCAGGTCTGGGATAGGGCCTGAGATTCTGCATTTCTGAAAAGTTTCTAGGAGATATTGACACTGTTGGTCTTGGGACCACAATGTGAGCAGTAAGGTCCTGGAATATCATAGTATTTTGGTAACAAATTCTTCCCAGAAGATTCTTACCATGGAATTTATCTCAACTACATTTCTCCTTTTGCATTTGGCCTGCTTTAATTTATAATTTGAAATTTTATTTTTGGAAGTGGTGAGATGGGGCATAGAAATAAATCTGATATGAATAACTTTGGATGCACATTTTTGTTTTTACAAGTTTAGTCTGATACTACTCAGTTGTACAATGAATCCATACATCACAAACAACAAGGTTAATTTTATGTTATTTGTTCAGGACAGGGATTTTTTTTTTTTAAGTTTTCAAATTTGGGATCTTCATTTTTGCAGCTGGGCAACATATTCCTGGCTACTTCACCATAAACATGTGAAAGCTTAGAAAAGTCCCTCTCCAGCTTTTGCTGATTCTCTGGGCCAAGAAGGTTCTTAAATGCTGATTGCTTCGCCCACGAAAAGCTCTACACAGGATCAAGTTCCTTATTAAATTCTACTGCTATAACATCGATGGTCTTCCGCAAAAGGACCTAGGTGGCCAACCAAATGGCAGGAGAACCTGAAGACCTCTGAAGAATCGTTGAGATTCTGTGACCCGTTCAGAAACTCTATGGTCCCGAGCGCCAGCCAGAGCGGCTACACTTCTACTGGCTCCGCCCCCAGCTCCCCGGCTACCAGCCTCGCAGTGCGATACCGGGCGCCTCTTCACTGGACGAAGCTCAGCTGACGAAAAGCTTCTCAGAGAAAGCGTGCACAGTCGTGTACTGAATGCCCCTTTAAAGCATACGTTCCTTCAGTTCATATTCGGGTGTAAATAGGGGTTTTCGTGTCAGCGTCTTGTATGAGCAGGAAGATTTGTGAGTATAAGTTACGCCATTTCATGAGGAGATGCTGCCAAGTCGCTTCAGTCGTGTCCGACTCTGTGCGACCCCAGAGACGGCAGCCCACCAGGCTCTGCCGTCCCTGGGATCTCCAGGCAAGAACACTGGAGTGGGTTGCCATTTCCTTCTCCAGTTCATGAAAATGAAAAGTGAAAGTGAAGTCGCTCAGTCGTGTCCGACTCTTAGCAACCCCGTGGACTGCAGCCTACCAGGCTCCTCCGTCCATGGGATTCTCCAGGCAAGAGTGCTGGAGTGGGGTGCCATTGCCTTCTCCCATGAGATGATAGTCGACTAATATTTCCACTTCTCCTTCTTGATGGTGGAACCTCAGGATGAAAATGGCCAATTTCAGCGTGTCTTTTTCAGTTTTCTGCTGTTTCCCCTCGAAGCCCTTGGCAACTGGCAGGAGGTAGCAGAGGGACCAGTGGACCCTGTTGGGTGACAGAGGTTGGGCCTTTGGGCTCCGCATGATGTCTGTCAGCCCCAGACTGAACAGCTTCCTTGGCTGTTGAGGTATTTGCTATGTCTCCTGAAGTTCTGGGCGAAGCAGAGAGGACAACGGTGCACCAAAAGCTTGTGGACACCATGCTCTGGCCTCCAGGAGGTGGAGGGCTGCTCTCTGTTCTCAGAGACTGGCTAAGCAAGTATGTTAAATTTCCTTTGTCACTAGGTGGCAGAATATAATTAAGATGTCTTTTTTTTTTTTTCCTTTCTCATAGCGTTGAAAGGTGTTTCTAGTTCCTTCTTAATGACCTCTTTCATTACTTTGCAGTATTTGCTAATGCCAGTTAGGGCTGAAGGAATGAAATAAAATTTCTTCTGCAAACATGTCCTGTACTCAATGGCACCCCACTCCAGTACTCTTGCCTGGAAAATCCCATGGATGCAGGAGCCTGGTAGGCTGCAATCCATGGACACGACTGAGCAACTTCACTTTCACTTTTCACTCTCATGCATTGGAGAAGGAAATGGCAACCCACTCCAGTGTTCTTGCCTGGAGAATCCCAGGGATGGGGGAGCCTGGCGGGCTGCCGTTTATGGGGTTGCACAGAGTCGGACAGACTGAAGCGACTTAGCAGCAGCAGCAGCAGCAGGAGGAAGGAATTTGGTTTTTCATTTAATTGGTTTGTGTCTTAAAGGGAAGTATCCTTATAAAGTGCATTCCCTTCCTAAAGTCTATCATTTGGACAATCCAGGCTTCTTGTTTTACAAATAACTGTTATTTTAAAAAAACCTTAATATTATTTAAAGAATGACTTTATTTATTTGTTTGTTTTTGTGCTAGGGTCTTCATTGCTGCACGGGCTTTTCTTTCTTCTTTCTTTCTTCTTTTCAGAGTGCCAGCTCTAGGCGCATGGGCTTTAATAGTTGTGGCAGGTGGACTCAGTAGTGGCAGCTCCCAGGCTCTAGAACACAGGCTCAGTAGTTGTGGTTCAGAGGCTTAGTTGCTCCATGGCATGTGGAATCTTCCTGGACCAGGAATGGAACCTGCCTCTCTTGCATTGCCAGGTGGATTCTTCACCACTGAGTCACCAGGGAAGCCCTTGGTATTTTTTTGAAACAAACTGCAGACATTGTTTCACATCACTTCCACCTGTTCCAAATGACTGTATCTAAAATAAGGACTAGTGGGAATTCTTTTTGTGGTCCAGTGGTCAGGACTTTGTACTTTCCTTGCCAGGACCCAGATTCAGTCTCTGGTCGGGGTACTAAGATCCTGCAAGCCAAGTGACTTGGGGAGGAAAAAAAGTGCAGTTTCGATGATTAACACAATCAAGTAATGAAATATTCCTGTGGATCATAGTTTCAGTATATGCACAGTTATCCACAGAAGCCTGGTTTTGCAGGGGTGGGAGTGGTCTGACTGCTGTCTGTGAAATCTGGGATTTATTCTGCTGGGGAGAATACATCCTTGACTCAATTCCTGAATCTTCATTCAACCCTCAGATAAATGTATACAAAGAGGTTTTCTTTGTTTTTGTTTGTTTTGTCTTATCAGAGTATATAATTGCTTTACACTCTTGGTCAGTTTCTGCTGCTGCTTCTGCTAAGTCACTTCAGTTGTGTCCAACTCTGTGCGACCCCATAGACGGCAGCCCGCCAGGCTGCCCCATCCCTGAGGTTCTCCAGGCAAGAACACTGGAGTGGGTTGCCATTTCCTTCTCCAATGCATAAAAGTGACAAGTGAAAGTGAAGTCACTCAGTCGTGTCCGACTCTTTGTGACCCCATGGACCGCAGCCTACCAGGCTCCTCCATCCATGAGATTTTCCAGGCAAGAGTTCTGCTGTACAGCAAAGTGAATCAGCCAAACGTATTCAGATGTCCTCTCTTTTTTGGATTTCCTTTCCATTTAAGGTCACCACAGAGCACCGGGTTCCCTGTACTGTATGCAAAGAGTTTAAATGAACAGAAAGCAACAGACCAAATGTGTGGTCAGCATATACAAATTGAGAATCTTTCACATGTCCTCTAGCCTCTTTTCAGTCACCAGAGAGTGTTCAGCTGAATCTCTTGTGGCTGGAAGTACTCGCTTCTAGGCCTCAGTCTTGTGCTCCGTTCTCTGCTCTTCCAGGACTGGTTTCATCCTTCATCTCTTTCTCAGTTGGAGGTTCACCTTCTTCATTTACCCTTGATTAGCACTGGCCCAAAGTACCCCTTTTACCTCTTTGCCTTAGTTGGGTTAGCTATACCTTTTCTGCAAGGGTTGCTGTATTTTCCTCTCTCCTCACTTCCTCTTCAGATTCCCATTTTTACATGAAGGCCCCTGTTAATTCTCCTTTCCAGAGTGCTAATACCACGAAGTTGACTGGTCGGCCTGTCCTCTTTCTTCTCTTTTTCTGACTTTCAGTTCCCCATGAGCTGAATGTGAGCCACACATCAGGGACTGTACTATGTACTGGGGCTACAAGAATGAAAGAAATAGAGTCTTGTCTTAGAAGATCTCAGAGCTTGGCGGGGTCTAGGTGACCAGGGTAATGGAGCATAGATGAGGGCTGTGCAACATGATATGTGTCAGAAAAAATGTAGGCACAGGTGATACAGGAGCATGGAAGAGGGGTGGGCTTACTGCATTTGGAAGAGGGTCTGAAAAGTTTTGCTCAGCCGAGCATTTTCTTTCTGTTTTTGTATTTTAATTTTGGATCAGGTTATACGTTCATATAGTTCAAATATATATGCATATATTTTAAAATAAATTGGTATGTAGATGTGGATATATATATATATATCTCCCCTAGACCCTGTTACTCTTCCGTCCAGCCCCACGCTATCCAAAAGTAACTATGGCTATTAGTTTCTTGTGTGTCCTTTCAGAATTTTGAATGCATATACAAGCAAACAGTTTTTTTCTTTCTCCCTTTTCTTTTTTACACCAAAGGTAGAATATTATATTTACTTGTCTGAACTTTGGCTTTTAAAATTAATATTCTTGTTTAGTGATTAATAAAGTGAACTCTGGAATCAGAATGCCAACATTCAAATCCCCATTGTATAATTTACTAGCTGTGTGAACTTGGCAAATTTCTTAATGTTTCATTGCTTTAGTTTATACATCTATATCTGAGGTTTTCAAAATCTGGCAAATTTATCATGTATTAAACTTTATCAGAAACTTTAAGCACATACATATGCAACTTTATCATACACTACATCTCATATGGCCATTTTGTTTTGTTCTATTGGTCTATTCATGTACCAGTGACACAGTGTTTTAACTATTGAAGTTTTACAATATGTTTACAATTTAGTAGAGCTAGTCTCTGCTTGACAATTGAAGGAAGACTGGAATCCCCCAGGCAGAGATAATGACAGCAGCAATGATGACTAACAGTACAAACTCTTACCACTACCACCAACGTTTTTACTTTATGCCTACTGTGTGCAAGTAGGCACATTCCTAATTTTACTCTTTTTTTTTTTTTTTTTTACTAGTTTTCCCTTTGCTTTGAATTTTTTTACTTATTTTAAACTAACTTAGTTGATTGTAGGTTACTTTTTTAAAACCACTTTCAAACCTTTCAGAAACAAGGAGAGGCATAAGTAGAAAAAGATCCAGGAACTGTATTAGGTGCTTTGGATAAGTCCCTAATTCTTAAAACAACTCTACAAGGTAGAATTATTATCCTCTTTTTACAGTTTAAGACACTGACACTTGGAGAGGTCAAGTAATTTTCTCCAGTTTATGTAGCAAATAAATGTAGGTTCAGAATTCATACCAGGATTTGTTGGTGTTATAGTCTGTGGTTCTTGGTGCTTCTTAAACCATACTGGATGGGGTTCTTTATCAGGTCCTTAGAAGGATAGCAGAAGAATAACTGAGAAAGAAACTGGACCCATAAGAGGGAACAATGTTATACATTTCCCTAATGGCTAATGTACATATATAACTACAGACTGTGTAGTACTACAGACTATGTAGAATGATCACTGCCATGTGATTTTGGTGTTAACCCATTAATTCACCAAACATAAATAGAGTCTACCATGTCAGGCCCTGTACGAGGTGCTGGGGGTATGGTAGCAAGTGGGATCTGGTTTCTGGCCCTTACCTCTTCCTGTGGGAGTTAGCTAACAGGTCTTCCTGGTCTGGACCCTTGACATCTGTTGCACTCTGAGGAGTAGCTAATCTGTTTCTTCATCCCATGCTCGTTTATGCCTGACTTTTTTGCTTCAAAGCTGATAATTCATTTGTGATTAGCTAGTAGCAGCTTCTTGGAGTGTTGTTTTAAAGATAATGGGGCTGTATCTATAATCAGTGGCAGAGTGCAGTGACTAGTTCTGCTTGCGATGGGGGCAGGAGGGAGAATGAAGGCAAACAAGCCATGTATTTTTCTTACCTGAACTAGTTGTCCAGAACGATTCATTTTTCTCTGCAGTTGTTATAAATGACACCAACTGTATTTTATTGCTTGAATTCACCATTTCTCAAACTGCTGTATAATCTCTTTTCCTCCTGGGAAGTCCTGGAGTAAAGAAATCCATTTAACTTGATTGAGACATAAGTTTCTCAAACATATTTTTTTGTAAAGGAATATTGTATCTTCTTCATCGCTAATTGCACAATCCATACCAGTGCTGGATGTATCACTTTGTCCTTGTCCACTATCACTGCCCATGAGTGCCTTTGATTTCCTGATGTTATTGTAGTGACTTCTGTTGGGAAGGAAAAGTCCTGGATTGAATGTTACTGCATTCTATGCAAACCATTTATTCAATATTTTCTTCTTCTGTCTTGCTATCTAAAATTCCTCTTGCTGCCATACTGGAAATGGTCACTGGTTGTATGTCTGCAGTTTTACTGTTTAACTTTTTCAGCAACACACACAAATGAGTCCTCACATTTCTGAGGTAGCTCTGTTCACTCTGTTTGTTGGTTGAATGTGTTAGTCACTCAGTCATGTCCGACTCTTTGCCACCCTGTGGACTGTAGTTGGCCAGGCTTCTCTGTCCGTGGAATTCCCCACGCAAAAATACTAGTGTGGGTTGCAGTTTCTTTCTCCAGGAGATCTTCCTGACCCAGAGATTGAACCTAGTCTCCCACATTGCAGGCAGATTCTTTACCATCTGAACCACTTGGGACACCCATGTTTGTTGGTTGAAAGCCATGCTAATTAATGGAAAACTTCCTCTAAGAAGTTAATTCTCAGATGGATGTTGCCTTATGAGAAATTCATTTGAATTGCTGAACAGGTTTCTCTCTGTCCACTTGTGGTTACCTCTCTGGCCAGGGAGGGTAAGGAGATGGTGGTAGTTGTGCTATAGAATGGTATAGTCATGCAAAGAGTATTGCTTTTGTAGTCACTCACTCTATGTAAAGTTCTGGTAACATTGCTTCATTGCTATGTAAACTTAAGCCAATCACTTAAACTCTGAATGTCAGTTGACTTATAAATGATGATTATAATAATAATTCTGATCTTCCTTCTTTAGGGAGTTGTGGAGAGGACTAAATGGGATGATATATAGAAAGTAATTTTGCAAAAATAAGTTGTTATTATTAGATGTCTGGGTTTACATTTTCCCTGCTGGTTTTCCCACTGCTCTTGTGTTAACCAGATACATTATGTGAAATACAGTCTTTCTTGTGGCGTTTCCAGGTGTGCTTTATATGAAAAACTCGTGGATGAAACTCCTGATGTAAGTCCAACTTAGTTTTGGTGGTAGAGTTTGTCTTGTTTTTTCTTTCACCACTTCCTTTGTTAATCATTATTTGTAAATTTTAAGCATAGTGTTGACCCTAATTCATAAATTATGCCACAGTGTTAATGACTTTTAGCAAGTTTGTGGAAAGAAGGAATAAAGAGATGTGCTTCAGTCCTACAAAACTTAAAAAAAAATTTAGTTGAATAATTACTTCAAATAGCTGAGTCTCTGGAAGAAATGAGAATATAAGAACAGAAAGGTAGAGTGTTAGAATTATTTATTTGGCAAAAGGTTAAGGGTCTATACTCTGTACCTTAACGTAGGTAAAGATGTGAAGAGTTATGAGGAGAAATACTGTTGCATACTTGGAGAAGGAAATGGCAACCCACTCCAGTATTCTTGTCTGGAGAATTCCATGGACAGAGGAGCCTGGTGGGCTACAGTCCATGGGGTGGCAAAGAATCGGACATGTCTGAGTGATTAACACACACACACACACCCCATTGCACTCTATAGGGCTTTTTGCCATCTCACTGGCTGTGTGTCACTCACTTCTTTTTTTTCCCCCATCATTTTCTCTTTCCTTTCTGGAACAAGTATCGCATTCTTTCACTAGTGATCTGCAGGATGTTTACACTCAGACCCCCTCCTAAGAAAGTCATATTGCTCAACTCCAGCAAGTGGGTCAGCAGACAGCTGCCCACTGTCGGCAGGGTCTGCTTCAGCAGCAGGACGACACCTTACCTGAGGCTACATCCTCCCTAGAGTGACCCACATCCAGTGACTGAGTGAGGTGGAAGTATAACGGCTGTGCTATTTCAGCCTCATGTGAGACACTAATGGGCACCACTCACTCCAGAGCTCCCAGTCTGGTTAGCTGGGGCTTTGCTGGGCCTGCATCACAGTTCGGGTTCTTCCTCTGCCAAGTTCTGCTTCTTCCTCCTTCCTTTCACAGATATTGATCCCTAACAGTTACCTTAAAAATTGTTTAGTTTTGTTACTGTATAATTTATGTATTGTAATAGTCATTCTTTGAAAGTGTTCTACTCAGTGGTTTTTAGTATATTCACAAAGTTGTGCAACTATTGTTACTATCTAATTACAGAACATTTTCATGATCCTCAAAAGAAACTCCATACATGTTAGCAGTCACTCCATATTACCTCCTTCCCCAGCCTCTGGCAACTCTTTGTACTTTCTGCCTATATAGATTTATCTGTTATAGATTTTTTTCATATAAAAGTGAAGTTGCTCAGTCATGTCTGACTCTTTGCGATGCCATGGACTGTAGCCTCACAGGCTCCTCTGTCCATGGGATTTTCCAGGTGAGAGTACTGGAGTGGGTTGCCATTTCCTTCTCCAGGGGATCTTCCTGACCCAGGGATTGAACCCGGGTCTCCCGCATTGTAGGCAGATGCTTTACTGTCTGAGCCACCAGGGAAGACATGGAATCATATAATATATGGCCTTTTGTGACTGGCTTCTTTTCACTTGGCATAATGGTTTCAAGGTTATCTGTGTTATACCATGTATCAGTACTTTATTCCTTTTTATGGGTGAATAATATTCCACAATGTAGCTTATAGATCTACTATGATTTATTCATCAATTGATGTATATTGGATTGTCCTAATAAATATCTTGGGCCTCAAACTCTGTATCAGCATCTACTTCTGAAGAGCATAACCCTCAAACTATCCTCATTTGGGGCCCCTAGGACCTCAACTTCTGCACCAGTGGGGGTTATCAAGAAATTCTTCCAGGAAAGGTGCATGCATGCCAAGTCATTTCATTCACGTCTGACTCTTTGTGATCCTAGCTACTATAGCCTGCCAGGCTCCTCTGTCCATGGGATCTCCAGGCAAGAATACTGGAGTGGGTTCCCATGCCCTCCTCCATGGGATCTTCTCAACCCAGGGATCAAACCTGCATCTCTTATGTCTCCTGCATTGGCAAGTGGGTTCTTTACCACTAACGCCACCTGGGAAGCCATCCCAATAAAGGTGGTTCTTCCCAAAGAAAAATTTTAGCACCAGATACCAAGATAATTAAAAGTTCTCCATCTTATTATATTAAGTACTGTAGGCCAAGTTGTTGGCTACTTAATCTTAGAGTAGGTGTGTTTGGGGAAGAGGTTAAGTGTGGTTGAAATCTGGTGAAAAAAGGAAAAGATAGAAGGGCCAGGTGAGAAGTGGGGCCAGCTGGACCAGTAGGGGCCACACTGTGAATGGCATTTATGCCATGATCAGATGTTTGGACCCTGCCTATAGTGGTGGAGACTCGTGGAAGGCAAGAGAGGTGAGATCAGGTATGCTTTCCCTTCATTTGTGGATTATGAACACTAGGCAGCTCATCTATCTTAAAAGGCATTGTGAGTTGGCTAAAATTTGAGTAGCAGAAGTTGCTAGAGTTTAAGAGATGAATTGTAGGTTGAAGAAGGAGTTAGAATGACTGTCGCATTCTGGGGAAGATGCATATGAGACTCCAGGAAAAGTGGAAAAGAAGCATGGAAAGAGACACAGTGTGGCACGTTGGAAAGAATATGGACTTGAAGTCTGATACACCTGGATTTTTATTCCTCTTTCATCCTTTATTAGCTCTGTGACTTCTGACAGGTTACCTAACTTCATCTTCTAGAGGAGGCAAATAATCCCTACCTCTGAGCATTTGGCTGTGAATTTGAAGTGATGTAGCCTATATATCCTGGCGTGCTGCGATTCATGGGGTTGCAAAGAGTCAGACACGACTGAGAGACTGAACTGAACTGAACTGAACTGAGCCTATATATCACTTCTTGGCCTTTTGGCTAAGATCAAGTGTAGTATCTGTTCTTATCAGTTTAATATCTGATACGTCCTCTGTCTGAGCACAATAAGTATTAATGGGCTTCCTTGGTGGCTCAGACGGTAAAGCGTCTGCCTGCAATGTGGGAGACCTGGGTTCGACTCCTGGGTCGGGAAGATCCCCTGGAGAAGGAAATGGCAATCCACTCCAGCACTCTTGCTTGGAAAATCCCATGGACGGAGGAGTCTGATAGGCTATAGTCCATGGGGTCACAAAGAGTCGGACAGGACTGAGCGACTTCACTTTCACTTTTCAGCCTATGTATAATGGAGAAGGCGATGGCACCCCACTCCAGTACTTTTGCCTGGAAAATCCCATGGACGGAGGAGCCTGGTAGGCTGCAGTCCATGGAGTCTCGAAGAGTCGGACATGACTGAGCGACTTCACTTTAACTTTTCACTTTCACGCATTGGAGAAGGAAATGGCAACCCACTCCAGTGTTCTTGCCTGGAGAATCCCAGGGACGGGGCAGCCTGGTGGGCTGCTGTCTAGGGGGTCGCACAGAGTTGGACACGACTGAAGTGACTTAGCAGCAGCAGCAGCCTATATAAGATAACCAGCTCTTCTAAACTCACTTGCCCTGTCCTCCTAACCCGGCAAGGTGTGAGAGGCAGGACCCAGGACCTAGGATGGAGGTGAAGAGTCCAGTCACCATGTAACCAGGGGCAGAGGATAGTGATGGTTAGGGGACCTGGGGACCAAGGAGTAGGAAATGAAAATGAGAGGAGGCCCAGACCCCAGGGAACTGTAGGGCTGGATCCAGGCAGAAGCACATCTGCAAGGATAACATTTCTCTGGAGCTTTGTCCTTTTTAAAGGCTCAGAACAACCTCTCCCTGACCCACCAGCTGAGGCCTCTCTGCAACTTCGAATGGTGGCCGCTGGGGTCCATTTGGATGGGGGATCTTGCCACACCTCACAATTTTAGACCTCTTATAGCTGGATGAAGTGAGGAAAAGGCTGCATTTGGCAGGTGCAACTGCCTGGTGCTAAAGAGTTTCTATTAGCTATCTTCTTCCTTCCTTTCTTGCTTACCTTTTCTCAAACTCTTTCACTGACACATGTCTTGATTTTTAAAATAGTTATTTTGCATCTGCTAATTTTCACTTCCAAGTGATATATAGTTGGGATCTGTGACCTCTGAAGCTCCTTGCTATCCTGTGATGCTGGGACTGAAAATCAGGCAGAGTTTAGCAGCTGCTTACTGAGCTGTCTTGGACACTTGCCATCTCAGAAGTTAGTCTCATCCATCTCAGAGTCTGTCACTTAGCTGTGTGGAGATACTACCAGCCTCTGAAAACACTGCAATGGTACAGAAAACTGTGTATTTGACCCTTTGGGGAATCACTCATCTTCTTTGTGGAGACACTGCCAAGCTCTAGAAACCTAAAAGTGCTACAGAACTTGTGTATTTGATGTGTTGGGGTTCACTCACTGGCACTTCCGAATTCAAGGGTATAGAGATAATTGAGTATGTAATAAGGAGCTGGCATCTCCTTACATCAAGTACTTTCTTTCACTGATGCTTAACCAGAAATTGTGAGTATGTGGTTGCCTTGTGTTCACTTACTTGGTTAACATTTGCCAGGGACCTCTGAATACCCTGAAATGTATGAAATCCTGATTTTTTTGATTTTTTTTTTTTTTTTTGCGGACCAACGATGGTATAATTTTGCATGATTTGACCTAACACGTGACAGGAACTATGCCAGAAGCTGGAGATTAAAAGAGATGAAGCACAAATTTTGGCCAGAAGGAGCTTACAGAGACCAGGGAGGAGGTGGACACAATAGTTGGAGCATAAGTGACACAGGCTCTATTACAGAGGTGTACAAAGGGCAGTGTGTGTTATACCCCAAAGGGAAAGAGGAAAGGAAACCCTCTGGACGGGTCTCCTGGGCTTTGGTATAGGGACGAAGTTTTTTTGGTGAAATTTCAAAATTGAACAGCCTTGCTAGGAATGCACAGTGTGGTGGCTTTGTATGGTTTAACTTAAGGTCTAACCACTGTAATAAATCCTATTCTGTATCACTCATCCTCACGCTGCTTCTCTGATCATCCGCTGACTAATGTACCCTGTAAGTCTCAGTTCACCTTGTATTTGATTGATTACTGTTCTTTATTTGGTGTTCACTTAAGTAGCAAAGAATAATGTGTTTGCAAACGTCTGCATCTATGAAGATGGCCCCTTGGGTTGAATCAGAGGCTAACTGCCACATCCTAGCTCCTCACTCAGCAAGTCATGTCTTCAACTCCTGCAATATGTTCAATTCAAAGCAGTACCATCTACAGATTTCCTATTAGGATCTAGGTACTGTTTTAGGAGGTTTGCTTACATTAATTCAGGAGCTCAATCTGAGGTAGGTTCAAGGGTTATCCCACTGTATGGCTTGAGAAACTGAGGCACAAAGTAATTAAGTAACCAGTACTCCATATGGTTTCTGAATGAAAGAGAAACTGCTTACATCTCATTTTTCCAGCTTTTCATTTGGAAATGGAGATCTTGATCTGCATTCCTTTAACTGCTGGCTCTCTCCTCTGCTTTCCCCCATCAGAGGCTGAGTTCCCTAAACCAGACACAGGACTCTGAGTGTTCAAAGGTTCCCAGATAGAAAAGCTTAAACCTGAATGCATCCCTTGGGGAGGGTCTTCCTGGACCTGCTGCCTTCCTCAGTTAGCACTGTAGGAGTCCAGCTGCTGCCAGAAGTAGTCAGGGGGAGGGGGTGGTTCTAGCTTTTAGAAAATAAAACAGAATTTAGTAGCTGAGCCTTGAGAGGAGAGAGAACAGGGAAGATACAGGGCTAAGCAGTCTCATGTTCAAGGGCTTCCATTGTCTGTCTCCAGTTTGCCTTCCAGATTATGTCCACCCCTGACCCCCAGAAACAACAAATGACTCCTGGTGAATGAATGAACATGTTGCTGTCTTCTGTGCCTCTGTTTGCTGTGCCCTCTGCTGACTCACTCCTACTGACTTCAAGACTGAGCTAAAAGTCACCCTCTGAGATATCTTCCTTTAGGCTAGTGCATGGTCTCACTTGGAGACCTTGTGGAATTGCAGATCTTAATTCAGTAGGTTTGAGGTGGGACCTAGACTGCGTTTCTAATAAGTTCTGGGGAATAGAGATCTGTGGACCACATACTGGTCTGTGGAACACATTTTGAGTAGCAAGGCTCTAGATCTCATTTTTTTTTTTTTTTGATGGGGGCACTTAAGTCTGTAAAAGTTATTATAAGGGAAACAAGATGTTTTACAATGACTCAAGCTAATTTGGCATTGGTAATTGTTCTGGTAGATATGTGGGGTGGCCAGTGTCCTGGTTTGCCTAGTATTCTGGTGTTTCCTGGGACATGGGGCTTTCAATGTCCTGGACAAAACAGATTTTCAGAGCTCTAATAGTTTCAGGTGGGTGGGACTATAAATCATCTTCCTTACAACCTCTACACCAGCTGAGGTCTTTTATAAAATTCTGCTAAAGTTACAAATGTTTATTAGCCAGACAGTAAAAGAACAGTCCTGTAACTCACTCTTGAGGCTTTGGGGGCCCATTCTCTGCCTTTGGCACTGTAAACAGCACTAGCATGATCGGTTCTCTTTAAGGTGAACATAAGGATTTTATAATGATGGAGCCAGCCAACTTTGGAGTAGGTTCAAGTGACTATCCTCTATGGAAAGAGACACAGGACAAAAGGAACACTAGACCTCAGGCACAAAACCCAAAATGTTAGACTGCTTGAATTTGTATATTTTATTCAAGCATGAGCAATGGGCTTAATTCTGCACCCAGTAAGGAGCCCTGAGGGTTTTAGAGCTTCTTCAGGGGTATTAGGTTCAGCCAGAGAAATCAACTCTGTGCCTCTCTCAGACTTAATTAGACTAAGGTTTTGTTGGTCTTTTTTGATACTTTGCCTGGAAGGTGAGTGAAAGTTCATTTCAAGAAAGGACTACCATTCAAAGCTATTTTATTCCACATTGCAGTATATCCCAGATAAAACCCCCTTGAGATTCCTGTATTCTTGTTCAACATCAGGAAGAAAGAGGGGCACAAAATTGGTTTCTCTGGGCTCTGAGGAGCACACAAAATAGCAAGACCCCTCCCAGCGTTCAGAGAAGCCAAATCATGTGGGGTCCAAGGGCTGCTTTGAAGTTGCTTCAAGCTTTTTTTTCCTGAAGATCTCTTTCTGATTGAGCCTTAGTCTCTTAAAAACATTTAGAAGAATCACTTCTATTTGTATTCCTGGAAAAAAGGAGAGAGGAGAAAAACTATATCTTTGCCTCTAGGCCTTTCAGAAGAAACCAGCTGGGGGACAGGAGGCTGTGCTGCTGAGATGGAAGTTCTGTGAACAGATTTTTCAGAGCAAGTGCTAGCGTTAGTGAAGCTTTCATCCTCCCTGTGGATTTGTACACCAACCTCTAATACCCATTCAGCAAAGCAACTTCACATTTCACCTACTTTCTTTGTTTTCCAGCTGTTTGGTGTGTGCTCTATGTGCACATGTGAGCAATTCTTGATGATATTGTTTACTTATACCATTTTTTCCTGAACAGAGAAAGAAAAGACATTCTCACTGAGGATGTAAAAGTTAGGATACTAAGGGGGTATGAGTATGTTAGTGTAGGAAGTGACCCCAAGGGGATCCAGATTATGGCCCACAGTTGGATGGCAGCCCTGACTTCACACAAAGATCCTTCATTTTGTAGATGATGAAACTGAAACTTGCAGAGGGGAAATAGCTTATGTTGAGGCTGGGAAATAAGTGGATCTGAAAGATTTTTTTAATGCTCAAAATTGATGGAGTCTCGGGGTTGAAAGGGATCTTAATTTCATCTGCAACTTCAAGTAGATGCCTGAATTCTGGTGTCTGAGTCCTTGTAAAGTAGCCCTATGGCCAGTGCTGGCCTCACTGAGTAATGGGGTGATCATTACTGTTACAAAAGTGGGCCGCCTTTTGATAATTTCGTTGGGTATAGGATATTTTGACAAGACCATGTTTTGAACTCTCTTTCTGAATACATTAATTTCAGTTAGAATTATATCAATATTGATGAATTTTCATTGAGAAGGTATTTCTTGGAGCAAACTTCATTTAACTTTGATCAGTTCATTGTAGGACACCTAAAAATCTTTCATTTCCACAAGGGATGAAGCCTCTCCTAAATATAACTCTATTATTTGGGACAGAATATCTTGTAACTAAGAGTTCTGTAGAACAAATTTAGGAAAATGTTGATCTGAGCAGTGGAATGAAATTCTAAAAAAGATACATGTAAATTTCAGGTTTTTGAATCAGATAATATTTTAAATATAATAGAGGAATTTATCACTGAAAAGCAACCAATGGAACACATATTGCTAAGTGAGAAGAACCATATTTGTATAACACATATCAATTTTAATTAATACATATTATAAGTCATTTGGAAGTATGTATATAAATGTCTTAATGCTTATTTTGTACATGAAGTTTTGGGAGACTTTCATTTTTTATTTTGCTAGTCTATATTTTCTAAATTTCTAAATTGAATAGTACTCTAACAAAAAAAAGTCTCAAAATATCCAATGATAAATCCTTTAGAAAGACGAAGGATGCTTTTGGTAGGGAGAATAAGCATTATCCCCTCTTTTATCTTCTTTGTAGCTCAGGGGGAGTCTCATCTTCTCTGAGAGATACATAGCTAAACTATTGTTTTCCTTCTTAAAAAATTATTTATTTGTTTATTTTTATATTTTCTCTGTGCTGGGACTTTGTTATTGCACAAACTTTCTCTAGTTGTGGAGAGTGGGAGCTACTCTCTAGTTGTGGTGTGAGGGCTTCTCATTGCGGTGGCTTCCCTTTTGGCAGAGCACACGCTCTAGGGTGCATGGGCTGCAGTAGCTGCAGCTTGTGGGCTCAAGAGTGCCAGTTCAGTCGTTGCGGTGCATAGGGTTAGTTGTTCTGTGGCATGTAGGATCTTCCTGGACTTTGAGGGATCAAACTGGTGTCCCTTGCATTGCAAGGCAGATTCTTAACCACTGGACCACCAGGAAAGCCCCTTCCTTCTTTTTCTGTCAAAAACTACCATGATACCTGCCTACATATCAAGTCTAATCTCCTCTGCTTTATTGTTAAGACCTTGTATAATCTCTCAGATTCACCTAATTTGGTCCCATTTTTTAAATTTAAATTTTTATTTAATTTTGCAGTATAGTTGACTTACAATGTTGCATTAGTTTCAGGTATACAGCTGATTCAGTTATACACATACATGTATCCATTCTTTTTCAGATTCTTTTCCCATGTGGATGTTTATAGAATAATGAGGAGAGTTTCCTGTGCTATACAGTAGGTCCTTGTTGATGATCTATTTTATATGTAGGAATGTATATGTGTTAGTCCCAAACTCCTACTTTATCCCTCCCCTCAACATTTCCCTTTCCTTAACCATAAATTTGTTTTTAAAGTCTGTAAATCTGTCTCTGCTTTGCAGATACATTCATTTGTATCTTTTTTTTAGATTCCATGTATAAGTGATACCATATGATATTTGTCTTTGTCTAATTTACTTAGTGTGATAATCTCTAGGTCCAACCATGTTGTTGCAGATGGCATTATGTTCCCATTCTTTTTTTTTTTCCTTGTTTGATATGTTTATTATTGTCTTTACCTGAAAAATCCAGATAGAAGATTGTGGTTTGGTTTATTAATTCCTGGGCTTCTCTTGTGGCTCAGCTGGTAAAGAATCTGCCTGCAATGTGGGAGATCTGGGTTCGATCCCTGGGTTGGGAAGATCCCCTGGAGAAGGAAAAGGCTACCCACTCCAGTCTTCTGGCCTGGAGAATTCCATGGACTATACAGTCCATGGGGACGCAAAGAGTCGGACATGACTGAGCAACTTTCACTTTCACTTTATTAACTCCCAGCAGCCCATTCCTGAGTTCTAAGGAAGCTTGCCTTCTTCTGAGCTACCTGATCTTTCTTCTGAGCAAGTGACATTTTGGGCTGATTCCACCTCTTCTTTTTAACTTCTTTCTTAGGCTTCTTCTCATACACTGGATTCTCTCATATTGCAGCATGAGCTTTTTTATACATCTCCTCCATCATGTATGGAGTTATGTTGTTCTTTATGAATGGAGAGAATTGTTTCTTGTAGGCATCCTCATCTTCTTCAATCAGATAACACATGTAATCTGCAGCATTCTGCCCCGTGATGTGCTTTCGGTGTACCTCAGCACTGAACTCTTTGTTTTCTGAATCATAACTAGGGAACCGTTTGGTACTGTGAGGGATAGACAAACCTTCATTGACAGCTCCCTTCAGGGGCCCAGAAACTATTCTCAGTAGTGGTCCTGGCAAGTCCTGCATCGAAGTAATAGGTGAAGGCACCAGGTTGACTATCAACGCTTCCCACATTGTATTCCTCTCCAGTCACCTCGACTTGGCCTTTGTAAATTTTGTCCATACCAAACCTATTCAGAAGCCTGTAGGTCAGCAGCAGGCCAGTACAGTGTGCCACAGCATAATTTGTCAGGCCAGCCTTCGCACCATACTTTGGGAGTTCGTGAGCATAAACTGCACAAACTGTTATATGTCCTTCTATACAGGCATAAGCAGTCTGACAAATGATATCTCTGTTTGTTACATGAATGATCATTCTGTAATTGGATGTGTTGTACTTATTTTTATCTTGGATTACCAATTGTTTCTGAGCATAGTAGTCAGTTTTGCCCTCTTGCCGTCTGAATTTTACTTGGTATCTCTTGAAGTCAGCTGTGTTCTGGAAAACTTTAACCCCATACTGTAGAACGGAACCCCGACTCTGCAGCTTGCCACAGAGCTCTATGGTCCCATTCTTACAGGACTCACTCCAGTCAAGTTCATTTCTTGTCTGCAGACCTCTGGACCTAAGCTCTTTTCTGCTTCATTGTCATTATTTTTTCTAGATTAGAATGCCCTTTCTATCTCTCTAAATTCTAGCCATTTGTTTTATAAGACCCCACACTGATTTTTCCCTTTTCTGACTTCTGGTGGCAGTTCTAGTCTATACTGTACTATACAACATTTGCAGATTTATTATGCTTTTCTAGGCTCAGCCCTTGATGCTGGATGGCAGTGGCTAACTTATCTTGCTGGCTGGAGGGTCTGAATACTTTGAAGACATACTGATAGTGAAGAAATAGCCAAGAATGATGCAGTGAGTTGGAATCCAGAGAAACAGACCAAGTAGACCTCAGTTGCAGTGGCTGAGAAACACTAGAGCAAGTAGAGGGTCATGCAGTGTGGATAAGCATAGACTGATTCTCTTATTCCAGTTGAGAGAATCCTAAAGAAGGGCTCTGGTTAGCTCTCCCCAGGTCAAGAGCTTCATCCCTAACTAACCAAATGTGTTGGGGAAGACAAGGCCATGTAGGAATTTGCCATATGGATGGGGTGGGGTGAATAGTTCCTCTGAGGAGGGGTTTTGGCCAAACATGGATGGCCTATGGATATCTAATATATTAAAAGCACAGCAGTGATTGTCCACTGGTAATGTCCAGTATAGGAGTGTGGGTCAGTATGCTGGAAATCAGGAAGGAAGAATTATGGTGTAGCATACCATCCTTCCTATTGTTAGAACAGAGTCAAGAAGTCTTTATGGAGACTCCCTGGGGACTTGATAATTGTTGGACTAGCCTTCAACTCTGTACACTGTCATTTTTTTCCCCCTGTTACATTAACCCTAGGACCTGCGACTCCATTTAGACACCCAACAGCCTTGACATTTCTCTGCTCTGCAAGGAACCACTGACAACTTGCACTGTTATCTTGGTCTTAATGACTGCTAAGTCACTTCATTTCCCAGAGGGAGACTGTGAAATCATCAACAGTGTCAGGTCACTGGCAGCCTTAAGCTCTGGATGGAATGTTTCCAGGAAGAAATGTGAGTGAGAAAAGGAGCTGGACACTTCCTTTTAGAGGAAGACTGTTAGCTCATCCTGGGAAGGTCAGCTGGATGGTGGCAGAGTATAGAAGTATTAGCATTAAATGCTTAACTCTGGACTGGTCTTCCCAGCACTAGGGGGCACCAAAGTCAGCAACTTCCTGATTCTTAAGGCTGGTAGCATGTCAGCTGTTAGGAAATAAGATGAGGGACGAAGCTGTGAGGTAGGGAAGATGGCATGGCATGAAGACCCTGGCATGTCTAGGTCCCTTTTGTCCATCTCTACTTGCTCTGTTCTGGCTTCTGCTGGTTGATCTGGGCTCTCCAGCTGCCTACCTGCCACCGTACCCCTAATTCTTAAAACTGCTGGGTTTTTGACCCACTGCTTCTTTCAGAATTTATGCCTTTGCTTCATTTGTTTGGCATGTGGATATTTGTTGGACTCTGCAGTGCTCCTTTGAACCTTGTCTTTTTGTGACATATTATGGAGGTGGTTTGTCCAGGTGACCCAAGACAGCGCAAGCTCTGCATCCTACATCCTGGCACCTGGCTCTAAGCTTACTAGTATAACTTCCAAATATACTGGGTGGAGTTTCTTTCCTTGCTGAGCCTCCACAGTGCTGTATTAGCATTGCCTGTTAACTCATGACCGCATCCCCTCTAGCCCAAGTCAAACGCATCTCTGTACCCTTGGCTTCTGTTACAGAGCCTGGCACAGAGCGGCATTAACCATGACTGTGAAGTGATTGGAAAATGCTCACTGCCACCTCTGAGTGTGGCCTGGACTTTTCCTCCGAAAATATGGCTTGCTTTTCCCTGTCTGTCTGTCCTTGGGTTCAGATGCAACTAATCACCACACTCCTCTTCCTCTTTTCCACCTACTCTCTTTGCTTTTCCTACCAGTCTGTCTGAGAGAGAGTGCAGTGTGGTGGTTAAGAACATAGATCCTAAATAGGATTTTCTGGTTTTAAATCCTGGTTTTATTACTTATGAACTGTGCAACTGTTAGCAAGTTACTTTGCCTGTCTGCACCTCAGTTTCTTCCTCTGTAGAGTGGGAATAATAAGAATAGGACCAATCTCACAGGGCTGTTGGGAACATTAAATGTGTTACAATGAAAAATGTACTTGGAATAGGATTTGGTACACAGCAGGCATTCTAGAAGTGTTAGCTGTTGTTACTGTTCTCTATCTTCACTGCTCAACCAAAAGTAAAGGTCATCTGACTTTGTTTCCTCTTGACTTCTTGGGCTTACCTACCTTCTTCTTGCACTCACCTTGTGTGCCTCAGTCTCATTCTCTGGTCCACTTAGCTGAATATTTACAAATATTTACCAATTTCTTATAAGCTAACACTGAGCTGTAGCCCAGGAGATATCTAGACTCATTCCTTTTAAGCACCACCTCCTCTACTCATGGTTCTTTCCTCGGTCAAGTCCTGATTCAGACCTTGGTCTTTTAATGGCTGACTGTGGGGGCTGTGAAAAAGTAAGATTTATCTCTGCTGCTAGACAAAAATTTGACAAAGTTTTTTTGTAATGGGCTGGACAGTAAATTTTTTTTTTGATGGAAGTATAGTTGATTTACAGTGTTGTATTATTAATAGTTTCGGTATATGGCAAAGTAATTCAGAAACATTTATGTGTATGTATATATGTATTTTTCATATTCTTTCCCATTATAATTTGTTATAAGATATTGAATATCATTTTCTGTGCTTTGCTTGTTGTTTATCTATTTTATGTATAGTGGTGTTGCTGCCACTGCTGCTGCTGCGTCGCTTCAGTCGTGTCCAACTCTGTGCGACCCCATAGACGGCAGCCCACCAGGCTCCCCCATCCCTGGGATTCTCTAGGCAAGAATACTGGAGTGGGTTGCCATTTCCTTCTCCAATGCATGAAAATGAAAAGTGAAAGTGAAGTCGCTCAGTCGTGTCCGACTCTTCGCGACCCCATGGACTGCAGCCTACCCGGCTCCTCTGTCCATGGGATTTTCCAGGCAAGAGGTATAGTGGTGTATATCTGTTAATTTCAATCTCCTAATTTATCCCTTCCTCCCTTTCCACTTTGGTAACCATAGATTTGTCTGTGAGTCTGTTTCTGAGAAGGAAATGGCGACCCACTCCAGTATTCTTGCCTGGAGAATCCCATGGACGGAGGAGCCTGGTGGGCTACAGTCCACGGGGTCACAAAGAGTCGGACATGACTGAATGACTTCACTTCACTTCATCACTTTTTTAAAGATTCCATATATAAGTGATATCATTTGATATTTGTCTTTCTTTGTCTGACAGTTCACTTAGTATGATAATCTCTAATTCCATTTGTTAATATGTTTGTTTGTGTGTGTATCACATCTTCTTTATCCATTCATCTGTTGATGGACATTTAGGTTTCTTCCATGTCTTGGCTGTAGTGCTGCAGTGGTTGTTGGGGTACATGCATCTTTTTGAATTAGGGAATTAGAGTTTTCTCTGGATATGTGCCCAGGAGTGGAATTGCTAGGTCATATGGTAATTCTAAATTTTTAAAGCAACCTCCATACTGTTTTCCATAGCAGCTGCATGAATTTACATTCCTACCAACAGTGTGGGAGGGTTTGCTTTTCTCTATACCCTCTCTAGCATTTATTATGGTCATCATTCTGACTGGTGTGAGGTGATGCCTCATTGCAGTTTTGATGTGCATTTCTCTAATAATTAGCAATAATGAGTGTCTTTTTTTGTGCCTGTTGGCTATCTCTATGTCTTCTTCAGAGAATTGTCTGTGTAGGTCTTCTGCCCAGTTTTTGGTTGAGTTGTTTGTTTTTTTGGTATTGAGTTGTATGAGCAGTTTGTATATTTTAGAAATTAAGCCCTTGTTGCTTGCATTGTTTGCAAATAAATTCTCTAGTCTTTAGGTTGTCTTTTCATTTTGTTTATGGTTTCCTTTGCTGTGAAAAAGTTTATAAGTTTGGTTAGACCCTATTTGTTTATTTTTTGCTTTTATTTCTATAATTTTGGGAGACTGACCTAAGAAAGCATAAATATGGTTCATGCCAGAGAGTGTTTTGCCTATGTTCTTTTCTAGGAGTTTTATGGTATCATGTCTTATATTTAATTGTTTAAATTATTTTGAGTTTATTTTTGTGTGTTGTGTTGAGGGTGTGTTCTGACTTCAATGATTTACATGAAACTGTCCAGCGTTTCCAACACCACTTGCTGAAGAGACTGTCTTTTCTCCATTTTATATTCTTGCCTCCTTTGTTGAAGATTAACTGACCATAGGTGGGTGGGTTTATTTCTGGGCTCTTTATTCTGTTCCATTGATCCATATGCCTGTTTTTGTGCCAATACCACAATGTTTTGATTAGCTTTGTAGTATTGTCTGGAGGGTTATGCCTCCAGCTACATAGATATTTTAGGCTTTGCAGGGCACACAGGGTCTTTGTCTTATCTCCTCTTCTTCCTCTTCCTTCTTTCAGTTCAGTTCAGTTCAGTTCAGCTGCTCAGTCGTGTCCGACTCCTTGCGACCCCATGAATCGCAGCACGCCAGGCCTCCCTGTCCATCACCAACTCCCGGCGTTCACTCAAACTCACGTCCATCGAGTCAGTGATGCCATCCAGCCATCTCATCTTCTGTCGTCCCCCTCTCCTCCTGCCCCCAATCCCTCCCAGCATCAGAGTCTTTTCCAATGAGTCAACTCTTCGCATGAGGTGGCCAAAGTACTGGAGTTTCAGCTTTAGCATCATTCCTTCCAAAGAAATCCCACCCCTAACTTGAAGGCTGTATTAAATGAGTTTACAAGCCACATTTGATCATCAATAAGTCCCATGAGGGCAGGAACAATCTGTCTCATTACCCTGATGGTCTAATGCTACCCGGGCACATGATAAGCCTTTGATTAGTACTTGTTGAATAAATGAATAAACAATAAATGAGTTCAAACAAGCCTCTGGCTTCCAAATTTAAGAGACAGAATTTCTGTGTAAGCTCTACAGTGAATAGGAGAACCCCAGGGAAGCGTTCTATTAAGTTGACTCCTTGCTCTGTCTGCAGTTGTCAAAGGGTACAGGAGCTTTCCATGGAGTCTGCCTTAGCCTAAGTACCTACCTGCAATTCCACTGCCATCTTCTAGTTGAGAACCGAGCCTCCCTGTAGCCTAGGTTCCATACTAGCAGTGTGCTGGTAAATATTTAACAACCAGCCACCCCAAAAACAAGCAAATAATCCCTGATTTATAGTATTTGCCAATTTCCATGGTGTCAATACTTCCACCATGGCCAATTTCATGCTATGAAATGAAGCCACTAAACTTGAAGCTGGGAAGAGAGATGCCATTAAACCATGCTCCCTGCCCTGCTCACCTCTGCAGTCCTAAGCACCATATGCCTCCTTGGAGAGTAATTGAAAGAAACATTAGCTCTCACAATCTCTGCCTTTAGGATTGGGCTCTTCTCTGTGTTTTGGTGGATGGGTACCATTATCTTGCCTTCCCAGACTTCCTGGATTTTGGCCTTTGCCTGCTTTGATCCCCAGGCCCTGAGTGCTCATTGACCTCCTGACTCCCTGTTTCTTGCAGAACACAGATGGCTGGACTCTTCCTGATCCACCCTAGCTTCCTGGATGTCAGGTTTCTGATGTGTTTCTGAGCACAGAGACACACAGCCACTCTACCTCCTGCAGGGTCTTCTGGTTTCCAGGCTGTGATGTGCTTTGACCACTCACTTCCAATTCTCACAGCACACCTCTCTTGACTGTTGGGAGGTTAACTCTCATCCTGCTGATTGGGAACTCAGTTCCCAGCTCATTTCTTCTTGCTCTGTCTTGGCTTCTGTTTAATTAGTACCATCTGCTTCTAAATCTTTATATAATTTTCATCTTTATTGATTCACACAAAAATAATTACTGGGTGCATTTTTTGTGTACCATGCTATGTCTAGGCACCCAGGATACCTCAGTGAACAAAACAAGTAGGATTCTCTGTCCTTGGGGGGCTTATAATAGAGTGTGAGGAATCTCATACTAAACAATAGGAGTAATAAATCATATATTACAAAAGAAGGTGATAAGTAGGATGGAAAAAGTAGGGAAAGATGTGTTGACAGTGCTGATAGGAGGCACATGGTTAGAGTGGCCTCTTTGAGAAGGTAACATTCAAGTAAAGCCTTGCAACACATTCTGTACTCTCATACACAACATCTACTCATCATCAACTCCTGCTCATACAGGTATGTGGCTCACTTTAGCCTGAGAATTTCCAGGATTTGTTTCTCACAGTTGGACTGTTTGCTGTAAGAGAGAAGGAGAAAGTATTGTGATTATATGCTTGGGCTTTGGTTTATGATTTTGAATCCCTGCTCTCTGGTCAATTAGGACAGCTATTGAGGTTTCCATAATCTATTGGACAATGAGTTTCTTGAGGGGAGGGACTGGATCTCTCTTGCTCACCCTATAGCCCCCATGCTTAGTAGAATCTGACCTCTGTCAGTGTTGCTTATTAGCCTTTTTGTCCTGGGAAAATTCCTTTCTGAGATTTCAATTCCTTATATGTAAAATTGGGATGTTAATAATGATAATATAAGTATCCACCTCATAGGGTTGCTCTATGAGTTAAATCCAGCTGCATGGTGCTGGAGCGGTGGCTGTGCAGTGCTGGAGTGACTTTGAGGGGATACCCCATGTTCAAGGTCAGAGAAGCCACAGCAAGATGGTATGAGGGGCAAATTCGCATTTAGAATCAATCCCCATTCCCCCCAGAGAGGCTTGGAGGGCTCAAACAAACCTTGTTGCACCAGGACCCAGAGACCCCACAGAGACTGAGACAAAACTGTGTTTAACATCTTCTATGGAGGTATGGGTCAGCAGTGGACTGCTGCAGGGGCAGGGGCTCTGGGTGCAGCAGACTTGGGTAGGCATAAGCTCTCTTGGAGGAGGTCGCCATTAACCCCACCATAGAGCTGCCAGAACTTACACAGGAATTGGAAGTAAAGTAGACTCTTGGAGGGCACAAACAGAACTTTGTGTGCACCAGGACCCAGGAGAAAGGAGCAATGATCCCACAAGAGACTGACCCAAACTTGCCCAGAAGTGTCCAGGAGTCTCTAGTGGAGGTGTAGGTCGGTGGTGCCCTGCTGCAGGGTTGGGGGCACTGAGTGTAGCAGTACATACGTGGGACCTTTTGAAGGAGGTCACCATTATCTTCATTCAGTTCAGTTCATTTGCTCAGTTGTGTCCGACTCTTTGCGACCCCATGAATCACAGCACAAGGCCTCCCTGTCTATCACCATCTCCCGGAGTTCACTCAGATTCACCTTCATCTAGGCAGTGATGCCATCCAGTCATCTCATTCTCTGTCATCCCCTTCTCCTCCTGCCCCCAATCCCCCCCAGCATCAGAGTTTTTTCCAATGAGTCAACTCTTCACACGAGGTGGCCAAACTGTTGGAGTTTCAGCGTTAGCATCATTCCTTCCAAAGAAATCCCAGGGCTGATCTCCTTCAGAATGTACTGGTTGGATCTCCTTGCAGTCCAAGGGACTCTCAAGAGTCTTCTCCAACACCACGGTTCAAAAGCATCAATTCTTCGGTGCTCAGCTTTCTTCACAGTCCAACTCTCATATCCATACATGACTACTGGAAAAACCTCCCCCGTAGTTTCAGTTCAGTTTAGTTCAGTCGCTCAGTTGTGTCCGACTCTTTGTGACTCCATGAATCACAGCATGCCAGGCCTCCCTGTCCATCACCAACTCTCGGAGTTCACTCAAACTCATGTCCATCGAGTCGATGATGCCATCCAGCCATCTCATCCTCTGTTGTCCCCTTCTCCTCCTGCCCCCAATCCCTCCCAGCATCAGGGTCTTTTCCAATGAGTCAACTCTTTGCATTAGGTGGCCAAAGTATTGGAGTTTCAGCTTCAGCATCAGTTTGGCCACAGGTAAATAACAGGGAGGGAACACAGCTCCACCCATCAACAGAAAATTGAATTAAAGATTTACTGAGCATGGCCCCCTCATCAGAACAAGACCCAGTTTTCCCCTCAGTCAGTCTCTCCCATCAGGAAGCTTCCATAAGCCTCTTATTCTTCTCCATCAGAGGGCAGACAGACTGAAAACCACAATCACAGAAAACTAACCAAACTGATCACATGGACCGCAGCCTTGTCTAACTCAATGAAACTCTGAGCCATGCCATGTAGCGCCCCCCAAGGTAGATGGGTCATGGTGGCGAGTTCTGACAAAATGTGGTGCACTAGAGAAGTGGCTGGCAGACCACTTCAGTATTCTTGCCTTGAGAACTGCATGAACAGTATAAAAAGGCAAAAAGATAGGAGGGCATTGAAAGATGAACTCCCCAAGTTGGTAGGTGCCCAATATGCTACTGGAGATCAGTGGAGAAGTAACTCCAGAAAGAATGAAGAGACGGAGCCAAAGCAAAAACAACACACGATTGTGGATGAGGCTGGTTACAGAAGCAAAGTCCAATGTTGTAAAGAGCAATATTGCATAGGAATCTGGAATGTTAGGTCCATGAATCAAGGCAAATTGGAAGTGGTCAAACAGGAGATGGCAAGAGTGAACATCAACATTTTAGGAATCAGCAAACTAAAATGGACTGGAATGGGTGAATTTAACTTAGATGACCATTATATCTACTACTGTGGGCAAGAATCCATTAGAAGAAATGGAGTAGCCATCATAGTAACAAAAAGTAAAATGCAGTACTTGGATGCAATAAAACAACAGAATGATCTGTCATCAAGCAAAATAATAATAATAAGTCTAGGAAATAATTAAGAAGTGAAGTGAATGTTATAAGACTAAAGACCTAGAATAAAAAAGATGTCCATTATAAGAAAAAAGTAGGAAGTAAGAAACATCATAAGCATTTGGCCTTGGAGTACAGAAAGAAGCAGGGCAAAGGCTAGTAGAGTTTTGCCAAGAGAACACACTGGTCATAGCAAACATCCTCTTCCAACAACACAAGAGAAGACTCTACACATGGACATCACCAGATGGTCAACACCGAAGTCAGATTGATTATATTCTTTGCAGCCAAAGATGGAGAAACTCTATACAGTCAGCAAAAACAAGACCAGGAGCTGACTATAGCTCAGATCATGAACTCCTTATTGCCAAATTCAGAATTGAAGAAAGTACAGAAAACCACTAGACCATTCAGGTATGACCTAAATCAAATCCTTTATGATTATACAGTGGAATTGATAAATAGATTCATGGGATTAGATCTGACAGACAGAGTGCCTGAAGAACTATGGACAGAGATTCGTGACATTGTACAGGAGACAGGGATCAAGACCATCCCCAAGAAAAAGAAATGCAAAAACCCAAATGGCTGTCTGAGGAGGCCTTACAAATAGCTGTGAAAAGAAGAGAAGCTAAAAGCAAAGGAGAAAAGGAAGGATATACCCATTTGAATGCAGAGTTCCAAAGAATAACAAGGAGATCCCCATGCACCAGCTCCAAGCATGCTGTATCCTGCATCAGACATAGACTGGCGATTCAATTCTTACATGATAGTATACACGAGGGGGGTTCAGTTTGGGAATGCATGTAAGAATTAAAGATTTTAAAATTAAAAAAAAAAAGAATAACAAGGAGAGACAAGAAAGCCTTCCTCAGTGATCAATGCAAAGAAATAGAGGAAAATAATAGAATGGGAAAGACTAGAGATCTCTTCAAGAAAATTAGAGATACCATGGGAACATTTCATGCAAAGTGAATGTGAAGTCTCTCAGTCGTGTGCGACTCTTTGCGGCCCCATGGACTGTAGGCCACCAGGCTCCTCCATCCATGGGATTTTCTAGGCAAGAATACCAGAGTGGGTTGCTATTTCCTTCTCCTGGAGATCTTCCCCACCCAGGGATTGAACCTGGGTCTCCCGCACTGTAGGCAGGCTCCTTACCCTCTGACCACCCAGGAAGTCATTTCATGCAAAGATGGGCTCAATAAAGGACAGAAATGGTATGGACCTAACAGAAGCAGAAGATATTAAGAAGAGGTGGCAAGAATACACAGAAGAGCTATACAAAAAAAAACAAAAAACAAAACTTCACTACCCAGATAATCATAATGGTGTGATCTCTCATCTAGAGCCAGACATTCTGGAATGTGAAGTCAAGTGGGCCTTAGGAAGCATCACTAAGAACAAAGCTAGTGGGTGATGGAATTCCAATTAAGCTATTTCAAATCCTAAAAGATGATGCTGTGAAAGTGCTGCAGTCAATATGCCAGAAAATTTGGAAAACTCAACAGTGGCTACAGGACTGGAAAAGGTCAGTTTTCATTCCAATCCCACAGAAAGGCAATGCCAAAGAATACTCAAACTACCTGCCCAATTGCACTCATCTCACACAATAGTAAAGTAATGCTCAAAATTCTCCAAGGAAGGCTTCAACAGTATGTGAACTGTGAACCTCCAGATGTTCAAGCTGGATTTAGAGAATGCAGAGGAACCAGAGATCAAATTGCCAACATCTGCTGGGTCATTGAAAAAGCAAGAGAGTTCCAGAGAAACATCTATTTCTGCTTTATTGACTAAGCCAACGCCTTTGACTGTGTGTATCACCAGAAGCTGTGGAAAATTCTGAAAGAGATGGGAATACCAGACCACCTGACCTGCCTCCTGAGAAATCTGTATGCAGGTCAGGAAGCAACAGTTAGAACTGGACATGGAACAACAGACTGGTTCCAAATAGGAAAAGGAGTACGTCAAGGCTGTATATTGTCACCCTGCTTATTTAATAACTTATATGAAGAGTACATCATGGGAAATGCTGGGCTGTAGGAAGCGCAAGCTGGAATAAGATTGCCGGGAGAAATACCAATAACCTCAGATATGCAGATGACACCACTCTTATGGCAGAAAGCAGAGAAGAACTGAAGAGCCTCTTGTTGAAAGTGAAAGAGGAGAGTGAAAAAGTTGGCTTAAAGCTCAACATTCAGAAAACAAAGATCATGGCATCTGGTCCCATCACTTCATGGCAAATAGATGGGGAAACATTGGAAACAGTGACAGACTTTATTTTGGGGGGCTCCAAAATCACTACAGATGGTGACTGCAGCCATGAAATTAAAAGACACTTGCTCCTTGGAAGAAAAGTTATGACTAACCTAGGCAGCGTATTAAAAAGCAGAGACATTTCTTTGCCAACAAAGGCCCATCTAGTCAAAGCTATGGTTTTCCCAGGAGTCACGTATGGATGTGAGAGTTGGACTATAAAGAATTGATTGCCAAAGAATTGATGCATTTGAACTGTGGTGTTGGAGAAGACTCTTGAGAGTCCCTTGGACTGCAAGGAGATCCAACTAGTCCATCGTAAAGGAGATCAGTCCTGAGTGTTCATTAGAAGGACTGATGTTGAAACTGAAACTCCAATACTTTGGCCACCTGATGCAAAGAGCTGACTCATTTGAAAAGACCCTGATACTGGGTAAGACTGAAGGCATGTGGAGAAGGGAATGACAGAGGATGAGACGGTTGGATGGCATCGCCGACTCAATGGACATGAGTTTGAGTAAACTCCAGGAGTTGGTGATGGACACAGAGGCCTGGCGTACTGCAATCCATGAGGTTGCAACGAGTCAGACATGACTGAGCCCCTGAACTGTCTGACTGATGAATTAAATCATAACAATTTATAATATGTGTAGAGCATTTGGCACAGAGCCTAGTACACAGAGAGTGCTTGCTAAATAAATATTAGGAGTGGTCACTGTTGTTAGAGTCACCATACAGAATTAATGTTCTCCAGTTGAAGAGATGTTATTCTGGAAATATTCCTTGCTTCCCTAATAAGTTGGTCCCATTGCCAAGCCTATACAGTGCTTGTTATAACCTCTGAGGAAATATGGGGTAAATCATGGATAGGGGGTGTGAGGAGCCTTGGGAGGGGGGAAGAGCCCAGGTGGCAGGACTGAGGTGGTGCCCAGAGCACTGTGGTCAGGCCCGAGGCTGTTGTGTAAACAGACAGTCAATCAGTCAGAATAGAGAAATGGAACAGCAGTGACTAGATGAATACACAGAGTACAGGGATTAATGGAGCTGAGATTAAACTGTTAGCTGAGATTAAAGAGAGTAATTTTCCTTAGGGCATGGACATCAGTGGTGGGGTCTGGAAACAAGACCTTGACTATGTGTCCTATACCTGGGTCTTTCTTCCTCTTAAAGTGTTCTTTCAGACCCAGTTCCTTAGCTTTCCCAACAGCCCCCAGTATCTGCTGAACCGACTCTCTTGTCTGTTTGATTGCTCCCATCTGGTTTAGGTTTGTCTCTCATAAAGCTGTCACTCTGGATGAGGACCCCTGCTGTCTCTATGGGCACAGCCAGGGGCGCCACTTGCTAACTCATTAAGAATGTAACCACCACTGCAGTTGTTCACAGGCAGTGTAGACAGTCCTTAATGCTGTGACACAGAAGGCAGCATCCTGACCAAACAGACCTAAGCAGAAGAGGCTTCGCTTCCTACTAGGTGCCTGGCTGGAAGCAGATGCTTTATGGAAGTCAGTTGCCGTCCAGATAGTCAGCAACATTTGTTTAGGAGCCGCTGCACGTCTGTCCCTGTGATGAGGGAGACAGTATTGCAATGCAGAAAAGATAATGAACCTCATCAGAATCTCTGATTACTTCCTGAGGATTGATTCTGAGAAGTGCCTTTAAGGGTAAAAACACTTTTAAGGCTCTTGATGCATATTGCTATATTGCTTTCCGAAAAGGATAGACAAATTCTCATGTCCTTTTATTGCATTTGATTGTGCCCATTTTGTCATACCTTTGCCAGGACTGAGTATTGTTAAAAATTTAAAAATATGTGTAACAGAGAGGCAAAGTGACATTTCTCTGATTGAATCTTTATTATTTTATTAACAGGGGTGTGAGCATTTTGAAATGTTTCTTTGCTATGGAGATAATATTTGGTATCATCTCCATGGTAGGTCTGGAGGAGTAGTGACTAGATTTTTTTGACTGAGTTTTATCTATGTTACTTATTTTTAAATACCTATACAGTAAAATTTACTTTTGTTGTTGTGTAGTTTTGTGATTTTAACGAGTACACAGAGTTATGTAACTACTAAGACAATCAGAATTTAGACAGTTTTCTCCCTTCGAATTCCCTATGCTGCCTCTTTGTGGTAAAACCCTCTACTAACTCTTAGCTCCTAGCACTTACTGATCTATTCTATGCCCTTTATTTTGCTTTCCCCAGGATAATATTGCAGTGTATTTAATAAAGCAAGATGTGAAAAATTTAAGTCCAATTTATCAATATTTTTACTTTGTTTATTGTGCTTTGTTGTCCTAAGAATTCTTTGCTTAACCCAAGGTCACAATATTTTCTGCTAAAAGTTTTCTAACTTTACATTTTACATTTAAGTCCATTTTGTTAAATTTTGTACCAAGTGTGAGATATTGGCCAAGATTCAAGTTTTTGAAGTCTACAAACAATAAATGCTGGAGAGGGTGTGGAGAAAAGGGAACCCTCTTTCACTGTTGCTGGGAATGCAAACTAGTACAGCCATTATGGAGAACAGTGTGGAGATTCCTTAAAAAACTGGAAATAGAACTGTCATTTGACCCAGCAATCCCACTTCTGGGCATACACACTGAGGAAACCAGAATTGAAAGAGACACGTGTACCCAAATGTTCATTGCCTCACTGTTTATAATAGCCAGGACATGGAAGCAACCTAGATGTCCATAAGCAGAAGAATGGATAAGAAAGCTGTGGTACATATATATAATGGAATATTACTCAGCTATTAAAAAGAATGCATTTGAATCAGTTCTAATGAGGTGGATGAAACTGGAGCCTATTATACAGAGTGAAGTAAGTCAGAAAGAAAAACACTAATACAGTATATTAATGCATATATATGGAATTTAGAAAGATGGTAATGATGAACCTATATGTGAGACAGCAAAAGAGACACAGATGTAAAACACAGACTTTTGGACTTTGTGGGAGAAGGCAAGGGTGGGATGATTTGAGAGAATAGCACTGAAACATGTATATTATCATATATGAAATAGATTGCCAGTCCAGGTCTGATGCGTGAGACAGGGTGCTCAGGGCTGGTGCACTGGGATGGCCTTGAGGGATAGGATGGGGAGGGAGGTGGGAGGGGTGTTCAGGATGGGGAACACATGTACACCTGTGGCAGATTCATGCCAATGTATGGCAAAAACCACCACAATATTGTAAAGTAATTAGCCTCCAATTGAAATAAATAATTAAAAAAAGATTCATGTTTTTGTAGTATATTGATGGCCATTTGATCTGGCACCATTGCTCACAAATCTAACTTTTTCCTATTTAATTGCCTTTGTATCTCTTTCAAAAACCCACTGGCCATATGTGTTTTTTTCCCTGGCCCCTCTGTTTTGTCTTATTGATCTATCTTATGTTCATTAGCATCTGGTCTTGATTATAGTAAGTTCCTATGTTTTTGTCTCTTCCAGAATGACATGCAAATGGAATCTTATAGTATTATAAAATTTGTCTGGTATGTGTCCCTTAGAATAAAGAGTGTGTGTGAGATTCATCCTAGTTGTTGTGTATGTCAATCTTTCTCTTTTTTTTTTAATGTTCAGTAGTGTTTCACTGTATGGATGTACTAGAGAGTATTCATCCAATTGCTGTTCATTTTCAGATTTTGTTGTTTATTCTAGTTCCTTTGCCTTTTTAAGAATCAAGTTGTAAATAGCTGTAAAACTTGATTAGGATAATGTTGGGATTTCCCAACGTAAGTCTAGAAATAAATTTGGGGAGAATTGATATATTAGCATATTGAATCTTCCAATCTATGAATATGGTATATCTTCATGTGTTTAACTCTTACAAAAAATTATTTCATCAGTGTTTTATAGTTTATAGCTGACATCTAAGTATTTCATGTTTTGGAATTGCCAGGGGTACTGTTTCTAAAATTTTAAATTCAGTTTCGAATTGTTATTGCTGGTATAAAGAAACACAATTGATTATTTGTGTATTGATTAATTTCTGGTGTTAGCCACTTGCTGTGTAAAGAAGTCCAGTCTATTCTGGTGGAGAGAGATCCTAGAACACAAGAGATCATGTGACAAATGTTATGCTCCGAGCCCGTATTTCCGAACTGACCGAGAGAGAGAGCAAGTCCACCATGGTAATGCAAGGGCAAGAAGGGAGTTTATCTCTAGCGCGCTAGGGCCCAAGTCTCATCCCACACAAGGGAATCCGACAAGAGCCCCGAACAAAGGAGTATGGTGGCTTATATACAGGCAGTTCTTTGTCTCAGTTACAGGAGTAGCTGGTGTTACATGATTGGCCAGGCAGGATGAGTGCATATCCTGTCTCTTTCTGGTAAACATGACTCAGGTCCTAGAGCCCGTCGTTTGGTCCCTAACATTCCCCCCTGTCCTTAGATCATATAGAGGAGTCTTCCCCTCGGTCCTGAGACACAGTTTGATATTGTTGTTGAAGCACAAACAGCTGTACAGTATTTATGCGTTTTTTACAAAGGCTACAAGTCTATTGATAATACATGGGCCAAAGGTAAGCATTAGTAAAAGTATTAGCAGGGGTCGCAGCAAGGTGGAGATTAGGGTGGTCAACCAAGGGGATTGTTGAAACCAAGACTCAAACCATCTTTGTTGAGCCTCACGTTCTCGTTTACATTGGGCTAGTCCCTCTCTTATTTTGGCCATAGATTTTTAAACTATTTTTGTGTGATCAGCATAAAAACAACACTCTTTTTTTAGGGCAGCACAGAGTCCCCCCTGAATCCCCCCACAGATCTTTTAGTTATGCCTGGGTGCACCTGGACATGCCCAGAATGCATGATTTTTGAGCTTGCCCCTCTTTTAGGGTACATTTACCACCGGCTTAAGGTCAAAGTATAAGTCTGGCCACCAAGTATTTGGTGGATGTATTGCGGTGGTGAAGTTAAGCATTTTACGTGTTAGTCCATTTTGCAGTTTTCAGGTGATTTTGACGGGTTGGTGCAGGTTCACGCTGGCAGCTTCAGAGCAGAGTAACATGGTCATCCATAAGATGGTCTAGACGAGTTGTCTTGGTCTTGTTGACGACGCCGGAGCTTCAGCCTCAGGGTGTTGGACGGGTGTAGAGACGCTTTTTATTTTTTTAGCGTCTCCTTTGTTGTAAAAAGTCCCTGTAACAGTTGCTGACAATCATCCCAAGTGGGATTGTGAGTAAACAGGATAGACTCTAAAAGATCAATAAGACCCTGCGGTTTTTCAGAGAAGGAGGGAGTCTGGGTTTTCCAATTGTACAAATCACTAGTGGAGAAGGGCCAATACTGATATGTCCGTTCTCCACCCTCTCTGGCTGGCCCCACCCGAACCGGAAATGCATGAACGGTGGAGGAGGGAACCTCCGGGTCTTCTTCCGCTACGCCGGCCATTTTTTTTTCGCCTTTCCCCGAGTTCCCTAGGCGGGGCCCCTTTTTCTGGGAGGAGCTGAAGGCTTGGTTCTCTTTCTGGCTTCTCCTGATGAAACCTGTGGAACCTGTGGAAGCAAGGGCGGGGAAGAGGGAAGGGAAGTGAGGGGCTGAAAAACAAAAGGTTTTAGCCAGGCCAGGGGGTTTTCCACTAGGTCCTGTCAGACCAAAATGTATGGAGTTTGGTCTGGCTGGGTGTCCCGAAGGGTAGGGGGCGAGCACCTTCTCTCTGACCGCTCGAATAGTAGGCAGGCTGAAGGTGCCTTCTTGTGGCCAGCTGACATCAAAAGCAGGCCACTCGGCAGAAGTTACTAACTTGCTTTTCTTCACCAGCAATGATAGATTCTGTGCTCTAGACTTGAAATCAGAGAAGTGGTTAATCATAAGAGATAAAGGAGTAGAAGTTGTTTGTCCCATGATCACGGAAAAGTACACTGGGAGCCAACAGAGCACACAAAGAGCAACACAGACACCACGAATAGACAAACAGATAACAAACGCAAGGTGGCCACCGACAATGCACTCAATCTTACCTGCAGGATGTTCACAGAGCCAGCCGCCTCCCCAGCACGAAACTGGGCCCTGGCCTTATGCTGGACTTGCCTCTGCACTTTACACCCAGATGCCTCCCCAGTACGATACTGGGCCCTGGACTTAATCTGGGCTTATGCAACATTAGCACCGGTGCTCAGAGCTCTTATCTCCTAACGAGGTTACTCCCTTTTACCAGGAGAGTTGTCCTCCCCGGCAGGATGGAGATCCCGGACGAGCCCCCAAATGTTATGCTCTGAGCCTGTATCTCCAAACCGACCGAGAGAGAGAGCAAGTCCACCACGGTAATGCAAGGGCAAGAAGGGAGTTTATCTCTAGCGCGTTAGGGCCCAAGTCTCATCCCACACAAGGGAATCCGACAAGAGCCCCGAACAAAGGAGTATGGCGGCTTATATACAGGCAGTTCTTTGTCTCAGTTACAGGAGTAGCTGGCGTTACATGATTGGCCAGGCAGGATGAGCGCATATCCTGTCTCTTTCTGGTAAACATGACTCAGGTCCTAGAGCCCGTCGTTTGGTCCCTAACAACAAAGACCTGAGGTCTCCCATCCTACAGTCAGCCACCACTGCCAGTTGTGTGAGTGAAACCCTTTTCAGTATTCTTGGCTTCAAGAGTATGTGAATGGAGAACTTCCAGATGTACAAGCTGAATTTAGAAAAGGCAGAGGAACCAGAGATCAAATTACGAACATCTGTTGGATCATAGGAAAAGCAAGAGAATTCCAGTAAAACATCTACTTCTGTTTCGCTGGCTATGAAAAAGTTAAAGCCTTTGACTGTGTGGATCACAACAAACTAGAAAATTCTTAAAGAGATGGGAATACCAGACCACCTTACCTACCTCCTGATGAACCTGTATGCAGGTTAAGAGGCAACAGTTAGAACTGGACATGGAACAATGGACTGGTTTGCAACTGGGAAAGGAGAGTTGTCACCCTCCTTATTTAACTTATATGCAGATTACATCATGCAAAATGCCGGGCTGGATGAATCACAGGCTGGAATCAAGATTGCCAGGAGAAATATCAACAACCTCAGATATGCAGATGACACCACTTTAATGGCAGAAGTTGAAGAGGAACTAAAGAACCTCTTGATGAAGTTGAAAGAAGAGAGTGAAAAAGCTGGTTTAAAATTCAACATTCAAAAAACAAGATCATGGCATCTGGCCCTATCACTTCATGGCAAGTGGGGAAAAACTGGAAACAGTGACAGGCTTTATTTTCTTGGGCTCCAAAATTGCTGTGGACTGTGACTGCAGTCATGTATTAAAAGACCCTTGCTTTCTTGGAAGGAAAGCTATGACAAACCTAGACAGTGTATTGAAAAGCAGAGATATCACTTTGCTGACAAAGGTCCACATAGTAAAAGCTAAGGGTTTTCCAGTAGTCATGTATGGATGTGAGAGTTGGACCATAAAGAAGGCTAAACGTTGAAGAATTGGTGCTTTTGCATTGTGGTGCTGGAGAAGACTCTTGAGAGTCCCTTGGACAGCAAGGAGATCAAACCAGTCAATCCTAAAGGAAACCAACCCTGTAAATTCATTGGAAAGACTGATGCTGAAGCTGAAGCTCCAACACTTTGGTAATCCAATGCGAAGAGCTGACTCATTGGAAAAGACCCTGATGCTCGGAAAGGTTGAGGGCAGAAGGAGAAGGGGACGAAAGAGGATGAGATTGTTGGATGGCATCACCGATTCTATGGACATAAGGTTGGGCAAACACTGGGAGATGGTGAAGGGCAGGGGAGCCTGGTGTGCTGCAGCTTGTGGGGTTGCAAAAAGTCAGACATGACTTACTAAGTGAACAACAAAAGCAACAAGCCACAGCCCTGCTCAAAGTTGATGTAGTCACTCAGCCAACACTGCATGGAGCTGAAGAACTGCCCATCTGAGACTAACCAGTCCGCAGAATTGTGAGAAATAATACATCTCTGTGGTTTCAAATCACTAAGTTTTAGGGCATTATTTAATATTGTCCTAGATATGGAGCTTAACAGCAGTTCACTTACCCAACTCTTGGTTCCATGGCCTGGCCATGAGTCTTCCTGAGGCTCCTTGTTGCCAGTCAGACTGAAGCCTGTGTCTCTAGAAATAGAAACTGGCTGCCAAGTCACAGCACTCCCTCTAGCCTACACACTCCACAGTGGTGCAGTCCAAATAGTCTGTATTTTTGCTTGAACTCAAGTTGGCCACTGTGAGGCCTCTGCCAGCCTTGCTGTGTTGACCTTTACGCTGACTGCTTGCTCACTTGGCTGACGACACACCTGTCTGCCTGGCTCTCCCTGGCTCCCCACAGTGCCCTCTCTGGCCTGATTGAAAGCCCCAGGAATTCTATTTGCAGTGTCTCCTTCCCACCTCCTGATGTGAGATTCTTCCTCTGTTGGGCCAGTTTCATGCTGCTGCAAGTGGATCAGTATTCCTCAGGCCTGAAACCCCAAGTCTAGTTCCAAGAATTGGCTGTTTCAATCTGACCTAGAACTTCCTAGTGGTTCAGAAAAAAGACTTGGAACCCTGGAGATGTTAATGTGTTTAAAAAAGTAAGTCAGGGCAAACACTTCCTGGCCTGTTCTTACTAGCTGTTCAATCTGGGAAGAATTCCCAAGCTCATGTAAACCACATTTTCTTCACTCATAATCTAGGGATAATAATACATGAGAAGATACTATATGTGCATTGCTGAGCAACATGCCTGCCATACAGCAACTGCTTAACAGTGGTAGTTAATCATAATTTGTATGAAAGTGAGTGATAGAAGGGGCCCTTAGAGATTATTTAGTCCAAGCACCACATTTTTCAGCAGCAGAAAGTAAGGTTCAGAGAGACTGAGTGATTTGCCCAGCGTCACCACACCTCAGATTTGAATAAAGACTGGAACACTAATTTTCCAGCCTCTAATCTCATACCTTTCCCACTGCGCCATGGTTTTTTGGCTTAGGAGGCCCTGGAGAGAAAACGGGGAAAGGAAGAAACTATCAACTACTAAGTGTCTACTCTGTTTTTGCTTTTATATATATCGTGCCATTTTATCCCCATAATAATTTTTAAGTTATTATCTCTGCTTTACACATGAAGACACCAATGCTTAGAAAAATTAAATTCCTGCCTGAAAATCCCATGGGTGACAGACTAGGGTTGCAACTCATGCCTGTCTGACTCCAAAACCAGCCCACACTCCTCCACCATCTCATGCCCTTTCTGGGTCAGGCTGGGGAGGGGAAGAGTTTCTGCAGAGCCTGGCACTACCCTGGCTGTGTTTCTTCTCAGTCCTCAGATGCAGTAGCTGGTCTGCACGCAAGAGCCTTTCATCCTTCCTTCCACACAATCCTTTTAACTGAAACCAAGTGGCCAAAGCTTAACTGTAATTCTGCAGAACTGGCGGTGAGAGGCCTGGTGGGAGCTTGGGCTGCTCACCCTGAACGTGATGTGCACAGAGAGTGGGGCTGACATTGTTTAGCTCTCTGCTCAGCAGTGCCCAGCCAAACCTCTTGGTCTAAATTGAGCCCTTAATCGTTTTCCTGGCATTTGCTCAGACAGGATTTTATTTTCTAGTAATAAAAGCGCCTACATTGTAGGAAAAAAACCAACAAAAACTGATCTGCCTCTTTTGTAGCTTTTGTGAATGCTTCACCACCTGTCCATTCCCTGCCTTGTTTTCATGCTTGGAGCAGAGCCAGGTTGTTTTGTGCCCACTGTCAAGTATGGGGGAGCTCTGCGTGGGCAGAGAAATGCACTCACATTGACTGCTTCTGCTCATTACTTGGGGCCTCGCACCTCCTGGATTGAGAGGTTTGACTTCTGAGTCTGTAGGCTTGACTTCTGGGTCTGCAGGTGGCGCAGGGGAGATGGTTCTGAGGAAAGAGGAACAAAGTGAGTCACCAAGGGCCTCCCACCTAAGTAGTTCTTGATGGCTCACACTTGGTTATCTCAGTCTTTCCCTTAGGAATTTTCAGTGACTCTCCAGTGCCTGCAGAATGAACTGCATACTTTCTAATATGATATTCAGACCTACATTCTCGGCCTCTTTTCTTTCTTTCTTTTTTTTTTGGTAAAAAATAAAATAAAATACAATATGGATACCTAAAAAAGTAAAATTGAAATTCACCAGAATCTTCTCCACTATAACCGATGTTAAAATTTTGGCAAGTGTCCTTGCAGACTTATGTGAATATATATTGTTTTTGTTCAGTCCCCCAGTTGTGTCCGACTCTTTGCAACCCCATGGCCTGCAGCACACCAGGCCTCCCTGTCCCTCACCATCTCCTGGAGTTTGCCCAAGTTCATGTTCATTGCATCAGTGATACTGTCCAGCCATCTCATTCTCTGACGCCGTCTTCTGCCCTCCATCTTTCCCAGAATCAGGGACTTTTTCAGTGAGTCATCTGTTTGCATCAGATGATCAAAATACTGGAGCTTCAGCTTAAGCATCAGTCCTTCCAGTGAATATTCAAAGTTGATCTCTGTTAAGATTGACAGGCTTGATCTCCTTGCTGTCCAAGGGATTTTTAGGAGTCTTCTCCAGCTCCACAGTTCGAAGGCATCAATTCTTTGGTGTTCTGCCTTTTTTAGGGTCCAGCTCTCACAACCGTATGTGACCACTGGGAAGACCATAGCCTTGACTATACAGACCTTTGTTGACAGAGTAATGTCTCTGCTTTTTAACACGCTGTCTAGGTTTGTCATCGTGAATTTCATCGTCATTTGTGTTGAGGCCTTTTCAGTTTCAATTTGCCTTTCTAACATTCAGTTCAGTTCAGTTCAGTCGCTCAGTTGTATCCGACTCTTTGCAACCCCATGAACTGGAGCATGCCAGGCCTCCCTGTTCATCACCAACTCCTGGAGTCCACCCAAACCCATGTCCATTGAGTCGGTGATGCCATCCAACCATCTCATCCTCTCTCATGCCCTTCTCCTCCTGCCCTCAATCTTTCCCAGCATCAGGGTCTTTTCCAATGAGTCAGCTCTTCGCATCAGGTGGCCAAAGTATTGGAGTTTCAGCTTCAACATCAGTCCTTCCAGTGAACACCCAGGACTGGTCTCCTTTAGGATGGACTGGTTGGATCGCCTCACAGTCCAAGGGACTCTCAAGAGTCTTCTCCAACATCACAGTTCAAAAGCATCAATTCTTCGGCACTCAGCTTGCTTTATAGTCCAACTCTCGCATCCATCTTTTGACAACTCCCACAATACACTAAACATTGTCTAAACTAAATTCACCTGTAAATATATCATGCACTTTCATGCTTCTAAGACTTTGTTTCTGATAATCTGTCTGCCCCAAATACTCTTTATACATTGCCTGGCACACAGTAAGCTCCAACAAAGCTGTTTGTTCCACTTTCTTTCTTGCCTGGTAAGCTCCTACTTACTATTTAAAATTCTGCTGAAATGACCCCCTCCCCTGCCCCTTTATAAAACTACACTCTCTCCCAAGTGCATACTCGTCCACTCACTAGTTAGTCACTCACTGTCCATTTGGGGACCTGCTGCCTCCCACCCCGACCTATTCTAATACTAAGTTCTTCCAAGGCAGTCAGGGGCCATGTCTCCTTTACTCCAAACCATGCCTGGCACTCAATATGAACTGGGGAAATTGGCATCAACTCTGTCAGAGGCAGCAATCTGCTGGTGAAGCTGAGCTGTGGTGAAGCTAGTCAGGGTGGCCTGTGAGTTGCTGTTTGGACAGAGATCCCAGATTGCTAAGTAGACCCCTTTTCTTTATTCCTCCCTGTCTGTCAAGAGCCAACCTTCAACCTCAGAGAGCACTGTAGTACCAGCGAACTGTCTTGGCAGACCTTGGATGAATTATTTACTCTCTTCTTGCTAGGTGAATGCAGGGGTCAGTGTGATGCCTCCAGTTCTGGGTATGTCTAAGGTGCCTCTCAAAGTGCTTGGGCCAGAATTCTGGACTTAATGATAGTGGGCTGCAGGGAGAGAGAAAAACCCAGCATTCCTACTCATGGCCAGATTGCTTGCTCTGTCTTCAGAGGGGGGACATTTTGTTCTCTCCGGCTCACCTTTGCCCCCAGCTCCCTCCATTGCCCTCCCACCCCTGTCTCCACTTACAATGGAAATTTTACATTTTTTTGCTGTTGTAGTCCTTGCTCCTCTCTCCTTCTTTGCCACACACCATGCAGCTCCTATGTCATAATCTTACACACTATCTACTTGGTCTTCCCTCTTCTTCCAGACTTGAAACACTGATAGGAACCAGGGAAAATGGTTTACTGGATGCTGTAGCTGATTGAGCGGCCTTTGTTGAAAGCATGAATTGGGTGCTTTCCAATGCCTTGGATCACTTTTGGGTGGTCATCCTCAAGAGAAGGGGTTTCTAGTTTTCCTTGGTTTCGCGCTTCCATTTCCAAATTCCCTGAGAGAAAACAAATGAAGCAATAGAAGTGACTGGAAACAGTGTCTAATGCTACCTGAACTCACATGGTATCAAACAGTCAGCCTGACTTAATGATAAAGTTCTTGAGTTTCTCCAGGCCTTATCAACCTGTGGGTATCAATGTTGGAATCTTATTAGGGCCAATGACCTATATTTTGCTTTCTCTTGCTCCTGTGACTTTGTTCCCTAGAAAAACTTCACAGTTGCTCACAAGTACCCCTCTCATTCTTCCTCTCATACCAGTATTGGCAGTGTTTCTAGATCACTTGGCAGCTGAGGGGATAGGGTGTGGTGGGTGCCTTATGTGCTCTTGTCTGTATTAAGAACACTTTCTCCTCATGTGGAAACTCTTCAGGTGACTAAATAGTATTGATTGGAGTTTTCCTGTGCTGGGAAGACCACTCCCCTTTCACTTCTCTCTACCTATACCCCCAAACTTGCCCTCTGCCACATTTAGCACCTTAGTTTGTCACTAGGCCCTAACGTGGTGATGTCCCTTTCTGGAAACAACCCTCTCAGGTACTGCAAGAAGGCCGTTTGTCTGCTGAGTTCTGACTGTCTCCATGGGGTCTGCCAGACACAGATGTCTGAAGCTTCTCACTCATCTTTGTTCTTTTTCTGGCTTGTGAATCAAACCACTTCCTCCTCTTCACATAGAGTGACTCCCAGACACCCTACATACTAGTTCTTCAAACACACCACCCAGGGCTGAAACCAGTTTAGACTCATGTTGGGACCTCATTGAATTAATGTTTTTTCCAGTTCCTTCCAGTTTACAAAACTCTTTCACATACATTTTTTCCACTTAATCCTTAAAACAGCATTTTAAAGTATGTGTTGTCTTTATTATCACTTTATGGGGAGTAAAACTGAAGTTCACATAGGTTAGGGAATGTGGATATGGCTACTAGTTTTTTAAATTGAAGTATAGTTGATTTACAGCGTTTGTTAATTTCTGGTATGCAGCAAAGTGATTCAGTTATACATATACCTGTTGTTGTTGTTCAGTCGCCCAGTCAGGTCTGACTCTTTGTAACCCCATGGACTGCAGCACACCAGGCTTCTCTGTCCCTCACCATCTCCTGAAGTTTACCCACAAGTTCATGTCCATTGCATCAGTGATGCCATCCAGCCATCTCATCCTCTGTCACCGTCTTCTCCTTCTGCTGTCAATCTTTCCCAGCATCAGGGACTTTTCCAATGAGTTAGCTGTTCACATCATATGACCAAAATATTGGAGTTTCAGTTTCAGCATCAGTCCTTCCAACAAGTATTCAGGGGTGATGTCCCTTAAGATTGACTGATTTGATCTCTTGTTGTCCAAGGTACTCTCAGGAGTCTTCTCTAGCACCATAGTTCAAAGACATCAGTTCTTTGGTGCTCTGCCTTCTTTATGGTCCATCTCTCACAACTGTATGTGAGCACTGGGAAGACCATAGCCTTGACTTATATGGACCTTTATTGGCAGACTAATGTCTCTGCTTTTCAACACACTGTCTAGGTTTGTCATCACTTTCCTGGCAATAAGCAAACGTCTTCTGATTTCGTGGCTGCAGTCACCATCCGCAGTGATTTTAGAGCCCAAGAAGAGGAAATCTGTCACTGCTTCCACCTTTTCCCCCTCTATTTGCCATGAAATAATGGGGCTGGATCCTGTGATCTTAATTTTTTTAATATTTAGTTTTAAGCCAGCTCTTTCACTATCCTCCTTCACCCTTACCAAGAGGATCTTTAGTTCCTCTTTGATTTCTGCTATCAGAGTGATATCATCCACATATTTGAGGTTGTTGATGTTTCTCCTACCTGTCTTGATTCCAGCTTGTAACTCGTCTAGCATTTCTCAAGATGTGTTCAGCATACAGATTAAACAAACAGGGTGTCAGCAGGCAGCCCTGTTGTGTCTGTACATGTACATATGGTTATATATATATATATACACATGTGCACATACATGCATACATATATAGACATACACAAACATATATATTGTTTTTCATATTACTTTCCATTTCAGTTTTTTACAGAATATTGAATATAGTTCCCTGTGCTATACAGCAGAACCTTATTGTTTTATATATAGCAGTTTGTGTCTGCTAATCCCAAACTCCTAATTATCCCTCCCACCCCCCTTTAATCCTCTGCTCACCATAAGTTCATTTTCTGACATGGGTACTTATTTAGTAAATGACGGAGCTAAGAATTGTCAGTTCTTGCTATTCAGAATCCTAGGTTCCCTCTCTTAGAGGACCAAAATGGCCAAGATGTAGATAGTTGAGGGGGGTGTGGAGAAAGTAAAAATGCCTATAACTTCAGACCTGGAGTTAGATGCAGCTGGTACCATTCAGAGGTGATTGAAATCTCTGGTAGAGTAATGACTAGAATTGTATTGTCCAGGCCACAATAGCTATGGTCTTTTATCAAGAAGTTTATGAGACTTTTCTGTTGCTTTGGCTGGTCTTATTCTACCTGTGCTCCAAGTATTTGGCTAAGATTATCATATAGTTGTTTTTGTGGGTGTCTTACTATGCTTGCTCTACTTTAGGATACTTGAGGGCACACACAATGTTTTTGGCATCTTTGCATGCTCCGAATCAAGAGCTATGAATGTAGTAGGTGCTATAATATCTGTTGTTGGAGTGTTTTAAAATGAATGAGTATTTCTTAATGTTACCCTCTTGGATTTCCAAGTGGGTAATTCAACTGTAGCCATTTCTTCCCCACTAGCACCTCTAACAGAGGGTGAGCATGGTGCATGATCAAGCAAAATAACTCAAACCTACTCGTCTCTTGCCTCAATTTTTCCAAGTACTTAAGATACCCAGCTGTTCCCTTTCAGGCCCACCGATACACTTACTGTCAGTTGCCTTCTCTCCCTGTCCCCCACTCCTCATTTCTGAGTGCAGACCAATTCAGGTAGGAATTAGATCAACAACCTCAGTGCCATTGGAAGGACTTGCTGCTCAGTCATCTGACTGATCTTGGGTTTGGTCTAGTGACATATTTTCCCAAGTGACATTTGTTCTCTTCCCTGTTCATTGTTGGTCTAAGCCACAGATCTGGCTTATACCAATCATTAATTTTCCTGCTCAAAGGCACTGTTCCCTTTTAGGACTTGACAGTGGCCCGGACTCAGCCTGGGACTGGGTCCTGATGTCCTATGGGGTACTTCTCCCTGGGACAAGAACCTGGATCTTTATACCAGTCTGTTGTTGCCCATGGACAATTTACCTGGAAATCACTTCCCACCTGTCTGTCTGCCTGACTGGGGAGGCAGACAGGATGCTAGAATTCCTCACCATTGTGCTCTATCCATTTGATTGGAAGAGTTGCTTCAATCATACTTGGGCTTGCTGTGTCCTTTGGCCATTGTGGCTCTTCCATCTGGCTTCCAGTCTTGTGTTTACCTTTGCAGCTGGGCCTATTCCTCCTGCTAAAGATCTGACTGTATACTTCCAGGGTCAGAATTTCACTTTGTCTTCTCTGCCTGCTCTGCATGGCTGTGAGATGCCCATAGTGTCCTGTGCAAAAACAAAAGCCCCTTTAGTTTCATCTTATTGTGCCCTTTAAGAGGTTTGGTGTGAAGGAAAGTTTGAAACTAACTGGATAAATTAAGGGTTGATGTTTGGGATAGTTTTTATTGGTTAATTCTGTCTCTATTATTGCCATTTTTTTGGACACACATTCAGTCAGATACTAAATATTGCTTTCCAGTGTTACTGGAAACTTGGGTTCGGCTGCTTGCTGCTTGAATCAATACTCATGAAACAAGTGCTGGTAGAAATGGAAAGGTTGTTTTAATCAGAAGACTAGCTATTTAAAGAGAAGGTGGACTCATGTCCCAGAAACAACTCTGAAGATGCTGCTCAGCCATGGAAGTTTTTAAAGGGAAAAAGGGGATGTAATCCAGCCATGAAAGTTTTTAGAGGGACAAAGGGGATGTAATCTCAATTAATCATTGAGGTAGGTGGTCAGATTTGTTGTCATCTCCCCCTGGGTATGGGCTTATTGACTCCTTATAATCTATCTTTAGATGCTGTCTGGTTCAGTTTGCTCTTGAGAAGGGGAAGCTGAAGAAAAGTTTTAGGCATCCATTAATTACTTATTCTTTGTTCTTATTTCTTTGATCTAATGAAAGAAACAACAGGTTATGCAAAGTATTGTGTGATCAAAAGATTTGAAAAGTGTGCTTAGATCAGAGGTTAGTTGAAATACAGCTTTGCTAGAGTGACAAGACAAAAGGGTCTCCTGCAGAGAGCTGCTTCTTGCCATAGCGCTGCCTTCACTAAGCTGCTCACAAATCCCTACCGTGCTCTTAAAGAGGTTCTACCAATCTGTTTCTATGGGATTATGAGTGAAGGTCTATCTTCTGTAATTTCTTCATGCTGATATAGGATGCCATAGTGGAATATGTCAACATGGGTCTGTGGCATCTTCTTGGTAACAATTTTAGTTGCCTGCTTACATATACAGGCAGAGCAAGCTACAATCATTTTGATACCCACAGAGATACAGATGATTATGAGCAGTAGTGTTAATCCCATTCTCTTGAGGCCAGTTCTTAGAATAACGCTACCCATAGGTTCAGTGTTGCTCAAGATGGAGTAGTGTATGCCATGGCTATTGTGTGAAAGTCACTCAGTTGTGTCTGACTTTTTACGATCCCATGGACTATACAGTCTGTGGAATTCTCTAGGCCAGAATACTGGAGTGGGTAGCCTGTCCCTTCTCCAGGGAATCTTCCCAACTCCGGGATCCAACCCAGGTCTCCTGCATTGCAGGCAGATTCTTTATCAGCTGAGCCACAAGGGAAGCCCCATAATAATGTGCATTAGACACTAAAATATTTGGTGACTCTGCCATGATAATCATTAACTGAGTTGCTCTTTTATGACTCTGTAAGGCTTGGGAGGCTTCAGTTTTTTTCTATGAAAAAGAGACAGCGGACATGGAAGGGCCTTTGTACTTGGAGGGGTGGGGCTTGCAGGGTTCTGCTCAATTTTTACTAGGAAACTGCTATAGAATAAGGACAGTGAAAAGCTGGCTTAAAACTTAGTATTCAAAAACTAAGATCATGGCATTTGGTCCCATCATTTCATGGCAAATAGATGGGGGAATAGTGGAAACAGTGGCAGATTTTATATCCCTGGGCTTCAGAATCACTCCAGACAGTGACTGCAGCCACAAAATTTAAACATTCTTACTCCTTGGAAGAAAAGCTATGGCAAACCTGTGTATGTGTCAGTTGCTTAGTCATGTCTGACTCTTTGCGACCTCATGGACTATAGCTTGCCAGGCTCCTCTGTCCATGGAATTCCCCAGGCAAGAATACTGGAGTGGGTTGCCATTCCTTTCTCCAGTACAGTGTATTAAAAAGCAGAGGCATCACTTTGTTGACAAAGGTCCATATAGTCAAAGCTATGGTTTTTCCAATAATCATATACAGGTGTAAGAGCTGAACCATAAAGAAGGCTGAGTGCTGAAGAATTGATGCTTTTGAATTGTGGTGCTGGAGAAGACTCTTGAGAGTCCCTTAGACTGCATGGAGATCGAACTAGTCAATCATAAAGGAAATGAACCCTGAGTATTCATTGGAAGGACTAATGCAGGAGCTGATGAAGCTCCAATACATTGGTCACCTGATGCAAAGAGCCGATCCATTGGAAAAGACCCTGATGCTGGGAAAGACTGGAAGGCAGAAGGAGCAGAGGATGAGATGGTTGGAGAGTATCACCAACTCAATGGACATGAATTTGAGCAAACTCTGGGACAATCCCTGTAGTTAATGGGGTTGCAAAGAGTTGGTCACAACTTAGCGACTAAACAACAAGAAACTCAGATATATCAGATGTATGTCAGATATATCCCAGTCATAAGGGTCCAGGCTCCTTTTGTGTGTCATACTTCACTGGGCTGGATGTCCTACACAGTCTGGAAAAATAATTGGCAATCACCATTTGCAGACTCTCTTAACATAATTGTAAAAGATTTCTTAAAATAGCAGTACATTTCATTACTACCTTTTAAAGAAGAGTGATACGCACTGGCTCAAATAAATTAATGTTCCCACCCAGAGAAATAGGTGAGGGGATGCACAGTGAAGTGAAGTATGCAAGAACCATGTTACAATTCGATGATAGATCAGATCAGAATCTCACTCTTTAGGGAAAAAGAAAACATCAGGTTTGACAGACGCAATTAAATATTACAGCCTTGTAAGGAGGCTTGAGGACTGGATAGCTCCAGACTTCCAAAAGTTGCCTTCATTCTATGAGATATCTCCATTTGGCTTTCTAAGATGTTTCAAATTTACCTTGTCCCTAACTGAACTTCTGATTATCATTGCTGTTCCCTCCCCTCCCACTTCTCATGCCTCTTTTACAACCTGCTTCACTCAAAGTAACTTCACTGTAGTGCATGGCAGCTCTATCCTTTCAGTTGTTCATATCCCAAACCTTGAACTCATTCTTGACTCTCTTCTTTCTTTAACACCTTATATCCAGCCTCTCAGAAATTCTGAGTTCCAGTTTCAAAATAAATTGATAATATGACCATTTCCCACCATCTCTTATTTTCCTGGTCATAATGATCATTGTTTTCTGCTTGAGATACACAAATAGCCTTCAATTGGTCTCTTTGAGTCTACTATGGCTCCCTCTTCTTCTCCCCTACTTCATTCTGTACACAGGCTTTGGTTTCAGCCATGGCTCCTGATGTCTGCTATGGCTCTTCAGTTTACCCAGAGAAAAACCCAAAGTCCTCATCATAGCCTCCAAGGGCTTCAGGCCCTCAGTTACTTCTGATCTCATATCCCATTACTTTCTCCTTTTTTCACTGTCTTCTGGCCATGCTGACCTTGCTGTCAGACATGTTTTTTGCCTCAGGGCCTTTTTGCTAGATGTTCCTTCTTCTTGAATAGTCTTCCCCCAGAGATATGATACCTTCTTCTTTTTTGGCTGCATTGTGCAGCATATGGGATCATAGTTCCCCAACCAGTGATTGAACCCATGCCCCTTGCAGTGGAAGCATGGAGTCTTAACCATTGGACTGCCAGTAAAGTACCAATCTGGTATCTTCTTGACCAACTTCCTTTCATTCTTTCATTCCTTTTCTTAAATGTTACCTTCTCAATGAGGCCTACTGGGACTAACCTTTTAAATACTTCTCTCTGCAATGCTGTCTATTCTAATTTTTTTTAGTCTATTCTACTTCTTTCCTCATAGTCCCCATCACCTTCTAACATACTGTAGTAATTTACTTAGTATGTCTACTGTTTATGGAAGTGCTTTTAGCAGAGTCTTTCCAAGAGCAGATTCTGAACAAAAGTTATTTCTTGCATTGTCAGAGATGTTGTTTAAAAAATCTTTTAATTTAGGTTTGCTTTACAAAATATAGAACTTCCTTAAAGATTGTCTTTTTTTTTTAATTGAAGTGAGAGTCACATAATAAAAAAGTTAATCATTTTACAGTGAACAATTCAATGGCAGTTAGTACATCCACAGTGTTGTGTGGCATCTACTTTTGGTCATACTTTTATATATATTGTGTGTGTGTGTGCTCAGTCATGTCCAACTCTTTGCTACTTCCAAAATATATTTGAATCAGCAGTATCTTTAGATATGGTCTTCCAGCAATTTCTTTTGCCTCTCAAATTTAAAGACAAAAAAAAAAAAAATGAAACCACAGCGACAAAGGAGATTGTCTGACCTCTTAACTATTTTTCAAACCAGACAGCATAGATATAGAGTTAAAAATAAATCCTTCTATGGTTATAGGCCTTAGAAAAACAAACTAAGTTTCTGTGAAGTTCAGTGGTTTTGTTAATTGCTTCAAGATGTTGGATGTTTTAAACTATGTTGTAAAAGCCTGATATGATGACAAAACAGAACTCATTAGCTAGTACTTCCCTGTTGGAATTTTACTTAAAAATGTAAACGTTTGTGCTAAGGCAGGCTTCCCTGATGGTCTAGTGGTTGAGAATCTGCCTGTTGGTGCAGGGATCACCAGTTTGATCCCTGGTCTGGGAAGTTCCCACATGCTATGGAGTAGCTAAGCCCCGTGCACCAGTGCTATAGAGCCCGTGAGTCACAATTCCTGAGCCCCTGGCTGCAGCCACTGAAGCCCACGCGCCTACAGCCTGTGTTCTGCAACAAGAAAAGCCACTGCAATGAGAAGCCCGCACACCTCAAGGAAGAGTAGCCCCCGCTCACCACAACTAGAGAAAGCCTGAGTGCAGCAGTGAAGACCCAGCACAACCCCAAATAAATAAATAAATAAATCTTAAAAAAAACGTTCATAGTTAGACAATCTTACAACTGCCAATTTAAACATATTAAATCAGAAAAGGGAACAATAGAGATAACACTGATACACCTCTGCTTTATTGAGCTAGATCTGGGAACCACACATCTCATTCCCTTCATTCTTTCCTTGTCCCTTTAGAATGCTATAAAGTGAATTCAAAAAATTCCTAGAAGGATACACAAGAAATTGCTAACAGCTTTTGCCTCTGCAGAGGGGCTCTGAAGGTGGTAGGAGGAAGCCTTATTTTATAATTGCATAATATACCTTGGTGTACTGTTTGAAGTTTTACCCTAGGCATGTATTACAGTTTCAGTAAAATAAAAAATGACACCAACAAAAAGCTAATATTTCCCCAAGTACCACATAGTTCTGGGCATTTGTTAGTCGGGGTTCTTTAGGATGATGGAAGCCCATTTAAACAGGCCTCCACAGATAAGGGGGGTGGTTTATTGGATCACAGGCAGAGATGGAGTAATTCACAGAATTTAAGGAAAAACTGCAATAATCAGGGCCTCAGGGATTAGAACTAAGGCCTCTATAAACCCCAGAATTTTTTCTCCTACTCTCCTTATCATCTCTACTTGCATTTTTGCATGTTGGTATCATTCTTTCGTACTTTTCCATATAAACATGGCTGCTGATAGTCATAGTTTAGGAATCTGAGAGAAAACAAAAAACTACCTATCTTCCAGAGTTTCTAGTTCACTCTTGATGAAAGACGTTGATTGGCTTTACTGTACCTTGAACCACTGTGATTGTCAGGGGAGTTGTCTTACCTGGATCATCTATTCAGCACATGGTCAGGGTAGTAGAATTTCTTAACAGAAGGAACATATGAAAGCTTCCTGAGAGGGAAAATAAGTTACCACAGTCTCCTACAATCTACCCCTTGACTGTTCAGTCTAACACAAACTCTCCTTCCATAAGCTACTATTTTTAAAATGTTCTAGGCCAAAATAACACAACCATCATACAGATCCCTAAAATGTACTCACCCCCTCCCTGAATCAAAAACAATTTGTAGTCTTTACTAGCTGATTTAGTGCCAAGTCCAAGTCGCTGGAAGATCTTCCTTCTCAGGTAACTTTGAATTCTACTTGTCTTGGTTCAGAAACCCATGTCTAATTGAGGTGTTAACACCCACACTGAAAAGCAACTATTTAGAAAAGAGAAAAAAGGAAACACAATATGCAACAGTAATTTTTCTATGATAAATATTACCTCCTGCTGATCAGGGATAGCAAAGATTCACCTCTGTGGAAAAGGAATGAGTTTCTTTGACACAAAATATGGCAACTTCAGGTTCTCCTGACTAGAAGGAATCTTTCCAAAGTGAAGTATAGAAGACCCTTGAAGAATACAGAGTTTAGTGGAGGTGATCCTCCAGTGGAAAATCTACATATTATTTATAGTTGTTCTTCCATATCCTCATTTCTCTACATTTGTGTTTTTGGATTTGTAGATTCAACCAACCAGGGATTGTGTAGTGTTTTCAGTAATTGCTACTGAAAAAAAAATCTGTGTATAAGTGGACCCATTTAGTTCAAACCTGTGTTATTCAAGAATCAGCTCTATTTACCCAGGGCTTAGAGGCCAAGCTTTCAAGGTCCCCTGGTCCTTCAGATAGCCCCATTCCAATACCTACAAGTACCCAGTCTTTTCAATAAGAACATTTTTGTTAGTGGAACTTAAATCATTATCTGCAGGCAGAAAAGACTTTGTAATAAGACTATATGTTATATATATTTATTTACTTAATGTTTAATTTCTGTTAAAATAGAAACTCAGACTTTCTTTTTGTTACAGTTTTGATAATGAAAGAATCACAACTCATTTCTGAGTGGGGGACACCTTCCTCCAAGTTGTGTATGTATGTGTGTGTGTGTGTGTGTGTGTGTATTCATTCCTCTCCAGGAAATAGGTAATATTAGACTATGTTAAGCAATAACATTAGGCAATATTATTTTGTAGATTATTGTTTCAAAAGTGCTTTCATGCTCTTGAGAAAGGGGGAGAGGATGCTATTTGTTATTGATTTCTTACCTTTCCTATCCTGCTTTGATTTTTCACTGGCTATAAAAGTTCTTTCTGATGTTCCCAAGTCTAGTCATTAAGAACTTTAGTGAGGAGGATGGGGAAAGAGAATAAAACTTCAGGTGTGAAGGATGAAAGGTATGTGGTGAGAAAGTTAGAAGGGCCATTGACTCAAAGTCAAAGAAGTAATTCATGAGTAGTTGGGAAGACTTCTGTGACTGGCCTTGTCTTCATTGCCTTAGAGTCATATTGGATCAGAAACATTGCCAGCTGACTATGAGGTTTTCATAGGATTGACAATCTTCATTACCTGTTCTGAAGATCAAGTGTTCACTCTTCATGAACCCTTTTGATATTTTACATCAGACATCCTCAAAAATGTTCCTTCTAGCAGAAGCAAAGCCCAACTTACCAGCTTATACTGTCTACTTCTGCCACTAGGTAGCTAATCCTTATGGTGTTCCTACTAAAATTATGAGACTAAAGGGAACCCCTAGACCCTCAGAGAAATGATAGGAAGGAGTTTCCACACCAGAGCCCCAAGCTGGAGTGGTAATAAGTTGATATTTTCCTCAGCCTATTTTAAGTCAGGCAACCTGGAGCTGGATTTTTTTCTTTCCTGTTTCTAATGATACTTTGCTTAAGGTTGCCTGGAAGCTTAAGGTTGCATGGAAGCTTAAGTTTGCATGGAAGCTTAAGGTAAAAGTTTAACTAGCTGATTCCCCACTGTACATCTCAGAGTTTTATCTCCTCTGCTAGTGTGGAGTGTGGTGATGGAAAGGGAGGAAAGTGTCATCATTCTTATGCAACAATCATTCTTAATTTCTTCTGAGTATTTATTTTTTAATCTCCTCTTCCTGGAACCAAATTGTTCTCAGTTAGGGACTATTTGGTTTCAAGGAAGAGAAGCACTCAGATTAGCTCAAGTAGAATGTTTATTGTGTGGTTACAACATCTCATGTTCTGGATAGTGAGGCAATGCCATGGATGTTTATGGAGAAGAAATGAAGTATAGTTTGGCCTTAGAGCATCTGAAAAAGGGAAATAGAGAGTAAGGACATAAACCTGTTCTTTTTAAGAGACTCTTTGATCTCTGTAATCCGTTTCTGTCTACTCTGATCTCTCTGCAGAGCATGCATTTTTCCTTATTCATGGTATCTTTGAACCTATAGTTTCAACTTGGTTCAGTGTCTTATGATGGAGGAAAGGTAGTTATCCAAAAGGAAACTGGAATGTTACTAAGAAGGGTGAATGAATTATGGACTAAAAAATGAAAAATTTCCATGATAATAACCAATATAATCAAACCAATTCAAGTTGATTGAATAGTTTTCTGTGTCTAAAATGATAGTTACCTTGCCACCAAGCCCAGGTACATGGCTCTATTCCTGAAACTGGACTATATCTAGCAATTGTTTGCTGAATAGTTGAATAAGTGAATGAATGATTAGAGGTGAAGCTAGATTCCATGTCTGATCTATTGTAACTCATCTTTGTAATATTCAAATAGCACCTCATATGCTAGGAGTTTTTGTATGTTGTAGTTGCTCAGTAAGTATAATATTAACAGAGTAAATTTTACTTCCTTTTTTTTGAGTATTTCACTCTTTTAAATGACCGAGTCATTGTTTAGCACCGTGGTCTCCAAAGTAGTTTACACTGGGGTATGAAAAAGTCATGAATTCTTTGTGTGTTTACCTGAAAAATAAGAAATATTAAATATATAACATAGGAACTGACACTGGTGCATTCACATAAGTCAAATGTCAACTGTAGTTCACAAAGTGCTCTGAGGAAGAGCGACATGGGAGGCTTAACCAAGTTGTTTTCTCATGGGTGTTGGTTTTCAGCATACTTTCATTACAGTGGATCCATGAACACCATGAGTTTGGACTGTGGTGGGTCCACTTGTGGATGAATTTTCTTCACTAAATATGTACTCCAATATCCATGTACTCGTGATCCATGGTTGGTTGAAATTGCAATGCAAAACCATGGGTATACACAGGGCCTACTATAAAGTTATACATGGATTTTTGACTGCATGTGAGTCAATACCCCAACGTCTGTGTTGTTCAGGAGTCAGTTGTTTATGTGTGCAGCTTATGTGTGCCTATGTAGATTGTGAAAGTAGTACAATTATATTTTTAATTAAAGTAACTCTCACAGAGTGGATCGGAGAAGGCAGTGGCACCCCACTCCAGTACTCTTGCCTGGAAAATCCCATGGATGGAGGAGCTTGGAAGGCTGCAGTCCATGGGGTTGCTGAGGGTCAGACATGACTGACCGACTTCACTTTCACTTTTCACTTTCATGCATTGGAGAAGGAAATGGCAACCCACTCTAGTGTTCTTGCCTGGAGAATCCCAGGGATGAGGGAGCCTGGTGGGCTGCCGGTCTATGGGGTCGCACAGAATCGGACATGACTGAAGTGACTTAGCAGCAGCAGCAGCAACACAGAGTGGATAAAAGGCTTAAAAAGGTATTTGTAGTGAGAATTACATGTTTAAAAAAAATGATTAAAATAGAAAATAAAAATCTTTGCAAAGTTAAAAAAAAAAAGGTATTTGTAAAAAAACTGTGAATTGAAGATAATTCCTATGATGGCAAAACAGGGAAACAGTGAGAAAATAGTCAAGTAAACTCTTATGCTCCTGTTATGAGTTCTTTGTTAGTAATGTTAAGAGATAAATAATTATCTAGTCAGATCTGACAAGAAGTAGTAAAGAAAATTAGAAAATTTCCTGGAGCCTCTTTGTACTGTGGGTTTAAATCTAATACTGTTAACAATAGGCATTGACCCAAAATGAGCATTGTGCTTGACTTTTATCCATGAAGCTGTCAGTGTTATCATGACATTTAGAAACAGCATCTAGAACACGAAGGCCAGATTTCTACACCTCTTTTACAGTGATGTTGTAGTTAGGCAATACTCAAATTCACTTAGCATAATTTTACTGCCTTTACAGGTTTTGCTTAAGAACAGAAGTTAAAACATACATGGTAAAAGCTGCCTGATATAATAAACAAAAATGTATTCCTTTGTTGGCAAATATCACTGGAAGACGCCTAGAAAACACTGCTGAAGATCTGAAGAAACTGTCGTTATAAAGAGAAATTTGACAGTGTAAAAAGTTTGTGATATGGCTGGATGAAAGCACAGATGTTTCTAACTTGTCTTAGTTTATGATATTTGCTCGATTCTGTTTCAATAATGAAATACACTAAAAACTATTTTTTCTCTGTCTCCACTGAGAAAAAGATATCCTAGAAGGCATATATTAATTATACATATATTAATGACTTCTTAAAAAAGAAGGGATAAAACTAGAGGGACAGAACCACAGGAGAAATTTAATCATGGCCTCATCCATAGGCAGCTATTGCAGCATAGAACTCAGAACCATAGTGATTAAAATTCCAGGAATGTAGATGTGGTGAATCTTGTGAAACAGAGCCTTTAATAGTAAAACTTTTATAATGATCTATAGCAGGGGCTGGCAAGTGTTTTCTGTAAAGAGGAAGATAGTCAATGTTTGCAGGTCTCTGTCACAACTATTCAATTCTGCCTTTGTAGGTAACTGCATTGTTGTTCAGTTGCTAAGTCATGTTCTACTCTTTACAACTCCATGGACTGCAGCACACCAGGCTTCCCTGTCCCTCACTATCTCCAGAGTTTGCTCAAACTCATGTCCACTGAGTCAGTGATGTTATCTAATCATCTCATCCTCTACCGTTCCCTTCTCCTCTTGCTCTCAGTCTTTCCCAGCTTCAGGGTCTTTTCTAAAGAGTCAGCTCTTCGCATCAGGTGGCCAAAGTACCAGAGCTTCAACTTCTGCATCAGTCCTTCCAATGTATATTCAGGGTTGATTTCCTTTAGGATTGACTGGGTTTGATCTTCTTGCTGTCCAAGGGACTCTCAAGAATCTTCTCCAGCACTGCAATTCAAAAAGGAGCCAATATAGAAATGAATGCTTGTGACTGTGTTCCAAAATAAAATTTTATTTCTAAAAATAGGAGCAGGCTGGATCTGATACAAGGGCTGTAGCTTGCTGACTCCTGCTTTGTTATGAGCAAGGAATAGCCATGAACATAGACATTCACTGTTTATCTTGTGTCAATGCACTTTAAAAGGTTGTTGAAGTTATAGAGACAAAAACTCTGATTTATTTACCTTTTTGTGTGATGACAGGTAGTTGTTGGTATTGTGCAACCCAGCAGATAAATTAAAAGAAACATAGGCACAGATTAAATAGCTTGCCTCTTCTTGGTAAAAATGACATTTAATAAGGGGAAACAAAATACTTCAAAAAAGAAACCCAGAGGGCATTTTTGAAAATAGTTCTTGGGGAATGTTTCTGTTATTATTATATTGTTCAATTATAGAAATTATATATGTTTGTCACCTACATACCTAATAAACTTGGAAACAGAATTTTCCAATATGTTTAATAATCTCCCAAAGAGTCTTAGTTGGTTTTAAATATGTTTATTGAAAATATCAGTATTCAATTCCTTCTAATTTGTTTGCAGGAATAAATTTTTGGCATCAAGAATGATGGGGAAAAAAAGAATGATAAAAATTGATTAGCTAAACTTAAACAATAATCTCTGTATAAATAGTGACCAGAACTGAAAAATGAGTTATGACTTAATAAGTGTATTCAGTGAGAGACTTCTATTTAATTCTATTCCACTCAAAGTTCTTTTCCCACCTGTGACAAACATTACAATTAAGTGTTGATATAAACTGAACGTAGATGCAAGCCCTCAAACTGCCCTGACACAAAGCATTAAACCAAGATTCTAAAAACAATAGCAAAGCATATTCAAATGCATTGCTTACAGTTTTTTGTTCTAGAAATTAATGAAATAAAGATTATTTAAAGGTATTTTTTCATACTGTGCTAGATTCTTTAATGTTTATCTTAAGTTTTAACATATAAAGTAGCACATATATATTACATAAATAAATACACGTGTATTGAAGTATATATGCTAACATTAAAACAATTTGTAGTGTGATATATGATCTAAAAAGTCCAGAGGCCGTTCTGTTGGTAGGGAGGCAGTGCAGCATAGAAAAACAGTCATAGACGTTGGTGCCACATAGATCAGCTGTGATTAATAATGGTAATTACCATTTAATAATTCACTCCTAGAGCTAGGCATCATGTCAGATGCACTGTAGAAATCATCTCATTATATCCTGTCCAAAATCATATGTGGGAAGCATGACACAGCTGCATCTCCTTTTGTTTTTACCAAGCACATTTCCCAAGATACTTGGCAGGCTGGGTCTTCTGCTTATGAGTGAGGGCCTTGGGCCTCAGGTTCTTTTCAACTCTAAAATTGCTAGTTGAGCTCTAGTCCCAGGTGCTAAAAACCATTAAAGGGTATTTATGTGGCATCCATTGAACAAAAGTAAAATAATCTGTAAAATCACTCTTTCAGTTCAGTTCAGTTGCTCAGTCGTGTCCGACTCTTTGTGACCCCATGGACTGCAGCACACCAGGCCTCCTTGTCTGTCACCAACTCCCGGAGTTTACTCAAACTCATGTCCATTGAGTCGGTGATGCCATCCCACCATCTCATCCTCTGTTGTCCCCTTCTCCTCCCACCTTCGATCTTTCCCAGCATCAAGATCTTTTCAAATGAGTTAGTTCGCATCAGATGGCCAAAGTGTTGGAGTTTCAGCTTCAGCATCAGTCCTTCCAATGAATATTCAGGACTGATTTCCTTTAGGATGGACTGGTTGGATCTCCTTACAGTCCAAGGGACTCTCAAGAGTCTTCTCTAACACGACAATTCAACAGCATCAATTCTTCGGCACTCAGCTTTCTTTATAGTCCAACTCTCACATCCATACATGACCACTGGAAAAACCATAGCTTTGACTAGATGGACATTTGTTGGCAAAATAATGTCTCTGCTTTCTAGGTTGGTCTAACTTATATACAGAGTACATCATGAGAAACACTGGGTTGGAAGAAGCACAAGCTGGAATCAAGATTGCCGGGAGAAATATCAATAACCTCAGATATGTAGATGACACCACCCTTATGGCAGAAAGTGAAGAGGAACTGAAAAGCCTCTTGATGAAAGGGAAAGAGGAGAGTGAAAAAGTTAGCTTAAAGCTCAACATTCAGAAAATGAAGATCATGGCATCTGGTCCCATCACTTCATGGGAAATAGATGGGGAAACCGTGGAAACAGTGTCAGACTTCATTTTTCTGGGCTCCAGAATCACTGCAGATGGTGATTGCAGCCATGAAATTAAAAGATGGTTACTCCTTGGAAGGAAAGTTATGACCAACCTAGATAGCATATTAAAAAGCAGAGACATTACTTTGCCAACAAAGGTCCGTCTAGTCAAGGCTATGGTTTTTCCAGTAGTCATGTATGGATGTGAGAGTTGAACTGTGAAGAAAGCTGAGCACCGAAGAATTGATGCTCTTGAACTGTGGTGTTGGAGAAGACTCTTGAGAGTCCCTTAGACTGCAAGGAGATCCAACCAGTCCATTCTGAAGGAGATCAGCCCTGGGATTTCTTTGGAAGGAATGGTGCTAAAGCTGAAACTCCAGTACTTTGGCCACCTCTTGTGAAGAGTTGACTTATTGGAAAAGACTCTGATGCTGGGAGGGATTGAGGGCAGGAGGAGAAGGGGATGACAGAGGATGAGATGGTTGTAAGGCATCACCGACTCGATGAACGTGAGTTTGAGTGAATTCCGGGATTTGGTGATGGATAGGGAGGCCTGGCGTGCTGCGATTCATAGGGTCGCAGAATCGGACACGACTGAGCACCTGAACTGAACTAGGTTGGTCATAACTTTTCTTCCAAGGAGCAAGCGTCTCTTAATTTCATGGCTGCAGTCACCATCTGCAGTGATTTTGGAGCCCCCCCAAATAAAGTCTGTCACTGTTTCCATTGTTTCCCCATCTGTTTGCCATGAAGTGATAGGACCAGATGCCATGATCTTAGCTTTCTGAATGTTGAGTTTTAAGCTAACTTTATTACTTTCCTCTTTCCCTTTCATCAAGAGGCTCTTTAGTTCTTTGCTTTCTGCCATAAGTGTGGTGTCATCTGCATATCTGAGGTTATTGATATTTCTCCCGACAGTCTTGATTCCAGCTTGTGCTTCATCCAGCCCAGCGTTTCTCATGATGTACTCTGCATATAAGTCACCCTTTAACATATGATTATAGTTAACTCTCAATTCAGTAAAGGTTTTAGCAGGTAAGGAATGAATGGCAGCTTCAGAAAAATCTACTGCCATGGTTAAAACAATACTGTACTCAACTGTTATCTAGAGACGATTAAATGTAATGTTGGCTGGACCTTGGACAGGTTCATTTTCTTAGTGGGGCTGGGCTTTCAGATGAGCCAGAGTAAGTCCGTTCTAGGAAAGCTCAGAAGGCAACTGGTCCCCTCTCATCTTGCTTCTTGTTGGAGTAGAAGCAGGTAATACAAACTCATTGTTTGCTGACTAGTTACTAACCCTGCAGTCTGGGAAGGCTCTGCTGCACTTTGACTATCATTGTTCTACCCTGATAATACAATGTGTATTGGGCATTGCCATTTCACAGATGAGAAAATGGGCTACTTTCTCACTGACAGAAAATGATGTCAGAATTGGGATTGGAGCCCAGGTGTGGCTGATTTCAAAGCCTCTATGTCTTTCACTGCTTCTCTACTGATTATCTTGTGGGGTTTAGTCCTACTGGGACAGACATTTTGGACTAAGATACTTTCTTTTTGACTCTCAAAACACATTATGTTGGCGGATGCCAGTTCTGCTTATTCCAAATGATACCCTTTGTTTCTTTCCTGTGACTTTGCTGAGAATCATAAGGGACGTTGAAAATTATCCATTCCAATGCTCTCATTTTGTAATGAACAAAATTAATACCCAGAAAGATAAAGTAACTTACTCATGTCCCCATCGTAATTAGTGATGGCTATAAACCTGCTGTGTTCAAACTTTTGAACTCCTCACATTTTGGGAAAACAGATGCCAGAATATAAATATGTGTGATTCAGCTAAAGTTTTCAAACATCTATAATTGAGCAACAGAGTTATAATTTTCTTTAAAAATAAATAGGCCAAATCATGGTTTTCCATCAAACTTGTTTGTGAAATCCACTTGGGGTGGCCCTTACAGTCTACCAACTTTGGATTTGTTCTTATTCTTGTTTCCTTTGACTTAAAGAGATGAGCCATGTGATTCCCAAGAGTTGGGAAGCTTTTCTGATGTTTTCAATGAAACAGTGTGTAGAGTTGGAACTCTTCTATTTTAGAATTTTCTTCCTGGTCATGAGGCAGTTAGTAACCATCACTAAACTCTCTCCTATTTCCATCTCAGATTGAATTTCTAAAAAACTCTGATTAGCTTTTTTTTTTTTAGCTTGCACCTGAGCCTGTGGAGTTACACAAAGCCTTTAACTTGCCCTTTCTTCTTTTTATAGTGACTGAATTTACTAAATAGCAGCTAAAAGCAGAAGAAATATTTGTTCTCATTCATTCATTCAAACAATTACAAAAATATATTGAGCACTTACCAGGAGCCAGGTCCTGTGCTCACTGTCATCCTTGAACAAACATTCATGGTCTAGTAGAGGAGATATAAGCATAAAGAAATACAGTATTTGCAGGGATACATGATGATTTTTGTCACAGAAGTATGTGGCACTGGGAAGCATCTCTTTGCCCAAAGGAGGTGGGGAAGACATTGGAGGAAGTGACATTTGATCTGGGCATTAAAAGATGGCTAGGATTTCATCAAGTAGTATAGAGGGAAAGCTTATTTCAGAAGAAAGAATAACACAAAGAGAGTAGTGGATTTCCGTTGAGTAATACATTTTTGGTGGTTGATAATGTAAATGTGAATGACTGGTGTTTCAAAATATTGAAGTATATGAAGACTGATTTCAAGTTTTTAAAATCCACTTACAAATTAATTTTTAAAGCTAAGCTGTAATTATTGTTGGTGTTGCTGGCTGCCCTTGTGCTTCACTGTGTTATGTGCTTTAAAAAATATTTAATCTTCGCACCAGTCTATGATGTGGCTACTTAAGAGGAAATTGAGCCACAGGGAGCACTCTTTTCCAAGGTCAGATGGCTGGTAAAAAGCCTACTAAGAGTTTTACTCTTCATTTGCTCTCAATAAAATTTTAATATTTAACCAAAATGATAGTCTCTATTATGAAGTGTAAAACATTGCTAAAAGACTTTTAGGAATGATTTATTCTATGGACTTTAAGGTATTACATAAGATAATTTAAAAAGAGTTCACCATATCCGAGGCTTTGAGAACGAATCACCCAGAGAGGTTAGATGACACGTCCACTACATGGCGAGTTGGGGTGGCAACTGATCGTCAGCTTCTTAGACGCCGCCTGGTCCTTTGACACTGGGTTCCAGGTGCGCACCTGGTAGATACAAAAGTGGGTAAGAGATAGTGCCTGCAGCAGTGCTCAGTAACTTCTCCAAAGCTCGCAGAACCCACGGAGATGGCGACGGCACCCCACTCCAGTACTCTAGCCTGGAAACTCCCATGGGCAGAGGAGCCTGGTGGGCTGCAGTCTGTGGGGTCGCTAAGAGGCACGACTGAGCGACTTCACTTTCACTTTTCACTTTCATGCATTGGAGAAGGAAATGGCAACCCACTCCTGTGTTCTTGCCTGGAGAATCCCGGGGATAGGGGAGCCTGGTGGGCTGCCGTCTGTGGGGTCACAGAGTCGGACACGACAGAAGCGACTTAGCAGCAGCAGCAGCAGCATACAACCCAGGCAGTCTGGCTTCAGAGCTTTGCTCTTATGGAGGAATGGAGATGGGAATGGATGAGTAGCCTCATTTTAATTCTGCTCTAAGACCTGCTAAAGAAGTTTCTTCAATATATTTAGTGCTTCAGTGTCCCCATTTGTAGTCACATTTGCCTAAGATGTCATAATTTATAAGGTAAATGAAGAAGTTTGGCTTTGATGGTACTTTGCAACAACCCCAAGAGGTACAGGGGAAGATTTTGTTATGCTTATTCTACAGATTAGGAACCAGGCTCAGAGAGGCTAAAGAAGTTGTTCAGCTTTATGCAGCTCTATGCAGAGATGGGATTAGAACCCACAGAAGAGTAATCACTGTCCCTAAAATGCTTATCATATAGACTGTGGTAAATTTGTGTCCACAAATGGAAAGCAGAATGTGATATGTTTTCTAAGAGGTTCCGGACAAGGTGTCTAAATGTTCAGAGGAGAATTAAATTATGTCCTGTTGGCTTTCTGTTAGAGAGGCTTATGAACTGGGTTATATATATATGAGAAAGATATGGACAGGCATTCCAGGGGGAGCATAAATGGAGACCTAGTGTGTGAATGTTTTTTTCATTTTCCACTCCAGACAGCTGGTTCATTCATTACTGAATTTGAAGTCTCAGACTGTCCAGGACCATCTGAAAAAGAGGCAGGTAGCTTGGCTGCTTTCCTTAGAACTGAAATCAGCTTCTATGATGTTCTCTGGATTTCCATGATACTCCTGAAGCCATGGCCTGTGGCTTTAGTTTCTGCTGTCCTGGTTATCTGACCACCTCATTAGACCGGTGGTACCCCAGTCTAACATTCAGAAAACTAAGATCATGGTATCCGGGCCCATTACTTCATGGCATATAAATGGGGAAACCGTGGAAACAGTGGCTGACTTTATTTTTCTGGGCTCCAAAATCACTGCAGATGGTGATCGCAGCCATGAAATTAAAATATGCTTACTCCTTGGAAGGAAGTAATGACCAATCTAGACAGCATATTAAAAAGCAGAGACATTACTTTGCCAACAAAGGTCCGTCTAGTCAAGGCTATGGTTTTTCCAGTAACCATGTAGGGATGTGAGAGTTGGACTATAAAGAAAGCTGAGCACAAAAGAATGGATGCTTTTGAAGTGTGGTGTTGGAGAGGACTCTTGAGAGTCCCTTGGACTTCAAGGAGATCCAACCAGTCCATCCTAAAGGAGATCAATTCTGGGTGTTCATTGGAAGGACTGATGTTGAAGCTGAAACTCCAATACTTTGGCCACCTGATGAGAATAGCTGACTCAATGGAAAAGACCCTGATGCTGGGAAAGATTGAGGGCAGGAGGAGAAGGGGACGACTGAGGATGAGATGGTTGTATGGCATCACTGACTCAATGAACATGGGTTTGGGTGGACTCCGGGAGTTGGTGATGGACAGGGAGGCCTGGTGTGCTACAGTTCATGGGGTCACAAAGAGTCAGACACGCTTGAGCTAGTGAAATGAACTGAACTGAACCCCAGTCTAATATCTGTGGCCTTTCTGTTCTGTGGATGATATTTCATGTCCTCAGCATTGGATACCATCCATTGTCCACTTGGTTGACCCTATACAGTTAATTACTCAGGCAGCTCTGAGCTCTAGCCTACTTTCCAGTCCTGTCCTCTTCTCAAGATGCCTCAAAGACCTGATCTCATCTGCCTGAGAGCTTCACAGGAGAAGGAAATTCAGAATTGCCAGAGTATTGGATGTACTTTATGAAATATATAAACTTTCTAAGAGTGGAGATATGTCTTTTTTATAAAAAAAAAATATTTATTTTTTGCTGAGCTGGGCCTTCACTGCTGCAAGTGAGCTTTCTGTAGTTGTGGTGAGTAAAATAATCCATTTCTCCTTGTAATTCTATTCTTGTTGCTGAGTGTGGGCTCAGTTGTAGCACACAGGCTTCGTTGCCCTGTGGCATGTGGGATCTTCCCAGATCAGGGATCAAAACCATGTCCAATGCAGGAGGATTCCCAGCTCACTGGACCACCAGGAAAGTCCAGAAATACGTATTTTTTAAAAAAAATTAATTTATTTGGCTGTACTTGGTCTTAGTTGTGGCATGCAGGATATTCAGTTACAGCATGCAAACTCTTAGTTGTGGCATGTGGGATCTAGAGCTCATGCTCTGCAACAAGAGAAGCCTGTGGTCCACAATTGTTGGGGTAATTTTTTCCTTAAATGTTTGGTAGAATTTGCCAGTGAACCCATACAGCACCCATTTGGTGCTTTGTTATGGGAGGTTATTAATTACTGATTTAATTTTTTAAAATAACATGGGCCTATTTAGTTTATCTATTTCTTCTTGTGTGAGTTTTGCAAGTTGTGTCTTTCGAGAATTCAGTCCATTTAATCTAGTCTATCAAGTTTGTGTGCATAGAGTTTTTTATAGTATTTATTATCCTTTTAATGTTCAGAAGTTTGGTAGTGATGTTATCTCTTTTATTTCTGATACTAATAAGTTATGTACTCTCTCTTTTTTCCTTAGTTAGCCTAGCTAGAAGCTCATTGATTTTCTTGATTCTTTCAAAGAACCAACTTTTGGTTGCATTGGTTTTCTCCATTGATTTCCTATTTTAAGTTTCATTGATTTCTGCTTTAGTTGTCATTATTTCTTTTCTTCTGCTTATTTATATTTAATTTGCTTTTCTTTTTCTAGTTTCCTGAGGTAGAAACTTAGATTATTGATTTTAGATCACTCTTCTTTTCTAACATGTGCATTCAATACTATACATTTCTCTGCAATCATGGTATCCTAAACATTTTGATAAGCTGTGTTTTCATTTTCATTTAGTTCAAAATATTTTAAAATTTCTCTCTTGAGATTTCTTATTTGATTCATGTGTTATTTAGAAATGTGGTTTTTTTTTTGTTGTTTTTGGCTACACCATATAGCATGTGGGATATTGGTTTCCCTTCCAGGGATCAAACCAGTGACCCCTGCATTCAATGTGTGGAGTCCTAACCACTGGACCACCAGGAAAGTCCCAGAGGCATGTTTTCTTTTTAATTTTTTTTTCAAAATCTCCACATATTTTGAAAAATGCCAGTTATCTTTCTTTCATTAATTTCTAGTTTAATTCCATTGTCATCTAAGAGCAGACATTGTATGATTTCTAATCTTTTAAATGTTGTTTTCTGGCCTAGCATGTGTTTTATTTTGGTGAATGTTCCATGTGAGCTTGAGGAAGAATGTTTATTCTGCTGTCATCAGATGAAGTAGTCTATGGATGTCAATTATATTCAATCCATTGATGATGCTGTTGAGGTCAACTCTGTCTGGATTATCTGCCTGCCGAACCTGTGAATTTCTGGTAGAGGGCTGTTAAAACCTCTAACTATGAAAATGGGATAATCTATTTCTCTTTGATACTAGCTTTTCCAGGACACTAGCTTGGTCTTGACCGAAATACTTCAGTGTTACCCCACTGCCTTTAGAATAAAGACAAAATTTCTTAACCTGGTTTATAAGGCCTTTCATGTTCTTTCATTAATAGCCAAATGTGGAGAGTTAATAAATATTTATTGGATAAATATATATATATATGAAAACATCCAAATAGCAAGGAGAAATAGAGACTGGTTTTTGCTTACCTGTAAGAGATGCTTACAGTTCATCTCTATACCATGTTTATCTCTACTTCACATGCTATATTCTAGCAATATTCTTCTGATTTCTCAAAATCTCTGTACTTGATGTTATCCTCACATATGCCATTTTCTCTTCCCCCACCATCAACACGCACGCACACACACACACACACACACACACACACACACACCCCTAAATAACCTTTATTTGTTCTTCAGGACTCGCCTTAAAAGACATTTCCTCTGGGAAACTTTTCCATCCTTATAGAGTTGGTGGTTCTCATTTCCTGTATTTCTCATTTATAACAGTTAGCCTTTTGTGTTCTAGTTATTGTCTGTTTTCCCTGTTAGACTAAAAATACACATACATATATTTAAAAAACTTTTTTTAGTTAATAAATAATGAAAGCTTCTAAACAGAGAATGGAAACAAAGAACAAAGGCTGTCCCACTCCTGTAGACAGGATGTCCCAGTTGAACAGAAAGCAAGGAGGAGCTGAGCCCTGATCTGGAGCCCCCTACTAGAGAGGGATGTTTAAATATGTAGCATCAGGTAGCGCCTCTATAATGACTTAACCCCTTCTGGGAATGCAAAGAGAGGGGCTGTCACACTGTAATAGGCATCACACTGTAATGCCTTTGAGGAACCTAATACAGTAACCCTTCAATGTCTAGCAGTCCAAGATTTGTCTGAGAGAGATGGACTCTTGTCTCTTTACCTTGCAACAACCTTTGAGGGTCCGAGAGTGGAACAGCCTTTTGAGGGTGGTGGAGCACTGAAAAGACTCCCACAGTTTTGTAATGGCATTGATCAAGGAAGCATCAGTAGCCACTGAAGTGAGTCTCTGAAGAATAGATGGCTTCCAGTAAAGGAACAGGCAAAGGAAATTTCTTGAAACTAAATTATTTATGTTCATTGCTTTTCTTAATTGAAAGACATTCCATTGGAAAGAACTTCTCAAAGACTGAGAGGGAAATTTTTAAGAAAAGGAGTTAAGAAGGTAGCTGTGGCTTGGAATGATAGGTTTGCTGAGCCAGCTGTTACTCTTATACCCCTTTTAGAGGAGGTGGCACTTCTCCAAGTGTGGCATTTCTCTTTGGCTATTCTGATCTCACCTTCTTGCTCTACCCTTCTTCAGAGCCACAGAAATTATAGTAGTGGTCTGCTTTTCCTTGTTTCTGTTCTTGAAATTCTCAGAGCTCAGTGCATCTCTTCTTGAATTGTTTTAGAACTATGAGACCTCATTTTAAGCAAAATGCATATTCCTGAAAAAATTGTGGATAAATTAAGATAATTTTGAAAAATAATCAGGAAGACTTACTGTTTGCAAACTGGAAATTATTTGTAACAATTATGCCCTGATGTATTTGTCTTATGAAGTTAAGTGAAAGTCGCTCAGTTGTGTTCGACTCTTGTCCATGGAATTCTCCAGGCCAGAATACTAGAGTGGGTAGCCTTTCCCTTCTCCAGGGGATCTTCCCAGCCCAGGGGTTGAACCCAGGTCTCCTGCATTGTAGGTGGATTCTTTACCAGCTAAGCCGCAAGGGAAGCTCATTTGTCTTATAATTTCAGTTTTTAAATGTATGGCTTATTTAAAGCTAAAAATGTAATTTCTATAACTTTCAGCATTACTCCCTTAACACAGGATAGATTCTCACTTGAAGAGATTTTAACTAAGAGATAATAACAACTGATAGTAACAACTCATCATGCTTTCCTGAACATCCTGTCTTTGGACCCCATCATAGCCCTGTAGATAAGAAGGGACATAAGATGCAGAGGAATAAAGCAACAAGTCTTTGACTTTGAAGTACTACAAGAGAGATTTATGTGATTTTTTTTTCATTTTAGAAACAATATGATTTGAATTAATTTCTTTCTTGTCTGGCTTAGGGGACCTGCTCTCTGCAGGTTAGTACTGGGCCTTGATTCTTATTTATTCCTGTATTTTGGGGAGAAATAATTTTGTTCACAACCTTGAAGTCAAATCTGAGCCATTATTGTCATTTTGGGCAAATTACTTAAAGATGAAGAGAAGAAGAAGGGAAGGATGAAGAGGAGAAGAAAAATGTCATTAATTGTGTACTTCATAGCCAGAAGTAAATTGTCCATTATCTCATTTAATTCTCTTCTATGAGACAGATATTATTTTCATTTTACTTTAGTTATAAAAAGTAACTCAAGGTCATGGCAGTTTTTTTTTTTTAAACAGAAAAAGTGACAGAAATTCCTATCTACCCCAAATGCACAATCATTATTTTCTTGGATTGCCTTACAGAAATATTCTGTTCTTAAATGTTTTTAGAGAGTATATTAGGGAAAGAGAAGTGATTGAAGCATTAAAATTGCTGGAGTTTGGTGGACAAACTTGTATAAGGAATCCAGGGGCCTTTAGGGAGGGAAAGGACTCAGAACTTTTCTTATCTAAGAGCCAAAATTATTGAAATTAATGATTGACAGGGAGTGGCATTGAGACTCCTAGGATAAAATCTCCATTAGGAGAGAAAGAAATGGACTATTGGGCTGAAGGTGTTAAGTAATGATGCATCCAGGTCTACAAGCTAGATATCTTTCTTTGTCCTTTCCCATCCTGAGCTAAAATCTAGAAGCCTGACTTGTATAGACTAACAAAATACACCGATGGGGACTTCCCTGGTGGTCCATTAGTTAAGACTCCATGCTTTCATTCCAGAGTGCACAGGTTCAATCCCTGGTCAGGGACCTAAGATCCTGCATACCTGTTAAGTGTGGCCAAAAATAGAATAGAAAAGGGTTGGGAACTCATGTACACCCGTGGCGGATTCATGTTGATGTATGGCAAAACCAATACAGTATTGTAAAGTAAAATAAAGTAAAAAAATAATAATAAAAAGAATTCATACAGAAAAAAAAAAGAAAAGAATAGAATAAAACCAATAGACTTCCTTGACTTCCACCTTCTGCTTGATTCTGGTCGATGAAAGCAGGAAATCAGAGGGAGGTAATGGGAAGAAAGTCTTCATGTTTATTCCTCTGGCTCATTTTCTAAAACGTTACCTAGGTCTGTCTACCTCTCTAGACTGAAGTACACAGTTCATCTTAAGATGGCCTTCTTATGACTGTTTTCAGTTTCTGCTAACTGCTCCTTTCTCTCATTCTTATGGACACAGAGGTAGTAACATTCCACTGTGGTTGCTAGATTGAAATAACCCCACTATTCCCTGTGGGGTTCTATATCCACTCTTTGTAAATAGTCCTTTATTTTTTCTAATTTGAAAATACTATATTTTTTAGTTGGGACCCTGCTTGATACAGTCAGTTTGGCAGTGGATCCTAGTACCTATTACAACTGAGTCATCCTGGTGGCAGGCTTATGTCCTGGAGAAGGGGTTGGAGAAATTGTCTGAATAATCGTGTCATAGGGCAATCTTGCTCAAGTACAATGCAGAGAGGAGTCATCCTCTCTTGCCTTTTGAGGAACAGTGTCTTCTGGGAAGGAATTTCCACTAGCGATGCTGCAGCCATCAGAAGCAGAAGCTTGGTCACAGTCATGGGCTTCTCATGTGCCAGGCAACAATGGTCTGTACAGGGAGCCCAGCCCAGCCCTCTGCGATGACCTAGAGGGGTGAGATGGGGGTGTGAGGGAGGGAGGCTCACAAGGGAGGAACTCTAATATATATACTTATGGTTGATTTGCATTGTTGTATGACAAAAACCAGCACAGCATTGTAAAGCAATTATCCTCCAATTAAAATTTTTTTTAAAACCCCAAAATTATGGAGAACAGATTAGTGGTTGAAAAGATTAAGAACACACAGGAGAAGTAGCTGTAGTTATTAAAAGACAACATGTGTGATCTTTTTGGTGATGGAACTGTACAAATAAAACAGATGAAATCAGAAAAAGATTGGTAGATTACATGGGTGTCAAAATTCTGATTATAATATAGTACTATATTTGGGGGAAATGAGTAAATTTATATGGGATATTTCTGTATTGTTTCTTACAACTGCATGGGAACCTACAATGATCCCAATGTAAAAGTTTAATTTTAGAATGTATAATTTGGCATAAGAGAGTCAGAAGCTGGCTAAGTCTATGAGAAATGATTTTTTAAAATTCATAAGAAGGACACCATCTAATAATGCTGTATTTTCATAGCTAAATTGGAAGCAGAATTATGAGAAGTATTTTTATGGAAAATTGCTCTATTGGTCAACTGTGCATTAAAGAAAAAAATAGAAATGTGAATATAAATGGAAATGGCATCCTCTTATCTTCTTTGGAAATAGTGTTAAATTTACTTCTTAAAAATATAACAAACAATTTTATTGGTAAAAAATATTGTACTCAACTATCTATTGCTGTATATCAAATTTCCCACAGAGTAGCTTGAAAACAACAGCCATTTTGTTATCCCTCACTGTTCTGGGCTCAGTAAGAAATTTCTCACTGTGGTCTGTCATGCAGTAGCAGTCAGATGGTGATTGAAGCTAGAGTTATTTGGAGGCTTGCGTGAGTTCATCCAAATAGCTTCTTCATTCTCTGTCGGGCAAGTTGGTGCTAAATCTGGAGCTCTCCATCAGAAGTTTGGTTTTCTACCCATATTCACATGTGCTAAGTTGTTTCAGTTGTGTCCGACTCTTTGTGACCCCATGGACTGGAGCCCACCAGACTCCTCTGTCCATGGGATTCTCCAGGCAAGAATACTGGAGTGGTTTGCTATTTCCTTCTCCAGGGGATCTTCCCGACCCAGGGATTGAACCCTCATCTCTTGGGTCTCTTGCATTGGCCAGCCGGTTCTTTAAAACCAGTGCCACCTGGGAAGATATATTCACATGGGTAGCTTGGAATTCCTCATAGTATGGTTGTCGAGAGTAGTTTGAATTCTAACATGAAGACTGGCTTTTCCCAGAACACATTTTCCAAGGGAGTTAGATAGAAGCTGCATCAATTTTTATTCAGACATGGAAGACACGCAGCATCACTTTGGTCACATCTATTGGTCAAAAGCTAGTTCCAGTTCGGCCCAGATTTAAGGGAAGAGAATGAATATACTGTGGTTGATCCCTAGGGGTAGTCTTTTAGGACTATCTACTATAAACTCCAGGGATAGTTATTCTGGCACCAGTGTTGACAGCAGCAAGAATTAGAGATATCTCTTTGGAATGCCCAGGTTTCTGTTACAGACAAGGCTATAGCCTTGAGAGCAAACAGAACTAGCTTTTCATTTCATGTGTATGCAGGCTGGGGGTCCCTTTGGAAAATCAGGAAAGGTACTGGACTGGGAGTCTTGCAAACTGGGGGCTTAAGTGGTCTACTTTAGGGCATATAGTATTCTGGAAGCAAAATACCTCAGTTTCATATAAATGAAGAACCTGAAGTTCAGAGAGATTAAATAAATGGTAGTGTCAAGATTCAAACCTAGGTTTGACTGCTGCCCCAAATTCTTATTACTATGCCAGGGGTATGAACTCAAAATGTCTATAGGGGCCAGACAAGTTCAATAAATGCATCAAGCTAGAGTAAGACAACTGGCAAGAGGCAGCTCATATTGTAGCCAAGCTGAACACCTGCATAAAATAAACTGCCCTTTAACCTACAAAACCAAACTAACCAGCCAAACAAAACTCAGCCTGAAGGCAGTGGCGTAGGTGGTGTAATGATGGCTGTGGACAGTTGAGATGTGTTCGTGCTTCTTCTTCCAAAGAATGGGATTAGAATTTGCAGACTGGTGTTTTTCATCATTTGCCTGTAGAATTGCACATAAAGATACAAGTACTCTGTGAAAAGCCTTTTCCCACACTCTTACCCAAGGGCTGTCAATTAGATTTTACCACAATTTCCCCAAATATATTATTTCATTTAATCTGCACATACCCTTGGAAGGCAAGTATGAGTATCTTCATTTCACAAATAAGGAACTGATTGCAGAGAAGTTACACAACATACAAGATCATAAGGTATTAGGACCAGAATTCAAAGCCAGGTTTATATGATCCAAAATCCTTAGATAGAGAGGACTTTTTCTTCTAGTGCCATCTTCATTGCTTAACCTTTCTCCTTTATGTGCAAAATCAGGATAATAGTACCTGCTTTGCCTACTTGAAAATGTGATGGTGAAAATTAAATAAAAATGAATATTAAAATGTGTATCATTTGTAAAGTGCTAAACACAAGCATGCAGTTGTGTTCATTTGTTTAACAGAAATGTATTGAGGATTTACTATGGGTCAAGCACTCATGCTGGAATACTGCAGTGCTAACTCACAGCAGATGAAAGATCCTACATTTGTGAAGTTTACATTCTCTTGAAGCATCTGTACAACAAACTAAATAAATATGTAAATTAGATATGGCATTTTGAAAATGTGATAAATGCTAAAGAGAAAAATCAAGCAAGAAGGAAGATCAGGAGGGGTGAGGGGTAGATTCCCTCATAAATAATGCGATCAGGGAAGTCCTCTCTATCAGGACAAGAAAGACCTCATATATTCTTGGCTGAGAGGTAGCAAAGTGTAGCACATTGGTCAAATCTGCCTGTGGCCTGTCCTCATAAGGCACACAAACTAAGAATTTTTAAAAACATTTTTTTAAAGGATTATAAAATAGCAAAGAAGAATATGTGCCTGAAAAGTTTAAAATATTTACCATCTGGTCATTTACAGAAAAAGTTGGCAGATTTGACCCATTTTTCATCCCACTACTGTGGCAACCAGCTTTGCCCAGGTATAACCTGACAACATCTGGCTTAAGCTACGTTGAGCATTCCTTGATTTGTGCCGCCTCCCACCCTTCATTCTCCATAGAAAGCAGTCTGACCCTCACACATGTGTAGCCTGGAGGTGTGAAGTCCTTAACACACATAGGGAGTGACCATGGGGAGTGGGGGCTGATAGATAGATACCTCCCCCCATTCCTCTCAGGCAATTGCTCTTGTCTGTGTCATATTCTATATGCTTCCCTAGAAGGTACTGGTAGGATTAAGCTCTGCTTCCTTAAAGTAGTGACCAGCTTTGGCTTTTCCTTTCTGTTTCTTTCCCTTTAGATCCTCTCCCTTGCTTCCTAACAGCTCTTGTCTCAGGCTCTGCTTTTGAGGGGAAACCCAGTCTAAGACAACTAGTGTCAAGAGTGGCCTTAGGAAGCTGTCTTGCAGGCTGAGACTCTGGAACTGGGTTATGGTCAATCTTCTGTGTCAACTGATGAACCACAGAAATGTTTTGAGCAGAGAAGTAACCTGACTTGACTACTATTTAAAAATAATCATTCTAGCTGTTGTGTTGACAATGGACCCTAGGGAAGATGTTTGCCCTGGTGGTGATGGTCACAGTGAAGGTGGTGAGGAATGGTTGCATTCAGAATATAACGAGTGAGTTAGGTTTGCTGATGATTGGATGTAAATTGGGCTTTCCAGGTGGCACTAGTGGTAAAGAACCCACCTGCCAATGCAGGAGATGTAAGAGACTCAGGTTCCGTCCCTTTGTCAGGAAGATCCCCTGGAGGAGGGCATGGCAACCCACTCCACTTTTCTTGCCAAGGGAATCCCATGGACAGAGGGGTCTGGTGGGCTACAGTCCATTGGGTTGCAAAGAGTCGGACACGACTAAGGCGACTTAGCATGCACAGATGTAAATTATTAGAGAGAGGCATCAGAATAACTGTTTGGCCTGATCAACTTGAAAGATTAATTGTGATAGGAAATACTGTGGGAAAAACAGGCTTAGCGAATCAGTGTGATGCATCATTATTGTTTTTTATTATTCATTCTTTCAATTTGTCAAATATTAAGTGGGCAGCTACTCTATACCAGGAACTGTGCTTGGCTCTGGGAATTAAATGGTGAGTAAGAAAAATACAGCTCAATCCTCGTAAGTACTCAAAATCTAGCAAATTTGGTTTTATAATTTAGTGTGATAAATGCTATGGTGATTAGATGAAGAGTCCTAAGATCAGAATGAAGAAAGAGGAGAAAGATCGAGGGAGGAAGAGAACAAGGAAGAGGACAAAGAAAAATTTCCTTGATATTGAGATTTGACTCTGCACATGGCTCTGTGTGAGCTGCTTTATCCTATTTAGTCTCATTTAGTCCTCTCTACGCCTCTGTGACATAGACATCAGAAGGAGTAGTGGTGGGGCTCAATGGGATGACATTACTTAAGTTCTGTAAGAGACATGTCCTGATTCTGTAAATGAAGGAAATATCTAGGCTTGTGTTAGAAACCTAGTGCAAATCTTTGTGATATAGGCAAGGTGAGGTCTTTTGAAGTCTTTTTTCCTTAATTTAAGCCCAAATCTTAGCATGCCACCATCCTGTAGCCAGCTAAATCACAGGAAATCACAGAAAGGAGTACACAATGGCTGTGCCTCGTTCCTTATGGGAGAAGGCTCTGCTCCTCTGATTAGTTTTACCCCTAGGGAAGGAGGTACAGAAGCAGGTAAGCTACCAGTCTACATGACCTTCAAACCCACCCAGATACTGTATATAATTGAGATTAATGTTTGGTCTTCTTGGGAGAAGAGGGAGATAAGTGGGCAGAAAAGTGGAGAATTTCTTTTCCTCCTGAAGCTTGGATTCAGTTTAGTTCAGTTCAGTCGCTCAGTCATGTCCAACTCTTTGTGACCCCATGGACTGCAGCATGCCAGGCCTCCCTGTCCATCACCAACTCACAGAGCTTGCTCAAACTCATGTTCATTGAGTTGGTGATGCCATCCAACTATCTCATCCTCTGTCATCCCCTTCTCTTCCTGCCTTCAGTCTTTCCCAGCATCAGGATCTTTTCCAATGAGTCAGTTCTTCACATCAGGTGGCCAAAGTATTGGAGTTTCAGCTTCAGCATCAGTCCTTCCAATGAATATTCAGGACTAATTTCCTTTAGGATGGACTGGTTGGATCTCCTTGCAGTCCAAGGGACTCTCAAGAGTCTTCTCCAACACCAGAGTTCAAAAGCATTAATTCTTTGGTGCTCAGCTATCTTTATGGTCCAAAAAGGTAGGATTACTTCCCTTTTATAGATGAGGAGTTTAGTAACTGGTTCAAGCTCAGCTGAGTAGCAGAGCCTGTGTCCAACCTAGGTCCGTCTGATTTTTTTTGGCTCTGCAAAACCAGTGTCTGTGGCATTTGAAAAGAGAACGTGTAGTCAAGTGGAGAAAAAAATGTGGCATGTTAGAAGCTTCTTTAAAAAGTCTAGAGGGCACAGGAGTTCTTAAGGGACTAGAGAGTACCAGGACAAATGAAATTTATGGGACATGTGACTGAACATGCCATGAAAATACTGGGCTTGCCAGATTTCAGTTCTTTCTGAGAAGAGTTTAGATCAAGAAAACAAGCTGAGATTGACTAATTGTTACCCAGATTTCTGACCCTGCTGAAATGTCTCTCATGTAATTCTCCCTGGGTTTCAACCTACCATGCTCATGTTTCTTTCTTTTAATAATTTAAAAAATATGGAAATGACAGTTTGACTATAAAAACAATCCATGTTCATTGTAACAAACAATAAAATAATTTATAGAGAATATTAAAAAAAAGTTATCCATAATCCCCCAACTCAGGAGATACCACAGTGAATTTGTCAGTACACATCCTCCCGGATTTCAAAACTGCATCTTTGTTTCCAAGTGTAACATCATGTCCTTTCCCTCACTTGTTAATATATTCCAAATTTGGTGTAACAGAGGAAAGTCTTGAACAATGTAACTCCAGGAAGATAATGAATCAGATCTACCTTGGGGGAGCCTTTTTCCCCTTTTTCTCTGTCACCTGTCAGGTCCAGGGTAGCCTCCAGGGGTATCCTGAGAGTCAATAATGAAGGCTCCAGACTTGTTGAGAAGTTGGAAAACAATTGAATAGAGAAGAGATGCCAACTCTGAAATCTCCAGGCCTGTGGACTCTGTTTCATTTAAAATATAGGACTTGAAACCCACTTTAAAGTTTTGATTATTCTTCGGGCCTCCATGGGTATTCTCAATGCACTAAAGCGAAAGTCAGCAAGCCTTTTCTGTTAAGGGCCAGATAGTAAAATATTTTAGGCCTTCTGGATAATACTTTCTTTCTACTCAACTCTGCCACATTAGCAGAAAAACAGCCATAGATATGTAAATCGTAGGCATGACAGTATTCTTATAAAACTTTATTTATAAAAATAAATGGGAAGCTGGATTTGGCTGGAGGACTATAGTTTACTAATCCTTGCCTAGCTAAGGAAGAACATTTAAAAAGAAATTATAGCATTTCTCTCCATCACCAAAGACAGGAGCACTGGGCCTACACACACACACACACACACACACGCGCGCACACACACACACATTTAGTACATTTACTCACACATTTCAGTTTTTAAAATTGTGGTAAGTATACATAAGATTTACCATTTAAATGAGTTTTAAGTGTACAGTTCAACTGTATTAAGTACATTCACATTATTGTGCAACCATCATTACCATTTATCTTCAGAACTTTTTTTGTTTTGCAAAACTGAAAGTCTGGACCCAGAGTTAAATAATAACTCAGCACCCTTTACCCTCCATCCCTGGCAACTAACATTTTACTTTCTGTCTTTGTGAATTTGACTACTATAGGTCTCTCATATGAGTAGAACTTTACATTATTTGTCCTTTTTTGACTAGCTTATTTCACTTGGAAAACCTACTTGGGAAAGTACAGTCGTAGAACAAACAAAATTAAAACAGGCCACACTGTGACCCACAGTGAAAGGGAAGCTCCTAGTTAACTCCATCACAGTAAATGATCTGAGTTGGTGTTTTTTTTGTTTTTACCCTGATTAACTTGGCAGGCTAAACTAGTATATGTATCAGTGGATGATTGATATTTACAAATAGTCCCCTTTGCTGGACATTTAGGTTATTCCCAATGTTTTGCTGTTACAAACAGTGCTTCAATAAGCATCTTTGTGCATAATCCTTTTCTGCACATCAAATCACTTTTTAGTGATGGCTGAGTGATTGTATCTTCAGCAGTAGTTTTGTTGTGACCGTGGATTGTTTGACTCCAAAAAAGTTGTGGATCCAAGATGACTACTGCTAAAAACATTGCTTGACTGGTCTTTAAGAGAACTGGCAAGAGCTAGACAAGACATCCAGACTTCAGCCCTACAGGTTTCTTCTCAGGGCAGAGATCAAGGTTGGTGGTGGAGGACAGGAAATCAGGAAGGACATTAGAGCAAGACTGGCCAGGAAGAAGAAAGGCCCTGGACTTGAGCCCAAGCCGGTAAATTCAGCCTGTTTATTGTGGATTTCATTGAGGGTGAAGGAGAAGTGGGGATAGAGTTCTCTGAAGAGTAGTTGTATAAGCCAGAGGGACTTCCCTTAGCTTAATGCATCTTGGTCTGTTGGATTTACAGGAACCTTGGAGGAAGAAAGTAATCACATTGTTCTATTCCATACTGTAAACTGGCTGTGTTAGAACTATTTGGCCATATCCAATTGTCTCCACTTTTTAGGCATATGGAAGGATATGTTTTCTCATCTCTTGCAAGTCATCAGGGCCATGTGACTAGTTCTAGCCAGTGGACCACAAACAGAAGTACTGTGTCATTTCCAGGATGAGATGGTGAAAAACTCAAGCTTTAGCCTCCCACCCTCTTAGAATACCTGAAGATGTTGTGCTGTGATGGTGACATTACAATATAGAATCTCTTTTAACTTGGGTCCTTGGCTGATTTTGTGGAGTACTCATTCCCATGTATTGTGATGAGAAATAAATTTTAAGTTGCTGAATTTTTAGCGCTGTTGCCTATTCTGTTCTGACTGTCCCTGTGCAAGGTCTAAGGGCAGAGTTGGAATCTAACTCTAAGTCTCTGTAACCTTAAAACCTGTATTAGTATCCTTAAATCATGCAAGTCTCTGGTTGGTGTGATTTTGGGAACAGTGGTTTTCAGGCTAGGACACCAGATCTTGAATCTAGGAATATGACTAATCCTGAAACTCATAAGATTGAGAGAAGGAGAACACAGGCTACTGATCATACCTCCTGCTCCTATTAGAAGTAGGAACTGATTGGGGATGCTGACCCCACGAGCAGAGACATCAGTAGATTCAGTGTTAGACAGATGAGTAAAGCAAAGAGAGGAAAAATGAGAGGAGGATGTGGGTTGGTGATGCTCCTTGTTACCAATGAAATCCAGTAATCTCATTTCCAGAATGACAATGCAGATTCATTTAAACTTACCTCAAACTTCCATCCTAGCTTACATTGCTATATGTGGGTAGTCAAGGCATCAGAAGTCACAGATATCTTAGTGCCAAAGAGTTATTAATCTGGCACAGTTTCAGCTCACTGAGAATTAGCTTTCTTTTGGATTTAGTCACCTTGTCTTTAGATGCTGCAGTCTCAGCATCAAATGATCCCTCCCAGCCTTAGGCTTCAGTTGGGTCCTCCTGGGTGATAGGTCCCTGAATGTGAAATCTATGGAGAGCTTCTCAGTTCTGCTTGGGTCCATCAGGCCAAATTCACTGACAGTTTTAGTCTCTCCTAATCTCCTAGGGACTAGAAAAAGGAAGAATGTTGTGGAGGATTTCCCTTTATTTTCTCTTTCATATGAGAGCTTGGGATACAACCCAGAACTCCAGGAGGAGACACAGTGGACTATCAGGGTCCCTGACAGGAAAGAAGAAACACAGAAATCATTTTGTTTTGAAAGTTCCATTTTATCACCTCAACCATAGGCATGATATCTACCTTATAAGATTGCAGCAAAGATTAGGTGACATACCCTTAGAATAGTGCCTGGCAGGCAATGGGAGCTAGATAAGTATTCATTCTCTTTCTACTAGATCCTCAAACCATTTTTTTTTTTTTTTTGGTGTGTGTGTGTGTTCAGATATTGTAATCAAAGTGTACTAAACAGGACCATTTCATCCCTGAGCAATGCGCCATCAAGAGATCAACACCTACAGGATTATACAAGCCATTGACATGAGTTTCTAGAATGTGTGACCCCATCAAACATAATCTGTCTGTGGGGCTTGATCTCTGAATTGAGTTCTTTTGGTTGCAACATATAAAGACTCAGTCAGGTTAGTCCAAGAAATGTCTGTGGGGCAAAGAGGAAACAATCTCATGGAAATCCAAGAACAACAGGCAAAATAAGCCAGCCTACATGGCACTGGAGGTGGACAGTGGACCAGCGCCTCTAAGGATCTCAGCAGCAGACTTTAAGGATCTTCTAATACTCTTTCCTGGAAAATCCCATGGACAGAGGAGCCTGGTAGGCTGTAGTCCATGGGGGCGCCAAGAGTTGGGCTCAACTGGGGGACTTCACTTTCACTTTTCAGTTTCATCCATTGGAGAAGGAAATGGCAACCCACTCCAGTGTTCTTGCCTGGAGAATCCCAGGGATGGGGGAGCCTGGTGGGAGGCCGTCTGTGGGGTCGCACAGAGTCAGACACGACTTAAGTGACTTAGCAGCAGCAGCAGCAGCAGCTAAAGTGTTCCCCTGAGAAATGCCACACATATTGTCTCTTAGGTCTGCTTCTTGTATCTGCCCATTTCTCTCCTTGCTAAAAACTGACTTCTCTGTATACTCTGTGTCTTTTCTTTATATTTGCTCTTTTTGCTTGATTTTTGCTGTCTTCTGACTTGGTTCATTTATCACTAATTGTAGCATCTCCAGCTTCTGTCAAACGTGTGACCCTCAGTTTTCTGTCTACTGCCCAATATATTGGCCATATTTCTCAACTTAAATTCCTAAGGATTTAAATATATTCTATATTTAATTCCATCAAGAGTAGAATTGAGTTGGTCCAGTCTTCCCTATATGGCAGATCTTTCTCCTGGGCCACATAATAAGCTTCTGTCTGCCTTGGGGTTAGGTGTTCATGCTAGTATGGCAGGAGAGAGGATTTGAAGGTTTGAAGGAGGCCAGGTGGCTACATGGTGGAATTTAGGGTTTAGCTGCCTAGATTTGAGGACTGCAGAAAGACAGTTTCCTGTAGAAATGGCTATGATTATGGCAGACATACTTGATTGGCATGTATAATACAGATTCGTTGAATTTTGAATTTTTCATTATCCAGTTTAGAGATAGTCTTATCAAAATCCTGTAGTTTACATATGAGGACCAGACACTCAAAGAGGTACAGTGATTTGCCCAGTATTACATTCTAAGTAGTAGAGTAGAAATTAGAATTTGATTCAGTGTGTTTTCTAGTATATTAAGTATAAATATTTAAAAAAATTCTTAATGACCTAGTACGTGTGAGGCACTGGAACAAACCAAAGGAAGATCCTTGCCCTTGGGGGCTTATATTCTAGACGGGGAAGAAAGATAGTAAATCCAATCATGAAAAACAAGTAAATTATATAGTGTGTTAGAAAGTGACATGTGTTATAGCAAAAAGAGAGTTAGGAGGATTAGGAATGCTGGGGGTAGAGAGCGATAATTTAAAATGGGGAGTTCATGCTTTACTGTATACCCGAAACTAACATAACATTGTAAATCAACTCTGTGTGTGCTGGTCACTCAGTTGCGTCCTACTCTTTGCAACTCCATGGCCTGTAGCTTGCCAGGCTCCTCTGTCCATGGGATTCTCCAGGCAAGAATACTGGAGTGGGTTGCTAGTCCCTTCTCCAGGGGATCTTCCTGACCCAGGGATTGAACTCAGGTTTTCTACATTGTGGGCAGAGTCTTTACCATCTGTGCGACCAGGGAATAAAAATTTTTAAAAGTAAGGAGCTCAGTATAGGCCTCAATCGGATCATAAGAGAGAGCAAGTTCCTGAGAAATAAGGCTATGTGTATTCCTTCCTCTTTCCCTGGCCTAATGCCTTGACTGTACTGAATATGGAGTAACTGTTTATTGGATGGATCAATTGTAGAAATGCCCTGAAGGTTAAGGAGGACAATAAAAGTCTCTAAGTTTATATTCTCTTTTGGTATCTTCCTGAGTCACTTCATTTCAGCAGCACGCTTCATGAAGCCCCCTCATTACCGTATGAGTCATTGCAGCAATGTGCCCTTTCAGTACTCCTGGGACTCTTAGACTCATGAAATGCCTTGTAAGCACTCTAAGTACAAAGTTGTGGAGAAAGATTTAATTAACAGAGAAAACACAACCTAAGCATCAAATACAACACAAGTCTAAGTCTCACAAACTCCCGTTCCCTTGGAGGCATTGGAATAGTGGGGAGGCTTTTTGTCAGTGGTGTGCTGGTAAATGTCTGACAACCAGCTCTCTAGGGCCGGGAGGAGATTATGATTTGTAGGCTTGCCCATTTCTGTGGTGTAAATACTCTATGGTTGGTTTAAAGTTTAGTTAGAAACTGAAATAACTGAACATGGGCTTGGGAAAAGAGGAACAGTAGTAGAGTATGGTATCGTATTTCTTTCATACGGAAGCATGGATGTAAGGAACCTTAAGAGCACATCTAAATACAGTAAAATAATTAGAAAGTGATGAATTTTGAGTTTTATTATTATTGCATTTAAAATAATTTACTTAGCTGAAAGTTCACATGATTTTAAATAATGTTTAACAACTGGTTAGCAAAAGTTCTGGAAACTTAACGATTGGCTCTTGTGAGAAGATACATGGCAGCCCCAGTGTACCATTGATCCTGGGTCTTTTTGCATGCCATTTTCTTGACAAGGATCAGCTCATTCCTTGAATTCTTGGGGATCAAATGTAAAGACAGCTTCATTGCTTTCTTGTCACTGCACTGCTCACGTCTTCCCATGGCTGCCATCTGTGCCTTCTGCCACATGACAGAAGTAAGTAGAGTTTTGTAGAGTCTTAGGAAAGTGTCCTTTTTCTAGGTCAGAGCCACCTGGATTGGGCACATGCTTTTATTCTTCAGTGGACTTTGATGTCTTCCATCCCCATATTCTTCACCTCACCCTGCTCATGCCCCCTCTTCTGTGTTCCACTGCTGAGCTCTGGGCTGTCAGATTCCAGCTGTTCAGCAGGCATTTGTGGAGTGCACATTGTGTGCTCACTCCCCTCCTTCCTGTGTTACTGGGTGTCAGGCTCTGGGCTCTGATCCCATTCTCTCATGAGGTCCTTACAGTAACCCAACTAGACAGGTCTTGGATGTGTGTGTGCTCAGTTGTGTTAGACTCTTTGTGGCCCATGGACTGTAGCTTGCCCAGCTCCACTGTCCATGAAATTTCCCAGGCAAGAAGACTGGAGTGGGTTGTCATTTCCTACTCCAGGGGATCTTCCTGACCCAGGGATCAAACCCAAGTGTCTTGCGTCTTCTGCATTGGCAGGTGGATTCTTTACCACCAGCACCACTTGGGAAGTGGTAAGATGGGTCTTAGTAGTTTGATATTGCAGATGAGGGCAGTGTGGCCTAGAGGGAGGAAGTGACTTGCTCATAGTCCAGAAGTCACATCATAAGTGAGACATTGTCTTTGACATGGAATATGCAGACAAACACCTGTCACCCCTGGCTGTGGCTGGTTGTGGACTCATTTTGCTCAATTTATGGGGACTCAGATGTCTTTTCTGGTGTGCTTTACTACAGAATCCCAGCAGGGGGACATTTGGGAAGAAGGATAGAGCTGTATTTGGGGTCAGGTCTGCTTTCTGGGAATGTCCATTACCCCATCACATTCACTCACACTCATGCCTGCCAGAGCTGGATTCTGGCTTCTGGCTTCTGGCTGCTGAAGAGGAAAAGCCACAGGGAGGCCAGCTCGGCTCGTCCCAGGGCCGGCATTGATAGTAGGCCGGGTGCCGTCCAACTGAGCAGCAGATGTGTCCTCTGGCAGCTTTCTTGAGGGGAAGCCAGTTTTAGCTACAGAGCAAATGTTGAAGACCAAGCAAGAAGAGGAGGTGAGGGTTGTAGGGCCATAAAGATTAATTTCCCAGAAAACCTGCATTCAAGTCAAAGTGCTCCTACTTATTAGCTTTGTAGCCTTGAGCTTAAAACTCTGCGAAGTTTCCTCTTCTGTAGAATGGAGGGGAAGGGTGAAGTATGATAGAGGCTGCCATCTGCTTGTAAGGTGTAGGGCTCTCTACATGTGAGGTGCTGCACTCAGCACACGCTCATTACTGTACAAGACGGCCCAGGGCCAGACTCATGGTCAGTATGCAACAAATGCCAGCTATTATTCTATTAATCCTTATAACCATCCTGTGATTAATAACAACAGAAAGAATGATTGTTGCTAGCATTTCCCGTGTACTTTCTATGTAGCCAGCCATTGTTTTAACTTATTAACTTATTTAACTTTCCCGACTGTCCCATGAGATTGATTCTATTTTTAACTCCATTTGGCAAATGAGAAAAATTGGAACACAGTTAAGTTGAATACATTGCCAAGGACACATAGCTAGAAAGTGACATGCGTGCTTTTATTGCCCTCACTTTACAAAGTTGGTCACTGTGGCACAGAGGGGTTGCGTGGCATGCTGAAGGTCAGAGTCAGCAGAACTCTTTTCTGTGTTGCTGGGCAGGTGAAATGACATGACGGAATGAAGACTGCCTTTTTGAACTGTTGTTCTGTCTGCTTCAGGCAGGGGTGAATAAACTCCACCTGTTCTGTTTTTTCTGGTAGAGGTATAGCAGCTGGCCTGAGACACTGGGGCCTTTAGGAAGTTCTGTTTGGACTTGGGGGATTATATAGGTGGGTGCTGAAAGCCAGTTGGGTATGTAGGCCCTGAACTTTCCATCCCCTTGGGACAGCCCAGGAGTCACAGCTTATCTGACTTCAGAGCTGCTGCCAGCTGGAAGCCTCCAGAAGGGAGCTGACTGACAGCTGGCCACGATCACATGCAGCTAGGTTACCAGCAGTCACCCTGTGGGTCTCTTCTAACCGCAGTGACCATCTCCAGAGCCAGGACAGCAGGCAGCTGGGCAGAGGGAGGAAGACCTGAGGCCCAGTGGGGTGGAGATAATCGGGGTGTCAGGGAGACTTTCTTAGCTCTCTCTTCTTGCTGGTGCTCCCCACATACCCCCTCTGTCACCTGGGAACCTTCCTCTTCCCAGGTGCCCACTTCCCAGGATAGAGTGGGGACAACAGTTAGGTTTTTGTGGAGGGGTCCCAGAACCCCAGAACTGAGATGCTCTTTGAGAGCAGGTTGGTGCCACATGCCTCTAGGACTGTCTCCTTACTACATTGAGAGCCTTCTGGGCAGGAGCAGCTCAGGGTCCCCTTTTGCTGAGTCAGCACAGGGCCAGGGATGGTGTTGGGGACAGTCATGTTTCCTGAGGGAAGGCCTCTTGCGATTATTGGGTTGGAACTTGATGTTGTGGGTGGAGGTGGTGGTGGCAGTGGCAGCATGGTGTGTGTGTGTGTATGTGTGTGCATGTGTGTGTGAGAGTGTGTGAGTGTGTGTGTGTGTGAGGAGTTTTAGGGGAAGGGGAACAGAGCCAACCTATTCTGGAAAGGGGCAACGGTGCCAGTCTGGTTGTCCTATTCAGCAAACGTGTATACTGCTGGTGTGGCAGGAAGGCTTTGGATACAGCTGAACGTGGCCTTGACGGCTTGCTCCCTCTCGTATGGATGAGATGGTGGTCATGCACACCCTTTCTCTGAGCCTCTTCATCTCTAAAGGAAAGGCATCTGTCCTCAGTGTGTGGACTGTCCTGGGTAGAAAAGGTGAGAGCCTTCCTGTCTGTCCCACTGTGAGTATCTTTTACCAAATGAGGGAGCAAGGAGGCAGGGGAACAAGGATACTGGTTCAGTGTCTCTCTGTTGGGACTGGCATTTGCTGCTCCTTAATCCTCTCTGCCTGGAAATCCCCAAGGGCAGCAGGAGAGTTTCTGCCAGGAGATGAGGTACAGAAGAGGCCCAGCTTCCTAAAGTGGAGTCCTCACCAAGCTCTGCTGGAGGTTTGAGCTGTTCTCTTGCTAAAGGGCATATAAAGTTCTGCAAAGAGCACCAGATTGGAGGATGAGATTTGGGATTCTGGCTATGTCATCTGTCGAATTGCACCAGGGGATGGGGACAAGTTTCTCTATTCAGGCGTCTGAAGGAAGTTCTGCCTGGATGCTTCCTTGTTACCCCACCTTTGTGTCTCTAACTGTTACTTGTCCTCCCATAATGCCCTCTTTGAGACTCCCTTTTGTCTCCTCCTCCAGACACTCTTCCTTCTCCCTGCATGACAGTCCCCAGACCTTGTCTCTCATATCTTGAAGACTCTGTGCTGCAGGCTGCAGCTGGATGTGAATAGATGCTTCCTCGGCCCAGGCTCCTGAAAAAGCCAAGGGAGAAGCTTGGGTGGGTGACAGGCTAGGCTTCCTGAGGATGGGCTCAGTGGGAGGGTGAGAACTAGACTTCAACTATCAGTAATGACCAAGCCCTCTTTCTTCCTGAATAATCTTAAGGCAAATGTCTGTATAAGAATTATTATCTTATGAAGATCATACAGTCCAGTTATAACATGAAATTCCTCTAATTAAAGTGATTTGATCCTAGGTATGAAATATTAATCTTGACATTATTGTGCTAGTTATATATTCTTCTCCTCCCCGGGCCTATTTTCACTGCAAAGGGACTGTGAGTCAATGAGGATGAATTGAAACTTCCAGAAAACCTGTTTTGTTGTGACCCCTAGATCCTCCCTGAGAGGAACTGGTAGTGGGTAGAGATACTGTTCATATAGCTGCCACAAATAGTTCCCTTCAACCCCATGCCACACACCCCCCTTACAGGATTTTATGCTTTATAGAATCACTATCATATGCATTATGTGAAATCCTTAAAACACAAGTCTAGGGTAAGGAGTCCCCTCCATTACCAAGTTATAGAAAATCTATGACTCAGAGGGGTGACTGAGCTCCCTGTGGTTACACAGATATTAAGCAACTCAGAGTTTCTTAAGTTGCCTTCTATGCCCCCTTCCCTCTGCTCAGCTGCTTCAGCCTACACTCTTTGTTGGGGAGGCCACACCTCACCCACCACCAGCAAGGAAAGAAAGTGCTCAAAAGATACCCAGATGCAGCTGGTGCAGAGCTGGCAGGAATGGGAGAGGGGAGCAAATGTCCTCTAGGCTGGGAGTCCAAGTCATCATGGGCATGGGAAAACTGGAGGGAATCAGTCTAACAGCTGCCTTCAAACCTGTGTGGCTGTTTCTGTGCCCCACTTCCCAGTGGTTGGCCGTACCATCCACCAGCTGCCCCGCTGGAAACCTGCTGTGATTCTGATCCTCGAATCCTCACGTCCTTTTGACTTTCTGCCCAATCAGCACCCGTCTGTCCTGCCTACATCTTCCCTGGCTCTCCTGCAGTCCCCTCATCTCCATCTCCATGGCCAGCACTCTGGCACTGTATCTCCCTTCCCCAGTCCATGGGCACTCTGCCTGTGGGCTCTCTCCCCTCCTCCCAACTATGTATCCTCAATGAGATCCTTGCAGTGAATTTTAGAAAGAAAGAAAAAAAAAAGGCAAATCTATTTGTGTTATCCTTCGCTGGCTCGACATTGCTCTCTGAATGCAATGAAAGCCCATTAGTGGAGCAATAAATTTCTTACGTTGGCCCCTGCTTACTTCTCTAGCTTCACCTCCCCATGTGCATGTCTTGCTCTATCACACGCTGAATTTGCCAAGCTCCAAGGATTCTGCCATCTCCCTTCTTGCCCTGCTCACTCCTATTCCCCCTTCAGTTGTCCTTTTCTCCAAAATGCCTTCCTCTCAACACCTCCACCGAGACTGGCCCCTCCTCAGTACCCCTTCGTGTTTATCCCCACAGGAAGGAGGGACTGAGAGAAGATGGGAAGGTGGTTGAGAGTCTCCTATAGTGGAGTGCCCGCTATAGAGAGGTCACATATTTATCATCCAGTTTGTTTGTGCATTTTGAAGTGAGGCAAGCCACTTCAATGTCCTCCCCCTTCTCTCTCAACTGTCAGTACAGTGTATCAATATTCAGAAATACTTGTGTGAGTGGGTTTGTGTGTGTGCCTGTGGGGAGGGCAGCACTGAGGAAAAGTCTCTGAAGTTGAATACATGGGTCAACCAGGAGGCCACAGATGTGGAATAAGATTCAGGGGAGACCTTGGAATGTTGGGAGGCCCTAGGAATCCACAGAATCTCAAGGAGTCCTTTGAGCTGCCTGAGGGGATTACTGGGAATCTTAAGGCTAACAATTGGAGATTTGAGACTACCAACTGCCCCTGATATCTGAATTATACTGGAAAGGAGAGCAAGTCTCCAAGGGAGCTGTGGAAGTAAGAATAAGATGCACTTTGTGTCTTAATAATTTAGCTGCTAGGGAAGAAGTTGGGGTGGGGGGGCCACAGTTAGGAAAGCTGGACCCTCATCTTCTAGACACCTGTGGCTCCCTCCCCGACATCATTCAGGTCTCTGCTCATCTATGCCCCTCACAGAGGCCTACTCTGACCAGCAGAACTACATTTTCTGTAAAGAGTAGTTTGAGAAGTAAAATTTTGAAAACCTCTATCTTAAAACTAGAATATTCTGAAAAGTATCATATTATTATCTATTGTTTCTGAAAAGTATCATACTATTATCTATTATCTATTGTTGATCTATTAATCGTCTATCTCTAATGGGTCATTTGATTCAAGTAAAACCAAACCTGAGGCCTCCCAGTTTTCTCCAGTGGTAAAGGACCTGCCTGCATATCCTGTGAAAAATAGGAACTGCTAAAATCCTTTTAGTAGGAGGAGTGACATGATCAGTTCAGTTCAGTTCAGCTGCTCAGTCGTGTCCGACTCTTTGCGACCCCATGAATTGCAGCATGCCAGGCCTCCCTGTCCATCACCAACTACCAGAGTTCACTCAAACTCACGTCCATTGAGGCATTGATGCCATACAGCCATCTCATCCTCTGTCGTCCCCTTTTCCTTCTGCCCCCAATCCCTCCCAGCATCAGAGTCTTTTCCAATGAGTCAACTCTTTGCATGAGGTGGCCAACGTACTGGAGCTTCAGCCTTAGCGTCATTCCTTTCAAAGAACAGCCAGGGCTGATCTCCTTTAGAATGGACTGGTTGGATCTCCTTGCAGTCCAAGGGACTCTCAAGAGTCTTCTCCAACACCACAGTTCAAAAGCATCAGTTCTTCGGTGCTCAGCTTTCTTCATAGTCCAATTCTCACATCCATACATGACCACAGGAAAAACCATAGCCTTGACTTAGACGGACCTTTGTTGGCAAAGTAATGTCTCTGCTTTTGAATATGCTATCTAGGTTGGTCATAACTTTTCTTCCAAGGAGTAACCGTCTTTTAATTTCATGGCTGCAGTCACCATCTGCAGTGATTCTGGAGCCCAGAAAAATAAAGTCTGACACTGTTTCCACTGTTTCCCCATCTATTTCCCATGAAGTGATGGGACCAGATGCCATGATCTTCGTTTTCTGAATGTTGAGCTTTAGGCCAACTTTTTCACTCTCCTCTTTCACTTTCATCAAGAGGCTTTTTAGCTCCTCTTCACTTTCTGCCATCAGGGTGATGTCATCTGCATATCTGAGGTTATTGATATTTCTCCTGGCAATCTTGATTCCAGCTTGTGCTTCTTCCAGCCCAGCGTCTCTCATGATGTACTCTGCATATAAGTTCAATAAGCAGGGTGACAATATACAGCCTTGACGTACTCCTTTTCCTATTTGGAACCAGTCTGGTGTTCCATGTCCAGTTCTAAGTGTTGCTTCCTGACCTGCATATAGGTTTCTCAAGAGGCCGGTCAGGTGGTCTGATATTCCCATCTCTTTCAGAATTTTCCACAGTTTATTGTGATCCACACAGTCAAAGGCTTTGACATAGTCAATAAAGAAGAAATAGATGTTTTTCTGGAACTCTCTTGCTTTTTCCATGATCCAGAGGATGTTGGCAATTTGATCTCTGTTTCCTCTGCCTTTTCTAAAACCAGCTTGAACACCTGGAAGTTCATGGTTCACATATTGCTGAAGCCTAGCTTGGAGAATTTTGAGCATTACTTTACTAGCGTGTGAGATGAGTACAATTGTGCGGTAGTTTGAGCATTCTTTGGCACTGCCTTTCTTTGGGATTGGAATGAAAACTGACCTTTTCCAGTCCTGTGGCCACTGCTGAGTTTTCCAAATGTGCTGGCATATTGAGTGCAGCACTTTCACAGCATCATCTTTCAGGATTTGAAATAGCTCCACTGGAATTCCATCACCTCCACTAGCTTTGTTCGTAGTGATGCTTTCTAAGGCCCACTTGACTTCTCATTCCAGGATGTCTGGCTCTAGGTGAGTGATCATACCATCGTGATTATCTTGGTTGTGAAGATCTTTTTTGTACAGTTCTTCTGTGTATTCTTGCCACCTCTTCTTAATATCTTCTGCTTCTCTTAGGTCCATGCCATTTCTGTCCTTTATCGAGCCCATCTTTGCATGAAATGTTCCCTTGGTATATCCAATTTTCTTGAAGAGATCTCTAGTCTTCCCCGTTGTGTTGTTTTCTTCTATTTCTTTGCATTGATCGCTGAAGAAGGCTTTCTTATCTCTTCTTGCTATTCTTTGGAACTCTGCATTCAGATGCTTTTCTCCTTTGCTTTTTGCTTCTCTTCTTTTCACAGCTATTTTTAAGGCCTCCTCAGACAGCCATTTTGCTTTTTTTCATTTCTTTTCCATGGGGATGGTCTTGATCCTTGTCTCCTGTACAATGTCAAGAACCTCATTCCATAGTTCATCAGGCACTCTATCTATCAGATCCAGTCCCTTAAATCTATTTCTCACTTCCACTGTGTAATCATAAGGAATTTGGTTTAGGTCATACCTGAATGGTCTAGTGGTTTTTCCTATTTTCTTCAATTTAAGTCTGAATTTGGCAATAAGGAGTTCATGATCTGAGCCACAGTCAGCTCCCAGTCTTGTTTTTGCTGACTGTATAGAGCTTCTCCATCTTTGGCTGCAAAGAATATAATCAATCTGATTTTGGTGTTGACCATCTGGTGATGTCCATGTGTAGAGTCTTCTCTTGTGTTGTTGGAAGAGGGTGTTTGCTATGACCAGTACATTCTCTTGGCAAAACGCTATTAGCCTTTGCTGTGCTTCATTCTGTACTCCAAGGCCAAATTTGCCTGTTACTCCAGGTGTTTCTTAACTTCCTACTTTTGCATTCCAGTCCCCTATAATGAAAAGGACATCTTTTTTGGGTGTTAGTTCTAAAAGGTCTGTAGGTCTTCATAGAGCCATTCAACTTTAGCTTCTTCAGCATTACTGGTTGGGGCATAGACTTGGATTACTGTGATATTGAATGGTTTGCCTTGGAAACCAACAGAGATCATTCTGTTGTTTTTGAGATTGCATCGAAGTACTGCATTTCAGACTCTTTTGTTGACCATGATGGCTACTCCATTTCTTCTAAGGGATTCCTGCCTGCAGTAGTAGACATAATGGTCATGTGAGTTAAATTCACCCATTCCAGTCCATTTTAGTTCACTGATTCCTAGCATGTTGACGTTCACTCTTGCCATCTCCTGTTTGACCACTTCCAATTTGCCTTGATTGATGGACCTAACGTTCCAGTTTCCTATGCAATATTGCTCTTTATAGCCTCAGACCTTGCTTCTATCACCAGTCACATCCACATCTGGGTATTGTTTTTGCTTTGGCTCCATCCCTTCATTCTTTCTGTAGTTATTTCTCCACTGATCTCCAGTAGCATATTGTGCACCTACTGACCTGGGGAGTTCCTCTTTCAGTATCCTATTATTTTGCCTTTACATACTGTTCATGGGATTCTCAAAGCAAGAATACTGAAGTGGTTTGCCATTCCCTTCTCCAGTGGACCACATTTTGTCAGACCTCTCCACCATGACCCATCCATCTTGGGTGGCCCCACAGGGCATGCTTAGTTTAATTGAGTTTGACAAGGCTGTGGTCCTAGTGTGATTAGATTGACTAGTTTTCTGTGATTATGGTTTCTTTGTGTCTGCCCTCTGATGCCCTCTTGCAACACCCACTGTCTTACTTGGGTTTCTCTTACCTTGGATGTGGGGTATCTCTTCATAGCTGCTCCAGCAAAGCGCAGCTGCTGCTCCTTACCTTGGAGGAGGGATATCTCCTCACCTCCACCCCTCCTGACCTTGAACTGGAGTAGCTCCTCTAGGCCCTCCTGCGCCTGCACAGCTACCACTCCTTGAACGTGGGGTAGCTCCTCCAGGCCACCGCCCCTGGCCTTGGGCATGGGGTAGCTCCTCTCGGCCACTGCCCCTGACCTCGGACATGGGGCAGCTCCTCTTGGCCACCGCCCCTTGGGCATGGGGCCCTCCCGGCTTCCGCCCCTGACCCCAGACATGGGGTAGCTCCTCTCGGCCTCGCTTGTGCACCATCGCAGCTGCCCGTGCTTGTGCAGATTTGTGTTTCACATATGTTGTTTTTGTAGCAATGTTAGGAAATAGACTAGGGGTGGGTAGACCTGTTAGATGACTGTCCAGATAAGAACTAATAAGATCCTAAACCAGGGCAGAGGGGATGGAGACGGGATCTGAGGCTAGAGAGAGTTCAGAGGTAAAACTTGTAAGACTTGAGACAGGAGGGACCAGGTGGCAAGGAGATTTCTTGCTTGAGTAACTGGGTAAGTGGTGGTGCTCCCACATAACATTTCCTTTTCCCTTACATTTCCCCAATAACATCAGGATGATGATTAAACTAATTTGATTCTTTAAAAGGGTAGCCATCCTTAAGTTAAATCCTTACCTGGTTTGGCAAATTCTCTGCCTTTTAGGTCCATACCAATCCAAGGGGAAGACTAGAAACTTGCCTTCTCAGTCTCCTTTGCAACCAGGATCTACACGTAGGAATCCAACCCAACTAGCTTGAGAAGCTAGAATTTTTTTGGAGCTTGGTGACATGAAGAGGGGGGTGCCACAAAATCCACTTTGGTGATGGTGGTCTCTGGTGGATGCAGTTTCTGGAGGGGTCAGAGGTAGATGTGTTAGAGATGACCCCCCAGCCCTGCCTTTTCCTTGAGGCGAGCTTGTGTCTTCCCAGTGGTTCAACAGTTATGTCTCCTCCAGGTAACTCTGTGGTTTGATTGGGTATTATTCCTGGAGAGAGAACCTTCAGTCCTCTCAGGTATTTTGTGAATTTCCTAATAGCCTTTCATAATCTCTTTTCTGCTTAAATTAGGTCAAATGGTTTTGTTTGCAGTTAGAACCCCTGAGTGATATATTTCTCCCTGGTAATTTGGCTGCAAGCAACAGAAACCTTCTCCTCCTCCTGATTAAAATAAGTAGCTAGTTACCTCAAAGTAAAAGTTACATAGTGACAGCACAATCATTATTATAGATATGAAGTAAACCTTTACTGTGTACTGGCTACTCTTGTAAAGTGCTTTACACAAGCACTTCATTTACTTCTTGTATAAACTATCTTGGGCTTTCCTGGTGGCTTAGCAGTAAAGAATCCGCCTACAATGCAAGACACAGGGGATCTGAGTTTGATCCCTGGGTCAGGAAGATCCCCTGGAGAGGGCATGGCAACCCACTCAAATATTCTTGTCTGGAGAATCTCATGGCAGGCTACAGTCCATAGGGTCCCTAAGAGTCAAACATGACTGAAGTGACTGGGTACGACACGCACACAAGTTTCTTAATTTTACCAAAGAGGAACAGAAGCTGAAATATCCCAGTATCACACAGCTAGTAAGGGTTAGAGCAGCCACTTCAACCCTGGCAGTCTCATTCCAAATCTGACATTCATAACTACCCTAAACTATCTTGTTGTTACAGAAGCTCATTATTTATGCAGCCTTATAGTTCATCTAGTCCAAATTGTATATCATACCTGATTTCCTTTGTTGTACCCCCAAACAAGTGGAGAGTGATTAACTCTCACTAAGGGAAATGGGGGCATCCCTGGTGGCTCAGTGGTAAAGAATCCGCCTGCCGATGCAGGAGATGCAAGTTTGATCCCTGGTCTGGGAAGATCCCCTGGAGAAGGAAATGGTAACCCACTCCAGTATTTTTGCCTAGGAAATCCATGGAGAGAGGAGGCTGACAGGTTACAGTCCTTCAGGTCTTAGAGAGTTGGACATAGCAACCCAACAACAACAACAAGGAAGGTGGGCATATGGGACAGTATTAAGAGGGTGGGGTCTATGAGGGCTGATTAAATCACAAGAGGAAAGCCCTCATGAATGGAATTAATGCCCTTAGAGACCCTGGAGACATCCCCTGCCCCTTCTTCCATGCAAGGGAACAATGAGAAGACAGCCATCCATGAACCAGGAAGCAGACCCTCATCACACCTGCATCTGCTGGTGCCTTGATCTTAAACTTCCCATCCTCCAGAACTATGAGAAAGATAAATGTTGTTTAAGCAAAAAAAAAAAAAAAAAAGATTAAATGGAGCAAGAAGACATCCTTGAAATCCCTCCATTTCCAGGAAGCAGGTACCAGGCTGTACTGGTTAGAATGTGTTTGGCTGCAAACAACAGAAGCCCCAGTAAGTGTCTTAAATCTTACAGAGATTTGTCATGTCGTTTATCAAGAAGACAGGATGTAAACATTGTAAAGCCTGGTTAAGTAGCTCCATGTTATCTTAGATCCAGGCTAAGATCTAAGCTAAGATCCAGGCTAAGATTTATCCTTCTGTCTTGGAATATCCCCTGGACAGAGCCTGTCAGGCTATAGTTCATGGGGTCACAAATAGTTGGACCTGACTAAGCAACTGAGCACACACATTCCGCATCCACAGAGGACTGGATTTTTAGCTTCAGACTAACAAAACAGCTGTCCTAGATAGCTGCAGACATTGTGTTTTTTAAAGATTGCTTTCCACATGGGAAGTTGGGTGTTAACAGCAAAAAGGGGTCTCCTTTACAAAATGGTACTCACTTGTAAAAGTCTTACTGCTAGCCATACCTATGTTTTGGGTCTTCCTGTAAACCAGTCACTGACAGATAGGAACGAGAATACCATGAATGGCTTAGATGATTTATCACCTGCAGAAGGGTTAGTCCTACCTTCCCTGAGTACTTTACTGTCTGCCTAACACCTAAACAAAATCTGGGTTCTGATGTAAGGAAGAGGATATGTGGAAGCTTGCCTGTTGGGTAGGCAGTAGACAGGGTCTACCATAGTCGACCGTGGCATCAGGACACACTGGGCTTCTGGTCTTGGCTGATTTATTTATTTGCTTAAGAAATATATATTTTTAATTAGTGTTGAGTACTGTGTGATCTTTGGACCTGCCCATTACTTGCTGTGTGTTTTGACAAGTCATTTGACCTCTCTGGGCTTCAGCTTCCTTCTCGTTAAAATGAAATGGCCAAAGTAGATGATTTTGAGGTCTTGCCTCATGTTCCATTCATATCTCTTTTGTCTTTTATAACAGGTTTACATTAAGAACTAGAATTTTTGATTTAGGCTAGTTTTGCCAATGGACAATTTATAACTTCTTACCACTTAAAAGCTATGTTTTCAAGGTGGGACTCCCATACTCTTGGGGTATGAGTGGTGGGTGAGTCAGTGGGTATGATAAGCCATAGGATAAGCATGGTGCATCTTCCAGAGTTTTGCCCAAAGATTTGGAAAGAAAGCCTTTGAAATTTTTGTTTTCTATTATATAATTGTGAGCCTATTATGGAATATGGTGCAAAATTCTCAGACTTGGACAATGGCCACATCTCTTTTGGGAATATGTGTTTGATTTTCACTGTAGCTATGGGTCTTTAGATAGAAAACCTTGTGTGTAGAAATGACTAACCTTTTCTGAATTCAGAAAGTGACCTAGGTTATTTTCATATCACTTGGGTTTGCTTTCTTTAGAGTTCCTCAACCTCAACACATTGACATTTCAAGCCAAAAAATTCCTTGTGGGGGTATTTGTGGGGTGCTGTTTGTGCACTGTAGGATGTTTAGCAGCATCTATGGTCTCTACCCACCAGATGCTAGTAATGGTCCTCTTTGTGTGACTACCAAGAATGTCTCCAGGCATTGCAAAATATTTCTGGGGGGTTGAGAGAATGGCTCCAGTTGAGAATCAATGATGTAGATGGATTAATGTTTGAATTCTTAACTCTGCTTGTTATTTGGGATTAGTAGTTCTGCAACCCTGGACAAGATGCCTGCTTTCTATAAACTTCAGCTCCTTTATCTGCCAAATAGGGCAAGTTCATAAGATTGTTTGTCTACATTAAATGAGTTCACAGGTATTGAGTTTAGTACAGTACGTAGTTTTAATGGCCTTCCACTAATTTTAGTTTTCTTCTTCCCTTTGGTTTTCTGGAGATATAGAACTTTCCAATTGAAAGGGAACTTAGAAGTCATCCCACCAAAATTCTTCATTTTATAAATTAAGAGACTGAAGTCCATAGAGATAATCTGTCTCCTCAACCCTGAATCTATCTTATACTCAACTAATGTAAAAGAGACATACCGAGGTGAAACTGTACTGAGTAGATAAGTTCAAAGGCTCTTTCCTGTCAAGGATGATTTGCAAGATTCTTGTCCCTGTAGATTTCCTCATGATGTATTACCTCTGAGAGGATTCCAAAGCACTAAATTCTACTTGTGACTCAGACTAAGTTCAAATGTTTGGTTTCAGGGACTATCAATTGTCTCTTTGGAAGCACTTGTCCTGTGCTTTTTGAATGTAGGGGGATGTTAAGCATTGAAACAAAACATATGAAATATGAGAGTTAATATTTGAACCAGCCAAAGTTTAAAAAATAATTTGTAATCATCAAGAAAACTTAACAGCTGTTCAAGAAACAAAGCAAAAGAAAGAATCAGGAAGATCAATGGATGACTCCAATTTTGCTTTCTTCTCCGTCAAAGACAAGGCTATTCTGACAAAAAGGATTGGGACAGACTGATAAAAGGTACAGAATTCCCTGCAAGAGGAGACATGGGGATAAAGTCTGTCCTAAAAGAGTTTGTCTTCTGGACTAAGCAAATCACTTCACAAGCTATTGGGAGATATGCTGGTGAGATCAAACAGCCACTGTCAATAATCTGAGGGACTCATAGAAAATGAGAGTCATCAGAAGGACTAAGGATGGGCAAGTGTCTTGATTTTCAGGAAATACAATTAATTTTCCCACTTCACCCCCACTGACTATGAATTCATGAGTTTGGCGCCCGTCTTAGGCAAAGTTCCATAAAAGATTATTCTATTAATGGCTGATGAGTGCCTACAAATTAAGCAGCAATGCCTCTAAGCCAGTAGCATTTCAGTAGAACAGGTCATGCCAAAGTAATCTAATTTCCTTTTCTGATTAGGGTGGTTAGAATGGCTGAGCAGGGTTGTGAGGTGAGCACAGAATATCCAGATGACAGCAAGGCATGTCATTAAAGGCAAAATGAGGGAAGATGGGCAGGATACAGATATCATGTGCTGGCTGCATAACTGCCTCCAGTGAATAACAATTAATGGATGAATAGTGATAAGAAAGCAGATCCTCAGTGGCTACTGTGGGGCATTGGCCCTGGGCCTGGGCTTGCACACACTTTATTAGCATATTAACCAGATCAAACCATGATCTCTCTGTTCATGATCATCCTGTTCTCTGGGAGATCTACTTGGCCCTTAAGTCTTAATGAAATGATAGATATGGGTAGCTGTGGTTTGTGCCAAGTGACCCTGAGTTCCAGGGTATAGCTTACTGAACTCGTTGCTCTTGGGATATGTGCTCCATGGTGTTTGTTGATCCTTGTAGATCTGGCCCATCACTACCTCCCTAGTTTCATTTTTGCTGCTCCCTTTCCCATGCTCGCAAGGTTTAGCCATACCAACCTGTAGTTACCTATGTACGCCATGTTGTTTTATCTCCCCTTTATTTTGTACATTTTCCTGTATCTGACTTGAGTGCCTTTCTTGTTTTCCCTACTTCTTCATCTGCCTGACAAGATTCAGTTCAAGACTCTTACTCAAGACTCAGTTAAACCTGGTTTTCCTTGTACAGCCTTTCCTTTCATTCCCACCATTTTCTGGCACTGTTCCTAATAAATTCTTCCTCATCTGAATTTTGGTACTTGTACCTACCACTGTTTAATAATTATCACTCTATATCAAAAACCTACCTACTTATCTATCTCCTCTGCCCTCTGTTCTCTACCCCCACCAATTAACCTACCCCACTTCTCTACCCCTACCAAAACACTTTCAGGTCATCAAGGACAGGGACTAGATCCTATCCCAAGCCTGGTATTTAACAGAGGCACTCAGTAAAGGAATTAGTGAATAAAAAAATCAATGAGTGAATAAGTAGCTTGTATGAAATCTGTTATTTTGACTTTCTGTTACTGAGTTTCAGCCTGCTGAGAATCACAATCACATTTTTATATATCCTGGGTACTTAGAGGCAGCTTTCTAAAGGATTTTAAAAAAATAAATGGGATTCCTTTCCTATTGCCGCCTGCTACCTCAATAAGGGCTTGTAAATGCACTGAAACAGCAACAGAACTGTTTATCAGGGTACACAAAAACCACACTGCCACAACCTTACAGAGTCTCCCAGGGCTGTTAGTGCCTCAGTTCACTGGGAAGCACACAGCAAAAGCCCAGTTTTTCAAGGCTCCCCTCTGTACCCAAGAAAGCACATCTATGCCACTTAGATATCATGAGGCATTTTTAGAAGTGTTATCTGTACTTTTGAAAAGGGAGTTGAGCCTTACGCATCTTTTTTCCTAGACTCAGAAAGTAAGTACCATTTTATTTAAATGCAACCAAATCAGGGAGGCATAAACAATAATTCAGCCTTCCTGGTACTTTAGGAAGAGTCTAATTATTATGGGAAGATCTGGGCCTTTTAAAAGAATGCTCCGCAGAGCATAATGAAAGAATTTAAATTCAAATGGGGGCACCAGTGCAAGTCAGCAGGCATTTATATCTGTGCCAATTATTCAGTTCTAAATAGCTAGACCAGGCAGCATTTGTTGCAGGTTGGCCCAGTTGCCTGACTGGAAGACTGGCAGCCTGGCTTGCTACCAATATCCCTGAGTCCATTCTGGTCCCTGTGTAATGAGAGTTGGCATTTAGTGCCCTCCAAAATGCAAGGGATGATACTCCACTCATGATACTTCACACTCAGAGTCAGAACTGGCCTCATGTGTAAATTCCTGCCAAGCCAAGGGGCAGAAAGCCTGAGGTTTAGGAACAGGCAGACCAGGGTATGAAATCTGCAATGAGATCACAGTGTCTGAAGGAAACTCAGACCCAATTCAGATGCCCCTTTAAAGGGTTGAGTTGGCTAGTGCTTATTAATAATGTCATATATTTAAGTAGAAGTTTCCACCATGGCCTCCATGATTGCATATACCATGGCTAGGAAGCTCTACAGCAGTTGGGTCTTGCTTTGCAATTGAGAAATGAGGGCTAGAGGGCTCAGTAGAGTGTGAAGATAAATAGAAACTTAACATGTTTGTGGCTATTTCTACAGGGGAAGTGTCATGGGCGAAGATCCCATAGATATCAGGATGGGGTATGCCTTTAATCTGCTGTGGATCAAGCTCCCCACTTTTGGAGGCAAGAAGACACTGGATCACACTCATTGCTCTCTCTGCTTGTCATTTGTGGTCTAGTGGCTTGAAAAGACATCCGCAGGACCTAGAGAAGGTAAGAGTGGGCTCAGAGAGGGAAAAAAATGTATTAAACACCTGCTTTTAGCCTCCTTAAAATAACTGGAGGACATTAAGTAATTAGAGCTTTGTGGGACCCACTTTCATAAAAGAGTAGGGCAGAGATAAAATGAGATCCCTGACTCACACAGTAGTTAATTTTATGTGTCAACTTGGCTGGGTCATGGTACTCAGATATTTGGCAAACTAGCAGTCTAGATGTCTCTTTAAAGGTATTTTTTAGATAAGATTAACATTTATGTCAATAGATTTGGAGTAAAGCAGATTACAGATGCTCTCTGATTTAGGATGATCCAACTAAATGATTTTTTGACTTTATAATGGTGCAAAAGCAATATTAATTTGGTAGAAACCATACGTAGAACTTTTTGAATTTTGATCTTTTCTTTGGCTAGTAATATGCAGTAGGGTACTCTCTCGTGATGCTGGGCAGGGCAGGGAGCCTCACAGCTCCCAGTTAGCCATGCAATCACAAGGATAAATAACCGATACATTTATATCCATTCTGTACCCAGACAACTATTCTGTTTTTCACTTTCATATAGTAGTCAATAAACTACATGAGATATTCAACACTTTACTGTAAAATAAGCTTTATATTAGATGATTCTGCCCAACTGTTGGCTAATGTAAGTGTTCTGAGCACGTTTGAGGTAGGCTAGGCTAAGCTATGATGTTTGGTAGGCTGGGTGTATTAAATGCATTTTTCACATCATGTTTTCAATTCATGATGTGTTTATTGAAAAGTCATCCCATTGTAAGTTAAGGAAGATCTGTACCCTCCATAATGTGGGAGGACCTTATCTTATCAGTTGATAGCCTCAGGAGAAAAAAGACTGAGGTTGTCTGACAAAGAGGGAATTTGGCCAGCAGGGAGTTTTGGGACTCAAACTGCAATATCAACTCTTCTGTGAATCTCCAAGTGCTGGTCTTCTCTGCAGATTTTGGACTTGCAAACCTCCACAATCACATAAGCCGATTTCTTACAACTCTCTTTCTCTTTCTCTGCACACATATACACACACACACCCTAATTGTTCTGGAGAACACTAACACATATACAGTACGCTAGAGTAAATTCAGTTGAATTAAATAATTAAATGTAAACAAACAAAAAGATAAAAGTATTAGAAAGAAATATTGATACATATTTTGGCAGAGGTGGGAGGGAGTGAAGAGCTTTGTGAAGAATGCACACCACTAGCAGAAACCATAAAGAGAAAGATGGCTAGATTTGACTAGGAAAAGTCTATATCTTATAATTGTCCAAAAGTACCATAAGCATAAGAAGAGGTGGCAAGAATACACGGAAGAACTGTACAAAGAAGATCTTCATGGCCCAGATAATCATGATTATGTGATCACTCATCTAGAGCCAGACATCTTGGAATGTGAAGTCAAGTGGGCCTTAGAAAGCATCACTATGAACAAAGCTGGTGGAGGTGGTGGAATTCCAGTTGAGCTGTTTCAAATCCTGAAAGATGATGCTGTGAAAGTGCTGCACTCAATATGCCAGCAAGTTTGGAAAACTCAGCAGTGGCCACAGGACTGGAAAAGGTCAGTTTTCATTCCAATTCCAAAGAAAGGCAATGCCAAAGAATGCTCAAACTACTGCACAATTGCACTCATCTCACATGATAGTAAAGTAATGCTCAAAATTCTCCAAGCCAGACTTCAGCAATACGTGAACCGTGAACTCCCTGATGTTCAAGCTGGTTTTAGAAAAGGCAGAGGAACCAGAGATCAAATTGCCAACATCCTCTGGATCATGGAAAAAGCAAGAGAGTTCCAGAAAAACATCTCTTTCTGCTTTATTGACTATGCCAAAGCCTTTGACTGTGTGGATCACATTAAACTGTGGAAAATTCTGAAAGAAATGGGAATACCAGACCACCTAACCTGCCTTTTGAGAAACCTATATGCAGGTCAGGAAGCAACAGTTAGAACTGGACATGGAACAACAGACTGGTTCCAAATAGGAAAAGGAGTACGTCAAGGCTGTATATTGTCACCCTGCTTATTGAACTTATATGCAGAGTACATCATGAGAAACGCTGGACTGAAAGAAGCACAAGCTGGAATCAAGATTGCTGGGAGAAATCTCAATAACCTCAGATATGCAGATGACATCACCCTTATGGCAGAAAGTGAAGAGGAGCTAAAAAGCCTCTTGATGAAAGTGAAAGAGGAGAGTGAAAAAGTTGGCCTAAAACTCAACATTCAGAAAACGAAGATCATGGCATCTGGTCCCATCACTTCATGGGAAATAGATGGGGAAACAGTGGAAACAGTGTCAGACTTTATTTTTTGGGGCTCCAAAATCACTGCAGAAGGTGACTGCAGCCATGAAATTAAAACACGCTTACTCCTTGGAAGGAAAGTTATGACCAACCTAGATAGTATATTCAAAAGCAGAGACATTACTTTGCCGACTAAGGTCTGTCTAGTCAAGGCTATGGTTTTTCCTGTGGTCATGTATGGATGTGAGAGTTGGACTGTGAAGAAGGCTGAGCGCCGAAGAATTAATGCGTTTGAACTGTAGTGTTGGAAAAGACTCTTAAAGGTCCCTTGGACTGCAAGGAGATCCAACCGGTCCATTCTGAAGGAGATCAACCCTGGGATTTCTTTGGAAGGAATGATACTAAAGCTGAAGCTCCAATACTTTGGCCACCTCATGCGAAGAGTTGACTCATTAGAAAAGACTCTGATGCTGGGAGGGATTGGGGACAGGAGAAGAAGGGGACGACCAAGGATGAGATGGCTGGATGGCATCACCGACTCGATGGACATGAGTCTGAGTGAACTCCGGGAGTTGGTGATGGACAGGGAGGCCTGGCGTGCTGCGATTCATGGGGTAGCAAAGAGTCGGACACGACTGAGTAACTGAACTGACCTAAACTGAACCATGAGCATATAAAAAGGTAAATGATAAACTGGGAAAAATTCACCATGTATGTTTCAGACTAAATTTGTATGTAATTAAATTTATATTTAATTCACAAAAACTTGTCATGAAGGAATAAAATAAACTGACTATCCTAATAGAAAAGTAGGCAACAAAATGCAAGTCACAAAGAAAAACAAGAGGTCAATAAACATAGAAACATATTCAATATCAAAGAAATGCAAATACAAATAAAATGTAATTTTTCCGTATCAGGCCATCAAAAGCTTGAAAGTATGCTTATATGCAGTGTTAGCAATAATGTCGCAAAAGGGACAACTATTGATGGAATATAAATTAGTATACCTTATCTTAGACTTCCCTAGATTTCCATGTCTAAGATTAACAACAGACAAATGTACAGACATATATGGAAGTATGATAATCTCTGCACTACTTATAATAGCACACTGTTTAAAACGCAGTGTGCAGCATGATTACGCAGGGTGCAGCATGCTTGGGGCTGGTGCATGGGGATGACCCAGAGAGATGTTGTGGGGAGGGAGGTGGGAGGGGGGTTCATGTTTGGGAACGCATGTAAGAATTAAAGATTTTAAAATTAAAAAAAAAAAGACAACCTAAATGTCCATCAATATAATCTTTTAGTTAAATAAATTATAATAAATTCACATACTAAGAATTGACTTATTTATTTTTTAATTTATAACTGTAAAGTTATATTCATTTCATGAGGCAGATACCCGTTATTATTAAATTAAAAGGAGAGTTACAAAAAAATATGTACAGTATAATTCCAGTTTTGTAAAATATTTATTACATATGTATATAAATCAACAGTCTTGAACAGAAGAAAGACTGGAAAGAAATGTATCAAAGTGTTGACAGTAGTAGGTGAAGGGATTATGGATAACTTAAATTTCTGTTTGAGTGTATGGTGGAAAATGGGGGATGTTATCTACAATTTTCTACTATAACTGTATATTACTTGTATACTAAGAAAAAGGTTGTTATTATTTTATAGTATACTATGTATGAGATGGAAGAGATGACAAAGTGGGCGGAACAAGTAGAATTAGGAACTAAAAATCAGAGGCAACAATTTCCAGAACTTTGAAAGTGTTCCAAAACTCATGTCCTAGTCTCACATTTATTTTTGTCATTCTTCTGTTTCCCTGACTTGATTTGCAGTATACTTAAGAAGAGAGGGCTTTTTGTGGGAAAGCAGAGAACGGGGGAGGCAAAGGAGACCGCATCTTGTTCATAACCTATCTGATAGGGATGAGAGTGGGAGTCAGCACTAGAGAGGGAGCATACAGCCTGTAAAGAGAGTAGAGAGCAGACAGTCCGTAGGGTCACAAGGAGACAGGGGTGGAATGGCCTCTCTGAAGGAAGCAAGAGAGGTCTATCTATCAGGAGCTGGGAGTTGGAGGCAGACGCTTATGGGGTAGACCCATCCCAAATATTTGCTGGTATCCCAAATATTTACCTCACAGCAAGAGGTCCATATGCATACTTTCAATGTGCATTAAAGTTTGAAAACCACTGTATACTATATTCACAAAAATCCAGCAGCCCTGCATGTATATCACAAGGAGAAAATTTAAAGGATTCTTCTCTGGAGAAACTGTTTCCAGGTGGAGAGCTTGTATATACTGGCATCCCCTGTGAAGAAAGCCAGCTTTCCCAACAGTCAAGCCTAGCATTTAACAAAACTTACCCCTGCAAACAGAGCCTCCATCAGCATTTTAGTTCCCCATGATTAACTCTGAATGGACAATCAAGAATCACGAAATATTTAAGGAATACTTCCAATATTAAAAAGAGAGGCCAAACCAAGTACAGGGTGAAAAAGACCATATATGGAGCAATACTACAAAGTTTAGAATTAAAATTCTCTAAAAGAGAAGAGAAGATACTGCTTTTCTTAAACAAGAGCTGTGTGTGTGTGTGTGTTTTTAAAGGTACAATCAGACATAAAACAGAATATATAGAAGTCAAAAAATACAGTACCTGAAAGTTTTAGGGATTCCCATGACTACCCACACATCCAGTAATTCTGTAGAAGTACTCAGACTCTGAGATGACCGTAATCATGTCCATTATTTATTACAGCCAAGGATGCATAGCAGGATCATAAAGGGGAAGGCACATCAGGTGGGTTCTGAAGTTGTCCAGCACAGGTTTCCAAAGATTTTCCTCTGGGCAGCGTGGGATTGCTGCACAGAATATGCTTTGGCTTTCAACAGTGAAATATAGAAACCTGTGCAGTACTTTTGCCAGATAAGCCATCTTAAGACTCACAGTTCACAGTTTTTAATGCTAATCATTTAAGTACTCTCTGCCTGTGGAACTAGCCACAATTACCGAAATTCCTGACTGTCAGAAGAAAAGCAGGTGTTCATCCTAAATCACATTGTTTGCACAAACAATCTAGTCAGGCTAATAGAACAGAATTCAGTGCCCCAGGCACTTAAAACACTTTTAACACTTATCACTTAGCAGCATGGAGTGCATACCAGAGACCAAGTTGCCAGGAGCCGTCTTTAAAAGCGTCTGCCCACAATGCAGGAGACCTGGGTTCAATCCCTGGGTCAGGAAGATCCCCTGGAGAAGGAAAAGGCAACCCACTCCAGTACTCTTGCCTGGAAAATCCCATGGACAGAGAAGACTGGTTCGCTATAGTCCATAGGGTTGCAAAGAGTCAGACATGACTGAGCGACTTCATACTGTAGAGAGAGCCTGGAAAATCCCATGGATAGAGGAGCCTGGTAGGCTGCAGTTCACGGGGTCGCGAAGAGTCAGACATGACTGAGCGACTTAACTTTAACTTTTCACTTTCATGCACTGGAGAAGGAAATGGCAACCCACTCCAGTGTTCTTGCCTGGCGAATCCCAGGGATGGGAGAGCCTGGTGGGCTGCCGTCTAGGGGGTCGCACAGAGTTGGACACGACTGAAGCGACGCAGCAGCAGCAGCAGCAGCAGAGAGAGCACAATCAGACCTGCTGTGTTAACTCTCTCCTGCAGAGAGAAACTGAAAATTCAATAGGGAATAAAAAAGAAAGACAAAATTGAAAAAAATCTTTTGAGAATAGGATGGGAAAAAAGATAACTAGAAAATACAAAAATCATAAAACTAGGGAATTGGTCCAGGAAGTTTGATATCTAAGATGAGCAAACAGAAGAAAATAGAAATTTTATTCCATAATATAATAGAAGAAAAATTTCTAGACCTGAAAAACAAGAGTTTTCAGATTAAAAGAGTCCATTACCAACACAACTCAGTAGAGGCCCATGAAGAACAGATTGTGAGTTTTACTACTGTCTGGGACCTCCAGCTATACCAAGATGGCATCATTTGCTCTTCAATAATTCATTAACATTTTAGGTGGCTTCTTTTTACCTGTTCATCTTGTGACTACCATTTTCCCCCTTCTTTGCCAAAAGCAAATGTTTATGTGTCTTATTTCTCTTTGAAAGAATTTGTTTGAAATTCATGTTACTCAGTTGCCTTGTGACCTGAGCTCTTCAATATACTAAAAATTTATCATTTTTAAAAGGGTGGGAAATCCATTTGTATTTTTTTTTAGCTTAAGTTATTAAGGACATGTTCGTTTCTCAGCTCTTCATTTGTCTCATAAGCTCTCTATTCGCTTTCTTCTTTGTAGGGGGTAGCTGGCAGGTTTATTTATTTATTTATTCTAATTTTAATTTATTTATTTCTGACTAACCATTGGTATGTAAGTTGTTCAGGGGGTGTGATCAGCCTCTTTTTGGTCAACACCATTTGGAGACCAATGATACTCATCTAACAAAGGCTTGAAGACCAAAGACCTCAGGGTTCTTCTGTGAAGACTTTAAAAAGAGAGTATCAGGCTGAATGTAGACATATTTCCTCTCTTCTTAAGGAATTATAATTCCTCTCTTTTGTTTTAGAGTTCAAGTGGCTTTATAGCTTGTTAGTAAAAAGAGATTAATCAGATATTTCTGACTCAAGACATTTTCTACTAGTCTAGAGAGCAAGAAAATCTTAAGTAAATTAGTCATATTTTACAATTTTATTCACTAAGATTTATTAAAATATAGTGGATTTCTATGAGTCTCTGTTACAAATATAAAATAAAATATTTTTTCTTTAGAAAAGCACATAATGTAAAATTAAAATGAACTGTTTTTTAACATGAAGCATATGTGCAACCTTTGTAGAGTCCCTTCCCCTCTTTGGACCTTCAATTATAAAATGAGGTTCTAGAACTAAATAATTTCGAGGTTTCATTAGTTATTTTTTTAGCAGCTTTATTGTGATGTAATTCACATACTATATCATTCATCTCCTTAAAGTGTACAATTGGGGTATATTACATTGTTTGTAATGTATTGGGGTATATTACATTGTTAATTTCTTTAGTTGTGGTTAAAAAATGCAAAGTTATTCAGTCCTGTCCAACTCTTTGCAATCCCATGGACTGTAGCCTACCAGGTTTCTCTGTCCATGGAATTCTCCAGGCAAGAATACTGGAGTAGGTAGCCATTCCCTTCTCCAGGGGATCTTCCTGACCCTGGGATTGAATCTGGGTCTCCTGCACTGCAGGCAGGTTCTTTACCATCTGCACCACCAGGGAAGCTCCTAAAAAAAACATAATGTAAAATATATATGTGAAAAAATATAAAACACAAAATTTTTCTTTTAACCATTTTTAATAATGTAAGTGTATAATTCAGTGGCATTAACTGCATCCACACTGTTGTGCGGCCATCATAACTATTTCAAAAACTTTTTTTAAATTCCCAAACAGATAATTCTGTTCTAGATAAAACTCTTCTAAGATCCTCAGACCCAGACTGGAAGAAGACTAATTTCAATTCCCAGTCCCAATGTTACTAGGTCTGTTATGTGCTATTACACATTTATATACACTCTGAGTGTTTTCTAAGCCCCATCACAGGCACATTAATGGCTCTAAAGAAAGTCAGAGTTAAAGGGGAGAATGACATGTCAGTTTTAGTCGGATCTTGTAACTGTGAGACACCAGAGAGTCTTCATACTCCCATCAGCAGGTTTCAGTTAACTTTCAAATTAAGCCAGATGGCTTTCAAAAAGTATCCACTACCAATTGATGAATTTTGGAGCTTTGGGATGCTGTATCCACACATTCTCTTAAGGAAGTGACCGGAAAGCTGTTATGGACACCCCTACTGAGAGAGGATCTGCATGTCCCTGGATATTCCTTCAGGGTTTGTGAATTGTTCATAGCACAAGAACTGGCTGAAATTTATTTCCTGGTCCTGAGAATTTGTTATCCTTATACATTGCAGTACTTTCTCTGCATTATTGCTGGATTAATATCTCCATGAGATCAGAGAGAAATAAAACTAGAGAAGTTGCATCTGTTTGCTTATTGACCACATAAATTAAACTTGCTGTCCTGGTGGAATGAAGCAGAACCCTATGGTCATTTCCGCCCATGCCTTCAGCCTACCTTTTGTCTGTGAAAAAACTTTAGCCATAAGTTTAATCAGAGAAATGAGAAAATACAGAAGCAAAAGAAAACCAAATAATAAGTCAAGGAAAATCAAATAATAATAATATTGTCTTAAGCATAGGCTTCCCTAATAGCTCAGTTGGTAAAGAATCCACTTGCAATGCAGGAGACCCCATTTCGATTCCTGGGTCAGGAAGATCCTCTGGAGAAGCGATAGTCTACCCATTCCAGTATTCTTGGGCTTCCCTTGTGGCTCAGCTGGTAAGGAATCAGCCTGCAATGCAGGAGACATGGGTTCAATCCCTGGGTTTTGAAGATCCCCTGGAGAAGGGAAAGGCTACCCACTCCAGTATTCTGGCCTGGAGAATTCCATGGACTCTATAGTCCATGGGGTCGCAAAGAGTCGGGCACGACTGAGCACTTGCACTTTCACTTTCACTTTCAAGCATAGTCAAGGACCTTTAGTTCCTCCTCAAGGGCTACAGATAATATTCTGAGCTATTTCCTGTGAGCTGTCTTATAGATACCAAAACCCGCACCAGGTGGAAGAAGTTAACTACATGATGGCCAGACTGTAGCCATGATATTGTTGTTGTTCAGTTGCCCAGTTGTGTCTGACTCTTTGCAACCCCATGCACTGCAGCATGCCAGGCCTCCCTGTCCCTCATTCTCTCCCAAAGTTTGCCCAGGTTCATGTCCACTGCATTGGTGATGCCGTCCAACTATCTTATCCTCTGATGCCTTCTCCTTCTGCCCTCAATCTTTTCCAGCATCAGGGACTTTTCCAATGAGTCGATTGTTCACATCAGATGACCAAGATATTGGAGTTTCAGCTTCAGCATCAGTCCTTCCAATGTGTATTCACAGTTGATTTCCCTTAAGATTGAGTGGTTTGATCTCCTTGCTGTCAAGAATTTGCCTCAAAGTGATGGAAACAAACTGACCCTGAAACTGAGGGCTAACTGCACCTAAAAACAACAAGACAAGGCTGGTCAGATCACCACATGACCAATTTCAAGATAACTGTCAGAGCTGACTATGCTGTCTCTGAATGTAGCACCACCCTTCTTCCCCTCCCCGACTCCCCACCAATGGCCCATTGCTGGCATACAAAATAAAGCAAACTTCCCCTTTCCCCCAACTTGCCTCTTTGTTGGGTTTTGGGAGATGAGTAGCTGGACCCCACTTTTGTTTACACTTGGAGTTGCCATCTTTTTCCTTCCTTGTTCTTTCTAAAGTCTTTCAGGGATGCTGCTCCATCCATTATTATCCAGAAATTGCACCAGTGAGTAGAAGGCTTAGGAAAGTGAGTTTCAGCTGCCTTAAAATAATGTGAAGTGCATTTTTAGACAGTAAATTCTCCACTACTGGGTATTCAAGTAAATGTTGGGTCATTAGGTATCAAAGATATGGAAGATTGTTCATGGATGCTATAGGACATTGAGAAGGATGATCAATAAGATTCCTTCAAATTCTGAAATTCTAAGACATTGTGGGTAGCATTGCATAGTGGTAAAGAACTTGGACTTAATCATACAAACCTGTATGATTCAAATTCTGGATCAAATTCTGGATCCTTTACTTACCTAGCTATGTAGCTTTAAGCAAATTGTTTAACCTATTTTTTATACTATCTCCATCAGTAAAATGAATATAATCATAAGATTAAATAAATTAATGCAGGGGAATGCTTACAACAAGTGTTTGGTAGTTTAATGCATACTTACTAAATATTAAGCATTATTGTGATTTTTATAAAAATAGTAAGAGCCACAATTTTAAAAAAATGAGTTAAAATTTCTGTGTTTATAACTTAGCCCTGCTTCTCAATATCCATATGACTCTGGGCAAATCACTTCATATGTTTGGGCCCTGACTTCCTAATCATAGATATTTAGATATACTTTCTTTTAAGACTTCCAAATGGTCTTTCTTTCAATCAAAGGGTCTTTCTTTCTAATCAAAAGAACTACAGTGATTTTTATGGGATAGTAATTTCTTCAGTTCAGTCGCTCAGTCATGTCCAACTCTTTGCGACCCCATGAACCACAGCAAGCCAGGCCTCCCTGTCCATCACCAACTCTCGGAGTCCACCCAAACCCATGTCCATCCATGGGATGCCATCCAACCATCTCATCCTCTGTCATCCCCTTCTCCTCCTGCCCTCAATCTTTCCCAGCATCCGGGTCTTTTCCAATGAGTCAGCTCTTTGCATCAGGTGGCCAAAATATTGGAGTTTCAGCTTCAACATCAGTCCTCCCAATGAAAACCCAGGACTGATTAGGAACATTAAAACACAGCAGTACATGAACCAAGAACTTGCAGATGTACAAGCTGGATTTAGAAAAGGCAGAGGAACCAGATATCAAATTGCCAAAAGATACGGGATCATAGAAAAAGCAAGGGAATTCCAAAAGAAATCTACTTCTATTTCAATGACTATGCTAAAGACTTTGATTGTGTGGATCACAATAAACTGCGGAATATTCTTAAAGAGATGGGAATACCAGACCACCTTACCCACCTCCTGAGAAAGCTGTACGCAGGATAAGAAGCAACAGTTAGAACTGGACATGGAACAACAGACTGATTCAAAATTGGGAAAGAAGTATGTCAAGGCTGTATATTGTCATCTTGCTTATTTAACTAAATGCAGAGTACATCATGAGAAATGCTGGGCTGGATGAAGCACAAGCTGGAATCAAGATTACAGGAAAAATATCAACAACCTCAGATATGCATATGATACCACTTTAATGGCAGAAAGTGAAGAGGACTAAAAAGCCTCTTGATGAAGGTGAAGGAGGAGAGTGAAAAGCTGGCTTAAAACTCAGCATTCAAAAAACTAAGATCATGGCATCCAGTCCTATCACTTCATGGCAAATAGACGGGGAAAACGTGGAAACAGTGTCAGATTTCTTTTTCTTGCACTCTGAAATCACTGTGGATGGTGACTACAGCCATGAAATGAAAAGACACTTGCTCCTTGGAAGAATATCTATGACAAACCTAGACAGTGTATTTAAAAAGCAGAAACATCACTTTGCTGACAAAGATCTATATAGTCAAAGCTATGGTTTTTCCAGTAGTCATGTATGATGTGAAAATTGGATCATAAGGAAAGCTGAGTGCTGAAGAATTGATGCCTTCAAACTGTGGTGCTGGAGAAGACTCTTGAGAGTCCCTTGGACTGCAAGGAGATCAAACCAGTCAATCCTAAAGGAAATTAACCCTGAATATTAATTGAAAAGACTGATGCTAAAACTGAAGTTCCAATACTTTGGCCACCGAATGAGAAGAGCTGACTCATTGGAAAAGACCCTGATGCTTGGAAAAATTGAGGGCAAGAGGAGAAGGGGGGAGACAGAGGCTTAGACGGTTGGATGGCATCACTGACTGAATGGACATGAGTTTGGGCAAACTCGGAGACAGTGATGGGATTGCATAGAGTCAGACATGACTTATCAACAATTGAACAACAGTAACAAAACACAGAGAGGCACTCTGGCTTTATGGGCAAAGTACTAAAGTAGGTGTTCAGCCTCTGATTTGAGTATTGAGATATTAATTTTGTGTTATCTTGATATACAACCTTAGGCCATTGTTTGATAACTCCATGGCTAGGTTTGTCCAACAAAATTGGAGATAACTGTCTATACCTTCTCTTTGTCAGCAAGGGATGGTTTGAGGTATAGTGATTTTTGTTGTAATAAAATGGCCTTTGCTAAATGTAGGGTCATATTATTTTTATGAGCTAGAGAATCACTTGGGAACACATAGTTGACAAGGTTAAATCATCTCAATTGTTTAAAGACAATCTTCTTTCTTTTTTATTTCTGAAATTATGAAAGTATGATAACATATTTACAGGAGACTTGGAAAATACAAAACAAAGTTATAAATAGTTCCACTATTTATTACAATTATTTTTTAAGTAGATAAATTAAGATTTTTAGTTTTAATTTTGATATCAAGCTCTCAAAAATTAATAGAATGAATAGACAGAAAGGTAGAAGGATATAGTAGACCTGGAAAGCACTATGAACTAATTCAACATAATTAAGATTTATACAATTTTCACACAAAAGCAGGATACAAATTCTATTCAAGTTCCCATAGACTATAAACCATGAGACACTGGAACATATCCAGGCACATAAAATAGGATGCGAAACTTTCATGATCTAAAGGTACTGAAATTATAGTCTGTTCTCTCATCACTGTGGAATTATGTTAGAAATCAGTATCAAAAGGTATTTTAAAATAACACATATTTTCAAGTACAGTGGGACATTTACTGTGAGAGTAAATTATCTCAATTTTTGTATCAAAATTGAGATCTCTGAGAGTTCTTGAAGAGGGATGTTAACTTTTAATTTAACAAGGAACCACCGATGATCTAGGGGGCTTCCCTAGTGGCTCAGTGGTAAATGCAGGAGATACTAATGCAGGAGATATGGGTTCAATCCCTAGGTCAGGATGGTTCCCCTGGAGAAGGAAATGGCAACCCACTTCAATGTTCTTGCCTGGGAAATCCATTGGACAGAGGAGCCTGGTGGGCTATAGTCCATGGGGTTACAAGAGTCGGACTTGACTCAGTGACTAAACACACACACACACACATTAATTATGTGTTAATTAATCTATTACCTTTTCCTTGTTGTTGCCATTAAACATCTGTTTTTCTGCTTCTAGATAGGATTTCTTAGAGTGTATAATTTGCTTTTCTGGACAAGTTATGATTTCTATTCTTGTGAAACTGAGCTTCTCAGTTCTTGTTCAGTGTTTCCCCTTGTTAAGTTGATTCTTAATCAACTATAAAATGGTGGGACTGCTAAGGATGGAGAGAATGGTGAAAGTGGTGGTTGTAAATCGTCTATCATATCTAGTCTTTATAATGATTGGATCATGAGCAAGAAGAAGGAGTCACAGAAGTTTTATGGGATCAACTGGATGTTTCTCCTGGCATCCAAGAGGGTTGAGCTGTTACCTGTGAGGGGTAAAGAGCATAAATAGATAATAAAGAGGAGAACTTGAGAGTCTATCTAGACAGACTCATATTTCTGTCTACACCTGGGAGGTCTGATCTCTCTGCCCCATTCTCTGGGTGTCTCTCTATCCCATAATTCTCAAACCAATATCTAATTCATACTTCTCCATAGGGTCCCAACCCAGAGATATCCAACTGTGGGATATCCATGTCTCAAACTGGACTTAAGAACTTTCTCTGCCTCATGCTATTCTTTCCCTTGTATTTTAGTCTCTCGGTTCAATCAATCATCCGGATACCCAAGCTTAAATATCTGTAGCCATGTTCAACAATTTCTTCTTGACCCTCCAACATTCATTCAATAGACATTTACTTACCATTTACTACAAACCTTAGAAAGCATCACTACGAACAAAGCTAGTGGAGGTGATGGAATTCCAGTTGAGCTATTTCAAATCCTAGAAGATGATGCTGTGAAAGTGCTGCACTCAATATGCCAGCAAATTTGGAAAACTCAGCAGTGGCCACAGGACTGGAAAAGGTCAGTTTTCATTCCAATCCCAAAGAAAGGCAATGCCAAAGAATGCTCGAAATACCGCACAATTGCACTCATCTCACACGCTAGTAAAGTAATGCTCAAAATTCTCCAAACCAGACTTCAGCAATACATGAACCATGAACTTCCTGATGTTCAAGCTGGTTTTAGAAAAGGCAGAGGAACCAGAGATCAAATTGCCAACATCCGCTGGATCATGGAAAAAGCAAGAGAGTTCCAGAAAAACATCTATTTCTGCTTTATTGACTATGCCAAAGCCTTTGACTGTGTGGATCACAATAAACTGTGGAAAATTCTGAAAGAGATGGGAATACCAGACCACCTGACATGCCTCTTGAGAAACCTATATGCAGGTCAGGAAGCAACAGTTCGAACTGGACATGGAACAACAGACTGGTTCCAAATAGGAAAAGGAGTACGTCAAGGCTGTATATTGTCATCCTGCTTATTTAACTTCTATGCAGAATACATCATGAGAAACGCTGGACTGGAAGAAGCACAAGCTGGAATCAAGATTGCTGGGAGAAATATCAATAACCTCAAATATGCAGATGACATCACCCTGATGGCAGAAGGTGAAGAGGAACTAAAAAGCCTCTTGATGAAAGTGAAAGAGGAGAGTGAAAAAGTTGGCCTAAAACTCAACATTCAGAAAATGAAGATCATGGCATCCGGTCCCATCACTTCATGGGAAATAGATGGGGAAACAGTGGAGTCAGTGTCAGACTTTATTTTTGGGGGCTCCAAAATCACTGCAGATGGTGATTGCAGTCATGAAATTAAAAGACGCTTACTCCTTGGAAGGAAAGTTATGACCAACCTAGATAGTATATTCAAAAGCAGAGACATTACTTTGCCAACAAAGGTCCGTCTAAGTCAAGGCTATGGTTTTTCCAGTAGTCATGTATGGATGTGAGAGTTGGACTGTGAAGGCTGAGCACCGAAGAATTGATGCTTTTGAACTGTGGTGTTGGAGAAGACTCTTGAGAGTCCCTTGGACTGCAAGGAGATCCAACCAGTCCATTCTAAAGGGGATCAGCCCTGGGTGTTCTTTGGAAGGAATGATGCTAAAGCTGAAACTCCAATACTTTGGCCACCTCATGCAAAGAGTTGACTCATTGGAAAAGACTCTGATGCTGGGAGGGATTGAGGTCAGGAGGAGAAGGGGACGACAGAGGATGAGATGGCTGAATGGCATCACCGACTTGATGGACGTGAGTTTGAGTGAACTCCGGGAGTTGGTGATGGATAGGGATGCCTGGCGTGCTGCAGTTCATGGGGTCGCAAAGAGTCGGACACGTCTGAGCAACTGAACTGAGCTGAACTGAACTGAACTGATTGGGCTTCCCAGGTGGCGCTAGTGGTAAAAACCCTCCTGCCAGTGCAGGAGGCTAAGAGATGCAGGTTCAGCCCTTGAGTTGGGAAGATCCCCTGGAGGAGGGAATGGCAACTCACTCCAGTATTCTTGCCTGGAGGATCCCATGGATAGGATCGCAAAGAGTCTGACATGACTGAAGTGACTTAGCAGGCATGCATGAACCATTGCTAGACGTTATACCTTAATAGAAAAAACAAGGATGATTAAAGATGTGACCTGGAATATAAGCAGCTCAATTCAGCTAAAGAAGCAAACAGGTAAACACAAAACAGTCAGAAATAAGTCTTTTTTGTTCTGCTTCTTAAATAATCCTGTCTCTTAAATAATTCCCTCTGCATTCCCACTGCCAATACTTAAGCTCAGACCTTTTATTTGGCCTGGATTACTGTAACTATCTGGGATAGTTCCTTCTTTCTGCTCCTATTCTGGAAATACCCTACTCCCAGAGTAATTGTTTTAAAGACACAATCTGCCTCAACACACACACCTTTCCATTTTTACCTCCCAGCATTCCACATATCACTCTAGACACTGTGTGTGTGTACTAATCGCTTCAGTTGTGTCCGACTTTTTGCAGTCCTATGGACTATAGCCTACCAGGTTCCTCTGTCCATGGGATTGTCCAGGTGAGAATAGTGTAGTGGGTTTCCATGTCCTCCACCAGGGCATCTTCCTGACCCAAGGATTGAACCCGCTTCTCCTGCATTGCAGGGGATTCTTTACAACTGAACCACCAGGGAAACCCCACTCTAGACACTCTCCCTCACCTAATTTTAGTCATAAGAACTTTTGTGGCCTTGAGAATACTATTTCTATGCCTAGAATTCCCTTCTGTACATAGTGGATTTCTGTTTGTCTGGTTTATGTCCATTCCTCCATGAAATTTTTCTCAACTATTTAGACAGGACTTAATGCTCCCAGAGAAATCTTTATACGTCCATTTATACCATCAATTATGCTGCGCTTTTTTTTGATTCATATTGTTATTATTGTTTTTTACTTTTTTTTTTTTTTTGTATTTTCTTACTGGGGCTTCCCTACTGGCTCAGAGGTTAAAGCGTCTGCCTGCAATGCAGGAGACCTGGGTTCAATCCCTGGGTTGGGAAGATCCCCTGAAGAAGGGAATGGCAACCCACTCCAATATTCTTGCCTGGAGAATCCCATAGACAGAGGAGCCTGGTGGGCTACAGTCCATGGGGTCGCAAAGGGTCAGACACGACTGAGCGACTTCACTTTCACTTTATCTTACTCCTATTTCAGTCTCCAGCAGCTAAAGTAATAATTGGAATAGAGCAAGTGCTCACAAATGTTAGAAATGTGAATGGCTCTTTATGAAGCATGGATGTGAATGAACCATGCGAATGGCTCTATACTAAGATTTGGAACCGGGAAATACTGACTTCTCAGACAGGGTTCTGGAGTTGTCTTCTGGCTGGGATAAGGTCACCATTACTCTGAGCTTCCTTCTGCCCTCCCACAAATGGAAAATATAGCAGAGTCCAGTTTTCAATAGGAAGAGCCAATTGCCTGCCAGACCAAACAATAAGGCTGATGCCTCATGTGCATCATTTAATATAGTCCCAACAGCCCTTTGAGGGAGATGTTCTTATTTTCATTCTACAGAGGATACAAGCTCATGGGGTTAAGGGGGTTATTCAAGATCCTACAGCAACTAAGGGCTGAGATGGGTTTTGAACCCATCTCACAGAAGCTGCATTCTTTGCAACATTCTATACCGCTACAAATTATAGGTTGTGGTTTGAGTACTTGATAATTGTTACTACATTGGGATAACAAGATTATCATGTAAATGTCATTGGCAAGAAAAATTTTAAATGTTGAACAGTCCTTTTAAGAAATTTTTATTGGAGTATAGCTGATTTACAAGGTTATATTCGTTTCATGTATACAGCAAAGTGAGTCAATTATACATATACATAAATGCATTCTTTTTTTAGATTTTTTTCCATAGAGGTCAGTACAGAGTATTGAATAGAGTATTATTGTGCTAAATAGCAGGTCCTACTTTTTAGTTATTTATTTTTGGCTGTACCATGTTGCATATAGGATCTTAGTTCCCCAGCCAGGGATCGAACCCACACCCCATGCAGTGGTAGCACAGAGTCTTAACTACTGGACTACCAGGGAAGCCTCTAATAGTATACAGTCCTTGAGTATGTATCATGAGTCCCAGTAAACTGCACAATTTGGCTTACACATATTTAAGATTTTTGCATTGAGAACATAGGTGAAATTTGCCTGTAGTTTCTTTTTGTGTCCGTCTTTGTCAAATGTTGGTGTTGATTTTATGCTGGTTTTGACTGGTAATAAATTGACAGTTATTTGGTGAATTACTATCCTGTAGAGTCTCAATCTGGGAAATTAAAGATTTCTAAATTTTGGTATCTATATCACACAGTTATTTGAGCTCATGCTCTAGATTGCAAGCAATAATTCTGGATTACAAAGAATTAGAGTGATAGAGTAATGCCCTTGTTTGCCACATTTATAGACCCTAGTTGAGTTCCTCTACCATCAGATAGAATATCAGTAGTTATTTTTCATGTGGTTAAGCGATATAGGTAAGCTGTCATTATTAACTAGGAAATGAAGATTGATAATGAAGGCATGGAGAGCAAATGAAGTATTAAACTCTCAGGATGCTAGACTCGGCAGAACATTAGGGATCACCTAGTCCGGCCTCATTTTACAAAATGAGGCTGACAGAGAAAGGCAGGGACGCACTTGATGTAGCTACGTCAGAGCCAGGCCTTGATCATTAGAATAATGCTTGTATTACTTAAGTTCCCTTTGTAAATCTGGAAGTAGTTTACAGCATCCTGGACGTATCAGTAGAGAACCATACTTGTTTTCTTAAAGTAAATTCACTTTCTTATTATTGTTACATTTCCTCATGCCTTGGTGACTTCATCTATATATGTTAAAAAGTAACAGTTTTTATACTCTATGTAGGAACAAAATTCCATTCCATGGATGTACCAGACCTACTCTCCTATTGATTGATAAGTTGTGTTCAATTTTTAAAATTGTAAACAATGCATATGGTGAACTTTTTAAATTTTAAAGTTTATAGCTTACAACGGTTCATTGATCATCCGATCATTTATGAAGCATTCATTCCAGGCCTGGCACTGTACTTCTTTTTCTTTTAACACCATCAGCAACTAGCAGGACAAGCTCTGCCTGTCAGTTCATAAGATGAAGATGGAATTTCTAGATATACTGCCGAACCCATAATAACCTTCATCATAAGAGCTATAATTTAAGAGAGTCTTCTCTGTATAGCCACTGTGCCAGAAATTTTATAAATGTTTATCCATAGATCATTTCAGTTCAGTCACTCAGTCGTGTCTGACTCTTTGCGACCCCATGGACTACAGCACGCCAGGCTTCCCTGCCCATCACCAACTTCCAGAGTTTACTCAAACTCATGTCCACTGAGTCAGTGATGCCCTCCAACCATCTCATCCTCTGTTGTCCCCTTTTCCTCCTGCCTTCAATCATTCCCAGCATCAGGGTCTTTTCTAATGAGTCGGTTCATTGCATCAGGTAGCCAAAGTATTGGAATTTCAGCTTTAGCATCAGTCCTTCCAATGAATATTCAGGACTGATTTCCTTTGCAGTGACAGAGAGTACTGGCAGCAGGATGAGGAAGACAGCTGCTTTAGATTGGGTGGTCAGAGAGGCCTTTCAAAGGAGCTGACATTTAGCTGAAACCATGAAAAGAGTAGGGGGAGTTCTTTCAGCAGGGGCCACAGCTGGTTTGGAAGCCTGTGATGGGAAAAATCTTGGCATCCTCTGCTGTGGCTGCAGGGAAGCTGGCAAGGTCAGTGTGGCCCAGGATGAGCACAGAGAGAAGGCAGCTTTGATGCTACAGAATTCCCTGACCATGGGTAGGAACATCCATTCTATTTGCCATGGAATGGGACTGCCATCACAGGTTTAAGCAGGAGGTGAAATGGTCTTATTTATATTTTTAAAGAAGCACTTTGACTTTTCTGTGAAGAAGAAGTTAGAGAGAGGAAAACTGAAGTCCTGAGACAAGTAAGGAAGACGTAGCAATAATCAGGTGAGAGATGACCAGAGCCTTGGCTTCTTGGGTGGCTGTATTAAGGTTGCAGAGGAGGGGAGGTAGACCCGCTTGTTTCTCAGTGATGTAAATGGCAGGGCTGTGTGACCGTAGAATCTGCCCCTTCCAGTGCCACAGAAACTGCAACTCACTGGCTGAGAATGGAGAGACCTTATGGAAGATTCTTATTTCTGGAATCTTTTAAACCCTCTATGTTGGCTTCTGAAAGTTGAATACTCTTTTTTTTTCAAAGAACTTGCAAATGTCTTTGTCAGTTTCACCACCCACATTTGTGATGCACTGGTAAAACATTTCTGCAAACCAGGGCTGTTGCTCACACTGACTCCTGACTTCATGCATTTTGCAAATGCACAGCTTAGTAAATGTGATTTCCTGCTGTTTGTGGTTTACAACACTGCAAGGGATGACTCAGTTCAGTTCAGTCACTCAGTCGTGTCCGACTCTTTGTGACCCCATGGACTGCAGCACACCAGGCCTTCCTGTCCATCACCAACTCCTAGAGTTTACTTAAACTCATGTCCATTGAATCAGTGATGCCATCCAACCATCTCATCCTCTATCATCCCCTTCTCCTCCCACCTTCAAATCTTTCCCAGCATCACGGTCTTTTCCAATGAGTCAGTTCTTTGCATCAGGTGGCCAAAGTATTGGAGTTTCAGCTTCAACATCAGTCCTTCCAAGGAATTTTCAGGACTGATCTCCTTTAGGATGGACTGGCTGGATCTCCTTGCCGTCCAAGGGACTCTCAAGAGTCTTCTCCAACACCAAAGTTCAAAAGCATCAACTCTTCTGTGCTCAGCTTTCTTTATAGTCCAACTCTCACACCCATACATGACTACTGGAGAAACCATAGCCTTGACTAGATGGACCTTTGTTGGCAAAGTAATGTCTCTGCTTTTTAACATGCTGTCTAGGTTGGTCATAACTTTTCTTCCAAGGAGCAAGTGACTTTTAATTTCATGGCTGCAGTCACCATCTGCAGTGATTTTGGAGCCCCCCAAAATAAAATCTGTCACCGTTTCCATTGTTTCCCCATCTATTTGCCATGAAGTGATGGGACCAGTTGACATACATGACCTTAGTTTTCTGAATGTTGAGTTTTGAGCCAACTTTTTCACTCTCCTCTTTCACTTTCATCAAGAGGCTCTTTAATACTTCTTTGCTTTCTGCTATAAGAGTGGTGTCATCTGCATATCTGAGGTTATTGGTATTTCTCCTGGCAATCTTGATTCCAGCTTGTGCTTCTTCCAGCCCAGCATTTCTCATGATATACTCTGCATATAAGTTAAATAAGCAGGATGACAATATATAGCCTTGATGTACTCCTTTCCTGATTTGGAACCAGTCTGTTGTTCCATGTCCAGTTCTAACTGTTGCTTCTTGACCTGCATACAGATTTCTCAGGAGGCAGGCCAGGTGGTCTGGTATTCCCATCTCTTTAAGAATTTTCCATAGTTTATTGTGATCCACACAGTCAAAGGCTTTGGCATAGTCAATAAAGCAGAAGTAGATGCTTTTCTGTAACTCTCTGAGACAAAAACTGATAATCATCTCTATTTAAGTTACAAAGAACTGGGTGGCAAAAGGAGTGAAGAAGGAAGCCCTAAATGCTTTGGATGAGTTATTGGATTTATAGCTTAAATGCCTAAAGTTACATTTCTTTTTTCTTTTTAAATATGCTTTTGAAAATTATTTTCCCCTTTTCTCAAAAACAATAAACATTTATTATCAGAAAATAGGAAACTACAAAGAAAAAAACATAATTCCACTTACCCAGTGATATCCCACTTACCCAGTGACATCCCCTGTAATCTTTTAGTGTACACGAAGGTAACTTTTAAACAATCAATTTGTTTTATTTTTACTAATATTAAAAATCAATTCATGCTCATTTTAGCCAGTCTAATGAATATAGAAAATTACAAATAAGAAGGTAATTTGCTATCCAAGGGTGGACACTGGTAACATTTGAACATGTTTTCAGGTCTTTTTCGTGTGCATATTTTATATAATTGATATAGCATCTATTTTCCACTTAATGTTACAATCAAATAATTTTTCTGTGTTATTACAAGCTCTTCATAATTATTACATTTAGTCATTACATAAAACTACAATCTTATTTGCTACTATGTGCCTTGAATTTCTAACTACAAGGAGATCCAACCAGTCCATCCTAATGGAGATCAGTCCTGAGTATTCATTGTAGTCCTGAAGCTCCAATACTTTGGCCATCTGATGCGAAGAACTTACTCATTTGAAAAGACCCTGATGCTGGGAAAGATTAAGGTGGGAGGAGAAGGTGATGACAGGATGAGATGGTTGAATGGCATCACTGACTCAATGGATATGAGTTTGAGTGGACTCCGGGAGTTGGTGATGGGCAGGGAGGCCTGGCGTGCTGTAGTCCATGGGGTCGCAAAGAGTCGGACACAACTGAGCAACTGAACTGAACTGAAATATATGAAATAAAAATAATACCAACCTCACTGGATTATTGTGAAAATCAAATGGGTTAGATGAGTTGAAGAGCACAGACCCTGATGTGTGGTTAATATTTAAACAGCGTTAGCAGCTATCATCAATTCCTTCCTACGAATTTAGTCTACTTCATTTTTTTCATTGTTTTATGTAAATCCTTAGTGAAAATCTTATCTACAGAGCTCTTTATGTATAGATTACTTCCATTTCTTTTAGAGTTAATCCCCAGAAGGAGGGGGCACATAATGTTAAGAATTTAACACCGTGTGCAAGTGTCCCTACAGGATATGTTGAATGTATTGAGATTTGATTTGTGTTACAAGGGGCTGTCTTGTTGGCAATTGCCATGTGTAGGTGGGTGGTGTCCCAGGAGATGACCCATGGGGTTAATATTCTGGATTGAGAACACTATTGATTCTTAATTGCAACATAGAGGAGAGGGAGAAATGTTGTCCTAACTGAGTGAAGCAGAATCACTTAGGGAGCTTTTAATTTAAAAAAAAATTTTTGGGGGGAGCTTTTTAGAAATTTAATTCTCTCTTCCCTCTTTTCAGCATCTTTATGCACCCAGCATGGCAGCGTGGGTCATGCCTTTTGCTTCTGAAAAACATCTCACTATCCTCTCTTTCTAAATCACTGCTAAAATAACCACTTTGCAGATAGAAGTATATCATTTCCTTTACATGTGTTGGACAGGGGAAAATTTTGAGAAACAATCAATGGTTTAGGAGACGGCAAGTAGTGGTTAGGACTGGGTCTGAAACAAAAACAGAGATTGCATCTGTCAACTTGGAGAGAGATGGCTTGATACATCCCTGTGGCTGTCTGTAGTTGTTCACAGCTTTATTCTGGAGCCCACTAGGAGACTATCTGCTGAATTTAAAGTGTGTGGTGTTTAAGGCGGCTGAAAGAAAAGTGAAAATGAAAGTCACTCAGTTGTGTCCGACTCTTTGAGACCCCATGGACTGTATGAATTCTCCAGGCCAGAGTACTGGAGTGGGTGGCTTTTCCCTTCTCCAGAGGATCTTCCCAACCTAGGGACTGAACCCAGGTTTCCCACATTGCAGGCGGATTCTTTACTATCTGAGCCACATGGGAAGCTAAGGAGGCTATGGCACCGCAACTATCTTTTCATTCTGCTCTGAGATCAGTTTTCAGGCCCTAGGCTGTTCCCTTTATCCTACACCTCTACTGTTGTGAACTCGGTATGAAAGCCACTGTTCCTCCCCTTCCTCAGCCAGCCAGACTATTGATAGCACACAGCTTTTAAGTTTCCTCTTTCTAGGCTGTTTGAGTGGGGCTATTTAGCTTGTCCCAGCCTGAAGTCTAGCCAAATAGACTCTTCCATCTCCTTGTCCCCAATGATTGGTTCAGAGGTGGCACGACTCAAATTGGAGGCTATTTTCTTGGAGCTATCAGGAAAGACAGAAGAGTCTTTCTCTGAGGGGCAGGCTGTATGGATGATGTAAGTGCCAGCTGCTGGAAGTCGTTGTGAAGCTTTCTACCATAGAAGAGAATGAGGCCATATGCAAAGAGAAGCAAAGGAGGAGATGGAAGGAGAGATGGGGAGCTTGAGGACATTGTTTGAACTCCCGGTTTTAGTTGTAAAAGCTACAGTTTTCTTTTAATACTTTTAACTCTCTTCATGCATTTTGCCCACTCCTGTCTCTCACCTCTGGCAACCACCAATCTGTTCTCTGTATCTATGAGCTTGGGTTTTTTTCTGTTGGTTTCTTATTTTAATTTTACATATATGTGAGATCATATGGTATTTGACTTGCTCTGTCTGATTTATTTCATTTACCATAATACTCTCAAGGTCCATGTGTGTTGTCCCAAACGGCAAGATTTAATTTTTTACGGCTGAATAGTATTCCATTGTATATACATACCACATTTTCTTTATCCATTCATTTATTAATGGACACTTGGGTTGTTTTTGTATCTTAAATATTATAAATAAAGCTACAATGAACATGGGGTGCATATATCTTTTCCATGTAGTACTTTCATCTTCTTTGGATAAATACCTAGAAATGGAGTTGCTGAATAATATGGTGGTTCTATTTCATACTGTATTTTATAGTTTGTATTCCCACCAACAGTGCATAATGGTTTCCTTTTCTTCACATCCCAAACAACACTGGCTGTTTCTTGTCTTTTTGATAATTGTCATTCTTATGTGAGATGATATCTCATTGTGGTTTTGATTTGTATTTCCCTGCTAATTAGCGATGTTGGGCATCTTTTCATGTACCTGTTGACCATCTGTATGTCTGTGTTATTTTTACATCTTGATGAGTAAATAATATTCACACTTATAATTCCTTGCAGGTTTGGACACAGGTAGCTGGAAATTGTAAGTGCTCAACAAACATTTGGGTATTAAGTATTAAATAAATGAATGAATGAGTCAGTGGCATAGTATCCTTAAGCAATTTGGTTTCAGAGTCAGAGTTTTAAAGGTTAAATCATTAACCAGGAATGGGCTGGGGAGGTTGATCCATGGCATTTAATGATTGCCTGTTGAGAGTTACAGATAGAATCAGAATCAGGTAAATGGAAATAAAAAGTTCCAGCTGGTGCCAGAATGGCTCTGGACTGCTTCTACTGGGCATCAAAGCAGCATTTCTAGAAACCTGGCACTTCCCTCATTGTCAGGACTGAATCTTAGGAACATTCCTATTTATACCACCAGCACCACAGTCTCTGTCCCCCTTTGGTCTTTCAGCTGTCCTGGGAGGCACTAACTGAAAGAAATGAGAGTCCCAGGACATTCAAACCCTAAAGCTCTTCAGAGATCACAGCTGGTAAAAAAGATACTGACATATACTAATGAGGGTATGAAGTTCCAAAAAGGTGGATTAACTTGCCCAAGGTTACACAGCTTGGGCAAGAACTTGGTATGAACCTACATTTGATAAGGCTCCTTCCTTTCTACTGGTGGTTTCAAGATCTCTGCATACTCGTCACCTGAAGGAGCAGTTGTGCTGCAGACCCATTAACCTGAAGTTTTGGGGAACATAAAGCTCTCCATTTGATTTAATAGTAACAAGTTTTGGAACCACTGCTGTATCTTGTGTTTTGCTCTTAAATTTCCAAGACCCTTTGTGACATCAACTTAAAGTGTGAGACTCAGTTCCAATCTGAGTAATGAACTGATTTAGGGACACTTGGTTTTCCTATGCTTTGTACTTAGGCAAATAGATCATGGAAACATTTTACTACTTATAAGCAACCTCATATCCAATAGCGTCCTCCCAACAATATTATATTACCCCTGTATTTCCCCAAAGAAACAAATACTCAGAGAGGGAAAATCATTTGTTTGCGATCATTGGGACAGTAGATAAGCAGTTTGAGCCCAGCTCTCTCACTTCAAATTATACATTGTCCCACACTTTTTTTTTTTAATGGCCCTTATGTTTTTAAAAATAGGTACATCACGCAGAAGGTAAAAATCCAAGAGGTACAGGGAGTGAAAAGCAAAGACCCCCCCACCTACCCTAACCTTAGTCTGCTGTCTGCCCAGTTTTTCTCTCTGAACATACCAGTGTTACCAGTTTCCAGTGTGGGATTTCAGAGATTGTCTATGCATTTTGAAATGCATGTATATGTGTTTGTTTAGCTCCACCCTCATAAATGGTAGCTTAAAATGCACACACAGCACCTTGATTGGTTTTTTTTTAACAATATATTTCACCTTGGTATGTACAGAGCTGCCTCATTCTTATTAAATATTGCATAGAATCCATTGTCTGTATCTCATGTTATCTGACCAGTTTCAGTTTGAATAATGCATATGTTTTTAATGAGTTTTTTAGTATCACAAACAATGTTGCAGTGAATATCATTATATACATATCATTTCAACATGTGGTAGTACAACTGTGAGCTAAATTGTTAGAAATAATTTTCCCAGTAAAAGGATATGTGTATATTTCGAGTTTTGACAGATCTTGTCAAATTATCCTACACAGAGGTTGTGCTATTTTGTCCTGCCTATAGCATTGTATGAAGGTGCGTATCTTTCCACTCTTGGGTAGAGTGAGTTATTGGTCTTTAAATCTTTGCCAATCTGATGGGTGAAAAAAATAGTAACTCAGTGGAATTTTAATTTGCACAAAAGTACTTTTAAAAAGTTTTAGGGGACTGAACTATAGAGTAAGATTGTGAAATTCAGTGTACTTGAACTATACTTTACTTCTATTTTGGGGAAACAGCTAATACAGTCCTTTCCCTTAAGCTTTAGAATGATCTCTGAAATTTGGAACTTTGCAACCTTAACAGTTCCCTGGGCTCCCCTGGTATCTCAGCTGATAAATGTTAATTCTAAGAAAGGGCCAAAACATGTGTAACTCTAATAAGTCCCTAAAGTCCATTCTATCCAGTTACATTTAAAGAAGAAACAAGTGTCCTTCTAAATGGAGCTATTAAAAATGAATTCTATTTTTATTCAAATCTGTTAAGGAATATTGAAGAGGTTCCAATTCCTAGCCTTGAGTTGTACTTCTCAAAAAAAATTCCTCAAGCCCAATTCGCTTCCACCCTAAATCTGCTCTGGAGTCTCTCACATCCCATTCCTCCTTTATCCTCAGCTCCATTTTCTTCTCCTCTTCCTCCATCTCCTCCTAGTTGTGATAAGAAAAAGACCATCCATACACATAATATGAGGTGTACCCTCTTAATAACTTTTAAGAGTATTTGTTGCTGTTTAGTTGCTAAGTCATATCTGACTGTTTTGAGACCCCATGGACTGTAGCCCTCCAGGCTCCTCTCTTCATGGGATTTCTCAGGCAAGAATCTTGGAGTGTGTTGCCATTTTCTTCTCCAGTGGATCTTTGCAGCCCAGGGACTGAACCCGCACCTCCTGCATCAGCAGGCGGATTCTTTACTGCTGAGCCACCAGGGAAGCCCTTTTAAGAGTATAGTACGTTATTAACAATTAATAGTGTTAATTATTACCATTAAGCATAATGTTGTACAGCAGATCTCTAGAACTTTTTCATCTTATGTAACTCAAACTTTATACACACTGAACAGCAGCTACCCACTTCCCCTGCCCCCAGTCCCTGTCAATCACTGACCTATTCTCTTCTATGACTCTGACTACTTTAGATACTTCATATAAGTGAAATCAAGTATTTGTCCTTCAGTGACTGGCTTATTTCACTTAACATGATGTCCTCAGGGTCTCTTTTCCTCTATTTCCCCTCTTTCCACTGTATACCAGCTTTTGGGTAATTCAACTTGATATCTTGTTAGGTCCTGTCTCTGCTTCTAAGTCATATATATCTACTTGTTCTGCACATTCTGCATCTCAAAACACAGGAATTGGCCAACCCAGGATAAAGGGAGAAACTACATGGAAAAGCACACAGATTCTTTTATGCAAAGAGAAGATTATAAAGCTCACACACTTAATTTTGTTAGAGACACTACTAGATGTCTTAGACAGAAGAGTTAAAACTAGAGTTTTGACTGGGAAAATGAAAGCAAAAGTCAGACTGAAACTTCTCTGTTTCAAGAGGTATAATTGGAATATGTACCATATGCATATTTTATTTTATAATTAATCCCGAAATTTGGCTTTTTGGGGTGAGTTCTCTTTTTTCCCTTTGACTTTTTTATAATCAGAAGGGATACTGTCTTGCTAATAATGTAACCTTCATCAGACAATGTTCCTGAGCCTCAGTTTCCTTAGCTGTAGAATGAGAATAAAAATCTTGTCCCATATGTTTAATTAGGTTTTGTGAGCATCAATTATAAATTAGAAAGTATTTGACAAATAAAATCATTTTTCTGTGTGGCCCTTTGAGAGAGGCAAGGGTCCTCCTCCATTCCATCAACTCTGAGATTATCTGAATCAAAAGAAACTTGAAAAGAATCTTCATAAAATTTAAAAGATTTGGGAAATTATGCTGTTTTTCTTTCTATATTCATCTACATATTTCTGATAAATTGGAAATGGTGAGGGGTGGGGAGGGAGATTAACTGAAGGTGAAATGCATAGTGGGCTGCTGAGAGGGAGTTTATTCAATGGCAGCAATGTGTCCTAGGATGGGTGTGAAGGGTGGTTTTTAAGTTCCACAAATGGTAGACAGAATAAAGGCCTTTCACGGATATCCACATATCAGTCCTTGGCATGTGCAAATGTGTTACCTTACACAAAAAAAGACTTGAAAAAGTCATGAAAAATAGACTTGAAAAAGGTCATGAAAAAAAGACATGAAAAAAGTCATGTGAGACTTTGCAGATGAGACTGTTAAGGATTTTGACATGTGAAGGCTGTTGAGCGTAGGGGAGAAATCACAAGAGTCCTGCTAAGAGAGGCATGAAGGTCCAAGTCAGAGAGAGGAGATGTGACAACAGAAGAAGAGACTGAAGTCATGTGCTTTGAATGTGGAAGAAGGAATCGTGAGCAAAGGAGTCAGGGCAGTCTCTAGAAGCTGGAGAAGGAAAGAAATATTCTCCCCTAGAGCCTCTAGAAAAAGAACACAGCCCTGTAGACACCTTGATTTTAGTTCATAAGACCCATTTCAAACTCTAACCTTTAGAACTGTAAGATAGGTTTGCGTTGTTTTGAGCCACAAAGTTTGTGGTTATTTGTTACAGCAACTGTAGGAAAAGAATACACTGAACAATCCACCTGAACCATGAGTACAACTTGTAGAGGAAAAGAATTGTGAGGACAAAATGGAAGAGTTCTTTCGATAAATTCTGTAATACTTTAGAAGTCACATGTGGGAAACCTCTAACTGAGCTTATTGTAGGAGGGGGTCACATTTTCCTTCTTATTCCACAGAAGCATTTTTGGTTGAAATACATTGCTAGGGCCAGGCACCGAGGAAACAGGTGGGGAATGGTGGTGATGAAAACAGGCTCTGATTGCAGGGACACAGAACAGCTGCATATTAAAACAGCAGGAGGTCATCCCGGAGGAGGGTCTCTATGCGCTGATTCTCAGCTAAGAATCCTGACTCAGTTGCAACACTAACAAGGGTCTAGAATGACATTGTGGGTATTCCCTGTTCACTCTGGGAGTTTCCAGAAGTACCTGAAAAGTAGAGAGTATTCTAATGTACTGGAAATCCTACTTGTGTAGAAATGGCTTTGAAACTGATGAATATCAGGAGTGAATGATATTATGACCACATTTGTACTCATGGGTTGATGCACTTGGACCATTTACTTTATACTACTACAGTGGGTGGCTTTTTGACTTTTAACATTGGAACCTAAAAATGGGGTTAAATTTAGGAACAGAGAATTCTGAAATCCCTGAAGTTCTAAAAACACAAAAAAATTTTTTTTCTTTAGCAGCAAGTAGAGACATGAAATGACGTGAAACTATTGTCTTTATTTCTCTCACTTGGTATGAAATGCATACATTTCATTGCAGAAATAGTAATGTGTTTGATTCTGAGGTGCTGCTCTAGACTTGAGTGAAGTGTTATGTAATATATAGTAAATAGCTGATATTTCCTTTCTAAAATCTAAATCTAAAAGCATTTAATCTCAAGAGTTCAGATAAGGGATTATGGAGTTGCAACTGGGACCAACCATTTACTGAGCATACTGGATTGAATGGTGTTCCCCAGAATTCATAAGGAGTAAGCCAAGGAATGCTAAAGATTGCCAGCAACTATCAGATGCTAGGAGAGAAGCATGGGGTGGGTTCTCCCTTAGCCTCTGGGGAGCCAACCCTGCTGACACCTTAATTTTGGACTTCTGATCTCCTGAACTGTGAGAAAATAAATTTCTGGTGTTTTAAGCCACTTGGCTTGTGGCAGTTTGATATAGTGGTCCTAGGAAATTAAAACACTGGGCAAGAACCAGTTTAGCTTAGGAATAACAACTGGGCTTATTTTGAAAGTTTTGAATTTTGAAAGTTTCATTAATTTATTCAACAGAATATCTCTTTCAGTAGAAGAATGGTAGCATAAGTATACCTTACATAGTGGTATTACATTCTCTTTTTAACAGTGTTAATAGGATATTAACTGCAACACTGCTTTTAATAGAAAACATTGAAGAAGCATTGAAGACTAATTATATAATTATAGGGAGCAGGAAAATCAGTTACAACACATTCATACTGAAGAATAATAACCAAGCTAAAAAAATTCACGCCTTTGAAAAGCTTCAATGGCATGAAAAATTGCTCATTTTGAGTTGAAAATAAGATATGGGAGTTGTCAGAACTCATCACATTGTACATGTTATATGTATGCATTTCAGTGGCTATGCCACACACAGAATGTATCTTAGAAAAACCCTATAAATATATTGAACTCTAGTCAATAGATTTGCTTTTTGTAGTAGCATGAATTAGCAATTCTGAAACTATGTATCTTAGGCTTAAGTAAGTGAATAGATATACTGAGGATATGGAAGCTAGTTTTTTCACTGTTGAAATCGGTAGTTACAGGTGTGAATAGGTGGAATTTCAGAATATTCTCCGAAGTGTTGGGTTGAAACTGGAGGTGTTAGTTTCAATTAATGTTTCTTAGTATATACTATTAAAATATATTATGCATAAAAGATAATATAGAAGCATCACAGTTATATAGGTATCAGTTTAGATCAGTCGCTCAGTAGTGTCCAACTCTTTGCAACCACATGAATTGCAGCATGCCAGGCCTCCCTGTCCATTACCAACTACCAGAGTTCACTCAAACTCACGTCCATCGAGTCGGTGATGCCATCCAGCCATCTCATCCTCTGTCGTCCCCTTCTCCTCCTGACCCCAATCCCTCCCAGCATCAGAGTCTTTTCCAATGAGTCAACTCTTCACATGAGATGGCCAAAGTACTGGAGCTTCAGCTTTAGCATCATTCCTTCCAAAGAAATGCCAGGGTTGATCTCCTTTAGAATGGACCGGTTGGATCTCCTTGCAGTCCAAGGGACTCTCAAGAGTCTTCTCCAACACCACAGTTCAAAAGCATCAATTCTTCAGCGCTCAGCTTTCTTCACAGTCCAACTCTCACATCCATACATGACCACAGGAAAAACCACAGCCTTGACTAGACGGACCTTTGTTGGCAAAGTAATGTCTCTGCTTTTGAATATGCTATCTAGGTTGGTCATAACTTTCCTTCCAAGGAGTAAGTGTCTTTTAACTTCATGGCTGCAGTCACCTTCTGCAGTGATTTTGGAGCCCCCAAAAATAAAGTCTGACACTGACTCCACTGTTTCCCCATCTATTTCCCATGAAGTGATGGGACCGGATGCTATGATCTTCATTGTCTGAATGTTGAGCTTTAGGCCAACTTTTTCACTCTCCTCTTTCCCTTTCATCAAGAGGCTTTTTAGTTCCTCTTCACTTTCTGCCATCAGGATGGTGTCATCTGCATATCTGAGGTTATTGATATTTCTCCCAGCATTCTTGATTCCAGCTTGTGTTTCTTCCAGTCCAGCGTCTCTCATGATGTACTCTGCATAGAAGTTAACTAAGCAGGGTGACAATATACAGCCTTGACGTACTTCTTTTCCTATTTGGAACCAGTCTGTTGTTCCATGTCCATTTCTAACTGTTGCTTCCTGACCTGCATATAGGTTTCTCAAGAGGCAGGTCAGGTGGTCTGGTATTCCCATCTCTCTCAGAATTGTCCACAGTTTATTGTAATCCACACAGTCAAAGGCTTTGGCATAGTCAATAAAGCAGAAAGAGATGTTTTTCTGGAACTCTCTTGCTTTTTCGATGATCCAGTGGATGTTGGCAATTTGATCTCTGGTTCCTCTGCCTTTTCTAAAACCAGCTTGAACATCTGGAAGTTCACGGTTCACATATTGCTGAAGCCTGGCTTGGCGAATTTTGAGCATTACTTTACTAGTGTGTGAGAGGAGTGCAATTGTGCGGTAGTTTGAGCATTCTTTGGCATTGCTTTTCTTTGGAATTGGAATGAAAATTGACCTTTTCCAGTCCTGTGGCCACTGCTGAGTTTTCCAAATTTGCTGGCATATTGACTGCAGCACTTTCACAGCATCATCTTTCAGGATTTGAAATAGCTCAACTGGAATTCCCTAACCTCCACTAGCTTTGTTCATAGTGATGCTTTCTAAGCCCCACTTAACTTCACATTCCAGGATGTCTGGCTCTAGGTGAGTGATCACACCATCGTGATTATCTGGATCATGAAGATCTTTTTTGTACAGTTCTTCTGTGTATTCTTGCCACCTCTTCTTAATATCTTCTGCTTCTGTTGGGTCCATACCATTTCTGTCCTTTATCAAGGCCATCTTTGCATGAAATGTTTCCTTGGTATCTCTAATTTTCTTGAAGAGATCTCTAGGTTTATATGTATAGAAATAATTATATATACATAGATAATTTTTAGCTCTGTCTTCTGAGAGGGCCTAGGAGAAATGACTCAGTAATAAAAGTGAGCACACCTCGCACACAAAACTTGGTTTCTAAATATCACTTTCCAATGAAAGAAAATAAGAGTCCTTGGGAAAATAGCTGGTTCCAAGAGAGGGTCAGGAAACACAAGATAAATCTGCATCATCTTGTGCAAGAAAGAAAGGAATTTCTTAAAGAACAGCAAGAATGTTTCAAAAGAACGCAGAAACCAGCTTGAAAACCTCTTACTCAGTAAATATGGGACAATTTGTGTATAAAAATTAATAATGATAATAATGGATTATAACTTGTTAAATAAAATCTATGAGGCCATATTTGTATCAATAAAGGAATAAATGAGTAAATAAAAAATGAGAAAGGAGGAGAAGTTCTTTCTAGAATACTGACAAATATAGAAAAGAGTGATGGAGACAGAAAACCACTAATGAGTGCTAAAATTAGTGGATGAATGATGTTCACTAGGAGGTTTAATGAAGAATGGAATGTTTACATAGTTTCAAATTATCTCCTCATAAATCACTTATTAATTTTAAAGGAAAATAGCTATGTTAGAGTGGCAACAAGTTAGCAGACTCTACTTTAACTAAGTGATCAAAGTTAACAAAACAATATTATTTGTCTAATGGTGAGATGCACTGAGAAGCATACAGCATTACTTTGGTGGTATTCCTGCCAAAAAGGCAAAATCTGAATCTGATCAGACAAATTCAAATCAAAGGACATTGTACAAAATAACTGGCTTATACTCTTCAAAATGTCAAGGGCAAGAAACACACACACAAAACAGTGAGGAACTGTTCCAAATGAAAGAGATTGAAAATTGTGAGAAATAAATGCACCTAAGATTTGATTTTAGACCAAGAGAAAACAATCTATAGAGGACACTTATGGGACAACTGATGAAATTTGAATAAAGATTGTGGACTGTGAATTGCATCAGTGTTAAATTTCCTAGTTTTGATAGTTGTACTGTGGTTATACAGAGAATCAATGTCCTTTTTCTTAGGGAATATGCACTGATTTCTCCAACTTACTCTCAAATGGTTTATACCAAAGGCATGAATACATATACATACATCTGATAAAACAGATGAATCACATGTATTGATGAATCTGGGCAAAGAGTATATGAGTATTCTTTTTGTTTTATTTTTACAACATTTTTGTAGGGAACATTTGAAATTATGCCAAAGTAAAAAGTTATAAAAATAAGGTACAAACCCCTGTGTAGTATGATCATAAGTTTGAAAGATTAAAACATTAAAATATATTTATTTACCTTATTTATATGCGTAGGAACTGGAAAGAAATACAATAAAATATTATCAATGGTTATATCCTCTTTTAAGTTTTAAGGGTTATTATAAAGTTTTTTATTTATATTCAAAATATTCTGTTTTCTTACTACCCTTGGAATAAAGTCCAATGACTTTAAATGTCCTTTGGCTTCTTCAGGGGGAGGTATTGTTTATCACTACATCTAAATAGCTACTCTCCTTTTCTCCATCACTTCCTAGTCCCCTTTTCTGGATTAGTGGTGCCAGCTCCCTTTAATGGCAGAATGTTGGAAACAAGCATACAGTCTCAAGGACGGATTATATATATTATAATACAGCCATCATCATAACTACCAGGCAGTCTACACTCTGGAAAATCTTTTCTATGTGTTTTTTCCAAAAAAAGAAAAAAAAAAAAGAGCTTGGCTGTCCTGCTTCCTGGCTTGTGGTCAAGCTACCAGAATATATTCCTTTCTTCTTCTAGTTTCTTCCCTTACCTTTTGGGCAACTGGAGATAGCCAACAAAATCCAGAATTCAATTCCTGTTGTTTCCTTGCTTCCTTAGTTCAGTTCAGTCATTCAGTCGTGTCTGACTCTTAGCGGCCTCATGGACTGTAGCACACCACACTTCCCTGTCCATCACCAATTCCTGAGGTTACTCAAATTCATGTCCATCAAGTTGGTAATGCCACCCAACCATCTCAGCCTCTGTCACCCCCTTCTCCTCCCACCTTCTGTCTTTCCCAGCATCAGGGTTTTTTCCAATGAGTCAGTTCTTCGTATCAGGTGGCTGAAGTATTGACGTTTCAGCTTCAGTATCAGTTCTGCCAATGAATATTCAGGACTGATTTCCTTTAGGATTGACTGGTTTGATGTCCTTGCAGTTCAAGGGACTCTCAAGAGTCTTCTCCAACACCACGGTGAAAAAACATCAGTTCTTCAGTGCTCAGCTTTCTTTATAGTCCAACTCTCACATCCATACGTGACTACTAGAAAAACATTAGCTTGGACTATATGGACCTTTGCTGCAAAATAATGTCTCTGCCTTTTATTATGCTATCTAGGTTGGTCATAGATTTTCTTCCAAGGAGCAAGTGTCTTTTAATTTCCTGGCGGCAGTCACCATCTGCAGTGATTTTGGAGCCCAACAAAATAAAAGTCTGGCACTGTTTCCATTGTTTCCCTATCTATTTGCCATGAAGTGATAAGACCAGATGCCATGATCTTCATTTTTTGAATGTTGAGTTTTAAGCCAGACTTTTTGTTGTTGTTGTTGTTAAACAAAGCTACTTTTAATAGTTTGGGGTGAGCCCCACAGGAATAAAAAACACTGGGAAGGGGTAACCCCCTTACCCCCAGGAGAGGCCCAGGGGGAGATAGGCTACTTGAGGGATAGTAAACGCAAAAGGGACCCACTGCAGACTCAGGGCAAAGGGAATGCCATCCGTGCTGGGACCTGTGAGCGATACAGGAGAAAACGCGAGCGTGATGGGACTGGCTCCAGGCACACAGGTGAAGGGCAAGAGGGTTGGACACGAAGCCACAAAGCTACTTGGGTTCCTGCTTCTTCTCATTTGCCTTTTTCTGCTTCTGCTGCATGATCTCCGAGTCCCTCTGCTTGCGGGCGGCAGCAGAAAGCCCATCATCTCGGCGCTTTCCCTTAACCGAGTCGCTCTGCTTTTTCATATTCTTCTGGCGGGCGAGCTTGTGCTGGTTACTGCGGGTCATGGCGACCACAACGGCTCCCTTAAGCCAGCCTTTTCACTCTCCTCTTTCAATTTCGTCTAGTGGCTCTTCAGTTCCTCTTCTCTTTCTGCCATAAGAGTGGTGTCATCTGCATATCTGAGGTTATTGATATTTCTCCTGGCAATCTTGATACCATCTTGTGCTTCATCCAGCCAAGCATTTCTGCATTCAATGGTAACTTTGCTTCCTAGCTTGCAACTTTAGTCAACTTTCAAGTAATTCAAACTCTGAGCTGTTTTTTTTCCATCCGTAAGGTAGGAAAAATAGTAGTGCCTCGTGACATTGTACAGGAGGCAGGGATCAAGACCATCCCCAAGGAAAAGCAATATAACAAGGCCAAATGGTTGTCTAAGGAGGCCTTACAAATAGCTGTGAATAGAAAAGAAGTGAAAGGGAAAGGAGAAAAAGAAAGCTATACCCAATTGAATGCAGAGTTCCAAAGAATAGCAAGGAGAGATAAGAAAGCCTTCCTCAGTGATCAATGCAAAGAAATAGAGAAAAACAATAGAATGGGAAAAGCTAGAGATCTCTTCAAGAAAATCAGATATAGAAAAGGAACTTCTCATGCAAAGATGGACACAATAAAGGACAGAAATGGTATGGACCTAACGGAAGCAGAAGATATTAAGAAGAAGTGGCAAGAATACACAAAGTTCAGTTCAGTTGCTCAGTCGTGTCGTCGACTCTTTGCGACCCTATGAATCGCAGCATGCCAGGCCTCCCTGTCCATCACCAACTCCCGGAGTTCACTCAGACTCATGTCCATCGAGTCAGTGATGCCATCCAACCATCTCATCCTCGGTCGTCCCCTTCTCCTCCTGCCCCCAATCCCTCCCAGCATCAGAGTCTTTTCCAATGAGTCAACTCTTTGCATGAGGTGGCCAAAGTACTGGAGTTTCAGCTTCAGCATCATTCCTTCCAAAGAAATCCCAGGGCTGATCTCCTTCAGAATGGACCGGTTGGATCTCCTTGCAGTCCAAGGGACTCTCAAGAGTCTTCTACAACACCACAGTTCTTAAGCATCAATTCTTCAGTGCTCTGCCTTCTTCACAGTCCAACTCTCACATCCATACATGACCACAGGAAAAACCATCGCCTTGACTAGATGGACCTTAGTTGGCAAAATAATGTCTCTCCTTTTGAATATGCTGTCTAGGTTGGTCATAACTTTTCTTCCAAGGAGTAAGCGTCTTTTAATTTCATGGCGGCAGTCACCATCTGCAGTGATTTTGGAGCCCCCCCAAATAAAGTCTGACACTGTTTCCCCTGTTTCCCCATCTATTTCGCATGAAGTGATGGGACTGGATGCCACGATCTTTGTTTTCTGAATGTTGAGCTTTAGGCCAACTTTTTCACTCTCCTCTTTCCCTTTCATCAAGAGGCTTTTTAGTTCCTCTTCACTTTCTGCCATCAGGGTGGTGTCATCTGCATATCTGAGGTTATTGGTATTTCTCCCGGCAATCTTGATTCCAGTTTGTGTTTCTTCCAGTCCAGCGTTTCTCATGATGTACTCTGCATAGAAGTTAAATAAGCAGGGTGACAGTATACAGCCTAGATGTACTCCTTTTCCTATTTGGAACCAGTCTGTTGTTCCATGTCCAGTTTGAACTGTTGCCTCCTGACCTGCATACAGATTTTTCAAGAGGCGGGCAGGTGGTCTGGTATTCCCATCTCTCTCAGAATTGTCCACAGTTTATTGTGATCCACACAGTCAAAGGCTTTAGCATAGTCAATAAAGCAGAAATAGATGTTTTTCTGGAACTCTCTTGCTTTTTCGATGATCCAGCGGATGTTGGCAATTTGACCTTAGGAAGCATCATTATGAACAAAGCTAGTGGAGGTGAAAGAATCCCAGTTGAGCTATTTCAAATCCTAAAAGATAATGTTGTTTAAGTGCTGTACTCAATATGCCAGCAAATTTGGAAAACTCAGCAGTGGCCACAGGATGGGAAAAAGTCAGTTTTCATTCCAATCCCAGAGAAAGGCAATGCCAAAGAATGCTCAAACTACTGCACAATTGCACTCATCTCAAACGCTAGTGAAGTAATGCTCAAAATTGGTTGCTCAAAAGTGGTTCAACAGTACGTGAACCATGAACTTCCAGATGTTCAAGCTGGTTTTAGAAAAGGCAGAGGAACCAGAGATCAAATTGCCAACACCCACTGGGTCATCGAAAAAGCAAGAGAGTTCCAGAAAAACATCCACTTCTGCTTTATTGACTATCCAAATCCTTTGACTGTGTGTGTGGACCACAATAAATTGTGGAAAATTCTGAGAGAGATGGGAATACCAGACCACCTGATCTGCCTCTTGAGAAATCTGTATGCAGGTCAGGAAGCTACTGTTAGAACTGGACATGGAACAACAGACTGGTTCCAAATAGGAAAAGGAGTACGTCAAGGCTGTATATTGTCACCCTGCTTATTTAACTTATATGCAGAGTGCATCATGAGAAATGCTGGGCTGGATGAATCACAAGTTGGAATCAAGAATGCTGGGAAAAATATCAATAACCTCCGATATGCAGGTGACACCACCCTTATGGCAGCAAGCAAAGAAGAACTAAAGAGCCTCTTGATGAAAGTGAAAGAAGAGAGTGAAAAAGTTGGCTCAAAACTCAACATTCAGAAAATTAAGATCATGGCATCTGGTCCCATCACTTCATGGGTAATAGATGGGGAAACAGTGGAAACAGTGACAGATTTTATTTTTGGGGGCTCCAAAATCACTTCTGATGGTGACTTCAGCCATGAAATTAAAAGACGCTTGCTCCTTGGAAGAAAAGTTGTAACCAACTTTTTAAATAGCATATTAAAAGGCAGAGACATTACTTTGCAGTAAAAGTCCATAGAGTCCAAGCTAATGTTTTTCCAGTAGTCACGTATAGATGTGAGAGTTGGACTATAAAGAAAGCTGAGTGCCGAAGAATTGATGCTTTTGAACTATGGTGTTGGAGAAGACTCTTGAGAGTCCCTTGGACTGCAAGGAGATCCAATCAGTCCATCCTAAAGGAAATCAATCCTGAATGTTCATTGGCAGGACTGATGCTGAAACTGAAACTCCAATACTTTGGCCACCTGATTCGAAGAACTGACTCACTGGAAAAGACCCTGATGCCGGTAAAGATTGAAGGCAAGAGGAGAAGGGGATGACAGAGGATGAGATGGTTGTATGGGATCACCAATTCAATGAACATGAGTTTGGGTAAACTCCAGGAGTTGGTGATGGACAGGGAGGCCTGGTGTGCTGCAGTCCATGGGGTCGCAAGAGTGAGATACAATTGAGCGACTGAATTGAACTGAACTGAACTGAGGGGTATTGTAGGATATAGGGTCAGGATGCTGCAAAACCTTAAGGAAAGCACCCACTTCACTGTGAGGGTTAAACATCATTCTCTTGAAGATTCTTGTTTACCCGTTTATGTGCTGTCCTGGGGGGGCCCCAGGCAGAACTAGCTGCTTACTTCTCCATGCTCCAGTTGCTTTTTCTTCTTTTTCTTTTGAGAGCATTTACCAGGTTGGGTTGAGATTTTTCTTTTTAGAAGTTTCACTTCCCTGGCTGAGCTGAGAGCTTTCTCATGAGTACCAATGTGCCAGTTTTATCTCTGCATCCCTAGTGCCTGGCACAGAATCTGATGAACAGCAGAGCACATTACATGCCTATAGAAAGCAGGCAATTCCAGTTCTAGCGGTATTTCTCCATGAAATCTTTTGATCCTCTAAATAGTAATTTTTGCATCTGGTGAGAACTGAGCACTCCGAACACCTTCTGCCTTGTTGTTGTTGTTCAGTTGCCCAGTTGTGTTCAATTCTTTGTGACCCCATGGACTGCAGAATGCCAGACTTCCCTGTCCTTCACCATCTCCTGGAGCTTGCTCAAACTTGTGTCCACTGAGTTGGTGATGCCATCCAACCATCTCGTCCTCTGTCATACCCTTCTCCTCCTGCCTTCAGTCTTTCCCAGCATCAGGGCTTTAAATTGTAGTTATCTGTCAGCATTTTTTCATTTTAATTTACCTTCCCACTCCCTCATGCAGGGCCCCAGTCACATGATTGCTGAAACTGCATCTTGTTCATCTTTGAAATCTGAGCAGTGTCTGGCCTATGCATTCCATCATTTGTTTAAGATACAGTTGCTGAGCAAGGAGCAAGGGATATGACTCAAGCATTTGATGTACAATACAGTTCTTGCCTTTTTTACATAGGCCTATTCAGCAAACCACTTCCCCATTGCAAAATGAATTGGAGGGTGGGGCTGCCTTCAATGTTAAAATCAGTCAGGGTTACCAGAAGTCTTTTACCTACCTCTGACTAGAAAGCATTAATTCACAACTTACTTCAAATCCAGGCCTATCTCTTTTACCAAGAATGTCAGAATAAGAATCTGAATCATTATACATGTGCAAAAAACAATGCAAATTCTGAGCAGGACAAGGATTGTTGGAACTGATGGGAAGATAAAATCCAGAATAAATGATTGAATTATAGTTCCCATGGTCACAGAATTTTGAAAAAACTTTTCTGACCTCTGCAACTATTATGTTCTACTACTGCATATGGCTATCCAACATTAATTGCACTGGTTGGCATTACATTATATTAAACTTACACTGTAAATATATGACAGTTGAATAGAGGTTTTGCCAGAGTCTGGTACCAACTTGGTGAGTTTTTTATTCACTGAACAAATGTTTACTGAGCTTATATCATATACCAGCTCTATTTTAGAAATGGCTGATAGATAAACATGACAGACCCTGCCCTTGCTCTCATTTTTTTTTCTTTTTTGCTATTAAATAATCCATGTTGACTGTATTTATCCTGGTCACTAAACTTGCAGACTCGCTGTGGGGAATGGAGAGAATGTTTATATAGCATTCAGATGTTTTGATAGGCACTATGTACTATGTAAGAACTCTATGTGATTAGTCTCCAGCAGAATATTAATGTGTTAAAAATCAACCATGAAATTGCATTTCTAAGGTCCTTTTGCTTTTGACTTTAATATTTCTTAATAGTCAAGTCCACTGATTTTCATTTGATTATCGGTTTTTTAAATTAAACTTGTTTGCACCATTTAACAGAGAAATAGTGTTTTGATTCCTCTTGGAATATAAATGCTCCATTCTGAGTAAAGCTGGGATAGATTGGAGGCAGAAAGAGAAGGGGACGACAGAGGATGAGATGGCTGGATGGCATTACTGACTTGATGGACATGAGTCTGAGTGAACTCCGGGAGTTGGTGATGGACAGGGAGGCCTGGCGTGCTGCGATTCATGGGGTTGCAAAGAGTCGGACACGACTGAGCAACTGAACTGAACTGAGTAATGTTTTGTAGAGTTGTTTTTCTTTAATATTCATATTTCCTCCTCAATCTCACAGAATATTAGAACTAGGAGGAAATGTGAGTATCATCTAATCTAATGCTGGTTAAACATTTCCATTCTTTTCATAATATTTGAAAGTGCTTCTTTTCTGAAGAGTCAAGGTTCTGGAAAATTTTTGCCTGCCAAACTGTATTTCATTATTAATTACCAATATTTCATTTTTCTCACTTTCATTAAAGATGTTACTGCTAATCATAACTTTCAATTAGTATGAGGCAATTGGAATTATGGCAAGTGGCTATTGATTCTGGAGCCCAAATTACTGGTTTGAATCTTTGTTCCACCATTCACTAGCTGGGAAACCTTGAGCAAATTTCTTAACTCTCTGTGCCTCTGTTTCCTCATCTGTACATGAATGATGATGATAGTACGTACTTCATATCGAGTTGTGAAGATTCCTGCATTATTGCAGCCCAAACAAAGAAAAGCCCCCTTTATTGTCCTGTCAAATCAAAAGAGGCTTCTTTTAATATTAGATTTCTAATAAAATAAAATATTATAAATATTTTAGCTTGTGAATACTCATACTATACCTTTTTAGACTCCAGTGAGTTTCTAAGGAGTTTCTATTTGAGGATAAACTTCTCTTTGACGATGACAGACGTGAAACTTAGAGAAGTGAGGTTCTTGAGGACTCCCAGCTGGTCAGGGTTAGACCAGCACTAGAACCTGGAACTTTAAATTGGAGAATTGTGCATTTATCAGGCTAATTAGAAGCTTGTTCCTAAAGGTCACAGATCCTCCCACATCATGAGGTGTGGAATAGACATATGATGGGAATGTTAGAAGCACTTGCTATCAGGAATTCTGTGCCCACTGAAAGAAACCAAGTATTGGAAAGAATTCCAAGTATTGGAAAGAAACCAAGTGTTGGAAAGAAGACATCTATAAGGAATGTCTCCATGATTTGGAGATTCCAAATTATCATATATCACTGCAGAATACAACTTCCTCCAGAAAATGCATTATAGAATAACCGAGGAGTTGAAATAACTCCATAAAGACCTTAATAAAGTCTGCAAATATTTTCCAGGCAAGAATACTGGAGTGGGATGCCATTCCTTCTCTAAGGGATCTTCCTGACTGAAGGATCGAATCCATATCTCTTGCATCTCCTGCATTGGCAGGGTGATTCTTTACCACTGTGCCACCTGGGAAGACTCTATAAATACTAGACTTTTAAAATAGATTCTGTCACAGAAATAAAGTTGACACCATATGCTGATATCATTACTAAAACAAAGCAAACTATGAGCTTACCTGAATGTACAAAAATTCAGTAATCATGGTGGATGCCAGTGACCGCTGCTGCCTAGCAAAGGGCTGATGGATGTAGCATGATCAGAAGTGGCTACACTGCAGGATGAAGGCCCTACATAGAGCTCCCACACTGCCCTCAGCTTGACCTACTGGGTGCTAAGTGAGCTTCTCAGTCAGTCTCAACAGTTTCCCAGTCCTGTCTCAGCCTACATGACAACAATTACTTGTCATGAATTTTCTGGGAAGCTCCTGAGTAATTGAGATCTGGGAATGATAAACCCAAGAATGTCTAAGCACTATTCTCAGGGCTGGTTAATATTTGTATAAGCTTCTGAGGGGACTGTAAATGGATACACGCTTTGGGGAGGACAATTTAATATTTAATTATTATAAGTTTTTAAATTGTCCACTTTCTTTTATCAGTAAATCCACATCTATCAATCTATTATATGTATTAGAGACACATGGACAAAGAGATACTCAGAGCTACCTAGCAGTGTTATACAATGGCAAAACAGGAAGTAATCTCAATGGTCATCAACAGGAAACTGATTAAAAAATTATTGTGCATTTATACAATGAGAAAATACACAGCCATTACAAATGATACTCTAGGATAAAATTTATTGATATGGAAAATACTTAGGATATGAAAGTGAAAGTAGCCCAGTCGTGTCCGACTCTTTGTGACCCCATGGACTGTAGTTCATGGAATTCTCCAGGCCAGAATACTGGAATGGGTAGCCTCTCCCTTTTCCAGGGGACCTTCCCATAGCAGGGAGAACTCAGGTCTCCTGCATTGCAGGTGGATTCTTTACCAGCTGAGCCACAAGGGAAGTCCAAGAATACTGGAGTGGGTAGCTTATCCCTTCTCCAGCAGATCTTCCCAGGAATCAAACTGGGGTCTCCTGCATTGCAGGAGGATTCTTTACCAACTGAGCTATCAGGGAAACCCTATAACACGGAGTAAAAAAATAAGAATACAAATTTATACTATGTACATATGATCCCATTTATATAAAAAAAATTATGTCTTCATAAAGACGGAAGATTGAAATGAAATACACCAAAATATAAACAATATACATTTTAGAGGTGGATTATAACTAATTTTAATTTTTTTGTATATTGTATATTTTCTATAATAAGTATGTAGTACCTTTTTTTTTTTCATGCAGCCCCAGAGGGGCATGTAGTACCTTTTAAATCAACTATATTTATTAAATAGTACATGCCTTCATGACCCAGATAATCATGATGGTGTGATCACTAATCTAGAGCCAGACATCCTGGAATGTGAAGTCAAGTGGGCCTTAGAAAGCATCACTATGAACAGAGCTAGTGGAGGTGATAGAATTCCAGTTGAGCTATTTCAAATCCTGAAAGACGATGCTGTGAAACTGCTGCACTCAATATGCCAGCAAATTTAGAAAACGCAGCAGTGGCCACAGGACTGGAAAAGGTCAGTTTTCATTCCAACCCCAAAGAAAAGCAATGCCAAAGAATGCTCAAACTACCGCACAATTGCACTCATCTCACACGCTAGTAAAGTAATGCTCAAAATTCTCCAAGCGAGACTTCAGCAATATGTGAACTGTGAACTTCCAGATGTTCAAGCTGGTTTTAGAAAAGGCAGAGGAACCAGAGATCAAATTGCCAACATCCGCTGGATCATCGAAAAAGCAAGAGAGTTCCAGAAAAATATCTATTTCTGCTTTATTGACTATGCCAAAGCCTTTGACTATGTGGATCACTATGTGGACAATTCTGAGAGAGATGGGAATACCAGACCACCTGACCTGTCTCTTGAGAAATCTGTATGCAGGTCAGGAAGCAACAGTTCAAACTGGACACGGAACACCAGACTGGTTCCAAATAGGAAAAGGAGTACATCAAGGCTGTATATTGTCACCCTGCTTATTTAACTTATATGCAGAGTACATCATGAGAAATGCTGGACTGGAAGAAACACAAGCTGGAATCAAGAATGCTGGGAGAAATATCAATAACCTCAGATATGCAGATGACATCACCCTGATGGCAGAAAGTGAAGAGGAGATAAAAAGCCTCTTGATGAAAATGAAAGAGGAGAGTGAAAAAGTTGGCTTAAAGCTCAACATTCAGAAAACTAAGATCATGGCATCCAGTCCCATCACTTCATGGCAAATAGATGGGGAAACAGTGTCAGACTTTATTTTTTTGGGCTCCAAAATCACTGCAGATGGTGACTGCAGCCATGAACTTAAAAGACGCTTACTCCTTGGAAGGAAAGTTATGACCAACCTAGATAGTATATTCAAAAGCAGAGACATTATTTTGCCAACTAAGGTCCGTCTAGTCAAGGCTATGGTTTTTCCTGTGGTCATGTATGGATGTGAGAGTTGGACTGTGAAGAAGGCAGAGTGCTGAAGAATTGATGCTTTTGAACTGTGGTGTTGGAGAAGACTCTTGAGAGTCCCTTGGACTGCAAGGAGATCCAACCAGTCCATTCTGAAGGAGATCAGCCCTGGGATTTTTTTGGAAGGAATGATGCTGAAGCTGAAACTCCAGTACTTTGGCCATCTCATGCAAAGAGTTGACTCATTGGAAAAGACTGATGCTGGGAGGGATTGGGGGCAGGAGGAGAAGGGGATGACCAAGGATGAGATGGCTGGATGGCATCACTGACTCGATGGATGTGAGTCTGAGTGAACTCCGGGAGTTGGTGATGGACAGGGAGGCCTGGCGTGCTGCAATTCATGGGGTCGCAAAGAGTTGGACATGACTGAGCGACTGAACTGAACTGAACTGATGTCTACAAAATTAAATATGGAATGGAAAGAAATCCAGACACTTAGTTCCTCTTTGCAGAAAACAACAATATCAACAGTTTCTCCTGTATTATTCCAGAGATTCTACAGTGTAGGAGTTGTGTGTAGTGTATGTGTATGTGTGTGTCTTCACATTCATTCATTCACAAATGGAAGAATACTACAAAAACTGTCTTATACTTCACTTCTTTTACATAGTGATACAGTTTAGAGGTCATTCCAAACTAGTAAATATACATCTGTCCAATTCTTTTGTTTTTTTAAACTGGTTGTGGTGCATGGCTTGTAGGATTTTAGTTTTCCAGTCAGGGCAGAACCCAGGCCCTGGCAGTGAAAGCACGAGTCCTCACTACCATGCTGCCAGGAAACTACCCAGTTCTTTTTAATAGCTGCAAAATATTCCCTAGAATGAACAGAACATAATTGGTTTAATCGATTCTCCATTTATGGGCAGTTAGTTGTTTATTATCTTTCACTATTATGAACAATGGTACTATGAACAGCCTTATCTATGTGTCTTTAAGCACAGGTACAGGTTATCAGTTCAGTTCAGTCGCTCAGTCATGTCCAACTCTTTGCGACTCCATGGACTGCAGCAGGCCAGGCCTCTCTGTCCATCACCAACTCCCGGAGTTCATGCAAACTAATGTCCATCGAGTCGGTGAGGCCATCTAACCATCTCATCCTCTGTCATCCCCTTCTCCTCCTGCCTTCAATCTTTCCCAGCATCAGGGTCTCTTCAAATGAGGCAGCTCTTTGCATCAGGTGCCCAAAGTGTTGGAGTTTCAGCTTTAGTTTACATCTGTCACCATTCAGTTGATCTCCTTTACCCAGTGAATATTCAGGACTGATTTCCTTTAGGATGAACTGGTTGGATCGCCTTGCAGTCCAAGGGACTCTCAAGAGTCCTCTCCAACACCACAGTTCAAAAGCATCAATTCTTCGGTGCTCAGCTTTCTTTATACTACAACACTTACATCCATACATGACTACTGGAAAAACCATAGCCTTGACTAGATGGACCTTTGTTGACAAAGTAATGTCTCTGCTTTTTAACATGCTGTCTAGGTTGGTGATAACTTTCCTTCCAAGGAGTAAGCGTCTTTTAATTTCATGGCTGCAGTCACCACCTGCAGTGATTTTGCTGCTGCTGCTAAGTCGCTTCAGTCGTGTCCGACCCTGTGTGACCCCATAGATGGCAGCCCACCAGGCTCCCCCGTCCCTGGGATTCTCCAGGCAAGATCAGTGGAGTGGGTTGCCATTTCCTTCTCCAATGCATGAAAGCAAAAAGTGAAAGTGAAGTCACTCTTCGTGACCCCATGGACTGCAGCCTTCCAGGCTCCTCCGCCCATGGGATTTTTCAGGCAAGAGTACTGGAGTGGGGTGCCATTGCTTTCTCCATGCAGTGATTTTGGAGCCCCCCAAAATAAAGTCAGCCACTGTTTCCATTGTTTCCCCATCTATTTGCCATGAAGTGATGGGACCGGATGCCATGATCTTAGTTTTCTGAATGTTGAGCTTTAAGCCAACTTTTTCACTCTCCTCTTTTACTTTCATCAAGAGGCTCTTTAGATCTTCACTTTCTGCCATCAGGGTGGTGTCATCTGCATATCTGAGGTTATTGATATTTCTCCCGACAATCTTGATTCCAGCTTGTGCTTCATCCAGCCCAGTGTTTCTCATGGTGTACTCTGCATATAAGTTAAATAAGCATGGTGACAATATACAGCCTTGACGTACTCCTTTTCCTATTTGGAACCAGTCTGTTGTTCCATGTCCAGTTCTAATTGTTGCTTCTACAGGTATATCTACAGTGAATTTCTTGATATAGAATCATTGAGTCAAAGGCTTATACACAGGAAAAATACATACTCAAATTTTGAACATTTATTTAGTGATCATTGCACATGATCCAGAAACACAAGTTTTGAAAAATCTAAATAACCCTAAATATTTCTCACTTAAAAATACGATTATTTTATTTATCATGATGTATATCCCCACTATATAATACACAGCATTTGTTGCTGTTTATTGCAGAGGCAGTGTCCATATTAGCAGTGGGCATGCACAATAGTTGGGGGATAGCCAGGCATTAACAGGATATCAACACAACTATACCAACTCAACCTCTCTATGCACAAAAAAGTTAATTTATAAATATACTCGTGTTTCCTAGCTACTGATTCTAAAATTCCTTACTCCTTATCTAATATACATATATGTTGAGAAAGGTAAGCAAACAAATTCATTGTTTCCTCTAAATAATAAAAATAGGCACAGTATTATCCTTTAATAAAATGTGCTTACTTCCTTTAAAAAATGTACTTAACACACAGCAAAATAAATAAAATAAGTTTAGCAAGAAAACTGTTAAATTCGGTTCAATTTTTGGCCAAGAACTAAATAATACTTTCTTTGTTCTCAAGTATGTATTTTCCTGAATTGGACTTTGTTATTGAATTGTGATTGGCGATTGTGCTTAAATTTTGACAACTGTCATTGTTTTTTAAAATTTTATATTATATGAGATAACTTTGGTTTATAACATTATATATTTCATGTTAGAACCTTCTATTTCTACTTCTGTGTATACTACAATGTGAAAAGTGAAATAAAGTGTTAGTCGCTCAGTTGTGTCTGACTCTTTGTGGCCCCATGGACATGCCAGGCTCCTCTGTCCATGGAATTCTCCAGGGAAGAATACTGGAGTGGGTAGCCATTCCCTTCTCCAGGGGATCTCCCCAACCCAGGGATCAAACCTCAGTATCCTGTATTGCAGGCAGATTCTTTACCGTCTGAGCCACCAGGGAAGCCCACTACAATATGCTCACCAACCAAAAAATTTAGTTTACATTTATCACCGTTCATTCGATTTCCTTTACCCATTCCCCATCCCCACAGACCTTCCCCTCTGGTAACCTCTATTCTGCTGTTTATATCTGTGTGTTTTTGTTTCCTTTGGTTTGTTCATTTATCTTGGATTCATTTGTTTTTTATATTCCACATATGGGTGAAATCATATGGTATTTGTCTTTCTCTGAGTTACCTCACTTATTATTAGTATTTTTTAAATTTGTTTATTTTAATTGGAGGCTAATTACTTTACAATACTGTAGTGGTTTTTGCCATACATTGGCATGAATCCACCACAGGTGTACATGTGTTCCCCATCCCGAATCCCCGTCCCTCCTCCCTCCGCATCCCATCGCTCAGGGTCATCCCAGTGCACCAGCCCTGAGCACCCTGTCTGATGCATCAAACCTGGACTGGCGATCTATTTCACATATGATAATATACATGATTCAATGCTATTCTCTCAAATCATCGTACCCTCACCTTCTCCCAGAGAAGAATCCAAAAGTCTATTCTTTACATCTGTGTCTCTTTTGCTGTCCCGCATATAGGGTCATTGTTACCATCTTTCTAAATTCCATATATATGTGTTAGTATACTGTATTGGTATTTTTCTTTCTGCCTTACTTCACTCTGTATAATAGGCTCCAGTTTCATCCACCTCATTAGAACTGATTCAAATGCATTCTTTTTAAAAGCTGAGTAATATTCCACTGTGTATATGTACCACAGCTTTCTTATCCATTCATCTCCCAATAGACATCTAGGTTGCCTCTGTGTCCTGGCTATTCTAAACAGTGCTGTGATGAACATTGGGGTACACATGTCTCTTTCAATTCTGGTTTCCTCGGTGTGTATGCCCAGCAGTGGGATTGCTGGGTCATAAGGCAGTTCTATTTGCAATTTTTTAAGGAATCTCCACACTGTTCTCCATAGTGGCTGTACTAGTTTGCATTCCCACCAACAGTGTAAGAGAGTTCCCTTTTCTCTGCACCCTCTCCAGCATTTGTTTGTAGATTTTTTGATAGCAGCTATTCTAATTGGTGTGAGATGATAACCTCATTGTGGTTTTGATTTGCATTTCTTTGATAATGAGTGTGTTTGTTACCCATCAGTATGTTTTATTTGGAGAATTGTCTATTTAGTTCTTTGGCCCATTTTGGATTGGGTAGTTTATTTTTCTGGAATTTAGCTGCAAGAGCTGCTTGTATATTTTTGAGATTAATTCTTTGTCAATTGCTTCACTTGCTATTATTTTCTCCCATTCTGAAGGCTCTCATTTCACCTTGCTTATAGTTTCCTTCATTGTGCAAAAGCTTTTAAGTTTAATTAGGTCCTATTTGTTTATTTTTGCTTTTATTTCCATTACTCTGGGAGGTGGGTCATAGAGGATCCTGCTGTGATTTATGTCGGAGAGTGTTTTGCCTATGTTTTCCTCTAGGAGTTTTATAGTTTCTGGTCTTACATTTAGATCTTTAATCCATTTTGAGTTTATTTTTGTGTGTGGTGTTAGAAAGTGTTCTAGTTTCATTCTTTTACAAGTGGTAGACCAGTTTTTCTCAGCGCCACTTGTTAAAGAGTTTGTCTTTTCTCCATTGTATATTCTCGCCTCCTTTGTCAAAGATAAGGTGTCTATAGGTGATGGATTTATCTCTGGGCTTTCTATTTTGTTCCATTGATCTATTTGTCTGTCTTTGTTCCATTGATCTATTTGTCTGTCTTTGTTCCAATACCATACTGTCTTGATGACTGTAGCTTTGTAGTATAGCCTGAAGTCAGGCAGGTTGATTTCTCCAGTTCCATTCTTCTTTCTCAAGATTGCTTCGGCTATTCAAGGTTTTTTTGTATTTCCATACAAATTGTGAAATTATTTGTTCTAGTTCTCTGAAGAATACCATTGGTAATTTGATAGGGATTGCATTGAATCTATAGAATGCTTTGGGTAGTATACTCATTTTCACTATATTGATTCTTCTGATCCATGAACATGGTATATTTCTCCATCTATTTGTGTCACTGATTTTTTTCATCAGTGTTTTATAGTTTTTTATATATAGTTCTTTTGTTTCTTTAGGTAGATTTATTCCTAAGTATTTTATTCTTTTCATTGCAATGGTGAATGAAATTGTTTCCTTAATTTTTCTTTCTGTTCTCTCATTGTTAGTGTATTGTAATGCAAGGGATTTCTGTGTGTTAATTTTATATCCTGCAACTTTACTATGTTCATTGATTAGCTCTAGCAAATTTTCTGGTGGAGTCTTTAAGGTTTTCTATGTAGAGGATTATGTCATCTGCAAACAAGTGAGAGTTTTACTTCTTCTTTTCCAATCTGGATTCCTTTTATTTCTTTTTCTTCTTTGATTGCTGTGGCTAAAACTTCCAAAACTATGTTGAATAGTAGTGGTGAGAGTGGGCACCCTTGTCTTGTTCCTGACTTTAGGGGAAATGCTTTCAATTTTTCACCATTGAAGATAATGTTTGCTGTAGGTTTATCATATATGGCTTTTATTATGTTGAGGTATGGTCCTTTTCTGCCTGATTTCTGGAGGGTTTTTTTTATCATAAATGGATGTTGAATTTTGTCAAAGGCTTTCTCTGATCTATTGAGATAATCATATGGTTTTTATCTTTCAATTTGTTAATGTGGTGTATCACATTGATTGACTTGTGAATATTGAAGAATCCTTGCATCCCTGAGATAAAGCCCACTTGGTTATGATGTATGATCTTTTTAATATGTTGTTGGTTTCTGTTTGCTAGAATTTTGTTAAGGATTTTTGTATCTATGTTCATCAGTGATATTGGCCTGTAGTTTTCTTTTTTTGTGGCATCTTTGTCTGGTTTTGGTCTTAGGGTGATGGTGGCCTCATAGAATGAGTTTGGACGTTTACCATCCTCTTCAATTTTCTGGAAGAGTTTGAGTAGGATAGGTGTTAGCTCTTCTCTAAATTTTTGGTAGAATTCAGTTGTGAAGCCATCTGGTTCTGGGCTTTTGTTTGTTGGAAGATTTCTGATTACAGTTTTGATTTTTGTGCTTGTGATGGGTCTGTTAAGATTTTCTGTTTCTTCCTGGTTCAGTTTTGGGAAGTTATACTTTTCTAAGAATTTGTCCATTTCTTCCAAGTTTTCCATTTCATTGGCATATAGTTGCTGATAGTAGTCTCTTATGATCCTTTGTATTTCTGTGGAGTTACCTCACTTAGCATAATGCTTTCAAGGTCCATCCATGTTGTTACAGATGGCAAGATTTCATCTCTTTTTATGACTTGGTAGTATTCTGTTGTACATATATATCACATCTTTTTTATCCATTTATCTGTTGATGGGCTCTTAGGTTGTTTCCATTTCTTCATTTTTGTAAATGATGCTGTGAGGAATGTAAGGGTGCATATATCTTTTCAAATTTGTGTTTCTGTATTCTTTGGATAAATACTGAGAAGTGGGTAGTTCTAGTCTTAATTTTTTGAGGCATCTCCATACTGTTTTTCATAGTGGGTGCACATTTCACATTTTTAGCAATAGCATATGAGGGTTCCCTTTTCTCCACATCCACACCAACAGTTATTTCTTGCCTTTTTGTTAAGAGCCATTCTGACAGGTGTGAGGTGATATCTCATTGTGGTTTCATTTGCTTTTCCCTAATAATTAGTGACGTTGAATTCCTTTACCTGTGTCTCTTGGCAATCTGTATGTTGTCTTTGGAAAAATGTCTATTCAGCTCTGATCCACATGTCATTTTTTTACAGATTTCCTTATTCTGAGTTTTCTGAGATATTGGCTTCTAGTTTCAAAACACTCCCTGTTTTGGCAGCAGGTAGCATAACTCCAAACATATACCAGAGGTAACTGATAATTAGGAAGGAACCTAAAGAAAGACTAATCCCAACCTCTAAGTTTGTAAGTTCAGAAACTGATGCTCAGAGAAAGGAAATGACTTAGCTAAGGCTGCATGTTGTGTTAGAAGTAGAAACAGGGTTGGACTCTAGTCACCTGTTTCACCTTCTTGAAATGACTGACTGCTGGTTCTCACAGATTTACATTGAGCCACTGAAATGGGTATAGCTTGGATTAAAACTTCTTGTTTCTTTTTTATAGCATTGACAATTTTTATTCCCAGTGACAATTAACTCTGGGGGGAAAAAACAACTTTGGGAATTAAAATTTTTTGTGTACTTTCTACAGTGTATTCAAGTGTGAAGTGGGACAAAGAGCAGAACAGGTTAGATTTGGATGCTATATGGGGAAATTCCTTGACACTTGAGCATTTTGGATTATTTAGGAAATGCCTCAGAGACTTGGCTTTCCTCTGTATTGTTGTTCTTGGTATTGCCATGAGGCCAGGGAAAGAAATGGGGCTCACAGTAATTATTTACAACAACTTTCCAGGGGGACCAGATTTTATCCTTGGTGAACAAATTTTAAGATCCCAGTCCTTCTGCCTCTTCACCCTAAGGAGGCTGGACTCTGACAGGTTACCCTCTCTCAAGGGAACAGTGGAAGTCTCAAGGCGAGACAGCGACACAGAAGGGTAATTACAGTCTTTAGACAGAATAGGGTTATGCTTAATTAACAGAGTTGCTTGGTTCCCAAGGGTTCAACACTTGCACAACTTTTTCTACAGATTAAAAGGAAGAAAGCAGACATTTCTAAGTCTAGGAGGATGTTCGGAAGTCTTTCTTGGGCCTATAATTTTAAGAGGGCTGTGTGGTTAAATGCAAATGAATGAGCTCAGCCCTGTTGAACTCTGACCTTCCAGGAAGCAGAAGGAAACTATTTCGTAGACAAGGAAACAGGCATGGAGGGGAGGTGACTAGCCAAGGCCACAGAACTGGTAAGCAAGTCAAGCCTGAGCCATAAAATCTTAGCGGCTACTTTTGCTTCCACAATGACCAAGATGCATTTCCTGGTGTTTTCTTTCTTAACACCTAGATAATCAAAGAAAGCATCCAGTATAGTCACAGTAGGATTCTGCCTGTTTTTGTTTTAGTTTTATTGTTTTTTTGCCAAAAGGTATAAATCCATTTTGTTTTTCCATATCTGAGGCAAAATGGACTCCATCTTTCATTCCTCTGCCAAAGGCTACCTCCTGGTAAATGTCTCATTCCCCCCTGTGCTAGGTTTCTCCCCTTTTAAACCTTCAGATCATTCTGTGTTTACAAACTCTATATTTATATTAGGTCTGCTCCAGATTTTCAGGGTCTGGCATCCAGTAAAGGCTCAATAAATGCTGGCTGTAATGAATTCAGGCTGCCCTGAGCAAAGCAGTGGCACAGTGAGCACTGTGAGACAGCAGAGTTCTCATGGATCCCATGATGCTCCTTCCTCTTGCAGCCGCTGGATCCAAGTGACATATCCATAGCCCCATATGGGAGAGGTAGATAGGCCCTAGGCTCAGGCACAGGAGGCACTTGCTTAGCTCCTCTACTGTTAATGGGCAGGACAACTCTGCTCCTCCATGCTCTAAGCTGCCTGGAAATCTTCCAGCCTATAATCCTTCTTAGATTTCAAGTGTACAGCTTTCAGTTCCTCTTCCCTTTAGAGGGCTAGGCTTGGCTTTGGGGACAACATGCCCCATATTCTCTCTGAATAAAATAAAATTAATAGCCTTTGCCCAATATCACTTGCCACTTATCAATTCCTCCTTTTAAATATATATATTATTACATTTTCTTGCTATTTTTAAAATTGGGCTTCCCTGGTAGCTCAGACAGAAAAGAATCTGCTTGCAATGTGGGAGACCTGGGTTTGATCCCTAGGTTGGGAAGATCCCTTGGAGGATGGCACGGCAACCCACTCCAATATTCTTGCCTGGAAAATCCCCATGGACAGAGGAACCTGGCAGGCTATAGTCCATGGAGTCACAAAGAGTTGGACATGACTGAGCAACTAAGCACACACATCTTTAAAATTACCCTGTGGAATCATTTTGCACCCATTTTACATATGGGAAAGTCAAGGATTGCTGAGGTAAACTAATGTGCTGAAATAAGCACCCTAGTAAGAACATGGACTCAAACCTGGAACACTTGACTTCAAATCTCATGTTTTCCTCACTTGGGAAGAGGGACCGTATCTCATGCACTTTGTAATCTATGTAGTGCTTCATAAAAACGCCTATCCCTTACTGAATAGAATGAAAGTCCTTTCCTATTGATAGAAGCCAGCTGCACAAATCATACCTAAGAAGCACCGTGAGTTGTGGACCAGGGCTTGACTATATCCATTTTCTGTATATCTACTGCTAACCTTCTGGGGCCAGTAAACCTTTCACCAATGGTTCAAAAAGAAGAATTTCAAATTCTAACAGGTCTATAAACCTTATCTGTGAGCTTGAGGCTGGGAAACTGTTTTCCTAAAATATTTGCACCTCACATTGAAATTCTTCCACTCCTTATACTTTGATTTATTCTTCTTTCTTTATTGACTCATTTGGTAAATATTTATTGTTTACTATGTGCCAAGTACAACTCAAGGCACTTCATCGCGTCTCATCCTTCACCTTCATTCATTCATTCCTCTCTTAAGTCACTTGTTAATGGTGTAAAAGGCACAGGTTTTCATTTGTTGTACATTTTATTGAACTACCTCTGGGATAATTAGGGAAGAAAGAAATTTAGCAGCAGTTTTCCCAACCAGCCCCAAGTACCTGCCCCACTGGGTGAGGAGGGGACAATCAGGGTCAAATGCATACAGCAGTAAGAAAAGTTGAGTTTCAGCCATGACTTTTACAGATTGTGTGGTGTCAGGAAACCATTTACCCTCTCAAGAGTCTCCTGTGCAAAATGGGGATTACTGTGTAGATCTGTGGAGGATCATATGGGAATTTAAGTAAAAGTGTCTATTCTAGCAAAGGGCTCACTGTGGCCAAAGTTCTCAGCACATGAGCTGATGATGTCAGTCCCCAAGCAGCTTTCTTCCTGCCAATACCACCAGGCAGGCAGTTCAGAGGCATCTTGACAACATCGGGCAGCACATGATCTCCCCTAGTCACCTCGGGGAGGCTGCAATGCAGGGTTACGTTAGGGCAAAACACAGTCCAATCACAGCCTTTGTCTTTATCAGCCTGAGCAGCAGCACAGTCTCGGAGCACAAGGCGGTGACATTCCAATTCCCTGACTGAACACTTAAGGAAGGGGGTTCTTGGAAAGAGATGAGGGTGGGAGGGGGCTGACTGGCAGATCTGCAGCCTTTTCTGTTCCCCTTGCACTTCCCTTTCAGCAGTTGCCTGTTTCCCAGGCCTCTTCTGGAGAGGAGCTGAGCTGCTATCATTTTTCTGATTCTGAAGCAGGTGGGGGTAGGAGGAGTGTGATTTGCTTCCATGTTCTTCCCTGGGAGATGCACTTTTGGGCTCACAGGAAATACAATGGTTTCCACATGCATGGAGGTTGGCCAATTCCCAGATGTCTAGGACTCAGAATGGAATTTTCAGGAAAGCAAGGCATTCCTGCCCTTTGAATCTTCCATCCTGTTTTCCACCTGTGTGTACAGCAGTGTGGGTACTCAGGCTCAGTATGTGTGCTGAATGAAAGCAAGAGTTCTCATCTGGGAAGAGTCACAGGAAAACAGTCCCTTCACCTACTGCCAGACACTATTGCAATTTCCCTCTGGTCTAGTCTGGGGTTGAAAATGTGTTCAGTCAGTTATAAACTCACCCAGTAAACACCATTTTCAACAAACCATGAACAGTGCACTCTGTCCTTGCCCTGGATGAGCTGCTGCTGCTGCAGCTGCTGCTGTGTCGCTTCAGTCATGTCCAACTCTGTGCAACCCCATGGACAGCAGCCCATCAGGCTCCTCTTTCCACGGGATTCTCTAGGCAAGAATACTGGAGTGGGTTGCCATGTCCTTCTTCCACTGGATGAGCTAACAAGACATATCTCCTAGAAGGGGTGGGAGGGTCACTTTATACTTCTGTAATGGAAACAATCAGTGGAAACCTCCAATGATGAAAACATCTTTGTCTTCCTCATGCATTGTCAGCTCATCCCATAAAGCTTGAAGCTCTCACATAGGTCTTTGGGACAGTGGGTGGGGGAACCTGACCTTGAGGTTTTTATCCCTCTGAAATGGGACACACGATCTCAACTCTCCTAGTTTCTGTGTAATCACAGGAAAAAAAAAATTGTCAGTTTCCCCATATGCAAAAGGGAAAGAGTATTAGTTTCATACTTTTCAGGTAAGGATGGAACCAGGAGGGTGCCTTGTAAAATGCTCTAACACATTGGTTATTAGCACTATGGCCAAAAAAACCTCAGTGCAAACCAGTGACCATTTGTGGAAACTACCCTTTATTGATTGGATGTCCTTGAGCAAATTACAAGAACTTGCTGCACCTCAGTTTCCTCTTTCGTAAATTGGAAGCTACCTTGTCTGTTGGAATGCAAGACTGAAAATAACGCCCAGCACGGTGTCCACCACATGCATGGCGCTCAGGCGGTGGTTTTCTCCCCTGCACCATGCCTGGAACTCATTTCCCCATGCAAGACTGAGTGACTAGTATTTTCCAAATCTGCTCGATGCCCGGCCGTCCAACTGCCTCTTGCGCCGCTCCCTGCCACACCCGCAGCTCCATGACGTGCAGACTTGGAGAAATCTGCGACGGAAGGAAGCAACTACCAGGCCCGCGCCCGCCCGCCTGCCGGCACACGCGCGCCGGGGCAGCCGCCGGGAGCAGCGTCTGCTAGTTACCTTTCACCTAGTTCAGCCGGCTAGGCGCGCTGGGTAACTCGAGGGCAAACGCGAAACCCAGTGCGCCTGCGCACAACTAGCTCCCAGTCGCAGTTGGGTGGCCAGAGCGTTTATTTTCTGTTGGTTTCCGTTCCCTTTTGAAATGAAGGGTATGGGCTTTGCAGATGTGCGCTAATATCTGTAAGGGGCTAGGCACAATCTCAGACTAGGGAGGGGGATGGTGGCGACCGAGGCCCCCTGAGCCGTCACCCTCGTGCATCTCCCTGCCTCGGCGGACTCCTCTTAATTTCTCATCCACCTCCTATCAGATATCTTCACGTTCCACCTTCTACATCTGGCCCCGATTCAGCTCTGTCCTCTCAGTTCATCGTTTTCCTCAAAACGCGGTTACGAAAGGAGTCCTGGGCTTCTGAATGGAGCACACGCCTGCGGAAAAGCCACATAGGCACAAAGTTAATGTTCCCAGTTCTGTCAGGGAGGGGCCCGAACCTAACAACAGGTTTGAAGTGAAAAGGAACACATTCTTTTTTTTTTTTTCCCACTTCTCAAATGGCTATGTTGAAGACGGCCGAGACCGCCGCGAGTCTCGGGGTTACTACCGGGCACCGGGCGGGGCGTGCGCGGCGCTGGGGGAGGGAAAGACTTCCAGCTCAGAAACCGCAGTCGCAGAAATGTTTTTAATCATCTAAAGAGGTTTTCAGTTCCCAGTCACACAATCTCGTCGACGGTTTTCAGGGGTCCTTGTTGTCTCTTCTGCTCCAGGGATCCTCCCTCTCTGACATCCCACCGACTTAGGAGCAGGGAACATGATCTAGGATATAAAACAAGAATCAGATGTGTGCAAAACAAAAAACAAAAAAACCCACAACGTTTCTTTTCTTCCTGTGATCTGATCCCCTTGCTTCCTTCCTCTGGTTGCTGTAGTTTGGTACAACCCCCAAAGAGTGAAGGCCAACCAGGGTTTGTCCAGGCTCTCCCACCGACCGGAGTGATTTAAAATAAGCCCATTTCTCTCTCCAGGATGGGTATCTTCTCATGTAAGATGTAAGGGTTAGCCCTCATGGTCCCCCTGGCCCTGCAACATTAAAGTTTAGGTGAGGAGTCCTAAGATTTTCAATTCCCTAATGTCATGTCTCGTCCATTTCAGATAGTATCAGCAGGGAATGCTGTTTAAGAGAATTACCATCAGAGTTACAAGGTTGTTCCATGACTGGACATTTTGAGGTTTTCTAGGTTTCTTGAAAGGTTGTGCAACTCTCTCAAGACAGGACATTTAAGGTTAAGTACTTAGATCATTTCCTCTATGTACTAATAGACATGAGAGCACCTCCCCCTAATTATCTTTCTTTGACTCTGCCTTTGCCTCCAGCACCGTGTATAATGCAGCCAGTTTATTCTCTTACTGAATGAAAGAAAATTTGTGACTAGCAGGGATAAGGGTCTTCTGTGTGTGTGTGTGTGTGCTCAGTTGTGTCTGACTCTTGGTGACCCCATGGACTGTAACCTGCCAGGCTTCTCTGTCCTTTGAATTTTTCAGGAAAGAATACTGGACTGGGTTGCCATTTCCTCCTCTAGGCAATCATCCCAAGCCAAGTACCAAACCAGTGTCTCCTGCATCGACAGGCAGATTCTTTACCACTGTGCCACGTGGGAAGCCCCAGAGAGGTCTTTTGCTTTCATTTTAATGTGAATAGATTTTTAAAACTCATGAGCAGATAAATGTATCACATGAAAAAAAGTGAAGGCAGAACACAGAGAAACCATTAAAACAGTGTTAATCTGATAAACCCTAAATGAGTCTATACATTTTAACAGAGATTAGTATAAAGTCCAACACTCAGTTTATTATTTTTTATTTTTCATATAAATTTATTTATTTTAATTGGAGGTTAATTACTTTACAGTATTGTATTGGTTTTGCCACACATCAACATGAATCTGCCACAGGTATACACGTGTTCCCCATCCTGAACCCCCTTCCTTCCTCCCTCCCCGTACCATCCCTCTGGGTCATCTCAGCAGCACTCAGTTTAAAAAAAAGTTACTGACATACTTTATGTGGAGGATGGAAATAAAGTACCAATAAGTATATAGCTCCTTTATATCTCTACCTTATGTAATCCCTATAAAAATACTGTGCATTAAATGGGTACAAAGTAATGGTTTCCATTTTGCAAAGGAAGAAATAGGCTAAGAGAGGTTGAACATCTGGCCCAAGGTCACACAATTAGCATGTGATAAAATGAAATCTGGGGTTCCTAAGACCAGGCCTTCTGCTTTAGGAGTGCGTGTGTGTGTTTATACATGTGTATTCAGGCACACATGGAGGTGGCAGTGTGAAGTGCTGAGAACAGATTTGATTGGAGATAGACAAGAGGAGTGGCATTTATAATAATAATTATTATAGCTGATATTTATTGAACTTTGCAATGTTCCAGGGAGTGCATTAGCACCTTTCATGCATGAATTCATTAATTCTTTTAACAGCCTTATAAGGTGCATAATATTATTGTCTCTTTTTGAGCAACCAAGGAAACTGGGACCTAAAAAAGAGAGTTGCCCAAGTTCTCACAGGAAGTGGTGAAGCAAGGATTCACCCTGGGACTGATTCCAAAGCTCAAGGAGGCCCTTTGTTCTATGGTTCTCTCTTGGCTGAAAACTCAGGATGAACCAGCAATGAATGTGGATTCAAGGAGCCAAAGGGACCCCAGGTGGTGTGACTAGAAATCCAGGGTAAAGAATGAAGTGAAGGGTCCTTCTCTCCTGTGTGGTGGTCATAGGTTACCTGAAAGGCTGAGCTCAGATCTGGGCACCATCTATGAAGACATGGACACTTACCATAAGACGACAGTCAGGAGCTTAGGGTTTATCCAAGATGAAGGAGGAGCTGCATTTGGCTCCTCTGACCTTGGCCACCACCTTGGTACATTCTACATTCCCAAGGCCAGGTGCAATATATGAGGCAATGTGGTGCAGTGACAACTGCAAGGGATTCTGAGTTAAACTCACATAGTTCTGACTCTGTTTATCCCTTCCCAGCTAGATCATTTTTAGTATATTCCTTAGCTTCTCTGAGCCTCAGTTTCCCCAGTTATAAAGTGAGGAGAAGCAGACCTTCCTTGTAGCCTTGCTAAGAGAATTTACTGAGATAATGTGTGCTTAGCAACCATCCTCTCGCTGGCTTCCACCTCCGTACAAATGCAGAGCAAGGATGAGTTTAATCTTTGGCCAGTAACTTAATGAAGTCCTTATAAAGGATGATTTCCCATCTTCAGCAAGGTATTTATGTGACTTGAGGTGGTGGTCTTTGAGGGTTTAGCCAGGTTTTTTTTTTTTTTAGTAGTGGACTGGAAAGAACGTAATAGATTTGTCTGTGTAATGGAACAAGAAGAAACTGGAGTCTCAGGCAATCTGAAGGGAGGGACTGAGGAGGATAGTATGGAAAGGGAAGAGAGAGGAGGATTAAGGATGCTGAGAGAAGGCTGAATCCTAATATATGGGTGTGGTCAAAGGCCGTTTAAAGAATAGGGATGACTGATATTAAATTTAAAATTGATTGGGTGTTGTAACATAACCTTCCCTTTCCCTGAAGTTTCAGTAAAGTTTGCTACATATGAGAATACTTTGATAAATTTTGTGAGGATATTAAATTGAGTTAAACATTTAAACTTATATGCAGACTACATCATGAGAAATGCCGGACTTGATGAAGCACAAGCAGGAATCAAGATTGCCAGGAGAAATATCAATAACCTCAGATATGCAGATGACACCACCCTTATGGCAGGAAGCAAAGAACTAAAGAGCCTCTTGATGAAAGTGAAAGAGGAGAGTTAAACAGTTGGCTCAAAATTCCACATTCAGAAAACTAAGATCATGGCATCTGGTCCCATCACTTCATGGCAAATAGATGGGGAAACAGTGACAGACTTTATTTTTGTGGGCTCCAAAATCACTGCAGATGGTGACTGCAGCCATGAAATTAAAAGACGCTTACTCCTAGGAAGGAAAGTTATGACCAATCTAGAGAGCATATTAGAAAGCAGAGACATTACTTTGCCAAGAAAGGTTTGTCTAGTCAAAACTATGGTTTTTCCAGTAGTCATATATGGATGTGAGAGTTGGACTGTGAAGAAAGCTGAGTGCCGAAGAATTGATGCTTTTGAACTGTGGTATTGGAGAAGACTCTCGAAAGTTCCTTGGACTACAAGGTGATACAACCAGTCCATCCTAAAGGAAATCAGTCCTGAATATTCATTGAAAGGACTGATGCTGAAGCTGCAACTCCAATACTTTAGCCACCTGATGCGAAGAACTGACCCATTTGAAAAGACCCTAATGTTGGGAAAGATAGAAGGTGGGAGGAGAAGGGGATTACAGAGGATGAGATGGTTGGATGGCATCACCGACTCAATGGACATGAGTTTGAGTAAACTCTGGGAGTTGGTGATGGACAGGGAGGCCTGGCGTGCTGCAGTCCATGGGGTCACAAAGAGTCAGACATGACTCAGCGACTGAACTGAACTGAAACATTTGGGAGACACAATGTACAGATGAAAACAGTCCTCAGAAAGAATAATTCTGAAGAAGCTGATATTTAGAGCCTAAGCTAATCAAGAAATATGAGGTACCCTTGGAAATTGAAGGAGATATCCAAGTATGTTTAGCTGTAATTGGCTTTACTTTGTACTGCCAAACTGAGACAAGGCTGCTCCCTTTTCTCTTCATGTAAACCCAATGTTTAGCTTATTGACCACTGGTTTTAGAAGAGGTTCCCTCAGACCAGGAAGTTATCAGAGGAGGAAGTGGAGAAGTTGCTTCAAGTCTGGAGGCTCTCTGGCCACAGCCGAAGAAGCATATATTGTTATGGTTAAGGAAGACCCCATCCCTGGGTCCTTTGTTCCTTGTGTTGGAAATTCTCTTAAAGAAAGGTAATTTGCAATAAATGAGTGCTTTCCAAACACTGGCTGAAATGTCCTGAAGGAGGTGGAAGTAAGAGAGGCTTTTGAGGGATGGGATGCTTGGGATGACTACAGCGGGCAGCCTAGTGGGTATAGGGAGACAGGTGAGAGGGTGCTGCAGGAGGTGTGAACTGCAGGGAAACGGGGACACCAAGATCACAGGGTCCTCCAAAGCCCAGGGAAGCTGTAGTGTGGCTGCTGGCATGATTGCACTGCTCTGTCCCACTCGAAGCACCTGGCCTCATTGCAGGTCCTCCAGGCAACCTCAGGTGGGCTCGGAAGGCCTTTGAGAATTGTCAAGGGCCATGGAATTGACCTGGAGCAAAAAACATTATTAAAACCTAGGAAATGCTTGGCAGAGATGTGCCCCCCCTCATCCCAAAGCCTTTGGGGGGAAATGTAGCTGTAAACTGACATTGGAGGAGCCAGAGAAAGGTAGTATGGTAAGACAGACCCTTGTATGGAACCTGCTATTAGTTACCTTCTTTAAATCTCAATTTTCTCAAGTATAAAATGACATTTACCTCACAGGGTTATTTATAAGATAAAATGAGACATTGCAGGTGAGCATGTTTTGAAATATAAATAAACTACAGAAATGTTATTCCTATTGCTGAGAAACCATTATTAGGGCATTATTCATAATTAGTCATCTCAATTTCCAGCTCATTTCAGTAGTGAATATCTAACCTCACCCCAAAGAAGAAATCAGTAGCATCAGCTGGTTCACTATCTTTTATTTCATAATTAGTTACACTGAATCTTTCCACTGTGCTGCAATACAAAGAGAGAGATGAGGTGAGCCAGCTGACCACTGGGGAAAGTGCTTTCTCATCTATTAAAGTATCTTCCTCATCCATTAAAAGGTTTACCTGTGATTGGATGCTTTTTTCGTTTGCTCCCTCCCCTTTCTTCCTTTGGCAAGTCTCTTTATCCTTCAGTCAAATTATAAATAATTTCCCAGATGCAGACAACCTTCTCTTGAGTCCTTCTCCACCCATCCCATCAACCCTCCTTTAAGTACTGATGCATTTTCCACTCTCACATTCTGGCAACTTCAGCTCCCAAATAGAGATATTTAATAGCCATTCTGCTCTATAACAAAAAATCAATATACTAAAGGAAAATATAGATTTCCAGGGTGGAACAAAAAGGTTCTAGGAAGCAGAACATCTGTCACCTTCATAAGCTGTGCCAAAGATTCTCATGAGACAATCTCAGAGTTCGTTGGCATTTTCTCTTCTTTTACTTCATGAACATTTAAGGTAAAGAGCTGTGATGACTTGTTTTGTATTCATTTGACAGATTCAGAATTACAAAATACATTTGTAGGAAATATAGGAATTTAAAAATATACAACTTGGAAGCATCAGTCATAAGCACAGCATCATCAGAAGGCAAATTAATTGTACCCAGTGTGTAGAGACTGTGGGCCTGAGGAAGATGGAGTATCTTTTTTTTTTTAATTAAAGTTGATGTGAAGTCTATAAACTGATAAACATTAAAAACAGTTAATATAAATTATTTTATTCCTACTTTAGTGACCACTTGAACCTTCTATTGCTTTAACTTCCACCTCATTCCATTCATAACCAGACTTAATAATAGCTGTAATTGTTGGACATTTGTTTTCTTCCAAGTGTTGGGCTTATTTACATACTTTATCACATTTAATCCTCATATTACCCAATAAAGTCTTATTTCTGTCAATCTTGAGAATGAGGAAGTGCAAGCAAGGGGATGTTAAAGAATTTGTCCAGCATTACCATTCTCATGAGTAGCAGAGCTGGCAAGACGACTTGGCTTGTCTGGCTCCAAAGTCCCTGCTCTGCAGCATTATTTAGAATTCCTTCCCGTGTTGCTGACACAATAGCTTCAATTCCCCACTCCATATCTGCGCTCCTCATTCCAATAAGCTGCTTTGGTAATACTGCTTTCTTCTTGAACAAACCCAATCATAATTATAATAATAACAATATGAGTTACACAGGAAGATCTACTACATTCCTATCGTGGGGCTAAACTCTCATACAGTTAAATTCAGGTCTGGTGAACCCCCTCACTTCTGTCCCTTCTTCATTATCATCATATGTAAGAAAACCAGGGGAAAAAAATGAAAAAAAAAAATTGGACCGAGAATCAAAGACCTAGAGTCCCTTAGTTGCAAAATTAAAATAACAACCACTTTCTGTGTTCTTCACAGAGTAATTGTGAGGATTAAATTAGATAGTGCATATAATAATGCTTTGGAAACTGGCCTGGTCTCTACAAAGTATTCCTGTAAGCTATGTTAATGTCTAGCTGTATGACCTTGACAAGTCAACAGCTCCCAAGCTCAGTTTCATTACCTCCAATGGGAATCAAAGTTCCTACCACTCAGGGGTGTTACAAGGATTAAGAGCTGCGTAATCCACAGTACAGGGCATTTGAATCTGTATTTCACTGATACTCTTTTAAAACGTGTTTTCAAGGCCATGTTCTTTCCAAGTTTCTCAAGCATCTCTTCTCTTCCCCTTCCTCATTCTCCTTTGCTGACAGTCTCTCCTACTCAACATCCCTGAGTCGTCTGAACCTTCAGCTCTCTAGCCTGTCTCCACGTTCGCTTCCATTGAGGGCTTTCCACCTTATGGGAGCCAAGCCACCATTTTATCCCTTCTAGTTCCTGTCCTGTGCTACAAGTCTCCCCAATTTCTGACCTTTCTTTGACATCTTTTAGCTCAGTGCTGGGCAGAAAGTTAAAATGCAGATTCTGATTCCCAGGGCTGGAGTGGGGCCTGAATTTGCATTTCTAACAGTCTCCAGGTGACATTAATGCTGCTGGCCTGAGGACTGTGCTTTGAAGAGCAAAAATCTAGCCTGTGAGCGACCCCCAGAAATCACCTGACCAGTACGACTCATCTTGCAGGCTTCACAGCAGCTTCCAGAGTCTTTTCAGCTGGACTTTATCCATTCTACCCCTTTCTCCCTGTGACAGAGCCTCCCCTCCCCATCTTTAGTGGGTACCTGGCCATGGAATAAAGACAACATGTCCAAGTCTCCCTTCCAGCTATGAATGGCCATGGGACTACACTCTGGATGTAAGCAGAAACGTTTTGTGATACTTTCAGGAAGAATTCTTAAAGGGAGAGGATGTATCCACTTCGCCCTTTCCTCCTTCCTGTTGATTGCAGTGTAGTCATGGTGGCCGAAGCGCATCAGTCACCTTAGTTTGTGAGGCAGGTGAGACATGCCAAGCATAGAACAGCGACAGCAGAGAATGAGCCTGAGTTCCAGGTGTCATGGAAAGCTGCACCCACTCTGCATTGACTGCCTCCAGACTCCTTCCCTGTGAGCAGGAAATGCAAGTCCTGCATTACTGATGTTTGGATTCTTCATTGCTCACAGTTTAGTCCTAACTATCAGGTCCTGCTCACCACTGAACTCCTCTCCTTGCTTGTGTGGAGGGGTGGCAACTGATGTGCTCCACCTGAGCCTCTGAGAAGTACAGTGGTTTCAGTCCACCTCCATGCTCTCTATGAGTCACATCTCCAGCCCAGAGGTCTTCCTTATTTCCCTAATCTTGTTTTCTCACCCAAACCCTGTGCCAATGGTCCTCATCTGGTGTCTTTTTTGAGATACAGACTGTTGGGCCTGGGCCTGGAGTTTCTGGCACTAGGGGAGGGGGCCCCAGCAATCTGTATTTTAACATATACCTTCAGTGATTTTGGTGCAGAGCATTTGTGGGCCACATGTTGAGAAACACTGCCCAACTTTTATTTTATTTTGCTAATTTATAAAATTATGAAACATTTCAATCCCATACAGAAAAACAAAATGAATATAACAAATACCTACAATGGAGCTTTGTCAAATTTTATTTAACTGTTGTAAGGTATTTCATACTTTTACAAACCTAAATTTATTCTTCTGTTGATGGACATTTAGGTTTTTCCCAAATTTTGGCTGTTACAAATAATTCTGGAACGAATGAACATTCTTAAATATAGCTCCTTATGTATATTTGGGGAATTTAAAATTCAAATCTTATAACAACCTCAAGAGGCTGCCTGAAGGCGTAGTAATCTCCACAAAACCTTTCTAGCATCTTCCTCCAATTGTTCTTATTACCACTCAGCATTTCCTTTCTCTGCATCACACACTTAAGTGTCTCTGTAATTCATGTTAAAAACAACTGGCATGGTGGATATTGTTAGTTCCTGTCTCATATCCATTCACCCTCTTTTCATTATTACCAGAACATCAGTTTGTTTGGGATGGCAGCATGCCCAGTTTTTGAAAAAACAAACACATTACTCTCTATCTCTCATGCAGCTGCTTTGGGGGTAGAGTTGGGGTGAGGGTAGTGTGAGGCTACTTGGGGATCTGCTGGGGAGTCTTCTGAGCAGTTACTGGAAAGTCTTGTTTTCTTGATACCTATGCTGTTCCCTTTCTCTTCTTCCTCCCCTTCTTCCTTCTCCTTCTTTTTGTCTAAAATAAGGGTGAGAGGCTGGAGGTAGGGCCCCTGCCTTGGCCCATATGTGGATTCTGGAGAAGTAAAAAAAGACAGAGGGAGTCTGAGTCCTTGATGGCATTATGGAGCCTCCATACAACCCCAAGTGCTCACTAGAGAAAGAAACCTATATTTGATTAAGCCTTTTGTACTCAACTTTCTGTTCCATGCAGGCAAAACAATCCCTATCTGCTACTAAGAATTTCACTTTACTTCTTTGTGTTTGCCCTATCTTTCTCTCAGTCTGTTATGGACTGGAGCTTTCCCTTCTGTCAGAACAGATTCTTGGAGTGTGCTGGTCTGAATATAGGTCATGATAGGTGAATGGTTTTGGCTAATTAACTAAAATTTGATTTAAGATGGTAAATTCCAGGCGATTTGAGGGTATCTTGAAACTGTTTCATTGAATAATTCAGATTCTCTGCCACAAGAGATTCTTAACTTTAATCTGACTCTTAGGAAATAGCTCTGGTCAACAAGTGAGCTCTTACAGCTGAAGTACTGATTTAAACATTGTCTTCATAAACTTAAATTTCTGTGTGCTTAAGTACAGAGATGGGAATACCAGACCACCTGACCTGCCTCTTGAGAAACCTATATGCAGGTCAGGAGGCAACAGTTAGAACTGGACATGGAACACCAGACTGGTTCCAAATAGGAAAAGGAGTACATCAAGGCTGTATATTGTCACCCTGCTTATTTAGCTTATATGCAGAGTACATCATGAGAAACGCTGGGCTGGAAGAAGCACAAGCTGGAATCAAGATTGCCAGGAGAAATATCAATAACCTCAGATATGCAGATGACACCACCCTGATGGCAGAAAGTGAAGAGGAACCAAAAAGCCTCTTGATGAAAGTAAAGGAGGAGAGTGAAAAAGTTGGCTTAAAGCTCAACATTCAGAAAACAAAGATCATGGCATCTTGTCCCATCACTTCATGGGAAATAGATGGGGAAACAGTGGAAACAGTGTCAGATTTTATTTTGGGGGGCTCCAAAATCACTGCAGAAGGTGATTGCAGCCATGAAATTAAAAGACATTTACTCCTTGGAAGGAAAGTTATGACCAACCTAGATAGCATATTAAAAAGCAGAGATATTACTTTGCCGACTAAGGTCCGTCTAGTCAAGGCTATGGTTTTTCCAGTGGTTATGTATGGATGTGAGAGTTGGACTGTGAAGAAAGCTGAGTGCCAAAGAATTGATGCTTTTGAACTGTGGTGTTGGAGAAGACTCTTGAGAGTCCCTTGGACTGCAAGGAGATCCAACCAGTCCATTCTGAAGGAGATCAGTCCTGGGTGTTCATTGGAAGGAATGATGCTAAAGCTGAAACTCCAATACTTTGGCCACCTCATGTGAAGAGTTGACTCATTGGAAAAGACTCTGATGCTGGGAGGGATTGGGGGCAGGAGGAGAAGGGGATGACAGAGGATGAGATGGCTGGATGGCATCACTGACTCAATGGACATGAGTCGGAGTAAACTCCAGGAGTTAGTGATGGACAGGGAGGCCTGGCGTGCTGCGATTCATGGGGTCACAAACAGTCAGACATGACTGAGTGACTGAACTGAACTGAAGTGAAATTTTAAATGGTAACATAAATCCTAACACTTAGAATGAGAAATAATCACTTATTTCCTTCAAAATTAGGATTCACTTCTCAGGTTGGAAATTCAAATGACATGGAAAGAGGTTTTTGATAGTTCTGCTGAAACATATCGATGTCTAGACAGACTGTGCCATTTTGAATGGTGTGCAGTAGTGTCCATTGATGTTTCATTTCGATCCTATCAGCATCTTCCCAATAAGTGCACACGTACTTTTCTACCTGGCTTCAGTAATGCCAAGCTACCTCACAAGAAGGCTTTGAAGAAACAGTAATGAATACGATTGTCATGCACTTTAAAAATATAAACTGCTACCACGATGCACAAAGCAATGATATGGCATCATTTGTTCAAAACATATTGTTCAATGCAACTCTAGAAAAGGTACTAAAGTCATAAAATAGTCATCTAGCTATGTTCAATGGACAATCAAAGCTAAAACAATCTGGATTGTTTTGGAAAACGTTAATTTTTCATTTTTAATTGTTACTTTTAAAAATGTGTCTTTATTTATTTGATTGCACCGGGTCTTAGCTGTGGCATGTGGGATCTAGTTCCCTGACCAAGGATCAAACCCTAGCCCCCTGCACTGGGAGTGTGAGTCTTAGCCACTGGACCACCAGGGAGGCCCTAACTTTTCCTTTTAATGATGTTTTGGTATCATCTTACCTCTGATTTAAACAATAATTCATGTGAGAATATAAGGTTCATACTTAACAGTAAGTCATTTGAATGAATTATACTCATAAATGAATTAATAGTTTAAAATTGGTAATAGGTTACAGATGAGCTGATACTTATGAAAATTTAAAAAACATTGCAATTCATCTTAAAAAACAGACTCTCCCTCCAAATAAGGCATTCTTTGTTTTTCTAGTAACACAGTTCATTCATTAGTTCTGCAAAGAGTTAGACAACTACTATCATCCAGGCTTGGGGACAGGAACTAGGGAGAAGTGTTGTGGGGATAATGGGGCACAACATCTGTGAAAACACCTGGTACTCTCTCGGTTGCTACTCAAGAGAACCAATAACAAAGGGGCCTCAGGGTAATAGAGGAGGCGTCTAGAATAAGGAGAAGATGGGAAAGATGCCATGGTCTGTTCTGATAAGGGCTTTGAAATGAAAAATGGGAATGTGAGGATTGCTCCTTAAAACATGGGCAAATCACTGCAGTGCCTGAGGCCAGGGAGGACTACCACTCAGTGGACTGAGGATTTGCGATAATGAATCAAACATGAACTTCCACCATGTATGGATTGCAAACATGTTTGCCAGTGAGCACCTACCCTGATCAAGAGGACTTTAAACTGACCCTCATTGGGGGAGGGGGAAATGCCCAGATCAACCTGTTAAGCAAGTAACCATGAAGTATACACAGTCCTGAGAGAAGAAAATAGGCGTGGGAGTTGCCTAATGAGTCACATGAAGAAATAATAGGGGAGGGAGTTGGAAACGATACTTAGAGCTTCAGATATCCATATACCAATAGGATATGCATAGGTAATAAACACCATGCAGCTGACAAGATAACAGGACAGTAAATCAAGTGTCTCAAGGTGCATTGAACTGTGGTAGTATGGGAATCAACCCACTTGCTGCCAGACCCTATTGCATCAGATATAAGAACGTCTCTGATACCAAATGTGAATCATTTATTAATAGCATGGTGCCTAACACAGAGTTGGTTATATAGAAAAATTAGCTTGATATAAATTCCTGATCTTCTCTTCACCCCTACTTCCATCTCAGTAAATACACCATAATCCATCCAGCTTTGCAAGCCCAGAAATCCAGCACCCTTCTAACTTTTAAAAGCACACATCACATCTTGTTGACTTTACCTGGTACATATGCCATCAGGTCATTTCTGTCTCTCTACTTTAGTACCTCACCACCATCTCTGGGTCTATTCCAATAGTTTCTCAGCGAGTCTCCCCAGGTATACTCTTAACCCCATCCCCATCTATTCCTTACCATGCAGTCAGGGGCTTTGTTTTAACACAAAATCCATTCATGTCTTCTCTTATGTTTCCACTGTTTTTCCATCCACAGTTTCCCATCACTCAGGGTAAAAAAGACAAAAGGCTACCCTTTAATATAGCTGACAGTGTCTGTGTGTTCTAGCTTCCACTCGCCTCTTCAGTCACATCTCTCTGTCCTTGCCCACCGACTTTTAGCTCCTAAAATCTGCCAGGCTCCTTCTTTCCTTAAGATCTGTGAAGACATTACTTTGCCTAAAATTCTTTTCTCTGTTATCTTTGCCTCATTCTCTCCTATATCAGTTTACCTATAGATTTTCTCTTAGAAAGCCTTCCCTGACCACCGGGTAAGGGAGTTCTCCTAGAACACATACTTGTAGCATTCTCATCACAGTTTGTAACTAGTTTTTGTAAAATCATTTCTTTAATGGCTGTTTCTCCAAAAAGACTTATAAAAAACGTTAAGAGCAGGGACTATGTCTGCTTTGCACACAGTTGTAGCCCTGCTGCTGCTGCTAAGTTGCGTCAGTTGTGTCTGACTCTGTGCGACCCCATAGACGGCAGCTCACCAGGCTCCTCTGTCCCTGGGATTCTTCAGGCAAGAATATCGGAGTCGGCTGCCATTTCCTTCTCCAGCTGTAGCCCTAAGACCTAGCAAAATGCCAAGCAAATGGTGAATACTCTGTATTTGATAAATAAACAAAGCATCTATGATATACATCAGATTTAAATATTAAATTAAAAGTTATTGTACAGGATGTTCATAGAGTGAATACTATGTAGTTGATAAATAAAGCATCTATGATATACATCAGATTTAAATATTAGATTAAAAATTATGGAACAGGACTGTGTGTTTTGGGGCAGGTAAGCAAGGAGTAGATGAGAACGCCCTACTTTGAACTCAATTTTGCTACGAATCTAAAACTACTCTTTAAAAAGTCTATTAAAATTTGTTAAGCTACTATGCAAAATTTCAAATGTATACAAAACTAGAGAGAATGAATGGATCCCCATAGACCAGCCAACTTAGATCTTAATATCACTTGAATGTTCAAGGTGACTAGTGAAATAATTTATTTTTAAATTGGCTTCAATTTTACAACTGACATAAAAATAGAATGATTTACATTTATATATTCTGTGAAATGATAAATCATAATTTTTTAAAAACATAATATAAGCCTTCACATTTGGGACTTTTCAGTCCCGAAAGGGTCCTGGTGCACTCTCACAGCTCTCTGATTTCACAGGGCACATAGCACTGGCTACTTCACTCTGTCATTTGGACATCAGAATGCACTGGTCCCCTCAAGAGCATTTGAAGCCAACACGAAAACACTAACTCATTTCAATGATCACTCAACCTTACACTTCAGCAGTTTTAGACAAAAGTAAGACAATTAGCCACTGTGAGTTACACACAAACACACGTATATACACACATACACACAGCTTTGAAAACACAGTGACTAAAATGTTTACCCATAGAAATACTTACAGTTCCTTGAATGTGTTGGGCTGCTTCCCGTCCCCAGGTCTTTGTACTTGCTGTACCTTTGCCTAGGTGATGCCGTTCGCTTCATCAATAGACTTCCACTTATCCTTCCATTCTCAATTTGTGACTCCTCCCCTGAGGAGCCATTGCTAATCGTCATACTTCCCTTCTGACATAAACGGCCTTCTCTGTGTTCCATGTTGTCTTTTGCTAACCTCTGACCCTGCACTTGATTTAATTTGCTCTCTTTCCAGTTGTCTGAAAGCTATGTGAGAACAGAACCGATGAACTCTATAGAGAAGCATTGCAATGTAGGAATCAAGCAACAACATGTAAGCTTCAGAGCTTATGGAATATGGCTTCAAATTATGATCCCAACAAATATTGCCTTGGAAACCTTAGGCAACTAAGCTGAGCCCAGGCTTCTGTCACATTTTAAGCGATGATCTTAATAACTACATCACAGAATTGGAACAGGGTTATGAGAGATTATAAATATAAAGCACTTAGAAGAATGAGTACCACAGACATAGTTAATGCTCAGTGAAAATATGTTGAAAGAAAGAAAGAAAAAGAAGGAGAGGAAAAAGGAAAGAGAGGAAGGAAGAGGAATGAAAGCCCATGCGAAAAAGCAAATGGAGGAAAAATCCCCGCAATTGATAATGGTTTCTAATACTGAGGATTGCTCTTCTTTATTCAGTTATGGTGAAATTATAGGGACTTTAATATTTTGAAGTTGAAATTCTTCCGGTCACCTCTGCCTTTTGTGAAGAAAAATATGCCTTTTAATTCTTTTTAATCCATTGCCCTGAGGGGGAGTGCACGGATCTGCCTTGCCATGTGTTCTTATCAATTGATGTGATTTTCATCCTTCAGCTGTTCTTTTGTGTCCTTAGGCTCACTCAGTTTTGATGGGCTTTATATGCTTTATTGGGCTTCCCTGATAGCTTGGTTGGTAAAGAATCCACCTGCAATGCAGGAGACTCCGGTTTGATTCCTGGGTTGGGAAGATCTGCTGGAGAAGGGATAGTCCACCCACTCCAGTATTCTTGGGCTTCTCATGTGGCTCAGCTGGTAAAGAATCTGCCTGCAATGCAGGAGACCTGGGTTTTATCCCCGGATTGGGGAGATCCCCTGGAGAAGGGAAAGGCTACCCACTCCAGTATTCTGGCCAGGAGAATTCCTTGGACTGTATATCCATGGGGTTGCAAAGAGTAGAACACGACTGAGTAACTTTCACTTTCACTTTCATATACTTTATTAACCTGAAAATTAGATTTACTGAGCATATACTAGTACAGAGAATTATAGCTAACATAATATTGATATAACATGGCCTTTTCAACTCTGTTTTCCCATCACCCAGGAGTTGGCAACAATAAGCATGTGTGAAGTGAAGTGGTGAGTTAGATGACCCAATGTGTGTAGGTCATATACTTAGTCATCCTGTGGCTGGAACAGAGCCTCTGAATGACAGGTACTTTTATCTTTCTCAGAAAAGCTCAATTTTGAGCTCCTGCTATATGCCCAGCATTGCAGTAGATACCACAGCAGATAATAAGGGAAGTAAGACTAACTCTTGCCTTCAAGGAGTTGACTCTTGAGTAGACATGGAGATAAGTGCAAGCTAAAGAAAATGCCACAGGAGAAACACAAGAAAGTGCTCGAGGTTTCAAAGAAGGAAAAGGATATATCAGATTAGAGATATTACAAAAGACTTTATTTGTTCGTCTATTCACCCATTCAATGAAAAATACTTCAGTTCAGTTCAGTTCAGTCACTCAGTCATGTCTGACTCTCTGCGACCCCATGAATTGCAGCACGCCAGGTCTCCCTGTCCATCACCAACTCCTGGAGTTCACTCAGACTCATGTCCATCGAGTCTGTGATGCCATCCAGCCATCTCATCCTCTGTCGTTCCCTTCTCCTCCTGCCCCCAATCCCTCCCAGCATCAGAGTCTTTTCCAATGAGTCAACTCTTCACATGAGGTGGCCAAAGTACTGGAGTTTCAGCTTTAGCATCATTCTTTCCAAAGAAATCCCAGGGTTGATCTCCTTCAGAATGAACTGGTTGGATCTCCTTGCAGTCCAAGGGACTCTCAAGAGTCTTCTCCAACACCACAGTTCGAAAGCATCAATTCTTCGGCGCTCTGCCTTCTTCACAGTCCAACTCTCACATCCATATGTGACCACAGGAAAAACCATAGCCTTGACTAGACGGACCTTAGTCGGCAAAGTAATGTCTCTGCTTTTGAATATACTATCTAGGTTGGTCATAACTTTTCTTCCAAGGAGTAAGTGTCCTTTAATTTCATGGCTGCAATCACCATCTAGGTGCCTATTATAAGCCAGGCACTAATGTAGCTATTAAGAATAAAAGATAAATGACCCAATATTCCTAACCTTAAAGACCTTATATTAAATTGGGAGGGATACATATGTAAATAAACTAAGCCATTAGTCCATTCATTCATTTATTCAATATTTATTGAAGTGTCTGTTAAGCTCTAGGCTCAAGGATGAAATAAACATGATCCCTCTGGTAAAAAGGACCCATAATATAGTTCAGGTGATAGGTGTAGTAAAAAAAATTCAGTACGTGTGTTAGGTGCCATGTTAATCACGAAGTCATATGAGGGTGAAGGCACAGTTAATTCTTTCTGGGGTCAGGGAAGTCTGAGAGGAACAGAGTGGAGTGGATATTAGAGGATGAAGGACTTTGCCAGGTAGTTGTAAAAAGGGAGAAGGGCATGTGAGGCAGGTTGTACGACACAGCTGGAGTAAGAAGCAAGAGTCGAGATGTATTGGAGATGGAGACCAGACTCTGGAGGACTTTGCAATCCTGGAGCTAGAGGAATGGAATGTCAAGGAACTTGTTAGGAGACCAAAAAGATAAAAGTATTCAATTAGGAAGAAACAGCATTACTCAGGAAGAAGTCGCCTCTTGGATTTTGATTGGTGCAAATAATGGAGAGAAGGAATTCCAAGAAGAGAAAACCACTTAAGCCAAAGGTAGAAAGCTCACACGTACATACAACTGAAGAGAGTAGAGAAACCTGCGGAAGCAGCTTTTCCTGTGTGTCTAACCTCAGTTCACACCATGTGTCTGATCCTGACTCTGACCATTGTACAAAAGAACACAGCAGGGATATCCCCCATTCACTCCTCTCTCTTCTTCAAGATTCAATCTTGCAGATTGAGAGGGTTTTTTTTGAAGTTAGGAGACTAAATTTGTTTTCAAGGTAGCCAGATCACATGGCTTGAGAGCCCTGTGACAAAAAGGTCCCTGAGGCTCCAATGCAGAGTGACCACTGGGCCTGACTCCTCCTTCCAGACTGACTTACACCAAGGCCTCTGCCCTGCATTGTGGGCTGGGGAGGTTGAAAAGGAACATGCCTGTTTTCGCCTTCTGAGTTTGGAAGTGACTGAGAAATAAGACCAGGAGGCAGACCACTGGATATCAAAATAGCATTTTTGTTTATTGATAAAGCTGACCTGAACAATGTGGCCTGACCCACAGCCAGATAGGTTCCTGAAATGCCCCTCCTGATCTTTGCTTACCCTGCGAAGCCGGTTTAGCCACGCTCGCATGGCAGACATGAATGCAGGTGTTCTGTATACAGGCTAGCTCTAAAAGAACACACATGGAGGGAAAAGGCAGGGGCAGATTCACCAGTTGGTAAGTCATCCCTTCCCTTGGGAGTAGGGAGAAACCAGAGAGTTCCTCCATACTTTTCCATTTTGGGGAAGTGACTTTGAAATTTTCTTCTTTCTGTGGAAAAGCAGAGAATAACTATGGATCTCCCTCCACCTCCAACCATGCCATCACACACACACTCACACTAACATTTTTTACCCTTCATTGCCTCCTAGGATTTTTATTTTCTACTGCCCAACTAAGCATTTAATTATTTACTTAAAAGTGGGAAATAATTCTCTCAAATCTGCAAGCTTCTTAAAGTCAGAAAGCATCATTTGGTGTTTTTTGTTTTTTTAAATCTCTTCCCTCTCACAGAGACTAGGAAGAAAGAGGGAAGAAAAGAAGTGAGGGAGGAAAGGAAGGAGAGAGGAGAAAGTGAAGGTGGGAGAGAAGAGTAGCCCTAGGCTGTGGTGACTGAAGTGACTGGCTCCTCAGCTTTTCCTAGCTCCAGCTGGCCCCCAGGCTTTCTGCCCCCACAGCTGGAGTCATAGTCTTCTGCTGCAGGCTTTGGGACCAAACCTGAGGACTGTGGCTCCTGACCTAGTCACAGGTCACCTTGTACCTAGAATGGGTCCCTTGCTGCCTGCAATTCAGTCCCTGTCAAATAAATGCCTTGCTTAAATTCCGATTATTCCAATTGGCCCTTCAGGAGGTTGAGTTTTCTAACAGAACTTTCACTCATATGGCAGAACCTTGTTTCTGGACTCCTGTGCTGCCTTTTTGGTCTGATTCCTGCCCCTGGAAGGGTGATGCCCTAGCACCTCCTTCCCTCTTTCCAAGCTCCCCCTTCTTGATGAACCCTTCCCTGTCCATTTGTACTAATCTCAGCAAGTCTTGCTAGTTTTTGAGCTCCCACCTTTCCTCTCTGATTTGGCCTCTTTGTTGTCCCTAGAGTCTGATCTCTTTGAACAAGCACATTAGCACTAACACACATCCAAATTAGGGCTGTCATTTGAAGGAGTCACCTGGGAAGACTGCATCACATGTCTAGTCCAGGGATGCTGCTATTTGTTCTACTTTGTATGTGGGGATACTGAGGCTCTGGGAGCTTTGAAACCCATCAAGGTCACACATCAAATTAGAGGAGCAGCTGAAACCTGCCCTCTGCTCTCCTTCCACGTGATTTTCCTTCAGAGGAGCTTACAGGTCCCAGAAGAAGTGATCTCATAACTCTACAGCAGTAGTTGTTAATCTTTTCAAAATCATGAAGTCCTTGAGGAATCTGTTAGAAGCTAAAGACATGATCTCTCAGGAAAATACACATCCACTCAAAACATCCACTCTCCAGGATGAGAACCCTATAATCAATAAAACACCTCCTCCCAAATTTCAACAACTATTATGCAGCATGACTCTCTTTCTCATCTTCTAGACTTTCATCCAAAGTGACTTCTGGCTGTTCCCAATATCAAATCCCTGAAGGAACGAGATGTTCCAGTGCTGAGAAGGTACAAAAGAATGTGCTGTAAACTCAAAAGGCATTTCCACAAAGAGCATTCCAAAGATGTTTGAAGAAAGCCAGGGTCCCTGGAAAGCATGGTTTCTCCAGATGACCACCTGGAAGAGGGTAGCCTCCGTGTTTTGGTCCTGTTTGGCTCTTAAATATTATCAGCTTTCCCTGTTAGGCAAAGCTCATAGAGAGGCTTTGGTGTGAAAACTTCCTATTTGCTTAGCAGATACTGCATCCTCCATGCAGGCTTCAGGGGCCTCTCCAGGCAGTTTCATGCTTCTTCTTTCCAAATGTTGCATAAATTTGCACCTCTACTTGCATCTCCATTTCTGTTAACAGACTTGGAGCACAGACCTAAAAGGCTTGTGCTTTCACTGGATTCACACATGTCATCACTACTTTTCTAAGAGACCACCACCATGTTAGCACTGCAGACACCATGGTGAACAAAACAGTGTTGTAGACTCTCAAGAAAGGCAGGCAAAAAGACATAGTGTGATTAATGCTATCCTGATGGACAGGGAGGTGCGATTCATGGGGTCGCAAAGAGTCGGACACGACTGAGCGACTGAACTGAACTGAACTGAAGGGAAATACAGGGTGCTTTATGGTCCAACCTGTCCATGGGGAGTGGCACATTTTAAGCTATAATGTGATGCATATCTTTTCAGAGCCCAGCACAAAGTATGTGTTCAATCTTAAACATTTCCCTCAGCAAACTTCCCTCCTCTGTGTTTGCTGGAGGGCTTACTCCTTGAGGGCAACTGCTCACTAATTTAAGTGACTTTTGTTAACCAGAGCTTGATCATTCTGAAAGGCAACTTGCATCAAGTTTAGCTGGTTACCTCCTTAACTGTTTGTGAGACAACTGTGAAGTGGTGGAAAAAGCAGTGGATTTAGAACTCCTGGAGGCTGTAGTCCTGAGGCTTTGTCATCAGTTACATTCGTGAGTTCGTGAGTTCCTGGGTCACTCAGTGTCTGTCCATATACAGCACTGATGTCCCTTTCCAGAACAAAGAAAGCTCTGGAAGCCCTTTTCAAACGTAAGCGCTTAATCCTTCTATCCATCTCTCTAATCTATCACCTAGCTGGTTCAAGCCTTGCAGGAGGATTGGGGTGACGGTAAATTTCAGAGAACTGCCGAGGGTATTGCTTTGTGGGGCCTGTGGCTCAAGCCTTTTGCTGCTTCACATGACCTGGATTTGGCAAGAAAGGGGCAGTTTGAATTCCAGGCGGGCTAAAAGGCCTTGGCTGAGGAGCTCGAACAGATTTCACAACATAGCGGGAAAGGTTTCCCAAGGAGAGATAGGAGAGGGCGGGGATGTGTGTGCAGCTGCAATTCTGCAAACTGTATAAGGGTAGTGGGAGAGTCCTGAAAGGCAGGATGAGGTAGGGGAAGAAAATCGGACAGCTTTCATCATCTCCTGGTCAACAAATGCAGCCCGCAAGCCACACCATCTCAAACTGGTCTTGGGCTAGAGTCCTACCAATGTCCCCCACCCTGCAACGCGCCGGGAGAGGGGAAGGTGGAGCAAGGCCAGCTTGCGCATGCGCGCCGCTGCAGCCAAGCACTCGACAGAACCTATAGCCTGTCCTTTTATCTCCGGTTGTGTCTCAGAGCACACAGTCCACAGCACCTTCAGAGTCTGTAGGCGGCGGGACACGGTGGAGGTAGGACTAAGCCTGCCAAGAAGGGCTAGGGCCTGGAACTACAGCTCCCAGCAGACACAGGACCGGCCACGCCCTCTTATGGGCGGGCCCGAGCACCGCCCCCTCTCCTCCCCCCACCCCCCCCACCCCGACCCGGCTTAAAGCGGCAAAACCATGTCGCCGCAACTGCTGCGAGCCGGCCCTGCGCTCTTTATCCCAAACTAGGCAGAGTGGGAAGCGGTAGTGTCTTTTCATTTTGCACCTAAACAAACAACACAAAACAAAATAACTGTATTTCTAGCATATTTAGAGGCTTCTCTCAGATTCAGCATCTTGTTCCTACTTCACAAATTCTGAATTGTCGGTTTAGCAAATGAGAACCTGTTAAATTTCTGTAAGATAAATTATTTTCCCAATTATGTGGGAGCAACTTTATTTTCTTTTCTATTTGAAGGTGGCAGTGGCTGATGTCTAGTCTCTCTCTCTTTTTCTTTTTTTTTGTAAAGACTCAACACAATCAGTAAGACAGGAATCTGTTAAATCCTGCAGTAAATCATCTTGAAAAAGTGAAAGCTTATTTGTTGATTTGATAAATGTTCTACTTGATTTTCTGTTTTAACTTTTGTAATGAAGTGTTTTTAAAATGCAGCATACTTGAAATTATGTTTTAAGGTGTAGATTTTAAAATCTACTTTGATTGTAACCTGATTTTTTAATAGGATGTGGAGTGAGGTTTAAAACTGCTACTCTTTGCTTCCTGCTATAGGGAAGCGAGGGAGAAGGCAATGGCAACCCACTCCAGTACTCTTGCCTGGAAAATCCCATGGACGGAGGAGCCTGGTAGGCTACAGTCCATGCGGTTGGGAAAAGTCGGACACGACTGACGGACTTCACTTTCACTTTTCACTTTCATGCCTTGGAGAAGGAAATGGCAACCCACTCCAGTGCTCTTGCCTGGAGAATCCCAGGGATGGGGGAGCCTGGTGGGCTGCTGTCTCTGGGGTCGCACAGAGTCGAATACGACTGAAGCGACTTAGCAGCAGCAGCAGCATAGGGAAGCGAAAAATGATGACTGTTAGATGGCATGAATAGTTACCAGAATAGTGCTACTGGGGTCCAAGGTCCTCATGGCTATACTGAGTTTCTTGAACAAAACTTTCTTGTATTGAAAACTGACTTAATTTTACTGTGTTACAGCAATAAAATTTAAGAACTTTCCTTTTGTCTTCCTACCTCAAGTTCTAACCCTGATTTCTCACAGTCACTAATAAGCCACCTCCAAATGCCAACAATGAACTTTTGTTTTTTGCAAACAAAAACTTTTTAAAGGCCTCAAAGGGACTCAATTTAGAACTTGAATGCAGAAGAGTTTTCTGGGGGATGGGGGATGTCTCAACTTGAGCCTGCTGAGGTTTATGACTATGTATGCTGTCAGTCTGTGTAGTGTGGCATTTGAGGACAATGTGAAATTGGCCAACTTTGCAAAAAATTAATAATTTGTATAATTTTTGTTTGTTCTTTGTGTGGGGGACCTCAGTAATAAGCATACTGAAAACTGGAAATAATAGTTGGTGTATAGTGATTTTTGAAAAGATTAGAGAGTAGCTATTGTGCTTTAAACAAACCCTCCATACATTCTGAAGCATTAAATAGGGGAGAAAGCAATACTCATGATATTTGGTAATATTTAAAATTTTTCCAGATCTCAAATGTTCTCTTTATAGTCATGAACAGAACATGTTTTCTGGCTATCAGCTCTTCAATTAAACATTCAGTTTATCAAGTCTTAGCCAATACAGTAAGACAAGAAAGAATAATATCTAAAACAATGTTTTTGTGAACAAGAAAATTTCATGAGAACCTGCAGACAAAGTATTAACACTTTTTAGAGAAAGCAGCTGGAAATAAGGGCAATATACAGTAATCAAATTTATTCCCATCACTGTCAACAAAGGACAAATGTCAGTTTGACAAAAGATGCCATTGACAAGAGCAACAAACCTAGAATAAATCTGAAAAATGATGTGCAGTATTTTAATGAAAGGAAATATAATGTTTTATTGAAAAACATTAAGAAAATATTTAAATAAATGGATGGATACATTGTATTCATGGATGAAAGGACTCTATTTTATAAAGCTATTAATTCTTCACAAATCTATACATTGAATGCAACTCAAATCAAATTCTTATTCCATTTTCAGTGTATGCATCTTTACATATACAAATATTTAGTGAATTTAGAATTATGTGTGTGACTTAACAAGATTATTCTAAAATGTGTGTGGAAGATCAGTGGTTCATGAATTAGCAAATTTTTAAAGAATAAGGTGGGGCCTTAATATGTATTAAGACTATAGTCATTAGATAATGTGGTATTGTTTCTGAAATAGGCAAATAGAGAACAGATCAGGGCCTGGGCATATAGAAGAACTTATGTGATAGGTCATTGGGAGAAGATGTTCTATTCAATAAATGAACATATGTCTCTCAACATATTAATTAATAAATAAATACATTCTGATGAATTGAAATCTTAAACGTAAAAAGCAAAACTAAAAATTTAGATGTTCTATATAGCTTTATAAACTTGGTCTTAGAAAGGATTTCTTAAACAAGCTACATACAGTTAAAACCATGAAGGAAAACATAGATAAATCTGACTATATTTAAAACAAGTAAGAGGGAATTCCCTGGAGGTACAGTGGTTAAAACAGGCTTTCACTGCTGTGGATCTGGTTTTGATTCCTGGTCAGGGAACTAAGATCCCATAAGTTGCGTGGTACAGCCAAAAATAAAAATAAAAGCAAATAAAGAAACAAATGAAACTTTTGTACATTAGAAAACACAAGTGAAAAGGCAAGGTGCACACTTGGAAGGCATTTACAACTCAGAGGTGTAAGATTAGTATTCAGAACATTTAACTACTAGAAATCACTTAAAGACAAATGATACAATGTAATGATACAATATAATAGTGGATGAAGATATGGCAATTCCTAGAAAAGGAAAATGGAATGGCTAATAGTGAGAAGATGCTCAGCTTTCCTGGTAATCAGGAAAATTCTAATTAAAACAACAAGAAGACATCATTTCATGTTTATCTGATTGGAAAAATTAATAAGACCAGTAATATCCAATGTTGTCAAAAATGTTGGGCAACAGGTACTCTCGTCTACTGCTGATGTTAGTATAAATTGGTTGAGTTTGACAGTATCATGAAAAGTCAAGGTTACAAAGCAATTCCACTTTGGATATATATTCTAGAGAAACTCTTGTACATACGTGTAAAATAACATGTTGGAAAATATTCATTTGTGATGATGATAGCCCAAAATAGAATACAATGAAAATGTCCCTCAAGAGAGGAATGGATAAGTAAACCAAATTCAATGGACTACTATAAGGCAGTGAAAATGAATGACTTATGACTGCATTGTCAACATGAATAGAAAACATAATTAGTGCAAGAAGAACAAGTTATAGAATGATGTATATGATGTCAATCTGTTACCACTTAACATAAAGTTTGGAACATATGATACAATACTAGTTATTGATTATGGATACTTTCATATGTAGAGAAAGTATAAAGAGCATACATGGGATTAATAAACACTAAATTCGAGAAGAAGGAAGTAAAATTGGAAGGAACTTCAAATGTGTCTATAACATATTTCCTTATTTCTTGAAATTTTCCACCAAAAAAAGAAATGAGGTTAGATTTTCAGATAACTTTCTGAGTTCCCTTTATAATTTGCAGTGAGCTGTCACTCTCTCTGTAGGATCCCTTGGCACTGAGGACTAAGGCATGTTGGAGTCTTGCTGACAGCCATCTGTCCAGCTTTCTATCTCCACATTTCTACAACGCAATGGAACTAGTGGAGATAACATGCTTAGCTGGCACCGAGGAATTTAAATCTGGCTGAGAATTCTTATTCTAGGAGTAGGACGGGTGAAGGCTGAGAGCATGGCTCTCTACCGCTGATCTCTGGTGGATGCCGATAAAAGCTGCAGTTTTAAGCACTTAAACACCTCATCTCTCTGTAGGCATCTTCCAATCAAAAATGGGTAAATTAATCCATTGGAATCCCAGATGCTAGAGGGATTGCAGCTGAGCCAAATTCTTAAAGGAGGGTCTCTTCATGCCCACCTTTTCTTCCACTGGTTTTCAGTTTTAGAAAAGGTGTTTTGGGGGTAGGCAAAATGAGTTCAGTTCAGTTCAGTTGCTCAGTTGTGTCTGACTCTTTGTGACCCCATGGACTGCACCACGCCAGGCTTCTCTGTCCAATACCAACTCCCAAACCTTGCTCAAACTCATGCCCATGAAGTCTGTGATGCCATCCAACCATCTCGTCCTCTGTTGTCCCCTCTCCTCCTGCCTTTAGTCTTTCCCAGCATCAGGGTCTTTTCCAATGAGGCAAAATGAGTGAAGGTGGTCAAAAGGTATAAACGTTCATTTATAACATGAGTAAGTCCTAGGGGTGTAATCTACAGCACAGTGCTAATTATATTGTGTTGTTTATTTGAAGGTTACTAAGAGAGTAGATCTTTAAACTTCTCATCACATAGTTACAGAAAAAAATTCTGTAACTGTGTATGATGATGAACTTATTTGTGGTGATCATTTTGCCACATATACATATCATTGTGTTGCACACCTGAATTAACATAATGTGATATGGCAATTGTATCTAATTTTAAAAAAAGAAAAGGTGCTTTTAGAATCGTTTTAAAAGGTTTGAAATGGTAAGAAATCCATGTCCACAGAGCATAATATACCTTGCTTTACTGAGGATACTTAATTGTGAAAATTTAATTTGGCTGAAAATTTTGAATTCTTGCTTTCTTATTATTTGGGCAGCACAAGTCACAATGATTGGCTACTGAAAAGTGTATCCAGTCTTTTTCTCCCTAAAACAAGAGCATTTGGAATGAACACTTAGTAGGACATATTGGCTCTTAACCACCTTTGCCTTTATGCCTTGACTCACAGGTCCTCCTGGATTCTTAAGTGATGTGAATGACCTTGGAATGCTTTTGTATTTATCAGCAAATATCTTATTAATTAGACACCCACACTGGCACCCACACTGATACAATGCTCTATTGAGCGCCTGACAGATAAGTTTTTAAAGGACAGTCTTTGCCTCAAAGGCTTAAACTCAAGTAGTGCCAGTTGTATAGACTGTTGGGTCTTCATCTTTGGCTACACTGTTCACCCCTTTCCTAACCTCCAGATCGTTGGAGCCGTTTGAGTCCAGGACTATAGGGTCTCCACCCCCTCCATGAGCCATGCAGTGGGTATTCACTACATGCTTTGGCTGAAGGTGGTAGCAAAGAGTTTCTCTGTCTTTAGGAAAAGTCTAATAAGCCTTTGCCATGGGCAGTTGGCTTTTTAACTTCTCAGCTGTTTGTTTTTCTTTTTAATTTTTTTTACTTAATTTTTTCTAATTAATTTTTAAAGTAAAGATGACAGACAATATTAGTGATTTGACATTTATATACATTACAAATTGACTATCACAAGTCTAGTAACCATCTGTCACCATACAAAGTTAGTGTTAATACAATATTATTGACTACATTCCCTATGCTGTACATGACATGCCCATGACTTATTTATTTCTTAACTGAAAGTTTGTACCTCCTTCACCTGTTTTGCCCTCTCCCACCTTCTCAGCTAGTTTTAATCACATGGTTTTCTATGGGCAAAAACCTAACTATAACTTGTTTCAATAGACGTTCACCCCAGAAAGAGGAAGTGTGTATGTATGCACATGTGCGTGCTCAGTTGTGTCCCAACTATTTGAGACTTCATGGACTGAGCCTGCCAGGCTCCTCTGTCTATGGGATTTTCCAGGCAAGAATACTGGAGCAGGTTGCCATGTCCTGCTTCAGGGTATCTTACTGACCCAGGGATCAAACCTGTGTCAGTTTGGTCTCTTGAATTGGCAGGCGGATTCTTTACCAACTGCGACCACCTGGGAAGCTTGTTTCATTAGAGTTGCATGTAGGAAAAGGAAAGTAGTTCATTTTAGCCCACAGTATAGAGCTCTACCAATCAAAAATCCCAAAGGCAGTACTAGGAGCTAATAACACCCACTCACATACATACTTGAATTCATTTCTTATGGGTTTTTCTCCTGTAAGGGCTTCCCTTGTAGCTCAGCTGGTAAAGAATCTGCTTGCAGTGTGGGAGACCTGGGTTTGATCACTGGGTTGGGAAGATCCCCTGGAGAAGGGACAGGCTACCCACTCCAGTATTCTTGCCTGGAGAATTCCATGGACTGTATACTCCATGGGGCTGCAGAAAGTTGGATACGACTCTTTTTCCTGTAAGGAGTGAAGCCAAAAGCATTCACCTGTGTAAACATGATAAAGTTCTAGTATCATACAACTGAAATAAATAGCAACAGTTTAGAGAAAGAAGTTCTTTGTTAATAGAGATGTGATCAACACAGTGTAATGTGAGGATTTAATTTCCACCAAAACAGGAGAGTGATGGTCTTAAGAGTGGGTTTCTATCTTCTAGCTTATTACATTAGTTAATCAATTTACGGCCCAGGCTGCCTCTTTCTTGATGAGGATGGCTTTCACAGTTTGAGACTCTCAGGAGATTTAGGAGAAGGACTTAGCCCTCTCAAAGAGGTGATGTGGTGTTCTTTCTAGTTTGAGAGGTGTTCTTTCTAGTTTGAAAGATCAGGAAGGCAGGCAACTGATACTGAGGGTCATGGTGACTTGTGCAGCCATGTGTGTGGATGGAGGGGGCCTGTCAACAAACTGCACCAGATGCCTCGTCATCTTCCCAGGGAGATGTTAGAATGTGGTTGTTTCTCTATTTTCTTTTTTTGCTGGTGGAATGTAAAGTATTATTAATCATCAGATGTGAACTATTCACATGCATAGTGGGATCCTAGGTGAATGGGGGTGGGGAGAACTTGTGTCTTTGGCTTCATTCTCCCATTTAGAGAGCTAGGAAATTAAATGTGCTTCACAACATGACCATTTCTGGTTTGCAAGCAATCCATCCACATGATAAGAAAGAACTCTTTCCTTCTTTCTTTCCATTTTTTCCTTTCCCCCGCTTCCCTCCCATTTTCCTTCTCATTGACCTAATCATCGTCCATCACCCATTCATCCATCCATCCACCCAATATTTACTGAGTGCTTCCCATGTGCCAAGCTCCTTAGACTAGTAGCTATGATCCAGGAATAGAGAGAGTGGAGGCCTGTTCAAGGACAGGGCAGTCAGGATAGAGAGTAGAGCAGAAAAGTGAGGGAGTTGACAAGACATGAGACCCAGCAGGAGGTGAAGGATGATGATGGAGAAGTCAAAGACAGCTCCTCATTGGAGGTTCTTTCTCCTCCCATTTTGCAGAGTTCTACAGTCTCTGCCAGGAACTCTGGAACTTGCATACCACCTGAAACAAACAAAATATGGTAAGTACTGCAGTCTTTCTACGTATAATTTATAGTGCTTAGACTTGCTGCCTCAGAGTTCTGCTGGGCGAGGTTTCACTTGATATGCTACCACGTAGTGACTGTGTATCAGCTTACATTATTAAGAGTTATAAGAAGCTTACATGGCTGAAAAGTATAAATTTTAAATAAAATTTTGAACCCCCAAACTCATATAAGAAAAACTAGTGAAATATTACAGAGCAATCAGATAGTCCAGGAGACGAACAAAAGACTGAGAACATTGATGGCAGAGAAAAGGTATTGGAAATGAGACATAAAAATTTGCTGAGACTAGTCAGATAGAAATACTGAGGGCAAATCATTAATGATGATGGAAAAGCAATAAATATTCTTGTTACAAAGAGCTCTTCGATGCAGAAGTTAAAAATACACTCTAAAGATGATCATGGTAGGAAGATTTCTCTGGCCTCTCTGTTTGAGACATCTACTCTATCACAAGAGCTTTTACAGGAGACACAGGCAGAGCTCAGAGAGTATGCACAGGAGGACAGCTTTGTACCGACATCTCTGTGTGGCTGAATCTAATCACAAACAACCATATGTTGCTCTCTCAAGAGCCTGATTATTGAATTCATTAAGTGCATCTATGAACATAATTGTTATTTTTGCTTGTAATGAAATGTATGAACAAATAAGTGCATCAATACTATAGTAAAATCTATTAAAATATGTTGGCTGGTAGAGGTGCAAAGCACCAGAGGACAGGGAAGGGAGAATATTCACCTGGGAAGGGTTGTGCCCCGCAATGTGGCAGAGACATTGATGCTTGCCAAAGAGAGTTGACATTCTCCCCCTGCATGTTGATGTTCTACTTTCTAAGGCAGGTATGTCTCCTAGAGTAATTTTAGAATGATTTCTAGTAAATAAAAACAAAAATACCTAGAAAGAGGAATGCAGCTAACAGAAGTGGATAGTAAATCACTAGAATCCCAACCCAGCAGTCTTCTTTCTGCTTCATACAGCAACTTAAACTTCTACTTCGTCTGTTTTTATACTCATCTAAATTCACTCATTTTAGTGTTCAGTTCTACAGGTTCTGAAAAATGGCCTTAGTCATGCAGCCTCACCAAAGTTAAGATGCAGAACTCTTCTGTCACCCCTCAGAGTAGCCTGTGCTTCCCCCTTGTAGTCAACCGTTCCTCCCACCTTTAACCCTGGAAACCAGTGATCTTGTCTCTGCCTCTTCAGTCTTTTCCAGAATGACATGCAAGAGGAATTATATAGCGGCATAGCAGCTTTTAAATTAGGGGTTTTAAAGTGAAGTGAGTGAGCAAGAACAAAACCAGAGCCTATTCCCTGAATATTCTAGTCAAGTAAAATTTACTGTGCCAGACTCCTCACACCTTTCTAATATCCCTCAGAATATTTTTCCTGATTAAAGCAACTTTTGTTTTTCTTTCTCTGGGTCCTAACCCTCAGTTGCTTAAGAATTTTGAGGGTAGCGTTGCAAGTGTTTTCTGTTTGGTGGTGATCATGAGTCTGACTCTACAGAGGAGACTTGCTTGGCAATATTCTGTCTGGGAGAGAGGCATTGTTTTTCTAGAAATTTTATAAAATCTGAACTAAAGAGAAGAACTTATTTCAAGGAGTTCAGTTAGGATTTCCCTGAAAGAGAACAGACAACTAGAGTGTGGGAAGTACAGTGAAGCGCATAAAAATGAGGAAAACTCTAAGCATCCTCTTTTATACAACTTCATACATAAAGTCATAAATGTCAACTTCATACATAAAGGAACATAAAATTCCTGAAACATAAAACAGTGAGGCATATGAAGGAAAGCCAACACCTGTGGGTTTGTTGGGGTGCACACAAATGCCATGAGGCAGACAAGCCAGCTCTAGGTGCAGCATGAACTCATTGTCTAACTCTCTATCGCCCTTTCTTCTCTTGCTCTTCATGACCCAGAACATATTAACTATAATAACAGATAGTAGGGGAGCTGGATTTTACCTTTAATTTCCCTTGGCTATTATTGGTTTTTTTCACAATGGGTTTGGGGATATGGATTTGTTTTGTTCCATTCCATGAAGTATGAAATTGATAATGCTGCCCATCAGGGATAAGGATGGGGTAAAACACAGGCTGCTTCCTGCCTCCTTCACCTTCATGGGTAGTATTTATTGTGCATCCACTCTGGACTAGGGTAGTTGCTGTTTGGCTGGTGCTCTCTTAGTATAGTTAACTTCTTCCTATTATGTCACCTTGCTTTCCCAGCCAGTTGTTAAATCATTGTATCAAATCACTGTGTATGCCTGCTGGTTTGGGGTCCACCACTGTGCTTGTCACCAGTATTAGTCCCCACTAGACAAGGGGGACTGACAGTAACTTTATATAAACAGAGAGATGGAGACAGTTGCATGGTAAGCTATGGGGACAGCATATGCATGAGATCCTGTATTTTCTCAGCTCTCAATTTGATAAAATCAAGGTCCTGGGAAGACATTAATATTTTTGTTTGCAAATACATTATATCCAAAGTCTTACCCAAATGTTATGATTTGTTAATAAAAATAAAAATTCAATTCTGCATGCAATGACTCTAACTTTTATATAGGAAAAAGTAAATTCATGAAAATGATGGGTTTGATATACAATCTCTGGCATCAGATGGTGAAACAGATGGTTTGTAAGCACATAGCAAGGAAAACAGCATGGGTTTACTAAGAGCAAGTCATGCTAAACTAACCTTGTTTCCCATTATGATTGTGATAGGACTGGCACTGATAGAAAAAAGAAATTCCTTGAAATCAATGTAACTTGATTTCAGTAAGGTTAAAATAGTCCTTGAGGATAAGATGGAGAAAACGCACCGAAATGGTAATGCAGTTGATTTGTTGCTATTTAAACAAGTGGTTTATGGACCAGGACAACCTTGAGGGAGGTATACAGTGGTATGTCAGAGGACTGTAATTGTTCCTTCATTTTATCAATAACCTGAATGAAATCTGCACATTTTTGAGAGATATTGAATACAATGACTATCAAAATCAAGTTTTTTTAAGAAGAAAAAAAAGCAGAGTGGAACAATACCCCAAACTAATAAAAGATTTTTAATAAAGACAGATGTAAAGTCCTAAATCTGTGCCTTAAAAAATGTACATGTATAGAAGGGGGTAATCAACTTCTTGTTAGTTCATGAAGAGAAGACATGGATATCAATCAATTTCAAAAGTCTGTCAGTCAGTTCAGTCACTCAGTCGTGTCTGACTCTTTGCGACCCCATGAATTGCAGCACGCCAGGCCTCCCTGTCCATCACCAACTCCCAGAATCCACCCAAACCCATGTCCATTGAGTCAGTGATGCCATCCAACTATCTCATCCTCTGTCGTCCCCTTCTCCTCCTGTCCTCAATCTTTCCCAGCATCAGAGTCTTTTCAAATGAGTCAGCTCTTCGCATCAGGTGGCCAAAGTATTGGAGTTTCAGCTTCAACATCAGTCCCTCCAATGAACACCCAGGACTGATCTCCTTTAGGATGGACTGGTGTGCGATGCAAGAACGGCGGCTGTACGGCACAGGAGCGGCGGAGAGGAGCTACCTGGTGTCCAAGGTCAGGAGCAGCGTCCAAGGTCAGGGATGACAGCCCTGAGGAGATACCCCACGTCCAAGGTAAGAGAAACCCAAGTAAGACGGTAGGTGCTGAGAGAGGGCATCAGAGGGCAGACAGACTGAAACCACAATCGCAGACAACTAGTCAATCTAATCACACGGACCACAGCCTTGTCTAACTCAATGAAACTAAGCCATGCCGTGTGGGGCCACCCAAGACAGACAGGTCATGGTGGAGAGGTCTGACAGAATGTGGTCCACTGGAGAAGGGAATGGCAAACCACTTCAGTATTCTTGCCTTGAGAACCCCATGAACAGTATGAAAAAGGCAAAAAATAGGACACTGAAAGATGAACTCCCCAGGTTGGTAGGTGCCCAATATGCTACTGGAGATCAGTGGAGAAATAACCCCAGAAAGAATTAAAGGATTTCAAAAGTAATGTGAGTCAACTGTATAAAATGGGTGCTGAATAATAGAATAGTATCTCTATCAGATGAAAATGGTCATCCCACTGTAGTTTCTATTGGTCACATCCATCAGTAGAATTGTTTCTAGAACCACATGTCTGATTTTAGGAAAGACATTAACAAAGTGAAGCCATTTCTGAAGATCTGACTGTGCTGATTTGAGTCTGAAGATTCCATCATGGGACAAATAGGGGGAAGGAACAACATGTACTGAGTGTCTAGTTAGCGTAAGAGAGGAGATGAAAAGGTTGGAGGTGAATAGGAGGATGAAACAGGAATAGGTTAGCTTCCTAGGGGTTTAAACAATTAGTAAATGTGTAGGAAATGGCCCCAGAACACGAGTTATCTAGGATAGGGAAAGAGTCAAGTAGGGCATTCTACCCCTCTCTTGTTCTGAATCAGGGTGAGGAGTGTGTGCGTGTGTACTTATGTGTGCGTGTGTGTATGTTCAGATAAATAGGTAGCTAGGTGGTGATCAAAGAGTATGTCTTAGTAGTCTGTGTTGCTATAACAAAATAACACAGACTGTGTGGCTTATAAACAACAGAAATTTATTTCTCACAGTTTTGGAAGCTAAAAGTTTGCAATCGGGGTGCCAGCATGGATAGGTTTTGGTGAGGGGCCTCAGCCAAGTTGCAGACTGCTGTCTTTTAGTGTATTCTCCCATGGCAGAGAGAGGATGAGAGAATTCTCTGAAACCCCTTTCATAAGTATGGTATAGAGAGGGCTGCACCATCATGGCTTAATTACCTCCCAGAGGTCCTACCTCCTAACACTGTCACATTTAGGGTTAGGATTTCAACATGTTTTGGGGTGGGGGTAGACAGACATAGCAGCATGTGCTCCTTCTCCCCCTTACTCCCACCATGCCTTCCCCCAGGACAATCCAGTTTGTCCTTATCATTCCATGTTCACTGTTGTTGCTAATTTAGTGTCAAGCCTTATTGTAGGAATTGGAGACACAAGGTTGAATAAATCCATTTTCTACATAAATTGAGCTCACAGTCTGGAGGGGACAAATGGGCATTGTGCCTGCAAGTCGGCCTGCTGAGAGCTCAGAAATGAAGTTAGGAATCTAGAGTCACTCAGCATCAGTCCAGTGACTAAGTGTCATCTGCACAGACTTTCATAGCTGGAGGGGATTTTAGACATCTGCTTAGTGTATGGATTTCAGACAGTGCCTTGTGGAATCTTTGGGCTCTCATGAAGCTTTCTTAGGGGTTGCTATGTACAAGTGCATGCTAAGTCACTTCAGTTGTGTCCGACTCTTTGCAACCTTATGGAATGTAGCCCACCAGGCTCCTCTGTCCAAGGGATTCTCCAGACAAGAATGATAGAGTGGGTTGCCATGCCCTTTCCCCTACTTGTAAGGGGGAGATCAAATCAGAAGATGTCAGAGATCCTCCCTTACTCACATTTTAAGCAGAGCAGTTCTACTTCTGTTTTATTTGTTCATTATACACAGATGATTGAAGAAAGGGTACTGCTACTGCTAAGCATTTAACCATACTCTAAGGCCATGCAGGGGAAGAGGAAACAGTGGCCAAAAGGTATTAGAATTTGTTTGACGCAATTAAAATGTTTTAGTTTTATACCTATTATGTGTTTACAAAGACTATTCATTCAGTGGCTATTGAAATACCTGATAAGCTAAGATCCTATGTGCTTCTAAAATCATTCTAAGATTTTCCTTTAGAAGTTTAGCTTTTTCATAGGACTTCAGACTCCCTGAGGGCAAGACTTTGCCCTATCCATTTCTGTTTCTCAAATGAATAGCACTGTGCCTGATACTTATGGGTGTTCCCAATGTTTGCTGAATATATAAGGAAGGAATTAAATTAATGTATTAATTGGACCTAGAACAGATCTTCTAACTGATTATAGAAAAATAAAATAAAACTCTGAAACCTCATTCAATTTTCAATAACCTAATAAGCAGAAAAAACATATATACATACACATTGTACTGCATTAGTAATAACTATAGCAATCAAACTACATATTGATTGGTGTCGGAGAAGACTGAACATTTGGTTCTGAAGCAGTTTCTTTTCTTTCATCTGTGAGCACCCAGTCTCCCATCACTTCCTAGTGAATCCTGGAATCTAAGTTATATATAATGACAAAATTCTGCCAAAGATATTTCTCATAGGAGGGATATGTAACTTCCTTTCCTGTGATGCACTGACTTACTAAACAGCCACTCTCATGAATTCCAATTAACAACAGCTTTTGTTCTTTCTGGACAGAGTTTCAGGCAAATATAAAATCTTCAGGATTCCTATAGCCATTTCTGAGTGTAGGCTGGAAGCATTCAGACCCATTCAGAGGTACTTGGTAACCAGCTGATACATGACTATCTGACTTGGGTTTGGCCAGGCCGAAGCCTGGACACCGTGGTTCTCCTCAGAGAAGGTGCATGCTGGGTGTGCAATGAACAAAACACTACTAGATATTGTGTGGAGAGGGTGCTTTTCTCAGTTTTACCAAAAGTGTTAACCTGTAAAACTGGCTACTAGTATATACTCGCCCCCGCCCCCACTCCCCCACACACTGACGTATTCATGGGAAGAATCTTTAGTAAAGAATAGAAACCAAGGTTTTATGTAGACCAAGAAGGGGAGGATGATATTCTCAGCAGGGAGTTGACAAGCAGTAGCTATGAATTATCCCAGGAAAACCAGGGAAGTCTCCTGAAGATACAGGAGTGATTAAGGGCCCTGCTTTTGATTAACAATTCATAACTCTTAAATTTTCTATGGTCCATTAAGGCACCCTTCTTATCTAGAGTAAATGAAGTAACTTTACAAATTGTTCCTTAGACTTACATTTGGAGACCATGACTTCATAGGAGAATGTAATTTTCCTCATTCTGGATAACTGAGACAAACCTGGGGCATATTGCTTCTTCTCTTATGAATGTGAAATGATGTGGGAAGCAGAAACCCACTTTTAGACATAAGATTTATGTCAGTGGTACTTGTTTTCCTCAAAATAATCCCATCTCAAAGATGGCCTCCATCTTGTCAGTGAAGTCCATCCTCTGAAATTGCTTTTCAGAAGGTGGATCCATATCTTATTCTTCCATCCACATTCATTACATACAGAGCACGTATCATATGGCAGGTTGTGCAGATACATTAGCTAACTGGCTGCTGCCCTTATCTTCAAGAGTTACTGGGAAGAGACACAAGTGTTTCTGATATATATTACTGCCTAAGAAACTACCCAAACTTCATGCTGAAAACAAAACCAGCGATTTATTTTGCTCACAAATCCCTAATTTTGGCAGAGAGCAGAGCATGAGCTCATCTCTGTTCTACATCTTTTGGGGAAATTCAAAGGGGGCAGGGATCACATGAAGGCTTGCTTCCCTAACCTGTCTGGAGGTTGATGCTGGCTGTAGGCTGATATCCTAGCTGTTATGGCTATAACACTGCAATATGACCTATCAGTATAGTCCTCCCACTTCTTCACTGTATGGTGATCAAGATCCAAGAATGAGGAACCCAAGAGAAACCAGAAGAAATTGCATTTTCTGGCCTTGCTTCAGAAGTCGCACAGCATCACTTCTAGTGCATTCCATTCCTTTGGGCAGTGACAAAAGCTCACTCTTGTTCAATAAGAGGAGAATTAGACTCTACCTCTGAATAGGACAAATGTCAATATGCAAACATGGTTTAAAACTCCAATAAGGATAAAATGGAAAAGTAGAAAGGGTAAGCACTGGGCTTGGGTAAAACCTAGGGTTAATTCAGTGGTGGGGAGCAGAAAAGACTTCCTAAAATAAATTATGTAAACCTCATTCCTAGGGAGTTAGTTGAGATTAGTCAGGAGAATGGGACAGCGTGATGGGAAGAGTGGTACATGTAGAGGAAAGTAATAATAATAGTAATAAAAACTGAGCAAGCTGGCATAGTTACAACTAGTTTGGGAGAACCAGATGTAAAGTATGAGAAAGAGTGACATGGTATGAAGCTGAAGAGGTGGCTACAAAAGCCCTTGTAAATAATTTTATGGGTTTGGACTTTATCCTGCAGGCAAACAAAGGAGTCATTGAAGTGTTTTAAGTAGGGAATGATATGATCAGATTTGTAGTTTATTAAAAAAAAACAAACCACTCAGCTGTAGTGTAGAGAACTTATCATAGAGGAGAGCTTGGGGTAAGACAGGCAGTAGATGACTAGTTCAAAGGATGCTGGAGTATCCAAATAAGAGATGATCATGGAGTGGGTTAAAGTCATGATGGGGGTGGGAAGAAAATGCAAAGCCAGGAGATCTGAAGAGTTAGAATTGAAGGGACTTGGTGATTAATGGTTGGTTGTTGGGAGAGAGAGAAAGGAGTCAAGGGTAAGAATAAGACTTTTGCCTTGCATAAGCAGGTGATATCATTCACTCTTTTATGGTTCATGAGGAACAGTTTTGGGAGATAGGATTATGGGATGCTGATGAATTTTCTTTTGAATTTGGTGTAATTGTGGGACATTCAAGTGGGACTATTCACTGGGCTGTTGGATATGTGAATAGAACTTATACAGGAAGACTGGGCTTTGAAAAAAAGATTTAAGAGTCATCAGCATACTGAATTTGTAAATGGCAATTGCAGCCTTGGGTGAACAGAATCAAAAGAAAGCAAAAAAGAAACCTGAATTGCACCAGTTTTTGAAAGAATGGGGAAGAGGGAGAGAACCCCACAAAATGGATGATAAAATAAGTTAAGCAAGTTGCCAGAGAGCCAGGAAGTGTGGCATCATGGAAACCAAGGGAAGAATGTTTCAAGAACAGTGAACAATGATAGAGGCTGTAGAGAAGTCAAGTAGCTTGAGAGTTAGAGAGGCCTCTGGGTAACTAAGAGAACTGGGCCCCTGACATCTTCTTTTTTTCCTGTACCTTTTATGAGGTTAATCTCAGAGCATTGGAGTGACCCATGTAACTGTGAAAATCAAGTGATAAGTAATATGGAATGTAACTGAAGATTTTGTGGGCAAGTGGGGATGTAGTTGTATACTACCTACTGAAACTTGATGAAAATCGTTACCCATCTCTGTTCTTCTCCAAAATTTCTCTTCCTTTACCTCTTTTCTTTGTGCACAAAGCCTCTTTCTCTAGCTTCTTCAGTACCACCATCCTCCAATATTTTATTTCTTTTCTTGTTCACTCTCCCCTTTGCACTTTGTAGGGCCATTAGTAATAAACAATTTTAGAAGTATAATGGTTATGTTTAGCAACCTGGAGTTTCAAAACTAACTAGGCCAAGAACAATTTTAGTGTAGTGGTGGGGATGGAAGGCACATTATAGGTGTTAAAAATAAGTTATACTTCTTGTTAAACATGTTAGACTAACCATATACTTTTATCTCCATTCCCTTTTCAAACCTCACTAAAATGACAGTTATGGCTTCCGGGAAAATGGGCTCTTCAGATCCCCTGCTCTTAAGAGCATAACTCACCAGTGGCCTTAGTTGCTACCCCTTAGTTGCTACCACTGCCTTGATGTCAAGGCCACACTTTCTGTGAGCTGTTCCTGATGGTACATGGTAGGGTTATTAGGGTAATAGGATTGGAGAAGACCCTGATGCTGGGAAAGATTGAGGGCAGAAGGAGAAGAGGGCATCAGAGGATGAGGTGGCTGGATGGCATCACTGATGCAATGGACATCAATTTGGGCAAACTCCAGGATATGGTAAGGGTCAGGGATGCCTGCTGTGCCGCAGTCCATGGGTGACTGAACAATAGCAACAAAGGGTTACTAATACAACCTCATTACTACAATGCTTTCCTGGTGGCTCAGATGGTAAAGAATCCACCTGCAATGCAGGAGACATGGGTTTGATCCCTGGGTTGGGAAGATCCCCTGGAGGAGGGCATGGCAACCCACTTCAGTATTCTTGCCTGGAGAATCCATGGACAGGGGAGCCTGGGCTACAATCCATCAGGCCGCAAAGAGTTGGACACAACTGAGTGACTAAGCACAGCAGCACAATGCAACCTCATTACTACGAGACTCCTCCAGTGGCAAGATACTAGTTTGAAGGCTCCTCCCTGGCCTGATCAAATCTTTCTTAGAACCACAATGTAGTTCTATATTCTTCCTACACAATCCTCAATTCTTTCCTTCCTTTTTCCTGCAGACATCCAAATTTCATGGTAGTTGGAAGCCTCTGCTGCCCCCCTTTCCTCTAAATAAACCTCTTGTATGTATAATCCAATCTTGACATATGCTTCTCAAAGGACCCAAACTAACACAATTGTAAATTTAGAAAGGTAGAAATTCACAAGGAAAAGGAGAAAAAATGACAGCAGGAGGGAGAAATTTGCAAAATTCAGCAAAATCAGCAAAAATTTACAAAAATCAGCAAAATTCTGAAAGATGGAAAGTTGGTAGATGAGAGGTAACAGTCTTACCAAGGAGAAACCTGGGTACCAGCAGAGGGGCTGGCCAACAAGACGGGAGCTGACATGAGTTACAGTCTTCAAAATGCTGAAGAATTAGAGGCATAAAGCCCTGGGGTAAGGCTGAAAATATGAAGAAATTGGTTGAAAAGTCTGCACAAAGAGCAGTTGGCCACCAGATCCCTTCTTTCATGACTAGAATGAACTACCTCTCCTGTAAGGAGACCGAAGATGCCAGTCTTGGGAACACCAGACACAGTGGAAGGGTGATTAATTGCAAGTCTATGAGCTGGTGTGAACTCCACCCGTCTCTAGCAACTGGCAGCCTTCTTAAGAAAGGATCTCAGAATGCCAATAGCCATAGTAATTAATATACCTCCCAGATGGGAAATTAAAGAACTTTTTTCTGGTCTACCCTAAAGAAAATAACAAGTGATATCATCTTTTGAAGTCCCCCCAACACAATCGCCATCAACAGGTACAATCATCATATGGTGAAATCCACCAGTCCATATACTGACTCTCTAATAGACATAGACAGACAAACAGAAAAGTTAAAAACAAGTCAAAGGAAAAGAGAAACAAGACAGTGGCTGGAGAAACATTTATAGATAAACCTTTTAGTTACTACGTTCAGAGAAATGAGTTGTTTTGTAACCATGAAACAAAAATAAACTCTATAAAAAAGAAACGGTCAGAAAATAAACAAAATATTAAAAATATGAAAGCAAAAAAATTAAGTAGACAGTTCAATGAATAAAATTGTGGAAATATCCATTAAGTAACACAAAGTGTCAATGAGATTAAAATGGGAAAAAATAAGCAAAAAATGGGAAGATCTGTCCAAGAAGTTCAAATTTGAGTAAAAGCAGCTTCCAGAAAAAGAGCAAAAAAAGAAAGAAAAGAAATAAGGAGAAGGAGGAGGATATGGGCATTATCAAATAGGAGATAATGTCCCAGAATTGAAGTCTATGTCTCCAGGATAAAAAGGCCAAATGAATGGCCAACACAATGAATTAAAAAAGACCTGTACCAAGGAACATTTTTTGTGAAATTTCAGAACATTGACTCAAAGAGAAGCTCCGAAAATCTTCCAGTGGGAGAAGGAGAGGAGAAAGAATGAGATGCCAATCATACACCAAGCATTAGGCACCAGATTGCCATCTGACATCTCAGTGGCAACCCTAGACTTTAGAAAACCATAAAAGCAATCTTTCCACATTTTTAGGAAAAATGTTTTCCAATCTTAAATGCTATACTCAATCAAACTATCAATAAAATTTGTCTGGAATAAAGTTATATAAGATCCTTAAAAATGTACTTTAGATGCAAGTTTTTTCAAGAAGCTCCTGAAGGATATACTCCACCAAAAAGTGAATAAACCAAGAAGGAGGTAACTAAGTGTAACCCAACCCAATACAGGAAAGATTAGAGACCTCCAGTTAACTCACACGTGGACACATCAGAAGCCTCCCTCTGCTACCAACAACTTAGACTCCCCTTTGTCCAGTTACAGCATTGAAAATTTGAGACCCTAATTCTTACACAGTTCTTTTTTTAATGTCTAAATCCCTTACTATCAATCCGCTATTATAATGACCTGGTCCAATAATTCTTTAGTTATCAATAATCTAGTAACTCATTCACTTATTGAGTGCCCACTATAGTATAGTTGAATTTGAAGAGAAACAATGGGGAAAAAATAAGTGTGAACAATTATTTTCTTGTCTTTGGGTTTTTGTTAAGCCTTCCTTTCCCTGAGGTCAAGGTCTAGTTTGAAAGAGGAACAAAAAAATGTAGATAAAGGGATTTCTCCTACTCTGAATTTTGTATAAGATAGGTATAAGCACACATATCCTTTGATGAATATGGAACGCACTACATGTGCCAAAGTCCTGAAGAATGGGACTTTAAAAATGACCTCTTTCTTCTACAGAAACTATTAAGACCCAAGTGATGCTGCAAGTCATATTAATTTTCTAAAGCTCGTATATTTGAAATCCTGTATCTCTAAGTGCAGAATATTTTTGCCTTCAACCTACTTTGGGTTTGAGAGATTATCTAAGTTATAGGTGGTCCAAATATTAACAATATTGGGGTCTGCACATGAGCTTCGTAATTTTGATGTGTATTTAAGAAGCTGCTGGTGCTTGTAAGGCATGTTGCAGATGCAGCTGATGCCATGCTTCTATCCCTTCTGTCCATCCATGCTCACCGATTCCTGCTGAAGATAATTTCCACAACATAGACAGATTCCCACCCAAGCACCTGGTTCTCTTTTCTCTGTGTAGGGGCTTTCTTGGCACCATGAAGAGCTTGCAGAGCCTCAAACTGGCTCAGCCCAGAAGTCCAGGGGCATCAGCACCCATGGGGCACAGGGCAATTCTCAAGCAATGGGAGATGGAAATCAGTGGATAAAACCAGTTTCCCAGTCCACCCATGGAATAATTCTGGGCAGGGCTATCTCTGCTTTTGCATGACTTGAAGTTGACTGACCTTGGGTATAAGGGAGCAAAATTTGCCACTACAAAATGTGTCTCTTTGGCATGAGATTTATTTTAGGTCAGTTGTTTTTAGGAAATACAGACAATATAGGAAATTTTGTTTTGTTTTTTGTTTACCTCCCCCTTAACTGACTAAAAGAGTTTAGATAAAAGTCCTGGTTCCAGAAAGGGCACTAGCACCAGAGATATCTACAAAGAATATGGGCCACATGTGGTAAGGCTTTGAGAAACAAAATCCTCTACATTGTCCCGTTGTCCCTGAGTGGCATAAAAGCATATGTTTACCAAACATTTGTTTTTTAAATTGTTTTTCTCCCCTTTGAAATCCCAGCCTCCTACCCTCTTCTTCTGTCAGATGGCATGTAAATTCAATTGCCTAACTTGTCCTTGGATCTCAAATTTTCATGGAGTTCCCCATATGTACATAAATTTGGTGTTTCTCCTGTTAATCTGTCTTGTGTCAATTTAGTTGTTAGGCCAGCCACAAGGACCTAGAAAGGTATAGGAAAAGTTTTTCTCCCGAAGAGTTGGCATAGTTGGCAGGATTAACTTTGTTCACTGACACTACTTGCTCTGAGGCTATTACTGCTAAGAGATTCAGCCAACATAATGTAAGATTCTTACCACATCAGTCTCCCAAATCTCTGCCTGCAGGGTCTATTGAAAGCCATAATGGTAAGAGTCCTTTATTTTCTTTTTCTAAATTTAGATTAGCAGGAGAAAATATTTGTGGAACTAGTTCCTTAAGTCACAGCAACCCTGGTGAAAGTTTGGTTAATGACTACTCTTGATTTTTATTGATACTTTTAGTCCCAAACATGGTCACTGTTTTTCTTTTTCTGTTGTATTGTTTGTATTCTTCTGTATGTTGAGATCTTAGCTTTATGACCAGTGAGAATACTCTGATCTCCACCAGCTGAAAGGTACATGTTCCAGCATGTATTTGGTGGTCGTTGTAGTGGACTGAGATTCCAAACAGCTGTAGCCAGTTTGTCTGAAGCATAGTTAACAACCTGGGCTTGCAACTGGTCTCTCTTTGCTCCATGGTGCTAGCTCTCAGTGGGGATTTGTCATAAGTCCAATGAGAGACCTTGTCTTTTCAACCTTTGTTGTCTTATTAGTGCTGAAAGAGTCAAATAGCTGCCTGCCAGCGATTAGTGGGTCTGTGACTGGAGATGTCTTATATTCTTGTGAAAAACTAGAGATACCATCTGCACTGCACCACTCTTAGTTCATGGGACAACAAGGTCTTTGCTTTCTTAGACTAATTCTGGGAGTGAACTTTCTGGATCTTTTAAGGGCTGCATCTTTTGCACTCTTGTGTGGGATGCCTCTTGCATCTTTGTTTAAACTATAAAAAGATTTATTTGTTTGAGTCACTATTTCAGAGATCCTATAACTCATCAATGGCCAGATGATGGATCCAATGGTTTGGCTATATTTGAAAGAAAAAAAAAATTAGAGACCTCTTATTGGAAACAATTGTCTTATATAATCATGTTATATAACAGCTAGCCTAAGGGACATCCTTAATAAGGTGGAAGGACAGAAATTAGAATTAAAGTAAAAGTTTACTTAGACCTGTTCCTATTTGCCTTCAGATATTTGCAGATACTGTGAAAAATCAGAACACTGGAATTACAATTGTCCTGAACTTAAGAATAAGAAGGAAAAGGAACAAGAGGAACTATTTGGAAATTGGGCAAATAAAAATAATTTTAAATGTCTAAGAACTATGGTTTAGTTCTACCAAAAAAAAAAAGATGGCCAGACAAAAATGTGGGTTCCACCTTGTTTGTAGCTAGATATAGCTGAAGAGAAAATGTGAGTTAAACCCCAGTTGCAACTAGAGCCCTACCAAACTGCACCCAGCCCTCAAGGAAATTACAACCTAGAATTACAATGGCCATTTTGAGGAACATTCCAATTAGATAAGATCATTTAAAGAGTGCACTTAAAAGCAAGGGCTCCCAAATCAAACAAAGAGAAAAGGATACTTATTTTAATTGGTATGCAGGAAACTTCAAAAGGCTTCTAAATTCCAAAATAGCTTTGTTGAAAGATTTGTTATAAAAGGCAGAAAACAAAATAGAAGGCCACTGGTCTGAGAACTCATGACCCCAGGTGATATTCAGAGCCTAATAAGAAAATTTGACGCCTCATCTCCTAAATCCAGTTCAGCTCAGTTCAGTCACTCAGTCATGTCTGACTCCTTGTGACCCTATGGACTGCAGCACACCAGACTTCCCTGTCCATCACCAACTCCCAGAGCTTGCTCACACTCATGTCCATTAGTTCAGTGATGCCATCCAACCATCTCATCCTCTGTTGTCCCCTTTTCCTCCGGCCTTCAGTCTTGCCCAGCATCAGGGTCTTATCCAGTGAGTCAATTCTTCCCATCAGGTGGCCAAAGTACTGGAGTTTCAGCTTCAGCATCAGTCCTTCCAGTGAATATTCAGAACTGATTTCCTTTAGGATAGACGAATTGGATTCCCTAAGTTAAATGCACCCAAAGAGAAAGAAAAGCATTACAACATAAGTGGATAGGTAGTTTTGTCCTTTCACAAGCGACTCAACTCGCAGATTTATTGGAAAGGCTTCTAAATATTCTGGTTTTAGGAAACCAAAGCCTTTCTTGGAGAACCTACATTTCTTCCCTGTGCCTCTGAGATGTAAATGTTCTACAAACTTCGGGTAGGTAAATTCTCTTTTTTCCCTCTTGGCCATGCTGCACACTTTGCAGGATCTTAGTCCCCTGACCAGAGTCTGAACTCATGCCCCTTGCAGATTCCTAACCACTGGACCACCAGGGAATGCCTAGGGAAGTTATTCTTTTTTTTTAATTTATTTATTTTTAATTGGAAGATATTTGCTTTACAATATTGTGTTGGTTTCTACCATACATCAACATGAATCAAATGTTTTTCAAGTTTTATCTTTTCAAAATAAAAGCAAGTTTATTGATTTCATGAAAACAAGCATGTCTTTAGCATTACCAGTGCTTTGTTACTTTTATTCTACTTAGATTTACGAAAAGTCAGATAAATTCATGTTATCTCTATTGCAAAATTTGTCAGCGAGAAAAAAAAGTTTGTGTTGATGGTTGACTTTGTTCAATGTCTCATGAAGTATTTTTTACTGTAGGTAATCTAAATATAATCATTTAGAATAAATAAAATTAAATAGATATAAATAGGATCAATGTTTTAAATAATTACATATCATTGCATATATACTTTAAAATAGCTTCCAAAATCTTTTTGGTTACTAGAAACTTTAGTGTTCTGCTAAGTTGAGTTAAATTAAAGAACTTAATGAGTTAAGTTCCTGGAATATCTAAATCACTTCCAAATAAAATACTGAAACATTAATTGCTGAATAAGTCTAAGTTTACCTACTTTTGACCTCTTATTACAGAGGAACTAAAGATGTTTGTAAACCTGTTTTGGGCCAATTTGAAAACACTGCTATGAGGAAACATATGTTTCTAGAAATCTCTAAATGTATTCATACATTTGTCAATAAAAAGAATGCTGGTATATTCGCAATATGTTGGTTTTTGCTTCCCTGGTGGTGCAGAGGTTAAAGCGTCTGCCTGCAATGCGGGAGACCTGGGTTCGGTCCCTGGGTCAGGAAGATCCCCTGGAGAAGGAAATGGCAACCCACTCCTGTATTCTTGCCTGGAGAATCCCATGGACGGAGGAGCTTGGTGGGCTACAGTCCATGGGTCGCAAAGAGTCGGACACGACTGAGTGACTTCACTTTCTTTCACTTTCAAGGTTTCTAAGGGTGAAGTATTCTAGTACATGATTAAAGCTACTAGAAATGATGCTGTAAGCAATTCTGCATACATGGAAAGTAGAATATATTTTGGGGTAAGAAAAAGTGTGAGATATGGAGATTCTTTGTTGGGTGATATGAAAGTGATTTTGTCCTAAAACTGATTGTTTCTAAATGGAAAAGAAAACAAGTGACAAACTAAAGTAGACACAGAAAGTTGTAGAAGGTTTGTGGAAAAAGGAGTATTTGGAAAGAAATTGTATGTGTGGTCAGGACTAGATAAGATTGGAATGAATTTATTTAAGTAAATGAATGTTAATATCAGAGGTAACCTAGTGCAAAATTAGAATTGGGTTTTCTCTGTTAAAAGGATAAAGTGTCATCGAACTATTGGTCTGCTCTTGATAAGAAATGTAAAAGGTTTTTCTTTATTTTTAAAAACAGCCTGCCTAGAAAACAAGAATACTATGTTTTGTCAAAATAATTTCCTGTGTTTTCTGTTTTCATCAAGTCTTTGATTACATAAGTAAACCATGTCTTCTTGATATTAAGAGTAAGTTTGCTTAGAACTATGTAACTTTCTGTATTTGCCTATAAAATCTTAGTATGATTAAGTGGATAACTAAATATTTTTCACAATCATCTATGATTCTATTTGACCAACTGTTTTAAAACCTTTTGATGTTTTTAACAGACTTCCCGAAACCAAATTCTAAATGAAGTTCTTTTTGATCTCAGATTAACTTTGAAATTTTTAAGAATTTTCCTGGAACATTGTGAAATATGTGTTCTCTCTCTTTATGAAAGGGAGAAGTTAAGCTAATTAATCTTATTTGGTATGTTAAATTACATGGAAACCATTGTCAAATAAAAAGTAATACTAAGCCTTCTGTATGTTGTATCTGTATTATAAGTGTTTCAAAAATTATGGGAAATTACTAAAAATCCAGTGTGTCCTGGTGTAATGTTGTTATCATAAATTCAGTTATCTTAAAATGTTGTACATCACAAAAATAACTACACTTCCTTATCAAATGAATTCTAACAATAGGCATTTAAGGTCTTTTATAATTTATAGATGACTTCCCTGGTGGCTCAGACAGTAAAAGCGTCTGCCTACAATGCAGAAGACCTGGGTTCGATCCCTGGGTTGGGAAGATCCCCTGAGAAGGAAATGGCAACCCACTCCAGTACTCTTGCCTGGAAAATCCCATGGATGGAGGAGCTGGGTAGGCTACAGTCCATGGGGTCACAAAGAGTCGGAGACGACTTCACTTTCACTATAATCTATAGACAGGAGTCATTTTACTCTGATGCTTTTGCAAATATGCTTCATCTTTAAACAGATTCATGGAGAGGACTTCTCACACATATTCCAGAATACAAGTTTCTGATAAACTTTCAGATTTTAAAAAACTAATTAATTAAATTTATTTTTGGTTTTGTTGCTCCGGGGGGGCTTTCTCTAGTTGCAGAGTGGGGGCTGCTCCCTAGTTGTGGTGCGTGGGCTTCTTGTTGTGGTGGCTTCTCATGTTGCAGAGTACAGGCTCTGATTGAGCACACTGGCTTCAGTAGGTGCAGCATGCAGACTCAGTTGTTGTGACACACAGGCTTAGTTGCTCCACAAAATGTGAAATCTTCCCTGACCAGGGATCAAATCTGTGTCCTCTGTATGGGCAAGTGGATTCTATACCACCAGGGAAGTCTAAACTTTCAGACTGTATCACTGAACTGGATAAGAATTTACAGAATCCTAATGGAGAAATTGATAACTTCATAAATCTGATAATAAAAGATCAAGATCAATAATAATTAATTACATGGGAATAAAGGAACTGATAAAGATGATTATAATATTTTTGCAATTTCTTTTTATTTGAAACATTGCTGATTTTTAAAAATATTTTGTTTTCCAAATATAAAGAAGCCTTTCCTCTTAAGCTAACTATAAGGAAGCTAACTATGACCTAGAGTAATTTGGTAAACTATATCTTTATAAGTAGAATAGAAACATCTTTTTCTCCCTACCTGATTCCTCCAGAATTCAGAAACTCTCCATGAGTATTCTTATTTTCATGGCAATGTAGTTATTTGCATAAGTTCAGTAAGAGTCTGTTCTTCTTGAAATAGGACGCAATAAGAAACATCGGTTGTATTGCCAGGGCTTTGACTGCAATGTCCTATTTGAGAGAGCATGCTTAGACTCAGATATTACCAGACAGCCTTAAGGAACTAAAGTGGACTTTATGAAGCCAATTAAAAGCCCCTTGGAAAAACAGCCTAGTACCTTGCTTAGGGGTCTCAGCAGTCTCACCAGGTGAGTAAAGAAGGTTACTTCCTGGGAGGTGCAGGAACTGCAAGCTGTTTTGAGCACCTCAAGAAGAGAGAAATTCATCCAAATCTACAGGTAGTACAGGTAAGTCTAGTGGCAAATTCTGGACTTGGCTTCCTAGCATTGCTGTTGTTCAGTCACTAAGGCATGTGCAACGTGAAATTCCTTATGAAAAATTCCAGCAGAGTAAATGTAAAAGTCTATATGACCAATCACTATTCTTGCTTCACTTTTGTAAATGACTAGGCCATGTGCATTGAAGCTAGACCTATTTTTGCAAACAGATTAGTCTTAATTTGGCTGTCATTTTAGAGAGAAAAATTATGTTTCAGTGATACATTTGTGGATATGAAATTCTAACATTGTCCATTGTCTTTGAGGTTTGTTTTCTACATGTGAACTGTTCTAGATCCTGAGGATTATTCTAGTTGTCTCATATTTGGCTATAAATTTCCAAGTTAATGTTCCCAATTTCTCCCATCCTTTTGACTTGAAATCACTGAGAACTAAAATTGCCCTTTTCCTGAAGTCCTACAAACTGAAGCTAGTCAAAGCTATAAACTTCAGAGAAATCATCACAATACTACATGTTTATTATTATTGTTATTTTTATTATAATATAGTTGCTTTACAATGTGTTAGTTTCTGGTGGATAGCAAGGTGAATCAATTATACATATACATACATCCTCTAGTTTTTAGATTTCCTTCCCATTTAGGTCACCACGGATCATCGAGTAGAGTTCCCTGGGCTACACAGCAAGTTCTCATTACTTATCTATTGTATACATTATAGTGTATATATGTCAATTCCAATCTCCCAGTTCGTCCCAATACCCACCACACCCTTGGGAACCATAAGTTAGTTCTCTACATCTGTGACTTTACTTCTGTTTTGTAAATAGGTTCATCCACTTTTCTATATCTAGATATTCTTCTCTTTCTGACTTCATGTATGACAATCTCTGGGTCCATCCATGTCTCTGCAAGTGACACTAGTTCATTTTTATTGCCGAGTAATATTCGTGTATATATGTACTACATCTTCTTTATCCATTCCTCTGTTGATGGACATTGAGATTGCTTCCATGCCCTGGTTGTTGTAAATTATTCTTTATGTTTAGACAATTTTCTTTGTGCCTGTTGCTGTGTGAGTCAGTCATCATGTTTACCAGTATGCCTGGTAACATCGTAAGAGACATTCAATCAATCTACAAACCAGGGAAATCTGATTGTCACTGCCTGCCCTCATTTCATCTAAATGCTTTGAACTGGACATCTAGAAATCTTCTCAACTGGTTGCCTTCAGAAGTTTGAAATAAGATTATGGTCTGCTCCAAACATTAACCATTGTTTTTCTTTTGTTTCCATAGAAATGCCTCTAATTAAATACCCGACTGCTTCTATCATAGGCCTATCTTGGGGAACCTCACTGCATCACAACCTCCTGAAATGAGTTTAACTGAACTAACTTATTTTCAGGACTAAGAGACTGATTCAGTAAGATGAAACAGTCTACCACTTCAACTTTTGGACTGTGAGACTTCTTGGAGAACTTGCAGTGGTGGGACTATAGGGGAAGAAAATATCCTTCCCCACTCCTAAGATGTGCCTCTTTGACAGGAGGATTATTTTAGGATGATTGTTTTAAGAAACAGAATACCGGAAAATTCATTGTTTTTGCCTCCCTCTTAACCACCTGAAAGAATTTAGATAAAGGAACCAATCCAGACAGGGTACTACCAATAGAGATATCTGCAAATATGAGCTCAGGATTATAGGGGGAACTTGACAGGGCCTGGAGGGCAAAGTCTTCTTTGTGTCCTATTGTCTGCATGGCCAAGCAAACATTTGTTTACCAAACATTTGTTTTCCCCATCTTCCTGTAAATCATTTTCCTTCTCTCTGAAGCCCCAACCTCTACCTGCTTCTCTTCCTCTCAGATGGCATGTAAGTCTTGATTGCCTAACTTGTTCTTGGGCCTTATATTCTTAAGGAGTTCCTGTACATACATTAATTTGGGTTTTCTCCTGTTAATTTGTCTTATGTCAATTTACTTATAGGTCATCCAGAGGAACCTAGAAGGGTGGAGGGAAAATATTCCTCTTCAACAAGAGTGATTGCTCTCCTTAAATTTTGCACCTTGACTGCCTCATTCATTCCTCCTGGGTCCTGGTTCTGATTCTCAGGCAAGTTCCTCATTGTTTTTGAGAGGGTTTTCAGCAGAACTGAGCCCTCAGAGCTCACAGTTAATAACCTACTTATTAACATACCTTTTACCGTTTTTTCTCTTTTGTCATCATACTTTCTCACTGGTGCACTCTGGGATTGCCTTTCACCCATTTTCGCCTCAACTTCTACTCCTGAGGGAATGTAAGCTAAGACAAGCATCTCTTAAAATGGTGTTTCCTCGCCCCACCCCCAATCCACCAGTGATTTATTTAAGCTTATGATCAGCTTGTGATATCATTCCATTAGCTGTAGAGGTTTATCTTCTCTGAGACAGATCTGGGGCTCAGATGTTCTGGCGCTCAGGGTTAGGCAATTACATCCTTTCAAACACCTCACTGTACAAGTTTAAACACATACGTGTGGGCACTTTTGTTTTGGGGTGATTGAGGAAAGAGATGTTGAATGTTTTGTTTTGGTGGAGAGGTGTGAGGGAGGATAAAGACCATGGAAGGATAGGAAAGCAAGAATTGGCTGGATAATTGCTTTAGACTTTCCCTTCACTTTGGCCTATGGCTGAGGGCCTGGCCGTGAGCCCCTGTGGGACTGATGCCAGAGCAAGTAACAGAGTCCTTGTTCAGACAGACTGGAAGCTTGGGGTACACGCAGTCCTGCTTTAGGACAAAGGTGGCCAAAGGCAGCACGCACTGAGCCACACATGCCCTGTGCTCTCTTTCCCACTTCAGCCGCACCCCAGTTCCCCCAGACCACAGTGTTCATTCTGGATCAGAGACCACTCTGTAGAAACCAGTGGAACATCAGGGAAGACCCAGGGCAAGGCAGCTGGACTAACAGAGAGCCTGTATCTCCCGTAAGGGGCTGGTGCACTGCAGTCTGTCTACGAGCAGGACAAAGCAAAGGACCCTTTGGGAGGAGGTTAAATTACTGAAAGAGCAGGTAGAGGACTGGGACTGACAAAGTTCAGGAGACTTTGTCCATATGACCTAGTTTGTACTCACAGGCAGGTGAAGCCTGGGCTATTTAGCTAAATAATGTTTGCTGTAAGTTTGCTGGCACTCACATGATTTAATCAACCTGTCCAGCAAAAAACCCTTGAGTCAATTATCCTGGGCTCTAGCCCTGTCACCGATAATAACCTTGGGCAAGTCACTTGACTTCTCTGTGCTTCAGTTTCCTTCATCTTATAATGACCTCATTGGGAAAGATGAATGCTGAGGTTCTTTTAAATATTAAGAAAACCAGAGTTCTTTCTCCAGAAATTACTATTGATCACACAGAGTCCTAGAGAATGTCACACCATGTGGCTCCTGTGTTGGAGTTCAGAAGTGGCCCGTGAGCCTGGGATCCTATTTCTCTTATAGTGCTCTTGGATAAAATGTCAGATTATGGCCAGATATGGTGGAACTGAAAGGGAATGTCAGCTGCAGCTTTTGTGAATGTCTACTTTGGGACTTTATTTTAAATGTTTAAGAGACAACTTTTAAATTGATATTTTATTGTCTTTGGGACACCAGGCCTTTATTAAGTTCATTGTAAATCATACATTTGAGCATGAAATATAGGTTGCCAAGGTGGCAACTAACTGTACTCATTTGTGGTTAGCATCACTATGAACAAAACTAGTGGAGGGGATGAAATTCCAGCTGAGCTATTTCAAATCCTAAAATATAATGCTGTGAAAGTGCTGCACTCAATATACCAGCAAATTTGGAAAACTCAGCAGTGGCCACAGGCCTGGAAAAGGTCAGTTTTCATTCCAATCCCAAAGAAAGGCAATTTCAACAAATGTTCAAACTACTGCACAATTGCACTTATCTCACACTCTAGCAAAGTAATGCTCAAAATTCTCCAAGGCAGGCTTCAATAGTACATGAACCGAGAACTTCCAGATATTCAAGCTGGATTTAGAAAAGGCAGAGGAACCAGAGATCAAATTGCCAACATCCATTGGATCATAGAAAAAGTAAGGAAGCTCCAGAGAAACATCTACTTCTGCTTTATTCACTACGCCAAAGCCTTTGACTGTGTGGATCACAGCAAACTGGAAAATTTTTCAAGAGATGAGGATACCAAACCACCTTGCCTGCCTCCTGAGAAATCTGTATGCAGGTCAAGAAGCAACAGTTAAAACTGGGCATGGAACAACAGACTTGTTCCAAATTGGGAAAGGAGTCCTTCAAGGCTGTATATGGTCACCCTATTTATTTAACTAAATGCAAAGTACATTATGCAAAATGCTGGGCTAGATGAAGCACAAGCTGGAATCAAGATTGCCGGGAGAAATATCAATAACCACAGATATGCAGATGACACCACCCTTATGGCAGAAAGTGAAGAGTAACTAAAGATTCTCCTGATGAAAGTGAAAGAGGAGAGTGAAAAAGCTGTTTTAAAACTCAGCATTCAGGAAACTAAGATCATGGCATCCGGTCCCATCACTTCATGGCAAATAGATGGGGAAACAACGGAAACAGTGACATTTTATTTTGGGGGGCTCCAAAATCACTGCAGATGGTGACTGCAGCTATGAAATTAAAAGACATTTGCTCCTTTGAAGAAAAGCTATGACCAACCTAGACAGCATATTAAAAAGCAGAGATATTACTTTACCAATAAAGGTCTGTCTAGTCAAAGCTTTGGTTCTTCCAGTAGTCATGTGTGGATGTGAGAGCTGGATCATAAAGAAAGCTGAGTGCCAAAGAACTGATGCCTTTGAACTGTGGTGTTGGAGAAGACTCTTGAGAGTCCCTTGGACTGCAAGGACATCAAACCAGTCCAGTCCATCCTGAAGGAGATCAGTCCTGCATGTTCATTGGAGGGACTGATGTTGAAGCTGAAACTTCAATACTTTGGCCACCTGATGTGAAGAACTGACTCATATGAAAAGATACTGGGAAAGATTGTAGGCGGGAGAAGAAGGGGTCAACAGAGGATGAGATGGTTGGATGGCATCACCGACTCAACCGACATGAGTGTGAGCAAGCTCTGGGAGTTGGTGATGGACAGGGAAATCTGGCGTGCTGCAGTCCATGGGGTCACAAAGAGTTGAACATGACTGAGCAACTGAAATGAATTGAACTGAACAAACTCAAAAATGCCTCTTACAGCTATCTGCCTATTCCCTGATAGACTGATTTCTATCCTGTGCTTATAACTGACACCTTTTTATTATTTTTACTCCCCACGGAGTTGGCCAGCTGTTGTTTCAGAAAGTTGAATGTCTTGCCTCCAGTGTAGTTATTACGGCATGGTGTCACTGCTTTTGAAAGTAGAAAGTCCACCTCCCCCATGCCATAATCTGGGGGCCCTTGGCTGAGACTTCTCCAAGGGAGCATCCTCTCCTGGCCCAGGTTTTGATCTGGGTGGTACAGCTGAACTGACTGTGAACTGTCCATTCATTTCTTATTAGCAGCCAGGCTGGACAGTGATCAAACAAGACCAGTCTGACGATACAACAGACTGCTCTGTTTCAGAAGTAATTTTTAAGGAAGGATGTTGTCCTGAGGCTGCCCAGCATGGATGCTGAAAGCAAACAAAAATCACATGTGGTCTAATCAGAGGATCAGTGGGAAGGCACAAGATGAAAAATAAACTTTTAAAAGCATATTACTAGTTTCTGAATATGCCAATACAACCTAACAACCCAGTAATATCTAATACTTATTGAATGCTGACTATTTATCAGCTATGTTCCAAGTATCTCAATGTATATTAACTCACTAATCCTTAGCGCAAACCAGGGCAGGTACTGTTGTTTTCCTCACTTCATAAATGACAAAACCCAGCCACAGAACTGGAAAATAACTTGACCATCCAGCTGCTGAAGGGTCAAAACTGGGATTTGAAAGCAGGCCATTTAATTTCAATATTCACACTAGTTGCTATACTTCTTTAAAAACAAGAATGTTTTTGTCTGTTTCGCAAATGTAGAAGGGAATGTTGTTCATTTTAACTATTTCAGGCCAGATTAGAAGTGGAGGAGATATAAGGGGAAAACATGTTTTTTCTTTTGTATTTATATGGGGTGATGGCAGTGAACTAAACTTACTGTGGTAGTCATTTCACAGTACGTGTAAGTCAAGCCATTATGTTGTACACCTTGTGGTGTCATGCGTTAGTCACTCAGTTGTGTCCGACTCTTTGTGACCCTATGGACTATAGACTGCCAGGCTTCTCTGTCCATGGAATTTCCCGGGAAAGAATACTGGAGTGGGTTGCTATTCCCTTCTCCAGGGTATCTTCCCTACTCAGGGATTTAACCGGAGTCTCCTGCATTGCAGGCAGATTCTTTACCATCTGAGCCACCAGGGATACACCTTCAGTTCAGTTTAGTTCAGTTCAGTTCAGTCGCTCAGTCATGTCCGACTCTGTGACCCCATGAATCGCAGCACGCCAGGCCTCCCTGTCCATCACCAACTCCCAGAGTTCACTCAGATTCACGTCCATTGAGTCAGTGATGCCATCCAGCCATCTCATCCTCTGTAGTCCCCTTCTCCTCCTGCCCCCAATCCCTCCCAGCATCAAAGTCTTTTCCAATGAGTTAACTCTTCGCATAAGGTGGCCAAAGTACTGGAGTTTCAGCTTTAGCATCATTCCTTCCAAAGAAATCCCAGGGCTGATGTCCTTCAGAACACAATGCTGCATGTCAGTTATATTTTAATAAAACCGAAAGAACAAAGAAAAATAGAGTTGAACCAAGTGAAGGCTTCAGTGAACCGAGCCTTGTGGCAGAGCTTCTCAGCCTTCCTGAGTTGGTCTTGTCCAGCCTCTGTGCCTTGTGTGCGGCCACCCGAGCTGGGTGACTTTCCTGAGCCCCAGCCATGATAGGAGACTGCACCTATCTTGATCTCTTCAACTCCCGGTAACTTTATGCCTTTATACACCCTCCCTGGAAAGCTTTTCTTCCATCTATGCTTGGTGAAATTGTCAGCTTTTTAGACTCAGCTCAAATGTTAACTCCTTTTTGACACTTTCTCAGACTTTTCATAGTAGCACCGAGTACCCAAGTGGTGCTAAAGAACTTGCCTGCCAATGCAGGAGACATGAGAGATGTGGGTTCAGTCCTTGGGTTTGGAAGATTCCCTGGAGGAGGGCATGGCAACCCATTGTAGTACACTTGCCTGGAGAATCCCAATGACAGAGGAGCCTGGTGGGCTACAGTCCATAGTGTTGCAAAGGGTTGCGCATGATTGAAGTGACTTAGCACACAGACTTTTTATCCTGGGTTGTTGCTTGTTTGTGCTTCCTCATCACCTGGCTTATCCTTTTGTCAAAGCTTGTTAAAAAACAAAAGTTCAACTGAGTAATTGTGAAGATCTAATTGATTTTATTGGGCAATTCATGAATGGGGCCACATCCCATCTAGCAAGTAGATGGGTACTCCAAAAGGGTTATACAGAATAGAAGGCTTTTATAGGAAGAAGGGTGGGGCAAGGGAGCTATTAGCGAAAGGAAAGAAAGACTTATTTTTTTTGGATAGGAAATCTTTTGGTGGGATGTGGAAAGGGAACAGCAGATTTTATCATGCAGACTGACTCTTCTTCTCTTAGGTGTAGAGAGGGTGTAGATTACTTCGTTGGTGCTGAATAGAAAACTTGAGATTGGTTGATTGATTACATTTCTGGTGTAAGTTGAAGCTGCAATTAGGTTAGATGTTAAATCTAGGTTTGGTATCATGGGCACAAGTAACACCATTTGGGCCTATGTTTTTTGTTGTTGTTTGGTTTTGGTTCTTTATTAACAGTTTGTTTCAGGTAATGTTGAAATTGTTTTCTCTCTCCTTACTAAACTGCTTCAAAGAGCTTAGTGGGCTCCTTCAAATCATGGTAGCATCTAGCAAAATGTGTGCTATAAATGTTTCTTGAAAAAAGAGTCTAAAGCAAGTATTTCTATAAGCAAATAGGGTAGGGGATCCCCAGAGAAAGAGAATCAGGCATGACTTTCTTTACATAAGATAAGCCAATTTTGGCCTAAGCCATTTTGTGATCTAAACCTGGCCAAAGTGTTTGGCCTTGAACTAGTCTCAGTAAATCTTAAGGGAAGTGAAGGAATACAGGAACAAAGAAAAAACAGTCAAGAAGCCAGAATTTAGCAATAAAACAGAACCCTAGATGGCTCAGATGGTAAAGAATCTGCCTGCAGTGCAGGAGACCCAGGTTCAATCCCTGGGTCAGGAAGATCCCCTGGAGGAGGAAATGGCTACTCACTCCAGTATTCTTGCCTGGAGAATTCCATGAATGGACTACAGTCCATGGTGTCACAAAGAATCAGACATAACGGAGTGACTAACATTCTTTCTCACTCTAATTCCTCCTCAAAGGACATACATCAGAATCTGATACACTTCTCTGAGTTCTGCAGGAACTAAGGTTCCCACCTGAGTGGAGACTGGTAACTACATGTTGAGATCCTAGACTGGTCAGAACCTGAGGAATAATGGTGCTGATCTATTCTGACCCTCCTGACTTCAGTCAACTAAAGCTTGTACTCTGTCGACCTTTGCCCCAGTTCTAAGCTGAAGTCTCCTCTGTCCAAACCCCTTCATGAAGGTGCATGTACCATTAGCTTAAAACATCCCCAGTTCTGCTATGGGAAAGATCCCCGGTGTTCTCCTTATTTGCTGCAAGTAATAAATCCATCTTCACTTTTTTGGCTTGACACCCACTAAGAGGTGAACCCAGTTTTCAGGTAACATTCCCATCATTAGATAACAATGGGCATTCAGAGATTCTGTCTTCATGCTTATGTAAAGAACTTTATTTTTGGTTCTGATTATCCTAACAATTTTGTCAATCCTTCCACCTATTTTGGCTTGTTTGCATAAATTATTGACATTTTATAAATATTTGACTCTTTGATAATGAGATTATACTAACATACAAATCAAGCAGTGACTCTAATGATGGTGATGTTGATGGTAAAGCATATATATATATATATATATACACACACACACACACACAAGTAACACCCTTATTTTCAGGATCAGCTGTAACACCCTCCCTTTTCATTTTACCAGGTAGGCAGGTATTCAGGTAAAATCTGTTGGAAGATATGCTGTTCCTATCCTGGACTTGACAGGAGTTTGGAATTTTTGACATAACTAATGAGCCTTGGAGGTTCTTAGACAGAGTCTTTAAAGAGAGATTTGAGCATAATTTATAAAATATAGAGAAACAATTGCTTGATTTTACTGAAGAGTGAAAAATGACAATTGATTATAATTTCTGCCTTTGCTCGAAGTATAACTCTACTGTTATCCTAAATAGTTGCTGACCTCATCAAGGACGCTTGGCTCCTTGTGACTCAGGCCCCTCAACTTCGTTTATCTTTCCTTCTCCTCCATCAGAGAGTTACTATCTCCTGCTGCAATGCTTTCATAGTTGGTCATCTGCTTTGCTGCAGATCCTTATAGACTCCTTCTTCAATCATAGTTTTTCTTTACTATGTTCAGTTTACTCTATTGTATATTAATATTTTTCTCTTCTATAGTTTGTTTCCTTAGTTCTCCCCAACACTGGACCCCCTGCCTTGAAACCATCTTTGTGTTTGTCTTTCAGATCACCTTTAAGGCTATCTTAGCTCAGTGTTAATCCTATTTAGTCACTAAAACTGTTCTTTGAGGTATGCAGCATCTAAATTAGGACTTCTAGTCATTAACTCTTGATTTAATTTAAAAGGTCATTTTCTTTTTCTTGGGGTTGGGGTTATTTTTTGGGAAGGAGACGGAATTTTTAGTAAAGTTTCACCAGGAAGAGCCTGTCTCCACTCTCACCTCTGTCTTTCTCCAATCAGAACAATCTCCTTACCCATGAAATGTCTTGGCTATTTTACTTTAAAGCTCAGCAGAACATTTTACGTAATGTTTTGGTGTGGCTGTAGAAAATTGATCCCTGCTGATAGAGAAATATTTTTGAAAAAAAGCTTTCATTTTCAAACAATGAGTGTAAACTGGCTGCCCTGACCTTTACCCCACTTCTGAGCCTCTCCCCACAGGGCTGGGGTGAAGGAGACTGGGTGAAAATAAATCAAATGTTCAGTAATTTATGTGAGTGTTTGAAGAAATTTTATTGACTATTTCTATAATCTTGAAATGTAGAAAGAATCTGTAAACATCAGAGCCAAAAACCCTAAAGGAAAAGATTTATAGACTTAACAAAGTTAAAAAAAAAAGATAACAATCTTGGAAAAGTATTTGTAATATGAGTAGCATTTGAGGAGTTAAAACACTTGGTTTATAAGAGTTTAACAAAGAAGAAAAAGATGGACACTAGGATACAAAAAGGTCAATAAATGTATGAAAAGATGTTCAATCATATTAGTAATCAAAGAAAATATAAATCAAAACAATAGTACATTAGATTGGATTTAATTTTAACACTGATAAAAATGTTGATAAAAGGATGAAGAACTAGGCATATTCATACCAATATACACCTATTAGAAAGCCTAAAGTAAAAAATCCTGACATTATCTAGTGCTTCCCCTCCTAATACAGTAGAATATATACATTTAAAATGGTATAATCAAAATGTCCATAACATATTACTTAGTGAAAATAACTTCCAAATTAGTAATATGTAAATATATCAATTCAGTCAGTTCAGTCACTTAGTCATAGCCGACTGTGACTCCATGGACTGCAGCACGCCAGCCAGGCCTCCCTGTCCATCACCACCTACTCCTGGAGTTTACTCAAACTCATGTCCATTGAGTTGGTGATGCCATCTACCCATCTCATCCTCTGTTGTTCCCTTCTCCTCCTGCCTTCAATCTTTCCCAGCACCAGGGTCTTTTCCAACGAGTCAGTTCTTCCACATCAGGTGGCCAAAGTATTGGAGTTTCAGCTTCAGCATCAGTTCTTCCAATGAATATTCAGGACTGATTTCCTTTAGGATGGACTGGTTGGATCTCCTTGCATCCAAGGGACCCTCAAGGGTCTTCTCCAACACCACAGTTCAAAAGCATCAATTCTTCGGCACTCAGCTTTCTTTATAGTCCAACTCTCACATCCATACATGAATACTGGAAAAACCAAAGCTTTGACTAAACGGACTTTCATTGGCAAAGTATTGTCTCTGCTTTTTAATATGCTCTGTAGGTTGGTCATAACTTTTCTTCCAAGGAGCAAGCATCTTTTAATTTCATGACTGCAGTCACCATCTGCAGTGACTTTGGAACCCCCCAAAATAAAATCTGTCACTATTTTCACTGTTTTCCCATCTATCTGTCATGAAGTGATGGGACCAGATGCCATGACCTTAGTTTTCTGAACGTTGAGTTTTAAGCCAACTTTTTCACTTTCCTCTTTTACTTTCATCAAGAGGCTCTTTAGTTCTTCTTGCCATAAGGGTGGCATCAAATATATGTTTGACATATGTGTGTGTGTGTGTGTGTGTACGTGTGCATGTGCGCTCAGTCATGTCTGACTCTTTGCAAACCCATGGACTGTAGCCTGCCAGGCTTCTCTGTCCATGGAATTTTCCAAGGAAGTATACTGGAGTGGGTGGCCATTTCCTACTCCAATGTTTATATAAATTATGTTTATGTAAAAATCATTTACAAATAATATATATGGCATGAAACTGTTTTGCAAAATGAGAAATATTGGGTTGGTCAAAAAGTTCGTTTGCATTTTTCTATAATATCTTACAGAAAAACTCAAATGAAGTTTCTGGCCAACCCAATGTGTGTCCAAATACACATTTATTCACTGAAAAAATATCTGGAAGAATGTACACCAGACACATCGACAGAAGTCATCTCTGGGTAGTGGGATTATAGTGATTCTAACTCTCTTCTTTGTACCTTTTTCATAGTCTTTTAATCTTTATACTTTTTATAGCCTGAACATTTGACTATGAGCATGTGTTATGTACTTTTAACATTAATGTTGACTTTTACAAAAACCGAGGCAAAGGTTTAAGGTTTTAGTTTTAGACCATGACAAAATTTTCCCAAGTCAAAGCAGATGTATTCAAACATTACATACTCCACAAAAGTATCCTGCCCAAATCTACTATAAAAGAGAGAGCATTTGGCTCTTTATTGGTAGGACTGCTGACACTAGCAATATTATTTCCACTGTTGAACTTTTCACCCTTCAGATATGTGTGGGTCACTGACACACTTCCTCATCTTGAGGAGTTGTCTTTGATATTTAAAATGTAATTCTTAGACTCAAGGAACATAACCTCAAGGTGTTTATATGGTTAAAAACCAAATAATCCATCTTGTTTAGTATAAAGTATGATTCTATGTATATGGTGATTGGGAGGATAAAATGGAAAGATTATCTGTTACTAAATTTGAAATTATGTCCTGATAGATTGATGGTTGATTTAAATATAACTTCTTGTCAAGCATCTGTTTTTAGAATTGAATTACTATGACTCTACAGTTTGCTTGAAGTCTCTTAGTCTCAAATTTCTGTTTGCTTTGTATGCTTTTAAGAAAATGAAGAGTAAAAATGCACATTTAATTTTCATTGTATCATATTTTATATGACACACTGTAGTCATCTCATAGAAATATAAGGTGACAAACAAATTGCCGAAGAAATAATTGTCATTACCTCATTGAATCTTAAGTCATTCAGAACCATGTCCCACATACTGAAGATTCATTTGGGAATGCTTTTGTTTCCCCAGCTGCCCTCTTCTCCAGCTTTGCCTTATTGACCGCCTCCAGTGGAGTGCTGACTATTTTTCATCTTGCTTTCTATGTTTATCTCCAGGGTTTAATTCAATAAACAAAGTGGCTTGGATCAAACACTGGGCTCCCATGGGTTTGGAACGTGTTCTTTGGTCTCAGTTTTGTTACCAAAAGGGAGGGTTGTTTCTGACCTCTCTGACTCTTCCCTGCTGATTTTACTAGGCCTTTGATACTAGTAAAGGGTGAGATTTTTGAGGAGGTGGTCTTGCTTTTGTTAGAGATGGTACTGCCTTTTATTGCTTTGTGATTCAAGTTGTGTTCAGTTAAAATGGCAAAGGTGTTAAAAAATCAAATTAAAAGTAGCAAAAGTAGAAACCAAGATTTTGATCTGTAAGGAAACATGTGACTTTTACTGATGCAGAGATAGCAAATAAGAACCCTCAGCTAGCTTTCATTTTGCCAAGATTTAGGTCATTCATTGCCTACAACACTGACAAGCTCCACCACTTCTCCCAACACATTCTCAGGGTGTACAGTGGACTAGCATCTCCCCTCTATCATATTCCCCCAAGAACTTCCAGGTCAAGGGGCCACAAACTCAAAAGACTCTAGGAGCTGGGCAGGTAGTTCAGGAGAGTAAATAAGACTGTTTAATAAAAACAGGAATTAGTGGGGATTTGGCCAAGGTAGAGATAGCCATGTTCCACCTATAGACACCTCTTTTTTTTGGACAGACAGCCTCTCTTTTTTTTTTTTTTTTGCAGATTTATGTATTTAATTTTTGACTGTGCTGGGTCTTGGTCGCTACATGCAGTCTTTCTCCAGTTGCAGCAAGCAGGGGCTACTCTTCATCGCAGTGCTCAGGCTTCCTACTGCAGTGGCTTATCTTGTTGTGGAGCCCAGGCTCTAGGCATGTGGGCTTCAGTAGTTGGGGCACATGGGCTCAGTAGCTGTGGTGCACGGATTTAGTTGCTCCATGGCATGCGGGATCTTCCCGGACCAGGGATCTAACATAATAAATGCCTGCATTGGCAGGCAGATCCTTAAGCCCTAGACCATTAGGGAATTTGCTATGTGGGAATAAGGCTTGGGGGATCAGAGCTTCCACCTTTTCAACAGAAGCAAGAAATAAAGATTTTTGTGTGACATTTTCAATCTCATCAACCATTTCCAATAAAATATCAGCACACTTTAGCCCAAACCATGTGTCTGAGAGCTGGATGTGACTATGGGCTGCCAGGGTACAACTTCTGATAAAAACTAAAGTGCATAAATTTTGGGCGTCCAAAAGCAGGGTACTGATGAAGGCTGTTCCGAGGTCAGGACCAGCACAGATACAATCCCAGCAGTGAAGAAGAGTAACATGGGACTTTGAGGCACAAATCAGTGGTACTTTAGTGGTACTGCTGTGTGCTAGTGGACAGGGTTATAGGATGCTGAAAATTAGAGTGTAATTGGCTCTTTTAGATCCCAGTGGAAGCCCCCAGGGCTCTTAGGCAGTTCTGGGGGAGGGAGGAGAAGATGGAGATCTCAAGAAAAAGATATTGGACTTCCTGCTAATAGGCAAGTGGGGATTCGAGTGATTAAATAAAAGATGAAAAAGAGATATGATTGTATTTGAACTGTGAGCTGGCAAAGTAGTTTATACTGGTTAATCTAATTGAAAATATCAATTTAAAAATCCATAGATTGGAATTTTGGAAAGAAGTCATATTTATTAAGTTATTATTGGACATTGCAGAAAGTTATATTGTTATTTGAAATAATAATAGTGTAATATAATAAATGGTATTAATAATAACAACAGCTGTGTTTTATTAATTTACTTTCACCTTGGAGCATGTGGGATCTTAGTTCCGACCAGGGATCAAACCTCGTGCCCCCTGCAGTGGAAGCAGGGAGTCCTAACTACTGGACTGCCAGGGAATTGCCAATAATAGTCGTCTTTTTTTGAGCTCTTACCACGTGCCAGGCACAGTGCAAGCACTTCACATGTACTAACTCACCTAATAGCCATAGAAACCGTAAGAGGTAGGTTCTACTATTATTATCTACCATTGACAGATAAGTAAACTGAGACACAGAGAAGTGAAGTAACATTCCCAAGGACACACAGACACATTAGACAAATAAGGAGTTTTCACTTAGCACTGTACTCCTAGGATTGGTTTAAAATCCTCTCTCTTATTTATAAAGATACTCACCAAAAAGTTCTGTCTTAACCATTTCATCCTTCCATATTCTCTTCTGTTCTTCATTACTGTGTATACATTCTTCTAAAATACATTAGACTTTAGTTTCCATATGGTAATTTATGCTTTGCCTTTCTGCAGTTGTAAACTATCTCCTCACTGCTAATCTACAGACTTTGTCTTTAATGCCATTTTCCTTAGGTAAAAAATAGCATATACTTATCCTAGAAATTTTGTAAAATACAGACACGTATGAAAAAATTTCTCCTAATTCCACCATCCACAGGAAATTGCTGTTAACCTTTAGGTGACATTCTTTCCATTCTTTTCTATGCACATATATATTCAATAAAAAAGACTACAAATATACTACTATTTTTACAGACTATGAATCATATATACACATAACTATTAGCTTTGCTTTTTACAGTTAACATTTGTCACAAGCCATTTCCCGTATTTCTACGTTTGAAAACATTATTTTTATTTTTAATGGCTATATAGATTCTGTCAAATGAGTTTACCAGGATTTATTTTAGAATCTTTTCACCATTAGATGATTAACTATTTTAAAAATACTCACTCATGGGGATCTTCCCTGGTAGTCTGGGAGCTAAGACTCTGCACTCCCAATGCAAGGGGCCAGGGTTCAGTCTTTGATCAGGGAACTAGATCCCACATGTGCAACTAAGAGTTGGCACACCACAACTAAGATTCTGCATGCTGCAAATACAAAGGCCCAATATGCCACAACAAAGATTGAATATCCCAAGTTCTGCAAGTAAGACCAAATGCAGCCAAATAAATCAATATTTTTTTAAAAAAATGCTCACTTCTGGAGAAAACATAGTGACAAACATAAGTCTCTAACCGGATTTTTGGACATTTCCCTAGGGTAAATTCCTCCAAGTAAAATTAATGGGTCAGTAGTTCTTAACACATGTTGCTACATTGCCTGTCAGAATGTTGGACCAACTCACATGCCACCCTCAGTTTTTGTGATCTTCACTTTTGCAGCACTTTCCTATTTCCTTAACCTCTGAGTTTATTTCCTTATTTGTCAGAACTGGACCCTCCATTGAGCTTTCTTTTCTCATCCTAGCAGTGTGCTGAGGGCCTGCCATCTCCAGCAGTAAGTAGACAGATGTGGGGACTTCCTGCTGCTGAGCTCTGTAGGGCAAAAGAGTCAGTCCAGAGGAACCAGCTTTAGGCTCAGCTCTGTGGGAAGCCCCAGACATCTGGGAATGGAGCTCATCCCCCACTAACTTACATATTGTGGATAATTCTGCAACGGGAGGTTTCTGGGACAAGTAACTGGGCTAAGAAAATGCTCAGATTTCACTGGACAACATCAGTCACCGGAAGCATGGCCACAAAGAAGGGAAATGAAGGCCTGCTTCCACGGCCTGGTCACAGCACAACATCTGGACAGTGTTGTCTTTGAAGAGGCACAAACATTCCTTCTGTCTAAACAACTTCGGAAGCTATGAAAGGCACTGGTGCAAGGACAAGTCAAACCAACACAAGACCACCAAGGGGACAATAAAGGGAAGACCTTGCACTCCTAAAAGAACTGTCTTCAAAATGCTGAAGTGGAAAAAGAGGCTTGCCTCTCCAGCAGCACAAAAGAGAACGGTAATCTGGAACATTTCCTAGGATTTCTTTGTTTTTGAATGACTTATTCTCTTATTAATATGTCAGAGAGAAAAAATGCTTCTGGCTAAGAAATAATGCCCCCTAATCCCAGAAGTCACAGCCCGCAAAATGGATTCTTAAGTGTCAGAAAAGCACTCTGAATGAGGAGAGAAGAATACAATGCATCACTTCTGTTATAAAAAATGCTTGATTTCTTTTAATCCCCAGAGTCCAATTATTTTCTTTTCAAATTTAAGGGTAAGTCTGCACTATTAATTAAGGGTTCAGTTCAGTTCAGTCCCTCAGTCGTGTCTGACTCTGCAACCCCATGAACCTCAGCACGCCAGGCCTCCCTGTCCATCACCAACTCCCAGAGTCTACCCAAACCCATGTCCATTGAGTCAGTGATGCCATCCAACCATCTCATCCTCTGTCATCTCCTTCTCCTCCTGTCCTCAATCTTTCCCAGCATCAGGGTCTTTTCAAATGAGTCAGCTCTTTGCATCAGGTGGCCAGAGTATTGGAGTTTCAGCTTCAACGTCAGTCCTTCCAATGAACACCCAGGACTGATCTCCTTTAGGATGGACTGGTTGGATCTCCTTGTAGTCCAAGGGACTCTCGAGTCTTCTCCAATGCCACAGTACAAAAGCATCAGTTCTTCAGCTCTCAGCTTTCTTTATAGTACAACTCTCACATCCATACATGACCACTGGAAAACCATAGCCTTGACTAGACAGACCTTTGTTGACAAAATAATGTCTCTGCTTTTTAATATGCTGTCTAGGTTGGTCATAACTTCCCTTCCAAGGAGTAAGTGTCTTTTAATTTTATGGCTGCAATCACCATCTGCAGTGATTCTGGAGCCCCCCCAAAATAAAGTCAGCCACTGTTTCCACTGTTTCCCCATCTATTTGCCATGAAGTGATGGGACAGGATGCCATGATCTAGTTTTCTGAATGTTGAGTTTTGAGCCAACTTTTTCACTTTCCTCTTTCACTTTCATCAAGAGGGTAGTTACCTATTAATTTGAGTACTTAAAAAATATCTGTCTATAGTATTTCTCTCTTTCTCTTTCATCTACTCTCTACCCCATACATTTTTTATCTAATGAATTCTAATCCTCTCTCTTCTCTGTCCCTTTTGTCTCCTGCTTCTTGAAAAATAGCACAGCAGAGTTAGTTATTTAATCCCATCACTCTCCTTCAATAATCTTACACAGGAGGCCAGGGATGGAGATGAGAAGAAAGATTTTCAAGTAAGGGAACTACATGAGATACAATGTTTGTGGAATGGGGAGTGGGCAGAAGGAAGAAAGGAATGGGGAGATGGAGAAGATCCAAAGGCCTTCTGTGTAATGTTTGCAAAAGTCTTTGTAGGTTTTCTAAAGGAACTTTGAGGGATTGCTTCTTTGTAAGCAATGGAGAACCATAGGAAGTTTTTTGGAGGGGAGATTTGATTAGATACTTTTTGGCTTTGTGTTGATTTGATTAGATTTTTCCCTTCAAGCAAAAATCACACTCCATTGTGTTAGGAAAGATAAATAGGAAGAAGAAGAAACTAAAGGCAGGGATAATAATTTGGAGGTTACCCAGAACTTTGGCTTGATTTTAGACAAATGAGGATGAAAAGGACAGGGCAGATTAAAGAGATATTTGGGAGATTCAAGTGGCTTGGGTGCTTTTTAGAATGAGAAGAAAAAGATGGGGACAGAGAGAGGAAAAGTCAAACAAGTATTACTATAATTTCCCATAGTCACTATGTGGATCCATCATTAAATGAAATTAAAACACAAGACACATATGGAGGAGGGAGATTAAAGGGAAGATTAAAAAACTGGTTTGAGATTTAGTTGCAGAATATCTTGTTCAGTGTTGTGCTGCTAAATGTTAAAACTGTCTTTCCCCCCAAAAAAAACAAAAGAGAGAGAGACTGAAAGACAGGAAGAAAAGAAAGCCCTGATTGTATCAGATTTCAGTGGTGTTAATATTCCCAGGATGGGCTGATTGTAAGTTCACTCTATGAAAATTACTTATTGCAGAGTTGGGAAGAGATATACATACACAGTCAGCAATTATGAGCTGGAATGAGCACACCACTGGTCTTGCTGGATGCTCCACGCTGTATGGGGGCGCAGCGTCCTGGAGCACAGCAAGGAGGTGAGAGCTGGGGATACTCAGTTTACCTGAAGCCAAGGGAGTGGATTGTGTTAGCAAAAAAAGAGAGAGAGAGAGAGAAAACCAGTATTAGGAGACATTATATAAGGATAGAGAAAGTCAGGGAAAGAGTTATGAAAGAGGCAGGAGAGTCAGAAGAGAACCAGATTCAGGAAATTCAAGAGAACTAGATTCAGGAGGGAAGATGTGGTCAGTAGTGTTGAATACCAGAGATCAGGTAGCCCAGGGACTTAAAGGAGGTCATCAGTGCTACCCAATCAGTGGTCTTTCTGTGCTTGAGGTATTTTCTATTTTTCTACATGAAAATACTTTATAATGATAAGAATGAAAGCACATATACTGCTCTGTCTCTTTTTGAGAAAGTCATTAATTGATCTGGAAAATGGTGGGGGCCAGAGTTTGCCTGAAATGGGCTGGAGACTGAATAAAACAGTGGGATTACAGAAGAAATTTTCTCAGCAGTTTGGCTCTTAAAAGCAGGAGAGCTTGAAGGGAGAAAGGTTAGAAGGATGGCTTTTAAAAAGAATTATAGTTCATTGATCAACCGGTAAATCAGGGGAATATATCTCTCTATAATCCAAACTAACAGGTTCATCTCAATGACAAGCAGAACAAACTCAGGACCAGAAGCAGTAATGGTTTTGAATCTTGCATGTGTCAATAAGAGTCACATTAATAAAGAAGGGGATTGCACTGGTCTGATTATGTTGCACTTGTAATATTGAAAGCTTATGCAATACCTGGTTTACTTCACAAATAATGGTGATTCCCTTTTTCTTTTTTTTTTTTAAACTATCTTTAGCTTGAAAATTTGTTTCTAACCATGTATTGGAATTAAACTGACTCAAATATGAACTGTAGGTCCTTTAATTCCACTTTACATAAAAGAAGAATTGTCTTTTTTTCCTCGTTAATTTTGAGGCACCTGTCATTCTTCAGGAATTCTCAAAAAGCCCAGCTATCAGGTCTTCTTAATTGTAACAAGTTCTGCTAAGGAAATTATTTTTAGAATACTTTCTGTTTTATTCTTCATTGACATCCTATAATACTCTTTTTTTCTCCCAGAGTTTCCAGGAATCAAAAAGCATGGTATGCATACCAAAAATACATGTGTGGTGAAAATAATTTATATTTTAAATAATTTGTACGTGTACATTTATGTGGGGGCTTCCCTAGTAGCTCAGCTGGTAAAGAATCCTCCTGCAATGTGGGAGACCTGGGTTCGATCCCTGGGTTGGGAAGATCCCCTGGAGAAGGGCATGGCAACCCACTCCAGTAGTCCTTCCTCGAGAATCCCAATGGACAGAGGAGCCTGGCAGGTTACAGGCCATGGGGTTTGCGAAGAGTTGGACATGACTGAGTGACTAAGCACATTTATGTGAACCAGCTATAGAGTGTTATATATCAAAGCAATTTCCAAGCAAAGCCTTTTGGGTAATTCCTAATTTAAAAGGTCTCAATATAATGATAATCGGTAGAGCCATGGCCTCTACCAGGGTCTCTAAGGCCACAGCTACCTGAATTCTGTAATTAGAAGATGCCAGGGTCATCTCAGAGTAGAACTTCAAGACACTCAGGCTGCACTGACAGAATCAGCTTCTCCGGAGACAGCAACAAAGAAGGGCCATTCTGCTTGTTTGGAAAGAGTCACCTAGGGTGGAGACCTGGAGTGTTGGTGTCAGTGTTAGCAGGAACAGAAGGACGTGGGGGGAAGCTTACTGAAGCATACTCAGGAACAAATCAACCTGTGACTTTTGAGGGAGAGAAATTCACACCTTTATACTCTCCCAAGGGACACATTCTTTTAACCTCTAACTTTTGAAATTCAGTATTTTTTTTTTTTTTTCCATAGGAACCTGTCATACTCACAAAGTGTGGGCTTGATGAAGGCAGAATTAGGTGCTTGTGTCCCTTGGTCAAATCAGTTAGTCTCTTTGGGGATTTAGGCTCTTTTATTGGTAGAAACGAACACAACTGATAAGCTTATTTCAGACATTACAGTGTGTGCTGAGAAGAGAAGATTCTTGATACCATAGGTTATTCATTCTCAGTTAGAAATGATTACATTTGACTTTGGGGCCATAGACCTTTGTATTTAGAATCAATGGCTGTCTTCTCTGGTGCTTTCATCTCCTTCTTGGCCTCATCTCCTTTCTCCAACAGAGTATCCTTGTCTCATGTGTACAGGACTTACTGTCACTCATTCCCCATGAGAACAATCTGAGGGGTTACTTAAGTATGGTGCTCTTGGAAACTATAGCCTTCAGTTTCAGAAAGAATGATTCTGGTGGTGGGATTTTAAGCACTGTGATAGGTGGATGGTGGGGTGGGGTGGGGCAGGGGATGGAGAGTCAGAGAGTCATAATCACTTCCACAAATCACACTTGGAGTCATAACATCTCCTCCAGGAACTTTCCTTTATATCTAGAGGTCAGAGAGATTACTTTGAACTCTGCTAGACTTGGAATTTTAAAATTTTGGCATGGAAAATTCTTTATAGGCCATGGTTGGTACCAGAAAATGACATTAATAGGCGGCTATCAACAGGCTCTTAATTTTACAGAGCCATTCTTCCCAGGAGCTCAAATGAACAAAATTTACTTTCAGAAAACCTCAGTGAGTCAGGGAGAATATATATATAGCCTCTTTTGTGGATAAAGAAACGGAGGCAGAAAGTTAGTGGATTATGTGGTTTTCAGATTTGACCCTGGAACCTAGGGACCAGGGTCTCCTTTTGTGGGCCCTGGGCTTCAGAAGTTTGACTCTGGCCCACCTCAAACTTCATCCCTTCCTAAGGATGAATGGTCCACAGGACCCAGGGGCCAAGTCACCAAGTTATGAGTAGCTGAGACCCTAGAATTGTCCTAAGGCCCTTAAGTGCTCTTCCAGGGCCTGCATGGGCCTCCTCACTGGATCCATCCTTAGTGTTGACAGAACCACTGACATGTGGGCCTGCATTCAAATCATGGTCTGGAGGGGCTTGTGCAGCTGGGGCTCCAGACGCACACGTGCAGGTTCTTCTGGAATATGACAGAGCTGAGGATGGGAAGCAAAGTTGTCCAGGAGCCTGCTCTCGTGCTCTACCACTTTCTTGTCAAAACTCAAGTCAAAGCAAGTCTGGTCGTGAATCCACCCTTCCCAGTTGCTCCAAAGGTATCTCTGTCAAGTAGGAGGAACTTATTTTACAGTTTGTTAGCTTTATTTATGAGTTAAATATTGAGAGTTAAAGTATGTGGGCCTCCGTTTGTACACTTGCTTCTGTTCCTCAGATGTTATGGGCCCTCTTGCTCTTGACTGTCAAGGCCAAAGCCAGAGGAAGAAGCTGGAGAATTGGATGGTTATGTGATTTTCCAAGACTGCGATTCTCTAGTGGTACTTTGCAAATCTGTAGAAACCAAAATACAAGCCCACGTGTATTTATCTATTACTGCTGACTGACATGGTGAAAATAAAAAGGAAATTAGTCCACAATGCTGGGTTTTCTGTGGCCTCCTTCTCCCAGTTTGCTAAGGGAAGGAGCAAGACAGTTTTCAGGGGTCCTCCTGGGACTTGGGAGGCCCAAAATTGGGAACCCCAAAGGCTCTTGAATTCCAAAGTCAGGGTTTGAGGTGGAAAACAAAACCAGCCAGTTGTCCAGAGGACTGTCCATCTTCTCCCCACTCTGGGCATTTAAAGGAAAAAAAAGACTAAAGGGTTGGCATCCTTAGGGGTTTTAGCCTCGCTTTCTCTTCCCCTTTCCCCTCCTCTCTCCGCCCCCAAGTCCCTCCAGCTGAGTAAATTAACAAAGGAAACAAAAGTTGCTGAAAGAACTAGTTTAGAGAAAGCGATTTTCACTCGTGCTGTTGGCTGCCCTGAACCTGGACGAGAGTCTCTGGAGGGCACAGTCCCAAGACCGCCGTTTGCCCCTGTTCCTGCGCTGGCGGGCCGGGCTGGGCCGAGCGGCGCGGACCTACGGCGGGGGTAGGCCGGCTGCACTCCGCCCCCAGCCCCGCGCGCCGCCGGACGTCGCCCGTTTAAGGGGCGGGACGCGGCTCCACGTGCTTTCTGCTGAGTGACTGAACTACATAAACAGAGGCCGGGAAGGGGGCGGGGAAGGAGGGAGAGAACAGGCTTTGACCGATAGTAACCCCAGCGCTCAGCGCCGCCGAATCTATAAAAGGAACTAGTCGCGGCAAAACCCCGGTAATTCCGAGGCAGAGTGAGTGCTGCCGGGGCCGGCAGGGACGCGCCGACACCTCTCTACCCGGGCGCAGGTGGGCAGAACAGGGGGCGCCGTGCAACCAGCGCCGCCACAGCCAATTTCTCGGGGCGCTTTGCTCCCTTTACCCCCCCTTCTTTTCCGAAGGGTTTTTCAAGGGTTTGGGGAAAGAGCCACAAACACAAAAGTGGAAAACAGGTAAGAGTCTCTTCAGCGACTTGGACGTTATTGTTTCGTTTCGGGCCGAGGGGACTTTGGGAAGCTCTGGGCGTCGGGGACTTTAGTCCGAACCCCCACATCCCCACCTCCTGCAGCACAAACGGGCTCGTAAATGTGGAGAGGACGTCCTAGGAGGAGCTCTGGCGACCCAAAGACGCGACATCGCTGCGCTTAGGGTTCGCCCGCGGTGGAGCTCGGGGAGCATCTCTGGGCGCGCGGAGACCCGAGCGCAGTAGCTGGGGAGCAGTGGAATCGGGGGCTCCTGGTGGTGCTGGAGGCGCTGCTGCCGGAGTAGGGAGAATGGGAGGTCTGGCACTGAGCTATTCCCTTTGTTTGGAAGCGCCTGAGCCGGTTGGAACCCTCTCTGGCTGCGGGTCGGCCGGCGCCCACCGGGAAAAATGCCAGCCGTCAGAATCCCCTCTGTTCGTAAGGCGCTAGTCCGGGTTGGGCTCTGATCTGGGGATAGGTCCCCCGCGCCCCCGGACTGGAGCAGCGCTTTCTGGCTCACCAAGAATGCGAGTGGGAGGTGTCCCAAACAGAGTCCTTAGCGCTAGTGCTCTTTTGAGGCCTCGGGGGCTTTGTTTGATCAGGGGGTTCCTGTTCCATAGTCTCCATACGCTTCCAGGAGGTGCTGCCTCTGACGCTGTGGGAGGCTGGGGATGGGGGTGGGGGAGACGGGCGGGGCGGAGGGACGAGAGTTTTGTTTCTTTAACAAACGTTAGAAGGGTCCCTGCGGAAACCTGGAGCTGAGGTGACCATTCCCCTGCCCCCCCCTTCCCCCCATCTTCCTGCCCTTTGCTGCGTGTCTCTTGGAGCAGCTTCAGGGAGGGCATGGATGGGGAAGCTGGGGCGAGACGGTGCAGCAGAATGACCGAGAGTAACCCCGGCAGGCGGTGCAGAGCTCGCAGCTCCGCGGGCGGGCTGTGCTTCGTGGTGGGGGGAGGGAGGGCTGAGCGCCGGCTGCCGGTGGCCACGGGGGGTACTGATCCACAGCGCCTCCTGGCCGGGTGGCCTGGGAATCGGCTCCTTGGCCCGAGTGAGGCCAGGCTGCAAGAGGCTTTGTCGCCTGCTGTGGTTCCGACCGAGATCCAAGGCAGACGGGTGATTGTAGACTGGGAGGAAACCTGGGGGATCAGGCGAAAGTGCTTCTGCTTGTGTTTTAGATTGCTTCCCAACTCCCAGAGAGTTGCTAAATGGAAGGTTCTTGGGGCGTGCGTGGGCCAGTATTGTGTGTAGGTGCTTGTTTTTCAGCACTCATCAAAAAGAAGGGAATAAACAAGATAAAAGAAAACAGGGAGAGAAGGAAAAAGGGAGAGAAAGAAATGTAGCCCTGGAAATAATTGGCCTTTGTCTTTTGCAAAAGCAATACCATCAGCTTTTAAAACCAGAACTTTTCAGTGAAACAAGGAAGTGAGTGCGTGGTATATACATTCATATAATAGACGATAAATTTGATATTAAAAAATTCCTTGGTGATAAAAATCAGCAAGTCACTTCCTAAGGACCGATTCCCACCTCCCATCAAAGAACACCTCATAAAAATTTGCAAGTTCAAAAGCAGAGTTTTAATGGCCCTTTAAACAATAGTGTGGGACCCAAACCTAACTTTCGATCTTTTCAGACAAAATTTAAAACACACCTAAAGAAGTACTTAGTTTTTTATCTCCCCTTTTATTTCAGCCCATTTTCCTCATACTTTCTAAGAAATTAATGGAGGCTTTCTGTTGTTCTTGTCATTCTCTTTGAGACACTTATCCTAAATCAAAGAAAGTGTGAGAGCAAAGGGAGAAGGTTCTGGAGTAGAACCTCTTCTGATGGTAAATAATTTTCAAGTACAAAGTCTTCCTTGTCAGCCTATTCCCCAAGTACTCCTTGTTTGTTTTTTTTTTTAAACTTTTAATTTTACATTAAAGTATAACTGATTAACAATATTTGATAGTTTCAGGTGACAACAAAGGAGCTTAGTCACACATACATGTATCCATTCCCAAATGCTCCTTTTATAGGAGCTTTAATGCTTTATGCATTAAGTTAATTCATGATAGAGTTTTGGGAAAACATTAGATACACAGAGCAAGAAGCGGTAGAATCGGAGTGACAGCCTTGGATGACCACAGTTCAAGGGGTAAGAATTGCTACTGCAGTCAGAGTGATTCTTGAGCCCCCTTGCAGGGACCAGCCTGTTGTTCCAGAATGATGTATCTGATTGTGAAATGGACGCTTGTGATATGTGTCTCCCCTTCAGATGAGCGTTTAAAATCTCAGCTCTCAATTTACATCTACATAGAGGCCTATAATGAACCCTGGATACCTTTTGACTTAGGGCATATTTACAGTTCATGTGAGACTAGCTTAGATTGGAAAAGGGTGATTAGGGTTTGATTGTTTCCAACCTCTGCTCTTAATGCTTGCATTATTAAAAATGAATGAAACCAAATGAAACTCACTGACACAGTTTTTTATCTTCTGTAGTATTTATCTTGTATGGAGAGAAGTTGTAATATTTTTTGTTTAATTTTTTTTAGGGGATCTTCCTTCCCATAAGCTAAGTTGGTTATGCTATATTCCGCATGATTGTAAATTGTTAATATCTTTGCTATTTTTATTTTCAGCTCCTAAAAAATTAAATGGACATTGCCTTAGATTCCTTAATAACCTCTTCCTTAATTCCTAAACTTCTGACAGTCTAGAAAATTCTGATAGACATGTCATTTTAGCATTGCTAAAATACTCTAAATTCCAAATACATTTTTATTTACTATCTAGATGGTAAAGAAATAATGGAAATTTAATGCTCTTTATGGTTAATTACCTCCATATCAAATTTTAAAGATCTTGCTGAAAATTTGTTTTAATTTAACTGTTCTGGAGGAGGGCTTACACTAAAACTGAAACCTTCTTCATATCTACATGTGGAAATTATCATAAGTGTGGTAGTTACTGCAATATTTATTTAATAGACACTGTTAAATAGCACCAGGTGCCAAATATTATTACAAATGCTTTTCAAATACTATTTTAATTTTAACCACAAATCCATCTGTTATCCCTATTTTGCAGACTAAGAAACAGAGAGAGTTTCTGGCCACACACCTTGCAACTGGTAGAGCTAAGTTTTGAACCTATCCAGTGAGCCCCAGAGTTCTTTGACTCCCACACTAAGCAGTCAAGTGGTACAGTTCCAGTTGCTGTAGGCAGAGGACTTTGCAAGGATGCTCGCTGAGTTCTGGTACATATATCTGCTCTAGTCCTTAACGGAATCTACAGCCTGTATCTTATTTCCCTTCTTGCTGTGAGTGGGCCAGCCAAATTCTCTTCAGCGTGTTGGGACATTGATTGCGTAGGGATTGCAACACCATGGAAAGGACAGACAGTAAAATTTGCTCAACTCTAGCTCTTCGTTTAAAATAAAAAATTTACTGGAGTTTCAGTCAAATATTTGTAAGTCTATAATGATCTCCAAATCTTTCCCTGTGTAATACATAAAAAATGGATAAAAAAGGGTTTGACTGTGAAAAGGATAAGGAACAAAAGAAAAGGGGAAGGGAACTATTAGCTTAGCTGTCAATCTTTGGTGAATTTTTAAAATTGCTTATTGTACAATATGATTTCTGTTTGTTTTATCCCTCAATATGTCAGAGACCTTCTGAAATAACCTGTTTTTCTGTTACTGACGTTACTGTCTAGAAATCAAATTTAGCTTTTTTCTTACGGCATCTTTCTCTGAGCAAATACATTTTCAAAGTCAGCTTAAATAAAGGTGAGACAGAATGGGAAACTTTTTCTTATTAAATTGGTGTAGCACCTTGGACATAAACTCTTAGAAAAGGTTTTTCTTGGTAAAAAGTTATGCTTATTATTGATTTACCTTATGCTGGGTGTTTCAAGCATTTTACATGTAATAATTTAGTTCACTCTGTTGAGAACCGCGTGAGGTAGATTCTGTTATTTTCATTTTACAGACAGGGAAACTGAGGTGTAGACAGGGTAAGTAGCCTAACCATGGAGTTTGTAAGTAAGTACTGAAGCTGAGGTTGCATCCCAGGCAGTGTGGTTTCCATGAATTTACCAATAACAGGGTAAGGGCTTTGTTAAAATATTGAATTTTGACAATGAAATACTTGCTAAAGGCAAAGAATGAGTCTCACTTTTCATTTGGGTATTTACGACTGAAAATAGTTCCCTGGATAGGTAACCAGCACAGATGTTGTTAGAGAGGCACATTTTAGAAATATCTGAAGCCAGAGTAAGAAAATCTTGTATGTAAAATTATTTTCAGGTAGAGCCTTTGGTTATTCTGCATTCTGTTGAGACAGTAAGCTGTTTTAAAGCAAAGAGCATTTACTCCGAGGAGCATCAGACTTGGTTCCTAAAACAAAAGAAAACTTGAAATCCTGTCTTTTTCCATTTTGAAAATTTACTCTAAGACCTGATTTAAATGCCATCCTTCTCATAAGCTCTCCTGGATTCACACCTTCCTGCCAACACTGAGTTAAAATTAATTCTCCCTTTCTTTTTTGCTCCCATAGGATTGGATCATAGCACTATTCATGTCATGGGTTTAATTGCATGTTTTTTTGTTTTTTTTTTTTGGTTATAATTAACGTTTATTTGTCTGGTTCTTGAGTGTATGCTTCTCTAGGAGGAGGTCTAGGATTCTTCTAGGATTAAGGTCCTAGAATCCTAGAGAATCCTAATTCTCTAGGATTAAGGTCCCAGTCTAATTTACTCTTCTTGATATGGAAGGGGATTCAATAAATGCTATCTTGAATAAGTCAAATAGAATGGGAAACTAATGTTGGTTTTCTATATTCTGAAAGATGAATTAAAGTGATGTGATAATCACAGAAAAGCATTAGAAGTAGAACTACATGAGAAATAACTAGTTAAGGTTAGGTTTATGATAGGTTGAGAAATATTAGTATGTACTTAGACCAGCTTACTTTTTGTAGAACAAACAATTCTGATTCCATTCAGTTTCATTTCTCTTTTTTGAGGCAGCTGTGCTTTGAGAAAGTGATCTAGTCTGTTACATTTCACATTAAACTACATTTATTTGCACATTAATTTATTTTTTAAAAAATAAGAATGAGATAAATCCCTAAGTAATTTAGAATTTAATTACTTAAAAATCAAAATAAATTTTTATGTATAGAATCTTTTATTCATTTTTTATGTGTGTGTTTCTGTATGTGTATATGTGTATTTGTTTAGAATTGCAACATTTTCTATGCTAAATCCAACTTCTAAGAAGCATTTGGAATTAAAAACATTTTATTTGGCTACTCTTGAAGTCAAAATGTTTTATGATAACTGGTGTTTAGCACCAGACACTTTTGGGGAAGAATTTTGTATATATAAAACCAGTCAGTGGTTATTATTTATTGGGACAGTATTCTGGACTACATGGATAATATGCTGAAAGCTATGGATTCTCTTTTCAGAAAAAATATACACAGGCATGTACACTCCAAATTTTACATATAATTACATACAATTTGATGTAATTATATTCTACATGTAATTCCAGAAACCCACTAAGCAGTCATGTGACCCTGGGCTAGTCATTTTACTTTTCTAAGATTTAGTTTCTTGATGAAAGAGGCTGAGTACATGACTTTTAAAGAGCCACTCAAGCTTTTATATTTTCTAGATGTGTATTTAGGAAAAAGAGTGATTCTTTGATAGGAGCTGCCCAGAGAAATGTCCTGAGGGACAGTCTCAGTACTAGTGTAACAGACTGTGTGGGTTTTGAGAGGTAGAGTGGAAATACCCATGGAATACATAGGAGTGTTTTGATGAGCGTAATGACGGAAGAAAAGAAGACGGTGGGAGGAGAGGAAGAAGAAGTGAGACGGCTTTGGAATTACCTACTTATCCACATTAGGCAGATGAAGACTTGATTCATAGAATCCAAAGAAGAATTTTATCTTAAATGCAAAGGAAAAAGTGGTTGGTGATCTCAGTAAGTTTCAATGGAGCAAACACGATGGAGTGAGACATGATGAGACATTTGTCTCATTTCCGACTCACCATCTGGAGATTCTCTCTGAAAGAAAATATTCATTTGGACTCTCCATTCTGGGCATCTCCATTTTGAGTATAGATTTTGTTTTTTATAGTGCAATCCTATGAAGCCAATATATAATAGAAAGCTAACTGACTTTTGAGATATGTTCATCCTCCAAGAAAGGATGAGAAATAGACTAACCTTAAAAGGATATTTCTAAATATCTCAGAAGACTCTCACTGGGTGCAGATGGGCAAGACACAAAGTTTTCTAAAGCATTGCTTTGAGTTAGTTGTTTCAAAGGTCATAACAAATTAGGACTAGAAGGAACCACAGGGAAAAAAAGGAGCAAGAGGTTTCATGATTGAAACAGGCATGGGAAGAGGGAAGGAACTGCTAAGAAGTTGTTTGGGTTTCATATCCCTCTTTACTCTTGCTCTTCAAAATTTCTGTAGGATGCCAGATTGGGAATAGTTTTTGTCAAGAGTCAAACCAAGCTTGTTTTCTGGAAGAAGCAAGTCCTCAAGGGTATGGCAGCTTGAATTTGATTGGATCTGATATTTAGATGGTCCAAGTTTGACATAAAGGTAACACAAATGGAAGCAGCAGCTTTCCTTGGAAAGGCAGAGAGGACGTAAAGGCCCAGAATAATGGCTTCTAGACTGATCTGTAGACTCTTCTCCACTCTCCGATGCAAGGCTTTGGGATGGAAGTGGCAGTTTACTTTAGCTGGAGTGAGGTGTGATTTCTGGTATTGGAAGGAGGGAATAGGAAGATATCATAGTTTTAAAATGTGTGTGTGTGTGTGTGTGTGTGTGTGTGTGTGTGTGTGTATTATTTGTCTATGGCTAATATAAAAAAAAATACCATTAAACTGAAATTCATTCCTTTAGCAGGTATTTTTCGAACACCATGTAGAGTACTAGGTGCTGAACAAAAGTCAAAAGACGTTAAGGATCTGACACCACAATGATCTTGGCATTCAAGGCTCTTCCAAATAAGACTCTAACTGTTTTGATAGCTTTGTCCTGGACCGTACAAGGCACCCACTGAGCCATCTTTTCTCACTGGTTATGAGCGCATAGTCTGGCTCAGTAAATGTAACTGATTCCCTCTATGGGTTTTCTTCTTTTCTCTGCTTTCTACTTTAAGAACCCCTTCATGCTTTTTCTGAGCTCATTGTTCTGGAATCTTACATCCATCTTTCGTGGTTGATGGATTTTGTTTACACTGTACCTTCTCCTCTGATTCCTCACTGACAAAAATTTTGCCCCTTGACCACAGGTAGATGAGCACAGTGTGGGCTGGGTCTTCCCCTCTGTTACCTCATTTATTCCTCACTAGAACCTGGAGGTAGGCAGCATGTAAACCCCTCAGATTCTTTCAATGGACTCACACTTTTATAGTTATCAATACATATATTTTTAAAAAGTTAACCTTATATCGGTCCTCTAAATTGAAAACTGATGTCAGTTGTCTGAAATAAAAGGTAATTTTTAAAATAATTAGAATGAAAATGAATTGTTTTTTAAAGTCTGTCTATAAAATAAGCTTGCTTTCTAAAGGCACTGACTCTGAAACTTGTTCTTACTTTGTTAAAAAAGGGAAATTAAGCACATGTTATAGAAGCATTGAAAAGAAGATCAAACAGAAACTTTCTCCTTAATGTAATACAGTTTTTACAAATCTAAAGTGCTGAAAAGAGCATTTTCTCATTGTGTGATTGAGTGTTTAATACTGTGCCTGTCCATCCCCTAAAATCTTCTAAGTGGAATTTAAGTATTGCTTAAATTCATCTCATAAACTTTCCTGCAATTGGGGAAATATTGCGGCTGCCGCATTTTTCTGATGGTACGTCTGATACAGAAACTAGTTAAATAATTTGTTCCTGGTTCACGTGCTTCAGTAATGGCAGAGCTGGGGGTTCAAACTTGAGTCTGAAACTCAAGCTGCAGGCAGTTTTCTTAGACTCAGAAGATCTTTTTAAAAATTTAAAGTCTTTATTGAATTTGCTACAATTTGGTTTTGGTTTTCTGGTGGCCAGGCATGGGGGATCTCAGCTTCCGAACTAGGGATCGAACCTGCACCCTCTGCATTGGAAGGTGAAGTCTTACCGTTGGACTACTAAGGAAGTCCCCAGGAGACCTTCTACTCCAGTCTCCTTATAGTCTGTGGCTCAGAGTGGTATAATGGCTCGCCTGAGTTCATTCCCTAGCAGTCAGTAACAGGAACTTAAAATCTTAACTTTTTGCTTCTTTAATCCAAGCTTCTTGCTACTGTATCAGAATTTAGGGTGGTATTTACAGTGTCTCTTTAGGAGAAAAAAAATTCAGTCTATAGGTCTGTCCTTTCAGCTTACAGTGGACACTGAATCTTTTGAACTGGCCTCATTTATTCTGTTGGTCCAATTTGAATCTTAATGGGTTTTTCAACTGGATTTTCTTTTTCTCTCAAATAAACACTGCTCTTGGCTGTAAGTTCAAATCAAGGAAGGGCCCACAAAAGTCCCAAAGGTTGTCTTTCCCTGGGACCATTTTCTTAATGCAAAAGTAGAAAAACCTTGTGCTAATTTTGGCTGTTTAGGATTAATTGTGACTACAGGCAGTTTTTTAGCTTTTTAGTTTTCTGTTAACTTTAATGATCGTGTTAATTATAGGAAGTACCTCGAGTTCAAGATAAGGAAAGCCTTTGGTCAAGTAGTGTTTCTTCAGTTGTCAATCCTGTTATAGGACTTGCAAATTTAGCAGAATTAGTGCCATTTTCCCATTTCCAACTCCAGTCCTATTTCACATGATCTCAGCATGGCTTTCTCCTTGGCTGTCTGACACTAGGTTCCAGTGGCCTCCAATAAAGGGAGTGGATGTCCCCCTAGAGGCTGCAAAGACCAGCAAGGCACACTGTCCTCAGGTGGAACTTCACTGGGGACTCCATGCTCAAGTGATGTAGACACTTAGCATACAGTTGCTTGGGAGATCAGAGTGTGTGCATTTTAAAATGCCACTGTCAACGGCAGTTGATAAAAGGGCTAGCAGGAGTTCTACCCAATAGTTCAGTTGCATCTTTCCTTGAGCATTTTGTTATCTGGCACATAAAATGTTTGATTTGTGAAGATCTTAATGACAGTAGCACTTTCAAGAAGTACTAAGAATCATGATAACATTGAAATAATTCAGATCCATTTCCACTGGGAACATCCCTCCAGACGTCAAATAATGGAGCTCATGTTGCCAGTATTTTTTCTTTTTAAAAGCTAACATCCTTCATTTTTTGTTTTTCAGGTCAACTTGTGATCTTATTCCTCTGTAATTTAGCAAGGCAGTCAACAAAGTGGCTTGTTAGTTCAAGAGAAGGAGTTCGGTTTTGAAGTTGGGAGGGCAGGTTCAACCCTGTGCCTCTGTACCTGTCCTGGAGCTCCAACTACATCCTCACCTAGCTGGTCAGCTGGTTCTCACTGGGTTGCATCTCGGACACATGAGGCCTCTTGGACAAATGACCTGTGCTAGCACTGTCTCAAAAGCTGGTTGGTGAAAGGGGAGGTTCTGGACAAGGTTGCTGGGTTTGATCGCATGTGAGCTAGAACTGGAAAAGAGCCACAGGTGAGATTACTTGTCTTGGCAAAAGTAAAAGGAATAAAGTGTTGAAGTTGAAAAATTATATACAGGTTTTGATAAGCTTCATTGAGTGAGTTCTTGACTTGAGCCTATGAGTTTAGAGTTTGAGGCTCCTGACCAATGTTGACAGTTTTGTATTCATGGTTGAGACCCTAGGGGAGGTGTTCTTGTTAGTTGGCATGTTTACAGGGGTCTGGAGCCTTAGTCTGGCAAAATTACAGATTCTCCTTTGCTCACAAGAAGTCCAAGAAAATGAAAGTTCTTACCAACAAATTTGAGTGACTTTGGGGAAGACCAAATTAGATGCACTCCTGTTTAATCTGAATTTCTTTGAATGCAGCTGGAAAATTTGTCATGGTTTTGGGCTCCCTGAGCTTGTCCTTTATGACATTTCTGATTTGCTACCATTGTGAACCTGCTTTAACTAATTTTTCTCATCCCTGAGGTCTGACTTCAGAAGCCTTCACTCCACAAATGTGTACAAGCACCAAGTGGCTCTGGGCTCAGTGTGGCGTAGGACAGTAAGATGTTGCGATGGTCACTTGTGGCCTGACTTACTGTGTAGCAGGGACCGTTGGAGCACTTAGTACACTGGAGGAGATGGTGGGAGAGCTGAAGAGATGGAGGAAGGCCCAGATCACCAATAGGTAATTGACCTGGAAACGAGGAAGTAGTCTGGAGAACAAAACTGAGCGAGGTGCTGAAGACATGGAGAAAGGCCGCCTATGTGGAACAGAAGAGCTGACTGCTCCCAGAGCAGAAGAATAGTATATGTGTGTGGTAGGGGTCCCCAGATGGGGGGGTTATGGTAAGACACTGGTAGAAATGGTACCAGGATACCAGCAAAACCCTTTCACATCTCCCAATGATCTGGGCATGCAGAGAGTTCCAGTGTGTTCTGGAAAGGCTGTTGGGGAAATGGTCCCTTCTGTGGACAGAGAAGGAAGAAGACAGATTGCTTTAATATTAATAAACTGCACACTTCGTGCCCCACCTGAGTGCTTTGGGGAAGCCCAGGTAGCTCAGTGGTAAATAATTCATCTGCCAATACAGGAGACGCAGGAGACACGGGTTCGGGAAGATCCCTTGGAGAAGGAAATGACAGCCCACTCCAGTATTCTTGCCTGGAAAATTTCATGGACAGAGGTACCTGGTGGGCTAGAGTTCATGGGGTCCCAAACAGTCGGAGATGACTTAACACACAGGCTGAGTACTTTACACTGTGAAGTCAGCTGCACTAATCATAGCTTCCATTTACTGGATACTTCTTTTGTCCCAAATAATGTTTTATATACATTATTTGTTCTATTTTATGGAGAGAATACAGGGACTCAATGCCTAGGGTCCCTGAGCTGCTGAATAGCAGAGTCAGGATTCAAACCCCACTCTCTCTGACTCCAAAACCTCCCTTCTGTCTACCAGGCCATTTAATTCACGAAAATAATTAAGGACATCTGGGGAAGCTTGCTGCACAGCGGCATCAGTCCATAGGAAGGGGAAGGCACTGAAGGGATTTGGGTTTGTCTGTCCCCAAGTCCTTTGAGCACATTCATAAAAATAAACTTTTTAGGCTGGGAGAATGTTGAACATCTGAAGATGTTGACCCTTCCAAGATGTAAAGCAAACAAAATGGTTTTTGCTGATATCGTCACTAAGCCTTTTATCCTAAAATGCTCTTGGAAAGCCCTCCTCCAACAACGGGGAACATTATCCAGTCAAAGTTTTCTGCAAATAAAGGATCGCTCATGGAGGTAGACTTGCTTGTGTTTCTGTATCACTCAGGGTGTTAGTCACTTTTATAGTTCCTTCCCTGCAGGATCCTCTAACTTTGGCATTATGATTGTGGTTGAGAAAAAAGTTGTTTTCTGTGCCATGTAATGTGGACAGGTATTTCATTTCTAGGGGAAAGGTTCCTTTTTCCTATATGCTACACACCTGCAACCAGGGAAAAAGCAAATAGTTGTATTGTTTGCTGAAGTCTTCCTTTCAGGGTTGCTGTGTTTGTTTAGTGGAAATCAGCAGCGTAAGAAGGGCTGTCTCTAACATTTTGTCAGAATTTCTCCATAATTCTACAATGATGAAACAAGAACTTGAGGACAGGATGGATTTGCTTTCAGAAACTCTGGTTGTCAGTTTTAGAAGTCCTGAGACTGTTTTAGCTGCTAGCAACTGGACTGTTGAGAGTGATAAATAGGATCTTTGGTTGTCCAAATATCAGCAACATGATAGAAATATATTTAAACTTTTTGAATCCCCTTTAAAATAGAATTGTTGACAGCATGAGGAATTGTGCTTCTCAAAGGCTCATTCTGGATTTGTACAATATTCATGTATTTCTTCTAACTTTTCAGATTTTGTGTATTCCTGTCACAGCCCTCATTTTGAAAATTAGCAAATACTTTCGTCCAGGAAGTTGAATATATATTCCAGGGTGAAACAAGAATGTGCAATTATATATAAGCTTACTGTTACTAATAAGCAAGTATGATACATTGGTACTTAAAATTCTCCTTGAGTTACAAATTGTTAGAATTAATAAAATTCATTAGATCTATATATTTTTAAGATATTTATTTATGTGGCTGTACTTGGTCTTAGTTATGATATGTGAGATTGAGATCCCTGACCAGGGATCCTACCTGGCCCCCTGCATCAGGAATGTAGAATCTTAGCCACTGGACCACCAGGAAAGTACTAGATCTGTATTTTTAAAACAGGTCTTGTGATAGCAGCACCTCTTCTAGAATGACAGGAATCTTCTAGAATGATAGAATGACTTCCTTTTATCTGTGACTTTTATCTTGGAGGATTTCTTACATCATTTTTTCTCTTTAAATTTGAGTATTAAGATGTTATGGTATAAGTAGGAACATAGTTTCAGGGGTCACCAAGTATCAGCCCATGACCTTTCTGCAGGCCTCTAAGGGTTTAGTGGCAACTAAGGACAGTTTCCCTGAGTTGTGAGTCTACAGTATGTCTGGAGAGTGTGAGGGGATAGAATTTAAGGATTAGCATGAATGGCCTTACAGGTAGAGAGCTCGGTGACAACTGGAGGCCAGAAAAGAAACTGAGGCAGTTAAAATAACTTCAGGCTTGATAAAGTTGATGGCTATCTTGGGAGAAATCATGGGGAGACTTTCCAAGTCATCTTCTTCCACCATGGCAGCCATGCCCTGTCATCAGCCATGGGTGCAAAGAGCCTGTTCCGGCCTGGTTTTAACCTCGCTATCATTTTCCATAAATGTGGCTACTGATTTGGAGACATACACTCAGAGAGGCAATTAAAAAACAGACCTCTTCCAAAGAAGCATGCTCTGGTGGTCTTACAGGTTTCATATCTTCAATTCTACAGAAACTTCTACATCTCTCTGGAGATGAGACACAGCAGTACCTGTGATCCTTGTATTTGCATCAGCATCTGAGGAAGAGGTCATTAGTTGAGCTTTAGCGCCAACACATTTACTACAGTTCATAAGTTACATAGTTATATCCTGCCTTAAATCTATCTCTTGTTTTTGTTATTGGCTAGTTATTTATTGGCATGGGACATCCAGACATAGTTTCATCAGGAGAGATTTCAACTTCTGTCTCACTTCTGGAAACTATGGGAAAATTTGTCTAACAAAGAAGAACACACACATACTGGTCTATTAATTTGTTTGTTTAGAGAAAGAGCTGTCATAAAACCACTGTTTTTGAAAGATGAAAGTCAGTTGCTGGCTGCATGCTCTGTGTATATGAGCTATTTGGGTAGAACTGATAGGAAAAGTGTGTTCAGAAGAATAAACAGAGTTGTAGGAGGAACACAGTAGTGAGAAGGTAGGAGCAGATGTTGACAAAGTTATTTCTGGAGAAACCTGGAGGCCAGTTCCACCTCTTGGGGGTGAGTCTGGACAGGCCCCTTGCTTTCGGTGGGCCTTGGCTTCTTTGTAAGATTGGGGTGTGGTGGGAGTGGGTCTCCAAAGCTGCAATGACTTCTTCCTATCGGCTGGGGGTTGGCCTTGTGCAAGCTTGTCCTCTTCGGCTTCGAGGGGCCGACTTCTCAGTTCCAGTGAGAAATGGCAGTTGTGTGGTTCCCAGTGGAGGCTGGCCTTCCTTGGAGCGAGCGGGTAGGAGGTTCCCTGCCCCCCTCTCAGCCTCATGTGCTTGCAGTGTTCTTGTAGGAAGGAAAAAGACCAACCAACCCTTTGTTACTGCACAAACTAAGAGTTTCGGATGGTAGTGAAAACATGTGCGTTTTTTTTCCTTACTGAATTTCTGTAGACAGATTTAATGTTTTGGAAGGGTAGAAGGCAGTCACGGGATGTAGTTCCTGTTTTCCTTTTGACGACAGTAAGTGGGAAAAAAATCCTCCCACCTTGTCTTTTCAGCTTGTCTGCTTCTTTCTCTCTCTTCCTTTCTTTTTCTCTCATCTCTCTTTGAAACTTACCTGTGAAGTTCAAAAGGGCTGAACATTTTGGCGAGGATGGAGGTTGGAGGAGCAGTGCAGTAGCTGCTGACTGGGGTCATCATTGCCCCCTTGGAACCAGGCTTCCTGTGAACCTCTACTCTTTTTCTTTGCCACCATTGCTGAGTCTGCCTGGTATTTCATATTTTGTTTTAGGATAAGTTAGAAGAATTCACAATCCCAGCTGTCACTTGGTGACCCCTTTGCCAGTAGCATATGCCACATTCTCATTTCACAGACCTAAAGAAAAGAATTACCCACCTATGATTACTCTCTTTGCTCTGCTTTATTTTTCTTCATTATTCTTATCACCCACTGCCTTAACAACAATCCCACTGTTATTTGTCAGGTCTTCTTCCACCTTGCTAGAAGTTCCATGAGAACACTTTTGTTCATTGCTGAATCTCCAATGTCTGGGACAGCACCTGCACATAATAGGTATTTAATAAATATTTGCTGTGGCTAATGGAAGCTAATTTGCTGTGGCTAATGGAAGCTAATGGAGAAGGAAATGGCAGCCCACGCCAGTGTTCTTGCCTGGAGACTCCCAGGAATGGGGGAGCCTGGTGGGCTGCTGTCTATGGGGTCGCACAGAGTCGGACACGACTGAAGCGACTTAGCAGCAGCAGTACTAGTAGTAGTAGTAACGGAAGCCTTGCAGAGTTAAGGCTGCAGTTTGTGGAATGAACAGGAGTTGATGATTTTATTCATCGTTTACTTTCCTAGAGAATCACACAATACTCAAGCTTTACACCATATAGTTCTTATTTCTTCCAAGGCATGATTTGACTTGTGGAATATGTTAATTATTATCATAGAACACGTGTTTTTTCTGGGGGGGATCATTGACATGTTAAATTTAGCCTTTTTTACACGTATAGTCTGAACAGTTTTGATTCATCTATATAGTATATGTATAACCACTGCCACAACCATGGTGTGGAATATATCTATCACTCAGTGCTTCTTACAGTCTGTCTTCTCCCCTACCCACTGGCAACGAGGGATCTGATTTCTGTCCCCATTATTTCACCTTTCCAGAATGTCATATAAGTAGATTCATATAGTATGTAGTCTTTTGTGTCTGACTTTTTTCTCTTAGCATAAGACTTTTGAGATTTCTCTCATGCTGTTGAATGTATTAGTAGTGTGGTCCTTTTTTATTGCTGAGTAGTATTCCATTTTAATTTATTCACTAATTTATGAATCTTTGGATTGCTCCCAGTTTGGACTATTCTGTGTAAAACTTCGATGGATGTTCACATACAGGTCTTTGTGTGAACGTATGCTATCATTTCTTTCGGGCAAATACCTAGGACAGGATGGTTGGGCTATATTATAAGTCTGTGTGTAATTTTATAAGAAACCACCAGAGTATTTAACAAAGTGACTGTTCCATTTTCATTCCTACAAGCAGTGTCAGTTGCTACTCATACTTTAAAATTTAAAAACTTGTAGTAGTTCCAGTGGATATGTAGTGGTATCTCATTGTGGTTTTAATTTTCATTTCTCTGCAACTAATAATTGCTCATTTGAGAAGGTCATGGTTTAGCAGGCTATGGTATTCTCTAGGTATTTAATAATTTTAAAATATCAGTGGCATTTGAAGTGAAAATTTCTTTTAAAAAATTTGGCCAAAGATCTAATTGGTCACTTCCATGAGGTCATACTGTACAAAAAAGGTCGGGGTGTGGAAACTATGTCAGATTTTGGCAAAGGGTGATTCACCTGGGTGACTGATGTGGAGACCTGGAAAGGACATGCTAGGACTTGACATGAAGGTGGGGAAAAAGCAGGTTTCTTGGCTCCTCTGGCCTTGGCAGGGCCTGCTCCATCCTTAGCTAAACCTGTGTTTGTGGGAATCCAACATAGATTCAGTGCCACTTTTCTGGATATCCCAGGAGTCACCAGCAACCCTCGCGGCTATCCCCAGTGTGTGGTGAACATAGAGCCCCTTCCCTGGGGACAATTTGCCTTAATCAGTTAATCAAGCTTGAGAAATCGGTTACCACAGGCCCAGGAGGGCCACCACCCTTCCATCTTGAATCCCTATTTCTCACATCCATCTCATAGTTAATTAATTAAGCAAATACTCCTTGAAGTCTTACTCTGTGCCTTATACTGTTTTGCATGTTGGGGAAAACTGCGATTAAGAAAGAGAAATGATCCTGTGGACTCAGAAAGTGGCAGAAACGATGCAAGGGAAAACAGAGGCTGCCGTGAATGCACCTTGGAGGGGTTTTTAACCAGATGTCAGTGCAGGAGAGGTATCAGGACAGGATCCTACGGTTTAGGAAGATTCGGCCTGGCTGACCGTGCTGGAAGCGGCAGTTCAGGACAAGGAACATGCAGGAGGCCTAGTGGTGGGAGAGAGGGCTGCCCATTTGTAGCCGTGAGTAGTTTTCTGGAGCTTGGTTTAGAAAGTGGGGAGTGGTGAGAAAGGAGGCTGGAGTCACTGGGGAGACCAGCTAAACCAAGGTGAGGACTGCACTTTATCCCCAGGACAGTGGGGTGCTGACAAAGGCAGTTTTAAGTGGGAGAGTGGCTTGTTTGGAGCTTTGGTTTAGTGGCATCACTTTGGTTTCTCTGTGATAAATGGATGGAGAGGGTAAGACTGGAGGCAGGGAGTTCAGGGAAGTGGCTGTTGTGGTCGTCCAGGAGCCGGAAGAGGGTGGCCTATTGACTGGCCATGATTGTGAAGTGGGACACTTTCCAGCCAGTAACTGGAAATGTGCACAGGGTCAGAAATGAGTGTGCTACTAGCTTTGAAGCATTGAGAAATCTAGTCAATACATAGTACGGCCTTCTTTTTGGTTTTGGTTTGTTTGTTTGCTTCCTTGGAAAGCTGATGTAGAAATGTCCCTTTGGCCTCAGTTACCTGAGCAGAGGATTTGGGCATTGCCAAAACCTTCTCTTTGGATAAAATTGCTCCCAGCAGTGGTCACCATGTTCTGAGGCGGGAGGGAGGCGGGAATTATGCAAGAGGCCCAGGGCTATGCCAAGGTGGGTAGGAAAGTGGGGCAAGTTACCCAGCGAAGCCGGAGCAATACCTTCTTCCGCTGCATAGGCTACTTCTTGCTGACGTCTCTGCGTGTCTCCTGGAGGGTCTCTGAAGCCAGGATCCATGTCTGGAAATGCAGAAACCCTGCTTTAGGAAAACGCTCTCCAGAAAGCTTCCTCCCGGCTGTTCTCGTCTCATGCACATTCTGCAGAGGTGTGTCTTCATTTCTTCTGAGATTCTCCACTCAGATTTAGGGGATTCTGTGTCCTGGTTTGAGCCTGAGGGTCTTTAACACTAGGCCATTCTGATTTTATCCTTCCTACTTTGCCCCTCCTACCTTGTCAGAAACCCACGATGGATTTGCTAAAAAATGCTGCTGCTGCTGCTGCTAAAAATAATGGAGTAGAAAAGAATGTTTGGACAGGAGATAACCATTTCTCTGTAAGAGGTAGGGATGGACCAGAGAAAGAAAAGTGGGGAGGAGGGAGCTCATTTCTTTGCCACTTACAATGTGCCGTGTACTTTTCTGGGGAACTTATATATTTACTTATATTGTCTCATTGACAATTGAATATCCATTGAATATCCTGCAAGGTAGTTATTATCACCCCCATTTTACACTGCGGAAATTGATGCTCAGAGGGCATAAAGTTTTGGCCGAGGGCACGTAGTTGAGAAGCTGGGCCTAATTCCCATCTAAGCTGTCTTTCCTTTTTAAATTATAAACTTATGTTCCAACCTCCTCATTGTTACCTTGGGGACCTGAAAAGATTTGTGTAGCTTCTAAATCAACTAAGTGATTCCTGGAGAGCACCTTTAGCATCAGGAAAATCTAGCTAATTATTTATTTTGGTGTTTCTGGAATGAAACCCTGTCCCAGGCCACGTACAAAATGATTTAGGATTACAAGCACGAAGCTCACAACCAAATTTTGGCTCTCAGCGCTGAGAGAGACCAGTGGCCATCTTTAAATAACAAATTGTGGATGGACTCAGTGCTGGTTTAATTATTTTTAGTGAGAATATTTTGGGGGAGGGGCATCTCTGTCCATCTACAGGTTTGCTGAGCAAGTGATAAAGAAAAAAAAGATCCTAAGGCTTGACTCTTTCAGAGGAATCCCTGATTTGTTGGCTTATCAATGAGTGAATTAAAATATATAATAGTAGAGTCAGTGATTCTTTTCAGACACTGTAGACTGCTTACATTCCCTTTTCTTTTGTAGAAGGTTTTAATCCAAGTCCTTGTGGTGTGGGGGCCAAGAGGGTAAAGTCCTGCTAGAGGTTGACCTTTGCGTTGAGGTCCGTTTGGACTCACAGACTTTTAGTCCAATACTTAGTTTTGCTTCCACAAGCGGTCACTACATTCTTAGCCCTTTCTGCTGTTTGTTCCTCCTGCCTAATCTCCCATCCCCATCTCCATTCCACCAGAGACCACAATGATTAAATGAGCCATTTTAGAGGTAAAGTTGGTTTCTTATTTCTGCTAAGAGTTCCTGGCTGTGAAGTAGTATCAGGGCTTAGCTTCAACCTGTGTATCCCTCCCTTCTTTCAGTTTTTATTTTCTGCCTTTTCCCAGGTTTAATTTTACTATGACTACTGGGATTACTCCAGCATTAAATAAATACTGTTGTTGAGGGGCAGCTGGGACACACAGAAGGTTGTATCGCCTGTTTATGAGAGCCTCCCCTTCCCCCAGCATGGCAAAACAGTCCTCCAAGGAGGCATCTGTGACACCTGACGAGGAGTAGGTGGGCCCTGTGTACAGGTACAGGTGGAGCAAGGCCAAAAGTGTGCATATGTCCAGATAGTGGGAACTTGTCAGTTTCACAGGAGATGCTCTCTGCCTGCCTTGGCTGCCTTGTTTTACTCCATGGGATATTGTTTTCTCTTCACACACATAGAACACTAGGGGTTGTCCTCCTCACTTAGGAGCCGGGTGTCTGTGGCATTTCCTTGGTGTTTACTCACAGTTGTCTAAGACACGCTGTGACGTTTCAGATTAGGAAACTGCTCTATCAGTGGTGCCATTTATCATTGGAAGGACTCAACTTAGTGGCGAGATGAAAATGTAGTCTACAGCAAATTTCAGACAATAGTGTTAAGTCACTCCAGGTTCAAGACGAAATTTATAAATGCTGCTGACATTTTCTGAGAAGGAAGGCATTTTCTAAGAGAAGGGAGGTAGGTCTCTGGGATTTCAGTATGCCATTTGCAGCTCTGGTGTTTTGGGCACATAAGATTGATCACTTAGGTCTGCCTTCAATTTTTCATTCCCAGTGGTCACATCAGTGGAGCTCAAGTGATTCGGATAATAACGACTTACTCACAGGCTAAAGCCAGAAAAGCTCCAACATCCCTGTTTACCAGAGACCCGAGGCTGCAAGTCGAGGACTCATGCCTTGTGGAGAGGCAGTCATGAGACAGAACCGGGTGTTGAGGGCTCAGATGAGGGGGCTGGTACAACAGCCCTCACTGGCGTATGGCTTTGCAGCAAAAACTAACATCCCCTCTTGCTTTATCTTTCAGTTAATGACCAGCCACAGCGTCCCTGCTGTGAGCTCCAGCCACTTCCTTCCCAGGCTCCCGAGCCTCACGCAGGCTGCTGTGGTGCTGGCTGAGGTAACATGGCTTATTGGCCTCAGCTGAGATTGCTGCTGTGGAAGAACCTCACTTTCAGAAGAAGACAAACAGTAAGCCTGGGTTTCTCCGGGGGTTCTCTCCTGCTTTTCTTCCTGATTTTGATTTGGGAGTGAAGAAGGGGGCGGAAAAGAGATTCTTCTTCTTTTTTTTTTTTTAACTTATTTCAGTTGGAGGATAATTCCTTTACTACAGTATTGTTCTTCTTGGTTTTCTTAAGGGGATTGAATGTGTCTGGCCCTGGTGGACCCAGGACTGTGTGGGGTCATGATTTAGCTAGCCCTGTCTCTTATCATAGGAGGCAGATTTGCAACCAGGTGGCAGTCATAGCTTTGGTTTGTGCTAGTGCCCAGGCCTAAGTTCAGACGCCTGGAACCTGGCATACATTGCTGCTTGGCCATCTTACTCCTAACTTTTGCTGCAGCCCTGGGGGCTGCTTGGCTCTTCAAGAGCTCCTAATGGTCTGGGTGGTGGAGTTGAAGTGAGTTCATGGCCCAGGTCTTAGAGGTCAGAGACTGAATCTTTTAGTATGGGCTTTCCCCTTTCAGCTTAGACTGCGAGCCTGGAGGAATACAAAACAGATTTGTTTTATTTCTGTGGAGGGTACTATGCCATTCACTTCTGGATGAGACAGTGATCCTTTCAAAAACCCTGAGAATACCATCTTTAACACTCGGTAAATGATATTTTTCTGTGAGAAGGTACAAACTATAAGGCCTGGAGATTTCTCTGAAGCTCTGGTATCAGCTCTTGGCTTCTCCCTCCCTGAACACCCCTCGAGGTCCTGTCTGATCTCCTGTGTTTAGCCACACCCTCTCTATAGTTGACTTCTAAATGTCTGTTTCCTGCCCTGCATTTTTTCCAGAATTCTAAGCCTACATCCCCTTTTGGCTGTCCTCTGGAGAAGGCAATGGCAACCCACTCCAGTACTCTTGCCTGGAAAATCCCATGGGCGGAGGAGCCTGGTGGGCTGCAGTCCATGGGGTCGCTAAGAGTCGGACACGACTGAGCGACTTCCCTTTCACTTTTCACTTTCATGCATCGGAGAAGGAAATGGCAACCCACTCCAGTGTTCTTGCCTGGAGAATCCCAGGGACGGGGGAGCCTGGTGGGCTTCCGTCTCTGGGGTCGCACAGAGTTGGACACGACTGAAGTGACTTAGCAGCATGAAGCGTAACACATCTGCAACAGAAGTGACCATCCTCTTTAGACTCAAAGAGCCATAAGGAATCTTGGAGATAACTTAAGGGATCTTGGAGATAAACTTCACTGTTTCTGAAACTAGACTAATGCTGGCCCTTCTTTAAAAGAACAAATATGTCAAAGTCCCCTCGTGTTCACTGAACATATTTTTTATTATAATGTTACGTGAATATGTACATATGTGAAACTAGATATAAACCCCTTATTCTTATAGACTGTCATGCAAACATATGACCTATACAGACTTATAAATTAAGTGCAAACAAAATTGCAGAACCAGTACAGTTCAAATTAACACTGTTAGTGTAGTAAGGCGACTGACACTGAAGGCAACAGTGTGACTATGGTACTGAATACTTATTTGTTTGAGTTTGAACAGTCTATATTACCATGTGTTAATGATTCCGTTTTCCAATGACTTTCCAATTTTTCCAGTGACTTTCGTTGGATATCATTTGCTTTCATTTGGTCCAGTCTCATCATTCACAAATTGCTTCTGCATCTGTGCCTTTCTCATTGGTCTACTGCAATTATATTGGTGCTAAAGTGAAGTCGCTCAGTCTTGTCCGACTCTTTGCAACCCCACGGACTGTAACCTACCAGGCTCCTCTGTCCATGGGATTTTCCAGGCAAGAGTACTGGAGTGGGTTGCCATTTTCTTCTCCAGGGGATCTTCCAAACCCAGGGATCGAACCCAGGTCTCCCGCATTGTAGGCAGACACGTTTACTGTCTGAGCCACCAGGGAATATTGGTGCTAACACAATGGCAAACACAAATAGAAACTTAGACTTGTGATCTTGTGCCAGAACTTGGTTGTAAAGTAGGCATTCAGAAAATCCAGGTATGTTTATTTCCTTAGATGACCATTGAAATGAAAACACAAAGTGTTTAAAATCCCAACAGAGAACTCATATAATCCCTCATGAAATTATATATATTATTTGTATACATATACTAGTTTGAGAAACACTGACTTTTCAGTTCCTCATATTACATGCAGGGAGCTGAATCCCAAAGTCACTTAATGAGAGAGTAGGAACTAAAATTTATGCATCCTATCTGTCTTGATAATAATAATCATACTAAAATATAATGATATTATGTAATATATAATATAATAAAAGCAAACACTTAGATTGCACTTCCATGTACTAGGCACTAAAGTGAATTGTTAACTAGATTAATCCTTTTAAGATCCACAAAGTACTGTTGTTTCCCTGTAACACAAAATGCTATTGTGTTATAACTGGGGAACTTAAATCACAGAGAGAATATAAGTAATTTGTCTGAGTTTCACACTGCTAGTCAGGGGCGTATGTAGTGTTCAGTTCTAAATAATCTGACTCTAGAGTTGGTTCTCTAAACCACTATGTCAGATTGCTCTTCAGTGGTATTAGTTTTTCTATCTTCAGTCTCAACATCTTGAAGTTTCTAACCTTTTCCTTACCTTTGTCCCTGCCTCCCACAGATGTACCCAGGCCCTGGTGTTCCCAAGACCTATATATTCATTTCCTAATCTCATTTCTTAGCTACTCTGTGGTCCAGGTCCCCAGTCTCTTCTTATCATGTTGGCAGCAGGCCATGTGATGGGGAACTGTCTTTGCTATGCTGTGTCTATTAGCCAGTGAGTAATGAAAAGAACTATATCATCTTAGTAATGCAAAGTCTCAAGCCCAAACCTGTCATTTTACAGATAAAGCAGGGAAGGGATGTCCCCAAGGTCAACTAAGGAATCAGGAGCACAGGGTCCCAGAACAGGATTTGGGATTGGGCCATCCAGACTGGGCTAGTGTCTGTTAGTCTTGCTGCTTCTTGCTCAATATTGCTTATCAGTTTAAAAAGAGCTACAATTAGAGAGATAGGCAGCCTTCATAAAAGGCAATTTTTGGCCCTGTGGCAGAGTTCTTATTGAAGGGGAAGTAAGACATAGTATCCTGACGCAGAAGGAGTTCTTAGGATATACACCTACGGTCTGCTGGCTTGTCTGCCTTACCTTCCTTCCTGATTTTCTACAGGAAATGTGTTTTGCCAAACTAGAAAAAAAAAAAAAGGTGATTTATTTCAGGTTGCAGAAGTTTAGGGTGTCAGGGTTGGAAAGATCTGACCTGACCCTTGTACAGTTGATGGTAATGGGGTTTCAGGTGTGGGGCAGGGGGTCCTGAGTGGATCAGTCATAGTAACACCAGAATCAATTTCCTGATGGCCCTAGAGGCACAAGTTCTTTTGAGCAGGCTTTGCCTTATCTGCACAGGAGGTTTAATACCCAGGGATCTCAAGGGCTGGCTGTCCCATATTTAATACCCATGGATCTCAATTGCTTCCCAGTCCAAATGGCTTGGATCTATAGATATATTGACTGTAGACAGTGAAACCTGTTTAGGGTCTTGGTTCCACATTGTTAGCTCAGAACATGCCCTGCCCTGTAGGCAGGGGAAGGAGTTAGCAGCTCCATGACAGTTCTCACCTACAGTGTACAGAATCATTGCTTAATTTCCCCCTCAGAGGTCCTGGATGTACTCGCTTGGCTCCATAGCCTGGCACTGGGGATATGCTTAACAAGCATTTGCTCAGTGAGGGGTGAATGTGTTAAATGGGCCATTAGTTTATAGATCTTGAGGAGGCGCCCCTGCTAGAGGGGCCGCATGTGCAGGGAGACCGGAAGAAGATGTAGGAGCTGGGTGCTGAACAGTAAACCCCAGAGCAACCTTTTTGAAAGGTGGCCATTTGCTCATTCACTCTGTGTCCTCATTTGCTAATGAATTTGGGGGACCTCTTTTCTTGTGCCCCCGTTATGCAGACTCATGGGGACCATCAGCCAGGGGTAGCTTTCTGCTGCTCCTGCTGCTCCTGTTAGGCAAAGAATACATTGAAAATGAGTTGCGTAAGAGGGGTGCAAAGCTCAGTTTGGGTACAAAGTAACAGTTAACTTGTGTGGGTGGTGGTCAGTGAGCACAAATAGGGCTTGGGACAGGAAAGGCGAGGGGCTTCGGAGTTCTCCGGATCCCCATCTGGTTTTAGGCTGAGCCAGACATCAAGGTGCCTGTGGAACAGATGGGACAGAATATGGCCGTATGGCCTTTCTTTTTTGCCTTTGGTGTTAATTTTCTCACTTAGATCTGTTTAGCCATGTGGCTGAGGAAATAGATAATTTTAATTTCTGCATATTTTAGAGTATCAATATTTGGGTACTGTTCAGTGACAAGGAATAAGCAATCAAATAAATACAAATTGAGTCCTCATTTAAGAGCCACTGGGGAATTTTACATGGTAGATGCAAACTAACCCTCCCAGCTTCCAGTTTCGCCTGATACATTTCTTCCCTGTCCTTAGTTCTGGCCTGGCAATGCTGGTTCAAATCCAGCTAATAATTCTAATTATTATCTGATTTTAATTCAATTCTAATTCCAGCATGACCACTATATGCCTTAATGGCTTGCTGCTGCTGCTTCATGGCTTAGGGAAACTCATTTTCCCTGACTTTTAGTTTCCCCTTCTATGGAATGAGGACAATTAGCACAAATAGCCATTTATTGTTTCCTTTGAATAAATATTTGCTAAGCATCTACTGCATGTAAGACAGTGTCCTGGGTGTACAGTGGTGAAGCAGACAGGCAGGATCCCTGCTTCCATAGAGCTTACAGGAAAGCAGATATGAAGCATGTTGTCACGTAAGTAGAAATATCATAGCTGTGGTAAGTGCTGTGAAGGAAAAAAAAAGAAACTGTCCTACTATGTCAGTTACCACTAGACTGTGGGTAGGGACTTAATTTAGAATGAAAGGTCATGACATTTAAGCTGAGTGCCTTGATGTTTAAGCAGCAATTAGCCAGGGAAAGATCAGGAGCTCAGCCACTGGGGCACTGGCTTCCAGGCAGAGAGACAGGGTGTGAAGGCCACGTGCCTAATGCATGTCCTGGAGCCAAGGGACAGGAGCACCAGTGGCACTGAAGGAAGACTGGCTGCGGGTGAGCTGGGAGTCGGCAGGGTCAGGTCATGGAGCTGGCAGAGGACAGCTTATTTTTATATAATGTGCAAAAGGAGTCCCCCGAGGTAGGTAGGTCATGATGACAAGGATCAGATTGTGTGGTCCTTGGCATTGAGGGGACCTGAAGGATGACAGCCTGAGCATACACATGTGCCATTTTGTGCTCTGTTTTTGGGCTTCCCAGGTGGCCTCGCCATAAAAAACCCACATGCCAGTACAGGAGACATGAGACTCGGGTTTGATCCTTGGGTTGGGAAGATCTCCTGGAGGAGGGCATGTATTCTTGCCTGGAAAATTCCATGGACAGAGGAGCCTGAGTGGCTACGGTCCATGGGGTCCCGAAGAGTCAGACATGACTGAAGCGACTTAGCATGGCGTGTATGTTGTGTATTTCCAAATAATCTTCATATTATAATAATTATGATTCTTGATGTATAGGTTGTATTTTATACTTTTGAAAGTACTCTTGTACCTGTTATCTTCTTGATTTTCACAGCAATCCTGAGAGGTATTCATTACAATTTCTGTTTCATAGATGAAGGAAGTATTATAAATTAGTACATCATTAAGAGGAGGGACTAGAAGTTTTGACCCCAAATCTACCATGCAATAATGCCAGTGACATTCCTGGTAGCAATACAGGGATCCATGCAGTTTTCATTTTATAACCTCATACATTATTGCCAACTTTGAGATATTTCTTGTGTTTGCCATTATAAGTAAGTTACTATAAAGATTTTATACATATAGCCTTTTCTTATTTTTATATTATTTTCTTAGGCCGGAATCTCAGGAGTATGATTACTAGGTCAAAGGGAAGTGGCCCTTGACATATATGGTCAGATGTCCTTCCAAAGATCAAACCAATTGAAAAATCCAGTGTCTCTGCATGAAGCTTTACAGTTGTGGGAGGGTAGGCCTGGCTTTCATATTTGTTTTTCCCTTCAGCATTTCTCTGATTTGATCTTTTAAGATTTCAGTTTAATTTAATTGAAGTGTATGTTGAAAAGTGTTCACTGTGATGCTGACAGAGCCTAGAGTGTGCCATTGCTTTGATGAATTTTCTGTTATCTTGGGAAACTCACTGTCTCATGTTTCCTTCTTTACCTCTCAGAATAGTCTTCCATATTTTCATCAGTTTCTTTTCCCCATTGAATCCTATTACCTTATCAAATTCTAGAAGTAGCCTAGTGCTATTTTAATGTCCCAGGGACATTGGATAATGTCTAGAGACATTGTTTGGTTGTTACAGTCCTGGGTAGGGGTGGTTGGTGTCTACTGGTAGAGGCCAGGGATGGAGGGGAACATTCTACCATTCATAGGAGAACCCCTCACAACCATTATCTGGCCCCCTATGTCAAGAGTTGAGAAGTACCGTGCTCTAGAAGTGCTTGTGCATTATATCCCCATGTTGTTGCTGAGGAGTAATGAGAGGGGAAGTCCCCAGAGCAGCTCAGTGTAGCTGTTTACTTAATCATCAGAATTTTAATTTTAATACCCAATCTGAAATAAGGTTTCTGGGTTTCTGACTTTGTTAAGAAGCACCTTTACAAAAACAGTGTTCCTCTCCATTTCTTCCACTCTGTGGTGGGGGCAGGCATGGAGGGAGGTGAATACATAATAGAGTAAGATTCAAAAGTGTGTAACCATAGTGTGTGTGTAACAAAGTGAAGTGAAGTCGCTCAGTCGTGTCCAGCTCTTTGTGACCCCATGGACACCAGGCTCCTCCGTCCATGGGATTTTCTAGGCAAGAGTACTGGAGTGGGTTGCCATTTAGTGTGGGTGAATTTAACTCAGGTGACCAATACATCTACTACTGTGGGCAGGAATCCCTTAGAAGAAATGGAGTAGCCATCATAATCAACAAAAGAGTCCAAAATGCAGTACTTGGATGCAGTCTCAAAAATGACAGAATGATCTCTGTTCATTTCCAAAACCATTCAAAATCACAGTAATCCAAGTCCATGCCCCAATCAGTAATGCTGAAGAAGCTGAAGTTGAATCATTCTATGAAGACCTATATGACCTTCTAGAACTAAAACCCAAAAAAGATGTCCTTTTCATTATAGGGGACTGGGATGCAAAAGAAGAAAGTCAAGACATACTTGGAGTAACAGGCAAATTTGGCCTTGCAGTACAGAATGAAGCAGGGCAAAGGCTAATAGAGTTTTGCCAAGAGAACGCACTGGTCATAGCAAACACTCTCTAATAACACAAGAGAAGGCTCTACACATGGACATCACCAGATGGTCAATACCAAAATCAGTTGATTATATTCTTTGCAGCCAAAGATGGAGAAGCTCTATACAGTCAACAAAAACAAGATCAGGAGTTGAACTCCTTATTGCCAAATTCAGACTTAAACTGAAGAAAGTAGGGAAACCACTAGACCATTCAGGTATGACCTAAGTCAAATTCCTTACAATTATACAGTGGAAAGTGAAAAGTGAAGTTGCTCAGTCATGTCCGACTCTTTGCGACCTCGTGGACTGTAGCCTACCAGGCTCCTCCATCCATGAGATTCTCCACGCAAGAGTACTGGAGTGGGCTGCCATTTCCTTCTCCATAGTATCTTCCCTACCCAGGGATTGAACCCGGGTCTCCCACATCGTGGGCAGACGCTTTAACCTCTGAGCTACCAGGGAAGCCCTTATACAGTAGAAGTGGAAAATAGATTTAAGGGACTAGATCTGATAGACAGAGTGCCGGATAGACTATGGACGGAGGTTCACGACCTTGTACAGGAAACAGGGATCAAGACCATCCCCAAGAAAAAGAAATACAAAAACACAAAATGGCTGTCTGAGGAGGCCTTAAAAATAGCTGTGGAAAGAAAAGAAGCAAACAAACAAAGGAGAAAAGGAAAGACATAAACATCTGAATGCAGAGTTCCAGAGAATAGCAGGAGAGATAAGAAAGCCTTCCTTAGTGATCAGTGCAAAGAAATAGAGGAAAACAATGGAATGGGAAAGACTAGAGATCTCTTCAAGAAAATTAGAGACACCAAGGGAACATTTCATGCAAAGATGGGCTCAATAAAGGACAGAAATGGTATGGACCTAACAGAAGCAGAAGATATTAAGAAGAGGTGGCAAGAATACACAGAAGAACTGTACAAAAAAAGATCTTCATGACCCAGATAATCATGATGGTGTGATCACTCACCTAGAGCCAGACATCCTGGAATGTGAAGTCATGTGGGCCCTTGAAAGCATCACTACGAACAAAGCTAGTGGAGGTGATAGAATTCCAGTTCAGGTATTTCAAATCCTAAAAGATGATGCTATGAAAGTGCTGCACTCAATATGTCAGGAAATTTGGAAAACTCAGCAGTGGCCACAGGACTGGAAAATGTCGGTTTTCATTCCAATCCCAAAGAAAGGCAATGCCAAAGAATGCTCAAACTACGACACAATTGTACTCATCTCATACGTTAGCAAAATAATGCTCAAAATTCTCCAAGGCAGGCTTCAATAGTACGTGAACTGTGAACTTCCAGATGTTCAAGCTGGATTTAAGAAAAGGCAGAGGAACCAGAGATTAAATTGCCAACATCTGTTGGATCATTGAAAAAGCAAGAGAGTTCCAGAAAAACATCTATTTCTGCTTTATTGACTATGCCAAAGCCTTTGACTGTGTGGATCACAATAAACTGTGGAAAATTCTGAAAGAGATGGGAATACCAGACTACCTGGCCTACCTCCTGAGAAATCTGTATGCAGGTCAAGAAGTAATAGTTAGATCTGTACATGGAATAGCAGACTGGTTCCAAATTGGGAAAGGAGTGTGCCAAGGCTGTATATTGTCACCCTGCTTATTTAACTTCTATGCAGAGTACATCATGAGAAATGCTGGACTGGATGAAGCACAAGCTGGAATCAAGATTGCCGGGAGAAATATCAATAACCTCAGATATGCAGATGACATCACCCATATGGCAGAAAGTGAAGAAGAACTAAAGGACCTCTTGATGAAAGTGAAAGAGGAGAGTGAAAAAGTTAGCTTAAAACTCAATATTCAGAAAACTAAGATCATGGCTTCTGGTCCCATCACTTCATGGCAAATAGATGGGGAAACAATGGATACAGTGACAGACTTTATTTTCTTGGGCTCCAGAATCCCTGCAGATAGTGACTGCAGCCATGAAATTAAAAGACGCTTGCTCCTTGGAAGAACAGCTATGACCAACCTAGAAAACATGTTAAGCAGAGACATGACTTTGCCAACAAAGTCCGTCTAGTCAAAGTAGTCATGTATGGATGTGAGAATTGGACTATAAAGAAAGCTAAGCACAGAAGAATTGATGCTTTTGAACTGTGGTATTGGGGAAGACGCTTGAGTCCATTGGACACCAAGGAGATTCAACCAGTCAATCCTAGAGGAAATCAGTCCTGAATATTCACTGGATGGACTTATGCTGAAGCTGAAACTCCAATACTTTGGCCACTTGATGCAAAGCACTGACTCATTTGAAAAGACCCTGATGCTGGGAAAGATTGAGGGCAGGAGGAGAAGGGGACAACTGAGGATGAGATGGTTGGATGGCATCACCGACTCAACAGACATGTTTGAGTAAGCTCTGGGTGTTGCAGAAGCCTGGCTTGCTGCAGTCCATGTGGTCTCAAAGAGTTGGACACGGCTGAATGATTGAACTGAACTGAACTGAATCATAAAGTGTCTGTCTTATTTCCAAGCTATTTATGAAGGCCTACTTGAAGTAAAAATGCTAAGTTTAGAGATGGGGGATGAAATCTGATTTTGATAATAAGTGCAACCAAAATGGCATTCCATATGTGGAACCAGAAGTCAAATTAGGTTTCAAGAGGGAAGCTACTGGTAAAGAAAAACCTGGAACATCTCCCTGAGTTTAGAAGGCAAATTCTGTATTCAGTGACAGAAATCATTTTAGAAGTTCAGAGTAAAAGTGCATGGCTAGAATTGTGTCTTTTATGAGTTCTCTGGTTTGAGTGCTGTCTCTTGGAGATCGTCTCTTCATTAATACATGTTAGTGTCTCAGCTCAGTAAGGCTTATAAGGATCAAAAATCTAGATACTCTGGTAATGGGGCAGGGGATAAGGAGATTGGGGTACCTAGTGGTTTAAAACATACCCTTGAGTTGGACTGGTTTTGAATTCTGGCACTATTTACCAAATTTGTATCCAAATTTATTAACTCTTTGAGCCTCATCTGTGAAATGGGATTTATAATAGTATTAACAGGGTTGTTTGATGATTCACTGAGTTTATATATCTAAACCACTCAGAACACTGATACATGAATGCTAAGTCACTTCAGTTGTCTCCGACTCTTTGCGACCCTATGGACAGTAGCCCACCAGGCTCCTCTGTCCATGGGATTCTCCAGAGAAGAATACTGGAGTGGGTTGCCATGCCCTGCTCCAGGGGATCTTCCCAACCCAGGGATTGAACCCGCCTTTCTTAACATCTCTTGCATTGGCAAGCAGGTTCTTTACCTCTAGCACCACCTGGGAAGCCCTGCACTGATGCATCATGGTAAGACCTATTTAAGTATTAGCTATCATTATTATTGTCGGTCTTGTTCTTACCTCTTTGCCTAATCTGCTTATACTCAGTTGCTGGGAATGATTTGCAAGATATACTTTGTACTGTTTGCTGTCAGTACCATGGGAAAGATCCATTGTTTTTTTTTTTCCCAGTCAATCAACATATTTTGAGTATCAGTTCCCCTGCGGTGTCCTAGATGTGGGACTGCAGAGATGTCCAGGAACCTAAGACTTGATTCATTGAGTCAGATCAGTGCGTAGGAGGGCTGGTGAACACCAGATTCCTTTTAAGTGGCTGTCTTGAAAGGTATATGTCCCAAACATAGCTAGATGAGAGGCAGCATGAGGGGTGCAAAAGCATGTAGGAATCAGTAGACCTGGGTTCAAACTCTGGTGCACTCTCTTACCAGGCTATGGCTCAGAACCTGCCCCAATCTAATGATACCAGCTACCTCACAGAGTTATTGTGAAAATTAAATATTAGAGACGAGATGTATATAAATCCCCGGTGCAGAGTAGGTGCTCAATATTGACTGTCACTATTATAAATCTGTAGGCCGTGAGCTCATTTTGCCTTTGTGGAACCTGTTGATATGCTTTGATCATGACTTAGTGGGGTTATTTCTCTGCTGAGTCACTGGTTTCCTAAGTTGGGCAAGACTAGCTGTTCCTCTCAACCCTGCTGCTAACTGTCTCTGTGACTTACCCTTTCTTGAGCTTTAGTTTTGTCACATAAAAGGGAGATAATTATGCTTCCTACATCTCAGGGTTGTTTGCAGGATTAAATGAAATAATCCATTTATTATAAGGTGCCTGTTACACATTGGACTCTAAATAAGTGGTAAATATTATTTATCCCCAAAGTGTACATGGCAGTTTCAGAGCTTCAAGATTGATGACTATCTTACTCATACTCTTTATTTAGTTTTGGTTTTATTTTATGGAGTTCTTTTCTGAATTTATTCACAGTTAACCTGCTTTTTAAAAGTTGTACTCTCTTTTGTTAATATTTGTAAGTGATTTTATTTAGCTGTAAGCTTGGAATGCATAATTTTGTGTTCTGCTTCATTTGCTTAATATTACATGGTTCATAGTATCTGTGTTTCATAAACATTGTTGTAATAACTGTATAAGGTTAAGTAGATGTGACATAATTTAATCATTTCCCTATTGCTGTGCAATTAAGTTGTTTCCAATATTTTCTGATTATACTGTCTAAATGAATGAATAACTAAATGTATGTAGCTTTTTGACATTTTAAACTTAGTTCTGTGTGATGAATTCCTAGGAATATTCTTTGGTCAAAGGGGATAAACATATCTTTTGAATGCATATGGCTAAGTTGCTTTCCTAAAGGGCTCAACTGACTTACATTTCCATCCTTATTGTTTCGTAAACTTCAGTTCATTCTCTCACTCAGCACACATTTTAAAGCCCTTATCTTGAGGCAGGCTTAGTGAGAAGAAGGTGACTCTAGGGGAGAAGCTCCTGCTGTGCCAAATGCTGATAGAGGCTCCGGGTACCTGGGGAGCCCAAGAAGGGACCTGCAGCTCAGTTGGTAGAATGTCATTTGAAAGCAACACTGAATGTTGCTTCTTTGGGGTTATTTACAGAAATACTTAGCAAGACCAGCCCCATCTTTGGTCTTGGAAATCCCATTGAGAGCACGCTTTCTTCCAAAGAAGGACCTATGTGTCTGTTTTTTCCTGATGTGCTATCTAGAGCAAATTATTCTTCATAGTTATGTGGTAGCAGTGTTTTTTGTTCTACAAAAAAAGTAATACATGCTTATTATGGAAAATTTAGAAAGCACAGGAAAGTGTTCAGAAAAACCTTACCCATGCATGTTCTTACCATCCTAGGACATCCACTGCTCTCATCCATGTATTTCCTTCTATAAAGAAGATTTAAAAAAGAATTTAATGTAGAACCATATCAAAGGTCTTTGGAATCTAAAATACCAGAAATCCAACAACAAATAATAAACAAAAAATGAAACCAAGCTGAAGCAAGATTAAATGAATTATGATCTATTCATAGTGTGGAGTATCAAGTGGCCATTAAAATCCATATTTTAAGAGAATATTTTATGTCATGGGGAACATTCCCAGTATGATATTCAATGAAAAAGCAAAATACAAAATTATATATGCTGTATAATCTTAATTTTGTAGAGAAAGAATATTATTTATGTATGAATAGAAAAGAAAGACAAAAATATTAATGGAGAACCATTATTAGCTTAATTTACTAGAGATTATCTCCAGGAAGTAGGAGTAACTGATTTATATTTATTGTTTCTACTTTTCTGTATTTTTTTAATTTCAAATTTTCCACAATAAAAGTATATGGACTTGGGGATCAAAAAAAAATCTATTTAAATAAAAGGAAAGATTTAATATCTGTGTTCTCTTGGCTTTATGGCTCTGAAGACACAGTTGTAGTTACCCTCATCCACAAGGGCCCGAGAATCTCCTGGGCTTTTCGTGTTCTTCCTAATTAGAACATTGGAGTCTAGAGCTGAAAGGCATGATAGAAGCGAGGCTTCAGGCAGTGGAACTAGTTGTCTGAACACCACAGGTTCAGTTAGATTATTCTCATGATTTCTGCCCTGTCCCTGTGCTTATTTATCCCCTGGTAGCTCACTGAAGCAGATTTCCTTTAGAGAAACCCCTTTGCTTTAACCAGCGAATAACACTCACTCACGTTCAGTGGCCATCTAACCCACTGGAGAAGATGGTGACTAGATTTTGATGGATGGGGAAGGACTTTGCGTGCTTCCCAGATATTTCCAGCCCTGATGGCACACAGGTCAACATGGAGCTGAGTGTGAATTTCCGTTGTCCTTTGGAGCCTTCTTCTCAGCCGCACAGGGGGCAACTTCATTCGTTCCTTTAGAGCTGAGCTTTTGTGTATTTAGCACAGCAGCTTGCACAGGCTGTCTTTTTTCACCAGGTGGTCATAACATACCTGACACTGTGCTAAGGCTGTGGAGGCACAAAGATGAATCGATCCAGTGCTTGCTTTCAGGCTGCTCATATCGTAGTGAGGAAGCCAGTAACAAAAACACGATTTCAGGGGCTCAGGGAAACTGTTATGGGAGGAGGATTTATGGGTTACTCTGGGAGCACAGCAGAAGGGCTTCCCGCTCTGCCTGAGATTTTAGTAAAGGAAATTGTGCCTGGTTGAGTCTTGAAGGGTGAGTGGAAGTGAGCCAGATGAAGCAGGATGGGAGGCAGCTTCCCTTTCGTAGGGAAAACACAGAGGTATGGAATAATAGTAAGGTGTATAAGGTGAGAACTACAAACAGTTCAGTATCATTAAAGCTTAGAGAGTGGTAAGAGAGGCCGGATAAGTAGATTCATTGTTTAATTCATCTTTTCATGGATTTCCCAAAGCTCAATAGTGTTAGGCATCCATGTTTGTTTAATTCACAGTGCTTTGTCTTTTTCCCATTCAGTGTCAGCTGTTTCTTGAAGTGGCCTGGCCGCTATTCATCTTCCTGATCCTGATCTCCGTGCGGCTGAGCTATCCACCCTATGAACAACATGAATGTGAGTATCTGAGCATCCCGCCTGAGGCTCACCACTGGCAACCAAAATTCAGGCAAAGGGCAGGGACTAAATGTGACCTTTCCCATAACTCTCTTTAGGAAACACGGAAAACGGTTTGGAACAGAACAGCTAGGCTTCCGATTATTTGATAAGCCATCAACTCAGGAAACCATTTTCAGCCCTAGTGAATGGTGATAATAGTAGTTATAATAATAGCCACATCTGTTTCATACATTTTCAATCATGAAAATAAAATAGTCTTACTGATAGCTCAGAGAGGGGTGATTAAAAAAGCTCCCTAAGGCGATACCTTAACATCACTGTCATCTGGTCCCTGCCAGGCTTTTTCACATACATTATGTTTTTATCACACAGTTGCAAATCATGGGACATATAATTTTAAGCAGCATTTGTATAGAATATCTCAGATCGACTAATATTATTCTATTTGATTCTCATAACAACCTTGTATAATGGACTTTATCATTGTGATCATTTGCTTTAATTTCTTAATAAGTAAATAAGAACTCAGAAAAGTTCAGGGGCTTGCCTAAGGTCACATATCTATTAAGTGACAGCGATGAAATAAAACTCACGTCATCTGACTCCTAATCATGTGTTTGGATGATGGCCTTTTCAGTGAGCATAGAGAGTATAATAGCGGCTAAGAACACATGCTCTAGCTTCAACACAGGTAGTCACCTTGGGCAAGTGACTTAGGTTCTTTTTACTGAGCTTACTCATCTCTATAAAAGGGGAATAATGCTTACCCCATATGTTTGTTGTGGGGCTTCCTTGGTGGCTCAGACAGTATCTGCCTGCAATGCAGGAGACCTGGGTTCAATCCCTGGGTCGGGAAGATTCCCAGGAGAAGGGAATGGTTATCCACTTCAGTATTCTTGCCTAGAGAATTCCATAAATAGTGGAGCCTGGTAGGCTACAGTCCATGGGGTTGCAAAGAAGCGACTAACACTTTCATTTTATTTTTTCATGGTTGTTACCCCACAATCTCAATCTTTCTCTTCTGCTTGAGCTTGCTAGATGGATTAACACTGCAAAAATGCCCCAATCTGAAAGATCAGCATTTGTGGGGGAGTTTAGCTGGGACCTTTATTCCATGGCCCCAGTGACTTTTCCTGTCATTATCCAGCTCCATCCACAGCCCATCAGCTCCATCATTTCAGTCTCTTAGTTGTGTCCGACTCTCTGTGACCTCATGGACTGCAGCTCTCCAGGCTTCCCTGTCCATCACCAACTCCCAGAGCTTGTTCAAACTCATGTCCATCGAGTCGGTGATACCATCCTACAATTTCATCCTCTGTCTTCCCCTTTCCTCCCACCTTCAGTCTTTCCCAGCATCAGGGTCTTTTCCAATGAATCAGTTCTTCACATCAGGTAGCCAAAGTATTGGAGCTTCAGCTTCAGCATCAGTCCTTCCTATGAATATTCAGGACTGATTTCCTTTAGGATAGATGGGTTTGATCTCCTTGAAGTCCAAGGAACTTTCGAGAGTCTTCTCTAACACCACAGTTCAAAAGCATCAATTCTTTGGTGCTCAGCTTTCTTTATGGTCTCACATCTGTACATGACTACTGGAAAAACCATAGCTTTGAATAGATGGACCTTTGTCAGCAAAGTAATGTCTCTGCTTTTTATTATTCTGTCTAGGTTGGTCACAGCTTTTCTTCCAAGGAGCAAGCAGCTTCTCTAGTAGCTCAGCTGGTAAAGAACCAGCCCCATAGGTGTATAGGATACAGTTCTTCAGGGAAGTGGTGGGGCTGGGGTCACATTTGAATTGTGTTCCCAATCTGATCCCATGTCTTTCAGGGCACATACTGACAGTTATTCATCTGCTAATTTGCTAGTACACATTATACATTTTCAAGTTAAAAAAAAAAAACAACACCTGAAAACATTCTACCAGTTGTGATTTTCTGATTTTGCCAAAAAGGAAAAGCACATACTATGAAATATACACTCAGTTTGTGGGTCTAGGAGGTAATTCTGCTTTTTCGTTTGGAACCTCAAAGGTTGATGAGCAAATGCATATTTGATTTTATATCAATGTTACCCTAATCCCTTGCTGATGTAACCATTTTAGGGAAAACTCAGCTTTTTCATCTGCTAGGCTAGTCTTTCTCTGGAATTATCATAAGCAAGGAAGGCAGTGTAGTGGAAGTCGCACAGAATTTAGTGTCAGAAAAATTGGGATTTGTTTGGATCCCACTTCCTGGCTCTGCCACTTGCTGAGGTTGTGATCTTGGGCAAGTTGTTGAATTTTGACCCATATCTCTTTGAATCCAGACCGTCGATTCTCAGAAAAGTTGTGAAATTCCTATACCTAAGGTAGGACTTTTGCCCTCCATCAATGTAGTTCTTGCAGCTTTACTTCCTGTTCTCAGCACTTTCTAGGGACCTGGCTGGAAGGGCAGAGAGTTAAGCTGATGCTTGCAGAGGTGTCTTGTCTCTGGGAGCAAGGGGTTGGTATATAATTCTTCCCCATTAATCTTTCCCAGTTTGACCCAGACCTAGGAAGATCTTAATCGCTTCCCTGGATCATGAGAGTCCATCATCCTGTGCACCTGATGCCAAATCCTCATCCTGGTTTTGTCTGGAAATCAGATGGGACATGACACATGGGGAAGGGTGTGCCCACACTCACTGGGCTATAGCCTGAAGCACCTTGTCAGTGTGCTGGACCAACAGCACCCTGCCTTTGGTGCCAGCATTTCCTGGAGGTTAAAAGGGGACAATCCCTTGGTCCTTCGAGTATTTGGTTGGGTTACATAAATCTCCCCTGAATGAGGAGCAGCTGACTTAGGCAAGGGACCTTGTTTGGTTTTCCTTGAACTATTAACAGGGAGATAAGGGGATTAACTGAGTAAATGCTCAACAGGCCAGAGTCCCTGCAGAGGGTGGTTGCAGGGACCAGATCTTGTTTCATCCTTGTTTTGGATGTTGCTTCTCTGGTTGGTATGTGGACAGAGGAAAAAGACAGATAAAAGGACTCCAGTATTGAAATGCAAAATGTCGCAAGTCCTGGCTATGGGTGAACTTCCGGGGAGACTCTGTTAGCCCATTTGCATGGAAATCTAAACTGAAAAAAAATGGGTTTATGCCTTAGAAGTAGGTGGGGGCTGTGAGATGGAAGGAATGCTCCTAGCTGGGCAGGAGCTGAGGAAGTACTGTTGTAGGCTGGCCACCAAGCGCTGTAGTAACTCTAATAGGCCCATTTGCTGATCCTTATCCTGTGCCAGGGACTCATACATTGCCTATAAAAACTCATGTAATACTTACTATGGCTCTGGGAAATGGGTTCTATTGTTATCATCATTTTATAGATGAAGAAATTGAGGCTTTAAGGGGTCACTGACTTGACCAAAGTCACTGTTTAGCAAGTTGCAGAGACTGTTGGTCTAACCCTATACCCTGTGAAGCTCTATGGCTCTTCACCACCTAGAGCCTTGGTTCTTAATGATTGTCAACTCTTTGGGGGTCACAGATAATCCTGAGAGTATGATGAGTGCTGGAGCCTCAGCCTTTCTGTCACAGGAATCCACACATGCTTGGTCTCAAGTTAAGAGACCCAGGTTCCAGGGCACATTTATCTTGATCTGCTTAAGCAGCTTCATGGCTCATGTCCATGAACCAAACTGTATTTGATGCCTCTCAGCAGTCCCTGTACATGCAGTCCTGCTGTTTGTAAGAAGCGCCTCTGTAGTGAAGGGAAAGGAAAGAGAGGAGATGGCCTGCAAGATGGGGCTTGTTGTTTTGGTGGATAGAGAAGCAGCAACAGCAACTAATGTAGTTGCACAGATGACATTTGATCCTAAGTCAGCACCTTCATCGAGTGCCTTGAGGAGCTTGGGAGCTAATGGAGAAGGTGAACATAGGTCCACAGAGGACAGTAATGGGGCTATTGAGAAGAGCCAACAGATAAAGGAGTTGTTCAGTTGCTAAGTCATGTCCAACTCTTTGTAACCCCATGGATTGCAGCACACCAGGCTCCTCTGTCCTTCACTGTCTCCTGGAGTTTACTCAAATTCATGTCCATTAAGTCGGTGATGCCATCCAACCGTCTCATCCTCTGTTGTTCCTTCTCCTCCTGCCCTCAATCTTTCCCAGGATCAGGGTCTTTTGCAGTGAGTCAGATCTTCACATCAGGTGGTCAGAGTATTAGAGCTTCAACTTCAGCATCAGTCCTTCCAATGAATATTCAGGGTTGATTTCCTTTAGGGTTGACTGGTTTGATCTCCTTACTGTCCAAGGGACTCTTAGGAGTCTTCTCCAGCACCACAATTTGAAAGTATCAATTCTTTGGCACTCAGCCTCTCTTTATGGTCCAGCTCTCACATCCATGACTACTGGAAAAACCATAGCTCTGACTATATGGACCTTTGTCAGCAAAATAATGTCTCTGCTTTCTAATATAATGTCTAGGTTTGTCTTAGCTTTTCTTCCAAGGAGCAAGCATCTTTTAATTTCATGGCTGCAGTCGCCATCCACAGTGATTTTGGAGCCCAAGAAAATAAAATCTGTCACTGCTTCCATTGTTTCCTCTTCTATTTGCCATAAAGTGATGGGACTGGATGCCATGATCTTAGTTTTGATTTTTTTTAAATATTGAGTTTTAAAGGAGGCCAAAGGTGTAAGGGAAGGAACATGACTGAGATCACAGAAGCATGGGTTCTACCCCTGGTCCTGTCCACTGAGTCCCTGAGGGTTCTTCATCAGCCACTTTATCTCACCATGGTTTCTTCTTTCAAATATGAAGAGAGAGGATTAAGTCATCACCAGGGCCTCTGTGTCTCGAAAGGGTGAAGTGGGTGGCAGAAGTGAAGGAATGAGGATCTCATACTTGCTGCTCTCCAGGCACCTTCTGTGTATGATCTGGTCACTTCCCCAAAGCTGGTGTCGTGAATCCAGCCCTACAGCTGATGTCAGGTAGATTAAAAACTGCTATCTGATGCCACATTTCCAACTTATGATCAGTCGATGGTGGCAGATTTCTGGGATTCAGAGAATGGGACAGGTTTGGGATGAAACAATGTTTGGGTGGAACCAAAAAAGAAAAAGATTGCTATCCAGTCCTAAATCCTTCAAAGCATTAATGTTTCTCTTTTTGTCTTTCTCTTCCTCAATGTCAACAGGCCACTTTCCAAACAAAGCCATGCCCTCTGCAGGAACACTTCCTTGGGTTCAGGGGATTATCTGTAATGCCAATAACCCCTGTTTCCGTTATCCAACTCCTGGTGAGGCTCCGGGAGTTGTTGGAAACTTTAACAAGTCCATGTAAGTACCAGATCAGGTTTTCTTTCCCAAACCTGTCAGTTAATACTTTTTTTTTCCTTTCTCAGACTTCGGGGAATTTTAAATGGTTGGGTTTGAGTGAAGGTGCTTTTCTGAAGGTTTGTGTGATAAAATCCAAAGAATGAGACCAGGGAGAATTGCTGCCAAAATTTAAAATCTTGTAAGCTCGTTTTGGAGAAGGCAATGGCAACCCACTCCAGTACTCTTGCCTGGAAAATCCCATGGACGGAGGAGCCTGGTGGGCTGCAGTCCATGGGGTTGCTAAGAGTCGGACACGACTGAGCGTCTTCACTTTCACTTTTCACTTTCTTGCATTGGAGAAGGAAATGGCAACCCATTCCAGTGTTCTTGCTTGGAGAATCCCAGGGACGGGGGAGCCTGGTGGGCTGCCGTCTATGGGGTCGCACAGAGTCGGACATGACTGAAGCGACTTAGCAGCAGCAGCAGCAAGCTCAGTTCGGTACATTTTTTATATAGCTGACAGTTCTGTGGTTGGGGCCTTTCCTTAAAAAACTGGCAGATAGAGAAGAGGGGAGAGGGGAGGAGAGGGTGAGATGTAAGGAAAGAGTAACATGGAAACTTATATTACCATATGTAAAATAGTTAGCCAATGAGAATTTGCTGTATGGCTCAGGAAACTCAAACAGGGGCTCTGTATCAACCTGGAGGGGTGGGGTGGGGAGGGAAATGGGAGGGAGCTTCAAAAGGGAGGGGATATATGTATACTTATGGTTGATTCATGTTGAGGTTTGACAGAAAACAGCACAATTCTTTAAAGCAATTATCCTTCAATAAAAAAATAATTAAAAAAAAAAGAAAAAGAAAACCTGGCAGGTAAGTAGAGAAGGGAGACACAGCATGTCAGCCTCATGCATTAATGAGCAAACGCTTATTTAGCAAACGTTTATTGTGTGTGGGAGACGGCTGGTCCAGAAGTTGGGATATAGAGGTGTGCAGAGGATGTGGCCTGTCCTCAAGGAGCTCACAGCCCAGGCTGGGGGAGCTTGGTCCTTTCTGCTCTTGGATCTCCTTTCTTCCTTCATGGGTGCCCTATCGCACTGCAGTGTCCGTCCTTCTGTCTACAGGTCTTTCTTGGCCCTGGGTGTAAGCTCCCTGAAGGCCATCTTTCATCACTTTTGTATTCCTGGCTCATGGTTTCAACAACAGACATAGGTAGGGCTGAGTAAGTGTTTGCCAAATGAGCCGTTGAAGATTCTTGGAAGACACAGAGGCATGGCAGGAGTTAGAAAGGACTAAAGGCTGCAGGAGACACAGCAGGACGGTTCTGAGGAGACTGCCGGCAGGGAGGCAGGGCCTCATTCCAGCGTTCATGGGCCTTAGGCTTCGTGACTTTCATAAACCCCTTTTTCCATGCAACAGCATTAAAAATTTTATTTTTTATCTGTGTTGGGTATAAAGATGAGTATATTTCAGGCTAAATTAATGATATGCATTCATTCAGAAATTTTTTCCTGATTTTAAAAGAAATTAAAAATGTTGTGGACCCCTAAGTGTATCCTGGGCCCTAGGCACTGTGTCTGCTGTGTTTTGTGGATAAGTTGGTCCTGGGGGCCTGTGTGTGTGTGTGTGCACGCGTGCATGTGCGTGTGAGGGAGCGCTTCCTGCAGAGGCAACATGTGGACTGGGCCTTGAAGGCTGGTAAGGTTTGATTGTGCAGATACATGAGGATGAATGTTTGGGGCAGGGTGGGTGGGTGGATGGGTGGGTGGGAGCATCGCATCTCAGAGGCTGGGTGAGGGGGCAGCTGGAGTGGGGCAGCTGGAGTGGGTCAGGGGTGGCCTGTAGGGTCCCTGCAGCCAAGCTGCGTGTTCCTGGCAGGTACTTTGTTCAAACTGGAGAGACAGCTGGTCTAACCAGGACGTTTCTGCTTTTCTTGCTCCCCCTGTAGTGTGTCTCGCCTGTTCACAGACGCTCGGCGGCTTCTCTTGTACAGCCACAGAGACACCAGCATGAAGGACATACGCAAAGTTTTGAAGACGTTATACCAGATCGAGCGTTCCAGCTCACGTAAGCAAAAACCGTCTGTGAATTGGCTCGTAATTGGAAATGAACCTGCACCCGGGAGAGACAGCAGCTGATGCATCCTGGCACTTGTTCCTTTTAGCTCTTCCCTGTGGGGTTTTCCTCCTCAGTGGCTAGGCTGTAAGGCCTCTCTGCAGGATGTATTTGAGAAGAAAGGATGGAGATTATGAGTGCCCTGGCCCCCTTTGGGGACATAAAAGAAACCCCCTAGAGAGGAATGGCACTGGCCTGGCTTAAGGACAGTTAAGGGAGCAGGTTGCTTCCAACCTCATTTTATGGAGTTGGCCATATGGTTGCCGTGAATGGGCAGATGTGTAGACAGGGGATGCTTCTGTCCATATAAGAGCAGATAAAGTTGCAACTTGATATGGATAAGTGAAAGCTAAGCATTTACTTCTAAAAGAAAAACGCAGTTCATCATCCCCCTAGTCATTTGATTTAGTCAATGAGCATTTGAACCTCTGATCTCTAAGAAGTGACAACCTTATCTCTTATCTGGTGAGGGCCTGGGCAGCTCATTGCCATCTAGGAAGTAGCTGAGAGCAGGCAGCTTGCTGGCTGAGGTGCTGGCTGCAGAAGTCACCATGGTGCAGCCTCCCAGGCAGTGGCCGACGGGGGCCGGGGTGGTGGGAGCATGCCTCCAGATGCAGGTGGTGATGGCCTGCGTGGTCTGCAGAGAATTCAGAAGCAGTAATGAAGCTGACTAAGAGTCAGTCGCTTTTTATCATCTCCATGCACTGGTGGTTCTAAACAGTGTTGAGTGATAAATTACCCCATCACCAGTCAGCTGCCACCACTGCTCCAGGAAAGTGCTTTTTTCTTAGTTCGGTGTTTGGGAAGAATAGGTGGACTGGCTTTTGCTGAGAGGCCTCCCAGTTTGCTATCCACTTGGTGAAAACAGAAATAGTGTAAAGTGCTAGAGTTTAAACCAGGCTTGTATTGGAGCTTTCTCTTGGGTGGCTGGACTGTGCTTTACCTGGAGGCAAACTGTATGGGAAGTGATGAGCGGGAGGTGTCGTTTCACAAGAAAACAGGTGTGACCGTGCCTGGGCTCTGGGTCGGCTCTGAGGAGCTTCCAGCTGCTCTGCTCCTAGGTGCACAGCCAGGCCATCTGGATGCCATTTCCTTGCCCTGTAGGCCCCCATCCTGCACACCTGTCTGTCCCAGCACAGGACACAGAGAGACAACCACCACCAGTCGAGGCATTTGTCTTTCCTGATCTGCTGGGGCCCCCCTGCCTGGTAGACCAGAGACAGTCAGGGTTATTTCTTCTACTGTAGAGACAGTGTGACCCAGAGGAAAGAGTGCTACAATGTATTATTTTGTAGCTTGGTGACTTTGTGAATAAGTCCTTTCGGGCCTTTTGGGGCCATACTTCTCATCTGTAAAATGGAGCCAGTAGGAGAACTTTAGCTCATAGGATTGTTGTGAGGAGTAGAGGAGCTGAAACATTTAACTGCTTAAAAACTGCATCTGGCACCAAGGAAACACTTAATGAATATGAGCTATGATAATTTTGGAGTGCTATCATGGCCAAGCTGTTTAACCTCTCCAAGCCTGAATTTCTTCAGCTATGAATAACAGGTAACTTGCAGTGTGAAGTGTGAACCCTCACAGTGTCTGGCGCATAGTAGATGTTCAATAAACGGGAGCTGATTTTACTCCTGTGCGTCAGTGATGTATTTCTGAGCACCTGGCTTTGCTCTTCTGCCTTCCACTGCATGGCTGGAGAAACGGACTGTGAATGGGGGACAGGGCGGGGAGTAGTTTCAGATCTCAGTGGGTGCTTCCTAAGACACATATAAACTAGAGACATGAGTCAGGGTTGAGAAAAGAAGCCAAACCTGCATTCAAACAACTTTGTCTCCACAGCTCTGAAGAGAGATCTCTGATTATGGTTGTCTCCTGTCACAGCTTATCTCTCCGTTCACCCTTGTCTGCCCTGCAGCTACTTCTTAGGGCCACTTCTGCCCCACAGCTTCCACCTTTCTTGGCTGTCTTGTAGCACTGAGCCCAGCCTCAGTCCAGAGGGAAATGTAGAGAAATGTTCCTTCTTCCGAGGTGGAATCAGTAACTTTTTGCTGAATTTGAATAACACTCTAGATTTCAGAGGGGTTTCCCAGGTGGCACTAGTGGTAAAGAACCCGCCTGCTAGTGCAGGAGATGTAGAAGACATGGGTTTGATTCCTGGGTCAGGAAGATCCCCTGGAGGAGGGCATAGCAACCCACTCCAGTATTCTTGCCTGGAGAATCCCATGGATAGAGGAGCCTGGAGGGGCCTGGAGGGCTATAGTCCATAGGGTTACAAAGAATCAGACATGACTGAAGTGACTTAGCACACACACATGCATGCGCTATGTTTCAGAGAGTCCAAGGCTGGGGTGTATCAGTGTAGATCCTGACTTGGAGACCTGTTTCTCCGCAGTGAAAGCCCTACCCAGGGCATGATGGGCTCAGCTCTGTTGCGCTGCCACATTGCAGATGGAAAGGATCTTTGGTTGGAGTCCTGCCCTCATCAACCTTCTCTGCTTACCCCAGGAGTGGCAGGTGGCAGGGGCCTGCCTCGCCCACGGCAGCTCGTTTTGGGTATTGGCAGAATACCCAATATTAGAATATTCGTATTCTAATTATCAGAATGTATTCACTGGTCTTCTGTACCTCCCAGAGAAAGAGGCTGACTTATTTCCCTTGAAGTGTTTATAGACAACTCTTGTGTTTCTTTCCCTCTCTTCCTGAAATCTGTTGTCTTTTTAGGCTAAAAGTCCTCCATTCCTCTTCTGGAATGTCTACCACACCCCCCACTTCCTGATTTCTGCCTCTCAGAGGAGGCAGTTGGTTGTGTTTCAGTGTTTCTTTGTCTTTCTTGAAGTTTATCAGAAATTACAACAGTCTGCCAGTACAGGGCAGGAAGGGACTTTCTCTCTCTTGCTCTGAGCACCGTATTTCTGTAATGTAGCCTTGGATTACATGAGGCTTCTTGGCATCCACGTCACACAGTTGACTCATTCTCCATGTGCAATCAACCTGAGCTGCGGAGCCTTTTACATACAGAATATCGCAGGTTACTTGTTCTCCATTTCTGAATTGTGCTGTTGGCTTTTTGAACCTAGAGGGAGAATATCTATCTTTTTTCTGTTTTACATTTTTAGATTGCCTATGTCATCTCTTCCTACTCAAACTGTTTTTGCCATGTATTATATTTACTAGTGCTGCTGGTTCCCTGTCATGTAGAAATTTGATAAATAGCTCTCTTTGTTCTCATCCAAGTTGTTGGTGATTGTGGGACCAGCGTTGGAGGTTTGGATCAGTCTACTGGAGACTAACAGCCCCTTTGGACAGTGCCATTCAGGCGGTTACAGACCTACCAACCCATGTTGTCTTTGTGCTGGGCCACCAGGCTCCTGTGATCTGGTTAGAGGACTTATCTTGTTCTTCCTTTTCACTTCACCTGCTAACTCCATTGATCCATCCACAGATAATTTGTGGATGTCTGCTCAAATACTCTTTTCTAGTCCCATGGTTTGCTGGGCTAGGGCATTGTTTTATTTCCACTTGTTGGATGAGACCTTAGACGTCCGTTAGTTCATTTATAGATAAATGGGCTGATTGAATCAAATGTTCAGCCAGTATTTATTGAACACTAATATGTCCCAACCTCTGTTCTAGGTGCTGGGACATAGAGGTGTACAGAACAAATATGGCCCCTGTCCATGTGGAACTTCTATTCTAGAAAAAAAGACTGTGATCCAGCCAGGGGTGGGGGAGGGACTTTCCCAAGTTTGCATAGCCACCGGAGGGATATTCTGGGAATTGAATACAGCTAAACCTCTGTTGCTCCATGCAGTGCTCTTTCTACAGTGCTCTCTCATGCTGTTCTAGCTGTTCCATTAATCTCCCAACTGGGAAGATCTCCAGTTCAAGAGTTAAGTCATAGTCAAGCCTTCATATCCTTGAAACCATCCTAATAAGCACATTCAGGAAGCTTTACAGAGGGGCCTCACTCAGTTTTCTCATCACTGCTACTTTTTGGACATTTTATTTTCTTTCTAAATGTATATCTGTCCAGGTTGGACAGGGATTAAATTAATGTTTGGGAGTCTAGGTGAGGAGCACGCACTCTTCTTAAGACCCCATCATGACTCCAACCCAGTGGAAATGGAAAAGTTGCACAAATTCTCAAAAGCTCTAGAAAAAGTGACAGGTCTAGATTCTGTCTCTGTGAGATGCAGTCTGGCAAGAAAGAGCGTTTCATTAAGTGAATCTTGTATGATATCTGAGATGGTTTTGAGCAGTACACAGATGACAACTTTTAATTTTAACCCACCTCAAAATAATTTCACGCTATTATTGCTTAGGAGGCTGTTGAATAGGGAAAAATTACTTAAAGTTAATTTAAAGACAATACCATTTTATGTGGGTGTGGTGAAACTTGTGTGAATAGTTTTGTAGAGTTGGGAGGTTGGAAATTGCTGCTGTAAGAGAAAGCATTTTGGGTTTTGTATTAAGATTTGTCTGGGAGATGTGATGTCACCAAGATGGTAAAAATAGGTCTTTGCTGACTTTGCTCCCCCCACAAAAAGAATCCTTTGGGGAACAAAATCAGGCTCTGTCCCTCATTAAGTGTGAAACTTGAGCATGCTTTGATTTTTTCTGACCCTTAGTTTACCTGAAAAATGGAGATAGGTATTCTGCGGGTTGTGTTTAGTTGCTCAGTTGTGTCTGATTCTTTGGACTGTAGCTTGCCAGGCTCCTCTGTCCGTGGGAATTCTCCAGGCAAGAATACTGGCGTGGGTTGCCATGCCCTCCTCCAGGGGATCCTCCTAAACCAGGGATTGCCTGTCTCCCGCCTTGCGGGAGGATTCTTTACTATCTGAGCCACCAGAGAAGCCCTGTGGGTTGTTGAACATTACATCAGATGACATTGTGTGGATGGATGACTGATAGCGAGGTCATAGCACACAGCTGACATGGAATTAATCTGAGTTACTTTATCTCCCCATCTGTTTCTGGCTACCTGTTTGGCTTTGCCAGTTTGTTAATCTTCTCTAGGCCTCAGCTTTCCTCGCCTTGAAATTGGGACTTCGGTGAAATAACCTGAACATATTGCCTCTTGGAAACTTGGTACCTGGGTGGTGGATCACCTGGGACTGACTAGTGCTGTGGGCTGGCCCCTGTTTGTGGACCCTGGAGGGCAGGGTTGGGCCTTGTTTGTAACTCTGTCCCAAGCATCAACAAGATAGCGCAGTACAGTCAGGCACGTGGCAAGCAGCAGTGAATCTTTGTGGAATGATACCTGTCCTTTCTCCTTCACAGAGTATTTTGAGGGTCAAATGAAAGCACCTTGAAAAGTATAAAATCCCAGCACATGTCATTTTCAAGTTGATCCATTGTGTGAACCCAGGTCCCCAGGGGTTTCAATTAATAATAATGATAAAAACGTCTCAAGAACAGTCTTGGCTTGCTTGCTTCTACAAGATTTACTTTCCAGAAAAAGTGAAGTCCCTCAGTTGTGTCCAGCTGTGATCCCGTGGACTCCTCCTCTGTCCATGGGATTTTCCAGGCAAGAATACTGGAGTGAGTTGCCATTTCCTGGAAAGCCTGCTATGAGTCCAGAGGCTTGAAGTGGATTTACTGAGAAACTAAAGGAGTTTCACGTTCAGAACCCCTTTCCAAGGCCCTGGTAGGGATCTCAGCAATCAAAACTTGCCGAAGTAGGATGTTTAAAAAATACTGTTTTTCTTAAAGAGAGCCCTCTAAACTGTGTCAGCCTCAGGCTTCACACAGCAACATCTGCCCCTCCAGAGACCTTGCGGGAGGGGAAGGACTGTCTTCTTCCTTGGCCTCTTCCTCCACACCACCCTCCAGACTTGTGCACCATTCCAGTCCACTGCCTCCTCTTGGGAATCTGGCATTTTCCAGTGGAATGACCAGCAGGCTGGCCAGAACTAAAGCCTTTTTGATGGGGCCAGAGCTGCTCAGATCAGGACTGGGCTGGGGAAGGAGGTGTCCCTTTGCTTTCTTCTTTGTCTTTTACTGTTTATTTCCTTTGTGCTGTGCTGTTCTTAGTTGCTCAGCTGTGTGCAACTCTTTGTGACCCCATGGAGTGTAGCCGGTCAGGCTCCTCTGTCCATGGGGATTCTCTAGGCAAGAATACTGGAGTGGGTTGCCCTCCTCCAGGGGATCTTTCCAACCCAGGATCAAGCCCAGGTCTCCCGCATTGTAGGCAGATTCTTTACCATCTGAGTCACAAGGGAAGTCCTTATTTCCTTTAGAATTATTTAAAATGAGTTGCTCACTGATACCTAATGGGCTCATTAGCTTGCTTCCTGATGGATGTTTCTGCTCAAACATTGATTTGACTCCAGTGCCTTGCTCCTTTCTCGAATCCTGGCATCTGGACTACAGCTTTCCTTCATCTCTATGGCAACATGGGCTTGGACCTTCTCGAGTTTATACCATGTGTAGTGGTTAATGCTTCCTCCTTGGCTGGAAGTTGGGAGGGGCACCTCCTGGGGTGGGCCACCCTCACATCTCCTGCAAGAAGTTCCCCAGCTCCCCTGTCTCTCATTTTCATAGGTAGCTGGGCTCTTGTCTCTTGTCTCTTAACTCTGGATGCTCCCTCAGCCTCCCCATTTCTATGCTGGTCCAGGGACAATTCCTTGGCATGAAGTTGTTGTTCAGTCACTCAGTCGTGTCCAACTCTTTGTGACCCCATGGACTGCAGCATGCCAGGCTTCCCTATCCTTCACTATCCTCCAGAGTTTGCTGTAACTCATGTCTATTGAGTTGGTGATGCCATCCAACCATCTCATTCTCTGTCGACCCTTTCTCCTCATGCTCATAATCTTTCCCAGCATCAGGGTCTTTTCTAATGAGTCAGTTCTTTACATCAGGTGGCCAAAGTATTGGAGCTTCAGCTTCAGCATCAGTCCTTCCAATGAATATTCAGGGTTGATTTCCTTTAGGATTGACTGGTTTGATCTCCTTGCAGTCCAAGGAACTCTCAAGAGTCTTCTTCTTGGCTTGAGGAGGCACTGTCGTTTCTCTATCGTTATCCGCTGTGGCCTGGCACAGTGGACAGGGCTCTGGCTTCTGTCCTGTAAGCTGGAGGGCCAGATCCCCAATCTCCTCTGTGCATGGGACTCAGCAGCTTTCATTCTCAGCCAAGATTTTAGGTCTCTATGGGTCTGGCCCTGTCTCACATTATAGCCACAGCAGTCCTTTTAACAGAAGCCCAGTAGGTACTAGGGCTTCCTTTGTGGCTCAGCTGGTGAAGAATCCACCTGCAATGTGGGAGACCTGGGTTCAATCCCTGGGTTGGGAATATTCCCTGGAGAAGGGAAAGGCTACCCTCTCCAGTGTTCTGGCCTAGAGAATTCCATGGACTGTATAGTTCATGGGATTGCAAAGAGTCAGACACGACTGAGCACTTTCACTCACTCACTCAGTAGGTGCTGTGGGGGACTTCAGAAGATCATTTTTCTGGACCTGCTGAATTGGGCGGTGAGGTAGGTGGGGACAGTTAAGGGAGGTCTTTCAGGCTTTACTTAGGCTGGCTGGTCACACATTTCTGAGGATGCCACGTATACCGCAGTCTGTGTGAATGGCACTTCCCATGAGAACAGTGCTCCATGAAGCTGGGTGCCTTAACTCAGCTTCCCCTGATGAGGACTAGGTTTACAACTGGCTTCCCACAGCTCCTGAATCAAGGGCTTCTGTAATGCCTTCTCTCGAGAACGCAGCATCCTCTGAAGCTCATGAGAACTTTGCCGGGAAAGAAGAGCAAGGAAGAACTTTGGGCACTTTGTCGCTGCACTGGAGATGTCCCTTTGGAAGACATCCCATATTGTTGAGGTCAAGGGTCAGAAGAGGGAAGGACTGAAGGGGAGGCCTGAGGCAGCACTGATCCTGACCTGGCTTTTGAGTCTGTCCATCCCTTCAGCAAGACTTTTGAGTGTCAGTGGTCTGGCTGTTATTTGCTATGTATTCATGTTACCAGTCTGGCTTGTTTGGCCTTTTTGATGTGGCTCTGACCAAGAGTTTTGTGAAATAAGTCCTGAGGGTTATGCTGGAGTTTACTTAGGGAAATGGATCATAACTTTCTGGCTGTTGGGTTTACAGGTAATATTGAAAACTCACTGCATGGACCTTTAATTCTACTTTACTCTTTGAAAGTCAGAAAGACCTGATCCCCTGACGGCAGGACAGGCTTTAGTGACATAGCAAGGTAGCTGGCTGTGGCAGGGAGTTGAGGGAAGGAGGTTGTAAAATTATCATCTTGTAAACATCCACTTGGCAGCCAGACTGCCTTGGGCCAGATCCCGGCTTTGCTGCTTAGTGACTGTGTGACCTTGGATAATTCTTTGTCTTTGTGTCTCAGTTTTCTCAAATGGAGTTAACAGTCCTCTCTTAGGTCTATCATGGGGAATCATGAGCATTAATAAGCATAAAGCATTTAGCACAATATTTGGCACATCATAAGCACCTCATTTATGCTTCAGTTCATTGTATGACCATCATGTGAGATCGGGAATTTTGTTCCTCTTTGTGTACGCAATGGAGCTGATGTTCAGAGAGGCTAAGTTATCTGCCTAAGGAAACAGCTGGCAAAGGGCAGGAAGAGGACTAGAACTCCAGACTTTGATTCTCTGCTAGTACGTTATTACAGTCTATAGAGAGCAGCCAAGGGTAGCCAGAAAAACTTCTCAGGTCACAGGATACTGGGCATGGATGGACTGGGATCAGAGCGGAGACAAGAGGGCTTCCGAGAGAAATGCCAGACTTCCTCCTCTTCCTGGCTTCATGGTAACAGACATGGGTGGAACGTTCCCCAAGGCCCGTGTAGAAAGAACATCCTGTGACTCACAGCCACTTCTCCTTCCCTGCCTGACCCCTTTCCTTCCATATGAGCAGCTGCTGAAGTTGAGGCTGCAGCCTCAAACTTTGTTTTCTGTCTTTGTGGGGCCCCTCATGGGTCATCTTGGGAGATCAGATGACCCGTGCGTCAACATTATATCATCAAACTGGAAATCCTTGAAATTTTTGGCTGATTGCAGTTCATGTCCATATGCACTTATCAGAAGTTCTGACTTGAGACCTTAGAGTTTCACAGTGTGGAAGTTCCCCAGACCTGTCAAAGCCAGGCAGTGTCTCAAAACCCAGCCTGTTGGTTTCCATCCAAGGCAGGGTCTGGCCCCAGCTTGGGCTGCCATCAGGGGGATGAAGCGCGGTACTGCTGTATGGAAATATTGCTCAAACTAAATTGAATCAAAGGTCAGCTCTGCCCAGACAAGAATAGAAAGCCCAATTGTACTCGACTACTGGACAGCATGTACCACATGGTATCAGACTGCTTTAGAGAGTTCGGATTGTTAACATCAAGAATAGTGTTTCATGTCTCTTGCTTTTCCAGTATGAGATTTATTTACCCTGTGGGTGGCAAAGAGCAATATGGAACTCCAGTTTGTTTCTCCTTGAAATCTTTCCATTTCTGGCGGTCTCATCACTGTTGCGTTTAGGTATAGAAGGGCGATCTTAGAGTGACACTTTGCCCAACAGACTAAGTTGTACCAGGTAATGATGCCACTTTACATTTAAATATGTTATTACATTCAAGTCGTACAACGCCTTGGTATTATTATCCCCATTTTATTGATGAGGAAACTGAGACTCACAGGTTATGTCTTTTGCCCAAGGTGACTGAGTAAAGCTGTGAATTGAATCAGTGTCTGTCTGATCTCCAGGTTCAGCATCCTTGCACTATCTCATGTTGCCACATTGCCTTATTCCACGAGTAGCATGGCCAGCTTTTGAAGGCAAAATCATTATAAAGCATTTTAAAAGAATAAAATGATTTACTTAGTTCCTATATAGTTGAGAGAGCCAAGGGTTTATAAGCCAGAGCTGATTGGGTTCAAATTTACCACTTGCTTGCTCTGTGGCCTTGAGCAGGATGTTAACATCTCTGGATCTGTTTCCTTATTTGAAAAATGGAAAAAATAATACTTTTCCCATAAGCTTGTTTTAAGGATTGTAGAAAATAATACATATAAGTGTCTGATGCTCGGCACATGTTGATCCCCTTCCTCTGCCAACAAAGCACTACCATGTCCCTTAAGACGTGTTATTAATTTTAAAAATAGGAGAAACTTAAGCAATTTATACGTTATATATGAACAATTCTTGCTAATCCAGGCCTGGAAAGAACCCATTCTCAGCCCCTAATTCATAAACTTATCTTCCTTTCCCCTGTTCCCTGGCTTCTCAGGGCCCTGCAGGCTGATTCTGATCCCTAACTCATGGTGCTAAGAGCCTCTGGCCACATTTTTAGGCAGAACACCTGAATTCCTCCAACTCTTCTCTTTCTTCCCAGATCATTTGCTGTTGGCCCATTCTGTTTGATTTGGTCTTTCTGTTTCTGGACTCTGTTTCCTCCTATTTTGATCTCACCTTCTCTCTGTTCCTTGCCTTTTCTGGGCATACCCCCACCTCTTTTCTACCTCCCTGGCCTTCAAAGGGGCCTGCCTCCACACAGTGTTCACCCAGTTGTTTTTTTTTTTTTTTTTTTTGCTTTGTCTGATGATGGCTTCTTGTCTCTTCTTCTCTTTCTCTTTAGGTCCAGAACTCCCTGGGGCTAATACTACCTCCCCAGTGTTATCTTTCTTTTCCTTCTGGGCCTCCCAAGCCAGCCTGACTGTACCTCCCATGCCCACTGCGTTTACAGCGCTCCTGACCAGTGTGACCAGCTCACCTACTCTCTCCCTCTGGGGCCACAGTCTCCACTGGCTGTTTGGGGGCCTGCTTACCGTTCAGCTTCTTATCAGCTGTCATGAATCCTTGTTCCAGGGGCTCCTGGAACACGTCTTCCACCGTGTCCACTTCTCAGTGAGACAGGTATGCTGTTGCCTTAGCAGACAGGTCCAGGAGAGATGTGTCAGGTCTCTTCCCACCCCCTGATTTCAGTGTTGATCGATTCTGGAGTGGCAGAGCGGGCTGGGAAGTTCACAGCTCTGTTACCCTGACCTTCTGTCCCTGTCCTCTCAGAAGGCAAGGGCAAGGATCCTGTCTTTGTACAGCATCTCTTTTTATTACAGATTCCTGCCTTCAAGGAGCACTGAGAAATATTACTACTTGGAACTACAGCTCTAGTGTTTTGACTTCAGTAGCTGTTTAGAAATTTGCTGATTAATTAATCAAATTAATCAAATTCCATTCTATGTAGAATAAGGACTATGTAGTTCCTGGAGCTGTGATGGTCCCATGGGTCTCAGAAGACTCTGGCTTCCCCAGGACTTGCCATAAAAGATCAGGAAGCACAACCCTAAATATTGTAGTTTCTCTAAGGAACTCTTCACTTGTGTCAGTTAAGACTTTATCAACATTTGTTTTGTTTTGAACTTGTTTTATTTCTCCACTTGTATTTTCTGTTTGGGCAAATTCCAGGAGATAGTGAAGGACAGGGAAGCCTGGCTTGTTGCAGTCCATGGGGTCACAGAGAGTTGGATATGACTGAGCAACTGAACAAGAACAAATATTCTCTTCCAGTATGTGTGAGTCAGTATTCAGGGCATTCTATACTGTCATTACTGTTTACCTAATCCACCCCCTAGTATAGCTATCTCCATTTACAGAAGAATGTAGGGTTGGAGAATTTAAGCCTCCAAGGGCCTGTAACTGGAAAATTCTGAAACTGAGATAGGAACCAGGTTAGCCAGACTCTAGAACTTGGAATCTTTCAAGAGTGTATCAGTATCCTTGGCAAGCCCTCACTGTAGAGAAGGAAACTTCTGGATTGGGAACCCTGGCCCAGATGAACAGCAGGAGTTCCCGAAGCTGTGTGCACCCCGGCTCCCAGCCTCCTCTAATCTGCTCTAAGGAGTCACCCCAGGGAGCAGCCAGGTCACCCTGTCTTACCCCCTTCTCCAGAATCCTGAACTTCCCAGGGAAGCCCTGGTTTTCCTGAGGAGGGTCCAGCTATCTCAGTGAAGCAGGCAGGAGCTATCCTTGAAGAAGAAAGTGGAGCCCTAGCATCAGAAAAACCCTGAAACAACAAAAACTACCCTAGAAGACACCTGAGTATGTTTGTTCCTAGCTCTTTTCTGGCGGAGAGATGTTTCGCAGTCATGTTTATACTAGGTCCTGCTTAAGCCGAGTAAAGCCAGGAGTGAGAATCTGGCCACAGTTTCTCTAGGCCGTTGCCCCTGGAATAGGTTCAGGGCTGGGAGACCCTTCTTGGGTCCTTTTGAGAAGAGTATCTGGGCCTTGGAAGCTGACATGATCTTTCTCTACTTCTCTCTTCTCTCTCTCTTTTTTTTTTTTTAATTTGCCTCTTCCACCCACTTCTCAAGCAGCTGATCGCTGTGGTTTCTTTTCATGTTAAACAAAAGAGACTACAGCGATCTTGTAACTGGAGCCGGGGACAGGAGGGCACTGACCAGGAGTAACCCCGCTGCAGGCTCTGCTGAGGACTGCCCTCCTCCGCCTTCCTGGGCTGCTGCCCTGCCTCCTCGCTGCTTCTCCGCTGTGCTCAGGCAGGCTGGGAAGAAGCAGAAGGAATGCTAAGTGGCCCTGAGAGCATCCCCCCACATCCACCCCATGTATCCCCCTGGTGCAGTGATCCTCCCCGCCACACCCTTCTCCCCTGCCATGAAAGTGTTTCCTTAGCCTGCTCAGAGAGGCCCGGCCCTGACGACTGGCAAGGAACTGAGGATTCTGTTCTGTTTGTCCTCAGCCCACAAACACACATTTCACTTGTTTTGTTCTTTGGACTCCAAGCTCCTGAATTGGTTTCTTTCTTTCTTTTTTTTTTCCCCTCCTTTTCTTTGCCCTACCTCCCTGCATACAAAGCACAGCTCTCTGGAAAAGGGCAGACCACTGCTGGCTTCTCCAGGCAAAACCAAGGAGGCTGATTTCAGCTGATCAAGTGTTTTGGTCCACATTGGAGTTATGGCAACAGGAGAACTCTTGGGGCCTTTTGCTGGATGGTGACTTTCAATCTTCTCTTCGGGCAGCAGGGACCCATGTTTAATTTAGTGACCGGTCCAGTTCCCTGATGACCATATTCTGTGACAGTATTTATAGCCTCTCAGTTACCCTTGTAAACTCCTGAGGCTCTTTCCCTCCAAAAGACTACTTTCACTTTCTTGATCTTTGTTTTCACAACAACCTATGAATGTTACTAGCACATCTTACATCTAAGGAAACTGAGACCCAGAGAGATTCAGAAACGGAGAAAAGTGAGGTTCACAATTGCACAGTTAGGAAACAGCTGAGCTGGGACCTGAATTCAGATTTTCTAATGCCAAGTCCAATGCCGATTTAGCTTAATCCCAAGTGTACTTTTTAGTACCAACAATAAGACAATTCCTAAGATCTTCTATAACCCACACATTACAGATAGGAGAATCGAGGTCATGTCAGCTCACGTAGAAAGAGTTAAATGGCCAAGTAAGTGACTGTCTTTTCCATTAAGTATTTTCTATCTAGTGTCCAATGACTGGTTTTTCTTACTAGTCATCTTCTATCTATGCCCATCCCTGCAGTGATGTTGTAGAGGTGATTATTCCCATTGATTCTCTGTAAAATGCTAGATTTCTTTATTCTTTTCTAAAGTTCTGATTAGGCAAACCAGTCAGCTTCAACCTTTTCTTCACCTTATAACAGTGTCAGCAGAAAGAATTCATAATTCTCTCTGACTCAGGAACTCAGCCAGGCAAATACATAACGCGCGCGGCATGCACGCGCACACACACACACGCACACACACACACACACCGTGGATCATAAATTCAATATTGACTTGGTTGGCAAAGTCACTTCTGTGTTCTTATCTATTCTGAAAGCATATACTTTAGGATCAGACTAGCACTGAAGCTAATGAGGTGTCTTTCCTGAAAGTGATGATGGTATTAGCCATCTTTATTAGTCCTTTATTGAGGACTTTCCTTGGTTCTAGGCCTTATGCTGCGACTTCAGGTACATTTCTCTTTTAACCCTCAGCTCAGTGCAGTGAGGTAGATGCTTGTCATCCTCATTTATCCTGTTGTGGACATTTCTCATGCCCTGCTTCCAGCTTCCGGACCCTGGGCTGATGCAGCTGAGGAGGTTCACTATCTTGACCTAGTCCGTCTCACTGCTTCACCCATGCCTACCCACAGCAGGTCATCTCAGTTCATTACTTGATTCACTCTTTCGTGTTCATCCACTCCTTCATCATCCACCACTGACGGGATGCCTCCTCCGTGCCAGGCACTGCTGTCCTTTTGAGTAAGTCCTGGCCCTCAAGCACTTCTGTTCTTCTGGAGAAAATGATGTGGTCTCAGACAACTGTAGCTCGGGGGAAGCACACATAGGAGGCTATTAGGGTATGGAGGAATGGCCACCTGACCCAGCTTGAGGGCGTCATGTCAGGACAGGCTTCCTGGAGGAGTGACTCATGGCTCAAATCTTAAAGATGGGTAGGAGTTAGCTAGGGCAAGAGGAGAAGGGCCATTTCAGATATAGGGCTTTCTTGGTATTATTGGCTTCTCCATTCATTTTCCTTCCAAGAAAAAAAGTGGAGAAAACTTGAGACCACAGGTACAAAATCACCCTACTCTGGCCTCACATTGTGCCTCGTCCTCTTCCTTTTCCCATCCTACTCCCCAGATCTTAGGTTCTGAAGAGGCTCTTCTATGCTTATCTGCTTGTGTGTTTATTTATTCACTCGGAAACGCTGAGAACCATGGGTACATAGCACTATGTCTACAGGGTGTCATGGTCCCTGCGTCATGGGAGGTCTTCCTTACCTTCTCCTCTTCAGCCGCAGCCTCCGGAGATTTCTGGCTGTCTGTTCTTTTCCAGAACCTGGCTTCAGTCTGTTCAGCCTAACTCCCGCCTTGAAACAGATAAGCCTCATCTGGGTCAAATGCTTCCATGAGTTGCCTTCCTTCGGCTCTGTCACCCAGCGCTCTGCTTTTTCTATTGATTTGCCTCTTCATCACCCTTATCATCCTTGGAAGTTCCTTGAGTGAAGTGTCTGTGTCCATACCTTTGCTCTATACATCATTGTGGTACACTGGTCAAGGTGAGTGAAGTAAACCCTTCTCAATAATCGCAATATTATTATCATTTTTTGAGCAACTACCGTGAACCCCTTGCTCACTATTCATGCATTAGCTAGTGTTAGTGAAAGTCGCTCAGTCATGTCTGATTCTTCGTGACCTCATGGACTGTAGCCCTCCAGGCTCTTCTGTCTATGGGATTCTCCAGGCAAGAATACTGGAGTGGGTTGCCATGTCCTCCTTCAGGGAATCTTCCCAACCCAAGGATCGAACCCAGGTCTCCTGTATTGCAGGCGGATTCTTTACCATCTGAGCCACCAGGGAAGCATTCATGCATTACATGCCAACATCTCTAATCCTCATACCTTTGAAAAGTGGGTACTGTTACCCTTACCTTCTAGGTCAGAAATCTTGGGCTCTGGAAGGCAAAACGAATTTCTCAAAGCCATGCAATTCATAAACAGCAGAGTCCAGAATCAAAGTTAAGTTATTCTGTCCCCATACCCCTGAACTTTTCGTTTCACTAATGTTTCCCAAACTTGGCTGGAATCATCATGGCGGATAAAATTCTGATGCCTGTGTCTTAGCCCCAAAAGTTCTGATCATGCAGAAGTTGTTAGGGAGTGTGGCCTGGGCCTTGGGATTTTTGCAAAGCCCCCTCAGGAGTTTCATGGGAACTGAGGTTACGAAACTGCGCATTGCACTGCCTTCCTCTGCCCATGCTGGCTGCAGCTTGGTGTTGGTGGCATGTAAATCTGAATCCACACGTGTGGTATCCACGTGACCAGAATGCAGGTTCTTCGTATCCATGGATCATTGGCATTCCCTGCTGCCACCCCGTATGGCCACCTCACCACCCTGTGCATGGGTACTGCCAAAGGTTGCTGACTGTTTCATCAGCCTCTTGGCTCTTCTGCCTCATCCAGAGGATTCACTGAGAGGTGGTTGGGGTTTGATCACATCCAGATGTTCTCATCAGCGGAGCCTGTTGACTTAACTGAAATGTCATGTAAATGCACTGCGCATGCCCCTTTGACTAAAGCATGTTGCGTGTGACCGAGACCCATCACATGTGCAGTGGGGTCAGCCTTCCACCCTTTAGCAGCCTTGCTCTGGAGGAAGAAGGTTGTTCTGAATGTGCCTAGCACAGTGTCGATTCCTGCTCTGGCTTTTCACTCTCAGGAGTGGCCTGCCTGGTCACAGACCAGGTGAGCTCATGTGCATATTCTATTCTGCCTGGGTCTCAGGGAAATTTTTTTTTTCCCCCTCCCCTCCCTTTACAGATGAGGCAGTGGAGACACAGCTAGGTGAGATGACCTGGCAAGGAAATGGATGTGGAGCCCAAGTTTTCTCACCCCTCGGTGTGGTAGTTTTTTCATTGTTCCACAACAGTCGTGTCAGGCTTTCCAGGTCAGACTGCAGTTGAAGCCACTAACTTTGCTGTCTTCTTCCTGTTTACCCCTACCTTTGGGATACTGGGACATCTAGGGTGTCACTTTGTGTCTCTGGGAATACAGTTCTAGTGACCAGGGGTCCTGTTTATCTTGGGGTGCAGCCTGGGGGTCGTCCCAATATCTGCGAGCCATTCTTGAGCCTGTACAGCTGAAAGGAAATCTTCTTTGATGCTCCTCAGATACTTCTGAAATCTTCCCAGCCCTGATCCCATCTCCTGGTACTTATTTCCCAGTCACCATTCATTGATCAGTAATTCTTTGCCTGATCTGGGCACTGGGATGCGAAGATAAAAGACATATTCTGTGTCTCAGAGGCATAGTTTAGGGGAAAGTGAAAGTGAAAGCGTCTGTCTACAATACGGGAGAACTGGGTTCGATCCCTGGGTCGGGAAGATCCCCTGGAGAAGGAAATGGCAATCCAATCCACTCCAGTACTATTGCCTGGAAAATCCCATGGACAGAGGAACCTGGTAGGCTACAGTCCATGGGGTCACAAAGAGTCGGACATGACTGAGCGACTTCACTTTCACTTTCAAAGGATGGTCCTCAGAACCCTTGCATTAGAAATACAGAAGGTGCTTATTAAAATGTAGATTCTTAGGCCCTACTCTAGAGCTACTATTTCAGGATCTCTGGGAATCCAGCCCAAGAAATTACATTTTAGCATGTCCCTAGGTGAATCTTCAATGCTCTGAGGTTTGGCAGCTACAGAAGCGAATGCGATGGTATGAAGACAGTATCGTATGTGATGGGGAGCACCAGGCAGGTGGCAGCCTGCAGGAGCACTTTTTCTCAGGAGGGACACTCACTCGGCTAGGACCACTTCTTAAAATGTGTCATGGGGAATAATTGCTGCTGCTAAGTTGCTTCAGTCATGTCTGACTCTGTGCGACCCCATAGACGGCAGCCCACTAGGCTCCTCTGTCCCTGGGATTCTCCAGGCAAGAATACTGGAGTGGGTTGCCATTTCCTTCTCCAATGCATGAAAGTGAAAAGTCAAAGTGAAGTCACTCAGTTGTGCACAACTCTTAGCGACCCCATGGACTACAGCCTACCAGGCTCCTCCATCCATGGGATTTTCCAGGCAAGAGTACTAGAGTGGGGTGCCATTGCCTTCTCCGGGGGAATAACTGGGAGTTAGCCAAATAAGGTGTAGCCAGAGAACTGTTTCTCTAGAGATGTGAGTCATGCTCAGTGTGCCCTTCTGTGGTGGTGGTTTAGTTGCTAAATCATGTCCAGCTCTTGTAACCCCATGGACTGTAGCCCACCAGGCTCCTCTGTCCACGGGATTTCCCAGGCAACAATACTGGAATGAGTTGCCATTTCCTTCTCTAGGGTATCTTCCTGACCCAGGGATTGAACCTGGGTCTCTTGCGTTGCAGGCAGATTCTTTACCAACTGAGATTATTAAAAGTTTACTTTAGCAGAACATGCCTGAATCAGACAGCACTGATGAAAGTCTGGCTGGGTTTTGAGACCTCCTCCTACTTTATCTCTGCACATCACCCCCTTAGCTCCCAGGATTAACTCCTGTTCTCTTTTTAAGCCTCACCTCACAGCCCCGTTTTCAGATCAGACATCTATTTCTCATCAGTTAAGTGATTTGAGTTTGCTAGGTTTGCCCCCTAGAGGTCGGTTCATGCCAGGGCCTGTGGGCTGCAGTCTCTCAGTGATGTCTGGCCAGTCATCAGGTCTTGATGAGCCGGCCTTCTCTTTATTGAATGAAGTTGGGTTATTATGAGAGAGGGGCAGAAGGAGAAGTGGACACTCAAATGAAATATGGAAGAGAAAATGAGAGCATTCCAGTAAGGGGGACCCACAAAGCATCTGGTCACCTCACTGTTTGGAGATAAAGAAGCTGAAATTCGGAAAGATGATATGAAATATCCAAGTGATACCACTTAGGCACAGCCTCCAACTCTAGGGACTAAAATTGGATTTCTGGCTAGTGCTTTTTCTGATTCACTACACTGGATTGGAACCTTTTCTAAATGTACCTGGAGGGCTTATTATTTAAAGTGATTCTGTAGGAAACCCTGCAGCAATACAATCATTTAGTAGTGTTTATTTTTAAAATGTGTGCATGCATATTTTCTTACAGCAGGGGCCGGCCTGGGTGTGGGAGCTCTGTAATCACGTGTTCCACGTCTGGAACTGAAATGAAGTCAGGCCTGTGAAAGCACTTTGATATGCATAATTCTCTGCACCCGTGGTTCTCTAAAGGTGGGCCCCAGACCAGCAGGTGACAGCATCGTCTGGAAGCTTGTTAGAAATGCAAATTATCCAGCTTCACCCCAGGCCGCTGAATCAGAAACTCTGGGGGGCAGGGGACCAGTTTTCACAAGCCCTGCAGGTGATTCTGATGCCTCTTCAAGTTTCAGAACCACTGTTTTGCATCAAGAAGAAACCAGCCCTTTGGGCTTATGGGAATAAGGTTTTAAGTATCTCTAAGTTTAGCTGTCTGAGATGGCATTGGGGAGATAGGAGCTGTGGGGTCAGGGTCACAAATCTCAGATTTGTTTACTTATTCTTGGAAAAGCGAGAAAAGGCTGTGTGTGTGTATGTGTACAGCAGTGTTGCACTTCACAGCTTCAGAAAGCACTCTTTTCTTGTCTCTGCTGTTAAGGCAAAACTCCCTGAACCTCATTTCTCTGTGTGCTCAATTGCTTTAAAATGAGGCAATCAATATTAGGATATTTTGCTCCATTGTGCCTTTTTTTTTTCTTTTTAGTTACTCATGAAATGAAAATGAAACACTATTTCTCCTGCAGGCTTGAAACTTCAGGACTTCCTGGTAGACAATGAAACCTTCTCTGGATTCCTGCATCACAACCTCTCTCTGCCAAGGCCAACTGTGGACAAGATGCTGGGGGCTGATGTCAGTCTCCGCAAGGTAAGCTGCAATCTTCACCTTCCTTGGTGGGGCTCGTGGCAATGACATTATACGAGAGCACCTGGAAGGAAGTGAATAAACTCCTGTCTTTGTAATGGTGCTGAAGGAGGTTGGCGGCTCCAATGCCGTATCACCTATTTTTACCTCCCTTCTCAGGCTGGCCCTGCCACACCATCCAGAGAGTGGAAGGTGCAACCTCGTGTCATGGGCCAACTGGTTGAAATAAAACTGATTTCCTGCCTGTCAATTGGCATGTATTGATTTTGTTTTTTTATTTTGTTTGTGAAAGTCGCTCAGTCGTGTCCGACTCTTTGAGACCCCATGGAATACAGTCCATGGAATTCTCTAGGCTGGAATACTGGAGTGGGTAGCCTTTCCCTTCTCCAGGGGATCTTCCCAACCCAGGGATCGAACCCAGGTCTCCTGCAGGTGGATTCTTCACCAGCTGAGCCACAAGGGAAGCCCAGGCATGTGTTGATAACGTCTTCCTAAAGGGGAGATGAATTTAAGATGAATTAAGCATTAAAAGAAAATCTCACAGTTCTGAAACAATAACTTGGGTTGAGGATTGTTACCTAAAGTGTCTCTTGTCTGTAAAATCTAAAACAGATTTTTAAATGTAGTGCTTTCTTTTTTAAAATTAAAAATTTATTTCTTTTTAATTGGAGGATAACTCTACAATATTGTGTTGGTTCTGCCATATATCAACATGAATCTGCCATAGGTATACATATGTCCTCTCTCTCTTGAACCTCCTTCCTACCTCCCACTCCTTCCCACCCATCTGTGTTGCCACAGAGCACCAGATTTGAGCTCCCTGCATCAGAATAGCAAATCCCCACTGGCTATCTATTTGTAATGTTTCTTTCAAAGATAGATGAGAAAGATATCTAGAAAATATAGAATATAAATAATAAGTAAATAGAAATTAAATAAAAATAAATAAGTAAAAATATTTAAAATTAAAAAAATAAATAGAAAGATATCTGTTATTAAGGAGAATATGCTTAATTTTTTTAAAAATTTATAATCAGGAAGTAATATTAGTGTTTAGTAAGATTTTAACCTTAGATTTTAAAGAGCTTTCCTCTTTCTTAGATAATCATCCGGCTCCTATGCAGTGGGCAGCAGGCCCAGATTGCATAGTTATTGATTTCCAGAGGGCCTTCTCAAGTTTATTCTCTGGTAGAAAGGGGAACTTCTTCCTTACCCTGTCTCATGTTTATATACTAGCTTGACTTTGCCATAAGCAGAAGTAGTGGAACTGTTTATGCCCCAAAATAAAATCTTTGCTTTACATGATATAGAATTTTTAAAATTAGAAAAATGTTCTTATTGCTTGCCCTTATGAAACTAGGAAAATATGCCTGTGTTTACCAATTCTGCCATTGGGAGATGGGCCAAAGGCAGCAGGCTTATAAAAATCACTAGCATGATTTCCATTGCCCCCTGCCAATTTCTTATCACATCCCACCAGTTTAAAATACGGGGCATCCTAAATATGGAAGTGGTCCTTGCAAGGTAATTAGTCTCTGTAGTCACTGTTATCACTGTCTTAAACACAAATACTAAATGTCGGCTAGCAGCAAGGGCTAGTCAGAGAAAAGAGGAAAAGGAAAGTGTACTTGAGTATCTGGCAGTAGGTGGGAACTTAATGGAAACCATGACAGACCAAGTGCTCTGCAGTGTTGGAAAGCTGCATGGGTCCTGAGAAGCTTCTGGTCCATCACTCCAGGAGGTTGTACCACGAGCAGGTCAGGCTGCCTTAATTGAAACAAACAGAGCGTGTTGTAACAGAGTAATAGAGTCTGAATTGTTCATTCATTCGTTCCACAAATATTTATTGTCCACATGTTCCAGCACTGAGGACACAAAAGGAACATGAGAAAACAAGGTCTCTCATCTTATCGAACTTTTGCCTAATGGACAGTAAGGGCCATATGTGAAGAAGTTTTAGATCCAGTAAAGCTAGTTACGTAAGATATGGCCAAGGAGAAGTTCTTTGCTATAATGTGTAGGCCAGCTCTAAGTCATTCTTATCTGTCAATGAGATAAGAGGATTGACTTTCTAGTACTCTGCTTTGATACAAGTAAAAGGAAGAGTTCCACATTCTGAAATTGTTTGAACATAGTTTTATGCATTAGTTAAATATCTTTATCTACAAATAAATAGTATAAATACGTTTTCCCCCACGATTTAGTCCAACCCCAGTTTAAAATATCATTTATTTCAAAATAATGAGAACTTTCTATTTTCTCTAACAAGAGTGGTTTGGGGAGTTCAGACTCCAGATTCCTATTTGCTGAGTCATGTGTCCCACTTTTGAGAAAAAGAATTAGACTCAGGATTTCCCTTCCCAAGGAGAAGAGTGTGGAGGTGATGAGTCAAATGCCACATTCTGGTTTTGAATGTCCTGTAGCATCATGCCTTGCTTTATCCTGAAGTTCAGTAGAGACCCAGTGCTCTGGACAGGGTATAGTAGTGTCCATTCCTCAAAGCGATATTGATATGAAGTGTCCCCAAGAGGCTTCAAGGACCCTGCTTCCCATCTGTGTAATCTAGTTTTACTTCTCTCTCTTTGCATGAAATGTTTATAGGTATTTTTGCAAGGCTACCAGTTACATTTGACCAGTCTGTGCAATGGATCAAAATTGGGAGAGGTGATTCGACTTGGTGACCAAGAAGTTTCTAGGTTTTGCAGCCTGCCAAGGGAGAAACTGAACGCAGCAGAGCAGGTGCTTCGTTCCAACTTGGATATCCTGAAGCCAATCCTGGTGAGTAGGCTTGCTGTGTAGGGAAGCTTTTAGGATGTGACATTTTTCCCTGGACAGCATGACTCTGTTTTTGTAGAAACATAGGGTTGGCTGGGAGTTGGCGATGTGATTGGCTCAGATTCCGAGCCGTCTCCCCAAGAGTCGGTAAGGGAAGAGTGAGTTGGGTGTGGCTCTGAGTCCAAATCTGTTTCAGAGAAGACCTACTTTTTTTATGGTTTTTAATGTTGTAAAGGTTCATATGAAGAAGGAATTCTCTAGATTAAAAAAAAAAGTCTCAAAACCATTCATGGGAAGATGGATGTCCATTTTAAAAAGCATATCAGAAAGGAAACACTGAGATGTCTCAGTGGGAAAACCCTGGGATTGAATGGGAGCGTATGCAATAATTAACTTAAAAAATGACAAAATTGCTTTCAGAGGTTAAAAAATACCAACGAAGTCTGATTATCAGTTGGGAATCACTCGTTCAAAGAAGCAGTCCATGAGAATACACATTCATTTCTAATCCAAAATTAGGACTAAGGCTGGGCATTCTGGTTGTCAGTGCTGTGCCTAGTTCCAAAATAAGTATCTTTCTTTAGGTTTTCTGGGAGCTCTGGTAAAATGCCTTGTGAACAACATCCTTTAGCATCCATCCAGCGTTCAGGTTTCCTGCTTACCAGACAGCTCCCTGATTGTCAGCAGGCTCTTTTAAAACCAGGGGAAAAGCCCTGGAAGAAGAACATGCCTGGAAAGAGATCTTCCTCGTTCTAATAGAAAGACATTGGAAACTTCTGGGACTTTGCACACCATGATTTCTCTAGAGAAAGATGGGCCCTCCTGGGGTACTAAGAAGGTTCGGTTTCCAGACCCTGTACCTGGATCATCTCCTAGAATGTTCCTTAGAAACACATCCCAGAGTTTACACTCTTGACTGACCATTGAAGAGTCCTTGGATCCTGCTTGACTCTCTGCCTGAAGTGAAGGTAGTAGTAAAACGGAATTCTGCTGCTTGCCTGGCAGGTTTTATTGTGGCCCCCATCAGTGTGAAGGGCTTAGCTTCAATGCTTAAGATCTGTTTTTGTTCTCTTCCAGAAATAGTATTTTCTATTTCAGCATTTTAAAAAATATACTGAGTTGTTTTTTTCTAGTGGTCTGTGATTCTGTAGTATAATTTACAGAGGTGTTTGCAGCCCCAGATAACTGGCCTAGTCGGATAAGCTCACCTGTGAAGACACTTGCAGCCTGTTGGCACTTTCTGCATCATGAGTCAGAGTCAAAGGTTGTTGCAAATACTAGCTCATTTCCTTGGACTATTTTGGTTGTTTTGCTTTGCTTCGCTACAAGACAGAAATGTTCACCCTTTCAGCTGGGATGATTTGAACTTTGGAAAGATGGGTGTTTTTAGAAGACAGAAAAAATTTGCTCTGGTGCCCATTCATTGTTTCATTTCTGTTTACTCATTAAACACCTATTGTGTGCACAGCCCAGTAAAATCCCTCCAATTATGTAATTTCTGAATTACGCTCTAAGTAGAAAGACAGCAAAGCCTTCATAATCTGACAGTCAATAGCTTAGGGTTTGACTTGAAAAATCTCTCCCTAGTTGGGAAAATTAGTGTGATTGGGAGTGTGGAAATGTACTGTCAGAACTGTCAGCTACTTCACAGCCCATCCTGTCGTGTTGTGGTGGAGCCTTGTAGACCAGTTGGTTCACGGCAGGTGTTGATTAGGGTGGCTGCCATATGCTTCCTTCACATCTCTTGGGCACAGGAGCATTTCAGGTTCTGCTCCTGCCTGTCAGCTGTTATTGTGAGATCTCTCTTCCTAAAATCAGAAAATGGGGCTCTTGAATCAGAACATGGTGAGTGGCCAGGATGGCTCTGTGTAAAGATGTGTTAGGAGATACCATTGGGATGAAATGACTTCCAAACATTTTGAAATGTGACTCTTAAAGCAGTGCCTTAATTGGAGCACTGGGATTGATATTTGATTTATATTAAGCAGCCTTTTGCTTTTGCCATTTGGTTGGAATTTTGGTATTGGTGATGGCAGATGGGTGTGCTGTGAGACCTCCTTGTACACAGGCAGTTAATTGTGCCAAGAAATACAACAGGAGCAGCAACCAACATTAGGGGGTGGGAGAGACAGAAACTGTTCTGTCAATATGTATTTCTGCACCAAAAGTGGGTTTCGAGGAGAGACATGCTTTGAAACATTTCTGCTCTTTCTCTCTTTTTCTTGGTGTGGCTGTTTCTCTGTTTTTCAGTCAAGATATTCTGATTCTTTCTCCTGGGTCTCCTTCAGTCCTCTGATGACCACTTGGACCACAGTATTTTGACAACAGTAGGGAAGTGTGGCAGAGCAGAAAGGGTGTAGGCTTGGGGTCAGCTGTTTCTGGGTTCAAATACTACCTCAGCATTTTACCAGTTGTGCTACCTTAGATAAATTAAGCCTCAGTTTTCTATTCTTTCACATAGTGATAATGTAGTTTGCCCTTTGCTGTGATTATTGCTCACATATATGAAAAGCCTGGCATAGGGCCAGTACACATTAGATGCTCAATAAAAAGAAGTTAATAATTTAATTTATGTGAGTGATATAAATTATGTGCTTGAAAACAGTGGCTGGTAATGTAGACATTTTCTTCTATAAATCAGTGCTAGGAATCAGTCATTAATGTTCATTACTTTTTACATCTGGATACCACCCTTATGGCAGAAAGCAAAGAAGAACTAAAGAGCCTCTTGCTAAAAGTGAAAGAGGAGAGTGAAAAAGTTGGCTTAAAACTCAACATTCAAAAAACGAATCTAGTCTCATCACTTCATGGCAAATAGATGGGGAAGCAATGAGAGAATTTATTTTGGGGGGCTCCAGAATCACTGCAGATGGTGACTGCAGCCATGAAATTAAAAGTGCTTGCTCCTTGGAAGAAAAGCTATGACAAACCTAGACAGCATATTAAAAAGCAGAGACATTACTTTGCTGACAAAGTACATCTAGTCAAAGCTATGGTTTTTCCAGTAGTCATGTAAGGATGGATGTGAGAGTTGGACTACAAAGAAAGCTGATCACCGAAGAATTGATGCTTTTGAACTGTGGTGTTGGAGAAGACTCTTGAGAGTCCCTTGGACTGCAAGGAGATCGAACTAGTCAATCCTAAGGGAAATCAGCCTTGAATATTCATTGGAAGGACTGATGTTGAAGCAGAAACTCCAATACGTTGGCCACCTGATACAAAGAACTGACTCGCTGGAAAAGACCTGATGCTAGGCAAGATTGAAGGTGGGAGGAGAAGGGGACAACAGGATGAGATGGTTGGATGGCATCACCGACTTGATGGACATGAGTTTGAGCAAGCTTGGGGAGTTGGTGATGGACAGGGAAGCCTGGAGTTCTGCAGTCCACGGGGTTGCAAAGAGTTGGACATGACTGAATGACTGCACTGAATTGAAAGTGCATTTTATCATATGATATAACTGATTGACATATTCTATAGATTAGCATGTGGACAGCTTCAGGGAGAGTGTTCATCCTGCCATAACTGCCTTTGGATTGGAACATACAGTGGAACAATATTTCATTAAGTCTTTGAAGTGTTTCTTCAGTGCCCTTGGCTTTTTTTATCAGTCCTATTCCAGCCCTGTGTACTTTCTTGCTTATATTCTGAGTGTGACTCTAAGGCACAGTAAACACTACTCATTAAAGTTTGTCATGCATAACCAAATAGAGCGGTAACTTTGGGAAGCAGAGCATCTCTAAACAAGGCATGAGATATTCATCAACAAAACTAACACATAATTACTGTCTGTCTGCTTTGTACCAGTTACTGGTTGAAGGCATTGAAGTTTCAGCCATGAACAAGACAGACAAGGTCCACATGGTACTTTCAGTCCAGTGAACACTGAGAACTGACTTTAAGGCTGAGATTGGGAATTTGAGGAATTTTTCACAGGTTCTGGGTTCTGTAAAGTGAGGGCTGCCCTTCCTAGCAGCTCCCTAACAACAGCTTGTTCAATGTGGAACACCGTGATCCCCAGTGAAAGTCTATGTGGTTAAGTACACTTGGGCTCTAGTCCTGTCTCAGTGATGTGAAGATGGTGTCTGATCCTTGTGGCAAGGGAAATGGTATCTGATTTGAGTTAGCAAGGACAGGCATACAGATTGACCTTTATTGCAGTAACAACTTAGACATTGCACAACTATGTGACTAGATTGTCTTGACTTCTGGTGGTACCTTCACCCGAAAACAGAAAGCTCTGTCTCCATGGAACAAAGTGTTCTGTTTCTGTATATTCTGATGTATGTAGTCCGCTCTTGCAAAGGTGGAACTCTGTTCATGGGACAAAGGAGGTAAGGTGAGTGGTGCCCTGAAGTGCCCAGAGGACTAGTGCCCAAGTCACCAGCTGTACTGTGCAGGGATAGAAAGAGCAGGCATAAGAGGAGTGAACAGTCATTCTTGTCTTGAAGGGTTTTTGTTTAGCGTCTTCTTGACCCTTTGATAAGGACTCAGCTTGGCTCATAGCTTTTGGGGATTGGGTATTTCTCAGTTTGTCACATGCAGTGACAATGTTTTGCAGGAGAAAACACTTGGTTTTCTCTCTCCTCCTGCCTGGAACACAGACTCTTGTGGGAAGTATCAGGTTTTGTTTGGTTTTGTATAATTTTACTGCCCACCTGTTTACAACATGTGCTTTTGCCTGGCAAGCAATTGCAATTGCTATCATTTGGTAAATTGTAGAATGACACGTCTCAGGGATTTACTGTTTTAGACTCTGTTCACCTAATTCGTGGGAGAACAGGGGAAACACAGAACTGGGGATAAATTACTGAACTAAGCAGTGTGTTACTATGACTCAACTCCAAATAGACAGATGTTTTTGCCTCAAACATACTATTTTTTCCTTGAAATAATATAATTAGTTTACTTGAAATAGTATAATTTTTTTCTTGCCATGTCTAAGATAAAGGCTTGATTTTTGATCCTGAATTATGTGGTAGTAGGTATATTTAACTATGTTTAGAAATAGCAAAAATGAAATATTTTAATGTATAATTCACATATAATTTAAAATTTAATATTTAAGTTGTTGAATTGCTTTTAAAAGATTAGTACTGTCCTTAGACATGAGTTATAATTCCCTACTTTAATAAAAATTATTAAAATGTTCTCAAAGTACAATTGTTATTGTCATGTAAATGACTGCAAAGAGACAGTAATTGCTTTGGGTGATGATAGTCTTTGTACCTGGTATGTGGCTTACTTATTTTCAATTGGAAGTAAAACATATAAATCCTAGCCCTGAGTTGGCTTTTCTGAATATGGGCAAAGTGAAGCAGAGATTGTAGTCTGCTTTATAAGAGTATTTCAGGGAAGTTTGAAATGTACAATGCACACATTAAAACATGCATTTGCAAGGAGAAAACAAAATTGTGTCTTATATTGAGAATACTATTCAAATATATGTACAAGCATGTCTCATTGTAGTAGTGGAGTCCCTGCAAAATTTTGAGTGTGGATAAGATTTTTTTAAGCTTAAAAGGATTTCCAGTTACATTTTAATTTCACAGATACTCTGTCTTGTATTTCTATCTGGCTACCACTTCTAATGCATTAATAGTCATCTCTCCCACTTGTCCCTTTGTATAGCTATTATCTATAAACAAACCCTTCATTTTTTCAGGAAATCCTCACATAGCGGGTCAGGGAGACAGTGGTAAACAAGGTATAGATCTGTGTTCCCTGCTGTTGGGGAGAGGAGGGACAAAGAAAGTAAAGAGATGCTATTCAGAGTGTTAGCCTCTCTGCTGGGTGCTGTGCATCAGGAGACCTCTGATGGGGTGTCCTAACCTAGTCTTTGAGGATTAGGAAAGAAACATCCTCTAAGTTGGAACCGAAAGAATAGAGGTTAGCGAGGTAAAGACAGAAGAATTTTCCATGCAGAGGACATGATGTATGCATGGGGCTCCGAGGAAAGAGGCAAGAGAAGGTGGCATTTAGAGGAACTGTGCATGACTGAGTAGGTCAGAATGGATCAGATGTAGCTACGGGGAGTTTGATGGGGAGAGGAATGGTAAGACATGACACTACAAAGGTGCAGAGGGAAATGTTGGGCCTCATCCTTGGAGCAAGGGGAGCCACCTTAAGGCTGCAGATGTGAGTGACTTGATGAGGTGGATATGAAACAGAGTATGTTTGTGAATTTGAATGATCTTTGAAGCAGGACTCACACCAGTCCATTTCTCGCCCTCCTGATGTGGTCTTTCCTTTGCTTTTTACTTTTCTTCCACATTTCTTGGGTGCCTAGTTATTATGTGCCAGGAACTGTGCTGGACAGTGAGTTGAAATAAAACACCAACTCAGAAATTAAAATCAAATCAACTTTGATAAGTTATTGCCTTTTAAAAAAAATTCAGTCTTTTACAATTTAAACTAAATTTTTGGTGGGGCACATGCTGCAGCATACACAGAAATAGAAATATAATGTTGAACACATGAAATTCATATAATGTTATAAACCATTGTTACTTTAATTTTAGAAAAGAAAAAGAGAATTCATGTGGAAGGAAAAACTTAAGGAGAATAAAAAGAATATAAAGAAGTCATCTATTAGGCCCAGAAAGGATGGCATAATGGCTTTTATCATTATGGAGCCAGTGCTCCAGAATGTCATGGTTTTAGGAAATGTTGCAGTGTTGTGATTAACATATATTACCGAAATGGGTAAGGGCTTTGAGTAATATAATATTCATTTGTCTGTTCTTCTTATAATGCTAGTATAGTATTTAGTTATGACCTTAAAATATTGAATAATACATGAGTTCCTGTTAGCTTAACACAGAATGTATAGTCTCCACTAAAGATTTAATTTTTCCCTTTATCCCTGTCTTCCTTCATACAAGAAAATCTTGCCTCCTGTGCAGGGGAGCTCAATGGGGACCTCTATGAATTTATAGCCAAGGGAATGCTTTTGGCTATGAAAAATAGTAGTAGAAATTCCAAACTGTGAATGGGTTACTGGAGCTCTTTGGAAATACTATTGGCAAGCTCTGTCTGCCTTTGTCAAGTAAATATGAGCAAGAGACCACAGTTAATAGTTGGTGCAGGCACTTTGTTCTCAGATTTTATTGTGTGGCCTTGTTTCAAGGCATCTTGCTTGGGGTTAATTTTGTTCAAGGAAGTTAGAAATCTTTCGAATCTGATATATATTCAACCTAACCTATATTCCTATCCTTCATTCCTGCCAATCTCCTTCCCTCTTCCTTTTTCCTTATTTTTCCTTGAATTAAAAAGAAAATTATGAAATAGTTCAAGAAATAACACACTACAGATATAGTTGCTGTCATCTGTATAGTCCCCTCTTTCCTCAAAGATAGCTGGTATCTTGAAGTTGCGTATTTTTATCCAACTGTATATATATTCACATTCGGTTAATAACAATATACTGTATTGGTTTGCATGCGTTCATATTATATATGGGTGCATGTTGATCTGCAACTTGTCTTTTTCACCCAGTGTTATGTTTTTGAGATTTATGTATGTTGATAAATGTGGCATCTGGTTACTTTTAACTGATGGCTTGGTATTCCATTTTTATTCTAAATTTAAAAAAAAATCCATTCTTCTAGTCTTTGGCTTGTTTTTTCACTTTGTTCATGGTGTCTTTGGTGCGTAGTTTTTACTTTCAGAAGTTAAATCCCCATTTTTGATTTGGACTTCTGTATTTTAAGAAGACCTTCCTTACCCCAAGTTCATAAATACATTTTCTCCTGTATATCTTTTAACTTTCATTTTTAGTTTTAGCTGTTCAATCTACCAAGAATTTAATTTCATGTAGTGGTGTAAGATGGAAAAATTACTCTCTTAGATGAGTAACTACTTGTCTCAGCAACAGTGGTTGAATAGCCTGCTGCTGCTGCTAAGTCACTTCAGTCGTGTCCGACTCTGTGTGACCCCATAGACGGCAGCCCACCAGCCTTCCCCGTCCCTGGGATTCTCCAGGCAAGAACACTGGAGTGGGTTGCCATTTCCTTCTCCAATGCATGAAAGTGAAAAGTGAAAGTGAAGTTGCTCAGTCGTGTAGACTCTTCGCGATCCCACGGACTGCAGCCTACCAGGCTCCTCTGTCCATGGGATTTTCCAGGCAAGAGTACTGGAGTAGGGTGCCATCGCCTTCTCTGGTTGAATAGCCTATATTTCCTTATTAACTTGTAATATTAAATCTGATTTACATCAGTCTCCTCTCTGTATTTTATAGTATCCAAGCCCCCAAAAGTGAAGGGAAATAGTTTTCACCTCCTATGTCTCCCAATTAAGACCTCTGTTTGTAAGTTTTCCTTACCAAGGTCTCTGTGTAGGTTCAACTTTCAGTATGGTAGCCTTTAGGTAAAATGTGAACTTGAAGAAAGAAAGGCAAAGCAAACAAAAAGCCCCCCACCTGGTTTTGCTCATGATTGCTTCATGGAAGGAATGAACATTAACACAGCCTGTGAGCTGTGTCACAGAGACCTACTGGTGTGTGTCATTTAAAGGAAAGCCTGGGCCCATCAGAGGACTGGGAGTGTGGGAAGGCTGGCCCCCGGCATAGAATAATTTTAGTGTCTTATTTTGGTTAAGAGTGGGTTTCTTGTGTTTCAAATTGAAGATTATGAATAGTTTTAATCAACTTGTTTAGTTTTAAATAGAGATTTCAGGTTTACATTGAGTTTAGCAACAGTTATTTATTTCTCGTTGCAGACAAAACTAAACTCTACATCTCTCTTCCCAAGCGAGGAGCTGGGTGAAGCCACAAAAGCTTTGCTGGATAGTCTCGGGAATCTGGCCCAAGAGGTAAGTCATATCTTTTCAGTCCGAGGGGGCAGACCATCCATTATGACTTTTTTACACCCTGAACTTGATTCAGAGAGTCCATTTGATATGAATGTCATAAAAAATGTAAAATCAACTTTAGAAGCATCTGTGACCTTAAAATTACTTGGTTTGATCTCCTTACTTTAAAGATGAAGAAACCAAGACTCATGGATGTCTCAGGGTTAATTAGCTAGTAGCTAAAGGCCCGATGTCTAGCCTAGGACTTTCTCCAATTGTTACTCTAGGTCCCGAGTTAATGACTCATTAGTAGAGGAGATGATTCCTCCTTGTCCTCCACGTACTGTGTTTGTCTTATAGCAACTTCTCCTTATTTCTTCTTCAGTAATAAAGCTGGACAGTCTTTTTACCAGAACATTTGTTTACCAACTGAAAGGGAGAAGCTGGTACCCCTAATTTGGATTTTTGCCTTGTGAACTTCTGGCCCCTTGAGTTCAACTTTGGGAATAGAGTCTCCTGATAAATGTTGAGTTTGCCTTTCGGGTCCACATGTTTACAAGTGTATTAGAATTACCTAACTTCCTACTTAACAGAATCACCTTTGTCATAATATCAGAGGGCCTGACTTACAAAATTAGCGGATAAGCACTTCTCTGCCTCCCAGTCAGCATGTGCTTGCCTCTCTGACACCCAGCCTTGTTTCAGAATAGACTGGAAAAGAGGAACCAATGGTCTGGAGCCCGTTGTGTAGAGAGCTGAGTCAGGGAGTGATGGTCAGAAACCACACAGGCCTTAATGTGTAAGACATTGGGAATAATTTGTGGCAAAGTTTTCTCAGACTTGGTCCAGCCTTATTATGAACTGCTTCTTTAACTCATTTTTTTTTTTTTTGGTGTTTTTATGATTTTTCTCAAATATCAAAGCTCACTTTATGTCTTCTAAGAATAAATACTTAGAATACTTTGGCCACCTGATGTAAAGAGCTGACTCATTGGAAAAGACCCTGATGCTGGGAAAGATTGAGGGTAGCAGGAGAAGGGGGCGACAGAGGATGAGATGGTTGGATGGCATCACTGACTCAATGGACATGAGTTTGAGCAAACTCAGGGAGATAGTGATGGACAGAAAAGCCTGGCATGCTGGAGTTCATGGGGTCACAAAGAGTTGGACATGACTTAGCGACTGAACAACAACAGCAAGAATAAAGTATTGCATGTTCACAAAGGAAAATGCAGAATCTCTGGGAAGTACAGAAAGCACCGAGGTTCAGCTCTGTCAACATGGTACCTGGTGTGTTACTTTCGATCCTGTTCTTTGTCAATCCTGCTGCTGTGTGTCTGACCGAAGAGGACTGGCTTTCCAGCTCCTTTCAGGAGGAGAAGCCTACTTCCAGGCTGCCATCTGTTACTCTGGTTATGAATGCTGGTGACCTCTCTGTAGGTGGAGAAGTTGGGTCTCCTGGGGTTCTTCCAGGAGGCAGAGTGAGAAGCAGAAACTGCCCTGCAAGCCCATTGCCATCTCTCTTGAGTCCTGTTAGCTGACGGTGACTTGCCCTGTGCTCTCTGCCAGCCCTAGAAAAGGCAGAGCAGGGATCTAACATTTGAAGCTGCCTCTAAACTCACAGTCTGGTTATAGCTGTTTCCTCTTACCTCACTGGCCTGCCTTTTGTCTAGGGTTAAAAAATAATTGAAAGCATGTGATATTCTGTTGCTCACATGGTAGAAACTCTTCAGCTGAACAATATACATTTTTCTTGGCAGCTGCTTCCTTGTGTCCCGCTTATTCCCTGGCCCTGGGCAGCAAGGGCCCCCCACTTCTTTCAGTGGAACACAAAGTCAAGTCACCTTTGCCACCAGTGACTCATTATCTAAGAGTTTCTCTGGGACAAATGGGAGAAGATAAATACATAAGTGCCCTTGTTGATCTGCTCAGTGTTTGGAAAGAAATTTGGTTGTTTTGACTAAAACACAACCCTTGAAAGGAAAAGGGAGGTAAGCTGCCATGTTTCTTGCGGCTTCCCCTGGTTTCCCTGTGTGATCTGCATGACACATGTGATGAGGCCGACTATGCCTGTTGCACAGGTGACACCGAGGCTCAGAAAAGCTAGACGATTTGCCCACAGTCACCTAGTGGGTTAATTGACAAGACTAGGATTTGAACCCAGGATGCTTGGCCTCAAAAGCCCACATTCTTGCAGCTTTAGCAGTTTTTTTGTCTGAACCCTCATGGTAACTGGAAATAGAGTTGAAAGGAGACTATTCGGAGAAAGAAACTGGACTAACAGGGCTGGGAGTTGTGAGGGAATGGGGACTTTGAGAGCCAGAGGGATGAAAGTGGGCATGAGCTTCACTTCTGGAAGGTGAGCCTGGGGAGGCAGAGTAAGGAGCAGTGTTTGGTTATCTGTCCACACCCGCTAGGACCCTGGCACAGCTGGGTGCTAGGGACTCAGTGGTGAGCACACTAAGTTCTCTGTTGTTGTGGGACTGCAGTGGGGCAGGAGATAGAAATAAACCAGTCGTGTATAATGGGACAGCAAGGATGCCTGCAGTGAAGGAAAACGAAGCTGGGTAAGAGGGATGGAGGGGGATGAGGTAGTATTTTAGAGGGGAGGGTGATCCATGAAGCCCTGTCTAGTCAGGTGCCATCTGAACATGGAGGAAATGATACTGCAAGCAGGAGGAACTGTAGACCCAAATACACTGATGTAGGGCTAGATTAAGAGATGTAAAGACCAGGGAGGAGGCCGGTGAGGCCAGAACAAAGAGAGCAAGTGAGAGGGGAGTCAGAGATGAGGTTAGAGCAGGAGGTGAGTGCTGTGCAGACCTGGAAAGGCTGGATTTACACTGAGCAAGATGGGAGGCCAGTGGAGGGTCTGGATCAGGGGTGTCTGGTGTGGCTGAGAGGATTAGAGTTGTTTATGATTCCAGTGTTAGGCTGAGAAGAGGCTGTGATGGGGCAAGGGCAGGAGAAAGCCATGGCAGTGGATTGAGAAAGCCTCAGTAGTTCATTCACTCCGTAGATGATGATCAGATACCACCATCTGTGGGCTGGAGGCTGAGCGGCTGCCTTCCCTGTGGTGGGAGGCACTTCATGGGGAGGCTTGGGGCAGGAGCTGAAGTTAGAACAAGTAGGAGTCTGCCCCTAAGGCAGGTTCTGGGAAGAGCCAAGAATTTGGAATAACTCAGTTGCTTACAATGCTTCTATCCAAAGATGTGCTGACTTTATGTGGGAAGAGATTTGTCCTTTCGATCGGGGGATGGCAGGATGGTGGTGGTGACAAAGAGAAGTGAGTGGCTTTTGTGCTGTCCTTCAAAAATCTCTAGGGCTGTTGCACCCACCAGCAAAAGGAAAGATGGCCTGACTGCCTATCCCCCTCCCTGTCTGTGGACCTCAGAAGATAAAGTCAGGAAAAGCTGGCCACCTAATTGTGTTTTCTGGGTGTCAAAGCCTCCCTCTCTGGAGGGAAGAATCTTTGTGACCTCTGACCACCCCCGGAGCACCTGGTTCCCCTTTGCAGGCTGAAGGCAGAGGCAGGGTCTGTGGCACCCAAGACCTTCTCACTCACAGGGATCAGCGGGCTCTGTGAGACAGAAAACCGGGTCATGGAGTCAGCCTAGACTGCCTCCAGAGCAAGAGTGGCGTCCCGTACCCGCTCCCCTCTGCTTGCCGCACCTCAGCCTGGACACGCAGTGACAGGGCTAGGAATGGAAGGGTATATTAATGATTTATTGTAAAATGTGTGGAGATACAAAGTGCTCTGTGAATAGTTAATCAAAAGAGCCACTGGACCAAGAAGTCCACAGCGTGCTGGAGTACATTTGTGTGTGAGACAAAGCGCTGGTCACATGTAAGTCCCAGACTCAGCCCCCGGCTGCGTGGCGCCTCTCCCTCTTCCAGGCAGGGGCTGTTCTGTGCAGGGCCCTCTTGGAGAGCAGATATTGTGTGACGTTCTCGCCACGCTCTATTTTAGTTTCATCGTCTTGATCAGAAGTGGGGCCCTCAGAGATGTGACTTCCGAAGGCTGTGAGCCAGTGAGGACGTGGCTGAGATTCAAAGTCAAGCTCCCATCATGTGTTCCTTCCCAGTGCCTGGCGCTTAGCTGAGACGAGGGTGGGGATTTCACACACACTGCCTTTTCTGCCAAGGGGCAGGAGGTACCTCAGTTTCCACACTGAAGTTTGAGGTGTTTTAGAAATGAGGCCCTCACCGAGGATGTGAGCGGTTCCTGATGTACGCATGTGAACACATGATTCTTCAAGGAAAGCATCCTTTTCTGTAAACCCGATGATAATCGAATGAGATAAAGCCCATCACCAGAGGCTCCACCAACTTCTAGGCTGTACTTCTGTCTTTAATGTGTTTGGGAATCACCTGGGCACGTGGTGACAAAGTGGATTTGAACTCTAGATAGATCAGAATCTGCCTCTCAAACAGTCTCTCAGATGACACCAGTCCCTCTTCCACAGACAGGTAGCATGGCTCTGGTGGTCCCATCACCAGGCTTCCGAGAGGCGACGCCAGACAAGTTATGTTCTGGGATAAGGCTTTGTAGAGGTGAAGAACTAACCTGTTTCTTTGTCTCTGTGTCTTCAACCTTCCCGCCTCTTTCCTTTCCACTTCCGCCTGTTCCCTCCTCCAGCTGTTCAGCATGAGGAGCTGGAGTGACATGCGGCAGGAGGTGATGTTTCTGACCAACGTGAACAGCTCCAGCTCCTCCACCCAGATCTACCAGGCTGTGTCCCGCATCATCTGCGGCCATCCCGAGGGCGGGGGCCTGAAGATCAAGTCCCTGAACTGGTATGAGGACAACAACTACAAGGCCCTCTTCGGGGGCAACGGCACGGAGGACGACACTGGTACCTTCTATGACAACTCTACATGTGAGTGTCTACGCAGCCAGGCCCTGGCACCACCTCCGTCCCAGACTCAGCCCTGTGGGGCCCCCTCTCTCGTGCTTACCCTCATCCTACATAGCAGCAGTGGGTACTTGTTTACATGTCTATTTGCCACCCAGATAGAGCTCCTAGAAGAGGGAATCTTCTCCTAATCAGTGAACTGTCCCAGCTTGTGTGAAAGGGGCCTGGCACATCCCAGGCATACAGTGTTTTTATCAAGTGAATGGATGATTGAATGTCATTGTCTCCAATTTTCTGGAGTATGTCTGAAAGTGGTTCCCAGAGTGATCAAGGTTCTTCTCATTCTCCCCATCTCCCTTCCTTTTCTCCCCTGCTCTCCTTGAGATATGCTTTATGATAAAAACTTAACAATAACAACAATAATGAAAGATAGAATTTAGGCAACATTTCCTATGTCCTTTGCATTTTTTTTTTAAAGTTAATTCATTTAACCCTTATGGTAAACCTGCAAGGAAGGTTTATTTTTATTTTTTCTTTTTTGGTTGTGTGGGACCACAGCTGGTGGGATCTTAGTTCCCCAGCCAGGGATGGAACCTTGACCTCTGGCAGGGAATTCCTTGCAAGGAAGGTTTTATAGCCCCACATTTTGTAGGCTTGGAGAGGTTCAGTGACTTGGTCAAAGTCACACTGTTGCTAATCAGCAAGAACCCGGATTCAACCAGGTCTGCCTGGCTGCATGCTTTTTGTCCATAAACACATGACCTCCAGAATACCTGTTCATGGTGGCGTGTGTGCCATCAGACTCAGGCATTTGATCTGCTGTTTGTTTTTGCTTCTTAGCTACAAGGTGTCATTAGAGAACCTTGTTACACCATATCTGCTCCCCACGCTTGGGCAGTTTTGTGGTGATGTGTGTCCTGGGCCTGTGGCAGCGAGGAGCCGCTGTTACAGCTGTAGACAATGGCATTGTTTTCCTTGCAAACATAATGCAAGTGAGCCTTTCTCCGCTTCTAACCGCAGGTGTGTCTTTCAGACACTGAGTGAGGTGGCTTTTAGTGCATTACTGTAACATAAGAACCTTTTATTCTTCTCTGGAGTGAAGCACTCCAGCCATGGCAGGTTGCTTTGTGAGCCTGAAGGGAAGGGCGCTGTAGGCAGTTTTCTGAAATGCCATCCCCTCTGCTCCCTCTCTTTGTGAGTCAACCTGAGGGAGCCTACATTTTCACAACAGCTACAACTGTGAGCAAGTCCTCTTTTTCGTTTTTGTTTTTAAATATTATCTTTGCAGCATGTAGAGGATACTTGGAATCTAAAAGAACCCAGAGTGAAATTTTTTAAAAATTTGGGAATCTTTCTGGGTAATCAGACCATATTATCTATTATGACTTCATATTTTTCACTTTGGAATATTCATTACATTTATTTCAGGTACTTGTTATGAGACTTAGAAATTGAAGGGAGAGTTTTTATTTCTTCTTGAAAACTAAAGTCTGAAATTCAGCCCTCTGTTTCCAGTGGAAACAAAGTGTTGAAGGCTGGCGTTAAGTCATCTAGAGCGACAACTCTAGGCTTGTGCATAGTAAAAAGTATTTTTCTATATTGTCTCAGTTGTGACATCATCTGTGTTATAATAAGCTTTGGTTATTTATCCAGCATTGTTCTAGGGGCTCCACCGATATCATCTCAGTTAATCCTCTCCACGTCTCTGCTAAGTAGATGTCATTAACTTTAATTTTACAGAGGAGTCAACTGAGGCACAAATCTGAAGTTGTTACATAACCATTAAGTGGCACAGCTGAGATTTAAACCTATGACTAACCAGCTGGTTCTAAAGCTTTTGTTAGTTTCTACAAATATATGACCATGCATACAAATATTTGCCTTTCATCCTTTTCACAGCTCCTTATTGCAATGATTTGATGAAGAATCTGGAGTCCAGTCCTCTTTCCCGCATCATATGGAAAGCTCTCAAGCCCCTGCTTGTTGGAAAGATCCTGTATACACCTGATACTCCAGTCACAAGGCAGCTTATGACTGAGGTAAGCCACCTGGGCCCGAGAGGCCCTCAACAGACTCTTCCTAGAATTAAGAACAAAAATATAAAGGTGGCTTCAGATGGAGTATATTGAGTATACTTTTCTGGGATTTCCAAAGAATGAGGACCTCCAGTCTGACCTAGGCCCCAGCTGACTACTGAGGGCCAGCTCTCCAGTCTTGGGTGTTTGAATCCCTGCTGCAGGCAGGCACTTCTTGGGGATGGGAAGGACAGGAAAAGGGCTTCTGTGATGGAGTGTCTTTTCAGGGAGTAGCTGAGTTTCTCATGTCACTGCCCCTCTTTTATTTTTTGCTGCTCCTGGCTTCCTGGTTGACTCCAGGTGAATAAGACCTTCCAGGAACTGGCTGTGTTTCATGATCTAGAAGGCATGTGGCAAGAACTCAGCCCCAAGATCTGGACCTTTATGGAGAGCAGCTCAGAAATGGACCTTGTCCGGGTGAGTGTCCCTCTGATTACTGTGTGCCTGCTTTATGCTCTTTACTTCCCAAGAAATGACTGAGAGGAGAGTTATTTACATTGAACCCAGTACAGAGGGACAGAGCACAGCTCAAGCCCCAGGGCTGTCACTTGGCAGAGGTATAGGTGATGGTGCACAGATTACACCATCTCATGCACATTAGCATCAAAGCGTCTGGTAGTCAAAATCAGAGTTCCAAGCAAGAAACTTAGGACTGGTATTTGGAGGAGGAGTTTGGTGATTAAAGACCTTAACTATTTTCTGGCTGTAGAGCCACAGCACTTTACTCAGCCCTACTGTGTCCTGGTAGGTCTTAGACAGAGGTGTGCGAGCAAAAGCCTGTTCTGCAGGCTTATCACAGATACTTGCTCCCCAAGGCGCTGTGTGAGTGAGGAGCCGCTGTTACTACATGGAGGGGAATTTCACTTAGTGCTTCAGAACCACTTGAAAAGGGATAAGTGCTCTGAAGACAATTGCATTCAGAAGCGGAGGAGTCTGAGCAAGAACAAAATGTCTCCTTTGCTTGAGCCTGAGTGCCATTTAATCACATCATCCCGCCTTGGGCTGAGTCAGAGAATCATTAGACTATTTCCTGTCTCCATGGTGAGAGAGGCCTCTTCCTTTTGTTCCTGCTGCTATTAAGCACGAATGGATTTTGCCAGGTTTCTTGTCTTGACACGTCATTGATCAGAAGGGCAGCTGGGTGTTACAGGTGGTATATCTACCCAGAGAGGTACTTTCACAGGCTGAGGACCCTTCCGAGATTCCCTAGGAGGGACCATACCCTGGGGGCCTTCCAGTGATGGGAAAGCTGAGTCATCTTTGTTGCACTGGTCCTGCAATTTAATTCTTAAATTGGGAGCCTTTAAAAACCAAGGGACTTTAGTCAGGGAAGCATGAACAATAATTTGTATGGATCGAGTGAATAATTCCTGTCTAATAATAACAACAACAACTTATACCCATCAAGGACGGTCTCTGTTCAGCTCCAGTCTCTCCTCCAAAAGGGATTCATGTGGTTCAGCCACAAACAGTGTCATAGATCTTGGTGTGGTCTCAGGCATCTTTTGGTCCTCTCCTTGGAATCTACATTCCTACTTGTTGGACTTCTCTCCTTCCGAGTCTCAGAGGGTGATGAGGGGCCATGTTGAAGGAACTCCATGACTTTTAGTTTGTAGGCAGATAGATGCTTCCCCTGCTTTTAAATAGGGAGTTTGACTTGGATGCTCCAGCAGGTCACAGGCTGTCATTTCTTGTGGGATGAGGCCCTTGTCAACATGGCCATGGCATTCATTGGGGATCCTGCTGGAGAACCCAGGATGTGAAATAGGAAATGTAGGAGCTGTGGCTGGGGAGAAAGGCGCAGTGTGTGGTTGCGAGGGCCTTGGGTGTCAAGCCAAGGACTTTACCTTAAGCTCTGACACACCATTACCAAATCCGTGGAAGGGTTTTTGGCAATGTATACATTACTCTGGTTGGACAGGTGGGTTGAAGAGAGGAAAGATGGAAGGCAGAGACCAGGGCAGAGGCTACCCTGGTGGGGTGAAGCCTGGTGACTGATTGGTTGTGGAGGGGTGAAAGAGAGGGAAGTTTTGGGGTAATTCTTAATTTCTAGCTGATGGGTGGTAGGGATATCCAACAAGTCAGTGGATACTAGGGCTTGGAGTGTAACTAGTTGGTTAGGCTGGAGACACCAGTTAGGGACTCATCAGCCTGTGGGTGGAAGTCGAAGGAGCTTCCTCCAACTGCTTTCTTTTCTTTACTAAGGAGTGTTTATTTCACTCCACAAGCTTGGGCTTCTCAGTCCTCTGCACCCCCTGAAGCCTCACATTGGGTACATGAGGCAGTGCCTGAGACTTCTGGTTCTGTTGTAGCTCTTTCTTTTTTTCAACTTTATTGAGGTACAATTGACAAATTAAAAGTGTATGTATCTAACGTATACAACTTGGTGTTTTGATATATGTTTGCACTGTGAAATGATCACCACATTGGAGCTAAGTAACATGTCCCTTCCTTCACCTAGTTACCGCTTAACAAGTGTCAAGTATACAGGATGGTATCATTAACTATGGTCACCATGATATACATTAGATCCTCAGATCTAATAATGGGAACGTCATACCCTTTGACCTCTGTGTTTCCCCCGCCCCTCGGCAACCACCCCTCTACTCTGTGATAGCTCTTATCTTCTGCTGTGTCTGGCTCTGTCTGCACCTGTTCTATCCAGAAGTACCCACAGATCTGGAGGCCCTTCTTTGTTGGGTCATGGAACCCACTGATACTTAATTGTTCTTTCTGAGCTGCTATTTGTTTCTTTCACCTTCAGCCTCTACTTCCTCCATGGACACTGCTCCTGACGGTGATCTTCATACCCTAGAATCATGTAGTCAGTGATCCCACTGGGCACATCTCTCAGGCCTTGCTGCTCTCCTTGGCTGTATTGCTCAGAAGCCACACTGGGTAGGGTAGACCTCACCTCGAATACCACATGTCTTCACTCAGGTTTTATTTGTTCAGTTCAAGTCTCAAATAAAATCATTTCAGAATTGCTAACCCATCCCCCTGTGCACCTTTGTGAGATACAATTTTGAATCTATTATGTTAATAAAAATATATATCCTAACTGATGACAATATCATTTTTTATTCCCTATAGGAAAGCAATTTGGAATGAAAGTTGTAAGAACCATAAAAAGTGTGCTATCCCATGCACTTCCATTCCGCACACCCTCAGGGATGTATCCCATACAGAAATAATTTTAAAGAAAGAAGTCACCCTACGAAACAGAATGTTATTGCTATAATAATTGTTTTTTGTGAAAAATTAGAAGTAGACTAAATGTTTCATAGCATGGGAATAGTTAATGAAATTATAGTTTATATACCCTATAAATACTATTATGCTCCCATTAAAATAATAAATATGAAGCCACATGGGGAAAAGCTTATAATATTAGTAGAAATGAGACTGATTTTAAGAATAGCAGAGTTTGGCCTTTAGAGATTCCATTTCAGTAGAGTCAAAGTTTCATCTGCCTTCTTGAAGGTATGACAGGAGTTGTGGCTGATTCTCTTTTCCATGAGATGAGGTTGAAACAGACCCATTTTTCTGGCAGCATATCTTTGCAGGCCTCTGCCCCGGTCCTCTGCACCTGCTGGTTGAGCACCTGATTGATTTCCCTGCCCTTCCATGTTGACCCTTGTGGAGAGCCAGCCAGCTAAGGAAAAAGAAATGGAAGATAGGCCTCCCTTTCATCCTGACCCTTGCATCCTGTAATTGGGAAGGATCAGGTTTCACTTGGTTTAACAGCAGCATTCTTTCCCTAAGCTAAACAGGTTTGTCTTAATTCAGTCTAGAAATTAGAGTCTTTATGAGGAGTTATCAGCCTGGGTCTCAAAAGAAGAAGATGATATAATGCAAGGGGAAGGTGCAATAGAATTTGAGAGCCCATGTCTCATATCCTGACTTTGTTACTTATTAGCTATGTGACCTTATGGTTAGGGACTTAACTTCTATGAACCTGTTTTCTCATCTGTGAAACAGAAACTATTAGACATACCTTCCTTAAGATGTTGTATGAGGTGAAGTGTTTAATCCAACAGTAATTATATAGAGTATAAGTGTGATTATTGTTGTTACTGTAGTTTATAGCATTTATTGTTAAGCTGTACTGGAAACTGGATTCAGACTGGACTGACATTGACTGGTCAACTCCGTGCCTATTAGTGTATGATTCATCCTTGATAAAAAGTTATTTTTTTCAGCCTCAGTGGTCTCACCTGTAAAATGGAAACACTGTTACCTACCTCACAGTTTTTATAAAGATTAAAAAATGACAATGTATGTGAAAGGGTTTTGTAAATCATATAGGGCTCATCAAGACTTAGTTGTACTTTGTCCTTGGAATGGCAGACACTATTGGACAGCAGAGGCAATGATGACTTTTGGGAACAGCGACTTGAAGGCTTAGACTGGACGGCCAAAGATATCGTGGCATTTCTGGCCAAGCACCCAGAGGATGTGCAGTCCACCAACGGCTCCGTGTACACCTGGAGAGAAGCCTTCAATGAGACCAACCGGGCAATCCAGACCATCTCTCGTTTCATGGAGGTGAGGAACTGTTCCATGGACCATTTAGAAAAGGCTTTGGCTTCTTTCTCTGATATGATGCAATACGATTGAGACTGGAGTAAAGTTTAGAAATTTTGTGTAGTCTTATTTACAGTAGCATCCCTCCAACCTAATACATGTTGTGTATGAAAAGTCACTTAAAAACACAGGTGGTGTATGAAAAAGCACTCAAAAAAATGTTAGTTGAATGAATGAGACAGACAGAAACAGACCTAACTTCTAGCTTTATTCTGTCTGACTCAAGAATATCTCTATCCACTGTCTTCTAGTTTTTCCTATGTTTTGATATCCAACTACCTAAAGGCGATAAAGCATTCCCTTAAAAAAGCGTTACTTATGAAACTTACATAAAATCTAGTAGGACTGATTACATTTAAAAAATTTGAGTCCTAAAAGTGATGTGACTTAATAGGGACAAATGAAAGTTTTTTTTGGTCTGTTTGATTAGTTGTTATGACTCAAAATTACGAAGAAAGCAGAAGAAAATGAGGCCTGATCATTGTTTAAATCCCTTTCCCTCCACAAAAATCAGGATGAGTAACTTATCTCTAAAATACATTCAACATTTCTCTTAAATCGCTAAGGTGAAACCCCAAATAATCCATTTTCAATTGAATATTGGAGAATGATGTGAGAGGATGAAGATTAAAAAAGACATGCACTTGGCGCTTCTCTCTCAGCATAGACACTGCCTTGGCCACTGCTTGTTTTCCTGGGCGTCAGCATTCTCATGATGGCTGTTCTTCCTTCAGTGTGTCAACCTGAACAAGCTAGAACCAGTAGCGACAGAGGTTCTACTCATCAACAAGTCCATGGAGCTCTTGGATGAGCGCAAGTTCTGGGCTGGGGTTGTGTTCACTGGAATTGCTCCCGGCAGCGTCGAGTTACCGCATCATGTCAAGTACAAGATCCGGATGGACATTGATAATGTGGAGAGGACGAATAAGATCAAGGACGGGTAAGTGGAATTGCATTGTACCAGCCAGTCTTAGAGAAGTCAAGAGCAGCTAATGTGACTGGAGATACTTTAATAATTTTGTAAAAATTTCAAACAAAGGTAAATCAGTGGCATGATTTTGGTGTAACTGGCACATTCACGGTGGAGACAGCTGTTTCAAAGGTCATAAAATATCCTTGTCTTTTCGTTTTGCATTTCCATTCAAGGGAATTAGTCCTAAGGAATTAAATCAACTGGAACAAAGAAAGAAGGAAAAAGACATTATGTTCCCTGTGCTAATGCTATCCATTTCTATAAAAGGGAGCAAATAACCAAGAGAAAAAATGATAAAGTGAATTTTGACATATCCACTTGTAGTAATGTTAGGAAGCAATGGAGGAGGGAAAAAAACCAAACCAACAAGTGGTTTGCTCATTCCGATTATTATCTATTTTAAAAATGTATACATCATTGAGGGCTCCCCAGGTGGCGCTAGTGGTAAATAACCCACCTGCCAGTAGAGGAGATGTAAGAGACACAGGTTCAATCTCTGGGTTGGGAAGATCCCCTAGAGGAGGGCACGGCAACCCACTCCAGTATTTTTGCCTAGAGAATCCCATGGACAGAGGAGCCTGGTGGGCTACAGTCCATAGCATCCCTAAGAGTCGGACAAGACTGAAGCAATTTAGTGTGCACACACGTGTCACTGAGACCACAAAGTACGATGCAGAAATAAAAACAGTGGCTCTGTAGGCTTGTGGGTGATTGAATTTTTTGTTGTGTGGTTCTAAGGAATGTTCAATCATCTGTGGCTTGATTTAAGGTACTGGGACCCTGGTCCTCGGGCTGACCCCTTTGAAGACATGCGGTATGTTTGGGGAGGCTTCGCTTACTTGCAGGATGTGGTGGAGCAGGCAATCATCAGGGTGCTGACGGGCACAGAGAAGAAAACTGGCGTGTACATGCAGCAGATGCCTTACCCCTGTTATGTTGATGACATGTAAGTTACCAGTAAGCTGCCACCTTTACTTAACTGGTTAGCACTGTCCCCAGGTGGGGTGTGTACACACACACACACGTGCACACATACACACATGCCAAGAGAGGAAACAGAATGCTTTGGTTAAATTTATTTTATATGTGTGTTGACACTGGTCAAAGAATTGATGGAAACAAGACTATGGCTACTGCAAAGCAATTGTTTTTGAAGTTGTGTGGAGATTTCAGGAAATAAGATGCCAGATGTAGGTAGTTGACAGTTTGAGGCACAGACACACATGAACACACACCACACGCCGGTAATCCTCACTCCTTTCTGGTCTACGGTTACTAGAACTTTTATTTTTCATACCCTATCCTTTTGGTCAAAATTGGCCCAATCTCCAAGTTTAAAATGCGTCATGACGAGCACATGCCAAATACATCCACACATCCACATGTCCCCCAAATACAGAGGCACGGTGTTACGGACCTTGGAAAGCTAACCTCACATCAGTTTTTCTTTTTCTTCTCAGTAAGTGGTAAGCCACATTTTCAAACAATGCAAATAAAACCGAACAAGTCCATTTTATCTTAGACTTTCTAGGTAACCTTTTAGTGCTTAGTCACTGTGCTTCCAACTGGGGACTGTGGTTCTATGGCTCATGATTTCTTGTGAGAGAGCAAGAATGGGGCAGAGGTGTAGTTATTGCAGGCACCTGAAGTATGTCATGTCTCTTCCAAATTCTGGAAACTCTTTCATTCTCTGTTGTGTGAGGGTGAGAGTGAGTGAGTGAGAGTGTGTGTGTGTGTGTGTGTGTGTGTGTGTAGTGATTAGACTGCAGAAGTAGCAGGGTTACTCTCCTTGTATCTCTCCCAGCTTCTTATTGAGCCACCCTTTTACTTGCAGGGTTCATTCTAGTTTTTCCAGGTCACCTGGATTTATCTTGTTTTTCACCTTCAGAAAGATTAGCCAGTATTTTCCAAAGGAAAATTTTTCCAAAGACACCCCTAAGCAAAGCTTTACTCTAGAAAGGACATATTAAGATGGGGACACGCCTGCTGTCACATACCCTGTAAGTGCGTAAGTTGTAAAGCTGAGACTTGAACCTTGAGTCTTAGAGTCTAGATTCTGTGTCCCTTTGACTTCGCTGTGTTTCGTTTTCTAGTTTGGAATCTGAAATCTGAAATGTTACTGACAGGAGCTGCCTGAAGTGTGTTTCTGCACCATCTGTCATAACAGTTGTGCAAGGCAAGCTGATAGTGAGATGACCTTGAAGACACTGAACTTTCATGAGACAATGAGTTGGGTTTTTGGTTTTGTTGGCTTTGTTTTAGTACTTTAAAATCACATTTAGCTTAATGACCTCTGATAGTTATCTAGCTACTAAAGCAAGCCCTCAAAGAACTTTGGCATCACCTTGTTAATAGTTTTTAATCACTGCATTGCCACGCTCATGAAGCATTCCTGTCAGGGTGCACAGGTCTGCCCATCTCGGGCTTGGTCCTGGTGATTTCTCTTGCATGCAGGACCAGAGTTGTTGGCTCAGGGGCCTGGCTCACTCTTACCTTTAACCCTCCCCTACCCTTCCAGCTTCCTGCGGGTCATGAGCCGGTCCATGCCTCTCTTCATGACGCTGGCCTGGATCTACTCAGTGGCTGTGATCATCAAGGGCATTGTGTATGAGAAGGAGGCGCGGCTGAAGGAGACCATGCGCATCATGGGCCTGGACAACGGTATCCTCTGGTTCAGCTGGTTCATCAGCAGCCTCATCCCTCTGCTTGTGAGCGCCGGCCTACTGGTGGTCATCCTGAAAGTAAGGCTGCTTCACTGGCTCCTCCCTGTGCCCCTCCGGGCTACGGGGCAGAAGAAAAGCACAGATTGTTTGGGAGGGATAGAGTCAGAGGTGCAGTTCCTGCAATTCCTTCATTTTATAATTGATGAAACTTGGAGAGACCCTGAGAAGGGCAGCAACTTGCCCAGTGTCAACCCAGTTGGTTAGTAGCTAAGCTGGACTGAACCTAGGAGTCTCATGTCCTAGGTGAGCATGTGCTTAACCACACCATGCCATCTGTTTGGCAATGGCTTGTGACAGTATCTGAGAGTTACTCATTTTCCTAGGTGTATGTATTGGTTGATGATTCTGCCAGAATTTCTAAAAACCATAATCAGAAGGATAGATACTGTTGTAGGTTAAGATTTTCTGGAAGCAGAGGCTGAGATAGAGTTTGGTGTATGTTTATTTCTTAGGGATCTATACCTATACAAGGAACAGAGAGGATGCAGGATTGAGCACAGACAGGAGTTGAACTGTGGCGCATGGCTAAGCCCCTGGGCACTCTGGCCATGGAGTTGAAATGTCCAGCCCTTTAGGTTACCCCAAGGCCTCCCTCTCTGACAGTCCATTGTCCCAGGCCCCTCAATTAGTAACTGGAAAGATGTGCCCCGGGGCTGGGCAGCTTTCTGCAGCTGGGACAAACCCAGATCAGTTGCCACCTGAGGCTGTCCACTGACAGCCAGTCTGCAAGCCTTTCCATGAAGGGGACTCTGTACAGTGCAGTTCTGTGTCCACCCCTTACTTTAATATACTCACGTGCCAATTTTTTCTCAATTGTTTCATTAAAGAATACATCTTTTAAAAATAAATGTTTTTAAAAGCAGAGGGGTACCAAGGAAAAGGAACTAACAATTAACTGAAAAACTAGCTACTAATCATTACAAGTGAGCACGTACTGATTGCCAAACACTATTCGAAACACATGTGTATGCTGTCTTATGACGTCCTCACTAAGTAACCCATTTAACATACAAGGAAACGAGGCCAAGGAAGGTTAAGGACTTCACTGAGGTCACCCAGCAGCATGGCAGAGCTCTTCTTGGTGAAATCAAGCTCCCCTCATGCTTTGATATCTGACTGCCAGGCCTGAGCTCTTGTGGCCGGGATGGGGGTCTTGTGGCTGGTGGGTGTGAGCTGCTCTGCCAATTGTGTATTGGTAGGTCCTTGTGAAACAGAACCAACTGCTTGGGAGAAACTTGACAGGTCCACAGAGTTTGGATGGTTATGCGGCTCCAGAATCCATGGCATGTTCTCACAGGGGATGTTAAGATGGCCTGGCCATTTTCCTTGGCTTTCAGAGAGAGAGGCCACGTAGGATGCTATCTCCTGCAATTCTTTCTTGGTGCTCATAGTCCTTATAAAAGGTGATATTATTCTTGGAGAAACAATGAACAGAATTCTGTTGAGATGAACCTTGGTGAATATCAAGCCTGGACTTTGTTCTGTTTCTGATTCTGCTGTTCTTTGGCTGTGTGGTCTTGGGCTGGTCATTTCCCTTCTGTAGACTTCATTTCACTCACCAGAAAAATGAACAGCACTGTTTCTCTATATTGTCTTTTAAGACGACTAGGAATAAGCCCTGGCTGCTTCCCATGGATCATTGCTTATTGAGAGTCTTCCTTGATCTCTTTCTTCCCAGTTAGGAAACCTGCTGCCCTACAGCGACCCCAGCGTGGTGTTTGTCTTTCTGTCTGTGTTTGCCATGGTGACCATCCTGCAGTGCTTCCTGATCAGCACGCTCTTCTCCAGAGCCAACCTGGCGGCCGCCTGTGGGGGCATCATTTACTTCATGCTATACCTGCCCTACGTCCTGTGCGTGGCGTGGCAAGACTACGTGGGCTTTACCCTCAAGATCTTCATGGTGAGTCGCTCTGGCCCTTCGGCAGTACCTGCAGTCACAGCCACCCCTGGTATTTCACCTTTGCTTTGTAGTCCAAGCTGAGAAAGGAAGATAAGAGATTCTCTTTCCACGGGGACTTAAGCCTCAATTCTAGATTGTAAGCTTCTTGAAGGCAGGGACTGTGTCTTACTCAGTAGTTTATCTTTAGTCCTCTGAGTGAACACTGATTGAATTGAATCGAATGATAATTTTGAGGGAGCCAGACTGCACCATGGGCCAGCTGGGGGTAAATGGCCCTGGGGAATGACTTTAGAGCATTCCCTTTTATCTGCCTTTTATCTCCCAGCTCTGGTTGGCCATATTACTGCTACTGTGTTAAGCTCACCACAAAGTCCCAGTCACAGATAGAGCTGAAAGTTCTTGAGGTCAGAGCTGGCTCGTTCTGGACCTTTATCTTCCTTGTGTCCAGTATGGAGTTTAACTTGAGTAACGTTTTCTAAACTTCAAGACTGAGGAACAGGTGCCCTATCTCCCCACAAATCCCTGACTTTACTCCCTTCCTTTGTACAGAGGAGGAGAGGCCTTTGAAAGTATGCAAGTCCCAGTAAGAACGAGTTGTTTTCTGAGTTTTCTATAAGATGCTCCAAGTGTTTCTGTCCGGACCCATTAGGCATCAGCAGCCCCAGACAGGTTCCTGTGACACTGGGCCCATTGCTGACCGAGCTGGGAGCTTGAGAGGACCCTGGAAAATGCCTCTGTGTGTGTGTGTGTGTGTGTGTGTGTGTGTGTGTGTGTGTGTGTATAAGGTACAGTTGCTGAGCCTCTGAGGCATCTTTAGAAGCATAAAATTCTAAAAGTTTTATATGCCATCATATATGCATTTCTGAAATGTGTGTGCATAATGAGTGCTTATAAATAGAATCACTTTATATGCTGTCAAGGAGCCCACTCCCCTGAAGGGACTCTGTAGATGAATATTTCCATATCTTGTAATTGATCCATTTTGCAAATTCACATTTCTCCAGGTGGCATTTACATTAGCAGTGATAGGAAAATGAGAGACAAGGAGATGGATGAATGAATTTTGCCTCTTTTGCACAGAGCCTGATGTCTCCTGTGGCTTTTGGGTTTGGCTGTGAGTACTTTGCCCTTTTCGAGGAGCAGGGCATTGGGGTACAGTGGGACAACCTCTTTGAGAGCCCCACAAAGGAAGATGGCTTCAACCTTACCACCTCTGTGTCCATGATGCTGTTTGACACCTTTCTCTATGGAGTGATGACGTGGTACATCGAGGCTGTGTTTCCAGGTACACTGGACTTCCACACTGCTTTTGTCTTCATCCAGGAAAAAGAAATTTCTAACCGAGTCATTTTCCTCTCTTTGTGCTGGAATTTCTGCAGGGCTCAGGTCTCCTTGGAAAGTGGTTAGGGTTTTAGACCTATGGCAAACAAATTATCTCTAAGAAGAAGCTACTGATGCTAAAAGTACAGCTTTTACTATCGACCTAACTCTTATTTCTTGAGCACTGTATGCCAGGCACCTGCACATGTCTTGTAAATGATGCTTTGGTTCGATTTAATACTCATAAGACTGCTGTGAGGGAGCTACTGTTCTAGCCAGTTTTTGCAAATGAGAGAAGTATGATGCAAAGAAGTTAAATAACTTACCTGTGGCCTCAAAACTGGTAAGAGTAGGTGCTGGGAGGTGAACCCAAGTGAGTTACACTGAGTCAGCTTGCCCAGGAGAGTTCTTCGAAGCTGAACCAGGCCTAGAATTCTGTATCCCCCAAGTTACCACCAGCAGAAGTTCTGCTTCCTGAGTACAGCTTGTGAATAACAAGATACATATTGGCGCTAAGCCCTTGCCTGTGCTTTAATCGAAAGTCATAAAAGTTCATTTTTATACTTCCCTAATAAATCTTCTTGACTGAGACCTCCCTTGGATATATTTTCATAGAAGATCAAATTCTGAGAGAGTGAGCTTTAACCCTTTCTGGTTCACTTTCTGAGTTTTCTCCAAAGGAGTGGCCATGAAATATTGATTACCCATCCCTACTTGAACTACCTGAATGTCCCACACTGAATGTGCAATTTTGTATTGTACAGATCTGGATTCAGATTCTGAGTTCTTCACTTCACTGCCTGAATGATCTTGACTGGGCCACTAATCCCTCAGTTTCCTCATCTCTAAAGTGGGAATAATGACCTGCCTCATGGGGTTGCTGGAAAGATTCAGAGAAGTGCAGGGTGTTTGTCATACATCGTAAAGCTCAGCAAATGTTAGCCCCTCCTCCCTCACCTCCATTCCATTCTGTCCTGTCTCCCAACAGCTGTGTCGGGGGAGACATCAAGGAAGCTGTGTCTGGGATACCTGGCTGGGAAACCTGGGGGTTGCTGGGACATTATAGAGTTTGGCTTACATCTGTGCTTGGCTTTCAGGCCAGTATGGAATCCCCAGGCCCTGGTATTTCCCTTGCACTAAGTCCTACTGGTTTGGCGAGGAAAGTGATGAGAAGAGCCACCCTGGTTCCAGCCAGAAGGGAGCATCAGAAAGTGAGTTTTGCTGGCCTGCATCCCCCTGAGTGCCGTGCTGCTGCCCCTCCTGGCCCTCTTTGAGGGGGCAAGGAGTGACTCCCTCCCTGAAGAGTCTAAAACCACCTTAGGGGCAGAGACATCACATAAGATACCCCTTTCTAAACTCTTGACTGCATTTGTGTCCAGTGCTGTTGATTTCTGGGGGAGTTGCTTTCTGAGTTCCTAAGGGACATTTCCTTTGCTTTCTTGCCTTCATTAAATGAAAAGTGACTTTTGATCTCTCCCTTCACCTCCACCTGTCCCTCACACACATACACACATACTTTGTGCTCAGTATGGCTTCCTAAATCATTCAGAAGTCGCTCCTCTGCTGATCTCTCCTGTGTCCTGCCCCGACTCACCAGTGGTGGCATGTGATGTCCTTGTTATGGCTCACGAGATCCCTTACCACCGCCCCTGCCTGCTGATCCAGCTGCTCCTCCTGCCATTCCTACTCTTCTTCCCCAGCCTCTCTGCACCTTTCTTACTGTATTCCGATCACCAGCACTAGTGCCCAGTTAGGCCCTAATTAAAGATTTGTTGCCTGCTTGCCTGAGAAACCAGAAATAGCCATGGAGAAAGGACAGTTGTAAAATTACAAGACCCTGCGTCTTGACCTTGCACTTGTTAGTGCCTTCTGTGGGCTCATTTGTGTCCTGTCTTCTCACAGTCTGCATGGAGGAGGAACCCACCCATCTGAAACTGGGTGTGTCCATTCAGAACCTGATGAAGGTTTACCGAGATGGCATGAAGGTGGCTGTTGATGGCCTGGCCTTGAATTTCTACGAGGGGCAGATCACCTCCTTCCTGGGCCACAATGGAGCTGGCAAGACCACCACCATGTAAGAAGAGGGTGTGGCTCTCTGAGAATCAGCCGCAGGCAGGTTCTTTCCTGTAGTCAGAAACATAAAGGACAATATACAAGTAAGTAAGCAAAAAAAAAAAAAAAAAAAAATAAAAAAAAAAAATAAAAAAAAAAAAAAGAAAACAACCAGAAGAAGAGGGACATAGAATGGAATCTAACATGTATATGTCATGTAGAATGAATCCAGTCCATGTCTGAGTAGGGCAGTTGCTTGGCAGGTGATGGGATGACCAGAGAGATGGGGGGGGGGGGGGGGGGGGGGCATGGGAGCAGTAAGAATTAAGATAAAATTAAAAAAAAAAAAATAAAAAAAAAAAAAAAAAAAAAAACATACTAAGGACATTGCGTTGCTTACCCAGGCGAGGGCAGAGTGCATGAGGAGTCGATGAGTATAAAAGTACCACCTAATGTGAGAATGCTTTCCAAATGCTGAATTTTCCTATCTTTGGGTTAAAATAGGCTGGGGACCTTTTGATGACCTTTCCCATTTGGTTCTCAAAATTCTGCAGTGTTTTAGCACCTAATGTTGTGACAGATCTGAGAAAGGGTTTCTTTGGGGCTGGTTTGGTCAGGATTGGGAAGCAAGAATGTGAAAAGGAAGATAGGCTGTGTTGGAGGGAGGAGGCAATTTCTGCAAACTCTGTCTCTAAGCAGATGTGAGGAACAGCTGGGCAGCTGGCTGTAAGACTGCCTTCTCTGGGACCTATAAGAACTTTAATAATGAGAAGTTTCAGAAGGGAACATGGGCCATAAACACACCAGAGTTACCCTCGGTGGCTTTCAGTGTAGCCCATCAACCATTTCAGAGGGTATGTTGGTGGTGGGGGAGGTAACCTCTTTTTCCCGTTACGTATTTTTTAAATGCACAATTAATGTATTGCGAAAATTGCAGAAAATCTTTAAAAATCTTTAAAATCTAAAAAATCCTAACACACAAATTATTTTCATCTTTAAATAATTGGTTCTACTTTGTCCATTTGACTTGAACATGATTTTAGGCGTACAAAATGTGTGTTTTAAAGTGTACTTCCCATTGAAAATTGGAATCTTTATTTAAAAAAATGTGTGTGCTAAAATTGCCATTTCCAACACATAGGCCCACCCCTATCTGTTCACTGAGGCAAAGAGTCCTTTGCTTTGTGGGTGTCCCTTGGGGTCTCTTAGGAAGGAAAGAGGGTGGAGGGTTGCTGCCTCTGCTTTCCGCCCAGGCTCTGCAGCCTAGAATGGAGCGTCTCCAGGGCAGGAGGGCTAACGCTGACTCCTGTACTTTCACATTTTTTCCTCAGGTCCATCCTGACTGGGTTGTTCCCTCCTACCTCGGGCACTGCCTACATCCTAGGGAAAGACATACGCTCTGAGATGAGCACCATCCGGCAGAACCTGGGGGTCTGTCCCCAGCATAATGTGCTGTTTGACATGTGAGTACCAGCGACCCCTCTACAGAGGTGTGTCAGGAGTGATGGGCAGAGTTGGACTTAAGCATTTTTACCACCTTTAGGGGTGGCAGGCCTCACCTTCCTGGACATGTTTACCTGGTTGTCCTTCAGTTTTGGAAAAGTGAGTTGTGGGGTAGGAGGTGTTACATTGGTCCAGCCGGTGCATGGGGGCTGGGGAAATGGTGCTGTCTATTGCTGTCCTTCTAGAGTAAGGAGCCCTCTCTCCCCACATACCCTCCCTGAGGCTGCCATAGCTTTCACCTGGCGGTACCCCAGGGCCCTCAGTATGTGGGCTCTGTGTTTCCTGCTCAGAACTTTGCTCCCATTCAGCTTGCCCATCAGCAATCAGGAAGAGACTTGAGCTCTGTGACCTTGTGCAAGGTCACCCCCTTCTGGGCCCCGGTTTTCTCTTATCTAAGTGAGCAGCTCAGGCTTGTGTCCTCTACAGGGGTCCTTCTTCTTTCAGGGCTGAGGTCGTTTGAGGTTCAAGGGAGTTGCTCCGGTCCTCCTTCTTTCAGGGCTGAGGTCCTTTGAGGTTCAAGGGAGTTGCTCCAGGCTAAAGCTGGGGCAGCTCCTTGGTTGGTGGGACCATGGAGAAAGGCTCTCTGAAGACCTGCTGCTGCCTGATGGGCGGCCATCAGGCCTGCGGGGAGTAGAGTGGATGTGACCTGTCACAATTTTGGTGGTGTTTCTCAAGCAGCTCGTGGCTGCTTACTGTGGTTCTGCCTTGAATCCTTCCTGGAGATTATCTTGCAAAAATGAATAAAGTTAAAAAAAAAAAAAAAGGTGGGGAAAGAAAAATGTGCCTGTCATATTCTGGGTGAGGAGGCACTGTGTTCTGTGTGTCCTGGGGGCCCAGAGTGACCTGCCCCTCCGCTCCCAGGTTGACTGTTGAGGAGCACATTTGGTTCTATGCCCGCCTGAAAGGGCTTTCCGAGAAGCACGTGAAAGCTGAGATGGAGCAGATGGCCTTGGATGTTGGTTTGCCGCCCAGCAAACTGAAAAGCAAAACAAGTCAGCTGTCAGGTGAGGCCCAGAGCTGCCTTCCTCCTCTGCCTCCCCTTCTACACACACACACACACACACACACACACACACACACACACACACACTGAATATGGCTGCCCTAGGTCCCTGCTTCGAGGGAGGGGAAGGGTGGGTCAGAAACGTGTCCCAGACTTATCCCTAGTGGGGTGCCTCCGCTTGTCTCTTGGCCCCTCTGCCGTCATTCACTGGGCTGGTCTGGGGCCTGTCTCCTCTCACCGTAGGTGGAATGCAGAGAAAGCTGTCTGTGGCCTTGGCCTTTGTTGGCGGATCCAAGGTTGTCATTCTGGATGAGCCCACAGCCGGTGTGGACCCTTACTCCCGCAGGGGGATATGGGAGCTGCTGCTGAAATACCGACAAGGTCACTGATGTGTATTTACTCTGTCTTCTGGGCTGGGAGGGGGAAGGAAGGGGGGAGGGAGGGGCTCTCAAAGACTGGTTATATCTCAGGGCTGTTCCTGCTAGAGCACCAGAATTATTTCTCAAGGAGAACAGGGAGCTGAACTCTGAGCTCAGCCCTGGTCTGCAAGTAGGAGGCCTGGTTTACAAGACACTTCAAGTTTGCATTTCAACCCTAGGGGCCTGCATGGAGGAGGGAAATGGGGACAAAGGGTGTCCTCTGTGGGCCCCCTGGGCCCTCTGCAACATAGAACTTTCACTTGCCTAGGATACTCATGGTCCCCTGCAGACAGATTCCTGAGAGCCGAGGCTGTGTCGTCCTTTATCTCTGTCCCCACGTGGTGCATTATGCTTGCATGTTGACAAAGTAGAGAAACACTTGAGTGGATGGGAGAGTTGCAGTCAGTTTGTGTGACCCCATGGATTATAGCCTGTCAGACTCCTCTATCTGTGGGATTCTCCAGGCAAGAATACTGGAGTGGGTTGCCGTGCACTCCTCCAGCGGATCTTTCCGACCCAGGGCTTGAATCCACATCTCCCTGGGGCTCCTGCATTGCAGGTGGATTCTTTACCGCTGAGCCACCAGGGTAGAAGATACATAAGAAGGTATGGTACAAGGGGCACAGGTTTGGAGTCAGCTCAAGTTGGCCCAAGACTTTGGAAAAGCCATTAAGCTTGCCTCAGTGTCTTTATCTATAACTGTGGTTAATTCCTACCTTATGAAAAGTGGAAGTCACTCCGTTGTGTCTGACTCTTCGTGACCCCATGGACTATAGCCTGCCAGGCTCCTCTGTCCATAGAATTCTCCAGGCAAGAATACAGGAGTGGGTAGCTGTTCCCTTCTCCAGGTCTCCCACATTGCAGGTGGAATCTTTACCAACTGAGCCACCGGGAAGCTCACCTTATGAAGGATTTAGTTAAATGAGGCCTAGCACACTAACACATAGACCACCTGGCACACTGCTGGCCTGAAGCTTGCTCCCAGATAAACATTCCTGCCCTTTGTTTGGGGATGCAGAGCTGTCCTCACGACATCACCAGCCTGGGGGTCACAAGCACACAGCCTTGGGGTCGTTCTCCCAGGCATCCCCCCCACCCCGGCTCTTATTTCTGTGGTTTTGGCCCCTAGGAGCAGTGAGGATGGCCAGCCTCACCTGTGCTATGTCCCTGTGTTTGTGCCTGGCAGGCCGCACCATTATCCTCTCCACGCACCACATGGATGAGGCGGACATCCTTGGGGACAGGATTGCCATCATTTCCCACGGGAAGCTCTGCTGCGTGGGCTCCTCCCTGTTCCTGAAGAACCAGCTGGGGACAGGCTACTACCTGACCCTGGTCAAGAAGGACGTGGAGTCTTCCCTCAGCTCATGCAGAAATAGCAGTAGCACTGTGTCATACCTGAAAAAGGTGAGTTGCGGTCTCAGTGCGTCCGGGGAATCAAGACTCTTTGGCTATGACTGGCTTGTCCATACCTGCCCTAGTCTGCCACCTTGAGGCCACCAGCTCCCTGCTCTGTGCCCTGTACAGAGACTTCTGTTCCCATCATGTTAGCTCTGCTGAATCCCGTTTCCTTTTTCTAATGGAGATGCTGAGTGTAGGAGAAGGTCCTTAGAGGACTTAATGCTGTTGAAGAAGAGAGGTTTGCCGAGAGTTAAGAGCCTTGGCTTCAGAATGCCCTGCTATGTCTGCTCATTACCTTTAAATCTTCTTGACCTAAACTTTTAAAACACAAAATAGCAAATATTTATTGAGCACTGATTTCATGCCAAACACTCAATCTAGCAGCCTCTGGACATAAAAGAAAATAATAATAATAGCTGTAGCATTGTTACCATTTGTAGGCTTTTTTTTTCTTTTTTTTTTAACATCATCTCGGAGTACAAAACAACCCTGGGAAGAAGGTATTGTACTTATTATCCTAGAGGATGGAAGGGATTTAGTTCATTCAAGGTCATCCAACAAGTGCATTACAGAAGAGGGGCCAGCACCCAATAACAAGGTACATTCTCCCCTGTACTGCAGTACATGCCTGAGATTTATTTGTGTATTCCAACAGTGGCACTGAAAACACTTATCAATATATCCCATCCTTGACCTCATGTCCACTTATTTACCTTTTAACTAGTGTCAGTGAGTCAAAGTATAGTCTGAGGCCAGTGGCATTGGGATCATTTGGGAACTTGTGAGAAATGCAGAAACACGGGCCGAAATCAGACTTGCTAAATCAGAATCTGCATTTTAACAAGGTCCTATGGTGAAGAGACACAAATTAAAGTGTGAGAAGCTCCGAACAACACAACCAGGCAGGTAAATCCCATGCCCAAGACTGTTGGCGAGGGCCTGGTTACAGCACTCATAGGTTTGTGGGGGTTTTTTTTGGCCATGCTACATGGCTAATGGAATCTAATCCCTTGACCAGGGATTGAACCCATGCTCCCTGCAGTGGAAGCACAGAGTCTTAACCACTGAACCATCAGGGAGGTCCCTATGGTATGCATTGGCAGGCCAGAGTTCTTTTGAGAGCCCTGCTTCCTGTGCACACAACACACACATGTTAGATCAGACAGCGGCTTCAGAAGCCAAGACTACCTGGCTGCATGCCCCTCAGGAGAAACTTTTTGCTCCAGTTCTCACACACAGGAACCTCTCGGAAGCCCCGCCCCGGTGAAGGTGGTGGTGGCTGTACCTTGCTCGGTCCCTGACCCGTTCTCACCTCCTTCTTTGCCATCAGGAGGACAGTGTTTCTCAGAGCAGTTCTGATGCTGGCCTGGGCAGCGACCATGAGAGTGACACGCTGACCGTCGGTAAGGACTCTGGGGTTTCTTATTCAGGTGGTGTCTGAGCTTCCCCCAGCTGGGCAGAGTGGAGGCACAGGAGGAGAGGTGCAGAGGCTGGTGGCGCTGACTCAAGGTTTGCTGCTGGGCTGGGGCTGGGTGGCTGCGGGAGCAGGCGCAGCTTAGTGGCGGATTGGCCTAACGCTTGCCGGGGACCCTGGGGCTTGGTCTGGGAGCTCGCAGGGCAGTGTCCCAGAGAGCTGAGATGATTGGGGTGGGGGGTGGTCCCCCACCCATTCAGCTGAGATGAATGGGTCTGGCTGGACACTGGACACCTCCCTCAGGGGGGATGTCTAGAGTCCAATGTCTCCAGTGACACATATGGAACGGAATCCTTTACTTTGGCCAAGTCTGCTCTGCCCTAACAACTGCCTCTTCCCAGGAAGACCTCTCCTTCCATGAACTGTTTGATTAACCCTCTATTGAGATAAATAGAGGAGCCTCCTTGAATAGATTAAGAGAAAGATGAAGAACCTCTTAAGGTTCCTTTAGTCAAGTTTTCCAATGAAGAATCCTAGCTTTTTGGCAATAGACACTAGGCTTTCAACCTCAGAAAGTCTTTCAGCCAGCTACCCCCACCTACGCACCATAAACTGAGGGCCTACACTGTGCCTGGCTTTGGTGATACAAAGGTGAATAAGACCCAGTCCATGCCCCCAGGAACCCTTGGGCCAGAGATGAACCTGTGGAATGATTTCAGTGTCTGGGCCAGCTGTGGTGTGCAGGCAGTGGGCTTCTGAGGAGCAGGCAGAGGGTGAAGGAAGGGGGCCTCTGAGCTGGCCAAGCTGTATCATATCTGTGCTCTGGTCCCTACAGATGTCTCCGCAATCTCCAACCTCATCAGGAAGCATGTGGCTGAGGCACGGCTGGTGGAAGACATTGGGCATGAACTGACCTACGTGCTGCCCTACGAGGCCGCCAGAGAGGGAGCCTTTGTGGAACTCTTCCACGAAATTGATGACAGGCTCTCAGACCTAGGCATCTCCAGTTACGGCATCTCAGAAACTACTCTGGAAGAAGTAAGTTCAGTGATTGACTGTCAGAATTGAGCAGGGCCCACAATCCTGGGGCCAGACAGGCAGCCTGCATGTCCACTGGGAGTAGGATCATCATGGACCTAGGCACTGAGCCCTTAGATCGCTGGCATCTGGGCAGTGTTGGTCCCAGTTAAACCTTTAAGATTTCAGTGGGAGATGGTAGGAAAGAAATAAGAGGATTGCTCCTGGTGTAACCAGTCATGACCATGCCTAGGAAAAGTCCAACATTTATGGAAAACCTACTTATGCCTTGGGCTAACCTGGGTGTGTTTTGTTGTTTTCAGTCATTGTAACTCATCTAATCCTGATAACAAGATGAGAAAATTGACATGAAGGGATGGTGAGCGGATTCAGATCAGGGGTTTTGAATTTCAAAGCCCATACTCTATTACTGTGTAAGCAGTGCCTCTCTTTAGAGAAACCTCGAGGGTTGGAAGGGATATAAAAGTTGTCTGTCCCAGTAGTCCCCAAGTTAGCCGGTGCAGGAGAATCTTCTGAGAATATTCTAAAAATGTCAAGGCTCAACTCCAGGGTCTTTGAAACAGAATTTTTAGAGGTAAGACCTTAATGTCTGTGCTTTTATTGCATGCTTCCTGGGCAGCATCTGTAGATCAGAGTTTGGGAATCACCTGTCTAGTTCAGGTCGCCTTCTGATGTTGGAAACCTCGCCATAACCTTTCTAGTGATAGGGAATGCCGCTTCTCCTGATCATCCTCTCTTGGATAGCCTATTTTGGTGCTTGCCTGCTCAATGATTTCGGGCCAAAGACTTGAAGCCACTTGACTCATTCCCTGTAGGTACAGAACAAATTCCTCCTTCTGCAGTGTCCTGGTGTCATAACTTTAATTTGAAAATGACTTTCTGAATTGATAGCTCTCACCACTGGGGAAATGTTCTCTGGTATAAACGGCTTCTCTCCCAAGTGACTCTAACAAAGTGTTATCAATAAATGAAGCTTTTACATTATGTCTTTAGGGGCTAGCGTGTTCAGTCATGTAATAATCATGACAGTTGCTCTCACAATGTGGTGCTTATTATAATCCTCTCATTCTCATTTTTCAGATATTTCTCAAAGTGGCTGAAGAGAGTGGAGTGGATGCTGAGACCTCAGGTAACCCTCCAAAGGGACTGCATGCCCTCTGGGCTGTGCCACCTGTAGGCTCTCTTAGCTCACCAGGGTTTTGCCTTTCCCTTCAAATTGTTTTATGACATTCTTACATTTACTGTATAGACTTTTAAAGATTCAGAGAATTTGTTTTATTACAAATAAAACATGGGGTTCCTTCCTTTTGTCTGCAGATGGCACCTTACCAGCAAGACGAAACAGACGAGTCTTTGGGGACAAGCAGAGCTGTCTTCGCCCTTTTACTGAAGATGATGCTATGGATCCAAATGATTCCGACATAGATCCAGGTCCGTTTGGGCGAGATCTGTGTTTTGTTGCTTGAAAGTGAATTTCACTCTTGTGTTCTCTGGTGTTATCTTTCAAGGCCCTTGAACCAGGATGATAGATGCCTACAGGGTCTAAAGAGAAGAGAGAGAATGAAAAAAGCCACTTTCCCCTTTCTGGTGCTGTGCATATGATCAGACCTGAAAGAGCCTGTCCTGCCTACTTCCTGCACTGCACTGAGACCTCTCACTTGAGACCTCTCACTTGAGATACACATCAAAAGACAGCCCTTTATTCCTCTGAATCCATTTATTATCTTTTCCGTAGAGTCCCGGTTTTCTCACATTCATTAGGTGTTTAATTTTGGAATAAATGTTCTTTGAATGGGTGGATGATTTTGAAAGAGTGAGGTGAATTTACTACTAGAGTTGATTGTACCCTTCAACTTAGCTATTTTTGAAGACTATCCCTATGTGTTTGACTGGGATGGAGAAGGAGAGAGAGGAAATCAAGCAAATATTGGTGAGATGTTAGGTCACTGCAGTTAAAAATCATTTGTGTAAGATAAGGTTTTCTATAAAACTTTTCTGAACAGAAACCTTCCTGGCTCTCCTGTCCCTGAGCCACGTTGAATGTGCAACTCTCATGTTCTCCGTAACTTCATATGTTGTTAGCACTTAGATCACCTGAATGTGTCCACCTTTTAGCCAGAGATATAATAGGCAGGAGACAAGTTGCTGTTATGTGTTCTCAAAGTATGTCAGCCTACAGACATGGCCTGTTTATAGAATATTCTGTAAGAAATTGAGGATGACTCAATTCATTTGAATGGCTTGATGTAACTATAATGTGTGCACACATCTCTTCAGTTGTCTCAAGGCACCTTCATTTTTCTGTGCTCATCAGACAAGAATCAAAGGCAGAGACTGCTAGTGTGGTATATTTGGGGGTCATACCTTTTCATGGACATGAATTTTTCATAAAAGCCTTTCATTCCTTTACTTCTACCTCCAAACACAAGCCTCCAAGGTGGTTGCTAAAGATGCTGGAGGGAGGAGGTTGGGGATGTCAAAAATGGCTGCTATAATCTATGACCTTCAGTGATGGCTTTCTGCAGAATCCAGAGAAACAGATCTGCTCAGTGGGATGGATGGTAAAGGTTCCTACCAGGTGAAGGGCTGGAAGCTCACACAGCAGCAGTTTGTGGCCCTTTTGTGGAAGAGATTGCTGATTGCCAGACGGAGTCGGAAAGGATTCTTTGCTCAGGTGAGAAGTGTGTTCCTGGCCAAGGACTCAGGCTTCCTTGGTGGACTACAGGCTCCCAACTAGTGAAAGCAGGGTAGCATCATTCTTATAAGATGGACACTGGAGCCAGATTATCTGTATTTCAATCCCATTTTGCTTCTTGCACTTATATATTTGTTGACAGATTACTTCTCTGAGCCTCAATCTCCTTATCTATAAAATAGGGATGATAATAATAGTACCTATGATATGTTATGAGCAAGTACTTGGAATGGGTCTCAAATTAGAAATATCTGGGTGTGTTAATTTTTTATTAGAGGAGAATGTAATGAGGACAAAGTCTAGAAAAACTGGATGAGCAAATTAAACTTTCAAAACTTCAGAGATGGTATGACTCAACATATGAACTTATTGGAGACTTGATTTTTCAAGTTGATGTTGAACTGCAAAATGATAGAAAAGATAACCAGGGGTCAGAAAAAAATAGTACACAGAAAAGACTTGTTATTCTCTGTTTGCATGCTAACTTGTTAGGTTGGGAGGATTGAATCATTCCAATCTGCAAAATCAAGAAGTATAAAGAAGTTACAGAGATTCTTTCCCACAGGCTATGTGGGTAATGCAAAGAATATGAGTTTGGAGCATATAGATTTATATATGAATTCTGCTTCTGCTACTTCTTGGCTGCCAGGTGGCCACAAGCTCAGGCCTTGTATTGCCAGCTTCCAGAAATTCACCCAAGGGAAGGGGTTTAGATTTCAGCCTCTACTGCTTCCAACCTGCCAAGAATGTCTTGATGGAACTAGGCCCTGCACACACCCCAGTGCTGGCTGGTCTGAGGCTACCTGGACTCTAACCTTTGTCGGTCTCTGGCAATTCTTCTCCCTCCCTGCCTCCTGGTTATAGATTGTCCTGCCCGCTGTGTTTGTCTGCATCGCCCTGGTGTTCAGCTTGATTGTGCCACCCTTTGGCAAGTACCCCAGCCTGGAACTTCAGCCCTGGATGTACAATGAACAGTATACATTTGTCAGGTATGCATTTGCCTTCTGCACCCAGAGGGAGAGGAGGGCTCGGGCTGACCAGAGTGTCTACTGTGCTGAGGGCCAAGGGGAGGGGGACTCAGTTACACCAGGGCATGGATTGATCAGCTGTGGCTACAGCCCTCACACAAGCTCATGCTAGGTGCGAGAACAGCAGTGACCGCACCTGAGTAGCAGGGCTTTGAACGCCTTTCCTCTCTATTCGTTGTTGTCAGGAACGTACATGCCTTATGTAAATAATTTACAAATGCAGAAGAATCTGCTGGAACTATAATATACTTGGATTTTTATACTAAATCTTTATTTTGCAGTTGAACACAGGGTTTCCATACACTCAGACCCTCACACCTCCAAGTTCTTGTTTCCTGCATGGTGCAATTCACACATTTATTATTTCATCTTTAGGTTACGGATAGTAGCTCCTGTTTTTTTAGACAAAAATACAGCTATTCTGTGACGATCCAGTGCTTCAAACAAAAGAACAAAGGAATTTCTCCATCTCCTTATGCAGGAGTTTTCCTCAGTCCCACAGTATTTGTAAACCTTTCTATGGAGAACTGTGCCAGTGATGTCCAAGGGAAGCTTCAGGGAAGCTTTAAAGAAGAGAGAAAAGAAACATAAGCATGCAAATCAGCTTCCTGTTCTCTGATTCTGTGCTTTCTTCCTATTTAGTGTGGGTTTACCTCCTTCTTTTCTTTTCCAGCTGCTGACCTTGTGTTGCCCAGGGCTGTGGGGCATGGGCTTGTTTTGTGTTTATAACGTCTGCCCATCATTATTTGTGCTTTCCAGTTGTCCACGCAAATGTTAAGCCCATAAAATCTGCCTTCCTTTTCCTAGAAAACCCCTCTTGTCTATGCCTAATGATTAATTGTGAAAGTACTTTTGAAATACTGATCTTTAATGAATTCATGTACTTCCCATAAAATAGATATATGTAAATGTATGTGGGCACACACGTATGCACCCCTCCATATTTATCACTTATTTACACAAGTTCCACCTTGGAGTGCTGTATGTTATCTTGACACCAAATAAACAACCAGAGGCTGAGTTACTTGTGGGTGGGTTCTGTGTTTCTATTTTAAGAGCTTGGCAGGATTTGGCACACGGGAAGTACTTAATAAAGTGTTAAATTTGAAAAAAAAAAAAAAAAGCGCCTTTTCTTCTCCCATTCATGGTTTAAATGAGTTGCTAAGCTGGCTCCCTCTCATGTATCTGCAGTAATGATGCACCTGAGGATGTGAGCACCCAGGAGCTCTTAAATGCTCTCACTGGAACGCCTGGCTTTGGGACCCGATGTATGGAAGGAAACCCGATCCCGTGAGTGCCGCTTGAGCTGTGAGCCCCTCCACAGCTGGCTTCGTGTGCTTGTCACCTGGTTTTATCTCTGCACTGCTTTAGTCACTTGTATGCCACCTGGTGATGACCATCATTTACCCTTTGAGACAGTTTTTATTTTAAGGGAGCTAATGTAGTGATTTAACCCTAGCATCTAGGAACAAACGTAACAGACCAGTAGACCCTTCTAGCATCCTGCCAGGAAAATGACTATAGACGTTTGTTTTCTGCTTTAGACATTAATATTTAATTTAAATAGTACTTCATAATGATCCCCTTCCCCCGGATCCTATACCTGACTGCAGAGATAGGCTTCTATTCTGTATAATTTGCAGCCTTGCTAATCAGTTTCTTCACTCTAAAAGCCGGAAAAGTTGACATAATTTTTATAAAAATGGACATTTTCTTCTTTCAGAGTTGCATGTTTTTGTCATATTCTCCTTCAAAGTCCTTTTTAAAAAAAAAAAAACAGTAGGTAGCATATAAATAAATTCAGTGAAATACTCATATGACTGTCATAGTATAAGGGCAGAAGGCATGTCCAGATATCTCTGTGAGTAAAAACAGTGAAGAGTGGTGAGGAGCTTCTGACAGCTCAGTGAAGGTAGAAGCGAGTTCAGGTTTCCAGGCTTGGGTAGAATTTGCACTTGAGGTTGTTAACCACAGATTCAAGGATTATGGAGAGTGTGGGAAAGTTTAGGAAGATTGGAGAAGGGCAAACTTGAATTCCAGGTTTTAAAGGGAAGATAGTGAGCCTGCAGATGACAGACCAGTGAGCATGCCGCCTGGGTGTGCAAGTTCTAATGTGTGCTCTTTAAACATACAGCTGTTATATACTTATTGGCTCTAATTAACTCTGGATACTTACTGAACACTTGCTAATATTTAGTACTTAATAAGTATAAATCCTGACAGTTAATATCAGTTCCTAAAGAACAAGATGACCAAGCTGGAGAAGGACAAGTTTCATAAGATTTGTGATGAGATTCCACTTGGAACCAGAGAGCAATCCACAAAACTGTTCATTTGATGTAAGAATCATCTAAACACAGTGGCTCGGCTTCAGATCATAGCATTTTAAAAGTGTAAGGGACATTGGAAATGCCTTGTTGAAATGTGACCTATTAAAATAAGTCATTGTACTGTTTTGTGGAGAAAATAGGCTCCAAGAGGGCAAGTGACTTGATCTCACAGTAATTCAGAACTCAGACATAAATGCCTGACTTGTCACCTGGGATGCTTGCAAACAACCTAGCTCTTCGTGAGCCAACAGCTCTCACCTCGGTTCACTCCCCCAAATTCTTTACTTGTTTTAAAACATGTAAAAGTGAATCTTGACATTCTTCCCCAGATTTTCAGCATAAAATGTAGACTTTTCCCGAGGCATATGTCTTCTGACTCCTGCCTCCCTCTTCTCATCTTGCATCACTCTTCCTCATAGCTCATCACATTCCAGCCTCGCTGCCTTCCTGTTGTTCCTTATTCGTAGAACACTGGGGACCTTTTCCCCTGCACTCTGTTGCTTCTGCTTGTAATGTTCTTCTTCCCAATCCCTGCCTGGCTTGTTCTCTGTCATCATTTAGGTTTTGGCTGAAATATGTGTCTTCTTCAGGTGGTCCTTTCTCATCAGTCATTCCCCCTTTATTTTGCTTCCATTTTGGCCATCAAAGATGATATTATTTGTTAATTAATCTTTCCTGGGAACACAAACTCCATGATGGCAGAGACTTTGTCTTTTCACCCCAGATTCTCAGATATGCAGGACAGTGTCTGGCACATAGTAGATGTTCAGTGAATGTTTGTTGAGTGAACCCATGGGTGAGTGAGTGAATGCTGGTGATTGGGTTGACTTGAGTTCAGTATATGAGCAGTTAGGCCTTCTTTGTGTCCATGGTATTTAACTGTAAAACGAGTCTGTAGCTGACAAGTCTGTGGGACGGATCAGTAACCGAGTGGTGAGGGGATATATCTGTATTTGCAGTTATTATTGATTGGTCCTGTGCTCTGAGGCAATAGGAGAGGCCAGACCCTCTTGGGCGATCCTATCCTTGGTGTCCCTTTGCAGAGAAAGGCCCTGCTTGGTGGGAGAGGAGAAGTGGACCACTGCCCCAGTCCCCCAGACCATCACGGACCTCTTCCGAAATGGAAACTGGACAATGGAGAACCCCTCCCCGACCTGCCAGTGTAGCAGCGACAAGATCAAGAAGATGCTGCCTGTGTGCCCCCTGGGGGCAGGGGGGCCGCCTCCTCCTCAAGTGAGTCCTTTCAGGGTGTGACTGAGTAAGTGAGGGTGGCCTGCGAAGAGGAATGGATGGCATATTTTGAAGTCAGCCTAGGCCCTTGTTTGAGATACAACCAGAAACAACACTCTGGATCAGTGGTCTGTGGAAGTCACACGGCAGCCTCTCCTGCAGCGGTGGTGTCCCAGGACAGACTGACCGACGCAGCTTCCTCTCCACCTCTGCCATAGAGGAGCTGGTGACCTTGGATGGGTCACTCTGAGTCCCTGGGCTTGTTTCCTCACTGCTGAATTAGGGAGGCTGGCCCGTAAAGCTTCTGTGAGGGTTATGACTCTTGACAATCCTCTGAGACTATGAGTGAGAGAAGCAATTCTGAATCATTTTTTTCTGAGAATTTCAGGAAGAGGCTTGCTTGTGATGCCTCTCTGCTGCCTTATCAGCATCCAGGTTGTAGGATGAGGACAAGGAATTTTAAATAGTGTTGAAAAAGTAGTCCTTAGTGGTTTGTTCTTAAAATAGCACTTCATCTCTTCATCAGTGTAACTCCAATGAAGAAAATTCACTAGGCATAGTCAGTGGTGCTGCTCCCTAGAAATCTTTTGTAACCGTGAAGAATGATACTTCATGGTCTATTGCTTAGCTGTTCAGAGTAATTTGCTGGGAATCACCTTGACTTGGCATAAAGGGCAGAATAGACCAGGCCTTGGTGATTGGCTGATGACAGTGTCCAGGCCCTGTGGTCAGGGGTCTGCTCACACCATGGTACGTGTTTGAGGAACATGTGTCATTTTTGTTCTTGATTTGTTTTCTGTTCCAATTATGGCCCATAAAGACACATGTGCTTGGTTTTTCTGATGACAGAAAAAACAGAATACTGCCGACATCCTTCAGAACCTCACGGGAAGAAACATTTCGGATTATCTGGTGAAGACATACGTGCAGATCATAGCCAAAAGGTCATCATTTACAATCCTGGGCCCCTGCTTAGCTGTTACTGATTAGAGGGACTAAAGTCCTAAAAAATAGGAGATTGAATAGTGGTGGGAAACATCACAGTTTGGCTTGATATTGTCCTTTTGAAGTTTAGGATATTCTTTCAGATTAGAAAAGGTAATGGGAAGTATTATGAATATTCAGGTTGAAGACTGAGGTTGCCTGGCTCCAGAATGAAGATAAAGCTGGATTTAAATTCTAATTCTGCCACTTATTAGCTGTTTGACCATGGCAACCAGTTACCCTTCTAAAGCCTTAGGCTGTATATAATGTGATAATAATGTTGCTCTCAGTAGTTTGTTGTAAGGATTAAATGAAATGATACACGTAAAGTACCTCTCATGGATGGAATGAGTGATAAATACGTGGCATTATCCAGAGAGTGCTGAGTTCTCAGGACTTCTCTGTGGAGGCTTAGAAGAGCCATGTAGCTTCCTGGGGCATCACTGCATAGTCCTGAATGCATTAGCTCCCCCAGTATTTGCAATTTTGCTTTCCTCAGTTTCAGTTACCCATCATCAGCTGTGGTCAGAAAATACTAAATGGAAAATTCCAGTAACAAACAATTCATAAGTTTTAAATGGCATGCTTCTCTGAGTGGTGTGATGGGAATCATCCCACTGTGTCCCTTCTGGGATGGGAATCATCCCACTGTCCAGCATATCCACACACCATAAATGCTCCTTGCCCTGGCCCTTTTGGTGATCAGATGGACTACCACAGTATTACAGAACTTATTCCCAAGTAACTTTTATTTTACGTGATAGTGACCTTCAAAGAAAATGACAGGTGATAGGAAAAAATAGTATACGTAGGGGTTGGTATTATCTGGAGTTTTAGGCATCCAGTTGGGGGGTGTTGGAGTGAGTCCCCTCCTAAGGAGGGGACTGCTGTACTTAGCTGATGCCCAGAAAATGTTTGTTCTAGCTTCCTTCCCATCAGCTTTGTTATATTTGGTCCCCTAAGTTGGGAGTTTTAGTGACTTTTAATGACAAGGGTATGCTTGAATGGCAGTTACTGTTAGTTTCCAAGAAAGAAGCAAATCCTCTCCATATGTTAGCCATAATTGAACTATTATTTTTGAATTTAAAAAGTTTGTAGTTTGATCACATCTTTGTTGGTTTTTAAATTGTTTTAATACAAGGCATGACCTTCATAAAATAATAATGTTTTAATATGAGGAGAAGAAAAGACATGCTGATTAGGGCTTCTTTTCATTGGCAAAACCCTACAACACCAGCCTGATTGTAGAGTTATTTCTGTCCCTTTGTTGTATCCCCAGGTAGATATTTCTAACTTTTGTATGATCAGGAAAAGGATCGATGTTTCTTTGGACTGATTTCTGGTTTCTTTGTCTTTGGCCCTCACTACAGCTTAAAGAACAAGATCTGGGTCAATGAGTTTAGGTAAGTTGACTCCTCTGTGCTTTTCTTTTAGTTTTCCTTGACTCCTAAAGCTCATGAGGATGATTTTGATGCAGTTTTTTGGACCCTGGGAAGCTGTTGGTTTAGGGATGGTTTTGCCCTTGGCTCATTGCCCAGCTGCCACTTCAGAGGCCTTTGGAATTTTCGCATATTGATCTCCTTGTGGGTCTCTAGGGATTTGACAGGAAGCATGATGTGAGGGAAAAACCTATGCTAATTAAAATTATCATCAGATTCCTAGGAGACCTAGGGGCCCAAGAACAATTTTTCAGGTCTTTGTAATAACCAAGAAGGTCTTAGATGAAATAGGAGGCTTCAAAACCATCTATGTTCATTGCATTTCAACTCATTTATCCTTCTGAGTTTTTAAAAATAACAATGTTTCTGTTTGGAAATAAGACCAGAATTCCATCAGGAGGGTAAGAATCATTTTCTCCTCTGCTGCAGTCAGGCTCTCTCCTCTCCACCCTCCACCACCACCCCTGCCCGTATCCCTCTGAGTTTTGAAGAAGCAGATGAGACTGGGGGAAAAAACGAAGGAAACATCCTTGAAGCTTATTATTACTCATGAGAAATGAGATGCCTTACATGGCTGCCTCAGAACTTTGTTTTTTGACCCTATCTCCCACCTTTCTTTGCCTTTTTTCCCAAGAGCCAGGACCTACTGAATAACTGAGTAGAGTGGATGCAGAACCTTCTGTGGTTCTCCTGCTATGAAAGGGCCACAGCCCATCTATAAACCCTCCCTGGCCTCTCTGGCCAATGTCTTCCCTGCTCATCCTGACTCCCCATCTGCTTGCCTTGAGACCCTTGTTCAGGCCTGAGCTACCAGGGGTGGGAGGAGCATCTGTGAGATGAATGCGCATTCTTTCCTCAACATCTCAGATGTCTCATTCTGTGTATAATCAGACCCAGGTCCCTCTCACTTGGGCAGAAGCTTTAAAAGTTAAGAGATTGCCAGGATCCATTAGAGGAGACCAAGGTGAAACTTTCTCTGAGTCCTATTTTGGTCCTACTTTGAACATACAGTTCCTCTAATTGAACATTCCATCCTTAGGCAGTGTCTGCTGCTGAGTGACAATGGGCCCCACGCTGCCTGTGTCGTAATGTCAGGCTATTCTTTTAGGTACGGTGGATTTTCCCTGGGCGCCAGTAATTCTCAGTCACTTCCTCCGAGTGAAGAAGTTAATGATGCCATCCAGCAAATGAAGAAACACTTGAAGGTGGTCAAGGTACAGTACCCATCCTAAGACACGTCGGACAGAAAATGAGTTGCTGGTACATGGGCGTAGTTGGCAGGTAGATCTGATTACCTGGTAGCTTACTGTTTAAGATTTTCAAGTACAAAGCCATCACTGAGCACTTAGAGATCATGGGTCAGCCAAGACTGAGTCACTCAGTGTGTACTTACTATTTGAAAGTACAGGTCAGAAACAAGTTCAGGGACTTCCCTGATGGTCCAGTGGTTAAGACTCTGCACTTCCAGTGCAGGGTGCCTGGGTTCAATCCCTGATCAGGGAAGTAAGACCCAGTGCAGCCAAAACAAACAAAGATGCTTGAGAAAAAAAAGCAAGTTCAAAGATTTTAGATCTCTCAAAATAACTTAAGTATAGCCAGTGAACTGGGCATCAAACATACTTTTCTAAAACAATCATTGGTTAAACAGGAAATGAATCACTTTCTTTAAACCGGCAGCTAGTTTTAGGACCTGATAAACATTCACTTTCTTTATCTGTATCCCAGGTTTCCCATTTCTAAGTTGGAATTGGGGGTCAGATGATATGAATTCAAGGGTCACAGACAGCAGGGATTGTCCTAGAATCTCTCCCTTGAGGCCCAGACCCCATATCTGATGCATCTACATGTTAATTGTAGCTGGGAGCGATGTCAAGGGAACGTGGTGAAGAGCCCTTACCACCAGATACAGACTGACATCTGCCTGTTGGGACCACCAGATACAGACTGACAGGGTTTCCCTCTGGTTCCTTTAAAACCTATGACTCGTGGCAACATCAGGGCTTTAGATTTCCAGTCACTTATTTTTCAGGAGCCATTTATTATTTAGAGGGTTCAAGTTGCATTTCAGTGAATGAGGCAGTAGCTGTGTTTCCCTTCACAAGGTTGTGCCATTGTCCACAGACTCCAGACTCCTGTTGCTCCTCCCCTGTGAACCATCCCAGCTGAGGCAGCTTTTTGTTGTTCACAGGACAGTTCTGCAGACCGATTTCTCAGCAGCTTGGGAAGGTTCATGACAGGACTGGACACGAAGAATAACGTCAAGGTAAAGCCCTTTGTTCCAGTGGCTTGATGAACAATAATTCCTGTATTGCCCCGAAGTGTCAGCTCATGATAATGTTGATTCACGACAGAAAAGTCTAGTAACTTTATTGGTGAGGCTATAAAAAGAACTTGCTTTTCTGCTAGTCACACCAGAGGAACCATTATGAACATGACTGAGATACTTAACCTGTTTAAGCCTCAGTTTCCTAATCTGCAAAATGGAGGCAATAACCATGTCTACCTCAAAGCTTTGGTGAAGATTAAATACATTAAAGAAAGTCAGCATATTGCCTGACCTCACAGTCAGTGCTGGGCACACCCTGGCCCTTGTTACCTCTTTACCATGTTCTCTGATCATGTTTTATCTTTAGGTGTGACTGAAATTTCTGGAGTTCATGTGCATGTTTTGTGTGTGTGCACCAAACTTTGGGAACAGGGGTTAGGAGCAGTACTTTGCACCTGGCATGTTTTATTTCAGGTGTGGTTTAACAACAAGGGCTGGCACGCCATCAGCTCTTTCTTGAACGTCATCAACAATGCCATTCTCCGGGCCAATCTGCAGAAGGGAGCGAACCCCAGCCAGTATGGGATTACTGCTTTCAATCACCCGCTGAACCTCACCAAGCAGCAGCTCTCAGAAGTGGCTCTGTAAGTGTCACTGTGTCTGATTTGGGAGAGGGGAGGGTGTTGGGGGAATTGTGGTGCAGGGGAAAGAAGTATGAAGCTGGTTGTAGAAGAACAGCTGGGGACGGAGGTATGTTATGTATGTCTGGGTTGGTCCAGGCTCTGGACAAAAAATGATCAGTTTGTGAATTGGCTGGGCAGAGATTAAACTACACAAGATAGATGCCTCTGTAATAATTAAAGCCATTATTACATTTAATGAATTCATTTAAAGTAAGTTAAATTGTTAATATGATTCTAAAATATTTTAACTCTTAACACAATGTTTAATTAAAATATCAATTTCATTTGTTTCGAAACAACTATTTTTAAACTTAGTGAAACACACTTTTATCAGCTTGTGTGTTTATTAATTCCTGGAGAGGGAGAGAGAGACAGCATGTGTGTGTGTGTATGTGTGTATGGTGTTAAAGCCAGTATGATCTAGTTCAGAGTGTATAGCCTTTGAAATCATAGAGATCTGGGTTTAAATCTGGTTTTTTAAACTTTCTAGATACATGGTATTAAGTGAGGCATTTCATGTAAATGGACAAGTCTGGCCTTCAGCACAAGGTTGATATTCAATACATGTTAGGTTCCTTTCTTATTTATGGAGTATGGCACAGTTATAGTTTCTGCTTCACTTGTATGGAATATCAATGTATGTCACTAGGATCTTTATACCAAGCTTATATGAAATTTACATAAAGAAATAATATATATTATATCCCATTTAATGGGCTCATAAGGCTATTTTTCTTATAATAAGGATCTGATGGAATTTTTGTGTTAGATTGATATGCCATGCTCTTTTGTTGTCAAATTCATTTACAGCCAGAAATTGTTGTTTGAATAGTTTCACACTAATATTTCTGCTTTATTTAGTTTTCAAGCTATACTACTCCCTTATGTGTAAAAATTTACAGCTTGTTGCTCATAAAAGATCAAGACTAGTAGAACAAAGTGAATGCTATTAGGCCACTCTTAGACTTCCTTTAATAGTTTCGTTTTGGCTGTGGACTCTCTTTGACCTCAGTAGAAGCAGTTTTGCATTTGAATTATCAAGATTTTTTTTTTGCTTGAAAATAATCATCTTTAACCCTGAATGAAATATATGTGGTGAACAGATCTTTTTCCCTGGGGTATGCTTCAGACATTCATATGTGTGTGTGTGTGTGTATGCTTCAGACATTCGTGTGTGTGTGTATCTGTGTATACTTCAGACATTCATGTGTGTGTGTGTGTGCGTGTGTGTGCATGTGTGTGTGTGTATGCTTCAGACATTCGTGTGTGCATGTGTGTGCGCATGTGTGCACACGCGTGTGTGTCTGCATGCTCTGATTGTGCCCTCAGCTACACTGTCTTTTTCAGGATGACCACATCCGTGGACGTCCTTGTGTCCATCTGTGTCATCTTCGCGATGTCCTTCGTCCCGGCCAGCTTTGTCGTGTTCCTGATCCAGGAGCGCGTCAGCAAAGCGAAGCACCTGCAGTTCATCAGCGGAGTGAAGCCTGTCATATACTGGCTCTCCAATTTTGTCTGGGACATGGTAAGACCACCCGCCTGCTGCTGCTCCATAAACCTCCATCAGGGCTCTAGACTGGAAGGATGGAAGGGCTTCTGGCCTTCACCAGGAAATGTTCTAGCTAATCAAAGATGAATGAAAGAGGATAAGGCAGGCACAGTTGTACACGTTCATGTCACCAAACACGACCTTCAGCACACAACTGATCTTACACCAGAGAAAATCAGTCCAAAGGGACTGCAGCTGATACCACCACCACCTCATTGCCTAAGTGACAACCTTTTAAAGAACTGAGGTGGAACACTCAGTCGGAACTCTAAGTCAGTGCCTCTAAAGTCAGTGCCTCTAACTTGTCTGATAGATTTTTAACCTCCAGAGTCAGGATATTCTTTGTCTTACCAGGAGCTCAACCTGCCATTTGAAAACATCTTCTGTTTTACTGGAAGCTTATCCGTCCCTTGCAAATCTGTTTTCATGTCAGCTGTAATATAATGCTTCTGTTTGAGCCAATATGGAGGGTGTCAAAGAATTCTGAAGTTCAAATAATTTTTATAAAGCAGAGTTGAAATCTATCTCCCTATGAGTTCCATTAATTGTAGGCCACACAGAAAATTTAATTCTTCTCCCATTGGATATACCCTCAAATATTTGAAGACACCTATCATTTATCCTAAATCTTCCCCAGATAAGATGATCTATGAGAACACACTTTGTAATCTCTAAAGCCCTGTAGAAGTGTGAGTGATGATGATATCTGTGTTGGTTATAGCAAGCCTCTCAGACTTGGCACTGTTCTGACCTGATTGCCTCTCTGTGGCCCATACTCCATATTGTTAATGTGCTCTTTGAAGAACAAAGCCTAGAATTAGCCTTATAATCAGACTGTCATCCAAATGGTTACGGGTCTAGAGGCAATTGATCTTTATCCCATACTCCTCTTCCTCAGCCCAAGGGTACTGCATTTTTGAAGTAGTGTGGTCTTATTGGCAACTTGTAGGGAACTGAAACCTCTGCTTCATAGGTATTGTTAAATGGGGTCTTTTTCACTGTTTACTAATGCAGTTGACTCTTTTCAACCTTTATATATAGCTTTATTTATAAACATAAAGGCTTTTTAAAGCACATATAAAACTTTTTCCTGTTAAACTGAATTTTATGGGATGTCCATTTGTTTTGTTTTTTGTCTTAATCCAATGATTGCTTTATTGAGTAAGCACATACATACTGACTGCTCACTGTGTATCTAACTCTGCCAGGCATCACAGATTCAGAGATGAAAGATCAAGTGCCTGACTCAGGAACACTATTATCTTCCTGTATATTATCCACCTCTCCCTGCTGTAGAACCTCTGAAATTTGCTGTAAGCGTGTCTTCATCTAAGTTGTTGGAAAACACAGTTGAGTAGGATGGGACTGAGGCACAGAGCCCTGCAGTCTGGAGCTACAAATTCTTCTAACAGCTGGCAAGCCCACTGCTACCTCCCTGCCTGTGCTTTGCTCTGCCAGCTGTGAATTCCTGTAATTGTCTTGTGGTCAAGACTTTATTTCTGCATTTTAATGCTTGAGACACTGTCAGGACAGACTTTAAAATTAGTCTTGGTGTGATGAAACTGTCCTGACATTGATGTTATAAGTGCTTACCTCATAAATAGATTACAAGAGAGCTTGAACTTGGGCAGACTGTAATATAGCATTAATGATGAAACAGACACAGTCATCTTCGGGAAGAGTAATGGCAGCTTACTTGCTGCCTGTGAAATTGAAATTACTCTGACTGGGAATCCATCCTTCAGTAAGTTTACTGAGCGTGACACCTTGGCTTATCTGTTGGAAAGACAGAAAGGACATGCAGTTTATAAAATCAGCCGGGGGTAAAAGGCTTGTCAAAATGTGCTGTCCAGTATTTTGATTAATAGTTTTTGTGGCTTCATTAATTCACAGTTATTCTTCAATATGTTTATCTGCCCTTTCTTGTCCAGTGATGGTGAAGACTTGAGATGTGTTGTGTCTTTGACTTAGGGGTGACCTTGGTTTCCTTGTTTCACTTTTAGTGCAACTATGTGGTCCCTGCCACGCTGGTCATTATCATCTTCATCTGCTTCCAGCAGAAGTCCTACGTGTCCTCTACCAACCTGCCTGTGCTCGCTCTTCTACTGTTGCTGTATGGGTAAGGCACCTCTGGATGGGGCAGATGGAATCCACTGTCAGAGAGAAGGTGGAGGACACCCAGTGGACATGTGTCTTTGTGCCTCACCAGGTGGTCCATCACACCTCTCATGTACCCAGCCTCCTTCGTGTTCAAGATCCCCAGCACAGCCTACGTGGTCCTCACCAGCGTGAACCTCTTCATCGGCATCAATGGCAGTGTGGCCACGTTCGTGCTGGAGCTCTTCACCAACAATGTGAGTTCTGTGGAAAGAGATGCTGGGATGACCATATTTGGAGCCAGGGGATAGTGTTTATCATGACTGTATTCTGCTTGCCTGTGGCGTTGACCCCATGGACCAGTCTGAACTTTTGCAGTCTGTCTTTCCTGGGTTTGCATAGCATCTCTTGCTTCTCCTTTTCCTTATGTGTCTCCGATCAAATCTTTCTGTTTCTTTCGACAGTCCTCTTATACTCCTTTCTGTCCAAGTGTTGCTTTCTCCAGTATTCGGTTCTCTGCCATCTTGTTTTCCACTGTAGGAACTGTCTCTGGGTGATGCTGTTCATTCTGGAAGCTTTTACCCCCACCTCTCAGTGTCTCACATTGTTCTCTCTCAGATCTGTGCCTTAAGCCCTGACTCTTCCATTGAACTCTTGCCCCACAGTCTCACTTGCCCAGTGGGTGGCTCCGTTTAGATTAACTGAAAGATACCCTAGACTGGTCATGTCCCAATCATCTTCCCCTCAGAACCCAGTATTTCTCTTGCCATTCCTGCCACACTGGATGGCATTACAATCCCCCCAGTCACCCCAGCTGGCAGTATTAGGGCTATTTATCTGCTTTGCTTTTGCTTATTTCTCCCACATTCAGTTGGTGACCTTGCCAGTTCCCTCAATTACAGATCTCTCAAACAAGGTTTCCTGTCCATTCCTGTTGTCATTGCTTTTGTCCAGACACCTTAACTTAACCCACAAGGCCTTTCAGAGGTGTATAATCCTTCCTGGACAGTCCCCACCACACCCTTTCCCAACATGGTAGGCTTCGGCTGAAGGGTTCCTTAAACCCTCCGCAGGCCCACAGGCCTGTTTGAGGACCCCCAGCCCAGCCCACATGGTCCTCACCAGTGTGAGCCTCTTCCTCAGTGGCAGTGGCAGTGTGGCCACTCTGTTGTTGGAGCTCTTCACCAGCAATGTGAGCTACCACCCAGTTCTGTCAAAACTAAGCTTCAGCCTGAAGTTTTGCTTACCTGCCGTATAGCAGGTACTCTCTCTTCTCTGTGCTTCCAAAGCTCACACAGTTCATGCCTCCAGGATAACACATCCAATTATGTAGTAATTTCCTGTTTCCATATTTCTTTTCTTCAGAGTAGAGACTGTTTCTTAATCATCTTTAGCTCTCCTCTTCCCTAGCCCAGTGCATCCAGCACTTAGCAGCTTACTTAGTTGTTAGGTATTTGGCCATTGCTAGATTGATGTATTTGAGAAGAATTATTTAAATTCCAACAAAATCCTGAAACTGAAATGTATTGACCCAAACATGAGCAATTTGCTTTTAAAATGCTAAGCAAATGTTTTGTGTTGGATTTGCTTTTGATTAAATGCAATCATATTTCTAAACTTTGCTCATTTTCCTCCCATACTCATAGCATTATTCTAAATTTTCTAAAGAGCAAAACTTTTGCTACATTATATATCATTAGCTATGGCTGCTGCTGTTTATTGGTATCTGAATCAAAGATTCAGTTTGACCTCAAGGAATCAAACTTTTTCTTCACTCTCATATTTTAGACCTTGGTCAGTTTTTAGCCTGCGTCATAAAAGACATACAGTCTGTCTCTTATTTTTTTTAGAAGCTGAATAACATCAATGATATCCTGAAGTCAGTGTTCTTGATCTTCCCACATTTTTGCCTGGGACGGGGGCTCATTGACATGGTGAAAAACCAGGCAATGGCTGATGCCTTGGAAAGGTTTGGTGAGTGACAGCAGTGGCTACACGATGTTTTAATAGGGGTGGGAGTTTGTATGCGTCTTGATACTTTGGCTTTTATTTTGGAAAAAGGCTGGTGACTGGGCCTAGGACTTCCCTCCGCTGATAGGGCTCATATCAGCACAGTTGGCTGTGGCTTGGGTCTTGTCTGACACAGCCATTTGTCTGAAAGGTGAGAACATGGTTTTGGAGGTAGGGAAAAATACTGGTTTTAGCTTGGACCCAGTGCCTGGTACCACTGGTGGCGTTTGTTAAAGTCATTGGAAAAATCAAATCACAGCTCCAAGAATTAGGTATGGGCCAGAGAATCGAAAGGAAAGATGCAAACTTTGCCTCTATTAGGAAGATCATGGACCTGCAGGTGGGGTCCTATGTCACCTTTTATACAGTCTATAAAAAGATAATTTACTGCAGCTCCTTCTGCCTTTAGAGTCTTTAAAAAATCCCTCCTGTGCCCACATTACTATTCTTTATCGACTTGCTCATATAGTTAGATGGGCCATGTTATTTAATGGGCATAGAAGAGGGACTATTTTTTTAAGCTTGGAGGTACAAAGGAGATATATAAGGAATTTAAGGAATATTTATATAAAACGAGGTGAATTGAGTTACTAGATTACATTGTGCTGTGCTTAGTTGCTCAGTCCTGTCTGACTCTTTGTGACCCCATGGACAGTAGCCCACCAGGCTCCTCTGTCCATGGGGATTCTCCAGGCAAGAATACTGGAGTAGGTTGCCATGTGCTCCTCCAGGGGATCTTCCCAACCCAGAGGCAAATCCAGGTCTTCTGCATTGCAGACGATTCTTTACCGTCTAAGCCACCAGGGAAATCCCTAGATTACATTATACGCTACTAAAAGGAGCATCTTTTAATGTGCTTTCTAATCTTTCTTAGTGAAGCTAATAATTTGTTAAAATACTGACCCTAAAAATTACCCTGGATTGCTTGCCTTTTCACAAAGAATTTTTGGCACATCTCATTCAAAAGGAAGCATTAGATTTCTTAGATGAAGTTACAGATCTAATACATGTTGACTCTGAAATTCTGACTGATACTGCATTGCAGTACGCTTCTCTAAACCTTACCTTAAGTCAGACTTGGAAACTGGTGACTCCTTTATTTTTTCGTCCTTATCATGGGTGATGTACCAAGTGGCTTCAGTTGTGTCCAATTCTTTGCACGCCTATGGACTAGAGCCCACAAGGCTCCTCTGTCCATGGGATTCTCCAGGTAAGAATACTGGAGTGGTTGCCATGCCCTTCTTCAGGGGATCTTCCTGACCCAGGGATTGAACCCGTGTCTCTTACATCTCCTGCTTTCGCAGGCGGTTTCTCTACCATTAGTGCCATGACCAGATCCCTAAAATGGGTGATAACCATTGGTATTTGTAGAAGTGGGCTTCCCTAGGAGCTCAGTTGGTAAAGAACCTGTCTGCAATACAGGAGACCCTGGTTCAATTCCTGGGTTGGGAAGAGCCGCTGGAGAAGGGATAGGCTACCCACTCCAGTATTCTTGGGCATCCCTTGTGGCTCAGCTTGTAAAGAACCCACTTGCAACGCGGGAGACCTGGGTTCAAAACATAGGTAAATTTGAGCCTGAATTTGAGGAAGGGCTTTGGTCTCTGGTGCCTCCATTCTGATTGGATCTCTGCACTGTGTCCAGGGGAGAACCGCTTTGTCTCACCACTGTCTTGGGACTTAGTGGGACGAAATCTCTTTGCCATGGCTGTGGAAGGAGTGGTGTTCTTCCTCATCACTGTGCTGATCCAGTACCGATTCTTCATCAGGCCCAGGTGAGCTTTCTTGCAGAACTCACTGAGCACCTGGTTGAGGGTCACAGCGGATGGAGCACAGGGAAACACTCAATGGTGGTTGGGTTGACTTGAACGCAAAGCGGATAATCAAACTGATTCTCCCAATGTGGGCATCCCCTGTCCAACAGTACTGACAATGCTGGAGTGTGGATTTTATAGGACTGATGTAGAAACTGGGTCTTGGACTTAGAAAATAACTTGAAAGGTTGATTTTTTTTCTTCTTCTTAATTTTCTTCCCCCTAAGACCTGTAAAGGCAAAGCTTCCTCCTCTGAATGATGAGGATGAAGATGTGAGGAGGGAAAGACAGAGAATTCTTGATGGTGGAGGACAGAATGACATCTTGGAAATCAAGGAGTTGACTAAGGTGAGACAGTGAAGACAGGCTACAACTTGCCTTCAATTTTTTCAGCTTTATATGTTAGAAACTAGCATTTTGCTGACTCACTTAATAAAAGGAGCATGCTTCCTAAAAGGTGCATTTATACCAAGTTTCTGTCAATTTAATTTTACTTAAAATACACCATGGAGACTTCTCTAATTAAAGAAATCCTACCGAGAATAATTGTAAAGTGAGTTCTCATTCTTGAGTATGTTTGATTTTCATGTTTATATTTACGTGTTAGTTATTAAAACATCTAATATTGTATACTGAGTCAAAGCTGAAGTTGGGAGACTAAATGATTGATTTTGAATTTCAAAAAAGCTGATAAATCCCCACTGATTAAGAGGAGGATCTATTTTGGCCCCTTCTAGGTGCCAGAACAACAATAATTCAGTTTTTTGTAATATGTTCAATATTTGAAATGTTTTGATAACAAATTTTTATCCCATAGAATTTAATTTTTAAAATATCTGCAATGTCTTTATATTAAATAAAAATTATGTAGATGTTAATGACAAATATATTTTTTTAAAGTCTGATATTCGATTAAAAAATACAAAGAAATTCATTTATATTTTGAGCATCAGAGTCATTCAAAAGCCAGTTGCCACGGAGACAGACCAAGGCTTTGGCACATTAAGAATCTGACTTAGTCTTATCAATGAGTCGAATCTCGTGGTGTGTTTAGGTCATAATTCCCTCTTCCACAGTTGCCTGGGAGAGCCGTGAGTCACTGCAGCTCATGACTTTTTGCATTTTGCTGGTTTCAGGTATACAGAAGAAAGAGGAAACCTGCTGTTGACAGGATCTGCGTTGGCATTCCTCCTGGTGAGGTAAAGGCGCTCTATCCATATTGTGTTTGCTCCTATTAATTCAGACTGTCTCTACTCCAGTCAAACAACAATGTCTGTAAGAAGTTAAAAGTGATTTAAAAAGGCTACTCCATTTATATCTATGTATAGCAGTCAGTCATTGAAAGTTTGAGGGCCCCATATATCAAATGGAGAAGGAAATGACAACCCACTCCAGAATTCTTGCCTGGAGAATCCCATGGACAGAGAAGCCTGGCGGGCCATGTCCATGGGGTGTCAGAGAGTCCAACACGACTGAAATGACTAAGCACGCATGCATATATCAAAACTAGTGGCCCCGTGTATCAACAATTTTGGATAATCTCAGACAATTTAAGAAGAGTATGTTCATCTAGAAAGTGATTTTGTGATCCATTCAAGATGATAATGAAATTCAAATAGATTTTTAAAAAGATTTTCTCTTTATTTATGTGTGTATTCTTATATACCCTTTAGCTAGATTCGATGGTAAAATTTGACTTGTTGGCTTTTATCACTGTTTTTCACTCATTAACTTTGGCTTTAACCCAACAACTCAAAGAATATTTACAAATACATCCACGTTTAAAATGGTTCCATTATAAAATGTATGATTAAACATCTATATGACTTCTGAAAACCTAAATATTCTACTCTTCATTAAGAGTGACATTTTAGGATCATGTTACATAAAAATGAAGCTGAGGTGATTATTTATGAATCATTTATATTCAGATTTTTAATAGTTTGCTAATATTACTGACCCAATCATTTTCAGTGCTTTGGACTTCTGGGTGTTAATGGAGCTGGGAAATCATCAACTTTCAAGATGTTAACAGGAGATACCACTGTTACCAGAGGAGATGCTTTCCTTAACAAAAATAGGTGAGAAAACAAGTCTGTATTTTGCCACAAAGACTTTTTTTAAAAATTTATTTAAATGAATATGTTGTGATTTTGTTGATATAACAGCACTGTATAGTTTCTAAAAATGTTGAAATATAGTAAACTGTAAAGAAGAAAATAAAAATCCATAATCCCAGTACCTACAGATAATGACTATTTACATTACCTTTTAGTTTCACTTTATTTTTTTTAACAGATTTATTCAGGTATAAGTTATGTACCTTATAGTTTGCTTGTTTTAAGAGTACAATTCAGTGACCTTTAGGCAATATGCAGAGTTGTACAACCATTATCACAATACAATTTTACAACATTCCCATCAACCCAAATCTCTATTTTTTATATATATATATATTATATTTATGTATGAGATTATATTAGATTATACTGAGATTATATTAGATCTAGATTTTTAAATTAGTTTTTTGTTGCTAATGACTTGGGTTGCATATTCTAAGATGTAGAATTTTACATTGCTGCATAAAATGCCTCTGTGTACACGTACCTGTAGTTTATTTCACTATTTCCTTATTGTTGGACATTTATTTCACCAGTTCTTTAATTGTTGGATATTTGTTTCTGTTTTTCACTAAATACGTCCTTGTGTTCATTTTGATTCTTTCATCAAGATAAAAGGTTATATACCTGTGAAATTGCCCTCTAAAGGTTATGCCAACAATGGATGTCACCACTGGGCTATTATTTGAAAATGCAGAGATCACTGAGCAGCCTGATCTTAAGGCGTACAGTATGCCTACAGTACAGTCCTGCTAGGCAACTTTGAAAGTGAAACCCTTGAGCATTCTAAATATGTGGAACTTCTCTGGGCTTTTTATATGGAGAAATGGTACAAATGGCTTTCAGACTTTTTGCTCATGTCCCATAATAGCAAATACATCTTACCTCTCAGTCAAGTAATGCACAAAAACATGTAAACAGGCATATAGCTTAAATAATTTTGTAAAATACTACCTACTCTAACTGCTTATAGTGCATTCAACATTTCTTACTCCACTCTCTGCCATGCCATTTTAATAATACTAGTTGTGGCCTACTAAATTTATTTCATAATGTACAAATGGAGGATGACTCACAATTTGGACAAAGGGCTACTAGCCAATAAAATTGAAAACATCAAGGAACTTAATGTACTCATGACTTTTCTCTGCATCTTACATTTGTTTTAGTAACAGTGTAAAGGCGGTTTAAGAGAACGGAATTTTTAGAATAGCAGGCCTGAGGCTACATACATGGTTTCCCCAGGTTTGTTTCTAGTACCAGGCTCCTGGGGTATATAGCAGTAGTAGCAATAACTGGTCCAGACTAATGTTCATCACATTGCCTGATTCTGAATACTGGTATGAGCAGCGTAGTTGTGAGGTCTAGGCGAAGGGTCTGTGAGGGTCTAACTTCAGCTTTGGAAAACACTCGACCTGGGCCTACTAATTGATGTGCAGAGAGGAATGAACACTGCTGACAGGCTGAACCCATGGCTCTCCAGAGGTGACTGAAGTGCAGCCGCCAGACTGGATGTGACACTGAGCTTCCTCCTACATCAGGGATCCTTAACCCTAGATTGGCTTCATGGGGCCTAAAAGCCGCCCCCACCAGTATATGTAAAATTGTGTCTGTAGTTACATTTTTTGTTGTCATCAGGTTCTCATCATGAAAACCTTCAAAACCAGGGCAGTTTGTGCGTTGAGTATTTAGCAGGACTATAGGGTTTGGATCATGCTGTGGCCAAGTCAGTGTATAGGCAACAAAAAGCAGAGAGAAGTCACCCAAATTGCTGGGCCTCCTCTGGCTTAAATGAAGCAATAGAGCACATGGTGCATATGACTGGGCCACAGAATCAAGTCAGGAATGGACACTTCATGTTAAAGCCCCTGGAGAGCGTGACTAAGACTGTTGATATCCTGAGGGCAGAAAGGCTGTTCCTTGAAGCTATAAGCAAGTGTGCTCACTGGTCTGTTTGCCATGCACAAGCGCAGTGTATAGAATGTTAGGCAAGATGGTCTGACCAGGGCACCAGAATGCTTAAAAACCTGACCAGTTTTGCTTTTCTTTGCAGTATCTTATCAGACATCCACGAAGTCCATCAGAACATGGGCTATTGCCCTCAGTTTGATGCCATCACAGAGCTGCTGACTGGAAGAGAACACGTGGAGTTCTTTGCCCTTTTGAGAGGAGTCCCGGAGAAAGAAGTAGGCAAGGTACTGTGGGCGCTGGAAAGCCAGCCTGCCTCCTTTGGCATCCTGACAGCCCGCCTTAGGGCTGTGACCTTCGCACATGGCCATCGGCTTCAGGCTGTTCTTCCTTATGGGTGCAGCGACAGGAAGTGCCTGCTCTTTGCAGCTACTTTCAAAGGGGGAGGTTGCGGCGGTGGGGTAGGGGTGGGAGATCAGGCTCACTCTGGAGGGCAGAGAGGGAGTGCTGCTTCCTGTGCTGCGGGCACTGTCCAGGTTATGATCGTATAGAATCTGGTCCTACTCAGTGAAAGAATTCTCACACGTAAGTGTAAGAAAAGCATGATAAAATTGCCAAACCCAGCAAAGGTCAAGGTGCTCTTTTATCACTCTTAGGTTGGCGAGTGGGCGATTCGGAAACTGGGACTTGTGAAGTATGGAGAAAAATATGCTGGGAACTACAGTGGAGGCAATAAGCGCAAGCTCTCAACAGCCATGGCTTTGATTGGCGGGCCTCCAGTGGTGTTTCTGGTGAGTGTGACTGAATGGAAAACCCTGTTCTGGCCTGAATGGAAAGCATCTCTATTCTAAAGTCCTGGATGTCCAGGATGTGCATGACTGGCTTGGCAATGGCAAGCCCCACCTCACCCGATGAGGAATAGCCCGATGAGGAACCAGAGGGAAGCTCCCCATCCCTCTTCGTAATACACATGGGGTGTATCTGCCTTGCCCTCGGATGTTACAGAGAGGGAGATACTCCAGGGACCTTGTTTCTCTGGCATGGAGAATCCCAACAAGTGTTACTGAGGCTGGGTGTAGGATTTAACTTTCTTTGGACCATTCTGTATGCCATCTATGTGTTCATCCTCTGGAGATAGAGAATGTTGTTACAGCTTCAGGATTCCTAAGTAGCACCTTTGGGTCATAGTTCCTCACATATGGATAAATGGAAAACAGAAGATCAGACCAACAGTGGCCTTTGACCTTTTTCTTCTGTAGAGGAGAAGGGCACTGAGGTTATTACAGGAAGAAGCCTTGGACTGAGGCTTTAAAGTTATCCAGAGTGTTTAGATTTAGAATTTGTTTCTCTAAAAGCAGCAAGTCTAAGATCATGGCATCCGATCCCATCACTTCATGGCAAATAGATGGGGAAACAATGGAAACACTGACAGACTTTTTTTAGGGGGGGGCTCCAAAATCACTGCAGATGGTGACTGCAGCCATGAAATTAAAAGATTTTTGCTTCTTGGAAGAAAATCTATGACTAATCTAGACAGCATATTAAAAAGCAGAGACATTACCTTGCTGACAAAGGTCCATCTAGTCAAAGCTATGGTTTTTCCAGTAGTCATGTATGAATATGAGAGTTGGACTATAAACAAAACTGAGTGCCAAAGAATTGATGCTTTTGAACTGTGGTGTTGGAGAAGTCTCTTGAGACTCCCTTGGACTGCAAGGAGATCAAACCAGTCAATTGTAAAGGAAATCATTTCTGAATATTCATTGGAAGGACTGATGCTGAAGCTGAAACTCCAATACTTTGGCCACCTGATGTGAAGAAGTGACTCTAGAAAATACCCTGATGCTGGGAAAGATTGAAGACAGGAGGAGAAGAGGATGACAGAGGATAAGATCTTTGGATGGCATCGCCAACGGGCATGAGTTTGAGCAAGCTCCGGGCATTGGTGATGGACAAGGAAGCCTGGCATGCTGCAGTCTATGGGGTTGCAAAGAGTCAGACACGACTAGTGATTGAACTGAACGGAACTGGAGACCAGCAAGTAGAGTATAACAGGCTAAGCCAGAGTGAACTAGAATTAAAAAAAAAGAAATTTATTCAATTTTTGAACTGACTTCAGTTGCATTTCAGACAAAAATAATTTTTAGTATATGCTTGTCAGTCATGAAAAGATGATTGAAACTAAATGACTTTTCCCTTTTCCTTTCTGTTTATTTGGAGAAATTTAACTTCACAAAAATTAAATTTGAGTTTTCTACTCAGTGACAGTTATAAAAGTGAACTGGTTATAAACAAATATGAAATATTCTTTTATGTAAGGTCTGGTTTTTTGATCCATCAGGAAATAAATAGAATGGTAAGTTAAACCTTAGGCTATTTCTAAAATGCTTCTGCATTTAAGACCAAACCTAGCTTTGATTTTTTTCCAACACATAATAAGACTTATTCTATTCTGTTTACAGGATGAACCAACCACAGGCATGGACCCTAAAGCCCGGCGCTTCCTGTGGAATTGTGCCCTAAGTATCATCAAGGAAGGGAGATCAGTAGTGCTTACCTCTCACAGGTCTGTAGTGAAGAGTTGGCTTGACTTTGTTGTTGTATAATTTTTAGGTTTTCCAAGTAGTATATATGGTCACTGTGTAAAAACAGAAAACACAGAAAGGCAAAGAAAAAAAAATTATGGTCACCTGATGTATCACCAGGAGACAACTATTATTATCACTGGGCAATATATCTTTGCAGAGTTTTCCTCTGCAAATCTATACACAGTGTATATGTTTTTTACAAATAAAAATGCAAGCTTTGTCATATATACCAAGTTCTTTTTCACTTAACAATATTGAGAACAGTATTCCAAGTCTGTTTAATTGAGATGTGTCATCATTTCTTATAGCTATTAGTGAATAGTATTCCATTAGCATATACCCTAATTTACTTAACCGTTCCTCTTTTGTATAGACACTTGGATCATTCTCAGCTTTTTCACAATTGTAAATGACACGGCAGTGAGCATTATTTTCCCTACATCTTCATGAAATTTCTAGCAGGATGCAGTTATACTCTAGGAAGCTAAGAATCTGTTTCTTTGAAACTCCAGATGTCATGGTGATGTTCTGATGGTTACAGGAGCATCTTTCTCAGACTATACCTCATTCTTTGTCCCCACAGTATGGAAGAATGTGAAGCTCTTTGCACCAGGATGGCAATTATGGTCAATGGGCGGTTCAGGTGTCTTGGCAGTGTTCAACATCTGAAAAATAGGTAACAAAGACAATTTCTTTGGGATCCCATGTAATGAGAAATTGTGTATTTATTCTTTTGTGAATGTGTACATGGTGGTTCTAAAACAAAGGGAAATAAACTGAACAAAATGGTACAGTGCAAAGAGTGAGGACTTTGAAGTCCAACAGAACGGCGTGCAAATTCTCTCTTTACCTTTTAGTGGTTGGTATGCACTTGGGCAAGTTATTTAACCTCTCTGAGAGTCAGTATTCTGGGAATAGCTACTTTCTGGTTTTGTTATAGAGATGTAATGGGAGGATTTACACGTGCCAGTAAGGTTGGAGCATAGACTTTGGAGTCAAACACACCAGTAGGTTTGACTGGTGTTGGGTCCACACCCCAGCCCTACCACTTCTGAGTTTTGTATCATGAGCAAGTGACCAACTCTCTAGGTTTCAGTTTCTCTGTAACATCTCACAGGTCCAAGTGTGGATTAAATGAAGTCATGTCTAAAGCACTTGGCAAGGCAGCTCAAATAGAATAGGTATTCAGTATATGACAACCGGTTCCTTTTCTCTGAAACTGATTTCTGGGTCTGACAGGGACTATTTTCTCTTTCAGGACCCAAGAGTTAAGTATTCTTTTGAGAAGTTTCCCCAGAGTCTTCAATTTGATTTTCTTTTTCCTGCTTTCAGGTTTGGAGATGGTTATACAATAGTTGTACGAATAGCAGGGTCGAACCCTGACCTGAAGCCTGTACAGGAGTTCTTTGAACTCGCCTTTCCAGGAAGCGTCCTGAAGGAGAAGCACCGGAACATGCTTCAGTACCAGCTTCCGTCTTCACTGTCTTCCCTGGCCAGGATTTTCAGCATCCTTTCCCAGAGCAAAAAGCAACTCCACATAGAAGACTACTCTGTCTCTCAGACAACACTTGACCAAGTAAGCATTGAGTGTCAAAAGTAGATTTGCTCTTCAGGGTGAGGACTGTTCCCCCTTCATTATGGGCCCTAGAACAGTATAGATTATCTGAGCATGACCTCCTGATTGTCTGCTGTTATGCTTTTTACCTAACCTCCCTGAATCTGAAAAGGGAGATGATGCTACTGATTTCATAGGGTTATTATGAGAATAAATTGTCATACTAATCATAAAAACTGCAATTTATTGAGTATCTGCCATGGGCAGGTATTAGTCCAAGTACCGTATCCCGTTTAAATTAACTGACATCAGGTACAAAAGAGATCCTGGCCCTTAGTAGATATTCAGCAAATGTTAGTTTTCATCCCCCTTCCCTTTAATCAAGTCTGTTTGAGTCAAAGTAAATAGATGATTGAGCGGTTGGTTGATTTGGAGGGGCAATATATAAGGGCAGTTTTTTACTTTTTTTAATGATTAATGGTTTTTCAATCATTCCTTTCTCCCTCCTACACAAAGTTTTCCAGTTAATCTATTTATTCAATCTCAGATTCTTCTATATGACCTAATTTCCACATGGGGAAAAGTGCAAGTTGAATAAAGAGAGAGCAAGTTAGAGGTGTTTATAATGGTCTGTCTTTATTTTGACAGGTATTTGTAAACTTTGCCAAGGACCAAAGTGATGATGACCACTTAAAGGACCTGTCATTACACAAAAACCAGACAGTAGTGGATGTTGCAGTCCTCACATCTTTCCTGCAGGATGAGAAAGTGAAAGAAAGTTATGTATGAAGAATCTTGTCCATATAGGGTGGCTGGAAGAAAGGAGGAACTAGACCTTCCTTTGTACCACGTGAAGTGTTCCAGAGGAAAGAGCCAGAAGATTTTGTGGGAAGAAGTAAACTGGATACTGTACTGATACTATTTCAATGCAATGCAATTCAATGCAATGAAAACAAAATTCCATTACAAGGGCAGTGCCTTTGTAGCCTATGTCTCATATGCTCTCGAGTGAAAAAGACTTGAATTTAGTTTATTACCTTATACTCATGTGAAACTCTAGTATGGAACCCAGTGGACATATGAGTTTGACATACTTTTTTTGTTCCTTTGTATTCTTACTGGGGTTGCAACAATAATTCATCAAGTCATGGCCAGTGATTATTTTTCAAAATCAAAAGGCATGCACACGTTCATTTATTACGCCGTGCCATGCCAAGAGACTGGCTTCCTGGTGACATAGCCACTGCTGGCAATGAGTGTGCCAGAATTACTAGTGCCAAGTTTCTCAGAAAGCCTGAAGCACCATGGTATGCCTTGCACACTTTTGTGAAAGCTGCGCTACTCAGTCTGTTGACATCATCAAATACCAGGTGATGAAATGGCGCCATGTGTGGGGAAAGTCCTGCTTTGATTCCCTCTTTGAGCTGCTCTGGTGATGGTGACATGGAAACTGCATGGTGACATGCAAACGGCATGGTGACATGCAAAAGCGAAACTTGGTTTCATTGTTGTCCTTTGCTTGGAACCATGAGTCTCCAAGATTATCTTTCTGGGACTCTAAGTATACTTAGATCCAGGTAAGAAGCAAAGAATCAGCAACCACATTGTTGGGGCTGCAAGCTGGGGAGGCCATGGCATGTGATGAAAGAGATGATGTATTTGGAATCAAGGGAAGTCTGTGTCCATTTGTCCTGCTTGTCTACTAACACGGTACAGTGCATCTCAAGATCTTGTCGTTTGACACAAGCATAGTATTATTTCTGGCTTTTTGAATTAATCTAGAATATGAAAAGACGGAGTTGTCTTCTGAGAACAATCTTTGTACTTTTAACGTTATTTGGAATTGTAAGTTCTATTAGTGACTTCTTAAAACTTAGAGTGGCTTCTTTGTAGAACCCTGTGGCACAGAGGAGTATGGCCACACTGCCTCCTCACTAGCTTTAATTTTTCACGTATGTTTGCAAATGGATTATCTGACTAATGCCTAGTGACTTGAAAACAGTATGATGGCCAAGCTCTCATGACAACATTATATTTAAGTATCTTTAAGATTGTTAAGCATACTTTTAGTATCAGCGCATTAGTCAAGTATTCTTTGAGTGTATGTTATAACTGAGTGAGTATGGATGGATGGCGTGGGGAGAAATTAAGTTTCAGTAGATTTCCTGTGCCATGTTCATCAGATAACTGGTTTACAAATACAGGTTTTGTTGTGGTTGTGGGAACCCACTGAAAGAATATTGGGCAGCCCACTTTTTGAAAACAGCAACAATGCAAAAGGCAAGAAAGTTTATGTCATAGGGTCACAGATTAGCTTCAAAACTTGTTGAAAAACATAAAACTTTTGCTTATGGCATTTAGTACCTTTGAATATTGGCTTTGAAAATCTCAGATACCCCATTCTGACAATCTCAAATTTTTTATCTCTTCAGTCAGTATCATGGGAAAAAGGCAGCAAATGCCCCCACATGAAAATTATTTCAGACTTTTCCAAGGCAGTTTAATTGTTTTTAGTCAGTAAACACTTGTTAAAAATAATGTTATCTGTCTTGAGACAACAAAATTATGAGAGAAATACTGTTTGAAGTTAAAGTGATCTTTTAATATCATTACTAATGTCTTTTCCTTTTAAAAAATGAGATATTAATTCTAAAAGTACAAGATTTCAGATCTATTCCAAATATACATTTTTTCTTTTAAAATTGATTGCATGTTATCATGCAACTTGTTGCTTGGAGAAAGAAAATGACCTTTAGAGAGTATTGCCAATATTTTCTAAAATGATAAACAAGTAATAACTCATATTTTATGCTGTCTTTAATGATATAAAATTCATAGAATGTTTTCTCCTTGTTTAGTATTTTCCAAAATCAAGCTTCTGCTAGATTCCCCATTTCAGCAGAATCATGTCCTAAATCTGTATTGTATTAAAACCATGAGCAGCTCCCTTTTTTGGATTATTCTACTTCAAGGCCATATTTTAAAAAAATCAAAAGATACTGTGAACTACTTTGAAAAATGCAACATTTTGATATAGATTTAAAGGCTATCTTAAGCTAGAAACAATCTACAGCTGCTCATCTACTTCATTAGTACTGTTATTAGATATTCAAATTGCAGTCTTTAAAATTTTTCTGGGTAAGCCCAATTATAGTAGAGATTTGCTCTACTACTCTCTGCTCAGTCAAGTAAAATTTCTATATCATCCCTGTGGAAATGTAACCGTGTGAGTTTAACAACAAAAAAATTTTTTTAAGTGTTCAGAGATTTCTGCTTTTGCTTCATTTGGACACCTGAAGCCTTATTAACTGTGAATATGAAAAAATACAAAAGAACACAATAACAAAGCCCTCTATATACAGATACCCAGAATAGGTCATTGTTAAAAAACCAATAACCAAACCTCAAACTACTGTATTTCAATATCTGTACTGAAGGCCTATGCATTGTGACTGTTAAATGTTGCATAGCATTCACTGTATAGTAATCATTGACTAAAGGGATTTGTCTGTTTTCTTCTTGTGGTTGTATATATCAGGTAAAATTTTTTTTCCAAAGAGCCATGTGTCATATTGAACCACTTTGACATTGAGATATTAATTTCTACTCTTGTTACCATTTACTAGTAATATAGTATTATAGAAATATTGTTCTAATTCTCTTCAGAATTGTTGCATCCCTTTTTATAGAATGTTTATACTTCTATAAGTTTTAAGAATTCTGTTCTCCCTTCTTATACCCTAGGATTAAACCATGTTTTTGTGCTTTTTCTTTATCATTGACCCTTCATTCCAAGCACTTTATGCTGTCTGTAATGGGATCTATTTTTGCACTGGAATATCTGAGAACTGCAAAACTAGACAAAGGTTTCACAATAGATTTCTAAGTTAAATCATTTTCATTAAAAGAAAAAAAAGAAAAAAAATTTTGTATTGTCAATAACTTTATAGAAAGTATTAAAAAAGGTATATTTCTATGTTGTTATAAGTCACGAAATAAACCTGTGATGGTTCTGTTGTGGTCTATACTAATTTATTTTCGTGCATTCATAGCACCACCTACTGTTAAAGCTTATAAAGTCATTACAGAAGTAAGAAGTGTCTGCTTGGAGAAGGGAGGATACTTGGATCAAAAGCAGAATTTTAGAAAAGACTAAATGTCCTGTTAATCACAAGAGAATCAAGGGGACTACTTGAAAATAAAAGGTGTTTGGAACTTTCATGGTTCAGTTTAAGAGGCTTTAGGTAAACTTATTCTGCTTAATGGTCATGAAGCTGCAGAGATCTCCACAATTACTCTGTAGCTAAGCCATTTAATAAAAACTTCATTGCTTCCTTGGTACTGAGGAAACACGAAGGCAGCAAAACGGAGCTTTTGTTTATTCAACCAAAAGTACAAAGACTGTCATGGGTGTACCCTCTTTGTATATAAACATTTACAGATTCAAAAAAGCTCTGGAAACTTTGGAATGCTAATATGCACATTGAATACGAAAAACCTTGAGAAGATTAGCTCCCCTTTTCAAGTGTTTTACTGTGTTATCAGATCTTTCATTTAATCCTCAGAACCTGCCCTATGAGGTAAGTAGTACCATTTAACATAGGAGTAGACTGTGGCTCAGAGAATAAGGAACTTGTCCAGAGTGACACCGCTAGTAATTAGCAGAGGATTCTTTTGGTGAAGTTAGGTATCCAGTTAAAGTTGTCCTTGTAAAATCACTTCAGTCTCATTCTGCAATAACATAACAAATATTTACTGAACATTATCGTGCACCAGATACTCTTACAGTCCTGGGGATACGGTGTTGAAGAAGACAGAATTCCTGCTCTAGTGGACTTGAATTTCATTGAAGAAGTTATAGTCACAATGGATGTGTGGGCAAATAAATGTAATAGCACTAAGTGCTAAGTGAAAAATACTGCGTGGTGACAGAGAGGAGTCAGGCTTCTGCAGAGCGACATTTAAGTTCAAATGTAAACAAAACAAACAGGAGCCAACATTTGAAGGTATGTAGGATGAGATGGTTGGATGGCATCACTGACTCAATGGACATGAGTTTGAGAAAACTCCAGGAAATGTTGATGGACAGGTAAGCCTGGTGTGCTGCAGTCCACGGGGTCACAAGAGAGTCAGACACAACTGAGCAACTGAACTGAACTGAACTGAGGAAGAATGTTCCCAGAAGAAAGAACACTCTGCGAAAACCGCAAGTGGGAAAGAGCTTGGCGAGTTGGAGAGAATTCTATTGTCCGAGTTATAGGGTATGGAATCAGAGATAGTAGGACCCAAAACTTGTGGGGCCTCATCGTCCAGGTCTTTAAGGTACTTGGATTTTATTATGAGTGCAATGAGGAGCCACTGGCGAGTTTTAAACAAGGTAGTGGTTTGATCCAATCTTTGTTTCAGAAAGAACTTTGTTGGTTATATGGGAAGAAGAGACAGTAGGGGGGTGGGGGGTTGCTCAGTAGAAGATGATGGTGGTTTGGACCAGGATGATAGCAACAGAGGGAGGAATGGTAACACTGAGGATCTATTTAGAGATACAGCCAACAGGACCTGCTGACAGGCTGCATGAAGGAGATGAGGGAAAGAGAGAGATCAAAGTGATTTCTAGTTTGTCAAACTAGGTAGTTGGTTGTGTTCAAAAGGCAGTTGGTATTTCAGTCTATAGCTCAGAGGCAAATACAGGAAAAAAGATAAAAGTGTGTGAATCATATATATGATTAAGCCTTGGGACCGAAGGAGCTTACCTGGAGAGAAGGAAGAGAACATGCTTGAGGTCTGAGATGCTACCCACATTTAGAAGACAAGCCAGCAAAGAGAACAGAGGGACTGGCCAGTGAAGAGGAGGAAAATCCAAGAGAAAGATGTGAAGAAGTGAGAGTTGCTCAGTTGTGTCCCACTCTTTGCGACCCCATGGACTATATAGTCCATGGAATTCTCTAGGCCAGAATACTGGATTGGGTAGCCTTTCCTTTCTCCAGGGTATCTTCCCAACCCAGGGATCGAACCCAGGTCTCCAGCATTGCAGAGGATACCATGTATTGAAGCTGAGACTCAAATACTTTCAAGAAGGCAGAAGTGATCAACTGTGTCCATTATTGCTGAGAAGATGAGCAAGGTAAGGGCAACTGAATTTGGCAAAAAAGAGGTCTTTGGTGATCTTCAGAAGAATCATTTCAGCAGACTGACAAAGATACAGACCTAACTGGATTTGGTTCAAGAAAGAATATGGGGTGAGGAAGGGAAGATGGTGAGTATGAAGTGAAGTGTTAGTTGCTCAGTCATGGCTGACTCTGCAACTCCATGGCCTGTAGCCTGCCAGGTCTCTCTGTCCATAGAATTCTCCAGGCAAGAACACTAGAGTGGGTAGCCATTCCCTTCTCAGGGGATCTTCCCGATCCAGGGATTGAACCCCAGTCTCCTGCACTGCAGGCAGATTCTTTACCATATGAGTCACGAGAGAAGCCTGATGGTGAGTATACACAACTCTAAAGGAGGTTTTACTTTGAAGGGAAACAGAAAACATGACAATAGTTGGATTACAAAACTTCTCTTTGGATTCTTTTCTTGTCTGCTAGTAGTATAGATAGCACCTGAACACCATCTCACCTTTCCTTTCTAATTTTTTTTTTAATCCTTTAGACATTTATCAGGAGCCTAACACACTGTACCTTTTTTCCAAATTTCCCTTAGCTAATTCATTATATACTATTTTACATTTACAATCTGTTTTAGAAATTTAAAATAATATAGCTATAAATACAGACTATGAAAAAGAGCTTGGATTTACCAAACCTAGTTTCAGCAGGCAGAGGTACACAACTAAAATGGAAATTAAAGGTGTTTCAAGAAAAACTAGCATGTCTGTGGCAGTACTAAAGAAACCCTCCTTCTGGGATTACTATCTGCTATTTTCTTGATGTAACTTAACATTTACAATAAAGTTAGTAAATTATCACTGTGTTACCATCCTACGGGTGAATGCTTGTTAAGTTGCATCTCTTCTGTCTCCTGCATCGGCAGGCGGGTTCTTTACACTAGTGCCACCTGGGAAGCCCATCACCATCCTATGTAATACAATAAAAGCTCCAGAGTTGATAATATCAACATAAAATGCAAATTAAGAAAAACTAAAACAGATATGTAGGCTTTTACTAGAGCAAGCATTTCCATAAACATGAAAGTGAAAGTTACTCAGTCATGTTCAACTCTTTGCGACCCCATGGACTCTACAGTCCGTGGAATTCTCCAGGCCAGAATACTGGAGTGGGTAGCCTTTCTCTTCTCCACGGGATCTTCCCAACCCAAGGATCAAGCCCAGGTCTCCCGCATTGCGGGCAGATTCTTTACCAACTGAGCTATCAGCTGCTGCTGCTGCTGCTGCTAAGTCGCTTCAGTCGTGTCCGACTCTGTGTGACCCCATAGACGGCAGCCCACCAGGCTCCGCCATCCCTGGGATTCTCCAGGCAAGAACACTGGAGTGGGTTGCCATTTCCTTCTCCAATGCATGAAAGTGAAAAGTGAAAGTGAAGTCGCTCAGCCGTGTCCGATGGACTGCAGCCTACCAGGCTCCTCCGCCCATGGGATTTTCCAGGCAAGAGTACTGGAGTGGGGTGCCATTGCCTTCTCCCTGAGCTATCAGGGAAGCCCATAAACATAAAGATATCTTTAAAACAAATAGATGTCCCATAGATCTTCATTAAATGGTGATCCAAAATGAACAAAAATAAATAAAACTGTAAATGAATGCATTTCAGGATATAAAACAAGTCTTCTGAAGTTTAAAAAAAATTATTTTCCAAGTGAAAGTGACAATGTGAAAACCATAATTAAAACAGGTGATATTGTACTTTCTCACGGTAAAGAAGTATATTTGATGTAATATTATTCTGGATCCCATTTGATATCATAAAATAAATTTTACTGGGCAAAAATCTTTTTAAAAAGCTCAGATGTCACAGATATGATTTAAAAACCCATAGCCATTGTATCTAAATTAAAAACACTGTCAGGCACAGAAATGTAAAATCATCATATGAATATAAAAAAATCCTATAGAACAAAAGGTTATTAAAATAAGATATTCTGAAACAAATGAAAAATCATGATCAAGATGTAGTGGCAACTACATATTTCTAATATATAATAGATACTGGAATGCTTAGGGGAAAATGAACAGAACTATCCTGAGGTAGTAGTGGCAAAGGACAGAGCTGGCTTTAAAAATGTAGAGGCATAGCAAATTAACTTACTACTTTCTTCAAACAAAAGTGAGAATCTCTTTGAAGAACTGAAGCAGATTAGCAGACACATCTTATGACAGTTAACGAATGCTTCTTATATCAGTGGAAAACTATTTCAATGGTGAGTATGACATAGGAAATCAGAAGCATATTCTGCTGAGACACTAGGTAATTGACACTTTCTCGAACTGAAAAAGAAATTCATAAGGAGGCATATAAAGTTATTGACTAAATCTGATTTGTTGTAAGAATAACTTGTGCCTAGTGAAATAGCTTACCAGCTGCCACCACTCTGGGGTCCTCAAGAGACTGATGTCTCCCAGCTGCATGGCTGTCTGCACTCTCATTCCACTGGGAACATGAACTGCAGAAATAAACCAGAAATAGATGCTAAAGACTGTGGCATTACTACCAATAAGAAAGACAGAAACGTTAACCCAAAACTGAAAGTCCTATTTCAATGAAAATAATGACTATCAAAAAGATAGCACTAAGTATGCTGGTGATGAGATTTCAGAGAAGTCAGAGATTTGGGTGAGAAATTTATAAATGAATTAATCAAACTGGTTTATAAATGAAGAAACTGAAAGCTTTATTTTTAAAAAGCGAGATTATAAAAAAAAAATTGTATTTACTGAATATTTGACTGATGCCCAGAAGCAGTTAAAAAGTAGCCAAAACTTAACCTTCCAGGGAAAACTGTATTAATATTTATTGTATTTCTTTGTAAAGATAAGAAATAGAAAATAAAGGTCTTGCTGTTATATTTAGTAATAAATTCTAAAAAGTCAACGATGAGAATTTTCTATGGCAATGATATTCGTTTTTAGCACTTATGTGAATTTCTTCTCATAATTATAACATCTTTTTATCTCAACCACACATTGTGTTCTTCAAAATAGTGTGGTATTCTAAAGAAGACTGAAATACATGTTCTTTTACTTAAATTACTTAAAAAGTTAAAAATACTTATAACACGTTACTTGTATATATTTTGGAAAATGCAGATAAACAAAAAGAGAAAGCAGGAATAGTTTCTAATCCTACCACCCAGGATTAATCCTACCACTTTTCTATTTTGGGTTTCCCTGGTGGCTCAGATGGTAAAGAATCCACCCACAATGCAGGAGACCTGGGTTCAATTCCTGGGTTGGGAAGATCTCCTGGAGAAGGGAATGGCTACCCACTCCAGTATTCTTGCCTGGAGGATTCCATTGACAGAGGAGCCTGGCAGGCTACAGTCTGTGGGGTTGCAAAGAGTCGGATACAACTGAGCAACTATCACTTTCCATGTTTATGTATATGTATATATATTTTATACGTTTATATACTTATCTACATGCAGCATATATGTTTATGCTTATATAACATACATGATATGTATGATGTATGAGTATGTCTAAACACTCTTTGTGGACTCTGGGAGTTGGTGATGGACAGGGAAGCCAGGCGTGCTGCAGTCCATGGGGTTGCAAAGAGTTGGACACAACTGAGCGACTGAACTGAACTGATATCTTTTCTTGGTGAAAATGGCATCTCATGAGTATCTTCTTTCAAAAATAATTTTATTTATTTTTGGCTGTGCTGGGTCTTTGTTGCTGTGCTGCCTTTTTCTAGTTGTGGCGAGTAGGGGCTACTCTCTCGTTGCAGTGTGCGGGCTTCTCATTGCAGTGGCTTCTCTTGTTGCACAGCACGGGCTCTGGGGCATGTGGATTTCAGTAGTTGTGGCACGTGGGCTCAACAGTTGCAGCTGCTGGGCTCTGGAGCACAGGCTCAGTAGTTGTGGTGCCTGGGCTTAGTTGCTTCATGGTATGTGAGATCTTCTGGGACTGTGTCTTCTGCATTGGATGCAGATTTCTCAGGAAGCAGGTAAGGTGGTCTGGTATTCCCATCTCTACAAAAATTTTCCACCATTTGTTGTGATCCACAAAGGCTTTACTGTAGTCAAAGAAACAGTTGGTTCAATTCAGTCGGTCATGTCTGACTGTGACCTCATGGACTGCAGCACGCCAGGCTTCCTTATCTATCACCAACTCCCAGAGCTTGCTCAAATTCATGTCCATTCAATTGGTGATGCCATCCAATCATCTCATCCTCTGTCATCCCCTTCTCCTCCTGCCTTCAGTCTTTCCCAGTATCAGGATCTTTTTTAAGAAATCAGTTCTTCACATCAGGTGGCCAAAGTATTGGAGCTTCAGCTTCAGCATCAGTCCTTTCAATGAATTTCAGGACTGATTTCTTTAGGATTGATTGGTTTGATCTCCTTGCAGTCCAAGGAACTCTCAAGAGTTTTTTTTCAATACCTTCAGTAGTTCAAAAGCATTAATTCTTCAGCTCTCAGCCTTCTTTATGATCCAGCTCTCACATCCATACATGACCACTGGGAAAACCATAGCTTTGACTAGATGGACCTTTGTTGGTAAAGTAATGCCTCTGCTTTTCAATATGTTGTGTAGGTTTGTCACAGCTTTTCTTCCAGGGAGCAAGTGTCTTTTAATTTCATGCATGCAGTCACTGTCTGCAGTGATTTTGGAGCCCAAGAAAATAAAGTCTGTCACTGTTTCCATTGTTTCCCCATCTATTTGCCGTGAAGTGATGGGACTGGATACCAATGAAGCAGAAGTATTTCTGGAACTCTCTTGCTTTTTCTATGATCTAATGGATGTTGGCAATTTGATCTCTGGTTCCTCTGCCGTTTCTAAATACAGCTTGAACTTCAGGAAGTTCTCAGTTCACATGCTGTTGAAGCCTAGCTTGGAGAATTTTGAGTATTACTTTGCTAGCGAGTAAGATGAGTGCAATTGTGCATTAGTTTGAACAATCTTTGGCATTGCCTTTCTTTGGGATTGGAATGAAAACTGACTTTTTCCAGTCCTGTCGCCACTGCTGCTGGCATATTGAGTGCAGCACTTTCACAGCACCATCTTTTAGGATTTGAAATAGCTCGACTGGGATTCCATCACCTCCACTAGCTTTGTTTGTAGTGATGCTTCCTAAGGTGCAGTTGACTTTGCACTCCAGGATGTCTGGCTCTAGGTGAGTGATCACACCATCATGGTTATGAGTCACTAAGATCTTTTTTGTATAGTTCTTCTTTGTATTCTTGCCACCTCTTCTTAATATCTTCTGCTTCTGTTAGGTCCCTACTATTTCTGTCCTTTATTGAGCCCATCTTTGCATGAAATGTTCCCTTGGTATCTCCAATTTTCTTGAAGAGATCTCTAGTCATTCCATTCTATTTTTTTCCCTCTATTTCTTTACATTTATCCCTTAGGAAGGCTTTATCTCTCCTTGCTAATCATTATTATTATTATGTTTAATTACAGATGCAATGTGATGGACGTGAGTTTGAGTGAACTCTGGGAGATGGTGATGGACAGGGATGCCTGGAGTGCTGTGATTCATAGGGTCACAAAGAGTCGGACACGACTGAGGAACTGAATTGAACTGAACTGACAGATGCAACATGAAGGACATTTAAACCATCCAATTATACTAGGTAGATGGAAATAACTCTTTAAGAATAATTAATTCTTATTGTATTAGACAGATGCTTACTACATAAACTTTGCTCTGTTTAATATCCAGAGACTTAGTGAACTTAACTTTAGGTTGGCAATGCCTTGCCAGAAAGTAGCCTCTATATATGCCTATGGGTATGTAAATAATGTGTATATATACACACTCATATGGCATTTGTGGTTATAAGGTTGATTGTTTTGGATATCCTGTGCCAATTTCTGAAGCTGATTAATCAGATTTGTCTATTACAAGTATTGGTACAAACAAAGCTATGGATGATTTGGAGCTTATGTTGTCTAGGGGATATGTCAGATTAAACCAGTAGGCTCCTTTCACCGATATATTTTTGGTTTTGACACACAATTGCTTATGTGATTTAATTATGTATAATGTCCTATTTATAAGAGCTCATTCCGCTTGTGTCTGCTACAAGTTATGTTCCGAGTGCCCAAGGGCCTAGTTCCTATGTCCTAGTGCCCTAGTGCTACAAGCTAAGTTCCTAGTGTAAGCCTAAGCTTATAATGAAAGGAGGTATTCCCACCAAAAACAACTGCAGCTACTCCCTGATTTGGTGGACGTGTTTGCTGTGTCATTTTATCCAAATAATAGTAGACAATGTTACACAAATAAACAACTGCTTGGTATAATAGTTTAACAGGTATTATAAATAAAATACATCAGAAAATGAGCTAGTAGGTTGTTACTATTGCTTTTTCAGTTGATTTTCAGGAATTTGTATTTGAAAACAAATATATGGACAAGGCACACATAATTTTGTTATTTTCAACAGGGGGAGCCCAGGGAGAGCTTAAACAGCTGTGAGGTAAGTCTGTGTGCTTGCCTGGAGGTGATTTTTGTTGCACAGCCGGAACCAGAACTGTCCTGGAGGAAGAATCATGAGTACTTCAAGTTCCCTTATATTAAGTTGGGGCTCATTTTCAGCAGCAGTAACTTCCAAGTCACCTGTCAGATAGCGTCTGATCAACATTTAGTAAAATCAAATTCAGAATTACGTTGTGAGGGATACTTTTTTGCTTTGCCCAAGTAGAGAGACTCAGGGTAAAGACTATATTGTGAATCTTAAGTGAAGGGACCATGATGGCTCTGCTTCAGTTTTTACAGAAGGTTGTCTCTTTGTAAATCCCCTTCCTGCCCTATCCCTTGAGAAAGGACTACAAACCTAAACATCAAAAGGAGAAAAATCTCTCTGTTAGATTCGTGCATTAGTCCAATTTCCCACAATTAAAGCTGTGTATTCTGTACATTTCTCATCAAGTTTAAATGAGCTTGTCATCTTATGTCCTGTGAGGTTCCTGACCCTGCTTGACTTTGGCACCGACAGCAGGAGACAGGGGCAGCTGAGCAGATGCTCCATCCCCTGTACCGGGCTCCGTCGTGCGATCCTGGCAGAGGGTCTTCCTCTAACGCCACCCTTTCCTCCCTCATCCCAGGCGTCCCGGGGTCCCTAACCCCAAGGCTGGGACTTGCACTATAAATTGCACAGCCGAACGGAACTCTCAGACTCCGGGCCTCTGGCCCGTAAGCGCATGCGCGGCTCGTGCGCTTATGTCAGAAGACTCTCCCGGCCCCTCCCCTCCCGCAGGAATCTCTGTGGGCGTCCCAGCTGCACGTACCTGAGGCGCCGGTGTCTGAGCGACCAGAGCCCTAGTCAGGCTTCTCCAGAGAGCAAACATGTTGAGGCTTCGAGCTCTGAGGGGGGCAGCGGCTGGTATGCTTCCTCATGTTCCTCCTCCTGTGACCTCCGGGCTGGCAGGGTGCTCCCTGCCTCAGGGTAGATGAAGCTTCGGGGCGGGTCCGCTCGCCCTGTGGGGACTGGGCGGCAGGTCAGCCTAGTCAGGGAGGCATCTGCCTCTGGCCCAGAGCCAGGAATTTGGTGTCGGTCTTGACCACTTGGTGTCCTTTTGTTCCTTCGACGGATCTTACCCCCAGTGTCAACTGTGTGACTTTAGAGTTAGCTGAATTTCACCTCATCTCCATGCGCACCTGTGTACAATTAGTAAAAGTTCCTGTAAAATACAAGTGTGTAAGATGACTGGGAAGGCAGTATGGATTCCTGTGCGTGTCATCAGTTCAGTTCAATCGGTCAGTCGTGTCGGACTCTTTGAGGCCCCATGCACTGGCACACCAGGCCTCCCTGTCCATCGCCACCTCCTGGAGTTTACTCAAACTCATGTCTATTGAGTCGGTGATGCCATCCAACCATCTCATCCTCTGTCGTCCCCTTCTCCTCCTGCCTTCAATCTTTCTCATCATCAGGGTCTTTTCAAATGAATCAGTTCTTTGCGTCAGGTGCCCAAAGTATTGGAGTTTCAGCTTCAGCATCAGTCCTTCCAGTGAATATTCAGGACTGATTTCCTTTAGGATGGACTGGTTCAATCTCCTTGCCATCCAAGGGGCTTTCAAGAGTCTTCTCCAACACCACACTTCAAAAGTATCAATTCTTCGTCACTCATCTTTCTTTATCGACCAACTCACATCCATACATGACTACTGGAAAAACCATAGCCTTAACTATATGGACCTTTGTTGGCAAAGTAACGTCTCTGCTTTTTAATATGCTGTCTAGTTTGGGAGATCAGCCCTGGATGTTCTTTGGAAGGAATGATGCTAAAGCTGAAACTCCAGTCCTCTGGCCACCTCATGTGAAGAGTTGATTCATTGGAAGGGACTCTTATGCTGGAAGGGATTGGGTGCAGGAGGAAAAGGGGATGACAGGATGAGATGGCTGGATGGCATCACTGACTCAATGGACGTGAGTTTGAGTAAGCTCCGGGAGATGGTGATGGACAGGAGGCCTGGTGTGCTGTGATTCATGGGGTTGCCAAGAGTCAGACTTGACTGAGCAACTGAACTAGGTTGGTCATCTTTTCTTCCAAGGAGCAAATGTCTTTTAATTTCATGGCTGCAGTCACCATCTACAGTGATTTTGGAGCCTCCCCCCAAATAAAGTCTGCCATTGTTTCCACTGTTTCCCTATCTATTTGCCATGAAGTGATGGGACCAGATGCCATGATCTTAGTTTTCTGAATAATGTTTTTTAAGCCAGCCTTTTCACTCTCTTCTTTCACTTTCATCAAGAGGCTCTAGTTCTTCTTCACTTTCTGCCATAAGGGTGGTGTCATCTGCATATCTGAGGTTATTCATATTTCTCCTGGCAGTCTTGATTCCAGCTTGTGCTTCTTCCAGTCCAGCGTTTCTCATGATGTACTCTGCATATAAGTTAAATAGCAGAGTGACAATATATAGCCTTGATGTACTCCTTTCCTGATTTGGAACCAGTTTGTTGTTCCATGCCCAGTTCTAACTGTTGCTTCTTGACCTGTATACAGATTTCTCAGGAGGCAGGTCAGGTGGTCTGATATTCCCATCTCTTGAATAATTTTCCATAGTTTGTTGTGATCCACACAGTCAAAGGCTTTGGCATAGACAATAAAGCAGAAGTAGATGTTTTTTTGGAACTCTCTTAATTTTTCCATGATCCAGCAGATGATGGCAATTTGATCTCTGGTTCCTCTGCCTTTTCTGAATCCAGCTTGAACATCTGGAAGTTCACAGTTCATGTACTGTTGAAGCCTGGCTTGGAGAATTTTGAGCATTACTTTGCTAGCATGTGAGATGAGTGCAATTGTGAGGTAGTTTGAGCATTTTTTATACTTTGCATTTAAAATACGGGTCATGTTTGCCAGGGTTAATTTTTTTTTTTTACTTTGCAATATTATATTGGTTTTGCCATACATCAACATGAATCTGCCACGGGTGTACATGTGTTCCCCATCCTGAACCCCCCTCCCACGTTCCTCCCCATACCATCCCTCTGGGTCATCCCAGTGCACCAGCCCCGAGCATCCTGTGTCATGCATCGAACCAGGGTTAATTTTTACTCTGGTAGTTTATGTGTGGATAAAGATCAGTGAGCCTTCACTCTTCATTCAGTGCATTCTCTCTCCATATCACCACCTCCAGTCCAACCTTATTCAGTGCTAATTACAGAGAGGATTTCTCAGTTACTCAGAGGAATGGGGGCACCGAACTAGATAATGAAAATTTAAATTTATACATTCATATTTTGAAATCAAATAGTTTGTAAGCTTTGAAAACAGGAGCAAAAAAAAAAAAACAAAAAAAAAACAAAAAAACAGGAACAGACCTGTGATGCTGTCCTTATTCCTGTTATTGGCCTGCAGAGTAACTAACCCCCTTCATAATTTTCAGCTATTTTTTCAATGCTCTTTTCCCTTTTTATGAGTTATATACACTTCCTGGTGCTTCTTAATATTTTCAGTTATACATATTTCCTATTGCTGGAAATTGATTTAGGTCTGTTACATACCACTCCACCCAAATATAATTCCTTTCCCTCGTCTGATTAATCACATTAAGAATAGTAACTTTTATACTGTATTGATGTTTATACTTTTATTATTACATTACCTTGTTTCACACATAGCTAGACACATAATACATAACTAAATCCAGTTACACAATAATTACATTTATGCACACACTGATGTGATATTGCTTATACTATTAAAGCTAAGGGATTACTGCAGGGCTATGGTCTGTGGTTGCATCGATTATGCCTTTGCAAAGACTTTTGAATCTTGTGTTCAGAAGAAGGGAGGCTTTTAAAATTAGTAATCCCAAAATGATGGGTCAGTTTTCTAGTTGATGGGCATCCATATCTAATCAAACAAGATAAACAGTGAGGGGCTGTGCTTTGCTGGAGCAGCCGTGAAGAGATATCCCATGCCCAAGGTAAGAGAAACCCAAGTAAGATGGTAGGTGTTGCAAGAGGGCATCAGAGGGCAGACACACTGAAACCATACTGACAGAAAACTAGTCAATCTAATCACACTAGGACCACAGCCTTGTCAAACTCAATGAAACCAAGCCATGCCCATGGGGCAACCCAAGATGGGTGGGTCATGGTGGAGAGGTCTGACAGAATGTGATCCACTGGAGAAGGGAATGGCAAGCCACTTCAGTATTCTTGCCTTGAGAACCCCATGGACAGTATGAAAAGGCAAAATGATAGGATACTGAAAGAGGAACTCCCCAGGTCATTAGGTGCCCAATATGCTACTGGAGATCAGTGGAGAAATAACTCCAGAAAGAATGAAGGGATGGAGCCAAAGCAAACACAATACCCAGCTGATGTTACTGGTGATAGAAGCAAGTTCCGATGCTGTAAAGAGCAATATTGCATAGGAACCTGGAATGTCAGGTCCATGAATCAAGGCAAATTGGAAGTGGTCAAACAAGAGATGGTAAGAGTGAACGTCAACATTCTAGGAGTCAGCGAACTAAAATGGACTGGAATGGGTGAATTTAACTCAGATGACCATTATATCTACTACTGCGGGCAGGAATCCCTCAGAAGAAATGGAGTAGCCATCATGGTCAACAAAAGAGTCCAAAATGCAGTACTTGGATGCAATCTCAAAAATGACAGAATGATCTCTGTTGGTTTCCAAGGCAAACCATTCAATATCACAGTTATCCAAGTCTATGCCCCAACCAGTAACACTAAAGAAGCTGAAGTTGAACGGTTTTATGAAGACCTACAAGACCTTTTAGAACTAACACCCAAAAAAGATGTCCTTTTCATTATAGGGGACTGGAATGCAAAAGTAGGAAGTCAAGAAACACCTGGAGTAACAGGCAAATTTGGCCTTGGAAGGCGGAATGAAGCAAGGCAAAGACTAATAGAGTTTTGCCAAGAAAATGCACTGGTCATAGCAAACACCCTTTTCCAACAACACAAGAGAAGACTCTACACATGGACATCACCAGATGGTCAATACCGAAATCAGATTGATTATATTCTTTGCAACCAAAGATGGAGAAGCTCTATACAGTCAACAAAAACAAGACCAGGAGTTGACTGTGGCTCAGATCATGAGCTCCTTATTGCCAAATTCATACTCAAATTGAAGAAAGTAGGCAAAACCGCTAGACCCTTCAGGTATGACTTAAATCAGATCCCTTACAGTGGAAGTGAGAAATAGATTTAAGGGCCTAGATCTAATAGATCTAATAGATAGAGTGCCTGATGGACTATGGAATGAGGTTCGTGACATTGTACAGGAGATGGGGATCAAGACCATTCCCAAGGAAAAGAAATGCAAAAAAGCTGTCTGGGGAGGCCTTACAAACAGCTGTGAAAAGAAGAGAAGTGAAAAGCAAAGGAGAAAAGGAAAGATATAAGCATCTGAATGCAGAGTTCCAGAGAATAGCAAGAAGAGATAAGAAAGCCTTCCTCAGCGATCAATGCCAAGAAATAGAGGAAAACAACAGAATGGGAAAGACGAGAGATCTCTTCAAGAAATTTAGAGATACCAAGGGAACATTTCATGCAAAGATAGGCTCGATAAAGGACAGAAATGGTATGGACTTAACAGAAGCAGAAGCTATTAAGAAGAGGTGGCAAGAATACACAGAAGAACTGTACAAAAAAGATCTTCACGACCCAGATAATCATGATGGTGTGATCACTCATCTAGAGCCAGACATCCTGGAATGTGAAGTCAAGTGGGCCTTAGAAAGCATCACTACGAACAAAGCTAGTGGAGATGATGGAATCCCAGTCGAGCTGTTTCAAATCCTGAAAGATGATGCTGTGAAAGTGCTGCACTCAATATGCCAGCAGCAGTGGCCACAGGACTGGAAAAGGTCAGTTTTCATTCCAATTCCAAAGAAAGGCAATGCCAAAGAATGCTCAAACTACTGCACAATTGCTCTCATCTCACATGTTAGTAAAGTAATACTCAAAATTCTCCAAGCCAGGCTTCAGCAATACAAGAACCGTGAACTTCCCGATGTTCAAGCTGGATTCAGAAAAGGCAGAGGAACCAGAGATCAAATTACCAACATCTGCTGGATCATGGAAAAAGCAAGAGAGCTTCAGAAAAACATCTATTTCTGCTTTACTGCCTATGCCAAAGCCTTTGACTGTGTGGATCACAATAAACTGTGGAAAATTCTTAAAGAGATGGGAATACCAGACCACCTGACATGCTCTTGAGCAATCTGTATGCAGGTCAGGAAGCAGCAGTTAGAACTGGACATGGAACACCAGACTGGTTCCAAATAGGAAAAGGAGTACATCAAGGCTGTATATTGTCACCCTGCTTATTTAACTTCTATGCAGAGTACATCATGAGAAACGCTGGACTGGAAGAAACACAAGCTGGAATCAAGATTGCTGGGAGAAATATGAATAACCTCAGATATGCAGATGACACCACCCTTATGGCAGAAAGTGAAGAGGAACTACAAAGCCTCTTGATGAAAGTGAAAGTGGAGAGTGAAAAATTTGGCCTAAAGCTCAACATTCAGAAAATGAAGATCATGGCATCCGGTCCCATCACTTTATGGGAAATAGATGGGGAAACAGTGGAAACATTGTCAGACTTTATTTTGGGGGGCTCCAAAATCACTGCAGATGGTGATTGCAGCCATGAAATTAAAAGATGCTTACTCCTTGGAAGAAAAGTTATGACCAACCTAGATAGCATATTCAAAAGCAGAGACATTACTTTGCCAACAAAGGTCCGTCTAGTCAAGGCTATGGTTTTTCCTGCGGTCATGTATGGATGTGAGAGTTGGACTGTGAAGAAGGCTGAGCGCTGAAGAATTGATGCTTTTGAACTGTGGTGTTGGAGAAGACTCTTGAGAGTCCCTTGGACTGCCAGGAGATCCAACCAGTCCATTCTGTAGGAGATCAGCCTTTGGTGTTCATTGGAAGGAATGATGCTGAAGCTGAAACTCCAGTACTTTGGCCACCTCATGCGAAGAGTTTACTCATTGGAAAAGACTCTGATGCTGGGAGGGATTGGGGGCTGGAGGAGAAGGGGACGACAGAGGATGAGATGGCTAGATGGCATCACTGACTTGATGGATGTGAGTCTGAGTGAACTCCGGGAGTTGGTGATGGACGGGGAGGCCTGGCGTGCTGCGGTTCATGGGGTCGCAAAGAGTTGGACACGACTGAATGATTGAACTGGACTGAACTGTACCTGGACTGGATCTTTTTAATTTCTTAGACTTTTTCCCTCTAGAATTCTCAATTCTCTCATTCAACTGGTATTACTTAAATTCTTTTATTCTTCATGCACTTTTCCAAAAACTGGGGTGCAGAGTTGAACAAAAGACAAAGTTGGTGTCCTCTTGGTTTGCTCAAGTTAGAGGAAACACATGAACAAATGAAGGAAATATATATTGAAAGTGAAAGTCACCCAGTCCTGTCCGACTGTTTGCGGCCCCATGGGCTATACAGTCCATAAAATTCTCCAAGCCGGAATACTGGAGTAGGTAGCCATTCTCTTCTCCAGGGGATCTTCCCAACCCAGGGATCGAACACAGATCTCCCACATTGCAGGTGGGTTCTTTACCAGGTGAATCAGGCAAGGTATTAGTAAATATGATGAGGAAAAACAAGTAGGATATGAGAAAAAAACAAGTAGTATATAAAGTGCTGAAGGGAGGTAGCATAGACTGGTACCTATTTTCAACAGCAATTCTTCTCACACCCCACCTTTTTTGAAAGTTAGCAACAGAACTTATGCAGCTTAGTGCAGCCATGTGACTTAAGTCCTGGCCAGTGGGATATGTTAATGCATTTATGACCTACTGTACTGATCTTAAAGCAGTGTTGGTTGTTGCCCTCTTCATCTCTTTATTTCTGCTTGCTGAAACTGGATGTGATGTCTTGACTTCTTGGAGTATGAGGGGAAACCACATGCTGAAGATGGCAGAATGATGAAGCAGCCTAAGTCCTGACATCATGGAACACCATACTAGGAGCCCTGTATTGCCTGTATCTCTCTGTACTTGTTTTTTACATGAGAAATCATTTTCTTGTGTTTAAACCTATGATCTGATCCACTGTCCTTCACTCAGTGTACCCTCTTAATCTGGGCACTTTACAGGCCCCCCAAATATTTGTGTTTCTTGGTTTTTCCCTTCTCTTGCCAGTCTCTGAAACTTCTGTGACTGAAACATTCTGCCTCCACTTAATCTTCTCATTTTTCTTTTTCTACTATATCTCTACTTTTTTAAGTACTGAAATTTTATCTTCTGAGTTGTCTACTGAATTCTAAATGTCTACTTTCTTGATATTCCCCAGAATATTTTTCTCTTTTTTAAAATGATATTTTTTTCATGGCTTAAATATTTCTTTATCTTGGACATTAATTACAGGCGTTTATTTTAGTCATTGCTTTAAGGCCTTCTTCCTGCAGTATTTCTTTTCTTTCACGTTTTATTATATTTTCTCATTGATTTCTTTTCTCTCTTGATACTAGGTTTTTCCTATAATATTTATGTTTGTGATCCTTGATTGTCAGTCAGTTCACATTTTGGACAGTGACAAAAAGAAAGCTGAGAGCTCTTTGAGTACCTGGAGGAAAGGGGCTGTCAAACAGTGGTCCTCACTGTAGGGTTTTCTAACTGGATCATTTCAGTGCTTGGGAAATGGCCTCATTGTTACAGTGTATAAGTCATTTCTCTTAGCCTAGCCAATTACTCCCATGAGGAATCTTCCAGGGTCCCATCTGTGAGTTCTATGCCTTACTGCCAGTTTCCTATGACTGAGAAAGGTAGAATGCTGACTATCTCAGTATTTGGTTGATAATTATTCACATAATTTACTTGTTTAAGACTAGTTTTGACACTGTCAGTTATATCTGGTAATCTGGAATGTCATTCAACCTTTCAAGAATGTATTAAATAGGATATGCTAAACTGCTATAACAAATAGACACCAACATGTATGTCTCAAACATAACAGGATTTTATTTCTTGGTCCTTAAGATCTAAAATGGGTTTTCCTAGTTGGCAGGTAGCTCTTCTGTACATGTGAATTAATGACCCAGTATTCTCTACCCTGTGACCCTTCCATCTTTAGAGCCCCAACATCAACTGCATCTAGTCAGCAGAAAAGAGAATTTCCAAGGAGAAAGTACTTATCAGATAGTGAAGAGTGAAATCCATGACTGCAAGTTATAGAAGGAAAACATTGCTAAGTGCTAAGAAAGTTTCCTCCGTTCCTCACAGGTTTTAATTATCCTCAAAACCCAGTGAGTTAAGCCTTATCTCCAAGTGAGGAAGCTGAATTTCTGAAAGAGCAGTAATTTTCTCATTTTGACTGCTGCTAAGTGACACATCCAGGGTTTAAGGCCAGATTTTAAACGCTAGTTCAGTTTACATTTATTTTAAATCAGTTGAGTAATCAATTAACTTTTGAATGTTTTATCTTTACTTGACCATCATGGATTGTTTTTACAGCATCTTTATAATTTGTTATGCTTTATTATTCTCAACATTTTATGGCGGACCAGAGTATTAATAATGCAAGGGGCCAACAGGATGCATCCAAACCCATGGGACCCATTGTTTCCTTTGCCCCTTGTTATGTCCTTCAGGATATTGCCTAGGGTTTTCTCAAACACACTTTATGACTGAAGCTCAGATGTCCTTGTATCTCTTGCGAAGGTTGGCAGAGACATTGTTTATACCAAAGCAGTACTACTTGGATTAAAATTCCCTCAAAATCATTGTGCTGTCTTCTGAAGATAACTTAATGGCATTAGTTGAAGTAGTCTTTATATTTTAGATAATTTTTTTCTTATATAGACACTGGATATTAAAAAATATAGTTCCCAATTTACCCAAGTTTTTGGAATTTTTAGAAGTTCGCACTTACCACAAATAAACATGGAAAATAGTTAGGGAAAGTCATAACTTTACAGGCTGCCTCAATATAAATTCTATCTCATAGTATTTCTCATTGAATAGGGGTTCTGAACCTGTTAATGTGGAATGAGGTCTGTTAGTAGGTTCATGTGACTAGAGTTTCATTTGTGATTACCTCTTCAGTGAGAGCTAGGCCCTAATTTGGATGGTTAATTCTTTCATCATTCCTATTTAGCTGCCTTTCTCATTTTAAGAGTTTCTAATAAACTTTCTTTTTTAAACATTATTTTCAAACCATATATCTTATTCTTCTATTTCAGAGAACATCAGTGATACCTATTTCACAGATAAGAGTACATCAAATTCATGTAGGAGCTGTCATGTGTATTAATGACTTATACTTAGTTTTTTCTTTCTTGTTCTCTTTCATTTCACTTTGTGAAGCTGATATTTCCATTTTACAGATTAAAACAAAAACAGCAACCAACAAACTCAGAGAGGCTAAGAGCCAAAGGTAACAAAGTCATTCAGAGATGGGTCATTCATTTTAATACTCCCAAAAAATAAAAAAAAACAAAAAAAAACAAAAACAAACAAACAAACAAACAAAAAACATTTTAATACTCCCTGGTAATCCAGTGTTGGAGTAGACAGTTGGTATGCATTGGCGTGTTCTGCTTTACCAGGTTCTCTACCTGCAGATCAAAAATATTTAAAAATAATTCCAGAAAGTTCAAAAAAGGAAAACATGAATATGCTGCCCACAGGCAACTATTAACCTGGCATTTACATTTTATGTACAACTAATTCCATAGCATTTGTATTTTAGTAGGTATTATCAGTAATCTAGAGATGATGAAATCTAAGGAGGATGTACATAGACTATATGCAAATAGTACACTCTTCTATATAAAGGACTTAATCATTGTAGATTTGGGTATCTCCCAGGGTCCTGAAACCAATCCCTTGAAATATCAAGGGACATATGTACCATAACTGTTATTTCTCCCTATTGATTTTTAAGTGTTTCCATATGTTTATAAGTATTGTTTCAGTGAGTAAATAGTACACATGAGTAGCTGACAGGTAAACAGGATCACCTAACAGTTTATTATTTAAGACTTTAAGTAGAAAGTCATCACTGGCATTTAGTGATCTTATACCAGTCCAGACTGAGCTCTAGTTAATACTTGAAAGTGTAGATCCTATATTGCTTCATGGAGCATGGCAATTATTGTATCTTCTACAAAATATCAGTGTAGGTCACTAGGAATTTTATATGGCCATGCATAATGGGTATATAAGACTGTTCTTGTAACAGGCATCTGTTAGAATTTTTGTTTCTGTTTGATTAGAGTTGGGCTATAAAAAAAGCTGAGCACTGAAGAATTGATGCTTTTGAACTGTGGTGTTGGAGAAGACTCTTGAGAGTCCCTTGGACTGCAAGGAGATCCAACCAGTCCATCCTAAAGGAGATCACTCCTGGGTGTTCATTGGAGGGACTGATGTTGAAGCTGAAACTCCAATACTTTGGCCACCTGATGCGGAGAGCTGACTCATTTGAAAAGACCCTGATGCTGGGAAAGATTGAGGGCAGGAGGAGAAGGGGACAACAGAGGATGAGATGGTTGGACAGCATCACTGACACAATGGACATGGGTTTGGGTGGACTCCAGGAGTTGGTAATGGACAGGGAGGCCTGGCGTGCTGTGGTTCATGGGGTTGCAGAGTCAGACATGACTGAGTGACTGAATTGAACTGAATATGCTGTATGTTGTTGCTTCCCAGTTTACTTACAGCCAGAAGAATTTAACTTATTTGGGTAATTTCACACTAATATTTCTACATTTAAGTTTTCAAACCAAAGCAGTCCTTTGTGTTTGAGAATTTACAACTTACTGCTCTTATAAGGTAAAAAATAGTGAACCAAACTGAACCATCATTATGCATTGGTGGTTCAAACCTGTTAGTTTTGAAACTCTCAAACTTTTAAATTTAATTTTATTCTATATATCTATTTATTCACTTTTGGGCTAGGCCATTCCCAGACCAGGGATGGAACCTGTGCCTCCCCAGGGAATTCCCTCTCAGACCTCTTTCAATAGTTTCATTTTGGTACTGGACTCAGAGAAATCAGTTTTGCATTTGCAAAAGCTGTCAGGTTTTTGACTTGAAAATGATGTTTTAACTCTGAATAAAATAATTTTACATATTGAGCAGGTGTTTTTAGAATATCCCTGGGATATTCTTCAGATAGACATGTGCATCCATGTTTCCGCCTCTAGTGAGTCCTCAATTGCATCAGTGACCCCTCAGATCCTCATTAACTTTCTCTTTGCAGGAAGAGCACATCAGTGGACATGCTTGTGTCCATCTGTGTCACTGCTGTAATGTCCTTCTTCCCAGCCAGCTTTGTTGTGTTCCTAATCCAGAAGCTCATCAGCAAAGTGAAGCACCTGCAGTTCATCACTGGAGTGAAGCCTGTTATCAACTGGCTCTCCAAATTTGTCTGGGACATGGTAAGACCACCTGTCTGATGGTACTTCATAAACCTCCATCAGGGCTCTAGATTAGATGAATAAAAGAGCCTCTGGCCTTCAGCAGGAAGTGTTCTAGCTATCTAAAGATGAATGAAAGAAGAAAAGGTAAACAGAGCTGTAAACTTTCATGTCACCAAACAAGGCATTAAAAACAGAGCTGATCTCACACCAGAGCAAATATGTCCACATGGATGGCAGTTAATACAACCACTATCTCATTCCCTGAGAACCTTTCAAAGAAGCTGAGGTGGAAGACTCTCAGTTAAAACTCAAAGCTAATGCCTCTGATATGTTGGATGGATTTGAAACTTCAGTGTCAAGGTGTTCTTTGATTTACTAGGAAACTCATCTGTCCTCCAAATTCCTGAGGACTAGGTAACTGAGAGGTGATCGAGCTCCCTGTTTTTTCAGTTTCCCCATGGAGAGCTAATTCATAATTTACTGTATTGTTTTTGCAATGTGTTAGAAACATTAAATAACATAGCGGTAAGTACAGATTACCAGGAGAGCTTGGTAGTACCAAATCTAGTTTAAGAAGGCTGAGGCACTCAAACACTGAATTTGTTTGTAGGAGGATCTTGTATTATCTGTGACGGTACTGAAGAAATTCTTTCAAGGTTACTGCTAAGTCGCTTCAGTCGTGTCCGACTCTGTGCAACCCCATGGACTGTAGCCTACTGGGGCTCCTCCGTCCATGGGATTTTCCAGGCAAAGGTACTGGAGCTGGGTATTTTCTGTGCAAAGGTACTGGAGTGGGTTGCCATTTCCTTACTAGCAGGGCATTTACTTGAGGTGACTTAATGTTTACAATAAAGACAGTACATTATTCTTGTCACATTACCTTATGGCAATACAATAACAGCTCCAGAAATGAGGATAAAAATATAAAACACAATAAAAAGAATCAGATTGTATATGTAGACTTTTATTAGGGCAAACATTTCCATAAGCATAAATATCTCATTTAAACAGATGACCAAATATCTTTATTAAAAGTGATCCAAAATGAAGTAAAAATTAGTAAAACTGACTATAAATGAAGATACTGCAGCATATAAACCAATGATTCATCAATGATGTTTAATACCAGGACCTAATAACATTTTCCAAGTAAGTAATTAATGTGATAAACATTATTAATACAGATGACACAGATAACATTGTATTCTTCCATAGTAAAGAAATATGTTTAATATTTTTATGAATCCCATTTGGTATTATAAAATAAACCTGACTGGACAAAAACTTTTAAAATCGCAGAAAAACAGACATGATGAAAAAGGTAATAATGTATACAAATAATTTAAAGATATTATCATAGATATGGAAATGTAACAATCATTTGAATGTAAGAAAATGCTACAAAAGCAGAGGGTTATCAAAAGAGAGAATGAGAGATATTCTCAAACAAATGAAAAATCAAGATCTGGTAGTAAAGGCAAGTATTTTTAATATATGACAGATACTAAAATGTCAAGGGGAAAATGAACAGACTGTTTCCTGAAGTGGTAGTGACAATGGACAGATGTACCTTTTAAATATGCAAAGGACACAGCAAATTAACTTACCACCTCCTTCAAAATAAAGTGAGAATCTCTTGGTAGAATTTAAGCACCGATAGCAGATACATCTTATGACAGTTCATGAAATGCTCTGTATATCACTGGAAAACTATTTCAATGGTGAAAATGATGTAGGAATCAGAAGCATATTCTGTTGAGATTCAAGGAAGTTAACACTTTCCCGAACTGGAAATAAATTTGTAAGAAGGCATATAAAGTTATTGACTGAATCTGATTTGTTGTAAGAATAACTCATTCCTAGTGAAATAGCTTACCAGCTGCCACTACTCTGGGATCCTCATGAGACTGATGTCTCCCAGCTGCACGGCTGTCTGCACTCTCGTACCACCAAAGAACATGAACTGCAGAAATAAACCAGAAGTAGATGTTAAAGACTGTGGTGTTACTACCAACAAGAGACAGAAACATTAACCAGAAACTAAAAATCCTATTCTTTCAATCAAAATAGTGATTATCACAGGTAATGCTAAGTATGTTACTGATAAGATGTCAGAGGGGCCAGAGATTTGGGAGAGAAACTTATAATTAGTCAAACTAGTTTTGTAGATGAAAGAAAAAGCTGGAAAAGAGAAGTAATATAATGCAGCTAAAGACATAATTAGGCCAAGATCCAAATTGTCTGACTTCCTAATACATGTTAACTTTATTTTAAAAAAGCAAGATTATAAAAAAGTCGTGCTTACTATTGAATATTTGGGTGATAGAAAAAAAAAGTAGGATATTAAGTGTCTAAGGAAAAATTCTATTAAGTGCATTTACTTAAAAAAAATGGGAGTAAAATCACATTAGGATCTTGCTGTATATTATGTTTAGTCTTAGTAACAGATTTTTAAAAATCAACAATTTGTAATTCCTCTGGAAATAACATTAATTTTTAATGGCTATGGGAATTCCTTCTTGTAACAACATTTCATCCCAACCCCTTATTAGTGGCCAATTAAATTATTTTCACTAATTCAATATTCTTTGAAATACTGGGATAATATTCTTGTGCATAAATTTTTATAATATATACTATCTATATAGGAAAATGCAGAGAAAGAGAAAGTAAGAGGCATTTCTATACCACCCAGAACAAACTGTTTTAATACCTGGTGTAACTCTGTCCACAGTTATGCATATATATTTGTATTTACACACACACACACACACACACACAGGCTTCCCTAGTGGCTCAGTGATAACAGGAATGCATACATGTTTATGTTTACACACACACACACACGCACACGCACGCGTGCTTCTCTGGTGGCTTTGTGATAAAGAACCTGCCTGCCAAGGAAGGAGATGCAGGTTCAATCCTTGGGTCAGGAAGATCCCCTGGAGAAGGAAATGGCAACTCACTCCAGTATTCTTGCCTGGGAAATCCCATGGACATAGGGGCATGGTGGGCTACAGTCCATGGAGTTGCAAAAGAGTCAGACATGACTCAGCGACTAAACAATAACAATACATACAAACATGTATAAGAGTATATGTTTATAGTTATATATGACACATATTTATATATCTATTTATGTATCACATGTGTATTACATAAAGAAGGTCATACAACATTGTTTCCAAAGTTTCCTTACTATAAACAATGCTGATATAAACTTGATTAGAGCAGCAGTACATGTACATCTATGATAAGAACATTTACCACTAACATTTGTTGGGTGCTTGCTATGGTGCTGGGCCTGGTTTAAATTTTGCATGTGTTAACTCATTTAGTTTTCATATTAACCTTAGGTACAGGTTATTATCACTTTTGGATGAGGAAAATAAGTAAGGCACAATAAGGTTAAGTAACTCACTCAAGGTCATAGAGTTTTAATTGGTAGAGCTGGGATTCAAACCCAGGCAGTCTGGATCTGATTGTTTTCTTAATATAAAGTAAAATTTAAACTGAGAGAAGCAAAAAGTATCTTATATACATATATACACACTTACAAATATACAGTGTATTTATTACACACTGTCCTCAAGAAGTGAAGTATTGATTTATACTCAGCATATTATATTATCATATTCCTAGTACACTGAGCATGAATTTAAGATTAAAAGATATATGTACACACATTTCAGTTTTTTTAAAAAAACTGTATTGTAAAAATAAAGTAAAATAATAAAAAAGTATACACATTCATTACAGTAAATTAGAGATTTAAAAAACCTTTAATCTGATCATTTAAATATGACTATGTATTTTATGTCCTTTCAAATTTCCTTCTCGTAGAACTAAAAACATTCATGTTTCCTAGAATGTAGGCAAAAACAATTGAAATAGTAAAGCTTTTTATTTATATTTATATTGCCAAATTACTGGAGGAGGCTGAGCTTAAGCCTTGCAGTACAACAGTATTTGTTTTTCCCTGGCCCCTCTAATACTGTATCTTTAATATATTTTTATTAGGTAAAAAATGGCATCTTATTATTGTTTTAATCTGCATCTTCTTTAATATATATTAGTTGCCTATGTCATCTTGGCATAAGCTTTTCTTTTGGATTTCATTTATATATATATATATATATACACACACACACACATATGTACACACACACACATATAAATGCACAAAATATGAGCCTTTGAATAATAAAATCACCAGTTGATTCTTCTTTTTCTTCATAGTTTCTTCATTTGTTTTTGGCTTACAAATGTTGTTTTCACATATTAATAAATTTATCTATATTTTGTTTCAGTAATTCTATGAATTCAGTTTTTAACTGAGATCTATAATCCACCTTGATTTTATTTCAGTGTATGGTATGAAATGGGCATTTAATAATTATCATAATTTTTCTCTTCTGTATTTCTCAACTGGGACAAACGTGTTTTCGCACAGTCCAACTTTTTTATTTCTTTTTTTACAATATATTATCAGAATTTGAATTTCTGGGGAATGATTTAGTTTTTGCATATGTTAGGTTTGAGGTGTCCATTAGACATGAGCAACTGGATATTATGGGTTTTTAAATATTAAAAGTCTTAGTCATTTATTCTTTCAGATAAACTTTATAAACATTTTCTGAGTTTGCCACAAAAAAAACCCACTCAAATTCTGATTGGAGTATCTTTCAACTTTAAAAGTTATGTATCCCAAATAGATGTTTTTATTAAATAAATCAGTATGATATATATACTATGTGTATCTAAGTAGTTAGAGATTGGTTAATTTATTTCTTTGGGTTTGTCTGTGTTTTTAATATTATAATAACTATATATTACTTTTCACCCCAAAACAATCTCCCTACATCAGGTAATATTATTTTCAAAAAAATCACAAAAGGTACAAGCTTTCATGTATAAAATAAATAAGTTGTGAAGACAGTAAATTTTAAAAGTTGCCATCATAAGAAAAAATTTGTAACTATGTGAGATGATAGATGTTAACTAAATTTATTGTGGTAATCATTTCATAATATATCCATACATCAGATCATTATTTCTACACCTTAAACTTATACAAGGTTATATGTCAATTATATTGCAATAAAACTAGAAAAAATAGTAAAAGTACATTAAAAAAACAATGAACAGGTGATTTCTTGAGATTCTTTCCAGTTTTTAAAACTTTTATCATTTTGATATATCAGAGAAAAGAGCAGTTCAATATTTGAAAAAGGCTTCATAAGGTATTGATATTCTAAATAAGATTGAAAACAGGTTTACTTAAAATTACCAAAAAACTAATAATTTGGCAATAAAAAGTAAAAAACACTCAGTAATGAGAACAGAAACAAACTGACCCAAGGAGCTTAACAGTAGATCAACAATATACTTTGTAATTTCATAGAAGAGATGGACAACTGTACCTCTGTTCAGTACTCCATATTCTGCATGGAACACTCCAACTAATTTTGTGTAGCCTTGATTGACATGAGTATGAACTGCCCTTTTAAATGGGTCACCCCACAGAGCTGGCCCACCAGGTTTCATCTGAAAAGTAGCCAATTCATAGACTCCTAGAAGAGGGAGAAAAATATTTTACAGAACACATTCAAACAGTTTGTAGTCCTGTCTAGTTTGGTTCTGGTGAAAAGCTAATCTACATATATAGATTTGGAGGATCATACATATATACATGTTTATGTAGACATATTTATTAATAATTTGCACTGTTTTTCTGTGCTTTTATGTTTAGAAAGTTTTTGTTTCAGTTTCAGGGCGAGTTGTTTTAGCTTAATGTACAGAACAAAGAAAAAGGGACTAGAAGATACAGGTAAGTTATTATCTAAAATATTTTTAACCTATAAAATTAATAAAATAGTGAGAATTTATAACAGAATAGGACTTTTTAGCTGCCTGCATCTACACTTTCATAATAGAAATGAATAAGAAAGTATTTTCCAATTTCTTACAGCTCTACTCTTCTTTGCAACTTTCACTACTTTTTTGCTTTATATAATTGCCTCCTATAGGTTTGCATTTCTACCAGCAACAGCAGGCAAACAATGGACCTCAGTTTTTGAGGGAAAATGAACCCTAAAGGAGATGCTTTTTATTATTCCTAAATATCCAGGTAAACACTTGAAAAGCATTTTACCTTTGGATAGAAGCATAGAGTGGATGGACAAAAAGAAACCACAGGACTGGCAGATTTGAGAAGTAGAGGAAAAACATGCAAGTTACTGAAGAATCATGAATAACACAGAGGAAGAGAACCAAGACTTGATATTATCTTTGAAGTCCAGTAGTTCATTTAGATGGTGCCAAAAACTGAGGGGGATCTAGGCAGATAAGGATCTAAATAAGACTTTTCAATCTTTTGTAATCTAAAATGCACTATAGAGTTGGGAATAACGGGGGGAATAAAATATCATTTAAATTAGTTTATGCTTCTTCTAATCTGACCTTTGGTTAAAACTGGATTGAGGTAATAATTTCTTTAAGTCAGCAAGAAGTGAAATCAGGAAGAAGACAAATCTTTAGGAATTATTTTCAAACTGAGAAATAAGAAAGAGGAAGACAGAAACGTTAGACTACAGTAATATAGCTTGGCAGTTTCAGTTAATTCATTCCCCCCAAACAGTCAATTTTATAAGCAAATTTATACTTAATGATTTGAGACTGATAGTGATTTATGGAAGATACTTTCAAAAGTTTATATTATTTTAAAATTATGATAAAATATCATACATTATCCCTCATTTACCCACATGTGTCCCTTGTTCCCAAGGCCCAAATTCTCAACTTTTAGTGACCATGTCTACTTTTTCTATAATACAGCTAAATTTTAAGCATCAGTACAATACTAATTTGGAAAAATACTTCATTATTTAATGCTTATTTTTAAAATTAACAGCTCCAACTTATTTTTATCTCAACAATCAACATATATTCCTATATTAAGCAAAAGATTAACTTCATTTTTCCCATTAGAAGTTTAGTTCTTATAGTTTAAAATCTTAAGTAGTTTCTCCATCAAAGTTCAAAGTGAGTTAAGACAGGACTTACCTTCTTTTGGAGGTTTTACTAATTTGCACCATGGCACCAGATAAGTGATTTCAGTCTCTTGTTTATCAATAAGAGCCAAATTTGGAATGAGAAATTGTTCTTGCCATTCCTTATCTTTGGCCAAGGCTTTCCGAACTTCAGTTCGATGAGCAAAATTGTCTATAGGAAGGAATAAGAAAAATAAAAATGTTTGATTTAAAACTACCTCTACTGTTTCTGGGTTTCATTCAATTTTATAAACATTCATCGGGACACATAAGAACTGTGCTATATTACTGGCAATACCAACATTGTTCCCAATTGTTTATGGTCTTAAACAGGAGCAGCAATGTAATCAATTAATGATAATGTCATACAGTAATGAGCTTTATATGCTCTATCCACTTAATAGGTAGTTGTGAGAGTTAGGGAAGTTATTGAATCTTTCTGTGTCTGTTTAACTCCAGGGCTGATGTGAGGATTAAATGAATTAGTACATGAAATGAGCTCAGCACAGCAGAGTGTTTGATACCTAGTGACTGCTCAATATACATTAACTATACTTACTAATTTTATTGAGGCATTTAAATTATAGTGCCAGTTTAGAAAAATACTTTTTCTTTGTTAGTGATGATGGTGAAGAGTGGTCAGGTCAAAGTACAATTGAATTAAATTTAACATGAAGTTAAGATTTGCTTTTCAGCCTCTCTGAACAAACAGCTTCTAAAGAAATAGTGCTCCTTCTCTTACTTGTCACCCATTCTTTTTTACCCAGTACTATTTCTCCTGTTTGTTACCTATATGTTACTAACATATGGGCCTAGAACTACTATATTTAGTAATAGGACCTTTTAAGACTAATGGTAAGAGTCTTCTATGGTTTATGCTGTGTAGATAAGGAATAACAGTTTTCTTAGAGCTAATGTAAGTTATATCAGGATGTTACTGGTAATTTTCTTAGTGGAACATGATTCAACTGGTGGTGCATAAAGGCATAAGTTGTGCTTTAATGGGGTTTGTTCTATTACAACAGGGAGAGCCCCCAAACTATGGCCATGTTAAATACAGAATGAGTAAGAGTGCATGCTCAGTGGTGTCCGACTCTTTGTGACTCCATGGACTGTAGCCCACCTCCTTTGTCCATGGAATTCTCCAGGCAATAATACTGGAGTGGGTTGGTATTTCCTACTCCAGGGGATCTTCCTGACCCAGGGATGGAACACAATTCTCTCGCATCTCCTGCACTGGCAGGCGGATTCTTTACCACTGCACCACCTGGGAAGCCCTTTACATATAAAACTACTTTATGACTATTTGGACACTGATGACCAGACATTAAATGAAATTATTAAGTTGTGTCTGACTCCTATGACCTCATGGACTGTAGCCCAGAATTTTGGCAAGAATTCTGGAGTGGGTTGCCATTTCCTTCTCCAAAAATTATTTAGGTATCATCAAATCCTTATGTGACTTCACAAAGATCTGATACTGCAGCAATAAATATTCTGGGGATTCCTGTAATCATTCTCCTTTTTCTAAACCAGTGGTTGGTCAGCTTCAGTATCAGAACTCACTCAGTCCCTTTTCTTTTACCTCCATAGACTGGTATAATGACAGTGAATTCCTTGAAACTCTGGGGGCACAAAAAATCAAAAGTGGTCCTGAAAACAGAATTATTGAATCTTACAGGTGGATGAGTGGTTTGAAGTTAACTATCATCCCCTGAAAGTGAAAGTTGCTCAGTTGTGTCCGACTCGTTGTGACCCCATAGACCATAGAGTCCATGGAATTCTCCAGGCCAGAATACTGGAGTGGGTAGCTGTTTCCTTCTCCAAAGGATCTTCCCAATCCAGGGATCAAACCCAGTTCTCCTGCATTGCGGGTGGATTCTTTACCATCTGAGCCACCAGGGAAGGCCAAGAATACTAGAGTGGGTAGCCTTTCCCTTCTCCAGTGGATCTCCTGGATCCATGAATCCCCTATCAACTATTTCCCTAAAGTCCACTAGATGTTTGAATGATTTTGGCTAAAACATTAACATCCAGATATAGCTTCAATATAAAGAAAAATAATTCTTTTCTTTATGACCCTAACCTACTTGGGTTCTTGCAATCACTGCTTTAAATTTTTCATAAAAAATCTTTACAATAAATCAGTCTAAACTTTTTTTTTAGAATTAAAGTTTAGTTCACAATATAAAGGTTCTAGTGATGGGCTGTTAGGTGTACTGTGGAGAAGAATAATAACTGAATTTATTTTTGGTATTGCTTTTTAAAAGTTTTACTTAACCTGTATGTTATTTAAAGTAACATAGATCCAGGAACTAAGTCTCATGTAATATCTAACAGAAAGGACAGCTGTACTGAATGCTTAAGCTATTGACTCATACCATACTTCCAAATATGAAACACTTTATTCACTCTGCCTCCAAATTCTACACTCCAGTATCCAACCAATTCAGAGTGAACTGTCCGAAGATGAATGTTTTTCTTAACATTTTCCAGGAATTCACTCATCTTTGAGGGCTTAAGATAATAGGTACGAAATTCATAGAATGTTCCATCGTATTGTCTGGGGCCTGTAGCAAAAGATGAACACACCTGAAAAAAGATGAGGAAAATTGAAATATTCTGGGAAATAAGGGTTTATAATATTATGTTACAACCAAATCTGAGTCTGGAAACAAGGGACACACATTAAATTTATAATCTGTTTGGACTTCTGCTGTCTTCTCTCCATAGAATTTTAGAGATATGTCAATAAAGATGCCCTCTTTTAAACATTCTATAGCTACTGTTTCCTAGGAGGAAGTCCACCATTAGTCACTTTTTCATGAGAAGTTGCTCACACGAAAGCACTGGGGCACCTTCTTTACCAAAGGACTACAATTAGGATCCTAATAGTCTTTACAAATAGTTTATTACCTCTTATTTATCCAATATTCCATCTTTATTGAATAGTATATTTGTTAGAGTTAAAACATTTAAAACAATTTCTAAATATACAGATATTTTGGCTAGCACAATGATAATGTGTTTACTGGCAAAAATTCATATTTTAAAGGTTCCTAAAACAATGGAAATTCCTGGTCAGATCAAAGTATTTTTTAAATCTAGTGAAGTATACCACTGGTCAAAAATAGGACAGGAGTTTAACTAATGTAATAGGAAACTATGACCTAGTCAATTGTATTGTAGTACGGTGATATCCTGGGTAAACCCTAGAAAAAGAAAAAAAAATCAGTGTCAGAATTGTCTGAATAGTTACTAGGTTTTAATTACAGATGCAATCTGCAGAAGGGCATTTAATCCACCCAATTATAGCAGGTTGATGTAAATATCAGTTAAGAACCATTAGTTACTTCTGTAATAGTCATATGCTCACAATGTAAATTTCTAATTTGGTTCTATGAGTGAACTTAACTTTCAGTAGGAAATGCTTTGTGTATTGTATGTGTTTGTGTGTATACATAGGTATAAAAATACATACTATATATATATACACACACACTCATATTCTAGTTTACATATCCATCCTATTTAAGTTTTGTTAGCATGTGCACATTTCCTGAAGTTGATTATACCAGAATTATCTATTAAAATAGTTTAGGTACTTATAAAGCTATTGATGAATTTTGGCCTTATTTTCACTACCTGATATGTCAAAGAAAGTACGCTTCATGCTGTGACATATATTTTGTTTACGGAACACAATAATACATATATTTTACTTAACTGTGTATAAGGCTTAATTACAATCTCTTTTGAGGTCATTCCAAGTCTATGATGAGTCATATTCTTATTGCCCAATTGACTACGCTTGCCATCAAAAACAAGTGCAGCTGGCCCTGTTTTTGGCAGATGTTCTTTTGGTGCCATTTTAGCAAACCTTACTAACACAACGTTAAGCAAATAAAAGCTGCCTACTACTTATAGTTTAAAACTATTATAAATAAAATATATCAGATATCAGAAAATGGATCAATGGAGTAGGTGTAACAGCTTTTCAGGGAATTCTTATTTGGAGATCAAAATATGTGATGAACGGCACACATTTTACTATCACTGGCAGAAGGAATATACAATAGGAAAGCTCAGGGAAAGGTTAACAGCTAGGGGTATGTGATTTGTGAGAAGTCATGAAGTGATTTTTGTTGCCACTAGAACTGCAGGAAGAGGAATCATGAGTGCTTCCTTTTCTCTAAATTAGGGCTCATTCTCCTTAGTAGTGACTTCCAATTCATTTATAAGAGAACATCTGGTTGACATTTAATAACGTCAAAGTACAGAATAAAATTCTAAGGACTAATTCTTGATCCTGCCCCAGTAGAGAGAATCAGAATGAAGCCTGTAATGCTAATCTCGGGTGAAGGAGCCATCAGTGCTTTCTCTTTAGTCTCTACCAGAAAGTCAGTTTGAGAAGGAAGTAAAAGCCTGAACATCAAAAGGAAAAATCTCTAGGTTAGATTCACAGAATAGGCCAATCCCTGACAGTTAAAGCTGAATCACAATGATCTATTTTGTACACTTCTCATCCAGATTAAATGAAGCTGTCATCATCATATCTGCTGCGAGGTTCCTGACAGTGGCTGACTCGGGCACCAACCTCTGGAGATAGTGACAGCTGGGCAGATGTTCCACCACCCGACCCTGGGCCCTCTCTTTAAGGTTCTGTGCCTGCAAAATGCTGGGAGGTTGCGTATTTCATTTAAAAGGGGGAGAATTGTTCTGTTGCTCCTTCAGTCTGGAGGGGCGTGTCAAAACATAGTGAGAGAGGCGTCTGGACCAGTGCCTAGTACAGGCCCCAAATGCGGCAACAGCAACCTCGCGGGTCCGCCAAGACGCAGCAGCTGGCGCTTCAGGCGAGTCCTCACGACCAACGGGCCCCTAGGCTAGGCGACCCTGGCAGTGGGTCTTCTCTTAATGGCACCATTCCTCCTTCCGCGCTTCCCCGGGACCCCGCCTCCGGGTTCCGAGACTTGCTAGAACTTTTCGTGCAGCACCACGCGGGCTGGTCTGGGACCACGGACGCATGCGCGGCCCGCGCTCTACCCCTTGCAGACGCCCCCGCCCTCTGCTCCCCTCCCCCAGGAAACGTTTTGGGCGGGTCCCGGCAGCCGGTACCTGAGGCGCCGTTATTGGAGCAGCCAGGGCCCTAGTCAGGCTCCTTCGGAGGGCAAGCATGGTGCGGCTTCAAGCGCTGAGAAGAGCAGCGGCCGGCACTCTTCCTTAAATTCCTCCTCTTGTGTCTTCCTGACTGGCAGGGAGCAGCGCCTGCACAACTGCGGGAGGCCGGCTCTGGGCGGGTCGGCTCCTCCTCCTGAGGGGTAGGGGGTGGGGCTGACCGCCCCGGCAGCCCTGCGTTCTCCAAGAGCTGAGCTTCGGAAGTGTTTGTTGTCCGCTCTGGCACTCTCCGTTTGTTCTCTAAAAGGTTCTTATCCTCAGCGTCAGAAGTGATATTATAGTTAGCAGAATGTTGACGTCCTCGTTCCTATACCACCTGTCTGGGCCCATCACCTCGTCTCCTTGCGCGCCTGCGTACAATTAATTCGTAAAAGCGCGCGTGTGGAACGTGAGTGTGTGACCAGGGAGCCATCACTCCCCCCCCCCCCCCCAGGGCATTTTCCTTCCTCGTCAGTACCCACGGCGTGAAGTTGTAAGGCTCCAGATAATTTACATTGTATTTTTTAGGCGCTCAGAGGAATGGGGGTACCGAGCTAGTTATGAACAATTCAAAGATAAACACACGTTGTTAAAATTCTGTAACCCTTAAAAGTAAAACCTCTGGTCTAGTCTTCCCTATCCCTGATTATTGCTCACTAGAATAACTACCTTCTAACATTTCGAGCTTTTTCTTCTAACGCCTGTTTCTGTCTTTTAAAATAATAGGCATATTCTGCTGTTTTTTTTTTTCTTTTCTGTTTAGATAGCATCTTTTGACTCTCTATGGAAGAAGAGAATTTACGTCTCTAGTATAGCACTCCCTCTCCCCAACTAATTTCCCTTCCTGAACCTAATAATGTTTACGCTAAAAAATAAATTAATTGATTACATCATTGATTTAGATCATTTACATCATATTAAGACTTCCCTGGTGGCTCAGATGGTAAGCGTCTGCCTACAATGCGGGAGACCCAGATTCGATCCCTGGGTTGGGAATATCCTTTGGAGAAGGAAATGGCAACCCACTCCAGTACTCTTGCCTGGAAAATCCCATGGACTGGAGGAGCGTTGTAGGCTACAGTCCATGGGGTCGCAGAGAGTCGGACACGACTGAGCGACTTCACTTTCACTTTTCAATGTTGATGTTATTCTTGCTAATAGTTACATTAATGCAAACAGCGTAATATTTCTTATATTATCAGGACTAGTGGGGTTAGTTGTGCCTTGTGCAATGACTTGAATCATTCCTTCAGAGGAAAGGATGCTTTTACAAAACAAAGCATTATCTGTGCCCAGACTGGATCTTTATGTTTAAATTAATTTTCTTAGACCTCCTTCCCCTACGCTGTAATTAACAATTCATTCCCTCATTCAACCTGTATTAATTAAATTTCCTCTATGCTGACTGACCTAGATGGCGTATTGAAAAGCAGAGACATTACTTTGCCAACCCAGGTCCGTCTAGTCAAGGCTATGGTTTTTCCTGTGGTCATGTATGGATTGTGAGCATTGGATTGTGAAGAAAGCTGAGCGCCGAAGAATTGATGCTTTTGAACTGTGGTGTTGGAGAAGACTCCTGAGAGTCCCTTGGACTGCAAGGAGATCCAACCAGTCCATTCTGAAGGAGATCAGTCCTGGGTGTTCTTTGTAAGGAATGATGCTAAAGCTGAAACTTCAGCACTTTGGCCACCTCATGGGAAGTGTTGACTCATTGGAAAAGACTCTGATGCTGGGAGGGATTGGGGGCAGGAGGAGAAGGGGACGACAGAGGATGAGATGACTGGATGGCATCACCGACTTGATGGACGTGAGTCTGAGTGAACTCCGGGAGTTGGTGATGGACAGGGAGGCCTGATGTGCTGAAATTCATGGGGTTGCAAAGAGTCGGACATGACTGAGCGACTGAATAGAACTGAACTGAGAGTATCATCATTAACTGCATCTAACTGAGAGCAAGATAGAGGAAATCTCCAATATTTCTAAGTGGAAAATGCTTACAAGATAGGAGTAAAATTTATGGCTACAACTTAGAATTAGATAAACATTGTTAAATACTGTTAGGGGCCTAAGACAGTCACCTGTTTAGTTTCTCACAGATTTTAATTATCCTCAAAGTGTTATTAGTTAAACTTTTATCTAAATGGTAAGATTTTGAGAGATAATTTCCTCAGGTTCATTACTGCCAAGTGCTATGTGGCCCAGCCAGTACTGCTTTTAATTATTGCTCATCTGGTTCAGTGAGTGTGAAAGTGCATTTTTTACACTGTACATAATAAATAGTTATCGGTTAAAGGGTGGAAGAAATTATATGCGGTGGGTGAAGGCAACAGTCCACTTGATGATGTCTCTACTTGGTTTTGTCCAAAGGTCAGGCTCATCACATCTGCAAAAGGAAGTGGAAGAGGTGGATTCAACACTAGCGCAGCTGCATAGGAGGGCAGTAGCTTTACATGTAAACTCCAGATACTTGCACCCTGGTGATGTCCCTGGTAAGTACTTTGTGCTACATTCTGTGGTCACTAGGTGGTGGTATAAGCTGGTTTCTTTCTTTAGGCCTTGTATGGTGTGAGCTATTTTTGTTTCTTTTGAGTTCCTGTAACTTAACTTATGGGTATTTAGAGTGGAGTTCTCTCAGTTCTTCTCTTTTGTCATAAGATACTATGTACTGAAGAGAACGCCTTCAGTAAAGATGAATTACTTTAAAAACTTTTATGAGTTGCTTTATTATAAATATAAGTAATGGTAACAAAGTAACAAATTGTCATTCAGTGTTTGTTAACAAATATGGTGTTCATATCGGTGAATATGTATTAAGCACTTGTGTGTTGAGTATTAAATTAAGTGCTTTGGGGAAGGAAGAAGACTGGATGCCTTTTCTTGAGCTTGTCAATTTCTTGATGTTTCTGTATCAGTCTCTGCTGCTAGCATTCTTAGACTGAGCAGCAGGAAAGACTGAAAAGCTCAAAATTACATATAATGTGAATTTATTTAACACTTCTATTAATAAATTGTTTTTATTACTAAAACATATAAACATGAGTTTAATGTATTATATACATCCCTTTTTAGAAATCCTTAATTAATTGACTTTAAGTTTTGCATTTGAAAGTGAATTCTAGTGCCAATGACCTTTAAAAGCTCTCAATAAAAAAGCAATTATTTCCTAAGATAGGTTTTGCAAGTCTATTGCTTTGAATAATCCTTGGGCCTCACAACTGCAGTTGGGGGAAAAACTGCAGTTGGTAAAGGGGAGGTATTTCTGGACCTTTTTGCTACTTGTTTCGGATTTTTATTACAAAATATGGGTGACTTCTTTCCTGTGTATGCGTTAGTCGCTTAGTCGTGTCTGACTTTTTTGTGACCCAATGTACTGTAGCCCGCCTGGCTCCTCTGTCCATGGAATTCTCTAGGCAACAATACTGGAGTAGGTTGCCATTTCTTTCTCTAGGATCTTTTTGCAAGATAAAGGTTCTGCATTGCAGCTGTCTGAGCTACTATACTTTATCTTTTTTTTTTTTGACTATTTTTGAATTCTTTTCTGTATTTATCTGACTCTCTTATTCTGTTCACTTTTTTCTGACCTATTTTTCACATTTTTTTTTTTTTTTTTTTTTTTTTTTTTTTTTTTTTTTTTTTTTTTTTTTTTTTTTTTTTTTTTTTTTTTTTTTTTCATCCTTCATACGTCTAGATTTTCAATACTTTATGATTGAGCTCATGTGTCTCTATCTCTTATGAAAGTTGACAGATCATGCTTATAATCAGCTATTGATTAAATTTTTAAAAATGTTAATTGACTTCTCAAGATAGCTTAATAATATTACTGAAGTTGACTTCATATTCAAGATGACTTTCATCTTATATAGATGCTGAATATTAAGAAATAGGGTTCCCAGTTTCCCCACTGCCTTGATGTCTCAGAAACTTCCATTCAGCACAGATACACATACACACACAAAACTAAAAATAGTGAAAAGTCATAACTTTAGAGGCTGCTTCAATATAATTCCTGTTTCATAGTGTTTTCCTTTGAATAGTAATCCTGAGCCTGTAAGTGATTTGGAATGGGGTCTGTTGGTAGATTCATATGACTAGAGTCTCATTTGTGATTAGCTTTTCAGTGAGAGCTAGGCCCTCATTTGGTTGGCCTTCTTTCCTATCTAGCTCCCTTTCTTGTTTTTAAGGAGATTTTAATGAACATTGATTATTCTCAAATCTTATGTTGTATACCTGTCACTCTTTCTTTCAAAGAATGTTGGTGATACCTATTTCACTGACAAGAGAACATTAGATTCTAATGTACCTTATATTACATAGAAAGTGAAGTCGCTCAGTCGTGTCCAACTCTTTGCGACCCCATGGACTGTAGCCTACCAGGCTCCTCTGTCCATGGGATTCTCCAGGCAATAGTACTGGAGTAGATTGCCATTTCCTTCTCCAGGGGATCTTCCCAACCCAGGGATCAAACCCGAGTCTCCCACATTGTAGACAGACGCTTTACCGTCTGAGCTGTTATATTACAATTTTTACTTATTTCTTTTTTAATTATTCTTTTTCATTTCACCTTGTGAGGTTGATTTTCCATTTTTAGAGTAAAACAAAAACAGCAAACAAGAAGCTCAAAGAAGCCAAGTGACTGCCAAGGGGTAACAGAATGAGTAGTTTAGAGATGGCTTACCCATTTTAATTGCTCTCTCATAATCCAGTGTTACAGAATATGTAACTTATTCTTTCCCATATTGGTATGATTATTTTATAAAGAATGCTTCAATAAATAACTATATTGGTCACATACGGTAAGTGGAATTTCATATTTTTTTGTTAATTTTTAAATGGATTTATACTCTCACTGTCAGTGAATAGGATTTCCTCTCTCCATATTCTTGACAATTCTTGTTAAGTGTTTAATATTTTTGTATCTTTTGGCTGAGAAATATCTCATTAATTTAATTGACATTTTTCTGATTTCATGTGGATTAAGCATCTTCTCATAATTTTGTATGTCATGCCATTTTCTTTTCTTTTGGGTTCCTGTTTATATCCTGTGCCCTATTTTTTGTTATGTTGTTTATCTTAGTAATTTGATAACTTAAAGAAAAAAAAGTCTGCATACTAATCCTCTTTTGGTGTATTTGTTACTGACATAATCTTCCATTTGTGCTAGTACTTAAATCTTCTTAATGATGCATTTTTGCCATATAGATATTTCTTAATTAGTCATTTCTTATGTTTTAGTAATTTCTTGTGTCTTTTTTGGACTCATATACTTTAGGGAGAAAGGAGATATATTTTTCCTATCCCTGTGTATGAAGACATTTTCCTATAATACTTTACAGTTTTGCTTTGGTGTTTAGGTATTTGATTTGTCTCAAATGTATTTTGCTCACAGTGTGAGATGGAGGTTTAATTTGATTTTTATTTTTCCCTTTGATATTAGTAGTCTGTTACCAAAGCATTATTAAATACTTCATTCATTCCCTACAGAAATACCATGTTTTTGGGTATAAACGTCTACATTGTCCAGGCCATTTTTGAATATCCTATTTCTTTGATGTATTTTTCTTTACTTATACTAAAGCAATGCTATCTGAATTATTGTAGCTTTATCATCCATCTTGACATTCGATACAGTAAATTTATATTTTTTATTCTTACATTGTCTTGGCTATTCTTGATCTTTACTATTCAAGTTGAATTTAGGAGTAAACTTCAGAAAATAAAAAAATTCTAAATTTCATTTTAATTGAAATTATACTAACTTTATAGAGAAATCTGGGATGAATTGACATAGTTATTCTTAAATTTCTTAACATGAACAAAATGAAGCTCCCAATTTGTGGGAGGTGTTATTATATGTGCTTTAATGAAGAGTAATACTTTTCCTCAAAAATTTCTTATATAGCTTTCATAGATTTATTTGTAAGAATTTACTTTTGTTGGTATTGTAAGATGCTTTTCAAAGTGTATTTTCTAACCAGTTGTAACTGCTGCACAGAACACTATTGAACTTTGTATATTGATCATGTACTTAGCAACCTTGCTAGTTTTAAATTTTAAGATTTTCTTTTCATAGATTTTTTTCTAGTGAGAAAACTTTATTTCATAAAATAATGAAAATTTTTGTTTCTTGTTTTCCAATATTCATACCCTCTTTCCTTCCCTCTTCCTCCCCTCTCTCCTGCCCTTGCTTCCCGCTTCCTTCCAATTTTTCTTTCTTTCCTTCTTTGCTTCCTCCCTTTCTCCTTTCCTTCTCTCTCTTTCTCTAACTGGGTAGGATTTCTATGCAATGTTGAGTTTGTTTGGAACTTTAAGGGAACTTGTTAGTTATAAATTTTTTAATAAATATTCTTTATTAGGTTAAAGAAATTTTCTTGTTTTTAGTTTGCTCAGTTTTTAATTTTTAAAAATTTGTGAATGCCCATTAAATTTTATCAAGACTTTTCCTGAGTTTGCTGAAATCATTTGTTTTTATTCTTTAGTTGATATAGTGGTGAACTGCAGTAACATATTTTTATAAAGTTAAGACTTCTTTGGTAGTCTTACCTTCCAGGTATAAATCCTACTTGGATGTTAGATATTATTATTTTGAATGTTGTTAGATTCTGTTTGCTAGTATTTTGTATAGAGTTTTTCTGTCTATGTTTGTAAGTGAGATTGGCGCTTAAGTTTTCCTTTCTCATATTGTCCCAGTTCAGTTTCCATTTCAATGTTATTTTAGACTTATAGAAATGGCTTAGGGAAATGGGTTGGGCCTGGTTAAAGTTTTAAACTACTGATTTGGCTTTACCTGTTTTAGATTTTTTCATTTCTTCTTTTTATAAATCTTTGAGTTGGATTCTTAGTGTATTAATTTTCAATCTTTCTTATTTTCCAATATATTTATTTAAAATTATAAAATGTTTTTATCTCACCAATTTTGATAGTCCTATTAAGTAATAAATATGTTGAAATTTTCATCATTTTTTAAACATAAAATATGTTTTAAAATTTCCACGTTTAAAACACATTTTGGGGGTTTCTCTTTTCAACATTGATTCCTAATATTACATTATGGCTATAGATTGTGGTTTGAATGATATTACTTGTTAGATATTTATTGAGACTTTCTTTCCTAATGCATACGTTTTATAAACATTTTTTTGGATTTGAAAACATTCTTTACAGTTTACAAAGTTACACACACAAACATATACATACATGTATGATTGCCATAATTTTTTAAGATGCTTGACTCAACACGATTTCTGATATCTCAGCAATTTTCCTAAGTAGTACCAAGCACCTTATTTTTATCTCTTATTTCTAATCCCTCTCATTATATCTCAGGTTTCATTTTTATCTTGTTTTTATGTTCCCCATTTTTGAGCATTCTCTCTCTCTCTTACTATTTCATATAGTGACAGTTTGGATCCACTCACATATTTACTAATTTCTTTGTTTACTATTACTTTTTCATTTTTTTCCTTTCATCCAGAAACAGTTTCTTTCTTTCTAGAGTTGTCTTTATGGAAAAATCTTTTAGTGTTTTTTTTTTTTTAACAAAAATGTCTTTATTTTGTCTTTTCTGTTGAAAGATGGTTAAATTTAGTATAGAATTCTAGGTTTTTGGTTTTGCTTGAATAATTTGAACATATTATTTCATTGACTTTGGGCCTCTATTTTCACTGATGGCATTAAAAATTTTTTTTCCCACTATGGTTTATTACATGATATTGAATATAATTCCATGTGTTGTACTGTAGGACCTTGTTATTTACTTATTTTATGTATAAAGGCTTATATCTGCTAATCTCAAACTCCTAATTTATCCCTCCTCCACTCCCTTTGCCCTTTGGTAACCATAAGTTTATTTTCTATGTGTGTAAATCTATTTCTGTTTTAAAGTAAGTTCATTCATATCATATTTTATATTCCATGTATAATTCATATCATCTGGTATTTGTCTTTCTTTGTATGATTTACTTCACCTAGTGTGATAATCTCTGGGTCCATCCATGTTGCTGTAAATGGCATTATTTCATTCTTTTTTATGGCTGAGTAGTATTCCAGTGTGTGTGTGTGTGTGTGTGTGTGTGTGTGTGTGTGTGTGTGTGTGGGCACATGCCACATCTTCTTTATCTGCTTATCTCTCCATGAACATTGAGGTTGCTTCTATGTCTTGGCTTTTGTGAATAGTGCTGCTATAAACATTGGGGTGCATCTACACTGATTTCATTTTATTTTCTTCTTAATTTTGAAATATTTGAGAAAAATAGATGTTATATGATATTCAGTTCAGTTCAGTTCAATCGCTCAGTTGTGTCCGACTCTTTGCTATCCCATGAACTGCAGCATGCCAGGCCTCCCTGTCCATCACCAACTTCCGGAGTTCACTCAAACTCACGTCCATCGAGTCAGTGATGCCATCCAGCCGTCTCATCCTCTGTCGTCCCCTTCTCCTCCTGCCCCCAATCCCTCCCAGCATCAGAGTCTTTTCCAATAAGTCAACTCTTCACATGAGGTGGCCAAAGTACTGGAGTTTCAGCTTTAACATCATTCCTTCCAAAGAACACCCAGAACTGATCTCCTTTAGAATGGACTGGTTGGATCTCCTTGCAGTCCAAGGGACCCTCAAGAGTCTTCTCCAACACCACAGTTCAAAAGCATCAATTCTTCGGCGCTCAGCTTTCTTCACTTGGACTCACTTGGATGTGAGTCCAACTCTCACATCCATACATGACCACAGGAAAAACCATAGCCTTGACTAGAGGGACCTTTGTTGGCTAAGTAATGTCTCTGCTTTTGAATATGCTATCCAGGTTGGTCATAACTTTTCTTCCAAGGAGTAAGTGTCTTTTAATTTTATGGCTGCAGTCACCATCTGCAGTGATTTTGGAGGCCCCCAAAATTAAGTCTGACACTGTTTCCATTATTTCCCCATCTATTTCCCATGAAGTGATGGGGCCAGATGTCATGATCTTAGTTTTCTGAATGTTGAGCTTTTTCACTCGCTTCTTTCACATTTATCAAGAGGCTTTTTATTTCCTCTTCACTTTCTGCCATCAGGGTGGTGTCATCTGCATGTCTGAGGTTATTGATATTTCTCCTGGCAATCTTGATTCCAGCTTGTGCTTCTTTCAGTCCAGTGTTTCTCATGAGGTACTCTGCATATAAGTTAAATAAGCAGAGTGACAATATACAGCCTTGACACACTCCTTTTCCTATTTGGAACCAGTCTGTTGTTCCATGTCCCGTTCTAACTGTTGCTTCCCGACTTGCATATAGGCTTTTCAAGAGGCAGGTCATGTGGTCTAGTATTCCCATCTCTCTCAGAATTTTCCACAGTTTATTGTGATCCACACAGTCAAAGACTTTGGCATAGTCAATAAAGCAAAAATAGATGTTTATTACATGATATTAAAATATAATGAGATCATTCATTATTAAGAACAGACTATTTCATTTTTTAAAAAACTGCTATAAATATTCTATGTGGAAAGCATCATGACATTCTTAGATGAACTTTTGTGGACCCTTTTAGACCCTCATTTTCTATTACAGTATGTTTAATTATAAATGTGCTTATGCATTTATTATGGGCTTCCCTGGTGGCTCAGCTGGTAAAGAATCTGCCTGCGATACAGGAGACCTGGGTTCAATACCTGGGTTGGGAAGATCCCCTGGTGAAGGGAACGGCTACTCACTTTAGTATTCTGGTCTGGAGAATTCCATGGACTGTATGATCCATGCAGTTGCAAAAAGTCAGACACGACTGAGTGATTTCACTTTTGTTTTATGCATTTATTATATATTATCTGTAATCACCTTTCCTTTATTATAAACATTATTACATATTCTACAAACATTGATCAAAACTACTTTTTACAAATTTTAGATGTTGAAATTTAAATGTGCCAGGCAAATCATACTGTAAAAACTTATACTGTATTTTATGTACAAAAAAAAGAGAGGAAAGTATCTTGTGTAGCCATCTATACTGAGAACTTATTCAAGGGATTATGTATTGTCTTCTTTACAGTATCTTTTTATACTGTAAAGAAAGTAAGTCTGTATTTCATAATTTGATATCTTTGAGAAGAGATTTAAGACAAATGCTAATGCTGTCATATGTACTGAAACAATGCAGTTTTGCACACACTTTAAACTTCTGCAAATCATTGTCTTGACTTCAGATGATTTCACGATTAGAGTAAGACAACTAGTTTTCCAATGTGAAAAATTATCCTAGCCTAGCCCAAAGCTAAGAAATATAGAGCACAAGGATTCTTAAAGTCTATTTTGCCTTGTGCCTTTATATAATTATTTTGATATTTGTCTCTTTTCCTATGCCAGAAAGTTGGGAGGGGTAGGGGAGGGTGGCTTATGTTCTTGAACTTTACACTACTGTATGAAAAAAATCTAAGACATTAAACACATAGATATCCAAGTCTGTGTGCATTTATTTCTTATGAGGACACTATTTCCATCTGAAACAGGATAAGTGTGATACATAGACTTTGTCATGTAATTGTTGATTGATTTACTTCAATAGTTTGTTTCATTTGTTCTTCAGTTTTGAGTTGTACACTTATCTTTCAAAATGCTTTGAAATTCAAACCTTTTGATCAGAAGCATAAGATTTATTTTTAATAGTCCTTTTATCACTAATACCAATAGTGTTCATCGAATCAAGTAATGTCTCATTCTCCATTATATATAATATTGTGTATTGCATGCGTGTTTAGTCACTCAGTTGTGTCTGACTCTTTGCGACCCCAAGGACTGCAGCCTGCCAGGCTCCTGTGTCCATGGGGATTCTTCAGGTAAGAATACTGGAATGGGTTGCCATGCCCTCCTTCAGAGGATCTTCCCAACCAAGGGATCCAACCCAGGTCTCCCGCCCTGCAGGCAGACTTTTTACCATCCCGAGCCACCATATTTCAGCATACATATTAAAACTTATATTCTCTAATCACCTGAATCATTATTATAATACAGCCACTATTAATGTATGTTGTCTTTAACCTATAGTGCCTTCACATTTGTAATCATTGTTTGTGTCACATCTGTTATAGGAAAATTAATAGCATAGAAAAAAATAGTTTACTCAATTTACCGTGTTTGAATGAACATCAACTTCTTAATTTTTAAGTCAAGTTCTAGACCAAAAAGTTTCTGAGAAATATGAAAGTGAAAGTGAAGTCACTCAGGCATGTCTGACCGTTTGCAACCCCATGGACTGTAGCCCACCAGGCTCCTCCGTCCATGGGAATTTCCAGGCAAGAGTACTGGAGTGGGTTGACATTTCCTTCTCCAGAGGATCTTCCTGACCCAGGGATTGAACCCGGGTCTCCCACACTGTAGGCAGACGCTTTATCATCTGAGCCACCAGGGAAGTCCTGAATGATTATGTAAATTGATTGTTTTAAGAATAGCAGTGTTATTAAATGATTATCTTGTGAATATATAGTAGTGGCATCTAAAATTTTGTGGAATTGCAGAATAAATGCTGTAGAAAGAATGAGCTTTCTCTTGTTAAGGTGTGTACAATCTGATATTCTTGGGGAATCAAAATTACTGAAGAGCACGTGAAGGAGTATGGCAAACAACACATCATGCCAAAAAGTTTGCTGTTTTCTTTTCCCTTATTACCTTTAGCCTAATTCTGGTAAATCTTCTGATATATTTCTTTTCTTTCTCCTCCCCTTACACCATCCCCCAGGAATAGCAACTGAACTCTAACAAGAGTTCACTGTAGTAAATTAAGTTTCACTGGGACCATTAACATTTATTTTTAATTTCTCTCCTGTAGGCATTGTAAATAACCTGTTTAAAAGTTTCCTTTTTAGAATAGTGGAACTTTTTCCTAAATTGATTAAGAGAGTTTACAATGACAGTATATTTGATCCAATTTCTGCCTTTGCTTTATTCATTGATACAACATTTAGTCAAAAGCTATATTCCTGACAGTTTTTGTATAATTTTTCCCCCAAACCATATATATTATGGACAATTTCAAACATGAAGTAAAATTGAAATATTTTACACTGAGGATCAAATACTCACCAACTAGATTGTGCCACAAATATTGACTAGATTGACTTATCTCATGTTGTGTGTCTATTCCTCTCTCTGTCCCTCCATTCAATCCATGTGATTTTTGATGCATTTCAAAATAATCTGTGGGAATCATTACCCTTTCCCCTAAATGCTTCAGCATATATGTTATTAACTAGAGTTTAAAGTTATATTTGTTCATGGTTTTTTCTTTTAATTTAAAGTTTACATACATTAAATTCACAAATCTTAACATAATATTAATAGTTTAAACAAATGCACACCTGTGCCACTCAAATTCGTATTAAAATTCAGAACATACACATAGCCTCGGAAAAGTTCCTCTATCTTCTGACCCAGTTGATTCTTGCTTTATCCACTCACCCGCAATGGCAACCGCTATTCTGATTTTTAAAATACCGTAGGTTAATTTTGTGTGTTCCAGAACTTCAGTATATACTTTTCTAGAAACAACACTCTAGTTACTGTGCAGAGAATAAATTATAGGAGAGCAAAGTAAGATCATGTTTGATGTATTTTCACAAATGGTACATATCACTCAAGGTGCTTGTGGATTAGACTTCAGTATTTCTAAATCATTGCTGGTGAAGAAACAATAGTCTTTTAAAACTTCCTGAATTTCTTTCCTGTGGTTGTCAGAGTAGAAGCTGTAGTTAGTTTTGAGGGGGAGCTCACTCAGTCACCATTTTGGGAAGAATCCTGTTTAGGAGTGCACTTTGAGTTAGGTGTCCATTCATTTTTATTGAGAGAAGTGTGTGTTCTCATGGAAGAAGGAAGTAAAGAGACACTATCTTATAGCAGGGCAGGAACTAAATAGGAAAATGGACTTAAGAGGACCCATGTGAAGTTAATGGCTAATAGATACCAAGAGCAATAATATTTAATATTGGTTTATTTTTCTTACTGATCATAGTCCCTTTACATTATTTGTAAGCCTAAGCAAAAGTTTTAAACAGAGTGGTCTTTTGAATATGGATATTTATGAGATTTTATGTCTGTTCTTTTATTGAAGTCAATATTATATTAGATAAGAATGACTTCAATAGGATATTCCTGGTGATAAGAGTAGTAACAACCATTAAGAGGTATAAAGTACAAGTTATAAAATAAACAGTCATAGGGGATGTATACAGTATAAGGAATACAGTCAATAGTTTATAATAACTTTGTGTGGTTTATGTCTATTATTTGTGGGCAAAGTGTGCTGTTGAGAGCTTAAGCAATATAGAAGCATGAAGATTATCAGAGAGGAATCATGGAAAAAGTTGTTGTTGTTTAGTTGCTAAGTTGCGTCCAACTCTTTTGTGACCCCATGGACTGTAGCTCGCCAGGCTTCTCTGTCCATGGGTCTTCCCAGGCAAGAATCCTGGAGTGGGCAGCCATTTCCTTCTCCAGGGGATCTTTCTGACCCAGGGATCAAACCTGTGTCTCCTGCTTTGGCTGGTGGATTCTTTACCACTGAGCCACCAAATGAAAACCAGAAAGTAGGGAAGTGTAAACATTCCTGGAAGAAAGGGAGAGGAAGAAAGTAAATGGAGGAGGGGAAAGGATAAGAAGTAGGAGGAGATAGGGAAAAGAGAGGAGAAAGGGAGAGAGAGAAGAGAAAAGCCATGTGTTTTATATGGGCCCAATTGCCTGAGCTGAAAACAACTAAAAACTCTGCCAACAAGACTGTTCAGAAGGTTTACATGAACATTCTGTGTTTAAAAGAATGGGAGTCTCATCTTTGGACTTATAAGCTGGTAAGTTTTCTTAACACTAGGTTCTATGACTTCATCTCAGAATACAGAAGACCTGATCTGGTCCCATACTGAGGATATAATATGCCTCATGTCCTTTCACATTTTCCATAGATGCAAGTGTTGACTCAGGACTTTCTTTCTTTACAGCTTCTTTTACCTTCTTATTTCTCAAGATGTAGATGATGGGGTTCAACATTGGGGTTACCACTCCATAAGACAGTCCCATTATCTCATCAGAAGTGTTTGTGTCCTTCGACTTGGGCTTCATGTACATAAAAAGGGCTGAACCATAGAATAAGATGACCACAGTCAGGTGGGCTGAAGGGTATAGAAAAGGCTTTTTTCCCCCTCCCTTCAGCAGAATTAATTCTCAGGATGGAAGAGAGGATGTAAACATAGGAGATGAAAATTAATATTACAGAAATCACCAGTATAACAATATTTTTCACTGTCGTGATAATCACATTGATGGTAATATCTGAACAGATGAGTTTAAGAAGATCTCACAGGTCATATGATCAATGATATTATTACCACAGAAAGGCAATATCATTGTTATAATTGTTTGTAATAGAGAAGTCAGACAACCTATGATCCAAGACCATGTAGCCATGTGCACATACAGCACCCTGTTCATGATGATGGGGTACCTTAGGGGGCTGCAGATGGCCAGATATCGATCATATGCCATCACAGTCAGGAGGACACACTCAGTGGAGCCTAACCCAAGAGAGACAACCATCTGCAGAGCACAGCCAATGAAAGAGATGGATTTTCTCTCAGACCCAATGCTTTTAATGAGCGTTGGGGGGATGGATGATGACGTGTAACAGATGTCTAGAATGAGAGGTTCCCAAGGAAGAAGTACATGGGAGTGTGGAGGCAAGAATCCAGTATTCTGATGGTAATGCGGAGGCTATTTCCAGGAAGATGATCATGTACCTGATGAGGCAGAGCATGAACAGACAAAACTGGAGTGCTGGGTATTGGGAAAGCCCCACCAGGAAGAATTCAGTCACAGCTGAGTAATTTCCCATTCCTTTGTGTCCATGTCACTCACCTTCATGGTTGTAAAAGGACATGGCTCAGGAAAACTTACATTTATAATGTAGATTTTCAGCACATCTTCCTTCCAGTATTGTGTTTGACTCTTGTTTATTTGTTTGTTTGTTTAAAAGTCTCAAGAGCATGTTTAACAGGGACCACACCACCCTCAACGGGTTGCAGATTAGTTTTTGAAGGGATTAGGGGGAACACAAAAAAATCCCATGTTTAATATAGAAGCATAGACATACTGTATCAATTTCCTAGTGCTGCCAAACCAAATTACCACCACCTTGGTAGCTTAAAACAAAAGAAATGGATTCTCTCACAGTCTGGAAGCCAGAAGTCTGAGATAAAGGTGTTGGCAGGCTCGTGCTCCCTGCCATGGCTATAAAGGAGGATCCTTCCAGCTTCTGGGGGTGCCTGGTGTTCCTTAGTGTGTGGCCACATCTCTCCTGTATCTGCTTCTATATTTTATTTTAAAATATTTATTTAATTTTTTGGCTGCACCAGGTCTTAGTTGTAGTGCGGGATCTTTAGTTGCAGTATGCAAACTCAGTTGCAGCATGTGGGATCTAGATCCCTGACCAGGGATCGAACCTGGGCCCCTAATGCTGGGAGCACAGAGTCTTAGCTGCTGGACCACCAGGGAAGTCCTTTTGCTTCTGTCTCTATGCAGCTTCTCCTCTGTGTGTCTCTCTTATGAGGGCCTCAGTCGTTGTATTTAGAGCTCAGTCTAAATCCAGGATGATTTCATCTCAAGATCCTGAAGCAATGTGCTTGACTCTTGGAACACTTATAGGAATAAGAAAGGGCAGAGATATTATATTAATATTACTTGTATTGGTGATAGATATAAGGCTTTAAGAAATTCAAAACATCTTAGATCTACACAACAGCACAGTCAAGGCTACTAATGTTCCAAGAGTTCTTATGGAAAGTGCCAGATAAGATTTAGGAGGAACTACTTTTAAATGTAGGAGCATCAAGATGCCTTCAATTAAGGCAAATTTTGAATTTGTTTTCTGATGAAGATGGCCTCTATTTAAAAGATTATATATCACCATATTGTTTAACCTGGATATAACTTTGGTAATTTGTTCAATTTTGAAGTCTCAAATGGAAAAGTAGGAAAAAGCAATACTTATTTTGTCAAGTTGTCATTAGAATTAAAGTTGATAAAAATCTGTTAAGTACCTAAAAGTAATGGTTCCAACATGGCATATATATGTGATATATAATTATATTTACTTTTTGTAATATAGTAATATTAAATGTGTATTTCCATATACCTATAAAGGTGAAGGAAGGACATCTCCTTTTCTTTCTGTTCAAAAAGGTCCCAGGTGAAGGACACCATTTTTCAGAATTTATGTCAAAATAAGAGAAAATGGAAATAGTAACATCACCAAAAACACTGAATCAATCCATCACGTAGGCTTATCCAAACCGCTTCAGTTACCTTTTTCCTCACATACACCATTTCTCCTCTTGTGATACTGTTAAGGAAAATTTTTTTTTTCTCCATGATCTTCATCAGCAACCCCACAAAATATTCTAACAGAGAAATAACTATGTAAAAGCTGTGCTGGCCATACAATACAACTTCAACCAAAATCTGTAGCTCCTCATCAAATCCCATTGTTACTCCTAGATTCTTCTAATGTGGAGATTATGGAGCACTACTGTCACCCTCAATATTCTGCAATGACCATGTTGAGTTTCAGTCTCCTTTCACTACTACCCTCTTTCTTCTTTATGCTTTGTTCAAAGTGTTTTCTTCTTAGAAGGGCCCCTCTTATCTTAGTTATTACCTTTTCAAGGAAAGCTTTCCCACTTCCTGTTGTGAGGAGGATGCCCCTTGTATGTACTGTCACAGCACTCCATACTTTATATCTCTTGTAAGGTCTTTCATATATTCATTTATTCATTTCAAACTATGCCATATAGACTATAGTAGGTAATAGGGATCCTATTGTGAGGCCTTGTTTTTCAAAATGGGTACTGAATGCAGAATGTTGTGAGAGTTATTTTGTTCTTTTAAGAAACAATTTCTGTGCTACATAGCATGTTTCAATATGAAAAAATTTTGGAACATTTTACAAAAACATTTTATCAAACTAGTCTGTTATTCTAAATTGTCAAGGGTAGACTAAAACTATGGAATCATCATTACTTATGCATATGTATGCAAGAATCATAAGTATATCCAAACTATATACTAAAGTGATATAATTTATTTCATGAATTCATGAAATTTCAAATTAATATTTGAAAATCTATCAATATAATGTCCTAAACAGCTAGGTAAAAACAAAAGCAAAACACATGGTTTTGTTAACTAATAAAACATAACTAACAAGATGCCCAAAAGCATTTGATAAAATACAGTACTCATTCTGGTAAAATGAAAATCTCTTACTAATATAGGAGGATGCATAATTTAGATAATGAAGATTGTCTTATTTAAAAAATTATTTGGTCACATAGTTCATGAAACTCTAGAACTCTAGAGTATATGCATAAAAATAATCAAAAGATTATTAGACTATTATTATTACTTAACAGTTTTTCCCCTTAATGATCCATCCAATAGACTAAAATAAGAAAAAGATAATGATGTTGCATGTTCTTTCATGTTTCAAGTTCAATTTTGATTTAAATAGTTAAAACAGTTTTTTTTTTTTCCTCTAAGCTGCTGGAATTCTGGTTTGTGTTGGTTGTGGGTCATGCAACACAAGTGAGAAGACACAGCCTTACATGTCATACAAACAAAATTGTAATCTTAGAGAAGAGTAAAGAGAAAGGAAAATGGCCATGGTATAGTATTACAATGGAAGTTTCCTACCTATAAAACGATCACAATTTATATACATGTGGCTGAAAAAAGTCACAGCAAAATGTTAACTTGTTTTCTCTAGCATGTGGGACTTGGGTAATAATAATTATTATTATTAACTTTTTCTCATTCTCCAAATTCCCTTTAAGGAACGGATATTTTATGACTGTAAACATAAGAAATACTAAAAAGTTTTTCTTTGAAGGAAATAGTGGCAAGGATTTGCCAAATCTTGTCCCTAGTTTTCATTAACACTCAAGAAAGGATAAAAACAGTTAATGGAAAGGAAATTGGAGAATTTTTTTTGTTGACTTATTATATAGACTGACTTAATGCCATTTAATATTTTGATTTCACGTAATCGCTTCACAAAATTATCTCCTGAGCAGACACACTGACATAGTCTTAATTCTTGGAACATAATTCTAGAGTCTACTATTTAGAATGGCCTGGGTGGGCAGTATGGGGTGCATTTTAAGAGGCATCCAATTGTATCACACAGTGAAAAGATAAGGCAGAGGAGATACCTATGGTGAGAAGTGTGAGGGATATTCATGAGAGCTATTACCTTGGCTTCTTTATCTCTGGCAAAAGGAGGTAAAATTTCAGCTTTCTGGCTCTGTTTTTTGTGCATCTTTCTCCAAAGGATCATACTTTAGGTTGATGTTCATCTTTGGACATTGCTTACAGAAGGGAAGCAGACTCTGCTTGAGGACTTGGATCATGAAGTATTCACCCTTCTCGCTATGTTTATTGATAGAAGAAAGTAGTAGTTGTTTGTAAAACACATGTACTTACCTGACTTCCTGATTTTAATGTGAGGAACCTCTTGAAACAAGCTGTGCCACTCTCTTCAGAAGGAAATCCAATGTAAGTATTAAGTATTGCTTGCTATCTCCCACTTCAGCTACGTTTTCCTTCTACTTACAAAATAATGTATTCTTTGTGATATCAGACATTTCTAGTGCTAGCTCTTGAGTGCATGTCCAAATTTCTCAGCCCCAAAGTTGCTAATAATAGGCAATAGTGCTCTAGTCAGAACAAAGTATCTTCTCATTTTCCTACATGGTTTTGAGAATTTTATTGGGTTTTCTCATTCACATTTCTGTGTGGAAACCAAGAACACTTCTTTGTTGCTGGAAACTTCAGTGAGCTGGACTCACTACTGCAATTGTGTTCTTCATGCTCTGACCGTCTCTAGGGCTGTGCTAGAGTACAGTGGTCTTGTATCTCAGAAAGCCTGTTGTGTCTCGATCCTCTTACTCCATTTTCTCCTTAGCTATGTATTATGAAAGCACTTGGCTTGAAGGACGTAAACTTCAGTCTTGGCTCCTTGGTGTATTGGCTGTATAAACTTGGGCAAAACACAATCTGTTATCATGATGTGTCATTTAAAATGGGGGTAATGGTACTTATTTCTAGAGTTTTTTTTCTTTTTTTTGTCTGTTTTTTTTTTTTTTTAGAATTGATGTAATAAACCTGAAAGTTCTTGACATAGATTGTGTGCACCACAGATGTTAGTTTAATCTGTACCCCTAGGCTGCTATTCCTTCATTTTCCATGATAAAAGTGACTTATTTAAATTATGTTCATGTATATCCATGCTATTTTCTTCACCCAATAATACCTTAGTTTTTTTCATTGCTATATTCAGCACTTTAAAAATAAGTTATTCATAATTCCTAGTTCCCATTCATCTTTTCCTTTCTGGAAATATCTCTTTTTAAATTTGTTCTAATGTTCTATATTAAATCTTCAGTATAGGATCCTCATCTTCTTCAATTATAAAAGATAGCATGGCTATTTGGGGTTTCAGTTTTCAAAACAGGGAAAACATTGGTTTTCATCAGGGTTTCACTAACTTCTTGTGACAGTTGCTGCTCCTTCTCAATGAATGACTTCTTAGTGTTCCTTCTAGAGCTATAGTCATGCTCTGGGACTCACATTCAAGTATACCACAGTCACAGACAACTATAAGTAGTGGTAAAGCAAAGGAAAAAATAAACCTTTCTGCCAAAACAGAATGCCATGTTATAAATTTGAAGTAGTGGTATAAATTTGTGTCACATGAATACTTTCCTACTTCTGAGCCTTAAATATTTCCAGAGGCCCCACAGTGGTTCTGGTAGCCAATTTAAATCCTTTGTTTTCTGCTAAGAGACTCTCTAATCCCAGAAGTGATTTAAAGTTGAATTTTTAAATAATATAGAAAGTTGTAACTTTCAGATGCATTAAGGTTGATATCTCAGAGAACTAATTATACCAAAATTACTAACACTAATTTTCCTTCTCTGAATTGTTGCTTCCCTGATTATATAAACAATACATATTCAGTATAGAAAATTTGATAAGTTCAGGAAAACCCAAAGGAAGAAATGGAAGTTATACGTAATTGTAGGATAAATATTAATATTTCCATATATATTTACATACCTGAGAGCACACTATATTTCTTGATTTACTACCTGCCTTTTTATAATTAACAATGTAATGTATGTATTTTCCCACTATCATATTACTAAGTAATTTTAATCAATTTCATAATATCGTTAAATGATAAATAGCAAAAACATATAAGAATGGAGACTAAACAGTTTTTTGCTGGATTCTGAGCAACTTTTCACTTTTTTTTTTTTTGCTTTTTGGAAGTTGGAAGACTGAGGTCAGAGATTCCCTTCATTTTATTCCATGTGCGTAAAAGCTGGTTTTCATTGTCAGAACATATCACAATGCCAGTTTTATGGAATGGAATATCAGTGTGAGGCAGTTTTTCTTTTTGGGGTGAAGCAGATATAAGGGTGTGATAACCAACACTGTGGATATAGCGCCTCAAGGATGTTCAACACCCTTCTGCCATTGCTTCTCCACTGTCCTTGCTCACTCCACTTATCTTCTGTTGATTTTCTGGCCCCTGATCCTGCCATGTACTTCTGAAAGATTGTCGCTGAACCACAAAAGATGCCAGGATTCTTGGCCTCCAGAGGAGAATTCAATCCGGGGCCAGAGACAAGGCTTGATCGCTCAGAGCTTTTGTGTAATAGAGTTTTATTAAAGTATAAAAGGGATAGAGAAGGCTTCTGACATAGACATCAGGAGAGGGCAGAAAGAGTGCTCCCTCACCAGTGTTAGCAATGGAGTTATATACTTTTAAGTTACTATTACAGTGAATAAAAAGAATGTCTGATAGTAAGGTTGTAAAGACCTTACTAGACCCACTCCCATAATATACATTTTAAGATAACAGGATTAGCCAGAAGGTTTTTTCCAGAGACTGTCCTCAAGCAGGATACATTATTGTTATCTAATCCTAAGGAATGTAGAGGAAAAAAATGTTTGTCCTTTCTTCCTCCTTGAGAATTCCAGACCTCTGTCTCCTTAGGGACCCCTGGACTTCTTAGCAACCTGCCTAGGAATTGACTCATTTCCTCCCCTTTCTTTTAGGAGAATTATGTTGCCAAGGGAAAAGGGTGTCATTTTTGTTCCATAACTACTTCCTGCTGTTGAGGGGCATGGTCCCTAAATTGTTGAGGCAACATATTCTCCTAACCCTCATATTGAAAATCTCTGATCCAGGGACCCCAAGTAATAGTTGGAGGAGGCTATGGCACTCATATGAGCCTGAACAACCATTTGTAACTTAAAAGCCTTCATGCGACTAGATACAAACTCTGTTTTACAGTTAGAGATGTAAGGCAAAATAGTCATTAAACCAAGTTAAAATCAAAATTAAAAGTCACATTATGTCCATAGTTTTATCAGTCCATCTTAGGATTGTTAGATGTCATCACAGAGTTAAAGAAAGTCCTTTCCTTGAAGTGGAGAAACCCACCATGGGAAGTCTTCAATTGATGAAGATGGGAGTGCTCCGCAGACCCTGCAATTAGACTGATTGTGGAATGTGGCATAGGAATGAGTCCAGGACAGGAAGGCATTGTCTTGAGGGTCAAGACTCCAGGATTTTTAGAGTCAGCAGAAGTAGGCTTACATAGATTATCAGGCCCATCTGAAAAGTACAAAGTCAAAGTATAGAAAGTAAAGACATAAAATGATGTCACTTAGTTCAGTCAGGGTGCCATCTCTTAATTCGAGTGTAATGTACCTGCAAATCAATTCCTGGCACTTTGGCAGCTGTGGAGAAGAAAGAATATCCTGGTAAGGGCCTTCCCAGGCTTGAAGGATTGGCCCCCCAGATCCCAATGTTTTTATTAGGACCTCAGTTCCTGGCTCAAATAGAGGCTTGCTTGACTCAGAAGCTGGGTCAGGAGTCACCTCCCAGAGTTCTATTAATGCCTGTTGAAAAGCTGAGAGCTGAGTTACATAATTAGTTAATTCCAAGGCTTTAGGAAAACTTTTCCATTGAGGATTTTCAAGAATTAGTAATTGTTCATCCGCAGACTGTAACCATCCTTTATCAGTGATCTTTGCTCCTCTTTTCTCATATCTTTCTAATTCTTCCTCAGTATATTGTGGTTTTTCCTGTTCCACAGGACCTGACCAGATCAAAGGCGTCTGCAGTGAAGGGGTTTCATAAAGTGCTGCTTTTCTGGCTTGACAGTCAGCCAGCTGATTACCTTTGGCTACTTTACTCCCATCCCTGCTCCTTTAAATTCTCAATGATGGTTTTTAACCCATCCTTAACCTCAGGTTTCAGTGACTACTGCTTCTTATATGGGATTAAGTGCAGGTTTTGAGCTTGACAACTACAGGAATAGCATTTTGTGCTTGACCCACAAAATGATTTTCCATCAGGCCACACTCTGGGATTTACATTTTGTTCAATTAAAGGGAGACAAAGGGAGGGCTCCATATTCATGAAAACAGAGGCATGGACCTTGCTCAGTATATCCCTCCCCAAAAGCCGTGAGGGAGACTCTGGCATGATCAGAAACTCGTGTGAAAATAGCACAGAGTCCCATTTACAGCTTAAAGAACAACCGAAGTAATACCTTTTGACTTGTTCAGACAGTCCCACTATGGAAGCGATCAGGAAGAAAGTGGGACAGGGGCTTCAGTAAGTACAGAGTAAGTTGCCCCAGTATCTGAAAGGAAATCAACGGATTGGCTTCCTAGTTCAGTTCAGTCGCTCAGTCGTGTCCGACTCTTTGCGACCCCATGAATCGCAGCACGCCAGGCCTCCCTGTCCATCACCAACTCCCGGAGTTCACTCAGATTCGCGTTCATCGAGTTAGTGATGCCATCCAGCCATCTCATCCTCTGTCGTCCCCTTCTCCTCCTGCCCCCAATCCCTCCCAGCATCAAAGTCTTTTCCAATGAGTCAACTCTTCTCGTGAGGTGGTGGAGTTTCAGCTTTAGCATCCTTCCTTCCAGAGAAATCCCAGGGCTGATCTCCTTCAGAATGGACTGGTTGGATCTCCTTGCAGTCCAAGGGACTCTCAAGAGTCTTCTCCAACACCACAGTTCAAAAGCATCAATTCTTCTGGTGCTCAGCTTTCTTCACAGTCCAACTCTCACATCCATACATGACTACAGGAAAAACCATAGCCTTGACTAGACGGACCTTAGTCAGCAAAGTAATGTCTCTGCTTTTGAATATGCTATCCAGGTTGGTCATAACTTTTCTTCCAAGGAGTAAGTGTCTTTTAATTTTATGGCTGCAGTCACCATCTGCAGTGATTTTGGAGCCCCCCAAAAATAAAGTCTGCCACTGTTTCCACTGTTTCCCCATCTATTTCCCATGAAGTGATGGGATCGGATGCCATGATCTTAGTTTTCTGAATGTTGAGCTTTAAGCCAACTTTTTCACTCTCCTCTTTCGCTTTCATCAAGAGGCTTTTTATTTCCTCTTCATTTTCTGCCATAAGGGTGATGTCATCTGTATATCTGAGGTTGTTGATATTTCTCCTGGCAATCTTGATTCCAGCTTGTGTTTCTTTCAGTCCAGTGTTTCTCATGATGTACTCTGTATATAAGTTAAATAAGCAGAGTGACAATATACAGCCTTGATGTACTCCTTTTCCTATTTGGAACCAGTCTGTTGTTCCATGCCCAGTTCTAACTGTTGCTTCCTGACCTGCATATAGGTTTCTCAAGAGGCAGGTCATGTGGTCTAGTATTCCCATCTCTTTTAGAATTTTCCACAGTTTATTGTGATCCACACAGTCAAAGGCTTTGGCATAGTCAATAACGCAGAAATAGATGCTTTTCTGGAATTCTCTTGCTTTTTCCATGATCCAGTGGATGTTGGCAATTTGATCTCTGATTCCTCTGCCTTTTCTAAAACCAGCTTGAACATCTGGAAGTTCACGGTTCATGTATTGCTGAAGCCTGGCTTGGAGAATTTTGAGCATTACTTTACTAGCATGTGAGATGAGTGCAATTGTGCGGTAGTTTGAGCTTTCTTTGGCATTGCCTTTCTTTGGGGTTCCTCAGGTGTAATTAGTATGGGAGCCTATGTGGGGACTCCTGGGCACCTTCAGTCCTGATTGTCTTGAGAGTCCTACCCCTGAAACCTATGCCTCTGGGGGCAGTCTCTCCTCCATTGTGGTCCCTTGCAGACCAGACATGGAGCCGGGGGCTGCTTAGATGCCTGAGGGCAATCCTGCTTGAGGTGTCCCTCCTTTCCACAGTAATAGCAGGCCCATCCCTTTTCACCTCTGGGCATTTTTCTCAGGCTGTTTAAGAACGGTTCTTACAGCCACTGCAAGGGCTTCTGCCTGTTCCCTTGTCTTTTTCTGCCTTTCTTTCTTCTCATATTCCCTACCATAATAGACTGTTTGAGCCAGTTGCAACAGAATATCTAAAGACTGATTTGGTCCATATGCCTGTTTTAATAGCTTACAGCAGATATCTGGAGCTGACTGAGTGAGAAATCTATCTTTTTAAGATTACTCTTCCCTCTTCACTTTCGGGATCAATCTCAGTGAATCTGCGAAGGGCTTCTCTAAGTCTGTCTAGGATTTACCAGGAGCTTCCTTCTCCTCCTGTCCTATGTTTGCCAGTTTGGCATAGTTTAAAGTCTTAGCATGCTCTTGCCTGAGTCCTTCAAGAATACATCTGACAAAATGACTCTGATCCCATCTTCCTTTAGCTGTAATATACTCCTAGTCTAGTTCTATAGTTGGGATCGCCTGATTCCCAGTGGGGAGGGTGGCTATTTATCGCCCCTCTTCCCTACTGAGGTAATGAATGGTAATGAACTCAACTTTTTGAGTTCGGAGTCAGTTTTTGTCCCAAGATATACAACACATCCTTCCAGGTAAGGTCATAAAGCAGAGTAACACCTTTACAAGCTCTAATATATTTTTATGCATCCTCTAAATTGTCTCCCAGATCCTCCTTGATTCTTTGTATTTCTTGATAAGAAAAGGGTTTATTAAGTCTCATAGACTGATTATTTCTCCTGGTGGGTGTTTCATGAAGAGGCAACAGCTTATGTGGCTGTTCCTCAGCCTCTCTGGCCGCTCTGCGCATACAATCCCAGGGATAGATTGGAGAAACCTGCTTTTCTTTATCTCTTTGTCACCTGTCCTCCATCTCATCCCCAGATATTTCACCCTTAGTTTTTGCTGTCTGAGCTTCTCTACTTCGATTGTCTGAGTTTCTCTTACTTTGATTGTCTGAGGTCGTACTGAAACAGGAGTTGTTTGGACCTTTACTTGGGCAGTTTGAATCTCAGTTTGGGTTTTTACTGAGACCAAGGCAACCCTTCTTGGGGGGGGTTCTCTGACTTTCAGTTTCCTCAGTTTAGAGCCCCAAGTACAGGGGCAAAGCAGGACAGGAGGGAGCTGAAGTTTTCACACCCGAATCTATACCCTTAGGACGTAAGTCTGGCATACCTCCAAGAGAGAAAAAGGGCAACACATATGCTACTTCTACCCATTTCCTTTGTTTTCTACAGAACTGGTCTAATTGTAAAACAATAATAATTGAGATCCTTCAACAGGTCAGCATTCCCTGTCTTTTAAAGAATACTGTGGCCATTCAGTATCACAGAATATCAGGAGTGCCTTCTTTAAGCTCTGGGGATCAAATCTATCCCAGTTTTTCAGGATACAGTTCAAAGGTGTGAGGCTGGAATTGTTCACCCCCATCTGTAAGAGAGGAAAAAATAAGTGACAAGCGCTATCTTTCTATCGGAGGTGTCCCTCCCTGCTCTAGATGGGGGTGTAGACAGACTTTACACCAAAGCTTTCCTTCCTTGGTCGGACTTAATCTGTCCCTTACTGATGCAGGCGCCATACTCATCCCTCCTGGTTCTACCACTGAGATGGGGTGGAGATGCACCAGGTGTAGACCTGATGGCATCACAGACTGATGTCCAGTTCCTCACCATTAAAACCTTGCTTGCCTCTGATGCCACCCAGGGTGCAATCAGAGTAACCTTCCGGAATGTCTCCCAAGCTAAGACTGCCGGGGGAAACATTTGTCACTTGAGTGCCTGTGCATGGCCCTGAGTATATTCCTGACCACAATAAGACTGGTACGAACATAAAATTGAAATGTTCCTTCCAAGCATCACCACACCAGTATAAGCGATAGCAAAAGAGATGGTGAAGGGCTGGCAGTGACGAAAAAGTAATTTTTGTCCTCGAGTTATTAGGGCCAGTCCTTCCAGTTCATTCCTACAGATTCCACAGAAAGAATATCTAAGGAGTTGGATAAAAGCCACTGGAAAGCCTCCTCTGGTCCACTAAGAGCTAGTGTTATCAAAGGAGGAAACTCATTGCACTTCCAATCTGAGTAACCTTTAACCTCAGAGATGCTCTTGGAGCTAGAGCTCCATCTAGCTTCCAAACTTTGGACTCCTAGTGAGGCTAGGTGCTTCCTGACTACTAATCCAAGTTTAGGACCTAAGTAACAAACAGTACACAGTAACAGCATAGGTCACAAGTCCCTTGAAAGTCTGTGATCTGACAGATAGGTTAGTAGTTCTAATTCCCAAGAAGTTATGAAATAGTCAAAGAGACTGGGAAGTGTGACTGAGAAAGGAGAGTTCGGTCCACACGCTTTGCCCATTTCTGGTCAGTCCCCAAAGGAGAGACATTGGGTGCCTCTTGGCATTGGCAGGTCGGAATAAACCCCTGACAGGTTTCTGCCATAAGCTGTATGAGGTCACTTGAGGAACCACAGATCTGGGCTCCTCACTTGCTTCATGCAGGGCATGTCATTCATTCACACAAGCACACTGTAGAGTTAGTAAAGTACAGCAGAAAATGTGTTCACTAGGAGAACAAAGAACTAGAGCTCCAAGCATCCTTACCTTGTTCTGAAGAATCGTAGATGAGCCCCCAAGATGAAAGGTTGTTGCTGAACCATGAAAGATGCCAGGATTCTTGGCCTCTGGAGGAGAAGAATTCAATCTGGGCCAGAGACAAGGCTTGATCACTCAGAGCTTTTGTGTAATAGAGTTTTATTAAAGTATAAAAGGGATAGAGAAAACTTCTGACATAGACATCAGAAGGGGGCAGAAAGAGTGCCCCCTCGTTAGTGTTAGCAATGGAAGTTACATATTTTTAAATTACTTATTACAGTGAATCAAAAGAATGTCTGGAGGTTGTAAAGATCTTACTAGATCCACTCCCATAATTTACAATTTAAGATAACAGGATTAGCCAGAAGGTTTTTTCCAGAGACTGTCCTCAGGCAGGATACATTATTGTTATATGTAGGAATGTAGAGGAAAAAAATGTTTGTTCTTTCTTCCTCCTTGAGAATTCCAGACCCCTGTCTCCTTCGGGACCCCTGGACTTCTTAGCAACCTGCCTAAGAATTGACTCTCTCACTCTGTTTGTTTGGGTCAGTAAGGCTGAAGTTTTCTCTCTGAATTTTAGGCACTTTGTGGTGGTGACTCCTTCCCTTATCTTAAAAATCTCTAAAACGGAAACTCACACAGTGCTATTCCTTCTTATAAAAACTGACTGCCCTCGTTCATTTTCTGGATGTTTTTGGCTGCTTCAGGAAGGTCTTGTTTTGTTTTTTATTGTGATTAAAAACTAACATGAGATATAAACCCTGCATAACAAAACTTTAAGTGTATAGTTCAGTATTGTTAACTAGAGCACAATTTGTTCAGCAGATCTGGAGAACTTACCCTCTTAGATATCTGAAATTTTATAGTAAAAAACAACTTCCTCTTTACTCTTCCTCTCAGCCTGTAGCAACCACCATTCTATTCTCTGCTTCTGTGAGTTTGACAGTTTTAAATTCTTAGATATCCTTTGGAATTAAGAACTATGACTAGAGAATCTACCCAGGAGAGAAATTTCTGTGTCATGATTTATATACATATTCATCTTTTTTGTAATTTTTGGGTTAATTTTAATAGTTAAAATCGTTTCTTTTATTTTCATTTGCTTTTGGGATATATATTCATCTTTGCTAAATTTCCAAATTTGTACCCCAAGAGAAGTGTATAAGAGCTCCTTTTGCACCATATTCTTGTCAATACAATCTAGTCTGGTTATTTTGGAGAAGCACTCTTTCAGCCTCATAGAACAAGAGACATCATTTGAAGGGTGTTGGAAATATATAAGGTAGACATAAGAATAAGAATAGCCATCTGAATGCAGAGTTCCAGAGAATAGCAAGGAGAGATAAGAAAGCCTTCCTAAGTGAACAATACAAATAATTAGAGGAAAATAATAGAATGGAAAAGACTAGAGATCTCTTCAAGAAAATTAGAGATACCAAGGGAACATTTCATGCAAAGATAGGCACAAAAAAAGGCAGAAACGGTATGGACTTAACAGAAACAGAAGATATTAAGAAGAGATGGCAAGAATACACAGAAGAACTATACAAAAAGATTTTATTTTATTTTATTTTTTTGTATGACAGTGATGGTGTGATCACTCACCTAGAGCCAGACATCTTGGAGTGTGAAATCAAGTGTGCCATCACTATGAACAAAGTTAGTGGAGGTGATGGAATTCTAGTTGAGCTATTTCAAATCCTAAAGATGATGTTGTGAAAGTGCTGCACTCAATATGCCAGCAAATTTGAAAAATTCAGCAGTAGCCACAGTAAAACTGGAAAAGGTCATTTTTTATTCCAGTTCCAAAGAAGGGCAATGCCAAAGAATGTTCAAACTACTGCACAATTGCACTCTTTTCATGTGCTAGCAAAATAATGCTCAAAATCCATCAAGCTAGATTTCAACAGTATGCGAACTGAGAACTTCCAGATGTACAGGCTGCATTAAGAAAAGGCAGAGGAGCCAGAGATCTAATTGCCAAAACCCGCTGGATCATAGAAAAAGCAAGAGAATTCCAGAAAAACATCTACTTCTGCTTCATTGACTACAGCAAAGCCTTTGGCTTTGTAGATCACAACAAACTGTGGGAAATTCTTAAAGAGATGGGAATACCAGACTACCTTATCTCCCTCCTGCAAAACCTGTATGCAGGTCTCAAGAAGCAACAGTTAGAACTGGACATGGAACAATGGACTTGTTACAAATTAGGAAAGGAGTATGTCAAGGCTGTATATTGTCACCCTGCTTATTTAACTTATATGCAGAGTATATCATGCGAAATGCCAGGTTAGATGAAGCACAAGCTGGAATGAAGATTTGGGGGAGAAATATCAATAGCCTCAGATATGCAGATGACACCACCCTTAGCAGAAAGCAAAAAGAAACTAAAGAGCCTCTTCTTGAAGGTGAAAGACGAGAGTGAAATAGTTGGCTTAAAACTCAACATTCAAAAAACTAAGATCATGGCATTGGGTCCTATCACTTCATGGCAAATAGATGGGGAGACAATGGAAACAATGAGAGACTTTATTTTCTTGAGTTCCAGAATCACTGCAGATGGTGACTGCAGGCATGAAATTAGAAGACTCTTGCTCCTTGGAAGAAAAGCAATGGCAAATCCAGACAGTGTATTAAAGAAGCAGAGACATCACTTTGCCAGGAAAGGTCCATATAGTCAAAGCTATGGTTTTTCCAGTAGTCGTGTGCAGTGTGAAAGCTGGACAATAAAAAATGTTGAGTGCTGAAGAATTGATGTCTTCAAACTGTGATGCTGGAGAAGACTCTTGAGAGTTCCTTGGACTGCATGGAGATCAAACCAGTCAATCCTAAAGGAAATCAACCCTGAATAGTCATTGGAAAGACTAATGCTGAAGCTGAATGTCCAATACTTTGTCCACCTGTGTGAAGAGCTGACTTATTGGAAAAGACTCTGATGCTGGGAAGGATTGAAGGCAGGAGGAGAAGGGCACAACAGAGGATGAGATGGTTGCATGGTATCGCTGACTCGATGGGCATGAATTTGAGTAAACTCTGGGAGATTGTGAAGGGCAGGGAAGCCTGACATGCTGCAGTCCATGGGGTCTAAATGAGTTGGATATGACTGAATGACAACAACAACAGACATTAAGAAATATATTTCTACTTGGTTTTGTCACAAGGTTGGTGATGGTTTAGTTGCTAAGCCATGGACTGTAGCCTGTGATTTTCCTCTGTCCATGGGATTCTCTAGGCATGAATACTGAAGTTGGGTGCCGTTTCCTTCTCCAGGGGATCTGCATGACCCAGGAATTGAATCCAGGTCTCCTGCATTGAAGGCAGATTCTTTACTGACTGTGCTACGAGGGAGGCCCTGTCACAAGGTTGCTGTTAAGTCACTTCAGTCGTGTCCGACTCTATGCGACCCCATAGACTGGACTATGCAGCCCACCAGGCTCCCCCGTCCCTGGGATTCTCCAGGCAAGAACACTGGAGTGGGTTGCCATTTCCTTCTCTAATACATGAAAGTGAAAAGTGAAAGTGAAGTCACTCAGTTGTGTCCAACTCTTAGCAACCCCATGGACTGCAGTGCACCAGGCTCCTCCGTCCATGAGATTTTCCAGGCAAGAGCACTGGAGTGGGGTGCCGTTGCCTTAGGTTCATGCAGACCTGGAGAGGGAAGCAGGACAGGTGGAGTCCAATGCTGGCCCAGTAGGTCAGTAAGGAAAGCTATTGCATATATGAGCTCTACATGTTTATAAGTTGTTGGTGCATCCCTGTGGAATTTTCAGAATTCCTTTGTAAACATTGCTGAAGGAATTGTATTTTTTATTATATTCTGAGACCACTAGATGGTGGCATAGACTAGCTTTTTTCTTTATTCTTTCTTTGCATACATATCTGGATGTGGGATTACGGGATTAATTTTACCTGATCTTGCTTATTTGCTCTTCAGAATGTCAATTCTTTTCCTCATGGCAATAAAATAGATTTTGTGTTTCTCCATATATCTCCATATTATTGTTATAATTTACTATTTAACTATTTTGGGGGTATGCAGTATCTTATTTTAATTTTTTTTTTTTTGTTTCTTTAGTAACTTGTGATTTTATTTTTATATTTTTGTTGGTATTGTGATTCCTTTGCAGTTGTTATGGGATAGCTTGTACTTTTAGAAACATTCTGTACTGGCCACTTTTCTGTGTATGTGTGTGTTTACTACAGATAAATTCTCCCATTTATGTGTAATGTTTAAACTTTCTTAATGGTGTCTTTTCTCATATGGAACTTTTAATTTTAAGGAGGCTAATTTTGTCATTCTTTTCACTTTTCTTTTAAAACTGAGGATAGGTGATTTTTTTTTTTTTTTAATTTGGCTGTGCTGGTCTTAGTTGTGGCATGCAGGATCTACTTCCCTGATGAGGGACCAAACCCTGCCACTGCATTGAGGGCCTTGAATCTTAACCACTGGACCACCAGGGAAGTCCCGTTACTTTTTGTTTTGTGTCTTATTTAATAAATACTATTCCTGCCCATATACTATAGTGATATTTTCCCATAAATTTTCTATAGAAGTTCTAGAATTTAACTGTTTAGAACTTGGCTATTCAGTCCTTCTAAATTTGTATGTGGTATAGTATGAGGTAGACATCTATTGCTATCTTTTTTTGTCAATACAAGTAATCAATGTGTGTGCTCTATGCTTAGTTGCTTAGTTGTGTCTGACGCTTTGTGACCCCATGGACTGTAGCCCGCCAAGCTCCTTTGTCCATGAAGATTCTCCAGGCAAGAATACTGGAGTGGCTTGCCATGACCTCCTTCAGGGGATCTTCCCAACCCAGGGATCGAATCCAGGTCTCTAGCATTGAGGCAGATTCTTTACTGTCTGAGCCACCAGGGAATCCCATGAATAAACAACGTGACACAATTTCAGATAGTTCTTTTAATGTGTACTGATTTACAATGCCATATCAGTCATCAAACCCTCTGATAATACATGTTATCAAACTCTTATAGATGTCTAGAATGTTCTTAAACTTTCTATCCTATTCTGTTGATTCTTTTGTTTTCTGTCTTCACTGATACTATATTATTTAAATATCTACAACTTTGTATCCAGTCATGAGATCTGGTATAGTGATTACTGTTCTTCTTTTGCAATATTTTCATCCTGCAGGTTTTTTAATTTTTTTTTGGTGGTGATTCTTAGTCTTTTATTCTTTATGTAAATTTTAGGATTAGCTTAATATCCAAAGAGGGGAAAGAAAACCTCACTCTGTTAACTTTTAAAAGTAATTGCGTTAATAGAGAGATTGTTGGGGATAAATATTTTTTAATTTCCTGACTATACAGAAAATATAGCTTCCTGTTTACTCAGGTTTTCTTGTCTGTTTTTTAAAGTAAAGATATACAATTTTTTCTCATAAAGTATTTGTACTCTTTTGATTAGATTAATTCATAGGCATTTTTACATATCTGTTGTTACTGTGAATGAGATTATATTTAAGATAATTTTTTGACCTTTGTGACTGATACCAGGAACACTATTATTGAATATCTATCTTTGAGTTGCAACCATTATTAACCCAGATAATAATGGGTTCAGTTCAGTTCAGTTGCTCAGTCATGTCCCACTCTTTGTGACCCCATGAATCGCAGCACGCCAGGCCTCCCTGTCCATCACCATCTCCCGGAGTTCACTCAGATTCACGTCCATCGAGTCAGTGATGCCATCCAGCCATCTCACCCTCTGTCGTCCCCTTCTCCTCCAGCCCCCAACCCCTCCCAGCATCAAAGTCTTTTTCCAGTGAGTCAACTCTTCTCATGAGGTGGCCACAGTACTGGAGTTTCAGCTCAAGAGTCTTCTCCAACACCACAGTTCAAAACCATCAATTCTTCAGTGCTCAGCCTTCTTCACAGTCCAACTCTCACATCCATACATGACTACAGGAAAAACCATAGCCTTGACTAGACGGACCTTCGTCGGCAAAGTAATGTCTCTGCTTTTGAATATACTATCTAGGTTGGTCATAACTTTTCTTCCAAGGAGTAAGCGTCTTTTAATTTCATGGCTGCAGTCACCATCTGCAGTGATTTTGGAGCCCCCCCAAAATAAAGTCTGACACTGTTTCCACTGTTTCCCAGTCTATTTCCCATGAAGTGATGGGACCAGATGCCATGATCTTTGTTTTCTGAATGTTGAGTTTTAAGCCAACTTTTTCACTCTCCTCTTTCACTTTCATCAAGAGGCTTTTTATTTCCTCTTCACTTTCTGCCATCAGGGTGGTGTCATCTGCATATCTGAGGTTATTCATATTTCTCCGGGCAGTCTTGATTCCAGCTTGTGCTTCTTCCAGTCCAGTGTTTCTCATGATGTACTCTGCATATAAGTTAAATAAGCAGGGTGACAATATACAGCCTTGACACACTCCTTTTCCTATTTGGAACCAGTCTGTTGTTCCATGTCCAGTTCTAACTGTTGCTTCCTGACCTGCATACAGATTTCTCAAGAGGCAGGTCAGGTGGTCTGGTAATTCCCATCTCTTTCAGAATTTTCCACAGTTTATTGTGATCCACACAGTCAAAGGCTTTGGCATAGTCAATAACGCAGAAATAGATGTTTTTCTGGAACTCTCTTGCTTTTTCCATGATCCAGTGGATGTTGGCAATTTGATCTCTGGTTCCTCTGCCTTTTCTAAAAGCAGCTTGAACATCAGGGAGTTCACGGTTCATGTATTGCTGAAGCCTGGCTTGGAGAATTTTGAGCATTACTTTACTAGCATGTGAGATGAGTGCAATTGTGCGGTAGTTTGAGCATTCTTTGGCATTGCCTTTCTTTGGGATTGGAATGAAAACTTATCTTTTCCAGTCCTGTGGCCACTGCTGAGTTTTCCAAATTTGCTGGCATATTGAGTGCAGCACTTTCACAGCATCATCTTTCAGGATTTGAAATAGCTCCACTGGAATTCTATCACCTCCACTAGCTTTGTTCGTAGTGATGCTTTCTAAGGCCCACTTGACTTCACATTCCAGGATGTCTGGCTCTAGATGAGTGATCACACCATCGTGATTATCCGGGTCGTGAAGATCTTTTTTGTACAGTTCTTCTGTGTATTCTTGCCACCTCTTCTTAATATCTTCTGCTTCTGTTAGGTCCGGACCATTTCTGTCCTTTATTGAGCCCATCTTTGCATGAAATGTTCCCTTGGTATCTCTAATTTTCTTGAAGAGATCTCTAGTCTTTCCCATTCTGTTCTTTTCCTCTATTTATTTGCATTGATTGCTGAAGAAGGCTTTCTTATCTCTTCTTGCTATTCTTTGGAACTCTGCATTCAGATGCTTATATCTTTCCTTTTCTCCTTTGCTTTTCACTTTTCTTCTTTTCACAGCTGTTTGTAAGGCCTCCCCAGACAGCCATTTTGCTTTTTTGTATTTCTTTCCATGGGGATGGTCTTGATCCCTGTCTCCTATACAATGTCACGAACCTCATTCCATAGTTCATCAGGCACTCTATCTATCAGATCTAGGCCCTTAAATCTATTTCTCACTTCTACTGTATAATCATAAGGGATTTGATTTAGGTCATACCTGAATGGTCTAGTGGTTTTCCCTACTTTCTTCAATTCAGGTTATTAACCCAGATAATAATGGGTTACCGCTCACTTGTGTCTGACTCTTCCAACCCCATGGACTACACATTCTATGGATTTCTTCAGGCCTGAAAACTGGAGTGGGTAGCCTTTCCCTTCTCCACAGGATCTTCCCAATCCAGGGATCAAACCCAGGTCTCTTGCATTACAGGCAGATTCTTTATGAACTGAGCTATCAGAGAAGCACATTTATCTTTTATTTGCAACCATTACTAACCCAGATTATTTGTTTATAAATTTTCTTTATTTTCTATGTATATAATTGTATTGTCTGGGATAATGATAATTTCATTTCTGCCTTTGTAATACTTAATCTTATTTCTTCCTCTTTAAAAAATTTGATTCTAGTCCAGTGTTATAGAAGAAGCAAACCCAGGTATTCAAAATCTCATGTTGAACGTTAAAATGAGTATATTTAATATTTCCTCATTAACTATGATGTTTGCTGTGGATTTTGACTGGGTATCTTATCATGTTGAAAAAGATTGTTTCTGTTCTAATTTTCCAAGATTAAAAAAATTATAATTGCATGTTGAATTTGTCAAATGGTTTTCTTGCATTTATTAAAATGTTTTTTTTTTCTTCTTAAATTGATACTGTGGATTATTAACATTGTGTGAAAATGAACACATTTTCTAATGTTAGAACTTTCTTGATTCCCTGGAATAACTCCTACTTAGACACTGGGTGTTATTACTCAATATATTACAGGATTATGTTTGATAATATTTAGTATTTTTATATTTATGTTTATAGTAGAGTGACATATTTTTCTTTTTATTATTCTTATGCAGTTATTGTTTCACTTTATACTAGGCTCAAAGTATTAGTTTGAGATGCTCTTCTGATTTTTATATTTTCTGAAATAAGTGCATATAATAGAGTTTTTCTATTCTTTAAATTTTATTAGACTTTTCAAGGGGAATTGTTTGGCCTGGCAATTTTTCAAGCAATTTATTCAGTAATTCCTTGTCTTTGTTTTTTTGTTAGTGTTTGAATTGAATGCTTAGAGTATCAAATTTCAATTTTTCTTATTTTCATATCATGTATATGTGTGACATGTGTGTGCTGTGCTTAGTTGCTTAGTCATGTCTGACTCTTTTTGACCGCATGGACTATTACCTGCCAGGCTTCTCTGTCCATGGGGATTCCCCAGGCAAGAATATTGGAGTGGGTTGTCCTGCCCGCCTCCAGGGGATCTTCCCAACCCAGGGATCGAACCCAGGTCCTCCTCTTTGCAGGCGGATTATTTACCATCTGCGCCACCAGGGAAGCCCATGACATGTATATATGTTGTAAATAAAGACTGAAATATCTATTTATTTATACTTATAAATTTCCTTTCAGAGTTAACCTATATCAACTGATTTTATTGGAATTCTGTTGTTTTAGTTAGAAATTGTGCTTCAGTAATTTTAATTGTTCAATATTTATTGAGACTTTCCTTGTATTTTAAACATGTATTCTTTAGTGCTTGAATACAAAATTATATAGATCTTACATATTATGTATTTCATATATTATTGTCTATATCTTTTAATATTTTTATATTTTAATTAATCTTATTTACTGTAAACATCAAATCTATTTTCACATTTCTATACTGATTAGTTTGAGAGAGGTGTGTATTAAAATCACCTATTTTTATTTAGTGTCTTCACAAAGCTTGAGTTTTTTTATAATTAAGAAGATTTTTGTTTTCTTTATTTTTCTGTAAAAGCAATTTTATATATTTCTTCATATATTTATTTATTTATTGTTAATGTTTATTATTTGCTATCTTTCTTTTTTCATTCTACTCTTTCCATTAGGTTAAATTTACTTCTTCCTTAGGTATATTGTTTAATAGTTCATTCAGTATGTTCTTTGAATGATAAACAGCTCTCATTTTTTGTCCAAAAAGTAATTGTGTTCAGTCTTGAAAGATAATTTAGTTACTTCAGTTTATAGTTAGTTTGCTCCAGTAATTTGAAGATTTGATTCCATTATCATTTGAATTCTATTTTGCTGATGACATTTATATTTTATTCTTTACGCATATAATAAGTACTTATAAAATAGAATTATTTGTTATTAAAAACAGATTGTGCTTCCTTTCAAAAAATCTAAATAAATGCTGTGTAGAAAACATTATAACTTCTTTTTAGACCAACTTCCATGTTTATTATTGTACTAGCTCTGCTAACGTATTTTACATTATTATTATAAATATTAGCACTCATTTATTTAGTATCAGTTAATTCCTGGGTTGGGAAGATACCCTCAAGAAGGAAATGGCAACCCACACCAGTATTCTTACCTAGAGAATCTCATCAAGAGGAGCCTTGCAGGCTACAGTCCATAAGGTCACAAAAAGTAGGACATGACTGAAGCAACTTAGCATGCATGCACAAAATCTCTTATGGGGCTTCCCAGGTGGCACTAGCAGTAAAGAATCCACCTGCCAGTGCAGGAAAAGAGACTGACTCGATCCTGGGTTGGATAGGTTTCACCTGGAAAGTTCCGTGGGCAGAGGAGCCTTGCCTACAGTCCTTGGGGTTGCAAACAGTCCTGCAAAGAATTCCACAAACAGTGGACATGACTGAGCACATGCACAAAAGCTCTTATATATGTTTTAAAATGTGAAATGTAAGCGTTCCTGCAAAACCATAAAGTGTTGACTGAATGACGCACAGAAAAGAAAATGCAGAAAGACATCTTTGTAGCAACCATATAGAACATAGTCTAGAATTTGTTACTTTGCTATCTTGTAAAAGGCAAGTCAAAAATATTCTGTGTTTTGTTTTGAAAACTGAAGATAGATGTCAAGGGAAAATACTGACAGGTTATATTAGTATTATTCTTATTGAAAGATAATGTTAATTCTGCACAAACTCTATTGTTACATCATTATGTGGTGGTTGGTGGTTTAGTTGCTAAGTCGTGTACAACTCTTGGAACCCGATGGACTGTAGCCCGCCAGGCTCCTCTGTTTGTAGGATTTTCCAGGCAAGAATGCTGGAGTGGGTTGCCATTTCTTTCTCCAGGGGATCTTCCGGACCCAGGATTGGAACTTGGGTCTCTTGCATTACACGCAGATTCTTCACCAACTGAGCTATGAGGGAAGCCCGTTAGAATTTGTTATGATTTCATCGTTGTACTTAACATAGCTTTGCAAATTCCCTGCCTTAGAAGACATACATAACTTAAATTAAAAATACTTTTGTTACTGAAAAATGCTTGCCATCAACTGAGTCTTCAGTGACTTATAATCATTTTGCTGGTTGAGAGTCTTGCCCTGATGTTGTTGGCTGATGACACATCATCGTGGTGTTGCTGAAGTCTGGGGTGAGTGCAGCAATTTCTTCAAATAGGACAACAATGAAGCTTGCCACATTGATGGACTCTTCCTTTCTTTTTTATTTTAGATGGTTTTATTTATATGTGTATACTTCTCTTTTGAGATCTATAGATACATAAAAATTTGCAACATGCTTATTTTAATTAATATATCATGATTTTAAAACAGACTTTTTTTTTTTACTTAACAATATTGTATTGGTTTTGCCATAAATCAACATGAATCCACCACGGGTGTACACGTATTCCCAACCCCCTCCCACCTCCCTCCCCATACCATCCCTCTGGGTCATCCCAGTGCACCAGCCCCAAGCATCCTGTATCATGCATCAAACCTAGACTGGTGATTCATTTCTTATGTGATATTATACATGTTTCAATGCCGTTCTCCCAAATCATCCCACATTTTCCCTCTCCCACAGAGTCCAAAAGACTGTTCTATACATCTGTGTCTACTTTTGTTGTTTTGCATACAGGGTTATCATTACCACCTTTCTAAATTCCATATATATGCGTTAGTACACTGTACTGGTGTTTTTCTTTCTGGCTTACTTCACTCTGTATTATTGGCTCCTATTTCATCCACCTCATTAGAACTGATTCAAATGTATTCTTTTTAATGGTTGAGTAATACTCCATTGTGTATATGTACCAGAGCTTTCTTATCCATTCATCTACTGATGGACATCTAGGTTGCTTCCATGTCCTGGCTATTATAAACAGTGCTGCGATGAACATTGGACTCTTCCTTTCATGAATGATTTCTCTGTAGCATGCAGTACTGTTTCATATCATTTTACCCAAAGTAGAACTTCTTTCACAATTGGAGTCGAACCTCTCAACCCTGCCATTAGTTTATCAACTAAGTTTATGTAATATTTTAAATCCTTTGTTGTTATTTTAACAGTTTTTATCGGAGTAGATCTTCACCAGAAGTAGATTCCATGTCAAGAAACTACTTTTTTTGTTCATGCTTGAAAAGCAACTCCTTATCCTTTAGAGTTTTATTATGAAAATGCAGCAATTCAGTCACATCTTCCAGCTCACTTCTTTTTTTAAAAATATAAATTCATTTATTTTAATTGGAGGCTAATATTTACAATATTGTATTGGTTTTACCATGCATCAATATGAATCCGCCACAGGTATACACATGTCTAATTCTAGTTCTCTTGCTGTTTCTACCACATCTGCAGTTACTTATTCTTTTGAATTCTTGAACCTCTTAAAGTCATCCATGAAGGTTGGAATCAGCTTCTTCCAAACTCCTGTTAATTTTTAGATTTTGAACTCTTCCCAAGAATCAGGAATATTCTAATGGCATCCAGAATAGCGAAACAGTTCCAGAAGATTTTCGGTTAACTTTGCCCAGATACACCAGAGGAATCACTATCCATAGCAGATATAGCCTTATGAAATGTGTTTCTTAAATAATACAACTTGAAAATTAAAATGATTCCTTGATCCATGGACTGCAGACTGGATGTTGTGTTCCTAAGTTGCTTTAGTCATTTCCAACTCTGTGCGACCCCACAGATGGCAGCCCACCAGGCTCCTCTGTTCCTGCAATTCTCCAGGCAAGAATACTGGAGTGGGTTGCCATTTTCTTCCCCAGTGCATGCATGCATGCTAAGCCGCTTCAGTCGTGTCTGACTCTGGGCGACCCTGTTGACAGCAGCCCACCAGGCTCCTCTGTCCACGGGATTCTCTAGGCAAGAATACTGGAGGGGGTTGTCATTTCCTTCTCCAGGATATTGTGTTGGCAGGCATGAAAACAGCATTAAATTCATTGTGTATCTAATATTTTGAAAGGAACCTCTTTTTCTGAACAGTAGGTCTCAACAGTGGTCTTAGATATTCATAAACATGTTGTACACAGATGCTATCATTCAGGCTTTGTTGTTCCATTTATAGGACACAAGCAGAATAGATTTAGCATAAATCTTAAGGGCTCTAGGATTGTTGAAACTGTAAATAAGTATTGGCTTCAGCCACCATTTGCATAGGGCTTTAAGCACCATTGTAGAGGGCTTTTCTTATAGCTCAGTCAGTAAAGAATATGCCTGCAATGCAGGAGACCAGGGTTCGATTCCTGGGTCAGAAAGATCCCCTGGAGAAGGAAATAGCAACCCACTCCAGTATTCTTGACTGGAGAATCCCAAGGACAGAGGAGCCTGGTGGGCTGCTGTCTATGGGGTCACACAGAGTCAGACATGACTGAAGCGACTTAGCAGCAGCAGCAGCAGCAGCTAGCAAGAGAATCAACTTGTCCTTTGAAACTTTGAAGACAGGCATCGACCTCTCTCTACCTATGAATACTGCAAATGGTATCTTTTTCCACTATAGGAGTGTTTTGTCTGTGTTGAAAATCAGTTGTTTTATGTAGCCACCTTCATTCATTAGCTTAGCTAGGTCTTCTGGGGTAACTTGCGGTATTTACATCAGCACTTACAGTTTCACTTTGCACTTTAAAAAAAATTAGTATTATGGAGATGAATTCCTTTCTTCACCTCATGAAACAGCCTCTGCTAGTTTCAAACTTTTCTTCTGCATCTTCCTCGCCTCTCCTAGCCTTCATAGAATCAAGGGGAGTTAGGGCCTTTCTCTGGATTAGGCTTTGGCTGAAAGGAATGTTGTGGGCTTGATCTGTTCAGGCCACGGAAACTTTCCTCATGTCACCAGTGTGTTATCATTCGTATGCTCACTGGAGTAGCTTGTTTAATTGCCTTAAAGAAATTTTTCTTTGCATTCCCAGCTTGGTTAACTGGTGCAAGAGGCCTAGCTTTTGTCATTTTTCAGCTTTTGACGTGCCTTCTTCACTAAAATTAATTTTTTCTAGCTATTGATTAAACTAGTTTTCTAGTTTTCACTTGAAAACTAGAGGCAGTGTAAAGTTATTCGTTGGCCTAATTTTGATATCATTGTGTCTCAGATAATAGGGATGCCAGAGGAGAGGGAAAGAGACAGGGAAACAACCTGTCAATAGAGCAGTTAGGGTATACACATATATCAGTTAAGTTGGCTGCCTTATATGAGTATGTTTTGTGATGCCCCCAAACAGTTCCAAATGTAGCATCGAAGATTGCTGATGACTGTAATGAATAATAATAATGAAAAAGTCTGAAATATTGCAAAAATTATCAAAATGTGATACAGAGACATGGTGTGAACAAATGATGCTGGAAAATGGCACCAATAGTCTTGCTTAGCACAGGGTTGCCACAAAACTTCAGCTTGTAAAAAGAAATATAATATCTACAAAGTACGTTAAAGCAAAGCACAATAAAGCAAAATATGTCTGTATAGATGGTTATCATGTGAGTGTAGAAGGATGGCAGTATCAATAGTGGCTTTATGGGTATTAAATGTGAAATTGTAGAAGAATGATGTAAGAATAATCAAGATTCTATTGTTATGGTCTGTATAATCTGTCAGGGCTTCCCTGGTAGCTCAGCTGGTAAAGAGTCCACCAGCAACGCAGGAGACCCCGTTCAATTCCTGGGTCAGGAAGATCCACTGGAGAAGGGATAGGCTCCAGTATTCTTGGGCTTCCCTAGTGGCTCAGATGGTAAAGAATCTGCTACAGTGCGGGAGACCTGGGTTTGATCCCTGGGTTGGGAAGATCCCCTGAAGGAGGGCATGGCAACCCACTCTAGCATTCTTGCCTGGAGAATCCCCATGGACAGAGGAGCCTGGCAGGATACAGTCCATGGGATCACAGAGTCAAACATGACTGAGTGACTAAGTATAGCATAGCACAGGGAATCGGTAGTTCTCGCTTAAGTAGATTAAAGCAGATGCAAGATGTTAGCAGAAAACATATCTTGTGAAAGAAGCTTATTGATTACTTTCTTCTCATTACTTAGAGTTTAATTTTGGTAAGTCTTTTGATACTTTTCCTTTCTTCCCTCTCTCTTTCTTCCTATCCTCCAGAAATAACAATGAAACCTAGATAATCTTTCAGTGTAGGAAGCTAAATTTAAAAGGGACCATAAAATTTCATTTTTCATTACTCCCTTGTTATAGTTATAAACAATTAGTTAAAAGCTTTCCTTTTCAAATAGGATAACTTCTTTTCTAAAAGAAGTTTAAGGAACTTCATAATGATATTTTGAAAATTCATCTACTCTTGACTTGATGAGACTGTTGTCATGTTTAACTTAGCAGATTTCCTGGATTTAAAAAATATTTTTTAATATTGGAAAAAAATCTATTTCGGGGAATTTTGTGAAGACTGCTTTAATAAAGAGTAGTTTCTTGGTGTTATGATGAAAAATCTTTCAATCCTTTATCTTTTTGTTTAATTTATAAATTTAGATATTTGAAATTTTTAATTAGTAAGTCACACAAAATATTGTCTTGTTTCCTCAAAAGAAGAAAATGAACTAGCTTCTTCGTCAATGTCACATTTATCTATTTTCATTTAAATGCCTGAAAGAGTTACCAAGTTTTATCTAATCATGTTGATATTTCAAAGCCTGAGTATTTGTCACCACATATTATCATTTATTTTTATAATTATGAGACATTTAGTTTCTTCTTATATAGGGTACAAACTTGATAGCATTTTTTTGGTCAGAAATATTTCTATGATTTATATAATCACAAGTCAAGATTCTTATCACTATGTCACCTTTTAAATTTCTTAAATCTTTTGGAATGGTCTTGCCATTGGACAGCATGGCAAAATGATTTTAACTTCTAGTTTTGCAAACATAGTGTATCTTTTGTTTTATTTTACTATTACATTGTAAATAGATGTGATCTAAATTTCTTTTATCAGTGAGAGTGTCAGTGGTATAATACAGAAAGTAGAAGGTTAGTGTGAAATTGGAAACTGATTTTCAGCTCGGACTCCAATCAAGATACAACTCTTTGTAGCAGTAGAATTGTATCAATTATTAATCACCCAAAGTCAAAAAATCCAATCAAACAATAATGGATCATGAAAGAATACACTTCCTAGAGTCCTAGCACATAGATTTTGATATAAAAAGAGCTTCATCATGAGGGAAAGAGGAGGGAGAGAGGGTGGGAGTAAGAGGGAGGGGGAGAGAGAGACAGAATATACTATCACTTAAAAGAAGTTTAATTTAAAAATAAAGAGAAGTGTAGCTTTGCTTGAACATATGATGCAGAATAGTGGGGAGAGGTAAAAATTGGCTGAAAGATGAAGCTGAAGAGTTGATAGGGTCTAGATCTTGGATAATTTGAAGGTGATTTTAAGAATTAAAAACTTTTTTTTTTACTGCTTTAGTGAAGTATGATTGACACATTAAAAAGCTGTAAATATTTAATTTGTACATCGTAATGTGTTTGGAAATCAGTATATACTCATAAAACTAACATCACTATCAATACCAGAAACTTATTCATCACCTGCAGTTTTCTTCTGCCCCTTTTGCTTTTTTTTTTCCTTTTTCCTTTTGTGGTAAGAGCACTTAACACAAATTTTAACCCATTCAGTAAAATTTTTAGTATCAACAGGCTTCCCAGGTGGCTCAGTGGTAAAGAATCTGCCTGCCAAACAGGAGACAAGGGTTTGATCCCTATGTCTAGAAGATCCCCTGGAGAAGAAAATGACAGCCCACTCCATTATTCTTGCCTGGGAAATCCCATGGACAGAGGAACCTGGCAGGCTACATACAGTTCATGGGGTTGAAAAGAGAGTCAGACATGACTGAATGACTAAGCAGCAACAAGATAATATTTTTACTTGTAGGCCCTATTTTGTACAGTGGATCTCTATTACTTGTTAATTCTATGTAACTGAAACTGTATACCATTTGATTGATACCTTCTCATTTCCTCCTTCTTGCAGTTCCTGGTAACAATCATTTTATTCTTTGCTTTTATGTATTTGACTATTTTAGATTACATAGTATTTGTCTTTCTGTGTCTGGCTTATTTCACTTAACATAGTATCCTCCAGATCCATTTGTGTTGTTACAAAAGGCAGGATTTCTTTCTTCTTTTAAAAGGCTGTGTAATACTCCATTGTATGTATATATCACATTTTCTTTATCATTTCATCTGTTGATGGACATTTAGGTTGTTTCCATATTTTGGCTATTATGAATGATGCCTCAGTTCAGTTCAGTCGCTCAGTTGTTTCCAGCTCCTTGCAACCCCATGAACTGTAGCACGCTAGGCCTCCTTGTCCATCACCAACTCCCGGAGTCCACCCAAACCGATGTCCATCGAGTCAGTGATGCCATCCAACCATCTCATCCTCTGTCGCCCCTTCGCCTCCTACCCTCAATCTTTCCCAGCATCAGGGTCTTTTCCAGTGAGTCAGCTCTTCGTATCAGGTGGCCAAAGTATTAGAGTTTCAGCTTCAGCATCAGTCCTTCCAATGAACACCCAGGACTGATCTCCTTTAGGATGGACTGGTTGGATCTCCTTGCAGTCCAAGGGACTCTCAAGAGTCTTCTCCAACACCACAGTTCAAAAGTATCAATTCTTCGGTGCTCAGCTTTCTTTATAGTCCAACTCTCACATCCGTACACTACCACTGGAAAAACCATAGCCTTGACTAGACAGACCTTTGTTGGCAAAGTAATGTCTCTGCTTTTAAATATGCTGTCTAGGTTGGTCATAACTTTCCTTCCAAGGAGTAAGTGTCTTTTAATTTCATGGCTGCAATCACCATCTGCAGTGATTTTGGAGGCCCCCCCCAAAATAGAGTCTGACACTTTCCACTGTTTCCCCATCTATTTTCCATGAAGTGATGGGACCAGATGCCATGATCTTTGTTTTCTGAATGTTGAGCTTTAAGCCAGCTTCTCACTCTCCTCTTTCACTTTTATCAAGAGGCTTTTTAGTTCCTCTTCACTTTCTGCCTATAAGGGTGGTGTCATCTGCATATCTGAGGTTATTGATATTTTTCCCAGCAATCTTGATTCCAGCTTGTGCTTCCTCCATATGATGCTTCAATGAACATAGAAATGCAGATGTCATTATGAGATGGCAGGTTTCAGTTCCTTTGGATATATACCCAGAAATAGGATTGCTGGATGGAATGGTAGTACTGTTTTTTAATTTTGAGGGAAATCTCTGTGTCTTTTTATAGATGGTACACCAATTTACACTTCATCAAGTGTGTATAAGGGTCCCCTGTTTATCATAACCATGCCAAAACTTGTTATCCTTTGTTTATTTGATTAATAACTATTTAGCAGTTGTGAGGTGATATCTCATTGTGTTTTTAATTTGCATTTCTCTGTTGATTAGTGATGGTAAGCACGTTTTCATATACCTGTGAGCCATTTGTTTGTCTTCTTTGGAGCAGGTGATTATCCATTATTTTCACTAATTTTAAAATTGAATTGTTTGTGTTTTTTTCTTATTATTGTGTTGTAGCAGTTTGTTATATATTTTCACTGAGGGCCTCAAAGGCACAGATATGAACCTATATTTTCCATAGCATTTTGGAACATCTGTAAACAGACCTGAAAATATGCCATAAAAAAAGAGCAGTGTGTAGAGGCTTTCACAACACAATACAAAGTGCAGTTATAAATATACACCCTAGAGTTTGGAAACTGATATTTCTCTAAATAGAGGAAAGAATTTTAGAGAAAAATAAAAAGTGCAGTGCTGAACAAGGACATAAAATAAGAAAAGAGGGTATAAAATGCTATGAATGAAAGACTTAGAAGACAGATGCTTAGGTACAACTTACAAAATAAAGTGTTATTTCCACAGTATTGGCATGACTATACACACATTTTTTTAAAAGATTGGTTAAACATACTTTATTAAAAAACTATAATTAATAATTACAAAGTTAATCAGGAAGAACAAACAAGTAAGAATATTTCAAAAAAACTGAAAAATAAGAGCTCCTGAGAGGAGCCACTAGACTCATCTGATAATAAAGTATACTATAAAGCCTCTATAAATAAAATAGAATGATAAGGCAGACCAATAACAGAATATAAAATCCAGAAAGAGACCCAATTTCATATGCAAATTTAGTTTAAAATAAAAGTGGCAAATCTTCAAATCAGAGAGGAAGATATGGGCTTTGTTGTTCAGTTGCCAAGTTATGTCTGACTCTTTGTGATCTCATGGACACTCTGTGTCCATGCAGCATGCCAGACTCCTCTGTCCTCCACTATCTCCCAGGATTTACTCAAATTCATGTCCACTGAGTCAGTGATGCCATCCAACCATTTCATCCTTTGTTGCCCCCTTCTCGTTTTACCTTCAATCTTTCCCAGCATCAGGGTCTTTTCCAATGAGTCTGCTCTTCACATCAGCTGACCAAAGTACTGGAGCTTCAGCTTCAGCATCAGTCCTTCCAATGAATATTCAGGGTTGATTTCCTTTAGGACTGATTAGTTTAATCGCTGTGCAGTCCAAGGGACTCTCAAGAGTCTTCTCCAGCACCACAATTCGAAAGCATCAGTTCTTGTGCACTCAACCTTCTCTGTAGTCTAACTCTCACATCTGTACATGACTACTTGGCTTACTGAAAAATTATATTGGGATAACTAGAGAGCCATAAGGAAAAAGGATAAAATTGGATCTATTCTTCATGCCATAAATAAGATAAATTCCAACTGAATCAGTAATTTAAATGAAGCAAGCAAGCAAGCACACATTTATCAGTACAGGAACTATTGGCAATTTCCTCTATAACCCAAGAATGAGGAAATCTCTCCTGTGACTCAAAATCCAAAAGAAAAAAGGGAAGATAAATTTAATGACATAGAAACCTTTAAAACTTGCATGTCCAAAAAAAAAAATAAGCAAAGTAAAAAGATATAAGATAGAAGACATTAACATCCTGTCTAGAAGCTTGAGAATGGAACAACTTATCCTACTAGACACTAAGGCATCTATCTAAGACTGCTAGGATCATTGAAAAGCAGCTACACTCCAATTAAAAAAAAAAGGGACAAAAATAGATTACTGGGATCTTGTCAGATTGAATGGTCTCAATCTACAATGATGGGATGATTACAGTCAATGGAAATATTAGCTGCAGTAAACTGAAATCCATCAAATATCTTTAAGTCCAGGGGTTCATGATTAGGTTAAAGGAAAAACAACTGGTCATTATTGAAGGATGCTAGTGAACCAACTCATTATTTTGAAAAATGGTAAACAAAGGGAAGAATTCATGTGTTTTATTCAGCTTTTCCCATAAACACTGGACCTCAGCATAACCAAAGAGTAGATAGAAGGGGCTTGTATTCTCTATAAAAATATTCCAGCTAATAAATGGAGGATGAATGTTAGGACATCATCATTTTGCAACCCTTAGTGAGTTAATATTTCTAGGTATTGATCATAAGTGGTGGGTGGTTAATACCCTAAAAGAGAGAACCAGACCCTAGGTGCTTTCTGATTAAAAAAAAAATCAACAAAATCACACAGTGGGAAACTCTTCAGATCAAAGGATTCAGTTTCTTCAACAAATAAGTAACAATAAATTAAGAAATAAAGAGGAAACCTACAAATTAGGTCAATGGAGACACCTAGGGAATAATCGCACTGTATGGTCCTCTTTTAAATGCTGAGGCAAAGAAGCAATGCAAGAAAAGGGTACTTATTAGACAACTGGATATATGAACACTAACCTGATATTTGATTATATTAAGAAACTATAACACTGTAGGTACAATAACAGTATTGTGATTTTAAGTGTCCTTATTTTTTAGAGACATATAATGAGATGTCACTGATGAACTTTCTTTAGTCAAATTTAACTCATCAAAATATTATCTGCCTTGAAATTATATAAGTGGAGAGAAATGGGTGAGCATAAAAATGAAACAAGATTGGCCATGAGTTGATAATTGCTGAAGCAGATAATGAATGAGGGGAGGTGAAGTCGCTCAGTTGTGTCTGACTCTTTGCAACCCCGTGGACTGTAACCTACTAGGCTTCTCTGTCCATGGGATTCTCCAGGCAAGAATATTGGAGTGGATTGCCATTTCCTTCTCCAGGGGATCTTCCCGACCAGGGATTGAACCTGGGTCTCACGCATCAAAGGCAGACGCTTTAACCTCTGAGCCACCAGGGATTGATCAGATAATGAATAATGAGGACTTATTATACTAGTAATGGTGTACTGAAACTGGCTAAGACCTACTCAGGAGAGCCTATTTTTTAATTTTCAGGAATTCTGACACCATTCTGGTATCTTGAAATTGGCCATGGTGGAAGTATTTCCATCATGAAAATCAGCATATGGCACAAATCAGCTCCCTCCTCCAAGAGTTGGATGTTAAAATGCTTATGAGCACACCACTGCTATTCTACTTTTGCATGTGCTTTTTATTATTTTTTCTTTTTTTAATATAAATTTATTTAATTGGAGGCTAATTACAATATTGTAGTGGTTTTGCCATACATTGACATGAATCCACCACGGGTGTACATGTGTCCCCCATCCTGAATCCCCTTCCTACCTCCCTCCCTATCCCATCCCTCTGGGTCATCCCAGTGTACCAGCCCCAAGCACCCTGTATCATGCATCGAACCTGGACTGGTGATTCTTTTCACATATGATAATATACATGTTTCAATGCCATTCTCCCAAATCATCCCACCCTCGCCCTCTCCACAGAGTCCAAAAGACTGTTCTATACATCTGCTCTTTTGCTGTCTCACATATAGGGTTATCATTACCGTCTTTCTAAATTCCATATATATGTGTTAGTATACTGTATTGGTGTTTTCCTTTCTGGCTTACTTCACTCTGTATAATAGGCTGCCGGGAGCCAGCGTGAGGAGTCCCACCCGTGACAAGGTCATGTGGCAGAGGCCTGATGGGCAAGGCAAGTCAGGCCTCAGGTTTTCCCCCTGGTATTTCCTGAGCATGTACCCCCAAAATAAAAATCTGCCTGCCTTATTGTATTGTACTTTTCCACTCTTCTGACACTCTCTGGAAAAAGTTAATTCAGGGCTTCAGTCTCCTGCAAAAGAATGTCTCAGCTTAAAACCCTCTCTGATAGCTCTCTAACGTGCCTAACAGATTCTCCTGGACCTCTTACAGCTTGTGAATTGCTTACAGCCCCCCAGCCGTGAGAGGCACAAAGCTTAAAGCATCTTAAAGATACAGAGCCTTTTTCTAAAGAGCTAAAGATCATATTGGTGACAGGATTTCACTGTTGACTCAATGATTGCTGCCAGGCCTCCATATTCTTTATCTTTTAGGCACTTGGGAGGATGTTAATCAATGTAAACGGGATATGGAAAAAGATATATAATAGTTTTGATGATAGCAACACTAGACTTTTGAGTTAATTACTTTTGTTTTGTTATAAATCACTGTACTCTTTTTACTTGTTATAAATTGCTGCATCTTTGCTATGTAAGAATGTAACTTTATTTAGTACTTTCTGAGAGTGGCACCAGACTTTGAGAAAAACAACACAAATAAGTCTTCTGGTTGACAAACCCTTGTCAGAAAAAAGGCTGTAAAATGTTAATTGGCCCTTTTGGCTGGAAGATGATGTAAATCACCTAAGACTTGAGTATACAACTAGGTATGCAGAGAGAAAGCCTGGTTTTGATAACAGTCTGGGCTGCTAACGCTGCATAATTTTGTATTACCCATTGATCTCTATGTACAATCAAAAAGGTATAAAAGGCCTTTCTAGACCATAGAGGCCAGGCAAGTCATTGGAAGGACTGGTTTCCCCCGTGTCTCCTCTTTACTCTATTTTCTGGCTGAACTCCCATCTGGGGTGTGGAGGCTCGCCATGTCTACTTACTTGCCCCGGCTGCTAAGATCCACGAGAGAGGGAGCCCAAGGTGGGGCACCCCCAACTATTCAAGAGGACACTGGCGGCCTAATGTAGATGGTGCAAGTTCCTTGTCTGGAACTTTATTGGCTTTCCACATACACCAAGTTATTCAGAATCTTTTCTCCACTTAATTTTCCTACTATACTATTTATTCCTAATCTAATCTTCTATTTATAAATAAATAAGTTTTTTCCTCGCCTACTCCGTCTCCCCTTTGAATCATCCTGGATCCACTGGGGCTGGACCCTGGCAATAGGCTCCAGTTTCATCCACCTCATTAGAACTGATTCAAATGTATTCTTTTTAATGGCTGAATAATACTCCATTGTGTGTATGTACCACAGCTTTCTTATCCATTCATCTGCTAAGGGACATCTAGGTTGCTTCCATGTCCTGGCTATTATAAACAGTGCTGTGATGAACACTGGGGTACACGTGTCTCTTTCAATTCTGGTTTCCTTGGTGTGTACGCCCAGCAGTGGGATTGCTAGGTCATAAGGCAGTTCTATTTCCAGTTTTTAAAGGAATCTCCACACTGTTCTCCATAGTGGCTGTACTAGTACGTTTGCATTCCCACCAACAGTGTAAGAGGGTTCCCTTTAGACTTTTGGATAGCAGCCATTCTGACTGGTGTGAAATGATACTTCATTATGGTTTTGGTTTGCATTTCTCTGATAATGAGTGATGTTGAGCATCCTTTCATGTGTTTGTTAGCCATCTGTATGTCTTCTTTGGATAAATGTCTGTTTAGTTCTTTGGCCCATTTTTTGATTGGGTCACTTATTTTTCTGGAATTGAGCTGTAGGAGTTGCTTGTATAATTTTGAGATTAATTCTTTGTCAGTTGCTCCATTTGCTATTATTTTCTCCCATTCTGAAGGCTTTTTCACCTTGCTTATAGTTTCCTTTGTTGTGCAGAAGCTTTTAATTTTAATTAGATCCCATTTGTTTATTTTTGCTTTTATTTCCAATATTCTGGGAGGTATACACAGATTTTAAATGTGTTCAAATATGTTATATTTTGCAACGCAATTAAAAAAATTTTGATATTCAATCTCATGTTTTGTGTTTATGTATGTTATGTTTATATTCACCTTATTTTTTGTTATTTCATTTTCTATGGTAGAATTGCCTTATAGCCAATTGATTATGCCGCAGAAATGTTTTAGCAAAAATATCTATGACAAAGATGCATATGGCAAAAATACCTAGAACCATTTAGCAGGTATGGGGAACAGTGATATTCTGTATTAAACTCTTTTTTAAAAAAACTGCATCCCTTAAGTTTGTTCCCAAGTAAAGAGATCTGTTAAACATGACAGCCTCTTGAATGTGTGTGTGTTTATAATGGTACTTGTATACACTGTTTGGGGGACAAAATGAATTGTAGAGAGCTTAAATACAAAGGCAAAATAATAGTTATAAGATTGTCAGAGAAAAATGTTGGAGAAGTACAATAGAACAGTCTGGGAAAAAAATTTTCAAGAGGTAGTAAAATGTGTGCTTTCTTGCAAAAAAGAGATTGTATTATTGTAATTTAGCTACTAAAGGAAAAGGTGACTCCTGAATGCTAGAGTATTTTGGACTATCTGTGATTACTAAAAATGAAAAGTTGCTGTGACAAAGAAAGAATGACCAAGCAAAAGTGAGAAAGTGATGGAAGGAGATAATCACTAAATGACCAAGGGATAGATAATATTAGAATACATTAGGAAAAAGGAATATACAAAGGAAAATTAGTTCTGGGAGCTAGTGGGGGAGAGGAAGTGGGTGACATAAGGTGAGAGAATGTATTAATCAGAGTATAGATAGTTTTAAGCAATGAAAATCTATTCAGACTGTTATTTAAAAGAACTTTACTGGCTACATAACTGAGAAGTCTATTTATGGTAGTTTTTAGACCCAGCTTTCCAGGATTGATACTGACATCAAGCACACTCTAGTTCCTTCCCTCAGCCTACTTTCCTATTGGGTGATTTCATTCTTACTCTGGCTCTCCTCACATACTCATGAAGATAAGCAGGAGAAAACCCAGCTTATCCTTGACAAAAAGAGTGATTCTTTTTTGATACTCAGACAACATTCCAGCAATGAAGACTGGAGCATGCCTTAGGTCACATGCCATCCTGAATAAATCACTGTGGAAAAGGAGGATGTTTATTTTTTCATTGACCAATTTATGTTTCTTGATTATCCTTCAATCAAGATAATGTAGTGGGATCAGGCCTACCCAGCAAAATATGGACTTAGACTGGGAGACAGTTGATTCCTTAACATGAAAACATGCATTCTTTGATAAGATGGGATGCTGGATAGAACAAAACAGTAAATATTTCAAGGAGTCTTGCCAACATCTGCTGGATCATGGAAAAAGCAAGAGAATTCCAGAAAAACATCTATTTCTGCTATACCAAAGCCTTTGACTGTGTGGATCACAATAAACTGTGGAAAATTCTGAAAGATGGGAATACCAGACCACCTGACCTGCCTCTTGAGAAATCTGTATGCATGTCAGGAAGCAACAGTTAGAACTAGACATGGAACAACAGACTGGTTCCAAATAGGAAAAGGAGTACGTCAAGACTGTATATTGTCACCCTGCTTATTTAACTTCTATGCAGAGTACATCATGAGAAACGCTGGACTGGAAGAAACACAAGCTGGAATCAAGATTCCCGGGAGAAATATCAATAACCTCAGCTATGCAGATGTCACCACCCTTATGGCAGAAAGTGAAGAGGAACTAAAAAGCCTCTTGATAAAAGTGAAAGAGGAGAGTGAAAGAGTTGGCTTAAAACTCAACATTCAGAAAACGAAGATCATGGCATCTGGTCCCATTCACTTCATGGGAAATAGATGGGGAAACAGTGGAAACAGTGTCAGACTTTATTTTTGGGGGGCTCCAAAATCACTGCAGATGGTGACTGCAGCCATAAAATTAAAAGACACTTACTCCTTGGAAGAAAAGTATGACCAACCTAGATAGCATATTCAAAAGCAGAGACATTACTTTGGCGACTAAGGTCCATCTAGTCAAAGCTAAGGTTTTTCCTGTGGTCATGTATGGATGTGAGAGTTGAACTGTGAAGAAGGCTGAGTGCTGAAGAATTGATGCTTTTGAACTGTGGTGTTGGAGAAGACTCTTGAGAGTCCCTTGGACTGCAAGGAGATCCAACCAATCCATTCTGAAGGAGATCAGCCCTGGGATTTCTTTGGAAGGAATGATGCTAAAGCTGAAACTCCAGTACTTTGGCCACCTCATGTGAAGAGTTGACTCATTGGAAAAGACTTTGATGCTGCGAGGGATTGGGGGCAGGAGGAGAAGGGGACAACAGAGGATGAGATAGCTGGATGGCATCACTGACTCAATGGACGTGAGTCTGAGTGAACTCTGGGAGTTGGTGATGGACAGGGAGACCTGGTGTGCTGCAATTCATGGGGTCGCAAAAAGTCAGACACGACTGAGCCACTGAACTGAACTGAAGAGAGAAGATAAGGATGAGAGTGAAGAAAGAGAAAGGTTTATGAAGGAGGGACGAGAGAAGAAGGGGAAAGAGAGTGTTACAGAGAGAGAGATAGGGGCTTCCCAGGTGGCGCTAGTGGTAAAGAACCTGCCTGCTGATAGAGGTTAGATGTAAGAGATATGATTTTTATCCCCGAGTTGGGAAGATCCCCTGGAGGAAGATATGGAAATCCACTTCAGAATTCTTGCCAGGAGAATCCCATGGTCAGAGGAGCCTGGTGGGCTGCAGTTCATAGGTTTGTAGAGAGTTAGACACAACTGAAGTGATTTAGCACATAATGAGGCAGAACATGACAAAGAAAGCTGGAAGTCTGGGTGTTTGAAAGTCCCATGAGATAGAATTCCGATGTAGTATAGTAATTCTCCATGACTATGCCAAAGCCTTTGACTGTGTGGATCACAATAAACTGGAAAATTCTGAAAGAGATGGGAATACCAGACCACCTGACCTGCCTCTTGTGCCGGGGTCCAGCACCCGCAGGATCCAGGGGAACCCTCAGGAGAAACGGCGTTGGCAAATGAATGAATGAATGAATGAGAGAGGAAAGAATAGAAGCTGATATTCCTTGATTTACACAGAAAGCCAATAAAGTCCCAGACAAGGGACTTGCTCTGTTCACAGAGGCTGCAGGCACCCTCTCGCCGGAGTGAAGATGCAGAGCACCTTCTAGCTGGAATGAAGACACAGAGCGCCTTCTCCATTGGGTCTTAGAAGCCCAGGCAGGAAAGCGAATGCAGAGAGCCTCTGTACTCCAAGGGATTAGCCTGAAAAAGAGCAGGAGGAAGAGGGAGAAAGGGGGAGAGAGAGAGAGAATGATTGACACAGGGAGACCTAGCTTCTTCGGTGAGCGAGGCCCATAACTTTATTTTCAAAAAGAACTTTTATACCTTGACTTGTACATAGAGGGAAATGAAAGATGCAAAGTCATACAGAGTCAGCCCAAACATTACATCTGTTTTGTCTTTATTGAAACCAGGATTTTTTTCTGCATACCTTCCCCATAAACAATATTGTGTACATTATCTTCTGGCCTTGGAGGCCTGTGGACATTTTATGACCCTCTTTCGATAAAGCTCCTCAATCAGAAAACTTATTTTCCCTTGAAGTGTTTTTTCTTTATATTTCTAATCTATGAGCCTCAGAAAGTATTAAACAGAGTTACGTTTCTCACGGAGCAAAGGTGCAGTGAGTTACAACAAAGAAAGAACCAATTAGCTCAAAGGTCTGATGTGGTTAATTTCAAGGCTACACTTGTTTTTCTTACATTCCAACTATGTTAACTAATGCACTCCCAGGTGCACAGTGGATAAGAGATATGGGAACTTAGCAGCAAGCATTGGCTCAACACTATTCTAATAGCTTTTAACTCTTTGAAAGGCTCTATATTTTTAGAATATTTTAGACTTCCCATGCCTCTCACAGTTGGGAGGCTATGAATAATCACATGCATAGCTGCAAGAGTCTGGATAAACCTGCCAAGCAAGCTAGAATGCCAACAGAGGGGGTTTGAATTGAAATATTCCTTTCATGTCCAGGAGACTTATTAGCTAGAGCCCTAAGTTGATTTTCTCCAGAGAAGGGTGGTCGGGGATAGCCCCCTGTTAATGTCAGAAGAGTTGGTGAATGGCACAAAATAGTAAGACAGACAGATTCTGGTTTTGGGGTAGATGCTCGAGCAGGTCCAGGGAGCCCCTAGAATCCTGATCCTCCTTTGCCTGTCAGGTCTTCTCTGCATGACCTTTGTCATGGGTGGGATCTCCCGTGGTGGCTCCCGGCGTATATGCAGGTCAGGAAGCAACAGTTATAACTGGACATGGAATAACAGACTGGTTCCAAATAGGAAAAGGAGTACATCAAAGCTGCATATTGTCACCCTGCTTATTTAACTTATATGCAGAGTACATCCTGAGAAATGCTGGGCTGGAGGAAGCACAAGTTGGACTCAAAATTGCTGGGAGAAATATCAATAACCTCAGATATGCAGATGTCACCATCCTTATGGTGGGAAGTGAAGAGGAACTAAAAAGCCTCTTGATGAAAGTGAAAATGGAGAGTGAAAAGTTGACTTAAAGCTCAACACTCAGAAAACAAAGATCATGGCATCTGGTCCTATCACTTCATGGGAAATAGATGGGGAAACAGTGTCAGACTTTATTTTTGGGGGGCTCCAAAATCACTGCAGATGATGATTGCAGCCATGAAATTAAAAGACGCTTACTCCTTGGAAGGGAAGTTATGACCAACCTAGATAGCATATTCCAAAGCAGAGACATTACTTTGCCAACAGTGGTCTGTCTAGCTAAGGCTATGGTTTTTCCAGTGGTCATGTATGGATGTGAGAGTTGAACTGTGAAGAAAGCTGAGTGCCAAAGAATTGATGCTTTTGAACTGTGATGTTGGAGAAGACTCTTGAGAGTCCCTTGGACTGCCAGGAGATCCAACCAGGCCATCCTAAAGGAAATCAGTCCTAAATATTCATGACAAAGACTGATGCTGAAGCTGAAGCTCCAATACTCTGACCACCTGATGCAAAGAGCTGACCCATTAAAAGACCCTAATGTGGAGAAGAGCAAACACCTATCCTACTCAAACTCTTCTAGAAGATTGCAGAGGAAGGTAAACTGACAAACTCATTCTATGAGGCGACCATCACCCTAAGACCAAAACCAGACAAAGATGCCACCAAAAAGCAACAACAAAAAACTACAGGCGAATATCACTGCTGAACATAGATGCAAAATCCTCAACAAAATTCTAGCAAACAGAATCCAACAACATATTAAAAAGATCATACATCATGACTGAGTGGGCCTTGTCCCAGAGATGCAAGGATTCTTCAATATATGCAAATCAATCAATGTGATACACTATATTAACAAATTGAAAGATAGAACCGTATGATTATCTCAATAGATGCAGAGAAACCCTTTGACAAAATTCAGCATCCATTTATGATAAAAACCCTCCAGAAAGCCGGCATAGAAGGTACATGCCTCAACATAATAAAAGCCATATATGATAAACCCACAGAAAACATTATCCTCAGTGGGGAAAAAGTGAAAGCATTTCCCCTAAAGACAGGAAGAAGACAAGGATGCCCACTCTCATCACTACTATTCAACATAATTTTGGAAGATTTAACTACAGCAATCAGAGAAGAAAAGGAAATAAAAGGAATCCAGATTGGAAAAGAAAAGTAAAACTCTCACTGCCGATAACATGATCCTCCACATAGAAAAGCCTAAAGACACCACCAGAAAATTACTAGAGCTTAATTTATGTATATAGCAAAGTTGCAGTATATAAAATCAATGCACAGAAATCGTTTGCATTCCTATACACTAACAATGAGAAAACAGAAAGAGAAATTAAGGAAACAATCCCATTCACCATTGTGATGAAAAGAATACTTAGGAATCAATCTACCTAAAGAAACAAAAGACCTATTTATATAAAACTATAAAACACTGATGAAAGAAAGCAAAGATGACACAAACAGATGGTGAAATACACCATGTTTATGGATTAGAAGACTCAACATAGTGAAAATGATTATACTACTCAAAGCAATCTATAGATTCAATGAAATCCCTATCAAGCTACCAATGGTATTCTTCACAGAAATAGAACAAATAATTTTACAATTTGTATGGAAATACAGAAAACAGCCAAAGCAATCTTGAGAAAGAAGAACGGAAGTGGAGGAATCAACCTGCCTGACTAGACTACAAAGCTACAGTCATCAAGATAGTATGGTACTGGCACAAAGACAGAAATATAGATCAATGGAACAAAATGGCCTAGAGGTAAATCCAAGCACCTATGTACACCTTATCTTTGACAAAGAAGGCAAGAATGCACAATGGAGCAAAGACAATCTCTTTAACAAGTGGTGCTGGGAAAGCTGGCCAACCACCTGTAAAATAATGAAACTAGAACACTTTCTAACACCATACACAAAAATAAACTCAAAATGGATCTATGAGCCATCTCCCAGAGTAATGGAAATAAAAGCAAAAATAAACAAATGGGACCTAATTAAACTTAAAAGCTCTTTCACAACGAAGGAAACTATAAGCAGGGTGAAAAGACAGCCTTCAGAATGGAAGAAAATAATAGCAAATGAAGCAACTGACAAATGATTAATCTCAAAAATATATAAACAGCTCCTGCAGCTCAATGCTAGAAAAATAAACAACCCAATCAACAAAGGTCCATCTAGCCAAGGCTATGGTTTTTCCAGTGGTCATGTATAGGTGTGAGAGTTGGACTATAAAGAAAGCTGAGCACTGAAGAATTGATGCTTTTGAACTGTGGTGTTGGAGAAGACTCTTGAGAGTCCCTTGGACTGCAAGGAGATCCAACCAGTCCATCCTAAAGGAGATCAGTCCTGGGTGTTCATTGGAAGGACTGATGCTGAAGCTGAAACTCCAATACTTTGACCACCTGATGTGAAGAGTTGGCTCATTGGAAAATACCCTGATGCTGGGAGGGATTGAGGGCAGGATGAGAAGGGGACGACAGAGGATGAGATGGCTTGATGGCATCACTTACTCGATGGACATGGGTTTGGGTGGACTCCAGGAGTTGGTGATGGATGGACAAGAGAGGCCTGGCATGCTGCGGTTCATGGGGTCACAAAGAGTTGGACACGACTGGGTGACTAAACTGAACTGAATCAAATACTGGGCCAAAGAACTAAACAGACATTTCTCCAAAGAAGACATACAGATGGCTAACAAACGTGGTGAAAAGATGCTCAACATCACTCATCAGAGAAATGCAAATGAAAACCACAATGAGGTACCATCTTATGCTGATCAGAATGGCTGCTATCAAAAAATCTACAAACACTAAATGCTGGAGAGGGTGGGGAGAAAAGGGAACCCTCTTACAGTGTTGGTGGAATGCAAACTACTACAGCCACTATGAAGAACAATGTGGAGATTCCTTAAAAAACTGGAAATAGAACTGCCATATGACCCAGGAATCCCACTGCTGGGCATGCACACTAAGGAAACCAGAAATGAAAGAGACATGTGTACCCCACTGTTCATTGCAGCACTGTTTACAATAGCTAGGACATGAAAGCAACCTAGATTTTCACTGGCAGATGAATGGATAAGAAAGCTGTGATACATATACACAATGGAATATTACTCAGCTAGTAAAAGGAGTGCATTTGAATCAGTTCTAATAAGGTGGATGAAACTGGAGCCTATTATACAGAGTGAAGTAAGTCAGAGAGAAAAACACCAATGCAATATATTAATGCATATATATAGAATTTAGAAAGATGGTAATGATGATCTTATATGCGAGACAGCAAAAGAGACACAGATGTAAAGAATGGACCTTTGGACTCTATGGGAGAAGGCAAAGAGAGGGGTGATAATTTGAGAGAATAGCACTGAAACATGTATATTACCATATGTGGAATAGATTACCAGTCCAAGTTTGATGCATGAAACAGGGCACTCAAAGCCGGTGCACTGTGACAACCCTGAGGGATGGGATGGGGAAGGTGTGTGGGTGGTTCAGGATGGAGAACACACGTATACCCATGGCTGATTCATGTCAATGTATGGCAAAACCCACTAAAATATTGTAAAGTAATTAGCCTCCAATTGAAAAAAAAAGACCCTAATGCTGGGAAAGACTGCAAGCAGGAGAAGGGGATGATAGAGGATGAGACGGTTGGATGGCATCACTGACTCAATGGACATGAGTTTGAGCAAGCTCCAGGAAATGGTGAAGGACAGGGAAGCCTGGTGTGCTGCAGTCCATGGGGTTGCAAACAGTCTGACACAATTGAGCAACTGAACAATAACATTTTGATTTTGAGAATATTTCTGGAAATCAGGAAAGTCCTGGGTATAATTTTAACTTAGTTGATGATGAAATTAAAGCATGACAGATCTAATGCTTTATAGGGCAATGTAGTAAGAGAGGCAACGCTACCAATAACTCCAAGAATTGTGCTATAAAGTGTTAGTCCTCTATTATAACAAGAGAGACAACAAAGTTCTAAAATCTAGATATAGAGGAATCTCATTATTAATGAATATTTTTTTTGTAGGAATACCAGTAATTTTTATTTTTTTAAACTTTATCTCACAATGGAAAATCACATATTTATAACATTAACAAAACAATAAGCCTCATTAATGTTTTTCAAATAAACATGGTGTCATTTGCCATTGAAAATATAGAAGTGGAAGAACTTTTGTAGCTAGTTTTTTTTTTTTCAAGAGGGATTTGTCTTTTTTTTTTTAAATTTTAAAATCTTTAATTCTTACATGTGTTCCCAAACATGAACCCCCCTCCCACCTCCCTCCCCATAACATCTCTGTGGGTCATCCCCATGCACCAGCCCCAAGCATGCTGTATCCTGCGTCAGACATAGACTGGCGATTCAATTCTTACATGATAGTATGCATGATAGAATGCCATTCTCCCAAATCATCCCACCCTCTCCCTCTCCCTCTGAGTCCAAAAGTCCGTTATACACAGCTGTGTCTTTTTTCCTGTCTTGCATACAGGGTCGTCATTGCCATCTTTCTAAATTCCATATATATGTGTTAGTATACTGTATTGGTGTTTTTCTTTCTGGCTTACTTCACTCTGTATAATCGGCTCCAGTTTCATCCATCTCATCAGAACTGATTCAAATGAATTTGAAACCTTTTTTTTAAAAATAAAGGACACTTGTTTTGTTTTAAGAATAATACATAGTTGGTAAAGCAATGTCAGCATTATGGCAGTGTGAATCATTACTCTTCGCACTCTCCTTTGATTTGCAATGAATCAAACATCCATAACTGAAAAAATGGCCTCAGTACATCACACCAGGACGCCTGAGAGATCCATTTGTCTGTGCAACTAAGAGTGGGTTGATTAGACCACAGAGGAAGTAGTAGAGCAAGAACTGTGACTGTGGAGCTGGTAGCTGCAGAGGCAGTCACAGCAGGGAATGCAGCTGCCAGTTGGGCAGGGTGCCAGTCCTTCTGGCAGAGAAAGTGGTGGGTGGAGGTGGTGAGTGGGAGGTCTGCCCAGCCACATATTCTGCAGCTAGAGGGACTAGTTGCTGTCTCTGAAGAGAGAACACAGTGACTAGGGGAACAGGAAAAAAGGAAGTAGGTAGACGAAGAGTACTGAAGGACAGCACCCCTTAAGTCTTCCACAAGAGTGAGGAAGACTATCTGTGGACCTCTGGGAGCACCCCATTTGAGGATCCTCCTACTGGGCCATGGGAACCCCCAAAACCCTAAATGCTAAGTACATACATTCTTTTTCCCTACTGCCACCTTTTTTTTTAATGTGCAGTATTGTAAAGTAATTATCTTCCAATTAAAATAAAATATTATAAAAATATGTCAAATTTAATATAAATTAAAAAAATGTACATGCTCCCAATCTTGGCAGAGAGTCAGCTCTGGTAATAGAAAACAAATATGTGCTATAGTGCCATCTGCGGAAGATAAAGGGAAGGCTCCTAACTCCCAATCTGTTAAATTATTAGAATGAAAGTAAATAAAGCCTTGCCTAAATAAGAAAGATATTTGGTCCTTCAAATATAGTAAAAGAGATACATCATCAAATATGAAAAATCATAGTAATATGGCTTCCCCAAAAGAAATTGTTTTCCAACAACTAGACACAAGGGTATGGAATATTGTGATCTAACTAATAATTTAAAATAGCTGTTATGAAGAAATTCAGTGAGCTACAGGAAGATTCAGAAAGTTAATACAGTGATCTCAGGAATAAAATTATGAACAGAAGAACTGCCTTATTAAAGAGCTATAAATTTTATAAGAAGAACTAAGCAGAAATTCGGGACCTGAAAAAGTTGATAAATGGTATGAAGGATGTATTAGGATATGCTGAAAATAGAGCAGATTATATGAAAGAGAATTAGCGAGCTTGAGGCTAGATATGTTAGATACAGAAAAATTATTCAGGTAGAAGAAGAGATGGAATTAAGGTTTTAAACAAGTGAATTTCTATGAGAACTATCTGAAAGCCAATATAAAAATAATGGGTATCACACTTCAGTCCTACTCCTAGGCATATGTCAGGAGAAAAACATGGTCCAAAAGGATACTGGCACCCCAGTGTCCACTGCAGCACTGTTTACAATACCCAAGACATGGAATTAACCTAAATGTCCACCAACAGAGTAATGGAAAAAGATGTGGTACTTATATACAGTTGAAAATTACTCAACCATTAAAAGGAAAGAAAGAACACCATTTGCAGCAACATGGATGGACCTAAAGATTGTCATACTGAGCAAAATAAGTCAGACAGAGAAGGAGAAATATCAGATGACATCCCTTATATGTGGAATCTAAAAAGAAATGATACAAATGAACTTACTTAAAAAACATAAACAGACTCACAGACTTAGAGAACAAACTTTTGGCTGCTGCAGGGAGACATGGGGGAAAGGGACAGTTAGAGAGTCTGGGATCAATATGTACACACTGCTTTATTTAAAATGGATAACCAACAAGGACATACTGTAAAGCACAGAGAACCTCTGCTCAAGGTTATGTGGCAGCCTGGATGGGATGGGATTTTGAGGGAGAATGGATATATGTAAATGTGTGGCTGAATCCATTTACTGCCCACCTGAAACTATAATATAACAACACTGTTAATCAGTATACTTCAATACAAAATAAAAAGTTTAAAAAGTAACAGATACCACAGGAAGAGAAGAGAAAGAGACGGGAGCAGAGGGTATGCTTAAAGAAATAATCGCTGAGGACTTCATCTATTTGGGGAGGGAACTGGATATATGAGCCCACAAAACTAATAGACCACCGTATTATCTCAAGGCAATAAGATCTTCTCCAAGACACAATATATTAAAACTGTCAAAAGTCAACAGTAAAAGCATAATTTTAAAATGCAACCAGGGAAAAAACAGTAACTTACAGAGGAACCTCCATTAAAATAGTAGATTTCTCAGCAGGTCAGAAGAGAGTGGAATGACATATTTAAAGTGTTAAAAGATAATAGCTGCTGATTATGAATACTGTATCTGTCAAAGTTATCCTACAGATGAGAAGGAGAAATAAAGGCTTTCCCAGACAAATAAAAGTTGAGGGAATTCACCACCACTAGGTTTGCCTTATAAGAAATGTTGAAAGGAACTCTTTAAACTGAAATGTAAAGATGGAAGTACAAAAAACTGATTAAGGTGCTGCTGAGAATTATTATACTGTAACTCCTTTTAAGATAGTATATCATACTCTTAAAAAAATCATAAAAGTTAAAGGAAAGGAGCATCATAAATAACCAAATCTGCTATAACTTGGTAATGAAATCACAGCATAAAAATAGATAATATATGACATCAGAAATATAAAACAAAGTGGTTTAAAGTGGAATATTTATAGACAAATGAAGATAAATTGCTATCAGCAGAAAAAGGACTACTTCATTTATGAGATGTTACCAAGTGACTTGGTGGTAAAGAATCTGCCTGCCAATGCAGGAACCATAGGAGATGCAGGTTTAATCCCTTGACCGGGAAGATCCCCTGGAGGAGGAAATGGCAACCCACTCCAATATTCTTGCTAGGATAATCCCATGGATAGAGGAACCTGGCAGGCTATAGTCTGTGGGGTCACAGAGAGTCAGACACGACTGAGTGACTGAGCACCATGAAGCAACCAATATGCTGTAAACTTTATGGTGTGCGTACTGGACCACTTATGGCAACTGAACACAAAAATATAGAGCAGAGTCATTAAATTAAAAGTGAATCATTAAAATAAAAAGTAAAGGGGGTAGAGACAAAAAAATCATTATTGAAAACCACCAACTTACAAATGTAGACAGAAACAGAAGATAAAAGAAAAAATGGAGAGACAAAATAACTATAAGGCAAAAGATAAAATGGCAATGGTAAAACCTTATGTATCAATAATCACCCTAAATATAATATAAAATATAAACAGATTGAGCTCACCAATGAAAAGGCACAGAGTAACTTGCTAGATAAAAACCAAGATCTATTTGCTTCCTGCAGGAGTCTCATTTCAGCTGTAATATACATTTATACTCAAAGCAAAAAGACAAAGATGATATTCCAGTGGAAATTCACCAGAAACCATAGCCATACTTACATCAGAAAAAATAGATTTCAAGCCCAAAAGGGTAATGAGATAAATAACATCTCTTTTCATGATAAATTGGTCAGTACATCAAGAAGCTTAACATTTGTATTAATAAATACATATGCTCCTAACACTGAAGCAGTGAAATATATTAAGCAACTAGTAATGGATCTTAAAGGAGAAGTAGATAACAATACAATGATTGTTCAGTTCAGTTCAGTTCAGTCACTCAGTCATGTCTGACTCTTTGCGACCCCATGAATCGCAGCACGCCAGGCCTCCCTGTCCATCACCAACTCCCGGAGTTCACTCAGACTCATGTCCATCGAGTCCGTGATGCCATCCAGCCATCTCATCCTCGGTTGTCCCCTTCTCCTCCTGCCCCCAATCCCTCCCAGCATGTAGGGTACTTCAATAACCCAGTATCAGCAGTAGATATATTGTCCAGGCAGAAAATCAACAAGGAAAAGTTGTAATTCAATCACACTTTAGAACAAATCAACTATATATATATATATATATATATATATACACACACACACATATATATATACACACATACTATACTATATTATATACTATATATATAACTATATATATATACAGATACATATATATGCATATATACATATACACACACACATACACGGAACATTCCATCTGACAGCAAACAGATTACATATGCTTCTCCAGTGCACATGGAACCTTCTCTAGAACAGAATACACGATAGGCCACAAAACAAATATTAGCAAATTTAAGAAGATTGAAATCATATAACTATTTTCTCTGACTGCAGTGGTATGAAATTAGAAATCAAAAGAGAGGAAAGTGAGAAGATCTACAGATATGTGGAAACTCAGCAGTGCACTTCCATTGGGTCAAAGAAAAATTCAAAAGGGAAATTAGAAAAAGCTTTCTTAAATGAAAATGGAACCAAAGCAAATCAATTCTTTTGGAATGCAGCAAAAGCAGTTCTAAGAGATGAATTTATAGCAATAAATGCATATATTAAGAAATCAGATTTCTTTTTTTAAAATATAAATTTATTTATTTTAATTGGAGGCTAATTGCTTTACATTATTGTAGTGGTTTTGCCATACATTGACATGGATCCACCACGGGTGTACATGTGTTCCCCATCCTGAACCCCCCTCCCACTTCCCTCCCCATACCATCCCTCTGGGTCATCCCAATGCACCAGCCCCGAGCACCCTGTCATGCATCAAACCTAGATTGGCGATCCTTTTCACATATGATAATATACATGTTTCAATGCCATTCTCCCAAATCATCCCACCCTCTCCCTCTCTCACAGAGTCCAAAGGACTGTTCTATACATCTGTGTCTCTTTTGCTGTCTCACATGTGGGGTTATCGTTACCACCTTTCTAAATTCCATATATATGCGTTAGTATATTGTATTGGTGTTTTTTTTTTTTTTCTGGCTTACTTCACTCTGTATAATAGGCTCCAGTTTCATCCACCTCATCAGAACAGATTCAAATGTATTCTTTTTAATGGCTGAGTAATATTTAATGAGCCATATTTAATGGCTGTGTATATGTACCACAGCAAGAAATCAGATTTCAAATAAACATCCTACTTTGCATCTCAGTAAACTAGAAAAAGAACAAACAAGACCAAAATGAATAGAAAGAAGGGAATAAGATTCAGAGAGGAAATAAATAAAATGGAGACCAGAATAACAATGGAAGGGATCAATCATACTTAAAAGAATTACTGCACAAATAGAATTGTAAGAGACTACTTGAACAATTATATGGCAAGACATAACTCAGAAGAAATGGATATATTTCTAGAAGAAACCTACCAAGACTGAATCAAGAAGAAATAGAGAATTTGAGCAGACCAGTAGTGAGTAAAGACATTGAAACTGTAATCAAAACAACTCCAAACACAGAAAACTCTAGGACCAGATATCATCACTGGAGAATTCAGTTAAACTTTTAAAGGAGAATTAATACCAATTCTTCTCAAATTGTTCCAAACTATTGAGGAGGAGGGAACATTTCCAAACTCATTCTAAGAGGTCAGCATTATTTTGATACAAAAACCAAATAAGAATACCACAAGAAAAGAAAACTATAGACCAATATTCCTGATGAATATATAGGCAAGAGTTCTTTTCCAAGTATTAGAAAACTGAATTCAAGAACATATTAAAAGGGTTATATGTCATGATAAAGTGGGATTTATCTCTGGGCTCAGCATATACACCAATCTGTGTAATCCATCATGTCAATAAAAAGAAAGATAAAAACGTCATGATCATCTCAATAGATGCAGAAAAAGTATTTGACAATATACAACATACTTTCATGATAAAAACCTTTAACAGACTGGTTATAGAAGGAACATATCTCATGTTAACAATATATAAATGTATCACAGCAACAAGCTGTGTACCTTAAAGTTATGCAGTGTTACATATTTTTATTCAATGAAAGATAGTACATCATATATAATTAACACCATATAATTTAGCTTATGTGGGACTTTGGATAAGTTACTTCAATTTCTGAGACTCACTTGGGTCGTGGTAAAATGTGGGAGGAAAACTGCCAATTTGTTGTGAGAGTTAAATATCTTAGATTCCTCCTATAATATGTGGTTAAAATACTGTATCTGGAGTTATACTTTTGTAATTATATCTTAATATTATGTTTATTTAATTTTTGATTATAATTATTAGATCTTGTTGGCTTAAAACGGAAATTTTATACATTGTGTTTAAGGTGATGATACTGAAATTTGAATTCATAATGGGCAGACACAATATTATCTCTTCTCAGATGGGCATCTATTGAGTCTTTCAAGGACCAGTTGTGAGTTAATCTGGAAATATTTGTGATTGGTTGTGAGGACCTTCCCATAGACCAAACAGCCTGCATCTGCATTAAGTGCAATTTTTTAGAACCTGGAATTTCACCTCCTTTAGTGTATAGGTTATCTTCATAACATTTGCATTCCTCTAAATTCTGTAATTCCTCTGGTTTTTTTTTTTTTTGGGTCATGAAACTCCTAGGTGCATATATTTTTTACAGGTAAATTAATATAGTTTTACTCAGTACTGAGTGATAATTTTTTTCCCTGTTCATATGTATGTAAATGGTATCCAGCTTCTGATGTTTTGACTTGTTTGTTCGACTCAATGGTGGTAACAAAGTCCTACCACTCAGAGGAAAGTGTACTTCAAATTTTGAATTTTTATCTTTCCCTGGCCTAGTGATACATGACACTCTCCTGAGATACTGGGTAGCAGCCACCACAGCTCACAGTCAGCCAAGCAATCATGAGGGTTAGCAACTGATACAACCATTCTGAACCCAGACAGCTCTTCTGCTTTTCACTTTAAGTACAGTATTCAATAAGTTACATGAGAATATTAAACACTTTATATTATAAAATAAGCTTTGTGTTAGATGATTTTGCCCAACTAAAGACTAATGTAAGTGTTCTGAGCTTGTTTAAGGTAGGCTAGGTTAAACATATAATCATTAGGGATTTGATTTAGGTCATACCTGAATGGTCTAGTGGTTTCCCCTACTTTCTTCAATTTAAGTCTGACTTTGGCAATAAGGAATTCATGATCTGAGCCACAGTCAGCTCCTGGTCTTGTTTTTGCTGACTGTATAGAGCTTCTCCATATTTGGCTGCAAAGAAGAATTTCGGGGTTGACCATCTGGTGATGTCCATGTGTAGTCTTCTCTTGTGTTGTTGGACAGTGTGTGTGCTATGACCAGTGTGTTCTCTTGGCAAGACTCTCTTAGCCTTTGCCTTGCTTCATTCTGTACTCCAAGGCCAAATTTGCCCGTTACTCCAGGTGTTTCTTGACTTCCTACTTTTGCATTCCAGTCCCGTATAATGAAAAGGACATCTTTTTGGGTGTTAATTCTAGGAGGTCTTGTAGGTCTTCATAGAACCGTTCAACTGCAGCCTCTTCAGCATTACTGGTCAGGGCGTAGACTTGGATTACCATGATACTGAATGGTTTGCTTGGAAACAGAGAGATCATTCTGTCATTTTTGAGACTGCATCCAAGTAATGCATTTCGGACTCCTGTCGACTATGATAGATACTCCATTTCTTCTAAGGGATTCTTGTCCACAGTAATAGTAAATGGTCATCTGAGTTAAATTCTCCCATTCCAGTCCATTTTAGTGTGCTTATTCCTAAAATGTCGATGTTCACTCTTGGCCATCTCATGTTTGACCACTTCCAACTTGTCTTGATTCATGGACCTAACCTTCCAGATTCCTATGCAATATTGCTCTTTACAGCATTGGACCTTCCTTCCATCACCAGTCACATCCACAACTGGGTGTTGTTTTGACTTTGGCTCCATTTCTTCATTCTTCCTGGAGTTATTTCTCCACTGATCTCCAGTAGCATATTGGCCACCTACCGAGCTGGGGAGTTCATCTTTTAGTGTCCTATCTTTTTGCCTTTTCATACTGTTCATGGGGTTCTCAAGGCAGGAATAGGAGGTGGTTTGCCATTCCCTTCTCCAGTGGACCACATTTTGTCATTTTCAGGGGCTAGATCTGATAGAGAGAGTGCCTGAAAACTATGGATGGAGGTTTGTGACATTGTACAGGAGACAGGGAAAAGACCATCCCCAAGAAAAAGAAATATAAAATAGCAAATGGCTGTCTAAAGAGGCCTTGCAAATAGCTGTGAAAAGAAGAGAAGCCAAAAGCAATGGAGGAAAGGAAAGATATACCCATTTGAATGCAGAGTTCCAAAGAATAGAAAGGAGAGATAAGAAAGCCTTCCTCAGTGATCAGTGCAAAGAAATAGAGGAAAACAACAGAATGGGAAAGACTAGAGATCTCTTCAAGAAAATTAGAGATACCAAGGGAACATTTCATGCAAAGATAAGCACAATAAAGGACAGAAATGGTAGGGACCTAACAGAAGCAGAAGATATTAAGAAGAGGTGGCAAGAATACACAGAACTGTTTAAAAAAGATCTTCATGACCCAGGTAACTATGATGGTGTGATCACTCACCTAGAACCAGACATCCTGGAATGTGAAGTCAAGTGGGCCTTAGGAAGCATCACTATGAACAAAGCTAGTGGAGGTGATGGAATTCCAATTGAGCTATTTCAAATCCTAAAAGATGATGCTATGAAAGTGCTGCACTCAATATGCCAGCAAATTTGGAAAATTCAGCAGTGGCCACAATAATGGAAAAGATCAGTTTTCATTTTAATCCCTAAGAAGGTGATGCCAAAGAATGCTCAAACTACTGCACAATTGCACTCATCTCACATGCTAGTAAAGTAATGCTCAAAATTCTCCAAGCCAGGCCTCAACAGTATGTGAACCATGAATTTCCAGATATTCAAACTGGATTTAGCAAATGGAGAGGAACCAGAGATCAAATTGCCAACATCCACTAGATCATTGAAAAGCAAGAGATTTCGAAAAGCAAGAGTAAGAAACACCTATTTCTTCTTTATTGACTATGCCAAAGCCTTTGACTGTCTGGATCAGAATAAACTGTGGAAAATTCTGAAAGAGATGGGAATACCAGACCACCTCACCTGCCTCTTGAGAAATATGTATACCAGTCAGAAAGCAACAGTTAGAACTGGACGTGGAAAAACAGGCTGTTTCCAAATTGGAAAAGGAGTACGTCAAGGCTGTATATTATCACTCTGCTTATATAACTAATATGAAGAGTACACCATGAGAAATGCTGGGCTGGATGAAGCATAAGGTGGAGTCAAGATTGCTGGGAGAAGTATCAATAACCTCAGATATGCAGATGACACCACCCTTATGGCAGAAAGTGAAGAATAACTAAAGGGCCTCTTGATGAAAGTGAAAGAGGAGAGTGAAAAAGTTGGCTTAAAGCTCAACATTCAGAAAACTAAGATCATGGCATCTGGTCCGATCACTTCATGGCAAATAGATGGAGAAACAGTTGAAACACTGGCTGACTTTATTTTTTGGGGCTCCAAAATCACTGCAGATGGTGACTGCAGCATGAAATTAAAAGACACTTGCTCCTTGGAAGAAACATTATGACCAACCTATACAGCTTATTAAAAAGCAGAGACATTGCTTTGCCGACTAATGTCTCTCTAGTCAAGGCTATGGTTTTTCCAGTAGTCGTATATGCATGTGAGAGTTGGACTATAAAGAAAGCTGAGCACCGAAGAATTGATACTTTTGCACTGTGGTGTTGGAGAAGACTCTTGAGAGTCTTTTGGACTGCAAGGAGGTCCAGCCAGTCCATCCTAAAGGAAATCAGTTCTGAATGTTCATTGGAAGAACTGATGTTGAAGCTGAAACTCCAATACTTTGGCCATCTGATGCGAAGAAATGACTCATTTGAAAAGACCCTGATGCTGGGAAAATTGAAGGCAAGAGGAGAAGGGGACGACAGAGGATGAGATGGTTGGATGGCATCACTGACTCAATGAACGTGAGTTTGAGTGAACTCCGGGAGTTGGTGATGGATAGGGAGCCCTGGCTTGCTGTGGTCCATGGGGTCACAAAGAGTCAGACACACACAATGAAGCGACTGAAATGAACTATACTGAGGCTAAGCTGTATTTGGTAGGATGAGTTTATCTGGATGTAGCCCTACTTTACATTAAGGAATACCCAGGAATTTGTCTCTAAATCTTCTGTAGTATTTTTATTTTATGACAAAGAACTTTTGATAATATATAAAATATCCTTATCACAGTGTGGCACAAAAATCTTATTAATGCTGATAAGTATTAATATGGCTGGATCAATGATAGCTGGCTAATATTTATTGAGAACTAACTCTGTGCCAGATACTGTGATAAGCACTTTATTAAGTCATTTATTATTTCACTGCAAGCCTGTAAGTGTTATATATAATAATAATATGATAAACTATCATTATCACTATTTTACAGAGCAAACAGATAAAGGGAAGTTAAAGTAGCTTTCTCAAGATCATATAGCTAGAACCAGGATTTAATAACTGGCAGTCTGGATCCAGGGCTTCCCTGGTGGCTCAGTGGTAAAGAATCTGCCTGCTAATGCAGGAGCTATGGCTTTGTTTCCTGGGTCAGAAAGGTCCCCTGCAAGAGGTAATGGCAACTCATGGCAGTAATCTTGCCTGGGAAATCCCATGGACAGAGGAGCCTGGTGGGCTACAGTCTACAGGGTCGCAAATGAGTTGGACATGACTTAGCAGCTAAACAACAACAACAAAGGAACCTGAATTTCTCACTCTTGGAAATTATACTGTGGTTATGTAGGATATTAACATTAGAGTTTAGTTGAGAGATGTAAGGGCCTTTGAATTAATTCTGTAAATTTTCCAAACCTTTAAAATCAGTTCAAAATATGTAAAAATCAATTATTTAAAACTTGTGATCCTAAAAGATGATGCTGTGAAAGTGCTTCACTCAATATGCCAGCAAATTTGGAAAACTCAGCAGTGGCTACAATATTGGAAAAGGTCAGTTTTCATAAAAATCCAAAGGAAAGGTAATGCCAAAGAATGCTCAAACTATTGCACAGTTGTACTCATCTCACATGCTAGTAAAGTAATGCTCAAAATTCTCCAAGTATGTGAACCGTGAAATTCCAGATATTCAAGCTGGTTTAGCAAATGGAGAGGAACCAGAGATCAAATTGCCAACATCCTCTGGATCATGGAAAAAACAAGAGAGTTTCAGAAAAACATCTATTTCTGCTTTATTGACTATGCCAAAGCCTTTGACTGTGTAGATCACAACAAACTGTGGAAAATTCTGAAAGAGATGGGAATACCAGACCACCTCACCTGCCTCTTGAGAAACCTATATGCAGGTCAGGAAGCAACAGTTAGAACTGGGCATGGAAAAACAGACTGGTTCCAAATCAGAAAAGGAGTACGTCAAGGCTATATATTATCACCCTGCTTATTTAACTTATATGCAGAGTACATCATGAGAAATGCTGGGCTGGATGAAGCCCAAGCTGGAATCGAGATTGCCGGGAGAAATAACAATAACCTCAGATATGCAGATGACACTACTCTTATGGCAGAAAGTGAAGAGGAGCTAAAAAGCCTCTTGATAAAAGTGAACGAGGAGAGTGAAAAAGTTGGCTTAAAACTCAACATTCAGAAAACTAAGATCATGGCATCTGAGCCCATCACTTCGTGGCAAATAGATGGGGAAACAATGAAAACAGTGTCAGACTTTATTTTTTGGGGTTCCAAAATCACTGCAGATGGTGACTGCAGCCATGAAATTAAAAGACACTTGCTCCTTGGAAGAAAAGTTATGACCAAGATAGACAGCTTATTAAAAAGCAGAGATATTACCTTGCTGACAAACGTCTGTCTAGTCAAAGCTATGGTTTTTCCAGTAGTCATGTATAGATGTGAGAGTTGGACCATAAAGAAAGCTGAGTGCCAAAAAATTGATGTTTTTGCACTGTGGTGTTGGAGAAGACTTTAGAGTCCCTTGGACTGCAAGGAGATTCAACCAGTCTAACCTAAAGGAATCAGTCCTGAATATTCATTGGAAGGATTGATGCTGAATCTGAAACTCCAATACTTTGGCCACCTGATGTGAAGAACTGACCCATTTGAAAAGACCCTGATGCTGGGAAAGATTGAAGGTGGGAGGAGAAGAGGACGACAGAGGATGAGATGGTTGGATGGCATGACCGACTCAATGGATGTGAGTTTGAGTAAACTCTGGGAGTTGGTGATGGACAGGGAGGCCTGGCGTGCTACAGTCCATGGAGTCGCAAACTGTGGACACTACTGAGCGGCTGAGCTGAACTGATGATTTCCATTTTTCTTTCTTTTCTGAAATGAATCTTTACAACTCTTTCCCAGTACTTCCTATTTAATTTTTGTAATATTCATACCTTCTCCACACACAACAGGTAGCATGTCCTGTTGGAACTTCAGTTTCTAAAAATGCTGCAGTTTTAGATACAAGAACACTCATCACTATATATCATTCCTTATTTCATTCCAGTATCTTACCATCTTCTTTGTATCCAGAGAGTAAGTTCAATTTTGACCTAAGTGTCACAGATTACTACCATGTCTTTCCATCAGATATATTCAATTCTAATTTTTGTGTCGATGATTTTACCTGGCTAGCAATTCTAAATTTGTCCTTCCCAAAGGATGTAGAATCAGAAGATTTGTTTTGTGAGTTAGCTTAGTTAAATTATATTAGCAGCTTTGGTTTAATTGCTTCTAAGGGACTTCATCCCCAAAGTACTAGAAATTTTCTAAATTCTACTCAAACCATACTGTGAACTTTAAATTGCTTTTGGGATTAAAAACATCCTCAAAGCAGCAAAGATCTTAAGTTGTTTTGGTACTCCATTGGCTGATCCTTTACTAGTGAAATAAATGACTATAAAAAGCTCTAGCTTTCATTTTTACTGAAAACCAGTTCTGTTTTGCTAGTGGTTAGTTGCCTTTTTTTCCCACAGTGTAGAAATGGCAGCTACTTTATATTAATGAAAAAAGTGATAAATAAATACTTCTTCCTTTAGTTGTTTTACTAAATTTTACTAAATTTACTGGGTTGGAATTTATGAGACTAGAAATCTCATAAAAAAGTAAGTCGACTCCTGTTTCTGTTTTAATATAAAAATACTAATACAAGTAATTATAACATATTGCTAATGCTTAAGAATATTTTAGAATGACTCACCTCTCTTTATTATAGGTTTTCTGAATATGTAGTGAGAGGATCATCAGCAGAGCAGCTCTTAGAGCAGAAGTTAAGCTGCTAGATTTCTGTGGAGGGAGAAGCTAATCTATATTTTCTCAAGCATGGAGGTAAAAGAGTAAATTCCCTGTCCCTTAAATCTTTCAGTTCATATATATATTTTTTTGTTTTGAGTGGAGATTATGACAGGTGCACTAAAGTTTTCTGAGATCAACTTGTTATTCTTTATCTGGCAGGAAAATAAAGTTACCTAGATGTCCCAATTTGTACCAAAAGAGACTAAGAAGAATAATTGTATATAAAATATTTTCTTTTATAAGTATTGCTGCTGCTACTGCTGCTAAGTCACTTCAGTCGTGTCCGACTTTGTGCAACCCCATAGATGGCAGCCCACCAGGCTCCCCCGTCCCTGGAATTCTCCAGGCAAGAACACTGGAGTGGGTTGCCATTTCCTTTTGCAATGCATCAAAGTGAAAAGTCAAAGTGAAGTTGCTCAGTCATGTCCCACTTTTCGTGACCCCATGGACTGCAGCCTACCAGGCTCCTGTGTCCATGGAATTTTCCAGGCAAGAGTACTGAAGTGGGGTGCCATTTATAAGTATTACTAATGCCTTAATTAATATTTTAGGATATTATAGGTATACATTTCTTCTCAAATTAGAAATGACCAAACATCCTTTTGCTAAAGATGTATCTTTTCAGTTTGTTTTTCTAGTCGCAATCTATTTGCAACTGATGTTATATTACTGTTGATGCAGGATTACACATACCATTTGATTTTAGTAGCTGTAAAACAATTATTTTTGTTACAGATAACATTAGTTGTATTCTGGAATGTTTGATCAAAATGTTATGGTGACATTTCATTCAAAATAATTTCAAACTCATAATGTGAGACATAATTCTAACCCAGTTATATTTGTTCTGACTCTCTTCTAAAAAGGGCACATTTTCTTTTCTTTGAATTTAAGCCTTCTTCATGAGTTCTGAAAGTCTAACTGATTTTAGCTTAGAGGATTTTAGCATAGTCTTATGCTATCTGTGTATCCAATTATAAGTCCACATTACCCATAAGGGAAACCACTTAAGGCTGCAAACAACTCTTACAAACACTGTGATAACAGATCCACATGTATTCCAACTGCTGCAGAATTTCTTTTGTTGAAAGAAAATGGGAAAGATCATTAGTTAATGGAAAGACCATTAATATGGGAAAGAACAATCAGTCTTCTGTTACAGAATTTGTCCTGCTGGGGCTTTCTGGCTACCCAGAGCTTGAAGCCATTTATTTTGTGCTGGTGTTATTTATGTACATGGTGATCCTGCTGGGAAATGGTGTCATCATCATTGTAAGTGTCTGTGACTCTCACCTGCATACCCCCATGTACTTTTTCCTCAGTAACTTATCATTCTTGGATATTTGCTACACCAGTTCTTCTATCCCCTTATTTCTCAGCAGCTTCTTAACTTCAAAGAAGACCATTTCCTTCTCTGGATGTGGAGTACAAATGTTTCTCTCCTTTGCTATGGGAGCCACGGAATGTGTCCTTCTAAGCATGATGGCATTTGACCGCTATGTGGCCATCTGCAACCCTCTGAGATACCCCATCATTATGAGCAAGAATTTGTATGTGCCTATGGCTGCAGGGTCTGGATTGCAGGGGGTGTCAATTCTATGTTGCAGACCTCTCTTGCAATGTGGCTTCCTTTTTGTGGGGATAATGTTATTAATCATTTCACTTGTGAAATCTTGGCTGTCTTAAAATTGGCCTGTGCTGATATCTCCGTAAATGTTATCAGCATGGTTGTTGCTAATATGATTTTTCTTGTGGTCCCAGTACTTTTTATTTTCATTTCCTATGTTTTCATTCTCTCTACCATCCTGAGGATTCCTTCTTCAGAAGGAAGGCGCAAAGCCTTCTCTACCTGCTCTGCCCACTTAACAGTGGTGATTATATTCTATGGAACCATCCTCTTCATGTATGCAAAGCCCAAGGCTAAAGATTCCTCTGGTGTAGACAAAGTCCAAGTCACAGACAAAATCATCTCTCTCTTCTATGGAGTCGTGACGCCTATGCTCAATCCCCTCATCTACAGTTTGAGGAACAAAGACGTGAAGGCAGCTGTGAAGAATATACTCTGTCAGAAATGCTTCTCAGGGGAAAAGTGAATGTTGCTTTAAAAAATTCATTTACTCTGATTGCATGACTAGTTCTCACCTGTAAGTTCCAAAATAAATGTAAGGATTGGTAGCACCATTGATTCTTCAAATTCTCATTTTTCTGTTCCTAGGGTCTAAATGTGAGAGAAATCTAAGGCCCATGTTCTTCATGACTCTCTTAAAGAGAAAAGGGAAAGAAATCTATGGGTAGAAAAGATTCTCACCCAAACCACAGTTAGTTTAACCCTAGAATGATGAGTTCTATAATCTTATGTAAACAGAAGTAGCATTTAACTAGTTTAACCTCTTATCTTCTATGTGCATCAATTTTCTAGTTTCAAAACTTTCCTAGGAAGGTAAAGTACAAAGTGCCTTTTAAGGGTCAGCGTGCTAAATAAATTCAGCACTAAATGATTCATAATGGGGTAGTGTTTGACCTTAGAGAGAGATGACCACTTTTCGATGTTAGATATCTGGCTGTGTGTATATCATAGGAAAGAGTAGAAAAATGATGCTATTTTTCCTAGAGCTCGTATTCTCTTGCCTGCAATCTGGCAAGCATACTTCTGTACAGAGTTGTCTGAAGGAATGTGAGGCTTTGTGCATACATGCCAACTGATGAGGAAATTTGGTCTATTTTTGTTTCAGCAGATGAGCAGTGGTGACTTTGAATGAAAATTATAATTACTGTTAAGTGACAGAAAAATTACTTAGTTTCTGAAGAACTTGGGAACTTGGTAATAATGGATTTAAAGTGTCACAGATTAGGTGTTTTTACTGTTACATGAATTTCCTGTAAAATATGAGCTTTCCATTCATTCAAGGAGTCATCTCTTCCTTAATTCAATTATTCAATCAACCAGTGTTTACTGAGTATCTACTTTGTTTCAGGCATTATGCTACCTGTTAGCAATATATATATATTGCAATATATGTATATACACATAAATATATATATACATAAATATAAATATAAACAACATGGAAATGAAAACCAAAACATCACCAAGGGGTGCACAGTCTTGTGGAATATAGACTGACTTGAACAAAATATGAAGAATATTTAATATTAAATATTTTCCTTCTCCACTATTTTCTAAACTGGTTCCTTTGTTTGCATTCAAATGAAATGCGTTCATAGTATGTTGGATCTTTATTGCACCAAAGGAGTGAGGGTAGAATAGGACATTCTAAGAAGTCAGATCTCTGATACCCACTAACCCTCTAGCTGGCTGTGCCTTTGTTTCTTATGTTCTGTGTTTCTTAATATTTTATTTGGGAAAAATGAAAGTTGCTGGGAAAAGTTTTAAAACTACTATGGTATACTATAGCATCTAGTAAGAGTTGTAAGAAAGAACTGGATACTTTTGAATTGGTATTTTAGAGGGGTCATTTTGGAACTGCAGAGAATGAAGTGGTACACCTCCTGCTGATAAATTCCTTGGTCACTTTCACATTTCTTGACCAGCCACTTGCCCTTACCTTGTTTTCCTTCCTGTAGGCTTCAGAGTACTGAGATCCACTCATTTCCTTGCAGTTTTTATTCCCATCCTGATTGGTTATGGAACAAGGTTTCTCAAATAACTTTCATGATTCATTCCTTCCTTTAAAGTTTTACTTTAATTAATAGAGGCAACAGAGAAGAAAAAAAAGATAGCATGAATGGGAACATTCCACAGGTTTAGAAAATCTTCCAGACTTCACCAGAATTAGCTCTGATATAAGAGAACCAATTTGACTCCTGAATGCAAATTTCTTTCCTTATTCTTTCCTTATATTTCTGTTCCTTTTTTGGTTTTAAACTTCACTAAATACTTAATGTATGGTTTTTTTTTTTGTCACTAACACTATGCTCTGTAATATTTCCCCCTCAACTGTTCAGTATTTACATTATTCTACCTTGTTCATTTGTATTTACAAATATATTCATATATGCAAATGTAAAGAACATTTTAAGGAAACCTGGAGTCAAATAGTATGTTGTTAGACCATCTCTGAAATCACACATTCTCTGAGTTCTACGGTTATTAAAATCCAACTTGAAAAAGATCAGTTGGTCAATGTGACGTGAGTATAGAGTGCAATCCTTTATATGAAAATGTTAGAAAACTTTAAGGTACTAGAGAAGTGGGAAATATGATTATTTTATTTATTAGTTTCTCAATAGCAGATCAGATCTCAAAACCAGATCCTGTATCACTATGAACTTCCCTATTAGAACTAATTTTGCATCCCATCAATTTTTTAAGGTAGTTATTCATTGTCATTTATATCTGATTTCCTCTTTTATTTCATTGTGGACCCATTGGTTTTTTAGTATCATGTTGTTTAGTCTCCATGTATTTGTTTTTTCCTATTTTTCTTTCTGTTTGATTTCCTAGTTTCATAATGCTAGGGTCAGAAAAGACACTTGAAATAATTTCTGTCCTCTTAAATTTGTAGAGACTTATTTTTTGTCCTAGTATGTGGTTCACGCACACTTGAAAAGAATGTATATTTTTGAATGTAGTGTTCTGTAGGTGATGATTAAGTCTGTCTGGTCAATTGTGTCTTTTTTGTTTGTTTGTCTCTTTTTAAAATTTTTTAAATTGGAGGATAATTTCAATATTGTGTTGGTTTCTGCCCTACATCAACATGAACATCCCTCCCATCTCCCACCCCATACTTCCCCTGTAGGTTGTCACAGAACACCAGATTTGATTTCCCTGCATCATAGGGCAAATTCCCACTGACTATCTGTTTTACAGACAGTAATGTACGTTTCAGTGCTACCATCTCAAATCCTACCCCTCCTTCTTTCCCCTACTGTGTCCGAAAGTCTGTTCTTTATGTCTGCATCTCCTTTGCTGCCCTGCAAATTTGTTCATCAGTGCCATCATTCTAAATTTCACCCATTATGTTTTGATTAGAGCAGTTAGTCCAGTGCCATTGAAAGTAATTATTGATAGATATGTACTTTTACTTCCCTCCCCCAAATTTTGTGATTTTTCTTTCCTACTTTACATGTTCATGTTTATCTACTTATTGTAGCTATAATTGCTTTTACAAATTTTTGTTTGTTTGTTTTTTTAAATCTATGTACTGGCTTAGAGTGATCTTCAGTTCAGTTCAGTTCAGTTCACTCGCTCAGTCGTGTCCGACTCTTTGCGACCCCATGAATCGCAGCACGCCAGGCCTCCCTGTTCATCACCATCTTCCACAGTTCACTCAGACTCACGTCCATCGAGTATGTGATGCCATCCAGCCATCTCATCCTGGGTCTTCCCCTTCTTCTGCCCCCAATCCCTCCCAGCATCACACTTTTCCAATGAGTCAACTCTTCGCATGAGGTAGCCAAAGTACTGGAGTTTCAGCTTTAGCATCATTCCTTCCAAAGAAATCCCAGGGCTGATCTCCTTCAGAATGGACTGGTTGGATCTCCTTGCAGTCCAGGGGACTCTCAAGAGTCTTCTCCAACACCACAGTTCAAAACTATCAATTCTTTGGTGCTCAGCCTTCTTCACAGTCCAACTCTCACATCCATACATGACCACAGGAAAAACCATAGCCTTGACTAGATGGACCTTAGTCGGCAAAGTAATGTCTCTGCTTTTGAATATACTGTCTAGGTTGGTCATAACTTTTCTTCCAAGGAGTAAGCGTCTTTTAATTTCATGGCTGCAATCAACATCTGCAGTGATTTTGGAGCCCCCCAAAATAAAGTCTGACACTGTTTCCACTGTTTCCCCATCTATTTCCCATGAAGTGGTGGGACCAGATGCCATGATCTTCGTTTTCTGAATGTTGAGCTTTAAGCCAACTTTTTCACTCTCCTCTTTCACTTTCATCAAGAGGCTTTTTAGTTCCTCTTCACTTTCTGCCATAAGGGTGGTGTATTTGCCTTTCCTGTTGTGATTTTTCCCTTCCCTATAGACTCTTGCTTCTTTGCTGTTTGGAGAGGACCTTTCAGTATTTCTTTTAAGTTAGGTTTAGTATTGTTGTAATCTTTTAATTTTTGCTTATCTGAGAAATCCTTTATTTTTCCTCCTAGTTTTAATGATAATATTGCTGAGGAGAGTGTCCTGGAGTTCAGGTTTTTTTCCTTCCAGGATTTTGAAGATTTCATGCTGCTCCCTTTCTGCCTGAAAAGTTTCTGCAGAGAAATCAACTGATAGCCTTATGGGTGTTCTCTTGTAACTGTTTATCTCTTGCTACCTTTAGAGTCCTCTCTTTAATTTTTTGTCATTTTAATTAGTTATGATATGTCTTGATGTGAGTCTGTTTGATTTCATCTTGTTTGGGACCCTCTGTGATTCCTTCATCTAACCCTTTTTTAGATTTGGTAAGTTTTCAGCCATAATTTCTTTATATACATTTTCAATCACCTTCTTTCTCTGTTCCCCTTCTGGAACATATTATGCCTAGGTTGGCACTCTTTATATCTTATCATAGATCTTGTATATTGCATGTATTATGTATATATGCATACATATATATGACAATGCTGCTGCTGATGCTATGTTTCTTCAGTTGTGTCCAACTCTTTGTGACCCTGTGGACTGTAGCCCTCCAGGCTCCTCTATCCATGGAATTCTCCAGGCAAGAATACTGGAGTGGGTTGCCATTCCCTTAGGGTATCCTCCCAACCTAGGGATCAAACCTGAGTCTCCTGCATTGCAGGCAGATTCTTTACCATCTGAGTTACCTTGGAAGCCCATATATGGGACAGTAACAGTTGACAAACCTAGATAACATATTAAAAAGCAGAGACATTACATTTCTGACAAAGGTCTGTATAATCAAAGCTATTGTTTTTCCAGTAGTCATGTGTAGATGTGAGAGCTGGACCATAAAGAAAGCTGAGTGAGTGGGTGAGTGAAGTTGCTCAGTCGTGTCCAACTCTTTGCGACCCCATTTCCTAAAGGAAATCAGTCCTGAATATTCATTGGAAGGACTGATGCTGAATCTGAAATTCCAATAGTTTGGCCACCTGATGCGAAGAACTGACTCATTTGAAAAGACCCTGATGTTGGGAAAGATTGAAGGCAAGAGGAGAAGGGGACAACAGAGGATGAGATGGTTGGATGGTGTCACCGACTTGATGGACATGAGTTTGAGCAAGCTCTGGGAGTTGGTGATGAACAGGGAAGCATGGTGTGCTGCAGTTCATGGGACTGCAGAGAGTTGGACACAACTGAGTGACTAAACTGACTGAAGGAGAGAGAAAAGAGAATGATTCATGGTGCCATGATGTTGATATTGTTCCAGGTTTTGAATTCTTTATCACCTCTAATTGGGCTTCCCTGATGGCTCATTTGGATCATCTCTATTCTTTTGTTAAACCGATTCTATGAATTTTAAATTTTTGATGTTATAGTAATACTTTCCAATTATAGACTTCCATTTGGTTCTTTCTTTAGTTATTTCTCCACTGAGATTTAATATTTTTTCCTTCTTTATGAATGTTTTTTCCTTTACTTTATCTAAATAGTTTTACTAGTTGTTTATCATCCTTTCTTATAATTTCAACATTTGGGCTATCTCAGAGTTTTGGTTCCTACTGACTGCCTATTATCTTGAAAGTGTGTCATCTATTTCAGCTTCTTTATATGATAAGTAATTTTGGATTGTTTCCTGGACAATGTGACATTTGGAGACTATGAATTACAATAAATTCCTATGTGCTTGTTTTGTGATGAGCCTGGTTTGAATCAGGCTGTAAATGTGGTATTTTTGTTAACTGTTCATATTTTAGTTAAATGTACATTTTTCATCTTTAGCTGAGTTGTGCATACATAGCATAGGAGTCAGTCAGAGAACCTGGTTAAGATTTTAACATAGAACATGATGCTTTTTCTGTATCTCTCCTTTCTGGAATTCTCTCCTTAAGTTAGAGTGGCTTTGATTTCCCAGAACACAATTGGCTTGTCCAGAGAAAGTGCTAGTTTAATACCAGAGTTTTCCCCATTCCATACAATGCCTAGTTCAGCCAATAGCCTGAAATGTGAAACTCACATAAAAACATTACTTCTTCTGAGTAATTTTTTTGATACTTTGTACAAAGTTTATAGTTGTCATCTCTGAGAATCTTGAGTTTTATAGGAACTCTTTCAGTCACAGTGAAAACAATAGAAAAATTAGAAGCTCCCACCACATATTTTATGACTAAGAAGGTTTACACCTCTTCCTTTCTATGAGATTGCCCTCTTCCTAATTCACTAACTAATCATATTTATGTCATTTCCTAATATACGGCAAAAACAAAGTAATGCTGATATTTGGAATGGAGAATATGCTATAATGAATAAGGATTTTGAAATTCTCCTGAGGCCAGATTTGAGCATACCATAAGGGTTAAACGTAACTTAATAGTGAAATTTGAATATATTATTGTCTTCAGTTCAGTTCAGTTCAGTCGTTCAGCTGTGTCCAACTCTTTGTGACCCCATGAATCTCAGCACGCCAGGCCTCCCTGTCCATCAACAACTCCCGGGATTCACTCAGACTCATGTCCATCAAGTCAGTGATGCCATCCAGCCATCTCATCCTCTGTCTTACTAAGGGTTAAGTGAGGCATTATTTGAAAGCATATGACTCCTAGGAGGGCCTCATTACATTTTGTATTTCTCTTTTTACTCTGTCTGGCTTGTTAGTCTCTTTCCACCTCAAGTCTCCCCATCATCTATTCCTTCCTTAGTCAGGTAAAATGAAGGCTGAACTCCCGAGTTTACTTCCTTTGGTCAACTCCTCCTCTTTAGTCACTTCCTACTAGTGCTTCCTCTGATTTGCACTTTACTCAAATGGAACCACTTAGGAATTCATAATTAACTACTTTATTGTCCCAAACTCAGAGAACAGTAGATAATTGGTATGTACATAAACGGAGAAGGCAATGGCACCCCACTCCAGTACTCTTGCCTGGAAAATCCCATGGATGGAGAAGCCTAGTGGGCTGCAGTCCATGGGGTCGCTAAGAGTCAGAAAAGACTGAGCAGCTTCACTTTCGCTTTTCACTTTCATGCATTGGAGAAGGCAATGGCTGCCCACTCCAGTGTTCTTGCCTGGAGAATCCCAGGGACGGGGGAGCCTGGTGGTCTGCCGTCTATGGGGTCGCACAGAGTTGGACACGACTGAAGCGACTTAGCAGCAGCAGCAGCAGCAGCAGCATGTACATAAAATGTACTAGGTAAAAAAAAAAATAGTAAGCTCATTATACTATCTTAAAGTTTCTTTTAATTAAGTAATACCAGTGAAAAGTACAGCATAAGATTGTCTCTCACTGCCTCATTCAGGTACAGACACCCATGAATCATTGCTTAACTTATTTATTTTCAAAAACCAGAGAGCAAATAAGGAAGGCAGTAGGTGGAAGAGGCAGTATAATTTAATTAATTTATAAGACATCTTTGTGGTGTGCTAGGTGTCTTGTATATACCATCTTTAAAAAAAATTTATTTTTTAATTGAAGGATAATTACTTTATGAATTTTGTTGTTTTCTATCAAACCTCAACATGAATCAACCATAGGTATACATACATCCCCTCCTTTTGAACCTCCCTCCCATATCCTTCCCCATCCCACCCCTCTAGGTTGATACACCATCTTTTAAAATTTGTTTCATTAATTAATAATGATAGATAATGTTAATGAAGTGCTGACTCAGAGTTGATTTCTTCTTTAATTTATTCAACACTGTGGATGTATCTTGTGTGGACTAGGGATTCATTATAGATATGAGATTTTCCCTACTCTTAAGGATTATCACCAGATAATGTTGTAAGATAGATGAGAAAACTCAGGCTTGAATAAAGATCACACAGGTCGTATATGGTGGCCAAGACTTGAGCCTGTATTCCCTACATTACTTTTAGAATATATTTGAAGAATAAGCTAAATATGAGCAAATATTTCAGGAAGACAAGAATAATTGTGAGAAATTCTTAAAAAGAAAAATAAAAGGCTGTCTATTAGTCTTACTTCCATTTCTCTGAAGGAGTATTACAATTTTGATTCTTAATTTTTCTTTTGAATCAGAGGAATCTTTCCATTTGTGCTGCAAACTGAATTTCTTTCATGGCAAAACAAAACAACAAAAAATCTTTATCTTCTATAGACGTTTGACAACATTCTTATCACCAGCATATATGTGGAATTAACTTAAAATTTGTTCTTAAAAGTAAAACCTGAGTTTATAGTGCAGAATTAGAGTGGAAATATAAAATAAGAGGGTAATGAGATCTTAAGAAACACCACCATGTACTATAACTCCTTAGTCAATCAAAGGGAAAAATTTTAACTTCTTCGGCATGTTCTACTCAGTTGTTTATCTTCCTTTGTTTTATGTTCCCTCCATATAAAGATTATGTTCTATTTTATAAAAATATTTGGAATTGTGGTTTGGGGGATTAAATAATATATAAATTTTTCTTATTATGCAATATTTTAGATACTTAGATTTATATTTATACTATTTTTTTCATTTTAACTAATTCAGTGGTTAATGATGGCCTACTATTTTTAATTAACTTGGCACTGCATTGTGGTTGGAGAAGATGCTTGGCATTGAAAGGTTGTTGTTGAATCACAACGCCAGGATTCTTGGCCCCCGGAGGAGAAGAATTTAATCCGGGGCCAGAGACGAGGCTTGATTGCTCAGAGCTTTTGTGTAATAAAGTTTTATTAAAGTATAAAGGAGGTAGAGAAAGCTTCTGACATAGGCATCAGAAGGGGGCAGAAAGAGTACCCCCCTGCTAGTCTTTAGCTGGATGTTATATAGTCATCAGCAGTCTGTTAATGAAAGAAAGGACTGTCTCAAAACTTAGAATGGCACCAGGCACCATACCCATAAGATGTATTTTAGGATAATCTTGGCTCCAAATGGTTCATCTTGGGCCATAAAAGGATTAACTTGAATCTTGAAGAAGGGCAGAGCACCATACAAATAGTGTTATTTACACAGATTAGAGGAACAATATCCGAGTATAACATACTGGTTTATCAAGTAGGTTCTGAGCCAAAAGGCAGAACTGACTTGAAGACAGAGTTTGGGGTAAATGCATAGTACATTAGCATAGCTTAAGATAAACATTTCCATAAGCAAAAGGCATTGGTTAACTTCAGGTGAAACCAGGTGTCATGGCAACACAGAATTTTAAGAGAAACCTCCTTTTAAATTTGTATAGAGAAGGAAAAAAAATATCGCTAGTTTGTTTCTTCCTGCTGCTTAAGGGAGATAAAAATGTCTGACACTTGTAGGCTATTTCCTCCATTTGGAGACCCCTGGCCTTCCTGCCTGTTACCCTCTCAGCATGATTTCAATTTTCTTAAATTTTCTGAGGTTTTATTTGTGACCCAAGATGTGGTCTATCCTGGAGAATGTTTCCTGTGCACTTGAGTGAAGGTGTATTCTTCTGCATTTGTATGCAATGTCCTTAAGATATCAATGAGACCAATCTGATCTAATATATCATTTAAGACTTGTGTTTCCTTATTCATTTTCTGTTTTGATGAAATGTCCATTGGTGTGAGTGGGGTGTTAAACTCTCCTACTATTATTGTGTTACTGTCAATTTCTCCTTATGTATGTGTTAGTGTTTGTGTTATGGATTGAGGTGCTCCTATGTTGGGTGCATAGATATCTATTGTTATGTCTTCCTCTTGGATTGATCCCTTGATCATTATGTAGTGTCCTTTCTTATCTCTTGTAACCTTTATTTTAAGGTCTATGTCCAGCTTTCTTTTGCTTCCCATCTGCATGGAGTATATTTTTCCATTGTCTCACTTTCAATCTGTATGTGTCTTGAGGTCTGATATGGGCTTCATGTAGACAGCATATATATGTGTCTTGCTTTTGTATCCATTCAGCCAGTCTGTGTCTTTTGGCTAGAGCGCTTAATCCATTTACATTTAAAGTAATTATTGTTATATATGTTCCCATTGCCATTTTCTTAATCATTTGGGGTTGATTTTGTAGATCCTCTTTCTTCTGTTGTATTTCTTGACAATATAAATCCCTTTAAATTCGTTGTAAAACTGGTTTGGTGGTACTGAATTCTGTTAACTTTTGCTTGTCTGAAAAGCTTTTTATTTCTCCATCAATTTTGAATGGGTTTATTGCTAGGCACAGTAATCTTGGTTGTAGATTTTTCCCTTTCAGTGCTTTAAATATATCCTGCCATTCCCTTCTGGCCTGAAGAGTCTCTGCTGAAAGATCAGGTTAAGCATATGGGGTTTCCCTTGTATGTTACTTGTTGCTTTTCTCTTGCTGCTTTTAATATTCTTTCTTTGTGTTTAGTCTTTGTTAGTTTGATTAGTATGTGTCTTGGCATATTTCTCCTTTGGTTTATCCTGTATGGGACCCTTTGTCCCTGTTGGACTTGGTTAACTATTTCCTTTTCCATGTTGGGGAAATTTTCAACTATAATCTTTTCAAAAATTTTCTCATAATCTTTCTTTTTCTCTTCTTCTTCTGGGACCCCTATTATTCGAATGTTCGTGCATTTGATATTGTCCCAGAAGTCTCTGAGACTTCTTCAGCTCTTTTCATTCTTTTTACTTTATTCTGCTCTTCAGAAATTATTTCTACCATTTTATCTTCCTGCTCACTGATTTGTTCTTCCACTTCAGATATTCTGCTATTGATTCCTTCTAGAGTATTTTCAATTTCAGTAATAGTGTTCTTTGTCTATGTGTGTTTATTCTTTAATTCTTCTAGGTCTTTGTTAATTGATTCCTGCATTTTCTCTATTTTCTTTTCAAAGTTTTTTTTTTTTTTTAATCATCATTACTATCGTTATTCTGAATTCTTTTTCTGGTAGTTTGCCTATTTCCTCTTCATTTATTTGGACTTCTGTATTTCTAGTTTGTTCCTTCATTTGTGCAGAATTTCTATGCCTTTCAGTATTGTTTTGTTTTGTTTTGTTTTAAGTGATTGTGTTTGAGGTCTCCTTTCCCAGGCTTCAAGGAAAGTTGAATTCTTTCTTTGAAGCAGGTTGAATTCTTTCTTCCTTTTGGTTTCTGCCCTCTAAGTTTCAGTTCAGTTCAGTTGCTCAGTCATGTCTGACTCTTTGCGACCCCATGAATCGCAGCATGCCAGGCCTCCCTGTCCATCACCATCTCCCGGAGTTCACTCAGACTCACGTCCATCGAGTCCGTGATGCCATCCAGCCATCTCATCCTCGGTCGTCCCCTTCTCCTCCTGCCCCCAATCCCTCCCAGCATCAGAGTCTTTTCCAATGAGTCAACTCTACTCATGAGGTGGCCAAAGTACTGGAGTTTCAGCTCTAGCATCATGCCTTCCAAAGAAATCCCAGGGCTGATCTCCTTCAGAATGGACTGGTTGGATCTCCTTGCAGTCCAAGGGACTCTCAAGAGTCTTCTCCAACACCACAGTTCAAAACCATCAATTCTTCAGCACTCAGCTTTCTTCACAGTCCAACTCTCATATCCATACATGACCGCAGGAAAAACCGTAGCCTTGACTAGATGGACCTTAGTCGGCAAAGTAATGTCTCTGCTTTTGAATATGCTATCTAGGTTGGTCATAACTTTTCTTCCAAGGAGTAAGCGTCTTTTAATTTCATGGCTGCAGTCACCATCTGCAGTGATTTTGGAGCCCCAAAAAGTAAAGTCTGACACTGTTCCACTGTTTCCCCATCTATTTCCCATGAAGTGATGGGACCGGATGCCATGATCTTCGTTTTCTGAATGTTGAGCTTTAAGCCAACTTTTTCACTCTCCACTTTCACTTTTTTTTTTAATAATTAAAATCAAAATTTTATTTTTTTTTAATGGTAACTATTTTATTTTTTTTTAAATTTTTTTTAAAAATTTTTAAATTTTAAAATCTTTAATTCTTACATGCGTTCCCAAACATGAACCCCCCTCCCACCTCCCTCCCCACAACATCTCTCTGGGTCATCCCCATGCACCAGCCCCAAGCATGCTGCACCCTGCATCAGACATGGACTGGCGATTCAATTCTTACATGATAGTATACATGTTAGAATTCCCATTCTCCCAAATCATCCCACCCTCTCCCTCTCCCTCTGAGTCCAAAAGTCCATTATACACATCTGTGTCTTTTTTCCTGTCTTGCATACAGGGTCGTCATTGCCATCTTCCTAAATTCCACTTTCACTTTTATCAAGAGGCTTTTTAGTTCCTCTTCACTTTCTGCCATCAGTGTGGTGTCATCTGCATATTTGAGGTTATTGATATTTCTCCTGGCAATCTTGATTCCAGCTTGTGTTTCTTCCAGTCCAGCATTTCTCGTGATGTACTCTGCATATACCCATAGGCAAAATCAAAACAGTCCAACAAAAATAAAATATGATAGATTGACCTGGCGATAAAAAGAAACAAAATATTATATCTACCAGAACAAAACTAATTAAAGCACACGGTGAAAAACAAAACTAAAGCAAGGTGCCATTTGGGGAATAAAGCAATGAAAATAACAGTAACAAATATCTTGAGAGGAAAGGAGAGTAAGGAAACAAAGAAAGGATAGCTATGCAAAGTTAAATAGAGGTAGGAAAAGAAGAATTATATATGTTAAAGATTAACTGCAAGGGGAAAAGAATAGTAGGAGAAGCATACAAAGGAATAAATGTAGAAAAAATAATAATAGGTTTAAAAAATTAAAAATTAAAATTTAAAAAAAGAGAGAAGAAAAAAAAAAAAGGAGGAAAACTCCACAGAACTGCAAATATCCAATGTAGAGGCAGAGGTTTGTGACAACAATAAAAAATGTGACTGAGGAAAAAAAAAGAGCTCAAAAGCTTAACTGGATTTCTTAGTGCATGTAAAGTCAACAAGTACAAAAGAGGGTGGAAAAAAGGGAAATAAAGGAAAAAAAATCCAAAAGAATCTACTGAACAAGTCAGAAAATAAGAATAATAAAATGTTTTTCTTGAGGCACTGCTGCCAGAGTCCTTTCCCTTGCTGGGAGTCACAGTCCCCCTTACCTCCCTAGGACTCCCTCCAACACTGTGCTGATCTTTGGCCCTGCTGTGGGGGCTCTCAGATTCTAATCTGGTCCCACTCCTCTGTGTTCCTGCCTCCAGTGTCCACAGCTATTAGAAATAGTGCATTTTCTTTTGTGAGAGCTCTCTTTTCTGGCCTTTTATATATTCCATAGACACAGAGTCTGCTTAGTTGATCATTTGGATTTAATCTGCAGCTGGTGGGAAGGTTTTGGGTCTTCTTTGTTAGCTGCACTGCCCTTGGGTTTCAATAGTGGTTTCATTTCCTCCTCTACATGTGAGTCATCCACTGGGATTTGCTCCTGAGGCTGCCCTGGAGGACTTGGGTTTACCCCTGTGAGGGCCAGGTGTGGAGGTGGTGCAGCTGATTGGGTCACAGGGATTCTGCCACAGCAAGTACTCAGGGGAGTTGGCAGCTAGGGCAGCAGGAAATATAGTGCTCTAGAAGGGTATGGCAACCAGTATTGGCCAATATGCTCAGTATTCTTGCCTGGAGAACCCTCCTCTCTGACAGAGAAGCCTGGCAGTCCACAGTCTACAGGATTGTAAAGAGTCAGACATGACTGAAGCGACCCTGTGTACATAGACACAAGATTATTTTTGCCTGTGGCAGCTCTGTCCCCGTGACAGTTGAGCATGAAGGTGGAGCAGCAACTTGGCTTGCAGGGACCCTGGAGGTACCAAGTGTACAGGGACATGGACTGCCTATGCCACAGGAGTTATGGCCCTATCAGAGTCTTTTTTCAAGCTTCTTGTAGTTGGTGATCAGAAGGCCTCTTTAGCCAGTCTTTCTCCGAACCCTACTTAAAAAAAAATTTTTTTTAATTGGGGGATAATTGCTTTCCAATTCTGTATTGATTTTTACCATTTGTGCATGAATCCTAAGTCTCTTCAGTCGTGTCTGACTCTTTGTGACCCCATGGACTGTCAGGCTTCTCTGTCCTGGGTTGCCATGCCCTCCTCCACGGGATCTTCCCCACCCAGGGATCAAACCCAAGTTCTCTTAAGTCTCCTGCGTTGGCAGGCAGATTCTTTACCAGTGTGTCACTTGGAAAGCTTCAGCCATAGTTTACATATTTCCTTTCCCTCTTAAGCCTCCCTCCCACACCCCCACCCCATCCAACCCCTCTAGGTTGTCACAGAGCACTGGGTAGGACTCCCTGTGTTATACAACATCTTCCCACCAGCTATCTGTTTTACATATGGTAATGTAATGTGTATGTTTCAGTGCTACTCCCTCAATCCATCCACCCTCTCATTCCCCCACTGTGTCTACAGCTCTCTTCTCTTTGTTTCTGTCTCTATTCCTGCCCTGCAAATAGGTTCATCAGTACCATTTTTCTAGATTTCATATATATGTGTTAATATACAATATTTGTTTTTCTCTTTCTGATTTAACTTTGCTGTGTATAACAAGCTCTAGTTTAATCCACTTCACTAGAATTGACTCAAATGTATTCTTTTTTATGGCTGAGTAGTTTTCTGTTGTAATGCATTCCGCAACTTTTTTATCCATTCACATGTTAATAGACGTCTATATTCTTTCCATGTCCTGGCTATTGTAAATGAACCCTGGTGTACATTTGTCTTTTTGAATTATCATTTTCTCAGGATATATGCCCAGCAGCTGGGATTGCTGGGTCATATGGCAGTTTTGGGACTTCCCTGGTGGCTCAGATGGTAAAGCATCTGGCTACAATGCGGGAGATCCAGGTTTGATCCCTGGGTTGGGAAGATCTTCTGGAGAAGGAAATGGCAACCCACTCCAGTACTCTTGCCTGGAAAATCCCATGGATGGAGGAGCCTGGTAAGCTACAGTCCATGCAAAGAGTCGGACATGACTGAGCGACTTCACTTTCTTTTTTTTCTATGGTAGTTTTATTCCTAGTTTTTTAAGGACTCTCCATATTGTTCTCCACAGTGGCTGTATCAATTTACATTCCCACCAACAGTGCCAGAAGGTTCCCTTTTCTTCACATTCTCTCCAGCGTTTATTGTTTGTAGATTTTTTGATGATGGCCATTCTGACTGGTGTGAGATGATAACCTCATTGTAGTTTTGATTTGCATTTCTCTAATAATGAGTGATGTTGAGCATTTTTTTCATGCATTTATTGGCCATTGGTTTGTCTTCTTTGGAGAAGTGTCTGTTTAGGTCTTCTATCTACTTTTGATTGGGTTGTTTTTTATTCTGATACTGAGCTGCATGTACTGCTTGTATTTTTGGAGATTAATCCTTTGTCAGTTGCTTTATTTGCAATTATTTTCTCCTGTTTTGAGGGTTGCCTTTTCATCTTGTTTATGGTTTCCTTTGCTGTGCAAAAGTTTTTAAGTTTAATTCAGTCCCATTTGTTTATTTTTGTTTTTATTTCCATTACTCTAGGAGGTGGGTCAAAGAGGATCTTGCTGAAATTTATGTCAAAGAGTGTTCTGTGTTTTCCTCTAAGAGTTTTATAGTTTCTGTCCTTACGTTAAGTCTTTAATCCCTTTTTAAGTTTTTCATATGTATGGTGTTAGGAAGTGTTCTATTTTCATTCTTTTATACATAGCTGTTCTGTTTTCCTAGCACCACTTATTGAAGAGGTTATCTTTCCTCCATTGTATATTCTTGCCTCCTTTGTCAAAGATAAGGTACCCATAGGTGCATGGGTTAACCTCTGGGCTTTCTATCTTGTTTTGTTGATCTATATTTCTGTTTTGTTACAGTACCGTACTGTTTTGATTAGTCTTACAATTTTATGAGATTACAGATGTTTTCAGAACATGATATAATTAGACTTGTGATCATGACATTTCTAACTCTGAAATTCTATAATTCTACATATGACTTTATTTTGTTCTGCTTATATTAAAACTCTTGCCTTAAAATACATAAGCTTTTTTTGTTCATAAACACAAATATGTCAATTTCTTATCATTTTCTCCATAACCAGGGATTACTCACTATTTTTCTCATAGGGCCTCCTTGTTTTCAGGCTATAGATGATAGGAGTGATTATGGGAGTGACTACCCCATAGAACAGGGTAATCAGTTTGTTCAAAATCATTCTTTGGACTTTAGCTTCATGTCCACAAAGAGGATTGTTTCATAAAACACAATCACCACTTCTCAGTATGGCATAGATGATGAAAATATAGGCAACAAATGAGCTGTAATGGAGTAAATGAAAATGTTACATTGCCTAACATTATTATACTCATTAAAAATATTTATGCAGACAGCTTTATTAAAGGCACTATTTCACAAAAATTATTAATTATATATTTTCCACAAAAGAACACTCATAATGTGAGTACATTTTGTGCCAATCCATTGAGAAAGTTTAATCCCCAGATAGCTACCATCTAAACACTAAGTGTCTTATTTACAATGATGAATTATCTCAGAAATTTGTTTATGGCCATGTAGAAATCTCATGCCATCACTGCCAGGAACACACACTCTGTGAACTGCGTTACATAGAGAGATAGGCATTTTTAAAGTTATGAATGAGATAGGTTTTTTTAATAATAGGAAGGGGGACAAGAGAGGATGTGTGCCAGATATCCAGGAAGGAGAGGTTACCAAAAGAGAAGTCCATGGTGTTCATGGCATGTGGAGGAAGGATTGTTAGAGGGTAAAAATGACTAAGGTACTGTTTTCAGGGTTTATCAGGCACATCACTAAAGACATGACAAAAATGAATTTTTGTCAGTTCCTTGGTACTCAGAAAGGCCTTTCAGAATGAATTCAATTTCAGTTGTCCAGATGATTCTTTGCATTTTCTGTTTCTTTCTTGAAATGATCCAGAAAAAGAAATAGCATGTAAGTTAAATGAGTTGTCCTATGTTACATAAAGTAAGAGGTAAAAACTATGTGAGCACTATCTGGAGTATTGGTAATATCAGTGAGATCAGCTCATGGGATTTCTATTCTAGAGCATAAAACAGCTGAGCAACATCAGTAACTTATTAAAAATACAGGCTGCTATATTCCATTTCCTGGGACTGTGATACACAAAATCTGAAGCAGGGAAGAATGATTAGTATTTTTAATAAATATCTGTTATGAGATAGGTTAAAAAATATAAACTAAAATTTATCTGTCAAAAATGTAAAAGAATAATTTCATTTGCTTGAAACATTGTTCTGATGTTACTTATTTGGGTGCTTCACTTAAGTAATGTTGGACATAGGATTTTGATGACCCCTGTGACTTGGGGCAAAGAAAGGAAGAAATAATTGAAGAGCTCTGTTCTTGGAGAGAAGCTTAATCATATGGTGACAGACCAGGACCTAATATGACATTCAGAAACAAATTCCTTGTAATCAGGTCAATAAACTTTAGAAACAATGATGTTGGATACCCAGTGTTAATTACTTCCCTGTTCAATTGCTGTTTTCCCCCCATTATCTTCAAACTTTTAGTCAAAATTTGTTTTACCTATTTAGTGGTTTGTGGTAAACAAACTGTATTTACTATTTGTGTGAAGCAGTTCAAGGAAAGGTGAGTTCTGCCTGCAAAAGTAACAAAACAAAACAAAAACAGCTCAGGGTACTTAGAATATGTATGTATTCACCATTACCTCCTAATTGGTAAATTAGATAGTGACTATATGTCAGTTAATTTGAGTGTATCTCTTTGGGTAAATTCTTTGGAGATTCTTTTTTTTTTTTAATTAAATTTTAATTTTTACTTTATTTTACTTTACAATACTGTATTGGTTTTGCCATACATTGACATGAATCCACCATGGATGTACATGCATTCCCAAACATGAACTCCCCTCCCACCTCCCTCCCCATAACATCTCTCTGGGTCATCCCTGTGCACCAGCCCCAAGCATGCTGTATCCTGCATCAGACATAGACTGGTGATTCAATTCTTACCTGATAGTATACATGTTTCAATGCCATTCTCCCAAATCATCCCACCCTCTCCCTCTCCCTCTGAGTCCAAAAGTCCACTATACACATCTGTGTCTTTTTTGCTGTCTTGCATACAGGGTCATCATTGCCATCTTTCTAAATTCCATATATATGTGTTAGTATACTGTATTGGTGTTTTTCTTTCTGGCTTACTTCACTCTGTATAATCAGCTCCAGTTTCATCCATCTCATCAAAACTGATTCAAATGAATTCTTTTTAACGGCTGAGTAATACTCCATTGTGTATATGTACCACTGCTTTCTTATCCATTCATCTGCTGATAAAGTTGCAGGGTATAAAATCAACACACAGAAATCCCTTGCATTCCTATGCATTAATAATGAGAAAGTAGAAAAAGGAATTAAGGAAACAATTCCATTCACCATTGCAATGAAAAGAATAAAATACTTAGGAATATATCTACCTAAAGAAACTAAAGACCTATATATAGAAAACTATAAAACACTGATGAAAGAAATCAAAGAGGACACTAATAGATGGAGAAATATACCATGTTCATGGATCAGAAGAATCAATATAGTGAAAATGAGTATACTACCCAAAGCAATTTACAAATTCAATGCAATCCCTGTCAAGCTACCAGCCATATTTTTCACAGAACTAGAACAAATAATTTCAAGATTTGTATGGAAATACAAAAAACCTCGAATAGCCAAAGCAATCTTGAGAAAGAAGAATGGAACTGGAGGAATCAACTTGCCTGACTTCAGGCTCTACTACAAAGCCACAGTCATCAAGACAGTATGGTACTGGCACAAAGACAGAAATATAGATCAATGGAACAAAATAGAAAGCCCAGAGATAAATCCACACACCTATGGACAGCTTATCTTTGACAAAGGAGGCAAGAATATACAATGGAGTAAAGACAATCTCTTTAACAAGTGGTTCTGGGAAAACTGGTCAAAGAATGAAACTTTGTAAAAGAATGAAACTAGATCACTTGTAAAAGAATGAAACTAGATCACTTTCTAACACCACACACAAAAATAAACTCAAAATGGATTAAATATCTAAATGGAGATTCTTATATAATGGAATGGGATTGAATTAGAAGTTAGGTTGTGGAGTTACAGTAGAAAACTGAATAGCGTGATGGCTTATAGGTTTCAATTACATGATTTCAAACTTTTGAATTAGTTGTGAATTTCAAAATGCCACTCATATTCACATAGCACATGTAAATTCTGAGTTTCAGAGTCAGATGAAATAATTGTTTTGTACAATAAAACCCTTTTCTCTTTACTGACTAATTGATTTACAAATTAGAATTAAATACTATATATAAAATTCTTACAACAGTGCCTAGAAATTTGTCTTTTTATTATTTTTAATAACCAAGAGTTAATGTAGTTAAACAAGGTCTTTCTGCAATATTGTGAATAAGACAGTAGGATGAATGAGGGTGTGGATAAAAACATTAAAATATGTTTGGATTAAGGATTCCAGCCATATATCATAAGATTGAGAATGAGATAAGATATATTCTCAGTACTTCTGATTGGTTATTTGAAATACAGTAATGGATTTAATATAATGAAGTCTTTAGGGCATTATTCTTGAAGTTTTCAAGAATTTTAAACATTTTCCCCTTGAGCAATTTAAACTTATGGCTTAGAAAATTTCATGAATCCCTGGAAATAAGAAATATTTAAATTGCCTTCCTGAGTCTCGAGAAGATTCTTAAGAGAAATTCCTGGGTCTTCACAATGGGGCAGTATTCCTACTTGGGTTTGAAGGGCAGATAAAATCTTCCATATTCTCAAATATTAACTTCCCTCTTACTTTTGTACTAGAAGAATCAAAATATACTCCCTTTGTAAACAATCTTATTTGGCTCTAATGTATAGGAGCTTTTAGGAAGAAAAACACCAATACAGTATACTAACACATATATATGGAATTAAGAAAGATGGTAACGATAACCCTGTATGCAAGACAGCAAAAGAGACACAGATGTATAGAACAGTCTTTTGGACTCTGTGGGAGAGGGCGAGGGTGGGATGATTTGGGAGAATGGCATTGAAATGTGTAATATCATATATGAAACGAATCGCCAGTCCAGGATCGATGCATGATACTGGATGCTTGGGGCTGGTGCACTGAGATGACCCAGAGGGATGGTACAGGGAGGGAGGAAGAGGGGGGTTCAGGATGGGGAACACGTGTATACCTGTGGTGCATTCATGTTGATGTATGGCAAAACCAATATAATATTGTAAAGTAATTAACCTCCAATTAAAATAAATAAATTTATATTAAAAAAATAAAATGATTTAAAATAAAGCCTTTGCTATTAATGTTTTCCAGAGAAGTCCTGTGATATTATGGCTCCTCAGTGGTAATACCTTCAGAAATTTATCAACCTTGTGGAACATTTTGTGTAATAAGCTACAAATAGAAGACCAATGCAAAGCAATCTGCTATGTCTTGCAACCTAGGAGGCAAGTTGACCTTCCATTTAAGGTAATAACTGAGAACATACTAAAAACATATTTCCAAGGGGATATTGAACTGAGTCAAAGTAAGCCATGTGTTTTGGAGATAGAATATATTTTTATCATGAACTGTCTATAAAGAATAGGAATTAAAAAAATTCTAAGATGATATTTTCATCAATATACTGAAGAGAAAAATGAAAAATAGAACCAAAACAGTAATTTGAAATCTGAAGTAATTTGACTATCCTAAAAAGCTGTGTATTTAGGTCAAGAATCCATCATTTAATCAGAATATAGTTTCTTGGTCTTTGGTTTGGTGTAAGTGAGTACATGTCTACTGGTGTGATTTCTAACTGGTCCAGTGAGGTTGCTGTGAAATAGGCAGCAGATTTGCAGTCTTATCTAGAACATAAATTAGGCTGGTGTCACCAGAGTTCTGATTCTATAACAGTTTACCTCATGGGACCAATTCAGTTTTCTTTGGTTTGGTTTGCAAACATTTTTTACAGTGCTGATCATGAACAGACATTCCCTACCCTGCAGTCTCTCTATTTTGAAAATTTTGTTACTTGTTCTTGAATACATTTTATGATTTGTGTGAGAATGAAATGGAACAATGAGTCCTTGGCTAACAAAAGAATTTTGACTTTCATAGTTATTATGTATGCATGAGTATTTTTGGAATTGTTTTGAGAAATTTTAATTTTTTTTGTTGTTGCTGGTGATACATTCCTGTGAAAACTTTAGACCCAGAGATACAACCCATGAGACCATAATTGTGACACACACTCATTTAACATTTAACAGAATGAGTTGAAATAGACTTTAAAAAAATCAGCCTGTAAGTTCCTTGTTTTCAATGGTGTTGGCTTTTGCTACAGTGGTATATACTCTTCACCACCAAGTGAGGAAAGTTGGATATAACATGCATCAATGTTATATCATGTATGATGAAAATTATACATGGTTAGTTGGGTAAGAAGAGAACATATACCTGCACAGGTCTGATTGATAAAAATTTAGTGATACCTTTGTAAGATGTGAAACTGGGGACAGAAACATGAAAGAATTTGAAAAAATGAACAATTGAAGATGAAGGAAACCAAAATAGTGTTTACTATATGCCAGATGCGTTTATGCATTTAAACTTTCTCTCTCTAAAGAACACCACAATGACGCTATTAAAATCTCCATGGTAACATTCAGCAGGGCAATATAATACTCAAAATTGAATATTCCAAAATATATTTACAATTCATATTATTCTTTATCTGTGTTGCTGCTGCTGCTGCTGCTAAGTCGCTTCAGTCGTGTCCAACTCTTTGCGACCCTATAGACGGCAGCCACCTGGAAATAGTTGCTCTGAAAATCGTTCAGCCGCAAATCATCTTAATCAACTTTGCACAACAAAATTTAAGGGATTGAAGAAATCAAGAAATTATGTGTTAAAGAAAAAAAAATCCCCATGTGTAGGTGAGAATGTTGAGATATAAAAGTTATTTGTTCAAAGTCACATATCTAGTAACTGGTCCTGTTAGCAGAAAGGATATGGATGAAGGATCCTAATCCTGTGGTCACTGCTGGCCAGAAACAGGCTTAATCCATAGGGAAATCATGTATAGTGTGTGTTCATATGTTCTTCACAAAGATAGAGGCCTGTTATCCATCCAGTCCACATACAAGATCTTTTTCTTTTGAGCACTGTGCCAGATTAATAAGAAAGTCTGTGCTGAAGATCAACTTTAAATATTGAAGCACACATCAGCCAGAAGGGAAGATGCTTGTTCCATGTGCTGAGGTAAATGGGAGCAAGATGTTAGCCATCTCTCTCTGTAATCTCAGATTTGCAAAATTTATCAATGGGTCTCAACTAGGCCAGTAAACCAGAATAAAGATATTTACTTTAAAAAGAAGTAACTAGTTGGTAGGGAAAATGTGTTGAAGACATGAGTCCTGAATACAGGATAAAACTTTTGGTTATATATTCCAGACATTTACCTCAACAAATCCTAACCAAACATCTCTCAGTTTAAAAAAGGCCAAGTTGGATTAGAAGTTCTCTAAGTCTATTCTGGCTTTGACATTTAGAAAGAAAGAGAGGAGTTAGTTGGGAAATATTTAATTATCTTAGCGTTGGAATCAGAAATCATTTTAGGGAAAGATGAAATGTAAAATGTCTTGGAGTACTGAAGACTCTGACAAAGATCTAAGATAAGGATGAAGAAATGACTGGGACTCAATCTGGGTGAGAAAAGGAAAAGACTTCATTGGTTTGCTTCTGAGAGTGGACAAAAGAGTGGTGAAGTGAGACAGAAAGGAGAGATGGGACATGAAGGGCAGGAGCCAGAGCACTGAAAAGAAAGGAAAACTGAGTGCTGGGTGGGGAAAGCCCAACAGAGAAACCCTCAGTGGAAGTGAAGGTATATACTGACCAAAGTGGGTGTTAGAGACCAGGCATGCCTAACTTTTGCCTTTCTGGAAATAATAAGTAAAGTGTTTTATTTTCACACATGGATTGGGGGTTGAAATTTTAACAGGTTGTGGAAAATGTGATAAATTTAAAAAATTTGACTCACTGTGGGCCAGCACAGGAGCAGCATTCAGGCAATTACCGTTCTGGAAAGCAGGGTGTCCTTGAAATCATAAATGTATTATGGTGATTCTCTGAAATATTAGAGAGACCATGAAATTGGGATTATGGAGTGAGAATTTCAAGCAAGTTAATCTAGATCTTTCATATCTGTACTAGGTAGGAATTATCTTCTTTGTGTAGATTAGGAAAGCAAGTTTCAAAAATTTCAAGTGATGATTTGCCTAATTTTATGTATCAGTAAGAATCATGGTTTGATTTAGAGCCCAAATTTCACACTCTGAGGATAGCGTTCTGATTCTCTGCAGAGGATGACTGGAAGCTCTTCTTTTAGTAAACGTGGTTTTCATCCTCTTTCCTTTCAGATTCTACATCAAATAAGGTTTAAAAGCTAATTCATCTACATTCTTTAATGTCACATGTAAGAAAGCAGATGTAAACTAATTGAGAAATCTTCAGGTTTTTATTTTGGCTTAGAGATATATGGGAAAATTGTATGCATTTTACATGTATCAGAAGTTAACATATTTGAGGAAGCAATGTGTTATTAAAAATCTTTAGTGCAAGTTATCATCTTGCTGGACTGTGGGGAACAAGCTCTTGAGCTCACAGTGCAAGGTGGGAAGAATAGAGACATGCACATCTGAGTATAGTTCATTGTGATATACTTCAGTAACATATGTACAAAGAATGAAACTGCAATTAAGATTTTTGCACATGGTTTTGATGATTGAGCAATGTTATTAAGAGTAATATTACAAAAGACAAGATTGCAGATGGGAAACAAAGACACTCTAAGGAGGTAAAATATATATTAAAGACATAGAAATGGTAAATTCATGATGAGTATAGGAATGACAAGTCTGTTGCTATTTCAGAGCAGAAAGTGTGCATGGAAATAGAATATTGGGAGATGAGGATAGAGACATAGATAAAAGAGAACACAAGGCCTATGTATGTGAAGGCTCATCTAAGCCTGCTCTTTAGAAAGTGATTTTTAAACATATGTCTCAGTATGTGATTGGTTGTAAGATATGGTGAAAGAAATTTTATTTGAATAATAAAATACTAAGACTTAGAAAGTGATTTTGTTTCTAAGAAAGGAAGGGGTTCAATATTATTTTCATATTCAAATTGCCTTCTTGAGGGGAGAAATTGGGTGACATTATAGTTGGATGTGACTGAAGCAACTTAGCACACACACACGCGTAGTCATTGGACTCCAGCCAATCTTCTCAGTCTTATCTCCTAATGTTCCTTGTGTCAGTGTGTCTGTCTATTCATAAGATAATTTTCAGCTTTATGAAGGGCAAGCAAACTCTCTCTCATTATAACTTTTTAAAAAATTGCTCCTCACTTGGCACATCTCCCGTGGTCCTTGACCTGATTAAGTTCAGTGCTACTTTTGATTAATCATCTGCTCCCAACATAGAGATAGGGTTCTTATTGACTGTGCCCTATATTTGATTATGAACTGCCTGAAAGAAGGGCTTGTGTTAACTCAGCTCTAGATTCTCAGTGTATTTAGTAAATGTGGCATGAATGAGTGAATAATTAATATGATATTGCTAATAATATTGGAGGGCAATGCTCTTTTTAAAGTTCTCCTAACAAAAACCCCTCGAAAGTTGCTAGAATGTAAAATTTAAATAAAGGCCACGTATACTTTTATTCACTACTACTGATGGACTAGGAGGATTAAAATGGGCAAGACAAACTCAACAGTCATTTCTAATTTTTTTCTTTCTGGGATTTACTCACTATCCCAAAGTTGAAATCACCATATTTGTGCTGTGTTTGCTGATGTACTTGATCACCTTACGAGGTAATAGTATTATGATTTCTTTTAGTGCCCTGGATTCTCACCTACACACATACATGTACTTCCTCAGCAACCTGTCATGTCTGGACATCTGGTATACTTCTGTCCTGACTCCAATGCTGGCAAACTTTGTTTCAGGGAAAAACACCATCTCATTCTCAGGGTGTTGCTGCCCAGATGTACTTCTCTTTGGCCATGGGCTCCACTGAGTGTGTGCTCTTGTCCGTGATGACATATGACTGATGTGTGGCCATCCGTAACCCTCTGAGATACCTCATCATCATGAACAAGAAGGTTTATGTACAGATTGCAGCTAGCTACGGGGTGACAGGCTCCTTCACTGCTCTGGTGGAAATGGTTTCTGTGTTGCAGCTGTCTTTGAGTGGAAGTAGATGTCATTTCGTTTGTGAGATTCTGGCTCTCCTAAAATTGGCTTGTGTAGACACTTCAAAGTTTCAGTTAATCATGTTGGTGATCAGTGTACTTCTTTCTTGTGCTGATTCTGCTCATTTTTATTTCTTGAGTGTCCATCCTCTCCAGCATCCTAAGAATCAGCTCAATGAATGGTTGAAGCAAAGCCTTTTCAACATGTGCAGCCCACTTGAGTGTAGTGAATTTGTTCTATAGGACAGCCCTCTCCATGTATCTGAAGCCCTCAGCTGTAGATTCACAGGAAATAGATAAATTTATGGCTCTACTCTATGTGATTTTAACCCTCAAATTGAATCCAATCATCTATAGTCTAAGCAACAAAGAGATGAAAACAGCTGTGAAAAAGATGCTGATTAAAAACCCCTTTTGTACTTTCTTAGTCCCCAGTGGCAAATAACATTGATAAGCACATGTGAAAACACATAAATTTAAGGAATGTTTAGTGGTCAAGGTACATCAGAACTTTGGAATTGGGGAATACACTCATTTCAAATGTGACGTGTGGTTTTCTAAGTCTGTTTCTTGATCTATAATTGAAGTTGTTAGATAATATAAAAATATATAAGTATATCTCAAGCTCTTACATAGATTTTAATGATGACAAATTTTATTTCAGGGAGTTAGAATATAAAATTAACTAATGTCAGTGTAGCCAATCATTAAGCATTCAGTATTATAAATATGCATTATGTAAGCATAGTAACTAGTAGATTTTTGAGCTAATTTATGATTAACATTTTTCTAAATAGTGACATTTGATGATAGCAATCATATATTCTATAAATGTGTGGTTGTGTTTTACATATTTGGGTATGCTTTTGTATCCAGGGTGGGATGTATGGCAATGTCCATGTGCAAATATAAAAAGTCTGCATAAAACAATCCTAAATAAAACTGGGGTGGAGATGTATCATTATGAACAAAAAAATCAGAGTTTAATGATATGTTGTTTGTCATAGAGTGCTGACTTTATATTATTAACTCAAAGAAACTACAGAGTACCTCAGTGAAACAATCAGCTCATTTCTGTTGTACTTTTTTTAGATGCCTGGTTGTTTAAATCCAAGAATATAAATGAACTATTAACATTTAGAGGATAAAGGCAAGATATTAACCCTATATTACAGAATTTACAATACCCCAGACTCATTAAATTGACATAAAATATTGAATTGTATGAAGATATCTTATTCTATAAACCACAATATATGAGTAATTACAAAGTGTACAGTTAGTAGCTTTTGTAACATTTATATTCTGCCTGTGGACCAGTTGCTTAAATGTGAAGTTGATATGCACATCTAATTTACCCTTTATCATGGAGATGTCACAGAGCTAATGGAATTATAGTGATGGCTTTAACTCAAGCTGAAAATTACCACTCACAGAAAGACAGAGAAGCTTTAGAGGGTAAATCTTAGAACAAGTGAGAAAATCACACTAAAGGTTGAACTAGTCTGTCCAAAGAGTAACAACCTCATCAAAACAGGCAGATAGGTTGTGGTTATTGTATTAATGCCTTGGGACAATGTTCTATGGCCATGGGAAGAGTAGAAGAATGAAAGAGTGGAGATAATTGTAGAGAAGAATGACTAGCACTCTATGTGCCAAGGAGGAAGGAGAGTAAACATAAATAACAACTAACACAGTGATTGGATTTAAAGCAATTATTAATTTCAGCCAATCATTCTCACTCATTCTACCTTCATTCAGAGGTTTAATCTACACTTCTGTGGAAAGAACTATTATGCTTCTGGCTTACAAAATCAATACTTGTCAATTAATTATTGCTACTACAGGAATATCTGTGTGGTGTTATGGAAAATCATGGGCTTTAGAACCAAAGAACTCAGGATTGCATTTGTACTCCTCCCTGTCTTAGCTGCGTGACCTTGGAAAAACCTAACTTGACATATCTATGGTTTGGTTATTTAGTTTGGAATATGGGCAGAGTACGCCTACTGACTACTGAGATGACAATCATGAGAAATAATTATGAGGCTGACATGACAGTCAAATGAGAAAATATTGAATAAATATGAAAGCAGCAGTCAACTGATAATGATTTTTTATTAGTCCCTGGGCTGGATGAAGCAGAAGCTGGAATCAAGATTGCTGGGAGAAATATCAATAACCTCAGATATGCAGTTGACACCACCCTTATGACAGAAAGCAAAGAGGAACTACAGAGTCTCTTGATGAAAGTGAAAGAGGAGAGTTGAAAAGCTGACTTAAAATTCAACATTCAAAAAACAACAATCATGGCATCTGGTCCCATCACTTCATGGAAAATAGAGGGGAGAAACAATGGAAACAGTGAGAGACTTTTATTTTTTGGTGCTCCAAAATCACAGCAGACATGAAGTTAAAAGACAATGGCTCCTTGGAAGAAAAGCTATGATAAACCTAGACAGCATGTTAAAAAGCAGAGACATTACTCTGCCGACAAACGTCTGTCTAGCCAAAGCTATGGTTTTTCCAGTAGTCATGTATGGATAAATTAGACTATAAAGAAAGCTGAGCACAGACAAATTGATGCTTTTGAACTGTGGTGTTGGAGAAGACTCTTGAGAGTCCCTTGGACTGCAAGGAGATCAAATCAGTCAATCTTAAAGGAAACCAGTCCCGAATATTCACTGAAGAACTGATGTTGAAGCTGAAGCTGAAGCTCCGATACTTTGGCCACCTGATGCGAAAACTGACTCCTTGGAAAACACCCTGATGCTGGGAAAGATTGTAGGCAGGAAGAGAAGGGGATGACAGACAATGAGATGGTTGGATGGCATCACCAACTCGATGGACATAAGTCTGAGGAAACTCTGGGAGTTGGTGATGGACAGGGAAGCCTGGCATGCTGCATTCCATGGGGTTGCAAAGAGTTGGACACGACTGAGTGACTGAACTGAACTGAAAATAACACGCTAACACTCTACTTCTTACAAGATGAAAATGATCACAAGTTCAATTTTACTTTCAGTATTTGTCCATATGCTTAATGGACAAAACTACAAACAAAATGTATGTGATAACATTTCTAAGAATAAGAAGAAGTTATAGGTTCTGGGAAAACTGTCCTTAATTACTCCCATCTCTCAGAATACATGCATATGCAAATCCTTCTAATACATGATTGAATTATGCTAGTGTATCTTTGTCTCCTTATTTTTATCTTTCCTTCTGTTTTATTAAAATATAGTTGATTTATAGTATTCTATTAGTTTCAGGAATATAAGATAATGATTCAATATTTTAATAGAATATATTCAATTTATTTATACAAAACAATGGATATATTTCCCTCTTCTGCATAATATATCCTGTTTCTCACTTATTTTGTAAATAGTAGTTTGTGTCTCTTAGTCCTATGGCCCATCTTGTTCCTCCCACACATGTTTGGTGATCAGACACTGGTGACCTCTAGTTTGTCGTCTGTATCTGTGTCTTACTGTTTTGTTGCATACACTCATTTATTTTATTTTTTAGATTCTTCATAATAGTGACAACAGAGTATTTTTTGTTTTCTGACTCATTTCACTAAGCTCTAGGTCCATCCACGTTGCTACAAATGGCAAAAGTTTATTCTTTTTGTGACTAACAGTCTCTCTCTCTCTCTGTGTGTATATATATATATGCACACCACATCTCTCTATCCATTTAGCTGTCAATGGACACCTAGGTTTCTTCCATATCTTGGCTATTGTAAATAGTACTTTTCCATTGAGTAAATTTTGGAAGGATTTTCAGAGTAAATAACACTCAAATTGTATTTAATTAGATGACTGTGATGCCACCATGGGGAATATATCATGATATGAATGAACTGACATATACTATTGTCATTAAATGTGAAAGAACATGATATATTTGGATAACTACATAATGAATTCAGCATAGTGTGTGCAGAGGGGGTGGGATAAACACAGAAAGGGAAAAAAGGAGGAAAAATTTGTAGTAGAAAAATTAGGTTGGGGCCAGATCCAGTCCCTGAGTAAAACAAAAATGAGTAATTAACAGAAAAAAACATGAACTCCTATAGTTCTCTCAAAAAGGGGAGTGAAATATGTTTTACTTGTTAAGTTTTTTTGGAAAACACAATTTCACATTTTTTTTTTGTTCTAAAAGTTTACTCCCACTTCTAACACTAGTTGTCCTTATTTTCATAAAAGATAAAATCAGATTATTACTTTGAAATTTCCTTCCAATTTTTAGATTCTGTGATTTTACATATATCCTTTAGTTTCTTTGTTCTGCTTGTATTGAAAACCTTGCCTCAAATATATGAGCTTATTTTGTGCATAAGCTCAAAGTTGTAAGTTCCTTATCCTTTCCTTCAGAAGCAGTCTAGTTGTCTATTTTCTCATGGCACCATGCACCTCTGTATTTTTCAGGCTATAGATGATAGGACTGAGCATGGGTGTGACTACTGCATAGAACATGGCAATCAGTTTGTCCAAAGAAGCGTCTTTGGACTTGGTTTATATACATTAAGATAATTGACACATAAAACACAGTCACCACTGTAATGTGGGCTGAGCAGGTGGAAAAAGCCTTTTTTCTTCCTCCAGATGAATTGGTTCTTAGTACAATAGAAAGCATGAAAATGTAGGAGATGAAAATCAATAGTAATGAAACAAACAAAAATAGTACACTGCCAAACATTAGAGTAATCTCATTCAAGGAAATATCTGTGTAAGCCAGCTTGAGAAAGGCCAATATTTCATAAACAAAATGATTGATGACATTTTTCCCACAGAAGGGTAAGTGTACTGCAAGAATTGTGTCAATGAGTTGAGAAAGCCCCATCTTCATGAGAGAGCTGCCATTTGAATACAAAGTGCCTTGCTCATGATGATAGGGTACCTCAAAGGCATGCAGATGGCTATGCAACAGTCATGTGCCATCACTGCTAGGATCACACACTCTGTGGAGGCCATGGTGAAGGAGACAGATATCAGAACAACACATCTAGTGAAGGAGATTTTTTTTCCCCTGATAGAAAGTGTGTTATTGTTGAGGGGATAAAGGAGGATGTGCACAAAATATCAAGAAAGGAAAGGTTACCAAGAAAGAAGTATATAGGGATGTAAAAGTGGGAATCCAGGAGAGTGAGGATGATCAAAGTGCTGTTCCCTAGGAGGATCGCTAGGTACATCACCAAGAGTATGACAGAAAAGAATTTTTCGGCTCTTGGGTACTCAGAAAGTCCCTGAAGAATGAACTCAGTGCCTGTTGAATTGCTTCTTTCCATTTTACTTTTGCATACCTGAGTATTGCAGAAGAGATGTAGGTGTTAAGGGGTCTATACAATATTATCATATGAAGCAAGAGATCATTGAAGGAAGGGAAAGTAGCTGGTTGGTTTTAGTTGTGAAATTAGATTTTTATATTCCTCTTCCTGCTTATAAATTATGGAGTAGAAGTTACACAATATTTACATTGGTAGTTTATTAAAAACACAAACTCCTGTGTTCTATTTCCTGAGATTTTGATAGAGAGGTTCTGAGACAGGGAAGAACTATTTGCATTTTTAAAAGTTTGTTATTTCTGACTTAGTTGAACCACAGATGTACTATGATAATTGTTATTTTGGAAATACCATTCTTAATATCTTAAGACTATTGATTTATTTGTTTGTATCTTGTCAGTCATTAACAGTAGCATTGGTTTCGGGTTGTGTAATTTATTAATATGCTCACATGTATTACTTATTTAATCATTACTATAATTCCCTGAGGAAAATAAATTTCATAGAATATGTTTAAAAATTATTTTAACACATTTATACACAATAAGTAATAAATTGCTATTCATATCTACCTTTTCTGATTTACATCCCTCCTTTTTTACCTGCCTGGTTATTGCCCTCCCAAAATTATTCCAGTTGTCTAAGGAGTGAGAATAAGGCCTCTCTTAAAATAGTGCTCGCCAGATGATTCTATTGCACAACTGAGGAAGAAAACCACCCATCTAGTGGAGTGTTTATAACTTTAATATACAGATGAGTCACATGGGAAATCTTTGTAAAAGATTCTCAATCAGTGGATCTCAAGTGATATCTGAGATCTGAATTTATGAACATGTTTCCAGATGGTGTTGATGCTGATCGTCTAGAAGCACATGAATAGCAAGGCCTTTTAGACCATCTCTCATTGATAACTTGGAGCATAACATTGGTGTTTCAATTCTATGTAGGACTGTAATTGAAGAGCAGACAATGCAAAACTAAATATATTGGTGAGACTTCTGAGTAAGTGTATTACAATGAGTTTTGGGTTCTTTAGATTTTAAGAATACAAAGAACAAAATCACACACAAAAGAGTTACCTTTTAGTTCTGTCCATATAAAAGTTTTTCCTCTTCCATTTGTTGAATTTTCAGTTATGCTCAACATTTTCCAAAACAGAAATTAGAGATTGGCTCTAGATCTGAGTTGTGTGCCATAGAGTATGGAGAAAAAGATTTTAATTTGAAAACATTTAAAGAGTAAATATTAGCAGATGACCTTCTTTATAATAAATAAGTAAAAGAGCACAATTTTGAAAACAACTCTTCATCCTCAAGACAGTCTACCTAGCTTAATAAATATCCCTAGAGGTAACATCTTGATCCAATGTATGGGTTTTAGTTAGGTTTCTCAAACAGTAAGTATACTTCTGATATAGGATTGACGATTTCTGTCAGTAATAGTCACTTGCCAACAGGTTATGCTGCTTTCTTTGAAATGTCCAGTTTACAATGATGAGACAATTCAGTCAGCGTAATAGCATGTTTATGTATCTATTTGCTGTGGAGAGGAGGACTTTCATCCAATTCAATCTGTTACCTACTTCATAAGTATACATTTCCAAGGGAGCATGAAGGGTTGGTTGGACAGGATATATTTTATTTGGTATAAATATTTAAGTTTGATTGACTGTAGGTACAATTTTCAACCTACATTTTCTCTGAGATTAAATATATGATAGAGGCCTTGAAAGTGCTGCACTCAATATGCCAGCAAATTTGGAAAACTCAACAGTGGCCTCAGGACTGGAAAAGGTCTGTTTTCATTCCAATCCTAAAGAAGGGCAATACCAAAGAATGCTCAAACTGCCACACAATTGCATACATCTCCACATGCTAGTAACATAGTACTCAAAATTCTCCAAGCCAGGCTTCAACAGTACGTGAACCATGAACGTCTAGATATTCAAGCTGGGTTTAGAAATGGCAGAAGAACCAGAGATCAAATTGCCAACATCTGTTGGATCATCAAAAAAGCAAGAGAGTTCCAGAAAAAATATCTATTTCTGCCTTATTGACTATGCTAAAGCCTTTGACAGTGTGGATCACAACAAATTGTAGAAAATTCTGAAAGAGATGGGAATGCCAGACCACTTGATCTGTCTCTTGAGAAATCTGTGTGCAGGTCAGGAGGCAACAGTTAGAACTGGACATGGAACAACAGATTGGTTCCAAATAGGGAAAAGAGTACTTCAAGGCTGTGTATTGTCACCCTGCTTATTTAACTTATATGTGGAGTACATCATGAGAAATGCTGGGCTGGAGGAAGCTCAAGCTGGAATCAAGATTTCCGGGAGAAATATCAATAACCTCAGATATGCAGATGACACCACCCTTATGACAGAAAGTGAAGAGGAACTACAAAGCCTCTTGATGAAAGTGAAAGAGGAGAGTGAAAATTGTGGCTTAAAGCTCAATATTCAGAAAACGAAGATCATGGCATCTGGTCCCATTACTTCATGGGAAATAGATGGGGAAACAGTGGAAACAGGGTCAGACTTTATTTTTGGGGGCTCCAAAATCACTGCAGATGGTGATTGCAGCCGTGAAATTAAAAGATGCTTACTCCTTGGAAGGAAAGTTATGACCAACCTAGATAGTATATTCAAAAGCAGAGACATGACTTTGCCAAAAAGGTCCGTCTAATCAGGGCTATAGTTTTTCCAGTGGTCATGTATGGATGTGAGAGTTAGACTGTGAAGAAGGCTGAGCACCGAAGAATTGATGGTTTTGAACTGTGGTGTTGGAGAAGACTCTTGAGAGTCCCTTGGACTGCAAGGAGATCCAACCAGTCCATTCTGAAGGAGATCAGCCCTGGGATTTCTTTGGAAGGAATGATGCTAAAGCTGAAACTCCAATACTTTGGCCACCTCATGCGAAGAGTTGACTCATTGAAAAAGACTCTGATGCTGGGAGGGATTGAGGGCAGGAGGAGAAGGGGATGACAGGGGATGAGATGGCTGGATGGCATCACTGACTCGATGGATGTGAGTCTGAGTGAACTCCAGGAGTTGGTGATGGACAGAGAGGCCTGGCATGCTGCCATTCTTGGGGTCGCAAAGAGTCGGACATGACTGAGCGACTGAACTGAACTGATGAGACCAGATGCTGTGAATTTAGTTTTCTGAATGTTGAATTTCAAGCCAGCTTTTTCACTCTCCTCTTTCACCCTCATCAAGAGGCTCTCTAGTTCCTCTTCACTTTCTGTTGAGTGATATCTTCTGCATATCTGAAGTTGTTGATATTTTTCTCAACAATCTTGATCCAGCCTGGCATTTCACATGATGCACTCTGCATGTAAAGTAAATAAACAGGGTGACAAAATACACCCTTATCTTACATCTTTCCCAATTTTGAGCCAGTTCATTGTTCCATGTCCTGTTCTGACTGTTGCTTCTTGACCTGCATACAGGTTTCCCAGGAGTCAGGTAAGGTGGTTTGGTATTCCCATCTCTTTAAGAATTTTCCACAGTTTGTTGTGATCCACACAGTTAAAGGCTTTAGCATAGTCAATGGAGCAGAAGTAGATGTTTTTATGGAATTCCCTTCCTTTCTCTATGATCCAACGTATATTACCAATTTGATCTCTGGTTTTTCTGCTTTTTCTAAACCCAGCTTGTACATCTGGAAGTTCTCAGTTCATGTACTGTTGAAGCCTAGTCTGAAGGATTTTGAGCATGACCTTACTAGCATGTGAAATGAGCACAATTGTCCGGTAGTCTGAAAATTCTTTTGGTAGTTTGAAAAGTGCCAAAGATTGGGATTGGAAAGAAAACACCTTTTCCAGTCCTGTGGCCACTGCTATTTTCCAAATTTGTGGGCATATTAACTGCAACACTTTAACAGCATCATCTTTTAGGATTTGAAATAGCTTAGTTGGAATTGCATAACCTCCGCAAGCTTTGTTCATAATAATGCTTCCTAAGGCCCACTTGACTTCACACTCCAGGATGTCTGGTTCTAGGTGAGTGACCACACTATCATGGTTATCCCAGCCATTAAGAATTTTTTGCATATACTTCTGTGTATTCTTGCCAGCTCTTCTTAATCTCTTCTTCTGTTAGATCTTTACCATTTTTTGTCCTTTATTGTGACCATCCTTGCATGAAATGTTCCCTTGATATCTCCAGTTTTCTTGAAGAGATCTCTAATCTTCGCTATCCTATTGTTTCTTCTACTTTTCACTTTTCATCGAAGAAGCCCTTCTCTCCTTTCTATTTTCTGGAACTCTGCATTCAGTTGGGTTGTCTTTCCCTTCATCCCTTTCTTTTTGCTTCTTTTCTTTCTTCAGTTATGTGTAAAACCTCCTCAGACAACCACTTTGCCTTCTTGCATTTCTATTTTTGGGATGGTGTTCATTGCCTCCTTTAGTTAGGAGCCTTCATCCATTGTTTTTCCGGCACTCTGTCTACCAGATCTAATCCTTTGAATCTATTTGTCACCTCCACTGAATAATCATAAGGAATTTGATTTAGGTCATATCTGAATGGCCTTGTGGTTTTCTCTACTTTCTTCAATTTAAGAAATTGAATTCAATTTTGCAATAAGGAGCTCAAGATCAAACTTCACTGTTATTCCAGATATCTCTTGACTTCCTACCTCTGCATTCCAATCCCCTATAATGAAAAGGATATAATTTTTTCGGTATCAGTTCTAAAAGTTCTTTGTGGGTCTTCATGGAGCTGATCAACTTCAGCTTCTTTGGCATCAGTGGTTCAGGCATAGTCTTGGATTACTATTTTGGTGAAATGCTTGTTTTGAAAACAAACTGAGATCATTCTGTCATTTTTGATATTGCACCCAAGTACTGAATTTCAAACTCTTTTGTTGACTCTGAGGGCTACTCCATTTCTTTTAAGGGATTCTTGCACACAGTAAATATAATGGTCATCTGAATTAAATTCTCCCATTCCTGTCCATTTTAGGTCACTGATTCCTGAGATGTTGATGTTCACTCTTACCATCTCCTGCTTGACTACCTCTAATTTAGCTTGATTCACATACCTAACATTGCAGGTTCCTATGCAATGTTGTTCTTTATAGCATCAGAATATACTTTCACCACTGGACACTTCCACAGCTGAGCATCGTTTCTGGTTTGCCCTGTTTCATTCTTTCTGAAGCTATTAGTAATTGCCCTCTGCTCTTTGCCAGTAGCATATTGGACACCTTCCAACTTGGGAGGCTCATCTTCCTGTGTCATCTTCTTGCCTTTTCATATTGTTCGTATTCATGGGGTTCTTGCAGCAAGAATACTGGAGTGGTTTGTCATTCCCTCCTCCAGTGAACAATGTTTTGTTAGAACTCTGCACTTTTGCCTGTCCATCTTGGGTGGCCCTGCATGGCATTGCTCATAGCTTCATTGAGTTACACAAGCCCCTTCACCATGAGAAGGCTGTGATCCATGAAGGGGAAAATGTTAATATAGTTAATTTATAAAATTTTATATTGAATCAGATAGTTTTTTTGAGAAACCATTGTTAACTCAGATATGGCAGATACAAATTTCAGCATTTATACATGATGTGGTTCATTTTATTTTTTAAAAAAATATTTATTGAACATTGATTATATGTCATGTCCTCTACTAGATCTTTTTGATATTATAGGATGATAAAAAGTTCTTGCTCATCATATAAGAGCTTTATGTGTTGGTGGAGAGAAATTATAAATAAATGAACAATATAAAAATAAATATATGATAGATATATTAATTCATAGTGATTTTGAATAATTGGCTCTGTACTTATTTTAGGTTACAAAGTGTCTTTTAGAACACTTCTAATCTTTATTATTATTTTGTTTTTAATTAATTAATTCATTTTAATTGGAGGCTAATTACTTTACACTGTTGTGGTGGTTTTTGCCATACATTGGCATGAATCAGCCATGGGTGTACATGTGGTCCCCCATTCTGAACCTCCTCCCACCTCCCTCCCTATCCCACCCCTCTGGGTTGTCCCAGTGCACCAGCTTTGTATGCCCTGTTTCATGCACTGAACTTGGACTGGTCATCCATTTCACATATGGTAATATACATGTGTCTTTATTATTTTCTAAATATTTAAGAGTGATTATGTTTTCCTGGGGCTTCCTAAGAGATTTTCAATATTTTGCATTTCCATAGTAGTTTTCTGAAAAGCCACAAGCATGTTTAATTTCTGCAGTTAGAAATTAAAAAATAACTAACTAAAAGTAACAACAGTAACCCAGACATATTTTGGCAACCAAGATATATCATATATTTATATGTCATAAATATATATTTTATCATATATTTTAATCTTTTTATGTTATATTGGAGTATAGTTGATTAGCAATGTTATGTTATTCTCAGGTGTACAGCAAAGTGGTTCAGTCATACATTTACATGTATCTATTAATCTTCAAATTCTTTTCCCATTTAGTTTTTACATACTATTGAGCAGAGTTTCGTGTGATATTTCAGAGGTATTTGTTGGTTAATGACTTTAAATACAGTAGTGTAATTCTCAAACTCCTTAAATATTCCCACACACCACCCTTTAGTAACCATACATTTGTTCTATAAGTCTGTGACTCTCCATTTTATAAAGGAGTTCTGTTGTATCAGTTTTATTTTTCCATATATAAGTGATATACAATATTTCACTTTTGCTGTCTGACTTATTTCACTCAGTATGACAATCTTTAGTTCTGTCCATGTTACTGCAAAAGGCATTATTTCATTCTTTTTAATGGCTGAGTAATATTCCATTGTATATACGTATCACATTTTCTTTTCCTAGTCATCTGTAAATGGACAAACTCTTAGAGGAAAACATAGGCAGAACACTCTAACATAAATGACAGCAATATATGTTCTGTCTCTCAGAGTAAAATGAGTGGTACCTAATTAAACTCAAAAGCTTTTGGTCAGCTAAGGAAACTGTGAAGCAAAACTAAAAGGCAAGACACACAATGTGAGAAAATATTTGCAAATGATGTGACTGACAAGGTATTAGTCTCAAAATTTAAAAACAGCTCATATGGTTTAATCATCAAAGCAAACAACCCAATCAAAATAGGCAGAAGAACTAAATAAACATTTCTCCAAAAAAGACATACAGATGGCCAAGAGGCACATGAAAAGATGTTCAACATTGCTAATTATTAGAGAAATGCAAATCAAGACTATATTTAAATATCACCTCATAGCAGTCAGAATGGTTATCATTAAGAAATTAACAAACAAGTGCTGTAGAGGATGTGGAGAGAAGGAAACCCTCCTACACTGTTGTAAATTGTTGCAGCTACTATGGAGAACAGTATGGAGGTTCCTTTAAAAAGTAAAAATAGAGCTATCATATGATCCTGCCTCCTTAAGGCAGAAAGCAAAGTACTAAAGAGCCTCTTGATGAGAGAGGAGAGTAGAAAAGGCTGGTTTAGAACTCATTGTTCAAAAACGAAGATCATGGCATCCAGTCCCATCACCTCATGGCAAATAGATGCGGAAACAGTGGAAACAGTGAGCTTTATTTTGGGGAGCTCCAAAATCACTGTAGATGGTAACTGCAACCATGAAATTAAAGGATGCTTGCTCCTTGGAAGAAAAGTATACTTGGACAATACTATAATCAAAAAAGATACACGATATATGCACCTGCATGTTCACAGCAGCACTATTCACAATAGCTAAAACATGGAAACAACCTAAATGTCCATCAATAGGTGAGAGGGTAAAGAAGGTATGATACATGTATACAATATAATACTACTGAGCCATATAAAGAACAAAAGAATGCTATTTGCAGCAACATGGATGCAACTAGAGATTGTTATACTAATCAAGGTAAGTCAGAAAGAGAAAGACGAAACACCACATGGTATCACTTATACATGAAATCTAAAATATAGCACAAATGAACCTATCTATAAAACAGAAAGAGACTCACTGACTAGAGAACAGACAGTGGTTGCCAAGGGGGAGGAGGGTTGGGGAGGGAAGGTGTCAGAGTTTGGAATTAGCAGATGTAAACTATTGTATATAGTATGGAGAAACAACAAGGTCCTACTGTATAGTACAAGCAACTATATTCAGTATCCCATGATAAACTATAACAAATAAGATTATAAAAAAGAACATATATGTGTGTATAATTGAGTTACTTTGCTGTGCAGCCGAGATTGGCACACATTTTAAGTCAACTATACTTCAGTTTAAAAAAATTAAACAAAAGAAAATAAAAAGCAATTTCAAGAGAGGCACAAAATAAATTTGGTGAGGATCAATTCATAATTTTCATATAAACTAGTTGAAGTTCACAAACAGGTTACTTCCTAATCTTGAGAGGAAACTATAATAAAAATCTATAGGAAATTACTATTCACTAATAATTAATGGAGACAGGTTATACATTCTGATTGAGATCTGCATTAAGATAAGGATGCCTAGTTTTACAGCTGCAAGGGATTTACATATATCATTAAAAATTATATAGCATAGCAAAACAGGAGTACTTCAAAAGTATAGTATGTTAAGAAATGGGATAAAAATATAAGGCTTCCATTTTCCCCAAAATTAGTCTAGACATTCAATTAAATGCATTCTAATTTTAGCTGGATTTTTTTTGAGGTATATGAATACCTGTTCTAAAATGTAAACTGAGGAATAATATTGTACAACTTGCACACAGTTTTATAGAAGAAAAGGAAGAGGGAAATCCATATTTAAAACACGCCAAGAAAGCCACAGTAACAAAAATCTTATGATAATGGTTCAGGAACATTTGAATAGTCTGGTAGAAAAGAAAAGAGATCTCAAATATAGACACATGGTTTTACTGGAATGTGGTATATTGTGAAATTGTCATACTAAAACAGTGGGGAAGTGATAGCTCAGTCGGTCATGTTAAGAAAATGTCTTTATACATGGAAAAAATAAAATTTGATCCTTGGATTATCATATATACAGTTGGAAATCAAATATATTAACAACTTACATGTGAAAAGTTATTAAATTAATAGAGAGTATAGAAAATCTTGAGAACTTTTGGTGGAGGAAAAGCTTTTAAAACATAGAACCTTAAACTAATAGAAAATTGATCTAAGGATATCAATTAGTGATTCACATAAGGGTTGATAAGTACATGGAAAGATTCTACAACTTGGAAAATCTGAAAACTGATTACAGAATGTTCCATATCAGAAAAATTCTAAGTGAAATACCCATGAAGTATTCATTTTCTTTAAAAAAGTAGGTGTATCAAATGTTGGCAAGCATGTGGGCAGGTAGAACTCTGATGGGAGTGTACACTGATATACTGGAAAATGCTATGGATGTATTAAAGTTGGACAGGACCCAGTCATTCTGGTCCTGGGAATATGTCTCAGGTAAGTTCTTGCCCATGACTGTAAGGGAATAAGCATGAGGATGTTCATCCTTGCATTGTTTCTGGCAAAAGCAGTGTGGCAGCATCTTTGATATTCATCATCTGAGGAATGAGTCTATCATATGTGGGCACGCATTCTAGAACAGTTTGCATAAACGAGGAGCAAATGAACTAGATGTCAATAGCAACATAAATAGATCCTTATAAAAGTGTTGAAAAAATAAGCAAAGTTGTGATTAGTAGCATGGTAAAATTTATACATCAAATTTAAATACATATTTTACAAGGGTTCATTCATTTTTAGGGAAGGAAATGATAGTAGAATCAGTGGTTTTAGGAGAATGTAGGTGACTTTTTAAAGACTGAGGAAAGTAATGTACATATAAAAAGAAAAAATACAGAAGAGCATGATTAACTAAAACCTAAGTTTTAAAGCAAAACAAAAACACATGTAAAATCATAGAGAGCAACATAAGGCATACACATATGAAGGAGCTCTGATCAGCATTATAGTTTAATAGAAGGAACTCTCATATATGTAAAAGTAAAGGAAAGCTGAGTTAAATATCAAAGGAAAGGAAAATTGAGTTCTGACACCATAAAACAACACATAATGGATTGGAAGAAAACATATGGCATTAAAAAAACAGTTTAAAGCTTAGTTAGACAAGATAATGCAAATAGTTTTTAATTTAGTTAAAAAAAATCAGTCATAGATGGGTTGGTCAGCATTGAAGAATGAAAGGATGTTTTCAGGGTCAATGAGAGGCAGTGCTCATCGAACAAATTTTAAATCAAGTATAACTTTGGAGGGTCTTGGTGGTGCAGTGGTAAAGAATCTGCCTGCCAATGCAGGGGAGACCATGTGAGAGAGCTCTAGGGCAATATTTCGTTGAATCAATTGAGTTTGACCTTGATGAGCTGAGGAGGAATAGTCTTAGGTAATGGGTTGAGATAAAAATGCATCAGTGAGGCTTCTGGAAATGAAAACAATGTATAGGGGTGCAATAGTCAGAAAAAGAAAGAAAAAGAGGAACAAAATTTTGCCAGTTTGTAAAGTACATTAAATATAGTATTCATCAAATATAATTTATTCTCCAGGCAATTGGGAAGCTTTGGAATTTTGACCAAGGGAATATTAAGATGAAAAGACAGAAAAAGGTTAATATAGAGACATTGTTCAGGGTCATGTACTTTTCTCACCGATATTGAACTGTGCTTGGTGGGTCTATAAATATTGTTTTTGAGGGCAGTCATTGGCTCTTCCTCTAGCTTTTAGAGAACCTGACTCATTTGGACTTACACACAGAATAGAAGTAATAACTTTATAGAGCTATTGCCAGCTGGGTGAAGAAGAACATATTCATTTTGTCTTTAGTTATTCTCCATATTCCCTAGGATGTGTTGAACATTATAAGCAATAGTAGCCAAATGTACGTGAGCTTAAAAAAATCTGGTTGTATCTCTTATGAGCTCTGTGACATTATGCTCACATTTTTAAGCTTCTCTCAGCAGCTGTGTAATGGAGCAGCTGTATTACCTGTATAATGGAGCAGCTTGGTCTAAATTTATCTGTTATCACACGTGCTAAGTTTATGTACTAGAGTAGGAGCTTAAGAAACATTTGACCCTTCCTACAGTCATAATTGGTGTTGTTCAGTTCCTAAGTCCTGTCTGACTCTTTGTGACTCCATGAACTGTACCAGGCCTCTCTCTCCTTCACTATCTCCCTGAGTTTGCTCAAAGTGATGTCCATTGAGTCAGTGATGCCAGCTAACCATCTTATCCTCTGTCATCCCCTTCTTGTTTTGTGCTCAATCCTTCCCAGCATCAGGGTCTTTTCCAGTGACTCTTCACATCAGGTGGCCAAAGTATTGGAGCTTTAGCTTTAGCATCAGTCCTTCCAATGAATATTCAGGGTTGACTTGTTTAGAATTGACTGGTTTGATCTCCTTGCAGTCTGAGGGACTCTCAAGAGTCTTTTCCAGCACCACATTTTGAAAGCATCAATTCTTCAGCACTCAGCCTTCTTTATAGTCCAACTCTCAAATCCATATATAACTACTGGAAAAATCATAGCTTCGACGAGATGGGCCTTTGTTGACAAAATGATGTCTCTGCTTTTTAATACGCATCAAGGTTTGTCATAACTTTCCTTCCAAGGAGCAAGTGTCTTTTAATTTTGTGGCTACAGTCACCATTGGCAGTGATTTTGGAGCCAAAGAAAATGAAATCTACCAGTTTCCACTTTCTCCCTATCTATTTGCCATGAAGTGATAGGACCAGATGCCATGATCTTCGTTTTTTGAATGTTGAGTTTTTAAGCTAGCTTTTTCACTCTGCCTTTTCACCTTCATCAAGAAGCTCTTGAGTTACTCTTCACTTTCTGCCATTAGAGTGGTATTATTTGCATATCTGAGGTTGTTGATATTTTTCTGCCAGCATTCTTGATTCCAGCTTGAGCTTCATCTAGCCCTGCATTTCACATGGTGTACTCTACATATAAGTTAAATAAACAAGGTGACCATAAACAGCCTTGACGTACTCCTTTCCCAATTTTGACCCAGTCCTTTGTTGCATGTCAAGTTCTAACTGCTGCTTCTTGACCTGCATATAGGTTTCTCAGGAGGCAGGTAAGGTGGTCTGGTCTTCCCATCTCTTTCAGAATTTTCTTCAGTTTTTTGTGATCCACACAGTCAAAGGCTTTAGCTTAGTCAATGAAGTAGAAGTGGATTTTTAAAAAATTCCCCTGCTTTTTCTATGATCCAACGAGTGTGGCAATTTGATCTTTGGTTCCTCTGTCTTTTCTAAATGCAACTTGTACATCTGGAAGTTCTCGGTTCATGCACTGTTGAAGCCTAGTTTGAATGATTTTGAGCTTTACCTTGTTAGCATGTGAAATGAGTGCAATTGTACAGTAGTTTGAACATTCTTTGGCAGTGTCCTTCTTTGGGATTGGAATGAAAACTGACCTTTTCCAGTCCTGTGGGCACTGCTGAGTTTTCCAAATTTGTTGGTGTAATGAGTGCAGCACTTTAACAGCATCATCTTTTAGGATTTGAAATAGCTCAGCTATAATTCCATCACCTACAGTAGCTTTGTTCATGGTAATGCTTCCTAAGGCCCACTGACTTCACATTCCAGGATGTCTGGCTCCAAGTGCGTGACCACCCTGTTGTGGTTACTCAGTTCATTAAGATGTTTTTGTATAGTTTTTCTGTGTATTCTTGCTACCTCTTCTTAATCTCTTTTGCTTCTGTTAGGTCCTTGCCATTTCTGTCCTTTATTGTGCCCATCTTTCCATGAAATGTTCCCTTGGTATCTCTAATTTTCTTGAAGAGATATGTAGTCTTTCCCATTGTCATGTTTTCCTGTATTTCTTTGCATTGCTCACTAAGAAGGCTTAAGGTGTCATAATTAGTTGTAATTCAAACAAGATGTGACCCTAAATTATATTCTTAGGAAACTGAATTCCAAATTCTAAATCTTTCACATGCTGTGGAGGAGAGGGCTGCACTACTTTTCAGAATCTAGGTTTACTCATCTGTTACCACAAGCTTATTCATAGATTCCACGAGTGAATCCAGAGATATGATATAATGAAAGTACTTTGGAAGCTAAATGTAATATTCAACATTAATTCATTCAACCTATGTGTAGCAATGGCTTTTTGTGCCACAGAATATACTAAGGATTGGTGGGGAGCAAATGAAGTCATTACAACCATATATTTTTCTCAAGACTGAAGGAGAATTCTTCATACAAATATTTTAGTATATGTTAAACAACTTACTGTTTTCTTTCATATGACTTTACAATTTTGAACCTTACAAGGCATTTTCCTAAGCTCCTGACTTTTCATTTTAGAAACAGAGAAAGCAATTCTGAGTGAAGGTAAATTACTTACTCAGAGTGAAGGTAAATTACCTACTTTGTTCTGTGCCTAATTAATTGTGTGTAGGAAGCAAGTGTTGACTGGCTTTAAAGATCACTCTCTTTCCAAACACTGTGTTATCTTAGACAGGGGAAGTGTGCTGTATTAATTTTATTGGTTTTAATGGCAATTGGAGAGAGGCTAAATTAAGTAAAACTTGTAATCCAAACAGAATAATGGGCATATGAATAATATGACAACCACAGATTTATTTGATCCAATGAGCCAAATGTCTCCTATAAATTCTATAGCACTTAGCACAATGTAGGAATAAATGGAATAAATGCTTTTTTCCCTGGAACATTTGTGTAATACAAAGTTAGTAGAGTGATCCAGGCCAGTAGTAATCAAAATGAGAGATAAAGGGCCTATGGTGGACTTTTGCTTTTATATAATTTCCTCTCTGGTGTCAAAGTTAACTCTGGAGTTCAGGGGCATTTGATTAAGAGGTACTGATTTTGTTATTCTGTCCCAAGGAGCTTCCAGAAAGCGTTCATGGAAGAGGTGGTTTGTGTTTATTAATACGTACAGGTTTAGATATACGAATCATATTGTTTGTTGTAATTTGAATCAGTATTTTGAATATAATCATTTAGGTGATATGGTATCTCAGGTATTTTTAAAAGCTTTTAAAAATATATTTTTAAATATCGTGCTCATAGCAATAGCTAAAGATGGTGAAATGATTGCATTGCAGTTTCATACATTTGGGACAGATTAATATTTTTGACAGATTATAGGTTAATACTAGCATTCAGATTGTTTAGATGTTAAAGAAAATATCAGATAACACCTGTTTTCCAATAATGTCTCTAAGATCACTAATTAAAGGAATCTAATGTTCTCATTCTATTTGCTGTGGGGATGGCAGGAGAGGCAGAAGTGGTTTTGAAGAGGCAGATGTAGCAACTGCTGCTGCTGCTGCTAAGTCACTTCAGTCATGTCCGACTCTGTGCGACCCCATAGAAGGCTGCCCACCTGGCTTCCCTGTCCCTGGGATTCTCCAGGCAAGAATACTGGCGTGGGTTGCCATTGCCTTCTCTGAGATGTAGCAAAGAACACTGTATTTTATTTTAGGATACCTAGATTTGAAAATGATTTGGAATATTTTTTCTCTTCTTTAATGCAGCCAAATCATACCTCATATCTTTGATGTGAAAATTACCCATCAATGGTCTAAAATATAGCATGGAACATTATGACACTAAATGATGAAAACTTGAAAGATGAGAAATTAGATGTATCCAGCTAAGCATATAAAATTGATATCTTACCAAAATCTGAGAAACAGTATTTACAGCAGGTGAATATGGAACATTTTATCATTTATGTACCCCTGAGCCTGAGGAATCGTTTCCTTTCCTTGGTTTGAGATCAGTCTTCTTCTTTAATTGCAGATTTGTTTTACAGACTCAAAAAATGCTTTCAGTTTTATGTATAATATTCAGGATAAAGAGAGGAGATATTGGTAAGCATTAGATAATAATCAGGGTGCTATAATTACTTTATTCAAGTTTTGACTTATCAGTAGATTATTCCTCAGGTAAAACTGATAGATGAATCTATTAAAAATATTTTTCCTCTGAAGTCTAGAGTTTCTAGTTTAAGCTTAGGAAAAAATATGTAAAATAACTCAGAGATTCTTGGGGACTTTGTGGTTGTCTAACTGCTTTTCTACATTTTGAACTCCATAAACATCCTCCAAAAGACCAGCCATTAGCTTTCCAAGGCAATTTATAAGCTTTTTGGGGCAAGTCAAGGAGGGGTTCAATATTTGAAGGAAAATGAAATTAAGAATGTAAACACGGAGGACTAAAAACTTTCCCACACTCCAGGGGGAATGGAGTTAGATCCAATTATAGCATATAATTAGCATGTTCTTGTTGTAATGCAACTCAAATATGAAACATGTATCACTGTCTACATTACCACAACATTTGAGGATTTTAAGACCCAAACAGAAAAAAAGTCTTTAAATAAGTATTAGTGATTTGGTGGGGGAGGGGCGGTATTATTTGAAAACTTACATTATTTTCATTTGTCTAACAATGGCACCCCACTCCAGTGCTCTTGCCTGGAAAACCCCATGGATGGAGGAGCCTGGTGGGCTGCAGTCCATGGGGTCGCTAAGAGTCGGAAATGACTGAGTGACTTCACTTTCACTTTTTACTGTCATGCATTGGAGAAGGAAATGGCAACCCACTCCAGTGTTCTTGCCTGGAGAATCCCAGGGACGGGGAAGCCTGGTGGGCTGCTGTCTATGGGGTCGCACAGAGTCGGACATTACTGAAGCGACTTAGCAGCAGCAGCAGTGCTTTCAAATATCAAATGTGTTTCTTAGAATACTACAATGAGTTAGTCCAGTTATTCCTATTACACAAATGTAGAGGCTCAGACTCTGAAAGTTGAAATATTTTGCTCAAAGTTATTCAGCCATTATATGAGAAGGTAAAAATGATCTCAAATTTAGCTTTTGTGACTTTAGTCCCTGCAGTCTATCTGTAACACTGCCCCATCTAGCGCTGATAAGAGCCTGAAATGAACCTTTAGAATTTTGCATCCCCACTCTGCAATGGATGCAGGAAAGTTAGTAGAGAAGAATCTAACAACTGAAACTGACAATTAAATGTCAATAAAAAGTTAAAACTGAACTTCCTCCCTTTCTAGATCCAAGTCAAAGTTGAAACATATGGAAGAATGTAACCTTTTATTAGAAACAATTTCTCTTTTATTTTAATAACAAAGATTGCACTCAGAGTCAGCCTTTGTCCTAGAAATCATTTTGCCTTTCTCAGTCACTTCCTGGTAAAGCTGTTTAAGATAAATAAGCCTACTTTTTCAAGTTGGTAATTTCTTTTTAACCTTCTAAATTTTTTTTTTTTTAAATTTAGTTCACTTCAAATGCTATAAATTGTTTTCCTTGGGCATCTGACATTTAATACCAAAGAATAATAAATAACACAAAATTGAGTGTCAAGAGAAGAGCATTTTCTATATATTTTTCATGTATTTAACTTTCTTATCCTAATTACAATTTTGAGAGATACATGCTTTTACTATCTTCATTTTAAAGATTTGGAAATTGAGGAAATAAATAGTATTCATTGCTTGAGATACACGCACACACACACATGCACATATATATGAAACAAATTTTTCTAAATGGACAAAATATATTTGATGGCAGAAAACTTTCTATTTTATTTTCTGTATAACAACATGGTGGAAACTCAGAATATATACTTGTTAACCAAGGGACAATATACCATATACATTTAGTTCTTCAAATACTGTGTATAGTTTGTATATTATGAACTTATATGTTGCTTTAATATTTACAGCAACTGCAGTAGTAATTTCTAGTAAAAGACCACCAAAGAATTAAGAGATGTTGGAAAGAGGAAGGACTTGAACCCCCTTTCTCCAACGTCTTTTGCTGTGTATTCAACCTGAAAAACTCAAAATCTATATATTTTATGTGCTATTCTGCATTTTTATTGACACAGAATTGACATATAACATTGTATAAGTTTGAGATGTGCAATGTGTTGATTTGATACACTTATTTATTAATAATGCAATAGAATACCACCATAACATTAGCTAACATTTTTATCACATCATATAATTATTTTTTGATGGTAAGACAGGGTTATCATTACCTTGATGGTAAGAACTTTTAAGATCTAGTCTTTTAGAAACTTTTATGTGTATAAGATAGTTTTGTTAACTATAATAAAAATGCTGTACATTAGATTCCCAGAATGTATTCATCTTGTAACTATAAGTTTATACACTTAGACCAGCATCTCCCCTGTTCCCTTTCTCCATAGCCTCTGTTAACCACCATTCTACTTTCTGTTTCTGTAAATTCAGCACTTTTAGATTCCACATGTAAATGATATCAGATACTTAACTTTGTCATTCTTTGTCTGACATCTCACTTACCATAATGGTCTCAGAGTCCTCCATCCATGTTGTTTCAAAAGGCAGGATTTCCTTTTTTCTCATATCTGATTATTGTTTCACTGTTTGTATATACCATATTTTCTTATCATTCACCACTTTGACAGACACCTAGATTGCTACCATACCTTGGCTATTGTGAATAATGCTATAATAAACAAACAAGTACAGGGATCTTTTTCATATCCTGCTTTGATTTTCTTTGGATGTATACTCAGGAGTGGGCTTTGTAGATCATATGGTAGTTTTATTTTTAATTTTTTGAGAGATTTTCATACTATTTTCCTGGTTCCTGAAGCAATTTATATTTCCACCAACAGTGGACAGGCCTTTCTTTTTCTCCAAATCCTTACCAACACTTGCTTGCTCTTGTCTTTCTGATGACAGCCATTCTGACTAATGTGAAGTGCCCTCTGATCGTGGTTTTGATTTGCATTTCCTTGAAAATTAACAGTGTTGAGCATCTTTTCATGTACTTGTTGGTCGGTTGTATATCTTCTTTGGACAATGTCTGTTCAATTCCTCTGCCCATTTTTTAATTGGACTGATTACTTTTTGTTATTGAGTTATATGATTTCTTTATATATTTTGGATATTAACCACTTTTCTGATATATTGCTATATATATCATACATAAGTGAAGTGAAGTTGCTCAGTCATGTCTGACTGCGACCCCATGGACTGTAGCCTACCAGGTTCCACCATCAATGGGATTTCCCAGGCAACAATACTGGAGTGGGTTGCCATTTCCTTCTCCAGGAGATCTTCCCTCCCCAGGGATTGAACCTGGGTCTCCTGCTTTACCATCTGAGCCACCAGGGAAGTCATATCATACCTAGGTTGTATTGTATTCTGTTGTTCCTTTTGCTGTGCAGAAGCCTTTTGGTTTGATATAGTCCCGCTTGTTCATTTTTGCTTTTGTTCTTTGTGCTCTTGGTGTCATATGCAAACCTGATTGCCAGGACTAATGTCAAGAAAATTTTTCCTTATGTTTTCTTCTAGGATTTTATAATTTCAGGTATTATATTTAAGTCTTTAATTTATTTTGAGTTAATTTTGTGAGTGGTGTAAGATAAGGGTATAATTTCCTTTTACTGCATATAGCTTTCCAGTTTCCTGACAGAGTTTATTGAAGAGACTATACTTTTCTTATGGAGTATTTTTGGCTCCCTTGTCAAATATGTTTTGACTGTATATGTGGGGGTCATTTCTGGGCTTTTTCTTTTGTTCCATTGGTCTGTGTGTCTGTTTTTATGCCAGTACTATGCTCTTTTGATTACTAGAGTTTTATAATATAGTTTGCTGCCAGGAATGCCGTCAGTTTTGTTCTTTTGCCTCAGGATTCCTCTATTTGGGATTTTTTATGACCCCCATACAAATTTTAAGATTTTTTCTAGTTCTGTGAAAAATGTCATTAGAATTTTGATAGACATTGCATCAAATGTATAGATGACTTGGGTAGTATGGATATTTTAACAATATTAATTCTTCTCATAAAAAAATTGAACTATTTTTGGATTTGTATCTTCTTCAGATCTTTGATTTCCTTAAAGTCTTATAGTTTCACTTCATGGCTAAATTAATTCCTAAGTATTTTATTATCTTTGGTGACATTGTAAGTGGGATTGTTTCATTTATGCTTTTTCAGATAGTTTATTGTTAGTGTATAGAAATGCACTGAATTGTGTTTTTTGCTTATGTTGAAAGTCTAGCCCCCATTTCCCTCCTCCCCCCAATGCCTAGTACCTTAGAATGTGTCTGCATTTAGAGAAATGGCCTTTAAAAAGGTGGTTAAATTAAAATGAGGCCATTAGTGTAGGTCCTTATACAATCTGAATTGTGTCATTATAAGAAAAGAACATTTGGATGCACATAAATACACCAGAGATGCTCACCCACAGAGGAAAAGACATAATGAGAAGGTGAATATCTGTAAGTTAAGGAAAGGCATTAGGAGAAATCAAACCCACCAACATTTTAGACTTTCCAGAACTGTGAGCAAATAAATTTGTTTTTTTAAGACATCCAATCTGTAATGTTTTGTTATGGCAGCCTTATCAAACTAGTTTAACTTCTTTTTCAGCATTGTTAATAGAGGAAAACAATAGAACGAGAAAGGCTAGAGGTCTTTTTGAAAAAATTAAAGATACCAAGGGAACATTTCAAGGAAAGATGGGCACAATAAAGAACAGAAATGGCAAGGACCTAACAGAAGCAAAAGAGATTAAGGAGATGTGGCAAGAATACACAGAAGTGTACAAAAAACATCTTAATGACTTGGATAACCACAATGGTGTGGTCATTCACGTGGAGCCAGACATCCTGGAGTGTGAAGTCAAGTGGACCTTAGGAAGCATTATGATGATCAAAGCTAGTGGAAGTGATGGAATTACCACTGAGCTATTTCAAATCCTAAAAGATAATGCTGTTAAAGAGCTGCGCTTATTATGCCAACAAATTTGGAAAACTCATCAATGGCCACAGGATTGGAAAAGGTCAGTTTTCATTGCAGTCCCAAAGGGCAATGCCAAAGAATGTTCAAACTACTGTACAATTGCACTCATTTCACATGCTATCAAGGCTGAAAATCATTCAAGCTAGGTTTCAACAGTACATTAACTGATAACTTCCAGATGTATAAGTTGACTTTAGAAAAGGTAGAGGAACCAGAGATCAAATTGCCAACATTCTTTGGCTCATAGACAAAGCAAGAGAATTTAAGAAAATTTCTATTTCTGCTTCACTGACAATGATAAAGCCTTTGATTATGTGGATCACAATAACCTGTGGAAAATTTTTTAAGAGATGGGAATACCAGACCACCTTACCTGCCTCCCAAGAAACCTGTATGCAGGTCAAGAAGCAACAGTTAGAATGGGACATGGAATAATAGACTGGTTCAAAATTGGGAAAGGAATATGTCAAGGCTGTATATTTTTACTCTGCTTATTTAACTTATATGCAGAGTACATTGTGAGAAATGCAGGGCTGGGTGAATCACAAGCTGGAGTCAAGATTATCAGGATAAATGTCAACAACCTCACATATGTAGAAGATGCCATTCTAATGGCAGAAAGTGAAAAGAAACTAATGAGCCTCTTGATGAAGGTGAAGGAGGAGAGTGAAAAAGCTGGCTTAAAACTCAATATTCAAATAGCCAAGATCATGACATCTGGTCCTATCACTTCATGGCAAATAGATTGGAAAAACAGTGGAAACAATGATAGATTTTATTTTCTTGGGCTCTAAAATCACTGCAAACAGTGACTGTAGCCACAAAATTAAAAGATGGTTGCTCCTCAGAAGAAAAATTATGACAAACCTAGACAGCATATTAAAAAGCAGAGACATCACTTTGCTGACAAAGGTCTGTATAGTCAAAGCTATGTTTTTTTCCAGTTGCCATGTATGGATGTAAGAGCTGGAACATAAAGAAGGCTGAATGCCACAAAATTGATGCTTTCATAATGTGGTGCTGGAAAAGACTCTTGAGAGTCCCTTGGGCTATGAAGAGATCTAACTAGTCAGTCCTGAAAGATATCAACCTTGTGTTCACTGGAAGGGCTGATACTGAAGCTGAAGCAAAGGGCCATCTTATGTGAAGAACTGATGCTAGGAAAGATTGAGGGTAAGAGGAGAAGGGAGTGACAGGAAGAGATGATTGGATGGCATCACTGACTCAATGGGCATAAGTTTGAGTAAACTCCAGGAGATAGTGAAGGACAGGGAAGCCTGGAATACTACAGTCCATGGCATCTGGTCCCATTACTTCATAGGAAATAGATGGGGAAAGAATGGAAGCAGTGGCAAACTTTGTTTTCTTCTTAAAATTAAAAGAAGCTTACTCCTTGGTAGAAAAGCTATGACAAACTTAGCATATTAAGAAGCAGAAACATTACTTTGCCAACAAAGTCCGTGTAGTCAAAGCTATTGTTTTTCCAGTAGTCATGTATGGATGTGAGAGTTGGACCATAAAGAAGGCTGAGTGCCAAAGAATTGATTGTGATGTTGAAGAAGACTCTGAGAGTCCCTTGGGCTGCAAAGAGATCAAACCAGTCAATCCTAAAGGAAATCAGTCCTGAATATTCATTGGAAGGACTGACGCTGAGCCTGAAACTCCAATACTTTGGCCACCTGATGTGAAGATCTGACTGATTAGAGAAGACCCTGATGCTGGGAAAGATTGAAGACAAGAGGAGAAGGGGACAACAGAGGAGAAGATGGTTGGATGGCATCATTGACTCAAAGGACATGAGTTTGAGCAAGCTCTAGGAGATGGTGAAGGACAGGGAAGCCTGGTGTGCTGCAGTCCACGGTTTCGCAGAGTCAGACATGACTGAGTGACTGAACAACAAACAATCAGAGTATATATAAGTAACAGCTATCACAGTGATGAAATTGAGGCAGTTATTAATTCCAACTAGTCATGTTGGAATTCATCTGCCTTCATTCAAAGATTAGGCTTTTACTGTCTTTGTAAGACCAGGGTGTATGTGGGTGAGGAGATAAAAATTATCCAATCTTCAAAAACCCTGTTTCTATATGGACTCTTCCAAATCAAAGTTTGTATTGCTTTTAAAGATTTTAATTATCTGTCCTTGGGTCTATTATCTCCAAGTGGGTACATTTCTGCAACCAACTTCACCAAAATCTGTAAGCATATGATTATGCCTTAAGAGCTCTGGGTTCGATCCCTGGGTTGGGAAGATCCTCTGGAGAAGAAAATGGCAACCCATTTCAGTTTATTGCCTGGAGAATCCCTTGGACAAAGGAGCCTAGTGGGCTACAGTTCAGGAGGTTGTAGAGAGTCAGACATGACTTAAGCGACTAACACTTTCATTTTTTTTCCCTTTAGTTCGTGAAGATGTCTTAAGGCTTCTGAAAGTATTATCAGTATTAATATTGTGGTTTGGCCTGCCCAATTTGAATAAACTTTAGTAGTACACATTGTAGATAATCGTGGTTTTCTCATTCTTTTATTGCTTATGACTAGTACTTGATTATTTGGTTATTTTAATACATTTAATATTAGGATGGGATAGCATTATTTTTTCTTACAGGATATGGGATGCTTGGGGCTGGTGCATGGGGATGATTCAGAGAGATGATATGGGGTGGGAGGTGGGAGGGGGGTTCAGGATTGGGAACTTATGTACACCCGTGGTGGATTCATGTCAATGTATGGCAAAACCAATACAGTATTGTAAAGTAAAATATAATAAAAATAAAAATTAAAAAAAAATACAATGGAATGGAGGGATCGGAAGTCAATGTTAATGGTTTATCCTGTGTAAGAAATAATCAATTCCTTTTAAAGTCTACACATAGATTGCCTCTGTATTAAACAGATATTGGAACAGATTATGATAAATAGAAAGGTTTGTGAACAAAGTGAGAAGCAGTATTTAGACATATTAGTAAAGAAGACAGATTTGTAAAATCCAGGACAGAAATCAGGACTAAAGCTATATATCTAAACGTCCTTTGCACAGAGATGGAAATTGAGCCCTAAGTATAGATGATATGAGTTTTAGGACAAATATGTATAAGATGATTGGTTATGTTTTTCTATAATTGATCAGAGATGTAGTGTAGGGAAAGAACAGTATACTTGGGATCTGGAGTAAAGAATTCAAATTTGGTTTTCATATAAATGCTGAGTGGTATTTGGTTATGTTTAAACATTTGAGTCTAATTTTCTCTTCTATGAAATAGGCATAGTTTATTTAATATACTTATAATAATGGTTAAAGTTCTTTTTTGCACATCCAAAAGACCACCTGTCTGTCATCTACTATGTTAGATTTATCACTTTGATAGAATCAGGGATTATTTGATACAGTATATTTTTTTGTCTTTATTTTGGCTAGATTCTAACTTCAGTCAGTCTAAATTTACTTGTGATTTCAATTGTATTGAGCAACACCTATTACTATATTGTAAGTCTAGACCTATTTACTCTGGCTACTTAGGGACATAAGCATAAAATACCCCAAGGTGTCTCTTCCTCTCTTTTGCTGTCTTCCTGTCTCTTCTCTTTGTCCCACATTATCTACCTTCCATTGCCACTCACACTGGAATATACAAAAAATATTTCTTTTGCAGGGGACAGATAGGTGGGGAGGAGTTACATTTCTGTTTCTAACCAAGAAAGAGTAAGGGGACCATATTTGCCCTTCTACCTGAAGCACTAAAAATAATGCCCCCCCCAACCCTAAAACATGAAATACCATTTTTTTTTCAGATGTTGAACATCAAGCAAGATAGGGCAGTGATCCCTGGGGGAGATGAGAAATTAATGAAGTAAGCCCTATAATTTTTCCAGCTTACCTTCTTGAGTGAGTTTCCAGGAAATAAAATAAGGAAAGGGAACCCATCTGAAAAGGGTTTAGGGGATGGAGTTGAGAGGCCAGGGAGAACAAGGCAGCTAGTTTTCAAGTCAAAATCCAGAGAGGAGGAAGCAGCAGAAGAAAAGAACTCTGGAGATCTAAAGCGACAGCCCTGCACTTTCAGATGAGTACTTATCACTGCAGGTATATGAAGAAACTAACTGGAGCCTGGGGAAGGATCATCTAAGAAGACTGGAGGGAATGATTTTAAGAGGTCACATAAGGTTGAAAATAAAACCAACACATTATACACCTAAAAGAAGCCACTTTGTACAACCTAAATAGTTGTACTTTTTAGTTGTTCAGTTCAGTTGTTCAGTCGTGTCCGACTCTTTGTGACCCTATGGACTGCAGCATGTCAGGCCTCCCTGTCCATCACCAACTCCCAGAGTTTACCTAAATACTTAATAAAGCTGAAAAAAGAAAGTAGATGTTTAAAAAACACAAACATAGCACTGATATAATTACTGGATACAACATTTAAAAGTTATTCTGATTATATCTCATATAGTTAAAAAGGTAGAGAAAAACTCAAGCATGTCATTTGAGATACAAAAGATGATATTTAAAGATATAGCACATGTCTTAAAAAGATAATTAATTAGATCTAGGAATGATGGCTATATCTAATACAAATATATCTACCATACTTTGGGCGGGATCAAAATAATTGGACACTGCTGAAGGAAAGAAAACTTGAAATCAGGGCAATAGTAACTTTATTTTTTGAAGTTCATTTATTTATTTTTAATTAATTTATTTATTTTAATTGGGGGCTAGTTACTTTACAATATTGTAGTGGTTTTTGCCATACATTGATTGACATGAATCAGCCATGGGTGTACATGTGTTCCCCATCCTAAACCCCTCTCCCACCTCCCTCCCTATCCCATCCCTCAGGGTCATCCCAGCGCACCAGCCCTGAGCACCCTGTCTCGTGCATTGAACCTGGACTGGCAATCTATTTTACATATGGTAATATAAATGTTTCAATGCTATTCTCTCAAATCATCCCACCCTCACCTTCTCCCACAGAGTCCAGAAGTCTGTTCTTTACATCTGTGTTTCTTTTCCTGTCTCGCATATAGGGTCATCGTTACCATCTTTCTAAATTCCATTATATGCGTTAATATACTGTATTGGTGTTTTTCTTTCTGACTTACTTCACCCTGTATAATAGGCTCCAGTTTTATCCGCCTCATTCAAATGCATCCACTGATGCAAATGCATTCTTTTTAATAGCTGAGTAATATTCCTTTGTGTATATGTACCACAATTTTCTTATCCATTCATCTGCTGATGGACATCTAGGTTGCTTCTGTGTCCTGGCTATTGTAAACAGTGCTGTGATGAACACTGGGGTACATGTGTCTCTTTCAATTCTGGTTTCCTCGGTGTGTATGCTGAGCAGTGGGATTGCTAGGTCATATGGCAGTTCTATTTCCAGTTTTTTAAGGAATCTCCACACTGTTCTCCATAGTGGCTGTCCTAGTTTGCATTCCCACCAACAGTGTAAGAGGGTTCCCTTTTTGCTGTATGCTCTCCAGCATTTATTGTTTGTAGATTCTTTGATAGCAGCCATTCTGACTGGCGTGAAATGGTACCTCATTGTGGTTTTGATTTGTATTTCTCTGATAATGAGTGATGTTGAGCATATTTTCATAAATTCAGGATAATTATTTTACAATATTGTGATGGTTTTTGCCATACATCAACATGAATTGGCCACAGGAATACAATAGTAACTCTTTAAAATAAAGCAAATGAGACAAAGAGAAAATGACTGAAAAAGTGAACAGATTGGGTGAGAAGGCTTTAAGTAGTCTGATATACATGTAATTGGAATACAAAAAAGCAAATGCATTGGCAAAAATGTATCTAAAGAAATAGTGGATGGAAATTTTCTAAATTTGATGAAAAATAAATATACAATCACAAGAATATCAGTAATCAGAAGAATGAGAAACAGGAAGAAAACCACACCAAGGTTAAGATTTTTGCCAGCACCATTCTTGGCATTAGCCTTGGTTCCTCTTTAGTGGAAAAGTATTACACTTAGAAATCAAAATCTGGCAATAGATGTACAATTACTATTAATGTATCACTGATCCCAAGCCCTCTCAGTGGGCATATTTGGGGAATAAATGTGCTTTTCTTATGTACATGTGTGCATGTAAATATATGTACATTTACAAACATTTATATCCATTGTTGATTTCTAAATATGTACCTATATCAATCTATCTCTCTATCTTTCTATATGTGTATTACTTTCTATATGTATATATTGAAGGCAGTGAGCTCACATTGTCTCTAATTCTAATCCAATACCACAGAGCTTATTCTAGTTTTTCCTCTTTTTGTATATTTTATGCCTCCACTAGTAGAAACCTGGCTCTCACTATACCTTGTATGTTTACTTGTTATTTCATCCCCTGTATGTAATTTTGCTCCCATTTCTTTTGATTCACATTACCTTCTATCACTTCACTGTCCCTATACTAGTATCTTTTCATTTTTTCTTACAAAGTGGTAATATTTTATTTGATCACAAGTAGAATTTAATTTCAATATGTCCTTATAGTCAATAAATTTTAATATATGAAACTATAAAAAGCAAAATGTATATGGCGATGTTTCTAAAAATGCATTTTGGAAAGAAGTTATAGCTCACAAGAAATTAATTGTGGAACCAGTTTTGTTAATTACTCCCACCTCTCAGAATAATGATGTACATGCAAATCTTCTAATATATGAAACTGTAAGTCGCTCAGTCATGTCCCAATCTGTACACCCATGGACTGTGGCCCACCAGGCTCCTCTGTCTGGAATTTTTCAGGCCAGAATACTGAAGTCGGTAGCCATTCCATTCTCTAGGGAATCTTCTCAACCCAGGGATCAAACCTAGGCTTCTTGCATTGCAGGCAGATTCTTTACCATCTGAGTCACCAGGGAAGCCCCAAATGTATGTGTGTGTGTGTGTGTGTGTGTGTGTGTGTGTGTGTGTACCACATCTTCTTTATCCCTTCATCTGCTGGTGGACATATAAGTTGCTTTCATATCTTGGCTATTGTAAATAGTATTTTACTTTAGGTAAGTTTTGGAAGGATTTTCAGAAGATATAACAAAGTGTCTTTAATTAGGTGACTATGATGTCACCTTAGGAGATCTATCATAATGCGGGTAAAGTGACATACAATGTTGTCCTTAGGGATGAAAGAACCTGATATATTTGGTTAACTATATAGTGAATGCAGCATAGTGCATGCAGAGCAGATGGGAGAAAAACAGTGAGGGAAAGAAAAAGGAAAATATGTACCAGAAGGACTTGGTTGGGACCAGATAAAGTCTCGGGGTAAAACAGAAACCAAAAATAAACAAAAAACATGAAATCAAATAGTTTCCTCAAAAAGGGGAGTGAAAATATATGTTTTATAGGTTATGTAGACGTGTGCTCTGGATTTTTTTTTGAAAAGCTTTATTTCAATTTTGTTTCTAAAAGTTTACTCCCACTTCTAACACTAGTTGTCCCTACATTTTTATGTTATTTTCATAAATGATAAAGGTAGATTATTACTGTGAAATTTCTTTTTAACACTTAAATTCTATAATTTTACATATATCCTTAATTTCCATTCTTCCATTTATATTGAAAAACTTATCTCCACTATATAAGCTTATTTTGTGCAAAAGCTCAAAGATGTAATTTCCTCATCCTTTCTTCCAGAACTGTCTAGCTGTCAATTTTTTCATAGCATCATGCACCTCTGTATTTCTCAGGCTATAGATGATAGGATTGAGCATCGGTGTGACTACTCCATAGCAGAGAGCAATCAGTTTGTCAGAAGCAGTATCTTTGGACTTTGGCTTTATATACATAAAGAGGATTGACCCATAAAACATAGTCACCACTGTAACGTGGGCTGAGCAGGTGGAAAAAGCCTTTTTTCTTCCTCCAGCTGAATTGATTCTTAGTACAGTAGAAAGGATGAAAATGTAGGAGATGGAAATCAACAGTAATGGAACAAACAAAAATATGACATTGCCTAACATTAGAGTAATCTCATTCAAGGAAATATCTGTGCAAGCTAGCTTGAGAAAGGCCAATATTTCACAAACAAAATGATTGATGACATTTTTCCCACAGAAGGGCAACCGTACTGCAAGAATTGTTTGTGTCAATGAGTTGAGAAAGCCCAATCCCCATGAGAGAGCTGCCATCTGAATACAAAGTGCCTTGCTCATGATGATAGGATATCTCAAAGGGATGCAGATGGCTACGTAACGGTCATATGCCATCACTGCTAGAAGTACACACTCTGTAGATGCCATGGTGAAGGAGACAGACATCTGAACAACACATCTAGTGAGGGAGATGTTTTTTTTCTCTGATAGGAAGTGTATCATTGTTGAGGGGATAAAGGAGGATGTGTACAAAATGTCAAGAAAGGAAAGGTTACTGAGAAAGAAGTACATAGGGGTGTGAAGGCGGGAATCCAGGAGAGTGAGGATGATCAAAGTGCTGTTCCCCAGGAGGATCACCATGTACATCACCAAGAACATCATGAATAGGAATTTTTCGGCTCTTGGATACTTAGAAAGTCCCTGTAAAGTGAACTCAATGTCTGTCCAGTTGGTCCTTTCCATTTTATTTTGTGCCTGGAGTAATTCAGAAAAGACATGGGTTTAAGGAATCTCTACAGTATTATCATATGAAGTAAGAGATCACTGCAGGAAGGCCAATAAGCGTGTCAGTACTAGCTACAGTGTGTTTATAGTTGTGAGTTTAGCTTTTCAAATTCCTCTTCTAGCTCATAAGTCAGGGGATAAAAGAGACACAATAATTACATTGGTAATTTATTAAAAATACAAACTCCTGATTCCTATTCCTGAGATTATGATGTACAAGTTCTGAGTCAGGGAAGAACTATTTGCATCTTAATAAACATTTGTTATTTTAAAATCAGTTGACTCACGTACATACTCTGAATATTATTATTTTGGAGATAGAAAATTTTAATTTCTTAAAAATGCTGATTTATTTGATTTTATACCTGTCAGTCATTAAGAGTAACTTAGTTTAGTATATTACAGTTTATTAATATGCTCACACATATTACTTATTTTATCACTGTAATTCCCTGAGGGAAATAAAGTTCATAGAAAGTATTTTCAAACAGAGTAAGCGAACAAACTACTATTTAAATCTTCACTTTCTGACTTTACATTCCTCTTTTTTTAACTGCATGGTTGTTGAAAGTGAAAGTGAAAAGTGTAGTCGCTCAGTCGTGTCCGACTCTTTGCGACCCCATGGACTGTAGCCTACGAGGCTCCTCCCTCCATGGGATTCTCCAGGCAAGAGTACTGGAGTGGGTTGCCATTTCTTTCTCCAGGGGATCTTCCCAACCCAGGGATCGAACCGAGGTCTCCTGCATTCCAGGAAGACACTTTAACCTCTGAGCCACCAGGGCCCTCCCTAAATTATGCAAGTTGACTAAGGAGTGAGAATAAGGTATCTTTTGAAATAGAGCTCTCCAGATGATTCTATTATGCAACTGAGGAAGAAAATCAGCCAGCTAGTGGAATGTAAAACCAACCATCTAGTGGAATATTTACATATTTAATATATGGATAAGTCACATGGGAAATCTTTGTAAAATATTCTCCATCAGTGGACCTGAAGTGAGATCTAAGACCTGAATTTATTAACATGTTTCCAGGTGCTGTTAATGCTGATTGTATAGAAGCACATGAATAGCAAGGCCTTTTAGACCACCTCTCTCTGATATCATTGGAATATGCCACTGGTGTTTCAATTCTATGTAGGATTATAATTGAATAGCAAACAATGCAAAACTAAACATTTTGGTGGGACTTTGAAGTGAGATGTCTATGTAAATATATTGCAATTAGTTTTGGGTTCTTTTGATTTTAAAGAGATACAAACAACAAAATTACACTCAGGGGAGTTTACCTTTTATTTCTGTCCATATGAAAGTTATTCCTCTTCTATTTGTTGAATTTTCAGTTAGGCTCAATATTTTCCAAAACAAGAATTAGAGATTGGCTCAAGATCTGAGTTGTGCACCATAGAGTATGGATATAATAACTTTAATTTGAAAAATTTTAACTAGTAGATATTAGTAGATGACCTTTTCTTTAAAATAAATAAGTGAAAGACTATTATTTTCAAAACACCTCTCCGACCTCAGGACAATGTACCTAGCTTAAAAAATATCATTAGAGGAAAAATATGATCAAAAGCAGAGGATTAGATTGTTAGATAGCATCATCAACTCAATGGACATGAACTTGAGCACACTCCAGGAGATAGTGTTGGTTATGGAAGCCTGGTGTGCTGCAATCCATGGGATCTCAGAGTCAGAGACAACTTAGCAATGAACAATAATATGCTGCTTTCTATGAAAAGACTAGTTTAGGATGTTAAGACAATTCAATTAGCATAATAGAATGTTTACATATCTGTTGGCTATGGAAAGTAGCTACCCCATGTCCAAGGTAAGGAGCAGCAGCTGCGCTTTGCCGAAAGAGCCATGAAGAGATACCCACCATCCAAGGTAAAAGAAAACCAAGTAAGATGGTAGGCACTGAGAGAGGGCATCAGAGGGCAGACAGACTGAAACCACAATCACAGACAACTAGCCAATCTGATCACATGGACCACAGCCTTGTCTAACTCAGTGAAACTAAGCCATGCTTTGTGGGGCCACCCAAGACAGACGGGTCATGGTGGAGAGGTCTGACAGAATGTGGTCCACTGGAGAAGGGAATGGCAAACCACTTCAGTATTCATGCCTTGAGAACCCCATGAAAAATATGAAAAGGCAAATAGATAGGACACTGAAAGATGAACTCCCCAACTGGGTAGGTGCCCAATATGCTACTGGAGATCAGTGGAGAAATAACTCCAGAAAGAATGAAGGTATGGACCCAAAGCAAAACCAACACCCAGTTGTGGATGTGATTGGTGATAGAAGCAAGGTCTGATGCTGTAAAGAGCAATATTGCATAGAAACCTGGAATATTAGGTCCATGAATCAAGGCAAATTGGAAGTGATCAAACAGGAGATGACAAGAATGAACATCAACATTCTAGGAATCAGCAAATTAAGATGGACTGGAATGGGTGAATTCAACTCAGATGACCATTATATCTACTACTGTGGGCAGGAATCCCTTAGAAGAAATGGAGTAGCCATCATAGTCAACAAAAGAGTCCAAATGCAGTACTTGGATGCAATCTCAAAAATGACAGAATGATCTCTGTTCATTTCCAAGGCAAGCCATTCAATATCACGATGTAATACAAGTCTATGCCCCAACAAGTGACGCTGAAGAAGCAGAAGTTGAACAGTTCTATGAAGACCTACAAGACCTTCTAGAACTAACACCCAAAAAAGATGTCCTTTTCATTATAGGGGACTGGAATGCAAAAGTAGGAAGTCAAGAAACACCTGGAGTAACAGGCAAATTTGGCCTTGGAGTACAGAATGAAGCAGGACAAAAGCTAATAGAGTTCTGTGAAGAGAACACACTGGTCATAGCAAACACCCTCTTCCAACAACAGAAGAGAAGACTCTACTAATGGACATCACCAGACGGTTGATACCAAAATCAGATTCATTATATTCTTTACAGCCGAAGATGGAAAAGCTCTATACAGTCAGTGAGCAAAAACAAGACCAGGACCTGACTGTGGCTCAGATCATGAACTCCTTATTGCTAAATTAAGACTAAAATTGAAGAAAGTGGGGGAAAATCATTAGAACATTCAGGTATGACCTAAATCAAATCCCTTATGATTATGCACTGGAAGTGAGAAATAGATTTAAGGGACTAGATCTGATAGACAGAGTGCCTGATGAACTATGGATGGAGGTTCATGATATTGTACAGGAGAGAGGGATCAAGGCATTCCCCAAGAAAAAGAAATGCAAAAAAACAAAATGATTGTCTGAGGAGGCCTTACAAATAGCTGTGAAAAGAAAAGAAGTGAAAAGCAAAGGAAAAAAGGAAAGATATAAGCAACTGAATGCAGAGTTCCAAAGAATAGCAAGGAGAGATAAGAAAGTCTTCCTCAGTGATCAATGCAAAGAAATAGAGGAAAACAACAGATTGGGAAAAACTAGAGATCTCTTCAAGAAAATTAGAGATACCAAGGGAACATTTCATGCAAATATGGGCTCAATAAAGGACAGAAATGCTATGGACCTAACAGAAGCAGAAGACATTAAGAAGAGGTGGCAAGAATACACAGAAGAACTGTGCAAAAAAGATCATCACAACCCAGATAATCACGATGGTGTGATCACTCACCTAGAGCCAGACATCCTGGAATGTGAAGTCAAGTGGGCCTTAGAAAGCATAATGCAAATCAAAACCACAATGAGGTACCACTTCACACCAGTCAGAATGTCTACGATCCAAAAATCTGCAAGCAATAAATGTTGGAGAGGGTGTGGAGAAAAGGGAACCCTCCTACACTGTTGGTGGGAATGCAAACTAGTACAGCCACTATGGAGAACAGTGTGGAGATTCCTGAAAAAATTGCAAATAGAACTACCTTATGACCCAGCAATCCCACTGCTGGGCATACACACCGAGGAAACCAGAATTGAAAGAGACACATGTACCCCAATGTTCATCGCAGCACTGTTTATAATAGCCAGGACATGGAAACAACCTAGATGTCCATCAGCAGATGAATGGATAAGAAAGCTGTGGTACATATACACAATGGAGTATTACTCAGCCGTTAAAAAGAATTCATTTGAATCAGTTCTGATGAGATGGATGAAACTGGAGCCAATTATACAGAGTGAAGTAAGCCAGAAAGAAAAACACCAATACAGTATACTAACACATATATATGGAATTTAGGAAGATGGCAATGACGACCCTGTATGCAAGACAGGAAAAAGGACACAGATGTGTATAACGGACTTTTGGACTCAGAGGGAGAGGGAGAGGGTGGGATGATTTGGGAGAATGGCATTCTAACATGTATACTATCATGTAAGAACTGAATCACCAGTCTATGTCTGACGCAGGGTGCAGCATGCTTGGGGCTGGTGCATGGGGATGACCCAGAGAGATGTTGTGGGGAGGGAGGTGGGAGGGGGGTTCATGTTTGGGAACGCACGTAAGAATTAAAGATTTTAAAATTAAAAAAAAAAAAAAGAAAGCATCACTACAAACAAAGCTAGTGGAGATGATGGAATCCCAGTTGAGCTATTTCAAATTCTAAAGGATGATGCTGTGAAAGTGATGCACTCAATATTTCAGCAGTTTGGAAAACTCAGCAATGGCCACAGGACTGGAAAAGGTCAGTTTTAATTCCAATCCCAAAGAAAGACAATGCCAAAGAATGCTCCAGCTACTGCACAGTTGCACTCATCTCACATGCTAGTAAAGTAATGCCCCAAATTCTCCAAGCCAGGCTTCAGCAATACATGAACCGTGAACTTCCAGATGTTCAAGCTGGTTTTAGAAAAGGCAGAGGAACAAGAGATCAAATTGTCAACATCTGCTGGCTGATCAGAAAAGCAAGAGAGTTCCAGAAAAACATCTATTTCTGCTTTATTCACTATGCCAAAGCCTTTGACTGTGTGGATCACAATAAACTGGAAATTCTGAAAGAGATGGGAATACCAGACCACCTGACCTGCCTTTTGAGAGACCTGTATACAGATTAGGAAGCAACAGTTAGAACTGGACATGGAAGAACAGACTGGTTCCAAATAGGAAAAGGAGTATATCAAGGCTGTATATTGTCACCCTGTCTTCAACTTATATAGAGAGTACATCATGAGAAACTCTGGGTTGGAGGAAGCACAAGCTGGAGTCAAGATTGCTGGGAGAAATAATAACCTCAGATATGCAGATAATACCACCCTTATGACAGAAAGTGAAGAACTAAAGAGCCTCTTGATGAAAGTGAAAGAGGAGAGTGAAAATTTTGGCTTAAAGCTCAACATTCAGAAAACTAAAATCATGGCATCCAGTCCCATCACTTCATGGCAAATCGATGGGGAAACAGTGGAAACAGTGGCTGAACTTATTTTTCTGGGCTCCAAAATCACTGCAGATGGTGATTGTAGCCATGAAATTAAAAGATGCTTACTCCTTGGAAGGAAAGTTATGACCAACCTAGATAGCTATTCAAAAGCAGAGACATTACTTTGCCAACTAAGGTCCGTCTAGTCAAGGCTATGGTTTTCCAGTGGTCATGTATGGATGTGAGAATTGGACTGTGCAGAAAGCTAAGCGCTGGAGAATTGATGCTTTTGTGGTGTTGGAGAAGACTCTTGAGAGTCCCCTGGACTACAAGGATATCCAACCAGTCCATTCTGAAGGAGATCAGCCCTGGGATTTCTTTGGAAGGAATGATGCTAAAGCTGAAACTCCAGTACTTTGGTCACCTCATGCGAAGAGTTGACTCATTTGAAAGGACTCTGATGCTGGGAGGAAGGAGGAGAAGGGGACAACAGAGGATGAGATGGCTGATGGCATCACTGACACAATGGACATGGGTTTTGGTGGACTCCTGGAATTGGTGATGGACAAGGAACCCTGATGTGCTGTGGTTCATGGGGTCGCAAAGAGTTGGACACGATTGAGTGACTGAGTTGAACTGATGGAAAGTAGAAGTATGAACATATTGAAGTTGCAGGTATACATTTGTAGGTATACATTTTAAAGTGGATAGGAAGTGTTGGGTATGGCAGGATATACTTTTACTTGGTTCTAAGACTGGAATTTGATTTTCTGTAGGCACATGTATTAACTTACTCTTTCTCTGGGATTAAATATATGATATAGGCCTTGAAGGAACTTCAGTTGTCTGGGGTCTGAATATACTGCGGTTTCAGAAGGGAGATGCCAATCAAGTTAAATATCCTCTCTATTCTTTTCAATGGAACATCTCCTAAAACGTGATTCCTATTTGAAAATTACTTATAGACAATAAATGTGGTGTGCATTTGGTATCCTAACAACTCTTAGATAATCGCTGCAAAATATTTTACTTGCATACTTTTTAAAGAGATACCACTGATCTGTTTTAAGGCTTTCAAATGGAGTGGGGAAGGAGGGAAGGTTAAAAAATGGTACAGAGGAAATAATTTTTATTACTATTGCAATGCTAGTATACCTTTTCAGAAGCAGTCAACAAAAATACTCTGTCAAATTTCATTGTGCCTTAAATATTTTCCCCATTTAACTTTACATCCCTAAAATGGAGTCCCAGAATATGGGAATAAGGGAATGAAGGTTTTTTTTTTTTTTTTAAGATTTTTGGTAGTTTCTAATAAAATTGGTTTACTTTGTGTCTGTATATTGGCTAATTCCACTTTTACTAGATCTTTGGCATTATTGAAAATTATCTTTTAGAGTTTTTCATTCTTGTCTAATTCTGGGAGAATTGTTATATAACTATACATAGTCATTTCCTGGGTCACTATGTACCTGTTAATATAATATTTGTGAGAAATTTATATTAATACAAACTGGTATTTCAATTATTGAAAAACAATTAGGTAAAAACAGAAACAGAACAGTTAAAAACATTGTTTGTAAAACTTAAATCAGTCAGACAGAATAGAGAGAAAGACTGGAAAGAAATATCCAAAATATTCATGGTTGTCTTAAGAGACATTTTTCTACTTTTATGAATTATCCAAACTTTTAAAGTTAATGTGGATAAATGAAAAATATAATAAAAAAGAGAAAAACACTTAAGAAGCTGTCCAAATATGTTAGGAAGAATAACTCAGAGCAAAAAATGTTAAAACAGTATAATCAGTACAGAGATTGCTTTAGATGTCTAGAGACTTAAGGCTGAGTTGTATACTGTGCCTTGACCATTTATCCACGGGAACCCCCTATTTCTGGTAGACCTAAAGCATTATTATTCCTGCTCTTCAGGAATAATAACCTCCAGGTTAATAGTGTTTATTGTCTTCAGGAAGTAAACCAAGATAAAGAACTTGAGTTCTTGACTTAGTTGTATATTCTCAGAAGAAATTACAGATCATTGGGGCCTAGAAGACTGGAACTGTCACTAGAAGATAAAATTCTAATTTGTTAACATCCTGAAGTAGCCTGAATCCTAGCTGTCCTCCAACCCTTTCACCCGATTCTTGATCTTTTTGAAGAAACCACTCTGTGGCCCAGTGCTGTGGGACTTCATCCAGGCACGATGTTAGTGTTGTAACAGATCTATGACTTTTCTATCCAAGATGTAACTCAGGCTCTCAAATTTTCTTTAAAGACATCTAACTTTCTAGATTTTTTTCCCCCTCTGTTCTATGGAATTTAAAGATCTAACATTTAAAGTGATAAGATTTCAGTGAAAAACAGATACCATTTATAATCTAAATTTTCACTAGAGTAAATAATTCTGTTATCCTGTCCAGTTCCTATAGAAAGATCAGGTAAGACATTGATATTTTGCAAAGATAAATGGATTTCCCAACTCTCAATTTATAGTTTTTATGAACTCTAATCAATTAATATACAAGGAAAAGAGTATTATTTTAGCCTACCAAGAGATGAGTAATTGAAATGTAAAGTGCTAGCCTCTTAGGCATTTCATATAATTTTTATCAAAAATTTACCTTTCAGAATAGTCCCCATATTATTATGAATTTTTTAACAATGAAGAAATTATTTTGAGATTTCAAAAGTCAAGTATAATTTTCAGTATCTTATAGTTGGTACATACCAGAACTGATTTAAACCCTTATATTTATTATTCCAAGCTCCCCTTTTTTACCACTGTGTAACAGTGTTTACATATTTATTAATTATTATATAAAATCACTATTTAATATGATGCACTTAACTATCATATGCTGTGCTATGCAAAGTTGCTTCAGTCGTGTCCAACTCTGTGCGACCCCACAGACGGAAGCCCATGAGGCTCCCCTGTCCCTGGGATTCTCCAGGCAAGAACACTGGAGTGGATTGCCATTTCCTTCTCCAATGCGTGAAAGTGAAAAGTGAAAGTGAAGTCACTCAGTCGTGTCCGACCCTCAGTGACCCCATGGACTGCAGCCTACCAGGCTCCTCTGTCCATGGGACTCTCCAGGCAAGAGTACTGGAGTGGGGTGCCATTGCCTTCTCCAAGGATCCATATAGTAAACATATACATAAAATATATATTTGCTTCTTTTAAAAACATTGAAGACATTCGTTGTCTTCCACTTATGATGACATTATCACAATAATGAATTCAAATAAAAAACATCCCCCAAACTTTTTTCTCCTGGTTTAGTATAGAGAATTAAACTCTAGGTAGTGGAATTGATTAATTATATTAATGAGAACCCCCAATATTTTAGTATTTTCATTTGCTTTGGCCTTCCTGACTCACACTAACCCTCATATTTACTTCTGAATTCTATTGCATATTTTTTGTTTCTAGTCCTATTTTTATCATAAGCATCTTTAATTAAGGTATCCTCAAACTCTTATTGAGCATAGTTTATGTATGAACAATGTATAAATGACCAGGGGGTCTTTATCTAGATACTTCTTTCTTAAGATTTTAGTGAACTCCATACTTGTCAATACTCAGATAAAGTATTCATTAACCTATTATTTGCAAAGGTCTTTTGCATTGCAGGCAACTTTCTTTTCCTCACTTTTCTTTGGAATATTTTGGGATTTAAATGAAAATTAAGTGGTATCCTGGTCTTGGAGATGATGCCTTTTTTTTTAAAATTTTTTTTACTTTACATATGTATAAACATATATACATATTTTCAAAATCCCAGGTGCAATGGTCCCCTCACTCAAAAGTTTTTATATTTATTGATATTCTGTTTTTCTTTTGAAATAACTTAAATAAGAATTTCTCAATTTTTCTTACCTTGTGGCTGAGTTTTAAAGTCATTCACACCATTCCATTCTATTAAGTAATAGAAAGCATTCTCAAGAATTTGAATTTTTTGTGCATAATTAAAATGAGGCCAGAAGATTCTAAATTTGAAAGACAATTTATTTCTTCTCAAAAAGAAACATGGGAAAGAATAGCCATAATCAATTAGTCTGTACATGAATATTCTTAAGAGGCACGAGGGAAATAAAACGTATAAAAAAGATCAGTGATGCAACTCTAGTTTCCTATGATTTGCCTTAAAGTTGACACTTACTCAAGAGACTCAGACTTTTTTGGAAGATAATTTAGCACTTATTTTTACAAACTTCGTTAGTCTCTAAGGTTGAGAGTCAGAAACTTAGGATTCTCTAGAGATAAAGTTCCCCACTTCTGCTACATCTGAAACTCCAATTATACTGACTTAACAAAAATCTTTCCCAGCCATACATTTCTTGGAATATTCCGTGAATACATTTAATGGCCTCAGCATATATTGGGACTTAAATCAGAATATGTCCAAAAGTTCTCAGAAATGTTAAATTTTCACCTAAGAATTTATCATTATATTCCACAAATAATCCAAGGTCAATGTTGATAAAATCCTAAATAAGTCTCATTCTACCTTTTTAAATGATTTTTATCATCTATATTTTTGTTAATTCTAAACCACATAGAAATGTTTCTTTATACCAGTATGAATAAATTTTAATTAACATTTTCCATTTTAAGTCAACAATTTTCTATGACTTTTCAGTCTTATAACTTTCCTTTTTAATATTTGAAAAATAATTTTAATATTTGAAGAATTTAAAATTTGAAGCCTTTACTTCTAATATAGTTGGATATTCTAATTTGTTTTTTAATATTTTGAGATTTTGATATAATGACTATTGATATCTATATATCAGGGCAGTCTAACCTGCTTTTTCTGGTACTGGGAGTAACTTAAGGTTCAACTCTGAATATGGGATTATAGAATGGAGAGAGATGAATTTCGAGAATCCTTAGTGCATATGCAAAATTATTTTTCCAAAACTTAACTGTTTATTACCCTGCTACAGCTATATTTGCAGAAACCATTTGTATATATTTTCTAGAACCAGAGAATGTATTTTTTTATTTGTATAAAATGTTACTTTTTATTCTTATGATTGCTAGTTAGATTTACCATTTCCCCTATATTTATTACTTATATTTACTCTTTTATTATGTATCAATACTCTTTGCTTAACTATCTCTTAGTAGTTTGATAGTTTTCCTCTTAATTTGTATGAACACTCAATAAATTACCACTTTTCTCTTAAAATTTCTACAAATACTTTTCCAGTTTGTGTTTTCCCTTCTTATTTTTGACATGGTATTTAATTTTTCCTTAAGATTTTCATATTATCCCTGAAAAATATAACTGAAATTTTCTTCTATGATTTTATTTGGTTTTGTTTAATCCATATGATAATTATGTTTTATGACTAATACATAGAATAGACTGATATTTTAAAAATATTAACTATTTTTCCAAAATACTTTATTAAAACATATCATGCTCTTTTCCTATTATTCATTTACCAGATACTTTTTGAGCACTTGTTACGGGTCAGGCAGTAGGATCAATGTTGGGCTGGAATGGGACATAATTAACAGAAAAAGACAGTTCCAAAATTCTAAAGATACATAGGGGAAGCACTGGAAAAGACCCTGATGCTGGAAAAGATTGAGGGCAGGAGGAGAAGGGGATAACAGAGACTGAGATGGTTAGATGGCATCACCAACTCAATGAACATGAGTCTGACAAACTCTGGGGGACAGTGAAAGACAAAGAAGCCTGTCATGCTACAGTCCATGGGGTTGCAAAGAGTTGGACATAACTTAGCAACTGAACCACAAAAATGGGAAGCATTATATTGTAGGTCATGAAATTTCTATGTTTATCTGTAATTTATATCTTGTTATGCTTAATAGTAAATCAGAAATATTTTCATATATTATCAGATACTCAAGAAATAATTCATAATGCCTATATATTACTCTGTTAAATACATGCTTCCGGAGAAGGCGATGGCACCTCACTCCAGTACTCTTGCCTGGCAAATCCCATGGTTGGAGAAGCCTAGTGGGCTGCAGTCCATGGGGTCGCAAAAAGTCGCACACGACTGAGCAACTTCCCTTTCACTTTTCACTTTCATGCATTGGAGAAGGACATGGCAATCCACTCCAGTGTTCTTGCCTGGAGAATCCCAGGGACAGGGGAGCCTGATGGGCTGCCGTCTATGGGGTCGCACAGAGTCGGACACGACTGAAGTGACTTAGCAGTAGCAGCATATACATGCTTCAAGATTTATTTAGTCTATTTTCAAATAATAGACATATACCATGCTTTGACAATT